>NC_090447.1:1542849768-1545337105 GCF_031143425.1 Pleurodeles waltl
TCAGGATTACTTTTAGATTACTTTTGATTACTTTTAGATTACTTTTGGATTACTCTTACTGAACCATAAAATAACAGTAGAATTCATGGGGCCATACCAACCTACACCTATGGTAGGCACCCTTGCACAAACAGGAACAAAAGTTCACTGAAGCTTGTGCTTCAAACATCCCTCAAACCCTGGAGGGGTTATCTCTCAGGTGTCCCACCCTACCTAGGGTGGGGACACCAACAGATGTTGGGGGGAGGCTGCGCTGCTCCTGCAGCTCCCCCTGTCTCCCAGTTCTCCGTTGGTGGTGGCCCCCATCTCAATGGGACCACCACAGGCGTTTTAGGGGCTCAAAAAAGCAGCCCCCTGCCCCGCAAAGCATGCTGGGGCGGCTGCATAAATGATGAGCGGCTCTCCCGCTGCGAGGGAGAGCCGCGATTCCTTTTCTTTTCCTTTTTGTTTTTGCTTTCTGGGGGTGCCGGTCCCACCCGCACCAAAACAAGGATCCCTCGTGGGAGGGCGGCTCAGGGAGCCCACCCCTGGCCGCCCCCGCCGGTTCCCCGCACGGCCAGCACCTCCGGGTGCTGCCGCGGGAACCGGCCAGCTGACTGGGAGTCTGGCCGCTGGGGGCCGCGCGGGGGAGTGCAGCGGTGCTCCCCCTTCCTCCTCGCGTCGTCGGGGCCCCGGGATGGGGTCAGGGGCCCCTCCTCTCCACGACGGGGAGCGCAGCGGCGCTCCCCGGAGTCCTCCTCTTCTTGGGGCCCCGGGATGGGGTCCGGGGCCCCTCTTCTCCATAGGGGGGAGCGCGACGGCGCTCCCCCCAGGCCCTCTTCTACGCGGGGCCCCGGGATGGGGTCCGGGGCCCCTCTGGCCATATTCACGGGGAGCGCGACTGCGCTCCCTGACTTTTCTTCGGCTGGGGGTGCGCGACGGCGCACCCCCACTCCCGCCTCTTCTCGGGGCCCCGGGATGGGGTCCCGGGGCCCCATGGGACCTTCTTCACGGGGAGCGCGATGGCACTCCCTGGCTTGTCCTTCGCCGCCGGGGGCCCCGGGATGGGGTCCGGGGCCCCTTCCCACAGCGGCAGGGGGGTGCGCGACAGCGCCCCCCCATCTGATGTACAACACTGGACCAGGCTTCACGGGGCCCCGGGATGGGGTCTGGGGCCCCCTCCCTCTTCTGCGAGGGTGAGTGCGACGGCACCCCCCTTGCTCCTCTTCCTCCTGGGCAGCCCCCAGGCCCTGGCCCACCCAGGGGGGCACAGTCTCAAGCAGCTGCGGAGCTCCACGTGCTTCGTAGCTGCTTTCACAAAGGTCAATGGTCGCCATTCTTTGTCCTGTGATATCTCGGGCCCCCAAGGGCCGATTTTCTTCATTCTTGTGTCTTTCCGCTCCTGGTGACAAGACCTTGCCACCAGGAGTACTCTCCTTAGGCCTTCTGGCCTGGAAGGGTCCCAGATCATCAGGGAGCCAGTCCCACTGGACTCCTGCGCCAATCTTTCCTCTGGGTTCCCTCTCTTCCTTCTGGGCAGCGCGCTCTCCTTGCGCCAGCCCAGTCCTTCCCCCAACTAGTCCTCTGGGGGGGCAAGGGGGCCAGCTTGCCTGGCCCTGGCATTCGCCTCTCTGGCCTGGGATCCTTCAGGGGCAGAGTCCCTGCCCCAAGGGCAGTCAGGAGGTTCTTCCTTCCAGTTGTCCATGACGCCCGTCTGCAGTCCCCAGTGTCCAGCAGTGAAGCACAGCCAAGAGAGAGAGCTCTCCCCTGTGCAGGGCCTTTTAAGTGGGGGCGGAAGTGTCCAGCAGGTCTGCACCTCTGGCCTATCCAGATGTGCCACATCACTTCCTTGCTCCCATCCCCTCCTTCTTGCACAGTCTTCTGGGATAGCTCAAGATGGCATCCTCCAGGAGTTAGTTGCCACATGTGCTCTGAAAGTCTCAGCCCCTCCTACCTGACATTCCTCGCAGGGCTTCTCCAGCCTGCTCCTGGCACTGAATGACAGCTGGCTGATTGATGCTAGGCCCTGCTCCAGCAACTGGACAGAGCAGTAATTGGCCCTAATCCTGAGCTGAGGCAGAGAAAGATGACATCCCTGGATGACCCATAAGTTGTACAACTATGCTCCTGTAACCTACTGCATCATTCTTTTCTTACAGGTTACAGTGTACTTTGGTGTGACTCTGGTCTCGGTGCCCCCCCCCCCCCGACACCCCCCCCCCCGCCTCACATTCCTTAAAATCAGAAAGAATTGCAGTTCTTTTTTAAGTTCAGGCCCACCCTGTTTCCTCTGCCTTGGGAGGGTGTCTGGGGTCAAGGGGCCACAGATGTGCGGCCTTCTCTCCTTCAGAGCGCCAAGAGGCGCAGACTGCAGTGACTTGCTGTAGGAGGCTGGCCTGGCTTGTAGTGGGTACCAGAGGTACTTAAACTCTGTGCCAGGTCCCAGTTATCCCTTATTAGTGTAGAAGAGGTGTTTCTAGCAGCTTAGGCTGAACTAGGAGACATGTAAAGCTCCTACTATACCACTGGTGTCCTATGCACAATATCATAAGAAAACACAATACACAGAAGTACTAAAAATAAAGGTACTTTATTTTGTATGACAATATGCCAAAAGTATCTCAGTGAGTACCCTCAGTATGAGGATAAGATATATACACAAGATATATGTACACAATACCAAAATTATGCAGATAATAGCAAAAGGAAGTAATGCAAGCAGTGTAAAGTTACAATAGGAGCACATAGGTATAGGGGCAACACAAACCATATACTCCAAAAGTGGAATGCGAACCACAAATGGACCCCAAACCTATGTGAGCTTATAGAGGGTCGCTGGGACTGTAAGAAAACAGTGCGGGTTAGAAAAATAGCCCACCCCAAGACCCTGAAAGGTAGGTGTAAAGTGCACCTACTACCCCCAGAGAGCACAGAAGGGATTCTGCAGGAAGAACAAACACCAGCAATGCAACAGTGGATTTCCGGACCTGAGTACCTGTAAGACAAGGGGACCAAGTCCAAGAGTCGCGACAGTGTCGAGAGTGGTCAGGAACCCAAGAAATGCCAGCTGAGGGTACAAGGAAGCTGCCACCTGTTGGAAGAAGCTTGGTGTTCTGCAAGAACGAAGAGGACTAGCAACTTCCCCTTTGGAGGATGGATGTCCCACGTCGTGAAGAAGCTTGCAGAGGTGTTCCCACGCAGAAAGACCGCAAACAAGCCTTGCTAGCTGCAAGGGTCGCGGTTAGGGTTTTTGGATGCTGCTGTGGCCCAGGAGGGACCAGGATGTCGCCACTTGGATGAGGAGACAGAGGGGACACCCAGCAAGTCAGGGAGCCCTCACAGAAGCAGGCAGCGCACGCAGAAGTACCTGAACAGGCACTTAGAAGAAAAGTTAACCGGAGTCCACCCAAAGTCACAATAGGGAGTCCCACGACGCCGGAGGACAACTCAGAAGGTTGTGCACTACAGGTTAAAGTGTCGGGGACCCAGGCTTGGCTGTGCACAAAGGAAATCCTGGAAGAGTGCACAGGAGCCGGAGCAGCTGCAAATCACGCGGTACCCAGCAATGCAGTCTAGCGTTGGGAGGCAAGGACTTACCTCCACCAAACTTGGACTGAAGAGTCACTGGACTGTGGGAGTCACTTGGACAGAGTTGCTGAGTTCCAGGCACCAAGCTCGTCGTGCTGAGAGGGGACCCAGAGGACCGGTGATGCAGTCTTTTGTTGCCTGCGGTTGCAGGGGGAAGATTACGTCGACCCACGGGAGATTTCTTCAGAGCTCCTGGTGCAGAGAGGAGGCAGGCTACCCCCAGAGCATGCACCACCTGGAAACAGTCGAGAAAGCCGGCAGGATGAAGCGATACAAGGTTGCTAGTAGTCGTCTTGCTACTTTGTTGCAGTTTTGCAGGTGTCCTGAGCAGTCAGCGGTCGATCCTTTGGCAGAAGGTGAAGAGGGAGATGCAGAGGAACTCTGGTGAGCTCTTGCATTCGTTATCTGGTGAGATCCCCAAAGTAGAGACCCTAAATAGCCAGAAAAGGAGGTTTGGCTACCTAGGAAGGAGGATTGGCTACCAAGAGAGGTAAGAGCCTATCAGAAGGAGCCTCTGACGTCACCTGCTGGCACTGGCCATTCAGAGCAGTCCAGTATGCCACAAACACCTCTGTTTCCAAGATGGCAGAGGTCTGGGACACACTGGAGGAGTTCTGGGCACCTCCCCTGGGACGTGTAGGTCAGGGGAGTGGTCACTCCCCTTTCCTTTGTCCAGTTTCGCGCCAGAGCAGGGCTGGGGGATCCCTGAACTGGTGTAGACTGGCTTATGCAGAGATGGGCACCATCTGTGCCCATCAAAACATTTCCAGAGCCTGGGGGAGGCCATGTTCGGAGTTACCATTGTGACGCTGTACATAGGTAGTGACCTATGTACAGTGCACGCGTGTAATGGTGTCCCCGCACTCACAAAGTCTGGGGAATTTGCCCTGAACGATGTGGGGGCACCTTGGCTAGTGCCAGGGTGCCCACACACTAAGTAACTTTGCACCCAACCTTCACCAGGTGAAGGTTAGACATATAGGTGACTTATAAGTTACTTAAGGGCAGTGGTAAATGGCTGTGAAATAACGTGGACGTTATTTCACTCAGGCTTCAGTGGCAGGCCTGTGTAAGAATTGTCAGAGCTCCCTATGGGTGGCAAAAGAAATGCTGCAGCCGATAGGGATCTCCTGGAACCCCAATACCCTGGGTACCTCAGTACCATATACTAGAGAATTATAAGGGTGTTCGAGTATGCCAATGTAAATTGGTGAAATTGGTCACTAGCCTGTTAGTGACAATTTGTACAGAGAGAGCATAACCACTGAGGTTCTGGTTAGCAGAGACTCAGTGAGACAGTTAGTCATCACACAGGGAACACATACATATAGGTCACAAACTTATGAGCACTGGGGTCCTGGCTAGCAGGGTCCCAGTGACACATAACAAACATACTGAAAACATAGGGGTTTCACTATGAGCACTGGGCCCTGGCTAGCAGGATCCCAGTGAGACAGTGAAAACACCCTGACATACACTCGCAAACAGGCCAAAAGTGGGGGTAACAAGGCCAGAAAGAGGCTACTTTCCTCACACTTGCAGAGGTGCACAGGGTGTGTGTGGTGTGTTCATGTCCTGGCCTCAGGTTACCAGTGCCAGGAGGCGCACACCGCAGACTGCAGTGACTTGCAGAGGGGCACAGGGTGTGTGTGGGGGGTCCTGCGTTCATGTCCTGGTCTCGGCTCCCCTTCTGCTGGTCCCAGGGTCTGCACCAGCCCCTCCACTGGGGTCACACACACCGAGGGTGGGCCCTGGGGTCACCAGCCTCTCTGCTGAGGCCTCTGCCCTCCCCGTGCCCTCAGCAGTTGTCGAACACTAGAGTTTCTAAGTTTGGAAGGAGAAGTTCTGAGGTCAGGTTACTGGTGCCCCGCATACTCCGCGTGTGATCGTGACTTCCGGTGTCCGACCCTCAGCTCTGCTTCTGAACATGGATAGCCGGGGTACCTCGTTACACGGAGAGTGTTGCTGGGGGGGAGGGGGTGGGGGTGCTTGTAGTAGTGTGCGCTGCGAGGCGCTCTCTGCCTCAGTCTTCTTTCCTTTATGCACTAGGCGCTACCCTGGCGCTGGGCCCACCATGCCAGGAGTCAGTCCTAGTATCCCCAGTGTCCGTGTGTAGTGCAGTCAGCCCACCCCTCCCCCCCAACCACCATGTAGTGCCACAGGGGAGGTGGAGCGCCGGCTGGCACAGGTGAGCCTAACGTGCCCGGGGGCTCAGGAGCCCCTCTCTCCTGTGGTGCTGGAAAGAGCCTCGGGTGGTGACCCCTCCTTACAGTAAAACTAGAGGGGTGGACGTGCAGGAAGAAGGGGGCACAGGGAAAGGACGGTGGGGTACCAAATGCTCCCTTCCCACCAAAAGTGCGCAAATGTCCCTCCCATGGGACTGGACTGTGCCATTGGAACAGGCCAGTGAGGGTGACCATACCCTAGGGGCCAAAAAAGGCGTGGAGGGGGCAGAGACCTCGCTCTCCCGGAAGCAGCTCACTCACTCACTCAGCCGAGGAACAAGGTGTGAAAGTGGTCCCACCCACCCACCTACAGCTGAGAAACTAAGTTTGAAGTGGTCCCAACACCTGAGGAATAAGGTTTACAGCGGTTCCAACAACCCCCCCTCCCCCCCGAGGAACAAGGGTTACAGCGGTTCCAACAACCCCCCACCCACTCCTGAGAAACAAGGTTTGGAGCAGTCCCACACAGCTGAGAAACAAGGTTTGTTGCGGTCCCACCCACCCACTCCTGAGAAACGAGGTTTGAAGTGGTCCCACCCACCCACACCTGAGGAACAAGGTTTGCAGCGCTCCCACCCACCTACTCCTGAGAAACAAGGTTTGCAGTGGTCCTACCCACCTACTCCTGAGAAACAAGGTTTGCAGTGGTCCTACCCACCTACTCCTGAGAAACAAGGTTTGAAGTGGTCCCACCCACCCACACCTGAGAAACAAGGTTTGAAGCGGTCCCACCTACCCACACCTAACAAACAAGGTTTGAAGTGGACCCACCCACCCACCCACTCACTCCTGAGAAACAAGGTTTGCAGCGGTCCCAAACACCCACACCTGAGGGACAAGGTTTGAAGTGGACCCACCCACACCTAAGAAACAAGGTTTGCAGCGCTCCCACCCACCCACACCTGAGAAACAAGGTTTGAAGTGGTGCCACCACCTATCCACCCACACCTGAGGAACAAGGTTTGAAGTGGACCCACCCACTCACTCCTGAGAAACAAGGTGTGCAGCGGTCCCAACCACCCACACCTGAGGGACAAGGTTTGCAGCGCTCCCACTCACTCCTGAGAAACAAGGTTTGCAGTGCTACCATCCACCCACACCTGAGGAACAAGGTTTGAAGCGGTCCCACCACCTATCCACCCACACCCGAGGAACAAGGTTTGCAGTGGTCCCACGCACCCCTCCTGAGGAACAAGGTTTGCAGTGGTCCCACCCACCCACTCCTGAGGAACAAGGTTTGCAGTGGTCCCACCCACCCACTCCTGAGGAACAAGGTTTGCAGCAGTCACACCCACCCACTCCTCAGAAACAAGGTTTGCAGCGGTCACACCCTCCCACTCCTGAGAAACAAGGTTTGTAGCGGTCCCGCTCAACTACCCACCCAAACCTCAGGAACAAGGTTTGCAGCGGTTTCAACCACCTACCCACTCGCACCTGGGAAACAAGGTTTGTAGCGGTTCCTCCCACCCCACCCCTGAGGAACAAGGTTACAGCGGTTCCAACCACCCACCCACTCCTGAGAAACAAGGTTTGCAGTGGTTCCACCCACTCAGAAACAAGGTTTGCAGTGGTCCCACCCACCCACTCCTTAGGAACAAGGTATGCAGCGGTCCCACCCACCCACTCCTGAGGAACTAGGTTTGCAGTGGTCCCACCCACCCACTCCTGATGAACAAGGTATTCAGTGGTCCCACCCACCCACTCCAGAGAAACAAGGTTTGCAGCGGTCCCAAAACCCACCCACACATGAGAAACAAGGTTTGAAGCAGTCCCACCCACCCGCAGCTGAGGGACAAGGTTTGCAGCGGTTCCAACTACCCACCCACACCTGAGAAACAAGGATTGCAGCGGTTCCAACTACCCACCCACACCTGAGAAACCAGGATTGCAGCAGTCTCACCTACTCCTGAGAAACAAGATTTGAAGCGGTCCCACCCACCCACATCCGAGAAAACAGGTTTGCATTGGTTCCAACCACCCACCCACACCTGAGAAACAAGGTTTGCAGCGGTTCCAACCACCCACCCACACCTGAGAAACAAGGTTTGCAGCGGTCCCACCCACAGCTGAAGAACAAGGTTTGCAGCAGTTCCATCCACCCACCCACTCCTGAGAAACAAGGTTTGCAGCAGTTCCAACCACCCACCCACTCCTGAGAAACAAGGTTTGCAGCGGTTCCAACCACCCATTGACTCCTGAGAAGCAAGGTTTGCAGCGGTTCCAACCACGCACCCGCTCCTGAGAAACAAGGTTTGCAGCAGTTCCAACCACCCACCGACTCCTGAGAAACCAGGTTTGCAGCGGTTCCAACCACCCACCCACACCTGAGAAACAAGGTTTGCAGCGGTTCCAACCACCCACCCACACCTGAGAAACAAGGTTTGCAGCGGTCCCACCCACAGCTGAAGAACAAGGTTTGCAGCAGTTCCAACCACCCACCCACTCCTGAGAAACAAGGTTTGCAGCGGTTCCAACCACCCACTGACTCCTGAGAAGCAAGGTTTGCAGCGGTTCCAACCACGCACCCACACCTGAGAAACACGGTTTGCAGCGGTCCTACCCACAGCTGAGAAACAAGGTTTGCAGCAGTTCCAACCACCCACTGACTCCTGAGAAACCAGGTTTGCAGCGGTTCCAACCACCCACCCACACCTGAGAAACCAGGTTTGCAGCGGTCCCACCCACTCCTGAGAAACGAGGTTTGAAGTGGTCCCACCTACCCACTTCTGAGAAACCAGGTTTGAAGTGGTCCCACCCACCTACAGCTGAGAAACAAGGTTTGCAGCGGTTCCAACCACCCACCCACTCCTGAGAGACAAGGTTTGAAGTGGTCCCTCCCACCCACCTACATCTGAGAAACAAGGTTTGCAGCGGTCCCACCCGAATACAGCTGAGAAATAAGGTTTGCAGCGGTCCCGCCCACCTACCCACCAACACCTGAGGAACAGGGTTTCCAACGGTCCCACCCACACCACTCCTGAGAAACAAGGTTTGAAGCGGTCCCATATTCCTGAGAAACAAGGTTTGCAGCGGTCCCACCCACCCACCTACCCACCCACACCTGAGGAACAAGGCTTGCAGCGGTCCCAACCACCCACCCACCCACAGCTGAAGAACAGGGTTTGAAGTGGACACACCCTCCCACCCACACCTGAAGAACAAGGTTTGAAGTGGACACACCCACCCACTCCAGGGAAACAAGGTTTGAAGTGGGCACATCCATTACACAGTATCAGGAACACCCACGAGCCGCCGGAAGACCTAGGGAAGGGTGCCACATTTTTTTGGTTTACCTTCTCTGGCTTTATTTGTTTAAGGGTGTCTAGCTTGATTTTGTACCTTCATTTGCCTAAACCTTATTTACAGTATCCTTCCGAGTGCTCCTTTTCTGTAAATAGGCCTGTAAACCTTGTTCTTATCTCGTCACATTTGCTGTGCATTCAAACACCGAGGTCAAATGTCAGGTTCTGCCTTCTGAGGGCGCCTGTTTACTTTTCTTTCTCTGACTACAAAGTGAGAATATTTAAGTGCAATCTTGCTGAATTCTGGGGGTAGGAAAGATTTTTTCTAGTGACAAACAACATTTAAATGAACTGTGTATTTCAGAATATATCAGAATTAGGAACACACAAGAAGTACATTTTTGTTATTTCTGAAGTGTGTTTGAAATAAATACTTTAATATGATCAAAACAAATCTATACACTAGGTGATGCAATTTCCACATATTTCCATCAGTGCAGTGTATTGTTTTATTAGTAAAACTGCATGTCTGTCCAAATGTAATGGTCATTTGAATTGAAAATGTTTTGTCTATAATGGCAGTGTGTTAGCACACCATGCATACTCCACTTCACCTCATCCCACTCTACGCCACTGCACTCTACTCTGCACCAGCCCCGTCAACACCACTGCCTCTGCACCGCTCCGCTCAGCATCACTTGACTCTAAGCCTCTCTACCACTCTACGCCACTGCACTCTACTCTGTACCACTCCCGTCCACACCACTGCACCTCTCCACTCAGCATCACTTGACTCTATGCCTCTCTACCACTCTACGCCACTGCACTCTACTCTGCACCACTCCCGTCCACGCCACTGCAGCTCTCCACTCAGCATCACTTGACTCTATGCCTCTCTACCACTCTACGCCACTGCACTCTACTCTGCACCACTCCCGTCCACACCACTGCACCTCTCCACTCAGCATCACTTGACTCTATGCCTCTCTACCACTTTACGCCACTGCACTCTACTCTGCACCAGTCCCGTCCACACCACTGCACCTCTCCACTCAGCATCACTTGACTCTATGCCTCTCTACCACTCTACGCCACTGCACTCTTCTCTGCACCAGTCCCGTCCACACCACTGCACCTCTCCCCTCAGCATCACTTGACTCTCTGCCTCTCTACCACTCTACGCCACTGCACTCTACTCTGCACCACTGCCTCTGCACCTCTCCACTCAGCATCCCTTGACTCAATACCTCTCTACCACTCTACACCACTGCACTCTACTCTGTTCCACTCCCGTCCACACCACTGCACCTCTCCACTCAGCATCACTTGACTCTCTGCCTCTCTACCACTCTACGCCACTCTGTTCCACTCTACACTACTGCATTCTGACACTCATCTACAACACTGTAGTCTCTGCCACTCTACTCTGCACTACTCCACTCTATGCCACTCTAATCTACGCCACTGCACTCTATGCCAACCGACTCTACTCTGTGCCACTGCCCTCTGCATCACTCCACACCACTCTAAACCACTCTACTTTATGCCATTCTGCTCTGCACCACTGCATTTTGCGCTTCTCCACTCTGCGCCACTTTAAGCCACTGCACTTTACGCCACTCTGCTCCACTCTGCTCTTCTCCACTGCATTCTGTGCCACTCCACTCCACTACGCACCACTCCAATCTAAGCCGCTGCATTGTACGCCGCTCCACTCTGTGCCGCTCCACTCTGTCACAGTACCCTGCAACACACTGCTCCAATGCACTCTACACCAGTCCACTCTATGCCACTCCAGTGTATGCCACGCTATGCCACTCCACAACACTCTGTGCCACTCTACACCACTCCATTCTCCTCTATGCCACTTTTAGCCATGCTTATCCACACTGGTGTACAGCATGGCAAAGCTACATTGGCAAAGCCAATAGCTCTTGCATAGGTGAGACCAATTGACTTTGCCAGTGCTTGTTCCAGTGGTAACCGCTGCTACCTCCCCATCTCAACCAAGAGGCCATGTATAGCGAGGACCTGAGTGTTTTCGTGCTTCTGTTCCCACAGGTTGTCGGACAGGTGAGGCAAAGTTAACGAAGGGATTTAACCTGGCGGCTCGTTACATCATCCACACCGTGGGACCCAAGTACAAAGCCAAGTACCGCACGGCCGCTGAGAGCTCGCTGCACAGCTGCTACCGCAACGCCCTACAGCTGGCCAAGTAAGGATAGAAATGTACTCCGTAACCATAGCTACCACCTCTGGGTCCCTGAGACGGGTCGCCCCTGCGTCCCCTGAGACGGGTCACCCCTGCACCGCCCCACCCACCCCTTTCCTTTGATGCTCACCTGTGGCCCTGGTCAGTGCTCACCTGTCCACCTGCCCCCGTACCTGCCCCTTCCCTTTGATGCTTACCTGTGGCCCTGGGCCCTCTGTTTCCTCCCGGCTCTGTCCACCCTGGTTCCTCCCCACTGGCACCTTTCTGGGTAGCAGAGTTAATTGTATCACAGGGGCAGAGGTGGTAGTACTGGCCCCTCTTCTAGTGAATAAGGCCTGACACTGGTAGGTGGTACTGTATCTCCTTCGGTCACCCATGGGGTACAGCGACTCTATGGGGCTGGATTACTATGAGCCCCACCTTTCACCCTCCATCCTGGCTCTGAGGCTTACAGGTATATTTATTTACATGACTTTGTTGTATCGTGGAGCCTCACTGAAGTGGTGTCAAGGTGCTTAACAGATAGCCAGACCATTGACACTGATCTCTCTTGCGCTAAACCAGGTGCTATAACAAGGACTAATAGATTGAGTGAACCCTAGTCTACACATTCATAGGGGAGGGGCATAAACTTGAAGATTCAGAGAGCAAACAGAAGAAGGGTGGGAGTAGGACAGGAGGAAGAAAGTCTATAGGGTGCCAAAGGCCTAAAAATCATAGAGCAAAGTTAGAGAGGGTGAGAGAAGGGAAAAGAAGCAAGTGAGAGGCAATCAGAGGAGTGTTAGGGTGAGACCCCCTAAAACGTCCACAAATTCACTATTTAGTGGGCATCCCTAGACCAGCAAATTAGATTCAACGGACAAAAGACTAGCAGCACCAAGAAGATCCAAGGCATGAGAACTCTGGACCTAATGCATAAAGAGAAGGTGCCAAACCCTGCCTGCTGCACCCAGGACCCGACAATCGCTGCTGAGGAGCTGCTGGACAACTGGACTGACCTCAAGAAACCCAGAGGACCTCCAGGCTTCACCAATCGCCCAAGAACTCCCTCCAGAGTGGAGGTACCGCTCTGCAACGAAGAAGTAACCAGCAACTCACTTCACGGATTGGCAGCTAACTCCAGAACCCGAAGTCGCAGCCGGACCCGACGAAACACTGACGACCACAAGGACAAACCCTGCAAGTGTGCCAAGTTTGGTGGCACTGCACCCTCTAGTGGCCGAACCGTACCAATACCCTGAAAACTGGTTGGCTGACGTCAGTCACCAGGAAAACCAGCCCGCCCGAGGCTGAAAAAGGACCAGGAGGAAGCCCCAGTCAAAGGACTTTAGGAACACCCCGGATCTCCCGCCAGAGTGCCCCCGTTGTCCTGCAAGCGACCCATAAAGAGACTTACCTCCAGATCCAAAGGGCATCTTTGCGCACAGCTCCTGGATCACCAACTCGCTCTCCACCCATCGGACAGATGCCCTGCAATGAAGAACCTGCTGTGCCCAAAGGGTCCATCACCCCTTGTGACCTGGACACTCCTAGGAGACTCCAAGAAACCACCTTTAAACTTACGTGTGCAGTGCTCTTGCAAGAGGTCCCCCGTAGTGGCCTGCAAGTGAGAGGCAATCAGAGGAATGTTAGAGAGGGAGAGAGAGAAGCAAGTCAGAGGCAATCAGAGGAGTTTTAGAGAGGGAGAGAGAAGCAAGTGAGAGACAATCAGAGGAGTGTTAGAGAGGGATTCGGGAACGCAGCCGCGGGGGTAGGTGCTCCAGTGAACGTCAGCAACTACAAGAATTCATTGTGAACCGGGCAACAGGCCTGCGTGATCCCATGATACCCTTTCTTTAATGGAGATGGGTGACTGATAGGAAAGGAAAGCCAGTCCGGTTTATCCCCAGTAAGTGACTGATGACGTCTTGACTGTGAGCGTTAGATTGCAGGAGCTGATGATTTTTTCCTTTTTCCTCTGTTTTCAATTGGAGAAGTCCAATGATTAATTAGGTCCTGAAGAAGCGTCAGGGGATCCTGTTGGACCATAAGAGACGCGAAACATGTCGACCATATATTGAGGGATTTCGGATAATCACCGTCTTCCTCTGTCCTGATTTTTGTACGAGTGTTTGAGCATTATCTCTTGTTACACTCCCTTGTTACTTTTTTAATCTTGACCAATTCCCAACAGCAAGCAATAAATGATTTAGTGAGGGTTTTGAGCCAATTTTAACTTTTTTTTCTTGTTTTGTCCTCCCTCTTTCTGGGACCCACACTTGGTCCCGCGGCTTCATCGTTAACAAAAAGATCTCCGGCAAAGAGCCCCCCTTCGGGGGGTGCCCGTCAGGCATTGCAGTGCCGGCCTGACGAGGAGCTGTCCGATGATGAAGCATGACACCAAATGTGGTGTGTGAGGACTTGTGCTCCCGATTATCAGGACTCTTTCCCTTTTTTCCTTTCGCTCATTTTGGAACAGTGTATTATATTATATTATTAGAGTGTTAGAGAGGGACAGAAGAGCAAGTGAGAGGCAGAGGAGTGTTAGAGAGGGAGAGCGAAGCAAGTGAGAGACAATCAGAGGAGTGTTAGAGAGGGAGAGAGACGAAAAGCAAGCGAGAGGCAATCGGAGGAGCGTTAGAGATGGTGAGAGAAGGCAAGAGAGGCAGTTAAGGCAATCAGAGGAGTTTGAGAGGAGAGAAGCAAGTGAGAGACAATCAGACGAGTGTTAGTGAGGGACAGATGAGCAAGTGAGAGGCAATCAGAGGAGCGTTAGAGAGGGAGAGAGAAGAGAAGCAAGCAAGAGGCAATCAGAGGAGTGTTAGAGAGGGACAGAGGAGCAAGTGAGAGGCAATGAGAAGAGTGTTGGAGAGGGAGAGAGAAGCGAGAGGCAATCAGAGGAGTGTTAGAGAGGGAGAGAGAAGCAAGTGAGAGGCAGAGGAGTGTTAGAGAGGGAGAGAGACGAAAAGCAAGCGAGAGGCAATTGGAGGAGTGTTAGAGAGGGAGAGAGAAGCAAGTGAGAGGCAGAGGAGTGTTAGAGAGGGAGAGAGACGAAAAGCAAGCGAGAGGCAATCGGAGGAGCGTTAGAGATGGTGAGAGAAGGCAAGAGAGGCAGTTAAGGCAATCAGAGGAGTTTGAGAGGAGAGAAGCAAGTGAGAGACAATCAGACGAGTGTTAGTGAGGGACAGATGAGCAAGTGAGAGGCAATCAGAGGAGCGTTAGAGAGGGAGAGAGAAGAGAAGCAAGCGAGAGGCAATCAGAGGAGTGTTAGAGAGGGAGAGAGAAGCAAGTGAGAGGCAATCAGAGGAGCTTTAGTGAGGGAGAGAGAAGGGAAGAGGAGGAGGTGAGGCAGTGAGTACAAAGGCATTGAGAGGACACTGGGAGACTCTTTGATAGATGAAAGTAGTGAGGGGGTGACGGTGACTCTTGTTCTTTGAAGCTTTTTTGCAAAGTTATGGTCAGCAGACCTCCTTTCGAGTTCAGAAATGGCTGAAGTCTCTTATTAAACTGCCTCGAGGCGCCCTTTCTAATCAACACTCATCACAGACTTGCATTCCATTTCAGCATGCAGAGCTCAACACAGGTAGCTTCACCTCACACACCTGTGTAAAATATCTGTGGGCTCTGGGGTTTGGACCTGTTGATGTCTGACACTTGTAACTCTGTTCTTCTCTCAACTCTCTTACTTGCAGGGAACAGGCCATGTCCTCGGTGGGATTCTGCGTCATCAGCTCCCTGAAGAGGTGCTACCCCCTGGAGGACGCCACTCACATAGCGCTTCGTAAGTAGCTCATTCATATAGCACTATGTTGTAGCAGAGACTGGAGTTACTCAGCTGTAACACAAAAGGATAATAATGGACGGAGATCTGAAACTTTTAAAACTCTCACCCCAGTCACAGATCTGGGTTTAATCCATCGTTCTTTTGCTAACCATGCCAGCCCAGTTCGGACCCAGCCATATGCACATCAGTCTGGCATGGTGAGCAAAAGAACGCTGGATTAAACCCAGAACTGTGACTGGGGGTGAGTGCTTAAAAAAGTTTCAGCGTTGCTCAAGTTGCCCTAAGTGGGAAGGGTATGCCCAGCTGTGGGGCCCGTGCTCACTGTGCCCCTGTATTCAAGCTAGCTTCGCTGATCATGGCTGATACCCTGAAACCAGTCCTAAAATGCTTGTTTCCGGTCCAGGGAGGACCTGGCCTTGTAGTTTAGGCTGGACTGTTCCCATAGGGAACAGGGTCAAGACTGATTTGCATATGGCTGGTGTAGGAGGCTGTCCTGGTTTGTAGTGGGTACCCTAGGTACTTAAACCTTATACGATGCCCAGTTATCCCTTATTAGTGAAATGTAGTAGTGTTCTAGCAGCTTAGACTGATAGACGGTAGCTATAGCAGAGCAGCTTAGGCTGAACTAGGAGACATGCAAAGATCATGCAATACCACAATAGTTACACAGTACTTATACACAATAAAGGACAATACTCCGTGTTACCAAAAATAAAGGTACTTTATTTTAGTCACACAAGGCCAAAAATATCTTAGAGGCAATACTCCTTCTGGAGGTAAGTATTATACACAATATATACACTGGAGACCAAAATCAGGTAAGTAAATAGTCATAGAAATGCCCAGTTATTGACCCAAGGGTAGGTCGCTCCCCCTGCCGCTGCAGCTCCTCCAGCTCCTCCAGGTTCCTGAGTTACTGAGACCCACCTCACAGTAAGTACCCCCCACCTCCCAGCCCCTCGCTCTGCCCCGCGCTACTCACCCTCTCTCCTGCTCCTTTTCTTCTTTTCTTCTTCTCTGTTCTTCCTCCTCGCTCCTCGTCTGTAATCTTCTTCTGTACTCTTCTTTTCCCCGTCTTTTCTCTTCTTCTGTGTGCTTCTGAGCCTCTCCTGTCGCCTCTCTTATTCCTCATCTTCTTCTGTGGTCTTCTGCCTTCTGTTCTTCGTTTTCTGTATCTTCTTCTGTGTTCTTCTGTGTTCTTCTGTGTTCTTCCGGTCTTCTTTTCTTCTGTTCGTCTGGTCTTCTTTTCTTCTGTTCGTCCGGTCTTCTTTTCTTCTGTTCTTCCGGTCTTCTTTTCTTCTGTTCTTCCGGTCTTCTGCTCTTCTGCCTTCTGCCTTCGGCTCTTCTGCCTCCTCCGTCTTCTTCTCCCTGCGCCTGCCCTCCTGCTCCTGCCTCATCCCCCTCCCTCACTCGCCTCCCCCTCTCTATCACCCCTATCTAACCCGTTCGCTATCTACCTCCCTCACTCCTCCTTTCTACCTATCTCTCTATCTCTCTATCCCACTATCGAACTCCCTCACTCTCCACCTCCTCCTATCTACCTATCTCTCTATCTATTTCTCTATCTATCGATTTCTCTATCTATCGATTTTCTCTATCTATTTCTCTATCTCTCCCCCCTTCCCGCCACCCCCTTCCCGCCACCCCCTCTGTTACCTATCTTCCTATCCTCTCACTCTACCTCTCACCCTCACCCACCTCTACAACCTCCCCTCCCCTATCTTCACAACCCTACTCCTATCTTTGTCCCTAATCTCGTAAACCTCCTAACACTCACCCCCCTCCACCCTTAAACCCCCCTCCCCCAGCTCTTCTCACTCTACCTGTCCCCCCTCCCTCGCGCTTTCCCGCCGTGACCTCCTGCACGCCCCCGCCCCCCAGCTCCCATTCGCCCCCAGCTGACCCCTCCCCCCCCTCCTACCTCATATGGCGGCCGCTGCGCGACAGTGGTAGCGACCCTTGACCCAAGGGTAGGTCGCTCCCCCTGCCGCTGCAGCTCCTCCAGGTTCCTGAGTTCTTGAGACCCACCTCACAGTAAGTACCCCCCACCTCCCAGCCCCTCGCTCTGCCCCGCGCTACCCACCCTCTCTCCTGCTCCTGCTTCTTTTCTTCTTTTCTTCTTCTCTGTTCTTCCTCCTCGCTCCTAGTCTGTAATCTTCTTCTGTACTCTTCTTTTCCCCGTCTTCTCTCTTCTTCTGTGTGCTTCTCAGCCTCTCCTGTCGCCTCTCTTCTTCCTCATCTTCTTCTGTGGTCTTCTGCCTTCTGTTCTTCGTTTTCTGTATCTTCCTCTGTGTTCTTCTGTGTTCTTCTGGTCTCCTGCTCTTCTGTTCATCTGTTCTTCCGGTCTTCTTTTCTTCTGTTCCTCCGGTCTTCTGTTCTTCTGTTCTTCCGGTCTTCCGTCTTCTATCTTCTGCCTTCGGCTCTTCTGCCTCCTCCGTCTTCTTCTCCGTGCGCCTGCCCTCCTGCTCCTGCCTCATCCCCCTCCCTCACTCGCCTCCCCCTCTCTATCACCCCTATCTAACCCGTTCGCTATCTACCTCCCTCACTCCTCCTTTCTACCTATCTCTCTATCCCACTATCTAACTCCCTCACTCTCCACCTCCTCCTATCTACCTATCTCTCTATCTATCTCTCTATCTATCGATTTCTCTATCTATCGATTTCTCTATCTATCGATTTCTCTATCTCTCGATTTCTCTATCTATTTTCTCTATCTATTTCTCTATCTCTCCCCCCTTCCCGCCACCCCCTCTATTACCTATCTTCCTATCCTCTCACTCTACCTCTCACCCTCACCCACCTCTACAACCCCCCCTCCCCTATCTTCACAACCCTACTCCTATCTTTCTCCCTAATCTCCTAAACCTCCTAACACTCACCCCCCTCCACCCTTAAACCCCCCTCCCACAGCTCTTCTCACTCTACCTGTCCCCCCCTCCCTCGCGCTTTCCCGCCGCGACCTCCTGCACGCCCCCGCCCCCCAGCTCCCATTCGCCCCCAGCTGACCCCTTCCCCCCCCTCTACCTCTTTTGGCGGCCGCTGTGCGTCCGCGCCGCTGGCGCGCCAGAGTCGCACCAGAGGCTAGTCTGTCTGCGCCCGTCCGCGCCTGGCCCGCGCCCAGCGCCACGACCCCTGGTCCCAAGCTCTCCCAAGCCCCGATCATCCGCTACGACCCCACCACCCTCCACGCCCTCAACCCAGGACGCTCCAACACCTGCTTCCAAGCTCACCCCAAACGCACCCATGGACCCTTCGCCTGCAACTCCTGCAAACGCATCTTCCACCACGCAACTACCACGACCACAAGCCCACGCGTCATCAACCACCTCAAGTGCATCCTGGTCAACGCTCATTCTGTCCACAAGCACGCTGTTGAACTCTGGGACCTCCTGGACTCCACAGCCCCGGACTTCGCCTTCATCACGGAGACCTGGATGAACGCCTCCTCTGCTCCAGACATCGCCACCGCCATCCCCGAAGGCTACAAGATCTCCAGAAAAGACCGCACCAACCAAGTAGGAGGAGGTATCGCCATCGTCTTCAAAGACTCCATCAGCGTCACCACCTCCACCAAAGACACCCCTCTCGCCGCTGAACACCTGCATTTTCAGATTCGCACCGACCCGAGGACCACCCTCAGAGGGTCCCTCGTCTACCGTCCTCCCGGACCGCGTGCCCCTTTCAGCGACGCCATCGCCGACTTCATCTCCCCGCACGCCCTCGCCTCACCGGACTACATCCTCCTAGGCGACCTCAACTTTCATCCGGAACAAAACAACGACCCCAACACCACCACCCTGCTCGACAACCTCGCCAACCTCGGCCTCAAACAACTGGTGAACACCGCCACCCACATCGCCGGACACACGCTTGACCCTATCTTCTCCGCCAGCAAACACATCTTCTTCAGCCACACCTCCGCTCTACACTGGACCGACCACAGCTGCGTCCACTTCACATTCCGACGCGAGACCCGCCACCTCCGCACTCAACCCATCCCTCATCGACAGTGGAACAAGATCCCTGAAGAGCAACTCTTCTCCGCACTAGCCGCCAACCAACCCACCCTCACCACCGACCCCAACGATGCAGCCCTCAACCTCACAAACTGGATCTCCAACTGCGCAGACAACCTTGCTCCCATCAAACGCACGCATCGACAGACCAACACCAAAAAACCTCTCTGGTTCTCTGACACCCTCAAAGAATCAAAGAAAACTTGTCGCGCCCTCGAGAAGGCCTGGCGCAAGGACCACACCACGGACAACATGACCGCCCTCAAGAACGCTACCCGCAAACACCACCGCCTGATCCGCGCTGCTAAAAAGAACTTTTTCACCGACAGACTGGACAAAAACAGCCACAACAGCAGAGAACTCTTCAGCATCGTCAAGGAGTTCTCCAACGCCATCACGCCCTCACAGGATCTGTGCGAATCCCTTGCCACTTTCTTCCATCGCAAGATCAGCGACCTCCACGACAGCTTCGGACAACAGACCCAACATAACACCACCGTTACCCTCAACAACTGGACCCACATCAACACTGAAGAAACCAAATCCATCATGAACTCTATCCACTCCGGCGCCCCTTCGGACCCCTGTCCTCACTTCATCTTTAACAAAGCCGACGACATCATCGCCCCGCACCTCCAGACCGTCATCAACTCTTCTTTTTCTTCTGCTACCTTCCCCGAATGCTGGAAACACGCCGAAGTCAACGCCCTACTAAAGAAACCTACGGCTGACCCGAGCGACCTGAAAAACTTCCGCCCCATCTCTCTTCTGCCTTTCCCAGCCAAGGTAATAGAGAAGACTGTCAACAAACAGCTGACCACCTTCCTGGAAAACAACAACCTGCTCGACCCTTCACAAACCGGATTCCGAACCAACCACAGCACGGAAACCGCCCTCATCTCAGTCACTGACGACATCAGAACCCTGATGGACAACGGTGAAACAGTCGCCCTCATTCTCCTCGACCTCTCGGCTGCCTTCGACACCGTCTGTCACCACACCCTAATCACCCGCCTCCGCTCCACCGGGATCCTAGGCCAGGCCCTGGACTGGATCGCCTCCTTCCTCTCAAACCGTTCCCAAAGAGTTTACCTCCCTCCGTTTCGCTCAGCACCCACCGAGATCATCTGCGGCGTCCCACAAGGCTCATCGCTCAGCCCGACACTCTTCAATGTCTACATGAGCCCCCTCGCCAACATTGTTCGCAAGCACGACATCATCATCACCTCCTACGCCGACGACACCCAACTTATACTCTCCCTCACCAAGGACCCCGCCAGCGCCAAGACCTACCTACAAGAGGGTATGAAGGACGTCGCAGATTGGATGAGGCTCAGCCGCCTAAAGCTGAACTCTGAAAAAACTGAAGTCCTCATCCTCGGCAACACCCCGTCCGCATGGGACGACTCCTGGTGGCCCACGGCACTGCACCGACCCCCACAGACCACGCCCGCAACCTAGGCTTCATCTTGGACTCTCTTCTCACCATAACCAAGCATGTCAATGCCGTGTCCTCCGCCTGCTTCCTCACCCTCCGCATGCTCCGCAAGATCTTCCGCTGGATCCCCGCCGACACTAGAAAAACCGTCACCCATGCCCTCGTCACGAGCCGCCTGGACTACGGCAACACCCTCTACGCCGGGACCACAGCCAAACTCCAAAATTGCCTGCAACGCATTCAAAACGCATCGGCACGCCTCATCCTCGACGTACCCCGCAACAGCCACATCTCCGCACTCCTGAGACACCTGCATTGGCTCCCAGTCAGCAAAAGGATCACCTTTCGACTTCTCACCCACGCACACAAAGCCCTCCACAACAAGGGACCGGAATACCTCAACCGACGCCTCAGCTTCTACGTCCCCACCCGCCTCCTCCGTTCCTCTGGTCTCGCACTCGCTGCCGTCCCTCGCATCCGCCGCTCCACGGCGGGTGGGAGATCCTTTTCCTTCCTGGCGGCCAAGACCTGGAACTCCCTCCCCACCAGCCTCAGGACCACCCAGGACCACTCCAATTTCCAGAGACTCCTAAAAACCTGGCTATTCGAGCAGCAGTAACCCCCCCTTTCTCCTAGCGCCTTGAGACCCGCACGGGTGAGTAGCGCGCTTTATAAATGTTAATGATTTGATTTGATTTGATTTGATAGAATAGTGCAAACAGTAGAAAATGCAAATAGAATGCAATAGGCCTAGGGGCAACACAAACCATATACTAAGAAAGTTGAATGCGAATCACAAATTCCCCCCTAGGCAAGTGTATTGTGTACAGGGGCACTGGGAGTGTAAGAAAACACCAAAGGTAAGTAAAATACCCAACCCAAGGCCCCAGGAAAGTAGGAGTAAAGTACTGCAAGTTTCCTCAGGACACACTACAAGTCGTGATTAGAGTTATTTCAAGAACCAAGAAAGACTGCAAGCAACAAATAGTGGATTCCTGGACCTGAAGACCCGTGAAAAGAGGAGACCAAGTCCAGAAGATTCCAGGAAGGACAGGAGCCCCTGCCAACCCAGAAGATGGTGCAAGAGAGGATTCTCCGGTTAGAAGAAGTCTGCAGAAGAGCACCAAAGAAGATGGCTGCAGGTCCCTGCATGATGCAAGAGATGTCACACATCGAGATGTTGGATGCAGGCTGTTTGTGGCGCTGGATTCGTCCAACAAGCCTTGATTTTCAAGCAAGGTTGTGTTTTACGTCAAAATGGCGCTGCCTGGACCCAGGAGGGACCTGGGAGCCTCAACTCGGACTGAGGAGGCAGAGGGGGCTCCCAACACTGGAGAGAGCCCACAAATGACCAGGCAGCTCTCACTGGAGTCCCAGAACACGGGGACAAAGAAGGTGCAAATTGCGGTTGGTGCAGCACAACAAAAGAAGGTCCCACGCTGCCAGAGAACAACTCAGCGAGTTGCGCGTCGCATGAAGGAATGCTGGGGACCTGGGCCACGCTGTGCACAAAGGATTCTTGGAAGAAGTGCACAGAAGCGCAAGGAGCTTGAGATGACATGGTGCACAGGGGTACTGTCACAAACCGAGAAAGCAAGCTCTTACCTCTGCCAAATTTGGACAGAAGGACCTTAGGACAGTCTGGGTCGGATGGGTCCCCCACCTGTGTTCCAGGGAGCATGCTCATTGCCAGGAGAGGAGTCCCAGAGAACCAGTCGTCATCTGGGAAGGTGCCTGCTGGAGCGGAGAAGTGACTCCGTCACTCCACAGGAGATTTCTTTGGTCCTTCTGGTGCAGGGTGAAGACAGGGAGTCCTCAGAGCATGCACACCTTGGAAACTGTTGCAGTTGCTGGCTGGAGCTGAAGTTGCAGAGTCACAGTAGCCTTTCTGGATACTTTGTTGCAGTTACAGCAGTTCCCGGAGCAGTCTGCGGTTGATCCGACGGTCAGAAGCTGAAGCAGAGGATTCCTGGACAGAGCCCTGGACTGGGTCACCTCCTATCTCACCGGCAGAACCCAGAGAGTCCGCCTCCCCCTTTCCAATCAAAGGCTACCGAAATCATCTGCGGCGTACCCCAGGGTTCGTCCGTCAGCCCGACCCTTTTCAACGTCTACATGGCCCCGCTCGCTAACATCACCCGATCCCACAACCTCAACATCATTTTATACACCGCCAACACCCAGCTGATCCTCTCCCTCACCAAGGACTCCGCCAAGCCAATCCTCCACGAAGGAATGAAGGCCATCGCTAAATTCCGACAATACGGAAGTCCTCCTCTTCGGCTCCCCCCACTCTGCATGAGATGACTCCTGGTGGCCTGCCACTTGGAGCCGCTCCGACTCCCACCGACCACGCACGCAACCTAGGATTCATCTTGGACTCCTCATTATCTATGACCCACAGGTGAACGCCATCTCCTTTTTCTGCCTCAACACCCTCCGCATGCTCTGATAGATCTACAAATGGATACCCTCGAAATCAAAAGAACAGTCACCCAAGCCCTCGTAAGCAGCAAACTGGACTACGGCAATGTCCTCTACGCAGTAACCATGGCCAAACTCCAAGAGGCTGCAACGCATCCAGAACGCCTCTGCACTCCTCATCCTGGACATCCCCGCCACTGCCACATCACAGACCACCTGAAAAACCTGCACTGGCTCCCAGTCAACAAGAGAATCACCTTCAAGCTCCTCACCCACGCTCACAAAGCACTGCACAACACCGGACCAAAATACCTCAACAGACGGCTCTTCTTCTACAACCCGACCCAGCATCTCCGCTCTGCCGACCTCGCCCTCGCAACCGACCTACGAGTCTGCAGAACCAGCAGTAGATTATTCTTGCACCTCGCCGCCAAAACATGGAACACTGGGTACCACCCCTGGGATGGTGATGGACAGGGGAGTGGTCACTCCTCTTTCCTTTGTCCAGTTTCGTACCAGAGGAGGGACTGGGGGTCCCCGAACCGGTGTAGACTGCCTTATGCAAGGAGGGCACCATCTGTGCCCTTTAAAACATTTCCAGAGGCTCTGGGGGGTCTACCCCTCCCAAGCCTGTAATACCTACTTCCAAAGGGAGAGGGTGTAACACCCTCCTCCCAAATGAAATTATTTGTTCTGCCTTCCTGGAACTGAGCTGCTCAGACCCCAGGAGGGCAGCACCCTGTCTGTCAGGTGGCAGCAGCTGTAGCTGTAGTACAAGCCTCAGAGAGTTGGTTTGGGAGTACTAGGGGTCCATGGTGGAGCCCCCAGGATGCATGGGATTGCCCCCCTCCATTCCCAATACCAGATTTGGAATGGGGGGACAATTCCATAATCTTGGACACCTTACATGATCATATTCAGAGTTACCATTTTGAAGCTACATATAGGTATTGACCTATAGGGAAATGCCTCCCTTGGCATGGTTACCCCCTAACATTTTGCCTTTTGTTGATGCCATTTATGATTGAAAGTGTGCTCGGACCGTGCTACCAAGGCCACAGTACCAGTGTTCTTTCCTCAAACTGTACCTTTGTTGCCACAACTGGCACAGCCCTGGAACACAGATAAGTCCCTTGTAATTGGTACCCCTGGTACCAAGGGCCCTGTGGCTAGGGAAGGTCTCCGAGGGCTGTAGCACGTATTATACCACCCTGGGGACCCCTCACTCAGGACATGCACACTGCCTCACAGCTTGTGTGTGCTGGAGGGGAGAAAATGACTAAATCGACATGGCACCCTTCTCAGAGTGCCATGCCAACCTCACACTGCCTGTGGCATAGGTAAGTCACCCCTCTAGCAGGCCTAACAGCCATAAGGCAGGGTGCACTATACCACAGGTGAGGGCATAGTTGCATGAGCGAGCACCATGCCCCTACAGTGTCGAAGCCAAACCTTAGACATTGTAAGTGCAGGGTAGCCATAAAGAGTATATGGTCTTACGAACTCCACAGTTCCATAATGGCTACACACTGAAATCTGTGAAGTTTGGTATCAAAGTTCTCAGCACAATAAATGCACACTGATACCAGTGTGGGATTTATTGTAAAATGCACCCAGAGGGAATCTTAGAGATGCCCCCTGAATACCAGTCCGACTCCTAGTGCTAGGCTTACCAGTTTCTGCCAGCCTGCCACAACCAGGCGAGTTTCTGGCCAAATGGGGAGAGTGCCTTTGTCACTCTGTGGCCAGGAACAAAGCCTGTACTGGGTGGAGGTGCTTCTCACCTCCCCCTGCAGGAACTGTAACACCTGGCGGTGAGACTCAGACGCGCATGCCTTCTGTTACAGCTCCCCAGGGCATACCAGCTAGTGGAGATGCCCGCTCCTCCGGACACAGCCCCCACTTTTGGCGGCAAGTCCGGAGGAAATAATGAGAAAAACCAGGAGGAGTCACCCACCAGTCAGGACAGCCCCGAAGGTGTCCTGAGCTGAAGTGACCCCTGCCTTTAGAAATCCTCCATCTTATGCTTGGAGGATTCCCCCAATAGGAATAGGGATGTGCCCCCCTCCCCTCAGGGAGGAGGCACAAAGAGGGTGTAGCCACCCTCCAGGGCAGTACCCATTGGCTACTGCCCCCCAGACCTAAACACACCCCAAAATTTAGTATTTAGGGGCGACCCTGAACCCAGGAAATCAGATTCCTGCAACCTGAAGAAAATAAGGACTGCTGACCTGAAAGCCCCGCAGAGATGACAGAAACAACAACTGACTTGGCCCCAGCCCTACCGGCCTGTCTCCAGACTCAAAGAACCTTCATAGGGACGCATCCAGCGGGACCAGTGACCTCTGAGGATTCAGAGGACTGACCTGCACCTAAACGACCAAGAACCTCCTGAGAACAGCGGCTCTTTCCAGAAACAGGAACAAAATTGCAACAAAGAAGCAACTTTAAAGAGACTCTCACTTCCTGCCAGAGGCATGAGTCTTCACACGCTGCACCCGATGCCCCCGGCTCGTGTTCAGGACAACCAACACCACAGAGGGGACTCCCAGGCGACTCCAACGACGTGAACACCCTGAGTCAACCCCCCTGCACCCTCACAGCGACGCCTGCAGAGAGGATCCAGAGGCTCCTCCGACCGCGATTGCCTGGTAATAAAGGAACCCGACGCCTGGACTAAGCACTGCACCTGCAGCCCCCAGGACTGAGAGGAACCACCTACCAGTGCAGGAGTGACCAGCAGGCGGCCCTCATCCTAGCCCAGTCGGTGGCTGGCCAAAGAAGTCCCCCTGTGCCCTGCTTGCATCACCAGAGTGAACCCCAGGGTCCCGCCATTGATTTCTACAGCAAACCCAACGCTTACTTTGCACACTGCACTCGGCTGCCCCTGTGCCGCTGAGGGTGTGTTTTGTGTACTTGTGTGTGTCCTCCCCAGAGCTCTACAAACCCCCCTGGTCTGATCCCTGAGGACGCAGGTACTTACCTGCTTGCAGACTGGAACCGGAGCACCCCTGTTCTCCAAAGGTGCCTATGTGTTTTGGGCCCTCCTTTGACCTCTGCACCTTACCGGCCCTGTGTTGCTGGTGCTGTGACTATGGGGTTGCCTTGAACCCCCAGCGGTGGGCTGCCTATGCCCAGGAGACTGACTGTGTAAGTGCTTTACTTACCTGAAAAACTAACCAATACTTACCTCCCCCAGGAACTGTTGATTTGTGCAGTGTTTAATTTAAAATAGCTTATTTGCCATTTTAACCAAAACTGTGTGTACTACTGTTTTAAATCAAAGTTTTATACTTACCTGTGTGAAGTACTTTTCATTTTATGTACTTAACTCAAATTTGAATCTTGTGGTTCTAAAAATAAACTAAGAAAATATATTTTTCTACATAAAACCTATCGGCTTGGAGTTAAGTCTTTGAGTCTTTGAGTCTTTGAGTGTGTGTTCCTCATTTATTGCCTGCGTGTGTACAACAAATGCTTAACACTACCCTCTGATAAGCCTACTGCTCGACCACACTACCACAAATAGAGCACTAGTATTATCTAATTTTACCACTATCAACCTCTAAGGGGAACCCTTGGACTCTGCACACTCACGAAGTCCGGGGAATTGGCCAGGGACAGCGTGGGGGCACCTTTGCTAGTGCAAGGGTGCCTTCACACTTAGTCGCTTTGCACCTAGCCTTCAGTAAATGAAGGTTAGACATATAGGTGACTTATAAGTTACTTAAGTGCAGTAAAAATGGCTGTGAAATAGTGTGTGCACTATTTCACGCAGGCTGCAGTGGCAGTCCTGAAGAAAGGTTTGTCTGAGTCCTTATGGGTGGCAAAAGAAATGCTGCAGCCCATAAGGATCTCCTGGAACCCCAATGCCCGGGGTACCTAGGTACCATATTCTAGGGACTTATAAGGGGGGTCCAGTGTGCCAATTGGAATCTAAAGTCACTAAACTATGATGACTAATTTGGAAGCATAGAGAGCATAAGCACTAAAGTGCTGGTTAGCAGAACTCCAGTGACATAGTTAAGCACTAGAGACAGCACATACATAGCCCACAAACTGTGATCACTGGGCCCTGGCTAGCAGAATCCCAGTGACACAGTAAAAACACACTGACACACACTCACACACAGGCCAAAAGTGTGGGTAACCATGCTAGAAAGATGCTACTTTCTCCAAACTGGGTCCAAACTGGGGTGGCATGGTGAGCAAACGAGTGATGGATTAAACCCAGATCTGTGACTGGGGGTGAGTGCTTGAAAAGTTTCAGCACTGCGTCCGTCATCCTTTTGTGTTGCTAAAGTTACACGGATGTACTCAGTGTCAGGAGAAAGGAGTCTTCCCTCACAACTGCACATGTGCCAGGTGAAAGGAGTCTTCCCTCACAGCTGCACAAGTGCCTGATGAAAGGAGGTTTCCCTAACAACTGCACATGCACCAGGTGAAAGGAGGCTTCCCTCACAACTGCACATGTGCCAGGTGAAAGGAGGCTTCCCGCACAGCTGCACATGCGCCAGGTGAAAGGAGTCTTCCCTCACAGCTGCACAAGTGCCAGGTGAAAGGAGGCTTCCCTCACAACTGCACATGTGCCAGGTGAAAGGAGGCTTCCCTCACAGCTGCACATGTGCCAGGTGAAAGGAGGCTTCCCTCACAACTGCACATGCACCAGGTAAAAGGAGGTTTCTTTCAGAGCTGCACGTGTGCCAGGTGAAAGGAGGCTTCCCTCACAGCTACACATGTGCCAGGTGAAGGATGCTTTCCTCACAGCAGCACGTGTACAAGGTGAAAGGAACCTTGCCTCACAGCCGCACATGTACCAGGTAAAAGGAGGCTTCCCTCACAGCTGCAGGTGTGCCAGGTAAAGAAGTCTTCTCACTGCTTGTAGGAAGGTAGCCTCTTTCTAGCCTTGTTACCCCCACTTTTGGCCTGTTTGTGAGTATGTCAGGGTGTTTATACTGTCTCACTGGGATCCTGCTAGCCAGGGCCCAGTGCTCATAGTGAAAACCCTATGTTTTCAGTATGTTTGTTATGTGTCACTGGGACCCTGCTAGCCAGGGCCCCAGTGCTCATAAGTTTGTGTTCCCTGTGTGATGCCTAACTGTCTCACTGAGGCTCTGCTAACCAGAACCTCAGTGGTTATGCTCTCTCTGCTTTACAAATTGTCACTAACAGGCTAGTGACTAAATTTACCAATTCACATTGGCAAACTGTTACTCCCATATAATTCCCTTGTATATGGTACTTTGGTACCCAGGGTATTGGGTTCCAGGAGATCCCTATGGGCCGCAGCATTTCTTTTGCCACCCATAGGGAGCTCTGACAATTCTTACACAGGCCTGGCACTGCAGCCTGAGTGAAATAACGTCCACGTTATTTCACAGCCATTTTACACTGCACTTAAGTAACTTATAAGTCACCTATATGTCTAACCTTTACCTGGTAAAGGTTGGGTGCAAAGTTACTTAGTGTGTGGGCACCCTGGCACTAGCCAAGATGCCCCCACATCGTTCAGGGTAAATTCCCCAGACTTTGTGAGTGCGGGGACACCATCACACGCGTGCACTATACCTAGGTTTCTACCTATGTATAGCGTCACAATGGTAACTCCGAACATGGCCATGTAACATGTCTAAGATCATGGAATTGTCACCCCAATACCATTCTGTATTGGGGGGACAATTCCATGATCCCCCTGGTCTCTAGCATAGAACCCGGGTACTGCCAACCTGCCTTTCCGGGGTCTCCACTACAGCTGCTGCCAACCCCTCAGACAGGATTCTGCCCCGGAAGGCAGAACAAAGGATTTCCTCTGAGAGAGGGTGTTACACCCTCTCCCTTTGGAAATAGTTGTGAAGGGCTCCTCCCCCAGCCTCTGGAAATGCTTTGATGGGCACAGATGGTGCCCATCTCTGCATAAGCCAATCTACACCGGTTCAGGGATCCCCCAGCCGTGCTTTGGCGCGAAACTGGACAAAGGAACAGGGAGTGACCAGTACCTCCCAGGGGAGGTGCCCAGAGCTCCTCCAGTGTGTCCCAGACCTCTGCCATCTTGGAAACAGAGGTGTGCTGGCACACTGGACTGCTCTGAGTGGCCAGTGCCAGCAGGTGACGTCAGAGACCCCCTCTGATAGGCTCTTACCTTCTTGGTAGCCAATCCTCCTTTCTTGGTAGCCAAACCTCCTTTTCTGGCGATTTAGGGTCTCTCCTCTGGGGTATTCTGCAGATAACGAATGCAAGAGCTCACCAGAGTTCCTCTGCATCTCCCTCTTCGACTTCTACCAAGGATCGACCGCTGACTGCTCAGGACGCCTGCAAAACCGCAACAAAGTAGCAAGACGACTACCAGCAACATTGTAGCGCCTCATCCTTCCGGCTTTCTCGACTGTTTCCTGGTGGTGCATGCTCTGGGGGTCATCTGCCTTCACCCTGCACTGGAAGCGAAGAAGAAATCTCCCGTGGGTCAACTGAATCTTCCCCCTGCTAACGCAGGCACCAAAAGACTGCATCACCGGTCCTCTGGGTCCCCTCTCATCCTGATGAGTGTGGTCCCTGGAACACAGGAACTCTATCCAAGTGACTCCCACAGACCAGTGATCCTTCAGTCCAGGTTTGGTGGAGGTAAGTCCTTGCCTCCCCACGCTAGACTGCAAACCTGAGTACTGCGTGATTTGCAGCTGCTCCGGCTCCTGTGCACTCTTCCAGGATTTCCTTTGTGCACAGCCTAGCCTGGGTCCCCAGCACTCCGTCCTGCTGTGCTCAACCCTCTGAGTTGGCCTCCGACGTCGTGGGACCCTCCTTTGTAACCCTGCGTGGACTCCGGTTCACAAATCTTCCAAGTGCCTGTTCGGGTAGTTCTGCGGGTGCTGCCTGCTTCTGTGGGGGCTCTCTGAGTTGCTGAACGCCCCTTCTGTCTCCTCCTCCAAGGGCGACATCCTGGTCCTTCCTGGTCCCCAGCAGCACCCAAAAACCTCTACTGCGACCCTTGCAGCAAGCAAGGCTTGTTTGCTGTATTTCTGCCTGGGAACACTTCTGCAACCTTCATCGCGATGTGGGACATCTTCCATCTAAAGGAGAAGTTCCTAGTCCTCTTTGTTGTTGCAGAACTCCAAGCTTCTTCCACCCAGAGGCAGCATCCTTGCACCTTCATCCGGGGTTTCCTGGGCTCCTGCCCCCCTGGACACTATCGCGACTCTTGGACTTGGTCCCCTTGCCTTGCAGGTCCTCAGGTCCAGTAATCCACCTTCAGTGCCTTGCTGGTGTTTGTTGTTCTTGCAGAATCCCCCTATCACAACTATTGTGCTCTTTTGGGGTAGTAGGTGTACTTTACTCCTACTTTTCTGACTGTTTTCTTACAGTCCCAGCGACCCTCTGCAAGCTCCCATAGGTCTGGGGTCCATTCGTGATTCGCATTCCACTTTTGGAGTATATGGTTCGTGTTGCCCCTATACCTATGTTTGCCTATTGCAACCTATTGTAATTCTACACTGTTTGCATTACTTTTCTGACTCTTATTTACCTGTTTTGGGTTTGTGTACATATAACTTGTGTATATTACTTACCCTCTTACCGAGGGTACTCACTCAGATATTTGTGGCATATTGTCATAAAAATAAAGTACCTTTATTTTTAGTATATCTGTGTATAGTGTTTTCTTGTGATATTGTGCATATGACACCAGTGGTATAGTAGGAGCTTTGCATGTCTCCTAGTTCAGCCTAAGCTGCTCTCCATAGCTACCTTCTATCAGCCTAAGCTGCTAGAAACACCTCTTCTACACTAATGGGATAACTGGACCTGGCACAAGGTGTAAGTACCACAGGGAACCCACTATTAGCCAGGCCAGCCTCCTTCACTGCTGCACATGCGCCAGGTGAAAGAAGGCCGTCTCTCACAGCTGTATGTGTGCTCGGAGGCTTCCCTCAAAGCTGCACATGCGCCAGGTGAAAGGAGGCCTCCCCTCACAGCAGAACGTGTCGGGTGAAACGAGGATTAGAAGAAACTACTTTTATAGCTTGAAGCTGTTGTGGATTTCCATCCTCTGCTTAATCTCGCCACCTGGAGGCTGAGCATGAAATTGTCCCTTTGACTTCTTTGAAGTAACAGGAACCACTTTTGTTCCCCTGTGATGTTGACATGGGGCAGGAAGGCGCTTTAAACACCTGCTGCTCCTTCCGTAACTTGTGGGTCCAACTGGTGGGATCGCTTGGTTAATCAGAATTACCCTTTTTCCTTACAGTGAAGATGTAGGGCCCAGCCCAGTGTTGTAGGGTCGTAGGGCCCGTCCCGGTGTTGTAGGGTCGCAGGGCCCGTCCCGGTGTCGTAGGGTCGCAGGGCCCGTCCCAGTGTCGTAGGGTCGCAGGGCCCGTCCCGGTGTCGTAGGGTCGCAGGGCCCGTCCCGGTGTCGTAGGGTCGCAGGGCCCGTCCCGGTGTCGTAGGGTCGCAGGGCCCGTCCCGGTGTCGTAGGGTCGCAGGGCCCGTCCCGGTGTCGTAGGGTCGCAGGGCCCGTCCCGGTGTCGTAGGGTCGCAGGGCCCGTCCCGGTGTCGTAGGGTCGCAGGGCCCGTCCCTGTGTCGTAGGGTCGCAGGGCCCGTCCCTGTGTCGTAGGGACGCAGGGCCCGTCCCTGTGTCGTAGGGTCGCAGGGCCCGTCCCTGTGTCGTAGGGTCGCAGGGCCCGTCCCTCTGTCGTAGGGTCGCAGGGCCCGTCCCTCTGTCGTAGGGTCGCAGGGCCCGTCCCTCTGTCGTAGGGTCGCAGGGCCCGTCCCTCTGTCGTAGGGTCGCAGGGCCCGTCCCTCTGTCGTAGGGTCGCAGGGCCCGTCCCTCTGTCGTAGGATCGCAGGGCCCGTCCCTGTGTCGTAGGGCCCTTCCCTGTGTCGTAGGGTCACAGGGCCCGTCCCTGTGTCGTAGGGCCCGTCCCTGTGTCGTAGGGTCGCAGGGCCCATCCCTGCGACGTAGGGCCCGTCCCTGTGTCATAGGGTCGCAGGGCCCGTCCCAGTGTTTGTAGGGCCCGTCACAGTGGGCTGTCACTTCCATGGAACCCTCTTCAAGTATGATTTATTATTTTTTTCCCCTCATATCAAGAGGGCTTGGCCATTACGGATTAGAAAGCGCTTTACAAGAGAGCAGGATGTGTGCTTTGGTTAACAGACAATAATAAATAAAAAAACTGTTAACACCAGAGAAACAAGGAACAAATATTTCACACCAGCGAGCACATTGCAGGGTAGGAAGTGATCAGCTCACCATCATCGTAAATCAGCAGAAAGTGACCAAAAGACTGGTCAGCACAGGAGACAGATCGACCCCCACTTTAAACTAAGTGTCCCTCAAGTAGAGGGGGTTTCAGGTGCCTTTTGGACGAGAGGTGGTGCGAAGGGCTGCTGGGAGGCTACTCCAGAGATATCCATCTTATGCAGCACCCTCGTCTGAACTTCGGGGGTTGGAGCAGGAGGGAGTCAGGGTCTCCTGACCCCATTGAGCTCCAGAAACTTTACATTTTCCAAAGAGGAGTGGAGTTGTGGAGGACTTTATGAGTAATGCATGCAGTCTTAAATGGACTTTTGCTTCGATGGAGAGCCATTGCGGGGTGCAAAGAATAGGGGAGATGCGGGGCTGTGTAGAGCGCTGCTCTCAGAGGACATAGATGCGCCTCAGGGAGACCAGAAAGGAGTGAGTTACTGTGATCTGTTCTGGGAAGAACCAGTGCCTGGACGCCTCGGGTATAAGCTGCCTGAGGCCCAGAGCAGTCGTAGCTGGTGGTCAGCGCGTTTGGCCATGGCTAGGGTTTGCCTCTGGAGGTCTAGATGGTGGTCACGGTTAAAGCCCAGTGACTTGGCATTCTCCACAGTGGCCGGACTGCAGTTCAGAGGGACAAGGATTCCAGGCACTCTTGGATAGGGAGCTTGTGTTTGTTTGGAGGGATTAGTAGTAAATCAGTGTTAGTTGGATTGAGGTTTAAACGTAATTGGTCATCTATGTCTGAACCTTGTCGAGGGTGAAGGAGAGAAGACTGGTGTCCTGAGGGGATCGAATATTCAGGTAGATCCGAGTACCATTCACATCTTGATGATACCTAATTCCAGATTTTCTCAAAATGTTACCAAGAGGGTCAGGATACAAATTAAAGCGGTTTATGGGAAAGGATGGAGCCCTGTGGTACCTCTTGTTTTGTTAGTTCAGTATTTCTGAATGGTTAGACTACTAGGAGTCCAACCACTCAACTTTGTCCCATCAGTGCTCGCCCGTCCTTTCCAGATGCGAACAGTCCTGTGGTGGCTGTATCAGAGGCAGCCGAAGTGTCCAGGAGCACAAGGAGACATGGGATGTGGAGCAAGCCATTCACACTTTGCAGGCGTCAGAACCTGCCTGAAGCCAGACTGGAAGACATCAAGAAGGTTATTGGGCGGGATGTGGAGCGATGTCTGCGATGCTACAGACCTTTCTGATGCCTTCCCTAAGAAGGGAAGAGTTGAAATCAGGCTAGAGGTGTTAAGGTCACTAGTGTCGGGTGTAAACTGCTTCAGGATGGGGAAGACTCTGGGAGAAGACCCCTTGTGATAGCCAGGAGTTCACGAGGGAGGTCCAGTATGATATCAGCATCTCTGCCATTTCCTTGCTCAGTGAGCCAGCAAGGCGTCAGAGAGGATTGGAAGCCTTCACCTTAGTTATAGTTTCAAGTAACTCACTCAGAAGTTACCCCTGAGCTTTGCGGGTCACCGGGCAATCTTCTGGGATAGTGGACTTTGGTGGCAGTGGTTGCTCAATACACTTCACTTTCTCAGCAGAGGAGAGTGCAAGTTGCTCACATGTAGATGCTGGTGGGGAGACTGTGCTGGGGGGGGGGGGGGGGGGGGGGGGTGTACTTTGGTCGTGTGATAATACCGAAAAGTAGCCGTGGGCAGTTTTTAGCAGCATCAAGTAGGGGTTTCATATGGCTACTATTTAGCTTTGATGCTGTTTGATTTGTAGTTTCTGCTGGAGGTCCTGCGAATATTAGGATTAAGGGGCAAGGTTGCTTATCTCCAGGTTTACTCAAGATGCCTCAGGTGGCGTCTGCCCTAAATAGACCCCTCGAGATACAAGGGAAAGTGCTGGTCATTTGCTCTTGGTGCACGGTGATGAGTTAGGTTGTCCACATTCTGATGCAGAAGAAGGAAAGGAGCATTACTCGTGTTCACGCAGGGTTGGACTGTGCTGTCCGTGATCTGCCTGTTCCCCTCTCTCTCTGTCCGTGTCCTCTCTCTGCCCTCTTTTCACTCCCATCCCCTCTTACCTGCTTTGCGCTCTCTCTCCATTCTCTCTGTCTCCTTCATACTTTCCATGTTCTCTCCCCTTCTTCCTCCCTCGTTTTCCTGGTGGCGCTCTATTCTTTCTCCCTCTGTCTCTTCTTTTCTTCCCTTTTTGACTCGCTAATCTCTTTGCCTCCCACTCTCTCCTCTTTATCCTTCCACTCATTTCACACCCCTGTGGCAGGCCAACCTAGCCCAGAGGGCAGGGTGCAAGTCCCTCTGTGTGAGGGCACCACTGCGCTAGCAGAGGTGTCCCTTAGAACTCCAGTTCCATTTCCCTGGACTTCGGGAGTGCAGAGACGCCATTTTATGCGTATACTTGAGATAGGTCACCACCTATGTCCAGCTACATAATGGTAACTCTGAACTTGGGCATGTTTGCTATCAAACATGCCCGAATCATACCCCAGTACTGTTACTGTTGCCAGTGTTGTAAGTATGATTCCATGCACTGTGGGGTCTCCTTAGTGGACCCCAGCATTGCTCCCACCAGTCTTCTGGGGTTTTCCTAGTAGCCGGCGCTGCTGCCCCCCTCAGACAGGTTTCTGCCCTCCTGCCGCCTGAACAGCTCAAGCCCAGGAGGGCAGAACAAAGGATTTCAGGTGGGAGAGGGGGGTAACACCCTCTCCCTTGGATATAGGTGTTACATGGCTTGGGAGGGGTAGCCTCCCAGAGCCTCTGGAAATGATTTGAATGGCACATTTGGTGCCCTCCGTGCATAAAAAAAGACCTCCACTCCCTGCTCTGGTGCAAAACTGGACAATGGAAAGGGGAGTGACCACTTCCCTGTCAATCATTACCCCAGGGGTGGTGCCCAGAGCTCCCCCAGGTGGTCACTTGATTCTGCCATCTTAAATCCAAGATGGGCAGAGGCCCCTGGGAGCATCTGAGTGACCAGGTCAGACAGGTGACATCACAGCCCCCTCCTGATAGGTGGTCACCTTGCAGGTTACCAAACCCCCTTCCTGGGCTATTTAGGGTCTCCCTCTTGGGTGGGACCTCAGATTCGACATGCAAGATTCCCCCAGGACTCCTCTGCATTGTTTACTTCATCTTCTGGCCATTGGAACCTTCAATTGGTCTCTTCAGGAATTGACAATCTGCCACGCCAGCAACGAGACTGCATTGCAACATTGTTTCTCCCAGCAGCTGCAACATTTCCCCGGCTTTGCATCCTCTGAGGCCAGCGAGACTACAACCTGCACTAAGAAGTAGGAAGAAATCTCCCTTGGAGTGAAGGAGTCACTCCCCTGCTTCTGCAGGCACCAACTGCAACGACGACCCGCTGCGTGGATCTATCTGCCCTCCTCTGGAACTGCATGGATCCTGCATCACAGTTGGTCTGGAGTGGTCCTCTTGGTCCTCTCTGCTAGCTGTCCAACTTGGGAGACGGTAAACCCTTGCCTCTCCATGCAGGACAGTACCCCTGTGCGCCTCGACTGTTGCAGCTGCCAAGGCTTGTTTGCTCCTTCTCCAAGGGATCTTCAGGCTTTGTGTAGCACTGGCCCCCAGCACGTCTTCCTGCCAAGCACAGACTCCTCTCTGCTGTTCCAGCGATGTGGGACTCCTCTCCAGCTGTGCTGAGTTGGCCTCACGGCGCCTTGGTGTGCCTGCTGCCAGTGGGTTGCCTGTGGGGGCTCCATCCTCTTCTGGTGACTCTCCTGGTGGCTGAGGTTCACTTCGCGCTCCCTACTTGGGTCGAGTCCCCTGGGCCTCGCGGGTCCTCTTCAGCCTTGCAACACTTCTTCTGCATTTGCCAAGGCTCGTTGGTGGTTTTCCTTTACCACTGACCCACTACAGCCCGACAGCCAACGTGGGACACCATCTGCATCACTTCAGGGACTCCTCTTATGCTCCTGTGCTGTACAGCTGGTCTTCTTTGTCCACGTCAACCTGGTCCTGCAACCCTGCCACAACCGGACACTCCTTCATGTCCTGGGCTTGGTACCATCCTTTCCAGGTCCTCTTTTGCCAGAATCCACCTTTGGTTTCTTCCAGTCTGGACTGGGTCTTGCACAATTCTTTTCCTAAGTCCTCCTGTTGCCCTTGTGAAAGCCAGGTACTTACCTTTGCTCTCCTGGTCGCTGGGGGTCTCTCTGATACTCACCTTTTGGGGTTCCTAGTTCCTCCAGCTCCCCTCTAACAAGTCCACATCCTTTGGTGAGCGACTGTATGTCACATTTCACTCATTTAGGATATGGTTTTGCCCTCCCCTAGGGTCTACAGTGTTTTCTAATGATTTTGCCAATGCTTGTTGTTTTTATGCTACTTACTGATTACTATTGTGTATATAATCAGTGTATTTACTTACTTCCAGTTGTGGGGACTGCCTGTTAGTATTCTAGTATTTGTGTTACCATAATAAAGTAACTTTAGGTTCGATGGCATCTGTCGCTGTAGATACGCATGTTCTGCAATAGCTCGCCATCTGGTGTTGGGCCGGAGTGTTACAAGTTGTTTTTCTTCGAAGAAGTCTTTCGAGTCACGGGACCGAGTGACTCCTCCTTTTGTCTCCATTGCGCATGGGCGTCGACTCCATCCTCGATTGTTTTTTTTCCGCCATCGGGTTCGGACGTGTTCCTGTCGCTCCGAGTTTCGGAACAGAAAAAATAGTTAATTTCGGAAGATTTTCGTCGGTATTGTTGCGTTCGGGATCGGCATACTTACATTCAACACCGCATCGAAGATCGAAGAGCTCCGGTGCCCTTCGGGGTAGTTTTTCGATCCTCCGTCGGGGCCTGGTCGGCCCGACCGCGTGCTGAAGAACGCCGATGGAACGGACCCCGTTCCGTTTCTGCCCCAAATGCCACAATAAATACCCCTACACAGACCAACACTTGGTCTGCAACCTGTGCCTGTCACCTGAGCACAGCGAAGACACCTGCGAGGCCTGTCGTGCGTTCCGGTCCCGAAAAACACTCCGAGACCGTCGAGCCAGAAGACTTCAGATGGCGTCCGCACCGACAGCCCGACGGGAGTTCGAGGAACAGGAAGAGGAAGGTACCTTCTCGATCCAAGACTCAGACTCCGAAGGATTCGACGATACACAAACCGTGAGTAAGACGTCGAAATCCACACAAAGAAACATTTACAAGGCCCAGGGGACGCCACTGCCACCAGGCCATGGCTCAACCCATAAAATCGGTGACCGACCGTCGGCACCGAAAAAGGCCCAAACAGTGCTGAGATCGTCCGACTCCGGTCGAGACACCGGCACGCAGCCTTCTCGGGACCGAGAAAGTGCTGGAGACAAGCCTCGACACCGAGATGCCGGTGTGGACACGGCTCGACGCCGAGACAGCGGCACCGAAACAGATCGACGCCGAGAGGTTTCGGCCCCGAAAAGGAAAAAAGTCACCTCGGAGCCGAAAAAACACGCAGACAAAGTTTCGACGCCGAAACAAACTGCAAGCGACCCAGCTTCAGGCTCTTATACAGAAGAGCACTCGCTAACCTCCCAAATGCAGAAGCATAGGTTTGAGGAAGAGCTACAAGCAACTGATGCGGACCATACGCAAAAGCGTATCTTCATTCAGCAGGGGACAGGAAAAATAAGCACCCTTCCCCCCATTAGGAGAAAGAGAAGGTTGGAGTTCCAGACGGAACAAGCACCACAACCAAAAGTGGTGAAAAGAGTTACACCACCACCCTCTCCTCCGCCCGTGATTAACGTTTCACCAGCACAAACGCCATCACACTCCCCAGCTCACACCACCATGAGCCAGGGTGACCAAGACCAGGACGCATGGGACCTATACGACGCCCCAGTGTCAGATAACAGCCCAGAGGCATACCCTACAAAACCATCTCCACCAGAAGACAGCACCGCGTACTCTCAGGTGGTGGCTAGAGCAGCACAATTTCACAACGTAAGCCTCCACTCAGAACAGGTCGAGGATGATTTCTTGTTCAACACACTCTCCTCCACCCACAGCTCCTACCAAAGCCTGCCTATGCTCCCTGGTATGCTCCGGCACGCAAAAGACATATTTAAGGACCCGGTCAAAAGTAGGGCAATCACACCAAGGGGGGAAAAAAAGTATAAGCCGCCTCCTACAGACCCGGCTTTCATCACAACACAGCTGCCACCAGACTCTGTTGTTGTAGGAGCAGCTAGGAAAAGGGCCAACTCTCACACATCTGGAGATGCACCACCCCCAGATAAAGAAAGCCGCAAGTTTGATGCAGCTGGTAAAAGAGTCGCAGCACAAGCTGCAAACCAGTGGCGCATCGCGAACTCCCAGGCACTACTTGCGCGCTATGACAGAGCCCACTGGGACGAGATGCAACATCTCATTGAACATCTGCCCAAAGACTTCCAAAATAGGGCAAAACAAGTGGTTGAGGAGGGACAGGCCATCTCCAACAACCAGATCCGCTCCTCCATGGACGCTGCAGATACAGCTGCACGGACAATTAATACATCTGTAACTATCAGAAGGCATGCATGGCTCCGAACGTCTGGATTTAAACCAGAGATTCAACAAGCAGTTCTCAATATGCCTTTTAATGAAAAAGAACTGTTCGGTCCAGAAGTGGACACAGCGATTGAGAAACTCAAAAAAGATACGGACACTGCCAAAGCCATGGGCGCACTCTACTCCCCGCAGAGCAGAGGGAATTACAGCTCATTCCGTAAAACGCCCTTTCGAGGGGGGTTTCGGGGTCAAAGCACACAAGCCAGCACCTCACAAGCAACACCGTCCACTTACCAGGGACAGTATAGAGGAGGTTTTCGGGGACAATATAGAGGAGGGCAATTCCCTAGAAATAGAGGAAGATTCCAAAGCCCCAAAACCCCTACTACTAAACAGTGACTCACATGTCACTCACCCCCTCCACACAACACCAGTGGGGGGACGAATAGGTCATTATTACAGAGCATGGGAGAAAATCACTACAGACACTTGGGTTCTAGCAATTATCCAACATGGTTACTGCATAGAATTTCTACAGTTCCCTCCAAACATACCACCAAAAGCACAAAATTTAACAACACACCATTCCAATCTCCTAGAGATAGAAGTGCAGGCACTATTGCAAAAGAATGCAATCGAATTAGTGCCAAACACACAAATAAACACAGGAGTTTACTCACTGTACTTTCTGATACCAAAGAAGGACAAAACACTGAGACCAATCCTAGACCTCAGAGTAGTCAACACTTTCATCAAATCAGACCACTTCCACATGGTCACACTACAAGAAGTATTGCCATTGCTAAAGCTGCACGACTACATGGCAACTTTAGACCTCAAGGATGCTTATTTCCATATACCAATTCACCCATCGCACAGGAAATACCTAAGGTTTGTATTCAAAGGAATACATTACCAATTCAAGGTACTGCCTTTCGGATTAACAACCGCACCAAGAGTCTTTACCAAATGTCTAGCGGTAGTCGCTGCACACATCAGAAGGCAGCAAATACATGTGTTCCCATATCTAGACGACTGGCTAATCAAGGCCCATTCGTTAATAGAGTGCTCAAATCACACAAATCATATCATACAAACCCTCTTCAAACTAGGGTTCACCGTCAATTTCACAAAATCCAAAATTCGGCCACGCAAGGTACAACAATACCTGGGAGCCATAATAGACACATCAAAAGGAGTAGCCACTCCAAGTCCACAAAGAATTCAAAATTTCAACACCATCATACAACGCATGTATCCAACACAAAAGATACAAGCAAAGATGGTATTACAACTCCTAGGCATGATGTCATCATGCATAGCCATTGTCCCAAACGCAAGACTGCACATGAGGCCCTTACAACAATGCCTAGCATCACAGTGGTCTCAAGCACAGGGTCACCTTCTAGATCTGGTGTTAATAGACCGCCAAACTTACCTCTCGCTTCTGTGGTGGAACAACATAAATTTAAACAAGGGGCGGCCTTTCCAAGACCCAGTGCCACAATACGTAATAACAACAGATGCTTCCATGACAGGGTGGGGAGCACACCTCGATCAACACAGCATACAAGGACAATGGAACGTACATCAAACAAAACTGCATATCAATCACCTAGAACTTCTTGCAGTTTTTCAAGCACTAAAAGCTTTCCAACCAATAATAGTTCACAAATACATTCTCGTCAAAACAGACAACATGACAACAATGTATTATCTAAACAAGCAGGGAGGGACGCACTCCACGCAGTTAAGCCTGTTAGCACAAAAAATTTGGCATTGGGCAATTCACAACCAAATTCGCCTAATTGCACAGTTTATACCAGGGATACAAAATCAACTCGCAGACAATCTCTCTCGAGATCACCAACAGGTCCACGAATGGGAAGTTCACCCCCAAATACTGAACACTTATTTCAAACTCTGGGGAACACCTCAGATAGACTTGTTTGCAACAAGGGAGAACGCAAAATGCCAAAACTTCGCATCCAGATACCCACACAAACAATCCCAAGGCAATGCCCTATGGATGAACTGGTCAGGGATATTTGCTTACGCTTTTCCTCCTCTCCCTCTCCTTCCTTACCTGGTAAACAAACTCAGTCAAAGCAAACTCAAACTCATATTGATAGCACCAACTTGGGCAAGGCAACCCTGGTACACAACGCTGCTAGACCTATCAGTGGTACCCTGCATCAAATTGCCCAACAGGCCAGATCTGTTGACACAGCACAACCAAAAGATCAGACACCCAGATCCAGCATCGCTGAATCTAGCAATCTGGCTCCTGAAATCCTAGAATTCGGGCACTTACAACTTACCCAAGAATGTATGGAAGTCATAAAACAAGCAAGAAGGCCATCCACCAGGCACTGCTATGCAAGTAAATGGAAGAGGTTTGTTTGCTACTGCCATATTAATCAAATACAACCATTACACACAACTCCAGAACATGTAGTGGGTTACTTGCTTCACTTACAAAAATCTAACCTAGCTTTCTCTTCCATTAAGATTCACCTTGCAGCAATATCTGCATACCTGCAGACTACCTATTCAACTTCCCTATATAAAATACCAGTCATTAAAGCATTCATGGAGGGCCTTAGGAGAATTATACCACCAAGAACACTACCTGTTCCTTCATGGAACCTAAATGTTGTCCTAACTAGACTTATGGGTCCACCTTTTGAACCCATGCACTCCTGCGACATACAGTTCCTAACCTGGAAGGTGGCATTTCTCATCGCCATTACTTCCCTGAGAAGAGTAAGCGAAATTCAGGCGTTTACTATACAGGAACCTTTTATACAACTACACAAAAATAAAGTCGTCCTAAGGACCAATCCTAAATTTTTGCCAAAGGTTATTTCACCGTTCCATCTAAATCAAACAGTGGAACTTCCGGTGTTCTTTCCACAGCCAGATACCGTAGCTGAAAGGGCACTACATACATTAGATGTCAAAAGAGCATTAATGTATTACATTGACAGAACAAAGAACATCAGAAAGACTAAACAACTCTTTATTGCATTTCAAAAACCTCATGCAGGAAACCCAATTTCAAAACAAGGTATAGCCAGATGGATAGTTAAATGCATCCAAATCTGCTACCTTAAAGCTAAACGACAGCTGCCCATTACACCAAGGGCACACTCAACCAGAAAGAAAGGTGCTACCATGGCCTTTCTAGGAAACATCCCAATGCAAGAAATATGTAAGGCAGCCACATGGTCTACGCCTCACACATTCACCAAGCACTACTGTGTAGACGTGTTATCCGCACAACAAGCCACAGTAGGTCAAGCTGTATTAAGGACATTATTTCAGACTACTTCCACTCCTACAGGCTGATCCACCGCTTATGGGGAAATAACTGCTTACTAGTCTATTGCAGAACATGCGTATCTACAGCGACAGATGCCATCGAACTGAAAATGTCACTTACCCAGTGTACATCTGTTCGTGGCATCAGTCGCAGTAGATTCGCATGTGCCCACCCGCCTCCCCGGGAGCCTGTAGCAGTTTGGAAGTTACCTTCAATTATTTATATATGTATCATCTCAACCTTAAATAAGTGCATACTTAGTCACTCCATTGCATGGGCACTATTACTACAATTCAACTCCTACCTCACCCTCTGCGGGGAAAAACAATCGAGGATGGAGTCGACGCCCATGCGCAATGGAGACAAAAGGAGGAGTCACTCGGTCCCGTGACTCGAAAGACTTCTTCGAAGAAAAACAACTTGTAACACTCCGGCCCAACACCAGATGGCGAGCTATTGCAGAACATGCGAATCTACTGCGACTGATGCCACGAACAGATGTACACTGGGTAAGTGACATTTTCATTTTGTAACACTGTGTGGGTCTTTCATGTGTGTGAGTGCTGTGTGACTTTAGTTGTATTGCATAAGCTTTGCATGTGTCCTAGATAAGCCTTGGCTGCTCATCCACAGCTACCTCTAGAGAGCCTGGCTTCCTAGACACTGACTACACCTCACTAATAGGGGATACCTGGGCCTATTATAAGGTGATAACACCAGGCCAGCTTCCTTCTGGGTTCCCTCTCTATTTCAAACCCCCTCTCTCTCAGTGAACTCTTCCATGCACAGGTTCCCTTTGTTTCAACCCCCCTCTCTCCCAGTGGACTCTTCCATGCACAGGTTCCCTCTGTTCAAACCCCCTCTCTCTCAATGGACTCTTCCATGCACAGGTTTCCACTCCCTCTGAGGACTCTTGCATGGACAAGTTCCCTCTCTCTCTTAAACCCAGTCCCAGAAAGAGTTTATTCCGCACAAGTGATGTTTTCAAGTGCAGTTGGTGTTGTTCTGTTCAGTAGATTTTGCTGCAATTGAGAGCAAAATATAACATGGGAATGTCACCTGCTCACCCCCCAAAAGTAAGTTTCCTTAATAACATTTCAGTTCCTTGAGCAGTCGGTGTCTGAATTCAAACAACGAAATGTCATTGCCAGATTTGGGGCACGTTTGTTGAAGGTTTAGATTTTGGCGGGTGGTCCAGGCCCTTATGACCGACAGAGCCTGACAGGGTCTCAGGCTCAGCACTAAAGGCAGGAAGAGGGGACCAGTGACTTCATCAAATCACTCGTTAGAGGCCACTCGGTGTGCCCCACTATAGGCATAAGGGGAGCCATTGCCCTCCCCCTTCACGTGCTCACTTGTATCTGGAGAAGGAATACAGAGTACATACATGTACCGTGTGCACCTAAGGAAAAACACTTAAACCCAGGTCAGGCCACCAAACCATGGTAGTGGGCCTGAACCCCTTACGCCCCAAGGGGCAAGCTGTCGGTGCAAACCTCTCTGACCGTGGTTCTACTATCATCTATATCTCTAAAGTGGTGGCAGCCGACTACATTTCACAGGACATTGAGTTTAAAACATTGATTCCAGTATCTACTTATCCAGAGCTCTGTGTTGCCGCTTCTTTCCAGCCCACCTTCAATATCAGCCCCAACTCTGGTTTATCTATCCACTCAAATGTCTGAGTACAAACCTCAGGGAAACTCCTTCCTTAGGACAGCTGGGGCATCGGTGGGAAGTTGTATTCAGTTCGGCTCCAGTGATGTACCATAGTCTGCTGTTGGCTCATGCGTGGCCTCCATTTGAATGGTTATCCAGTTATGACCCTCCCATCTCCCTGGCTATTTAAGATGGCTCAAAGTTAAGTGATGAAGAAACAGTTTGTGTTGAACTATTCACAGGTTCACCTTCACTCACTGATTCTCACCCTTGTTTCTTTCAGGGACTGTGCGAAGGTTCCTGGAGGTCCACGGTGGGTCCATTGAAAAGGTCGTCTTTGCTGTCACAGACCAAGAAGAGGTATTTCATGTGGCATTTTCTGTGTTTTCGGGGACTGTTGGTGTCCATCATTCTAGCCATCAGCTCGTTTTCTTGCCCTCTCGAGACTGCGTTATTCCTCTGTCCCTTGGTTGTTTGTGTCCGGTCTGCACCATGCAACCGAGAGAATCATTTCTGGGATCTCATGCCCTGTGACCACTCATACATTGTTGACTTCATATAATCTGGAACTGGTATGTATTTGGATTTACATGCCCTTTGTCCTCGTGGTTAGGAGTATGGATCTGATTATGAGTTCAGAAGGCGGTTTTGACTGTCTGCCGAACTTCTGATGGGGAATTAGCTGCCATATTGGCTAATTACCTGCCGGGCCCATTAAGAGTTTCCCGATAGGTCAGCAGGTGGAAACCTGAGTTTTGGCCTTCTGACCTAGCGGGAAACACCCTACAACATTGTCTCCGGCTCATATTCGAGCCGGTGGCAATGCTGTAGAATACAGGATGCACAGGACCCTTGCAACATTTCAATGGTGCTGGCCTGGGGGGGAGGGGCCTGCACTGCCCATGCCAAGTGCATGAGCAGTGCAGGAGCCCCCCTGGTGCCCCCTGCACCCGTACTCTGCCAGCCTTTTGATGGCGGTGCCTGACGGATTAGGACCGCCACCTACCACAAGACCTCCGGGATCCCTGATCCTAGCAGTGTTGGCGGTCCCGCCACAGCCCGACTGCCAGAGTTGAAATATGGCGCTCGGACCTCTACATTGGTGGCAGTCCAACCTCCATCCGCAAGTCAGACTCGTAATGAGGGCGTGCGTGCGTGCGTGTGTGTGTGTGTGTGTGTGTGTGTGTGTGTGCATGCGTGTGTGTGTGTGGGTTTGTATGTGTGTGGATGTGTTTGTATACGTATATATGTTCGATGGCATGTGTAGCTGCAAATACACATGCTATGCATATATCGACATCAAGTGTTGGGCTCGGAGTGTTACAAGTTGTTTTTCTTCGAAGAAGTCTTTTTTTGAGTCATAGGATCGAGTTACTCCTCTCGGTGATAGTGCACATGGGCATCGACTCCTTTGTTAGATTGTTTTCTTTCTGCCGTCTGGTTTGGACGTGTTCCGTCTTGCTCTGGGATTTTCGATTCAAAAATTCTCTAATCTTTCAACCTTTTTCTCATACCGTCGGTATTGTTTCGAACGCTGTTTCCTTCTGCACTCGATCCAATAGTACTGTCAGGATCAAATAAATGCCCTTTTGGGTGCCTGCGGCCTCTTAGAGCCTGTTTCCAACACCTTCACCCTCACACTCCCACACTTCCTCACAAGAAGAAGAAAGGGGTGACTCTAGCTACTCCATAGATCCATGGGATATGTGCGATTCAGATCCGGTCCCATCCAGCGATCCGGATATGTATCCCAACAGACCATCTCCACCGGAGGATAGTACAGCATACAACCAGGTTATCTCCAGAGCAGCTGCATACCATAGAGTGCAAATGCATGCCGAACCTTTAGAAGAGGACTTCCTTTTCAGTACCCTGTCCTTAACTCAGAAGCAGTACCAGTGTCTACCAAGCTTCCTGGAATGCTTAAACACGTAGACAATATTTTCAAAGAGCCAGTTAAAGCTAGAGTTCGAACACCAAGAATTTACAAAAAATATAAGCCTGCACCAACAGACCCAATTTACATTTCACAGCAATTACTGCCAGATTCTGTTGTGGTCCGCACAGCCAGGAAGCGCACCAATAGTCCGTCTTCACGGGATACACTCCCTCACCCCCCTTGACAAGGAAAGCTGTAAATTTGATGCAGCGGGGAAAAGGGTAGCAACACAAGCAGCCAACCAGTGGTGTATTGCCAATTCCGAGGCCCTGTTAGCAAGATTCGACAGGGCACATTGGGATGAGATGCAGGAACTCTTGCAATATTTCCATAAAGAACACCAAAAAAGGGCACAGCAAATTGTAGAGGATGGTCAGGTCATCACAAATTATCAAATTAGGTCTGCTTTAGCTACAGCTGACACTGCAGCTAGAGGAATTAATACCAGTATTATCATTAGGTGACATGCGTAATTGAGGTCCTCCAGTTTGAAACCTGAAATAAAGCAGGCAGTCCTTAATATGCCATTTAATAAAGAACAGCTTTTTAGACCAGAGGTGGACACAACTATAGAAAAACCTAAAGATTCAGACACAGCAAAAGCCATGTGAGCCCTTTATACCACACCATTTTGGGGTTCCTTTCGAAAATCACAAATTAGGGCAAGATTTAAAACTCAAACTACAGAGGTTTCGCAAGGACAGCAGTATTACACAAGGGGTCATTCAGAGGCTCTTGCAGAGGACAACATTTCAGGTCCAGAGGTAAATCCCCAGCCTCAAAGGGTGTGTCAACATCCATAAAACAATGACTTCCCAGACATACCACAGCACCATACATCTCCTGTGGGGCGAAGACTACAATTCCATTTTCACTGGCAACAAATAACCACAGATCAATGGGTGCTCTCAAGTATCCGCAGCGGTTATTGCCTAGAGCTCATCTCTACTCCACCAAACATTCCACCTCATTCTCACACTCTCTTGATAACAGACTATTCTACAACAGGAGGTGCAATCTCTACTACTCAGAGGCAATAGAAGTAGTTCCCATCTCACAGCAAGAAACAAGAGTATATTCCCTATACTTCCTTAAACCCAAAAAGGGTGTTACTCCGACCCATTCTCGATCTCAGGCCTCTAAATCTATGTATCCTGTCAGAGCATTTTCACATGGTCACTCTACAGAATGTCATTTCCTTGCTACAAAAACAAGACTACATGAAAGTGTTAGACCTAAAGGACGCTTACTTCCACATTCCTCACTGCAAGTATCTGAGGTTCGTAATAGCTATCAAATCAAGGTACTACCCTTTGGGGGTAACACAGCCCCAAGAGTGTTAAAAAAATGTCTGGCTGTAGTCGCAGCATACCTCAGAAGGCAACACATACATGTATTCCCTTCTCTAGATGACTGGTTAATAAAATCCAGCACCATTCCAAACTGCCAAAAATACACACAATACACAATAGATACCCGACACACATTAGGGTTCACACTCTATTTCCAGAACTCTCACCTTCAGCCAGCGCAAATTCAACCTTATCTAAGAGCAATTCTGAATACTCAGTCAGCATTAGCTTCCCCAAATCCTCAACGGAAACAAGCATTTCTCTCCCTTATGTCCCAGTTACAGGTCAATCAAACGTACACAATAAGGTTCATCTTGAAGCTATTGGGAATGACGGCATCATGCATAGCAATAGTGTCCAATGCACGTCTGAACATGAGACCCCTCCAACAGTGTCTCTCGCAACAGTGGTCTGCGGCACAGGGTCAGCTTCACGATCTAGTGTTGTTAGACCCCCAGACTTACAAATCTCGGCCATGGTGGAATCACACCAACATATCAAAAGGGCGGCCATTTCAAGACCCAGAGCCACAGACCCTAATCACAACTAATGCATCAGTGATAGGATGGGGAGCCGACCTCAACAACCTCGCCGTACAAGGGGAATGGGACTCAATCCAGCAAACTTACCACATAAACCACTTGGAATTCCTGCCAGTGTTCTTAGCCATCAAAGCATTCCAACCACAGATCATACATAAAATAGTCTTAATAAGGACAGACAACATGACAACAATGTAATATCTGAAAAAACAGGGGGGGGGGCCACTCATCCCAATTGTCCCTTCTAGCACAAACAGTATGGAAATGGGCAAATGACATTCACCTGCTAGCAAAATACATGCCAGGGATACACAACCAGCTAGCAGACCTTCTAAGCAGGGCGCAGCAACAAATACACGAATGGGAGATTCACCCACAGGTAATTCAATATTACTTTCAAATGTGGGGAACACCCAACATAGACCTTTTCGCAACAAGTGAAAATGCAAAATGCCAAAGCTTCGCGTCCAGATACCCACACCCTCAATCCTCTATGGATCAACTGGTCAGGGATAGTTGCTTACGCTTTTCCCCCTCTCCCGTGAATTCCATTTCTGGTCAACAAGATGCGTCACACTTCCCTCACCATGACACTCATAGCTCCCACGTGGGCACGTCAACACTGGCACACAACACTGTTGGATCTGTCAGAGTATCACATCACAAGCTCCCAAACAGACCAGACCTGTTAACCCAGAACAGAGGTCAAATCAGGCATCCCAGTCCCAGTGTGCTCAACTTGGCGATTTGGCTCCTGAGCTGTTAGAATTTTAACACCTACAGCTTCCATTAGAATGTGTGGACGATATAAAACAAGCAGGTAAACCTATAACCAGGCAGTGCTATGCAAACAAATGGAAGCATTTTGTATAATACTGTCAACCTAAAAATATTGATCCACTTAAAGCATCAGTGCAGGATATCGTGTGTTATTTGCTTCATTTACAAAAAGCAAATCTTGCCTATTCATCTGTTAAATTTCATTTAACAGCAATATCAGCTTACCTACAAAACACACAACATACCTCTCTGTTTAGAATTCCTGTCATAAAAGCATTTATGGAAGGACTTAAACGAGTTATTCCACCTAGAGTACCACCAGCTCCTGCCTGGAATCTCAATATTGTACTCACAAGACATATGAGTCCATCATTTGAGCCTATGCATTCTTGCGCAATTCAGTTTCTCACATGGAAGGTTGCTTTCTTGGTAGCAATTATTTCCTTAAGAAGAGTAAGGGAAAATCAAGCATTTACTTTAGAAGAATCCTTCTTCAAAGTACAAAAACACGAGGTGGTACTTCAGACAAATCCACATTTTTTACCTAAACTGGTTTCACCCTTTCGTATTAATCAGTCAGTCGAATTACCAGTCTTCTTTCCACAGCCAGACTCAGTTGCTAAAAGAGCTCTCCACACTCTTGAGCTCTAATTTATCAGTAGACAGAACTAAAGACTTTAGAAAAACTAAACAACTTTTTGTTGCTTTCCAGCAACCTCATAAAGGTAATCCTATTTCCAAGGGTTAGCTAGATGGATTGTAAATGTATTCAAACTTGCTATCTCAAAGCTAAAAGGCAGTTATTAGTAACTCCAAAAGCACATTCCACTAGAAAGAGTGCTTCAGTGGCATTCTTAGGAAATATACCAGTGACAGACATATGCAAAGCAGCCACATGGTCCACACCACACACATTTACTAAACACTATTGTGTGGATGTGTTATCTGGACAACAAGCAAATGTTGGTCAAGCAGTGCTTAAAACACGATTTCAAACTATTTCAACTCCTACACGCTAACCACCGCTTACTTAGGAGAGGGACTGCTTTTCAGTCTATGCACAACAGACATGCCATTGAACGGAAAATGTCACTTACCGAGTGTACACCTGTTCATGGCATGTAGTGCTGCGGATTCACATGCACCCTCCCTCCTCCCCAGAAACCTGTAACCCTAGAAATACAAATATGGATTTCCCTTTTTTCTCCTAAACTACTGAACACATTTTCACCAAATAAAATAAGACTTATCTGCGGGCCAAAAGCTACCTTTTTGCCAAATATGGTGTAATTCTGTCCAGTGTGTTTGGGCTGCTGGCATGACTAAATAGTATATAGGAATTAACATGGGAAATGCCCTTTTTTATATCCCTCCCCCCCTTATTTTTCTCAGCCCCTGCTTGACAGACCACCGCAAAGCTTTCCATGCACAAGGTTCTAGAGAACACTTAAAAAAAACAAATTGTGAAGATTCATCCAACTTTACCAAAGATATAGGCAAGTTGAAACTAGGTCCCAGGTATAATTACCAGCTGGCGACTGCCAGTAGGATGATTATATATATATATATATATATATATATATATATGTGTATATAAATATATATGTATATGTTCGATGGCATGTGTAGCTGCAGATACACATGCTGTGCATATCCCGCCATCTAGTGTTGGGCTCGGAGTGTTACAAGTTGTTTTTCTTCGAAGAAGTCTTTTCGAGTCACGAGATCGAGGGACTCCTCCCATTTCGGCTCCATTGCGCATGGGCGTCGACTCCATCTTAGATTGTTTTCTTTCCGCCATCGGGTTCGGACGTGTTCCTCTACGCTCCGTGTTTCAGTTCGGAAGATTAGTTAGATATCGGAAAAACTTGACGGTATTGTTTGCGTCCGGTATCGGGCTAGTTAACACAGATCGACACCAAATTTTTAAGAGCTCCAGTGGCCCTTCGGGGTTTCAGTTCCCCGGCGGGGCCTGGTCGGCCCGACCATGTGCGTCGACAAGACTAATGGAACGGACCCCATTCCGCTTCTGCCCCAAATGCCACAACAAGTATCCTTACACAGATCAACATTTGGTCTGTAACTTGTGTTTGTCTCCAGAACACAAAGAGGATACTTGTGAGGCCTGTCGAGCGCTTCGATCGTGAAAACGCTGAGGGACCGGAGAGCCAGAAGACTTCAAATGGCGTCGGCGCCGTCAGGACACCAAGAATTGGAGGAAGAGGAAACCTTATCCATCGCTGATTCGGACTCGGACGAGGCCGAAACAGAACATACGCCGAAAACCGTGAGTAAAACCGCCCCAGCCAAAACTCACGGAAAATTCATCAGAGCCCAGGGGATGCCACCGCCGGCAGGCCATGGTTTAACCCAAAAACTCGGTGACAGTCCATCGGCACCGAAAAAGGGCTCGCATGTGTCGAAGTCATCCGACTCCGGTCAAGATACCGGCACAGAAAAGACTCGTCCCCGAGACACCGAGGCAGAACAATCTCGGCATCGAGATACCAGCACCAAAACTACTTGGCACCGAGATATCGGAACACTGAAACACAAAAAAGTGGCTTCGGAGACGAAAAGGATGGTGGAAAAGGTTTGATCCCGAAACATCCGGCTTCGGAGCCGAAAACTAGTTCATACACGGAAGAGCAAGGGCTTGCCACACAAATGCAAAGCCATAGATTCGGACAGGAACTAGAGGCCGGGGAGCCAGATTATAAACAGAGAAGGCTCCATATCCAAAAGGAGACAGGGAAGATGAGAACTCTCCCTCCTATAAGGATGAAAAGGAAACTGGCTTTCCAAGAGAAAGATAAACCACCACAGGCAAAGGTGGCAAGACAAGTAACTCCGCCACCATCACCTCAACGCTCACCGCAATCATCACCAGTTGCTAGCCCACTGATGGTGCAGTCTCCAACACACACAAGCATGAGCCAAGATGACCCAGATGCATGGGATCTTTATGATGCGCCTGTGTCAGATAACAGTCCTGACTGCTACCCAGCGAGACCATCACCACCTGAGGACAGTACTGCTTACACGCAGGTGGTGTCCAGAGCAGCTGCCTTTCACAACGTCACACTGCACGCTGAACCAATCGAGGATGACTTTTTATTTCATACTCTGTCGTCCACACATAGTCAGTACCAGAGTCTTCCAATGCTACCAGGAATGTTAAAGCACGCAAAGGAAATATTTCAGGAACCCGTGAAAGGCAGGGCCATCACACCTAGGGTGGAGAAAACGTACAAGCCTCCACCAACAGACCCTATGTACATTACGCAGCAACTGACTCCGGACTCTGTAGTTGTTGGCGCAGCACGGAAAAGGGCGAATTCACACACCTCCGGGGATGCACCACCACTCGATAAAGAAAGCCGCAAGTCCGACACAGCAGGAAAAAGAGTGGCAGCACAAGCAGCCAATCAATGGCGCATTGCGAATTCACAGGCTTTGCTGTCAAGATATGACAAAGCCCACTGGGACGAAATGCAACACTTAATTGAACATCTACCCAAAGAGTTCCAAAAGTGTGCTCAACAAGTGGTGTAAGAGGGCCAAAGTATCTCAAATAACCAGATACAGTCGGCAATGGATGCAGCAGACACAGCCGCAAGAACTGTAAATACAGCGGTAACAATTCGGAGACACGCATGGCTACGCGCCTCCAGATTCAAGCCGGAAATTTAACAAGCGGTGCTGAATATGCCCTTTAACGGACAGCAGTTGTTTGGGCCGGAAGTGGACACTGCTCTCAAAATTGAAGAAGGATACAAATACGGCCAAAGCCATGGGCGCGCTCTACTCCCCACAGAGCAGAGGCACTTTTAGGAAAACACCATTTAGAGGGGGGTTTCGGGCTCAAACAACAGAACCCTCAACCTCACAAACCAGACCCACATACCAGAGCCAGTATCAGAGAGGAGGCTTTCGGGGACAGTATAGAGGGGGACAGTTCCCTAAGACTAAAGGGAAGTTCCAAAGTACCAAGGCCCCTCAAAACAAACAGTGACTTCAGTGTCACAAATCCCCAACACATAACACCAGTGGGGGGGGAGACTAACAGATTTTTACCAAAAATGGAAGGAAATAACAACAGACTTGTGGGTCCTAGCCATTATCCAACATGGTTATTGCATAGAATTCCTACAGTTACCACCAAAGGTGCCACCAAAAACACACAACATGTCCAAACAACACATGGGTCTATTACAGATAGAAGTCCAAGCATTGTTACAAAAAGAGGCAATAGAACTAGTACCCAGTCATCAAAAAGGGACAGGGGTTTACTCCCTGCACTTTCTCATACCCAAAAAGGACAAAACTCTAAGACCTATATTAGATCTCAGAATACTAAATCTTTACATCAAATCAGATCACTTTCACATGGTAACACTTCAAGACGTAATTCCCCTACTCAAACAACAAGTATACATGACGACATTCGATCTCAAAGATGCGTACTTCCATATACCCATACATCCTTCACACAGGAAATACTTAGGTTTGTATTCCAAGGAGTACATTACCAGTTCAAAGTGTTACCATTCGGGATAACAACAGCACCAAGGGTATTTACAAAATGCCTTGCAGTAGTAGCAGCACATATCAGAAGAGAACACATACACGTATTCCCATATCTAGACGATTGGTTCATCAAAACCAACACCCAGAAACAGTGTCTTCATCACACAAAATACGTCAGAAACCCTTGACAAAATCACACTTAGTTGTGTCAAATACAACAATACTTAGGAGCAACAATCAACATAACAAAAGGGATTGCCACTCCAAGTCCACAAAGGGTACAAGCATTCCAAACCGTACTACAAAGCATGCACCCAAACCAAAAGTATCAAGTAAAATTGGTGATGAAACTGCTAGGCATGATGTCCTCATGCATAGCCATTGTCCCAAATGCAATATTACACATGCAGCCCTTACAACAGTGTCTAGCAACACAATGGACACAAGCACAGGGTCAACTTCAAGATCTAGTGTTGATAGACCGCCAAACACACACCTCGCTTCAATGGTGGAATCCTATAAATTTAAATTAAGGGCGGCCATTCCAAGACCCAGTGCCTCAATACGTAATCACAACAGATGCTTCCCTGGTAGGATGGGGAGCACATCTCAACCAACACAGCATCCAGGGACAAGGGGATATTCAGCAGAAACAACTTCACATAAATTAGCTAGAATTACTAGCAGTGTTTCTAGCGTTGAAAGCATTTCAACCGATAATAACACACAAACACATTCTTGTCAAGACAGACAACATGACAACAATGTACTACTTAAACAAACAGGGAGGCACAGAAGATTTGGCATTGGGCCAATCACAATCACATTCACCTAATAGCGCAATACATCCCAGGAATTCAAAACTAATTGGCAGACAATCTCAGTCGAGATCACCAACAGATACACGAATGGGAGATTCATCCACAAATACTGCAAACCTACTTCCAAAAGTGGGGAACACCGCAAATAGACCTATTCGCAACAAAAGAAAATGCAAAATGCCAAAACGTCGCATCCAGGTACCCACAGCCTCACTCCAAAGGCAATGCGTTATGGATGAGTTAGTCAGGGATATTTGCTTACGCTTTTTCCCCTCTCCCACTCCTTCCGTATCTTGTAAACAAATTGAGTCAAAACAAACTCAAACTAATACTAATAGCACCAACTTGGGTACGACAACCTTGGTACACAACATTACTAGACCTGTCAGTAGTACCTCATATCAAACTACCAAACAGACCAGATCTGTTAACTCAACACAAACATCAGATCAGACACCCGAGTCCAGCATCACTCATTCTAGCGATCTAGCTCCTGAAGTCTTAGAATTCGGACACCTAGACCTTACACAAGAATGTATGGAGGTCATCAAACAAGCTAGAAAACCTACTACAAGACATTGCTACGCAAATAAATGGAAACGATTTGTTTATTACTGTCAAAATAATCAAATTCGACCATTACACATGTCCGCAAAAGACATTGTAAGCTACTTACTACACTTACAAAAATGGAACTTGGCTTTTTCGTCCATTAAAATACATCTCACAGCAATTTCAGCATATCTGCAAATTACACATTCAACTTCACTATTTAGAATCCCAGTCATAAAAGCATTTATGGAGAGTCTAAAAAGAATCATTCCAACAAGAACACCACCAGTTCCTTCGTGGAACCTCAATATTGTATTAACACGACTCATGGGACCACCATTCGAACCCATGCACTCTTGTGAAATGCAATACTTAACCTGGAAAGTAGCCTTTCTAATAGCTATCACATCTCTCAGAAGAGTGAGTGAAATACAGGCCTTTACCATACAAGAAACCTTTTTTACAAATACACAAACATAAAGTGGTTCTTCGCACAAATCCAAAGGTTTTGCCAAAAGTGATATCACTGTTCCACTTAAACCAAACTGTGGAACTCCCAGTGTTCTTTCCACAACCAGACACTATAGCTGAAAGAGCATTACATATATTAGACATAAAAAGAGCTCTAATGTACTACATTGATAGAACTAAACAGCTTCGCAAAACAAAACAATTGTTTGTAGCTTACCAAAAACCGCATACAGGGAATCCAATATCCAAACAAGGCATTGCCAGATGGATAGTTAAGTGTATTCAAACCTGTTACATAAAAGCAAAGAGACAGCTGCCTATTACACCAAAGGCACACTCCACTAGAAAGAAGGGTGCCACCATGGCCTTTCTAGGAAACATACCAATAACTGAAATCTGTAAGGCAGCCACATGGTCTACGCCTCACACATTCACCAAGCACTACTGTGTAGATGTGCTAACGGCTCAACAAGCCACAGTAGGTCAAGCAGTACTACGAACATTGTTTCAAACAACTTCAACTCCTACAGGCTGAACCACCGCTTTTGGGGAGATAACTGCTTACTAGTCTATGCACAGCATGTGTATCTGCAGCTACACATGCCATCGAACTGAAAATGTCTCTTACCCAGTGTACATCTGTTCGTGGCATGAGACGCTGCAGATTCACATGCGCCCACCCGCCTCCCTGGAAGCCTGTGGCCGTTTTAAGTTGACTGTAATTAAACTTGTACATTTGAAATATAACGCTTTTAAGCACATTATTTACATACATACTTACTCCATTGCATGGGCATTATTACTATATACACAACTCCTACCTCACCCTCTGCGGGGAAAACCATCTAAGATGGAGTTGACGCCCATGCGCAATGGAGTCGAAATGGGAGGAGTCCCTCTATCTCGTGACTCGAAAAGACTTCTTCGAAGAAAAACAACTTGTAACACTCCGAGCCCAACACTAGATGGCGGGATATACACCGCATGTGAATCTGCAGCGTCTCATGGCACGAACAGATGTACACTGGGTAAGTGAAATTTTCCATATATATATATATATATATATATATATGAATGATCGGTGGCATGTGTAGCTGCAAATACACATGCTGTGCATTATCCTGCCATCTAGTGTTGGGCTCGGAGTGTTACACGTTTTTTCTTCGAAGAAGTCTTTTCGAGTCACGAGATCGAGGGACTCCTCCCATTTCAGCTCCATTGCGCATGGGCGTCGACTCCATCTTAGAATGTTTTCTTTCCGCCATCGGGTTCGGACGTGTTCCTCTTCGCTTCGTATTTCGAATCGGGAAAGTTAGCTAAATTTCGAAAATTAGACTGTATTGTTCTCGTTCGGTACCGGGTTAGTGTTTTTGTATCTGCACCGACAGCAGGAGCGCTCCGGCGGCCCTTCAGGGCTTCCGTTCTTCAGCGGGCCTGGTCGGCCCGACCACATCCATCGTCGAAGACTAATGGACTGGACCCCCTTCCGCTTCTGTCGAAGTGCCATTCGAAGTATCCCTATACAGACCAGCACCTGCTCTGTAATCTGTGTTTATCACCAGAACACAGGGAGGATACTTGCGAGGCTTGTCGAGCGTTTTGATAGATAACAGTCCGGATTGTTATCCAACAAAGCCGTCACCTCCAGAGGACAGTAATGCATATACAAATCTTCAGAGTATTTTTAGTACTAGTGTGCCACTCACTTCTGCTGCTGTCTAGAAAGTTTCGGGGTGATTCGTCAAGCTGGGGCCAAGAAAAAGGGGGTGTCCCAAAAAGCTTTTTCCCCATGCAATTTCCATAGGGATTTTTAGACACACTACAGCCCGAAGTGCTGGACAGAATTACGCCAAATTTGGCAGAAAATTAGCTCTTGGTCCAGAAAACGTGCTTTTTAGTTTTAGCCTGCACTTGCGCATTTGCGCTTGCGAAATGTTGCTTTGAGCCCGCGCATCACTTACCGATGCTTACCATTGGGTAGGTCCAACATCACTCTTTCTTTACCTCTTATTGGTCAGCCCGTCATCTGGTTTTGCTCTGCAGGTCTTCCTGCTCTGCTTCCTGTTAATGCCGTGAAGCGTAGCCAAAGTACAGCTTCCTGTTACTCAGCATTGGCTGGTGACCAGTATCCTTCCCCTGGCTACGCAGCCTGAAGGTACTTTTTTTTCTTTCTTATTTGACGTCTACCACGCTGGCTATTTTGGAACGGTTAGTATCTCTGAAATAAAGGGTGGATGTTAGAGATGGTACATTATGATGCACGCATCCCAAGTATCATCTCGTAATAATGGCAGTCGCTGTCTTGAATTTGGAATCATTGCGAAGTAATGTTTATTTTGCTTCAGGGGATCTTTGCCGCTGCCGTTACTGATCAACAATAGAGCAATGCTGCAAGATGTCAGCCACAATTAAAATTATCTGTCAAACATGCAGGCATGCCCCTGTTGATTACTTCCTGGTTGAAGAGATAACCTTGGCGGTTAGTTCTCTTCTATCATGGCGATTCTTCTGAGATTGAGTTGCTGTAAGGAAATGCCTTCCTTGGCATGGTTACCCCCTGACATTTTGCCTTTTGTTGATACCAATTATGATTGAAAATGTGCTGGGACCCTGCTAACCAGGCCCCAGCACCAGTGTTCTTTCCCTAAACTGTACCTTTGTTCCCACAATTGGCACAGCCCTGGCACACAGATACGTCACTTGTAAATGGTACCCTTGGTACCAAGGGCCCTGATGCCAGGGAAGGTCTCTAAGGGCTGCAGCATGTGTTTGCCACCCTGGGAACCCCTCACTCAGCACAGACACACTGCTTGCCAGCTTGTGTGTGGTAGTGGGGAGAAAATTACTAAGTCGACATGGCACTCCCCTCAGGGTGCCATGCCAGCCTCTCACTGCCTGTGGCATAGGTAAGTCACCCCTCTAGCAGGCCTTACAGCCCTAAGGCAGGGTGCACTATACCACAGGTGAGGGCATAGTTGCATGAGCACTATGCCCCTACAGTGTCTAAGCCAAATCTTAGACATTGTAAGTGCAGGGTAGCCATAAGAGTATATGGTCTGGAAATCTGTCAAATACCAACTCCACAGCACCATAATGGCTACACTGAAATCTGGGAAGTCTGGTATCAAACTTCTCAGCACAATAAATGCACACTGATGCCAGTGTGGAATGTATTGTAAAATTCACCCAGAGGGCATCTTAGAGATGCCCCCTGAATACCAGTCCAACTCCTAGTGCTAGGCTGACCAGTTTCTGCCAGCCTGCCACATCCAGATGGGTTTCTGGCCACATGGGGAGAGTGCCTTTGTCACTCTGTGGCCAGGAACAAAGCCTGTACTGGGTGGAGGTGCTTCTCACCCCCCCCTGCAGGAACTGTAACACCTGGCGGTGAGACTCAAAGGCTCACCCCCTTTGTTTCAGCACCACAGGGCACTCCAGCTAGTGGAGTTGCCCGACCCCTCCGCCCACTGCCCCCTCCGGCCACGGCCCCACTTTTGGCGGCAAGGCCGGAGGAAATAATTAGAAAAACAAGGAGTCACTGGCCAGTCAGGACAGCCCCTAAGGTGTCCTGAGCTGAGGTAACCCCTGCCTTTAGAAATCCTCCATCTTGAGTTTGGAGGATTCCCCCAATAGGATTAGCGATGTGCCCCCCTCCCCTCAGGGAAGAGGCACATAGAGGGTGTAGCCACCCTCTAGGGCAGTAGCCATTGGTTAGTGCCCTCCAGACCTAAACACACCCCTATATTTAGTATTTAGGGGCGACCTTGAAACCAGGAAATCAGATTCCTGCAACCTGAAGAAAAGAGGACTGCTGACCTGAAAGTCCTGCAGAGACGATGGAGACACCAACTGACTTGGCCCCAGCCCTACCGGCCTGTATGCAGACTGCAAGAACCTGCACAGTGACGCATCCGACGGGGACCAGCGACCTCTGAGGACTCAGAGGACTGCCCTGCACCTAAAGCACCAAGAAACTCCAGAGAACAGCAGAACTGTTGAGAAACTGCAACAACTTTGCAACTTTAAATCAACTTGTAAAAGAACTCTCACTTCCTGCCAGAAGCGTGAGACTTCACACTCTGCACCCGACGCCCCCGGCTCGAGTCCAGGACAACCAACACCGCAGAGAGGTCTCCTAGGTGACTCCAGTGACTTGGACACCCTGAGTCGACCTCCCTGCACCCCCACAGCGATGTCTGCAGAGAGGATCCAGAGGCTCCCCCTGACCGCGACTGCCTCGTAACAAGGGAACCCGACGCCTGGACTAAACACTGCACCCGCAGCCCCCACGACCAAGGGGAACCACCTAACTGTGTAGGAGTGACCAGCAGGCGGCCCTCATCTCAGCGCAGTCGGTGGCTAGCCCGAGAAGACCCTCTGTGCCCTGCCTGCATCGCCTAAGTGACCCCCGGGTCCCTCCATTGATTTGTATAGCAAACATGACTCCTACTTTGCCTACTGCACCCGGCAGCCACTGTGCCGCTGATGGTGTGTTTTGTGGGCTTGTGTGTGTGTCTCAGTGCTCTCCAAAACCTCCCCTGGTCTGCTCCCCAAGGATGCAGGTACTTACCTGTGAGCAGATCACGACCGGAGCACCCATGTTCCCCATAGGCGCGTATGTGTTTTGGGCCCTCCTTTGACCTCTGCACCTGACCGACCCTGTGTTGCTGGTGCTGTGGCTTTGGGATTGCCTTCAACCCCCAACGGTGTGCTGCCTATGCCCAGGAGACTGACTGTGTAAGTGCTTTAATTACCTGAGAAACCCAACCAAACTTACCTCCCCCAGGAACTGTTAATTTTTGCAGTGTCCACTGTTAAAATAGCTTATTGCCATTTTAACCAAAACTGTGTGTACTACTGTTTTAAATACTTACCTGTGTGAAGTACCTTGCATTTCATGTACTTACCTCAAATCTTGAATCGTGTGGTTCTAAAATAAGAAAAATATATTTTTCTGTACAAAAAACCTATTGGCCTGGAGTTAAGTTTTTGAGTGTGTGTTCCTCATTTATTGCCTGTGTGTGTACAACAAATGCTTAACACTACCCTCTGATAAGCCTACTGCTCGACCACACTATCACAAAATAGAGCATTAGAATTATCTCATTTTGCCACTATCAACCTCTAAGGGGACCCCTTGGACTCTGTGCCCACTATCTCTCACTTTGAAATAGTATTTACAGAGCCAACTTACTACAGTTGCTCCAAGGGTGTTAAAGGTCAGTGACTCATGTTTAAGCATATTTGTGAAATAGACTTTGCATATGGTCACAAGGTGTAGGTGCAGGAACTGCCAAAGTCTGTTAACGGTCAACCCAAGTTGGTGAACCCCAGGGTTGTTCCCATCAGCACTGTAACTCTACCTCAAGCAAAGTTGTTTGTTTTTTTTATTTGTATTTATTGGATTTTTTTAAAAACATGCAGTGACCACAACAGGTATAACATTAAAATCTACGCATCCATGATTAATGTCCATTTGCCCCATTCCCATTGCCCCTGCAGGTACATAATGTGTTCAGCATTGCTGTGGTATCCCTCCTCTGTGCCGCGTTCACTCCCTTGGAACAGTACACGGTATCTGCTGCGCTGTGTCCAATGAATCACTTTCCTGTTCCCGGAAAGGGGCCCCGAATGTCCATGGGCGGTTACACCAAGGGAGGAGTTCACCACAGGTGCCTGTTTGGAGGCTGCAGTATGTCATATCTTTTATCCTCTCCCCCAGTGTCGGTAAAGAGCCTGCATCCCAGCGCATGACCATAAACGCCCACCGCTAGGAGTGTGGGATTCCCTAGAATACATTTAGCCACCACATACTGGCTGGATCTATACATATTTCTTGCAGTCTGATGACCACTTGTTCTTTTAACGCAGATGAGCACTCCCCTAGCACGAGATGTGAAGCTAGCCGAACATATGGACCCCGGCATCTTTCACTGTATTTCATCTGTGTTTCCTGGAGGACTGCCACATGTGTTGTGTGTCGGTACAAATCTACAACCACTTTGCAAATATTCCTATTATCATTAAGGCTGCGAACATTCCAAGTGAGTAATCGCAGCGGAATCGATTTTGCATGAGATTTCCTGTAGGAGTGTTGGACGTTAGACATATAATGTCCTGTATACCTTCACAGGTCTGTAGGTACACATGTGTACTATATCATAGGTCACCTGTCAGCTAGGATTGCGCCTTAACTTACCCCTATAACCTTCCCACCATGCTGCGCCAACCCCAATTTGCACAGTTGTTCTCACCCCACACCTCTTGCAATACCCGGTCTCCACAACAAACAACATAAAAGTGTTGCACACTCGGGGGCCTATAAATCCAAGCGTTTCATCTTACATACATCCATATCTCTCTTATTCTAAATATATATACGTCCAGGGTATAGGTCCCTTTAGATAAGGTCAAGGTCAAGCGTTTAGGGTCCGCAGTCTTGTCCTGCATGTTTCGCTCGAGGGGGCCCCTTGGATATTGCATTCCATTCCATCTCTATGTGGTTCCCCTACCGCAGCACAGAGTCACTTAACAGTCTAGTGTGTTGTAGTTTGGCCAACTACTGAAACTTTGTCTATCTGGTTTGGCAACATGAGACCTCTCTTCCTACGGACCCAGCTTGGAGCCTACAGGGCCCCCTGGTAATGCGGCGCCTCCACTTACCGCAGTACCAGCGTCGATCAGGACTCCCTTGTAACCCTGGTATCATTCCATATCATCTATGTCTTCCAGTACGTCATCATCTCCAACCACCTGCGTCTTCCGCCGCTTTCCTTTGGCTTCCCTTTTGGCAATAAACTGCTGAAGTTTCTGTGGGTGAGTGAAGACCAGAGTCTTTCCGCCTATTATCACTCTTAAACGCGCTTGGTATAGCATATGGTATTCCAATTTCATATCTCTAAGCTTCCGTTTGCCCTGCAGGAACTGTCACCTCGCCTCCTGAACTTGCTGTCTGAAATCTGGGAAGAGCAATACTGTGGTACCTTGATATCGCAACTCCCCTAAGTCGCGGGACCTCCGGAGCACCACATCCCTGTACCTGTAATTGAGGAGTCTCGCTATAATGGGGCGCAGGGGGGTGTAGGAAAGTACCATCTTGCCTGGCATGTTACCCCCATTTTTCACTGTATATATGTTGTTTTAGTTGTATGTGTCACTGGGACCCTGTTCTCCAGGGCCCCAGTGCTAATAAGTGTGCCTGACTGTGTTACCTGTGTAGTGACTAACTGTCTCACCGAGGCTCTGCTAATCAGAACCTCAGTGGTTATGCTCTCTCATTTCTTTCAAATTGTCACTAACAGGCTAGTGACCAATTTTACCAATTTACATTGGCTTACTGGGACACCCATATAATTCCCTAGTATATGGTACTGAGGTACCCAGGGTATTGGGGTTCCAGGAGATCCCTATGGGCTGCAGCATTTCTTTTGCCACCCATAGGGAGCTCTGACAATTCTTACACAGGCCTGAAACTGCAGCCTGAGTGAAATAACGTCCGCGTTATTTCACAGCCATTTTACACTGCACTTAAGTAACTTATAAGTCACCTATATGTCTAACCTTTACCTGGTAAAGGTTAGGTGCAAAGTTACTTAGTGTGAGGGCACCCTGGCACTAGCCAAGGTGCCCCCACATTGTTCAGGGCCAATTCCCTGGACTTTGTGAGTGCGGGGACACCATTACACGCATGCACTACATATAGGTCACTACCTATATGTAGCTTCACAATGGTAACTCCGAATATGGCCATGTAACATGTCTAACATCATGGAATTGCCCCCTCTATGCAATCCTGGCATTGTTGGCACAATTCCATGATCCCTGTGGTCTGTAGCACAGACCCTGGTACTGCCAAACTGCCTTTCCTGGGGTTTCACTGCAGCTGCTGCTGCTGCCAACCCCCTCAGACAGGTTTCTGCCCCCATGGGGTCAAGCCAGGCTTCTCCCAGGATGGCAGAACAAAGGACTTCCTCTGGGAGAGGGTGTTACACCCTCTCCCTTTGGAAAATGGTGTGAAGGCAGGGTAGGGGTAGCCTCCCCCAGCCTCTGGAAATGCTTTCTTGGGCACAGATGTGCCCAATTCTGCATAAGCCAGTCTACACCGGTTCAGGGGACCCCTTAGCCCTGCTGTGGCGCAAAACTGGACAAAGGAAAGGGGAGTGACCCCTCCCCTGACCTGCACCTCCCCTGGGAGGTGTCCAGAGCTCCTCCAGTGTGCTCCAGACCTCTGCCATCTTGAAAACAGAGGTGCTGCTGGCACACTGGACTGCTCTGAGTGGCCAGTGCCACCACGTGACGTCAGAGACTCCTTCTGATAGGCTCCTTCAGGTGTTGCTAGCCTATCCTCTCTCCTAGGTAGCCAAACCCTCTTTTCTGGCTATTTAGGGTCTCTGTCTCTGGGGAAACTTTAGATAACGAATGCAAGAGCTCATCAGAGTTCCTCTGCCTCTCTCTCTACACCTTCTGCCAAGGAATCGACTGCTGACCGCGCTGGAAGCCTGCAAAACTGCAACATAGTAGCAAAGACGACTACTGCAATTCTGTAACGCTGATCCTGCCGCCTTCTCGACTGTTTTCCTGGTGGTGCATGCTGTGGGGGTAGTCTGCCTCCTCTCTGCACTAGAAGCTCCGAAGAAATCTCCTGTGGGTCGACGGAATCTTCCCCCTGCAACCACAGGCACCAAAAAGCTGCATTACCGGTCCCTTGGATCTCCTCTCAGCACGACGAGCGAGGTCCCTTGAATCCAGCAACTCTGTCCAAGTGACTCCCACAGTCCAGTGACTCTTCAGTCCAAGTTTGGTGGAGGTAAGTCCTTGCCTCCCCACACCAGACTGCATTGTTGGTAACCGTGACTTTTGCAGCTACTCCGGCCCCTGTGCACTTATGGCGGAAATCCTTTGTGCACAGCCAAGCCTGGGTCCACGGCACTCTAACCTGCATTGCACGACTTTCTAAGTTGGTCTCCGGTGACGTGGGACTCCTTTGTGTAACTTCGGGTGAGCACCGTTTCACGCATCCTCGTAGTGCCTGTTTCTGGCACTTCTCCGGGTGCTACCTGCTGCTGAGAGGGCTCCTTGTCTTGCTCGACGTCCCCTCTACCTCTTGGTCCAATTTGCGACCTCCTGGTCCCTCCTGGGCCACAGCAGCATCCAAAAACGCTAACCGCACGATTTGCAGCTAGCAAGGCTTGTTGGCGTTCTTTCGGCGGGAAAACACTTCTGCACGACTCTCCACGGCGAGAGGGATCCGTCCACCAAAGGGGAAGTCTCTAGCCCTTTTCGTTCCTGCAGAAACCTCAGCTTCTTCTGTCCAGTAGAAGCTTCTTTGCACCCACAGCTGGCATTTCCTGGGCATCTGCCCATCTCCGACTTGCTTGTGACTTTTGGACTTGGTCCCCTTGTTCCAAAGGTACCCTAGATTGGAAATCCATCGTTGTTGCATTGTTGGTTTGTGTCTTTCCTGCATTATTCCTCTATCACGACTTCTTTGTCTTTTGGGGAACTTTAGTGCACTTTGCACTCACTTTTCAGGGTCTTGGGGTGGGCTATTTTTCTAACCCTCATTATTTTCTAATAGTCCCAGCGACCCTCTACAAGGTCACATAGGTTTGGGGTCAATTCGTGGTTCGCATTCCACTTTTGGAGTATATGGTTTGTGTTGCCCCTATCCCTATGTGTCCCCATTGCATCCTATTGTAACTATACATTGTTTGCACTGTTTTCTAAGACTATACTGCATATTTTTGGTATTGTGTACATATATCTTGTGTATATTTCCTATCCTCTCACTGAGGGTACACTCTAAGATACTTTGGCATATTGTCATAAAAATAAAGTACCTTTATTTTTAGTATAACTGTGTATTGTGTTTTCTTATGATATTGTGCAAGTGACACTTGTGGTACTGTAGTAGCTTCACACGTCTCCTAGTTCAGCCTAAGCTGCTCTGCTAAGCTACCATTATCTATCAGCCTATGCTGCTAGACACCCTATACACTAATAAGGGATAACTGGGCCTGGTGCAAGGTGCAAGTACCCCTTGGTACTCACTACAAGCCAGTCCAGCCTCCTACAGGGGGCCATTGCAGAGGACGCAGCGCCACGGAGCGGTGAGCTCGCTCTATGATATACTGGCCTGAGAAGGTCTCGCAGCACAGCAAACTAATCGATAGTTGTTCGACATATCTCTCCATGTTGTCTATTCAAGTCAATCCTCCTATACCTACAAATGCGCACATTATTCCTGCGGGAGCGCACCTCTAAGTCTTCTTCTTTCGCCTGCAATGTAAGAAAAAGTTTGTCTTCTTTCAGGCTGCACCCAACGTTTTTTGCTCATCTTCTACTTCTGACACCCTGCGTTCCACCTGACCCAAACGTTGAGAGTGCCCATCGAGCCTGTCCGACATAAGATCCATCCTATACGTCGGGCATCTATTTTCCCGTCTATTTTTGGGAGGCTCTGTTGCATAGCTGTCAGGATTTGCTTTAAATCCAAGGTTGTCTCTCTCTCGTGACTCCATCCGGCACCTCTTCAGTCGCTTTTTCTCCCTCGCTTCGCACCTTGTGGGCCTTCCTCGAACTGTAGCTTGGCCTGTATTTTGTCTGACTTTCCCATGGCACCACCCCCTGAGACCTTCCCGTGCCCAGCTATCACACCGTCCCAGGTGTGGGCCATGTATTGACTCCTCAAAGAGGCGGTGACATACACTTATCTCGCAGGGCCCGATCCGCAACTTCCTCTAGCACCAGATATGTCACCCCTTGCGATCCAAAGCTGTCGCAGCAGCCATCCCTCACCGGACGCAAGCGCAACAGCTCCACATGTGCTATCCCAGAAAGGCCATTTGTATCTGGTTCTCGATCGTGAGGTCACTCAGCGCCTCCAGGATCCAGTAGCGCTTGAGGCCACGGCCGCTGGCAACTCACTTCAAGCTTCTGGTGGTAATTCAGGGTGGCAGCAGGATTGCACTGGGGAGCAGGGGCTCCAGTATCCCCTGTGGGAAGGGTAACTGTACCTCAAGCCTCACCTCCCTTTGGCCACTCCATTATGACCGGCCAGTGTCCTCAGGTTCATTCGCTAAGGCTGCTCTGGTCACTCCCTGCCATGCTTCTCCTTCGAGCCCGGGGCAAGCGTCACTTTCCTAGCGGGTCTCACAGGCATGACTTGCCCTGTCGGCCGACGCGAGGCTGCACCCCTCTCCACGGCCCCCTGGGGCTCGCTGCTTCTTTTCTTTTTTCTTAAAGTCTGCCCAGGACTCAGCTCTTTAGGACCGCTTCACTTGGGTCTGCCACAGTTGCTGGCGAGCAGCGCTCCTCTCAGGGTTTTGCACGCCATGGGGCGGTCACATAGGCCTTGCCGCCATGTACTGCTCCAATCTGGCGGATTACAAATTTGGGGGGTTTCTTGGGACCTATAGGTTCTGCCGCATTGCTTTCAAATGCCTTATAGTATTTTATTGTGCCCCTGGTGCCAGGATTTTGCAGGATTGTCTCCTCGGCTCGAGGAGTTAACAGCCTAGGAGGCCATTTTGTCACTAGGCAAACTCCGCCCCCTACCTCGAGCAAAGTTAGTAGACACTCAAAAAATGAATGACTAAGTGGGCACAAAATTGATAAATGCCTGGAATTCCCTTATACAAAAAAAATGTGAAGCAGCTTTTTTATTGCAGGTTATTATTTGAAATGTAGAAATGGGGTTAAATCGCACGGCGTGTAACCTATTCCTATGACACTAGTGTCTGTGCTGGATAGATTGCATTGACTGTCAGAGTGAAGTTACCATGAGATGTCTGTCACCAAGGACCTAATTTGTCTAATTTTAGGCTTTTCTTTAATAATTTATTGTTATCAGGTATGCTAGATAAAGTGAATGAAATGACAGCTTCTGAACTAAAACTCACGCTGTGAAGCATGCTGCTGCAGGACGCACATACATTAGTATTCCTAATCCCCAATTTGACAAAGGGGAACCTATTGGCTTTGCCAATGCCTGTTGTGAATTGGTGTAAATCTGTAGGAACCTGGCCTGGTGTGTGTTGCCTACCTGTGATATTTACACCTTGTACCAGGTCCAGGTATCCCCTCTTATTGAATTGTAGGCAGTGTCTAGAAGCCAGGCTCTCTAGAGATAGCTGTCGATGAGCAGCCAAGACTTATCTAGGAGACATGCAAAGCTCATGCAGTATCACTGTAGACCCACATCACTTACACACATAAAAGAATACATTTGGTTGTACAAAAATAAAGGTACTTTATGTTCGATGGCATATGTTGCTGCAGATACACATGTTTCGCACAGTCCGCTGCCTGGTGTTGGGCTCGGAGTATTACAAGTTGTTTTTCTTCGAAGAAGTCTTTTTTGGTCACGGGACCGAAGGACTCCTCCCTCTTCGGCTCCATTGCGCATGGGCGTCGACTCCATCTTAGATTGTTTTTTTCCGCTGTCGGGTTCGGACGTATTCCTTTTCGCTCCGTGTTTCGGTTCGGAAAGTTAGTCAGAATCTCGGAAGAAAGCGTCGGTATTGTTCCGTTCGGTATCGGGATAGTTAGGTACATCGACACCGATCATCGGAAGACTTTGGGGTAGCTTCGATTCCCCCATCGGGGCCTGGTCGGCCCGACCGCGTGCGACATCGAAGCCGATGGAACGGAACCCGTTTCGTTTCTGCCCAAAATGTCACAGTAAGTATCCTTATACAGATCAGCACTTGGTCTGTAACTTGTGCTTGTCCCCTGAGCACAAGGAGGATACCTGTGAGGCCTGTCGAGCCTTCCGGTCCAGAAAAACACTCCGGGACCGAAGAGCCAGGCGTCTACAAATGGCGTCCACGCCAACAAAACAACGTTTCGACGACGAAGAGGAAACCTTCTCGGTTCCGGAATCAGAATCCGGAGACTCCGACGTCGAACAACAGCAACAAACAGTGAGTAAGACGTCGAAAATTAAAACCATCGAGAAAACAAAAGCCCAGGGGACGCCACTGCCAACAGGCCATGGCTCGACCCATAAAAACGGCGACCCGTCGAAGGCGCCGAAAAAGGGCACGCCCATAGCGAAGACACACGACTCCGGTCGAGGGACCGCCATGGAGCAACCTCGGAGCCGAGATAGCGGCTCCGAGAGGCAAAAACAAGATGCCGGCACCGAAAAACATCGGCACCGAGACACACTGCCGAAAGCCACAAAAATTCTGTTGGTGCCGAAGCCGAAAAAAGATTCTCTCTCGGCGCCGAAAAGTTCCACACCTTCATCCTACACAGAGGAACAAGGAATAAGTGGCCAGATGCACAGATTTGGACAAGAGCTCCAAAGTGTAGAATCAGACTACACACAAAAGAGACTGTACATCCAGCAAGACACAGGGAAGATATCAACCCTTCCCCCAATAATGAGGAAAAGAAGGATCGGACTTCTCAAGGATGACGCACAACCACAAGCCAAAGTGGTTAAAAAAGTCACGCCTCCGCCCTCTCCACCACAACAGGCATCGCCGGCACAAACACCGCCACAAATGCACTCACCAGCGCAAACTACCATAAGTCAAGATAATCAGGATCAAGACGCTTGGGACCTATATGACACCCCAGTGCCGGACAATGATCCTGATTCATACCCCACAAAGCCGTCACCGCCAGAGGACAGTACCTCATACTCGCAACTGGTGGCTAGGGCTGCAGAATTCCACAATGTCCAACTGCATTCCGATCCTATAGAGGATGATTTTTTATTTAACACCCTCTCGGCTACACATAGCCAATATCAATGTCTCCCAATGCTACCAGGGATGTTACGGCACGCAAAACAAATTTTTGAAGAGCCCGTAAAATCAAGAGCCATCACCCCAAGGGTGGATAAGAAATACAAACCACCACCCACAGACCCAGTGTTTATTACTTCGCAGTTACCACCTGACTCCGTAGTAGTAGGGGCAGCTCGCAAGAGAGCAAATTCCCATACATCTGGCGACGCCCCACCTCCGGACAAAGAAAGCAGAAAATTTGATGCGGCAGGAAAAAGAGTAGCATCACAGGCAGCCAACCAGTGGCGCATCGCAAATTCTCAAGCGCTGCTGGCCAGATATGACCGCGCACACTGGGATGAGATGCAACTTCTCGTAGACCATCTTCCCCAGGAATACCAAAAAAGGGCGCAGCAAATAGTTGAAGAGGGACAAACGATCTCAAACAATCAAATCCGCTCTTCACTGGACGCAGCCGATACTGCAGCGAGAACAGTCAACACTGCTGTCACCATAAGGAGACACGCTTGGCTCCGCACTTCAGGCTTCAAACCTGAAATCCAGCAGGCTGTCCTTAATATGCCCTTCAACGAGAAACAACTTTTTGGCCCTGAAGTGGACATAGCCATTGAAAAACTTAAAAAGGACACAGACACGGCCAAAGCCATGGGCGCACTCTACTCCCCGCAGAGCAGAGGCTCTTTTAGAAAAACTCCATTTAGAGGGGGGTTTCGTGGCCAACCCACAGACACCACCAGCCAACAAACAAGAACCGCACCATATCAGGGTTCATTCCAAAGGGGAGGTTTCAGGGGATATAGAGGGGGTCAATTCCCAAGGAGTAGGGGAAGATTCCAGACTCCAAAAACACCTCCACCTAAACAGTGACTTTCAAGTCACACAACCCCTTCACTCAACACCAGTGGGGGGAAGACTAAGCCAATTCTACCAATCTTGGCAGCAGATTACAACAGACAATTGGGTATTAGCAATAATCCAACATGGCTATTGCATAGAATTCCACAAATTCCCACCAAACATCCCTCCAAAAACACGCAAAATGTCACCACAACATTTAGAACTTTTAGGACTAGAAGTTCAAGCACTACTGCAAAAGGATGCAATAGAGTTAGTACCAGTACAACAAAAAAACACAGGAGTTTACTCCCTGTACTTTCTAATTCCAAAAAAAGACAAAACATTAAGACCAATATTAGATCTCAGGACACTAAATACCTACATCATATCGGACCACTTTCACATGGTCACACTACAAGACATCATTCCACTGCTCAAACAGCAAGATTACATGACCACATTAGACCTAAAAGATGCGTACTTTCATATACCGATACACCCTTCTCACAGAAAGTACCTAAGGTTCGTATTCAAAGGAATACATTACCAATTCAAAGTGTTGCCATTCGGAATAACAACTGCACCAAGAGTGTTCACAAAATGTCTAGCAGTAGTAGCAGCACATATCAGGAGACAACAGATACATGTGTTTCCTTACCTGGACGATTGGCTAATCAAGACCAACACAGTAAAAAAGTGCACAAACGACACCACATATGTCATACAAACCCTTCACAAACTGGGTTTCTCCATCAACTATACAAAATCACACCTCGAACCGTGTCAGACACAACAATATCTAGGGGCAACCATCAACACATCAAAAGGAATTGCCACTCCAAGTCCACAAAGAGTTCAAGCATTCCACAAGGTAATAAGTGCTATGTTTCCAAACCAAAAGATACAAGCAAAATTTGTGCTAAAACTTCTAGGCATGATGTCATCATGCATAGCCATTGTCCCAAACGCAAGACTACACATGCGACCCTTACAACAGTGCCTAGCATCACAATGGTCACAGGCACAGGGTCAACTTCAAGATCTGGTGTTGGTAGACCGCCAAACATACCTCTCGCTTCTATGGTGGAACAGCAACAATTTAAACAAAGGGCGGACATTTCAGGACCCAGTGCCTCAATACGTTATAACAACAGATGCTTCCATGACAGGGTGGGGAGCACACCTCAATCACCACAGCATTCAAGGACAATGGGATGTACACCAAACAAAATTTCATATCAATTACCTAGAACTGTTAGCAGTATTTCTAGCGTTAAAAGCCTTTCAACCCATAATAACACACAAATACATTCTTGTCAAAACAGACAACATGACAACAATGTATTACTTAAACAAACAAGGAGGAACACACTCAACACAATTGTGCCTCCTAACACAAAAAATATGGCAGTGGGCGATTCACAACAACATTCGCCTAATAGCACAATTTATTCCAGGGATCCAAAACCAACTAGCAGACAACCTTTCGCGAGACCACCAACAAGTCCACGAATGGGAAATTCACCCCCAAGTTCTGAACAAGTACTTTCAAATTTGGGGAACACCCCAGATAGATTTGTTCGCAACAAAAGAAAACGCAAAATGCCAAAACTTCGCATCCAGGTACCCACACCGCGAATCACAAGGCAATGCTCTATGGATGAGTTGGTCAGGGATATTTGCATACGCTTTTCCCCCTCTCCCTCTCCTTCCATATCTAGTAAACAAGTTGAGTCAAAACCAACTCAAACTCATACTGATAGCACCCACATGGGCAAGACAACCTTGGTATACAACTCTACTAGACCTTTCACTAGTACCGCATGTCAAACTACCCAACAGACCAGATCTGTTAACACAACACAAACAACAGATCAGGCATCCAAACCCAGCATCATTGAATCTGGCAATTTGGCTCCTGAAATCCTAGAATTCGGACACTTAGACCTCACACAAGAATGCATGGAGGTCATAAAACAAGCTAGAAAAGCTTCCACTAGACACTGCTATGCATCTAAGTGGAAAAGATTTGTTTGCTACTGCCATACCAATCAAATCCAACCATTGCATGCCTCTACAAAGGACATAGTGGGATACTTACTACATTTGCAAAAAGCGAATCTCGCTTTTTCAGCTATAAAAATACACCTCGCAGCAATATCTGCTTACCTACAAACTACTCATTCATCGTCTCTATTTAGAATACCAGTTATTAAAGCATTCATGGAAGGGCTAAAAAGAATTATACCACCAAGAACACCACCAGTTCCTTCATGGAACCTTAACATCGTCTTAACAAGACTCATGGGTCCACCTTTCGAACCCATGCATTCCTGTGAAATGCAATATCTAACCTGGAAAGTCGCATTTCTCATTGCAATCACATCCCTCAGAAGAGTAAGTGAAATACAGGCATTTACCATACAAGAACCATTTATTCAAATACACAAAAATAAAATAGTTCTAAGAACAAATCCAAAATTTCTACCAAAAGTAATCTCACCATTCCATTTAAATCAAACAGTAGAATTGCCAGTGTTCTTCCCACAACCAGATTCCGTGGCTGAAAGGGCACTACATACATTAGACATCAAAAGAGCACTAATGTACTACATTGACAGAACAAAGCTAATCAGGAAAACAAAACAACTGTTCATAGCTTTTCAAAAACCACACATAGGAAATCCAATCTCTAAACAAGGCATTGCTAGATGGATAGTCAGATGTATTCAAACATGCTATCTTAAAGCCAAAAGAGAATTGCCTATTACACCAAAGGCACACTCAACCAGAAAGAAAGGTGCTACAATGGCCTTTCTAGGAAACATTCCTATGAGCGAAATATGTAAGGCTGCAACCTGGTCTACGCCTCATACATTTACTAAACACTACTGTGTAGACGTACTAAATGCACAACAAGCTACAGTGGGCCAAGCTGTACTAAGAACATTATTCCAAACTACTTCAACTCCTACAGGCTAAACCACCGCTTTTAGGGGAGGTAACTGCTTTATAGTCTATGCGAAACATGTGTATCTGCAGCAACATATGCCATCAAACTGAAAATGTCACTTACCCAGTGTACATCTGTTCGTGGCATTAGTCGCTGCAGATTCACATGTGCCCTCCCGCCTCCCCGGGAAGCCTGTAGCCGTTTAGAAGTAGATCTTAAATCTTAAACATTTGTACATTTGTAAATAATTATTATAAACTTTTTATGTACATACGTATTCACTCCATTGCATGGGCACTATTTATAGCAAACAACTCCATCCTCACCCTCTGCGGGGAAAACAATCTAAGATGGAGTCGACGCCCATGCGCAATGGAGCCGAAGAGGGAGGAGTCCTTCGGTCCCGTGACCAAAAAAGACTTCTTCGAAGAAAAACAACTTGTAATACTCCGAGCCCAACACCAGGCAGCGGACTGTGCGAAACATGTGAATCTGCAGCGACTAATGCCACGAACAGATGTACACTGGGTAAGTGACATTTTCATTTTGGAACACAGTATCCGAAAATACCAGAGAGGCAACCCTCCAATAGGAGGTAAGTAAATAATATAATGTTCAATGGCATGTGTAGCTGCAGATACACATGCTGTGCATTATCCTGCCATCTAGTGTTCGGCTCGGAGTGTTACAAGTTGTTTTTCTTCAAAGAAGTCTTTTCGAGTCACGAGATCGAGGGACTCCTCCCCTTTCGGCTCCATTGCGCATGGGCGTCGACGCCATCTTAGATTGTTTTCTTTCCCCCATCTGATTCGGATGTGTTCCTCTTCGCTCCGTGTTTCGGTTCGGAAAGTTAGTTCAATCTCGGAAAATTCGACGGTATTGTTTGCGTTCGGTATCGGGTTAGTAATAGCAGATCGACACCGAAGAAAAGAAAAGCTCTGGTAGCCCTTCGGGGCTTCCACTCCCCGGCGGGGCCTGGTCGGCCCGACCGCGTGCGTCTTAAAGGCTCATGGAACGGACCCCATTCCGCTTCTGCCCCGAATGCCACAATAAGTATCCTTATACAGACCAGCATTTGGTCTGTAATTTGTGTTTGTCCCCCGAACACAAAGACGATACCTGTGAGGCCTGTCAGGCATTTCGGTCGAAGAAGACGCTACAGGACCGGAGAGCTCGAAGGCTTCAAATGACATCGACGCCGGCAGGACACCACGACGTCGAAGAAGAGGAGACTTTCTCCATTCCTGATTCAGACGAGGCCGAAAGTGAGCAGCCGGCGAAGCAACAAACCATGAGTAAAACTGCCCCGGCCAAAACTCACACAAAGATAATGAAAGCCCAGGGGACGCCACCGCCGGCAGGCCATGGCTTAACCCGTAAACACGGTGACCAACCATCGGCACCGAAAAAGGGCACACACGTGTCGAAGACATCCGACTCCGGTCGAGATACCGGCACAGAGTATACTCGGCACCGAGATGCTGGCTCCGACCAAACTCGGCACCGAGATATCGGCACCCTGAAACCGAAAAAGGTGGCTACGGAGCCGAAAAAGACTGCAGAAAAGGTTCCGGTGCCGAAACACCCAGCCTCGGAGCCGAAACAGAACTCCTATTCAGAAGAACAAGACCTTTCATCATAACTGCAAGGCCATAAATTTGGACAAAAATTAGAGATGGGAGAGCCAGACTATACACAAAGAAGGCTCCATATTCAGAAGGACACAGGGAAAATAAGAACTCTTCCCCCAATTAAAATGAAACGGAAACTCGCTTTCCATGAAACAGAAAAACAGCCAAAAGCAAAAGTGGCTAAAGAAAAAACTCCACCACGTTTTTCGCCACAGCCATCGCCACAGCACTCACCACAACTGTCACTAATTGCAACACCCCCAATGATGCAATCGCCAACGCACACAGGGATGGGCCAGGATGACCTAGATGCATGGGATCTATATGATGCACCAGTATCTGACAATAGTCCGGATTGCTACCCGGCAAGACCATCACCACCAGAAGACAGTACTGCTTACATGCAGGTGATGTCCAGAGCAGCTACTTTTCACAATGTAGCACTACATGCAGAACCTATAGAGGATGACTTTTTATTCAGTACCCTGTCATCAACACATAGCCAATACCAGAGTCTGCCTATGTTACCAGGGATGTTAAAACACGCAAAACAAGTGTTTCAAGACCCCGTCAAAGGCAGAGCCATCACACCTAGGGTGGAGAAGAAATACAAACCTCCCCCTACGGACCCTGTGTACATCACGCAACAACTAACACCAGACTCAGTGGTAGTAGGGGCAGCCCGGAAAAGGACATACTTCTGGGATGCACCACCACCTGACAAAGAAAGTCAAAAGTTTGATGCAGCAGGAAAAAGGGTTGCAGCACAAGCAGCCAATCAATGGCGTATTGCCAATTCCTAAGCTTTATTGGCAAGATATGACCGGGCTCATTGGGATGAAATGCAGCATTTCATTGAACATCTTCCCAAAGAGTTTCAAAAACGTGCACAACAAGTGGTGGAGGAGGACCAAAGTATCTCCAACAACCAGATACGATCGGCTATGGACGCAGCGGACACAGCCGCCAGAACAGTGAACACGGCGGTCACTATTCGGAGACACGCATGGCTACGCACCTCCGGATTTAAGCCAGAGATCCAGCAGGCTGTGCTGAATATGCCTTTTAATGGACAACAGTTGTTTGGGCCGGAGGTGGATACAGCTATAGAAAAGCTAAAGAAAGACACGGACACGGCCAAAGCCATGGGCGCGCTTTACTTCCCACAGAGCAGAGGCATCTTTAGGAAGCCACACTTTAGAGGGGGGTTTCGAGCCCAAAGCACAGAACCTTCAACCTCACAGGCCAGACCCACATACCAGGGCCAATACCAAAGAGGAGATTTTCGGGGTCAATCTAAGGGTGGACAGTTTCCTAAAACAAGAGGGAAATTCCAAAGCCCAAAATCCTCACAAACTAAACAGTGACTCCAATGTCACAAATCCCCAACACATAACACCAGTGGGGGGGGAGACAAAACAAATTATTACAAAAATTGGGAAGACATAACTACAGACTCGTGGGTCCTAGCCATTATCCAACATTGTTATTGCATAGAATTCCTACAATTACCACCAAATGTGCCTCCAAAAGCACACATGTCCAAACAGCACTTGGATCTATTACAACTAGAAGTCCAAGCGTTATTACAAAAAGAGGCAACAGAACTAGTGCCCAACCATCAGAAAGGAACAGGTGTTTATTCCCTGTATTTTCTAATACCAAAAAAGGACAAAACACTGAGACCCATCTTAGATCTCAGAACACTAAACCTTTACATCAAATCAGATCACTTTCACATGGTGACACTTCAAGACATGATTCCCTTGCTCAAACAACAAGACTAATACTTGAGGTTTGTAATCCAACGAGTACATTACCAATTCAAAGTGTTACCATTCGGGATTACAACAGCACCAAGGGTATTTACAAAATGCCTTGCAGTAGTAGCGGCACATATCAGAAGACAGCACATACACGTATTCCCGTAACTAGACGATTGGTTAATAAAAAGCAGCACTCAGAAACAGTGTCTTCAACACACAAAATACGTCATAGAAACCCTTCATAAGCTAGGGTTCTCAATAAACTACCAAAAATCACACTTACAACTGTGTCAAATACAACAATACTTAGGAGCAACAATCAACACAGAAAAAGCAAGTCCACAAAGGGTACAAGCATTCCAAAACGTAGTACAAAGCATGCACCCAAATCAACAGTATCAAGTAAGGTTTGTGATGAAACTTCTAGGCATGATGTCCTCATGCATAGCCATTGTCCCAAATGCAAGGTTACACATGCAGCCCTTACAACAGTGCCTAGCAACACAATGGACACAAGCACAGGGTCAACTTCAGGATCTAGTGTTGATAGACCGCCAAACACACCCTCGCTTCAATGGATGAATCCTATAAATTTAAACCAAGGGCGGCCTTTCCAAGACCCAGTGCCTCAATACGTGATCACAACAGATGCTTCCATGGTAGGGTGGGGAGCACACCTCAACCAGCACAGCATACAGGGACAATGGGACGTTCAACAAAGACAACTTCATATAAATCAACTAGAACTACTAGCAGTGTTTTTAGCATTGAAAGCATTTCAACTGTTAATAGCCCACAAGCACATTCTTGTCAAAACAGACAACATGACAACAATGTATTACCTAAACAAACAGGGAGGGACACACTCATCACAGCTGTGTCTCTTAGCACAGAAGATTTAGCATTGGGCGACTCACAATCACATTAGCCTAATAGCACAATACATCCCAGGAATTCAGAACCAGTTGGCCGACAATCTCAGTCGAGATCACCAACAGATACACGAATGGGAACTCCATCCCAAGATACTGCAAACCTACTTTAAAAAATGGGGAACACCGCAAATAGACCTATTTGCAACAAGAGAAAACGCAAAATGCCAAAACTTTGCATCCAGGTACCCACACCCTCACTCCAAGGGCAATGCGCTATGGATGAGTTGGTCAGGGATATTTGCTTACGCTTTTCCCCCTCTCCCACTCCTTCCGTATCTAGTAAACAAATTGAGTCAAAACAAACTCAAACTAATACTAGTAGCACCAACTTGGGCTCGCCAACCATGGTACACAACACTACTAGATGTGTCAGTAGTACCTCATATCAAGCTACCAAACAGACCAGATCTGTTAACTCAACACAAACAACAGATCAGACACCCGAATCCAGCATCGCTCAATCTAGCAATCTGGCTCCTGAAGTCTTAGAATTTGGACATCTAGACCGTACACAAGAATGTATGGAGGTCATTAAACAAGCTAGGAAACCTACTACAAGACATTGCTACGCAAATAAATGGAAAAGATTTGTTTATTACTGTCATAATAATCAAATTCAACCACTGCATGCGTCAACAAACAACATCAGCTACTTATTACACTTACAAAAATCTAAGCTAGCTTTTTCATCCATTAAAATACATCTCACAGCAATTTTTGCCTATCTGCAAATTACACATTCAACATCACTCTTTAGAATCCCAGTCATAAAAGCATTTATGGAGGGTCTAAAAAGAATCATTCCCCCAAGAACACCACCAGTTCCTTCATGGAATCTCAATATTGTATTAACACGACTCATGGGTCCACCATTTGAACCCATGCACTCTTGTGAGATGCAATACTTAACATGGAAAGTGGCCTTCCTAATAGCTATCACATCTCTTAAAAGAGTAAGTGAAATACAAGCATTTACCATACAGGAACCCTTTATACAAATACACAAACATAAAGTGGTTCTAACCACAAATCCTAAATCTTTACCAAAAGTTATATCACCGTTCCACTTAAATCAAACTGTGGAACTGCCAGTATTTTTTCCACAACCAGACTCTGTAGCTGAAAGAGCATTACATACATTAGACATCAAAAGGGCACTAATGTATTACATTGATAGAACCAAACAATTTCGCAAAACAAAACAATTGTTTGTAGCTTTTCAAAAACCTCATGCAGGAAATCCAATATCCAAACAAGGCATTGCCAGATGGATAGTTAAGTGTATTCAAACTTGCCATGTAAAAGCAAAGAGAGACCTGCCTATTACACCAAAGGCACACTCCACTAGAAACAAAGGCGCCACAATGGCCTTTCTAGGAAATATACCCATGACAGAAATCTGTAAGGCAGCCACATGGTCTACGCCTCATACATTCACAAAACATTACTGTGTGGATGTGTTAACAACACAACAAGCCACAGTAGGACAGGCAGTATTACGGACATTATTTCAAATAACTTCCACTCCTACAGGCTGAACCACCGCTTTTGGGGAGATAACTACTTACTAGTCTATGCACAGCATGTGTATCTGCAGCTACACATGCCATAGAACGGAAAATGTCACTTACCCAGTGTACATCTGTTCGTGGCATGAGACGCTGCAGATTCACATGCGCCCTCCCACCTCCCCGGGAGCCTGTAGCCGTTATAAGTGGATAAAAATGTACTTGTACATTTGTAAATCTGTAAATATATATCACTTTTAAATACATTATGTACATACATACTTACTCCATTGCATGGGCACTATTACTATATATACAACTCCTACCTCACCCTCTGCGGGGAAAACAATCTAAGATGGAGTCGACGCCCATGCGCAATGGAGCCGAAAGGGGAGGAGCCCCTCGATCTCGTGACTCGAAAAGACTTCTTCGAAGAAAAACAACTTGTAACACTCCGAGCCCAACACTAGATGGTGGGATGTGCACAACATGTGAATCTGCAGCGTCTCATGCCACGAACAGATGTACACTGGGTAAGTGACATTTTCCATATATATGTAAATATCGAGTGACTCCTCCTCTTGGTTCCATTGCACATGGGGATCGACTCCATTGTTAGATACATTTTTACATATATATATACAGATCCTAAAAGGCGCAATCTTCTCATGCCCCCCCCGCCCCCCGCGACCAGGAATGCGGGAGTAAAACACTGGATTGCCTCAAAACCACCCCGAAGGATGAAAAGAAGAAAAAGAAGACACCCAGAACAGCCTGCAAGGAACCAGCAGTGGGAAACGGTAGATGGAGACCTATGGAGAGAAGGGACCAAGTCCACAAGTGTCTGTGGAGTCCAGGAGAAGTCAGAGATGCAACCCACCCAGAGGTACTTATTGGAGTTGGTTGACGAAGAAGGAAGACAGGTCAGCACTGCAGTACCGAAGCTGGAGAAGAGCTCCTGATGAGTGCAGAAGGTGCCCCATGCTGGAAGCTGGATTGCAGATGGATGTCAGTGAAGGATTTCCACCAACAAGCCTTGGCAAAGGCAGATTCGCGGTTGGAGGAAAAGGGGTGCTGCCGGAGACCAGCAAGGCCCAGGTGGGGCAGTCACAGGGGACCCTCCGTGTCGCAGCAGGCCCACAGGAGCAGAGGCAGCACCTGCAAGTGTCCCACAGGACATGGAAACAGAGGTCTCTAAAGCAGCCCACGGAGCACCACAGAAGTTGCTCCCACGTCGCCGGAGGACCAAGCAGAGACCCAGGAGTTGCAGGAGGGAGTGCTGGGAGCTTGAGCTACACGTCACCCGAAGTTCCCCTTGGAGGTGATGCAAACAAGCCTTGGCAGCTGCAAAGGATGCGGTGCACAGGGGTGCTGTCTTACGTGGAGTGGAAACAACTTAACTCCAGCAAAGTGGGACAGCTGGTACAGAGGACCAAGGGAGACTCTCTGGACCACCACCCATGATGCAGGATCCATGCCACTCTGGATGAGGGGAGATCCACGCTTGTCGTTGCAGCCAGGTGCCTGTAGTTACAGGGGAGTGATACCTTCATCCCAAGGGATATTTCTTCTTCTTCTTCTTGTGCAGGCTGAAAAGTTGCAGTCTTCACAGCAAGGAAGTTGTTGCAAAGTTGGCAGGAAGTCTGGATACAATGGTGCAGAAGAGTCTTCCTCAGGGATCTGCAGCTTGTAGGTTCCTGGAGGGTCCAGTCATGTTTCTATTGGCTAGAAGTCGAAGCAGCGGTTGCAGAGGAGTTTTGCTGGAATCTTGCAAGCCGAATCTGAGGACCCACCCCTGAGAAAGACCCTATATAGCCCAAAGAGGGGGCTTGGTCACCTAAATAGGTAACTGCTTATCAGAGAGTGCTTCTGACGTCACCTGCCTGGACCGCCCACTCAGATACTCCCAGAGTTCCCTGCCAACCTTGGAATCAAGATGGCAGAACCCAGGGACCCTCTGGAGGAGCTCTGAGCACCATCCCTGGGGTGGTGATGGACAGGAGAGTGGTCGCTCTCCTTTCCTTTGTCCAGTTCTGTGCCAGAGCAGGGACTGGGGGATCCCTGAACCGGTGTAGACTGGCTTATGCAAGGAGGACACCATCAGTGCCCTTCAAAGCATTTTCCAGAGGTTGGGGGAGGCTACTCCTCCCCAGCCCTTCACACCTATTTCCAAAGGGAGAGGGTGTTACTCCCCCTCTCCCAAAGGAAATCCTTTGTTCTGCCTTCCTGGGCTTAAGCAGATCAAGCAGCAGGACGGCAGAAACCTGTCTGAGGAGTGGCAGCAACTGTTCTGCCTGGAAAATCCCTGCAAAACTGGTGGTAGAAATGCTGGGGGTCCTCTAAGGAGCCCCCAGAGTGCATGGAATCATAATTCCAATACTTGCAACAGTATTGGGTTATGTTTCCTACACGTTTGATACCAAACATTCCCAGGTTCAGACTTACCATTATGAAGCTAGACCTAGGTAGTGACCTACGTCCAGTATATAAATAAAATGGCGTCCCACACTCACAAAGTCAAGTAAAATGGGGGTGGAGTTCATGGGGGCACCTCTGTACACACAGGTACCTGCACCCTGCCCTCTGGGCTGAGAGGGCCTAACATATGGGTGACTTACAGTGACCTGGTGCAGTGACCTGTAGTGAAAACGGGTGCATGTACCCAGTTTACGCAGGCTGCAATGGCAGGCCTGCAGAACCCTTTGCATGTGCTCCCTTTGGGTGGCAGAACAACTGCTGCAGCCTATAGGGATCCCCTTGAAACCCAATGCCCTGGTTACCCAGGTACTGGGGACTTACATGGGGGGGACCAGTATGCCAATTGTAGGAATAGAAAGATACCAGCAACTACGTTTAGAGGAGAGAGCATAGTCACGGTGTAGGAAGCTGGCTCTATATATACTATATCAAAGTGAGAGAGAGTGTGCACAGAGTCCAGGGGTTCCCCAGAGGCTTGACGGAGGCAATAATAGATAATTCTAATGCTCTATTTGTGGTAGTGTGGTCGAGCAGTAGGCCTATCCGAGGGTAGTGTTAAGCACTTGTTGTACACACACAGGCAATAAATGAGGAACACACAATCAAGGACTTACTCCAGGCCAATAGAATTTTATATATTTTTGTTACTTTATTACTAGAACCACAAGACTCAGTTCAGAAGTAAATACTGTTGCAGGTAAGTACTTAGCATAGACATCAATGTAACTTTGTTTCACTTTAGTCAAGTAAACAGTTTTTAAATAAACCGAATATCTATTTCAAAAGTGGCTACAGTGCATTTTTCAGAACAGTTCCTGGGGGAAGAAAATAAAGTACAGTTTTGAAGTAAGTACGTGCCTTAGAGTTCCAGTCTCTTGGGTGTAGGTATTCCACCGATGGGGGTTCCAGTTAACCCCAAACACCGGCCGGGTGCAGAGGTCAAAGAAGAGACAAATGAACGTGGGCCTCTATGGAGACAGGGGGTACTCGGAATTCGGGCTACCAGCAGGGAAGTACCCGCGGTTCGGAGGGCAGACCAGGGGGGCTTAGAGGAGCACTGGAGGGGCCCCAAGTAGGCACCAATCCCACACCCTCGGCAGCACTGGGGCGAGCGGGTGCAGGGTGCAAACAGGGCGTCTGGTTTCCAATGAAACTCTGAGGGGACCCCAGGGGTCACTCACGCGCTGCAGGCGAGGTCCAGGGGGGTGTCTCGGACACACCACCGGTTGGACAGGGAAGAGGGACGCCTGTTGATCATCGCTGCACCGGTGTCGATTTCTCCAAGGCCTGGGGGCTGCGGTGCAGTGGGTCCTTTGGCGTCGGTTATCTTCGTCCAGGGCAGTCGCGGTCAGGGGGGTCCTCGGGATTCCCTCTGGAGGCGGCATCGTGGAGAGGTCAACCCAGAATGGGCACTTGGTCGCCGTCGCCTGGGAGTCCTCTCTGGTCAGTTGGGCCACTTGGACTCAGGCAGGCCGATGGCGTTGGGTGCAGAGTGGTTAGGACTCACACTTCTGGAGTGAGATGGGATTCCTTCCGAATAGGTTTTCTCTTTTCTTCTTTGTACAGGGCCGCTGTCCACAGGAGTTCCTGATCCTCTGTGATGCAGGCAGTCCTCTGGAGGTTTTTCAGAGGTCACTGGACCTGCAGGATGTGCCACTTTTCTTCTGTAGTTTCTTTGAAGCAGGAGACAGGCCGATAGGGCTGGGAGCAAGTCAGTTGTTGTCTCCTTTCCTTCTCTGCTGGAGTTTCAGCTAAGCAGTCCTTCTTGTGAGGTTGTCAGGAATCTGACTAGCTTGGTTTAGGGAGCCCTTAAATACAAGAATTAGGGGCGTTTTAGGGGTCAGAGAGCAGTAGCTAACGGCTACTGTCCCTGAAGGTGGCTACACCCTCTTTGTGCTCACTCCCTTTGGGGAGGGAGCACATTCCTGTCCCTACTGTTCCCTGTCCTCTAAACCAAGATGGAGGATTCTGCAAGGAGGTGGTCACTTCAGCGCTGGACACCTTAGGGGTGGTCCTCACTTGCCCCTAAAAGTGGGGGCTTTGTCTCGTGGCTGGGCATCTCCACTAGCTGGAGTGCCCTGGGGCATTGTACCACAAAGCCTGAGCCTTTGAGGCTCACTGCTAGGTGTTTACAGTGCCTGCAGCGGGGAAGTGTGAAGCACCTCCACCCAGTGCAGGCTTTGTTTCTGGCCTCAGAGACCCAAAGGCTCTCACCCCAGGGGGTCAGTGGCAGGCTGGCACAGACCAGTCAGTCCTGCACTGAAGGATTGGGTAACATACAAGGGGCATCTCTAAGATGACCGCTGTGTGCATTTTTTAATATATCCAACACTGGCATCAGTGTGGGTTTATTATTCTGAGAAGTTTGATACCAAACATCCCATTATTTAGTGTAGCCATTATGGAACTGTGGAGTTTGTTTCGACAAACTCCCAGACCATATACTTAATATGGCCACACTGTACTTACAATGTCTAAGAATGGACTTAGACACTGCAAGGCATATTGCTCTTGCCGGTATGCCCTCATCTGTGGTATAGTGCACCCTGCCTTAGGGCTGTAAGGCCTTCTAGAGTGGTGACTTACCTATGCCACATACAGTGTTTTGTGTGCATGACACCCTCAGGGGGTTGCCATGTCGACCTTGCCTTTCTCTCCTAACCAACACACACAATCTGCACTGGCAGGGTGCATGTGTTAGGTGAGGGGTCCCTTACGGTGGCACAACACATGCTGCAGCCCTTAATCAATCAATCAATCAAATTTCTTAAGCGTGCTACTCACCCGGTAGGGTCTCAAGGCGGTGGGAGGGTTTTTGTTACTGCTCCAAGAGCCATGTTTTGAGGTGCTTTCTGAAAGTTAGGAGGTCCTGGGTCTTGCGTAGGTTGGTGGGGAGGGAGTTCCAGGTTTTGGCGGCGAGGTGGGAGAAGGATCTGCCGCCGGAGGTGCTGCGTTGCATGCGGGGGACTGTTGCGAGGTCGGCAGAGCGGAGCTGGCGGGTCGGGATGTGGAAGTTGATTCATTCGTTGAGGTAGGCCGGTCCGGTGTCATGGAGGGCTTTGTGAGCGTGGATTAGGATTTTGAAGATGATCCTTTTGTTGATGGGCAGCCAGTGTAGGGATCTGAGGTGGGCAGAGATGTGCTCGTGGCTAGGGAGGTTGAGGATGAGACGTGCAGTGGCATTCTGGATGTGCTGGAGTTTTCTCTGAAGCTTGGCTGTGGTCCCTGCGTAGAGGGCATTGCTGTAGTCTAGGCTGCTGCTGATGAGGGCGTGGATGACCATTCTTCTGGTTTCTATTGGGATCCACTTGAAGGTCTTGCGTAGCTTGCGAAAGGTGTTGAAGCAGAAGTGTGATATGGCGTTGATTTGCTGAGTCATGTAGAGAGACACAAATTAAGTATGATGCCGAGATTGCGTGGGTGTTGGGGGTTGTCCTAGGGGTGCAGGCCACCAAGAGTCGTTCCATGCGGTCTTGTTGGGTCCGAAGATGATCTCGGTTTTTCCTGAGTTCAGTTTGAGGTGGCTTGCTGTCATCCAGCTAGCAATGGCGAGGAGTCCGGCGTGTAGGTTGTTCTTGACGGTAGATGTGTTCCTGGTGAGCTGGGTGTCGTCGGCGTATGAAATGATGTTGAGGCCGTGGGGGCGGACGATGCTGGTGAGCGGAGCCATGTAGATATTGAAGAGGGTGGGGCTGAGTGAGGATCCTTGGGGGACCCCACAAATGGTCTTGGTGGCTTTAGACTGGAATGGGGGAGGCAAACTCTTTGGGTTCTTTCGGAGAGGGAGAAGGTGAGCCAGTCCAGGGCTTTGTGGAGAATTCCGGCGTCGAAGAGGGGTGTGCGATGGATTTTGTAGCATACTGTGTCGAATGCTGCAGAGAGGTCTAGAAGGATGAGGGTGACGGTTTCACCCTTGTCCAGTCTGGTCCTGATGTCGTCTGTGCAGGCGATGAGGGCGGTCTCGGTGCTGTGGTTTTTGCGGAATCCAGAATGGGAGATGTTGAGTATGTTGTTGTCCTCCAAGAAGCGGGACAGTTGTTTGTTTACTATCTTCTCTATGACCTTCGCGGGGAAGGGGAGTAGAGAGATAGGTCAGTAGTTTGTGAGGTCTTCGGGGTCTGCTTTGGGGTTTTTTGAGTAGGACATTGACTTCGGCGTGTTTCCAAATATCTGGAAATGTTGCAGTCTCGAAGGAACTGTTGATGACAGCCCAGAGCTGGGGATCGATGATTTGGCGAGCCTTGTTGAAGACGTGGTGGGGGCAGGGGTCTGTTGGGGAGCCTGAGTAGATGGAGCTCATGGTTTTGCTGGTTTCTTCGTCATTGGTGGGGGTCCAGGTGTTCAGAACGTTGGTGCGGCAGGGTGATGTGGGGTTGGCTACGTCGGTGATGGTGGGTGGCGATGATATGAAGCTTTCGTGTATGTCTGCGATTTTGCGGTGGAAGTAGCTAGAGAGGGAGTTGCAGAGGTCTTGAGAGCGCAGAGGGTCGACGGAGGAGGATTTGGGTTTGGTGAGTTCTTTAATGATGGTGAAAAGTTCCTTGCTATTGTGTGCGTTGTTGTCTATGCGTTCTTTTCTAGAAGGATCATTTGGTGGTCCGGATGAGCTGGTGGTGTTTGCCCATGGCTGATTTGAGGGCGGAGAAGTTGCTCACTGAAGGTTCTTGGCACCAGGCATTCTCAATTTTCCGGCATTCTAGTTTGGAAGTCTGAAGTTCTGCGGTGAACCAGGGAGCTGTTTTGTTGGTGCGGGTGTTGTTGTGTTTTTTTTTAGTGGGGCGAGGGAGTTAGCGCATACATCGAGCCATTGTGTGAGGTTGAGGGCGGCGGCTTTGGGATCGTTGGTAATGGTTGGTGGAGCTTGGAGATCAGTTGTTCCTTGGACATCTTGTTCCACTTGCGGTAAGGGATTGGATGATGTTGGTAGTGGGTGGTGGGCTTCAGGAAGGAGAAGTGGACACAGTGGTGGTCAGTCCAGTGGAGTTCAGTGATGTGAGTGAAAGCGATGTGGCTGCTGGAGGAGAAAATGGCGTCAAGCGTGTGACCGGCTGAGTGGGTGGGTGAGGTGACCAGTTGCTTGAGGCCGAGGTTTGCGAAGTTGTCCAGCAGGGCAGTAGAGTTGTAGTCGTTAGTGCTCTCCAGGTGGAAGTTTAGGTCACCAAGGAGTAGGTAGTCCATGGAGGCGAGGGCATGGGAGCTGATAGCGTCAGCGATAGTGTCACAGAATGGGGGACAGGGTCCTGGTGGTCTATAGATGAGGGTTCCTTTCAACGTGTTCTTGGCGTTGATGTGTATCTGAAAGTGTAGGTGCTCTGCGGCATCCAGGGTGTCGTTGGTGTTGGTGGAAATCCTGATGGAATTTCTGTGTATTATTGCGATTCCTCCTCCTGGTTTGTTGATACAGTCTCTTTGGGTGATTTTGTATCCCTCTGGGATGGCTATGGCGATGTCTAGTTCCGATGAGGGGTTCATCCATGTTTCAGTGAGGAAGGCGATGTCGGGAGTAGGTCCCAAAGCTCGATGGCGTGCTTGTGGACGGAGCGGGTGTTGAGGAGGATGCAGCTGAGGTGATTGGGGTGTTAAGTGTTGTTGTGGTGCTTCTTGGTGTGAGTGCACACTGGTCACAGGGCCCTTGGTACCACTGGTACCTTGGCAACAAGCGACAAGGCTTAACTTAGGAGAAAAAGCGTAAAGCTTTCAAATATCACAAAACAGTAAATAAATAAAACACAGTAAACTGTTTAAAAATCCAAATCCAATGTATACAAATAAGAAATATTTTCAGCTTTAAAATGACAACAAAACGAATAAAATTGGATAAAGGTAACCGGAGATATGTTTTTTAAAAGAATTAATGCTTTTTAGCACTTTGAAACAAATAGTGCCAATCTGGTGATCTGGTCGCACCTCGACCGGGGCAAAGTCAAAGTTTAAAGCTGACTGCGATGGAGACCAGCTCGGCTACAGACCGCAGGAGGCCTCGGTCAAAAGTTTACCTTTGGACTTGATCGTTTTTCTGGAGTTTTCTTCAGCGGGACCAAGTCGCCAGTCCAATCTGCCCTCCCGGAATTCGTCCTTTGATCCACGTCGCAGGAGCCCTCTTTGGAGATTTTAACCTTCGGACTTAGATTTTTCGAGACGAAAATCCCTTGACCGGGCAAACCTGAATCTTGATCCGACGTCCTTCAGATACTCTACCTGGGAGGTCCCGGTCAACTTTCTACGTCAGACTTAGTCACTTTTTCAGGGATTTTCTTCACGGGATGAACCTGCAAGTCAGGCCGGGTTGTGGTTGAGGCAGGCGGGCTAGAGTTGCCGCAGCTGGTCGGTCCCTTCATAGAGCTTTTTCCATAAATTCTCCAAACTTCTGGATCTTCCTCCAGATGTTCTTTTAAGGTTCTTTTGAGGTCCACAGCTCACCCCAAGGTTCCAGAAGCTCTGAGATGCTCCTTGAGGGTGCGGACTACAACTCTCAGAATGCACCTGGCGCAAACTCCAATTTGGCCACTGGACAGTGGTCAGCTGGTCAGTTTCTTCAAGAGTTGGCGCAGGGGACTCTGGTTAGCAATTTTTCACCTGTGGCAAACAGGGAGTCCCTCCTTGAACCAATTTAAGCCAGGCAAAGTCCTTCTTGTGGTGAAGCCAAAGTGTGCAGCTGGTGCAGTCCTCCAGAGTGCAGTGTCCAGGTGCAGGTCAGGGGTCCAGCTGGGCAGTCCTTCTCCTGCAGTTCTTCCTTGTTGGAATCTGATAGGGATCTGAGGTGTGGGTTCAGGTCTGCCAGTTTTATCCTTGCTCCTGGGTGAAAAACAGGGGGGTCCTGCTTCTCCAATCAGGTGCAGGGTCCTTCCCCCCCCGTCATGACCACTTCCTGGTAAGAGGGGAAAAATCAATCCCAGGAAGCAACATTCCTCAAAAATCCATCATGGCTGAAAATGATTTTTGGAGGTTACATCTAGTTGAGCCCACCCACTGGTGTGGCTAAAAATCTTAAACACACCCCTCTCCTGCCCTCTCCTAATCTAATCAAGAGGGCACTTAATTTTCTGGGTTTGCAGGATGTGAGGGAGGTGCTGGGTTGCTCTGAAAGTCCTTCCCTGCCTTTGAAGGCCAGTTTGGCACCCTTCCCCCTTCCTGCTTTTCCATCTGCTGAGGGAAGTTCTCCTCCCCCAGGCACATCTTTGTGTTCTGCCTAGGCTACTTCACACCTCATCAAGGCAGCCTGGCCAGGCTGCCAGAGGTTGGCCAATCAGAGCAAAGCACTACAGGGCTGAAGTTGGCAACATTTATGGTAAAGTTTAAAACTCTTTACCTTAGCAAGTTATATTAAATCCAACAATTGTAAGTTGTGGGAACAATTAATTTGATTCCAAACTTGAGGTAATGTCACTTAAGGGGACTTTATAAATTAAAATAAAGTCTCCCCATTCTAGCCTATGGAGGCCATTCACTACAATGGGGGAAAACGAATTTGGCTGTTTTACCTCACCAGGGCTTATAGAGCTATTTTTGTATAAGGTCCCTGATTATAGTTGTTACAAGGCACCCAGCCCTAGGGGAATATAGGGCACACTTTAGGGGTGACTTATATATAAAAATAAGGTAGTTTAAGACTTTGGAAGTACTTTTAATTCCAATGTCGAATATGCATGTAACTTTAATTTAAAAGCAGCCAGCAAGGCAGGCCTGCCTCTAAAATGACACTGGGCACCTCAGCAGTGCACCTATGGGTGCACCACCTATGCTGTGGTCCCTAAACCTACATGCCCTACCATATATTAGGGACTTATAGATAGGTTAATATTGCCAATTATAATGAGCCTAATTTTCATATCCACTTTACATAGAGCACTGGCCCTGGGACTGGTACGCAATACCCAGGGCACAGCTAAGAGTCAGTAACCACCAGTATCTGTCCACAATGTTTGGGGGTGACCAGGGCAAAAAGGAGGACTTTCCTACAGCAGCCCATTGTCTCTGTGAGGCCTTCTGAACTTTACAGGCCCTCTCCAGAGCAGCAAACCACTTCTGGATGTCATCCCCCACCTTGTATGGGGGAACAACCTTACTAAGATGTCTGGAATCAAGACTCCTCTCTGACCCTAGGTTCCCTGAAACCCAAGTTGCTGCTGCCACCATGGGGTGTTAACCCCAAACCCTGCCTCTCTCTCTCTCCACTGCCAAGGCCACCCTGTCAATGGCTAGCTGATGCTGCTGCAGCCTCAGCCTGGCCTTCCCTAGCCTTAGTTTCGGAGATTCCCTGTCTAAGGAGTCATCTGGAGTTGAGCAGTTTGTCGCCTCTGACACAAAGGTGACATGAGAGTGGCAGTTTAGGATCTGTCCCTAGGTTTGGTAACACCCATTGGACTAGTCTTATGGGAACAAAGGGGGGGGCTACTAACATGGCCACCTTTGTCACTACCTGTAGTGTTCCCAGCTACACTAGGGGGCTTACTGGAGACCCTGTGATCCTCTGAGGGACCCTTCTGACCTTCCTCGGTGTTCAGATCTTCTCTTTCTAACACGGGGGGAAGGTAGACTCTTCCTCCTCCTCCTGGCTACCAGCTTGTTCCTGGTCATCCTGGAGGAGCAGGCCAAGAAGCAGAGTCTTATTAGGATTCCTCCCTGTCTTCAGGTTCGTGCTCTTGCACACTTCCCTCAGCTCCTGGAAGGTAAGATCCTCATAGGGAGGATCCATGTTTTGAGATGTGCTGGGCACTGAAGACATGTTAGAGAGGTGTAGAGTGTGCCTAACCTCCCTAACTTCTAGTCTCTTTCTAGAGACGTTTGGAGCAAGGGCTATGCCAGCCCCCTCTCTTACCCAAACCTTAAGAGACTATCTCTGCTACTAGGTATAAGTGTAAACCTAACAAGTAAGTGGTCTTTCTTGCAGAAAGCACAAAGTGACAGAGTGGTAAGGCAATTGCAAGTGCCTATCCCACCCCTGCACCACCAATGTAGGAAGCTGGCCTGGTGTGTGTGGTGAGTACCTATGGTACTTACACCTTATACCAGGTCCAGTTATCCCTAATAAGTGTAGCTGTGGATGAGTAGCCAAGGCTTATTTAGGAGACATGCAAAGCTCATACTATACCACTGTAGCCACACAGTACTCACACACATGAAGGAAAACACTCAGTGTTATGAAAATAAAGCTACTTTATTATAGTAACACAACACTAGATTAATTGTAGGCAGTCCCCCAACTGGAGGTAAGTACCCACTAATTATATACACAATAGCAATCAGAAATTTGCAAACAAACTACAAGCAATGGCAATAATGGTGGAAAACAGTGAGGGCCCTAGGGGAGGGCCAAACCATATATAAAGAAGGTGGAATGCGAGATACAGTCCCCCACCCAAGGATGTGGAGGTGTAAGAGGGGAGCTGGAAGAACTAGGAACCACAAGATGTAAGTACCAGGGTGCCCCCCTGGCGACTAGGAGAGCAGACGTAAGTACCTGGTCTTCCCAAGGACCAACAGGAGGACTTAGAAAAGGGATTGTGCAAGAACCAGGATCAGACCAGAGGAAAACAAAGGTGGATTCTGGAAGTAGAGGACCTGCAAAAGAAGGGACAGAGTCCAGTCCACGATGGAGTGTCCAATGGGGGCAGGAGCCACGACCCGCCCTTCTGTGGATGAAGATCCGGGTCGACTGGGGAAGAAGACCAGCTGTGGAGCCCAGGAGCTGCAGAGGAGTCCTTAGAGCGGTGCAGATGGTGTCCCACGTTGGTCGTCTGGTCGCAGATGGTCAGTGGTGTAGGAGAACCACAAACAAGCCTTGGCAAATGAAAGAGGAGCAAAAGACGAGTTGCAAGGCTGAATAGGACCAGCAGGGGCCAAGGGACTGGACCCTTGGAGGGGAGTCCGGGCTGACCCTCAGCAGTCGGGAGAGCAGAAGCAGTCGCAGCCCCCACAAGCAACCCACTAGCTGCAGGTACAGTAATTCACAGTGACGCCCAGTTAGCACACCTGAAGAGTTGCTGGAGCAGCAGGGAGGAGACTGTGCTTGGCAGGAAGAAATGCTGGGGGCCAGGGCTACTCAGAGCCTAGAGATCCCCTGGAGCAGGATCACACGAAGCACCCTGTGGGAGCTTATAGGAGAGCCAGGTCAACCAGGTAGGTGACCTCACCTTATCTCTCTACAATAGTGTGTGGGCCACTCCACTTGACTTGGAGTGCCCTAGGAGCCACATGCTCCAGGACCCACACCTTCTGTCCTGGCTGATAAACAGTCAGTACAGCCTTCTGGTCAAGCCACTGCTTCTGCAGTACTTGGCTGGTGCAAAGATTTTTGGATGCCCTCTTCATGTATTCGGCCATTCTAGATCTTAGCCCCAATACATAATCCACATTGTCCTCCTTTTGAGGCTTGAGAGGTTGCTCCCAGCCTTCTTCCACAGGGGCAAGTGGGCCCCTAATAGGGTGCCCAAACAGAAGTTCAAATGGGATGTAGCCCACTATTTTGAGGAACCTCCGTGTAGGCAAAGAGGAGGCACGGTAATAGGACATCCCATCTCCTTCTGAGTTTTTCTGAGAGTCCCATTATCATGCCTGTGACGGTTTTGTTTAATATTTCAACTAACCCATTTGTTTGTGGATGTTAAGGAATGGTGAATTTGTAAATTACACCATGCTCCTTTCACATGGCTTTAAGGTATGCAGACATTACGTTTGCATCTCTATCTGATGCTACCTCTTTAGGAAAACCCATCCTGGAGAAGATTCCCATGAGGGCTTTTGCCAATGCAGGAGCTGTAGTGTTACTAAGAGGATTTGCCTCTGGATACCTGGTGGCATGGTCCACCACCACCAGTAAAAACCTGTTTCCAGGGGCTGTCGGAGGGTACAGGGAGCTACCAATATTCAACCCAGCCCTCTGAAAGGGCACCCCAATCACTGGTAGTGGAATAAGGGGGCCTTTGGAGTGCCACCTGTCTTGCCACCGGCTTGACAGGTCACACAGGAGTGACAAAACTCCTTGGTGTCTTCAGACATGGGTCCAGTGAAATTGAGGGACAACCCTGACCCAAGTCTTGCTTTGCTCCAAGTGGCCTGCAAAGGGAATGTCAGGTGCAAGAGATAACAGGAACTCCCTGAACTTCAGTGGGATGGCCATTCTTCTGGTGTCACCAGGTTTAGGGTCCTTTGCTTCTGAGTAAAGGGGACTGTTATCCCAGTACACCTTGTGTGCTACTGATATCCCCTGCCTCTTGTGCTGCAGCTTGTTGTCTTAAGCCTTCCAGTGTGGGACAGGCTTTATGTTTCATGCTGAGTTCCTCTCTGGTGGCCCCCTCCCCTGCATCCAAGAGCTCAGCTGTGTCAGTATAATCTTCACTGGAGGCTGGAGCAGGGGGTAACCGTTTACTCTTTCTGCTTTTATTTTTAGGAGCCTCCTGGTCCATTGTTCCAGGCTCCAGAGATTCCTTTTCCCTTTACGTCTTGGCCTGTTCTCTAGTCAGGGCAAAAATATGCCCAGGGATACCCAGCATTGCTGCACAGGCCTCTTATTCCACTTCAGGCCAAACTGAAGTCTCCAAGTCATTACCTAGCAGACATTCTACAGGTAAATCAAAGGACACTACAACCTTTTTAGGGCCAGTAACCCCCCCCCCCCACCCCCACCCCAAAAAAAAATCACCATTTATTAAGGGATGCTGCCTATACTTAACCATATTAAGGGGACAGGCAGCTAGGTTGGCAAAGTCAGTGCCCCCTTCAGAGACCAAGACAGCCTAAGTGGTCTTCCTAGCTAGCCCAGAGCCCACTACAGTCCCCAAGACGAGCCAAGCTACACTTTTGGGCCGACTACTTTTACGACTACTATTGCTATTGCTAGGGACACTAGGCGTAGAAGTGGTATTAGTAGGGGGCTTAGTGCCTTTCTTAGGACAGGTGCTGCCTCCCGCCCTATGGCTTACACATGTAGCACCAAGGTTTTTTAAACGATGCAGAAGAGGATTTAATCTCCCCCCCCCCCCCCCCCCCCTCCCTCCCAAGAAGAGTTTTGTGGGCCTGATGAAAACTCTTTAGTTTTAGCTTTGTCACCACCCTTACCCTGTTCCTTACTTGCTTCCTTCTTGTGGTCACCCCCTGCGTGAGTTTTCCTACTCACCCTGATGTGGACCCACTTGTCTGCCTTCTTTCCCAGTTCTTGTGGAGAGGTCAGATCAGAGTCCACCAGGTACTGATGCAGCTGATCAGACATAGTCATTCAAAATGTGCTCTCCCAGAATCAAATTGTATAAGCCCTGGTAGTCACTCACTTTGCCCCAGTGCAACCGGCCTTCCAGAGCTTTAACAGAGCGGTCTACAAAATCTATCCAATCCTGGGAGGACTCCTTTTTGGTTTCCCTGAACTTAATCCTATATTATTCAGTGGTTGGGCCAAAATCATTTAACAGGGCCCTTTTCAAAGCTGTATAATCATCTACATCTCCCTCTCGGACAGCGAGGAGCTTGTCTCTGCCTTTGTCATAGGAGAGCCACTGCCAGATTTCTGCCCATTGCCTTTGGGGGACCTTCTGAACTTTACAGGCCCGCTCCAGAGCAAGGAACCATTTGTAAATATCATCCCTCGCCTTGTAAGGAGTACTATCTTGCTCAGGTTCCTGGAATCATAGGAGTCCTCCCTGATTCTGATGTCCCTAAAGCTAAGATTGCTGCCACCATAGGGAGCTAACCCCAAACCCTTTCTCTCCCTTTCCACTGCCAAGGCCTCCCTATCTAGGGCTAGCTGCTGCTACCGCAGTCTCAGCCTGGCCTCCTCCAATCTCCGTTTCCTAAGCTCCCTATCTAAGGATTCTTCCTCAGAGTTGTAGCAGTGGGTCGCCTCCAATACTGAGGAGACATGGGTATTGACAGAGGAGGACCTGCCCCTCCTTCCGGGAACTCTTTGAACCAACCCTCTAGGAGGAAAGGTGGACCTAATGGAATGACCTCCCCCCTCCCCGCAACCCGTCTCACTACCTACAGCGCTCCTAATGGGCTGTGGTGTTCCCCAGGTTCTTCCCTGCCTCCCCACCCCCCAGAGTAACCTAAATCTGCACGGTCTAGGATGGGAGTGTTGGTTTCTACTTCCTCCTCCTCCTGGTCAGCCTGGAGGAGTAACCCTAGGAGCAGACTCTTATTGGGATTTCTCCCTGTCTTTAGTTTTCTAGAGGCACACGTCTCCCTCAACACTTGGAAAGTAAGACTCCTAGTGAGAGTCTGGGGCCTGAGAGGTGTGCTCCACTGAAGATATCCTGCTAGAGTGGTGTGGATGCTCCTGACTATTTTAACAACTAGGCTCGCTAGAAAAGTTTGGAGCAAGGGCTACACCAGACCCCTAACTTACCCAAACTAGGAGACTAGAAATCTGACAAATAAGTGTAATGTGTACCTTGCAGTTAGTAATGGTGTTTCCTGTGGAAAGTGGTTAGTGGCAGAGTGGGAAGGCGATTGCAAGTGTCGTATCCCACGCTGCACCACCAGTGTAGGAGGCTGGCCTGGTGTGTGGTGAGCACCGATGGTCCTATCACCTTATTCCAGGCCCAGGTATCCCCTCTCAGTGAAGCATAGGTTGTGTCTAGGAAGCCAGGCTCTCGAGAGGTAGCAGCCACGACTTATGTAGGAGACAGGCAAAGCTTGTGCAGTACCACTGTAGTCACACAGCACTTACACATGAAAGAAAACACTTGGTTGTACAAAGACAAAAGTACTTTATTATAGTAACACAAATACTAGAATACTGAATAGGCAGTCCATTACTAGAGGTAAGTAAACACACTATTATTTGCACATTTGCAGTCAGAAAAGAGCATAGAAAGCAATAAGCATTGGCAAATTTTATAGGTAAACGGTGAGGGCCCTAGGGGAGGGCCAAACCATATACTAAGAAAGTGGAATATGAAAGGCAGTCCCCCACTCAAGGAAGTGGAATCGGAAGAGGGGAGCTGGAGGAATTAGGAACACCAAGAGGTGAGTACCAGAGTGAGCCCCAGCGACCAGTAAAGCAGAGGTAAGTACCTGGTTTTCCCCAAACCCAACAGGAGGACCTTGGAAAAAGATTATGCAAGACCCAACCAAGACTGGAAGAACTCAAAGGTGGATCCTGACAGAAGAGGACCTGCAAAGGAAGGGGACCAAGTCCAGTTCGTGATGGAGTGTCTGGTTGTGGCAAGAGCCACTACCCACTCTTCTGTTGATGCAGGACCATGTTGACAGTCGGCGAAGAAGGTCAGCAGTGCAGCACAGGAGATGAAGAGAAGACCCAGAAGTGATGCAGATGATGTCCCACGTCTGCAGTCGAGATGCAGTCGGTTAGTGGTGCTGGAAAACCACCAACAAGCCTCGACCAACCAAGAGGCAGAGAAGAAGGTTTGCAAGGCTGAGGAGAACCAGAAAGGTCCAGGGGACTCCACCCAAGTAGGTGAGTCCGAGGTTACCCTCAGCAGCTGGGAGAGTTGCAAGAAGAGGAGGCAGCCCCCACAGGCAACTCACTGGCAGCAGGCACAGGAGTCGCAGTGGGGCCCACTCAGCACACCTGAAGAGGAGTCCCACGTCACTGGAGCAGCAGACAGGAGACTGTGCTTTTCAGGAAGGAGTGCTGGGGGCCGGGGCTACACAGTGCCTGAAGGAACAAACAATCCTTGGTAGCCGCAGGAGTTGCGCTGCACAGGGGGTACTGTCCTGCAAGGAGTGGCAAGGGCTTACAGTCTCCCAAATTGGACACCTGGTAGAAAGGACCAAGGGGACCACTCCAGACCACCACCTGCGATGCAGGATCCGGAGGAGAGGGGATCCGTGCAGCCAGTCATTGCAGTTGGTGCCTGTGGATGCAGAGGAGTTACTCCTTCACTCCAAGGGAGATTCCTTCTTACTTCTTGTGCAGACTAAAGACTCACTGCCCTCTGAGGATGCACAGCCGGGGAAATGTTTCAGTTGCTGGAAGGAGCCGGAGAAACAATGTTGCAGAGAGGATTTGTCTGTGTTGTTTTGTCGGTTCCTGAAGGGTCCACTTGCAGTCCCAGTGGCCAGAAAATGAAGTAAATGATGAAGAGGAGTCCTGCTGGAATCTTGCACATCGAATCTGAGGACCCACCCAAGAGGGAGACCCTAAATGGGCTAGGAGGGGGGATTGGTCACTGAGCATGGTGACTACCTATCAGGACGGGGCTGTGACGTCACCTACCTTGCCACTCAGATGCTCCCAGGGGCCTCTGCCTACCTTGGATTCAAGATGGCAGAATCAAGTGGCCACCTGGAGGAGCTCTGGACACAACTCAAGGGGTGGTGATGGACAGGGGAGTGTTAACACCCCTTTGCTTTTGTCCAGTCCCATGCCAGAGCAGGGACTGGGGGCCCTGGACTGGTGTAAACTAGTTTATGCAAGGAGGGCACCAAATGTGCCCTTCAAAACATACCAGTGGCTTGGGGAGGTTACCCCTCCTAAGCCTGCAACACCTATTTCCAAGGGAGAGGGTGTTACCCCCCCTCTCCCAAAGGAAATCCTTTGTTCTGCCTTCCTGGGCTTGAGCTGTTCAAGCAGCAGGAGGGCAGGAACCTGTCTGAGGGGGGCAGCAGCGCCGGCTACTAGGAAAACCTCAGAGAGCTGGGAGGAGCAATGCTGGGGGTCCTCTAAGGAGCCCCCAAAGTGCATGCAATCATACTTCCAACACTGGCAACAGTACTGCGGTATGATTCCAACATGTTTGATACCAAACATGCCCAGGTTCGGAGTTACCATTATGTAGCTGGACATAGGGATTGACCAGTACACGGGTAAAATGGCTTCCCCACGCTTATGAAGTCCAGTGCAATGGGGCTGGAGTTCGTAGGGGCACCCCTCATCATGCAGGGGTGCCCTCACACACAGGTACTTGCACCCTGCCCTCTGGGCTAGGAGCGACTACCATATGGGTGACTTACAGTGACCTGGTGCAGTGACCTGTAGTGTAAGGGTGCATGCACCTTTTCACGCAGACTGCAATGGCAGGCCTGCAGACACTTTGTGCATGGGCTCCCTATGGGTGGTACAATAAATGCTCCAGCCCATGGGGAACTTATATGGGGCACCAGTATGCCAATTGTGGGGTGTGCAAAGTCCTAAGCAACCAAATTTAGAGGGAGAGAGCACACTCACTGGAGGCCTAGTTAGCAGGATCCCAATAAAAACAGTCTAAGCATACTGACAGGCATAAAGTGGTGGTAATCATGCCAAAAAAGGGCACCTTCCTACAACGGGCACCTGTGATATTACACTGGCATGACATACTGGAGGCAATGCTTAGCATGACTGGCACCTATGACATAATACTGGCGTGACATAGTAGAGGCAGCCTTTAGCATGATGGGCATCTCTGACATGATGCTGGCAAGATATATTAGAAAAGGTCCTTACCATAACAGGTACCTGTGACACAATACTGCCATGGCATTTACGAGGCACTGCTTAGCATGATTGGCATCTATGACATCACACTGGCGTGACATACTGGACGCAGTCTTTAGCGTGATGGGCACCTGTGACAAAACACTAACATGGCATACCAGAGGTGGTCCTTAGCATGACGGGCACCTGTGATATAACACTGACATGGCATACCAGTGGTGGTCCTTAGCATGACGGGCATCTGTGGCATAATACTGGCATGACATACTGAAGGCAGTCCTTAACATGACGGGCACCTGTGGCATAATACTGGCATGACATACTAGATGCAGTGTTAAGCATGTCGGGCACCTCTGATACAGTACTGGTGTGACATACTGGGGGCAGTGTTTTGAATGAAGGGCACCGGTATGCAGTATTGGCAAGACATACTAAAGGTGGTCCTTAGCATGCTTGTTACCTGTAAGACAGTACTGGCATGACCTACTGGAGGCAGTCCTTAGCATGACGGGCACCTCTGACATAATACTGGTGTGACATACTAGAGGTGGTCCTTAGCATGACGGGCACCTGTGACATAATACTGGTGTGACATACTGGAGGCAGTGCTTAGCACGACGGGCACTTCCATGACTGGCACCTGTGACATACTACTGTCAGACTGCAAGTAGTTCCTGCATAATGTTAATATTCTGATATGATGTCTCTACCTGTGATGTTAAGGTAAAAGGGCGTGTGATGTCACTGCCACTACCTCTGACATTTTGGTGAATCAGTGTCCTGTGGGGGGGTGTACACACACATACGTGTGGGTGGGTAGGTGTGTGCATGGGCACAGCAATCATAAGCTTTGTGTGGTAACTGTTTTTCTCACTCCACCCTGCAGCCCACGTACCAGAAGCTGATGCCTCTGTATTTCCCTCGGTCGCTGCAAGAGGAGAAGACATCTTTACCGCACCTTCCTAGAGACATCGGAAACGCGGAGGGCGAGCCGGTGGTGCCGGAGCGCCAGATTCGAATTTGTGAGAAGCCAGGACTTCCCGAAGGTGCGGTCTGTCAATCCCACGTACAACCCTTGTGCAGCCACGTGAAGGCCAGTTCTTTTTACAAAACACAGAGGGCCTGATTTAGACATGGATGGGATTTAGATTTCGGTGGACAGGATATCAGTTACTGTTGTGAGTGAGTAACTCGTCCGCCAGTTTCTAAATTGGGCCCATAGTGTAGAAGTAATCATTTGTGTAATTGCTTTGAAGCTGTTGGGTTGTGTCTGCTGTCGCCCCGTGGTGGTAGATCACACCGTGCCTTTCACAGCCACTAGAGACCACCAAGAATCACTGAGCATAAGAGCATCTTAAGAATCCAGTGAAACAATTAAACTTTGAAAAGAGTGTAACATATTCACTATGCATGTTCACTTTAAAAAGCAACATTTTAGCAATAATTCTACATTGTCAATTTCACTGTCTCACAAATCTGTAAGGCTTCCTTTTCTGTTCTGCACCAGGAGTTGACAACTAGCTCTGATCACCCCAGTGGCCGCGGCACGAGGGCAGACTCCTTGGTGTGTTTAATGCTCAGGGAGAGACCTTTCAGCACCATGTTGGCCACCGGTTTGAACCCAAGGCCTTCATCCTTAGAGTTGTTAAAATGCTTCCTACAGAGTTTGGGGTCATTGACTACTGTGGGTGGCACCTCAGAAGGTGCCAGGCACTCAGAGATTTCTTGGCTCATGGTCTACAGTGTATTTCCAAGGGGTCCAGTCTATTTCTGTGTGGTAGGAGCTCTCATGGCACAAGTGCTGGGTTTGGGATCAGTGCCTGCCGCTAATGGTTGTCCACTGAGGTAAGGCGTGTCCGGGTGCCGGCACACCGCCCAGTGTAGCATCTTTTGTGGAGGTCGCCTACGTGATGGTGTCTTATGTTTCTCCAAAAGCTTCTTCTTGCTTGTCCTGCTGTTGAAGCGCTTCTGCGCCGGAGAGACTTAAACCCCAGGAGGATTCGTAGATCAAACACTCTGGGTCCAGCAGTCATCTCCCAGCGCCTTCTAACTTTTGGGGGAACTTCAGGAACTCTGACTTGTTTAAATGAGGCATGAGGGAGCAGCTGAATTGTTAGGATTCGTGGTGTTCTTGCTCCATCAGGGCATGTAATATCACCTCCTGCATTCAGGGTTTCGGGGAGTTTAAATATTAGCTTAGTCTTGTACCATATGTGACGCAAGTGAGTTAAGAATTTCATTATCTAGCCATATTCCATACAAATTAATAATACATTGTTACTGGATGTCGTTGGGATTTACTTCTGAGTTTCTGTATAAATACTAGAGTATGTCAGTGTGACGAGTCTGATGGTGTGTAGTACTTCAAAAAAACAAAGTATTACTAAACTAGTATGTATAATCTTACTTCCCACGCCCCTCTGCGGCACATACATGTAGAGGTTGGTTCTCTCCGAAGGACGTCCCTAGGCTATCGTCTGTTACAGGCCCCGTACAGTGTTGCTGAGTTTTCTTCTCGACCTGTTCCTGATGTGCATGGTGTGAGATGTCTACAGGTGCTCAAATGTGGCAATGTGGTCCTTCACTCCTTGGTCCTTGAGACGGCCCATCTCCGTGAACAAACCTGGAATCTCTTTAGTGTGCGGGCGATGCTCCGTGAGTGACGGTTCTCTGGGTCAGATCTTTGGTTATCTGACAACCAGCTGGAGTGAATATTGTTGTCCTCTCTTCCTCCTGCCCATGCTTGGGCTGACTGGTGAATATAGGGTGCAGGATATAATCTCCCATAGATATAGATCTTCACTCGTGCCTTCCTCGTCCTAGAGTCACTGCAGCCCCAGTGTCCATCGGTGACAGTCCGGATCAGCTTCTGGGCATGTCCTGTGTGTCCATCGCCTTTGTGTTGCCTCTTGATGAGACTGCGGCTAGTGACTCACACGTAGTATTTTCTTGTAAGTATTGAGTGTTTTGTGACAACATCTGCCACACACTGTCATGAACGTACAGCAATGTACACGTAGGGTGTGATTGAGATGAGAGACCAGGCTGAGGAAGAAGGCGGGAGGTGGAATGTCAGTACTTGACCAGATGTTTGATTATTGCATTCTTGCCTCACACAGTTGTTTATTATAGGGCTCATATTGATATGTTTAAAACACGTCTTCATAATTTGAACCAGAGAAGGTGATTTTTCCAGATGTTTTGGTCACGCATGAATGGCAGGTTAGAACCCAGGTGTGCTGGTTTCAAGCTCACCCACCAGACTGTGGCCCTCATTATAGCGTAGGCTGTAAATGCTGCCTACTGCCACTGCCACGGCCGCCAAAAGACCATCGCCGTGGCTACCTACCATCCGCCATATTATGACCGGATCCGGAATTCCACCAGAAGGCTTGCGGAATTCCGGCTGCGGTCATGGTGGCAGCCGGCGGTGAGGTGGTGCTGCTGCCAGCAGCAGCGCCACGCCAGTAGACCGCCGCAGACCGTGTCATAATCCATGATACGGCCTGGCGGTGTTCCGCTGGCAGGCGCTGCTGCTGGCAGAAGCGCCCCATCCCATCTCCTGCCGGAGGACCCCCTGCAAGCAGGTAAGTCGGGTGCTCCGACGGGAGGGGGAGGGGGGCGGGGGGTGTCGTGTGTGTATGTTTCTGTGTGCGTGCATGCGGGTGTGTGGCGTGTGGAATGCATGTGTGCATGAATGGATGTTAGTGTGCGTGTATGTTGTGTGAATGCGTGTGTGCTTGTATGTATCAGTGGATGTGTGTGCGCTTGGATGTATGCATGTGTGTGTGATTGTGGGTGTGTATGTGTGTGTATGTCTGTGTGTGTAGGTGTGTGTATGTCGGGGGTTCTGGAGGGGGAAGGTGGGGGTGGACTCGGGGGAGGGGTTGGGAGAGACCCCTATCAGTGCCAGGGAAGGAGTTCCCTGGCACTGATAGTGCCTACCACCATGGTTTTCATGGCGGTAAGAAAGCCACGAAAACCATGGAGGTGAGTGGGGTCATATTCCCGTGGGTGGCCTAGTGACGGCCGCCGGGCTGGAGACTGTAGTCTCCAGCACAGTGGTCGTTACCGCTGTGGCGGTCGGTGTGGTACAATGTCATAATATGGCGGTATGTACTGCCAGCCTGTTGGCGGTACTGCTGCCACTATAACACCGACTGCCGGGGTCACAATTACCTCCTATATCTCCCACCTTAAATACAGAAGATGAGCACAGTGTTAGTATCCAGCTGTGACCTATGCAAAGTACTGAGTGTCCGAGCCGAGAGACCTGCAGGGAGGTGGGTGGGTGGTAAACTTCATGTTTGATTCTGCCGTTGACTTGTATCTCAGGGCTACAGAGATAATTAAACGCGACCGCTGTAACGCATGTGGAGGAGCCTGGACGCCCCTCTTACGAGGCCCTTCAGGAGCGGCGTGTGCCAGAGATGCTCCAGCACCTGCTCACCTCGCCTCCGCTGTCCTCTGTTTCAGATGACTCTGAAGATGAGACGCTGGAGCAGGACCTGTCCTTCATCGGCTCCCACGCCTTTGCCCGTATGGAGGAAGACGTGGACAAGCAGCGGCGACTCATCCTCCAGGGTCAGCTGTCTGACGCAGCGGTGCAGAAACAGCACCTGAGGAAGTGAGTATGAACACACACCTGCACGCGTCAGTTTGAACAGACTGGTCCGGATACCCACACTGCGGACTCATTCATATGGTTTCAGAAAGTTTGTGTTTGCTGAAGGAGTTCTTTCTCCAACTGTCTGCTTTGCTTCCTCGCAGTACCAGGTTTTAGTCACGCATGCCATCACCTCATCATGCATTCTACAATGTCCTCCTTCCCTCACCCTTCCTTTTGTCTTTGTGGGACATTCTGCTGGGAGGGGGACCCAGCGGACCCCAGAATCCACCCAGACCACGTGCCCGCTCCGCTGCCTCCACCAGTCCCTTCTCTGTATATGAGATTCCCTATTGTGTACAGCGGTGACTTTTATTGAGTGCACATATTTCTTTTGTAAGCTTCTGATTCTAATGGCATATTGACCACCTGAACCAGCATTTTCACATGGTTTGCGTCCTCCCAGCCAGACCTCCCACCCCCAAGTGCCATGGCTACCAAGCATTGATTGCAGCTTGCTAACACCACCTTTTGCCATAGATGTCCCCTGCATGCCAAGAATTACAACCAGTACCTCAGGACCTGCATTGTTCAACTGATCTCCTCCCTTTTCTCTGGAACTACGTTCAGTATGCCGGCAACAGCAAGTTATGTCGGGTGTCACCATAAGCCAAAGAGTATCATGAGTTGCACTGTCCCCCTCACATGCAGAGGTCAGAGAATCAGACATTCAGTTTTTAAATAACACTCAGTACATGGCCCATTGCTCATCCCCCTTGTAGGAACCTGGCTCCGTATATATACTATCTCAAAGTGCGAGATAGTGTGCGCAGAGTCCAGGGGTTCCCCAAGAGGCTTGCCAGAGGCAATAAGAGATAATCTAATGCTCTATTTTGTGGTAGTGTGGTCGAGCAGTAGGCTTATCAGAGGGTAGTGTTAAGCATTTGTTCTACACACACAGGCAATAAATGGGGAACACACACTCAGAGACAATTCCAGGCCAATAGGTTTTATATAGAAAAATATTATTTTCTTAATTTATTTTAGAACCACAAGATTCAGAATTCACGTAAATACATAACTTGTAAGGTACTTGGCATTGGTAAATGTGGAACTTTGAATTAAACCAGTAATGTACACAGTTTGGTCACAAATGGCAATAAGATATTTTAAAAGTGGACACTGAAAAATCAGCAGTTCCTGGGGAGGTAAGTACAAGTTAGTTTCTCAGGTAGGTAAAGCACTTACAAGTTCAGTCTCCGTGGCATAGCCAGCCACCGTTGGGGGTTCAAGGCAACCCCAGCCCCAGCAGCTCAGGGCCGGTCAGGTGCAGAGGTCAAAGAGGTGCCCAAATAACAGAGGCACCTATGAAGAACAGGGGTGCTCCGGTCCTAGTCTGCTAGCAGGTAAGTACCTGCGTCCTCGGGGAGATAGAGGGATTTGGAGAGCACTGGGCGGCGGGGGGGGGGGGAGGGGACACAAACAAGCATACAAAATACACCCTCAGTGGCACAGAGGCGGCCAGGTGCATTGTGCAAAGTAGGTGTCTGGTTTTGAATAGAAAGCAATGGAGGGACCCGGGGGTCACTCTTGCGATGCAGGCAGGGCACAGGGAGGCTTCTCGGGCCAGCCACCGACTGGGCATAGATGAGGGCCGACTGCTGGTCACTCCTGCACTAGTAGTAGGTTCCTCTCGGGCCTGGGGGCTGCGGGTGCAGTGCTTCTTCCAGGCATCGGGTTCTTTGGTACCGGGCAGTCACGGTCAGGGGGAGCCTCTGGATTCTCTCTGCAGGTGTTGCTGTGGGGGTGCAGGGAGATTGTCTTAGAGTGTCCACGTTGTTGGAGTCTCCTGGGGGTCCCCCCTGCAATGTTGATTTCTCTGGACACAAGCCGGGGGCGTCGGCTGCAGAGTGTTGGGGACTCACACTTCCGGAGTGAGGCTGGAGTCACTTTAAAGCTGCTTTCTTCTTGGATGTTCAGACAGAGCCACTGTCCTCATGTGTTTCTTGGTTCTTTTGGGTGCATGGCAGTCCTCTGAGTCGGCAGAGGTCACTGGATGCGTCGCTGTTGCAGGTTCTTTCAGTCTGGAGACAGGCCGGTAGGGCTGGAGCCAAGTCAGTTGTTATCTCCGTCGTGTCTGCGGGGCTTTCAGGTTGTCAGGAATCTGTCTTCCTGGGTTCAAAATACTCAATTTAGGGGGATGTGTTTAGAGCTGGAGGGCAGTAGCCAATGGCTACTGTCCCTGAAGGTGGCTACACCCTCCTTGTGCCTCCTCCCTGTGGGGAGAGGGGCACATCCCTAGTCCTATTGGGGGAAATCCTCCAAAGCAAGATGGATTATTTCTTAAGGCAGGGGGTCACCTCAGCTCAGTTTCCTTGCCTCCAAAAGTGGGGGCTGTGTTCAAGGGGGTGGGCATCTCCACTAGCTGGGATGCCCTGGGGTGCTGTAACACCAGGCTTGAGCCTTTGAGGCTCACCGCCAGGCATTACAGTTCCTGCAAAGGGTGGTGAGAAGCACCTCCACCCAGTACAGGCTTTGTTCCTGGTCACAGAGTGCACAAAGGCACTCACCCCATGTGGCCAGAAACCCATCTGGATGTGGCAGGCTGGAGAGACCGGTAAGCCTAGCACTAGCAGTTGGGCTTGCATGCAGGGGGCATCTCTAAGATGCCCCCCTGTGTGCATTTCTCAATAAATCCCACACTGGCATCAGTGTGGATTTATTGTGCTGAGAAGTTTGATACCAAACTTCCCAGAATTCAGTGTGGCCATTATGTAACTGTGGAGTTCGTGTTTGAAAAACTCCCAGACCATATACGCTTATGGCTACCCTGCACTTACAATGTCTCAGGTTTTGCTTAGACACTGTAGGGGCATAGTGCTCATGCACTTATGCCCTCACCTATGGTATAGTGCACCCTGCCCTAGGGCTGTCAGGCGTGCTAGAGGGGTGACTTACCTATGCTACAGGCAGTGTGAGGTTAGCATGGTATCCTAAGGGGAGTGTCATGTCGACTTAGTCATTTTCTCCCCACTAGCACACACAAGCTGACAAGTAGTGTGTCTGTGCTGAGTGAGGGGTCCCCAGGGTGGCATAAGACATGCTGCAGCCCTTAGAGACCTTCCCTGGCATCAGGGCCCTTGGTACTAGGGGTACCAGTTACAAGGGACTTACCTGGATGCCAGGATGTGCCAATTGTGGGGACAAAGGTACAGTTTAGGGAAACAACACTGGTGCTGGGGCCTGGTTAGCAGGGTCCCAGCACACTTTCAATGATAACTGGCATCAACAAAAGGCAAAAAGTCAGGTGGTAACCATGCCAAGGAGGCATTTCCGTACACACATTATTACTGCATGTCTGCACTTCAGGGTTGAAAGTTGAGGGTGTCAAGAGGAGCAGGGGTGAAGACTGCTGACCTGAAAGCCCCGCAGAGACGACAACTGACTTGGCCCCAACCGTACCGGCCTGTCTCCAGACTCAAAGAACCTGCACAGCGATGCATCCGACAGGGACCAGCAACCTCTGAAGACTCAGAGGACTACCCTGAACCAGAAGGACCAAGAAACTTCTGAGAACAGCGGCACTGTTTATAACCTGCAACAACTTTCCAACAAAGAAACAACTTTCCAAGAACTCTCTCTTCCCGCCAGAAGCGTGAGACTTCATACTCTGCACCTGATTCCCCCAGCTTGAGTTCAGGAGAATTGAACACCGCAGAGAGGATTCCCAGGCGACTATGACAACGTGGGTACCCTGAGTTGACCGCCCCTGCACCCCCACAGCGACGCCTGCAGAGAGGATCCAGAGGCTCCCCCTGACTGCGACTGCCTGATAACAAAGAACCCGACGCCTGGACCAAGCACTGCACCTGCAGCCCCCAGGACCGAGAAGAACCACCTACCAGTTCAGGAGTGACCAGCAGGCGGCCCTCATGCTAGCCCAGTCGGTGGCTGGCCCGAGAAGCCCCCCTGTGCCCTGCCTGCATCGTCAGAGTGACCCCCGGGTCCCTCCATTGCTTTGAATAGCAAACCTGACGCCTACTTTGCCTACTGCACCCGGCCGCCCCTGTGCTGCGGAGTGTGTGTTTTGTGGACTTGTGTGTGTGTGTCCCAGTGCTCTACAAAAACCCTGTGGTCTGCTCCCCAAGGACGCAGGTACTTACCTGTAAGCAGATTAGGACTGGAGCACCCTTGTTCTTCATAGGTGCATATGTGTTTTGGCCCTCCTTTGACCTCTGTACCTGACCGGCCCTGTGTTGCTGGTGCTGTGCCTTTGGGTTTGCCTTGAACCCCCAACGGTGGGCTGCCTATGCCCAGGAGACTGACGTGCAAGTGCTTTACTTACCTGAGAAAACTAACAAAACTTACCTCACCAGGAAATGTTAATTTTTGCACAGTGTCCACTTTTAAAATAGCTTATTGCCATTTTAACCAAAGCTGTGTGTACTACTGTTTTAAATCCAAGTTCTGTACATACCTGTGTGAAGTACCTTGCATTTTATGTACTTTACCTCAAATCTTGAATCTTGTGGTTCTAAAAATAAATTAAGAAAATATATTTTTCTATATGAAAACCTATTGGCCTGGAGTTAAATCTTTGAATGTGTGTTCCTCATTTATTGCCTGGGTGTGTACAACAAATGCTTAACACTACCCTCTGATAAGCCTACGGCTCGACCACACTACCACAAAATAGAGCATTAGGATTATCTAATTTTGCCACTATCAACCTCTAAGGGGAACCCTTGGCTCTGTGCACACTCTCATTTTGAGATAGTATGTACAGAGCCAAGTTCCTACAATGTGCCTGAACGTCATACGTGCCAGGGGGGCCTGTGTGCGTCCAGTGTGCCTGTGTGCGTCCAGTGTGCCTGTGTGCGTCCAGTGTGCCTGTGTGCGTCCAGTGTGGCTGTGTGCGTCCAGTGTGGCTGTGTGCGTCCAGTGTGGCTGTGCGCGTCGATGGTGGCTGTGCGCGTCGATGGTGGCTGTGCGCGTCCAGGGTGGCTGTGTGTGGCCAGGGTGCCAGTGTGCGTCCAGTGCGCTTTCAGGGTGGCTGTGTGCGTCCAGGGTGCCAGTGCACGTCCAGGGTGGCTGTGTGCGTCCAGGGTGCCAGTGTGCGTCCAGGGTGCCAGTGTGCGTCGAGGGTGGTTGTGTGCGTCGAGGGTGGTTGTGTGCGTCGAGGGTGGTTGTGTGCGTCGAGGGTGCCAGTGCGCATCCAGGGTGGCTGTGTGCGTCGAGGGTGGCTGTGTGTTGCCAGGGTGCCAGTGTGTGTCCAGTGCGCATCCAGGTTGCCAGTACGCATCCAGGTTGCCAGTGCGCGCGCGTCCAGGGTGGCTGTGTGTGGCCAGGGTGCCAGTGTGCGTCCAATGTGGCTGTGTGCATCCAGTACGCGTCCAGGGTGGTTGTGTGCGTCAAGGGTGGTTGTGTGCGTCAAGGGTGGTTGTGTGCGTCAAGGGTGGTTGTGTGCGTCCAGGGTGGCTGTGTGTTGCCAGGGTGCCAGTGTGCGTCCAGTACGCATCCAGGTTGCCAGTGCGCGTCCAGGGTGCCAGTACGCGTCCAGGGTGGCTGTGTGTGGCCAGGGTGCCAGTGTGCGTCCAGGGTGCCAGTGCGCGTCCAGGATGTAGAGTTGAGGCTCCCCCTTTGCGTCACATCGCACACGGATGGGAAAACCCCAACACCGGAGCCTCGTTCCCTTCTGAAGTCAAGATGCTGCGGTCTGAGCAACAACCCGAAGCACTTGGGGTTAACCTAATTTCCGCTCTTCCTTTCAGCTACAACCGCTGGCTAACACGGGCGAGGACCGAAGACCTCTCCGACATCGCGGCCCTCCGAGCCTTGTACCAGACAGGTGAGCACTGCAAGCCGTGTAGCGCTGCGAGCTTTGTAGTGCTGCGAACTATGTAGCGCTGCAAACTTTGTACCAGACAGGTGAGCGCTGCGAGCCTTGTAGCGATGCGAGCTTTGTACCAGACAGGTGAGCGCTGTGAGCTTTGTAGCGCTGCGAGCCTTGTACCACAGGAGAGCGCTGCGAGCTTTGTACCACATGTGAGCGCTGTGAGCCTTGTAGCGCTGCGAGCTTTGTACCACAGGTGAGCGCTGCGAGCTTTGTAGCGCTGCAAGCCTTGTACCACAGCAGAGCGCTGCGAGCTTTGTACCACAGGTGAGCGCTGCGAGCTTTGTAGCGCTGCAAGCCTTGTACCACAGCAGAGCGCTGCGAGCTTTGTACCAGACAGGAGAGCGCTGCGAGCTTTGTACCAGACAGGAGAGCGCTGCGAGCTTTGTACCAGACAGGAGAGCGCTGCGAGCTTTGTACCAGACAGGAGAGCGCTGCGAGCTTTGTACCAGACAGGAGAGCGCTGCGAGCTTTGTACCAGACAGGAGAGCGCTGCGAGCTTTGTACCAGACAGGAGAGCGCTGCGAGCTTTGTACCAGACAGGAGAGCGCTGCAAGCTTTGTACCAGACAGGAGAGCGCTGCAAGCTTTGTACCAGACAGATGAGCCTTGTAGCCCTGTGAGCCTTGTAGCGCTCCAAGCCTTGTACCAGACAGGCGAGCGCTGCGAGCCTTGAAGCGCCGCGAGATTTGTACCAGACAGGTGAGCGCTGCGAGCCTTGTACCAGACAGGTGAGCGCTGCGAGCCTTGTACCAGACAGGTGAGCGCTGCGAGCCTTGTACCAGACAGGTGAGCGCTGCAAGCCTTGTACCAGACAGGTGAGCGCTGCTAGCCTTGTACCAGACAGGTGAGCGCTGCAAGTCTTGTAGCGCTGCGAGCTTTGTACCACAGGTGAGCGCTGCGAGCCGTGTTTCATCTTCAGGGATAGTCTTTGACGTGCTGGACATCTAAGGCAGGACCCTCGCTCAGCTCGCCCATGTGCCTTTCTGAAGTCTTCGAACCTCTGGCACCGGAGGTGGTCAGTAGTGCTCGGGGAGTCCCCTCCCCCGGCGCGGGGGAGTTGTGTCCGAGCTGCAGTGCATATTGCAGGGCTGGCTCTAAGGTACCTTTTTATTGCTTTTGAACTGAGGTGATGGACATTTTGGGAGTCACATGAAGGGAGGTTTGGATTTCCAAAACAGGGCACTATTTGAGTTTGATCCTGTTCTTGGGGGCCACAGGGACGGGCAGGGGCTGCTAGACTGCAACTTTGGGTCTTGGGGTCCTGTGCCTCTGGGGTCCCTCTTACTTTAGAGCCTCAAACTAGGCCACATGTGCACCTGACTCTCAGGGTAGCGAGGGTGGGAGGAAAAGACTGAGTTAAAGCAGCCCGCATTGTGGGCAATGTCCACCACGCGGGTGTCCACCATGCGGTGTGCCCAACACAGTGTAGGGAATGTCCACCACGCAGTGTAGGGAATGTCCACCACGCGGGTGTCCACCACGCGGTGTGCCCAACACAGTGTAGGGAATGTCCACCATGCAGTGTAGGGAATGTCCACCACGCGGTGTGGGGAATGTCCACCACACGGTACTTGAACCACACAGGGAAGCTCTTCTGTGGACGCCACAGGGGTGACTAAGATGAGCCAGCCCTTCTGGTGTTCTCGGTGGTCACTGAGATGATGAGCCGGCCCTTCGGGTGTTCTCGGGGTCACTGAGACGATGAGCCGGCCCTTCGGGTGTTCACGGGGGTCACTGAGACGATGAGCCGGCCCTTCGGGTGTTCTCGGGGGTCACTGAGACGATGAGCCGGCCCTTCTGGTGTTCTTGGGGCTCACTGAGACGATGAGCCGGCCCTTCGGGTGTTCACAGGGGTCACTGAGACGATGAGCCGGCCCTTCGGGTGTTCTCGGGGGTCACTGACGATGGTCACTGAGCCTGCAAGTCACACCAAGTGGCAACGTTGGGATTTACTTTTAAATTATTTACAGACACAAAAATGTGTAAATAATTGCTAAAGTCCAGAAGCTAGTTAAACGTTTCATTTTCCTCCTGCAGCGAACAGTCATTTTGTAAGATGATGGTTGTCCCAGATCGGGATGAAGCTGACTCCACGTTCCCATTCAATCAATCAATCAGTCAGGAATTTGTAAAGCACACTACTCACCCGCAAGGGTCTCAAGGCGCTGTGGAGAGGAGAGGAGAGGAGGGGGAGGGGGCTAGTCAGTGAACACAACTGTAGAGCTGCGCCCCTGGCAGCCATCAGCCTCCCTAGATGAGCCCCTCTGAGAAGAGGAGAGCACCAGGCCTGGCCAGAAACTTCTTCCCTCCAACAACTGAATCTCCTGACCCGCCTCAGTCTCCACCATCAGTCAAACGGCGGTGTCCATGGAGGCCCAGTCAACGTCACTTCTAAAGGCAGCAGGTCAGGGGTGCAGATCTAGTGCCTTCGCAGGCCGTCTCACAGCCTCCAGCCGGTGCCATGCCAAACCAGGGGTACCCCACCATGAACCCCCTGGCTTCAGCATTCACAGACTGCTGGCAGCTCCCGTAGACACAGGTGCCCTGGGCGCACATTCAGAAATATCAGCACATGGTCTGTGCATGACGTGTAAGCCGTACACAGCGGGCCTGGAGGCATGGCTCTCTCCTTGGACTGATAAAGGCTTGTTGATAATCTGGATTCAGAGGGGGTACGCTGCCACCGCTGCTCGCAGTACATGTCCCAGATGACGCAGATGATAGTCTTCTGTGCGCTAGAGAGCACGCTGACCTCCGAGCGGGCCCTGGGCCTTGCGGCCAGTTGTGACCCTAGACACCAGCACACATGCAGGGCTGCGCCTGTGCTGGGGCCAAAATACATTCAGGTTGTCATTTTCCCATGCAGTGAAGCTACCTAGAGCAGGGGTGCATGCCACCTTACCATGCACAAATCTTGCCCATCCCAACAGTGTGCATTGGAAATCAGGGCCAGTTTTTAGTCACCTACTGAAATGTTGTCACACTGGATTTGTTGAACTATTTAATCAATGTAGGAAGTTGGCTCTGTATATACAATCTCAAAGTGAGATATAGTGTACACAGAGTCCAAGGGTTCCCCTTAGAGGTAAGATAGCGGCAAAAGTAGATGATTCTAATGCTCTATTTTGTGGTAGTGTGGTCGAGCAGTAGGCTTATCAGAGGGTAGTGTTAAGCATTTGTTGTACACACACAGGCAATAAACGAGAACACACACTCAAAGACTTAACTCCGGGCCAATAGGTTTTATATAGAAAAATATATTTTCTTAATTTATTTTTAGAGCTACAAGTTCAAGATTTGAAGTAAACACATAGAGTGCAAGGTACTCCACACAGGTAAGTATAGAACTTTGAATTAGAGCAATAACATATACAGTTTTAGTAAAATGGCAATAAGCTATTTTAAAAGCGGACACTGCAAAAATCAACAGTTCCTGGGGGAGGTAAGTAAAGGATAGATAGTGAGGTAAGTAAGACACTTACAAGTCTAAGTTCCTGGGCATAGGCAGCCCACCGTTGGGGGTTCAAGGCAACCCCAAAGTTACCACACCAGCAGCACAGGGCCGGTCAGGTGCAGAGGTCAAAGAGGAGCCCAAAACACATAGGTGCCTATGAAGATCAGGGTTGCTCTGGTTCCAGTCTGCCAGCAGGTAAGTACCCGCGTCCTCGGAGGGCAGACCAGGGTGGCTTTGTAGAGCACTGGGGAGGACACAAGTAGGCACACAAAACACACCCTCAGCGGCACAGGGGCGGCCGGGTGCAGTGTGCAAAGCAGACGTCGGGTTTTGTGTTAGAATCAATGAAGGGACCCGTGGGTCACTCTAGCGGTGCAGGCAGGCACAGGGGGCGCTTCTCAGGCCAGCCACCGACTGGGCTAGGCAGAGGGTCGCCTGAGGGTCACTCATGCACTGAGGTTCAGTTCCTTCTGGTCCTGGGGGCTGCAGGTGCAGTGGTTGGTCCAGGCGTCGGGTTCCTTCTTACAGGCAGTCGCGGTCAGGGGGAGCCTCTGGATTCTCTCTGCATGTGTCTCTGTGGGGTTCCAGGGGGGTTGTCTCGGGCTACTCACAAGGTCGCAGTCGCCTTGGAGTCCTCCCTGTAGTGTTGGTTCTCCGGAGCTCGAGCAGGGGGCGTCGGGTGCAGAGGGTGAAGTCTCATGCTTCCGGCGGGAAGAGTAAGGTTCTTTTGGTTCAGGGCAGTCCTCTGAGGCTTCAGAGGTCACTGGTCCCTGTCGGATGCGTCGCGTTGCAGTTTTGTTCGAGTCAGGAGACAGGCCGGTGGGGCTGGGGCCAAAGCAGTTGTCGTCTCTGCAGGGCTTTCAGGTCAGCAGTCGTCCTTCTTGTTTCAGGTTGCAGGAATCTAATTTCCTGGGTTCTGGGGTGCCCCTAAATACTAACTTTAGGGGTGTGTTTAGGTCTGGGGGGCAGTAGCCAATGGCTACTGTCCTGGAGGATGGTTACACCCACTTTGTGCCTCCTCCCTGAGGGGGGCACATCCCTATTCCTATTGGGGGAATCCTCCAAGCATAAGATGGAGGATTTCTAAAGGCAGGGGTCATCTCAGCTCAGGACACCTTAGGGGCTGGTCTGACTGGTGGGTGACTCCTCCTTGTTTTTCTCGTTATATCCTCCAGCCTTGCCGCCAAAAGTGGGGGCAGTGGGCGGAGGGGTCGGGCATCTCCACTAGCTGGGATGCCCTGGGGCGCTGTAACAAAAGGCATGAGCCTTTGAGGCTCACCGCCAGGTGTTACAGTTCCTGCAGGGGGAGGTGAGAAGCACCTCCACCCAGTACAGGCTTTGTTCCTGGCCACAGAGTGACAAAGGCACTCTCCCTATGTGGCCAGCAACTCGTCTGGTTGTGGCAGGCTGGCAGAAACTGATCAGCCTAGCACTAGGAGTCGGACCGGTATTCAGCGGGCATCTCTAAGATGCCCTCTGGGTGCAATTTACAATAAATCCCACACTGGCATCAGTGTGCATTTATTGTGCTGAGAAGTTTGATACCAAACTTCCTAGATTTCAGTGTTGCCATTATGGAACTGTGGAGTTCGTGCTTGACAAACTCCCAGACCATATACTCTTATGGCTACCCTGCACTTACAATGTCTAAGGTTTTGCTTAGACACTGTAGGGGCATAGTGCTCATGCACCTATGCCCTCACCTATGGTATAGTGCACCCTGCCTTAGGGCTGTAAGGCCGGTTAGAGGGGTGACTTACCTATGCCACAGGCAGTGTGAGGTTGGCATGGCATCCTGAGGGGAGTGCCATGTCGATTTAGTCATTTTCTCCCCACCAGCACAGACAAGCTGTGAAGCAGTGTGTCTGTGCTGAGTGAGGGGTCCCCAGGGTGGCATAAGACATGCTGCAGCCCTTAGAGACCTTCCCTGGCATCAGGGCCCTTGGTACCAGGGGTACCATTTACAAGGGACTTATCTGGGTGCCAGGGTGTGCCAATTGTGGGAACAAAGGTACAGTTTAGGGAAAGAAGACTGGTGATGGGGCCTGTTTAGCAGGGTCCCAGCACACTCAATCATAACTGGCATCAGCAAAAAGGCAAAAAGTCAGGGGGTAACCATGCCAAGGAGGCATTTCCTTACAATCAGGAAATCTGCGTCTAAACTACCTTTGATTCTGCAGCTGCACGTCAGTATTGCGCTCTGAATTTTAACATTTGTCAGCAGTTGTATCCCATCTCAGATTTTTGTTGCAGCGCCAGTGAGAGGTGGTCGGTGGCCCAGACCACCTCCTGTCCGAGCGAACCTGTGGTTGGTGTCATGGTATTTAAGTGTGCCTTTGTGTGGACATTCCCTGTGTGCAGTGGTCACCACAAGCCCCACACCGCGCAGGCAGTCGGTCTCTGGAAGGTTGTGTAATGCCCCTTTTTGTGCCCGCAGGTGTGGACAACTGTGGCCGAACAGTCATGGTGGTGGTGGGACGCAACATTCCTGTGGCGCTCATCGACATGGAGAAGGTAAGCTGACGCGGACGTGTGTCAGACCCTGTGTTATCTCTCCGCCCCTTCTCTTTTCAGAACTGTGTCTCCTGATGTAAGTGTACCCTGAAGTAAGTGTACCCTGAAGTTTACAACCATGAGGAATGGTTGCGTGTTTCACCTCATCTGGTTATAAAGTGCGTCACGCCTAATGTCCTCTCTCTTTGGAAAGACGGATTTTTCATGTGCTCGTCTGTTTCTGTTCTGTTCTTCTCTGGTTAGACTCAGGGGAGCTTTCAAACCTTCTCCTCTGAACTCTCTCTAGCCCCCTTTTAGGAAAATATTTCATTTACTCTCCTCGTTCGTTTGGGTCTTTGTAGATCCGAAGGCGGGAAAGAGATTGCACGTCTAAGGTATCCTGCGCTGGAGTTACTGGCTCTGCGTGGCCGCCCAGCATCTCGGAGAGGCCTTTGGGTCTGTCTGTTGGCGCAACTGTTCCAACGCTGCTCATAGCGCATATTCACTCTCATCTGTGTTTCACCAAGAGACCCGATCTGACCCGGAGGAGGAGGGGGGGCGCCCCCAGGCAGGCTCTCGCCGGGGTTCGGGTCCAGGTCCAGTCCAGTCTCTGTCCATGCCTTGAGACAGTCCGCTCTGGCCTGACACGACCTCTCCTTGGCCACCCATGGGCAGGGACCTCTTTAGCAGGGTGCTATGGTTTCCCAGCTCGTGTACCTTCCTTTCTAACTAAAACATGCTTCTACTACTGTCAAAAAGGTGCGTTTGCAAATAATTTGAACGAAACATTATCCAAAAGGACAGAGTTGCTGTTGGGGTGCATTGATGATTTCATTAGCTGAAGAATGAGAAAAGCAGCTTGGTAGATGGTTGAGCGCTCTGTGTGTAACAGCTTCTAATTCCTTGAACATCTCTGGTTTATCTAAGCACGTATTTCTGAAAACAGCTATCATATTTTTAAGGACCAAAATGGATACAGTAAATTAGAGGCTCACTGGAGTAAAATGAGGTTTTAAGGAAACTGCAGAAACATTGCACTCTCTGTGGGTTTCAGTTTCAACCAGTAGGATAGGGACTGCTTGAGAGACACATTTGCAATAGCTACGTCCACCATCTCTGTAGTTTCTGAATTACCACTATGTTTTACTCTCTTCAGGGAAGCGACACTGATCTGGATAATCTCAACTTGCCGCAGCCTAAACCTCTCTTTCCCCTAAAAGCATTCCGTCCGGTGGTCAGGTCCAGGTTGGTGATGGCCCTCGAACAGAAGGCTGTGGCCGTCGTAAGATGAGGAAGAACGGGGTGGTCTCTACCATAACTCCCCTGTGTGGGATGTCCATCATCAGGGTCCTGTGGGTCCGTTTTATGGAGTTCGCTCCCCTCAGACCTCAGAGCCCTTCTCCTTCATGAGTGGAAATCTCATCCAGAAACCCCTGGCCCCACTGTGAAGCCTCTGGGTGCTCGGCCTTTGATTTCTCCAGAACTCCAGGCTGATGCTGTCCTCGTCCTGGATAGGTAAATGTTCTGCTTCTCTGGATGTTGATCTGAGAGGGACAATCTTTTGTGCTCTGAACATGAGTGTCCTGCAGAATACCAAGGGCTTCCCTGGGTTCACTGTTGTTCTTATGGGACCTGCTTGTCTTTGCCAAATCTTGTGTTCAAACCTTCTAGGCCTTCTGAGAGAACAAGACTCTCTCCCCTTGTATAGGTCTGATGTCCAATAAGAGATGAAGAAACGCACACCATCTCACCCTTCCTTAACTTAAGGTCCTGGTTTTTTGAAGGCCTCCGTCTGAGGGGACCTTCACTGCCTCAGGCCTCTCCTTAGAGAACTTGGACATCCTGGCCAGAGCCAGGAGATAGTCCATGAGAACACAGTATACAAGAAAAGGATCACAGTTCAGATATTGAGCTTTGCCAAAGAAAATCAACCCGCTAATTTGTCATTGGAGACCTTTGGCCCTTGTCTAGAGATCTTATGGACTCAGGCATCCAGGTGGAGCCTGCAGGAACCTACGAGTGGACTCTGTGTGCACTTCTAATGAGGTTGACGAGCATCTGTCACCTCGTGTCAAGTGACCTGCGATCTCCAATACTTGAGGCTGGTCCTTCTCAGACTGATTCCAGAGCCTCTGGAGACATGAAGCTGCACACTTCTTGTCTGGTTAGAATTCATTCTGCAGCGTATGTCAGAGACCCTCAGGCCTTCTGTGACTGAAGTGGATGTACATCGAGAGAGGGTGGTCCTGAGGACTGATCTCACTTTTGTTTCCAACATCCTGAGTTCCACCTAAAAGAGACGCTTATTCTTGCCTTCTCCGGCTGCATCAAAGTTGGCTCACTTTATGTATTGATCCTGATTCATCCAGGGTTGTTCGTTCTGCTGAGAACATTTTATGACTTTCGCGATAGGGCTGAGCTGCACCTCATGGTTCCAGTGGTTGTTGAGTTGCATCCGGCATCGCCCACTCTTGTTCTCTGCAACCCTCCTGTTGTGTGGTCCTGTGTCTGGAGCATCTACGTGGGCTACTCCAGAAGGATCTACAGACACTGCACTCCTCTGCTTCTCTTTTATAGCGAAGCTAGATTTATTCAGGAGATTGTGCAGCACTGAACGCCGAGTCTTAAGCTGCTTGTTACTTCCTTCTATCCCAGTTCTGTTGTCCTTTCTCTCTCTAACTGTAGCCCAACTAACCAGGAGAGGTCAAGGTAAGAGTCCGGTAAAGTGACCTTCATGGTGGCTGTGGTACATGGTCCAAAGGCTGTGACCAGCCCCCTTCGATGACCCATCAGCCAAAAAGGCATTTTGTTTTTCAAATGCGAGGACTGACAAGGGTTTGTATATGTATGTCTAGGTAAGGTATTTTTAAAGTGCAAACTGTCACCAATGGGGGCATCGTGTCACTAGGATCCAAAAAGGAAGAGCAGAGCAGGGCAGGATGGAAGATCAAGACGCCAGGTTTTGAGGATTGACTTACTCACCAACAAGTCGAGGGAGGGGTTAAAGCCGAAAAGGCAGGTGTTCCTCGTTTTATTGGTTAAGAACCAGAAGGAGCGACCACCTCGGCGACTCTTTTTGATGGGATTGCACGAAAGCTCCCGGAAGCTGCCTGGAGGGCGCATGGTGGGCCATAGAGCTGGACTTCGGATTGAAGATAGCGGGCCTTTTCCTGTAGAGGGCGTTGTGAACTAAGCAGACTAACTTCTTCCTCTTAACCGGCTACTGGTGAGGATTTTTGATCTTGTCCGGGCCAGAAGCGGTGACGGGCGCTTCGGAAGCAGTCTAGCTGCAGCACCTGGAGCCGGCGCCCCGAATAGTTCATGGTGCCCAAGTATAAGGAGTCCCCATGGTCCAGTGCAGGGTATGGAGTGCATGGACATCAGTGAGCTTAGCGTTTCTGGAAGGAGAAGCAGAATTTTTCTCAACATCTTGAGAGCAAAACAGGTTGGCCACCACATGCCGTAGTTTGTTGAGCGAAGAGGAGATGGTGGTATACTATGGCGCCAAGATGCACGAGTATCAGTGGGTCCAAGTGGCTACCCACAGGGACACCTGTCTGTTGAGTGTTTGCCGAAGAAGAGAGCCTCATTTTTGCCCCTGCTGAACTTGAGGTACTTCGAGGACATCCATCTGGCCACGGCTTGGATGCATTGATAGAAGGAGGCAGGTGCAACCGCAGGATTGTAGGCAACAGAGGTAGATTTGTGTGTCATCCGCATATGACAGAACGTCCGTACTGCATGACTGGACGATGGCGGTCGCGCGTCTTATGTAAATATTAAACAGTGTGGGGCTTAATGAAGACCCTAGAGGAACCCGCAGGCAACGCTCAGGGTGTCGGAAGCGTCACATGGTAGGGATACAGCTTGAGTTCTTCAGGACAAAAAAGATTGGCACTACATTGGTATGCCTACATGTGATGTGCACATGTATGATATATGACCCATAAACCTGAACTGAAGCGCGATAGAAGCATGTGCTGATGGTCGCATAATACTTGTGACTACGTACTGCAAGCTTACATTGCTAAGGGAGTTTGGATTTAAAAGTTTGTAGGTTGTGAACTAGGAGGTATATATACAAGCTAGAAGTCACACTCTTTCATACGTTAATTCATTTTCACCAATAATGCAACCCTTTAAGAACATGTAGCCGGTGGTAAACATGTGAGGGATATTGACATGTTTGTGGACAGTGCTCCACAGCTTAAGCTCGTTCAGGTTACCAATAAGCTTTTGTTAGAAATGGGGTTTGTGGGTGGCAAGGGTATGCACCGCAGCCAGGCAGAACCTACCACTCTAGTCAGGGTGAGTAAGTTACACCTCAAAGATAACCTGTGCTCACCCAAGTTAGGTTGGCTCAGAGCAGTCTGGCTTATCTCCAGAGGTCATGGGTAAAGCGTTTGCACAACACACCCACCCCAGTGACCCAATAAATACACCACAAAAGAAACTTCACATAGTATTATGTAAAAAAAAAAAAAAAAAAAAGTATATCACGCTTACATCCTAGACCCAAACATCATAGATCAGTAATTGCTTTACTCACCAGGTAATTGTCACCACATCACTGTCTTGCCATAAAGGCAAGATGTCGGTGTTGCCCTTGTCCTGCCACCTTCCAGGTGCACCCCAGGCAGATCCTGACATTAGTTTGTTATCCTCCTAGAGCAAAACAACATAAACCATATGTAGGAGGCTGGACTGGCTTGTAGTGAGCACCAAGGGGTACTTACACCTTGCACCAGGCCCAGGTATCCCTTATTAGTGTAGAAGAGGTGTCTAGCAGCATAGGCTGATAGATAATGGTAGCTTAGCAGAGCAGCTTAGGCTGAACTAGGAGACAAGTGAAGCTCCTACAGTACCACAAGTGTCACTTGCACAATATCATAAGAAAACACAATACACAGTTATACTAAAAATAAAGGTACTTTATTTTTATGACAATATGCCAAAGTATCTCAGAGTGTACCCTCAGTATGAAGATAGCAAATATACACAAGATATATGTACACAATACCAAAAATATGCAGTATAGTCTTAGAAAACAGTGCAAACAATGTATAGTTACAATAGGATGCAATGGGGACACATAGGGATAGGGGCAACACAAACCATATACTCCAAAAGTGGAATGCGAACCACAAATGGACCCCAAACCTATGTGACCTTGTAGAGGGTCGCTGGGACTATTAGAAAATAGTGAGGGTTAGAAAAATAGCCCACCCCAAGACCCTGAAAAGTGAGTGCAAAGTGCACTAAAGTTCCCCCAAGGACAAAGAAGTCGTGATAGGGGAATTCTGCAGGAAAGACACAAACCAGCAATGCAACAACGATGGATTTCCAGTCGAGGGTACCTGTGGAACAAGGGGACCGAGTCCAAAAGTCACAAGCAAGTCGGAGATGGGCAGATGCCCAGGAAATGCCAGCTGTGGGTGCAAAGAAGCTGCTACTGGACAGTAGAAGCTTAGGTTTCTGCAGGAACGACAAGGGCTAGAGACTTCCCCTTTGGAGGACGGACCCCTCACGCCGTGGAGAGTCGTGCAGAAGTGTTTTTCCACCGAAAGACCGCCAACAAGCCTTGCTAGCTGCAAATCGTGCGGTTAGTGTTTTTGGATGCTGCTGTGGCCCAGGAGGGACCAGGATGTCGCAAATTGCGTAAGGAGACAGAGGGGACGCCGAGCAAGACAAGGAGCCCTCTCAGCAGCAGGTAGCACCCGGAGAAGTGCCAGAAACAGGCACTACGAGGATGCGTGAAACGGTGCTCACCCGAAGTTGCACAAAGGAGTCCCACGTCGCCGGAGACCAACTTAGAAAGTCGTGCAATGCAGGTTAGAGTGCCGTGGACCCAGGCTTGGCTGTGCACAAAGGATTTCTGCCGGAAGTGCACAGGGGCCGGAGTAGCTGCAAAAGTCGCGGTTCCCAGCAATGCAGTCTGGCGTGGGGAGGCAAGGACTTACCTCCACCAAACTTGGACTGAAGAGTCACTGGACTGTGGGAGTCACTTGGACAGAGTTGCTGGATTCAAGGGACCTCGCTCGTCGTGCTGAGAGGAGACCCAAGGGACCGGTAATGCAGTTCTTTGGTGCCTGCGGTTGCAGGGGGGAAGATTCCGTCGACCCACGGGAGATTTCTAGTGCAGAGAGGAGGCAGACTACCCCCACAGCATGCACCACCAGGAAAACAGTCGAGAAGGCGGCAGGATCAGCGTTACAGAGTTGCAGTAGTCGTCTTTGCTACTATGTTGCAGTTTTGCAGGCTTCCAGCGCGGTCAGCAGTCGATTCCTTGGCAGAAGGTGAAGAGAGAGATGCAGAGGAACTCGGATGAGCTCTTGCATTCGTTATCTAAAGTTTCCCCAGAGACAGAGACCCTAAATAGCCAGAAAAGAGGGTTTGGCTACCTAGGAGAGAGGATAGGCTAGCAACACCTGAAGGAGCCTATCAGAAGGAGTCTCTGACGTCACCTGGTGGCACTGGCCACTCAGAGCAGTCCAGTGTGCCAGCAGCACCTCTGTTTCCAAGATGGCAGAGGTCTGGAGCACACTGGAGGAGCTCTGGACACCTCCCAGGGGAGGTGCAGGTCAGAGGAGTGGTCACTCCCCTTTCCTTTGTCCAGTTTCGCGCCAGAGCAGGGCTAAGGGGTCCCTGAACCGGTGTAGACTGGCTTATGCAGAAATGGGCACCAAATGTGCCCATGAAAGCATTTCCAGAGGCTGGGGGAGGCTACTCCTCCCCTGCCTTCACACCATTTTCCAAAGGGAGAGGGTGTAACACCCTCTCTCAGAGGAAGTCCTTTGTTCTGCCATCCTGGGACAAGCCTGGCTTGACCCCAGGAGGGCAGAAACCTGTCTGAGGGGTTGGCAGCAGCTGCAGTGAAACCCCAGGAAAGGCAGTTTGGCAGTACCAGGGTCTGTGCTACAGACCACTGGGATCATGGGATTGTGCCAACTATGCCAGGATGGCATGGAGGGGGCAATTCCATGATCATAGACATGTTACATGGCCATATTCGGAGTTACCATTGTGAAGCTACATATAGGTAGTGACCTATATGTAGTGCACGCGTGTAATGGTGTCCCCGCACTCACAAAGTCCGGGGAATTGACCCTGAACAATGTGGGGGCACCTTGGCTAGTGCCAGGGTGCCCTCACACTAAGTAACTTTGCACCTAACCTTTACCAGGTAAAGGTTAGACATATAGGTGACTTATAAGTTACTTAGGTGCAGTGTAAAATGGCTGTGAAATAACGTGGACGTTATTTCACTCAGGCTGCAGTGGCAGGCCTGTGTAAGAATTGTCAGAGCTCCCTATGGGTGGCAAAAGAAATGCTGCAGCCCATAGGGATCTCCTGGAACCCCAATACCCTGGGTACCTCAGTACCATATACTAGGGAATTATAAGGGTGTCCCAGTAAGCCAATGTAAATTGGTAAAATTGGTCACTAGCCTGTTAGTGACAATTTGAAAGAAATGAGAGAGCATAACCACTGAGGTTCTGATTAGCAGAGCCTCAGTGAGACAGTTAGTCACTACACAGGTAACACATTCAGGCACACTTATGAGCACTGGGGCCCTGGATGACAGGGTCCAAGTGACACATACAACTAAAACAACATATATACAGTGAAAAATGGGGGTAACATGCCAGGCAAGATGGTACCTTCCTACACCATAACATCAGGATAGGTTAGGGAGAGGGAACAACACAAGAGTGGTTCACCATCCCTGCAGTATGTAAATCCCCAACCATGGTCATCCCTTATCATTAGTAATATCGGAGTTTACCAGAGCACCTGCACTGCTATTATACATTAGGCGGTAATGTAAGCACCATCGCAGGTTACAGGAACACCGGCATGCATACCACAGTGAATACGGTAAAGTGTGTATCACTCCGTATGTAGAGAATTCTTAACCGGGGTGGCCTCTGTCGTGGGCTCCCACTGTAACACTACCAGCAGGATACCTTCTTCTGAGGTATGCATCTGAGCAGTGGCGGCATCACAAAGTACTGTCACCACATGAGGACCTTAGGCATGTGGTTGATGGCAGTGTGAGGATTCTGAATGCACAGGGTGATCTCTACGGCCTTGCACGTCTTAAGGGACCTCACCAGAGATTACCTCCACTAGGGCCAAAAGACAGTCATGCCTCCGCAATCCATCCACAAGGGAAAGTGGGGAAGCACCACTGCAGCACCACGTGAGGAGGCCTCGTTCGGTTTCCCCCGCGCTCAGCTTGCATCTGCTGGCAGCCTGGGTATGCATGGTGTTGCTGCCATGTCCAAGATCTTCTAGGCGGTGTCATGGCCCTTTAGAGATACTGGTGACCCTCGCCCACGGCACAAAGATAAGCCTGGGGTGAGTTGTGGATGTTGCCGGTGGGCCTCAGTCATAGGCCCTGCCTCCTTGAGAAATCCAGAGTTGCTCTAGTACACGGTCCCCTCCCTGGCCAACAGCAGAGTTTAAGGGGAATGACTGCCAGTGGCCGTTGATTATGGGGACTGTGTCTTGGTAGTAGGAATGTGCTTTGGTTGACTCCCCCCTCCCCCCAGGGTGCGGCAGCAGGATTCTGGGCAATGAAAGCACTTCTCGCACGCTCACGGGAAAATGAAGCGCGCACTGCGTGTCTCTGAAGGAGCTAAATTGGTCAGCCTCACAGCTCCATGGCAATCCTACTAATGTAGGGGCTCCGAGGGAGCAGGCACTCCCCAATGAACCCCAGCAGAACTCTTGCGAGTGGCAGGCCTGCACATCAGGGTTACTGCTCCCAGTCGGGATCTCTCCTGCTAGCAGCACAGCGCTTTGGCAGTTCAATGTCAGGGTACAGGGGGTAGCAGGGCAACATACAGAAAAACAATCTAGGTGAGTCCTTTATGCCACCCAGCAGCAGCAGGGCAACAACAGAAGAGAAGTCCAGCTGAGTCCTTTCTACAGCCCAGCAGTCCTTCCGGCAGAGGTTCAGTCCCAAAAGGGCTCTAAAAACATGGAGGTACAGCCCCTCTACTTATATTAACAATGCTCAGCTTCTAGAAGGTGGGAGAAGATTCCAGCCAGATCTGATCAGTTCGATGAATTTCCCTTCTCCCCTACTCTGGCTCAGACATCAGTAGGGGGTAAACAAGCCCTTTGTTTTAGGGCAGGACACAGTCTATACAAGTGTAAAGTGAACCCCGCCTCCCTCTATCCCAGCTCAGGAAGACCATCAGTATTCAGATGTAACTCCGTCACACCTAACCCTCCCGATGGATGGCTGTCTGGGGAATATGCAGAAAGCCCAGCTGTCACTCTACCCTAGACTTGGATTGGACCCATACTGCTAAGCACTAGAGTCATAATCACAGAGAAAGACCCACTTTCTAAAAGTTGCATTTCTAAAATAGTAATGTAAAATCCAACTGCACCAGTAAGCAGTATTTCTCACTACCATTCCAAACATACCAAACAGGTTTGCGCTACTTCTTATAGATCAGAAATTACTACTTGGTCATATATAAGGGAATTTCCAATGCAAACCTATGAGAGGAGCAGCACTCATAGCAGTGAAAAACTAAATAGGCTGTTTGTCACTGCTAGGACATGTGACACATACAGATATATGCCCTACTTTTTACATACACAGCACCCTGCCCATAGGGCTATCTAGGGACTACCTTAGGGGTGACTTAGGTGTAGTAAAAAGGTAGTTTAGGCCTTTGAAAGTAGTTTGACTTGCCAGGTAAGTGTGGCAGTAAACTGCACACGCAGGCCCTGCAGTTGCAGGCCTGAGACAGGTTTGAAAGGCTACTTCTGTGGGTGGTGCAATCAGCGCTGCAGGCCCACTAGTAGCATTTAATTTACAGGCCCTGGGTATGTTATACCACTTTACAATGGACTTACAGGTAAATTAAATAAGCCAAGTAGGAGTAAGCCACTTATACCAAGCTTTAGGGAAGAGAGCACATGCACTTTAGCACTGATTAGCAGTGGTGAAGTGCCCATAGTCCTAAAGCCAACAAAAAGAGGGTAAAAAAAAATAGGAGGAGAAAGGCAAAAAGTTTGGGGTTAACCCAGGACCTCCTGTTCTTCATCCGCGTCAGTGAGGAGCGCTCTGCAGTCCAGGCACACTCAGGTTACTAGTAACCAGCACTGATGGTCCCTGCAGTCCCCAGCCGACCTGTCTCCTCCTTTCGTCCCCCCGGCAGATCTTCCTGTAGCTCGTCCATTACTGCAGACAGTGCTTCACAGCCTGAGCACCCTCAGATAAACATTGAACTTTGTTCCTGGTGTTTTGGGTCCCCAGCCCCGCTGACCTGTCTTTGTCTTCCCCCTCCTGTTCTTCATCCGAGTCTGTGAGGGGGGCTCCACAGCTGAAGCGCACTCAAGTTATCAGTGACCCGCATAATAGTCTCCCAATATCCCCAGTTGACCTCTGTCTTCCTCCTCCCGCAGGCCCTCCTGTACTTCATCCACGTAATGGATCACATTGCGGTGAAGGAATATGTCATCGTCTACTTTCACACACTGACCGGCGAGCACAACCACCTCGACTCAGACTTTCTGAAGAAGATGTATGACGTGGTGGATACCAAGTAAGTCTCCAGTAGAAAGACCCTGTCCCTTTCTTCTCCGCGGGCTGTGACTTGGTTCCCCACCGGTGACTCAGAGGGTGGAAGAGGGAGATATGCCCCCTAGGAATGGTAACTATCTAACGTCTCCCACCGTCATACATGTATCTTTCTGGACCAATTGGAGGTGGTATCACCCCAGTCTCACAACATACTCCTACCCTGTATGTGTTGTGTATCAATTGCACATTTAGATGATCTCGGAACACGATTGCAGTTGCTTGAAGTAGGCTTTCAGTATCTTGGGGTAGGCTAAGGGCATGCTTGAGGTAGGCTAAGGGCATGCTTGAGGTAGGCTAAGGGCATGCTTGAGGTAGGCTAAGGGCATGCTTGAGGTAGGCTAAGGGCATGCTTGAGGTAGGCTAAGGGCATGTTTGAGGTAGGCTTGGAGTTGGCCTTGGGTATGCTTTGGGTATACTTAAGGTAGGCTTGGGGCATGCTTGTGGTAGGCTAAGGGGTTGCTTGAGGTAGGCTAAGGGCATGCTTGAGGTAGGCTAAGGGCATGCTTGAGGTAGGCTAAGGGCATGCTTGAGGTAGGCTAAGGGCATGCTTGAGGTAGGCTAAGGGCATGCTTGAGGTAGGCTAAGGGCATGCTTGAGGTAGGCTAAGGGCATGCTTGAGGTAGGCTAAGGGCATGCTTGAGGTAGGCTTAGGGCATGCTTGAGGTAGGCTTGGGGCATGCTTGAGGTAGGCTTGGGGCATGCTTGTTGTAGGCTAGGGGCATGCTTGGGGTAGGCTTGGGGTAGGCTTGGGTCATGCTTGGGGTAGGCTTGGTGTAGGCTAGGGGTATGCTTGGTGTAGGCTAGGGGTATGCTTGGTGTAGGCTAGGGGTATGCTTGGTGTAGGCTAGGGGTATGCTTGGTGTAGGCTAGGGGTATGCTTGGTGTAGGCTAAGGGCATGCTTGGTGTAGGCTAGGGGCATGCTTGGTGTAGGCTAGGGGCATGCTTGGTGTAGGCTAGGGGCATGCTTGGTGTAGGCTAGGGGCATGCTTGGTGTAGGCTAGGGGCATGCTTGGTGTAGGCTAGGGGCATGCTTGGTGTAGGCTAGGGGCATGCTTGGTGTAGGCTAGGGGCATGCTTGGTGTAGGCAAGGGGCATGCTTGGTGTAGGCTAGGGGCATGCTTGGTGTAGGCTAGGGGCATGCTTGGTGTAGGCTAGGGGCATGCTTGGTGTAGGCTAGGGGCATGCTTGGTGTAGGCTAGGGGCATGCTTGGTGTAGGCTAGGGGCATGCTTGGTGTAGGCTCGGGGCATGCTTGGTGTAGGCTCGGGGCAGGCTCGGGGTAGGCTCGAGGTAGGCTCGGGGTAGGCTAAGGGCATGCTTGAGGTAGGCTTGGAGTAGGCTTTAGGTATGCTGGGGTCGGCTTTGGGTATGCTTGGGGTATACTTGAGGTAGGCTAAGGGCATGCTTGAGGTAGGCTAAGGGCATGCTTGAGGTAGGCTTGGAGTAGGCTTTTGAGTTTGCTTGGGGTATACTTGAGGTAGGCTTGGGTCGGCTTGATGTAGGTTTGGATTAGACTTGCACAGTTGTAAAGAACCACGAAGTACAAATGAGAGCCATTCAGATGGATTGCTACAAAATGTAAATTGTCACACATTTCCTCCACTTCTATCCTTCCTGGGACATCCACGTTTAATTGCACGGTGATGAGTCTAAACGTCAACTGATAAATGCGTGTTTTTAATCCGAAAGAAATATATTAGTCGAGAACAGTATCTCATTTCCCTTTGAGGACTTGTAGGTGACTCCATAGTGCTGTAGAACCCCATAGTGCTTTGTAGCCAAGACTGTGATATGCAAGTCACAAACATACAGCCCAGGTCCCTTACTAAGTTGTACTTATTCTCTCAAACTAGGTACAAGAAGAACTTGAGGGCCCTGTATTTTGTGCATCCTACGTTTCGGTCTAAGGTAAGTTGACTCTTACGTCTGAAGACGTCTCCTCTCTGACAGTAAAATATTGAAATATGAAGACACAAGCAGCAGCCTAGAGCACACCATCTTCAGGCTCCTGGAGCTCCAGTCTGTCCTTCTGGGTGCGAAGCCTTTTCTGTTTTCAAATGACACATGTCTCTTGAGTCTTTGAGCGTGTGAGCCCCACTCCTGCTTCGGTGGCCGCTCACTGTGCAGGAAATCTTAGGGCTGCATTAATCAGAGGTGATTGGCAGAAAGATATTTATTAAAACAGCTACTGGGAAAGGTGTCTACTGACTAATTTTGTGAGTAGCTGTTTCTATTACAAATATCTATTGTAGCACCTGTGATTATACCTACCGTGTGGCCCAGTATTAATACCCAGTGTATTAGGACCGCTAGGAATCTGTTCATGTGTAGCCTACATCCCATTAAGATGATGTGATCATTACCAACTGGAAGATGCCACACTCACAAAGACTTGTCTGTGAGTAGCACATACATTCTGCAGTGTGTAGTGTTGGCTGAGTGCAGTGTCGCCCATTGAAAGCACCAGATTTACAGTGTCTTGGACAAGGTTTCATTGAACGTTAACACAGGAAGCTCAGCACACGTTTAGTGTCTGCATATCCTGTAATCTTACTGTGTCCTTCGGACCCAGTTATAGAACTTACTTTTGCAGGGAGCCCTTGTCCATCGCCTTACCACTCGCCGATGAGCATTTGTGATCTTGCTGCGCAGGTCGCTGCCGACAGATAGTCCTGTTCCCTGGGGACGTGCCCAGAACCCCATCCTAGCCTCTGGTCAACACTGATTCTTGAGCTGCCCACTTCCCTCCCTAGCTCGCCTGCTGTAGCTCCACACAATCTGGTGTGGGCGATCTGATGTGATGTGGAAAGTGGTATCAGAATGACACTCGCATCCCATCCACCACCAGTGAGTGGGTAGGAGTGGCCAATTAGAAAAAAAAGTTTATGCACTTTAGCACATCTGTCATGCTCAAGATGCAGGTGTGAGATACAAGTTACGCCTGCCATCCAAAGTGCCAACCGCATGTGATGACCCTCTGACACAATAACAACAAAGTCTGGTGCTTGCCCGTGGTCATCTTGTCCACATAGAGGGTCCAGTGCTCGCATGGAGATACTCAGGTCTCCCACAAAACGATTGTTGTTTTGTAATGTTCACTTAAAACAAGCACAAATCCTAGATTTCAGTTCTTTCTGAAGAGTTTGTTTAAAATTCACTGTGATCTTCACAACAGCTGGAGTTGGGTCATCAGTCTCACCATGAGCTTCAAAGCCAGCACCTCTTGAAGAGGGAGCTCCAGATGACTTTACTGATGAAGTCTAGTTCACCTATGAATGTTATGTTATGTTATGTTATAAGCACTTGTTATAGCCCAGCGACTCGCCCCATAGGTGCATCTCTGTCCTTCAGTAACAAAGGACCAGCAGACTAATTAGAACAGCCACATCTTCAGCAGTTTTTTTTTAATTTGGCAGAATCTGTGTATGAATGAATTTGATAAGGAAGTTTGTTCCAAAAAGAAGGGGCAAGGTAACAAAAGGACCTGCCACCCAATCTTGAAGTGTGGATACAGGGAACATTGAGCAAGGCGTGGTCGTTGGATCTGAGATATCTAACAGGACATTAATAGCCCATGAACTCTCGAAGTTGAGAACTTGGGTTATTAACTTTTACCCCAGAACTTGTAGTTGGCCAACAGTTGGGCTGCAAGTAAAAAAAACAACACAAAAATGAATTTGGATTTAGAAGCGAGCCCGGATCTTCGAAATATCAACTATGGAGCGAGAAACTGTTGGGTAAATCTCCCTTTTCAGCCCCTGGATGTGCACCAAGGTGGGTTTCTGGCCTCCATCTTACTTTGCTCTTCATTGAAGGATTCTCAAGTTCATTTTTCAGTTCTGTGAGGCATACCACTCCCATGGGTATAACATTTGAGATTCCTTGTTAAATTTAATAAGCTGTAATTTCTAAATGAGAGAAAGTAGATAGCCACCATACTGACCTATGTCAATCGGTCACGCTGTCCACGCCAGACGATGTTGACTCCTTTCTTTCCATGATATCCCTCCCCCAGATTTCGCCAGAGCTAGATGAGCCCATTACTTTGACCGAGATTCAAGAGGCCCTCAAAGCCCTTGCCACCAGGAGACCCCCTGGTCCAGACAGATGTCTGTCAGAGTTTTGCAAAGCATATGCACAGCTACTGGAACCCCGCCTGCGCGTACTCTACAAGGAAGCCCTCACCACCACACGCCTTACTGACACACTCCATGATGCTTTCTTAAACTCACTATTGAAACCGCACAAAGACCCGGTGATTCTTCATTCATACCGACCTCTGGCACTGTCAAAGTCCAACTACAAGATATTGGCCAAAATCATAGCAGATCACTTGGTGCCCCTAGTCCCAACTCTGATACACACAGACCAGAACAGATTTGTACAGACCCGTACCACATCTCTTAATATACAAGGCTTTTTCCAAATCCTTAAATATGCACCCCCCCCCGTTGGTCCCAGGCGAGATGTATAGTGCTCGATCTGGAGAGGGAGTTTGACTCGCTGTAATGGTCTTTTCTACTTAGGACCCCGCCGCAGTTCGGACTGGGACCCCGGTTCCTACAACCAGTGCAACTTCTGTGTACCTTGCCAACAGCCAGAGTGAAATTCGGGCCCCCTTATATCTAACCCTATTGATATAGAGAGAGGCACGAGACAGGGATGCCCCCACCCCCCTTCTCTTTGCCTTGGCCATGGAGCCCCTGGCAATTGCTTTACATGTGCAGGGCCGTGACTAGGGCATACCCGTGGGAGACATAACTAATTCGGTGTCCCTCTGTGTAGGCGGTCTCCTCATTATTTGAGAGATCTTTCCCAGTTCCCCACGAAAATAACTGACACCCTAGACACCTATGCATCTGTTTCCGGATTGCGATTCAATTAGTCTTTTCTCGCTAACGCCCAGCTTGCCCAACCCCGGTCCACTGCTCGCCACATTAGTGGCAAGTCACGTTTAGCTCCTTGAAATGGTCGTTGCCTTATGTATTATTTTGTCAACCTCCCTCTATGTTCCTGCCTCTTACTTCGCTCTTTTGAACGTACCAATTGAGAATTTGTCTTGAACGCTTCCCATTGTAGAGTAGCCCTCTCCACACTCTACATGCCGACTGCTCAAGGAGGCCTGGCACGTCCCAACTTAGAGCACTGTTATCTGGTGGCCCAATTACAGTGGGTGTTGCGATGCTTGGCTTCCAGCTAGCGGACTGACATGGCTATGGAATCTTTCAAACCTTTTACATTTGTTCCACCCCTGTGCCGGATCCTGTGTGCCCCAGCCTCTGCGACTGCATGCGGCCTATCTCTGCTTCCGCACATGCTTCCACCTCACCAAAGCCACAATTTCTTATGCCCTTGCCATTGCTCCCCTGAGGACACTATCGGACCCCAAACCACTGTGGTAGCGGAATTAACGCCATGGCTTGCCACTGGAGTCCATACCCTGGTGACCTTTACAACAATGAAGCAGTCCTCCAATATGAAACCCTAAAGGAGGGTACTGGGGTGCCCCTGGAGGCTTCCTCCTTTATTGCTCTCTCATTGGAATGCTAGGGCAGTCATGGGGGGACCTAACCCAAGAACTTACCACGCACCTTACCCTGCAGTATTTGCACGTTTGGCAGGGTTAGACACTTGGTGCACTGGCTGGCAGACTCACTGCGTCACTGTACCTCTTTACCGCTCACGCCTCTCCAGGACCGCTGGCAGGATAATCGCTGCAAACCATATACGGACAAGCTCATTACTCGTGCCATGTAATACACAGTTTTGGCTGTTACCATAGTACATTACCAAGAGAGCGTACCTCACACCTGCTAAAATTAATAGATACTTCAACTGTACAGACGCCAAATGCCATCACTGCCATTTGATAAACGCAGACCTGCTGCCCATGTTATAGAAATGCCCACTCTTGCATCACCATTGCAGTACTGTGCCACACTGGCTGTCTCACTGCGTGGACCGGAACATTCCATTCACTTGGAGGCTTGCATACTGGGACACTTTGGTGGGGACAGAAAACACAGAGCTGCATCCCAGTTTCTGAACCTGGGACTTCTATTAGCCAAGATACTCCTAATCTGACCCACCACACTATGAAGCGTGGCTGCAGTCCCTGTCGATCTGGGCACGGGCAAAGAGTACTGCCCGCCACCGAGAAGATAATCTCCGCAAATCCCCAGTAGCCACTAATTGGGACACAATACTGGCTGACCTTCATATGCCCATCCCCGACACTCGTATAAGCTAAGTACACTGTCACCAGGAAACATGGTGAGCGTGGCTGGATTGCCACCACTACACATGCCACTGGGCACACCATGCACACGCCAACAATTCCCTTCCCCGTGCATCTCAACAAGACCCAGCTAAATCATCAGCGACACTGCTACTGATTCTCACGTAGTTTTCGTAGACGAGTAGTTACTGGATTCTTTCTGTAAATGTGTAGTACTGACCTTGTTGTTCGCCTGCCTATAGATCTAGCTACAGATTCCATTTTTGGTTCTTCGATTCACCGTTCAACTAGCTGTGTCAAAACTTTTGGTTTAAAATGTATCTGTTTTAGTGCAATGTCGATATTCCTGGCCACAAAGCCGCACATGCAAACCTGCTTACTGTGTGCCTAATCTGCCTTATACCCGTGCATTTACGATACTGCTCAGAACCTTGTCTACTTAGCTCCTTGCGATATGTGATGTGATGTCGTGATGGGCAGTTTACATACTGTATGCTGTGGTAACGCTGCTCCACATGCATCACTGTGTGTACTTCTCAGCCGCAGCGATGTAAGCATTGTTAGTGCAACATAATGCTTAAACGCCAAATGTAATAAAACAGATGTAAACAAAAAAAATGAGAGAGGGGTAGATATGTCCTGTTTGGTACCTGCAGAATTGTAATGATAACCCCTCTTATGATAAAGTTGCATTTATCATTACAGTTTTGAAAATGGCACTTTTAGTAAATTGGCATTTTCCTGCCCTTTGTGCCTGCAGCCTGTCTTGGGTCACATGACAGGGTGTAGCTTACAGACTCTGTGAACTCCTCCCATGTAGTCATACAGTACTGCGGTTAGCTGAGCCTAAGTGGGCCATCAACCTGCAGGATGGGGGGACGGTGATCAGCATAGCCCCACTTGAACCTGAATAAGCAGTGTCCTTTTCATAATAGGCCTAACAACCCTGTATTGTCACTGCAGCCAGCTCGAAGCTAGAGCAGAAACTCCAAAAACGTCAAAGAACCCTTCCAGAAGCTTCTCCCAACTTCTAGGAGCAGGTAAGCAGAGTATAAAAATAGGACTCTCTGACACACTCTTCAGTTCACTACTGGACCTGCAGAAAGACCCTTAGAGTTGCCTGCTGTGCATTCTATCAGGCTGCTGCTGTACCTGGAATGACTGCTTTGCTTGAGCCTTCAGAGGCCAGCCCTGCTGTAGAACCCTACACCTTCACCTGAACCCAGGACTTCCAGAAGTGACCCCAAGGGCTAGTTTGCTGGCCTCCTGTTCAGAGCCACAGGGACATAACAGGCTCCCACCATCTTGAGCCCGCACCTGCACCCAGCCTGCGTGAGTCCTGAGCCCCCAAGAAGTCTCCACCCACTTCTGGAACCTTGGTTGTGATGCTAACGGTGCCCAAATGGCCATTTTCCAAAACTGAGGACTTGGACAAATTTTGGCCAAAAAGAACTTTGAGAACGAGGAGGAAATCGGGACCACCTGCTTGCCTATCCCCCGAAGTGCATCGCCGGTTGTATCAACTTTGCAGCTTCTCTTGCTAGGTTCTTCTCTGCAGCAGCAAATCCGTTTCAGCAGTCCTTCGCCAAAGAGGTATAGGACCTCCTGGAAGTGTGCTGGACTACAGCTTCTTCTTTGTCCCACTGCAGATTTTCGACTTCCATTTCGGCGACTAAGACCAGAGGTACAAATATTTACCAGACCCATCCTCGGACACTTGGCAGCCTTGCCCCACTGAACTTCAACCTTCTCAGAGACTTCTTCAAAAATGTTCGAAGTCTGAAGGTAAGCGCTGACCGGGCCCAGTCCACTTCTTGTACCCGAGTCGCGCTCCATTGCAGTCTGCCCTAACTTTTGCCTTTTACCCTGTCTTGCGCGACCAAATGTCTGTGGTTGGCACTTTTAGGTGCGATTTGTAACCTTAAACTTTAAAAATTAATTACTCCAGTTCTGCTAGTTATATTTTGGGGGTTTTAGTGTCAAATAATTTATCAAAATTTGCTCCATTTTTTGTAAGTTGGTTTAAAATGTTACTTGTGTTATGTTTTTACTTTATTATTGTTTGTGTGGTATATAAATACTTTACACATTGCCTTCAAGTTACGTCTGACTGCTTTATGTACCAGGCTGCCCAGGGGTAAGCACAGGTTAATTTAGTGACATTTTGTGGTTCACCCTGCAAGGGACTGTGGCTGTTTCTTGACCGGGGCTCACACCCCAGTCAACCAACAGCCCAGTTTCTCACTGTGTTGTTGTACCATGTATCCTGCTTCGTTTGGAGCCTTGCTTTGTACGTGGCTTTGGAATAAAAAAGTGTAAATATATGGCGCGTAGAGGACGTAAAAGGCACTGGTGCAGTTGTTCCTGCTGCCAGTAAAAAGTTTGTTCTGGTCTCTTGTGTGGGCTGTTTGCAGGTGCAGCTAGCCGTGGGACAGTGCATGCACAGATTGGCTGTGATGTTTGAAACATGGCCATGAGAACAGAGGCCCGCAGCCCAGCTCTAGGTCATCTGTTGGCTGATCCTGTGCACACAGTGGTAACATAGGTTTGTGAGAATAGTTGTGTGTACGGCAGTGTCGTTGTGTAAGCACATGATCTCTGCTTGGGCTCTTTGGAGGCAATAGGAGCATATTAGTATCATACTTTTGGGGTCGACGGAATCAAATCGGACTTGGTGTCGGCTCAGGTGGGAGGTGATGCTGTACAATGCACCTCGAGCAGGTGGGGTGCTGTGCAGGGCTGTGGTTATCTCTAAGGTGGGAGGTGGTGCTGGTCTGTGCAGTGCGAGCAGGAGGGGTGTTGAGGTCTGTAGTCTAAAGATGTGAATATCTGAGGTGGGAGGGCAGTGCCAGTCGGCGCAGTGTGGGCAGGAGGGGTGTTGAGGCGTGTAGTATAAGGATGTTATTATCTCTCAGGTGGTGCCGGTTGGTGCAGTGTGAGCAGGAGAGGTATTGCGGTCTGTAGTGTAAGGATGTGGTTATCTCTCAGGTGGTAGGTGGTGCCGGTCGGTGCAGTGTGAGCAGGAGGGGTGTTGAGGTCTGTAGTGTAAGGATGTGGTTATCTCTCAGGTGGTAGGCAGTGCCACTCTGTGTAGTGTGAGCAGGAGGGGTGTTGAGGTCTGTAGTGTAAGGATGTGGTTATCTCTCAGGTGGTAGGTGGTGTCGGTGAGTGCAGTGTGAGCAGGAGGGGTGTTGAGGTGTGTAGTCTAAGGATGTGGTTATCTCTCAGGTGGTAGGTGGTGCTGGTCGGTGCCGTGTGAGCAGGAGGGGTATTGAGGTCTGTAGTATAAGGATGTGGTTATCTCTCAGGTGGGAGGCAGTGCTGGTCGGTGCAGTGTGAGCAGGAGGGGTGTTGAGGTCTGTAGTTTAAAGTTGTGCATATCTGAGGTGGGAGGTGTTGCCGGTTGGTGCAGAGTGAACAGAAGGGATATTGAGGTCTGTAGTGTAAGGATGTGGTTATCTCTCAGGTGGTAGGTGGTGCCACTCGGTGTACTGTGAGCAGGAGGGGTGTTGAGATCTGTAGTGTAAGGATGTGGTTATCTCTCAGGGGGTAGGTGGTGCCACTCGGTGTACTGTGAGCAGGAGGGGTGTTGAGATCTGTAGTGTAAGGATGTGGTTATCTCTCAGGGGGTAGGTGGTGCCAGTCAGTGTAGTGTGAGAGGGATGGGGTGTTGAGGTCTGTAGTCTAAGGATGTGGTTATCTCTCAGGTGGTAGGTGGTGCCAGTCAGTGTAGTGTGAGCAGGAGGGGTGTTGAGGTCTGTAGTCTAAGGCTGTGGTTATCTCTCAGGTGGTAGGTGGTGCCGGTCGGTGCAGTGCGGGCTGGAGGGATATTGAGGTCTCTAGTGTAAGGATGTGGTTATCTCTCAGGTGGTAGGTGGTGCCGCACGGTGCAGTGCGAGCAGGAGGGGTGTTGAGGTCTGTAGTGTAAGGATGTGGTTATCTCTCAGGTGGTAGGTGGTGTCGGTGAGTGCAGTGTGAGCAGGAGGGGTGTTGCGGTCTGTAGTGTAAGGATGTGGTTATCTCTCAGGTGGTAGGTGGTGCTGGTCGGTGCCGTGTGAGCAGGAGGGGTGTTGAGGTCTGTAGTTTAAAGTTGTGCATATCTGAGGTGGGAGGTGTTGTCGGTTGGTGCAGTGTGAGCAGGAGGGGTGTTGAGGTCTGTAGTCTAAGGATGTGGTTATCTCTCAGGTGGTAGGTGGTGCCAGTCAGTGCAGTGTGAGCAGGAGGGGTGTTAGGGTCTGTGGTGTATGGATTCGATTGGCCCTCAGTCTTTCTCTTCATCTGGAGTGTTTCTCCTTGTGGAGGAGGAGTACTAAGAATGCATTGCGAAGGAGCGGTGAGTTTTATAACACATTGTAGGTACACGCGGAGGGACACAGTGTAGACCGTTTTGCATTGTACTAGGCAGGTTGGGGATGTGGTAATGTGCAGGGCATCTGTCTTGGAAAGGTCTATGAGTCAGGAAACAAGAATGGGGGGGGACTAGGAGCGCGTCTAGGCCCAGCATCCAACCTCCCTAAAGATACATTGTACAAGTGGAATATGCACTCCTAAAAGAATCAGAAAAGGAAACAGAACAGACAGTAGGTTGGTTTGGGTCTGGGAAAGCAGATTGGGGCGTCTGATTGCTCAGAAGCAAGAGCCCTCACACACCCAGACGGGTGTCCTGCTTCATCGAGCCTGCTCCTCATTGGGCTGGCGCTGCAATACTGGAAGTCTCAATACGTGGGGCCACTTGGTATAAATAAAAACAAGGGGTGGCTGTGTTGGAGACAGTGATCTGGTACAGTTCACAGGAAAGTGAGCACGTCGGTCGACATGTTTCGCACCATTTAAAGCCCGTTTGGATCTGGGCACTTCATCAGGACCATGTGACCTAATCTAGCAATGATTGAGGGCTATAGTAGTGGTAATTAGCAACAGTACATAATCGCAAAAACCTACCCTCAAGTGTAGGGTATACCTTGTGATATCTAAAATCTGACCTGCAATGGGAAAGAGACATATAGAGTGAAAGTTAAAAACAAGGAGGGGATTCAGTCTGATCATAAGCGCTGCAGTTGGGTCCGAAAATTAGATTGATAATCTCTGAGAAGGTTCATGTTTAAAAATATTTTGTGAGTACAGAAAAAAAGTGGTTTTCCTTGCCGTGCCTAGAAAAGACAGCCTTGTGATGGGGCAGAGATTCTTTAGTTTGGTTGTGTTGATAAAGGGCTCTTGTTGTCTGTTCTTTGTGATGAAGAGGGTAATGTTACTCTTCTGTCGTACAGAACTTACACTCGTGTTGATCATTTTAACACAATGGGCTGAAATGGGTCCATCAAAGGACCGGAAGCGGGTTTGTGATTGTCAGTCATCGCGGTGGTAAAGTTCTGACTGCCAGCGTTAACTTTTCAAGGGATCTAAGAATTGCTCCGTCTGGTTATGGTTCTTCAAAATAGATTTCTTCAAATGGTCCCATGTTTTTTGGGGCTTGGCGTGACTGGAAATCACTGTTAATGTTAAAACTGGCCGATTATGTAACAGAATTAGGTCTTGTGGTCCCTGCATGTGCAGTATTTTCATAATTGTAAGTCTGCATCACGACCTTCCTCTTCACCCTAAATTCTGTTGACAGAAGGAACTATTTAAGCTTAGACAGGTGCTCTTGCAGTTGTGAATATGTGATGTTTCGTGATTCCATGATTTCCTCAAGGGTGCTCAATACCGCCACCACCACCACACCCCTGGACCACCCTGCTGAAGACCTGATGGTCCATAAGGCTTGAAACGTCACTGCGTGTTCCCGGGGCTGACCCATGATGTTCGTGTATTTTTAAAACAGACCATGTTTGCCCTGACAAATGATGCTGTGTTAAGCTAGTGATCTTTTCAGTTTTATCTCCATTGTCTGTGTCTCTCTGCAGCTACTGTACCCTTCACCTGCCCCTTCTACACTGCTTGTTGGTCACTCTGCCCTGGACCCTGCACGTTGGCCTTGCAAACCAGCGACACGGAATCAACATGTGTTTCTTTTGAGAAGAATGAAAACTCTTTTATTTTGGGCACGGATTTTGCTGTTACACTTGTTAGTTTTGAATACAATTTCCAGAGAGCCACTTGTGCTAGAGTTGTTCACTGTGTGAAGGACTCACCATCGTCAGTAGAGACAGCTACGCTGATACTGTGTCCCCCCAGGTGGCAGCGTGAAGCGGTCAGTAGAAGATGGGCAGTGGTAGGAGAATGCCTACCTCTGGTGTATCCACCTGGGATGGAGCCTCCCTGGGGCAAGGAACAGGTGGCTACCAATAGCTCAAAGCTCCTTCGACCTCCTCGCCACCATCTGAAGTGTGGCAGCGATGGATACATCTCAGTATGGTCAGTGTAAATGGCAGGGTCTCCTCCGCAGGCTTGGTGAGACTCCCACCCTGTCCATTCTTCTAAACCAGACGTGTGGGTTGATGAGGGGAACAAGCTGCTGCCAGCTTTGGTCAAGGCCTGTGGTGTATTTTATGGAAATCTTGATGTAGACATACAATATGCCAAGCACTGGAAGGGGTTTGTGTCACCAGTCAAGCAATCACATGCATGTTGGCATTTGCAGGCTGGCGGCAGGCTTTGGCATGATGCCCACCCTTTGCGCTTCAGTTATTACCCTGTACGTCATTTCAGCTGAAGCACTTCAGCAATGTTAGGCTTTTGGTAACCAAGGTGTGTTCTTCTTTAGGTGTCCACGTGGTTTTTCACCACCTTCACCGTGTCTGGTTTGAAGGACAAAGTGCACCAGGTGGAGAGACTTCAGCAGCTGTTTACAGCCATCTCCCCCGAGCAGATCGACTTCCCACCCTTCGTCCTGGAGTACGACGCCAGGGTAAGAGCGTGAGGTGTGGCACCTACAGCGGTTGTGAGTAGACTTTCCGCAGTGATGACACAGGGTGACAGTGATTGTTTTGAGTAACTTTATGTCAGTATTCATAAGGTATAAATGTGTTGACAAGTCAGTCCTTCTGGATATCGTCCTGTAGGGTTCCTGCAGGGACTGGGTCAGAGTTTGATATGTTTTTGCAGAGATGTCGCTCGCTCATCTCTACAAATTGGTATAGCACTTCCTTTATAGGTTTCAAAAACTAAAGCAAGTCTTGAAAGATGGGCCAGAGTGCTTCATCAACTGAGACCAGTGGCAAGAAGTGCAGACCTCCTCTCCAGGGATGGCGGACCAGTGCAAGCATCTGCCACTCCAGGACAGTCCTGGCCCACCAACACCTCTGGGACCACCCGGGGTGGGGGGGTTGCTGCTGGTGCAGGAAGGTTGGTAAGGACACTTAGCGTAAGCCCCAGGGATGGAGGACGGTGCCAGTGTTATCCATTCTGGTGCAGTCCTGGTCCACCGACCCCTCAGGGACTGCTGGTGATGGGGGTTTGTTGCTGGTGCAGGAAGGTTGGTAAGGACTCTTAGCGTAAGCCCCAGGGATGGAGGACGGTTCCAGTGTCATGCATTCTGGTGCAGTCCTGGTCCACCAACACCTCAGGGACGGTTAGACAGAGGCTTGTCGCTGTGCAGGAAGGTTGTTGAGGACACTAAGGAAGCCCACATAGATGCCTATCCTGGTGAAGTGGCCATTCACTTGACCTCTGCTCTTCTGCTGCCTTCTGTGTGGTTGGGGTAGCAATAGCCTGAGCTGAAGTGTTCAAAGAGGCCCTGATGTAGGCGCTCTACTCCTGGAATGCTTTTCTGCATCTTGTCTCTTCTTGATGCTCAGATAGGGATCCCTCTTTTCTGGCTCTTTTGGCTTTAACTGGAGAACGATTTCTTTCAGTCTTCCGTCCACCCTTTGCTTTTCACTGACTTCTTTTCTCCTGATGTTCATTGAGCTGGGGCTTTAATAAGTGATTTTATTCTTAGCTATCGAATGAATTCTCCACACACTATTTAGAAACTCTCCCACAGCTGTGTTTTTAGAAAGTGTGGAGGCCGTACCAGTACTCGCGACACCTGCACGGTTTTAGATGCAGTATGGGTGCTGGGTGATGCTGAAGGGGTGGGGGCGGTAGGTCATAAAAGATCTGCAGGTATGTGCAAGATTCGCCCCCAGTAGTCGTGAATTATCTGCAGTCTTCGGCACGACTGGCCTGCCAGGGCCTTTTTCTCCAACATCTTGGATGCCGGTTGTGTTGACTTCGTTGAGTTGATTTTGGAGCTCTTGCAGTTTTGTGTTGGGCGCACAGCTTTGTGTCTTCTCCCAAGGACCTGCACTGACCATCAGAAACAGAGTTGCCCAGTTCATGGTGCAAGGTGTACTGCCTGACCTGGAGACTAGAATGCTTTGTTGTTTCTCCTCTGCGGGCGGCTCATTGGCCGGCATCCGCTTGGGCTTAGCAGGAGGACCACGGCTGCGGAGGTCGGCAACACCTCTCTTCCGACAGCTCATTGGTTCGCCTGTGTTGGTCGGAGGAGGTGCCTGGCTGCTTCTTGAACTCTCTTACCAGCCTTACTAATGATGCCTTTCATTTTGTCTATTTTTGATGCTCTCACGTTTGTTTCAGTCAATTTTGATTTCCGGCTGCGTCTCAGTCACAGCGGAGCCTCCAGTTGAGACAGGAGTGGCTGGTCTCAGTTGAGTTTTCTTTCCCCTGCTGTTGGCTATGAATGCGTCCCATCTCAGGCCATGTCCCCGTGATTCTCGAGGGGTGCATCTCTGGGCCAGTAGATCCAGGTACCCCACTCAGACCGAGTCCAGAGGGATCCTGCCAGGCTTAGGTTGTAAACTAAGCAGGACTTCCCTCTCTGTACAATGTCTTCCGCTCATGGTCACATTCCCGAGCACTGCAAGCAGTGCGGTTCTGAAACATCCACTGCTGAAGCCCTGTGCTCTCAAGAATACTTTCCACGCCAGTAACATTCTGACACCATGGACAACCTAAAACCAACATTTCACAACCTAAAGGATATTTCATTATTACTCGCTCTTCTTTGAAAAACAGCCCAGATTTTTTCCATTTACTAGAAACAGGCGAGCAGACCTGGTATTCCTTATGGAGATTCAGCTCACCAACTCTTCAGGTCCTGAGCAGGGACTTCCAGCTAATAATCTTGTGTCGCCTAGAGGTGGCCCTGATAAGGCTGGAGGTGGCATCGCTACAGTAGCTGGAGAAAACATCTCGTGGAAGATGACTGTGGACCCCATCCCAGCAGCAGAAGGAAACATTTCCGTCTCTTTATCCAGATTTTTTTTTTCCATCTTATTGGTATTGTTCCGTATTTATTTTGTGTTTTGAGAACAAAAGTAGTCGTAAAATGTTATATTTCCACATTTAACACTTCTACGCGGATACCTGTCACGCATTAGGAAATCAAGCAGCCACATAACGAAACACGTCAGCCATAGGTGCCTGTTAGCTTTATACTACAAATGCATGCTAGTCGGACCCTGTTCTGTGACTCCCCTGGCTGGCTACCTGCTCAGCGTTTGTCTGGAGTTCATTAGAAACAGCCTGGAGAGTCCTTTGCAAAAATCACAATTGTCAGTATGTTTCCACTTTTAAAAATAAATACAGGGAGGAAGCGCATCCTTTTCTGTCTGTACATATCTGTAAAAATGGAAAACTTGGAGCCTTAACCATTATATACAAAAATGTAATTTAAAGGGCAAATTAAAATGGGCAGTAACTGACAACCCACCTTTAATGGCCACCCAAAGGATACGTCTGACCTCGTGCAAGCTTTTTCTTTTCGTTTATTGAGTTGGATCCACACAGAGTAAGACTGAGGGTGTGGGTGGGGAGAACCATTGTGGTGTGCGTGTGTGGGGGAAGCAGCACGGAGGGTTAGGCATGGGGGGTGGCAACGGGCGAGAGAGGAGGGTGTGGGTGGTGGAAGTAGCACATGGGTGGGGATAGCGAGGAGAAGCAACAGGCAAGAGATTAACGTGGAACGGGCTGGGAGAAGCAGACGGGCCAGAAAGCAAGGTGGGCGGGAAGTACACATGGATGAGCGCAACATGGAGGGGCATGGAGACGAACACTGGTGACAGAGCAACATTGAGTGCTGGGAAAGAGGTACACGAGGAGACAGATGGAAAACACATGCACTTTCATGGAGTACGGATGCAAAAGTAAAACGATAGTGCTTTAAAAGCAAGCAGTGGAACCATAGAAGTCACCCAATCAAAAGACTTGGTAAAGTGTCTATACTCCAGGGGAGGGGGAATTACTAGATTGAGAGGCTGCGACACAAATAAAAAGCTAAAAAATGAGTGACCAGAAATCCAACCAATGGTAAGCAATGGGGGGCTCCAAGCACCTGTATTTTCCCAGGTAGAACATAATATGTCTTTCGCAACAAGACAACTGTCTTCTCTATTAAACTCAACCTAAAAACCCAGAGTCTTCAGTTTTACTTGATGGAAATTCTGAAAAGCGTCTTAATCCATGAACGATTCCCTTCGTGAAGAAGTAACGTTACCCGGGGTTAGCTTTGGAGGATAACGATGTGGTTTTAGCAAATTGCCTTTTCTGGTTGGTCCAGCAATGCTCGGTGCTGGGAGTCGGAAGGACTTGTCGGTGCTATAGATGGGCCTTGCTTGCCCGTTGACAGTTGTCTGTGTTAAACCTCTCTTTGCCCCTACTCAGTGTTTTGTTTCTGTGACGACTGAAGCGTGTACATGATGTTGGCTAGTCGTCTGCGTATCAGGTCATAGCGGTGCAACAATGTTTCAACTGAGTATTTTTTCCCTTCCCTACAGGAAAACGGTCCGTTCTATCAGACGCGCCACTCATCTATGGACCTGTGATTGGCCGGCGTTCTTTGATTTGGGACTCGCCATTGGCTGCTGCATGCGGCTTCTTCTCGTCTCTCCACCAGCTGGACAAGGCAGGAGGATATTCCCTAGTCAGTATTTTTTTATGAAGGAGCTATTTTCCAGACTTCAAAACAACCTGAGAACTTGGTGCCACTGTGAAATGCAACCTTGACAGTAAACTATTTATTTTTGGCCTGGCTGTGTTTTTTCAGTTTTTTCTGGTCTTGAGTAATCATTCCTGGAATGCTGCAAACCTTAAGACGCCCAGTCTGCCTCATCTGCTGGAAGCATGCCCCCTGCTGGACAGATTTCAGCTCTGCAGCGTTTGCTGGGGGCCTGCAGTGGTGTGACCTCGGGGGTGGGGGGGGTAGTTGATGAGATTCTCCATCCATTAAAAAAAACAAATGTGCCTACACCGAGCTGAGGATTAAAGTTGTTTATAACTCTGATGTGTATTGAAAGGAGGGCAGCAGCCACTTGGATAAAGTTCTCTGAATGTAATATTTTACTTAAAAACATAAACCTGAACTGAAAGCTTACGATGCTATGTTTACGTGAACATCTGTGTCACACTTTTCTCTTCTTCGTGGCTGGGTCCACGGCTGGAAATGAACAGTCTTGGATTGGGGGATGTTCTGACCCCACAGGGCCCTCCGCACCGAGTCTTTCCTGGCTGTTGGTTTCTAAGAATCTTTGCACTGCCCTGATTTCCCATGAGTTGTACGATTACTGTAGTGTATATGATTTGTATGACTTTATTTTAAATTGGGTCTGCGAGAGAATGAGGTTGTTCAAGGAATAGAGAAGACGGGTAAGATGGTTTTAAGCCATTGCTCCTGCCCTGAACTGTTCCTTGGACAGCCACACTGGTGGACCCTGTGCCATTGACACTCCAGTGCGTGTGCAGTGCCCGTGACACACATCCATTTCTACGCTCGCCGGCCTCTACGTTGGTTGACGGCGGCAGGCGATCCTCTTTCCATACCCACTGAGTACTGACCAGCCTCATTCCATGCCCACTGTGAGCACTGACCGGTCCCCTTCCATACCCACTGTGAGTACTGACCGCTCCCCCTCCATACCCACTGTGAGTACTGACCGGTCCCCTTCCATACCCACTGTGAGTACTGACCGCTCCCCCTCCATACCCACTGTGAGTACTGACCGGTCTCCTTCTTTACCCTCTGTGCAGTACTGACCAGTCCCCTTCTATACCCTCTGTGTAGTACTGACCGGTCCCCTTCCATACCCACTGTGAGTACTGCCTGGTCCCCCTCCATACCCTCTGTGCAGTACTGACCGGTCTCCTTCCATACCCTCTGTGCAGTACTGACCGGTCCCCTTCCATACCCTCTGTGAGTACTGTCCGGTCCACTTCCATACCCTCTGTGAGTACTGTCCGGTCCACTTCCATACCCACTGTGAGTACTGACCGGTCCCCGTTCCATACCCTCTGTGCAGTACTGACCGGTCCCCTTCCATACCCTCTGTGCAGTACTGACCGGTCCCCTTCCATACCCTCTGTGCAGTACTGACCGGTCCCCTTCCATACCCTCTGTGCAGTACTGACCGGTCCCCTTCCATACCCTCTGTGCAGTACTGACCGGTCCCCTTCCATACTCACTGTGAGTACTGACCGGTCCCCTTCCATACTCACTGTGAGTACTGACCGGTCCCCTTCCATACTCACTGTGTGTACTGACCGGTCGCCTTCCATATCCACTGTAAGCACTGTCCGGTCCCCTTCCATACCCTCTGTGAGTACTGACCACTCACCTTCCATACCCACTGCGCAGTACTGACCAGTCCCCTTCCATACATTCCCACTGTGAGTACTGACCGCTCCCCTTCCATACCCACTGTGAGTACTGACCGCCCCCCTTCCATACCCACTGTGTGGACTGACCTGTCTCCTTCCATACATACCCACTGTGAGGACTGACCGGTCCCCTTCCATACCCACTGTGAGGACTGACCGGTCCCCTTCCATACCCACTGTGAGGACTGACCGGTCCCCTTCCATACCCACTGTGAGGACTGACCTGTCTCCTTCCATACATACCCACTGTGAGTACTGACCGGTCCCCTACCATACTCACTGTGAGTACTGACTGGTCCCCTTCACTACCCATTGTGAGTACTGAACGGTCCCCTTCCATGGCCTCTGTGAGTACTGACCGGTCTCCTTCCATACCCACTGAGAGTACACCAGTCCCCTTCCATACTCAATGTGAGTACTGACCGGTCCCCTTCCATGTCCTCTGTGAGTACTGACAGGTCCCCTTCCATGTCCTCTGTGAGTACTGACCGGTCCCCTTCCATGCCCTCTGTGAGTACTGACCGGTCTCCTTTCATTTCCATTGTGAGTAATGACAGGTCGTCTTTCATTTCCACTGCGAGTACCGACCGGTCTCCTTCCATACCCACTGAGAGTACTGACCGGTCTCCTTCCATACCCACTAAGAGTACTGACTAGTCTCCTTCCATACCCACTAAGAGTACTGACTAGTCTCCTTCCATACCCACTAAGAGTACTGACTAGTCCCCTTCCATACCCACTGTGAGTACTGACCCATCTCCTTCCATACCCACTGTGAGTACGGACCGGTCCCCTTCCATACCCACAGTGAGTACTGACCGGTCTCCTTCCATACCCACAGTGAGTACTGACCGGTCTCCTTCCATACCCACTGTGATTACTGACCGGTCTCCTTTCATTTCCACTGCAAGTACCGACCGGTCTCCTTCCATACCCACTGAGAGGACTAACAGGTCTCCTTCAATACCCACTGAGAGTACTGACCAGTCTCCTTCCATACTCACTATGAGTACTGACCATCCCCTTCCATACCGACTGTGAGTACTGACCGTCCCCTTTTTACCCACTATGAGTATTGACCTCTCCCCTTCCTACCCACTATGAGTACTGACCGGTCCCTTTCCATACCCACTGTGAGTACTGACCAGTCCCCTTCCATACCCACTGTGAGGACTGACCAGTCCCTTCCATACCCACTGTGAGTACTGACCGGTCCCCACCCACTGAGAGTATTGACCTCTCCCCTTCATACCCACTGTGTCCCCATCTGTACCCACTGTGATTACTCACCGGTCCCCTTCCATACCCACTGAGAGTACTGATTAATCCCCCTTCACTACCCACTGCGAGTAGTGACAGGTCCCCTTCAGTACCTACTGCGAGTAGTGACAGGTCCCCTTCCATACCCACTGTGAGTATTTAGCGGTCCTATTCCATACCCACTGTGAGTACTGACCGTCCCCTTCTATACCGACTGTAAGTACTGACCATCCCATTTTTCCCGCTATGAGTACTGACCGGTCCCCTTCCATACCTAGTGTGAGGACTGACCGGTCCCCTTCCATACCCACTGTGAGTACTGACCGATAACCTACCATACCCATTGAGAGTACTGACCTCCTTCCATACTGACTGTAAGTACTGACCGTCTCCTTTTTACCCGCTGTGAGTACTGAGCGGTCCCCTTCCATACCGATTGTGAGGACTGACCGGTCCCCTTCCATACCGATTGTGAGGACTGACCGGTCCCCTTCCATACCCACTGTGAGTACTGACCGATAACCTACCATACCCATTGAGAGTACTGACCTTCTCCTTCCATACTGACTGTAAGTACTGACCGTCTCCTTTTTACCCGCTGTGAGTACTGACCGGTACCCTTCCATACCCATTGTGAGAACTGACTGGTCCCCTTCCATACCCTCTGTGCAGGACTGACTGGTCCCCTTCCATACCCTCTGTGCAGGACTGACCAGTCCAATTCTGTAGGAAGTTGGCTCTGTATATACTATCTCAAAGTAAGAGATAGTGTGCACAGAGTCCAAGGGTTCCCCTTAAAGGTAAGATAGTAGAAACATTTGGTAATTCTAATGCTCTATTTTGTGGTAGTGTGGTCGAGCAGTATGCTTATTAGATGGTAGTGTTAAGCATTTGTTGTACACACACAGGCAATAAATGAGGAACACACACTCGAAGACTTACTCCAGGCCAATAGGTTTTTATACAGAAAAATATATTTTTAAAAATTTATTTTCAGAACCACATGTTCAACATTTGAAGTAAATACATAAAATGCAAGGTACCCCACACAGGTAAGTTAGGAACTTTGAATTAGAACAATATCATATACAGTTTTAGTTAAAATGGCAATAAGCTATTTTAAAAGTAGACAGTGCAAAAATCAACAGTTCCTGGGGGGAGGTATGTATTGGTTAGATTGTAAGGTAAGTGAGACACTTACAAGTCTCAGTTCCTGGGCATTGGCAGCCCACCGTTGGGGGTTCAAGGCAACCCCAAAGTTACCACACAAGCAGCTCAGGGCCGGTCAGGTGCAGAGGTCAAAGAGGTGCCCAAAACACGTAGGCGCCTATGGAGAACAGGGTTGCTCCGGTTCCAGTCTGCCAGCAGGTAAGTACCCGCGTCCTCTGGGGCAGACCAGGGGGGTTTTGTAGAGCACTGGGGGGGGGGGGGGACACAAGTAAGCACACAAAACACACTCTCAGCAGCACAGGGGCGACCGGGTGCAGTGTGCAAAGCAGGCGTTGGGTTTTGTATTGGATTCAACGGAGGGACCCGAGGGTCACTCTAGCGGTGCAGGCAGGGCACAGGGGGGCTTCTTGGGCCAGCCATCACTTGGGCTAGGCAGAGGGTCGCCTGGGGGTCACTCCTGCACTGAGGTTCGGTTCCTTGTGGTCCTGGGGGCTGCGGGTGCAGTGCTTGGTCCAGGCGTCGGGCCCATTGTTACAGGCAGTCACGTCAGGGGGAGCCTCTGGATTCTCTCTGGAGGCGTCCCTGTGGGGGTCCAGGTGGGTCGTCTCGGGCTACTCACAGGGTCGCAGTCACCGGGGAGTCCTCCCTGTGGTGTTAGTTTTCTGGATCTCAAGCAAGGGGCGTCGGGTGCAGAGTGTGAAGTCTTACGCTTCTGGCGGGAAGAGTGAGGTCTTTGAAGTTGTAGAAAAGTTGCAAGTTTGTTGCTGGTTGTTGAGCAGAGCCGCTGCTCACAGGAGTTTCTTGGTCCTGGGTTTCAGGGAAGTCCTCTGAGGCTTCAGAGGTCGCTGGTCCCTGTTGGATGCGTCGCTGGTTGCAGGTTTGTGAGTCAGGAGACAGGCCGGTAGGGCTGGGGACAAAGCAGTTGTCATCTTCCGTCGTCTCTGCAGGCTTGTAGTTCAGCAGTCCTTCTTAGTTCAGGTTGCAGGAATCTGATTTCCTGGGTTCAGGGTCGCCCCTAAATACTACATTTTGGGGTGTGTTTAGGTCTGGGGGGCAGTAGCCAATGGCTACTGCCCTGAATGGTGGCTACACCCTCTTTGTGCCTCTTCCCTGAGAGGAGGGGGGGACATCCCTAATCCTATTGGGAGAATCCTCCAAAACTAAGATGGAGGATTTCTAAAGGCAGGGGTCACCTCAGATCAGGACACCTTAGGGGCAGTCCTGACTGGGGAGTGGCTCCTCCTTGTTTTTCTCATTATCCTCTCCTGCCTTGCAGCCAAAAGTGGGGGCAGTGGCTGGAGGGGCGGGCATCTTCACTAGCTGGGATGCCCTGGAGGGCTGTAACAGAAGGCATGTGCCTTTGAGGCTCACCGCCAGGTGTTACAGTTCCTGCAGGGGGAGGTGAGAAGCACCTCCACCCAGTACAGGCTTTGTTACTAGCCACAGAGTGACAAAAGCACTCTCCCCATGTTGCCAGCAACTCGTCCCCCTCCCTTCCCACTGTGAGTACTGACCGGTCCCCTTCCATATCCACTGTGAGTACTGACTGGTCCCCTTCCATACCCACTGTGAGTACTGACTGGTCCCCCTCCATACCCTCTGTGCAGTACTGACCGGTCCCTTTCAATGCCCACTGTGAGTACTGACCAGTCCACTTCCATACCCACTGTGATTACTGACCGTTCCCCTTCCATACCCTCTGTGAGTAACTCTAACTCTCCTGATTGTATCACAAAGTTGTGAAGTGTAGACATCTCTGTGGTTGTGTAATGCATCGAGTCTGAGGTGTCCTGTGGGGGGCGTCAGTGCCTTCAGCCCCATAACTGTAGGGAGCGTTGTCTGTACTACATCAGCAGTCGTTTGCTCATCTGTGTTCTGTCACATTAGCCATGCTGTGGTACCCGGACTCCTCTGGGTTTAGTTACGTTCTCTCATTTCTGGACCATCCGTTCCATTTCATCCACGTGGTCTGCGTCTCGTAATGATGCTCGCTTGGGGTATGAACCAGGACTCCTCCAACAGTGGCGGCTCTTGTCTCTTCCGCAGTAGACTGTGGTGGGACTGCACCTCCCTGGAGTTGTGGGGACAAGGCTTTGTCTTGGGTCTGACAGGGAGTCGATGCCAAACCTCCAGAGCCCCGGAGGCTGGGACGTGCGGGAGTGCACCGGAAGGGAGCCCGTGGCATCATCTGACGGGATCCACTGTGCGCACATGGTCTTCGATGGTTGGCTCAGAGTGGTTGATGCGGAGCTGCATGGGTTGGAGTAACTTGTCTACCTGGGGGGGATTCTGAGGCATGGGAGCTTGCAAGCTCCAGAAGTTGAAACTTTGTTATTCACTTGGGGAGGGGGGCTCATGTGTAGCCCAGGCCCCAGGTCTAGGCTCTCCTGCGTCCAGACCCTCCTGAGAAGCACATTGTGTCTCACATTTGGGCCCCACAGCTCCTGCCCTGAGCTTCTCTCAGACATGGCGTCGCTCCTGCAGCAGAGAATCCCAAGGAAGAAGGTGAACGACGGGGACCTCTTTGTGGCCTGAATTCCTCGTCACTGCAGGTGTGTATAGGTAAGTGTGTAACCAAGCAAGTAGACATCGCTCAGTTCTGCTACCGTGACCCCTTTCTTCGGCATGAACCTGCTCTAGATGCTTGTGCTGTGCAGCTCCCCGCGACAGAGCTGGGCTTGGGCAATATTTTGTTCACTTGAACAGTTTCCAGCATGGCGGGCTATAAGGCTATTAGAACATGAGCCCCCCTAGAGTGCAGAAAGCTCTAATTAACAAACAAGAGGCCTCACGGAGCCGAGGGGGTTGACATCCCCTTCTTGAGACGTTTGTTCACAGCGCTTACTATGGGACAAGCATTGAAATGTTGGCGCCCCGGCCTTCTACCAGCCGTTATACGCCCGGAGTCGCTTCAATGCGCTCTACACTCAAATGTTCTAATGTCCCTTGTCTCTGGTGGCACAACCGGTGTGCAGCCCCCCAGCGGAGATTTAACCTACACGCCCGGGGCACCCCGGTACCATATTCTAGTGACTTAGAAGTAAGTTAAGTTATGTCAATTGTGGGTGAACCAATCAGAAATCTACCTTTTAAGGGCCAGAGCATGAGTACTCTTCAGTAGGACTCCGTGCACCTTCAATCTCACAGTTGAAAAACCAGCAGCGGCTGTCAAAAATCTAGACTCGCTGACGCAAAAAGGTGCGTTTACTTAGAGAAGCAGACGTGCAGAAATGAGTTATAGGAAGGCCACTTACGGGGTAAACAAGCTAGTGTGGAGGAAGCATCTCCCACACTGTCCATCTCCCACACCTGTCCATCTCCCACACCTGTCCATCTCCCACACCTGTCCATCTCCCAGGTGACCACGTCAAAGGGTGGAGTGTTGGAATCAATAATATTTAAAGAGCCATAAGCCAGCACGTTCAGCCTCCACTTCAAGACCCGCTGGTTATCACCATATGCACACCTACTGGTGAGAGCACAGAGGGATGAAGAGCAGAGCCTGCCCTGCAGGTAGTCCAGCCTGTGATCTGCAGGCCACATCCAGAGCTCTGGGCTATAACGAGCGGATCGTGAATAGGTCTCTGCAGCAGGCGCACTAACCCTCCCATCTGCAGACCAATAACAGACGGTGTACCCAGAAGGTAGTCACGCACCCGCGCGCATTCCCCCCCACAGCCCTTAAAAATATCCACTTTAACCTTGTGCACTATTTTACTGTGATTGCTGCTGTAGGGCACCCCCGCAGTAGAAGCTGTACCCCAAAGTGACACTGATATCTTGCAAGGGGTGCTTTAGCTTTGCCTGCTATCTGCTAGGATTGGAGCCTGTTTATAAACATCTATGCAGCAGGTGCACAAACACACCAGGCACCAGTCCCGGCACAAAGACGTGACGTGTGAGTGTAGGAGGCTGGCCTGGCTTGTAGTGGGTACCAGAGGTACTTACACCTTGTGCCAGGTCCAGTTATACCTTATTAGTGTAGAAGAGGTGTTTCTAGCAGCTTAGCCTGATAGAAGGTAGCTATAGCAGAGCAGGTTAGGCTGAACTAGGAGACATGCAAAGCTCCTACTATACCACTGGTGTCATATGCACAATATCATAAGAAAACACAATACACAGATATACTAAAAATAAAGGTACTTTATTTTTATGACAATATGCCAAAGTATCTCAGTGAGTACCCTCACTATGTAGATAAGTTATATACACAAGATATATGTACACAATACCAAAATTATGCAGGTAATAGCAAGAAAAGTAATGCAAGCAGCGTAAAATTACAGTAGATTGCAATAGGAGCACATAGGTATAGGGGCAACCCAAACCATATACTCCAAAAGTGGAATGCGAACCACAAATGGACCCCAAACCTATGTGAGCTTGTAGAGGGTCGCTGGGACTGTAAGAAAACAGTGAGGCTTAGAAAAATAGCGCACCCCAAGCCCCTGAAAGGTAGGTGTAAAGTGCACCTACTACCCCCAGAGAGCACAGAAGTCGTGATAGGGGGCTTCTGCAGGAAGAACAAACACCAGCAATGCAACAACAGTGGATTTCCGGACCTGAGTACCTGTAAGACCAGGGGACCAAGTCCAATAGTCGCAACAGTGTTGGGAGTGGGCAGGAGCCCAGGAAATGCCAGCTGAGGGTGCAAGGAAGCTGTCACCTGTTGGAAGAAGCTTGGAGTTCTGCAAGAAAGAAGAGGACTAGGAACTTCCCCTTTGGAGGATGGATGTCCCACGTCGCGATGAAGCTGGCAGAGGTGTTCCCACGCAGAAAGGCCGCAAACAAGCCTTGCTAGCTGCAAGGGTCGCGGTAGAGGTTTTTGGGTGCTGCTGCGGCCCAGGAGGGTCCAGGATGTCGCCACTTGGAGGAGAAGACAGAGGGGGTACCCAGCAAGTCAGGGAGCCCTCACAGAAGCAGGCAGCACCCACAGAAGTACCTGAACAGGCACTTGGAAGAAAAGTGAACCAGAGTCCACCTGAAGTCACAAAAGGGAGTCCCACGACGCCGGAGGACAACTCAGAAGGTTGTGCACTGCAGGTTAGAGTGTCGGGGACCTAGGCTTGGCTGTGCACGAAGGAAATCCTGGAAGAGTGCACAAGAGCCGGAGCAGCTGCAAATCACACGGTACCCAGCAATGCAGTCTAGCGTGGGGAGGCAAGGACTTACCTCCACCAAACTTGGAATGAAGAGTCACTGGACTGTGGGAGTCACTTGGACAGAGTTGCTGAGTTCCAGGGACCACGCTCATCGTGCTGAGAGGGGACCCAGAGGACCAGTGATGCAGTCTTTTGGTGCCTGCAGTTGCAGGGTGAAGATTCCATCGACCCACAGGAGATTTCTTCAGAGCTCCTGGTGCTGAGAGGAGGCAGGCTACCCCCAGAGCATGCGCCACCTGGAAACAGTTGAGAAAGCCGGCAGGATGAAGCAATACAAGGTTGCTAGTAGTCGTCTTGCTACTTTGTTGCGGTTTTGCAGGCGTCCTGAGCAGTCAGCGGTCGATCCTTTGGCAGAAGGTGAAGAGGGAGATGCAGAGGAACTCTGGTGAGCTCTTGCATTCGTTATCTGAAGAATTCCCCAAAGCACAGACCCTAAATAGCCAGAAAAGGAGGTTTGGCTACCTAGGAAGGAGGATTGGCTACCAAGAGAGGTAAGAGCCAATCAGAAGGAGCCTCTGACGTCACCTGCTGGCACTGGCTACTCAGAACAGTCCAGTGTGCCACAGACACCTCTGTTTCCAAGATGGCAGAGGTCTGGGACACACTGGAGGAGCTCTGGACACCTCCCCTGGGAGGTGCAGGTCAGGGGAGTGGTCACTCCCCTTTCCTTTGTCCAGTTTCGCGCCAGAGCAGGGCTGGGGGATCCCTGAACTGGTGTAGACTGGCTTATGCAGAGATGGGCACCATCTGTGCCCATCAAAGCATTTCCAGAGGCTGGGGGAGGCTACTCCTCCCCAACCTTTACACCTATTTCCAAAGGGAGAGGGTGTTACACCCTCTCTCAGAGGAAGTCCTTTGTTCTGCCTTCCTGAGCCAGGGCTGCCTGGACCCCAGGAGGGCAGAAACCTGTCTGAGGGGTTGGCAGCAGCTGCAGTGGAGACCCCGGAAAGGCAGTTTGGCAGTACCCGGGTTCTGTGCTAGAGACCCGGGGGATCATGGAATTGTCACTCCAATGCCAGAATGGCATTGGGGTGACAATTCCATGATCTTAGACATGTTACATGGCCATATTCTGAGTTACCATTGTGACGCTGTACATGGGTAGTGACCTATGTACAGTGCACGCGTGTAATGGTGTCCCTGCACTCACAAAGTCCGGGGAATTTGCCCTGAACGATGTGGGGGCACCTTGGCTAGTGCCAAGGTGCCCACACACTAAGTAACTTTGCACCCAACCTTCACCAGGTGGAGGTTAGACATATAGGTGACTTATAAGTTACTTAAGTGCAGTGTTAAATGGCTGTGAAATAATGTGGACGTTATTTCACGCAGGCTGCAGTGGCAGGCCTGTGTAAGGATTGTCAGAGCTCCCTACGGGTGGCAAAAGAAATGCTGCAGCCCATAGGGATCTCCTGGAACCCCAATACCCTGGGTCCCTCAGTACCATATACTAGGGAATTATATGGGTGTACCGTATGCCAATGTGAATTGGTAAATTTAGTCACTAGCCTGTTAGTGACAACTTTGGAAAGCAGAGAGACCATAACCACTGAGGTTCTGGTTAGCCGAGCCTCAGTGAGACAGTTAGGCATCACACAGGGAACACATACATATAGGCCATAAACTTATGAGCACTGGGGTCCTGACTAGCAGGGTCCAGGTGACACATAACAAACATACTGACAACATAGGGTCTTCACTATGAGCACTGGGCCCTGGCTAGCAGGATCCCAGTGAGACAGTGAAAACACCCTGACATACACTCACAAACCGGCCAATAGTGGGGGTAACAAGGCTAGAAAGGGGCTACTTTCTCACAGTGAGCTACACAGACAGCATGTCAGCAGGTGCAGTAACACCAGGCTATAGTCCTGGCACAAGGACGTGTGACCTACACAGACAGCATGTCAGCAGGTGCACTAACACACCAGGCTATAGTCCCGGCACAAAGACTTGTGACGTGCGAGCTACACAGACAGCATCTCAGCAGGTGCACTAACACACCAGACTATAGTCCTGGCACAAGGACGTGTGCGCTACACAGACAGTATCTCAGCAGGTGCACTTACACACCAGGCTATTGTCCTGGCACAGGAACAAGTGACGTGTGCGATACACAGAGAGCATCTCAGCAGGTGCGTTAACACACCAAGCTGTCTTCCAGCCACTGCAAACTATGACTTGCAGTGTACATGAACATCAATGCAGCACTCGCTAAACCCTCCAGTCATCTTGTTAGAAATGGAACATGCAAAAGTCACAATTTCTTCTGGGTCTGCATAACTCGCTGACCCTTTACCAGCAAATCTGGCTCTTTAATAACTACCAGGGCCCATATCACAGATAGGGCAGACTGCAGGCAACTGTGTTAGTGCACCGTATCACAACTATTGCACTATCCGCAGCACCCCGAAGGCAGCGCATTAGTGAAAGGCAGACTAGCTGTTTGAAGCTGCTGGGTCGTGTTTCACTGTGCAGACGGCAACCTGTCCTGCATTTACGTGCACTGAGATGCCCCTGTAGGAAGCCCTCATAATAGGCACCTGCATGGGTATGTCTCTTGAGGGGAGGGGGATCACAATCCATAAGGCTCGCTTTTTCTCCATTGGCCGACTGCCCTGCAGGGATCCACTGACTGCGCCCCCGCTATGTGGTGTACGGTCCGCGACCCTCCTGACAGCTCCACTGCCTCAAGCGCCTGCATTGGTAACATGGTGCAGGCACAAAGGCAACAAATTCCCTCATTTCCATGCGACAACACCTCCATGCAAATAAGGGATCCCGCTTGTGATCGTCCAGCGCTACATGTGCTGATGTGACCTGTATTACAGATCACAAGTGTCGGTGGTCCCTCCGGTAACACCAAAGTGTTGCAGAGCTGCAGAAAGTGGGTGCACATGTCCGCTGCACCCCCAGAGGTTTGAACACCTGAGTACAATTGACCTATGTTTTTACCCCCATTTCATTGATTTATATACCTGCCTTCAGTTTAACGATCAAGGGTATATTTACAAGCCCCGTGTCCCGTGGGTGTCTCACTTTTTGTAACGCTCGGACGGTGCATAGTGCTTTTCATGGCGTGTAGATATGGTGTAAGGCAGCGCAGCGCAACTCGCTGCATGGCCTTACACTGTGTCGGGGAGGCGTACCATGGGTGTTGCGGTGGGTGTTCCCATGGCAACACCCATTGGTTTTGACGCTGTTTGGAGGCCGCATGTTCTGGTTGGCTGAGGCGAGGCAGAACCTGCTGCTCCCGTCAGGGGTGGGTGATTACACGCACTGTATAACCTGCACTCACCCTCGGGTAGCTTGGCAGAGGGCAGTCAGGCGCGTCACAGGGGCAATGTGTAAAGCATTGGCACAGCACTACCACACAACAGATACACTGAGCGTCACAAAAGAGACTTCACACAAGGTGTATGTAAACAAAGTTTGTATTCAACACACACATTATTAACACAGCATGAACATCATGCGAATGTGGGAATAGATCACATTTTTTAAATATATTGCTAGCAGTACTAGGCCCAGTTGCGTTAAACACCATAAACACTATGTACACGTGAGAAAAATACTTTCCTTCCCAGCACTGTCATTCTGTGCCAAACGTTGTCAGTACGAAACCCACCCTAGCGATTTCCCCAATTCAGTAGCAAACAGGGGTGGAGTGCATCCAGGTTCACGTTAGCAACAATACGCACATCTAGTGAAATGCCACACGTTTAAATAGCTCCACGGCCTGGGCCACAGAAGTAAAACTCAATGTTAACTGTAATAGTCTTCAGGTGAAGAAATAATGTGTGCAGCAGCACCACCGTACGATCTAACTAATCATCCGCAATCGCTCCCTCACACTCCCTCCGCACTGCCAGGTGGTGCCACGGATATCAGGCGGCTAGCATATCACACACACACTCTCTCTGAGCTCCCTAATCTGGTCCACTGATATCCGGCAGGTTAGTGGTCACTGCACTCGCAGACCCTTCTGGGTCCAAACCTTCCTCCACCCTCCAGCCACTTCATACTACTCTGCCCAATACAAGCTGGAGATGAAGGCAATCGTTTTCCAGATACTAGGCTACTCGCGGCCAGTGTCACATTTTCCAGATCACAGGGACAAGGTTAGGGAAGAAAGAGATAACGACTGATCAGGCAATAGTTAACACATGGAGGTTTGGCCACCACTCGGGAGGGTCACTTACAGGTCTGCAAAGCACAGGATAGGGTTGCAGAGGGCACACTCTAGTCACAGAAGCGCCCAGCCAGGCACTACAATTCTGAAATAGCACCCAAGTCCTCGCCTCCCTGCAAGGATTCACACTGTCTGGGGCGTGATGACTTGGGCACCCTGATGATTCCAGTTGCACACAGAGTTACCAGGTCCACACCTCCTGGGAAGGAGGCACAATGTCTGGTGCGTGATGACTGGTGTCACACCAGACAATTCCGTACCCACATGCAAAGTTCTCGATGCCATACCTCCCTAAAATGAGGCACAATGCCTGGGGCGCAGTGACTTGAGTTGACGCAGACAATTCTGTCACACAAGAAAAAGGTTTCCAATGCAGTACCTCCCCAGAATGAGGCACTAGTCTGGTATGCAATGACTTGAGTCGCATTAGGTGATTTCAATCCCACATGCAAAGTGCCTAATGCTGGGCCTCCCTGGAACGAGGCCAAAACATCTGATGCGCTGTGACTTGTGTTGCACCAGATGATTCCAATCATACGAAAAAAGGTTTCCAATTCCATACCTCCCTGATCTGAGGCACAACGTCTGGTGTGTGACACCACCACCACCACCACCACCACCCTCTTCATCATCCTTTACATCATCCTCTTCATCCTCCTCTTCATCCTCTCCCTCCCTCCTCCCTCCTCCTAGTGAATCGGACAATGCACACAATGAGCTTGCTGTCGGAGGTCGCATGAGCGAAATGCTGCATGCTCAACAAAACCGGGCCACGTGGGGCTGGTAAATCTGCTTCCTACCAACAATGCTTATGCATGTTGTGGCCCCACGATGAAGGGCCACACTCCTTGGATAGGGACAGTACTTTGAAGGATCTGCACCAGGCTAATGCGGTCTCCAGACTCAGTACTTAGTTCCATGCTCACATTGCTGCAACCAGGCGGAGTCCAGCAGACGATCTAGGCACAGAGGAGGGCACCCCTCTCCAGATGACACAGGTAGAAGGTGTAGGTCCTTCGCAGGAGGGCTTTGATGTCCCTGATACCTCCAGACAGAACAGGGGGCAAACCAACAAGCCCTTGGAGAGCACACCTCCGAGTGCCACACAGCAGCAGGCAATCTGCCTAGGCACACGCGATGCAGGAAGGGTGCACAGTCCCTTCCAAGGGGAGTAAATACTCCTGTGCACCTCAGATTCCTCTGACAGTGTGCACCGCACAGTCCAGTCTCACTGGTCCCACATCCCTGCAGGTGTAACTCTGAGTTGCTGAAGTGTGGTACCAGTAGTTATACTGAAGTGTGCCTTTGAAGTTGGGGGTGGTTTAGAGGTTCTGCCTTTGAGCCACTAATGTCTCCCCTAAATTTCAGTCCTGTCTGCCATGGGATCGTGGAATACAGATCTTAATCTTAAGTGAGCCAGGCTCTGGCTGCAAGAGGCCAAACGTCAGAACCTCTGCCTCCAATCTATCGGGCCAGGCCCTCAAACGGCAGAGGTCTGTCGTTCCAGTTGCCCAGGTTTTATAGCTGTTGCTGGGGAATGCACAGATGCGCTTCTCCTCAGCATCCAGTGGAATGAAGCTGAATTAAAAAACACACAAAAAGAGTTTTTAGAACATAGAAATGCACACTTTCTAGAAGCGCATTTACAGGGCATCATCGACAAAACCACCTTTACAACGCAAAAGAGTTTTTCATTGTGAATCCTGTGATAGTAAGCATCATGAGGCTGCTCCACGGCAATCCACTATTGTAGCCAGGAGTAACTATAAACTTTCCCCCATGTTAACCTATTGGCAGAGCAGCTCTCATGGGCAGTGAGAACACACATGGGTAATCTGCACTCCCTGGGCACATGACCTGGCGCACTCACAAGCCTGCAGGGCATGCTGGACTCAAGTCTAAGAAAACCAAAAAAAGGCATGTGTGCCCGCACAGGCCTGCTGAGATGGGCTCAGCATATTATATGAAAACACAATTCTGTAAATGTGCACATCCTGGTAAACTGTGGCAGGCTCGGTACCTTATTGAACACCATTGTGCAAGTGCACACTCTGGCCCGCAGTGGCAGGCTCAGCACATATTAAAACCCTATTGTGTGAGTGTGCACACACTGGCCTTCTGTGACGGGCTCAGTATATATTAAACCACCATTGTGTAAGTGTGCACACTCTGGCCTGCTGTGACGGGCTCGGTATATATTGAACCACCATTGTGTAAGTACGCACACACTGGCCTTCTGTGACAAGCTCAGTATATATTAAACCACCAATGTGTAAGTGCGCACACACTGTCCTGCTGTAATGAGCTCAGAATATATTAAACCACCAATGTATAAGTGCGCACACATTGGCCTGCTGTGACCGGCTCAGTATATATTAAACCACCATTGTGAAAGTGCGCACACACTGGCCTGCTGTGACCGGCTCAGTATATATTAAACCACCATTGTGTAAGTGCGCACACACTGGCCTGCTGTGACTGTCTCAGTATATATTAAACCACCATTGTGTAAGTGCGCGCACACTGGCCTGCTCAGTATATATTAAACCACCATTGTGTAAGTGTGCACACTCTGGCCTGCTGTGACAATCTCAGTATATATTAAGCCACCATTGTGTAAGTGCGCACACACTGGCCTGCTGTGACCGGCTCAGTATATATTAAACCACCATTGCGTAAGTGTGCACACTCTGGGCTGATGTGACAATCTCAGTATATATTAAACCACCATTGTGTAAGTGCGCACACACTGGCCTGCTGTGACAGGCTCCATGTATATCAAACCACCATTGTGTAAGTGCGCACACACTAGCCTGCTGTGACAGGCTTCGTATATATTAAACCACCATTGGGTAAGTGCGCACACACTGGCCTGCTGTGACGGGCTCAGTATATATTAAACCACCATTGTTTAAGTGTGCAAACTCTGGCCTGCTGTTACGAACTCAGTATATATTAAACCACCATTGTGTAAGTGTGCACACACTGGCCTGCTGTGACAGGCTCCATATATATATTTAACCACCATTGTGTAAGTGTGCACACACTGGCCTGCTGTGACAAGCTCAGTACATATTAAACCACCATTGTGAAAGTTCGCATACACTGGCCTGCTGTGACGGGCTCAGTATATATTAAACCACCATTGTGAAAGTGCGCACACACTGGCCTGCTGTGACAAGCTCAGTATATATTAAACCACCATTGTGTAAGTGTGCACACACTGGCCTGCTGTGATGGGCTCAGTATATATTATACCACCATTGTGTAAGTGTGCACACATTGGCCTGCTGTGACGGGCTACGTATATATTAAACCACCATTGTGTAAATGCGCACACACTGTCCTGCTGTGACGGGCTCAGTATATATTATACCACCATTGTGTAAGTGTGCACACATTGGCCTGCTGTGACGGGCTACGTATATATTAAACCACCATTGTGTAAGTGCGCACACACTGTCCTGCTGTGACTGGCTCGGTATATATTAAACTACCATTGGGTAAGTGGGCACACACTGGCCTGCTGTGACGGGCTCGGTATATATTAAACCACCATTGTGTAAGTGTGCATACTCTGGCCTGCTGTGACAGGCTCCATATATATTAAACCACCATTGTGTAAGTGTGCATACACTGGCCTGCTGTGACAGGCTCCGTATATATATCAGACCACCATTGTGTAAGTGTGCACACACTGGCCTGCTGTGACAAGCTCAGTATATATTATACCACCATTGTGTAAGTGTGCACACATTGGCCTGCTGTGACGGGCTACGTATATATTATACCACCATTGTGTAAGTGCGAACACATTGGCCTGCTGTGAAGGGCTCAGTATATATTAAACCACCATTGTGTAAGTGCGCACACACTGGCCTGCTGTGATGGGCTCAGTGTATATTAAACCACCATTGTGTAAGTGCACACACACTGTCCTGCTGTGACGGGCTCCGTATATATTAAACCACCATTGTGTAAGTGCACACACACTGGCCTGCTGTGACAGGCTCCTTATATATTAAACCACCATTGTGTAAGTGTGCACACACTGGCCTGCTGTGACAAGCTCAGTATATATTATACCAATATTGTGTAAGTGTGCACACACTGTCCTGCTGTGACGAGCTCAGTATATATTAAACCACCATTGTATAAGTGTGCACACACTGTCCTGCTGTGACGGGCTCCGTATATATTAAACTACCATTGGAAAGTGCGCACACACTGGCCTGCTGTGACGGGCTCGGTATATATTAAACCACCATTGTGCAAGTTTGCACACTCTGGCCTGCTGTGACAGGCTCCATATATATTAAACCACCATTGTGTAAGTGTGCACACACTGGCCTGCTGTGACAGGCTCCGTATATATCAGACCACCATTGTGTAAGTGTGCACACACTGGCCTGCTGTGACAAGCTCAGTATATATTATACCACCATTATGTAAGTGCGCACACACTGGCCTGCTGTGACGGGCTCGGTATATATTTAACCACCATTGTGTAAGTGCGCACACACTGGCCTGCTTTGACGGGCTCAGTATATATTAAAACCCTATTGTGTAAGTGTGCACACCCTGGCCTGCTGTGATGGGCTCAGTATATATTAAACCACCATTGTGAAAGTGCGCACACACTGGCCTGCTGTGACGGGCTGAGTATATATTAAACTACCATTGGGTAAGTGCGCACACACTGGCCTGCTGTGACGGGCTCAGTATATATTAAAACCCTATTGCGTGAGTGTGCACACACTGGCCTGCTGTGACGAGCTCAGTATATATTAAACCACCATTGTGTAAGTGTGCACACACTGGCCTGCTGTGACAAGCTAATTATATATTAAACCACTATTGTGTAAGTGCGCACACACTGTCCTGCTGTGACAATCTCAGTATATATTAAACTACCATTGTGTAAGTGTGCACACACTGGCCTGCTGTGATGGGCTCAGTATATATTATACCAATATTGTGTAAGTGCGCACACACTGTCCTGCTGTGACGGGCTCCGTATATATTAAACTACCATTGGGTAAGTGCGCACACACTGGCCTGCTGTGACGGGCTCGGTATATATTAAACCACCATTGTGTAAGTGTGCACACTCTGGCCTAATGTGACAGGCTCCATATATATTAAACCACCATTGTGTAAGTGTGCACACACTGGCCTGCTGTGACGGGCTACGTATATATTAAACCACCATTGTGAAAGTGCGCACACACTGGCCTGCTGTGACCGGCTCAGTATATATTAAACCACCATTGTGTAAGTGCGCACACACTGGCCTGCTCAGTATATATTAAACCACCATTGTGTAAGTGTGCACACTCTAGCCTGCTGAGACAATCTCAGTATATATTAAGCCACCATTGTGTAAGTGCGCACACACTGGCCTGCTGTGACCGGCTCAGTATATATTAAACCACCATTGCGTAAGTGTGCACACTCTGGCCTGCTGTGACAATCTCAGTATATATTAAACCACCATTGTGTAAGTGCGCACACACTGGCCTGCTGTGACAGGCTCCATGTATATTAAACCACCATTGTGTAAGTGCGCACGCACTAGCCTGCTGTGACAGGCTTCGTATATATTAAACCACCATTGGGTAAGTGCGCACACACTGGCCTGCTGTGACGGGCTCAGTATATATTAAACCACCATTGTTTAAGTGTGCAAACTCTGGCCTGCTGTTACGAGCTCAGTATATATTAAACCACCATTGTGTAAGTGTGCACACACTGGCCTGCTGTGACAGGCTCCATATATATATTTAACCACCATTGTGTAAGTGTGCACACACTGGCCTGCTGTGACAAGCTCAGTACATATTAAACCACCATTGTGAAAGTTCGCATACACTGGCCTGCTGTGACGGGCTCAGTATATATTAAACCACCATTGTGAAAGTGCGCACACACTGGCCTGCTGTGACAAGCTCAGTATATATTAAACCACCATTGTGTAAGTGTGCACACTCTGGCCTGCTGTGATGGGCTCAGTATATATTATACCACCATTGTGTAAGTGTGCACACATTGGCCTGCTGTGACGGGCTACGTATATATTAAACCACCATTGTGTAAGTGCGCACACACTGTCCTGCTGTGACGGGCTCAGTATATATTATACCACCATTGTGTAAGTGTGCACACATTGGCCTGCTGTGACGGGCTACGTATATATTAAACCACCATTGTGTAAGTGCGCACACACTGTCCTGCTGTGACTGGCTCCGTATATATTAAACTACCATTGGGTAAGTGGGCACACACTGGCCTGCTGTGACGGGCTCGGTATATATTAAACCACCATTGTGTAAGTGTGCACACTCTGGCCTGCTGTGACAGGCTCCATATATATTAAACCACCATTGTGTAAGTGTGCATACACTGGCCTGCTGTGACAGGCTCCGTATATATATCAGACCACCATTGTGTAAGTGTGCACACACTGGCCTGCTGTGACAAGCTCAGTATATATTATACCACCATTGTGTAAGTGTGCACACATTGGCCTGCTGTGACGGGCTACGTATATATTATACCACCATTGTGTAAGTGCGATCACATTGGCCTGCTGTGAAGGGCTCAGTATATATTAAACCACCATTGTGTAAGTGCGCACACACTGGCCTGCTGTGATGGGCTCAGTGTATATTAAACCACCATTGTGTAAGTGCGCACACACTGTCCTGCTGTGACGGGCTCCGTATATATTAAACCACCATTGTGTAAGTGCACACACACTGGCCTGCTGTGACAGGCTCCTTATATATTAAACCACCATTGTGTAAGTGTGCACACACTGGCCTGCTGTGACAAGCTCAGTATATATTATACCAATATTGTGTAAGTGTGCACACACTGTCCTGCTGTGACGAGCTCAGTATATATTAAACCACCATTGTATAAGTGTGCACACACTGTCCTGCTGTGACGGGCTCCGTATATATTAAACTACCATTGGAAAGTGCGCACACACTGGCCTGCTGTGACGGGCTCGGTATATATTAAACCACCATTGTGTAAGTTTGCACACTCTGGCCTGCTGTGACAGGCTCCATATACAGTATATTAAACCACCATTGTGTAAGTGTGCACACACTGGCCTGCTGTGACAGGCTCCGTATATATCAGACCACCATTGTGTAAGTGTGCACACACTGGCCTGCTGTGACAAGCTCAGTATATATTATACCACCATTATGTAAGTGCGCACACACTGGCCTGCTGTGACGGGCTCGGTATATATTTAACCACCATTGTGTAAGTGCGCACACACTGGCCTGCTGTGACGGGCTCAGTATATATTAAAACCCTATTGTGTAAGTGTGCACACCCTGGCCTGCTGTGATGGGCTCAGTATATTATTAAACCACCATTGTGAAAGTGCGCACACACTGGCCTGCTGTGACGGGCTCAGTATATATTAAACTACCATTGGGTAAGTGCGCACACACTGGCCTGCTGTGACGGGCTCAGTATATATTAAAACCCTATTGCGTGAGAGTGCACACACTGGCCTGCTGTGACGAGCTCAGTATATATTAAACCACCATTGTGTAAGTGTGCACACACTGGCCTGCTGTGACAAGCTAATTATATATTAAACCACTATTGTGTAAGTGCGCACACACTGTCCTGCTGTGACAATCTCAGTATATATTAAACTACCATTGTGTAAGTGTGCACACACTGGCCTGCTGTGATGGGCTCAGTATATATTATACCAATATTGTGTAAGTGCGCACACTGTCCTGCTGTGACGGGCTCCGTATATATTAAACTACCATTGGGTAAGTGCGCACACACTGGCCTGCTGTGACGGGCTCGGTATATATTAAACCACCATTGTGTAAGTGTGCACACTCTGGCCTGCTGTGACAGGCTCCATATATATTAAACCACCATTGTGTAAGTGTGCACACACTGGCCTGCTGTGACGGGCTACGTATATATTAAACCACCATTGTGAAAGTGCGCACACACTGGCCTGCTGTGACGGGCTCAGTATATATTAAACCACCATTGTGTAAGTGTGCACACACTGGCCTGCTGTGACAATCTCAGTATATATTAAACCACCATTGTGTAAGTGTGCACACACTGGCCTGCTGTGACGGGCTCAGTATATATTATACCACCATTGTGTAAGTGTGCACACACTGGCCTGCTGTGACGGGCTATGTATATATTATACCACCATTGTGTAAGTGCGCTCACACTGGCCTGCTGTGACAGGCTCCATGTATATTAAACCACCATTGTGTCAGTGTGCACACACTGGCCTGCTGTGACAGGCTCCGTATATATTTAACCACCATTGTGCAAGTGCGCACACACTGGCCTGCTATGACGGGCTCATTATATATGTAGGAAAGTACCATCTTGCCTGGCATGTTACCCCCATTTTTCACTGTATATATGTTGTTTTAGTTGTATGTGTCACTGGGACCCTGCCAGCCAGGGCCCCAGTGCTCATAAGTGTGCCTGACTGTGTTACCTGTGTTATGACTAACTGTCTCACTGAGGCTATGCTATCCAGAACCTCAGTGGTTATGCTCTCTCATTTCTTTCCAAATTGTCACTAACAGGCTAGTGACCAATTTTACCAATTCACATTGGCATACTGGAACACCCTTATAATTCCCTAGTATATGGTACTGAGGTACCCAGGGTATTGGGGTTCCAGGAGATCCCTATGGGCTGCAGCATTTATTTTGCCTCCCATAGGGAGCTCTGACAAATACTACACAGGCCTGCCACTGCAGCCTGAGTGAAATAATGCACACATTATTTCACAGCCATTTTCACTGCACTTAAGTAACTTATAAGTCACCTATATGTCTAACCTTTACCTGGTAAAGGTTAGGTGCAAAGTTACTTAGTGTGTGGGCACCCTGGCACTAGCCAAGGTGCTCCCACATTGTTCAGGGCAAATTCCCCGGACTTTGTGAGTGCGGGGACACCATTACACGCGTGCACTACGCATAGGTCAATACCTATGTGTAGCTTCACAATGGTAACTCCGAATATGGCCATGTAACATGTCTAAGATCATGGAATTGCCCCCTCTATGCCATCCTGGCATTGTTGGCACAATCCCATGATCCCACAGGTCTGTAGCTCAGACCCGGGTACTGCCAAACTGCCTTTTCAGGGGTTTCACTGCAGCTGCTGCTGCTGCCAACCCCTCAGACAGGTTGATGCCCTCCTGGGGTCCAGCCAGGCTTGGCCCAGGATGGCAGAACAAAGGACTTCCTCAGAGAGAGGGTGTTACACCCTCTCCCGTTGGAAAAAGGTGTTAAGGCAGGGGAGGAGTAGCCTCCCCCAGCCTCTGGAAATGCTTTCATGGGCACAGATGGTGCCCATTTCTGCATAAGCCAGTCTACACCGGTTCAGGGACCCCTTAGCCCTGCTCTGGCGCGAAACTGGACAAAGGAAAGGGGAGTGACCACTCCCCTGACCTGCACCTCCCCTGGGAGGTGCCCACAGCTCCTCCAGTGTGCTCCAGACCTCTGCCATCTTGGAAACAGAGGTGCTGCTGGCACACTGGACTGCTCTGAGTGGCCAGTGCCAGCAGGTGACGTCAGATACTCCTTCTGATAGGCTCCTTCAGGTGTTGCTAGCCTATCCTCTCTCCTAAGTAGCCAAACCCTCTTTTGTGGCTATTTAGGGTCTCTGCTTTGGGGAATTCCTTAGATAACGAATGCAAGAGCTCATCAGAGTTCTTCTGCATCTCTCTCTTCACCTTCTGCCAAGGAATCGACTGCTGACCGCGCTGGAAGCCTGCAAAACTGCAACAAAGTAGCAAAGACGACTACTGCAACTCTGTAACGCTGATCCTGCTGCCTTCTCGACTGTTTTCCTGGTGGTGCATGCTGTGGGGGTAGTCTGCCTCCTCTCTGCACTAGAAGCTCCGAAGAAATCTCCCGTGGGTCGATGGAATCTTCCCCCTGCAACCGCAGGCACCAAAGAACTGCATTACCGGTACTCTGGGTCTCCTCTCAGCACGACGAGCGAGGTCCCTTGATTCCAGCAACTCTGTCCAAGTGACTCCCACAGTCCAGTGACTCTTCAGTCCAAGTTTGGTGGAGGTAAGTCCTTGCCTCCCCACGCCAGACTGCATTGCTGGGAACCGCGTCTTTTGCAGCTACTCCGGCCTCTGTGCACTTCCGGCAGAAATCCTTTGTGCACAGCCAAGCCTGGGTCCACGCACTCTATCCTGCATTGCACGACTTTCTAAGTTGTCCTCCGGCGGCGTGGGACTCCTTTGTGCGACTTCGGGTGAGCACCGTTTCACTCTTCTTCGTAGTGCCTGTTCTGGCACTTCTGCTGGTGCTGCCTGCTTCTGAGAGGGCTCCTTGTCTTGCTGGACGCCCCTTCTGTCCCCAGACGCAATTGGCGACACCCTGTTACCTCCTGGGCCACACCAGTATCCAAAAACCCTAACCGCACGATTTGCAGCTAGCAAGGCTTGTTGGTGGTCTTTCGGCGGGAAAACACTTCTGCACGACTCTCCGCGGCGTGGGGGATCCATCCTCCAAAGGGGAAGTTTCTAGCCCTTGTCGTTCCTGCAGAATCCTCAGCTTCTACTGTCCAGTAGCAGCTTCTTTGCACCCACAGTTGGCATTTCCTGGGCATCTGCCCATCTCCGACTTGCTTGTGACTTTTGGACTTGGTCCCCTTGTTCCACAGGTACCCTCGACTGGAAATCCATCGTTGTTGCATTGCTGGTTTGTGTCTTTCCTGCAGAATTCCCCTATCACGACTCCTATGTCCTTAGGGGAACTTTAGTGCACTTTGCACCCACTTTTCAGGGTCTTGGGGTGGGCTATTTTTCTAACCCTAACTATTTTCTAATAGTCCCAGCGACCCTCTACAAGGTCACATAGGTTTGGGGTCCATTCGTGGTTCGCATTCCACTTTTGGAGTATATGGTTTGTGTTTCCCCTATCCCTATGTGTCCCCATTGCATCCTATTGTAACTATACATTGTTTGCACTGTTTTCTAAGACTATACTGCATATTTTTGGTATTGTGTACATATATCTTGTGTATATTTGCTATCCTCATACTGAGGGTACACTCTGAGATACTTTGGCATATTGTCATAAAAATAAAGTACCTTTATTTTTAGTATATCTGTGTATTGTGTTTTCTTATGATATTGTGCAAGTGACACTAGTGGTACTGTAGGAGCTTCGCTCGTCTCCTAGTTCAGCCTAAGCTGCTCGGCTAAGCTACCATTATATATCAGCCTGAGCTGCTAGACACCCTATAAACTAATAAGGGATACCTGGGCCTGGTGCAAGGTGTAAGTACCCCTTGGTACTCACTACAAGCCAGTCCAGCCTCCTACAATATATTAAACTACTATTGTGTAAGTGCGCACACACTGTCCTGCTGTGACGGGCTCCGTATATATTGAACTACCATTGTGTAAGGGTGCACACTCTGGCCTGCTGTGACAAGCTCAGTATATATTAAACCACCATTGTGTAAGTGTGCACACTCTGGCCTGCTGTGATGGGCTCCGTATATATTAAACCCCCATTGTGTAAGTGTGCAAACACTGGCCTACTGTGACAATCTCAGTATATATTAAACCACCATTGTGTAAGTGCGCACACACTGGCCTGCTGTGACAGGCTCCGTAATTATTAAACCACCATTGTGTAAGTGCGCACACACTGGCCTGCTGTGACACGCTCCGTATATATTAAACCACCATTGTGTAAGTGCGCACACAATGGCCTGCTGTGACAAGCTCAGTATATATTATACCACCATTGTGTAAGTGTGCACACACTGGCCTGCTGTGACGGGCTCTGTATATATTAAACTACCATTGGGTAAGTGCGCACACACTGGCCTGCTGTGACGGGCTCAGTATATATTAAACCACCATTGTATAAGTGTGCATACACTGGCCTGCTGTGACAGGCTCCGTATATATCAGACCACCATTGTGTAAGTGTGCACACACTGGCCTGCTGTGATGGGCTCAGTGTATATTAAACCACCATTGTGTAAGTGCGCACACACTGTCCTGCTGTGACGGGCTCCCTATATATTAAACCACCATTGTGTAAGTGCGCACACACTGTCCTGCTGTGACCCGCTCAGTATATATTTTACCACCATTGTGTAGGTGCGAACACATTGGCCTGCTGTGAGGGGCTCAGTATATATTAAACCACCATTGTGTAAGTGCGCACACACTGGCCTGCTGTGATGGGCTCAGTGTATATTAAACCACCATTGTGTAAGTGTGCACACACTGTCCTGCTGTGACGGGCTCCCTATATATTAAACCACCATTGTGTAAGTGCGCACACACTGTCCTGCTGTGACGGGCTCCATATATATTAAACCACCATTGTGTAAGTGCACACACACTGGCCTGCTGTGATAGGCTCCGTATATATTAAACCACCATTGTGTAAGTGTGCACGCACTGGCCTACTGTGACGGGCTCAGTATATATTAAACCACTATTGTGTAAGTGCGCACACACTGTCCTGCTGTGACGGGCTCCGTATATATTAAACTACCATTGGCTAAGTGCTCACACACTGGCCTGCTGTGACGGGCTCGGTATATATTAAACTACCATTGTGTAAGTGTGCACACTCTGGCCTGCTGTGACGAGCTCAGTATATAATAAACCACCATTGTGAAAGTGCGCACACACTGGCCTGCTGTGACTGGCTCAGTATATATTAAACTACCATTGGGTAAGTGTGCACACACTGTCCTGCTATGACGGGCTCAGTATATATTATACCACCATTGTGTAAGTGCGCACACACTGGCCTGCTGTGACGAGCTCAGTATATATTAAACCACCATTGTGTAAGTGTGCACACACTGGCCTGCTGTGACAATCTCAGTATATATTAAACCACCATTGTGTAAGTGCGCACACACTGGCCTGCTGTGACAGGCTCCATGTATATTAAACCACCATTGTGTAAGTGTGCACACACTGGCCTGCTGTGACAGGTTCCGTATATATTAAACCACCATTGGGTAAGCGTGCACACACTGGCCTCCTGTGACGGGCTCCGTATATATTAAACCACTATTGTGTAAGTGCGCACACACTGTCCTGCTGTGATGGGCTCCGTATATATTAAACTACCATTGTGTAAGTGTGCACACACTGGCCTGCTGTGACGGGCTCGGTATATATTAAACCACCATTGTGTAAGTGCGCACACACTGGCCTGCTGTGACGGGCTCGGTATATATTAAACCACCATTGTGTAAGTGTGCACACTCTGGCCTGCTGTGATGAGCTCAGTATATATTAAACCACCATTGTATAAGTGTGCACACACTGGCCTGCTGTGACAGGCTCCATATATATTAAACTACCATTGTGTAAGTGTGCACACACTGGCCTGCTGTGACGGGCTCAGTATATATTAAACCACCATTGTGTAAGTGTGCACACACTGGCCTGCTATGACGGGCTACGTATATATTAAACCACCATTGTGAAAGTGCGCACACACTGGCCTGCTGTGACGGGCTCGGTATATATTTAACCACCATTGTGTAAGTGTGCACACACTGGCCTGCTGTGACAGGCTCCGTATATATCAGACCACCATTGTGTAAGTGTGCACACACTGGCCTGCTGTGACAAGCTCAGTATATATTATACCACCATTGTGTAAGTGCGCACACACTGGCCTGCTGTGACGGGCTCCGTATATATTAAACCACCATTGTGAAAGTGCGCACACACTGGCCTGCTGTGACGGGCTCGGTATATATTTAACCACCATTGTGTAAGTGTGCACACACTGGCCTGCTGTGACGGGCTCAGTATATATTAAACCACCATTGTGTAAGTGTGCACACACTGGCCTGCTATGACGGGCTCAGTATATATTAAACCACCATTGTGTAAGTGTGCACACACTGGCCTGCTATGACGGGCTACGTATATATTAAACCACCATTGTGTAAATGCGCACACACTGGCCTGCTGTGACGGGCTACGTATATATTATACCACCATTGTGTAAGTGCGAACACACTGGCCTGCTGTGACCGGCTCCGTATATATTATACCACCATGGTGTAACTGCGCACACACTGGCCTGCTGTGACACGCTCCGTATATATTATACCACCATGGTGTAACTGCGCACACACTGGCCTGCTGTGACAGGTTCCATATCTATTAAAGCACCACAGCAAAGGTGAGCACATTCTGACCTACAGTGGCAGGTCCAGTATACACTGGTTAGTGCAACTTCATAACAGGTGTAGAAAGGGCTCCCGCACTTCCACACTGTATGCACAGGGGGACAGTGCCCAGCGCCCTTAGGCCACTACAAGAGAATCATCCAACTCTATGGGAAATGCTGACCCCTTAGGTAGGGAAAACCCATGTGGGGGTTCTTTCCTACCAGGGCACGGTACACCCTGGTGTTCCTGCCCTGCCTAATGCTTACCTCCTGCTCCGTCCTTCATGGGGTGCTCTAGGGGTGGCATAAGGCCTGCTCAGGGTTGGCCATGGCATGGAAGATGCCACCTTGAGCACAGGTGCACATGTGCCCCCACAGGCCTGCACTGTCAGGCCCAAGACATGGTTGACGGGCTGTCCTAGTGGGTGGCACCGTCAGTGCAGCATTTTACTAGTGTCCAGGGCTGTACCCGCCCTGGGTATGTGGTGTACCTTTTTACAGGGCACTCCTGGGTACCGCCCCACAACCATGTACATGAGTGCCCCCTTCTGGCATATGTAGGAAGCATGCGTGCACTTTCCCACTGCAGTACAGTGGGAAAGTGCCCAGAGTCCTCAGGCCAGGAAGAGTCAGCGAAAAACTGGAAGGAAAAAGCTAAATGTTTCTGGAAATCCCCTCAGAAGGGCTGTGTCCAACAGACGCACACCCAGATTTACAAGAATCTGTAAACTGGGAATGCGTCAAAACCGTACGCCTCCCCAGGGCAGGCGCAACGAGGAGAAATATTATCTCTTGTTGTTTCCTCTTTCCATGTGTGCTGCATTCTGCAGCACATATAGAGGAAAATGCCTCTCTGGGTTTTTGTGCAGGAAGATGCCCCTTTCTGACCAAAAACAATCCTGCCTACAACACAGACACCCTCGCACCAGGGTGGAGGGGTGTCTGCATTGACACTAGGCAGCAATTTGTGCGCCAGTGAGGGGGTAAAGGACAGAAATGTGCTGTATATTGTCAATACAGTGCATTTATGCCCTTTCCCTGTGGTGCAGGGCTGAGCTACCCCGTGCCACAGGGCTTGTAAATATGCCCCCAAGTGACCACCTCTATATAGGAAATGTAAAGATGCAAATTAGCATAGCAGTTGTTTCACAGGTAAAGAAATGACTCCAGCGCCTCTATAAGTTAAGCATATTTTGTTGAAAATACATGAAAAAATAAAACAAAAATAGAATAAAATGAAGGCATTCATGCAGGGTACAAATCAGCCTGATTCAAGTCTGATACACCCTGGGGTGTTTACCAGACTGATGAAGGTTTGGGGCTTTCATTGACTTAAGGGTTGTAGGAGGCTGGACTGGCTTGTAGTGAGTACCAAGGGGTACTTACACCTTGCACCAGGCCCAGTTATCCCTTATTAGTGTATAGGGTGTCTAGCAGCTTAGGCTGATAGATAATGGTAGCTTAGCAGAGCAGCTTAGGCTGAACTAGGAGACGTGTGAAGCTACTACAGTACCACTTAGTGTCATATGCACAATATCATAAGAAAACACAATACACAGTTATACTAAAAATAAAGGTACTTTATTTTTATGACAATATGCCAAAGTATCTTAGAGTGTACCCTCAGTGAGAGGATAGGAAATATACACAAGATATATATACACAATAGCAAAAATATGCAGTATAGTCTTAGAAAACAGTGCAACCAATGTATAGTTACAATAGGATGCAATGGGGAAACATAGGGATAGGGGCAACACAAACCATATACTCCAAAAGTGGAATGCGAACCACGAATGGACCCCAAACCTATGTGACCTTGTAGAGGGTCGCTGGGACTATTAGAAAATAGTGAGAGTTAGAAAAATAACCCTCCCCAAGACCCTGAAAAGTGAGTGCAAAGTGCACTAAAGTTCCCCTAAGGACAAAGAAGTCGTGTTAGAGGAATAATGCAGGAAAGACACAAACCAGCAATGCAACAACTGTGGATTTCCAATCTAGGGTACCTGTGGAACAAGGGGACCAAGTCCAAAAGTCACAAGCAAGTCGGAGATGGGCATATGCCCAGGAAATGCCAGCTGCGGGTGCAAAGAAGCTTCGACTGGACAGAAGAAGCTGAGGTTTCTGCAGGAACGAAAAGGGCTAGAGACTTCCCCTTTGGTGGACGGATCCCTCTCGCCGTGGAGAGTCGTGCAGAAGTGTTTTCCCGCCGATAGAACGCCAACAAGCCTTGCTAGCTGCAAATCGTGCGGTTAGCATTTTTGGATGCTGCTGTGGCCCAGGAGGGACCAGGAGGTCGCAAATTGGACCAGGAGGTAGAGGGGACATCGAGCAAGACAAGGAGCCCTCTTAGCAGCAGGTAGCACCCGGAAAAGTGCCAGAAACAGGCACTACGAGGATGCGTGAAACGGTGCTCATCCGAAGTTACACGAAGGAGTCCCACGTCGCCGGAGACCAACTTAGAAAGTCGTGCAATGCAGGTTAGAGTGCCGTGGACCCAGGCTTGGCTGTGCAGAAAGGATTTCCGCCGGAAGTGCACAGGGGCCGGAGAAGTTGCAAAAAACGTGGTTTCCAACAATGCAGTCTGGCGTGGGGAGGCAAGGACTTACCTCCCCCAAACTTGGACTGAAGAGTCACTGGACTGTGGGGGTCACTTGGACAGTGTCGCTGGATTCGAGGGACCTCGCTCGTCGTGCTGAGAGGAGACCCAAGGGACCGGTAATGCAGCTTTTTGGTGCCTGCGGTTGCAGGGGGAAGATTCCGTCGACCCACGGGAGATTTCTTCGGAGCTTCTAGTGCAGAGAGGAGGCAGACTACCCCCACAGCATGCACCACCAGGAAAACAGTTGAGAAGGCGGCAGGATCAGCGTTACAGAGTTGCAGTAGTCGTCTTTGCTACTATCTTGCAGTTTTGCAGGCTTCCAGCGCGGTCAGCAGTCGATTCCTTGGCAGAAGGTGAAGAGAGAGATGCAGAGGAACTCTGATGAGCTCTTGCATTCGTTATCTAAAATTTCCCCAGAGACAGAGACCCTAAATAGCCAGAAAAGAGGGTTTGGCTACCTAGGAGAGAGGATAGGCTACTAACACCTGAAGGAGCCTATCAGAAGGAGTCTCTGACGTCACCTGGTGGCACTGGCCACTCAGAGCAGTCCAGTGTGCCAGCAGCACCTCTGTTTCCAAGATGGCAGAGGTCTGAAGCACACTGGAGGAGCTCTGGACACCTCCCAGGGGAGGTGCAGGTCAGGGGAGTGGTCACTCCCCTTTCCTTTGTCCAGTTTCGCGCCAGAGCAGGGCTAAGGGGTCCCTGAACCGGTGTAGACTGGCTTATGCAGAAATGGGCACCAAAAGTGCCCATGAAAGCATTTCCAGAGGCTGGGGGAGGCTACTCCTCCCCTGCCTTCACACCATTTTCCAAAGGGAGAGGGTGTCCTTTGTTCTGCCTTCCTGGGACAAGCCTGGCTTGACCCCAGGGGGGCAGAAACCTGTCTGAGGGGTTGGCAGCAGCAGCAGCTGCAGTGAAACCCCTGAAAAGGCAGTTTGGCAGTACCAAGGTCTGTGCTACAGACCACTGGGATCATGGGATTGTGCCAACTATGCCAGGATGGCATAGAGGGGGCAATTCCATGATCATAGACATGTTACATGGCCATATTCGGAGTCACCATTGTGAAGCTACATATAGGTAGTGACCTATATGTAGTGCACGCGTGTAATGGTGTCCCCGCACTCACAAAGTCCGGTGAATTGGCCCTGAACAATGTGGGGGCACCTTGGCTAGTGCCAGGGTGCCCTCACACTAAGTAACTTTGCACCTAACCTTTACCAGGTAAAGGTTAGACATATAGGTGACTTATAAGTTACTTAAGTGCAGTGTAAAATGGCTGTCAAATAACGTGGACGTTATTTCACTCAGGCTGCAGTGGCAGGCCTGTGTAAGAATTGTCAGAGCTCCCTATGGGTGGCAAAAGAAATGCTGCAGCCCATAGGGATCTCCTGGAACCCCAATACCCTGGGTACCTCAGTACCATATACTAGGGAATTATAAGGGTGTTCCAGTAAGCCAATGTAAATTGGTAAAATTGGTCACTAGCCTGTCAGTGACAATTTGAAAGAAATGAGAGAGCATAACCACTGAGGTTCTGGTTAGCAGAGCCTCAGTGAGACAGTTAGGCACCACACAGGGAACACATACATATAGGCCACAAACTTATGAGCACTGGGGCCCTGACTAGCAGGGTCCCAGTGACAAATAACAAACATACTGAAAACATAGGGTTTTCACTGTGAGTACTGGGCCCTGGCTAGCAGGATCCCAGTGAGACAGTGAAAACACCCTGACATACACTCACAAACAGGCCAAAAGTGGGGGTAACAAGGCTAGAAAGAGGCTACTTTCTCACAAGGGTGAACTGGTGCCTCACCTCCCCCAAAACCAGGGCTGTCTGACGGGGATGCGGGGGCACTTATCCCCAGACACTTGCTTTCTCGGGGCCCTGTGGTCATGCTGCAAAGTCTGTTTACACTTTTTGATGAAAGCCTGCCCTGTTTATTTCTGATGAGGCAGCTATCTCGGCCTCACCACTAGATGGCACCAGATACTGGCGCTGTCCGGTTTTCTCTTTAGAACGTAGGGAGTTATTTACAAGCACTGTGGCGCAGGGCAGCATAGCAAGTGGCCTTGAAGCGCCGCCCTGTGTCACAGGAAAAGGGTAGGAATCCACCGTATTTACAAGATGCGTTGCATTTTTGTCCTTTCCCCCTGCGCTGGTGCACAATGGGCTGCCTAGTGACGACGCAGGCAGTGTTGCTCTGACCGAGGCAGCGTTGCACCCTGGCGCAAGGGTGCCTGCGTCTCAGCAGGATTGTTTTTGTGCAGGAAGGGACACCTTCCTGCACATAAACAATCCATGGAGGCTTTTTCCTCTTTGTGTGCGTTGTAGAATGCAGCACACATGGAGAAAGGACACAATGAGGAGAAATAGAGAGATATCTCATACTGTGTCCCCTGTGGAGGTGTTAAATTTTGATGCATTCCCAGGATGCAGATTCCTGTAAATCTGGGAATGCGTCAAAACCCATGGGTGATGCATGGGAAAACCCACTGCAACAGCCATATTACAGAGACTTGCGCTGCGTTGCCTTACACCATATCTATGAGGTCAGGAAGCGCCACGCGAAGCGGCTTTGTACATGTGGGCCTGCACTGTGCGCCGACGTCGCGTCCCAAAAAGTGAAGCACCAGCTGCGCAGGGGGCTTGTAAATAAGAGACTCATGCTACGTGTGACCCCTGATAAAATGCTTGACCTGGTCCCCATAAAATCGTGACGCATGCCTGCCTTAAAGTGAGCCATCCTTCATGAGTTCTGGGCTCCCCCGGTGCTTACACCAGCTCTTGAGACCCCCTTCTTAGAGAAGTGACTGCTACCTGACCCTGTGCTCTTGACTGGCACTGTCCCTTCTCCTCAACTCCCTTTCTTCACCTTCCCCCTCCTGCCCTCCTTACCACCGGTTGCCTGCTTTTATCCTCCCTCTTCCTGCCTGACTGTCCCAATCGACCATCCTGACCCCCCTCTTAAAAACCTTCTGAGACCCCACTGCCCCCCTCCTTCCGAGCTCCCTCGCTGGCGACCCTTCTGAGGCCGCCGCCTGCGCAGACCTACCGCGCCTGGTGATCGCACACCTGTGGACCCCCAGGGGTAGGTTTATTAAGAGTTTGCGTCACTTTTGTGGCACCGCGCGAAGCAAAATCATCTTTATTTACGTGCCGTGTAAAGCACCTTTGTGTGGTTAGTAAATACAAAGTAACGCAAGGCAGCGCACACTGGTGCCGTGGAGACCTGGCATCGGGAAGGTGTTCCATGGATGGAGCCTGGGCGTTCCCACGCATCCACGTGTGGATTTTGGCTCATTCCCAGGTTATCAAAGACTTTTAAACTTGGGAATGTATAAAAAATTCTACGCCTTCCCCCGTGAGGTGCAACATGTCTACTCCTGCTCGCTGTTCCTCTTTCTATGCGTTGTGTTCTGCAGCGCACATAGAGGACAGCGCCGCAGAGGCTTGTATGTGTGCGGTACGTGTCCCTTCCTGCACAAAAGTAATCCTGCACGCAACGCAGACACCCTTGCACCCTGGCGCACGAGCCCGCGTTGGCAGCGCGCAGGGCGCCAGCGCAGGCAGAGCAGGAGTGCGCCGCGCCTTCGTTGCTGTGGCACATTCTGCCCTCTCCCTCAGCGGCTTCGCTTCCTGCCCTGCGCGTGGCAAAATGAGTAAATCTGCCCAAGGCCTCGTTTGCGAAGGCGTAAAACCTCAGCGTAAGCACCCAAAGTCCTCCCCTGCCCTCACTGCCCAGCACCCCAGGCCTCTGCCCCAGAGCTTGGTTTGGGGCAGGTGCCCACATATGTCACACCCTATCCCGCTGGGGGGGGCCTGATATGTACCCCTGCCCCCCAGGGAGGAGGAAGCTGCCCTGTGCAGGGACCCCCCGAGGGCGACCCCTCATCTGTGCAGAAACTACCCTGTGTCTGATTGGACGAGACGGCCTGGGGGGCGGAAGAGCGGAGCAAGGCGCTTAGAAGCGCGAAACACTTTAGACAATCTGCCTTGTGAACAGCGGTAGCTGTGGGAACAGAGAGGCGCCCAGGGGTTACCACTCAAAGCTGGGCCACCCGGGGGGGTGCAGGGGGTGCAGGGGTGCAACCACCAACGAGGGCTAAGACTCCTCAATCCCTGGGGAGTCCAGTCTCCTCAACCTTGTATGCGGCTCAGCGGGTTAATGCACCTCCTGCAGGCATCAGTGCTGGAGCCCTCCCCCCCCGCCCTGTGCCAGGGCCCCCGCCTGGTGCCACCGCTCCGCAGCTATTTTAAACCTGGAAACAGCAGGAAAAAACCACGGAGGTGAAGGCCAGGGGAGGGAACAGGTGCTTCTGGCCCCTGAGCCATCCAAGGGCCACAGCCGGGGCCCTCAGTGGAAACAGCTGCTGCCTGGCCCCTGAGCCATCCAAGGGCCACAGCCGGGGCCCTCAGTGGAAACAGCCCCTGCCTGGCCCCTGAGCCATCCAAGGGCCACAGCCGGGGCCCTCAGTGGAAACAGCTCCTGCCTGGCCCCTGAGCCAGCCAAGGGCCACAGCCGGGGCCCTCAGTGGAAACAGCTGCTGCCTGGCCCCTGAGCCATCCAAGGGCCACAGCCGGGGCCCTCAGTGGAAACAGCTGCTGCCTGGCCCCTGAGCCGTCCAAGGGCCACAGCCGGGGCCCTCAGTGGAAACAGGTGCTTCTGGCCCCTGAGCCAGCCAAGGGCCACAGCCGGGGCCCTCAGTGGAAACAGCTCCTGCCTGGCCCCTGAGCCAGCCAAGGGCCACAGCCGGGGCCCTCAGTGGAAACAGCTGCTGCCTGGCCCCTGAGCCGTCCAAGGGCCACAGCCGGGGCCCTCAGTGGAAACAGGTGCTTCTGGCCCCTGAGCCAGCCAAGGGCCACAGCCGGGGCCCTCAGTGGAAACAGGTGCTGCCTGGCCCCTGAGCCATCCAAGGGCCACAGCCGGGGCCCTCAGTGGAAACAGCCCCTGCCTGGCCCCTGAGCCAGCCAAGGGCCACAGCCGGGGCCCTCAGTGGAAACAGCCGCTGCCTGGCCCCTGAGCCAGCCAAGGGCCACAGCCGGGGCCCTCAGTGGAAACAGCTGCTGCCTGGCCCCTGAGCCAGCCAAGGGCCACAGCCGGGGCCCTCAGTGGAAACAGGTGCTTCTGGCCCCTGAGCCAGCCAAGGGCCACAGCCGGGGCCCTCAGTGGAAACAGGCTGGGAGAGGAAGCAGGTGTTGCCTGGCCCCTGAGCCAGGCATGGGCCACAGCCGGGGCCCTCAGTGGAAACAGCTGCTGCCTGGCCCCTGAGCCGTCCAAGGGCCACAGCCGGGGCCCTCAGTGGAAACAGGTGCTTCTGGCCCCTGAGCCATCCAAGGGCCACAGCCGGGGCCCTCAGTGGAAACAGGTGCTTCTGGCCCATGAGCCAGCCAAGGGCCACAGCCGGGGCCCTCAGTGGAAACAGGTGCTTCTGGCCCCTGAGCCAGCCAAGGGCCACAGCCGGGGCCCTCAGTGGAAACAGCTCCTGCCTGGCCCCTGAGCCAGCCAAGGGCCACAGCCGGGGCCCTCAGTGGAAACAGGTGCTTCTGGCCCCTGAGCCAGCCAAGGGCCACAGCCGGGGCCCTCAGTGGAAACAGCTGCTGCCTGGCCCCTGAGCCATCCAAGGGCCACAGCCGGGGCCCTCAGTGGAAACAGCCCCTGCCTGGCCCCTGAGCCAGCCAAGGGCCACAGCCGGGGCCCTCAGTGGAAACAGCCGCTGCCTGGCCCCTCAGCCATCCAAGGGCCACAGCCGGGGCCCTCAGTGGAAACAGCCGCTGCCTGGCCCCTCAGCCATCCAAGGGCCACAGCCGGGGCCCTCAGTGGAAACAGCCGCTGCCTGGCCCCTCAGCCATCCAAGGGCCACAGCCGGGGCCCTCAGTGGAAACAGCCGCTGCCTGGCCCCTGAGCCAGCCAAGGGCCACAGCCGGGGCCCTCAGTGGAAACAGCTCCTGCCTGGCCCCTGAGCCATCCAAGGGCCACAGCCGGGGCCCTCAGTGGAAACAGCTCCTGCCTGGCCCCTGAGCCATCCAAGGGCCACAGCCGGGGCCCTCAGTGGAAACAGCTCCTGCCTGGCCCCTGAGCCAGCCAAGGGCCACAGCCGGGGCCCTCAGTGGAAACAGGTGCTTCTGGCCCCTGAGCCAGCCAAGGGCCACAGCCGGGGCCCTCAGTGGAAACAGCTGCTGCCTGGCCCCTGAGCCAGCCAAGGGCCACAGCCGGGGCCCTCAGTGGAAACAGCTGCTGCCTGGCCCCTGAGCCATCCAAGGGCCACAGCCGGGGCCCTCAGTGGAAACAGGTGCTTCTGGCCCCTGAGCCAGCCAAGGGCCACAGCCGGGGCCCGCAGTGGAAACAGGCTGGGAGAGGAAGCAGGTGTTGCCTGGCCCCTGAGCCAGGCATGGGCCACAGCCGGGGCCCTCAGTGGAAACAGCTGCTGCCTGGCCCCTGAGCCGTCCAAGGGCCACAGCCGGGGCCCTCAGTGGAAACAGGTGCTTCTGGCCCCTGAGCCGTCCAAGGGCCACAGCCGGGGCCCTCAGTGGAAACAGGTGCTTCTGGCCCATGAGCCAGCCAAGGGCCACAGCCGGGGCCCTCAGTGGAAACAGGTGCTTCTGGCCCCTGAGCCAGCCAAGGGCCACAGCCGGGGCCCTCAGTGGAAACAGCTCCTGCCTGGCCCCTGAGCCAGCCAAGGGCCACAGCCGGGGCCCTCAGTGGAAACAGGTGCTTCTGGCCCCTGAGCCAGCCAAGGGCCACAGCCGGGGCCCTCAGTGGAAACAGCTGCTGCCTGGCCCCTGAGCCATCCAAGGGCCACAGCCGGGGCCCTCAGTGGAAACAGGTGCTTCTGGCCCCTGAGCCAGCCAAGGGCCACAGCCGGGGCCCTCAGTGGAAACAGCTGCTGCCTGGCCCCTGAGCCAGCCAAGGGCCACAGCCGGGGCCCTCAGTAGAAACAGCTGCTGCCTGGCCCCTGAGCCATCCAAGGGCCACAGCCGGGGCCCTCAATGGAAACAGGTGCTTCTGGCCCCTGAGCCAGCCAAGGGCCACAGCCGGGGCCCTCAGTGGAAACAGGCTGGGAGAGGGAGCAGGTGTTGCCTGGCCCCTGAGCCAGGCACGGGCCACAGCCGGGGCCCTCAGTGGAAACAGCTGCTGCCTGGCCCCTGAGCCATCCAAGGGCCACAGCCGGGGCCCTCAGTGGAAACAGGTGCTTCTGGCCCCTGAGCCAGCCAAGGGCCACAGCCGGGGCCCTCAGTGGAAACAGCTGCTGCCTGGACCCTGAGCCAGCCAAGGGCCACAGCCGGGGCCCTCAGTGGAAACAGCTGCTGCCTGGCCCCTGAGCCATCCAAGGGCCACAGCCGGGGCCCTCAATGGAAACAGGTGCTTCTGGCCCCTGAGCCAGCCAAGGGCCACAGCCGGGGCCCTCAGTGGAAACAGGCTGGGAGAGGGAGCAGGTGTTGCCTGGCCCCTGAGCCAGGCACGGGCCACAGCCGGGGCCCTCAGTGGAAACAGCTGCTGCCTGGCCCCTGAGCCGTCCAAGGGCCACAGCCGGGGCCCTCAGTGGAAACAGGTGCTTCTGGCCCCTGAGCCGTCCAAGGGCCACAGCCGGGGCCCTCAGTGGAAACAGGCTGGGAGAGGGAGCAGGTGTTGCCTGGCCCCTGAGCCAGGCATGGGCCACAGACGGGGCCCTCAATGGAGAGAGGCCAGGAAAGGGAACAGGCGCTGCCTGGCCCCTGAGCCAGCCAAGGGCCACAGCCGGGGCCCTCAGTGAGACATGTCACAAAAGGTCTGCAGACTGAGAGCTGACAAAGTATCCGCTAAACTGGAATTAATGCTTGACATACAAATGTAGTAATCTGAATGTTTTGGGGCATATTTTGAAAGAATGGGTTTAGGGCCTCACAGTCCCTGCGCCACCGGGAGAGGGCTGGAATGTCGGTATCACAAGATATGGCGCATTCCCGTCCTCTCCCTTGTGGGCACACGTGCACCAAGGCGCTAGAGTGTCTGCGCTGCAGGGAGGATTGTTTTTGTGAAGGAAGGGGCACCTTCCTGATGAGAAACACCCTGGGGGGGCTTTTTCCTCTTTCTAAGTGACCCTGGAAAGAGATGGAAAATGAGGCGAAATGAAGATATTTCTGCTGGAGCCCTGAGACTGATGCCTTCCCAGTAGGGTGACCACCTGGCATTGAGGCAAATTCTGGACAGGACTGTAAAACATTCAGGACAAAGGGTCAAAATTCAGGACAAAAATTCAGGACAAAGGGTCAGAATTCAGGACATAAATTCAAGAACAAACATCAGTTTTACAGACACACGCAAGAGAGGCCATGCCTCACTATGTTGTCAGTGCATTTATTTACTCTTTTTTAACATAGCACTATTTATTCACTGTGGTCTTTTTGTGATTGCCTCCTGGTGTGCTACATTCAGGTGTCACATTACATCCTTGTTCAGTAGTAAATTAATGTCCTTCAGCACTGCGTTTAGGCCATCACCCCTACCCAAATCTACCCAATCTTTCTTGAAGAAAAGCTGACAGCAAAAATTTTATTATGTTTCTGAACATTTTAAAACCCCTGGCAAACAGTTTGGGAAAAATTAAGGTAATTAAACTTATGCTAGTTTAAACAAATTGAACAAAAACATCTGGCTTACCCCAACCGCCCATGGACTTTAAAATTAATTAGGCAGGGCAGATGGTGTGGACAGCAGTCTCACACCTAATGTCAGGATATGAGGTACCCACAAAAACAACAAGTGATGGACGGAATGCTGAACATTGTCAAACACTCACCCCCAGTCATAAATCTGGGTTTAATCCATCGTTCTTTTGCTCACCATGCCACCCCAGTTTGGACCCAGCCATATGCAAATCAGCCTTGACCCTGTTCGTCATGGGAACAGTCCAGCCCGAACTGCCAAGCCAGGTACCCACAACTTGTCTGTGGTCTCACAGCACTAGAGTGTATGTCCGGGACTCTACATTTATCTCAGAAATGGGAGCCCGGACTACCATCAAAGATCATAAAAGAGGAGGATGACATTGAGATCAAATGGGAGATCCACGGCAAGTAATTCAAAAGGTTGCTGCTGAGAACTGGATAAATAAGGAAGAGAAGAACATTTTTGTTAATTCTGAACTGTTCTGGAAACAAGTACCTTTATATGATTAAAACAAATCATTGAATTAGGTGATGCAATTTCCACCCATCACTGTCTGTGCAAATGTAATGGTCATTTCAATCAAAAATGTGTTGTCTGTAATGGCAGTGTGTTACTGCACCATGCATACTTCACTCCACTCTGCTCTGCACCACTGCACCTTACTCTGTATCACTCCACTTTACACCACTCCATGCCACTGCACTGCACTCGTCTCTATTTTGAAACACTCCACATTATGCCTCTGAACTCTAAGCTGCTTCACACTATGCCTCTGTACTCTACTCTGTACCACTCTACTCTGTGCCAATGCACTTTACGCCTCTCTACACCACTGCGCTCTGCGCCTCTGTACGCTATACCACTCCAGTCTAGGCAACACCAATCTAGTCCGCACAACTCCACTCTATGCCACTCTGCAACACTGCACTGTACGCCACTGCACTCTAAGCTAATACACTCTATGCTAATGCACTTTACTCTGTAACACTCAACTCTATGCCCCTGCACTCTACGTCAATACACTGTACGTCACTCTACTCTGAAACAATCTATTCTATGCCACTGCACTATATGCCACTCTGACCACTGCACTCTAGTTCAATGCACTCTACACCACTGCATGCTGACACTCTACTCTGTAACACTGCACTGGCCGCCAGTGTACTCTACAGGACTCTACTTTGTACTACTACATTCTGCACCAATACACTCTATTTCACTGCACTCTATGCCACTCTACTCTAACACCCTGCACTCTATGCCACTTCCCTCTATGCCAGCGTACGCTCAACTACTGCACTGTGTGCCACTGCCCTTTACTCTGCACCACTGTACAATATGCCACTGTTCTGTGTACCACTTTATACCACTGCACTGACACTCTACTCTGCAACACTGCACTCTACACCACTCTATTTGGTACTACTGCATTCTATGCCACTGCACTGTGCATCACTGCACTCTACGCCACTGCACTCTAGGCACTATGCTCTACTTTGCACTGCACCACTCTACAATACTCCACTCTGCACCACTCTACGCCACTGCACTCTATGCCACGAGTCTACTCTGCACTCTGACACTGAACCACTCTGCATTACTGCACTCTCTGCCACTCTATTGTATGCCACTCTACTCCAGTCTATGCTGCTCTACCCCATGGCACTCTATGCCGCTGCACTCTGCGCCAATGCATTCTAAACAACTGCACTGTGCACCACTGCCCTCTACCCTGCACCATTGTACTCTATGGCAGTGGTTCCCAACCTGTGGTCCGGGGACCCCTGGGGGTCCGTTAAGCCTTCTCAGGGGGTCTGCGACTAAGAAAATTAAAAAATATTAACAAATATTGACAAATTAGGTCCCCAGCTTCCAGTAATGACTCAGACGGGGGTCCCCGGATTCCAATGATGATTCAGTGGGGGTCCCTGGGTTCCATTAATGTTAAAGTGGGGGTCCACAGAAATCAAAAGGTTGGGAACCACTGCTCTATGGCACTACTTTCTGTGACACTCTACTCCATTCCACTCTATATCACTGACTCTACTCTGCAACTTTGCACTCTCCGCCTCTGTACTGTACGCCAATCTACTCTGTACTACTGCATTCTACGCCACTGCAGTCTATGCCACTCTATCTTCACTCCACTCTACGCAACTGCACTCTACAGCACTATACTGTACTCTGCACACTACCCCACTGCACTCTCTGTCACGCAAGTCCACTCTGCACTCTACACTCTGCCATTCTACTCCACTGCACTCTATGCCACTCTACTCTGTCCCACGCCACTCTATGCCCCTGCACTCTAAACCACTGCACTGTACTCTGCACCACTGGGCTCTATGCCACTGATCCTATGCCACTCTACTCCACTCCACACCACTATGCCACTAACTTTTAGCCACGCTGAGCAGCAGCCTATCGGGTGTATATCATTGAATACAATTACATCATAATATAGGCTGCAACAAAATGCGCACATACATTTCATTTAATTAAAAAAACAGTGCTTCTCAAATACAGTTTTTTATAATATACAGTTTATACCTAGTACTAATATTTTTTATAACATTCCATTAACCACACACTCCACAGCTCACCTTGGAGCACCATTACAGCACCTCTCTAAAGGAAAATATCTGTGCCATCAGAAAGCTTCAAGTGACTCCTTTGACTGACGTTAATGCAGGTTTTCAAGCCCTTTGCATTTGCAGATTTAAAAGTTGCCCATATTTACATTTCTTTAGGGAAGGAGACCCCCTGGCAAGAAGGCCTTTTGTTATCTGTCTGCCCCTCCCTCAGACCCCCTGCCTTGCAATCCAGGAAACTCCTCTGCCCGTAATTTCGCCCTGCCTCGGTGTCCTCCGGTGTCCTCCGGTGTCCTCCGGTGTCCTCCGGGGAAAGGCTAAAATTACGGACAAATGCCTCCGTTAAGCTTTCATCAGGGACAACGGACGGGGGGTGACCCTACTTCCCAGCATTACAGATCCTTGTAGATGTGGGAACGCGCCAAACCCGGGGGGGTGCACAGGAGAACACACCACAGCGCCCATGGTTGTGCTGTGCAGCCCACGTGCAGTATGAGGTTGTCACCCTGTGTCGTTGCCCCAGTCTTTCCATCACAACCCGTGAGTGTCCCATGAACGCGCTTCTTCTACAAAGCGCCTCATAGTGCATTCGGCGCTAGGAAGATGCCGCCTTTCCAGGCCCTGCTGGCGCCGAGGGTTCATGCGCCCGGGCATGTGTGCTGTGGTACAACACGGTGCGCACTGCTGTGCTGTCACACCCCTTGTTATCACCTACCTAACCTGAAATACTAGTTATAGCACGTGATGTTACACGTGCAGTGTGGGTGGTGCGTGATGCGCGTGCAGTGATGTTACTCGTGCAGTGTGGGTGGTGCGTGATGTGCATGCAGTGATGTTACTCATGCAGTGTGGCTGGTACGTGATGTGCAGTGTGGGTGGTGCGTGATGTGCGTGCAGTGATGTTACTCGTGCAGTGTGGGTGGTGCGTGATGTGCAGCATGGGTGGTACATGTGCGCACAGTTACAGAGTACATGATGTTACTCATGCAGTGTGGGTGGTACGTGATGTGCAGTGTGGGTGGTGCGTGATGTGCGTGCAGTGATTTTACTCGTGCAGTGTGGGTGGTGCATGTTGTGCGCACAGTTACAGAGCGCATTATGTTACTCGTTCAGTGTGGGTGGTGCGTGATGTGCGTGCAGTGATGTTTCACGTGCAGTGCGGGCAGTCCGTCATGTGCAGTGTGGGAGGTGCGTGTTGTGCGTGTTGTACGCGTAGTTACGGAGCACTGGATGTTACTCGTGCAGTGTGGGTGGAGCGTGATGGATGTGCAGTGATGTTACTCGTGCAGTGCAGGCGGTCCGTGATGTGCAGTGTGGGTGGTGCGTGATGTACATGCAGTGATGTCACTCGTGCAGTGCGCTGTCCATGATGTGCAGTGTGGGTGGTGTGTGATGTGCGTGCAGTGATGTTACATGTGCAGTGTGGGTAGTGCGTGATGTGCTTCCAGTGATGTTACTCGTGCAGTGTGGGTGGTGCGTGATGTGCGTGCAGTGATGTTACATGTGCAGTGCAGGCGGTCGGTGATGTGCAGTGTGGGTGGTGCAGTGATGTTACACGTGCAGTGCGGGCGGTCCGTGATGTGCAGTGTGGGTGGTGCGTGATGTACATGCAGTGATGTCACTCGTGCAGTGCGCTGTCCATGATGTGCAGTGTGGGTGGTGTGTGATGTGCGTGCAGTGATGTTACATGTGCAGTGTGGGTAGTGCGTGATGTGCTTCCAGTGATGTTACTCGTGCAGTGCGGGCAGTCTGTGATGTGCAGTGTGGGGGGGGGGTGATGTACATGCAGTGATGTTACTCGTGCAGTGCAGGCGGTCGGTGATGTGCAGTGTGGGTGGTGCGTGATGTTACACGTGCAGTGTGGGTGGTGCGTGATGTGCGTGCAGTGATGTTACTCGTGCAGTGTGGGTGGTGCGTGATGTACATGCAGTGATGTTACTCGTGCAGTGCAGGCGGTCGGTGATGTGCAGTGTGGGTGGTGCGTGATGTTACATTTGCAGTGTGGGAAGTGCGTGATGTACATGCAGTGATGTCACTCGTGCAGTGCGCTGTCCATGATGTGCAGTGTGGGTGGTGTGTGATGTGCGTGCAGTGATGTTACATGTGCAGTGTGGGTAGTGCGTGATGTGCTTCCAGTGATGTTACTCGTGCAGTGCGGGCGGTCCGTGATGTGCAGTGTGGGGGGGGGGTGATGTACATGCAGTGATGTCACTCGTGCAGTGCGCTGTCCATGATGTGCAGTGTGGGTGGTGTGTGATGTGCGTGCAGTGATGTTACATGTGCAGTGTGGGTAGTGCGTGATGTGCTTCCAGTGATGTTACACGTGCAGTGTGGGTAGTGCGTGATGTGCTTCCAGTGATGTTACACGTGCAGTGCGGGCGGTCTGTGATGTGCAGTGTGGGGGGGGGGGGTGTGATGTACATGCAGTGATGTTACTCGTGCAGTGCAGGCGGTCCGTGATGTGCAGTGTGGGTGGTGCGTGATGTACATGCAGTGATGTCACTCGTGCAGTGCGCTGTCCATGATGTGCAGTGTGGGTGGTGTGTGATGTGCGTGCAGTGATGTTACATGTGCAGTGTGGGTAGTGCGTGATGTGCTTCCAGTGATGTTACTCGTGCAGTGCGGGCAGTCTGTGATGTGCAGTGTGGGGGGGGGGGTGATGTACATGCAGTGATGTTACTCGTGCAGTGCAGGCGGTCGGTGATGTGCAGTGTGGGTGGTGCATGTTGTGCGCACAGTTACAGAGCACATGATGTTACTCATGCAGTGTGGGTGGTACGTGATGTGCGTGCAGTGATTTTACTCGTGCAGTGTGGGTGGTGCATGTTGTGCGCACAGTTACAGAGCACATGATGTTACATGTGCAGTGTGGGTAGTGCGTGATGTGCTTCCAGTGATGTTACTCGTGCAGTGCGGGCAGTCTGTGATGTGCAGTGTGGGGGGGGGGGTGATGTACATGCAGTGATGTTACTCGTGCAGTGCAGGCGGTCGGTGATGTGCAGTGTGGGTGGTGCATGTTGTGCGCACAGTTACAGAGCACATGATGTTACTCATGCAGTGTGGGTGGTACGTGATGTGCGTGCAGTGATTTTACTCGTGCAGTGTGGGTGGTGCATGTTGTGCGCACAGTTACAGAGCACATGATGTTACTCGTTCAGTGTGGGTGGTGCGTGATGTGCGTGCAGTGATGTTACACGTGCAGTGCGGGCAGTCCGTCATGTGCAGTGTGGGAGGTGCGTGTTGTACGCGTAGTTACGGAGCACTGGATGTTACTCGTGCAGTGTGGGTGGAGCGTGATGGATGTGCAGTGATGTTACACGTGCAGTGCGGGCGGTCCGTGATGTGCAGTGTGGGTGGTGCGTGATGTACATGCAGTGATGTCACTCGTGCAGTGCGCTGTCCATGATGTGCAGTGTGGGTGGTGTGTGATGTGCGTGCAGTGATGTTACATGTGCAGTGTGGGTAGTGCGTGATGTGCTTCCAGTGATGTTACTCGTGCAGTGCGGGCAGTCTGTGATGTGCAGTGTGGGGGGGGGGGGTGATGTACATGCAGTGATGTTACTCGTGCAGTGCAGGCGGTCGGTGATGTGCAGTGTGGGTGGTGCATGTTGTGCGCACAGTTACAGAGCACATGATGTTACTCATGCAGTGTGGGTGGTACGTGATGTGCGTGCAGTGATTTTACTCGTGCAGTGTGGGTGGTGCATGTTGTGCGCACAGTTACAGAGCACATGATGTTACTCGTTCAGTGTGGGTGGTGCGTGATGTGCGTGCAGTGATGTTACACGTGCAGTGCGGGCAGTCCGTCATGTGCAGTGTGGGAGGTGCGTGTTGTACGCGTAGTTACGGAGCACTGGATGTTACTCGTGCAGTGTGGGTGGAGCGTGATGGATGTGCAGTGATGTTACTCGTGCAGTGCGGGCGGTCCGTGATGTGCAGTGTGGGTGGTGCGTGATGTACATGCAGTGATGTCACTCGTGCAGTGCGCTGTCCATGATGTGCAGTGTGGGTGGTGTGTGATGTGCGTGCAGTGATGTTACATGTGCAGTGTGGGTAGTGCGTGATGTGCTTCCAGTGATGTTACTCGTGCAGTGCGGGCAGTCTGTGATGTGCAGTGTGTGGGGGGGGGTGATGTACATGCAGTGATGTTACTCGTGCAGTGCAGGCGGTCGGTGATGTGCAGTGTGGGTGGTGCATGTTGTGCGCACAGTTACAGAGCACATGTTACTCATGCAGTGTGGGTGGTACGTGATGTGCGTGCAGTGATTTTACTCGTGCAGTGTGGGTGGTGCATGTTGTGCGCACAGTTACAGAGCACATGATGTTACTCGTTCAGTGTGGGTGGTGCGTGATGTGCGTGCAGTGATGTTACACGTGCAGTGCGGGCAGTCCGTCATGTGCAGTGTGGGAGGTGCGTGTTGTACGCGTAGTTACGGAGCACTGGATGTTACTCGTGCAGTGTGGGTGGAGCGTGATGGATGTGCAGTGATGTTACACGTGCAGTGCGGGCGGTCCGTGATGTGCAGTGTGGGTGGTGCGTGATGTACATGCAGTGATGTCACTCGTGCAGTGCGCTGTCCATGATGTGCAGTGTGGGTGGTGTGTGATGTGCGTGCAGTGATGTTACATGTGCAGTGTGGGTAGTGCGTGATGTGCTTCCAGTGATGTTACTCGTGCAGTGCGGGCAGTCTGTGATGTGCAGTGTGGGGGGGTGATGTACATGCAGTGATGTTACTCGTGCAGTGCAGGCGGTCGGTGATGTGCAGTGTGGGTGGTGCGTGATGTTACATTTGCAGTGTGGGAAGTGCGTGATGTTGCACGTGCATCACTAGTAGTGCTATGTGCGCTTACCTGGCAGAGAGAGCCTTCAGTGCGCTTTATACACAGGAGGGGCACTGGAGGGAGGGGTCAGCTGAATGTTCACAGCTCAGGGCATTGTAAGATCTCTCCAGGACCGAGCAGCTTCCGGTCTGAGCCAGGAGAACCCCGGGAGGAAACCAGCAGCCGGGGGGTGTCCCCCCAGGTCCCGCTGAACGTAACCTCCAGTGTCAGCAGCGGGCGTCAAAACCAACGAGCAGGCCCCGGTCATAGGAAACAAGTAGCCACAACAGGCGGTGTCTCCTCAGGACCCGCCTGAACTTAACCTCTGACGCCAGCAGTGGTCGTCACACGAAACCATCAGTCTGGAGCCATTAATGATCATTACTGCCCGGATCCATTAATGATCATTACTGCACGCAGCCATTAGTGATCGTTACTGCCCGGAGCCTTTAGTGATCGTTACTGCCCGGAGCCTTTAGTGATCGTTACTGCCTGGAGCCTTTAGTGATCGTTACTGCCTGGAGCAATTAGTGATTGTTACTGCCCGGAGCCTTTAGTGATCGTTACTGCCCGGAGCCATTAGTGATCGTTACTGCCCGGATCCATTAATGATCATTACTGCCCGGAGCCTTTAGTGATCGTTACTGCCCGGAGCCATTAGTGATCGTTACTGCCCGGAGCCTTTAGTGATCGTTACTGCCCGGAGCCTTTAGTGATCGTTACTGCCCGGAGCCTTTAGTGATCGTTACTGCCCGGAGCCATTAGTGATTGTTACTGCCCGGAGCCTTTAGTGATCGTTACTGCCCGGAGCAATTAATGATCGTTACTGCCTGGAGCAATTAATGATTGTTACTGCCCGGAGCCTTTAGTGATCGTTACTGCCCGGAGCCTTTAGTGATCGTTACTGCCTGGAGCAATTAGTGATTGTTACTGCCCGGAGCCTTTAGTGATCGTTACTGCCCAGAGCCTTTAGTGATCGTTACTGCCTGGAGCAATTAGTGATTGTTACTGCCCGGAGCCATTAGTGATTGTTACTGCCCGGAGCCATTAGTGATTGTTACTGCCCGGAGCCATTAGTGATCGTTACTGCCCGGAGCCATTAGTGATCGTTACTGCCCGGAGCCATTAGTGATCGTTACTGCCCGGAGCCATTAGTGATCGTTACTGCCCGGAGCCTTTAGTGATCGTTACTGCCCGGAGCCTTTAGTGATCGTTACTGCCTGGAGCAATTAGTGATTGTTACTGCCCGGAGCCTTTAGTGATCGTTACTGCCCGGAGCCTTTAGTGATCGTTACTGCCTGGAGCAATTAGTGATTGTTACTGCCCGGAGCCTTTAGTGATCGTTACTGCCCGGAGCCTTTAGTGATTGTTACTGCCCGGAGCCTTTAGTGATCGTTACTGCCCGGAGCCTTTAGTGATCGTTACTGCCCGGAGCCTTTAGTGATTGTTACTGCCCGGAGCCTTTAGTGATCGTTACTGCCCGGAGCCTTTAGTGATCGTTACTGCCTGGAGCAATTAGTGATTGTTACTGCCCGGAGCCTTTAGTGATCGTTACTGCCCAGAGCCTTTAGTGATCGTTACTGCCTGGAGCAATTAGTGATCGTTACTGCCCGGAGCCTTTAGTGATTGTTACTGCCCGGAGCCTTTAGTGATCGTTACTGCCTGGAGCCTTTAGTGATCGTTACTGCCCGGAGCCATTAGTGATCGTTACTACCCAGAGCTATTAGTGATTGTTACTGCCCGGAGCCTTTAGTGATTGTTACTGCCCGGAACCTTTAGTGATTGTTACTGCCCGGAGCCATTAGTGATTGTTACTGCCCGGAGCCATTAGTGATCGTTACTGCCTGGAGCCTTTAGTGATTGTTACTGCCCGGAGCCTTTAGTGATCGTTACTGCCCGGAGCCTTTAGTGATCGTTACTGCCCGGAGCCTTTAGTGATCGTTACTGCCTGGAGCCTTTAGTGATCGTTACTGCCCGGAGCCATTAGTGATTGTTACTGCCCGGAGCCATTAGTGATTGTTACTGCCCGGAGCCTTTAGTGATCGTTACTGCCCGGAGCCTTTAGTGATCGTTACTGCCTGGAGCCTTTAGTGATCGTTACTGCCCGGAGCCATTAGTGATTGTTACTGCCCGGAGCCATTAGTGATTGTTACTGCCCGGAGCCTTTAGTGATTGTTACTGCCCGGAGCCATTAGTGATCATTACTGACCGGAGCAATTAGTGATCGTTACTGCCTGGAGCCTTTAGTGATCGTTACTGCCCGGAGCCATTAGTGATCGTTACTGCCCGGAGCCATTAGTGATCGTTACTGCCCGGAGCCATTAGTGATCGTTACTGCCCGGAGCCTTTAGTGATCGTTACTGCCCGGAGCCTTTAGTGATCGTTACTGCCCGGAGCCTTTAGTGATCGTTACTGCCCGGAGCCATTAGTGATTGTTACTGCCCGGAGCCTTTAGTGATCGTTACTGCCCGGAGCAATTAATGATCGTTACTGCCTGGAGCAATTAATGATTGTTACTGCCCGGAGCCTTTAGTGATCGTTACTGCCCGGAGCCTTTAGTGATCGTTACTGCCTGGAGCAATTAGTGATTGTTACTGCCCGGAGCCTTTAGTGATCGTTACTGCCCGGAGCCTTTAGTGATCGTTACTGCCTGGAGCAATTAGTGATTGTTACTGCCCGGAGCCTTTAGTGATCGTTACTGCCCGGAGCCTTTAGTGATCGTTACTGCCTGGAGCAATTAGTGATTGTTACTGCCCGGAGCCTTTAGTGATCGTTACTGCCCGGAGCCTTTAGTGATTGTTACTGCCCGGAGCCTTTAGTGATCGTTACTGCCCGGAGCCTTTAGTGATCGTTACTGCCCGGAGCCTTTAGTGATTGTTACTGCCCGGAGCCTTTAGTGATCGTTACTGCCCGGAGCCTTTAGTGATCGTTACTGCCTGGAGCAATTAGTGATTGTTACTGCCCGGAGCCTTTAGTGATCGTTACTGCCCAGAGCCTTTAGTGATCGTTACTGCCTGGAGCAATTAGTGATCGTTACTGCCCGGAGCCTTTAGTGATTGTTACTGCCCGGAGCCTTTAGTGATCGTTACTGCCTGGAGCCTTTAGTGATCGTTACTGCCCGGAGCCATTAGTGATCGTTACTACCCAGAGCTATTAGTGATTGTTACTGCCCGGAGCCTTTAGTGATTGTTACTGCCCGGAACCTTTAGTGATTGTTACTGCCCGGAGCCATTAGTGATTGTTACTGCCCGGAGCCATTAGTGATCGTTACTGCCTGGAGCCTTTAGTGATTGTTACTGCCCGGAGCCTTTAGTGATCGTTACTGCCCGGAGCCTTTAGTGATCGTTACTGCCCGGAGCCTTTAGTGATCGTTACTGCCTGGAGCCTTTAGTGATCGTTACTGCCCGGAGCCATTAGTGATTGTTACTGCCCGGAGCCATTAGTGATTGTTACTGCCCGGAGCCATTAGTGATCGTTACTGCTCGGAGCAATTAGTGATTGTTACTGCCCGGAGCCTTTAGTGATCGTTACTGCCCGGAGCCTTTAGTGATCGTTACTGCCTGGAGCAATTAGTGATTGTTACTGCCCGGAGCCTTTAGTGATCGTTACTGCCCGGAGCCTTTAGTGATCGTTACTGCCTGGAGCAATTAGTGATTGTTACTGCCTGGAGCCATTAGTGATCGTTACTGCCCGGAGCCATTAGTGATTGTTACTGCCCGGAGCCATTAGTGATTGTTACTGCCCGGAGCCATTAGTGATCGTTACTGCCCGGAGCCATTAGTGATCGTTACTGCCCGGAGCCATTAGTGATCGTTACTGCCCGGAGCCATTAGTGATCGTTACTGCCTGGAGCCTTTAGTGATCGTTACTGCCCGGAGCCTTTAGTGATCGTTACTGCCCGGAGCCATTAGTGATCGTTACTGCCCGGAGCCATTAGTGATCGTTACTGCCCGGAGCCATTAGTGATCGTTACTGCCCGGAGCCATTAGTGATTGTTACTGCCCGGAGCCATTAGTGATTGTTACTGCCCGGAGCCATTAGTGATTGTTACTGCCCGGAGCCTTTAGTGATCGTTACTGCCTGGAGCCTTTAGTGATCGTTACTGCCTGGAGCCTTTAGTGATCGTTACTGCCCGGAGCCTTTAGTGATTGTTACTGCCCGGAGCCATTAGTGATTGTTACTGCCCGGAGCCTTTAGTGATCGTTACTGCCCGGAGCCATTAGTGATCGTTACTGACCGGAGCCATTAGTGATCGTTACTGCCCGGATCCATTAGTGATCGTTACTGCCCAGAGCCTTTAGTGATCGTTACTGCCCGGAGCCATTAGTGATCGTTACTGCCCGGAGCCATTAGTGATTGTTACTGCCCCGAGCCATTAGTGATTGTTACTGCCCGGAGCCATTAGCGATTGTTACTGCCCGGAGCCATTAGCGATTGTTACTGCCCGGAGCCATTAGCGATTGTTACTGCCCAGAGCCATTAGTGAACGTTACTGCCCGGAGCCATTAGCGATTGTTACTGCCCGGAGCCATTAGTGAACATTACTGCCCGGAGCCATTAGCGATTGTTACTGCCCGGAGCCATTAGTGATTGTTACTGCCTGGAGCCTTTAGTGATTGTTACTGCCCGGAGCCATTAGTGAACATTACTGCCCGGAGCCATTAGTGAACGTTACTGCCTGGAGCCATTAGTGAAAGTTACTGCCTGGAGCCATTAGTGATTGTTACTGCCCGGAGCCATTTGTGATTGTTACTGCCCGGAGCCATTTGTGATTGTTACTGCCCGGAGCCATTAGTGAACGTTACTGCCCGGAGCCATTAGTGAACGTTACTGCCCGAAGCCATTAGTGATTGTTACTGCCTGCAGCCATTAGTGATTGTTACTGCCTGCAGCCATTAGTGATTGTTACTGCCTGCAGCCATTAATGATCGTTACTACCCAGAGCCTTTAATGATTGTTACTGCCCAGAGCCTTTAGGGATTGCTACTGCCCAGAGCCTTTAATGATTGTTACTGCCAAGAGCCTTTAGGGATTGCTACTGCACAGAGCCTTTAATGATTGTTACTGCCCGAGACTTTAATGATCGTTACTACTGAATACGTCTGGTGATGCATTTACTGGCCAGGGCCATTGATGATTATTACTGCCTAGTTCTAGTGATCTGTGCACTACCTGGGGTCGCTGATGATCATTATTGCTTGATGCCATTGATGCTTGCTCCTGCCCGGTGCCACTGATGCTCATTACTGCACTGGGCAGTTGAGGCTCATTAGTACCTGGGTCCAGTAATATACGTACTGCCTGGGACCATTCATGCTCGTTACTGCCTGGAGTCACTGATGCTCGTTACTGCCTGGAGTCACTGATGCTCGTCACTGCCTGGAGTCACTGATGCTCGTTACTGCCTGGAGTCACTGATGCTCGTTACTGCCTGGAGTCACTGATGCTCGTTACTGCCTGGAGTCACTGATGCTCAATACTGACTGGAGTCACTGATGCTCGTCACTGCCTGGAGTCACTGATGCTCGTCACTGCCTGGAGTCACTGATGCTCGTCACTGCCTGGAGTCACTGATGCTCGTCACTACCTGGAGTCAATGATGCTCGTCACTACCTGGAGTCACTGATGCTCGTCACTACCTGGAGTCACTGATGCTCATTACTCCCAGGAGTCACTGATGCTCCAATACTGCCTGGAGTCACTGATGCTCCAATACTGCCTGGAGTCACTGATGCTCGTTACTGCCTGGAGTCACTGATGCTTGTTACTGCCTGGAGTCACTGATGCTCGCTACTGCCTGGAGTCACTGATGCTCATTACTGCACTGGGCAGTTGAGGCTCATTAGTGCCTGGGCCCAGTAATATACGTACTGCCCGGGACCATTCATGCTTGTTACTGCCTGGAGGCACTGATGTGCATCACTTCCTGGAGTCACTGAATCTCGTCACTTCCTGGAGTCACTGAATCTCGTCACTTCCTGGAGTCACTGATGCTCGTCACTGCCTGAAGTCACTGATGCTCGTTACTGCCTGGAGTCACTGATGCTCGTTACTGCCTGAAGTCACTGAATCTCGTCACTGCCTGGAGTCACTGATGCTCATTACTGCCTGGAGTCACTGATACTCATTACTGCCTGATGTCACTGATGCTCACTAGTCCCTGGAGTCACTGATGGTCATTACTGCCTGGTGTCATTGATGCTCAGTACTCCCTGGAGTCACTGATGCTCGTCACTGCCTGGAGTCACTGATGCTCGTCACTCCCTGGAGTCACTGATGCTCGTCACTGCCTGGAGTCACTGCTGCTCGTCACTGCCTGGAGTCACTGATGCTCGTTACTGCCTGCAGTCACTGATGCTCGTCACTCCCTGGAGTCACTGATGCTCGTCACTCCCTGGAGTCACTGATGCTCGTCACTCCCTGGAGTCACTGATGCTCGTTACTGCCTGGAGTCACTGAGGCTCGTTACTGCCTGGAGACACTGATGCTCGTCACTGCCTGGAGTCACTGATGCTCGTCACTGCCTGGAGTCACTGATGCTCGTCACTGCCTGGAGTCACTGATGCTCACCACCTTTTAAAACAGCCACATATATAAATTGTGCAAAAACCTTTTGGGCCTAAAAAAAAAAAAGAAAAAAAAAAAAGCCAATATGATTTGAATTAATTCAAAATCAATAATAAAATGACAACAAATTGCTAATATCTCTCCAAAAAATATATATACATATCCCAGAAGATACTGTTATTTTATCATATCATCGTTAATTAATTTTGAGGTTTCAGCATCTTTTAAAAAAGCAGGCCTATTCTGTATCATGATTAATCACGTTGTCCATATCATATTTCTCCTGCAACTTTGCCACTTCGCATTATTTCATGCACAAATCAATAGACAGTTTCTTTTGTAAATATCGGACATTAAATAATGCATCAGCCATGCAACGACAGGAAAATCCAGGAAAGAGCAGAGACTAAAAGAATAACACCCTAACTTCAAATAAAGTGAACCCTAGAATACACAATTTCCACATTTTACACAATGTGATTCAGTGCAAGCGTATAAGAAATCCAATCAGGGAAAATCTAATTTAGATATAAAACTGGTGATCTGGAAATGCGACAACGTCCATGGGAGTTTCGTGGGAACACCCAAGCTGCACCCATGGAACGCTTTGCGCTGCGTTGCATTACTCTGGATTTATCAGCCTCTCAGGGCCACGCAAGGTGGTCTTGCGTGGTTTCACAAATCGCAATTCAAGGGTTGCATCACGTTTGCACCCCGTCGGGTGATTAAAAAATGATGCCCATCTGTTTTCACTGCATTTAATGCATCATTTAAATACATTTGTTGGCTGTTCAGTGCCCGCATAGTTATGCAGTTGGCGCGTGCCCTCCAATACGCCACATCCTGTTGCAAGCACAATGGCTGTACTTCAGTACATGTTGTTCCAAATTATCAAATTGTCTTGGAACATAATTTTACATTATCCTGTACATCATGTAAAACCAATGCCACAAAACCAGGTCATTCACCTGCATTCAGCCGCCCAGTAGCATTACCGACCCTCTGTGTGCTCTGTTTAGCAGTGGCCGTAAGCTCTTCCAGTAATACTTATCCTAGCATTTGAAAGAGGAATCTGCATATCACCAAACAGAACAAGCATAGGCAAAGCCAGTAGGTCTCACCTTGTTAACCTATTGGCTTTTCCAATGCTTCGTGTCAATCCATTGCAGCAACAACAGAAAAAAAATTGAATAAAGAAAAGGTAGAATGGCTCAATTCAACTGGTGGCCATGTTTTCCGTATGCCGGCACACGCGTGAACCCCAAATGTGCATCCTAATGGATTAACAGGAGTGCTGTTTTTTTAAAAATTCACCAATTCAAGATGGAAGGCGCCACTTGGCTCGGTAAATAAAAAAATATTTTGTGCAAAAGCATTTTGGTCAATGCTGAGTCCTGGTTCTCCCAAAAAATAAATATGTTAAAAAAAATTAAACCAATTTGTAGAGGATTGAAAGTGTGGCAGAGGGGTGGGGGGAAGCAATTGTGAGAGGGCAAGGAGTGAGTGAGAAACAGATATACGCAAAACCTCTTTTGGTGGAGGGCCTGGCAGCACATGGCAGCTGCAGGGCCCTCTAAAAATGATAACATAAAAGGAGCAAAAAGATGAGCCAGCTGGGGAGGAATGGGTATTTGAAGGGAAGGAGAACAGCAGAAGAGAAAGCATGAAAACACATGCTCTCTCTCCGAGGGCTTCATGTAAAAGAAAAAACAAGTTCTAAATCTGAACTGTGGAAGGATACAAGTCAGCCAATCAGGAGGATGGTAAAGAGGATATGCTTCAGAGGAGGGACAAACAAAAGAAGGGAAGGCAAGGCATCCAATGAGAAGCCACCAAATGAGAGTGACAATAAGGCCAGCTAATGGTAAGCTGGGCCCTGAGTCTAGGGTGGGCCCTAAGCCCGTGGTAGGTCCACAAGAGACGTTGCCTGCAGACAGCTTGTAGTTGTGTGGTAGGGAAGGCCGAAAGGCCTCCCAACTTCAGCAGGGACCTGCTCTGACTTTGTGAGATCATGGCAAGGCATATATATCCAAAGCCCAGCTGACAGCCCTTGGAGTTTTAGATTTAACAAGAGAAGGGTGGGCCTGTCTGCCACCATTCGTGAAAAAACAAAATAACCTAAAAACCCAGGCAAGCGCTAAGGTGCAGCGTTTTATCTGCACACTGGCTGTGACATGACATGTGTTCTGTGAGTAGGATTGCATCTTTGGAGAGCGTCTGTGGATCCTTTTTATTTGTTTCTGGATCTGTTATTTGTTTCTGGATCTGTTATTTGTTTCTGGATCTGTATATCTTTTATTACCGGGATTGGAAGTTACTGCTTCGCTATAATCGTAAGAAATATCACCTTGAAGTGAACTGAACTGAAGCGCAAGGTTTCACTGCATCTGCTACTAAGATGTGAGGCCCAAGACACACTGAACAAAGTAGGCTTTTTTTAATTCATGCTCTGAGACACTAAATTGCACTTTAATAATTATTCTGTAGGTTTAACACTGAATGGCTTTTCAAGCTGCAAACAAGAACTATTCTTGTAACCTTAAAGACTTGTCTAGGAAGAGGTGGTGTGGGCCATTGCGTGCCACATTTTGTATTCTGTGGGCCTCTGAAGTTTGCTCACAACTGAGACAAACATTGTTAACAGACTGTCAGCCCTGGCACGCTGAGGTAGTGGTTCCCCAAATCTTTTTGATTTTTTCTAGGAGGTTTTGCTGGTTCTCTGTCAATGGCCCACGGGCCCCGGGCACTTTCCCACTGCAAAGGTACAGTGTGTAAGTGCACATGCCCTACCCACGCCCACTAGGAAATGGCGCTGGCCCATATGGGCACACTGGCACAATGGGGTATTTATATACACTGAGCCTGGCACCCCTTGCCAGTGTGTGCACACTTGCCCCCTTTTGGGGTTCCTAAACTTGTGTCCCGCCTGCCTCTGCCGGCTTGTGTGTGCGCCAGGTCACATGCCCAGCGAGTGCAGACTACCCCTGCAGATGCCCTGCCCATGGGTTAACATGAGGGAAAGTTTATAGTTACTCCCGGCTGCACTAGTGGATTGCAGTGGAGCAGCCTCATGATGCTTACTATCACAGGATTCACAATGACACACCCCTTCTCATGGTAAAGTGGTGGTGTCAATGATACCCAAGAAATGCCACTTCTAGAAAGTGGGCATTTCTATGTCTAAAACTCTTTTTGTGTGTTTTTTAATTCAGCTTCATTCCACTGGAGGTGGGGAGAAGCGCATCTGTGCATTCCCCAGCAACAGCTATAAAACCTGGGCAACTGGAAGGAAGATCTCTGCACTTAGGGCCTGGCCGGATAGACTGGAGAGAGAGGTTTTGACACTTGGCCTCCTGGAGTTAGATCATGGCCCTGTGGGGAACCCTTTGGACCACCCCCAAGTTCAAAGGCACACTTGAGAATAACCACAGATACCGTCCTTGGAAGGGATCTGCGCACCCTTCCTGCATCGTGGCCGGCCTGGGGCGATTGCCTGCTGCAGTGTAGCACTCTGAAGTGTGCTCTCCAAGGGCTTGTTGGCTCGCCCCCTGTTCTGTCTGGAGGTCTCAAGGACATCAAAGCCCGCCTGCAAGGGACCTACGCCATCTACTGGTGTCATCTGGAGAGCGGTGTCCTCCTCTGCACCTACATCGTCTGCTGGACACCACCTGGTAGCAGTGGTGTGAGGGCAGAACAAGTGTTGCACCTCGAGACCTGAATTGCCTGGTGCGGAGCCTTCAAGGTACCACCTGCACTTACAGAGTGAGGCCCTTCATCATGGGGCCACCTCACGCATTAACGTCTTGTTTGATGTAAACAGGTTCACCTTGTGCGGGATCCCGTGTAGCCCGCTTTTGTTGAGTGCGTCACGTGTCTCTCGTGTGACACTCGACTGCATGCTCATTGTGTGCAGTGCCCGATTCATAGGTTCTGACCCTCGGAGGTAAGCGTGCATCCGGAGGAGTCTGGTGCGACTTAAGTCATCGCGTACCAGACGTTGTGCCTCATTCTAGGCAGGTATGGAATTTGAGCCTTTGTATGTGGCGGGATTGTCTGGTGCGACTCAAGTCATTGTGTACCAGATGTCGTGCCTCATTCCATGGAAGTATGGAATTTGAGCCTTTGTATGTGATGGGATTGTCTGGTGCGACTCAAGTCATCTCGTACCAGACGTGCCTCATACCAGGGAGGTACAGAATTTAAATCGTTGTGTGTGACCCAATCATCTGGTATGACTCAAGTCATCCCGCACCAGATGTTGTGCCTCATTCCAGGGAGGTACGGAAGTGAAGTTCTTTGTGTGTGATCGGATTGTCTGGTGCGTCTCAAGTTATCCCGCACCAGGTGTTGTGCCTCATTCCACGGTGATATGGCATTGGAGTTCTTCGCGTAATTGTGTGGAATTGCCTGGTGGATTCAAGTCATTGCACGCCAGACTAGTGCCTCAGTGCGGGGTGGTACTGCATTGGAAAGCTTTATTGTGTGTGATTGAATTGTCTGGGGCGACTCAAATCATCATGCCCAAGACATTGTGCCTCGTTCCAGGGAGGTATGGCATTGAGAACTTTGTGTGTAGGATCAGAATTGTCTGCTGTGACTCAAGTCATCATGCACCAGACGCTGTGCCTCCTTCCATCAGATGCAGACTAGGTAACTCTTGGTGTGAAGCGGGATTTGTCGGGGCAGTTCAAGTCTCACGCCCGACGTGTGATTCCTTCCCAGGAGGTGCGGATTGAGTAACTATTTGGGTTTTGGAGTGCCTGGCTGGGCCGGGCACTGCTGCAATTATTATGTGGCCCCAATGACCCTCCCCCCATGCTTTGCAGATCTCTGAGTAAACCTCCCGATTGGTAGCCCAACCTCCTTGTGTTAACTGTTGCCATATCGGCAATTATCTTTTTCTACCCCTCTAACTTGTCCCTAGGATCTTGAGGACTGTGACTTTGGCCGCAAGCGGTCTATTATCCGAGGAAAGGTTGCTTTCATCTTCAGCTCTTGGGGGATGGGGTAGCAGGAACTGGTTGATGGGTGAAGGGCGGTTTTGGGACCTAGATGTCTGCTAGCACAGTAACATTGACCAGGCGGATGTCAGTGCACCACATTAGGATGCTAGGAGCGAGTCCATGTGTATGAGCCACCTGATGTCTGCGGCACCACATGGCGGTGCGGAGCGTATGCCAGGGAGTGCGTGCAGGAGATTGTCGAAACAACACAGTGGTGTTGCCGTACATGTTACTTCTTGCCAGAGTACCCTTACGGTTGACATTGAGTTTTACTTGTGCAGCCCAGGCCGCGGAGCTAATTAAAAGTCTTTATATGTACATATTGCTGCTATATTGTGAACCGGGGTCCAACCTGCAAGAGTGTGTTATTGAATTGAAGTAATCTTTAGGGTGGGTCTCGTGCTGACAACATTTGGCCCCGCATGAGGGTGCTGGGAGGAAAAGTGTTATTCTTCTCACGTGTACACACTGGTTGTGGTGGTTAACACGGTTGGGCCTAGCACTGCAAGTTACATTTCTAAATGTGATTTATGCCCAGATTTTCATGATGCCCATGCTGTGTTAATAATGTGTGAAGTCTCTTTTGTGACGCTCAGTGTACTTGTTGTGTGGTAGTGCTGTGCCAAGGCTTTACACATTGCCCCTGTGATCATCCTCCGTCCCTGCCAAGCTACCCAAGGGTGAGCGCAGGTTATACAGGGATTGTGATCACCCACCCCGGATGGGAGTGGCAGGTTCTGCCTGGCTGGGGCCTCACGTCAGCCAACCAGAACTTGCCACCTCCAACACAGACCCTGTGCCAAATACTGTAGGGAGGAGATTTGTATGGTGTGAATAGAAAGTCGACTGTCTCATAACTACAATAGGAGGTTTTTTTTTTTACATTGTTTAACACAGACATACCTTATAATGCAGATCTCTAGTTCAGAAGGTGTGAGAGAAGTTTAGTTTACATTCTGTATATTTGTGTGTATCTTTGTAATTTTAGAAATATATTTGTTTCAGAAACATACACCAGCTTTTTTCCAGCCAGAAATCTTGCAAAAGCATGCCAAGTGCTACTTACAGTGTACGGTGTAAACTATTACGGGAATTGCATCTACAAACAAGGTCCATGATGGGAGCTTCTCAGTTGTGCCTAGAGGACCTGAAATGGGAGAAGCCTCAGTCTTCGGGTTTGTAGTTCAAGAGCTGTACGTCTCAGGCAGTCCAGCCCGGTGATGTTGGCTTCTCTGCGGAAAGTGTCCAGCTGCTTCAACCTGTGTTGTGAGTCTTTAGAGATGACCTTCAGTTTTGCACCTCGACTCCCAACAATAACGATCCCTCTTTACACATTGTAACTGGTGCCATCGTCACTGCATGACCCGACTATCGGGCAGATTTACTAATCGTTCACACAATGCAGCTCAGCAAGCAAAGTTGTTGTGTTGTGCGAAAGGGAGAGAGCAAAAATGCTCCATATTTACAAAGTTATGGCACATTCCTGCTCTCAAAGAAAGGGAGGAGGGACAACAAGCTAATTGTCAGGTTCAGCACACATGCTCCTTAAATATAACTTATTACCACAAAAGTATGCTGTTCCTCAAGGAAAGTGGGAAAGGGAAAGGGAGGGGAGGCCGTCAGTCGGAAAAAGGGCTGAACAGCTAGATCGGGGGATCAGATTAATCAGAAGCAGTGTATGAATGAATGTACCCAATCAAATTATATATGTTGTGCCACCTATACCTAATGTTAATATTTGAAGATTTAATGTTGATGTATGCCATGATACATTTGTACCTAGTAACAAAATCACATCGTTGTTGTCGGGGTTCCCCCATTATGAACTCTCCATCAGCCCTGATCCCAAAGCATGTGGTCAGGCAGGCTTTGAGACCTATGCCTGAGGGTGACTGATTGACAGGTCTCAGGTGGGGCAACACGTAGCCGCCAGACAAACGCACAAACAGGAAACTCATGTCAGTCCCACAGATAGGCGCAGCAACACAACAGTAGTCCCAGGAGATTGTCCCAATAAAACGCACATGGTCGGAGAGGTATACGCATTCCCAAGCACCGTTAAAGTGAGATGCCACATACAGTTAGGGACACCCAGCCGATCAGGACACAGCACGCACAGTAACATGCAGTGATCGCGTGTACCTCATGCCTGACATATGGACACAGTATCCACTGGCCCACTTTGTGTCCATGCCAAGTCGAGGGCCACCTGGTTTTCCATCAGGATCTTATTTATGACTCCAGGACAACCGCTCGCATTCTTGACCAGGAAAGGAATGTTTTCATTATTTAATGGTACTCCGAGAAATTTATAAAACACCACTCCAAACTGATGAATATTGAGACTGTAACTGTTCTCCCGGCTGTAACATACAGTTCCTGCTTTGCCAAACGCCTCTAGTCTTTCCGTTTTTTCAAGGTAAATTCACATCCAAGCAGCGCTGCTATCGGACATCCGACTGTATTAGAGTGAAGTTTGTGCCCCTTAGAATTAGGCAGAGGATTGTGTTTGCTGTGGAGGCAAAAGTCGTCCAACGCTGTAAATTGCCCGTGACATCACCCACAGGCCAAATCTTTCTCCTGCAGCACAGCGCGGTCCTCTGCCTAATCCTAAGGGGCACAAACTCCACTGTGATAGGGTCGGACGAATGAATGTCCTGTACTTTAGCAGCTATAGTTGACACAACATATATGGTTAGGTACATTCATTCACACACATCTTGATTCCCACACAGGTATAGGTTTTAGGGGTCACATTTCTGGTCCTGACGCATGACTACTATCCGGTTGGCCCTTGCCTGAGATGAAACATGGAGGCCCTAATTCCCATATTTTGAGCTGTTGAGGTTCATTGGTTCCCAGGAAGGCTACCGTTTGCTTTTACTCTTGTCAAGGGGACCACCATATTAAACCGTTGTCGGTACCCTTTAGACATTGTTAATCACTCACTACCTCACCCTACACTCACAACATCCTCACTTGCACTCATCGTCATGGCATCCAACTTTGAAGATCTGCGGCAAAGATGTACATTGTAAATACATAACTTAGACCAAACACAACATAATTAGGAACACTGTGCTCACTATAATATAATATATATTTATATATTATATATATATACTATATACAATACTATCATAAAATATATACTATAATATAATATAATATAATAGGACTTGTTAGCCTGGCATTGTACGGGCCATCATGATGTACACTACAACATCAGTACACCCCTGGGGTATGAAAGAGATCTGAAGCATGACACATCAGTACCAGTGAAACACATGAATCATCGCAAAATGTATGGATCGTGCAATAGTGTTGTCAGGGACCCACCAATAATAACTGCACATAGGTCCATAGGTCCCAGGACCTCTGCAGTCCCTCTAGCGGTTACGCTAATGTTCAGAAAGCCTTGTGGAAAGAAATATATTTAGGAGAACGAGTAGCCCGCAGGAGCTCCTGCATGTCTTCTACTCCTTGCAGTACTTTTCCTGTTACTACTAGGAATATCTGCTAAAGACATCAGACGTCAGTCGCATCTCTTGGATACACAGCATAACCAGATGTCAATCGCATCTCTTGGATACACAGCATAACCAGATGTCAATCGCATCTCTTGGATACACAGCATAACCAGACGTCAATCGCATCTCTTGGATACACAGCATAACCAGACGTCAATCACATCTCTTGGATACACAGCACACCAGATGTCAGTCGCATCTCTTGGATACACAGCACACCAGACGTCAGTCGCATCTCTCGGATACACAGCACACCAGACGTCAGTCGCATCTCTCGGATACATAGCACACCAGACGTCAGTCGCATCTCTCGGATACATAGCACACCAGACGTCAGTCGCATCTCTCGGATACACAGCACACCAGACGTCAATCGCATCTCTTCGATACACAGCACACCAGACGTCAGTCGCATCTCTCGGATACATAGCACACCAGACGTCAGTCGCATCTCTCGGATACATAGCACACCAGACGTCAGTCGCATCTCTCGGATACACAGCACACCAGACGTCAATCGCATCTCTTCGATACACAGCACACCAGACGTCAGTCGCATCTCTCGGATACACAGCACACCAGACGTCAGTCGCATCTCTCGGATACACAGCACACCAGACGTCAATCGCATCTCTCGGATACACAGCACACCAGACGTCAGTCGCATCTCTTGGATACACAGCACACCAGACGTCAGTCGCATCTCTCGGATACACAGCACACCAGTTGTCAGTCGCATCTCTTGGATACACAGCACACCAGACGTCAATCGCATCTCTTGGATACACAGCACACCAGACGTCAGTCGCATCTCTTGGATACACAGCACACCAGACGTCAATCGCATCTCTCGGATACACAGCACACCAGACGTCAGTCGCATCTCTCGGATACACAGCACACCAGACGTCAATCGCATCTCTCGGATACACAGCACACCAGACGTCAGTCGCATCTCTCGGATACACAGCACACCAGATGTCAGTCGCATCTCTTGGATACACAGCACACCAGACGTCAGTCGCATCTCTCGGATACACAGCACACCAGATGTCAGTCGCATCTCTTGGATACACAGCACACCAGACGTCAGTCGCATCTCTCGGATACACAGCACACCAGACGTCAGTCGCATCTCTCGGATACACAGCACACCAGACGTCAATCGCATCTCTTCGATACACAGCACACCAGACGTCAGTCGCATCTCTCGGATACACAGCACACCAGACGTCAGTCGCATCTCTCGGATACATAGCACACCAGACGTCAGTCGCATCTCTCGGATACATAGCACACCAGACGTCAGTCGCATCTCTCGGATACACAGCACACCAGACGTCAATCGCATCTCTTCGATACACAGCACACCAGACGTCAGTCGCATCTCTCGGATACACAGCACACCAGACGTCAGTCGCATCTCTCGGATACACAGCACACCAGACGTCAATCGCATCTCTCGGATACACAGCACACCAGACGTCAGTCGCATCTCTCGGATACACAGCACACCAGATGTCAGTCGCATCTCTTGGATACACAGCACACCAGACGTCAGTCGCATCTCTCGGATACACAGCACACCAGTTGTCAGTCGCATCTCTTGGATACACAGCACACCAGACGTCAATCGCATCTCTTGGATACACAGCACACCAGACGTCAGTCGCATCTCTTGGATACACAGCACACCAGACGTCAATCGCATCTCTCGGATACACAGCACACCAGACGTCAGTCGCATCTCTCGGATACACAGCACACCAGACGTCAATCGCATCTCTCGGATACACAGCACACCAGACGTCTGTCGCATCTCTCGGATACACAGCACACCAGACGTCAGGTTGGGAGAATATTGGTCTCTTCACCCTGGTGGACATCTGGGTCGCCAATGGCCTGGTCCCATTTGGTACCAGATGCCAGAGTTGCAATGGCTACAATATTGCCAGTTGTGACATGAACACAAGGAATGTGTGCCCCAGGAGAAGGAAACCCAGGAAAACTTCCCCTTGGAAGGGAGACTGTTGGACAGGCGAGTCAGCAATAAATTCATTTTGATGACATATGGCACTATAATGAGGAACACACAAGCCCAACTCATAAGGCTGTGGGGGAGGTAGGAACCAGACCTGCGAGACTCGGATGTCGAGGGCTGGCAGACAGCACTAGACTTTCAGGCAGAGGTCACAATAAAAGAAAGCTACCACCTGATCCAACTTAAAATTCTTTATAGGACATATTAAACAAGAATGTTGCTACATAAAGTTGGGAGGGCGGAGAGTGCTGTCTGCCTCAGGGGCTGCGGGATGGAGAATACATTAGTACCCACACTTTGGAACTGCACCAGACTGCTTTCTTTCTGGGAGGCAGTTAGATGATCACTGGAGAAGGCCACCGGGACCACCCTGGAGATAGAATCCAGATGGGCGCTTTTGGGAATATGGGGCCCCTCGTATCTGACGCACTACCAGAAGATACCGGTAAACATGGGATGCATGGTGGCAAAGTGGGGCTATGGGTCTCCTCTGCCTGTACCATGATTGTGTGCCTGGCTTGGAACATTGTAAACTGGTAGAAAGGAAGGTCTACAAAGGGAGGGCTGTCCATGGAAATGTGAGAAAATATGGGACAGCTGGGGATCGGAGAGACTTTAAGGATCAGGCAGAAGTAGAGATGAGGAACATTCAACAGGAAAACACAGGACAGTGTGGGATTAGGACACAGGGCAGTGTGGGATTAGGGCACAGGGCAGTGTGGTATTAGGGCACAGGGCAGTGTGGGATTAACTAGTCCAGATCAGAATTACACAGGAGATAAGCTACAATGGGTGGTGGCAGAGGGTGTCATATGGATAATAATAATTTAACACAGAATGTTTAAGTGCGGGAGAACGAGGGGGCTATCCTGGATTGGGCAGCCTGGCCTGGTAGTCTGTATAAGGAATATTTTGACTCTTCAAGACCAGCCACGGCTCCTGGAGGTTGGCTACATTTGCTGGAATGTCCTCCTCTGTCATCCTGTGTGCAGGCATTACAAGAAGGACCAGTGGCCCTCCTCCAGATTAGGAGTCACAAGGTGCCTAGGATGTGCCGACCATCCTTTTTTCCTCCTTGGGCACTGCAAAGGCTCTGGCCAGCCCGCCTTGAGGCCGTGTTTGCCCTCTACCTCTACCTGAGAAGCCTGCCCATGAGCCAGAACCCTAGAAAGCAGGCCCAGACCTGAGGTAAACATCCCAGACAGGATGGCCTGCTCTGGGACAGGCTAGGCAGCACTGCACTGTGATTTTGCATACTCGGTCCATTTACAGATGGACTTCTTGGCCAGCCTCTTCTGTTGTTTCAAATCGCCTGGGACTGCCTGACTTGAGAATCTGTCCTCTGGGGAACCCACCTCTTAAGCGGTTCTCTCCACCCAGAAGAGTTAAGGCCAAGCTGCCTGGCATCTAGCCCCCTAGTAGCCTGACCGAAGTAGATGGGGGGATAGGTGGTACTAGATGTGGATGCGGGTTGGTAGCTCAGGCCTGATGTGCCACACCAATGCCCATTCTTCACCAAAGGCAATCCTGCAACAGCTCAGAATGGTTGTTCCGTGGGGCGTCCCAGCTGGCCCATACTGGTGGTGAGGACAGAATCCCAGTGTAGCACCGGCACCTTGACCCTTCCTCTCCATTCCGTCATCGTAGAGCAGGCAGGGTTGCTTGTGGCTTGAGTATTGCCATGTCCACCCAGCCCCTGCAGGGAGGAGGGCCTCCCCATCCGTGCAGACTCCTGACAGGTATGAAGGTCTGTCTGGGGCAGGCATGCGGCTCCTTCTCGCAGCAGATATGGCTACCTGGTTGATCCTGCGAGAAGCATATGCTCGTCTCAAAAATTGAGCCATGCCCATGTAAGAATTCATGTTCGGTACAGTGAAAGTGCGAATGGTTCATTAATTCAGTTTTGGTTCCTTTGATCACTCCAACTGTTATTTGAATAACTGGTAATGCTAGAGCTAATTATTGCCAACAAGCGCCGACTTCCTACGATGCATGCATTTACCAGACCAAGACCAAGATGACCTTCCGGGATGGACGCATTTACCAGACCAAGACCAAGATGACCTTCCGGGATGGACGCATTTACCAGACCAAGACCAAGATGACCTTCCGGGATGGACGCATTTACCAGACCAAGACCAAGATGACCTTCCGGGATGGACGCATTTACCAGACCAAGACCAAGATGACCTTCCGGGATGGACGCATTTACCAGACCAAGACCAAGATGACCTTCCGGGATGGACGCATTTACCAGACCAAGACCAAGATGACCTTCCGGGATGGACGCATTTACCAGACCAAGACCAAGATGACCTTCCGGGATGGACGCATTTACCAGACCAAGACCAAGATGACCTTCCGGGATGGACGCATTTACCAGACCAAGACCAAGATGACCTTCCGGGATGGACGCATTTACCAGACCAAGACCAAGATGACCTTCCGGGATGGACGCATTTACCAGACCAAGACCAAGATGACCTTCCGGGATGGACGCATTTACCAGACCAAGACCAAGATGACCTTCCGGGATGGACGCATTTACCAGACCAAGACCAAGATGACCTTCCGGGATGGACGCATTTACCAGACCAAGACCAAGATGACCTTCCGGGATGGACGCATTTACCAGACCAAGACCAAGATGACCTTCCGGGATGGACGCATTTACCAGACCAAGACCAAGATGACCTTCCGGGATGGACGCATTTACCAGACCAAGACCAAGATGACCTTCCGGGATGGACGCATTTACCAGACCAAGACCAAGATGACCTTCCGGGATGGACGCATTTACCAGACCAAGACCAAGATGACCTTCCGGGATGGACGCATTTACCAGACCAAGACCAAGATGACCTTCCGGGATGGACGCATTTACCAGACCAAGACCAAGATGACCTTCCGGGATGGACGCATTTACCAGACCAAGACCAAGATGACCTTCCGGGATGGACGCATTTACCAGACCAAGACCAAGATGACCTTCCGGGATGGACGCATTTATCAGACCAAGACAAATCTGGGCTCGTCCAGTCACTTTAATGACTCTAGATAATCTCGGGCCGATCGCATGTCTCCATGGCAGCAATTATACATTCAGATATCAGACCTATCAACTTGAGATGGGACTTTCTGTGCCTACCATGGTGACCATGGGTAATGGGGAATCAAGGTTCCATTCCAGGGAGAGATCCTGAGAAATGGCTACCACATCCAAGGAAGGCAGCAGGCGCGCAAACTACCCACTCCCGACTCTGGGAGGTAGTGCCAAAAAATAAAAACACAGACCTCTTTGGAGTCCCTGGAATTGGATTGAGTACACTTTAAATTCTTTAGCATAAATCCACTGGAGGGCAAGTCTGGTGCCAGCAGCCACAGTAATTCCTGCTCCAAGAGCATATACCTAAATTGCTGCAGATTAAAAGCTCATAGTTGGTTCTCGGATCGAGCTGGCAGACCGCCATAAGGGGAGCTATCCTGTCCCAGTCCTGTCTCTCAGCACCCCACTGATTTTCTCGATGGAGTGTCCTGTGGGGGTCAAAAGCATTTACTTTAAAAAAATGAGAGTGTTCAAATACTGGATATGTCTGCTAGGAATATGAAAATAGTACTCCTGTTATCTTTTGTTGGTTTTTGGAACTGGGGCCATGATTAGGAAGGGCGGCGGGAGTATCCATAATGTACTGATAGAGGTGAAAGTCTTGGACCTGCACCACTTGAACCAAAGTGAAGCATTTGCTAACAACTTTTTCATGAATTAAGAAAGATAATCGGACGTTCGAATACGATTTGATACTGAAGAAAATGGTCCTTTCCGCAGGGTTACCCCCAAACCTTTTGCCTTTCTCCTCCTATTATTTTGCTTCTTTTGTTGGCTTTAGGACTCTGGGCACTTTACCATTGCTAAACACTGTTAAAGTGCATGTGCTCTCTCTCCTAAAACTTGGTATAATTTGCTTTCACCTGTTTGGCTTATTTCATTTACCTGTAAGGCCCTTGTAAGGTGGTACACCAAGTGCCCGGTGACTGTAAATGAAACGCTACCAGTGAGTCTGCTGTGCAGTTTGAGCCACCAACAGAAGTGGCCTCTCTAGCTCGTCTCAGGCGCCACTGCAGGGCCTGCGTGCTCAGTTTACTGCCACACTGACTGCAAGTCAAAGTGCTTGCCAAGGAGTAAACTCCCTTTTTACTACACCTAAGGAGGGACACCGTGAGTGTGTGGGTATGCTGATTTGATTTTAAGTACACTAGTTTGTTATTTTAACTGGTTTACCCTGAAGTTGTGCAGGGTGAATATTTATCACTGTGACGTTTAAAATTGTTTTTTGACTTTTAAATTGTTTTTTTTAATTTCTTTGGGGGCACTGAGAGACTATTACAATCTCAGCCTTACCTGGTGGCACACGCTACAACCGGCTCCTCTTTCCAGGTGTAGGGCCTGTTAGAGCCTCCCCCCCTCCCGGCAGCCATCTTGGGGGTAGGAGGAGGTGGGCAGTCTAGTGGTTGCTTGGCTAGCTCAACCGGCCGGTTCCCCTTTCCGCATTTAAGCTGATGGGGATGTGGCCGCGCAGCGGATGCGCCGCTGGCATGCCGAAGGCGCGCCTAAGGCAAGCCCGTCTGCGCCCGTCCGCGCCCAAATGGCGCCTGGGGCCAGACATTCTGCCCCAGGGACGTGCGCTCCATTAGCTCTTAAATACTCTAGACAGGAGCTATTGGCCTTTAAACCCAGGCGGACACACATGCGCTGCGACCACTCTGATCCAGACCAATTAAGGGGATGGAAATGTAGGGTATGCACGTAGCATCCTACGGCAACCCTACACAACGCTCGTCAAGGACCCAAGTCACAAACTGTGCCTCTCAGTAGCAATCATGGAGGTACCACTAGGCCAGATATTACTTGCGGGTTAATTAATGCCCGTTCTTTGGGCAAGCATGCGCTAGAAATAAGGGATTTGATTGAAGCTGCTAATCTTGGCTGCCTTTTCATTACGGAAACTTGAGCCAGAGGAGATTCCGATCCGGACATTGTAGAGGCTTCTCCCAGAGGCTTCTCCCAACGGGCTAATCCTTCTCCAGACAGGACAGGATGGGGAAGAGGGGAGGTGGGCTTGTAGCAATTACTAGGAGCAATCACCAATGCACATTTGAAGATTCGAACATTAGACCGACCGTGTGTGAAGGGGCATATTTTAAGATACGCTTGCAATATTCTATACACCTCGAGGGCTTTCTAATTTATCGCCCCCCAGACCCCAAGAATGACTTTCTTTCTACATGGCCGGACATAATTGAACCTATTGCCCTGACCCCTAAAACTGTAATATTGGGTGACTTTAATCTCCATCTGGAAAATAATCTAGATCCTGTCACAAGTGAGTAATTAGGCCTGATGTTATGTCTGGAATGGGATCTGTCTGGCCGAGCCCCCTTACACTGGGCTGGACATACACTGGATGGGATTTTTATCCAGCATAACAATTTTACCAAGCAAGATAACATGGCCTTGGTCTGGACAGACCACCATCTGCTGACCTTCAAAGTAGCTGGCACTTCGATGGCCACCAAGGGGCCCCTTGCTGCTAGGCTCGGAAGGCCATGGCATAAGGTGGAGGAGGAGAGCCTGGCCAGAGCTTTTTAAATCATGATGGGAGCATGCAAGAGAACGGGGCTTACCCAAGCTGGGACGGCTCCCCTCCTCTCCCTGGTACTCGGAGGAACTTAAAGGTGATTTGTTTTTCTATCGGAAGCCAGTGGAGGGTCCTCAGGTGGTGGGAGATATGTTCTAGGCGTGGAGGTTAAGGACAAGTCTGGCAGTGGCGTTCTGGATGAGTTGCAGATTTTTGATGTTTCTCGTTGTGGTGCCGGTGTAGAGGGTGTTGCCGTGGTCAATCTTGCTTGTGACTAAGGCATGGGTGAGTGTCCTGCGGTAGTCTGCTGGGATCCATTTGAAAAATTTCCGGAGTTTGTGGAGGGTGTGCCAGCGGGAGGAGGTGAGTGAGTTTACCTGTTGGGTCATAGATAGGGAGGAGTCAAGGATGTTTCCTAGGTTGTGGGCGTGCTCAGTCGGTGAAGGCGGGGTGCTGAGAGATGTGGGCCACCAGGAGTCGTCCCATGCTGAGGTGGCGTTTCTGAAAATGATGAGCTCTGTCTTGTCAGAGTTGAGCTTATGTTGTTTTTCTGTTTTGTTGTCCTGCTGCCAGATGTTTCTGGACCCTGTTCTGCAAGGCACTAGGGTGCTGCCAGGAGGAACCACCATTGGAGCTACTTGCTTTGTGTGTGATGGCCTGCTAGGCTGCTGGAGAGACTGCCACCCTGGAACTAGGGCCCTGATTTATACTTATACACGCAAAACTGCGTTAGCGCAGTTTTGCGTGTAAAAGTATAGCGCCGGCTAGCGCCATTCCTGGACGCCGGCCGGGTGCCATATTTGAGAAATGGTGCTAGCCGGCGGTAATGCCAGGTTAGTGTCATTGTAAATTACGCTAACCGGGTGGCAGAGGCCTAGGGGGAACCAGAGGTTGTGCACCGATTAATGGCGCTACACTGTTTAGAGGCACAAAAATGCCTCTAAGCAGAGTAACACAATTTCCTGGTGCACAACCCCCATGGACATGGCTCCTGTCTTAGTAAAGACAGGAGTCATGGCCACCATCACAATGGCCACGCATGACATCTGGGGCTAAGCCTGACAACTCTGTGCTAAGCTATTGGGGTGTGCACAGGTTATCTTTGTTGTGTAACTCACTCACCCTGACTAGAGTGGTGGATTCTGCCTGGCTGAGGTGCTTACCCTAGCCAACCAGAAACCCCATTTCTAACATGTACCCTCGTAGTTCTGACCATAAACGGAGCAGAGTAGCACTCTGGCTTTTCATGAACTGCCAAGCAGCTTCCAGAAAGCCAAAGTCTATGGGTTCCAAGGGTGGGTGAGGCTATGGTTGCAAAACTGGAACTTTAAGGAATTGACATGATAGCACAAGGAGTGACACTTGCTAACTTTACTGAACATGGGAAACCTCACCATGTCCTCACATGGAAAGTATTGACAGATTGATAGCTCTTTCTTGATACTGTGGGTGGTGATGCATGGCCACTCATAGCTGGTGGATCGATTTGTCTGGTTAATTCCAATAATGATTGAGACTCCTTCACGCTACCTAGTTACACGACCCCCAGTCGTTGGCGTTCAACTTCTTAGAGGGATCGGTGCCGTTCAGCCATGTGAGATTGAGCTTTGCGTGTGCTGAGAAGGTGGGACCATCAGGCGTCCTGACCATCCCAAGAGTAAGTGAGTCTGGCCTCACAGCAGAGACATCCTCTCCTGCAGCCCGGTCCTTGCACACTGAGTAGCAAAGCTGAAAGGTGTTCTGTATGCAGGCAGCTCTCTGTAGGGTTTCTTTATTCCATGCAGGCTGGAAGGCATCAGGTACTTTACCCTCAGCCTCTGAAGGGAAGCTCCCTTTCCTGAGTGAGAGCCTCTCAGGAGGAACACACACATGTACCAGGAGGTGCAGACTCAAGACTGCACATTCAGCATTGATTTTTCAAACTTTGTGACTCTTGAGCTGGACAGCAAGAGGAGAATATTCTGCAATAAAACCAGCATCTCATATAGGTGGGGTGCAAGGAGGGTCCCAGAGGGTGCACCCTGAAAAAGCACCAGTTACTCAGTGACCCTCCCCACCCACTTGTGAACCCACATTTCAACCATGTGTGCTGGTTCGTGTCTGGTCCTGGGAGATGAGTGACATGGTAATTACAGTAATTTATGGCCCATCTGCTCTGCAGACCAGACTCTTGGCAGATGGACAGCATCATCATGTGAAAAGATTGTGCAAACCTTCTGTGGCTGCTGGTGGATCCCTCTCACCGATGACGGGAGAGAGCCTTTAACCCCCTAGCTGCTTGGCCTCCCCCCAGGGCATTTGGGGTAGTTCGCGAATACCACGCACCCTTGACTATGCATCTTTAATCCTTCATCACACATCCTTTACCCTGCAATGCCTTTACCGTGCATCCTTTACCATGCAGGGCTTTACCACTCATCTTTTAACACACATCCTTTCGCATGCATCCTTTACCACACAAAACCTTTACCACGTAATACCTTTAGCACACATCCTTTGTGGTACTACAAGATGAGTGGTAAAGGCATTGCATGGTAAAGAATGCATGGTAAAGGACACGTGGTAAAGACATTGTGGTAAAGGATGCGTGGTGAAGGCATTGCATGGTGAAGGATGTGTGGTGAAGGCATTGCATGGTGAAGGATGTGTGGTGAAGGCATTGCATGGTGAAGGATGTGTGGTAAAGGCAATGCGTGGTAAAGGATGCGTGGTAAAGGCATTCCATGGTGAAGGATGTGTGGTAAAGGCATTGCATGGTGAAGGATGTGTGGTAAAGGATGCGTGGTAAAGGCATTCCATGGTGATGGATGTGTGGTAAAGGCATTGCATGGTGATGGATGCGTGGTAAAGGCATTGCATGGTAAAGGATGCGTGGTAAATGCATTGCGTGGTGAAGGATGCGTGGTAAAGGCATTGCGTGGTAAAGGATGTCTGGTAAAGGCATTGCGTGGTAAAGGATGCGTGGTAAAGACATTGCGTGGTAAAGGATGCGTGGTAAAGGCATTGCGTGGTAAATGCATTGCGTGGTGAAGGATACGTGGTAAAGGCATTGCGTGGTGATGGATCTGTGGTAAAGGCATTGCTTGGTAAAGGATGCATGGTAAAGGCATTGCATGGTAAAGGATGCGTGGTAAAGGCATTGCTTGGTAAAGGATGCGTAGTAAAGGTATTGAATGGTGATGGATGTGTGGTAAAGGCATTGCATTGTAAAGGCATTGCGTGGTGAAGGATGTGTGGTGAAGGCATTGCATGGTGAAGGATGTGTGGTGAAGGCATTGCATGGTGAAGGATGTGTGGTAAAGGCAATGCGTGGTAAAGGATGCGTGGTAAAGGCATTCCATGGTGAAGGATGTGTGGTAAAGGCATTGCATGGTGAAGGATGTGTGGTAAAGGATGCGTGGTAAAGGCATTCCATGGTGATGGATGTGTGGTAAAGGCATTGCATGGTGATGGATGCGTGGTAAAGGCATTGCATGGTAAAGGATGCGTGGTAAATGCATTGCGTGGTGAAGGATGCGTGGTAAAGGCATTGCGTGGTAAAGGATGTCTGGTAAAGGCATTGCGTGGTAAAGGATGCGTGGTAAAGACATTGCGTGGTAAAGGATGCGTGGTAAAGGCATTGCATGGTAAATGCATTGCGTGGTGAAGGATACGTGGTAAAGGCATTGCGTGGTGATGGATCTGTGGTAAAGGCATTGCTTGGTAAAGGATGCATGGTAAAGGCATTGCATGGTAAAGGATGCGTGGTAAAGGCATTGCTTGGTAAAGGATGCGTAGTAAAGGTATTGAATGGTGATGGATGTGTGGTAAAGGCATTGCATGGTAAAGGCATTGCGTGGTAAAGGATGCGTGGTAAAGGCATTGCATGGTAAAGGATGCGTGGTAAAGGCATTGCGTGGTGATGGATCTGTGGTAAAGGAATTGCTTGGTAAAGGATGCATGGTAAAGGCATTGCATGGTAAAGGATGCGTGGTAAAGGCATTGCGTGGTAAAGGATGCATGGTAAATGCATTGCATGGTGAAGGATGCGTGGTAAAGGCATTGCATGGTGAGGGATGTGTGGTAAAGGCATTGCTTGGTAAAGGATGAGCGGTAAAGGATGCGTGGTAAAGGCATTGCATGGTGAAGGATGTGTGGTAAAGGCATTGCATGGTGATGGATGCATGGTAAAGGGATTGCATGGTAAAGGATGCGTGGTAAAGGATGTGTGGTAAAGGCATTGCATGGTAAAGATGCGTGGTGAAGGCATTGCATGGGAAAGGATGCGTGGTAAAGGCATTGCATAGTAAAGGATGTGTGGTAAAGGATGCGTGGTAAAGGCATTGCATGGTAAAGGATGCGTGGTAAAGGCATTGCATGGTAAAGGATGCGTGGTAAAGGATGCGTGGTAAAGGCATTGCATGGTAAAGGATGCGTGGTAAAGGCATTGCATGGTAAAGGATGCGTGGTAAAGGCATTGCATGGTGATGGATGCGTGGTAAAGGCATTGCATGGTGAGGGATGCATGGTAAAGGGATTGCATGGTAAAGGATGCGTGGTAAAGGATGTGTGGTAAAGGCATTGCATGGTAAAGATGCGTGGTGAAGGCATTGCATGGGAAAGGATGCGTGGTAAAGGCATTGCATGGTAAAGGATGCGTGGTAAAGGCATTGCATGGTAAAGGATGCGTGGTAAAGGCATTGCATGGTAAAGGATGCGTGGTAAAGGATGCGTGGTAAAGGCATTGCATTGTGAAGGATGCGTGGTAAAGGCAATGCATAATGAAGGATGCGTGGTAAAGGCATTGCATGGTAAAGGATGCGTGATAAAGGCATTGCATGGTAAAGGATGTGTGGTAAAGGCATTGCGTGGTAAAGGATGCGTGGTAAAGGATGCATGGTAAAGGATGCGTGGTAAAGGATGTGTGGTAAAGGCATTGCATGGTAAAGGATGTGTGGTAAAGGCATTGCATGGTGAAGGATGCGTGGTAAAGGCATTGCATGGTGAAGGATGCGTGGTAAAGGATGTGTGGTAAAGGCATTGCATGGTGAAAGATGCGTGGTAAAGGCATTGCATGGTGAAGGATGCGTGGTAAAGGTATTGCATGGTGAAAGATGGGTGGTAAAGGCATTGCATGGTGAAAGATGCATGGTAAAGGCATTGCATGGTGAAAGATGCGTGGTAAAGGCATTGCATGGTGAAGGATGCGTGGTAAAGGTATTGCATGGTGAAAGATGCGTGGTAAAGTCATTGCATGGTGAAAGATGCGTGGTAAAGGCATTGCATGGTAAAGAATGCGTGGTAAAGGCATTGCATGGTGAAAGATGCGTGGTAAAGGCATTGCATGGTGAAGGATGCGTGGTAAAGGTATTGCATGGTGAAAGATGCGTGGTAAAGTCATTGCATGGTGAAAGATGCGTGGTAAAGGCATTGCATGGTGAAAGATGCGTGGTAAAGGCATTGCATGGTGAAGGATGCGTGGTAAAGGTATTGCATGGTGAAAGATGCGTGGTAAAGTCATTGCATGGTGAAAGATGCGTGGTAAAGGCATTGCATGGTAAAGGATAAGTGGTAAAGGATGCGTGGTAAAGGCATTGCATGGTGAAAGATGCGTGGTAAAGGATGTGTGGTAATGTCGCGTAGAACCATCGCTGAGACACAAGCAGAACATGAACTGATTAGTACAATCCTCAGGGAGACCAGGCTGGGTACCAGCAGGAACTGGAGTGAGAAGAAAGATGCCAATTAGCAGTTGCCCAGTGTAGGAAACCCTGAATAGGTGGTGGGTGTCCTGTGGGGAGCAGTGAGGAGAAGTGGGGAGCTGTTGGAGAGCTGTGCATAGCTGTGGAGAGCTGTGCATAGCTGTGGGGAGCTGTGCAGAGCTGTGGGGAGCTGTGGGGAGCTGTGTGGAGCTGTGGGGATCTGTGCAGAGCTGTGGGGAGCTGTGGGGAGCTGTTGGGAGCTGTGGGGAGCTGTGTGGAGCTGTGCAGAGCTGCATCCCTGCCTTGTGGTAGAAAGGCACTGGAGGTCTCCACAAGGTATCGGTTTTTGCCTCAGTGAACACAGTCATTGCAGTGGCGCTGAGACTTGGGGTGCAGGAGGGGCTGCAGCCCCCAGGTACCCCTGAAGCAGTCCGCAGTGGAGAAGGAGCCACAGAGAGGGCCGTGGGAAGGTTCTCTATTTTGCAGCATTTGATTTGTTTATGAAAAGAGGATGTTAAATATCTGGCAATTTCTGACATTTTGGGGTGTAGGAGGCTGGCCGGCTTATAGTGGGTACCTTGTGGTACTTACACCTTGTGCCACGTCCAGTTATCCCTTATTAGTAGATTAGTAGTGTTCTAGCAGCTTAGGCTGATAGAGGTAGCTATAGCAGAGCAGCTTAGGCTGAACTAGGAGACATGCAAAGCTCCTACTATACCACTTATATAGCACTATATCATAAGAAAACACAATACACAGAGTTACTAAAAATAAAGGTACTTTATTTTAGTGACAATATGCCAAAGTATCTCTGAGGATATACTCCCTTAGGAGGTAAGTACAATACATAAAATATACACACAAACCAAAATCAGGTAAGTAAACAGTTAGAAAAGTAGTGCAAACACTGTAGGACACAATAGAATGCAATAGGAGACAATAGGCCTAGGAGCAATACAAACCATATACTGCAAAAGTGGAATGCGAACCACGAATGGACCCCAGGCCTAGTGTAGTGTGTAGAGGGTCGCTGGGAGTGTAAGAAAACACTAAGGGTGTCCAAGATATCCCACCCCAAGACCCTGAAAAGTAGGAGTAAAGTTACCCTACTACCCCAGAAAGACAGTAAAGTCGAGATAGGGGACTCTGCAAAGACAACTGACTGCAAAGCACTGAAGATGGATTCCTGGACCTGAGGATCTGGAAAGGAAGGGGACCAAGTCCAAGAGTCACGCAAGTGTCCAGGGGGGCAGGAGCCCACTAAACCCCGGATGAAGGTGCAAAAGGGCTACCTCCGGGTGGAAGAAGCCAAAGGTTCTTCAACAACGCAAGGTGCCAGGAACTTCTCCTTTGGTCAGAAGATGTCCCACGGAGTGCTGGAGGATGCAGAGTTGTTTCCATACAGAAAGACAACAAACAAGCCTTGCTAGCTGCAAGAGTCGCGGTTGAAGATAATGGGTGCTGCCTGGGCCCAGGAAAGACCAGGAGGTCGCCCCTTGAAGGAGGAGACAGAGGGGGCACTCAGCAATAGAGAGAGCTCATGGAGAAGCAGGCAGCACCGGCAGAAGCACTTGAACAGGCATTCAAGAAATCTGAGCACGGCTGTCGTCTCAACACAACAAAAGAGGATCCCATTAAGCCGGTGGTCAACTCAGTGAGTTGAGCAATGCAGGACGGAGTGCTGGAGACCTGGGCTGTGCTGTGCACAAAGGAATCCTTGCAAAAGTGCACAGAAGCCCTAGCATCTGCAGATCACGCAGTACACAGGATTACTGTCTGGCGTGGAGAGGCAAGGACTTACCTCCACCAAATTTGGACAGAAGGAGCACTGGACTGTTGGGGTCTCTTGGATCCAGCTCCTGTGTTCCAGGGTCCACGCTTCCAAGAGGAACGGTGATGCAGAAGTTTGGTGCCTGCGTTAGCAGGGGGAAGATTCCATCGACCCACGGAAGATTTCTTCTTGGCTTCCAGTGCAGGGTGAAGGCAGACAGCACTCAGAGCATGCACCACCAGGAAACAGTTGAGAAAGCCGGCAGGATGAGGCGCTACAATGTTGCTGGTAGTCATCTTGCTACTTTGTTGCGGTTTTGCAGGCGTCCTGGAGCAGTCAGCGGTCGATCCTTGGCAGAAGTCGAAAAGGGAGATGCAGAGGAACTCTGGTGAGCTCTTGCATTCGTTATCTGACGAGAGACCCTAAATAGCCCTCAGAGGAGGATTGGCTACCTAACCAGGTAAGCACCTATCAGGAGGGGTCTCTGACATCACCTGCTGGCACTGGCCACTCAGAGGCCTCCATTGTGCCCTCACACCTCTGCATTCAAGATGGCAGAGGTCTGGGACACACTGGAGGATCTCTGGGCACCACCCCTGGGGTGGTGATGGACAGGGGAGTGACCACTCCCCTCTCCTTTGTCCAGTTTCATACCAGCGCAGGGGCTGGGGGTTCCCTAAACCGGGGTAGACTGGCTTATACAAGAAGGGAACCATCTGTGCCCTTCAAAGTATTTCCAGAGGCTGGGGGAGTCTACTCCTCCCCAGCTCTTCACACCTATTTACAAAGGGAGAGGGTGTAACACCCTCTCTCAGAGGAAATCCTTTGTTCTGCCTTCCTGGGACTGGGCTGCCCAGACCCCAGGAGGGCAGAAACCTGTCTGAGGGTTGACAGCAGCGGTAGCTGCAGAGAAAACCACAGAGAGCTGGTTTGGCAGTACCAGGGTCCATGCGGGAGCCCCGGGGATGCATGGAATTGGCACCCCAATACCAGATTTGGCTTGGGGGGACAATTGCATGATCTTAGACATGTTACATGACCATGTTTGGAGTTACCATTGTGAAGCTACATATAGGTAGTGACCTATATGTAGTGCACGCGTGTAATGGTTTCCCCGCACTCACAAAGTCCGGGGAATTGGCCCTGAACAATGTGGGGGCACCTTGGCTAGTGCCAGGGTGCCCTCACACTCAGTAACTTTGCACCTAACCTTTACCAGGTAAAGGTTAGACATATAGGTGACTTATAAGTTACTTAAGTGCAGTGTAAAATGGCTGTGAAATAATGTGGACGTTATTTCACTCAGGCTGCAGTGGCAGACCTGTGTAAGAATTGTCAGAGCTCCCTATGGGTGGCAAAAGAAATGCTGCAGCCCATAGGGATCTCCTGGAACCCCAATACCCTGGGTACCTCAGTACCATATACTAGGGAATTATAAGGGTGTTCCAGTAAGCCAATGTAAATTGGTAAAATTGGTCACTAGCCTGTTAGTGACAATTTGGAAAGAAATGAGAGAGCATAACCACTGAGGTTCTGGTTAGCAGAGCCTCAGTGAGACAGTTAGGCATCACACAGGGAACACATACATATAGGTCACAAACTTATGAGCACTAGGGTCCTGACTAGCAGGGTCCCAGTGACACATAACAAACATACTGAAAACATAGGGTTTTCACTATGAGCACTGGGCCTTGGCTAGCAGGATCCCATTGAGACAGTGAAAACACCCTGACATACACTCACAAACAGGCCAAAAGTGGGGGTAACAAGGCTAGAAAGAGGCTACTTTCCTACATTGGTTGATTCTTTTATTGTGGAAACCTCAGCAAGGAGGAGACCCCAGCAATGAACAAAATGCTTCTGCGTGCTGCAGGCGCCGATTCATGCAATTATTTCACAATTTGTGAGAAAACTACGAGGACTCAGATTCTTAGCAGCGCGAACGAGGCGTGATAACGACGAACTTATCCCCTGATTTATGCCAATGTGACGCAGCGCAGATCTGCACCAAAAATAGCAGCGCTGCTCCACTTTTGGAACGCTGTGGTGTGCTGTACTTACAGGAATACGGCGACCCCTGCGTTTCCCTCTGCGCCGGTGCTGAATTAAGCTGCCTACACCAACGGAGGCACCCTTGCACCATAGAGTAGTGGTGTCTGCGTAGAGGGGTGCGACTGTTTATGTGCAGAAGCTGTCCCTTCCTGCACATAAACAATCCACAATGGTGATTTGGCACTTCTGCAGAGTGCAGCACACATACCAAAGCACCATTTTGGAATAATTATGTGGAGGAAGGGACCCCTTCCTACACATAAACAATCACCCATGGCATTTTTCTCTTTCTATTCTTTTTAACATCCAGAACACACAGAAAAAGCAAAAAATGTGGAGGAATAAAAGTATTCCTCCTCGTTTTTGCCGTGCTGATGCCTCCCACAGATTTATGATTTTTCGTAAATCTGGGCAGCATCAAAAGCAATGGTTGTTGCCGCGGTGCAACACGTTGTAGTAAATGAGGCTCTGAGGGGCTTATATACAAGCCAATGAGCAGGGCGCGCACCGAGCGACCACGCACCCCGAGACGGAGTTACTAACCAGACACCCCACGCCATGAGTTACTAACACAACACCCCCACACCTTGAGTTACTAACACACACCCCGAGACGGTGTTACTAACCAGACACCCCACACCATGAGTTACTAACACACACCCCACACCTTGAGTTACTAACACACACCCGAGACGGTGTTATTAACCAGACACCCAACACCATGAGTTACTAACACACACCCCCACATCTTGAGTTACTAACCAGACACCCCACACCATGAGTTACTAACACACACCCCCACATCTTGAGTTACTAACACGACACCCCCACACCTTGAGTTACTAACACAACACTCCCACACCTTGAGTTACTAACACAACACCCCCACACCATGAGTTACTAACACATACCCCCACACCTTGAGTTACTAACCAGACACCCCACACCATGAGTTACTAACACGACACCCCCACACCATGAGTTACTAACAAAACACCCCCACACCTTGAGTTACTAACACCCCCCCACACCTTGAGTTACTAACCAGACACCCCACACCATGAGTTACTAACACAACACCCCCACACCTTGAGTTACTAACACACACACCCACACCTGGAGCTACTAACACGACACCCCCACACCATGAGTTACTAACACGATACCCCACCACCTTGAGTTACTAACACGACACTCCCACACTTTGAGTTACTAACACGACACTCCTACACCTTGAGTTACTAACACAGCATCCTCAGACCTAGAGTTACTAACACACAACCACACCTTGAGTTACTAAAACACAACCCAACACCATGAGTTACTAACACGACACCCCCACACCATGAGTTGCTAACACGACTGCCCCATGCCATGAGTTGCTAACACAACACCACCACACCTTGAGTTACTAACAAGACACCCCCAACACCATGAATTGACAACCAAACATCTCCACTCCACGTTACTAACCAGACACCTGCACACTGTGAGTTACTAAAGAGCCACACCAACCCTATAAGCTACTAACCAGACACCTGCACAACACCAAGTTATAACAGGGCACCCCACGTACCACGAATTATTAACCAGACACCCCCAAGCCACGAGTTAACAACCAGACTCTCACACACCACGTTACTAACAAGACACCCCCACAGCATGAGTTCCTAACCAAACATTCCCACACCATCAGTTACTAACCAGACTCCCCCACACAAAGTTAATACCTGGAAAGTCCCTCACTGAGTCACTAACCAGACACCCCCACACCATGAATTACTAACCAGACATCCCCATACCACAAGTTACTAACCAGACACCTGCACACTGTGAGTTACTAACCAGACACCCTAATACCAAGTTACTAACCAGAACTTCCCACACCATACGTTTCTAACCAGACATACCCACACAATGAGTTACTAACCAGACACCCCCACACCAGGTTGCTAACGGGACACCCCCACACCATGATTTACTAACGAGACACCTGCACACCGTGAGTTACCAGCAGACACCCCCACACCAAGTTAATAACTGGAGAGTCCTTCACCGAGTCACTAACCAGACCACAAGTTACTAAACAGACTTCTTTGCACCAAGATACTAACCACATACTCCCACACCATGAGTTTCTAACCAGACACCCCCACACCACCAGATACTTACCGAAACCACCCACACCAAGGTACTTACTAGTACTAGTACTAGTACTTACCCACACACCAATTTACTACCCAGACACCTCCACACCATGAGTCACTAACTGGACACCCCATAGAGAGTTGCTAGCCGGACGCACCCCCGCCCACCGTGAGTTACTAACCATACACCCCACACCACAAGTTACTAACCAGACAACCCCATATTACAAGTTACTAACCAGACACTCCCGCATCCCATGTTATTAACTAGACACCCGAAACCATGAGTTATTAACCAGACACTCCCACACCATGAGTTACTAACCGGGCACCCCCACACCATGAATTACTAACTAAGCACTTCCACACCATGAGTGACTAACCAGACACCCCTGCACCATGAGTTACTAGCCAGACACCCCCACGCCATCAGTTACTAAATATACACCCACACCACAAGTTACTAACCAGACACCCCCATATCATGAGTTACTAACCAGACACCCCTGCACCACGTGTTACTAACTAGATACACTACACCATGAGTTACTTACCAGACACTTCTACACCATGAGTTACTGGTTTCTCACTGAAAGAGTGGGAGTACTCACTCACTGTAGGAGCGCTGGAGCACTCTCACTCACTGAAAGAGCATGGGAGCACTCTCACTCACTGAAAGAGTGAGGGAGCACTCACTCACTGAAAGAGTGAGGGAGCAGTCAGTCACTGAAAGGGAGCGGGAGCACTCTCTCTCACTGAAAGAGTGTGGAAACACTCTCACTCACTGAAAAAGCACAGGAGCACCTGCATTCACTAAAAGAGCGTGGGAGCACTCACTGAAAGAGCGAGGGAGCACTCTCACTCACAGAAAGAGCATGGGAGCACTCTCACTCACTGAAAGAACACAGGAACACGCTCACTTACTGAGAGAGCGGGAGAGCACTCACTCACTGAAAGAGCGCAGGAGCACTCTCACTCACTGAAAGAGATCAGGAGCACTCTCACTCACTGAAAAGAGCATCAGAGCACTCTCACTTACTGAGAGAGCGCAGGAGCACTCTCACTGACTGTCATTAACAGAAAGACCATGAGAGCACTCTCACTCACTGAAAGAGCACAGAAGCACTCTCACTCATAGAAAGACCATGAGAGCATGCTCACTTACTGAAAAGGCGCAGGAGCACTCTCACTCCCTGAAAGAGTGCCAGAACACTGTCACTCACAGAAAGACCATGAGAACCCGCTCACTTACTGAAAGAGTACAGGAGCACTCTCATTCACAGAAAGAGCGGGGAAGCACTCATTCACTGAAAGAGCAGGTGAGCACCCTCATTTCACTCACTGAAACAGCCCCGCACCATGAGTTACTAACCAAATGTTGTTGCACCATGAGTTACTAACCAAATGTTTTTGCACCATGAGTTACTAACCAGACACCCACAAGTTGCTAACCAGATACCCTCACACCGAGTTACTAACCGGACACCCCTGCACCACGCGTTACTGACCAGACACCCGCAAGTTGCTAACCAGATACCCTCACACAGAGTTACTAACCGGACACCCCTGCACCACGCGCTACTGACCAGACACCCGCAAGTTGCTAACCAGATAACCTCACACCAAGTTACTAACCAGACACCCCTGCACCACGAGTTACTAACCAGACACCCGCAAGTTGCTAACCAGATACCCTCACACTGAGTTACTAACCGGACACCCCTGCACCACGAGTTACTAACCAGACACCCGCAAGTTGCTAACCAGATAACCTCACACTGAGTTACTAACTAGACACCCCTGCACCACGAGTTACTAACCAGACACCCGCAAGTTGCTAACCAGATACCCTCACACCGAGTTACTAACCGGACACCCCTGCACCACGAGTTACTAACCAGACACTCCCACACCATGAAGGACTAACCAGACTTTCCTACACCAATTTACTAACCAGACACTCCCACACCATGAAGGACTAAACAGACTCCCCCACACCAAGTTAAGGTATCTGACGAATTGTAACTCTGGGAATGCATCAGATTCCTTCGGGTCCCATGGAACGTCCCTTTCACGCAGAGCTATGCATGAAAGGGGCCCATATTTACAAGGCCGTGAAGAGCCCCCCAGGGTGGCTTTGTGTGCCCTTGTAGATATGGGCCGGCACACTGCACCGCCGGAGCGTTAAACAAAGGATGCTCCCGGGGTGCGCTGTGCCGTGAGGTTCTTGCCGCCCGCCTCGTGGGAACCGCCATATGGCCGCTCCGCGGTCGAAAGACCGCGGAGGCCATTCAGGCTTTCCCGCTGGGCTGGCGGGCGACCGCCAGGAGGCCGCCCGCCAGCCCAGCAGGAAACCCCAACCCACGAGGAAGCCGGCTCCGAATGGAGCCGGCGGAGTGGGTATGTGCGACGGGTGCAGTTTGCACCCGTCGCGTATTTCAGTGTCTGCATTGCAGACACTGAAATACACAGTGGGGCCCTCTTACGGGGGCCCCTGCAGTGCCCATGCCATCGGCATGGGCACTGCAGGGGCCCCCAGGGGCCCCGCGGCACCCCCTACCGCCATCCTGTTCCTGGAGGGAGACCCGCCAGGAACAGGATGGCGGTAGGGGGTGTCAGAATCCCCATGGCGGCGGAGCGCGCTCCGCCGCCATGGAGGATTCCCCCGAGCAGCGGAAAGTCGGCGGGAGACCGCCGACTTTCCGCTTCTGACCACGGCTGAACCGCCGCGGTCAGAATGCTCGTGGGAGCACCGCCAGCCTGTTGGCGGTGCTCCCGTGGTCGGTGGCCCTGGCAATGACCCCCAAAGTGTCTTTGAAAGAAGAGGCACAAGAGGAATTGAATTGGTGGTGGCAAAGCGTGGATGCGATTTCTGGTTGTAGCCAGCTGGAAATGCTGGGGAGCACGTTTGGGGGAGACATGGACTGGGGACTGTGTCAGGAGAGGAAAAGAAGAAACATTATCTGTTTGGGACTGACAGAAGGTCTTTATGCTGTGAGTATTTCAGGGGGATTCTACAAGGGCGGACAATGCTGATGAAAATGGACAATGTCTCAGCTGTAGATGACATCAATCGTTGAGCAGATCCCACGGCCTATTGGATTTAGCAAACGGATGTTGCTACTTCTGCATGGAACACAACATTGCGGTAAAGGCGCAGTGTTTGCCAGGACAATGGAATATGATAGTGGACCGGAATTCGAGGAACATAAAGGATTTCAGTGACTGCAAGCTGAATCCTTGGGATTTCAGAAAGATAAACAACATTTGGGGTCCGCTGGAAGTGGATCTTTTTGTGGGAAGACTGACCTATTAATTGGAGAAGTATTTCAGTTGGATTCCAGAGCCAGGAGCTTGGGCAGTGGATGCTTTGAACAGAAATGTAAGGGAATGAGAGCCTATGCTTTCCGCCTTTTCAATGATACAGAGAGCTCGACGAAGATACGGTCGGAGAAGTGTCACATTGTGTTGGTGACACCGTTGTCGGTGTCACAATTGTGGTTCCATCAGTAATGGAATTGGCATGTGACATTCCTTTCTTGACTGCGGCAGAGGAAGGTTTACTAGAGAATTGTGAAGGAGAGCAACATCCATTATTCTAGACGGGGTTTTGAACCTTCTTGCTTGGAAGGTATCAGGAGATCTGAGGGCCATATTGATACTTTTTGACGCAAAACTGCGCTAACGCAGTTTTGCGTCAAAAAAATTAGCGCCGGCTAACGCCATTCTGAAGCGCCATGCGGGCGCCGTATTTAATCAATGACGTTAGCCGCCGGCGCTGCCTGGTGTGCGTGGAAAAAAACGACGTACACCAGGGAGCGCCGGCGTAGGGGGATATGGAGCTTGGGCGCCAAAAAATGGGGCAACTCAGGCTGAGGCAAATTTTTCGCCTCAACCCGATTTGCGCCATTTTTTTCGACTCCCAACCCCCATAGAAATGACTCCTGTCTTAGAAAAGACAGGAGTCATGCCCCCTTGCCCAATGGCCATGCCCAGGGGACTTCTGTCCCCTGGGCATGGTCATTGGGCATAGTGGCATGTAGGGGGGCACAAATTAGGCCCCCCTATGCCACAAAAAAAAAAATATATACTTACCGGAACTTACCTTAATGTCCCTGGGATGGATCCCACCAGCCTTGGGTGCCCTCCTGGGGTGGGCAAGGGTGACAGGGGGTGTCCCTGGGGGCATGGGAGGGCACCTCTGGGCTCCTTCCGAGCCCACAGGTCCCTTAACGCCTGCCTTTTCCAGGTGCTAAAAAACGGCGCAAAAGCGGCCGTACGTCATTTTTTTTGACCCGCCCACTCCCGGGCGTGAATTTTGCCCGGGAGTGTAAATACGGCGCACATGCCTCGGAGTCAATTTTTTAGACGGGAACGCCTACCTTGCATCTCATTAACGCAAAGTAGGTGTCCACGCAAAAAAATGACGCAAACTCCATGGACTTTGGCGCTAGACGCGTCTAACGCCAAAGTATAAATATGGAGTTAGTTTTGCGTCGGAATTGCGTCAAAAAAAACAACACAATTCCGGCGCAAACAGAGTATAAATATGGCCCTGAGTGTTTCGAGGGACTTTCGAACAGGGCTGTTGAGTTACTCGAAGAGTCTTGGGCACCTGGAACAAGAAGAAGGTATAAGGGAGTTTGGAGATGATGGTCTAGTTGGTGCATGGAGAGGCTCGTGCATCCTGTGGAGGTGCCTTTAGATGTGGGGAATCTCTTGGTGGAACAGTTTGAGAAAGGGCCATGTTACGGGACTTTGAACTGTTATAGATCAGCTATTTCAGCAGGCCGTGTTCACGCAGATGGAAGATCACTGGGGAGAAATAGCATAGTGTGTAGGGTTTTGAAACGCATGAGGTTAAAGAGACCTCCGAGAGCAAGGTGTTTTGTGGGAGGTGAATTTGCTCTTAGAGTTGTTTCAGTCCTGGCCCGGGAGCAGGTATCTCGATTTGAAAAGAGTTTCCGTGTTTGATATCCTGCAGAAGGGTTTCAGATGTGAAAGCTTTAGAGGTAAGTAATAAAATGAATGGGCCAGATGGACTGCATTTTGAAATATAAAAAAAGAGTGAAGACAATGTCTGATTCTATATTGTATCCAAAATTTGAAGAATGTAAAACATTGTGCTTGAATGAATATGAAGACAGAATGATGGAATATAGGCAGGATGGAGAGAGGAATTGCTGACCTTGTATGTAAAACCATACGGAGCTGTGCGTAACGCTGCTGTGGCGAGATGGCGCAAGCAGGTGTTGATATTCAACAGCTTTACGCGAGCTGTGGTGGCCAGTACAGCCTATTTTGCTGGTGGAAGATTGGAGGAAGTGTTGAAAGCTGCTGGCTGGTCGAACTCAGGTACAGCTACAAAGCATTGCTTCAGGACAGTAAGGCGCATGGCAAATGTGGTGTGGGAGGGATTTCAGGATGCGTAATGGCAGCCTCCGGTCTTGTAATGAACAGCGATTCTCCAAGTGTAATGAAGAAAGAATCTAGATTTAGTTAAAGCCACAGAGGCTAACCTTATCCCTCCTGACGCATCCCTTGTATACAAAAAAACCTATAACATAAAATAAACAATTGAATAAATAAATATAGGGGGAGAAGGAAGTTAATAGGAGTATTTTCAGTATATAAAAATTGTAGAAAAGTACTGAGTATTTTTGGTGGTATTAACCTTTTAAATATAACAAGGAGTTGCATTTATATTGTTGTTTATAATTTTTAGAGGCACAACTGAAGAGTATGTAGAGGAGTTTTGACTGAGGAAGAACACTTGAAGAAGTAACAGGAGATTCAAAGTTTGCAGAAGTTCGGTGCATTTAAATAGGAGGAGAGTTTTGTGAAGGGACTTTTTATGGGCTGCTGTGTTCTGAGTATAGTTTGGAATTGTTTTGTTTGAAGATTCTTTAAAGATACCGCAGGAGCTGCAATGAAAAGGTGAATGCATAATGTTAGCCTCTGTGTCTTTAAAGAAATCTAGATTTTCTGTTCATTACACTTGGAGAATCGCTGTTCCTTTAAACCCCCACACTGAGGTCACCACTTTTAAAACCCCCTCCATTAAGGCTTTGCCTCATGACATGTTCAGCCTGAGCTGAAGCAAACATCTGCAGATGAGTCTGACCACAGCATCAGGGAAACCTGTCAGAAGGTGATGCGCCGAACCGTGTCCGAGGCCACCCTGGGCTGCGGACGGACTCCTGCCCGTGACGCACCACAGAGGGGGTACTCCCTCACACTACAGATGTCCACCTCCAACCCTTCTGGGGCCCCCGAGACATCTGTTCAGCTGCTCCCCCCCCTTGAACACAGCTGGCTGGCTGGAAGGTGGAGGGAGGGGCCAGTTCTCGGTCTCACAAACCACACTTGTCATTGGTTTCAAGGGGGGGTCCTGGCCACAGGACACCTGCAGGGCTCGGATATGTAAAATCCGTTCCACGAAAGTTAAGGGGGGGCACGGGGACTCTTTCACTTCTAACTCATTTCAAGGCTCAGGGTTGTTCTACAAGTTCCCATCAGAAGGGTTGTAAATAGAACATAGACCCTAGGGACAGGGGGGCCCATAGGGGCCCGGCACGCGTGTGCTGATCCCCCCCCCCCCATAGGCAGCAGCAGACAGAACTCTGTTCAAAATAGATGTGAAGAAACCCTTGTACAGAGTCACAGGTCAAGCAGGGACTACAGCCTAACTGTGGGGGGTGAAGCCGTTGCATCCAGTGTCCCTGAGCCCGGCCTACCATGAACCCTGAGTGTTAGACCTGACACGCGGAGGTAGTGGTTCCCCCAAAGTTTTTCCATCTTCTCTAAGTTGATTTTGCTGGTTCTCTCGAAGGCCCTACCGCTCCGGGCACCTTCTCACTGGAAGTACAGTGTGAACGTTCCAGCACCATCCTTCTGTCCACCTGGAAGTAACACTCTCCCACGTGTGCATGCTGCACCCGGGGGATTGTCCTATGTAGGTGCTAGAGCTGCAATCAATTGCCAGGGTGCGCACACTGATAGAGCAACTGAGCCTGTGGTGGCTTTAACCAAAGTGTACTACATGACCCGGCAGGCTTGGGTGTGCACCAGCACGTATGTGTCTCAGGCAGTCCAAACACCCATTCATGTTCACACTCCCTGTGAGCGCTGCCCTACCCCTACGGTAACAGGGGAGAACGAGTGTCATTGAGTCCGGCTGCGATAGAGGATGCAGGAAGCAGCCTCATGATGTTTAGTATCGTTGGACTCACTCCTTCCGATGGTAAAGGTGGTTTTGTCATCGATGCCCTGGAAATGACGCTTCTAGGAAGTGGACATTTCTACATTCTGAAGTGGTTCTGGTGTCCTGTAACGTAGGCTTCCTTCCACGGGTCACAGGGGAGGGCACATCTGTGCATTCCCCACCTCACCACTATAAACCCTGGGTATCCAGGACTACAGATCCCTGCCTTTGGGGCCTGGATCGATCCAGGATACATCCAGGTAAGGTTTTTGACACTGTGGCATAAATTTACGAAAAGTGTTGCTGCATTATATGGGCGCCACTTCTCTTGTGCCCCTTTGCACCCCTAACGCCACCATGTGTGCGCGGTATTAAACGTGCGGCGCACCGCTGCGCAGGTTAGGGACAATAGCATAACATTTTTGACGCTATTGTTGAACTTTGCAGAATTAGTGACAAAAACGTTGGTGCTAGTTCTCCGGAGTACATAGGGGCCCATTGTAAATAATGGTGCCTCCTTTTAACGCTGATCTGTGCAGGCATTAAAAATGTTGCTAAAAACGGCACAGTGGAATCTCATAGATTCCACTTTTACATTTTTGCGATCCCCCGGGGAACGCCCCCATGCATACATTATGCCTGGCACAGGCACACTGTGGCTCAAGGGGTTGCAAAGTGGCGCAAAGCAGGCATTGTGCCACTTTGTAAATATGGCATGGTGATTTTGGGCTCACTGAGCCACATTAGCGTCATAATAAATTACGCTAATGTGGCGCAAGGAGGCGCTAGGCCCTCTTAAATTTGGTCCTTTGTCTCTTGGAGGCAGAGCATGCCCCCACTAAAGATAACGATATAGGATATACATTCCTGAGCCTCGGGGTGAACAGGGAGGAAATTTAGGGGAGGAATCTGGGGCTCTAAAGGAGGACACTTTTGAACCAACCCCAACTTCAAAGGAACCATCTAATGTAACTAGGGGTACTCAACGTCTGTAGTGGAGTAACCTTCAAGCTTACGTGGGACCAGTGCTGCTGGACTCCGTGGGCACACTGGCAGAGGAATCCGTTGTGCCCAGGAGAATAGCTGTCCAAGGAGGGGATCCACGCTCCCCTTCCTGCTTAGAGGCTGGCCTGCGGCTGATTGCCTGCTGCTGTGTAGCATCCGGAAGGATAACTCTCCAAGAACAGGTTGATTTGCTCCCTGCTCTCGGAGGAGGTCTCAGGGACGTCAAAGACCTCCTGAGAGGGACTTACATTGACGACTGGTAAAATCAGGAGTGGTGCCCTCTGCTGCACCTACATCGTACGCTGGACTTCACCTGACAGCAGTGGTGTCAGCGTGGCCTAAGTATTGTCTCTGGAGACCAGAATTGCCTGGTGTGGAATGTTCCAACGACTGGCTGTACTTCAGATGAGTGGTCATTCATCGTAGGGACCACTGCGCACCGAGACATCTTGTTGGTGTGAACAGGATCACCTAGCGCGGGACCCTGCGGGGCCCGTTATTGTCAAGTGTTTCACATTCCTTTTGTGTGAGTCTCGGCTACATGCTCATTGTGTGTGATGGCCTATTCATTAGTTGCGACCCTAGGAGATTGGGGTGCAACCTGAGCTGTGCTGTACTTGGCCTCGTGTGGCACGGCTGAACTTGCATTGAAGTGTGTGACCTGAGAGTCTGGTGTGACTACCGGTCATTGTGTACATCATAGTGTTCCTCATTTCAGAGAGGTACAGAAACCAAGTTCTGAGTGTTACCAGATGGTCTAGTGCAACTCAAATCATTGTATGCTAACGTTGTGCCTCCCAGAGGGGTTCAGGATTTACATCCTTTGTGGGGAAGTCCGGGATTGTCTGGTGCAGTTCGTCATAATGCACCAGATGGGTGCCTCCATTCAAAGAAGTACCACCGTGGAAATTGGTTTGTAAATAAACGCACAGTAAGGGGGACTCCGATCAGCAGACCGCTGACATTGTGCCTCCTTTTTGTGGAGGCACTCAGTGCTTTTCATGTGAAATTGAACACAGCATTGTTTGGTTCCGGAGGTGTGGGTCTAGTAACCTGTCATGTGCAACTGGAAGTGTTGAGGGTGACTCACGTCAACAAGCCCCGATGGCCCCTCTCCTTTCCGGAGGTGCTGGAATTAGTACCTATTTGGTAACATTGAACTGTCTGGCTGGACTGGGCCCCTCTGTGTTTAACATAGACCCTCGATGTGTATTTTGCAGACCTCTGAGTGAATATCCTGTGGGGAGCTGTTAGACTTGGAATCCTTGGCTTGGTCTCCCCTAACTTTTTGCCTTTGCTTCCCACATTGATGATGTGTGCTGGACTCAGTTTTTGCTGTTTTTGATACTCTGGGCACTTTACCACTGCTAACCAGTGCTAAGGTGCAGGTGATCCTGCGTAAAATGTATGTGTAATTGGCTTTTCCATGATTGGCATATCTGATTTACTAGTAAGCCCCTAGTAAGCCCCTAGTAGAGTGCACTAGAGGTGCCCAGGGCCTATAAATCAAATGCTACTAGTGGGCCTGCAGCACTGATTGTGCCACCCACATTAGTAGGCCTGTAAACATGGATCAGACCTGCCACTGCAGTTTCAATAGGTGCAGTTTTAAACTGCCAATTCAACTTGGCAAGAGTACCCACTTGCCAGGTGTAGGACAGTACCATCTTGCCTGGCATGTTACCCCCATTTTTATTTATATGTATGTTTGTTTTTGCCTGTGTCACTGGGATCCTACTAGCCAGGACCCCAGTGCTCATAAGTTGTGCCCTGTATGTGTACCCTGTGTGGTGCCTAACTGTATCACTTAGGCTCTGCTAACCAGAACCTCAGTGTTTATGCTCTCTGTGCTTTTACAATTGTCACTGCAGACCAGTGACTAATTTTACCAATTCTGATTGGCACACTGGAACACCCTTATAATTCCCTAGTGTATGGTACCTAGGTACCCAGGGTATTGGGGTTCCAGGAGATCCCTATGGGCTGCAGCATTTCTTTTGCCACCCGTAGGGAGCTCAGACAATGCTTACACAGGACTGCCACTGCAGCCTGAGTGAAATAACGTCCACGTTATTTCACAGCCATTTTACACTGCACTTTAGTAACTTATAAGTCACCTATATGTCTAACCCTCACTTGGTGAAGGTTAGGTGCAAAGTTGCTAAGTGTGTGGGCACCCTGGCACTAGCCAAGGTGCCCCCACAGTGTTCAGGGCAATTTCCCTGGACTTTGTGAGTGCGGGGACACCATTACACGTGTGAACTATATATAGGTCAATACCTATGTGTAGCTTCACAATGGTAACTCCAAACATGGCCATGTAACATGTCTAGGATCATGGAATTGTCCCCCCAATACCAGGATGGTATTGGGGGGACAATTCCATGCATCCCCGGGGCTCCAGCATGGACCCCGGGTACTGCCAAACTAGCTCTCTCAGGTTTTCTCTACAGCTACCGCTGCTGCCAACCCTCAGACGGGTTTCTGCCACCCTGGGGCCTTGGCAGCCCAGTCCCAGGAAGGCAGAACAAAGGATTTCCTCTGAGAGAGAGTGTTACACCCTCTCCCTTTGGAAATAGGTGTTAAGGGCTGGGGAGGAGTAGCCTCCCCCAGCCTCTGGAAATGCTTTGAAGGGCACAGATGGTGCCCTCCTTGCATAAGCCAGTTTACACTGGTTCAGGGAGCCCCCAGACCCTGCTCTGGTGCGCAACTGGACAAAGGAATGGGGAGTGACCACTCCCCTGTCCATCACCACCCCAGGGGTGGTGCCCAGAGCTCCTCCAGTGTGTCCCAGACCTCTGCCATCTTGAATGCAGAGGTGTGAGGGCACAGTGGAGATCTCTGAGTGGCCAGTGCCAGCAGGTGATGTCAGAGTCCCCTCCTGATAGGTGCTTACCTTTCTCTGTAGCCAATCCTCCTCTGAGGGCTATTTAGGGTCTCTCGTCAGATAACGAATGCAAGCGCTCACCAGAGTTCCTCTGCACTTCTCTCATCGACGTCTGCCAAGGATCGACCGCTGACTGCTCCAGGACGCCTGCATAACCGCAACAAAGTAGCAAGAAGACTACCAGCAACATTGTAGAGCCTCATCCTGCCGGCTTTCTCGACTGTTTCCTGGTGGTGCATGTTCTGAGGGCTGTCTGCCTTCACCCTGCACTGGAAGCCAAGAAGAAATCTCCTGTGGGTCAATGGAATCTTCCCTCTGCTAACGCAGGCACCAAACTTCTGCATCATCGGTCCTCTGGGTCCCCTCTCATCTTGACGAGCGTGGTCCCTGGAACACAGGAGCTGTATCCAAGTGTCCACGACAGTCCAGTGGCCCTTCTGTCCAAATTTGGTAGAGGTAAGTCCTTGCCTCCCCACGGCAGACAGTAATCCTGTTTACTGCGTGAACTGCAGCTGCTAGGGCTTAAGTGCACTTTTTCAAGACTTCCTTCGTGCACAGCATAGCCCAGGTCCCCAGCACTCTGTCCTGCATTGCCCTACACTCTGAGTTGGACTCCGACTTCGTGCGACCTTCTTTTGTTGTGCTGAGACGACTGTCGTGCTCAGATCTTCTGAATGCCTGTTCACATGCTTCTGTGGGTGCTGCCTGCTTCTGCATGGGCTCTCTGTATTGCTGAGCACCCCCTCTGTCTCCTCCTCCAAGGGGCGACCACCTGGTCCTTCCTGGGCCCTGGCAGCACCCAAAACTATCAACCGCGACTCTTGCAGCTAGAAGGCTTGTTTGCGGTCGTTCTGTGTGGAAACAACTCTGCACCCTCCAGCACACACTGGGACATCTTCTGACCAAAGGAGAAGTTCCTGGCACCTTCCGTTATTGCAGAATCTTCGGCTTCTTCCACCCGGAGGCAGCCCTTTTGCACCTTCATCCGGGATTTAGTGGGCTCCTGCCCCCCCGGACACTTGCGTGACTCTTGGACTTGGTCCCCTTCCTTTGCAGGTCCTCAGGTCCAGGAATCCGTCTTCAGTGCTTTGCAGTCAGTTGTTGTCTTTGCAGAATCACCTATCTCAACTTTACTGTCTTTCTGGGGTAGTAGGGTAACTTTACTCCTACTTTTCAGGGTCTTGGGGTGGGGTATCTTGGACACCCTTAGTGTTTTCTTACACTCCCAGCGACCCTCTACACACTACACTAGGCTTGTGGTCCATTTGTGGTTCGCACTCCACTTTTGGAGTATATGGTTTGTGTTGCCCCTAGGCCTATTGTCTCCTATTGCATTCTATTGTGTTCTACAGTGTTTGCACTACTTTTCTAAGTGTTTTACTTACCTGATTTTGGTTTGTGTGTATATTTTGTGTATATTACTTACCTCCTAAGGGAGTATATCCTCTGAGATACTTTTGGCATATTGTCACTAAAATAAAGTACCTTTTTTTTTAGTAACTCTGAGTATTGTGTTTCTTGTGATATAGTGCTATATGATATAAGTGGTATAGTAGGAGCTTTGCATGTCTCCTAGTTCAGCCTATGCTGCTCTGCTATAGCTACCTCTATCAGCCTAAGATGCTAGAACACTTCTAATCTACTAATAAGGGAAAACTGGACTTGGCACAAGGTGTAAGTACCACAAGGTACCCACTATAAGCCAGGCCAGCCTCTTACACCAGGCTTAAACCTTCCCTTTTACACATGTAAGGCACCCCAAGGTAGACCCTAGATAGACCCATGGGCAGGGTGCAGTGTATGTTAAAGGTAGGACATGTACTAATGTATTTTACATGTCATAACAGTGAAATACTTATCAATGCTGTTTTTACTGTTGCAAGGCCTATCTCTCTCATAGGTTAACATGGGGGCTGCCTTTAAATATTATTAAAGGGTATATTCCCTTTGGGAGCAGATAGAACTATGGAGTTTGGGATCTCTGAACTCACAATTTAAAAATACATCTTTTAGTGAAGTTGGTTTTTAGATTGTTAGTTTGAAAATGCCACTTTTAGTAAATAGTCATTTTCTTTCTTAAACCATTCTGTGACTCTGCCTGTTTGTGGATTCTCTGTCTGGGTTAGTTTGACAGTTGGGCTGTTTGTGAATCCCCTCTAGACAGTGACACAAAGGGGGGCTGGGTGTAGCCTGCATATCCTGATGAGCCCTCTGTGCTGGGAGGGAGAGGAGGAGTGGTCACTCACACGTGAAAGGGCTGTGCCTGCCCTCACACAATGCAGTCTCCGACCCCCTGGTGTGTGTCTGGGGCCAGGCCTGGGCAAGGCAGGATCTTACAAAGAAGAGAGATTTTTCTTTGACGTTTGCCTACTTCAAAGGCAGAAAGGGGTATAAGTAGTAGACCCAAAACCCCTGAAAATCAGATCATTTTTGGAATCAAGAGGAACCTCTGCCACGGAGAATAGCTGAAGAGCTGAGAAGTGCTGCCCCTTGCTGTAACTGTGCTTTGTTGGGAAACCCTGTAGTTGCTGCTGCTGCCTGCGAAAGGGGACAAAAGACTAGACGTTGTTGTGCATTACTGTTTTAGAAGAATCTTCAAGGGCTTGAACTGAGCTTGCCTCCTATTTTGAAGTCTCAGGGCCATCAAAGACTTCCTCTGCCAGCATCTGGACTCTGCTGAGACTCCTGCTCTGCCAAGTGGTGTCCTATCCAGTCCCTGGGCCCTAGAAAGGTGAAGTTGGCAGAACATGAGCTGCAAATCCACACACAGAAGGACATGCGGGGAATTTTCGATGCACCACCTGCAATATGGATGATAAACGATGCGCCGGCTTTGTGGCTCAAATCGATGCTCCATCTGCATTGCGGCTGGGAGATCGAGCCATCGCGGCTGGAGAAATGACGCACAACACCCGCTTGCGGCTCTTGATAAAGACACAAACCCCACGCAGCACAGTTTTCTAACACAGTGCAACCGGATTTTCCTTGCATCGTCCCTGGGCATCAAAGTAATCCCGACTCTGCGCCGATTCGAGGTGCCCCATCCGGAAATCGATGCATTGCTCTCTTGCGAGGGAGAAAAACAACAGATCACTGACCCGACCAGAGAAGAAATGACGCACAGCCTCCCTTGTAAGGAAGGAATCAATGCATTGCTGCCTTTTCTGATGCACGGTCGCCTGTGCCGCTTTATTTTTGACACAAACCAGGTACTTTGTGCAAAATCATCGTTACCATTGTTTTCTATGGAGTAAGACTCTTATTCTTTTGAAAATTTATATTTTAACTTGTTTATGTTGGATTTTTGTTGTTTTGCTCCTGTTTGATTTAGATAAATAATACCTATGTTTCTTAACTGGTGTGGTGTCCATTGTGTAGTGTTTTCACTGTATTACTGTGTGTGTTGGTACAAATACTTTACAGATTGCTTCTGAGTTAAGCCTGCCTGCTTGTGCCAAGCTACCAAGGGGGTGCATAGGGGTTAACCAGGTGTGTTTCTCCTTTGCCCTGACTAGAGTGAGGGTCCTTGCTTGGACAGGGGGTAACCTGACTGCCAACCAAAGACCTCATTCCTAACATTGGTGATCAGCAGTGAGGATTGGACTTATATTTGTACTTGGCATACAGTGATTAAGTGTACACTACTGTTTCAGTGTAGACCATTACATGACATATAGAGTTTGTTTTTACTTTTACTTTCTTTGAACATTTTCCTGCTTCCATATTTTTGTGATCCTTTTACTGATTCTTGAACTTCTCATTGAGAACTCTTTTCTCTGCCTTGGGACTTTGCACTTTTGCCTTACCAACATGTCTCAATCTGGGTATGCACCAGCGGTGTCTAGAAATACTGTTTTTTGAGTAGGAGAAACTGTAAAGTTATACAGTTGCACAAACTGTTGCGAAGGCCCTCATTATTCTAATGAGACTACTGGATTTTGAGAAGCAAGATTGTCCACAGTGTGGGAGACTGAGTCTGACCTACCTGTCGCTCCAAATCCGGGTTTTGCTCTGGCTAACTAGCAGTGCCTCATCTCTCCCGAAAGGTAGAGACGATTGGGCAGCCGAGCGCATGACATATCATACTTCTCAGGGAAGTCATGGTCAGTCAGGTCGCATCCGGTTCTCTCATTCACAATTCGGTCTCATATATAAATGACAATGAAAGCAGTATAAGTTTCAACGACACAACATGACAATATTAAAATGGTGAGGATGAGAGTGAAGCATAAAAATAATGCTATCATATTGCCACTAAAGTTGATGGACTATTTTGTATCTGAATCATAATTTGAGCACAGCATATTAAACTCTAATCCTGCCTTTCAGGTTCCCCCGGGAGGATATCAACCCTCATACCTGAGCAAAGGCCTGTGTTCTGCGTCAGCATCTGCAGCGGAGCATTCAGCATACAGTCGTGGTTCCCTGGCTGGAATCTCCCTCTTAATGTGTGATGGGACTAGGAGATGTTTTTATAATAACACAGCTGATGTTCTAAGAAAATGTCCCTACGTAAGGATGTGTATTTTCTACGAATGTTTGAAACTAAACTTCTACCACGTTCACCAGCAATGTACCAAACTGTAGCCTTGACTGAAGCACAAAGTGATCAAGAATGTCTTGTTTGAGAACACAGTGCTGGGCTAAGCAAAACAGTTAGATAGAAGAAATTAGAACAAGACCGTAAAACTGGTTATTGTAAAAATAACAATGCAAAGCCGAATAAAATATATCTAGGTCAAGGTGCACAGTGGCCTAGTCTATTAAACTAACGTGCATGGAGCTATAACTAAAATGGCTACACAACAAAACTAAACAATTTTGCAAGGATCTTTCCTGTCCCATTAAGGGCTCCACCAGGAAGGAGGAGCTGCAGAAGGCACCGAGGGCCTGGGTGACAGCCAAGGAGACTGGGGGGCACACAGATGAGGAGGAGGGTGTAGGAGAGGAGGTGCAGAGTGTTCCTACTGTAGTGGATGCACCCTTATGCCTGGGGGAGGGTCTCCAGGTCAGGTAGCAGTGTGTCATCCAAGGGTCTGACTCCCGAGGAGTTGCAGGCAGAGAGGAGTCACCAGATGGAATTGGAGGGGCTCAAACTGGAGGCTGAAGGGAGGAGACTGGCCATTGAAGAGAAGAAGTTACTGCTGGCTCATGAGCTCAGCCTGAGGGAGCTGGATCATAGGGTCCAGTCCAGTCGGGATGGCGGCAGCAGTACCTCAGTGCAGCTGGAGAGAAGGCAACATATTCCTAAAGACTTGGTGAAGAACTATAAGAGGGACAATGACATATACTTGGGGCTCAAGGGGTATGAGTCTGCTCTCCATATGAACGTGGCCCCTAAGGGACATTGGGGGGGTGGGTCTGTGGAAGCACTTTGAGGTAGAGGGGAGGGGCACTCTGACATCCTTAGGGGATCCTCAGGGACTCACCTACCCCATAATGAAGGACGCCCTGCTCACAAGATATGGTCTGACCCCTGAGCAGTATAAGGACGAGTTTAGGTCCTACAAAAAGAGAGAGTCTGGAGTGTGTAGATTCCTTTTGCGGGTCACTGGATGGTTGGGAGAAGGGCAGTAAGGTAACAACATATGAGGGGCTTTACAATCTGATTGCTTAGGAGCACTTGTACAGTTTATGTTTTCCAGGGCTGCACCAGCACCTGGTTGACAGCAAGCTGACTGACCCCAGGAAGCTGACCATTGGGAGAGCAACAGGGTCCACAAGAGGTGTGGGGGAGACCAAGCCAAGGGTGGGCAGGGTCCCTCTCAGAAGCAAGGGGGGTAACGATAAACAGGGGGAGTTCTCTAAAGGGCCCCAACCTAGTTCTCAGGGTAAGGATTCCCAATCCCCCAGTGAAAAAAAGCCATGGTTCTCCAAAGGGAAACCTGCAGAGGGGTGTCCCTGCAAGTGTTATGCATGTGACCAGTTGGGTCATTTGAGAGGGGATCCCAAATGCCCCAAGGGTACACCGGCATCCACTGGTGCACAGTCCCAGGGTTTGGCTAGTGTAGTGCTTCGGGAGGAGTTGGTTTCAGGTGGGTGGGAGCCAGCAGAGATGACCTTTGTCTCACTAGGGGACAGTGAGATGATCCAGAGAACCCTCAAGCCTGAGAACAATAAAAAGTACAGGCAGTGGGTGACCATCAATGGACAGAGGGTGGAGGCTCTGAGAGACACAGGAGCCAGTGTGACTACAGTGAGGAGTCAGCTGGTGTCTGAAGAGCAGATAGATCTCGGGGTACTTCACCAAGTAGTTGCAGTGGACAACTCAGAGTGCCTGTGCAGAGTGGTGCAGGTTCCCTTTGAATTGGGGGGGGTCTCAGGGTCCTTGAAAGTAGCTGTGACTCCAACCATCCCTGTAGATTGTTTGTTTGGCAATGACCTGGAGGATTCCCCTTGGAAGGAGGTGGAACACAGGTCACACTTGGAGATGTTGGGTCTGCATATCCACCGGGTCAATGGCAGCCCGTCAGGGTGGTCAGAAGCCCCTGGAGCCTGAAACAGTGGCCCAGGGGTCCAACCAGTAGGAGGAAGGGCAAGGGGCACGGGAAACCGGCTCCAGAAGTTCCCACGATCCGGGAGGGGGCTGAAACTGAGGGTGACGCCCCGGAGCCTACAGGGGAACAGGTGGCTGAGCTGGAGGTGGTCCCTGAGCTGTCACAGTGGCAGCAGGAAGGGGGACGCACCAGAGGAGCATTCTGTGAGGCACAGAGGACATGCTATACTCTAGTAGATCTGCGGCAGCAGGCTGCAGACCAGGCGGCTGGCAAGAAGTCCGGATCGCTCCTGATTTATTGGGAGGATGGCCTCCTGTATAGTGAGCCTAAGGTTGCTGAGCCTGGGTCAGCTTGTGTGCTGGTGGTACCCCAGTGCTTCAGAGCCTTCCTACTGGGTCTGGCTCATGATGTGCCTTTAGCTGGACATTTGGGGCAAGGCAAGACCTTTGACAGGCTTGTCACCCACTTTTATTGGCCTCAAATGCACAGGCACTGAGATGGGCACTGTAGGTCTTGCCAAACTTGTCAGAAAAGTGGCAAGAGTGGGGGGAAATGCAAGGCTCCTCTACAACCTTTTCCTGTGGTTAGTACCCACTTTGAAAGGGTTGGTATTGACATTGTAGGTCCTCTGGATCCCAAGTCAGCCATGGGGAACAGGTTTATCCTTGTCTTGGTGGACCATGCCACTGGGTACCCAAAAGCCATTACTCTGAGGTCAATTACCTCCCCAGGAGTGGGACCTGCTTTGATGGAGGTTTTTACTTGCATGAGGTTCCCCAAGGAAGTGGTATCTGATAGGGGTACCAACTTCATATCTACTTATGTGAAGTATCTGTAGAAGGAGTGTGGCGTAACATGTAGGTTCACCACTAACTACCCAACCCCCCCAAAGCAATGATTTGAGTGAAAGGTTCAACTGCACCTTGAAAGGCATGATCCTGGGCATGTCAGAGCCCTTGAGGCATAAGTGGGACATCCTCTTGCCATGCCTTCTGTTCAACCTACAGGGAGGTGCCTTAAAAAAGGTCTTGGATTTAGTCCTGTTAAGCTACTGTTTGGCCACCCTGTCAGGGGATGTTTGAGTCTGGTTAAGGAGGGCTTGGAGAAGGCCCCCAGTAAACCCCCCCAGGATGTATTCAGTTTCATGCTGGCTTTTAGGAAGCAGACTGCCCGCTTCAGGGCTCTTGCACAAGAGAACCTAGAAGCAAGCTCGAAGACATGAAACAAGGTGTGACCAGAATGGTCAAGTTTCCACCTGGCCAGAAGGTGTGGGTGGTGGTGCCAGTGGAGCCTAGGGCTCTCCAGGACAAGTGGACTGGGCCATTTGAGGTGGTGGAGCGCAAGAGCAAAGTCACCTACCTGGTGAACTTGCGGAGTCCCAGGAACCCCTTGAGGGTCCTGCATGTGAGTCTCCTCAAGCCGCACTTTGAGCGGACTGATTTGACAATGCTCCTTGCAACAGATGATGGGATGGAGGAAGAGATTGAGCCTCTTCCTAACCTCCTGTCTGCTGGAGAGAAGGATGGGTCTGTGGAGGGAGTGAACCTCTCCTCCTCCCTGACCTCAGAATAACAGAGGGACTGTCTCCAGGTGTTGGGTCAGTTTGCCTCCCTGTTCTCCTTGATCCCAGGAGTCACATTCTATGGTGGATCCTGTGCTGATAATGTTTGGCACCTTATGTGAATGTGGGTAGGAAATGTACTGTTTTCCTCATGTGTACATACAGTTGTAGTGTTTAACACAGCTGTGCCTCATATTGTAAAATTCTCATCGCAAATTGGGACATAGGCTCTGAGTTACATTATATCTGTACTGTGTTGACAAGGTGTGTGTTTAGTGCAATTGTTTTATACATACATTGTGTGTGAAGTCTTCTATGTGCCGCGCAGCGTGGTTGTGGCAGGGAAGTGATGTGTCTTTGCTTACACATAGCCTCTGTGATAAGCCTGACTGCTCTGTGCCAAGCTACCCAAGGGTGAGCACAGGTTATACAGTAAGTGTAATCACCTACCCTAGATGGGAGTGGTAGGTTCTGTCTGACTGGGATCTTGTCTCAGCCAACCAGAACGAGCCGCCTCCAACACTGAGAAACTGGGCCAAGTACCCCTTTGGGACTTTACCCTCAGGGTTAGCAGGTCCTAGCAGTCCAAGGTTTTTGAGAGGAGGGCAGAGGTAAACGCAGGGGGTCAACAAAGGCTCACAACTCAGAACAGGCACAGCAACAGTAATAAGTGATTCTCTAGCCAAATACTTATGAAAAGAAGAAGTATTTTATTTTACCGTTACCAACACAAAGGGAAATACAATATTCACAAACCACTACCCAGTCCCCTTAAGGTCGGGGTGCTAGTGTTTCGTAGGCAGTTCAATGTGTCCCACTCCTTCCTCACTCTATCGATAGTGGTTATTCCTCATTCACTATAAGCAACATCCAAGGTAAGTCCCACTAGAAGTCCGAGTCTCAAGAGATCACTCATACTCTGTATCAAAGGCAAAAGTGTTCCAGCATCAAAGCAATATCTAGCAAGCATGATCCTCCAGGGCTGACTGGCCCGAAATCAGTCTTACCCGCGCATGCAGAATTGGAGTGACCCGAGTTCCTGAGCCTGATGCCTCACCCATAGCTCCACCTGGATGGGTACAGCAGATTTCTTCATGGTGGCCCCTCCTGGCATACAGGATTACTGGCTCACCACAGCACAAGGTCTACAGCCCACTCTGCATAGCAATCTGTCTATGGTGCCTCCTTGTGGCATACGGGCTCGCTGGCCCCTCACTATACACAAGCTCTGGCCTGGTCGCACAGCTATGATCACAGTTCACTTTATGGCGGCCCCTCTTAGCATACGGGGTTGTCAACTCATCACTGCACATGGACGATGACCTGTTTGGCACAGAAAAGTGCACAGCTCACTTCACTGTTGCCCTTCTAGTGCATACAGGGGTCCCCGACTGTTTCCTGCACACAGGCAACAACCCGATTGGTGCAGCATGAGGAGAGGCCTCTTTTTGACATGGCTAGCCCCCACTTTTTGCCTGATGTATGATGTAGCCTAGAAATTGTAGTGCCCAGGGCCGCTGCTAATCAGGTTCCCTGGGCCGGAGCTCTTTCCCTAAAACTGTTAAGATGCCTTGGCACAATTGGAGACACCTTTAGCTACCACTATAAGGCCCTAGTAAATGGGACTTAGGTACCCATGGCCGGGGTACCAAGGGTAGGCCCCTGAGGACAGCAGCACTGATTGTGCCACCCTCTAGGGTCATGCATTCCAGTACACCCAGCACTGCTATTGCAGGCTGAGTGCCCTGATGCAAACCTAAAAAAGTAAACTCGACATGGCACACTGACTGTGTGCCCTGTCCACTCCACACTGCATGCCCTATATGTTTATCAGCTCTCTAGCATGCCTTTCTGTCCTAAGACAGGGTGCATTATTTTGTATGTGAGGGCATAGCTCCATGAGCAATATGCCCCCACTGTGCCCTTGCCAAACCAGGGACATAGCGAGTGAACAGAGCAGCCATTTTAAAGTGCATGTGCTGAACACTGGTCAGTATGAGTTTCACAGCTACATGATGGGCACACTGAACCCCGGGCTATTTGGTTTTCATTTTCCTCCATCTTGCTCCCAAGCAACACCCATTGAATTTGACAGAAGATGGTTTGCAACGCTATGTAGGAGACATGCAAAGCTCATGCAGTACCACTGTAGTCACACAGTACCCACACACATGAAAGAAAATACTCAGTGATACAAAAATAAAGGTACTTTATTTTGGTGACACAAATGCCAAAAATACCTTAGAGACTATACTTCCTTAGGAGGTAAGTAATACACAAATGATATACACTAGTATGCAGAAATAGGCATAAACCAGTTATAAAACAGTGCAAATAGTGAAAACCACATTAGTTAGAAATGGGCCTGGGGGAGCATAAACCATCTACTAAGAAAGTGGAATGTGGATGTCGGTTTCCCACCTAGGCAAGTGTAGTGTGTAGAGGGACACTGGGAGTATTAGAAAACACCAAAGGTAAGTAATACAATCCACCCCAGAGCCCAGGAAAGCAGGAGTAAATCACAGTAACTTTACCAGAACACACCGAAATGAAAAGAAGGATAATGCATGAACCAGAAGAGACTGCAAGACACCAACAGTGGATTCCTGGACCTGTAGACCTGTGGAAGAAGGGGGCCAAATCCAAGAAGCACTGAAGAGTCCAGGGAGAACAGGAGCCCCTGCTAAACTGGATGAAGGTGGAAAAGAAGAGCCACCGGTGAAGAACAGTCAGTACTGCATCCAAGAAGATGGAGTTGGGTTCCTGGTTGGTGCAAATGATGTCCCACACTGAATGGAGGATTGCAGTCTGGTATGCGTCATTGGAGTCCGCCAACAAGCCTTGGCACATGCAAAGTTTGCGGATACCAGAAAATGATGCTGCCTCGGACCAGGAAGGACCAGGTGGACTCTACTCAGGAAGAGAAGCCAGAGGGGGCTCTCAGCAACTCAGAGAGCCCACAGAAGACCAGACATTGTGCACTGGAGTCCCACAGCACGGGGACAAAGAAGGTGCAAATGGAGGGCTACATAGCACAACACAAAGGGATCCCACACCACCGGACAACCACTCTGGAAGATGTGTGTCGCAGGATAGAGTGCTGGGGGCCGGAGCTGCAAGTTGCATGAAGAACTTTGTGGAAGGATGCCAACAAGCCTTGGCAACTGAAAAACACAAGGTGCACCGGAGTACTGTCTTGCGTGGGGAGGCAAGCTCTTACATCCATCAAAGTTGGACAGTGGGATGTCAGGACCGTCGGGACCACTTCAGTCCACCACCAGTGATGCAGGATCTACACAGCTCAGCAGGAGAGGGGTTCCATGCAGCTGATTCTTGTTAAAGTAGGTGCCTACTGAAGCAGAGGAGTGACTCCTTCACTCCAAGGGAGATTCCTTCGCTCTTCTGGTTCAGGCTGAAGCTGGACTGTCCTCAGAGGATGCATGACCGGGAAACAGTTGCAGTTGCTGGCAGGCGCTGAAGATACAATGTTGCAGAAGGCATCTTGCTTCTTTGTTGCAGTTTGTAGAGTTCCTGGAGGGTCCAGATTCAGTTTCTTCAGTGAGAAGTTGAAGTGGAGGATGCAGAGGATTCCTGCTGGAGTCTTGCAATCCGAATCTGAAGAACCACTCAAAGGAGAGACCCTAAATAGCCCCGAAAGGGGGATTGGTCACCTAACCAGGTGAGCACCTATCAGGGGAGGGCTCTGAAGTCACCTGCTGGCACTGGCCACTCAGATGTTAGAGTTCCCTGCCAACCTTGAATCCAAGATTACAAAACCCAGGGACCCTCTGGAGGAGCTCTGGGCACCATCCCTGGGGTGGTGATGGACAGGGGAGTGGTCACTCCCCTTTCCTTTGTCCAGTTTCACGCCAGAGCAGGGACTGGGGGTCCCTGAACCGGTGTAGACTGCATTAAGCAAAGCATTTCCAGAGGCTGGGGGAGGCTACTCCTCCCTAGCCCTTAACACCTACTTCTAAAGGGAAAGGGTGTAACACCCTCTCTCAGAGGAAATGCTTTGTTCTGCCTTCCTGGGCTCGAGCTGTACAAGCAACAGGAGGGCAGAAACCTGCCTGTGAGGTGACAGCAGCTGGGGCTGCCTGGAAAGCCTCAGAAGGCTGGTATGGCAATACTGGGGGTCTTCTAAGGAACCCCCAGAGTGCATGGGGTCATACAACCAATGCTTGTAAAAGCCTTGAGGTATGATTTCAACATGTTTGATACCAAACATGCTTATGTTCGGAGTTACCATTGTGTAGCTAGACATAGGTAGTGACCTATGTCAAGGAAACGCATAAAATAGAGTCCCTGCACTCACAAAGTCAGGGAAAATGGCCCTGGAGGTCGTGGGGGCACCTCTGCTAGTGCATGGGTGCCCTCACACACAGGTAGTCTGCACCCAGCCTTCAGGGCTGGAAGGCCTGCAATAGGGATGAGTTATAAGTGCTCACCTCTGTATGCTCACTGCAGTGCTCACCTTTGCATGCTCACTGCAGGGCTCGCCTCTGGAGTGGTGCTCACCTCTGTATGCTCACTGCAGTGCTCACCTCTGCATGCTCACTGCGGTGCTCACTGCAGTGTTCACCTCTGTATGCTCCCTGCAGGGCTCGCCTCTGGAGCGGTGCTCACCTCTGTATGCTCACTGCAGGGCTCGCCTCTGTATGCTCAATGCAGGGCTTGCCTCTGGAGCGGTGCTCACCTCTGTATGCTCACTGCGGTGGTCACCTCTGTATGCTCACTGCAGTGCTCCCCTCTGTATGCTCGCTGCGGTGCTCGCCTCTGTATGCTCACTGCAGGGCTCGCCTCTGGAGCGGTGCTCACCTCTGTACGCTCATGCTCACTGCAGGGCTCGCCTCTGGAGCTGTGCTCACCTCTGTATGCTCACTGCGGTGCTCCCCTCTGTATGCTCACTGCAGGGCTCGCCTCTGGAGTGGTGCTCACCTCTGTATGCTCACTGCAATGCTCACCTCTGTATGCTCACTGCGGTGCTCACTGCAGTGCTCACCTCTGTATGCTCACTGCAGGGCTCGCCTCTGTATGCTCACTGCGGTGCTCACCTCTGTATGTTCACTGCGGTGCTCGCCTCTGTATGCTCACTGCGGTGCTCACCTCTGTATGTTCACTGCAGGGCTCGCCTCTGTTTGCTCACTGCCGTACTCGCCTCTGTATGCTTACTGCAGAGCTCGCCTCTTTATGCTCACTGCAGTGCTCGTCTCTGTATGCTCACTGCAGGGCTGGCCTCTGTTTGCTCAATGCGGTGCTCGCCTCTTTATGCTCACTGCAGTGCTCGCCTCTGTATGCTCACTGCGGTGCTCACATCTGTATGGTCACTGTGGCGCTTGCCTCTGTATGCTCATTGCAGGGCTCGCCTCTGTATGCTCATTGCAGGGCTTGCCTCTGTATGCTTACTGCGGCGCTCGCCTCTTTATGCTCACTGCGGTGCTCACCTCCGTATGCTCACTGCGGTGCTCACCTCCGTATGCTCGCTGTGGTTCTCGTCTCTGTATGTTCACTGCGGTGCTCGCCTCTGTATGCTCACTTCGGTGCTTATTGCTGTATGCTCACTACGGTGCTCGCCTCTGGAGCGGTTCTCGTTTCTGTATGCTCACTGCAGTGCTCGCCTCTATATGCTCACTGAGGTGTTTCCTTTGGAGCGGTGCTTGCCTCTGTATGCTCACTGCGATGCTTGCAACTGCTTACTGCGGGGCTCGCCTCTGTATGCTCACTGTGGCGCTCGCCTCTGTATGCTCACTGCGGTACTCGTCTCTGTACGCTCACTGTGGTGCTCACCTCTGTATGCTCACCTCTGTATGCTCACTGCGGTGCTCACCTCTGTACGCTCACTTTGGTGCTCACTATGCTCACTGCGGTGTTCATCTCTGTACGCTCACTGTGGTGCTCACCTCTGTACGCTCACTGCAGTGCTCACATCTGTATGCTCACTGTGGTGCTTGCTTCTGTATGCTCACTGTGATGCTCGCCTCTGTATGCTTACTTAGGTGCTCGCCTCTTTATGCACACTGCGGTGCTCGCATCTGTATGCTCACTGCAGGGCTCGCCTCTGTGTGCTGACTGTGGCGCTTGCCTCTGTATGCTCACTGTGGTGCTCGCATCTGTATGCTCACTGTGGTGCTTGCCCCTGGAGCTGTGCTCACCTCATTATGCTCACTGCGGTGCTCGCATCTGTATGCTCACTGTGGTGTCCACCTCTGTATGGTCACTGTGCTGCTCACCTCTGTATGCTCACTGCAGTGCTCGCCTCTGGAGCGGTTCCCGTCTCTGCATGCTCACTGCAGGGCTCACCTCTGCATGCTCACTGCAGTGCTCAAATTTGTATGCTCACTGTGGTGCTCACTTCTGTATGCTCACTGTGGTGCTCACCTCTGGAACGCTTCTCACCTGTGTATGCTCACTGCAGCGCTCGCCTCTGTATGCTCACTGCAGTGCTCAGATCTGTATGCTCACAGCGGTGCTCACCTCTGTATGCTCACTGTGGTGCTCGCCTCTGTGGGCTCACTGCGGCGCTTGCCTCTTTATGCCCACTGTGGTGCTCGCATTTGTATGTTCACTGTGGTGCTTGCCTCTGGAGCTGTGCTCACCTCACTATGCTCACTGCTGTGCCCACATCCGTATGCTCACTGTGCTGCTCACCTCTGTATGTTCACTGTGGTGCTCATTGCTGTATGCTCACTGCGGTGCTCGCCTCTGGAGCGGTTCCCGTCTCTGCATGCTCATTGCCGTGCTTACCTCTACATGCTCACTGCAGTGCTCGAATTTGTATGCTCATTGCGGTGCTCACTTCTGTATGCTCACTGCGGTGCTCACTTCGGTATGCTCACTGTGGCGCTCGTCTCTGTATGCTCACTGCGGTGCTCGTCTCTGTATGCTCACTGCGGTGCTCGTCTCTGTATGCTCACTGTGGCGTGCGCCTCTGTATACACACTGTGGTGCCCGTCTCTGTATGTTCACTGCGGTGCTCGTCTCTGTATGCTCACTGTGGCGTGCGCCTCTGTATACACACTGTGGTGCTCGTCTCTGTATGTTCACTGCGGTGCTCGTCTCTGTATGCTCACTGCGGTGCTCGCCTCTGTATGCACACTGCAGTGCTCGTCTCTGTATGCTCACTGTGGTGCTCGCCTCTAGATCAGTGCTCAGCTGTAGATTCTCATTGTTCGAGGGGCAGAGACAGCGGTTCTCACCTCTAAACGGAGAGCACCATTCAGAGGTGAGCACTGCTGTCTGCCCCTCAACCAGTGAGAATCCAGGTGAGCACCTTCCACAGGTGAGCACCACTGTCTCTGCCCCTCGACCTGTGAGAATCCAGGTGAGCACCACTGTCTCTGCCCCTCAACCAGTAAGAATCCAGGTGAGCACTAGTGTCTCTGCGCTCGACCTGTGAGAGTCCAGGTGAGCACCGCTGTCTCTGCCCCTCGACCTGTGAGAGTCCAGGTGAGCACCTTCCAGGTGAGCACCAGTGTCTCTGCCCCTCGACCAGTGAGAGTCCAGGTGAGCACCGCCGTCTCTGCCCCTCGAACTGTGAGAGTCCAGGTGAGCACTGCTGTCTCTGCCCCTCAACCAGTGAGAATCCAGGTGAGCACCGCTGTCTCTGCCCCTCAACCCGTGAGACTCCAGGTGAGCACCTTCCACAGGTGAGCACCACTGCCTCTGTCCCTCGACCTATGAGAGTATAGGTGAGCACCGTTAATGGTGAGCACCGCTGCCTCTGCCCCTCAACCTGTGAGAGTCCAGGTGAGCACTGCTGTCTCTGCCCCTCGACCTGTGAGAGTCCAGGTGAGCACCGCTGTCTCTGCCCCTCGACCTGTGAGAGTCCAGGTGAGCACCGCTGTCTCTGCCCCTCGACCTGTGAGAGTCCAGGTGAGCACCGCTGTCTCTGCCCCTCGACCTGTGAGAGTCCAGGTGAGCACCGCTGTCTCTGCCCCTCGACCTGTGAGAGTCCAGGTGAGCACCGCCGTCTCTGCCCCTCGACCCGTGAGACTCCAGGTGAGCACCTTCCACAGGTGAGCACCACTGCCTCTGTCCCTCGACCTGTGAGAGTCCAGGTGAGCACCGCCGTCTCTGCCCCTCGACCTGTGAGAGTCCAGGTGAGCACCGCTGTCTCTGCCCCTCGACCTGTGAGAGTCCAGGTGAGCACCTTCCAGGTGAGCACCAGTGTCTCTGCCCCTCGACCAGTGAGAGTCCAGGTGAGCACCGCCGTCTCTGCCCCTCGAACTGTGAGAGTCCAGGTGAGCACTGCTGTCTCTGCCCCTCAACCAGTGAGAATCCAGGTGAGCACCGCTGTCTCTGCCCCTCAACCCGTGAGACTCCAGGTGAGCACCTTCCACAGGTGAGCACCACTGCCTCTGTCCCTCGACCTATGAGAGTATAGGTGAGCACCGTTAATGGTGAGCACCGCTGCCTCTGCCCCTCAACCTGTGAGAGTCCAGGTGAGCACCGCTGTCTCTGCCCCTCGACCTGTGAGAGTCCAGGTGAGCACCGCTGTCTCTGCCCCTCGACCTGTGAGAGTCCAGGTGAGCACCGCTGTCTCTGCCCCTCGACCTGTGAGAGTCCAGGTGAGCACCGCTGTCTCTGCCCCTCGACCTGTGAGAGTCCAGGTGAGCACCGCTGTCTCTGCCCCTCGACCTGTGAGAGTCCAGGTGAGCACCGCCGTCTCTGCCCCTCGACCCGTGAGACTCCAGGTGAGCACCTTCCACAGGTGAGCACCACTGCCTCTGTCCCTCGACCTGTGAGAGTCCAGGTGAGCACCGCCGTCTCTGCCCCTCGACCTGTGAGAGTCCAGGTGAGCACCGCTGTCTCTGCCCCTCGACCTGTGAGAGTCCAGGTGAGCACCGCTGTCTCTGCCCCTCGACCTGTGAGAGTCCAGGTGAGCACCGCCGTCTCTGCCCCTCGACCTGTGAGAGTCCAGGTGAGCACCACTGCCTCTGTCCCTCGACCTATGAGAGTATAGGTGAGCACCACTGCCTCTGCCCCTCGACCTGTGAGAGTATAGGTGAGCACCGTTAATGGTGAGCACCGCTGCCTCTGCCCCTCAACCGGCTGCCTCCCCGGTCTTCCGCTATAATTCTAGTCATGCGGAACTTGGAGACACCGAGCGTTGCAAGAGACCACAATCCCTCCATGCGAGGACGTGGTTTCTGGTTAACGGGGTGTGAGCACTTCTCAAGCAACAGCCATAATGCTTGTTATGGTGAACCACAGTCACTACAAAAACCTGTGCTGGTAGCTTGCGACTAAAGGAGTCAGGGCTAACTTAGAGGCAATGTGTGAAGTATTTATGCAGCACTCAAACAGTCATAAAATGAGAGAACAACACAAGAAAAAGAAAAATCCCACAACAATTTAGAAAAATAGAGTAGAATTTAATACACTTTTGACACCAAAACAATAAAAATGAAATCAGTAGAACTGGAGATATGGAATTCCAAAGTATTAGGGTAAGTATAGCGCCTAACAGCACAAAGAGCAAACCGTTGTTATCTGGTCACACCGGACCTGACCGCAATGGAGCGTGGACCAGGTACAAGGACCAGGATAGTCCAGCGGAGATTTGTACCTTATGTCCTTGATGCGGGGTGTTGTGTAACTGCGAGGGCTGCGATGCGACGTCCTGTGTTGATGCGTTGATTGGCACCGTGCTGCGTCTGTTCAGATGCGAGGGCTGCGATGCGACGTCCTGTGTTGATGCGTTGATTGGCACCGTGCTGCGTCTGTTCAGATGCGAGGGCTGCGATGCGACGTCCTGTGTTGATGCGTTGATTGGCACCGTGCTGCATCTGTTCAGATGCGAGGGCTGCGATGCGACGTCCTGTGTTGATGCGTTGATTGGCACCGTGCTGCGTCTGTTCAGATGCGAGGGCTGCGATGCGACGTCCTGTGTTGATGCGTTGATTGGCACCGTGCTGCGTCTGTTCAGATGCGAGGGCTGCGATGCGACGTCCTGTGTTGATGCGTTGATTGGCACCGTGCTGCATCTGTTCAGATGAGAGGGCTGCGATGTGAGCTCCTGCGTCAAGTTACATCACACTGCGTCTGTTCTGATGAGGCTGCCAATCAGGGGCTGCATGGCTCTGTGTTGCTAGGTCCTGCTCCGCGCTGTATTGAGTTGCGTAGTGCTGCTTCAGTTCTGAGGGATCCCAGAGTTGGGCCAGGAAAGATTACACTCTGATGCCAGCCATGTGTCCAGAACCAGGAGGGCACCTTTTGTGGATCGGGACTGACTCCAGTAGAGGCCAGCGGCAGGGCACAGCCAGGTCCAGTTGAGTCTGGACAGCTGAGCAGGTCCAGAAGTGATGTTAAGCGTGTGTCTCAGTGTCCTACCTTTAAAGCTGGTGCTAGCTTTGAAATGGGAAAAGCTTCTGGAGTTTTCCCCCCACAGAGGTGTTGGGAATTTCCTTCCTCCCTGCCCTGTGCCAGTCCGTCTGCAGGCACAACAGGCTAACATGAAGTTATTTGTGTGTGAGCTTAGGCAGTGTCTTTGAAGTGCTAGTGTGACAGATGGCAGCTCTGCCCCTCTCATGAGCTCAGGATGCCCATCCTGCCAATACCCACACCCTCTAGACTACTGCATGGCTGTCCAGGAGTGATACACAAATGCCAACTAACACTAGTCACGTGACCTGGGAACAGGCTGCAGGCACCAAAGGGTTAGAACAAGAGAATGCCAACTTCCTAAATGTAGCATTTTCAGAGTTGCAACTTAAAATCCAACTTTATCATTAAAGAGGGTTTTCAAATTACAATTCCTCAGACACCAAACATGAGATCCCTACTGTAGGAATGGCTCTGTATTTACAATTTCAAAGTGAGAGGTAGTGTGCACGGAGTCCAAGGGTTCCCCTTAGAGGTAAGATAGTGTCAAAATTAGATAATTCTAATGCTCTGTTTTGTGGTAGTGTGGTCGAGCAGTAGGCTTATCAGAGGGTAGTGTTAAGCATTTGTTGTACACCCACAGGCAATAAATGAGAACACACACTCAAAGACTTAACTCCAGGCCAATAGGTTTTTATATAGAAAAATATTATTTTCTTAATTTATTTCAAAACCACAAGATTCAGAATTTAGGTAAGTACATAAATTGTAAGGTGCTTCACACAGGTAAGTATGGAACTTTGAATTAAAACAGTAATGTACACCGTTTTGGCAAAAATGCCAATAAGCTATTTTAAAAGTAAACACTCCATAAATAAACAGTTCCTGGGGAGGTATGTATTGGTTAGATTCTCAGGTAAGTAAAGCACTTACAAGTTCAGTCTCCTGGGCATGGGCAGCCCACCGTTGGGGGTTCAAGGCACCCCCCCCAAACACCCAGCACCAGCAACACAGGGCCGGTCAGGTGCAGAGGTCAAAGTAGGGCCCAAATAGCATAGGCGCCCATGGAGAACAGGTGTGCTCCGGTTACAGTCTGCTAGCAGGTTAGTACCTGCGTCCTCGGGGAGCAGACCAGGGGGGTTTTGTAGAGCACTGGGGGGGTCCAAAACAGGCACACAAAATACAACCTCAGCGACACAGGGGCGGCCGGGTGCAGTGTGCAAAGTACATGTCGGGAGGTAGGTAGGAATCAATGGAGAGACCTGGGGGTCACTCTGGCGATGCAGGCAGAGCACAGGGGGGGCTTCTTGGGCCAGCCACCGACTGGACTAGGATGAGGGCCGCCTGCCGGTCACTCCTGCACCTGAAGTTGGTTCCTCTTGGTCCTGGGGGCTGCGGCTGCAGTGCTTCTTCCAGGCATCGGGTTCCTTTGTTACCGGGCAGTCGCGTCAGGGGGAGCCTCTGGATCCTCTCTGCAGGCGTTACTGTGGGGGTGCAGGGAGGTTGTCTCAGGGTGTCCACAACGCTAGAGTCGCTTGGGAGTCCGAAGTGAGGCTGGAGTCTCTTTAAAGATGGTTTCTTTGTTGCAGTTTTGGACAGAGCCGCTGTCCACAGGAGTTTCTTGGTGCTTTAGGTGCAAGTCAGTCCTCTGAGTCCTCAGAGGTCGCTGGTCCTGCTGGATGCATCACTGTGCAGGTTCTCTGAGTCTGGAGACAGGCCGGTAGGGCTGGGGCCAAGTCAGTTGTCATCTCCGTCGCCTCTGCAGTCATTCTTCTTGTTTCAGGTTGCAGGAATCTGATTTCCTGGGTTCAGGGTCACCCCTAAATACTCTATTTAGGGGGGTGTTTAGGTCTGGAGGGGCAGTAGCCAATGACTACTGTCCTGGAGGGTGGCTACTCCCTCTTTGTGCCTCCTCCCCGTGGGGACGGGGGTACAACCCTAATCCTATTGGGAGCAATCCTCCAAAACAAGATGGAGGATTTCCTGAGGCAGGGGTCACCTCAGCTCAGGACACCTTAGGGGCTGTCCTGGCTGGAGGGTGACTCCTCCTTGTTTTTCTCATTATCTCCTCCGGACTTGGCGCCAAAAGTGGGGGCTATGTCCCGGAGGTGGGCATCTCCACTAGCTGGAGTGCCCTGGGGCACTGTAACACGAAGCCTGAGCCTTTGAGGCTCACTGCTAGGTGTTACAGTTCCTGCAGGGGGGGTGTGAAGCACCTCCACCCAGAGCAGGTTTTTGTTTCTGGCCTCAGAGAGCGCAAAGGACCTCACCCCCTGGGGTCAGAAACGCATCTCAGTGGCAGGCTGGCACAGACCAGTCAGTCTTGCACTTTGTAATAAATCCAACACTGGCATTATGATACCAAACTTCCCAGTATTCAGTCATGGAGCTGTGGAGTTCATTTTGACAAACTCCCGGGCCATATACTTAATATGGCCACACTGTACTTACAATGTCTAAGAATAGACTTAGTGTAGGGGCATATTGCTCATGCAGCTATGCCCTCACCTGTGGTATAGTGCACACTGCCTTAGAGCTGTAAGTCCTGCTAGAGGGGTGACTTACCTATGCCACAGGCAGTGGGTTGTAGGCATGGCACCCTGAGGGGGATGCCATGTAGACTTTGCCTTTTTCTCCCCACCAACACACACAATCTGCAATGGCAGTGTGCATGTGTTAGGGGAGGGTCCCTTAGGGTGGCACAACACATGCTGCAGCCCTTAGGGACCTTCCCTGGTCACAGGGCCCTTGGTACCACTGGTACCTTTTACAAGGGACTTATCTGTGTGCCAGGGGTGTGCCAGTTGTGGAGCAATGGTACATTTATAGTGAAAGAACACTGGTGCTGGGGCCTGGTTAGCAGGGTCCCAGCACACTTCTCATTCAAGTCAGCATCAGTATCAGGCAAAAAGTGTGGGGGGTAACTGCAACAAGGAGCCATTTTCCTACACGTACCTGTTCCAAACAAAAAGGTATCACTTATTAATTGTAATAAGACAACTTAAAGTTATCCTATGGGTGATGTAAGAATTACAATAGTGAAAAGGGAGTTTGTGATTTTTTCTCTACCAGGACATGTAAAAATTTAAAATACACATCCAACGTTTTAAATACAATGCACCTTGCTGTTTAGGGCATACCCTAGGGGTGACATATGTATGAAAAAAGGAGATCTACCCTTAGCAAAAGGTTGATTTTGACAAGTCAAATAGGCAGTTTAAAAGTGCACACACGGGTTGGAAAGGCAGGCATGAGACATGTTTTAAATGCTACCTTAGTGAGTGGAACAATCAGTGCTGGAGAGCGCACACATACTTTAGCACTGATTAGCAGTGATAAAGTGTATATAGTCCTAAAAGTCATCAAAAACAGGTTCAGAAAACAGGAGGGGTGATGGCAAAAGGGTTGGGAGTGATCCTGGAGAAAGGGCCAGGCCCAACAGTCCCTAAACCAACAGAGTATTCATGATACAGATCTATGACTTAACAAAACTGTGACAGAAAAATCCAAACATTCAAATATGATTTAGGTAAAAAGAAATCAAATTGCACAATAAGCACAAAACAAAAAGTAATAGGCAAAGAAAAATACTTTACTGATTGAAAGCTTTTCAGTACCTTAAAATTCCAAGGAAACCATTTTAATATAGATATCTTTACCACATCAAAGGATTGCAGAGAAAAAGCCAACTGAAGAGAAATTAGAGCATTCTCCAAAAATGTGATCATTTAGTGAAAAGGTGTGGTTCGGAGGTTTGAGGCCGCATCACGTGAAGTGAGCACGGGTGATGGTACCATGATGGGCTGTGCTGGCTCAGCACAGAGCTGTGCGCCTGTTTTTGTGTGCTTGTAGAGCATAAAGTCAATTCATTTAACTACATATTTTGAGAGGGTTTAATTTCTTTTTCAGGCACCACAGCTCAGAGAGAGTGAGCAAGGTTTGTGTGTCAGCCACCGCAGACGATGCTTGTGCTAAAGGAAGGCACTGCTTTTGGTGGGAAATATACCAGCATTTGTGAACAACCCTAAAAGAAATTCTGACGCAAGTGTCAAAAAATGACGCAACTCCAGCAATGCGTGGAAGGCTCTCATGTTAAAAAGCCCTGCATCAGCTTAACGCCTGCTCTGAGTCGGCATTCTATTTTTGATGCAGTGAAGTGGCAGAACAACGCAGTGAAAAGTAGTAATTTTGCGTAATTTCTGAGTGGCTTTTAACGTGGGAACATCCACCCTGCATACATTATGCCGGGTGCAGGTATAATGTGGCACAGGGCTTTACAAACTGGCACAATGGTCCCATTGCACCAGTTTGTAAATATGGCAGTGTAGGGGACTGCTTGCGCCGCCGCAGCATTAAAAAAGTGGCGCTACGGCAGCTGAAGGGGCTTGTAAATAAGCTCCTGTGTGCTTGGAGCACTGCTCGACGACTCCCCTAACCGCACACTCGAGGGGCTGCGGCAGCGGTTACCTTAAACTCACCTCTCAACAACAGCGCAGCTGTGAACCCCAAAAACGGCGAGCGCTCTAATAGCAGTATTTTAGGGGGCATGGCGGCTCTCGAGGCTAGTGGTAACATAGAGCCTATCGCATGAGAAGCACAGCACTCAGTACACAGGCACTGCATGCAGAGCCAGGGGTCATCTTAAATTGGGCAAGTTTACTTTGTGTGGAATGTGTCATAAAGTGTTATCACACCACTGCAGTGTCCCCCATGGATAGGGAAATTAGGGTGACTTCCACCTTCCGTGTCACTGAGGCAGTGTGAGCACATTCAGTGCCTGGCCACAGCGCGTGGTTTTGCTTTTTTAAGTCGCAGCCTATCAGACAGCACAGCTGTCTGCTGTGCTAAAGACAACTTGGGGACAATCAGAAAGTTGAACTAGGAATGCATTCCGCCTATGGCTTACCATTGGCGTGTGGTTTGTAACTCACAATTTCTTGCTTTCCATTTGCTGGCTCTATTTGTTTTAGGCTGTTTAGCTTGTGTTTGTACCTTGCCTTGTCCAAACCTTATTTACAGTATCCTTCCAAGCGCTCCCTTTCTGTAAATAGGCCTGTAACTCTTGTAGTCACATTTCCTGTGCATCCAAAGACCGAGGTCAAATGTCGGGCGCTGCCTTCCGAGTGCCTTCTTTACTTTTCTTTCTCTGACTTCAAAGTAAGAGGATTTATGTGACAATCTTGCTGGATTCTGGGGGTAGGAAAGATTATTTTCTAGTACATACAACATTTGAATGAACTGTGTAAGTATTTAGAATATATCAAAATTAGCCACACAAATGAAGCACATTTTTTGTTATTTCTTAAGTGATGAAAACAAACCATCACACTAAGTGATGCAATTTTCACACATTTTCATCTGTGCACTTTATAGTTTTATTAGTAAAACTCTATGTCTGTGTAAATGTAATGTTCATTTCAATTAAAAATGTGTTGTCTGTAATGGCAGTGCACTACCGCACCATGCATACTCTGCTCTAAGCCACTCTACGCCACTCTGCACCACTGCACTCTACTCTGCACCACTACACTTTACACCACTCCGTGCCACTGCACTCTGCACCACTCTACTCTACGCCACTTCAAGCTACGCCTATGTGCTCTACTCTATACCACTCTACCCTGTGCCAAAGCACTCTACGCCAATGCACTCTACGCCACCTTATTCTTAACCATTGCACTCTGCATCATTGTACTCTACGCCATTGCTCTCTATTCCACTCTACACTGCTGCACTCCACACCACTCCACTCTACACCACTTCACACTACGCCTCTCTGCTCTACCCTGTACCACTCTACTCTGTGCCAAAGCACTCTACACCACTGCACTCTATGCCACTGCACTCTACACCACTCTATTCTTAACCACTCTACGCCACTGCACTCTGCACCACTTTACACCTCTCTGCTCTACCACATACCACTCTACTCAGTGCCAATGCACTCTGCGCCACTTCACTCTAGGCCACTGCACTCTTCACCACTGCACTCTACACCACTGCAGTCTAGGCCACACCAATCTACTCTACACCACTTTACTCTCTGACACTCTACTCTATTTTGCACCACTCCACTTTACACCACTCCACACCACTGCACTCTATGCTGCACCACTACACTTTATCCCACTCCACTGAACTCTGTAATTTGCACCACTCCTCTCTATGCCACTGCACTCTTCGTCACTTCATGCTACGCCTCTCTACTCTACCTTGTACCACTACACTCTGTGCCAATGCACTCTGCGCCACTCTGCACCATTGCACTCTTCGCCACTGCACTCTATGCCATTACACTCTACGTCACTGCACTCTATGCCATTACACTCTACGTCACTGCACTCTAAGCCATTACACTCTACGCCAATGCACTCTATGCCATTACACTCTAGGCCACTGCACTCTAAGCCATTACACTCTACGCCAATGCACTCTATGCCATTACACTCTACGTCACTGCACTCTTTGCCGTTACACTCTACGCCACTGCACTCTATGCCATTACACTCTACGCCACTGCACTCTAAGCCATTACACTCTACGCCACTGCACTCTATGCCATTACACTCTACGTCACTGCACTCTAAGCCATTACACTCTACGCCAATGCACTCTATGCCATTACACTCTAGGCCACTGCACTCTAAGCCATTACACTCTACGCCAATGCACTCTATGCCATTACACTCTACGTCACTGCACTCTTTGCCGTTACACTCTACGCCACTGCACTCTATGCCATTACACTCTACGCCACTGCACTCTATGCCATTACACTCTACGCCACTGCACTCTATGCCATTACACTCTACGCCAATGCACTTTACTCTGTAACACTCTTCTCTCTGTCCCTACACTCTATGCCAATCCGCTGTAAGCCTCTCTAATCTACTCCTCACCACTGCACTTTACACCACTTCACTCTAAGCCATTACACTCTAAGCCACTCTACACAACTGCACTCTACCCTGCACCACACCACTCCAAGCCACTTCACTATTCTCTGAAATAATCTACTCTATGCCACTGCACTCTATGCCACTGCACCCGACACCAGTGCACTCTGTCATTGTACTTTTATGTCCCTGCACTCTACTCTGCATCACTGCAATCTGTGCCACTCACCTCTACGCCACTGCACTCTGCGCCACTCAACACCACTCTACACCACTGCACTCTGCCACTCTACTCTGCAACACTGCACTCTCCACCACTCAATGCTCTGTCACTCTACTCTGTACTACTCCACTGCACGCTACTCCACTCTATGGCACTGCATCCTAAGCCTCCATACTCTGCAACACTCTACACCAGGCCACTCTACTCTATGCCACTCCAGTGTTCACCACTGTACGCATCTCCACACTGTTCCAGTCCAATACACATCACTCTCTGACACTCCACTCTACAGCACTCTACTCCTCTCTTCGCCATTCCACTCTACGACACTCCACGCCGCTCTCCTCTACATCACTAACTTTTAGCCGTGCTGAACAGCAGCCTGTAGGAAAGTACCATCTTGCCTGGCACGTTACCCCCATTTTTACTTGTATGTCAGTTTGTTTTTGCCTGTGTCAGAGGGATCCTGCTAGCCAGGACCCCCAAGTGCTCATAATTGCGGCCTGTATGTGATCCCTGTGTGGTGACTAACTGTATCACTGAGGCTCTGCTAACCAGAACCTCAGTGTTTATGCTCTCTCTGCTTTTTAAAATGTCACTGCAGGCTAGTGACCATTTTTACCAATTCTGATTGGCAAAATGGAACACTCTTATAATTCCCTAGTATATGGTACCTAGGTACCCAGGGTATTGGGGTTCCAGGAGATCCCTATGGGCTGCAGCATTTCTTTTGCCACCCATAGGGAGCTCTGACAATTCTTACACAGGCCTGCCACTGCAGCCTGAGTGAAATAACGTCCAAGTTATTTCACAGCTATTTTACAATGCAAATAAGTAACTTATAAGCCATCTATATGTCTAACCCTCACTTGGTGAAGGTTAGGTGCAAAGTTACAAAGTGTGTGGGCACCCTGGCACTAGCCAAGGTGCCTCCCACAGAGTTCAGGTCAATTTCCCTGGACTTTGTGAGTGCGGGGACACCATTACACGCGTGCACTGCATATAGATCAATACCTATATGTAGCTTCACAATGGTAACTCCGAATATGGTCATGTAACATGTCTAAGATCATGGAATTGTCCCCCCATGCCAAATATGGGGTGCCAATCCCATGCATCCCCGGGGCTCCAGCATGGACCCCGGGTACTGCTAAACCAGCTCTCTGGGGTTTTCACTGCAGCTACCGCTGCTCCCAACCCACAGACAGGGTTCTGCCCTCCTGGGGTCTGGGCAGCCCAGTCCCAGGAAGGCAGAACAAAGGATTTGCTCTGAGAGAGGGTGTTACACCCTCGCCCTTTGGGAATAGGTGTTAAGGGCTGGGGAGAAGTAGCCTCCCCCAGACTCTGGAAATGCTTTGAAGGGCACAGATGGTTCCCTCCTTGCATAAGCCAGTCTACAACGGTTCAGGGAACCCCCCAGCCCCTGCTCTGGCGCGAAACTGATCAAAGGAAAGGGGAGTGACCACTCCCCTGTCCATCACCACCCCAGGGGTGGTGCCCAGAGCTCCTCCAGTGTGTCTCAGACCTCTGCGATCTTGAATCCAGAGGTGTGAGGGCACAGTGGAGGCCTCTGGGTAGCCAGTGCCGGCAGGTGACGTCAGAGACCCCTCCTGATAGGTGCGTAACTCACTAGGTCGCCAATCCTCCTCTGAGGGCTATTTAGGGTATCTCCTGTGGGCTTTTCCTCAGATAACGATTTGCAAAATTCATCAGAGTTCCTCTGCATCTCCCTCATCGACTTCTGTCAAGGATCAACCGCTGACTGCTCCAGGACGCCTGCAAAACTGCAACAAAGTACCAAGAAGACTACCAGCAACATTGTAGCGCCTAATCCTGACAGCTTTCTCGACTGTTTCCTGGTAGTGCATGCTCTGGGGGCTGTCTGCCTTCACCCTGCACTGGAAGCCAAGAAGAAATCTCCAGTGGGTCGACGTAATCTTCCCCCTGCTCCAGCAGGCAGCAAACTTCAGCGTCACCGGTACTCTGGGACCCCTCTCATCCTGACGAGTGTGGCCCCTGGAACACAGGTGGTGGACCCAAGTGACCCAGACTGCCAAGTGGTCCAACTGTCCAAATTTGGAGGAGGTAAGTCCTTGCCTTGCCTCGCCAGACAGTAATCCTGTGTATTGCGCAAACTGCAGCTGCTAGGGCTTCTGTGCACTCTTGCAAGGAATCCTTTGTGCACAGCCTAGCCCAGGACCCCAGCACTCCGTCCTGCATTGCTCAACTCGCTGAGTTGACCACCAGCTTTGTGGGACCGTCCTTTGTAGTGTTGAGACAACCGCCATGCTCAGTTTTCTTGAACCTGTGTTCAAGTACTTCTGAGGGTGCTGCCTTCTTGTGTGTGGGCTCTCTGTGTTGCTGAGCGCCCCCTCTGTCTCCTCTTCCAAGTGGCGACCTCCTGGTCCTTCCTGAGCCCGGGCAGCACCCTTTTTCCTCAACCACGACCTTTGCAGGTAGCATGGCTTGTTTGCGGTCTTTATCCAAAAAAACAACTCTGCATCCTCCAGCACACCGTGGGACATCTTCTGTGCAAAGGAGAAGTTCCTGGCACCTTCCGTTGTTGCAGAATCTTCAGATTTTTCCACCCGGAGGCAGCCATTATGCACCTTCATCCAGGGTTTAGTGGGCTCCTGCCTCCTCTGGACACTTTTGTGACTCTTGGACTTGGTCCCCTTCCTTTGCAGGTCCTCAGGTCCAGGAATTCATCTTCAATGCTTTGCAGTCTGTTGTGGTCTTTGCAGAATCTCCTATCACGACTTTAGTGTGTTTCTGGGGAAGTAGGGTAATTTTACTCCTACTTTTCAGGGTCTTGGGTGGGGTATCTTGGACACCCTTAGTGTTTTCTTACACTCCCAGCGACCCTCTACACACTACACCAGGCCTGGGGTCCCTAAGTGGTTTGCTTTCCACTTTCTTAGTATATGGTTTGTGTTGCCCCTAGGCCTATTGCATCCTATTGTATTCTACAGTGTTTGAACTACTTTTCTAATTGTTTACTTACCTGATTTTGGTTTGTGTGTATATTTTGTGTATTTTACTTACCTCCTAGGGGAGTATATCCTCTGAGATATTTTTGGCACATTGACACTAAAATAAAGTATCTTTATTTTTGGTAACACTGAGTATTGTGATTCTTATGATATAGTGCTATATGATATAAGTGGTATAGTAGGAGCTTTGCATGTCTCCTAGTTCAGCCTAAGCTGCTCTGCTATAGCTACCTCTATCAGCCTAAGCTGCTAGAACACTACTAATCTACTAATAAGGGATAACTGGACCTGGCACAAGGTGTAAGTACCACAAGGTACCCACTATAAGCCAGGCTAGCCTCCTACACAGCCATGTTGGTGTACAACATGGCTAATCACATTGGCAAGGCCAATAGCTGTTGCATCAGTGAGACCAATTGGCTTTGCCAATGCTTGCCCTCGCTTGACATTTAGTTCACACTGATCCTTTTATCTTGTTTTGCACATTCTTCGTTTCCTCGTTTTCTTCTTTGGGGTCCTGTTTTGTGGAGAAGTGTCTCCTTCATGTCTTGAGATGAATTGCTGCTATTCTGCCTCATGGAGACAACCTCTCTTGGGCTCCTTGCCTCCTCCAGTGTCTGGCACAAAGAGGTCAGGGCATCCTCTTTGATATCATTTTGCTGCAAGGAATTCACAGTAACTGATGTCTTTACTACACTTCCAGCTCTCTACTCGCCAAGAGTAGTACTTGTACTCCAGTTACTCTATCCTTCCCAGATCCTTGTCACTGGACATCATTTCACCAGTGCAAAGTGTGAGGATAGCTGGGAGGGAAGGTCCATTGCTGGCCCCTTCTCCTTGAAGCTTGACACTGTCCTGATGGCACTTAGTTTGCACCTTCAGAAGATGGAGGATGCCTTTGGTAAGCCCATGAGTGGGAGATTTAGATTGCCACCTGGACTCTACTATACATGGTATGATTCCCCCACCCCAAGGGCCGGGCGCACTCCGAGGGTATAAATAAAGGGTGGACTGGTCGCTTGAAGCCACGCCACAGAAATCCATGCAATTACCTACTGTGTGCGTTATCTTTGACCAGCTACGATGGCCTACATCGGGTCTCGGTGAGGGAGACGAGGAGAGGAGGCCTTCCCATGCTGCTGTCACCACCCAGCCCTAGCAGCCCTACCAGCCAGAGCAGCCCAAGCAGCCTGAGTAGCCCGAGCAGCGCTAACAGTCCTAGCAGCCTGAGCAGCCCTAGCAGCCCGAGCAGTCCTAGCAGCCCAGGCAGCCTCAACAGCTCGAGCAGCATGAGCAGCCCTAGCAGCCCAAGCAGCCTGAGCAGCCCTAACAGTCCTATCCGCCTGAGCAGCCCTAGCAGCCCTAGTGGCCTGAGCAGCCCTAGCACCCTGAGAAGCCGAGCAGTCCTAGCAGCCTGAGCAGCCCTAGCAGTCCTAGCAGCCCTACCAGCCCTACCAGCCCGAGCAGTCATAGCAGCATGACCAGCCTGAGCAGCCCTAGCAGTCCTAGCAGTCTGAGAAGCCCTAGGAATCCTACCAGCCTGAGAACCCTAGCAGCCTGAGCAGACTGAGCATCCCTAGCAGCCTGAGAAGCCCAGGCAGCCCGAGCAGCCCGAGAAGTCCTAGCAGCCCAGGCATCCCTAACAGCCTGAGCAGCCCGAGCAGCATGAGCATCCCTAGCAGTCCGATCAGCCTGAGCAGCCCTACCAGTCGGAGGAGTCCTAGCAGTCCTAGCAGCCTGAGCACCCTTGCAGCCTGAGCAGCCCTAGCATGGGTGAGCTGCACCACGCACTCCACACCGCAGTCAGCCTGCCACAGAGCGATGCTGATCCACCCGCTATCCAGGGCTGGTGGGAGAGGTGGGTCAGCTGCATTCCCCAGGGGGTAGCAGAGGAGAGGCCCCGAGCTCAGCAAGAGGGAGGCGGTGCCACCTACCAGCAGAAGGGCACCCGCAACCCTTATTTGCTCTCCCACCTCCAGAGCGCGGATGGAACTGGGATATTGGGGAAGGGAACAGGGCTGCAAAGTTTTCTGTCTGCAAAAGATGGAAAATAAAACAGATGGAAGGAGAAGGGGACCAGAGAGCGCAGCGAGGGGCCCTGTTAGCATCTCCATCCAGTCGTGGGCATGTAGGGCCAGGAAGAGCCTGTCCATCTTACTTTTAGAGACCACACCTAGGCTGTCCTACGCAGAAGCGTGACCCACAGATCAAGAGGTGCACATGATTTACGAGCAGCAGCAAAACCCGGCAACAGCAGCCCCACCCCTTGCGCCAACGCATCAGTCACAGCACTGCCGCCGTTCAGTCAGCGAGTGGACCTGGCCACGGAGACCACGCGCGGGATCAGTCACAGCACTGCCGCCGTTCAGTCAGCGAGTGGACCTGGCCACGGAGGCCCCGCACTGCGCTCGTGGGTTGGGCACATGCAACACTACTTTTGCTCCACTTACAAAACAGATGGGAAGGTGAAGCGGTCGCTGTTGCTACATTTTGGAGTGCAGAGCTGTACGACCTGGTTGAGAACCTCCCCAACACAGGTGGGGACACTGACTGGTGCCACAGTGGCACCCCTGAACTGGCATTTTGACCCCCAACTAAACCCAAATCGTGAGTGGTGTAAGCTTCGGCAAGCCTGACAGGCTCCATCACCGAAGGGTTCTTTTCCACCTGTGGCCACATTTGGAGAAAGTGCTATGTAACCTTGGACAACAAGGAGTAATCGAGAAAGTCACTGGCCCTGTTCCCTAGGTCTCGCCTTTAGTAAATGTGTTCAAGCCAAAACAACAAGGGACCATTACACTATGTGTGGACATGCAATCCGAAGGGAGTGACACATTACCCCTACATTGTGGGGACCTAAACTGCACCCAATGGTTCATGAAACTCAACCTCCATGCTGGCTACTATCAACTAGAGATTGAACCAGCCAGCCACTACAAAATAACCTTTTTGACCCACATAGGCCTACAGAGGTACCAGAGACTCAATTCTGCAATAATGCCAGCAGAAGAAGTGTTTCAAAATACCATCTGCAAGGCCCTCCCTGGCCTGGTGGGCGTACAAACATTAGTGATCACATTTTGATCCTTTCCAACACCCTGGAAGAGCACCATGTGTGGCTCAGGGTAATGCTAAGGCGATTTGCAGACTGTGGGCTGACATTGCACAGGCAGAAGTGCTCAAGAACTCAATACAGTTCTTCGAGTATGTGTTCTCGAGAGAAGGATTGAAGATGAACACAAAGAAGATGAAAGCAATAAAGAAAGCATTGATTCTCCGGAGTGCCACAGAGGTGAGAAGCTTCCTAGGGAAGGCAACATAATGCAGCCAGTTCATCCTTAACCTGGCCACCCTATCGGACGCAATGAGAGCCCTCACAAAGAATGACATGCAACGAGGCGGCGGACAGAGCTGGTGGTTGAGGCAAGTCCTGTGGGGCTCGTGGCAGTCCTCTTGCTGGAGAAGAGTGAGGGGTTGTGGATCCCCCTTGCTTATGCAGGTAGAGCGTTGTCAGATACTGAAATGAGGTGCACACTAATTGAGTGTGAGGAGCTGGCCATCAGATGGGCTTCCTGCCATTTTCATCTTTACCTCTGTGGGCAACAGTTTTGGGTTATAACAGATCACAAGCCGCTAGTTCCACTGTTTGCAGGAATGTCTTGACACACTCCTCCCCGCATCGAGAGGTGGGCTGTGCAGCTACAGCTGTATTCATTCGATGTAGTATATCAACCCAGGGTGAACAACCCAGCTGTCAACCTGTTCTGACACGCACAAGGGCAGCCTTGCCACGATGAGACCGAGGAGGATGAAAGGGCAGAAGAATTTATGAAGATGTTTGGGCATGAGACATAACTCCGAGCATTGTCGATAGAAGAGATCAAAGAAGACAGTGTCTGACACAAGATAGTTGAAAGCCAAAGAAGCACTTCTCAGAAATCAGTAGCACAACATCCTGGATGGAGCCAAGTCATTAGCGTCCACTGACCAGACGACAAAGATTCTACTTCTGAGGGTCTGAGATGGGTTAAGCACCAGCACTGAGGGCCTGCTGCTCAGAGGGCAGATCATAGTACCCCAGAGTCTCTGGCCCGAGTCATGGACTTAGCCCACCTAGGCCAACAAGGCATGGTAAAGACCAAAGCAAGGTTAGGAGACAAGGTGTTATTCCCCTGGATGTACACATGGATGACAAGGTTCGAGGCTGCCATTCCTGCATGATTACCAGCGGGGAGCCCCCATCAGCCCCAATAATCACAGAGAAACCGTGTTTGAAATCATGGTCCCAAATCAAGAAGGATTTTGGGAGCTTCCCAAATGGCCAACTCACAGCAGTGATTGCTGACAGTCACACAAAGTACTGTATAGTGAAATTGGTGTCATCCACCACATTCTCAAATGTGGAACCCATCCTAGAGAAGGTGTTTACCTTGTTAGGGCTCCCAGAGGAAGTTAAGACAGACAATTAACCCACACTCCGAGAGCAGGAGTTCAGGACTACCTGGCGTCACTCAATGTCAGACATCGAAAGGTGACTCCACAATGGCTGCAAGCCAATGGAGAAGTGGATTGATTTCTGTGCACGCAGAAGAGGGCCCTTCACATAGGGGTGAGCAAGGAGAAGATGCCGAATGTTGCCTCTACAAATTCTTGTGGGCATTCTGGCAGACACCCCATAGCACCACAAATTGTCCCCCAATGGATTTTTTGCTGTGAAGGACCACCAGAGACATAATCCAAACAGAGCCCAACTGGAAAGTGGCTACCCTTGATATGCAAGCAGAGGACCACAAACAGCCGGGCAAGCCAGGCCTGGAAAGCCGTGACCCCTGATCTGTCCATAGGGGACAAAGTGATCATGCAGGATCGGCACCTGGATGGAAGTTCCGCACACCATTTGAGAAAGAAGTGTAGGATGTAGTGAATGTTCAAGGAACTACGGTCACTGCGCAATGGGGTCCCTCCATGGTAGCCAGGAATGTATCCTGGTTCAAGCAAATTACTGTCCCGGCCGGGGAAAGCGTTGGCAGCTCAGAGGGGTTGGAAGACATGCCATGGAAAAGACTGCAACAAATGGGCCCAGAAATGAGACAATAAGCAACCACGTTTAGAGTGGTGGAGCCAGGGGAAGGCCTGACAGATCTGTGATGCCAACAAACTGTCCATGCACATACACCTATGCCAAGGCAGCCAATGCAGGAGAAAGGGAAGCTGGAAGCCAGAGCTAGAGGTATGAACTTTGGCCCAATCCTGCACCAAGTCAGAGACTATGGCCCAGATTTATGCTAAAGTAGTGCAGTGCCACTTTTGCAACACAGAGGTGTGCCGTATTTAGAGGGATACGGCGCACCCTTTCAATTCCCCCTGTGCCGGTGCTGAACTGATGGACGGAGTGCTGAACAATGCAAACACTCACCCCCAGTCACAGATCTGGGTTTAACCCATTGTTCTTTTTCTCACCATGCCACTCCAGTTTGGACCCAGCCAAATGCAAATCAGTCTTGACCCTGTTCCCTCATGGGAATAGTCCAGCCTGGAAATGCCAAGCCAGGTCCTCCCTGGACTGCAAACAAACATCCTGGGACCGGTTTCAGGGTTTCATCCTTCATCAGCCAGGCTAGCTTGAATCCAGTGGCACAGTGAGCAAGGGACCCACGTCTGGGCATGCCCTTCCCACTTAGGGCAGCTTTAGCAACACAAAAGGATGATGGACGGAGTGCTGAACAATGCACACACTCAACCCCAGTCACAGATCTGGGTTTAATCCATTGTTCTTTTGTTCACCATGCCACCCCAGTTTGGACCCAGCCATATGCAAATCAGTCTTGACCCTGTTCCCTCATGGGAACAGTCCAGCCCGAACCGCCTAGCCAGGTCCTCCCTGGACCAGAAACAAGCATCCTGGGACCGGTTTCAGGGTTTCACCCTTCATCAGCCAGGCTAGCTTGAATCCAGTGGCACAGTGAGCAAGGGACCCACGTCTGGGCATACCCTTCCCCTTAGGGCAACTTTAGCAACTCAAAAGGATGATGTACAGAGTGCTGAACAATGCAAACACTCACCCCCAGTCACAGATCTGGGTTTAATCCATTGTTCTTTTGCTCACCATGCCACCCCAGTTTGGACCCTGCCACATGCAAATCAGTCTTGACCATGTTCCCTCATGGGAACAGTCCAGCCCAAACTGCCAAGCGAGCTCCTCCCTGGACCGGAAACAACCATCCTGGCCAATGCAGGCATCCTTGCACCACAGTGAAAGGGTGTCTGCGTTGAGGGGATACATTGTTTATGTGCCAGAGGGTGTCCCTTCCGGCATATAAACAATCTATAATGGCGATTTGGCACTTCTATGTGTGCTGCACAATGGAGCACATATAGAAGTACCAAAGCGTCACTATAAGTTATTGTTTATGTGCGGGAAGGCATCTTTTCCTGCTCGTAAACAATCATACCTGGCATTTTGCTCTTTCTATACGTGCTGCAGAATGCTGCTGCCCACATAGAAAAAGCAAAAGAACGAGGAGGAATGAAAGCCTTCGAAAAGTGAGGCTCTGGGGGCTCTTAAATATGCCCTAATGTATGCAGTGTGAAAGCACAGAGAAGTTAAAATGTTCTTTTGTAGTACAAGTTTGAAGGGATGTAGAGTGCCATCCTGCCTCTATGATATGTTGCATGGGCCGGGTGCGGTAAGAGGGCATAAAGAAAGGGAGGAGTGGTCATTTGAGGCCACTCCGCGGAGATCCATGCAATCAGCTGGTGTACGCGTATTCTCGGCAGACCTCTACAGGACGGACAAGCACAGCAGAGCTCGGGCAGTGGGGCATGGTCAGAAGCCTCCTCGCCAAGGGTGAAGAGAGCCTAGTGTTTTTGATCTCTTTGAGCCAGGACACCAGGGGCGTACTTATCATTCTCTTATGCAGCACAACGCAGCAGGCCAGCTTGTTGCGATACGTTGGGTGAAAGGGAAAGGGCAAGAAAGAGCTGTATGCAATATTATGCAGTGCATTCCTGTCCGTTGCTATTTCTGGTGCACTTTTGTCTGCCTAGTGCCACTGGAGGCCACCATGAGGCAAAGGTGCCTCCGTTGTAGGAAGGATTGTTTCCATGCAGGAAGGAATCCCGAGACACAGAACGCAGCACACATAGAAAGAGGAAATAACAAGGAGAAATTAAGATACTTCTCCTTGTTACGCCTCACCTGAGAAGTTCTGAGTATTTTCTGGGGTCCTGTGTGCTGGTGAGTGCACGGGTCTCTCAGTGCCGTCTTCTGTTCTGAGTGTGTTCCTGGTCCCTGTGTGCTGGTGAGTGCACAGGTCTCTCAGTGTCGTCTTCTACTCGGAGTGTGTTCCTGGTCCCTGTATGCTGGTTAGTGCACGGGTCTCTCAGTGTCGTCTTCTGCTCGGAGTGTGTTGCTGGTCCCTGTGTGCTGGTGAGTGCACGGGTCTCTCAGTGTCGTCTTCTGCTCTGAGTGTGTTTCTGGTCCCTGTGCGCTCCCTGGTGAGTGCACGGGTCTCTCAGTGGCGTCTTCTGCTCTGAGTGTGTTCCTGGTCCCTGTGTGCTCCCTGGTGAGTGCACGGGTCTCTCAGTGCCATCTTCTGCTCTGAGTGTGCTGCTGGTCCCTGTGTGCTTCCTGGTGAGTGCAGGGGTCCCTCAGTGTCCTCTTCTGCTCTGAGTGTGTTCCAGGTCCCTGTGTGCTCCCTAGTGATTGTACGGGCCTCTCACTACTGCCTTCTGTTCTCAGTGTGCTCTGATCCCTGTGTGCTCAGTTAGTGCACGGCCCTCTCAGTGCCACCTTCTATTCTGAGTGTGTTCTGGTCCCTGTGTGCTTGGTGAGTGCTTAGATGTCTCAGTGCAGTCTTCTGTTCTGAGTGTGTTCCTTGTCCCTGTGTGCTCCCTAGTGATTGTACGGGCCTCTCAGTACTGCCTTCTTTTCGGAGTGTGTTCCTGCTCCCTGTGTGCTGGTGAGTGCACAGGTCTCTCAGTGCCGTCTTCTGCTCGGAGTGCGTTGCTGGTCCCTGTGTGCTGGTGAGTGCACGGGTCCCTCAGTGCCGTCTTCTGCTCTGAGTGTGTTGCTGGTCCCTGTGTGCTCCCTGGTGAGTGCAGGGGTCCATCAGTGTCCTCTTCTGCTCTGAGTGTGTTCCTGGTCCCTATGTGCTCTTTGGTGAATGCACTGTGTGCTCAGTTAGTGCACGGCCCTCTCAGTGCCACCTTCTGCTCTGAGTGTGTTCCTGGTCCCTATGTGCTCCTTGGTGAATGCACTGGTGTCTCAATGTCCTCTTCTGTTCTGAGTGTGTTCCAGGTCCCTGTGTGCTCCCTAGTGATTGTACGGGCCTCTCACTACTGCCTTTTGTTCTCAGTGTGTTCTGATCCCTGTGTGCTCAGTTAGTGCACGGCCTTCTCAGTACCACCTTCTATTCTGAGTGTGTTCTGGTGCCTGTGTGCTTGGTGAGTGCTTAGACGTCTCAGTGCAGTCTTCTGTTCTGAGTGTGTTCCTTGTGCCTGTGTGCTCCCTAGTGATTGTACGGGCCTCTCAGTACTGCCTTTTTTTCGGAGTGTGCTGCTGGTCCCTGTGTGCTCCCTGGTGAGTGCATGGGTCTCTCAGTGCCGTCTTCTGCTCGGAGTGCGTTGCTGGTCCCTGTGTGCTGGTGAGTGCAGGGGTCCCTCAGTGTCCTCTTCTGCTCTGAGTGTGTTCCTGGTCCCTATGTGCTCCTTGGGGAATGCACTGTGTGCTCAGTTAGTGCACGGCCCTCTCAGTGCCACCTTCTATTCTGAGTGTGTTCTGGTCCCTGTGTGCTGGTGAGTGCACGGGTCTCTCAGTGCCATCTTCTGCTCGGAGTGCGTTGCTGGTCCCTGTGTGCTGGTGAGTGCACGGGTCCCTCAGTGCCATCTTCTGTTCTGAGTGTGCTGCTGGTCCCTGTGTGCTCCCTGGTGAGTGCACGGGTCCCTCAGTGCTGTCTTCTGTTCTGAGTGTGTTCCTGGTCCCTGTATGCTGGTTAGTGCACAGGTCTCTCAGTGTCGTCTTCTGCTCGGAGTGTGTTGCTGGTCCCTGTGTGCTGGTGAGTGCACGCGTCTCTCAGTGTCGTCTTCTGCTCTGAGTGTGTTTCTGGTCCCTGTGCGCTCCCTGGTGAGTGCACGGGTCTCTCAGTGCCGTCTTCTGCTCTGAGTGTGCTGCTGGTCCCTGTGTGCTCCCTGGTGAGTGCAGGGGTCCCTCAGTGTCCTCTTCTGCTCTGAGTGTGTTCCTGGTCCCTATGTGCTCCTTGGTGAATGCACTGCTGTCTCAGTGTCCTCTTCTGTTCTGAGTATGTTCCAGGTCCCTGTGTGCTCCCTAGTGATTGTACGAGCCTCTCACTACTGCCTTCTGTTCTCAGTGTGTTCTGATCCCTGTGTGCTCAGTTAGTGCACAGCCTTCTCAGTGCCACCTTCTATTCTGAGTGTGTTCTGGTCCCTGTGTGCTTGGTGAGTGCTTAGACGTCTCAGTGCAGTCTTCTGTTCTGAGTGTGTTCCTTGTCCCTGTGTGCTCCCTAGTGATTGTACGGGCCTCTCAGTACTGCCTTCTTTTCGGAGTGTGTTCCTGGTCCCTGTGTACTGGTGAGTGCACAGGTCTCTCAGTGCCGTCTTCTGATCGGAGTGCGTTGCTGGTCCCTGTGTGCTGGTGAGTGCACGGGTCCCTCAGTGCCGTCTTCTGCTCTGAGTGTGCTGCTGGTCCCTGTGTGCTCCCTGGTGAGTGCAGGGGTCCCTCAGTGTCCTCTTCTGCTCTGAGTGTGTTCCTGGTCCCTATGTGCTCCTTGGTGAATGCACTGTGTGCTCAGTTAGTGCACGGCCCTCTCAGTGCCACCTTCTGTTCTGAGTGTGTTCCGGGTCCCTGTATGCTGGTTAGTGCACGGGTCTCTCAGTGTCGTCTTCTGCTCGGAGTGTGTTGCTGGTCCCTGTGTGCTAGTGAGTGCACGGGTCTCTCAGTGCCGTCTTCTGCTCTGAGTGTGCTGCTGGTCCCTGTGTGCTCCCTGGTGAGTGCAGGGGTCCCTCAGTGTCCTCTTCTGCTCTGAGTGTGTTCCTGGTCCCTATGTGCTCCTTGGTGAATGCACTGGTGTCTCAATGTCCTCTTCTGTTCTGAGTGTGTTCCAGGTCCCTGTGTGCTCCCTAGTGATTGTACGGGCCTCTCACTACTGCCTTCTGTTCTCAGTGTGTTCTGATCCCTGTGTGCTCAGTTAGTGCACGGCCTTCTCAGTGCCACTTTCTATTCTGAGTGTGTTCTGGTCCCTGTGTGCTTGGTGAGTGCTTAGACGTCTCAGTGCAGTCTTCTGTTCTGAGTGTGTTCCTTGTCCCTGTGTGCTCCCTAGTGATTGTACGGGCCTCTCAGTACTGCCTTCTTTTCGGAGTGTGCTGCTGGTCCCTGTGTGCTCCCTGGTGAGTGCACAGGTCTCTCAGTGTCCTCTTCTGTTCTGAGTATGTTCCAGGTCCCTGTGTGCTCCCTAGTGATTGTACGGGCCTCTCACTACTGCCTTCTGTTCTCAGTGTGTTCTGATCCCTGAGTGCTCAGTTAGTGCGCGGCCTTCTCAGTGCCACCTTCTATTCTGAGTGTGTTCTGGTCCCTGTGTGCTTGGTGAATGCTTAGACCTCTCAGTGCAGTCTTCTGTTCTGAGTGTGTTCCTTGTCCCTGTGTGCTGGTGAGTGCACAGCTCTTTCAGTGCCATCTTCTGTTTTGCGTGTGTTCCAGGGCCCTGTTGTACGAGGCTGGCCCTTTATGTAGTGTGCAAAGCTAGGCACACTGTGCAGAGAATCCAGGCAATCACACAATGGTTTGCAGAGGTAAAACCTAGACCACTTAATGCTTTAATTTTTATGGTGGCCTGGTCGAGCAGTTCAGCTAATCTTGGAGAAGTACAAAGCATTTGCTGTGCTCACAGTACCAATAAAGCAAGACACACACAAACAAATAGCTTGAGACCAATTTACAAAAATACTTCAGAGTTTTATAAAATTTGTAAGACCAAGATCATCAAAATTGGGTGAATACTTTTTAAGCTGTGAATTTTCAAAGTTTAGAAACTATCTCAGTTCTGTGCGTAATTACACACCATAGGAATCAATGGGGAAATACTTTTAAAGTGTTTATAAAATCAGGCAATGCGTTTTCACCGGTGGACCCTATGGACGAGCTGGAGACATTTGGGTAGCTCCTGGTTACAGCGGGATCAGCTGCAGAAAGTCGTTGGAGCTGGTATAAAGCCACTGCTGGAGACCATTTGGAAAAGCACTGCACAGGTGGACTTCAAGGTGAGTCCAGTGGGTCCTCTTGGAGTGTCGAGGTCGCAAGGGGTGGGGGACGCTTAGGGCACAGCTGGATTTTTAGTGCAGGGCACAGGCCCGCTGGGTGCAGAGCAAATCGGTGAGCCAGGAGCTGTTGGCACTTGGAAGCAGGAGGATGGTCGCTAGCAGATTAGCAGGGTCACTCTGGTGGGAGGTCCTGGTGGTTTCTGAAGTCCCTTGACTGGGGCTTCCTCCTGGTCCTTTTAAAGTCCAGATTGGACTGTCCTTCTGGCTGTCCGAGGTTAGGTGACCACTACCTGGTGCAATGGCGTGGTTCGGCCGCTGAAGGGCGCAGTGACACCAAACGTGGGACACTTGCAGGTTTTGTCCTCACAGTCTTTTGGGTGGAGCTTGGTCTGGCTGTGGTGTCTGGATCCTTGGTCAGCAACCGGTCAGTGAGGTGGTTTTCTGGTCTGTTGCATGAGAGGGATGCCTTCTCTCCGGAGGGAGATCTTCAGCAATTTTCAGAAATGTGGAGGTCCTCTGGAGGTATGTGGAGGTCCTCTGGGGGTTTTGTAGAGTCCGTCCAATGCCCAAGCAACCCCTCATTGGCTTTTGTCGAGTTCTGGGTGCAGCAGGCAGAGTTTGGCGCCTTCTTCTTGTGCAGCAGGACTTCAGTTCTCGTGCCTTGGATCTTCTTGGTGCTGGTGTCCTTTTTGTCCTTCGAATTTTGAATCTCTGGTCTAGAAGTTGCCACTAAAAACTGTATTTAATGGGCATTTAGGGGAGTACCTAGCAGTGACCAATGGGTCATCTACCTTAGGGTGGCTACACCCACTAAGTGACCACTTCCTGTGGGCAGAGGTCCTCTCCCTACACCTGATTGGCTATATTCCTTCCAAGCAAGATGGAGGAAAATGAAATGGAGGGGTCACCTCACATGCAACACCTCAGGGGTGGTGCAAGCTGGGGCTGACCACTCCTGTCCTTTGTGTGTTTTCCGGCTGTTGCTCCTGTCAAAAGTGGGGGTTTGCAACGGGGGCGGTGACCTGGTGCTAGCAGCAGGCTTGGGGGTCGAGTTTCAAGGGCAGTAAGCCCTTATAAGCTCGCTAGCAGGGTAGTGCACTTTCCTGGGGAAGGTGTGATAGCACCTCTGACCAGGTTGGGCTTTCTTCTGGGACCCAGAGAGCAGGATCTCACTCCCGGAATCCAGAATCTTGTCTGCTGGTGGCAGACTGGTTGTGACCAGCCAGCAACCATGTCAGGGTAGTTAACATTTGGAGGGAGTACTTCTAATACTCTGAGTACATTTTGGGATAAATCCAATGCAGGTACCAGACTGAATTTAGCATTCTGAGTTGTTTGATACCAAATAACCCAGGGTTCAGAGTAGCCATCATGTAGTTGTGAAATTCGTACTGACCAGTGTCCAGCACATGTATTAAAATGGCTGCTATGTTCACTTACTATGTCCTAGGATTGGCAAGGACACAGTGGAGGCATATTGCTCATGCATCTATGCCCTCACATACAGCTCAGTGCACCCTGCCTTATGGCTGGAAGGCCTACCAGAGGGGAGACTTACCTATATTGCATGCAGTGTGTAGTGGACAGGCAGCGTGGCATGTTGAGTTTGCCTCTTAGGATTGCACCAGGACACAGCCTGCAATGGCAGTGCTGGGTGCATCTGGATGCATTGCCCAAAAAGGTGGCACTATCTGTGCTGCTGCCCTCAGGGGCCTACCCTTAGTACCCCATGCCCTGGGAACCTAAGTACCATTTATTAGGGATTTATAGTAGCAGCTAAAACTGTTGCCCACTGTGCCAATGCATCACAATAGTTTTAGGGAAAGAGATCTGGTCCAGGGAACCTGGTTAGCAGGGGCCCTGGGCACTAACAACTTTGATACTACATCAAATATCAAGCAAAAGTGGGAGCTAACCATGACAAAAGAGGCCTTTTCTCACACCTGTGTGCTGACGAGTGCATGGGTCTCTCAGTGCCATGTTCTATTCTGAGTGTGTTCCAGGACCCCGTGTGCTGGTGAGTGCACAGGTCTCTCAGTGACGTTTTCTGCCCTGTGTGTGCTCCTGGTCCCTGTGTGCTGGTGAGTGCACAGGTCTCTCAGTGCCGTTATCTGTTCTGAGGGTATTCTAGGGCCAATGTGCTGGTGAGTGCACGGGTCTCTGAGTGCCCTCATGCTCCGAGTGTGTTTCTGGTACATGTGTGTTCCCTGGTGGGTGCATGGGTCTCTCAGTGCCGTCTTTTGTTTTGAGGGTGTTCCAGGACCCCAGGTGCTGGTGAATGCACAGATCTCTCAGTGCAGTCTTCTATTCTGAGTGTGTTCCAGGACCTCGTGTGCTGGTGACTGCACAGGTCTCTCAGTGCAGTCTTCCAGTCTGAGTTTATTCCTGGGTCCTGTGTGCTGGTGAATGCACGAGTCTCTCAGTGCAGTCTTCTGTTCTGAGTCCCCGTGTGCTGGTGAATGCACGGGTCTCTCAGTGCAGTCTTCTATTGTGAGTGTGTTCCAGGGCACCGGTGTGCTGGTGAGTGCACGGGTCTCTGTGTGCCATCTTCTCTTCTCAGGGTATTCCTGGTCCCTGTGTGCTGGTGAGTGCACGGGTCTCTCAGTGCCCTCTTCTGCTCTGAGTGTTCCAGGGCCCTATGTGCTTCCTGGTGAATGCACAGGTCTCTGTGTGCCATCTTCTATTGTGGGTGTATTCCAGGGCCCTGTGTGCTGGTGAGTGCACGGGTCTCTCAGTGTCGTCTTCTGTTCTCGGGGTATTCCTGGGCCCTGTGTGCTGGTGAGTGCACGGGTCTCTCAGTATCGTCTTCTGTTCTCAGAGTATTCCTGGTCCCTGTGTGCTGGTGAGTGCACAGGTCTCTAAGTGCCGTCTTCTGTTCTCGGGGTATTCCAAGGCCCTGTGTGCTGGTGAGTGTAAGGGTCTCTCAGTGGTGTCTTCTGTTCGGAGTCCCCGTGTGCTGGTGAATGCACGGGTCTCTCAGTGCCATCTTCTATTCTGAGGGTGTTCCAGGGCTCTGTATGCTTGTGAGTGCACGGGTCTCTCAGTGCCCTCTTCTGCTCCGAGAGTGTTCCAGGGCCCTTCCTGGTGAATGCACAGGTCTCTGTGTGCCATCTTCTATTGTGAGTGTATTCCAGGGCCCTGTGTGCTGGTGAGTGCACGGGTCTCTCCGTTTCATCTTCAGTTCTCAGGGTATTCCTGGGGCCTGTGTGCTGGTGAGTGCACGGGTCTCTCAGTATCGTCTTCTGTTCTCAGAGTATTCCTGGTCCCTGTGTGCTGGTGAGTGCACGGGTCTCTCAGTGCCGTCTTCTATTCTGAGGGTGTTCCAGGGCTCTGTATGCTGGTGAGTGTAAGGGTCTCTCAGTGGTGTCCTCTGTTCGAAGTCCCCGTGTGCTGGTGAATGCACGGGTCTCTCAGTGCCGTCTTCTATTCTGAGGGTGTTCCAGGGCTCTGTATGCTTGTGAGTGCACGGGTCTCTCAGTGCCCTCTTCTGCTCCGAGAGTGTTCCAGGGCCCTTCCTGGTGAATGCACAGGTCTCTGTGTGCCATCTTCTATTGTGAGTGTATTTCAGGGCCCTGTGTGCTGGTGAGTGCACGGGTCTCTCCGTGTCATCTTCAGTTCTCAGGGTATTCCAGGGCCCTGTGTGCTGGTGAGTGCCCGGGTGTCTAAGTGCCATCTTCTATTGTGAGTGTATTCCAGGGCCCTGTGTGCTGGTGAGTGCCCGGGTGTCTGAGTGCCCGGGTGTCTAAGTGCCATCTTCTATTGTGAGTGTATTCCAGGGCCCTGTGTGCTGGTGAGTGCCCGGGTGTCTAAGTGCCATCTTCTATTGTGAGTGTATTCCAGGGCCCTGTGTGCTGGTGAGTGCCCGGGTCTCTCAGTGCCCTCTTCTGTTCTGAGTGTGTTTCTAGTCCATACGTGCTGGTAAGTGCCATCTTCTGGGTGTTTTCAAGAGCCTTGTTTGCTCTAGAAGTCTCTCAATCGCTTATTTTCTTGGGGGCTGATTTAAGAGGGCCTAGCACCTCCTTGCAGCACATTAGAGTAATTTTGTTTAACGCTAATGTGGTCCAACGAGTCCAAAATTGAGGCGCCAGATTTACAAAGTGATCCAATGCATGCATTACGTCACTTTGTAAGCCTTTGCACACATTATGCCTGCGCCAGGTATAATGTATGCAAAGGAGGTGAAAAAATGGCGTAAAGAAATCTAAAAGATTTCTTTGCGTCATTGATTTCGGCACTTTTAACGCCTGCTCAGAGCAGGCTAAAAGGAGGCTCGTATTGTTTACAATGGGCCTCGATGGGCTGTGCTGGATTAACCTCAACATTTTTGTTGCTAATCTTGCAAAACTCCGAACTGTCGTCAAAAAGATTGACGCTAGTTCCCCTAACTACTGCCGTGGTGCGCTGTATCTCAGATAAGGCGCACACATGGTGGCGTTAACGGGGTGCTGACAGGTGCAAGGAAAGAGGTGCTATACTGGGTGCCGCGCCGCGTTCCTTACATCAGGCCCTCAGTGTTTTCCAGAGCTCCGGGTGCTCACTATTGATGCATACTCTTTCAGGAACTTCTCTTCGGCGTGTGCTCCCGGTGAGTGCACGATCCTCTCAGCGGTTTCTTCCAGCTCCTTCCTGCCACTGTGAAAGCTTTCCATGAGCTCTGAGTTTTGATGGAAATGCACATGTGACCACTGGCCCCATGATTCTGTATTCAGAAGGAGCAGGAGATGGGGCTTCAGATGTTGCTGACTCTGGGCCTGATTTAGAATTTAAGCCGGGGGGGGGGTGCCGTGTCTGGATTCAATAGACACCCACTGTGTCGACTTCGATCAGTTCCTCATCCGCCTCTTCAGACCCCAGGATAACTCAAACCAGTCACCACATCTCCCCCCGGGCGGTCACTGCTGTGCAGTTATACAGAAGTCGCAGTTTCCAAAGGAAGAATGTTTTTGTTTTGCTAATATCTTTGGCGCCGTTTGAGAAATCTTCACAAAACTTTCAAACAATCCGTTTCAATCACCACAGCTCTACCTGCTCAGTTCTGGGGGGGATCTGCGGGTGTTCTGATTGGTTGGTCTCACCAGCACTAGCGCTCTGATTAGCTGACCGCGCACAGGGTCACTCCTCCCCGTTATAAATGTGTTTACATCTAAAATTCAGGGACAGTGACCTGTTTTTAATATCATAACACAGCAGCAGTTCACTAATATTACTGCAAATCTCTGAGACACCCCCACATTCCTCACCTGAGGTCCAATTGTGATTTTAAAGATTTTCATTGATGAATGTTGCATGAAACAAACAATTCTTTCTTGGCAAATTGTCTGTAATAGAGTCTCACACGTCACCTACACTAAAAATAATTTAAAGGAAACAATATTTAAACAATCTGTTTAAGACTTCCTCAACCTCATGAGGGGAAGACTCTGCAGAACAGAGCTGGCTGTATCGGGGCCCCTGAAAGGCTGGGGTCTGGGGCCAGAGCTGGCTGTATCAGGGGCCCCTGAAAGGCTGGAGCCAGAGCTGGCTCTATCAGGGGCCCCTGAAAGGCTGGGGCCTGGGGCCACAGCTGGCTGTATCAGGGGCACCTGGAAGGCTGGGGCCACAGCTGGCTGTATCAGGGGCACCTGGAAGGCTGGGGCCACAGCTGGCTGTATCAGGGGCCCCTGAAAGGCTGGGGCCCGGGGTCACAGCTGGCTGTATGAGGGGCACCTAGAAGGCTGGGGCCACAGCTGGCTGTATGAGGGGCACCTGGAAGGCTGGAGCCACAGCTGGCTGTATGAGGGGCACCTGGAAGGCTGGGGCCACAGCTGGCTGTATCAGGGGCACCTGGAAGGCTGGGGCCACAGCTGGCTGTATCAGGGGCACCTGGAAGGCTGGGGCCACAGCTGGCTGTATCAGGGGCCCCTGAAAGGCTGGGGCCCGGGGTCACAGCTGGCTGTATGAGGGGCACCTAGAAGGCTGGGGCCACAGCTGGCTGTATGAGGGGCACCTGGAAGGCTGGAGCCACAGCTGGCTGTATGAGGGGCACCTGGAAGGCTGGGGCCACAGCTGGCTGTATCAGGGGCACCTGGAAGGCTGGGGCCACAGCTGGCTGTATCAGGGGCACCTGGAAGGCTGGGGCCACAGCTGGCTGTATCAGGGGCCCCTGAAAGGCTGGGGCCCGGGGTCACAGCTGGCTGTATGAGGGGCACCTGGAAGGCTGGGGCCACAGCTGGCTGTATGAGGGGCACCTGGAAGGCTGGAGCAACAGCTGGCTGTATCAGGGGCACCTGGAAGGCTGGGGCCACAGCTGGCTGTATCAGGGGCACCTGGAAGGCTGGGGCCACAGCTGGCTGTATCAGGGGCCCCTGAAAGGCTGGGGCCCAGGGCCACAGCTGGCTGTATGAGGGGCACCTGGAAGGCTGGAGCCACAGCTGGCTGTATCAGGGGCCCCTGGAAGGCTGGGGCCACAGCTGGCTGTATCAGGGGCCCCTGGAAGGCTGGGGCCACAGCTGGCTGTATCAGGGGCCCCTGAAAGGCTGGGGCCCAGGGCCACAGCTGGCTGTATGAGGGGCACCTGGAAGGCTGGAGCCACAGCTGGCTGTATGAGGGGCACCTGGAAGGCTGGGGAAACAGCTGGCTGTATGAGGGGCACCTGGAAGGCTGGAGCCACAGCTGGCTGTATCAGGGGCCCCTGGAAGGCTGGGGTCACAGCTGGCTGTATCAGGGGCCCCTGGAAGGCTGGGGCCACAGCTGGCTGTATCAGGGGCCCCTGGAAAGCTGGGGCCACAGCTGGCTGTATCAGGGGCACCTGGAAGGCTGGAGCCACAGCTGGCTGTATCAGGGGCCCCTGGAAGGCTGGGGCCACAGCTGGCTGTATCTGAATGTGTAAGTGTAACATGTGGGTGAAGGAATCCGTGGTTAGAATGGGGTGCTGGTGCCTGGTCCTAGATACAGTTTTATTATCATTATTGGGCAGTTTCTGTATCAGGGGACGGACCAGGCCCTGCTAAATGTAGGTCTCAGTAAGAACCCACGATGGTGGCGACAAAGGCCGCAGTTTGTAGGGTCAAAGGAACTGCTGTGAAGGCAACACCTGCGCCAAGACCAGGAGGCAGCGTCCCTGCCTGGAGTCCAGGCTCCACCCCAGATGGAGAAAGCTGTGGTTAGTGCAGGGCCCACGTCAGCACCCATAGCAGGTAATGACTACACGGGGCTGCACGGATGCTGGGGAAGCGCATCACACTGAGGTCTCCTGTGGTACTACTCTGCTGGATCCAGCATGTTAGGGAGAGGACACACAGAACCGGCCACTCTGCCCCTGTGGCTGTCCTCCTGTGTGAGCACCATGGACTGCCAGGACCCAAACATGCCCCCTTGGCGCCTTTTTACGCATCTCTTCCTGCGAGAGGGGGGGGTGTGGGGGGGGGGGGGGAGAGAGAACACACCCATGTGTAGAAACAAGATCATGTGCTCAGTAGGAACTCCACGCGGTCTGTGGGAGGATTATTGGCCCACGCAGACCACATTCCACCTAACACATCCTGGGAACTGTAGTCTAAAACTATTCCCTCCCAAGCAAGACCAGAGCAATGAATGAGATGCAATCATCACCCACATCAGGAGTGATGGACTGTGCAGCCACAGAGTAGTAGGTCAGTGGACTCAGACTGACCGGTGAAAGTTTGCCCCTTTGTTGTTGCTTTTATCCAACCTCATCATTCAAATCGTCACATGCGCAATCTGGGGAACTTACGTTCTTCCCAGGTATGCTGTACATACAGATTAAATGTTGCTTTTTTGCCTGGACTTTAACTTCCTATTATGGTCATACACAGTCCTCACATGAATTGTCAGTTTCCACTGAGTGTCAGTCATTTTGTGAAGAGTTTGGAGCATCAGAAACTAAAGCTCATCTTTTTCCTGTCATTATGTCTCAGAGTCAAATAACAGGGACACGCATTGTGTCTTCGCTACTGCAGTTAGTAAACGTGCGTTGTTCCGTTGAGGTTCAGAGACCAGTATCATTCATAGGTCTCTCCTCCTAGATGGTACTGTCAGCTTACGGGGGAGAAGGGGTTAGAACCCACCCCTTGCTTACCATTGGTCAGCTTCATTGTCACTCTCATGTACTTATTTGTCAGATTGTGAGAGCCTTACTTCCTCTTTGTGAGTTTGTCCCTCCCCCTGGAGCACGGACACATTACTTGTGTGCTTCTCAGGCCTCAAAAAATCATAAAAATGTTACTAGACCTTCAGGTCGAGTAGCTTGAATAGATTACTTGACCTAAATGTAAAATACTCGACCCTGAAACAGGTCTCAAACTTGTGTGATCCTGGGCAAACATTGTATGTTACAGTCACCTTTTTCTTCATTCTCCCATATGAGTGCACCTTCAAATATGGGAGTTCAGCATTTCAGCTGGGGGGGGTCCTCTTTTGTTAATTAAATACACTAAGTGTTTGCTCCAGGTATAATAAATCTAGCACACATATAGGGTACACATGATCCTTGCATGACTTCCCCTTAGTTTTACTAACAGCTTTGCCATCAGGGCAGGAGTGTTTCTCAGTTTATTTTCAAACACTCACTTTTAATAAATATATCACTAAAGCATGATGTGGCAGGGCATGGTCATTTACAGTCAGTAAATTTCCAAGAACTGTCCAAAAACCTTCCCACCAACTTGCAGCTTTACTGATAAAACTATATAGTGTATTAATAAGCCGTGAAAATTGGGTTCCAGAAAACATTTATCATTTGCACATCACCAAGTAAAGTGTTCTGACTTTTTTTCATCCTATTAAAATATTTTTTCCCATCATAAAGAAGTACAGAAATGAAAATGTCACTTACCCAGTGTACATCTGTTCGTGGCATCAGTCGCAGTAGATTCGCATGTTCTGCAATAGCTCGCCATCTGGTGTTGGGCCGGAGTGTTACAAGTTGTTTTTCTTCGAAGAAGTCTTTCGAGTCACGGGACCGAGTGACTCCTCCTTTTGTCTCCATTGCGCATGGGCGTCGACTCCATCGTCGATTGTTTTTCCCCGCAGAGGGTGAGGTAGGAGTTGAATTGTAGTAATAGTGCCCATGCAATGGAGTGACTAAGTATGCACCTATTTAAGGTTGAGATGATACATATATAAATAATTGAAGGTAACTTCCAAACTGCTACAGGCTCCCGGGGAGGCGGGTGGGCACATGCGAATCTACTGCGACTGATGCCACGAACAGATGTACACTGGGTAAGTGACATTTTCAGTTCGATGGCATCTGTCGCTGTAGATACGCATGTTCTGCATAGACTAGTAAGCAGTTATTTCCCCAAAAGCGGTGGATCAGCCTGTAGGAGTGGAAGTGGTCTGAAATAATGTCCTTAATACGGCTTGACCTACTGTGGCTTGTTGTGCGGATAACACGTCTACACAGTAGTGCTTGGTGAATGTGTGAGGCGTAGACCATGTGGCTGCCTTACATATTTCTTGCATTGGGATGTTTCCTAGAAAGGCCATGGTAGCACCTTTCTTTCTGGTTGAGTGTGCCCTTGGTGTAATGGGCAGCTGTCGTTTAGCTTTAAGGTAGCAGATTTGGATGCATTTAACTATCCATCTGGCTATACCTTGTTTTGAAATTGGGTTTCCTGCATGAGGTTTTTGAAATGCAATAAAGAGTTGTTTAGTCTTTCTGATGTTTTTTGTTCTGTCAATGTAATACATCAATGCTCTTTTGACATCTAATGTATGTAGTGCCCTTTCAGCTACGGTATCTGGCTGTGGAAAGAACACTGGAAGTTCCACTGTTTGATTTAGATGGAACGGTGAAATAACCTTTGGCAAAAATTTAGGATTGGTCCTTAGGACGACTTTATTTTTGTGTAGTTGTATAAAAGGTTCCTGTATAGTAAACGCCTGAATCTCGCTTACTCTTCTCAGGGAAGTAATGGCGATGAGAAATGCCACCTTCCAGGTTAGGAACTGTATGTCGCAGGAGTGCATGGGTTCAAAAGGTGGACCCATAAGTCTAGTTAGGACAACATTTAGGTTCCATGAAGGAACAGGTGGTGTTCTTGGTGGTATAATTCTCCTAAGGCCCTCCATGAATGCTTTAATGACTGGTATTTTATATAGGGAAGTTGAATAGGTAGTCTGCAGGTATGCAGATATTGCTGCAAGGTGAATCTTAATGGAAGAGAAAGCTAGGTTAGATTTTTGTAAGTGAAGCAAGTAACCCACTACATGTTCTGGAGTTGTGTGTAATGGTTGTATTTGATTAATATGGCAGTAGCAAACAAACCTCTTCCATTTACTTGCATAGCAGTGCCTGGTGGATGGCCTTCTTGCTTGTTTTATGACTTCCATACATTCTTGGGTAAGTTGTAAGTGCCCGAATTCTAGGATTTCAGGAGCCAGATTGCTAGATTCAGCGATGCTGGATCTGGGTGTCTGATCTTTCGGTTGTGCTGTGTCAACAGATCTGGCCTGTTGGGCAATTTGATGCAGGGTACCACTGATAGGTCTAGCAGCGTTGTGTACCAGGGTTGCCTTGCCCAAGTTGGTGCTATCAATATGAGTTTGAGTTTGCTTTGACTGAGTTTGTTTACCAGGTAAGGAAGGAGAGGGAGAGGAGGAAAAGCATAAGCAAATATCCCTGACCAGTTCATCCATAGGGCATTGCCTTGGGATTGTTTGTGTGGGTACCTGGATGCGAAGTTTTGGCATTTTGCGTTCTCCCTTGTCGCAAACAAGTCTATCTGAGGTGTTCCCCAGAGTTTGAAATAAGTGTTCAGAATTTGGGGGTGAATTTCCCATTCGTGGACCTGTTGGTGATCTCGAGAGAGATTGTCTGCGAGTTGATTTTGTATCCCTGGTATAAACTGTGCAATTAGGCGAATTTGGTTGTGAATTGCCCAATGCCAAATTTTTTGTGCTAGCAGGCTTAACTGCGTGGAGTGCGTCCCTCCCTGTTTGTTTAGATAATACATTGTTGTCATGTTGTCTGTTTTGACGAGAATGTATTTGTGAACTATTATTGGTTGGAAAGCTTTTAGTGCTTGAAAAACTGCTAGAAGTTCTAGGTGATTGATATGCAGTTTTGTTTGATGTACGTTCCATTGTCCTTGTATGCTGTGTTGATCGAGGTGTGCTCCCCACCCTGTCATGGAAGCATCTGTTGTTATTACGTATTGTGGCACTGGGTCTTGGAAAGGCCGCCCCTTGTTTAAATTTATGTTGTTCCACCACAGAAGCGAGAGGTAAATTTGGCGGTCTATTAACACCAGATCTAGAAGGTGACCCTGTGCTTGAGACCACTGTGATGCTAGGCACTGTTGTAAGGGCCTCATGTGCAGTCTTGCGTTTGGGACAATGGCTATGCATGATGACATCATGCCTAGGAGTTGTAATACCATCTTTGCCTGTATTTTTTGTGTTGGATACATGCGTTGTATGATGGTGTTGAAATTTTGAATTCTTTGTAGACTTGGAGTGGCTACTCCCTTTGATGTGTCTATTATGGCTCCCAGGTATTGTTGTACCTTGCATGGCAGAATTTTGGATTTTGTGAAATTGACGGTGAACCCGAGTTTGAAGAGGGTTTGTATGATCTGATTTGTGTGATTTGAGCACTGTATGAACGAATGGGCCTTGATTAGCCAGTCGTCCAAATATGGGAACACATGTATTTGCTGCCTTCTTATGTGTGCAGCGACTACCGCTAGACATTTGGTAAAGACTCTTGGTGCGGTTGTTAATCCGAAAGGCAGTACCTTGAATTGGTAATGTATTCCTTTGAATACAAACCTTAGGTATTTCCTGTGCGATGGGTGTATTGGTATATGGAAATAAGCATCCTTGAGGTCTAAAGTTGCCATGTAGTCGTGTAGTTTTAGCAATGGCAATACTTCTTGTAGTGTGACCATGTGGAAGTGGTCTGATTTGATGAAAGTGTTCACTACTCTGAGGTCTAGGATTGGTCTCAGCGTTTTGTCCTTCTTTGGTATCAGAAAGTACAGTGAGTAAACTCCTGTGTTTATTTGTGTTTTTGGCACTAATTCGATTGCATTCTTTTGCAATAGTGCCTGCACTTCTATCTCCAGGAGATTGGAATGGTGTGTTGTTAAATTTTGTGCTTTTGGTGGTATGTTTGGAGGGAATTGTAGAAATTCTATGCAATAACCATGTTGGATAATTGCTAGAACCCAAGTGTCTGTAGTGATTTCTTCCCATGCTTTGTAATAATGACCTATTCTTCCCCCCACTGGTGTTGTGTGGAGGGGGTGAGTGACATGTGAGTCATTGTTTAGTAGTAGGGGTTTTGGGGCTTTGAAATCTCCCTCTATTTCTAGGGAATTGCCCTCCTCTATATTGTCCCCGAAAACCTCCTCTATACTGTCCTTCGTAAGTGGACGGTGTTGCTTGTGAGGTGCTGGCTTGTGTGCTTTGACCCCGAAACCCCCCTCGAAAGGGCGTTTTACGGAATGTGCTGTAATTCCCTCTGCTCTGCGGGGAGTAGAGTGCGCCCATGGCTTTGGCAGTGTCCGTATCTTTTTTGAGTTTCTCAATCGCTGTGTCCACTTCTGGACCGAACAGTTCTTTTTCATTAAAAGGCATATTGAGAACTGCTTGTTGAATCTCTGGTTTAAATCCAGACGTTCGGAGCCATGCATGCCGTCTGATAGTTACAGATGTATTAATTGTCCGTGCAGCTGTATCTGCAGCGTCCATGGAGGAACGTATCTGGTTGTTGGAGATGGTCTGTCCCTCCTCAACCACTTGTTTCGCCCTATTTTGGAAGTCCTTGGGCAGATGTTCAATGAGATGTTGCATCTCGTCCCAGTGGGCTCTGTCATAGCGCGCAAGTAGTGCCTGGGAGTTCGCGATGCGCCACTGGTTTGCAGCTTGTGCTGCGACTCTTTTCAGCTGCATCGAACTTGCGGCTTTCTTTATCTGGGGGTGGTGCATCTCCAGATGTGTGAGAGTTGGCCCTTTTCCTAGCTGCTCCTACAACAACAGAGTCTGGTGGCAGCTGTGTAGTGATGAAAGCCGGGTCCGTAGGAGGCGGCTTATACTTCTTTTCCACCCTTGGTGTGATTGCCCTACTTTTGACCGGCTCCTTAAATATGTCTTTTGCGTGCCGGAGCATACCAGGGAGCATAGGCAGGCTTTGGTAGGAGCTGTGGGTGGAGGAGAGTGTGTTGAACAAGAAATCATCCTCGACCTGTTCTGAGTGTAGGCTTACGTTATGAAATTGTGCTGCTCTAGCCACCACCTGAGAGTACGCGGTGCTGTCTTCTGGTGGAGATGGCTTTGTAGGGTAGGCCTCCGGGCTGTTATCTGACACTGGGGCGTCGTATAGGTCCCATGCGTCCTGATCTTGGTCACCCTGGCTCATGGTGGTGTGAGCTGGGGAGTGAGATGGAGTTTGTGCTGGTGAAACGTTAATCACGGGCGGAGGAGAGGGTGGTGGTGTAATTCTTTTAACCACTTTTGGTTGTGGTGCTTGTTCCGTCTGGAACTCCAACCTTCTCTTTCTCCTAATGGGGGGAAGGGTGCTTATTTTTCCTGTCCCCTGCTGAATGAAGATACGCTTTTGCGTATGGTCCACATCAGTTGCTTGTAGCTCTTCCTCAAACCTATGCTTTTGCATTTGGGAGGTTAGCGAGTGCTCTTCTGTATAAGAGCCTGAAGCTGGGTCGCTTGCAGTTTGTTTCGGCGTCGAAACTTTGTCTGCGTGTTTTTTCGGCTCCGAGGTGACTTTTTTCCTTTTCGGGGCCGAAACCTCTCGGCGTCGATCTGTTTCGGTGCCGCTGTCTCGGCGTCGAGCCGTGTCCACACCGGCATCTCGGTGTCGAGGCTTGTCTCCAGCACTTTCTCGGTCCCGAGAAGGCTGCGTGCCGGTGTCTCGACCGGAGTCGGACGATCTCGGCACTGTTTTGGCCTTTTTCGGTGCCGACGGTCGGTCACCGAATTTATGGGTGGAGCCATGGCCTGGTGGCAGTGGCGTCCCCTGGGCCTTGTAAATGTTTCTTTGTGTGGTTTTCGACGTCTTACTCACGGTTTGTGTGTCGTCGAATCCTTCGGAGTCTGAGTCTTGGATCGAGAAGGTACCTTCTTCTTCCTGTTCCTCGAACTCCCGTTGGGCTGTCGGTGCGGACGCCATTTGAAGTCTTCTGGCTCGACGGTCTCGGAGTGTTTTTCGGGACCGGAACGCACGACAGGCCTCGCAGGTGTCTTCGCTGTGCTCAGGTGACAGGCACAGGTTGCAGACCAAGTGTTGGTCTGTGTAGGGGTATTTATTGTGGCATTTGGGGCAGAAACGAAACGGGGTCCGTTCCATCGGCGTTGTTCAGCACGCGGTCGGGCCGACCAGGCCCCGACGGAGGATCGAAAAACTACCCCGAAGGGCACCGGAGCTCTTCGATCTTCGATGCGGTGTGAAATCTAAGTACGCCGATCCCGAACGCAACAATACCGACGAAAATCTTCCGAAATGAACTATTTTTTCCGTTCCGAAACTCGGAGCGACAGGAACACGTCCGAACCCGATGGCGGAAAAAAAACAATCGACGATGGAGTCGACGCCCATGCGCAATGGAGACAAAAGGAGGAGTCACTCGGTCCCGTGACTCGAAAGACTTCTTCGAAGAAAAACAACTTGTAACACTCCGGCCCAACACCAGATGGCGAGCTATTGCAGAACATGCGTATCTACAGCGACAGATGCCATCGAACATGATCTTTCACAGCTACCGAAATATATTATGAAATGTTTGTAAAGTGGAGTTAGTTATATAAATGTTGTGTGTTAGGAACAACCCGATACCAAAAGCCTTTCATTTTGTATAGGTCAAACAGTTCACCTTACAAACTCTGGAACTCTGCAGTCATAAGGAAAAGTATTTGCACTGCAAGAAGGCAAATTGACTTTTGACCTCTGCCTCTGAACACAGAGGAAATGTAATAAGATTTAAAGGCATCTTAATTGCTAATTCAGTTTCTGACTGAACAGGACACCTGTTCTTTGTCAGCTCCCCAGAAGGGTGGAGTGGAATCAAAAAATAGCTCAACCTCATCAAATAAAAACTTGCCACAGGGAGTGGTCCAGTAGATTTTTCAAGCCCTGCTTCTCGTGCTCACTTTTAAGCGCTACTTCTTGCTTTTTGGTTAAGTACTCCATGAGAGTTCATCTGCTTTCTGTCTCTTTCGTACAGTCCTCCCCCCGTTGTGTGGTTCTTCCTCTGCTCATATACTTTCTCCCGCCCCCATTGTGTGCCTCTTCATCCACATTTCTTTCTCACCCATCTGCTTATCCCATAGCTCTAAGACGCCCTCGTGCAACAGTTTGCTCCACATTCCGGTTTGCTTTCCCGCAATGTCCATGTTGCTTTACCCCCACCTTTGCCTGCCCCAGTTGCTTCTGTCAGCACCCCCATGTTGATAGCTCCCCCACCATCTTGTTGTTTCCGCTCACCCATTCTCGTCGATTCCAACCCCACCCCCTCCATATTGCCACCCCCAAGGTGACACACCTATATTTTCTTTTTGTTTAATGATACAACTCAGATCTGTATACAAAAAGAAAACTAAGTGCTGGTGTCATTTTGTAGGTGTGCATGGTCGTTATTGGGGATGCTGTACAGCATGGCTAAACCATTGGCAAAGCCAACAGGTCTCAAAGGCAGGAGCTATTGACTTTGCCAATACTACTTTTGCTGGTCTCTATTGTTTTTCCATGTTACACAAGTTCCACATGTGTGGTGTCCAGTAAAAAGGGACAACCTTGATAACATGCAGAGTGGATTATTTTAAGCAGTAGTGTTCAATCAACTGTGAACAATCTAGTCTGTAGGACGTCTGCCAAATTGAAACACAAAACGTGGTTTACCAGGGTTGCTCTGTTCAACTCCTACAAGGTTGTAATCTTTATTGCCTGTTCTCTTCATTTGATTTGGCAAAGTTAGGCAGGTAACTCCATCATTTACATCCTTGGTGTGTGATTCAAGGGCCTCCTGTGATTATTACAAACTTTGTTTTGCCTTGTTGGGTGTATTCTTTCTTGTACTTTCCAAGATGTGCATTCTCCAGTGCTTCAACTCTAGCCAGCTCAGAGCAATATCATACTTTGCATGTAAAAACTGTCTCTGCAGTAAATTCTCAAGCCCTTTTGCTGGTCCCTGCCAGATGTCGCAGGCCATTCCAAACTTTGGTGTATTATAGACTTTGTGTAGTGCAATCTCATTAGCTGTGAGGCAAAGAAAAAGCAAAGCCAGACTATCTCAGCTTATTGTAAGACAAAAGGAGGACCTTTGAATTAATTAACTCATTCAGAGCTAAATCATCTCCCTTATTATTGCTCCATACTAGCAGGATGGGATCAGTAGACCCTTCCCACAACCACGTGTCAGTGCTAAATGGGTTCCACTTTAGATCGATCACAGAATCATCAAAAAAGAGGGCATAAAGGTTAGCCAGAGAAGAGGCAAAATAAATGCCCATTGATGTTCCACTGATGTGAAGTTAATATTTATGCTGTCCTAGCAGAGAGAGGAAAATTAATCACTAAGGCAGGGCCAAGCCCATGTTCTTAAAAGTACTTCAGCGGTATGCAGTGCAGCCCATTGAGCAACATTAGTACAGGCATCTAACAAGTACAGCGGCGTTTTACCCACTTTTGGTCATTCAAGGGAAGAAATCATAACTTACAAAGAGATTCCGGATGCAATCAATAGCGACAGCCAATCATAAGCGCTACTTCAAGTTCTATCCAGGATTCAAAACACCTTTGTGAGGCATTAACATCTTCCTTTCACAATAAAGCAGAATCAGATGTTCATTTTGATTGCGCCATCACTGAACACTCTACGGAAGCAACTTCTACTACTAGCCACCCGAGGAGCGCTTTAGCTACAGTGATGCAGTCTTAGTCCATTAATCGACGACTTATTAACCTTTCATGAACACCTCAACATGTATTTTTTTGGCTTGTTGGAAGACGGCTACCGTAACACCTCGTGCAATAGTCTTCACTCAATCCCTTGGACCACAATTTTAGATCATTTCTCTTCACTGGTTTAAAGGTCTTCTGAAGCTGGTCATTCTCAAAATCCATATTTATGTGGAGGGGAAACTCCGTCTTAAATTCTCTTCATGCCAGTTTCCAACCAGGTAGAATCCCAGCAGTAGATCCATCTTAGGTGATGTGTAAATCAGCATAGTCAGTTTACTTGCTTTGCTTCAAGTATCTCCTACTTTTAATACCATGACCATTCCATCTCATCTTCCAGACTCGAGATAGTGCTCATTTTAAGCTAGTTTGTCTTGGACTTAGTCTGTGGTGTCCCACAGGGCCCTGGTTACTCACCTCTTTTCATTGCCCGTTACATGCACCCCTGCCAAACTGCTAGGCACTGCCAGTACTAAATATTACCCGTACGCAAATGATGTTCATATTATTATCATTTTTTTTGTTTTAACAGACTTACTCAGCTTGTTTTAATATGCTGCATAGTGTCCACCTAGTTAGATGATGGATGCAGCAAAACTGAGGCCAAACCCAGCAAAAATTGAATTATTTCTTGCTTCCACGATCAAGGTGTTTCCTCTGGGCTCCTGTTCCGCTCCCTCAACTTCAGTGCAAAATCGAAGCATCTTTCGAGAGTCCAAATGACCCCTCAGGTGGCACGTCACATGCACTTGTGTTTTTCCCCCAACTTAGTCTTGTAAAACGTTCTTCCACTTATCTATACAAGTGTTCATGTTCCAGTTATGACTACCCTGGTCAAATCACATCTATCCCGTGGAAATTTAATATATTTATCAGTAAGTTATTAACCATATTCAGCATAGTCAATGCTTAAGCGAGTCTAATTTATGCATATTTTGCCTTTCTTAAAAAAGCTCCAGGGACTCCCTATGTACAACAGTATCATTTTTAAGGCAAGGGGCAATGTAGGCTAGACTCTACTCATTTTCTCCAGATATCGTGGCCTCCAAATTCAATGGACTTAAGCCATGGCGCAATTCGGGGTCTTTTGATAAATGATTACTTGCAGTTCCTAGAAAGATCTCTTGCAGCAGCAACAGCCGTCCCTCTCCTGAAAGCCTTCCCACTTACTCAGTAGCAACCCAGGCACCTGCCTACTACGAGTTATTTCAAGTGCCAAGAAATCATGGAATAAATCCATCCCAGGGCCTGAAGCAATGGTTCATCCCAAGGGAAGGTGCTCTGTTCTCGTGCATATTTTTTTTTGTGTACTAAAACAAACATTCAGATGCCTTTTGGCTAGGTTCATGCTATGTAAATAACATACTATCAAGTATGGAACTACCGGTTTGCCAGGTCTTAAATCAAGTTTGTTTGCTGATCAAATCAGCCACCTGCTTCAGCGAGGCAGAAAACAGATCTCTGCGTATATTGTTTGGTGGTTCTGGGTCCGGTTTCCTGTAGTGCTGCTTGTGTCAGTCCACAACCCAAGAACCCGGTGCAGAGCTGGCCATTGCCTCCCAGATCACCTCAGACAACAGTCCAGAGGTTCAGGGTCAACATGTGCCTTCCCGACGCAAGGCAAGCTGTGCACCCATTAATGTGTGGGCCACATACAGTCAGTCATTGTCGCATGAGTCTCAAACAGGTCGCGGCTTCCCCATCTTGAGTGCCCAAGTGCCTGGCACATCTCTGCTCTCCCTGGACTCTGAGACCCGCACAGCTTAACTGCTCCAGGACAGAGCGATCTGCACATGGCTGGAGTAAGAAAAGTTGTGATCTTTCACATACACAGCAGCTGTGTCCGAAAGTCTACAGTTGTACCATGTTTGGTGTCAATCCCTCAGGATCCGAGGGACAGAAATATGGGACTTCGTGACTGCATGGTGTTCACCATGACTGAGCGCTCGACAATTCCAATGGCCTGTGGCCAGAGCAGTGTAGTGTAGTTTTGCGAGAACTCCTTCATTTAGCAAAGTGTTTGAGATCGGACGTCAGACTGCACAACTGCAGCAACAAGTGTAGATAATCTTGTCCAGAACAACCACATCAGCCAATATACTGCAAACATCAGTTACTCCAGAGAACCTGGACAACTCATCAAGAACATCTTTGAATGTTGACAATGCCACTGGAGCCATCCCAGGGATCGGACATTCAAGGGGGGGTTCTCTTCCTACTACACTCCCCGGTCCCAGATAAACAGCTTCACCATTTCATCTAGAAACAAGAAGCCTACATTTGGGGTCAGCAGCCTCAGTGGCTACCATTTAGCAGGGCCCCTTGTGCACCAGTTAGAGCTTCCCCTGTCAGTGCACTGGGAAGGACCAGCCCAACTCCTTTAAAACCAGATCTTGCCTGAGAGTTCATTCTCCTTTTACATATCGAAACTCCTGTCCTTTCCAGATCACCACTGGTGCACGATATTCAGATCAGCCACCGCCAAATGAGAGGAGGAGCCGCCTGCGATGCCTTGACAAGGTCTTCATTGCCAAGGAAAGAGGACGAACTATATACTGAGAGTTCTCCCCCTAGAAGTTTAAAACCATGCTACATGTATCTCAACTGGCCAGAAAAAAGTGTGCAGGGTTTTGATTCGTGCCAGGCTTGTGAGGAACCCTAAATTGATCGTTTTGGCAGCTGAAGGCTCACATTTACACTTAAGGGGGCATCTTCACTTTACTGAAGATTGATACAACTTGTGGACCAGTCTACTGGGAAGGTCTTTCCCTACACAAACAAACTGAAGTTTCCCTAAGACCACACAGTTAGGCTTTCCTTCCCTGCTTGTGAATATTTCTTCTTTGGGATCATCAACCTGCAACTCCAATATACAATGACTTACTAGTTTCTTCAGTCATGAAGACACTGAGGCCTTGACAGCACCAAGGCCAACTGGACTGTCAATCATTTCCATGCACAAGGTAGGGTCAAAATAGGGCATGTGATCTGCTCAGATAATGCAATGCCTAACTCTTCAAAGACAGCCTGATACTGTCACCACTAGCTATTGATTTGGCCTCCTGGTGAAATTTACTTCCCAAAGCAAAATGTTGAATTTGTCAGATGAGTCAGCTATGATTGGCAAGGATCCAGGGTAGGCACCTAATAGAGCTTTCGCTACATCTGGGTCAGGGCGATTGCCATCTCAAGGAAAAACTCATCGGTAGACGAATGATACTGCAGTTATATTTGAGCTAACGTGAGAGTACAAAGACCTTCCCCCAAACCAGATACTAAGAAGAGTCAATATCAGACCATTTTGACCAGCTTAGAAGATACAAACCCTGAAAACACCTGGAACTGGCAGCGTCTGTCAATATCACTCCTGCACTGAGAACTGGAGTAGATTCTAAAAAGATAAAATGATAACCAACCCCTACTAATCTTCCTAGATTAGTTTATATCATCATTTTTTGGCTCTGTATTCTTATTTACAGATATTTCAGGACCCCAGTTGCCATGTAATACTGAATTTAGGCGATTAATGTCCCCCTCGTCTAGCCAGCATACCCAGAGGGATGAGTTGGAACCTAAAGTGAGCCCAGCACCCCTAATCCATGGAGATTCTGTAGCGTGGGGTGGACAAAGTTCTTTTTCAGGTCTTACGAAGCCCAGCTTATCTGCTTACATTCATACCAGGTGTATAGTAACCTCTTGCATGGATCTCAAGCTGCCATATTTTTCCTCAGGGTGTTTGCCAGAGTAAATAGGGGTGGCCGGAGCAGGTACTAGAGTCTTGTACCCAGACACAACACCTGACGCAATGTAGAATGTGACAAAGAATTAAGTCTTCCTATTTGTGTGTCTGAGGAAATTAGAGATGCTAATGACTTAAGCCCACAGTATGCTCATCTCTGCTTAAAATACTCACACTGGGCTGGACATTCACTGTTGATTACCAAGCTCCAGCACAACCACACTACCCTGAGAAGCCAGACTGTTCGACCTTGCCACCAAGAGTCAAGTGCAGGAGGGTAGCACCTGTCTTATGCTTTGCAAACTGGCCACCAGCTGGCGGTGTCCTCAACCACCAAGGCCATTAGGTTGTTGCCCCCCCTCCCCCCCGAGTAGGGCTGAAAAGGGTCCAAGGCTCATTAAAACAGTAGGAGCAAGTCACTGCATCTTTGTGTCCAACTGAAGTCGCACACCAATCTTTGCCTTAGGAAACCTGGCATCCCAATGGGAGGCGCTGTAACAAAGTATCCGCAGCAGTTAGAGACCTACGTAACTTAGCATTTTTAGTTACTAGAATCAGTTTCTCTTGGACCCAACTCCTCTACTTCGGTTAATTACACATCATACACATGCTAGGTAAGGCCACTGGTGTACCCTCCATGCCACGCTTACCAGACAGATACTCCAGGTGTTTCCTAAAAGTGTGGTATAGAAGACAGCAGGGACATGCCTCCTGGATGCCACGCCGTGGCCTTCCACAAGAGAACTGCAGAAGCTAGCTCTAACACTTCAATAACTCAGGACAAAGGTTTGTAAAAACACATTTTTATTAAATCTTGAAAGAAAATGAACGTCAACTTCTTCAAAAATAAATTCACAATATCAGCATTACTGGGTCAAGAGGAAAGATTAAATCAGACAAAAAAAAAAAGTAACTTCATTGCAGCTGCCAAGTAAATCTTTGAGTTCAAAGTAGATCACGTGAGTCAAAGCATCCAGGATAAGTGGTTCTGATCAGACCATCCAAAGCCACCTTTTGGAAGGTGAGATGGCGTCCAGGATACAGCCCTGCCCACTGCAGTCCTCTCCCTTTTACTTTAAGCAGGGAGGGAACTAGTGGTTTGCAGTACTTAGTCCTACAGCACGTAGTCCGTATGTAAAATCAAACATCGCTCACAGGAGGAGCCTGCAAAAACCTTCACATGGAGGCAATGGGGACAGGTTGACTAAACAAAGGGATGGTCATCTCCGTGTGCGGGCGGGGCTAGGCCTAGTCCCAGAGTGAAGTGCCCAGCTCATTACAGCTCTAAACCCGACTGGGACTCTTAAACATGCACTCAGCGGTCTCAGATGCCTTGTTTTTCGTGAGTGCGGAAGTCCCCATTTCTCTTGGGGTAAGACCAGTTGAACAAGTGTCCCCTAAGCTCTGGGGGTTCTTGAAGAGGATCGAGGAGTGTGGGGTGCGGGAGGGGTTGGTACTACAGTAGATTGATGCTGGTCGTCAACATCCAACTGATCACCCCTGGCCTATAACCTGCTGTCCAGACAGAATGCGGTCACATCTTAACGGCTGTGAACAAAAGTCTGAGTCCAAGCAACACAAACAGTTAAACCAATGAAAAGAAAGATTGATTCAGTACCAAAATCTGAGACAGGGGTCCTCCCCTGAAGAACTGACTGCCACTTGAATACCTTTAAACACGTGCTCTTGGATAAGAATCCTAAAGCACAGGAGACATCACTGCAAGGGCACCTTTCCATGGAAACCCTTCAACTCGCCAAGCAGGAAGTAGCTATCCAATCAAGAGTAGATATTTGGACAAGATTGTATGAATAAGAACTCTTCAGAACAAAAAGGTGGGGGGGGCTGTAGTCACTGAAATTTAGAGCAAGGACATCATGTCCCCCTCTGCTCTTAGACAAGACCTGCACATACGTGTGTATGAAAGAATTTTCCCCTCTAATACACACCAGAAACATACCAACCCAGCAATCTGCAAAACTGCAACTCAGAATAACCTACAACAGACACAAGGCCCCATCTCAGTAGAGGTGGGAGTGCACCAACTGCACATCAGAACCAATGACTCAAAGCACACTTCAAAACACTGACCTGAAGCAGTGTCAAAATATTACTTTGCTGAAGCGTGGTTACAGTAAATTTTGATCTACGAAGCAAAAGGACAATCCATGAATATATACAGGAAGGTAGTGGCCTCACAGGCACACAAGAGGCAAGCCCAGGAGCAGCGAGACCACAACCTTAGTCCAGAGCCATGACCAGAGCATACCCTCAATGACTAGAAAACAGCCATCACCTGGAGTGTTTCAGCCTAAGGACTCGCAGGGTTGTTGTTCCCCCCCCCCCCCCCCCCCAATGGGAACTTTCAGTATTCACTGTGGCACAATGTGTGCAGATTGCACACCTGCCAGAAATAACCAGGACTTCTGGGATAGGGAATCAGAATGCCTTGTAACTCATCCCAAAAAGTCACCCCACACACCTCTAAGGGAAGCACCAACAGCAATGATGTGCAGATTAGGCAGGAGTGAGCAGTTCATCGACTATTCTCAGGTTACACAAACAGAGGGACCCTAGGTGGAAGTGTTGATACTTCCAAATATTCTAATAAGCGAGCCTGCACGGTCCAGGATGCAAAAGGCATCAGACCTACAACTGAGGTGACCCAGAGCAAGAATCCTCTGAAATGGGAAAGGGGCTTCAATATTGGTTACTTGGAGAACCCTCTCACCCCACCCGACGGGGAAGCAGCCATTCTAACACTCCCCACCCAGCTGGTGCTCTCTGCACCCAAGGCCACAAGCCTTCCTCCAACTTCCATCCCTTGCCCAAGACCCTCCAGAACAAAAAAAACACTACTGTTGCATCTACTAAAGCCAGTTCCGGAAGGCCCTGACAACCAGACAAGTACCGGCTGCTACTTAGGACAGCAGTTGTGCAGCGGGTCACTCAACAGCTGGATTCACCAAAGAGGACCTACGCGGTCATAGGACCATAGGCACTGCAAACCACAGGCTGGAAGTTATTCAAACTTGTGCGTTTCTTGCAGTGTGCAGCTGATGTAGACAAGTCTGAGTCACCTCAGCAAAGGCAGCCAATATACAGCTCAGATAACTCTGACCGTACATAATATGACTGCTTGTTGATCAATTAAGACAGCCATTTGCTCTTGAGACCTGCCTGGTGATTCACCTCCACACTGCAAGGTTCATGCATAGGAGTAAAGCGTGTACGTACCCAAACAGCACACCTATGGGGTGGGGGGGGTTCCACATCTATGCAGTAGACTGCATGAGAGTCAGCAGTTACTTAAAAGAAGCCAAGTGGAACGCCAAACCCTACTTCACAGTATTAGTACATGCCCATTATTTGCTTTTAAGTGAATTAGTTCCATTTTCTCTGAAATTAATTAAGAAAAACATAAAATATACAACTTCCCAAAAAAATATATATCACTTGTTCAACTCTAATGAACCTTCAAACTAAACTGTTTTTATTATTTTTGTCTTAATTTTTTTTTTTTTTTTTGTTCTTCCCTGCTGCCCCTTTAACATACGAGGTTTGAACAGTGCTGTCCATACTTAATCCCCCACAATAGTTAGTAACCTGTGACGGGCTTAATGTACCCTCCCATTAGCTGCATCAATCGCCGGGGTACCCCTGAAGTCAGAGCTGAATCCAAGCACAAAAAGACTCTTGCTCGGCTCATTGGCAGCCTGACTACAACACTCTAGCACAAGTGCTAGCCAACAGCCAAGATTGGCTTTTTGTGCCTTAGGACCATGCAGAAACTGTTCACTTTACCTTCATTTCACACAAGAGACTGAAGTGAAGTCAGCCTACAGACATAAACTGACTCAAACTGTACGCCAATTCCAACTCAGTGTAAGTCTCCCCACGTTCAAAGTTTTCATAGCAGAGGACAAGCCACTGTATTGGATGAGACTCCGGGGCCAGCGATCAGGCCATGCTCTGCCAGCATCTACAGAGCTCTGGTTCTTGCTTCTTCACATTGGTCAGTGTCCAAATGGGAGACATCCTTTTAGTGATAAGTGCCAGCACACATCACCCCAAACTCCAATCCAAGTGCACGTGAGAAACCCAAATTTGTGCACCACTAGCCCAAGCAATATTACCAACAATTCACCGTGAACCACTGCAAGGGGAGGGGTGTATTGTGGTCAGTCCTGCTGCTGCATTTAAGATGCCCTGTCACCGAAGCCAACTCAAGCAGCAAGTCCAATCTGCATCTCCACTGGAAGCCTCCCTTGACCTGGGAGGCTTTAGAGATCTAGGTCATGGCTAACTACAGGGCAACCAGGTGGGATAGGTCTGGCTGGAAGACGAATTGGCAATGTAGTAGTTGCTGAAGTTGGCATCACTAACGTAAGGTGCCGGCTGGTAGTAGCAAGTGACATTTGTGGCATTAGGGATGATGTTCTGCTCGGCAAGGACGCGCAGAGCGAGCAGGGAGATGAGGTTAAGCGTCTGCCTGCGCTCGTGTCCCATAAGGCACACTGTGCTCTCGTTCACGACCCGCCGCAGGATCATGAGGTAGTCATACTTGCTCTTCTCCTCCCCTATGAAGTGGTTCTGCAGGTAGCTCTCCAGTTTGCGCTGCTGTTCCAAGATGTCTGAAAAGTCTATGAAGAACCGGGAACACATGTAGCGCTCCAACATTTTGATTTTGTCCTTGTCGGCTGGCTTAAAGTCCCTGACCAGGAGGTTGCTGTATTTCATGAGCCCTCCCCCACGAATTGCCTCTGGATTTTTTGTAGCAATGAGTTTGTTCTGGAGGTGATCGAGTGCAGCCTCGAAGTCACCGTACACACTCTCGCCGATCACAGTAGGGTGGAAGTGTTCAGTCATTGGGTTTTCAGAGCAGCTATAGTAAAAAAGCAGAGAATCCAAGATTATCTGAAACGAGTCTACACTAAATTCAAACTGCCGCCGTATGGAGTCCACAAACTTGAGCTCAATGTTCCTGCCATCTTTGTTGGTCAAGGATATTAGACTCCAGCGGTCCGTCTCAGTACAAACTTTCACAAGCTTTTGTACGTAGGCTTCTTTCAAAGTCACTGGGCTTATCTTCTCCTTGTTCACCCCCTCGGGCAAGAAGTTCAGAAGTGACCCCAAAACTACATTCCGGACCAAATGGAACTCTGCCTCGGTGGGGAGCTCCACCTTGAAGATTAGGTCCAAATCCTTGTAGCCCAAGCCATTGTCCTTCACCAAGACATGGCTGGCTGCAGAGCCATTGAGACGCACGTCATGCACTTTAAGGCCCTTCTCCTCCAGCTGGCTACGCACCATCTGCACAATGTCTTTGAGGGTAATCTCTAGGGTTGGAAAGTTTCCCCTCCCATGGATGGGTACCATCTCTGTAAGGAAGTCATTCAAACGGCTGACTTGCTCCCAGCTGAGGACACTGCGGGACTTGCAGTCAGCGTTACTGTCTCCTTGATCAGCCATCTTGCTATTCAGTAGCACCCTAAAGAGTGAAAACAAGAGCGTTACATGGTAAACAACACTTTACACTTCGTCCTAAGCGTAGGCAGGTATGGAGTAGGCAATAGTCTGAAGATGCGACAAGCAACAAATCAGACTGCCTGTTCAATGGAAAGGTTGATGTACATCGTAGGCCTGGGAAAAATGTGCCGTCAATTTTCAAGACTGACAAAGTTTGCATTACACAGAAATCTGAATTAGGCAGTTTTTGCATGCCGGAGACTCTTAGCAGAAACTCATGTGGCTAGGTGCACGCTCGAAGTCGCAAGATACTGGTACCCCAGGATTCCCCTCTAACAGTAATGCAACATTTTGTAATTTAATCAAACTTCTGCAAAAGAATACACAATTTAACCCAGTAGTACACCACAACCTTCTCAAGAAGGTAAGGAGCCATCATTTACAGAGTCAAAAGGGGGAAGATAAGAACATGTATTAAAAAAAGTTCTGATCAGAAGTCAAACTTTTCTATACTTTTTCATTCATACATAGCTTTTCAAGTTAAGTTAACATTTAAACCCGATGGAAACCATACAGGGACATCAAAACCCCAAAACTAAAAGGCAGAGAGGCTTCAGTTTAATGTTCTCTCGTGAAAAACACCCAACTACTCCCCAGTCAACTAGAGTTTGGTCAACTTCCTTAAAGCTTGCAGTATTCACCTTGGTGCCAGAAGATAGAGGAAGTCTGTTCCAGACGGCCAGCTCTCAGGACGGGGTCCCTTAGCCTCTGCGTAGATGTCTGCACCTGGGGAAGCTGCGCCAAATCAACACTGACTGAAATAAAAAAAGCAACGAACATTAGTGGAAGACTTGCACAAGCAAACACTTGTGTGGGAGAACTTGAGGAGAACTGCAAGGCATATGGAACTGTGCAACCACCAGGAGTCACTGGTGCGGATAGATCTGTACTGCTGCCTGAACATATGGAATACAGTTCACTCGAGCCTTACCACACATCAGGGTTTTACTTTGTTTACAGTAAACTTTAAAGCAAAACTACAAGTTGCATCCTCTGAATGCGGGCACCCCATCAAAATAAAAAGAAGTGCACCAGATTGGGACATGAACCGAGAGAAGGTCAGAGCCATTTGGAAGAGCGGATTTTTCAGGGAAAGGTTGCAGCAAGATACGTTAAACCCAGAGATCACCTACATTTGCCAAACCTTAGGCAGTTTATCATCCAAATTTGTAAACTGCATCAGATTCCACAACCAGTTGCTAAAATCTTCCTTCAAAATATAGAACACTAGGGTCTTTCATGCAATAAGCTCCAGTTATAACACCTCAATGTTCGTTAAACTTAAATTCAACAAAAGTGAAAGTGCAGTTACTGTGGTAACAAACTGGGAGGGGGAAAAAAAAAAAAAAAAAAGCACAACCACACAAAAACCGAAATTCCAAACGTTAAAGGCTACCAATGCAATCCTTAACTTGCTTAACCATGGAAACCATAAGACAAATACAATTCCCACGACCTCCCCATAAAGATACGATAGCCAGTATTTAATTCGTAGATGATTACAAATTATACTTTTACAGAGGACTATGAATGTAGTATCATTGTTTAATTACACTCAGAGGTATTTGTTGGCACAAGTATTGTGAGGTCATAAGCACTCAATTTGAAGAGTAATGCTTTGTTGGCAGTTGAGGAAGAGAAGTCTTAAGTTGTAAATATAACTACATTTTGCAGAGTATACTTACTTTTATTGCACTACATAGAGCGAGCTTCACACCAGAGTCCAATGGATCCTCAATTGGTTTTGCAGAACCAAAAGTAGATAGGACCAATGCTCTATTTTGTGGTTGTGTGCGTGAGTAGTTACGCTTATCAAGAAGTCGTGTTAAGCATTTGTTGTACTCAAAAGGGAATGAACAGGACACTCCAAGAATAAATATTAGGCCAAATTAGAAAAATAAATTATATAGGTTTCAAAGCCAAGAACTTTGTAATCAGGTAAGTAGACTAAGAAGCGAAGAGTTAAACCGTAGTGGACTCACTCTGGGCAGCTGGGGAACCTTGCTGGCACAGTTAGTTCACTTTGCCTTGTGGACATCAGGTTTCAAGGTTCTTGAGGCTGCTGCAGAGTCCTTTGTTACTAATCAGGTCTGCTGCTCACAGGAGTCGAGTCTTTGTGAAAGGCAGGAAGACTTCCTGGGTTTTTTGGCAGCTCGGCTGCTGGTGAAGGCAGCAGGTAGGGCTGGTACCGGTCAGCTGCTGCTTCTGCCTCCTCTTATGTAGGGGGAGGAGACTGTCCTTTTCTTTGCAGGAAGTGGTGATCCAAGTTCTAGGGTTCAGGGGTGCCATCTACCTACTCAATTTAGGGGTGTTACAGGGAGTGCCAAGTGGTAGCCAATGGGCTCACTACACACTTTCTATGCCCACTGGGATGTTGGCATAACCCTAATGGCCCAATTACTTCCCACACAAGATGGACAAATTTATATAAAAAACAAGTCTAATTCAGCTCATTCCCTTTAGGGGTGGGGCTGGCATGAAGTGGGCACACCTAATCTGTCCAATTTTCCTTCCCCGTATACTGTCAAGTGGGGGTCCGGATTGGAGTGGGGCTATGGTCATCTCCATGATCTGGAGAGACCTGGGTCGTATTTCAGAGGCGGCTAGGCCTTTGAAGCTCCCCATCCTGGGATGTCCATTCTGCCCGGATAAGGCATTAGCACCTCAGCCCAAAGCAGGCCCTTGTTCTCAGCCTTCGAGAGTGCAGGCTCTCTCCTCAGGGAGAACCCCTGCGGTCAGCCCTCAGCAGGATCCGGGCACCAAGTCCCACATCAGACCCTCTGCAGGTCTCCAACTCCTGCTGCACACAGCTTTAGGCCAAAGGCCCTTCTCCTGTCCTGATGGCCAAGTACAGCAGTATTACACCGATTACTTTCACTTTTAGCAGGATTCAGGAATCTAGTGCTTGATTTCTGAATCCTGAGGTGAGGATAATCCAGGAATCTGCAAATCCCACTGAGGAATCAAATCCTAATCAAAAACAATGATAAAATTTTTATTTTACTGCTGGTGCACCACATGGGCCCAAGGAGGGTGCGGGGGACCCGTCCTCTTAGTGCCCCATTTTTAGCCCCCCCCCCCCCCCCCCCCCCCCAACACAGTTCTTGGTAATGGTAACCACACAAGAAATGTGACAGCTAATAAGTACTGCAGATTTGTGAACTGTAATTGGGTGGAGAAGAGCTCCCCAATATAACCGTGTCTTTTTAAGCTGGAATCACGAATCTTATGGATTCTTGGTTCCAGAGAATCTGGAAGTTAACAGTCCAGATCTAAAAACAAACTTCTACAGGCCCAACCTGAGCACCTTTGCAAGTGCTAATTTCTCAAAAACTAGCAAACAGATTTACAAAGCTAGCAAACACTTCCCTGAGTAACATTCTACCTTCAAGCCACATTTGGTGTAATTCCATTAAGCTGTTTCTGTACAAACCATATCATAGAAAATTACACTTTTGGACCCCTTTATCTTGGCACCTTCGAGGCATCTGAAGAAAAAAAAAAAAAAAAAAAAAACTATACTCTTTTTGGAAAGTCTGGGGCAGATTCAAAGATTCAAATAGGGCCAAAGTTATTAGTGGGGCGGTGGTACAAAAAACCATTCAATGGAAAGATTCATCCAAAGACACAGCTACCTCACATACACTACTCTGGGGGTGCTAGTGCACTTCCAGTTTGGGGAGACTTTCAGTGACTTTAGCAGAGTTTGAATAATCTGCACACAAAAAAAAAAATTAGTCTTTGATATATCGGCAAAAAAAAAAAATAAGTTTACCTTTTCTGCAGCCAAATAAGGGAACCAAAAGGGGGGGTGGGTTTGCATCAGTACATGAGGTACCATTCAGGACCGATCGTATGGAAGCAGAAAAATATCAGCCCATTTGGTGAGTCGGTGCAGAGCTGGCCCCAGGCCAACCCCTGCTGCACATGGCCAGGAATGCCAGGGCCTTGGGTGTGCCCACCCCACCCCCCCCCCATGCTCAAAGAGCTGGGAGAGGGCCCTGCCTTGGCAAAGCCATCAAGTTGTCTGACCGCAGCAGATCCCCACCAGAGTGAAGGCAGCAAGCTGTAGGAGGCTGCAATTCACAACCTCACGAGTGCAGAGTTGGTTATGAGGGACACTGCAATCCAGTATTTGGTGACCCCACTTATTACATGGGTCCATTTGCAAATAAGATGACCATATTGCTAACCTTTTTGCAGATGACTCCAGAGACAACCTTACCAGATGAGGTTAAGAACCTCCATTCTAGAGACCTGGAAGAACCTCAGCTTTCGTTGTGCACATCTATAGAGTCTTGAGGTTTGGGGTGGTCTTCTCCAAATACCGAGCCCAAAGTTTGGGGGAAATTGGCTACAGCTCAATTCAATTGCACAAATACAGTCACCTTCCAGTCAGAGGACCATTGGTACTGCAACCAAAAAACACCCCACACACACCACTTCCAGGCACTACATTATGGTTTTGGGTAGCAAGGTACCCTGGAAAGAAAGTAAAGGCCTCGAGAGTCACGCAGCGCGCCACCGTGTCTGGGAGACAACAGTACTGTGGTACCAATAGCATATAAAATAAAAATGAGTGTCCGATTTGCTACTGAAAAAAAAAAAAAAAAAAAAAAAAAAAACACAAAAACAGGCTCTAAATTAAAAAGAAGCTGAGCTATTTCCTGCAGAGCATTTACAGATCGCCATATTACAGGGGAGAATTGCTGACCATAGAGTCCAACTCATGGGTTCAGGAAGTCTCCAGCGTAGCAGCCACCCCCCCAGTACATCCACATGGCCCGAATGTGCTCAACCATGAGCACTATCCGACAGCGTGCCTGCTGCTAGGCCCAGAGGGGAAGGAAGGGGTGGTCTGGAAATTCCTTACCTTTGCAGCAGGGCAAAACAAAAAAACTTGCACATCTTGTGCAATCAGATGGGGAGCAGCAATCAACACACCAACACCTTAGAAGCAGCACGTCGAGGCCCCTGGAAACAAATCATCCCACCTACTAGCCTGGGCAGAATCCAGCAACAGCCGAGGAGACCAACACATGGGGTCTTACAAACTATTGGAAACAAAGCCCGAAATCTGCATCTTCCGGCGAGACAAAAAACACAAGTAACCCACGGTTGGTAAAACAACAACTTTCAAGCCATCTGAGGGACATGTAAAATGTATTTACTGCATTGCAGAGGGTTTTCCACATGGCCCGGCAGAAGGTGCCTTACCAGTCCACCTCTGAATCAGCTGAGAGTGATCCATCAAGGTGAAGGGACAATGAATACTTTCTGGAGGCTGCTCAAGGTTAAAAAGTGGGTTACCGGTTAGAGTGTAGAGGCGTCTTGTTAGGGGTATAAAGAGTAACATCCAGCGTGTATAGTTGAGTTCAGGGATAAGCAATACATCCTTAGAGGTGGTATCAACCATCACTTGACTGGGATACAACATTGGGCACAGCTAGAGCTGGTTGAATTACATCCCCCCCCCCCCCCCCCCCCCAACACAAAAAAAAAAACACACTTCATCCAATGGCGGACAGTGGTGTAAGACGAGTTTGTACGTAGTTAAACGACAGGACAAGTAACACTTGTTATTTAAAAAAAAAAAAAAAAAAAAAAAAAAAAAAAAAACTGAAGTTCACCAGTTTTCATTTCGATGTTATTTCTCATTTCAACATCCAACTGAATGGTTTCAACTTTTGCTTTTTCGTATATGTCATGTTTAACGCATACCCAGGTATTACATTTGTTTCAGTCTATTCACTAGACTGAAACAAGTCATGGGAAACACTTGTTTAGGGTTTTCAACAGGATTCAATGTTTGAAGAATGGCCTTTGGAAGTAAGTTCACCAGAAGCATAGTCTATGCGTAAACGTGGTTAGTTTGGAGAACATGAGCTCATTTATTGCAGAAAAGATCACAGCGGAGAGAAGCCGGTTAAGGCTGTGCCCTGCTTTCTAGTACTAGAAAGGCCCGGGTAGGAGGCGACTCCTTACAGCCAAGGGCAAGACGCCCCTTCTTGGGAACACCCAGTGTGGGACAAAGGTGGCATCTCAAACCCAGCTTTACTGAATTACCTCCTGCGCCTTCCTCTCTGCTAAAGCGCTGCACATGTGAGGGTGCGCACTTGATCCCTCTTGCCCTGTATTACAAATTTTTCCGTTGACCACTCCAATAAGTTTCAGAAGTGGTACTGCAGTTTCATTTCAGTCCAGAGCAACCAGGTCTAAAACCCAGGAGGGTGGAACCAAAGATGCCATGCCCTGGCATGAAAAGGACATGCGCTGTTCAGAACAGATTTGTAGTACACGCTACAAAAGTAGTTACAGAACATGGCACTGCTTGATGTGCAAAGGTTTTCCACCCCAAGAAAGGAGAACAGCAGATTGGTGATCTAGATTTGTCCCCAGCCATGTTAGCAAACTACACCACTCCTGTCATGGCTGGAATCTCAGATTAGGATTCACAATCTTTCGAAATGTTTGCATTGGCGTCTCAATCTTTTCTAATGAGTCCAAGGACATGTCACAAGTCACATGCCCCAATCACACCTGTCCTAGTCCATGACATTAGACACCACTCTGCCCATTTGCTGCTTAAGAGCCAAGTCAAGTACCTCACGTACTATTCTTGCATAAAAATTGGACTGATTTGTTCTAATGTGTTGACTTGGAGTAGTGTGATCAAGACTTATGCAGTATTTTTTTGGGGGGGGGCGGGGCGGGGGTGGAAGGGGAAATAAGGGACACCTTCTCTCCCTGTGCTGCACTTACTGGCCTTTCATGTTTGTCAGTCTGCATACAGGTCACATTGGTGGTCTACAAACGAGTCCATGTAGAGGAGAGGGGCACATCTGCCTGGTAGTCGGCCGTGGTTCTTTAGATGTGGTCTTGTTCAAACCACGGTTACACATAGCCCAGCCATGCTATTCAGTGCAGGTATCTGTCTGACTGCTCCCCTTACACACCCGAGTCCCAAAATGAGAACAAGAGTTGTAGAAATACTCAGGATTCCTCCTAGGAACAGTGGTCCGATTCGCCCTCCACACCTGCAACCCTAGTAGACCTGACCTGGGGTGCTCCACCCATTGGTTGTGTACACAATATTCTGAGTGGGTGGACTCTGCATCAAAGCAGATATAGATCCAGGCTATCCAGAGGAGGATTAGAGGCTTCCAGACAAGACCTGGACCACAGGCTGGTGGGTGCACTTTATAACCGAGTGCAACAGTCTTGACAAAATGCTGGTCCTAGCTTTGCAATCATTCACAAAAATGCTAAAAAGAGATTTAAAAAAAACAGGCATGGCGCCTAAGGATGTGCAAAACCCTCAACCATCTGATACTTGAAAATCTTCCAAAAGCAAAATAAAAGCACAAAAGTGGCGACAGAGGTATGGGAGAGGTTGTCCAGTGCATACCTTGGAGACCACATGCCCTGCCATAGTCACCAGCTAACCCTCTGGCCCCAGATGGCAATGCTGGCCCAGATACAGGACTGCTTCCTCCACCTCCGTTCATCAGGATGGCAGATCAGAGCCATGTAAGCAACACAAGTCAAGAGACGCCACTTCAAGACAAATACATAGATGTCACATCTTGATCCAGATAAAAACTGCCCACCCCTCCAAAATTCACAATGGACACCTTCTTCTGAAGTGGCAAGCTATGCCCAGCACCAGCTGCAGAATGGATTTGAGAAGTGCCCAGACCATCATTGGCAGGAAAGGTGACCGAAACTTGGTCAACTCTCGTACGGTCACTTATGGAAAAGTCAGGGACCCAAAGGGACCAGACCATGCCTGGTGTAGTTGCCAGCACAAGGTTTGACCTGGTGGGTCCTCTCACCAAGATACTGGAACCAGCCTTCAAAGCCAAGGATACTTTAGAACAGACTGACCCAGACATCCTTACATGCTGGGCCCAGAGAGCAGTCTGCCAGCTCAAATGCTAATGCACCATTTCAACAGAATGGCGCAGACTGATCATGATGGATCACCAGCTTAATGATGGATCACCAGCTTAATGATACAGCCAGTGCCGAGGCAAGCCAGAGAGTGTAAGGCCCGTTTGGGACCTAACTCATGAAGGACCTAGGGAAATGTGTGGCCACCATTTGCACAACTGATGAAGCCCAAGCTTCCCTGAAATAAGTTTAACTTTGGCCTGCATGGTAGGGCCAGGTGCTCATGGGAATCCCCATTCCAAGGATCCAAGATGGGACTTTACCACAAAGCCAGGAGGTTAAGACTTGTCCAGAGTAGGAACCTTCTTCCCTAACAAGTGTGAGGAGGCAGAGGAAGGTTCAACACAATACTGAAGGGCATCCTCAACAGGAACAGACTCCTTTTACAGGAAATAACTCCCTCTACACAAGATGATTTTGGGGACAGGGTTTAACACTTCCAAGCCAATTGGCAAAGCATACCACAGGAAGTGAGGTGACCGGAAAAACATTTGGGTTACAAGCTGGAATTGAACACTCCCTCCTCCCACCACCCCAAAATGTCTCTCCCCCCACCCCCCCTTCAAGAAAGACTTACAATAATTATTTAAAAAGAAAAGTGTCAACTCCCCACCACAGTGGTTGTGTCAGTACAATTTTCCTAGTGCAAAAGGCAGAGGCTCCAGGTTGGTCCTAAATTTGAAATAATTTAACATAATCATGGAGGGTATACACTTCCTTCAGGACTTCCTGGGGGAGCAATATTTAATGGTGCATCTACACTTAAGACTAACTTGTCAATCCCCTTCTTTGCTCTCCACGGAAAAGTTTTTTGGCAAGGCCCTTCCCTTCAGGCGGTCAGAAGCACCATGATGCTTGAACAAGCTCGTGGGACCAGTAGTAAAATCCCAAAGAACCAGAGGGGGTACAATGGATCTACTCTGATGATCAGACCATCTTATCATAGAACCATCAATCACTAATCCTTCATCTCACTTGGACAATACAACAGCTTCAGGACCTGGGCTGTGAGAAACAGTGAAATCGGTTCTGACATTCAGTGCATCAAATTCCTGGGTTCCAGGGAGCCCCAGTGAAGACAACTGGACGCTGCCTCAGAAGGTGAAAGCGATCAAGGTGTTGAGGTCTGCTCTGACCAGCTAGACTGGGCCACTGAGGTCATTGGTCAAGATAGGGGACTCTTGGTGTTGTCCATTCAGGTGATATTTCCAGTACCATTACATTATGGGGCTCTACAAAGACTCAGAACTCTAGCCCTTTGAAGGGTCAGTCCTATAAGGGCCAGATAACGCAGTAGGCAAACAATGACTAAACCTGTCTGAGCAGCTTGATCATATGAAGGTATGAAATGGCAGGGCCATATATCGCAGCTTACCAGGGGTAACAGCCTGGTGCCAGCAGCAGATCTGATGTTTATGGAGGGTGTGCTGTCCCTGGCCAAAATAAACCTTCACATAAATGTCTTGAAGCTTCTAGCTGACTCCTTTGCCATCAAGAGACTTTCCCCGCAGAAGACAGAATTGAATATGGTCAATTCGGTCACAGATGGCAGAATCAGGACTTGCTTACATGTCAGGAAGGAAAAAAAAAAATCAGTCATATCAGCAGGGCATTCTCCATTGGAAGGTAAGTGCATTGGGGAACATCTGTACATAAATGGATGCGCTATTAGACTATCTACACCACCAAAAGCACAGTATTCTGTTGAAACTAACATTCTTAGATTTCTGGAGCTTTGGCCCGGTGGTTGTGATCTACTAAGGAAACAGTCAGACGGTGGGGGGGGGGGGGGGGGGGGGGGAGAAATAACTTTATATGCTTGATGTCATAGAAAATAATTTGATGTTAAGATGAGCAACTTGGCAAGTAGTGTTGTGGGTTTCTCTCAGAACATAGATTCTCTATATCTCAGTACACAGAAACTCATAATATACCCCACTTTTCTGGATAATGGTGACGTGTGTAAGCAGAGGTTTAAAGACTAAAGCTTGTACAAGAGATTTACAACAGAACATAGGTAAGAAATATGGATTGCAAAAACCACTTGGGCCACTGTGCTGTCCAGGCGGATATGTTGGTTGACAGAAGCAGGTATTTAGGTAACCAAATTCGAAGCGCAATTGCATCAAAGGCCTACAAGATGGGCTCTTGACTGGAGCATCTCAGAGGCAGCCAAATGGTCATCAGAATCTACCTTTAGGACTTTACCATAAACCTATTGCTGATGTGGCTTTAGACAAGACTGCTTTAAACAACCATAATCCAAGCCTCCCGTCCGGACAATAAAAAACATTTTCTAGCCACCAATTTGTTTTATTTTATTGGAGTGTATTAAAACACTTGAGAAACTAATTAATGTAGCTACATGATAAAATGTACATCAAGACTGAAGCTGTGGTTTGATTTCTCCCAACCAAATGTTCAGCTATTGCAGATGGTTACTGTGGCGGTATTATGGCCAAGTTTGCTTTCTTTCCGGCACGGATACTACACGCGTGTAGCGATTGATTCCCCTTCTTTCCGTAAGGTATGTGGTGAAGAGGTTAATTTGGAAAACAGAAGAGGGGTCAGCAAACAAGCTACAAAGACCGCCCCAACCTCAGGTTCACATATTATTGTGAAGGTGGGTGCAATAAAAGCACATTTCAAACAGCATGCAAGAAATTTAACAAATACCACAGCTTTCTAACACTTTAGGCCAGGTGGCAAAATTTGAGTCAAGCTAGTAAAACTGTTCAGCTAGGCCTATTGTCTGTTTATTACCGAAATGTACAAAACATCCACCAGGACAGAGGACGCCCACACTGCCTGCCTCCATCTTTGTGAGCTGGACCTTGAAGGGAGCTTTGAACTCTGGGATGAGTTACTTAAATAACAGGACTGCCACTCCTTACCCTAACCACACCTTGGAATGGAGGGTTAATTTTAGCCTCATTTTACAGTCTCCTGCCCTCACCAGCATGAGGTCTCAGTTACAAATTCCAATGCCACGTGCACACTAGACCACAGATGGGATGTCAAAGCTCAGCATCAGACAGCGGCCCAAAGATGGCCATTTGGCTGATAAGAGGCAGTTTCGCCATTAGGACTAGAGGCTGCACACATGTGAAATTCTTACAAATTCAGATAATAAATACATTTTAGAGATACGATTGCACTGCTAAACAAACAACTATGTATTTAAGTCTGGGCTGTCTGTCCCAGGCTGTCTGGCCAGCCTCACCTTGAAGCAGGAGACAGAAGTCAGGCAGTAAATCAACTTCTCTGCATGGTGATGCACAGTTTAGCTTTCTCAAGCCCTCCATTTCCACTGTGGTCTAAGGAAGTACCCACTATAGGCCAGTGATAGTTTTAGCATCGTGGTTTCAGGCGTTGAAGTCTTCATCCCTGCTTGAGGGAAAACATCTGCCATTCACATGCATAGATCCCACCCATACTCCGTTTGTCACACAGTAGGTGTGGATGCAAGCACGTCTGGTTTAGTGCCTTGTCTTGGGTGAGTGTTATATGCTAATCTTGCGTTATTTTTATTGTACTGAGACCCCTTGTCATGATAGCCTCCCCCATGTGACACCCCAGGCCCTGGCTGCAGCTTGACGGCTCCTTTAGAAGTAGAGTGGCTGTATTGTTTTCCTCATGAAACTGTTCCAAACAACTAGCAGGGTTCTTGCAACAGGGATCCAGATCTCCTTCCACAGGCCTCAATAGTATTTAATTCACAGCCTCTAAGGAAATGCCTCCTTGGCATGGTTACCCCCTGACTTTTTGCCTTTGCTGATGCTATGTTTTGATTTGATTTGAAAGTGTGCTGAGGCCTGCTAACCAGGCCCCAGCACCAGTGTTCTTTCCCTAACCTGTACCTTTGTTTCCACAATTGGCACACCCTGGCATCCAGGTAAGTCCCTTGTAACTGGTACCAAGGGCCCTGATGCCAGGGAAGGTCTCTAAGGGCTGCAGCATAGCTTATGCCACCCTGGGGACCCCTCACTCAGCACAGACACTGCTTGCCAGCTTGTGTGTGCTGGTGAGGACAAAACGAGTAAGTCGACATGGCACTCCCCTCAGGGTGCCATGCCAACCTCACACTGCCTATGCAGTATAGATAAGTCACCCCTCTAGCAGGCCTTACAGCCCTAAGGTAGGGTGCACTATTATGCCATAGGTGAGGGCACCAGTGCATGAGCACTGTGCCCCTACAGTGTCTAAGCAAAACCTTAGACATTGTAAGTGCAGGGTAGAAATAAGAGTATATGGTCTGGGAGTCTGTCAAACACGAACTCCACAGCACCATAGTGGCTACACTGAAAACTGGGAAGTTTGCTATCAAACTTTTCAGCACAATAAATGCACAATGATGCCAGTGTACATTTTATTGTGAAATACCCCCCAGAGGGCACCTTAGAGGTGCCCCCTGAAACCTTAACCAACTACCTGTGTAGGCTGACTGGTATTAGCAGCCTGCCACACTCGAGACATGTTGCTGGCCACATGGGGAGAGTGCCTTTGTCACTCTGTGGCTAGTAACAAAGCCTGCACTGGGTGGAGATGCTATCACCGCCCCCTTGCAGGAGCTGTAACACCTGGCGGTGAGCCTCAAAGGCTCACCCCCTTCATTCCAGCGCCACAGGGCATTCCAGCTAGTGGAGATGCCCGCCCCCTCCGGCCATAGCCCCACTTTTGGCAGCAAGGCCGGAGGAGATAATGAGAAAAACAAGGAGGAGTCACTGGCCAGTCAGGACAGCCCCTAAGGCAACCTGAGCTGAAGTGACTGACTTTTAGGAATCCTCCATCTTGCAGATGGAGGATCCCCCCCCCCCAATAGGGAGAGGAATGTGACCCCCTCCCCTTGGGAGGAGGCACAAAGAGGGTTACCCACCCTCAGGGCTAGTAGCCATTGGCTACTAACCCCCCCAGACCTAAACACGCCCTTAAATTTAGTATTTAAGGGCTTCCCTGAACCTAAGAATTTAGATTCCTGCAACTTACCGAAGAAGAGGACTGCTGAGCTGAAAAACCCCTGCAGAAGAAGAAAGACACCACCCACTGCTTTGGCCCCAAACCTACCGGCCTGTCTCCTGCCTTCAGAAGAAAACTGCTCCAGCGATGCTTTCCCTGGGACCACAGACCTCTGAATCCTCAGAGGACTGCCCTGCTTCCAAGAGACCAAGAAACTCCCGAGAACAGCGGCTCTGTTCAACAAAGACTGCAACTTTGTATATAGAGGAGCAGATTTAAAGACCCCTGCAATCCCCACAAGAAGCGTGAGACTTGCAACACTGCACCCGGCGACCCCGACTCAACTGTTGGAGAACCAACACCTCAGGGAGGACCCTCCGGCGACTCCGAGACTGAGTAACCAAAGTTGTCCCCCCTGAGCCCCCACAGCGACTCCGGCAGAGGGAATCCCGAGGCTCCCCCTGACCGCGACTGCCTGACTAAAATCCTGACGGCTGGAAAAGACCCCGCAGCCCCCAGCACCTGAAGGATCGGAACCAGGAGGCCCTCTCCCTGGCCCAGGTGGTGGCTACCCCGAGGAGCCCCCCCTTGCCTGCATCGCTGAAGAGACCCCTTGGTCTCTCATTGACTCCTATTGAAAACCCGACGCGTGTTTGCACACTGCACCCGGCCGCCCCAGTGCCGCTGAGGGTGTACTTTGTGTGAGCTTGTGTGTCCCCCCGGTGCCCTACAAAACCCCCCTGGTCTGCCCTCCGAAGACGCGGGTACTTACCTGCTGGCAGACTGGAACCGGGGCACCCCCTTCTCTCCATTGAAGCCAATGCGTTTTGGGCACCACTTTGAACTCTGCACCTGACTGGCCCTGAGCTCCTGGTGTGGTAACTTTGGGGTTGCTCTGAACCCCCAACGGTGGGCTACCTTGGACCCCAATTTGAACCCCATAGGTGGTTTACTTACCTGCAAGAACTAACATTACTTTACCTCCCCCAGGAACTGTGAAAATTGCATTGTGTCCACTTTTAAAAACAATTAAATGTGTTTTATGTAAAAAGTATATATGCTATTGTGATTGTTCAAAGTTCCTAGAGTACTTACCTGCAATACCTTTCAAATGAGATATTACATGTAGAATTTGAACCTGTGGTTCTTAAAATAAACTAAGAAAAGTTATTTTTCTATAACAAAAACCTATTGGCCTGGAATTATTTCAGAGTGTGTTCCTCATTTATTGTCTATGTGTATGTACAACAAATGCTTAACACTACTCCTTTGATAAGCCTACTGCTCGACCACACTACCACAAAATAGAGCATTAGTATTATCTCTTTTTGCCACTATCTTACCTCTAAGGGGAACCCTTGGACTCTTGCATACTGTTCCTTACTTTGAAATAGTGCATACAGAGCCAACTTCCTACAGCGTCAATTTACAAATTGAAACATTTCCAATGTTAATTTTTTTGTAGCTAATCATTGTTACTCATTTATCTTAAACAACTAACAAACATCGACAAAGTCAACAGTACTGATAGGTTTTAGGTGTATGTCAGTTGCTGTGTTATATTTCTGGACGCAATAACATCTCATACAGAAACCAAGATACAGGCTGGATGGCACACTATGGTAATCACAAAAATATTTTATATGTCCCTTTTAGAGAGTACCAACTTTTTCATCCCACTTAAAGATCTGTCTGCACATGTGTAGGAAAGTACCATCTTGCCTGGCATGTTACCCCCATTTTTCACTGTATATATGTTGTTTTAGTTGTATGTGTCACTGGGACCCTGCCAGCCAGGGCCCCAGTGCTCATAAGTGTGCCCTGTATGTGTTCCCTGTGTGATGACTAACTGTCTCACTGAGGCTCTGCTATCCAGAACCTCAGTGGTTATGCTCTCTCATTTTTCAAATTGTCACTAACCGGCTAGTGACAAATTTTACCAATTTACATTGGCTTACTGGAACACCCTTATAATTCCATAGTATATGGTACTGAGGTACCCAGGGTATTGGGGTTCCAGGAGATCCCTATGGGCTGCAGCATTTCTTTTGCCACCCATAGGGAGCTCTGACAATTCTTACACAGGCCTGCCACTGCAGCCTGAGTGAAATAACGTCCATGTTATTTCACAGCCATTTACCACTGCACTTAAGTAACTTATAAGTCACCTATATGTCCAACCTTTACCTGGTAAAGGTTAGGTGCAAAGTTACTTAGTGTGAGGGCACCCTGGCACTAGCCAAGGTGCCCCCACATTGTTCAGGGCAAATTCCCCGGACTTTGTGAGTGCAGGGACACCATTACACGCGTGCACTACATATAGGTCACTACCTATGTGTAGCTTCACAATGGTAACTCCGAATATGGCCATGTAACATGTCTATGATCATGGAATTGCCCCCTCTATGCCATCCTGGCATAGTTGGCACAATCGCATGATCCCAGTGGTCTGTAGCACAGACCCACTGCCTTTTCAGGGGTTTCACTGCAGCTGCCAACCCCTCAGACAGGTTTCTGCCCCCCTGGGGTCAAGCCAGGCTTGTCCCAGGATGGCAGAACAAAGGACTTCCTCTGAGAGAGAGTGTTACACCCTCTCCCTTTGGAAAATGGTGTGAAGGCAGGGGAGGAGTAGCCTCTGGAAATGCTTTCATGGGCACAGATGTGCCCATTTCTGCATAAGCCAGTCTACACCGGTCCAGGGACCCCTTAGCCCTGCTCTGGCGCGAAACTGGACAAAGGAAAGGGGAGTGACCACTCCCCTGACCTGCACCTCCCCTGGGAGGTGTCCAGAGCTCCTCCAGTGTGCTCCAGACCTCTGCCATCTTGGAAACAGAGGTGCTGCTGGCACACTGGACTGCTCTGAGTGGCCAGGGCCAGCAGGTGACGTCAGAGACTCCTTCAGGTGTTGCTAGCCTATCCTCTCTCCTAAGTAGCCAAACCCTCTTTTCTGGCTATTTAGGGTCTCTGCTTTGGGGAATTACTTAGATAACGAATGCAAGAGCTCATCCGAGTTCCTCTGCATCTCTCTCTTCACCTTCTGCCAAGGAATCGACTGCTGACCGCGCTGGAAGCCTGCAAAACTGCAACAAAGTAGCAAAGACGACTACTGCAACTCTGTAACGCTGATCCTGCCGCCTTCTCAACTGTTTTCCTGGTGGTGCATGCTGTGGGGTAGTCTGCCTCCTCTGCACTAGAAGCTCCGAAGAAATCTCCCGTGGGTCGACGGAATCTTCCCCCTGCAACCGCAGGCACCAAAGAACTGCATCACCGGTCCCCTGGGTCTCCTCTCAGCACGACGAGCGAGGTCCCTTGAATCCAGCAACTCTGTCCAAGTGACTCCCACAGTCCAGTGACTCTTCAGTCCAAGTTTGGTGGAGGTAAGTCTTTGCCTCCCCACGCCAGACTGCATTGCTGGGAACCGCGACTTTTGCAGCTACTCCGGCCTCTGTGCACTTACGGCAGAAATCCTTTGTGCACAGCCAAGCCTGGGTCCACGGCACTCTAACCTGCATTGCACAACTTTTTAAGTTGGTCTCCGGCGACGTGGGACTCCTTTGTGCAACTTCGGGTGAGCACTGTTTCACTCTTCTTCGTAGTGCCTGTTCCGGCACTTCTGCGGGTGCTGCCTGCTTCTGAGAGGGCTCCTTGACTTGCTTGACGCCCCCTCTGTCCCCAGACGCAATTGGCGACATCCTGGTCCCTCCTGGGCCACAGCAGCATCCAAAAACCCTAACCGCACGATTTGCGGCTAGCAAGGCTTGTTGGCGGTCTTTCGGCAGGAAAACACTTCTGCACGACTCTCCGCGGCGTGGGGGATCCATCCTCCAAAGGGGAAGTCTCTAGCCCTTGTCGTTCCTGCAGAATCCTCCGCTTCTACTGTCCAGTAGCAGCTTCTTTGCACCCACAGCTGGCATTTCCTGGGCATCTGCCCATCTCCGACTTGCTTGTGACTTTTGGACTTGGTCCCCTTGTTCCCCAGGTAACCTCGACTGGAAATCCATCGTTGTTGCATTGCTGGTTTGTGTCTTTCCTGCAGAATTCCCCTATCACGACTTTTGTCCTTTGGGGAACTTTAGTGCACTTTGCACTCACTTTTCATGGTCTTGGGGTGGGGTATTTTTCGAACCCTTACTATTTTCTAATAGTCCCAGCGACCCTCTACAAGGTCACATAGGTTTGGGGTCCATTCGTGGTTCGCATTCCACTTTTGGAGTATATGGTTTGTGTTGCCCCTATCCCTATGTGTCCCCATTGCATCCTATTGTAACTATACATTGTTTGCACTGTTTTCTAATACTATACTACATATTTTTGGTATTGTGTACATATATCTTGTGTATATTTGCTATCCTCATACTGAGGGTACTCACTGAGATACTTTGGCATATTGTGATAAAAATAAAGTACCTTTATTTTTAGTATATCTGTGTATTGTGTTTTCTTATGATATTGTGCAAGTGATACTAGTGGTACTGTAGGAGCTTCACTCGTCTCCTAGTTCAGCCTAAGCTGCTAGACACCACTCTACACTAATAAGGGATACCTGGGCCTGGTGCAAGGTGTAAGTACCCCTTGGTACTCACTACAAGCCAGTCCAGCCTCCTACAACATATGTCTATGACTGATTGCAGCCAGTGGCTTCTTCCCGATTAGAGCATCTTCTTCCGAAGTGGACGCCGCATGCAGTGCAAGACACTGGGCATGCACACACTTGAAAGGGCCTGAAGTTGCTGCGCTGTACAATTTTCACCTTAAAGTAACTGTCGAACATTAATGCAGTAACATGGGACAGTTTATGTGTTTGGTGTTTCCAGGCTATGTTCCCACTTCTTTATAAGCCTAGCTTTCTCACTAAATTCATTTGCTTTCTAATGCACCATTTGTCAACCATTTTTCAATTTTCTTGGGAGGACTCTCCTTGGAACTCATGTTTGTCCATTAAACTTGCTTGCTTCACTCGTTAATAAGTCATACCCAACTTTTACACCCCACCACTTTCAAATGTCACCAGTGTGATAACATTGTCTTCCACGGGTGCCTGTAGGCAGCACAGGGGCCATGACCACTCCATTACTATTCTAACCCCAGCCCTAGAACATTTAAAGAAGTGCAAGTATTTGGAAAATAGCCCAAGAAGCTCATTAATTATTCTAACTCCAGACATTTGGGGAACCTTTAAAAGGGTTGAAAGGTTACAACGGTACCTTGCTGGAAACTACTGCCCTGAGGGCAGACACTAGGAATAGCTCAGAAGTAAAGGGCTGAAGCAGTGCCAGTTAGTGCAGCAGGTGAAGTGACAGAGGTCCAAGAAGCCCCCCTGGACCCCAATTAAAGTGATCTTTACTATGCAGGAGGGCAATGCCTCAATTTCTACACCACTGGCATGGAGGCAGAGGTGAGAGCCTGCTCTGAGCACTTCCAGGAAGGCTTCAGTGAGGAATGCCAAGTCCCCCACTAGCACCCAGGTCAAAGGTCACCCTGTACATCTGTTCAACATTGATGTCATAAGCAGAGTCGCTCCTGCCCTCAGGAGGAAGGCAAGGCCCATCACCAAGGGCAACATGGACCTCCATTTCCCCAGAACAGCCACGGGAAGACCAAACCCTTCCCACCAGACAGACCCCACAACCACCCTCTTCAAACCACTGCAGTCTGATGCTTAACACCTCTCATCTTAGTCTCTTAAGGTTTTTAAAGCAGACCCTCAAAGGCACCCTAACCCAACAGGACATTACCTTTTCTGGCAGACTGTCTTCCCATCACTGACGCAAGCTGCCTTACCAGTACGGGTGCTTAACTACACAAGTCTATGATCAAGGTGCTATAGAAACACATCCGAAGTGTAGGCAGTGGGACAGTGAGGGTCACATCCAGAATGTCCTCTCTGCCACAAGAAAACAGATCTTATGAAAAACTTCACTGGGATGACTGCAGATTACACCATAGTGAGCAGACATGGATGTCCATGAGAGTGGCCAGCAGGATGCAGTCCTGGTGCAAAGCTCCAGAGGCCAGAATACTGCTAATTTACCCACATCAAGCTCACTGAAGAGATAACCGCACAGAAACACGCCCCATGGGTGAACAAGAGTCACTGCACTAGAATGTGACTCACTAGTGCACACGTGGTCGTTTGAAGTAGCATCATGGCCTAGTTGTGTACAAAGGAGTCATTTCACTAGTGTGGCACACCAGGACCCACTTGTGTACGTAGGTGCCCTTCACTAGTGCAGATATGCAGTGTGACCCATTCTTACAAATGAGCCTCTTGCGTGAAAGGCATTTACTACTGCAGATATGCAGTGTGACCCACTATTGAAGGAGCCTCGAGGGAGGATCCTTCACTAGTGCAGATATGCAGTGTGACCCATTCTCACGAATGAGCCTCGAGTGAAGGGCCTTTACTATTGCAGATACGCAGTGTGACCCATTCTTAAGGAGCCTCTTGTGTGAAAGGCCTTTACTAGTGAAGATGTGCAGTGTGACCCACCTTTACAAAGGAGCCTCGAGGGAGGATCCTTCACTAGTGCAGATATGCAGTGTGACCCATTCTTACTAATGAGCCTCTTGCGTGAAAGGCCTTTGCTACTGCAGATATGCAGTGTGACCCACTCTTAAGAAGCCTCGAGTGTACCTCTCGACTAGTGTGGATATAGTTTGACCCGCTCCTATGAAGGAGCCTGAGTGACAGTCCTTCAGGAGTGCAACCCACTCTTACAAAGAAGAGTCTTGAGTGACTATGCAGGCTACAGGTGCAACAGATCTAAAGCAGGCATCTGTCTTAGCAGGTTCCCCTGCAGTGGTCATCTTCTGAGGACCAGACCCCATGGGGTGCGGGGGGAATACATGGTTATGCAGAGGGTGCCTCTGGTCTAGGGGCCACTAAACTAGAAGTCTAGTTTTCAGAAGTGTCCAGGTTTGCTAGGTTTTCCTAGGAGCTGGCTGAGCTAAAAGCCAAAATCCACAACTATGCACTTTCCAAAAAACGTCAGATTTCAATGTAAAAATGTGATGTGTTCATGGTTAGGTTCCTGTTGCGGGCATTAGCCTAACCACGCAAGTGTGGTACCATATATATTTTTTGGGTCAGGGGGGAGGGAAGACAAGACAGAATAGAAGATGTTATTGCCCTTTGTATTTCTACAATTTTCCTTCCAAATATAAGACAGTGTGTAAAAAAAGACGTCTATTTGACAAATGCCCTGTAATTCACATACTAGTATGGGGACCCTGGAATTCAGAGATGTGCAAATAACCACTGCTTCTCAACGCCTTATCTTGTGCTCGTTTTGGAAATACAAATGTTTCCTTGATACCCATTTTTCACTCTATATTTCAGCAAATATACAGTGAAAACCCATTGCAAGGTGCAGCTCCTTTATTGGCTCTGGTAGCCCTATAGCCCCACAACCCGAAAAGTCCAGCAGACTTGTAATTGTATATTGCTTTTGAAAATCTGACATAGTAGGAAAAAGTTAGCGTAAAACGTGGAGAGAAATTTTTCACCTCAATTGCAATATTTTTTATTTCAGCTGTTATTTTCTGTAGGAAACCCTTGCAGGATCTTCACAAATGACCCCTAGCGGAATTCAGATGTGTCTACTTTTCAGACATGTTTAGCTGCCCAGGATCCAGCATTGGTTTCACACCCATTTCTGTCACTAACTGGAAGGAGTCTGAAAGCACACACACAAAAAAAAAAACAAAAGTAAAAAAATGTAGTATGTCACAGTAAAATGCAGTTTTCGGATTCAAGTCTGTCTGTTCCTGAAAGCTGGGAAGATGGTGATTTTAGCACAGCAAGCCCTTTGTCGATGCCATTTTCAGGTAAAAATTAAAAAAATTGCTGCAGTTCCCCACCCCCCCCCCCCCATTTCTTTTAAATGAAAAAACATTTGTTGTATTTTGGCTAATTTCTTGGTCTCCTCCACGGGAACCCACAAACTGAGTACCCCTAGAATCCCTAGGATGTTGGAGAGAAAAAAACAAAAAAATAAGCACATTTGGTGTGGATACAAAGTTACGAGGGACTAAGCTTGAACTGCCCCAAATAGCCAATAAATGCTCCCCACAGAAATTGAATATATTACTGCAGGGTTCATTCTCCTACACAGTAAACATTTATAAAGTGTGTTCGAGGCAAAAGAATTAAAAACAAAAACAAAAAAGTACACCACTTGGTGCCATTGTTGCGAATAGGTGGAAGTGTTAGAACACGACCTTCTAAACACCAAACGAACCGTAGAGGGTTACTACTATCCCCCTGCTTAAGTGGCTCCCAACCTGGGGTCCTGGGACCACTGGGGGTCCCCCGAACACTCCTATGGGGAGTCTGTGACAGCTTAACAATTTTACAACATTAACAGATTAGGTCCACAGCTTAATTGGGGTCCCGGTCTTGGGAAAGTGGGGACCACAGAAGACAAGAGGTTGGGACAGCAGGTTTAGAACACTGGTCGTGAGGCACACGAAGGACCAGGGCTGGAGCCTGCCCAGCATGGTTTAGGCCTGTGTTGTGTGGGCACTATGCCCTGTATACCGGTGAAGCTGCTGCAGCCTGAACTTGTGGTGTAGAGGTTCACTTCACAGGGTGGTGCGTGTTTGAAGCTGCACATGGTTCACACAATAGCAAACAAGCTTTGTCCGAGCCAACAGACACCGCCTATAAGGCCTTGTTACCCTGCTATGTTTTAGGCATGCTGTACAGCATGGCAAAAATACACGCCACACAGCAACATTAGTGCAGGGGGTGGGGAGAAGCCCACAGGCAACACGAGCACAGGTGGGGGAAGGAGAGCACACAGGCAACATACCTGTCTGGGCAGACTAGGTAACCATGTCCTTGCTGGAAGGCCAAGGATACCTAATTTGGCAGAATAGTGAACCACGTCCTTGCAATAAAGGAGAAGACCTGTAGCCACCCTACAAATGCAGCGACGCCTCACACTGCATTAGCACAGATGGCATCATCTGTGCAAGGTACCCATCCTAGTCACAGCTTAAATCCTCCCCACCCCGTGCCAAGTTCCCAACTGTAGCTGACACCCCAACAGGCATCCTGTGCTTTGTGATCTGCAGCTAAGCAAGTCTGTGCCATAAACAAGCATTGGCAAAAGCAAGTCTTGCCTTTGGGTTTTATTGGCTTGATACTGCCTGTGTTGATTTACAGAATCAGCAAGATGCTGTGCAGCGTGGGCAAAAATGAATATAAGTGAAAAACGCAATGGTGACTGCGCCATTAGGTAGGTGCAGATGCATCATGAAGCCTAAACACCTTCAAAATGATGTGGGTGCCATTATACTTACAGCTTCCAGATAATCAGTAATCAACAAATCAAGTTGTGCAATTTGTTTTTGGCAAAGTGGAGCGGACAGCGGTTTGCTGCCTGTGTTCCCCAAAAGAAAAGGGGGGTTAAGAGGCTAGAGCAGTTTTATCTGTACAGTGGGGCCCTGGCAGAGCACACTGGACTGAAGCCTTGAAAGCAGGGCCCTGGCAGGGCAGAGCTAAATAAATGTGCACACACTGGTTCAGAAGTGAGCCAAGCCTTTCTAGGAGCCTTCACAAATGCCACCAGGAACAGTTCCGTGGCTCTGACGCAGGTGGGGACCCTGGAACAGGCTGTAAAGCAGGACAGAACAGCATGCAAGTCACTGGCTGTGCTCCAGGCCAGGAGCACCTTGGAACAAACCTGTGGAAACACCCTGTGAGTGGCCAGATCCGGGGTGCCCCGGAAGAGGGCCAAGACAATAAACTTTACAGGGTGAAAGCTAAATATAGCAGTGGAGCCTTACTCCGAGGTGGACAGTTTAAGAAACCATGAGAGGCAGCAGTAATGCCACACCGGCTAGTAATAGCCTGCACGCCATCCTGGCTGGAGAAGGCAGGGCCTGAATGACATGGAGCTCAGGTGGCAGGCATTCCATACTGTGTAGAACCAGGAGGTGCCTGCACACCCGGCACTGCAAGCCGAGGACCCACCCTGTGCAGGGTACCCCTGCACTGGCAGCTCAGCACATCCGGTACCCCAACACTGCCAGCTCCAGACACCCTGGGCACAGTACCCCAACACTGCCAGCTCAGGACACACCCTATGCACTGCCAGCGCAGTACACACCATGTGGATGGCACCCCACCACTACCAGCTCAGCACAGCCAGTACCCCAACACTGCCAGCTCAGTGCACACTCGGCACTGCAAGCTGAGGACCCACCCTGTGCAGGGGTACACACAGCCGGTACCCCAACACTGCCAGCTCCAGACACCCTGTGCAGAGTACCCCAACACTGCTAGCTCAGTGCACACCCAGCACTGCAAACTGAAGGCACACCCTGTGCATGTTACTCCAACACTGCCGGTACCCCAACAGTGCCAGCTCAGGGCACACCCTGTGCATGGTACCCCAACACAGAGGGGACATGGGGCCTTAGAGTGGACTACACACCGGTGCTGCCTGGGGAAACGCTCTTGCAGAGGGTCCTAGAGGGGTTCACCCCACACCCCTGCATGGACAGTCACTGCAACTTTAGACTTGACATCACTGTACAGAACGAAGACTACACCCCACAGCTAGAGAGCCCCTCCTTTTGAAGTGCTGCCCAGAAAGCCTCATCCCAACCCCTGCATTAAGGGTCACTGCAGCCTCGGGTACTTTACATCATTGCACAGAGGTAACAAGGGGGCCCTAGACGGGAGTACACACTGCAGCATGGACGGTCACTGCAGCCTCGGGTACTTTACATCACTACAGAGAGGTAACAAGGGGGCCCTAGACGAGAGTACACACTGCAGCATGGACGGTCACTGCAGCCTCAGGGGCCGAGGTACTTTACATCACTACACAGAGGTAACAAGGGGGCCCTAGACGGGAGTACACACTGCAGCATGGACGGTCACTGCAACCTCAGGGGCCGAGGTACTTTACATCACTACACAGAGGTAACAAGGGGGCCCTAGACGGGAGTACACACTGCAGCATGGACGGTCACTGCAACCTCAGGGACCGAGGTACTTTACATCACTACAGAGAGGTAACAAGGGGGCCCTAGACGGGAGTACACACTGCAGCATGGACGGTCACTGCAACCTCAGGGGCCGAGGTACTTGAGATCACTACAGAGAGGTAACAAGGGGGCCCTAGACGGGAGTACACACTGCAGCATGGACGGTCACTGCAACCTCAGGGACCGAGGTACTTGAGATCACTACAGAGAGGTAACAAGGGGGCCCTAGACGGGAGTACACACTGCAGCTTGGACGGTCACTGCAACCTCAGGGACCGAGGTACTTGAGATCACTACAGAGAGGTAACAAGGGGGCCCTAGACGGGAGTACACACTGCAGCATGGACGGTCACTGCAACCTCAGGGGCCGAGGTACTTTACATCACTACACAGAGGTAACAAGGGGGCCCTAGACGGGAGTACACACTGCAGCATGGACGGTCACTGCAACCTCAGGGACCGAGGTACTTTACATCACTACAGAGAGGTAACAAGGGGGCCCTAGACGGGAGTACACACTGCAGCATGGACGGTCACTGCAACCTCAGGGGCCGAGGTACTTTACATCACTACAGAGAGGTGACAAGGGGGCCCTAGACGGGAGTACACACTGCAGCATGGACGGTCACTGCAACCTCAGGGGCCGAGGTACTTTACATCACTACACAGAGGTAACAAGGGGGCCCTAGACGGGAGTACACACTGCAGCATGGACGGTCACTGCAACCTCAGGGACCGAGGTACTTTACATCACTACAGAGAGGTAACAAGGGGGCCCTAGACGGGAGTACACACTGCAGCATGGACGGTCACTGCAACCTCAGGGGCCGAGGTACTTTACATCACTACAGAGAGGTGACAAGGGGGCCCTAGACGGGAGTACACACTGCAGCATGGACGGTCACTGCAACCTCAGGTAACAAGGGGGCCCTAGACGGGAGTACACACTGCAGCATGGACGGTCACTGCAACCTCAGGTAACAAGGGGGCCCTAGACGGGAGTACACACTGCAGCATGGACGGTCACTGCCACCTCAGGGACCGAGGTACTTGAGATCACTACAGAGAGGTGACAGGGGCCCTTCTACCCAGAGGGGCTCATCCTACCCGCTGAGTGGACGGGCACTGCCACCTCAGAGACTGAAGGTACTTTACATCAGTGCACAGAGGTAACAAGGGGGCCCTAGAATGGACTACACACCCGCACTGAGGAGTCCTAGAGAGGATTCACCCCACCCTGCAGGAGACCCGCTGACCTCACTGCACAGAGCGCTGCACCCCCACAGTGCCGCATGTGAAGTATGCGGCTTCGAGGCACGTGTGCTGTACTACGCACCACCCCCATGGGACAGCAGTGAAGTGCCCCCTCAAACACCCACACGTGCCCCCACCAGGCCGATAGTGCCACAAGTCAGCGAGTTGTATTCATCCCCGGGGGCCAGAGTTGTCCCTGCAGGAAGCTGTGAGTGAGCCCGGTGGGGGCTGGAGCCTTCCTCATTGTGCGCGGCACTGAAGGCAGGGGGGGGTGGGATCAGGCGCTGGGGGCACAAGGGGGCACCATGGGCACTGAGGGGTAGAGACTGCCAGCAAGGAGGGGTGACTCTAGGACCAGGGGGGACCAGAGGCACTGAGTGCCAGCGGGGAGGGGTGACCAGAGGCACTGAGGGGGCACCAGAGGCACTGAGTGCCAGCGGGGAGGGGTGACCAGAGGCACTGAGGGGGCACCAGAGGCACTGAGTGCCAGCGGGGAGGGGTGACTCTAGAATCGGGGGCACCAGAGGCACTGACTGAGGGGGCACCAGAGGCAGTGACTGAGGGGGCACCAGAGGCAGTGACTGAGGGGGCACCAGAGGCAGTGACTGAGGGGGCACCAGAGGCAGTGACTGAGGGGGCACCAGAGGCAGTGACTGAGGGGGCACCAGAGGCAGTGACTGAGGGGGCACCAGAGGCAGTGAGTGCCAGCGGGGAGGGGTGACTCTAGAATCGGGGGCACCAGAGGCAGTGACTGGGGGGGGGGGGCACCAGAGGCAGTGACTGTGGGGGGGGGGGCACCAGAGGCAGTGACTGTGGGGGGGGGGGGGGCACCAGAGGCAGGGGGGGGGGGGCCGCAGCGGCAGAGACTGAGGGGCCGCAGCGGCAGAGACTGAGGGGCCGCAGCGGCAGAGACTGAGGGGCCGCAGCGGCAGAGACTGAGGGGCCGCAGAGGCAGAGACTGAGGGGCCGCAGAGGCAGAGACTGAGGGGCCGCAGAGGCAGAGACTGAGGGGCCGCAGAGGCAGAGACTGAGGGGCCGCAGAGGCAGAGACTGAGGGGCCGCAGAGGCAGAGACTGAGGGGCCGCAGAGGCAGAGACTGAGGGGCCGCAGAGGCAGAGACTGAGGGGCCGCAGAGGCAGAGACTGAGGGAAGGAGAGGCTGAGGGGCCGCAGTGACTGAGGGAAGGAGAGGCTGAGGGGCCGCAGTGACTGAGGGAAGGAGAGGCTGAGGGGCCGCAGTGACTGAGGGAAGGAGAGGCTGAGGGGGCACCAGAGGCAGAGACTGAGGGGGCACCAGAGGCAGAGACTGAGGGGGCACCAGAGGCAGAGACTGAGGGGGCACCAGAGGCAGAGACTGAGGGGAGGAGAGGCAGTGAGGGGCAGAAAGAGGGGGGGTAGAACCAGGGAGGCAGAGGCAGTGACTGAGGGAAGGAGAGGCTGAGGGGGCGCAGTGACTGAGGGAAGGAGAGGCTGAGGGGGCGCAGTGACTGAGGGAAGGAGAGGCAGAGACTGAGGGGCCGCAGAGGCAGAGACTGAGGGGCCGCAGAGGCAGAGACTGAGGGGCCGCAGAGGCAGAGACTGAGGGGCCGCAGAGGCAGAGACTGAGGGGCCGCAGAGGCAGAGACTGAGGGGCCGCAGAGGCAGAGACTGAGGGGCCGCAGAGGCAGAGACTGAGGGGCCGCAGAGGCAGAGACTGAGGGGCCGCAGAGGCAGAGACTGAGGGAAGGGAGAGACTGAGGGGCCGCAGAGGCAGAGACTGAGGGAAGGGAGAGACTGAGGGGCCGCAGAGGCAGAGACTGAGGGAAGGAAGAGACTGAGGGGCCGCAGAGGCAGAGACTGAGGGAAGGAAGAGACTGAGGGGCCGCAGAGGCAGAGACTGAGGGAAGGAAGAGACTGAGGGGCCGCAGAGGCAGAGACTGAGGGAAGGAAGAGACTGAGGGGCCGCAGAGGCAGAGACTGAGGGAAGGAAGAGACTGAGGGGAGGCAGAGACTGAGGGGAGGCAGAGACTGAGGGGAGGCAGAGACTGAGGGGAGGCAGAGACTGAGGGGAGGCAGAGACTGAGGGGAGGCAGAGACTGAGGGGAGGCAGAGACTGAGGGGAGGCAGAGACTGAGGGGAGGCAGAGACTGAGGGGAGGCAGAGACTGAGGGGCCGCCGAGGCAGAGACTGAGGGGCCGCCGAGGCAGAGACTGAGGGGCCGCCGAGGCAGAGACTGAGGGGCCGCCGAGGCAGAGACTGAGGGGCCGCCGAGGCAAGGAGAGACTGAGGGGCCGCAGAGACTGAGGGAAGGAGAGACTGAGGGAAGGAGAGACTGAGGGAAGGAGAGACTGAGGGAAGGAGAGACTGAGGGAAGGAGAGACTGAGGGAAGGAGAGACTGAGGGAAGGAGAGGCAGTGACTGAGGGGCCGCAGAGGCAGAGACTGAGGGGCCGCAGAGGCAGAGACTGAGGGGCCGCAGAGGCAGAGACTGAGGGGCCGCAGAGGCAGAGACTGAGGGGCCGCAGAGGCAGAGACTGAGGGGCCGCAGAGGCAGAGACTGAGGGGCCGCAGAGACTGAGGGGCCGCAGAGACTGAGGGGCCGCAGAGACTGAGGGGCCGCAGAGGCAGAGACTGAGGGGCCGCAGAGGCAGAGACTGAGGGGCCGCAGAGGCAGAGACTGAGGGGCCGCAGAGGCAGAGACTGAGGGGCCGCAGAGGCAGAGACTGAGGGGCCGCAGAGGCAGAGACTGAGGGGCCGCAGAGGCAGAGACTGAGGGGCCGCAGAGGCAGAGACTGAGGGGCCGCAGAGGCAGAGACTGAGGGGCCGCAGAGGCAGAGACTGAGGGGCCGCAGAGGCAGAGACTGAGGGGCCGCAGAGGCAGAGACTGAGGGGCCGCAGAGGCAGAGACTGAGGGGCCGCAGAGGCAGAGACTGAGGGGCCGCAGAGGCAGAGACTGAGGGGCCGCAGAGGCAGAGACTGAGGGGCCGCAGAGGCAGAGACTGAGGGGCCGCAGAGGCAGAGACTGAGGGGCCGCACAGGCAGAGACTGAGGGGCCGCACAGGCAGAGACTGAGGGGCCGCACAGGCAGAGACTGAGGGGCCGCACAGGCAGAGACTGAGGGGCCGCACAGGCAGAGACTGAGGGGCCGCACAGGCAGAGACTGAGGGGCCGCACAGGCAGAGACTGAGGGGCCGCACAGGCAGAGACTGAGGGGCCGCACAGGCAGAGACTGAGGGGCCGCACAGGCAGAGACTGAGGGGCCGCACAGGCAGTGACTGAGGGGCCGCACAGGCAGTGACTGAGGGGCCGCACAGGCAGTGACTGAGGGGCCGCACAGGCAGTGACTGAGGGGCGCAGAGGCAGAGACTGAGGGGCACCAGAGGCAGAGACTGAGGGGCACCAGAGGCAGAGACTGAGGGGCACCAGAGGCAGAGACTGAGGGGCACCAGAGGCAGAGACTGAGGGGCACCAGAGGCAGTGACTGAGGGGCACCAGAGGCAGTGACTGAGGGGCACCAGAGGCAGTGACTGAGGGGCACCAGAGGCAGTGACTGAGGGGCACCAGAGGCAGTGACTGAGGGGCACCAGAGGCAGTGACTGAGGGGCACCAGAGGCAGTGACTGAGGGGCACCAGAGGCAGTGACTGAGGGGCACCAGAGGCAGTGACTGAGGGGCACCAGAGGCAGTGACTGAGGGGCACCAGAGGCAGTGACTGAGGGGCACCAGAGGCAGTGACTGAGGGGCACCAGAGGCAGTGACTGAGGGCCGCACAGGCAGTGACTGAGGGGCGCAGAGGCAGTGACTGAGGGAAGGAAGAGACTGAGGGGCCGCAGAGGCAGAGACTGAGGGAAGGAAGAGACTGAGGGGCCGCAGAGGCAGAGACTGAGGGAAGGAAGAGACTGAGGGGCCGCAGAGGCAGAGACTGAGGGAAGGAAGAGACTGAGGGGCCGCAGAGGCAGAGACTGAGGGAAGGAAGAGACTGAGGGGCCGCAGAGGCAGAGACTGAGGGAAGGAAGAGACTGAGGGGCCGCAGAGGCAGAGACTGAGGGAAGGAAGAGACTGAGGGGCCGCAGAGGCAGAGACTGAGGGGAGGCAGAGACTGAGGGGAGGCAGAGACTGAGGGGAGGCAGAGACTGAGGGGAGGCAGAGACTGAGGGGAGGCAGAGGCAGAGGGGAGGCAGAGGCAGAGGGGAGGCAGAGGCAGAGGGGAGGCAGAGGCAGAGGGGAGGCAGAGGCAGAGGGGAGGCAGAGGCAGAGGGGAGGCAGAGGCAGAGGGGAGGCAGAGGCAGAGGGGAGGCAGAGGCAGAGGGGCCGCCGAGGCAGAGACTGAGGGGCCGCCGAGGCAGAGACTGAGGGGCCGCCGAGGCAGAGACTGAGGGGCCGCCGAGGCAGAGACTGAGGGGCCGCCGAGGCAGAGACTGAGGGGCCGCCGAGGCAGAGACTGAGGGGCCGCCGAGGCAGAGACTGAGGGGCCGCCGAGGCAGAGACTGAGGGGCCGCCGAGGCAGAGACTGAGGGGCCGCCGAGGCAGAGACTGAGGGGCCGCCGAGGCAGAGACTGAGGGGCCGCCGAGGCAAGGAGAGACTGAGGGGCCGCAGAGACTGAGGGGCCGCAGAGACTGAGGGAAGGAGAGACTGAGGGGCCGCAGTGACTGAGGGAAGGAGAGGCAGTGACTGAGGGGCCGCAGAGGCAGAGACTGAGGGGCCGCAGAGGCAGAGACTGAGGGGCCGCAGAGGCAGAGACTGAGGGGCCGCAGAGGCAGAGACTGAGGGGCCGCAGAGGCAGAGACTGAGGGGCCGCAGAGGCAGAGACTGAGGGGCCGCAGAGGCAGAGACTGAGGGGCCGCAGAGGCAGAGACTGAGGGGCCGCAGAGGCAGAGACTGAGGGGCCGCAGAGGCAGAGACTGAGGGGCCGCAGAGGCAGAGACTGAGGGGCCGCAGAGGCAGAGACTGAGGGGCCGCAGAGGCAGAGACTGAGGGGCCGCAGAGGCAGAGACTGAGGGGCCGCAGAGGCAGAGACTGAGGGGCCGCAGAGGCAGAGACTGAGGGGCCGCAGAGGCAGAGACTGAGGGGCCGCAGAGGCAGAGACTGAGGGGCCGCAGAGGCAGAGACTGAGGGGCCGCAGAGACTGAGGGGCCGCAGAGACTGAGGGGCCGCAGAGACTGAGGGGCCGCAGAGACTGAGGGGCCGCAGAGACTGAGGGGCCGCAGAGACTGAGGGGCCGCAGAGACTGAGGGGCCGCAGAGGCAGAGACTGAGGGGCCGCAGAGGCAGAGACTGAGGGGCCGCAGAGGCAGAGACTGAGGGGCCGCAGAGGCAGAGACTGAGGGGCCGCAGAGGCAGAGACTGAGGGGCCGCAGAGGCAGAGACTGAGGGGCCGCAGAGGCAGAGACTGAGGGGCCGCAGAGGCAGAGACTGAGGGGCCGCAGAGGCAGAGACTGAGGGGCGCAGAGGCAGAGACTGAGGGAAGGAGAGGCAGAGACTGAGGGAAGGAGAGGCAGAGACTGAGGGGCGCAGAGGCAGAGACTGAGGGAAGGAGAGGCAGTGACTGAGGGCCGCAGAGGCAGAGACTGAGGGGCCGCAGAGGCAGAGACTGAGGGGCCGCAGAGGCAGAGACTGAGGGGCCGCAGAGGCAGAGACTGAGGGGCCGCAGAGGCAGAGACTGAGGGGCCGCAGAGGCAGAGACTGAGGGGCCGCAGAGGCAGAGACTGAGGGGCCGCAGAGGCAGAGACTGAGGGAAGGGAGAGACTGAGGGGCCGCAGAGACTGAGGGAAGGGAGAGACTGAGGGGCCGCAGAGGCAGAGACTGAGGGAAGGGAGAGACTGAGGGGCCGCAGAGGCAGAGACTGAGGGGCCGCAGAGGCAGAGACTGAGGGGCCGCAGAGGCAGAGACTGAGGGAAGGAGAGGCAGTGACTGAGGGCCGCAGAGGCAGAGACTGAGGGCCGCAGAGGCAGAGACTGAGGGGCCGCAGAGGCAGAGACTGAGGGGCCGCAGAGGCAGAGACTGAGGGCCGCACAGGCAGTGACTGAGGGGCACCAGAGGCAGTGACTGAGGGGCACCAGAGGCAGTGACTGAGGGGCACCAGAGGCAGTGACTGAGGGGCACCAGAGGCAGTGACTGAGGGGCACCAGAGGCAGTGACTGAGGGGCACCAGAGGCAGTGACTGAGGGGCACCAGAGGCAGTGACTGAGGGGCACCAGAGGCAGTGACTGAGGGGCACCAGAGGCAGTGACTGAGGGGCACCAGAGGCAGTGACTGAGGGGCACCAGAGGCAGAGACTGAGGGCCGCAGAGGCAGTGACTGAGGGCCGCAGAGGCAGAGACTGAGGGCCGCACAGGCAGTGACTGAGGGGCGCACAGGCAGAGACTGAGGGGCGCACAGGCAGTGCACCTCGGAGCACCCCGCGATAGCGGCAGCGGGGAGTCCCGCGCCCCCGACCCCCCGTAACCCCTGCGAGCCCCGCGATCCCGGCGCCGCCGCGCAGAGCCTGTGGCCCTGGACACGCCCTCCCACCACCGGGGGCCACGCGCCCCCTTTACTCCCCGGACACCGGAGTCACCCCCGGGGGGGGGGGGCCCCGGCGGGTTACCTGCGCTCAGACCGGGGCGGCGGGCGGTGCACGTGGCTCCTCGGCGGGACCGCGGGGGGAGGAGACTCAGGCGCCGGCAGCGGATCCGCACTGACAGCGGCCGCTCCGGGCCGCGCCGCCCTTAAGTACCCTGCGTCACCCGTGACGTGGGCACAGCTGAGCGGCGCCGGACGCAGGAGCGCGCGAGGCACCCCGAGGCACGCGGCGCGGCTACAGGAGCCCGCGCGCAGCTGCACGGAGCCGCCTCGCGCGAGCCCACCTAACGCGTATACTAACTCCCCCGCGGGGTGACGGAAGGGGGCGCGCGCCAGGGCGTGGCTAACACTGCGCGAGGGACAGCCGGTGTCTCCGCGGGGGCGCGTGCGTGACGACAGCAGCGCGAGCTCCCTCGGCCGTTGGTCCGTCCCCCGCGCGCCGCCTCGAGGCAGCAGAGGCCGTTAGTAGGCAGAGGCCGGCCTCAGCACCGGGAGCGCCCGGGAGCGCTGGCGCCTCTGACCAGGAGTAAACTACCAGGGCACGGTATGGGCCAGGGAACCCTTCACGAGCAATTAACACGCTCACACCATACATCCGGCGCAGGAAGGTCAATAACATCAGTAATCAATGACATTAATAATCAATGCAATCAGTAAGTGTCACACACCATCACCTTTCCTCAGAAACAACCACACCTTTACTAAAAGTTAAAATATTTATTTCCCTATATTTACAATGTTAAGGTCACGTAAAATAATCTCAAAATCAAATGATACTTGTACAGAACCAACACTAGCTGTCCAAACCTGCAAAAGAAACGCAATCTAATCAAAGCTTGAACTACCACACATTCTAAGGTCACAGTGCAAATTAAAAACAACAATTGCGTAAACAATATCACATACATTTAGATTCACCAGAGAAATTCCTCAAACGTTATTCCCTATTGGCAGATTTTCATTAGTGAGAATCCTTATCTAACATCAGATTAGCATCAACATGTTGGGCTTCATGCAAAACAATTTACTAACACAAATTTGGAAAACATCTAACTATGGCTCTATCAAAACAGTGCGGCTGGTACCTAGAAAGAAAAAGCAAATAGGCATAACAAACATATGGGTACAAAAATACCTCCCCTCAATAGGATCGGCAAGCGGCAAGCTAAAATAATCTTCGTCATCAGGATATCAGTCGGGGGCATGGTCTGGCCATGATCGATGATGGACACCTAGTAGAGGAGGTCCGTGCGGCAGCGGGCCTTGGGCCGGGAGTGGATGTGCTCCGGAGGCAATGCACCTCCTTGTTTTGGAAACGCACTGTGGCCCGCTGACGTGGGGGGCATGAGGTGGATGGGAAGAATGCCTGTAGTCCCCCGCTCGCACAGCACGCTTGTTGAGGCCTGCAGTCTGACGCCAAGCCACAGCCTCTCGTAAAGTCCCGGTGCGGTGTAGCAGTGAAGAAGGGGCAGCTCAGGACGATCCCATAAGAGGTATGCGCTGGTAAGGAGCCCCGTCGATGGGCCGCTCCCAATGCCTGTGAGCCCGCTTCCCCATCCCTCCATCTTCTCAACATCCCCTCTCCCACCCCCCTCCGACAGACCCTCTCCGGGGGACGAGGGCACCTTGGACCTCTGTGGGTCTGGGCCACCGCACGGCACAGAGGATGTCACCGCTGGGTGCCTGCGCCTTGGAGGGGGTGCTCGCAGGACAGGAGCCCTTCGGCGTTGCTCGGAACTGCGCCCCGTGGTGGAGTACCGTGTCTCAGCACGAAAAGAGGGATAGCAGAACCCCCAGGCGGCCCTAGGAGAGGGGCGCGCCCAGCCAGAGGAACACCGGAAACCCACCTCCAGCACTTGTGGCCCTCCTACCTTCACGTCTTCACACCCCCACCCCACCTTCGTGAGGACATAGCGTGAGACGAGAGTGCCCGGGACCCAGTTCAACAGGCGCTGCCTCGTACTGTGACAGGCGGCAACGCTGTGCACTTGCACTCCGGGGGGATGCGAAGCTCAACACAGGCGACCCCTGACAACTTTTCAGCGGCCAGTGGCGACAGAGCGCGACCACTGGAACTAGACGGCATACAGGCCGCGACATGCCATTGGCAGTGAGAGACACCAATCAGCCAACTCATCGTCCTCCCAGTGCCTCGAACTTTGGGCCCTGAGAGTGGAGAGACTCCCCCTCGCTCCCCCTCCCCCCTTCCCTACCACGCATAACATCAGGAGGAAATGCGACTCAATAGGCCTGCCAAGTCTCAGAAAGGGGACCAAACCTCGCCTGGATCCCCAGTCCACCACGCCCTACCTGCACCACACAATCTGCAATACCAGGGGGCAGATCGTCGAGCAAGCACTCGGGCAAGCCAGCAAGACAATTACTCTTCTCTGAAGCCCTACAAAACTCCTGGACTTCGCCCTCCGCACCAGAAGTGCACCCACGCCACACCATGGCAGACCAAGTACAGGAAACAACCATGGACCGCATCCTCCAAGAGATCTCGGCAGTGGGTCGCAGGCTGGAGGGGATGGACAGCATGATGGCCTCTTTGACGGAGGAAACAAAATCAATGCACCAGTCACGGGTGACGAGCCTAGAACAACGTGTGACAAGGGTGGAAGCCCACGCCACTGTATTGCTACATGCACTACGTGCAAGGTGTGGACCATTGGCCTCTGCTTCCATTGGCCTTCGCTTCCATTTTGGTTCACAACTCCATTTTGTCGAGTCTGGTTCTGTGCGTAAGGCACTGTTCTGTGTTTTTCCACAAGCTTCGGCAAGCCGCAGGGTGGGGTGTTTTTCTGCTCAACTTCGCTCCATCTGCCTGATACGAAGGGCGCTATTTACATTCCACGAGCTATCAGTTAGAACAACAGGGAGATGCGCCTGTACTCAAGGAGGAATGCAAGCTTCACCTTGGAGCCCTCTTCTGGGAACTTGGCCCGTTCCGAGGAGACGTCTCGAAGGGTGAACAAGGTACCGCCGATTGCACAATTTGTAAAGGAGGGGGTCTTTTTCTAGAAAAGACTCCTGGGCGTTAGTAAATACTATAAAGGTTGGGGGCCTGGATGGACTGGTTTAGGAACTCTCTTCTGGGTTGGACACAACGCCAGGAGGACTGATTGTCCCGAAGGAGGCTCCCTGTGCCAGCCGATTTGGGTTCCCCGGCTTGGTGTACGGCGGAGGGATGCAGACGCTCTTTTCGGTGAAGCTTTTCAATTTATTAAGCATTGAAGTATATTGTGTGTGCGTGCGTGATATGCACTTATTCTTGCAGTCATTTTCATGCTATTAAGCATTGAAGTATATTGTGTGTGCGTGCGTAATATGCACTTATTCTTGCAGTCATTTTCATGCTATTAAGCATTGAAGTATATTGTGTGTGCGTGTATTATATGCACTTACTCTTGCAGTTATTTTCATGCTATTCTTCATGATATCACAGAGTGCTTATATTCTCACCATTATTCTCATGTTATTCTCTTGATATATATATATATTAGTGTGGTTAGTTTTGCCATATGAGAACTTGCCCCTTAAATAAACTTGATTATTCTACTCACTAAGGTGTCTGAGAGTGATTGCTTTACATTGTGCCTTAAAATATCCTGAAGTGCATAGTTTTGATATTCTGAAGAGTAAAGCAACACAGCCACCTTCTCCCAGGACAGAGACCAGGAACTTCTGCTTCTCTGCAGCAAGCTAATCGACTTGGAGAATAGGAGCCGCAGAGACAATATCCGCTTTCTCGGATCCGGAAAACATAGAAGGAGCAGACACCCATTCCTACTTGAAAGAGATCCTGCCCAAACTCACTGGCCTGACTTTCAACTCCCCCCCTGGAGTTTCAAGGAGCGCATAGACTTGGCCACAAGCGCTGAGACGAAGCTAACAGTCCCCATCCAATCATAGCCTGCCTCTTGCCACACACACAGGCATGCCAACTCTTGCAGATGGCTCGCACTCACGGACCATTCTGATGGACGAGCAGGAGATCCGGATGACTGCTGACTTCTCAAAAGAGAACAGTGAGCATAGGAAAGCATTCTTGGCACTCCGGCCCCGCCTGCGCCAGCTAGAGGTGAAATATGGACTATTCGAACCAGCGAGGATGTGGATCACTAAAAACAGTGTGTCCAAAGACTTCTACGATCCAGAGGACCTGCACTTTCTTCTGGACAGCCTACAGACCCACCCAGGACACTGCCAAACCGGCCCAGCCCCAGAGCTTGCCTGCAGTGACTCCGGACCTGCCACCTCAGGGCCTCGCCCCCGGGAGGCCGGGCTGGCATGCCACGGACTTTCTCCCCAGGGGGAGAGACCTAGAGAGACTCACGAAGAATCATGATGACAGGGGGCAGGTGCCGCATGCGGTGGCGATGCACACGTAGGTGACAGACAGAGACAAATCTCGCTCCTCCCTAAAACCCACCACGCCCCCCACCTGAAGACAGAGACATCTGACGCACCACGAGGACTATACCGCTGGCAACTCTGGTATCCTGCGCATGGAATAATGGACTCCCTACTGCACCAACGGACAGATGAGTAACGTCCATACATGCATACTGCCATTGTTGTGTTATGGTTGAACTGTACTCTCACAGGTTTACAGTGGAGGATGAGCGAAACACCCTGCTGTCAGTAACCCGTCCAGACTATTTAGCCCTATGCCTCATACACATACTGATTTTTGTTTTCTTACAGTTTGACTACGCTCAGAAAGTTGTTGTTTGTTTGATGTTTTCAAGCACCAATGTTATACTGTTCAAATGGTTGAGAACCCCCTTTTTTTTCCTTGCTCTCTCCTGCCTCCCTCTCCCCACATCCCCTCCCCCCCCGGGACTGAACCGTGCGACTCGACGGACCTGGCTGCACCCCTTAAACCCACTATGCTGCCTGCCCGGTCTCCACGTGGCCACAGCATCTTCCATTTGTGATTAGCATTCACTGAAGAGTACTGGGACTTCCGCTTGTCCCTTGGACACCACCAGGCCGCCAGGAGAGAGAACCCCAACAGATGGTCAACAGACATACCCCTCTCATCACCTCCCTCACCCTGACATCCCACCGCCACTTCATCCACATGCTTCATTCACATGGCTCCTCACTTTCACTGCTGCACTGGCCAGCTGTCACCCACTACACTTACAGCAGCAGTACTCTAGCCATGCAGCTCTTTCCATTGTCTTGCCCCCCCCGGCGCTGCATTGACCTCTGCCACAAGCCCAACTATCGGGCATTGTTGCTGTGCCGCCGAACAGAGCGGGCGAAGATCAACTTGGAGCGTCCTGTGCGTCCCCTCCCGGCTGGGGGCCCACTGGCCGAGGGTATAGGCTCCACAAAGTTAGGTTTAGACCCGCAGAATACAGTTTAAGACTAGCGGGGCTTTTGTGCTCTGCCTCCTCCCCCCTTTTCTTTTTACTCTCCGGTTCAAAGTCTGTATTATCATCCTACTGTCTTCTGAGTTCGCACCCAGAATCTCTGCCTTTCTCCTCCGCTCTTCTCCCCTCTTTTCTCTTCTTCCTCTCCTTCTTTCCCCCACTTTCTTGCCTTTCTCTTCCCTGGTGTCTTTCTGTTTCTTTCTTCCCTTTACCACCTGTCTCCCCCTCCCACTCCACACCTCCTCCCCCTACCATCTCACTACCTACCTGGATAAGCCCTTCTTACCAGATACTAGTACTCTCCTATCGTCCCCTTCCTCTCCCCTGTTATACACCCACCCTGCCCAACCCTTATCGGTTGTGCCCATACTGACCCTTGTCTCCTCTTGCACATACACACCGTCCCCCACCACTGCCCACCTCTACCCCCACTTCTCGACCCCGCTATGGCTGGCCCTCCCACAGCCCAGACTACCCCATTACAGATCTTCTCCTGGAACGTCAACGGCCTGACTCAGTTCATAAAACGCAAGAAGATACTCTCATACCTCCACTGGAAACGGGTGGATATAGCCCTACTACAAGAGACACACCTTGACAGGGTAGAATCTGCTAAACTGCACCATGACTGGGTGGGAACAGCGTTATTTAGCTGCAGCCCCACTTCACAAGAAGCAGACTGCGGCGCCCCACGGAAGTGCGGCGTCGCGATACTGCTGCGGAAGAGCATACCTCTTACTGTCACTAAAACATGGATAGATCCAGAGGGACGCTACGTGTTTGCCAAAATAAAGCTGGGTAACTCCTCAATATGTGTGGGCTCCCAAAGCTGGGTAACTCCTCAATATGTGTGGGCTCCATCTATACTCCAGTTGGATCAAAACAACAGATTTTTCTACAAATCAACCGCCTCTTGTCGGAAATAAGGGCTACCCGCTATGTAATAGGGGAGACGAACCTGGCTAGAGATGCGGTATTGGATAGGACTGGACCCCTGGTTATTGCCAATAATGGCAACAGAGCCATCCAGTCTGATGTAATGCAGGACAACGGCTTGGTACACCATTGGAGGTTAACACACCTGATTGAAAGAGAATATACTTTCCTGTCACCGGTGCATGGCACCCAATTCCAATTGGATTACTTTCTCATCTCCCATAGTTAAGTGGCACATGCCCAGGATTCCCATATATTGGAAGGCGGTCTTTCGGACCATTCCCCAACCCAATTAGCTGTCCAAGTGGGCTTGGTGCACCCGGGTCGCAAACCATGGTGATTTGCGGTTCACCACTATCACGCCCCACAAGGTAAAACACAGGTACGAGCTCACACGTCCACCTACGTCCAGAATAACCTAGGCTCCAGAGACTCCAAGAGGATCATTTGGGCAGTGGCCAAGGCAACCATACGTGGACAAATGATGAGAGATGCGGCGTTGGCAAACAGAGGAAGGAAAGCACAAGTGGCTCTGGAAAATGATATAAGGCAACTAACGGGGCAATACACAGACCTCCCATTCCTCCCCATGCGTAGACGCTTGGAACGCGCCTGCATGGCTTTAAACGAGCTATATACCTCCCAGGCCGAAAACGCATTGCAACGCATACAAGGAAGACATTACGAGCAAGGGGAGAAGACTCGTGGCAGCACAACTCCGCCGGAGAACGGCAGCCCTAGCCATACCGGCCCTTAACGCCCACACAGGAGAGACAATAAAACATCCTCAGGAAATAGTCAATGAATTTGCATCCTACTACCAACAGCTATACACCCCTGAATCAACATCCACACCCGACAAATGGACCCATCTGGGCCTTTCCATGTGGGGCAAGGCACAGGCGGTGAGAATGGTCACGATACCACGCTCCACCTACGTTTTAGGTCTCCTACCCTTACAAGTGCCTCTTTCAACACTATGATCAATTGACACACCAATCAGAACTTTTGTGTGTAGCTCTACATGCCCATGACTTTCACCAGCTAAACTAATGGCGCGCCACTCCCACAGGGGAATGAGACTCCCCTCGGTGGAGAATTATGCCGTAGCTCTACAACTGTCACAATTGGCCAATTTACTGCCTGGACTGACGGAGTTGCCGCATTAGGTATCAGTGGAGAAATCGCTGCTTTCCCATGGAGGATGCCTCAGCGGGCTCTACTGCGCTGCCTCCTCAGTCCCTAGCACAACGAATCCGATTTTGAAGGCGGTACGTGCGGTGTCGAGGAGAGCTCACCGTCTACTTGGAGTTGACCCTTTTTTACACACCCAGGCCCCTCTATGGAACAATGATAGCTTGCAAATAGGGTGAAAGGTTTTCATCTGGCCGCAGTGGAGTGGAGTTGGCATTGTCCATCTGGCCCAGATCCTAGAGGATGGAGTGATCAAACCCTTTGCCACGCCGCAGGAGGACTTCAGTCTCCATCCACAACAGGAATGGCTCTACCTGCAACTCAAACATTGTCTACAGCAAAATACAGATATCATCCGTTGGGGTCTTCAGACTTAGCCCGTGGTATCCTATCTTAAGACATGAGGGAAAGGCAAAGGCATTATGGCAGGCCTCTATGAGGTCATCACACGTCACCAATACTCGCAACCTCTCCTGGAAAAACTACGCCTGCAATGGCAAGCTTCCCTACGGCGGACCTTTGATGCAGAAGACTGGACAGACATACTGGATGCTCTCGATAGGGGTACCCGCGAAACTCGCTTAAAATTCTGTCTCTTCAAGATCATCCATGACTGGTACTGGACTCCGGTGAAGTTACACAGGGCAGGGCTTCTTCCACACGCGAAATGCTGGCGCTGCAATTTGCTCCACATTCTCATTGGATGCCCATCGGTCCAGCCCTTATGGGAAGCTGTGGGACTTACTTTGACTACCTCAGTGTAGCTTTGAACACCACTGCCCCCCTCTCTTATCATGATGCACGATATGGATTTCCTCCCGACCCTGTCAGGACCACACTAAAGACTGCTGCACACGGCACTAGCCACCGCAAAAATCTGTATCCTCTGTCATTGGAGATCAGATGACCCTCCCACCCCGGATGAAGGGCTAGTGACAATGATTCACATAGCCGCACACAAGAGAGTCATCTATAACCTACAGGATCAGGCTGCCCTGTTTCATCAGGTGTGGGCTCCCTTCCTCGAAGACCCTCCACCACCTCTTGCTCACCGCTAGCCTCCTTTGCTACCAACCCTTCCCCGTCCTTATTCTAGATGCCCCATAGTGGTATCCTGGCTGCCTCCCCTCAGTCCTCCTCCGCCCTCCACCTCCCCCCCCCATGTACCTTTCACATATCTGCTTACTACCACCCCATATCTCCTACACCCCTCCCTTGTCCCATCCTTCCTCCCTCTCCTCCCCCCTTGCTCCAACTTACCCCCCCTTTGTTTCTGTTTCCTAGACACCAGTTTCTACCCTCTAAAACCCAACCTATCTTCCCCCATATCTATCCATCTCTATCATCTTTCTCCCATCATGAAGGGATGATCTGCTACATAGCTGCGAAGACCTTTAGCATTTAGCACCCACCCCCGGGTACCGCCGTACAGTTGCAACACTACACTACCACATTACCCATCATCATATGTCACAAATCAACAGCCCGTACCTCAGCTATCAATCTCCTCTCCCTTCCCTTTTCCTCTTCTTTTCTGCTGCTATCCCATCCCCACTTTTCCATTCATTAGTCGTCATTGTCCTTTTATATTGCTTAGATCTACCAGTGACTGTGTTTAGCCCATCCCGTTACCCATAAGTTACATTTTGTACGATTTCCAAAATAGTACGGGGACTTAGATCCCCTTTTCTGTTCTGTATCATTCCACATTATTGATAATAAAAATAATTACAAAACAGGAGATCAGTTGGTCAGCAAGAATTCAGGATTCAGCATCAAAGTTCAGAAACGCAAAGTCTTTAAGAAACTCGAAAGAATAGAGGTAAACCCTCAAGAAGGACAGAGAGAATTGCGGCCTCTCCTCGCAGTGCAATCCTGTTAAGTTAAATTCCCTAAAACTATTTCTCAAGTCCCTATTGTCAAGGGATCTCATGTTCACATTTTGTTCAATAAAACAAAAACTTAAAATGTATGAATTCTACCACTACTCCGTTTACATGTCGCTGATTGGTTTCTCTTGCAATGTTCTCATCATCCGGCTCATCAGGTAACAATATTGTTCCAGTTTATAATCCAGTCAGTGTATCCATTGTATCCTCCTGAGAAAGTTAGTGTCACACACATTACATTCATAATGTTACATTCTAGCAAGAACACCATCTTCTAGCAATCGGTTCTCATGAGAAAGATTTTAGCTACGAGCACATTTACACAATACAATGGAAAATCACAGTTTAACTCTCTAGGACAGCCATTTTATTAAACGTTAAATGCAGCTTGACATGAGGCCTGGCAATTAGGTCAAGACCTCCACTAAGTTAAGGCATATAATTAATAAAGCTAGTACATGATGCATAACTCTTAATATGACATATTACTACATTAATCTAACATATACCCAACAATTCATATCAATAAACTATTAATGAGTACACTTCGTGAACATTGGCGGCCACTCGTCGTGATCACATCTTCAAATGCGTTCATTAATTTTTTATGTTATTACATTTTCTATGCAAATCCATTACTCAGAATATATGAACACTCAATAATTTTAATTAAAATACCTGTGCTAGCAGAAGCAGGTGCTGAGACGGGTCCCTATCAGGCTCTCTATTACTGCCCTCAGCCTTAGGTTCTTAGCTCTGTAGCAGGACCACCCTGCGCTGGCTTTGATGTAACTTCAAGGAGGCTCCTTATAAACTTTTTTCACAGTCTCATCATCATAACTGAAGCGTTTGCAATATTATGTACAAGGAAGTGTAGGAGGCTGGACTGGCTTGTAGTGAGTACCAAGGGGTACTTACACCTTGCACCAGGCCCAGGTATCCCTTATTAGTGTATAGGGTGTCTAGCAGCTTAGGCTGATAGATAATGGTAGCTTAGCAGAGCAGCTTAGGCTGAACTAGGAGACGTGTGAAGCTACCACAGTACCACTAGTGTCATTTGCACAATATCATAAGAAAACACAATACACAGTTATACTAAAAATAAAGGTACTTTATTTTTATGACAATATGCCAAAAGTATCTCAGTGAGTACCCTCAGTAGGAGGATAGCAAATATACACAAGATATATGTACACAATACCAAAATATGCAGTAATAGCAATAGAAAACAGTGCAAACAATGTATAGTCACAATAGAATGCAATGGGGGCACATAGGGATAGGGGCAACACAAACCATATACCCTAGAAGTGGAATGCGAACCACGAATGGACCCCAAACCTATGTGAGCTTGTAGAGGGTCGCTGGGACTATTAGAAAACAGTGAGGGTTAGAAAAATAGCCCACCCCAAGACCCTGAAAAGTGAGTGCAAAGTGCACTAAAGTTCCCCAAAGGACACAGAAGTCGTGATAGGGGAATTCTGCAGGAAAGACCAACACCAGCAATGCAACAACAGTGGATTTCCGGACCTGAGTACCTGTAAGACAAGGGGACCAAGTCCAAGAGTTGTGACAGTGTCGAGAGTGGGCAGGAGCCCAGGAAATGCCAGCTGAGGGTGCAAGGAAGCTGCCACCTGGTGGAAGAAGCTTGGTGTTTTGCAAGAACGAAGAGGACTAGGAACTTCCCCTTTGGAGGATGGATGTCCCATGTCGTGAAGAAGCTTGCAGAGGTTTTCCAATGCAGAAAGACTGTAAACAAGCCTTGCTAGCTGCAAGGGTCGCGGTTAGGGTTTTTGGATGCTGCTGTGGCCCAGGAGGGACCAGGATGTCGCCACTTAGATGAGGAGACAGAGGAGGCGCCCAGCAAGTCAGGGAGCCCTCACAGAAACAGGCAGCACCCGCAGAAGTACTGGAACAGGCACTTAGAAGAGGAGTGAACCGGAGTCCATGCGAAGTCACAAAAGGGAGTCCCTCGATGCCGGAGGACAACTCAGGAGGTTGTGCACTGCAGGTTAGAGTGTCTGGGACCCAGGCTTGGCTGTGCAAAAAGGAAATCCTGGAAGAGTGCACAGGAGCCGGAGCAGCTGCAAATCACGTGGTACCCAGCAATGCAGTCTAGTGTGGGGAGGCAAGGACTTACCTCCACCAAACTTGGACTGAGGGTCACTGGACTGTGGGAGTCACTTGGACAGAGTGCTGAGTTACAGGGACAACGCTCGTCTTGCTGAGAGGGGACCCAGAGAACCGGTGATGCAGTCTTTTGTTGCCTGCGGTTGCAGGGGGAAGATTCCGTCAACCCACGGGAGATTTCTTCAGAGCTCCTGGTGCAAGAAGGAGGCAGGCTACCCCCAGAGCATGCACCACCTGGAAACAGTCGAGAAAGCCGGCAGGATGAAGCAATACAAGGTTGCTAGTAGTCATCTGGCTACTTTGTTGCGGTTTTGCAGGCGTCCTGAGCAGTCAGCGGTCGATCCTTTGGCAGAACGTGAAGAGGGAGATGCAGAGGAACTCTGGTGAGCTCTTGCATTCGGTATCTGAAGAATTCCCCAAAGCAGAGACCCTAAATATCCAGAAAAGGAGGTTTGGCTACCTAGGAAGGAGGATTGGCTACTAAGAGAGGTAAGAACCTATCAGAAGGAGTCTCTGACGTCACCTGCTGGTAGTGGCCACTCAGAGCAGTCCAGTGTGCCAGCAACACCTCTGAATCCAAGATAGCAGAGGTCTGGGGCACACTGGAGGAGCTCTGGGCACCTCCCCTGGGAGGTGCAGGTCAGAATAGTGGTCACTCCCCTTTCCTTTGTCCAGTTTCGTGCCAGAGCAGGGCTGGGGGATCCCTAAATCGGTGTAGACTGGCTTATGCAGAGATGGCCAGCGTCTGTGCCCATCAAAGCATTTCCAGAGGCTGGGGGAGGCTACTCCTCCCCAGCCTTCACACCTATTTCCAAAGGGAGAGGGTGTTACACCCTCTCTCAGAGGAAATCCTTTGTTCTGCCTTCCTGGGCCAGGGCTGTCTGGACCCCAGGAGGGCAGAAACCTGTCTGAGGGGTTGGCAGCAGCAGCATTGGAGACCCCGGAAAGGCAGTTTGGTAGTACCCGGGTTCTGTGATAGAGACTCGGGGGATCATGGAATTTTCCCCCCAATGCCAGAATGGCATTGGGGTGACAATTCCATGATCTTAGACATGTTACATGGCCATGTTCGGAGTTACCATTGTGACGCTATACATAGATAGTGACCCATGTATAGTGCACGCGTGTAATGATGTCCCCGCACTCACAAAGTCCGGGGAATTTGCCCTCGACGATGTGGGGGCACCTTGGCTAGTGCCAGGGTGCCCTCACACTAAGTAACTTTGCACCCAACCTTCACCAGGTGAAAGTTAGACATATAGGTGACTTATAAGTTACTTAAGTGCAGTGGTAAATGGCTGTGAAATAACGTGGACGTTATTTCACTGAGGCTGCAGTGGTAGGCCTGTGTAAGAATTGTCAGAGCTCCCTATGGGTGGCAAAATAAATGCTGTAGCCCATAGGGATCTCCTGGAACCCCAATACCCTGGGTACCTCAGTACCATATACTAGGGAATTAAAAGGGTGTACCAGTATGCCAATGTGAATTGATGAAATTGGTCACTAGCCTGTTAGTGACAATTTGGAAAACAGAGAGAGCATAACCACTGAGGTTCTGATTAGCAGAGCCTCAGTGAGACAGTTAGTCACTACACAGGGAACACATTCAGGCACACATATGAGCACTGGGGCCCTGGCTGGCAGGGTCCCAGTGACACATACAACTAAAACAACATATATACAGTGAAATATGGGGGTAACATGCAGGCAAGATGGTACTTTCCTACAGTAGCCAATCCCCCTCTCATGGCCATTTAGGGTCTCTCCTGTGGGTTCTCTTCAGATTCTACTTACAAGTTTCCAGCAGCATTCCTCTGCAACTACTACTTCATCCTCTGACCTTGGATCGACCGCAGACTGCTCCAGGAACCGCTGTAACAGCAACAAAATATTCAGAAGGGATATCTTTGCTCTGCAACTTCAGCTCCAGCCAGCAAATGCAACAGTTTCCACGGTGTGCACACCCTGAGGACTCCCTGTCTTCACCCTGCACCAGAAGGACCGAAGAAATCTCCAGTGAGGGGACTGAGTCACTCCCCTTCTCATGCGGGCACCTTCTAAGTCAAGGACCGGTTCTCTTGGACTCCTCTCCTGGCGACGAGCGTGCTCCTTGGAACACAGAGGGTGGACCCCATCGACACAGACTGTCCTGAGGTCCTGCTGTCGCAATTTAAAGGAGGAAAGACCTTGCCTTCCCCCAGAACAACAGTACCTCGTGCACTGCGTCTTCTTCACTTCCTGAGGCCTCTGTGCACCATTTGCAAAATTCCTTTGTGCACAGCCTGGCCCAGGTCCCCAGCACTCTATCCTGCGACGCTCAACTCGCTGAGTTGGTCTCCGGCGGTGTGGGACCTTCCTTTGTAGTGCGGCAAAAACTACATTTTGCAGCTCCTTTGTCCCCATGTCCCGGGACTCCTGTGGGTGCTATCTGGTGCTCTGAGGGCTCCCTGAAGTGCTGAGAGCCCCCTCTTCCTCCTCACGTAGAGTTGAGGCCCCAATGTCCCTCCGGGGTCCAGATAGCGCTAGTTCATGCAAAACATGACTTTGCCAGAATCAAGGCTTGTTGGAGGAATCCAGTGCCAAAACTCGCCTGCATCCAGCTTCACAACGTGGGACATTCTTTGCGTCATTCAGGAACCCGCTGGCATCTTCCAAGGGTGAATTTCTGCAGTCTTCGTCCATCCGGGGACTCTTCCTTTGCACCCTCTTCTGGGTTGGCAGGGGCTCCTGTCCTTCCTGGAACCTCTTTCGACTTCTGGACTTGGTCTCCTTCTTTTGCAGGTCGTCAGGTCCAGGAATCCACTGTTTGTTGTTTGCAGACTTGGTTGGTTCTTGTAATAATCCCAATCACGAGGTGTAGTGTGTCCTAAGGAAACTTGCAGTACTTTACTCCAACTTCTCTGGGCTCTGGGGTGGGGTATTTTACTTACCTTTACTGTATTCTTACTCTCCCAGTGATTCTGCACACACTACACTTGTCTAGGGGGGAATTTGTGATTCGCATTTCCCTTTCTTAGTATATGGTTTGAGTTGCCCCCTACACCTATTTTCTCCCATTGCATTCTAAAGCATTTCCCATTATTTGCACTATCCGATGTCTAATTACTTACCTTATTTTGGTGCCTAGTGTATATATTGTGTATAACACTTACCTCCAGAAGGAATATTGCCTCTAAGATATTTTTGGTACTGTGTCACCCAAATAAACGACCTTTATTTTTGGTAACACTGAGTATTGTCTTTACTTGTGTATAAGTTCTGTGTAACTATAAGTGGTATTGCATGAGCTTTGCATGTCTTCTAGTTCAGCCTAAGCTGCTCTGCTATAGCTACCTCTATCAGCCTAAGCTGCTAGAACACTACTACTTCATTAATAAGGGATAACTGGGCCTATTTTAAGGTGTAAGAACCCAAGGTACCCACTACAAACCAGGCCAGCCTCCTACATTGGTGGTGCAGCGGTGGGATAAGTACTTGCAATTGCTTTACCGCTTTGTTACTGGTGCTTTTCACAAGAAAAGCTTGCTCCAATACTTAGAGCATAAATAATATATGCCTAGATGTAATTTTCTAACTTTCTAAAAAGTTCTTTAAAACTTTGCAAAAGTTTTTACAAAGTTCTGAAACGTTTTCTTCTTTTCTCTAAAAAGTTAGCTCTGTTATTCTACTAACGTTTTACTCACTTTCCTAAACTTTTTTTCCTTCAATATGTCCTCTGTAGAAGCTACCCCTAGGGTGGTCAAAACTACCTATGAGAATCTAAATTTAAAAAGTTTGAGGTGTCTCTGTGTTGAAAGAAGTTTAAGGATTGGGAAGAACCCCAATAAGGAGTTCCTCTTAAATCTTCTCCTCCAAGATGACCAGGGACTCAGCACTGGTCCCGATCAGACAGGGGAAGAGGTAGAGGATGATTCCAACCAAGAGGGCTCAGATGAGCAAACTGACAATCCTGGGGAGGGTCCTTCCACAGATTTATCTGTTAACAAGCCCCTTAGTACAACTGGGAGTGGGAAGGGTTCACACACTAATAGGGCTCCCTTCACTCCTAGAAGCCAGGTCACTAGGGTGGCCCCTGTTAGAGATAGATCTTCCTCTGCACATTCCAATGTTACCTCTGTTTCAGAGGCATCCCGCACATCTAATCCTGAGGATCAGTCCCTAGATAGGGAACTCAGAAAGCTGAGGTTAGAGGAGGCCAGACTGAGGCTAATGTAGCAACAGTTGGCCTTAGACAGGGAATCCCTGGCTGTGGAAAAGGAAAGGCAGGGTTTGTGGTTAGTTCCCCATGGTGGCAGCAGTAGTTTCAGAACTTCAAATGTCAGGGAACCTTAATTTGACTCCAGGAATCGGCATAAAGTTGTCCCTCCTTACAAGGATGGTGATGACATCTATAAGTGGTTTGCTGCATTTGAGAGGGCCTGTAAAGTTCAGAGGGTCCCTCACGTACAGTGGGCTGCTATCCTGTGGCTATCCTTCTCTGGTAAGGGGAAAGAAAGACTCCATATTGTCAGAGAGGATGATGCAGATAATTACCAAATTCTTAAAAGTGCACTCTTGGATGGTCTGGGCTTAACCATTGAGCAATACAGGATGAAGTTCAGAGAGACCAGAAAGGAGTCATCACAGGACTGGACAGACTTTGTAGACTGTTCTGTGAAGGCCCTAGAAGGTTGGTTAAATGGAAGTAAGGTGGCTGACTAAGAAAGCCTATATAACTTGATTCTGAGAGAGCATATTTTGAATATCTGTGTGTCTGACTTGTTACATCAGCATCTTGTGGACTCAGATCTGGCCTCTCCCCAAGAAATGGGAAAGAAGGCAGACAAATGGGTCAGAACAAGGGTGAGCAGAAAAGCTCATACAGGGGGTGACAAGGACAGCAAGAAGAAGGATGGTAAGCCACATGACAAGGGTGGGGACAAAGATAAAAAATCATCAGAGTCATCGTCAGGCCCACAACAATCCTCTGAGGGTGGTGGGTCCAAATCCTCTTCTCACAAAGACAAGAAACCTTGGTGTTAAATGTGTAAAGCCAAAGGCCATTGGGCAACTGATCCTCATTGTCCAAAAAGAAACACCAAACCTCCCACCACCACAACCCCAACCGCAACCACTAGTGACCCAAGTAATAGCAGTGGTGGTGGGAAGAGCACTACGAATAGCCAATCAAAGGGTGTAGCTGGGCTCACCATTGGTAATGTAGTTGGGGTTGGTCTAGTTAGGGAGATCACTCAGGCTGTTTTAGTCTCTGATGGTGGCATTGACCTAGCCAGTTTAGTTGCGTGTCCCCTTAATATGGATAAGTACAAACAGCTACCCCTAATTAATGGTGTTCAGGTTGAGGCCAACAGGGACACAGGTGCCAGTGTCACAATAGTGATAGACAAACTCGTTTCCCCTGAGCAGCACTTACTTGGTCACCAGTACCAAGTGACAGATGCCCATAGCAACAGTGTTAGCCACCCCATGGCTGTTGTGAATCTCAGCGGGGGGTTTGCTGGTCCAAAGAAAGTTGTGGTAGCCACTGATTTACCTGTAGAATGTCTGCTACGCAATGATTTGGACACTTCAGTTTGGGCTGATGTGGAGTTGTGGCCCATGCAGCAATGCGGGGCATTCCTGGGCATATCTTTGCTCTTACCAGGGCTCAGGCCAAGAAGCAAAGAGGACAGGGAAACTTGGATCCTGGAATAATGGAGCAAGTGCTTCCAAAAACTAGGGGTAAGAAGGGCGAACCCTTGTCCACTATCCCTCCCTCCAAAGATGATTCCTCTTTTGAGAAAGAGGAATTCTCTCCCAGTGCAGAACCTACACCAGAGGAGCTGGAAGCTGATACACCTGCCCTTTTGGGTGCAGGGGGGGCTGCCAGGGAAGAGCTGAGTGTGGCACAGCAAACCAGTCCCACATTGGAGGGTGTCAGACAGCAAGCTGTCAAGCAGCAAAATGGGGATGTCAGTGACAGTCACAGAGTTTACTGGGAGAATATTCTCCTCTATACTGAAGCAAGGGATCCTAAACCTGGTGCCACCAGGAGACTGGTCATGCCCCTTCAGTACAGGAAATTCCTCCTAACTCTTGCTCATGACATTCCCTTGGCTGGGCATTTAGGCTGGAGTAAAACATGGGACAGACTTGTTCCACATTTTCACTGGCCCCATATGTCAGAAGACACAAAGGAGTTTTGTCGCTCCTGTGTCACCTGCCAAGCCAGTGGCAAGACTGGTGGCACCCCAAAGGCCCCCTAGATCCCACTGCCAGTGGTTGGGGTGCCCTTTGAAAGGGTAGGAGTTGACGTTGTTGTCCCCCTTGACCCTCCAACAGCTTCTGGCAATAGATTCATCCTTGTGGTGGTGGGCCATGCCACAAGGTATCTAGGAGCTAGCCCCTTAAGGACCACTACAGCTCCTACAGTGCCAAAAGCTCTCCTGGGAATCTATTCCAGGGTGGGTTTCCCTAAGGAGGTCGTATCAAACAGACATAGTAACTTCATCTCTGCATACCTCAAAGCAATGTGGAAGGAGTGTGGTGTTACCTACAAGTTCACCACCCTTTATCATCCACAAACTAACGGATTGGTTGAGAGGTTTAATAAAACTCTCAAAGGCATGATCATTGGACTCTCTGAAAAACTCAGAAGGAGATGGGATGTCCTCTTGCCATACCTCTTTTTTGCCTACAAGGAGGTACCCCAAAAAGGAGTGGGCTACAGCCCCTTTGAACTCCTATTTGGTCATCCTGTTAGGTGTCCCCTTGCTCTTGTTAAGGAGAGTTGGGAACAACATTTAAAATCACCAAAGCAAGACGCTGTAAACTATGTACGTGGCCTAAGAAGTAGGATGGCTGAGTACATGAAAAAGGCCACTAAAAACCTTCAGGACAGCCAAGAGCTCCAAAAGCAATGGCATGACCAAAAGGCTGTCCTGACAGAGTGCCACCCAGGACAAAAGGTGTGGGTTTTGGAGCCTGTAGCTGCAAGAGCACTCCAGGACAAATGGAGTGGACCCCATCTCATTGTAGAAAAGAAAGGTGAGGCCACCTATCTGCTGCACCTGGGCACTGCTAGAAGCCCCCTTAGGGTACTTCATGTCAACCGCCTGAAACCTTACTATGACAGGGCTGACTTAACCCTGCTTATGGCTACAGATGATGGGCAGGAGGAAGAGGGTGACCCTCTCCCTGACCTCTTCTCCAACACTGAAGCTGATGGCTTAGTGGAAGAAGTGGTTCTTGGAGACTACCTTACTGCTGAGCAGAAGGAAGACTGTAAAAATCTCCTTTTACAGTTTTCTGAACTCTTCTCACTCACACCTGGTACAGCTTCTTGGTGTGAACATACAATTGACACTGGAGACAGTTTACCTGTCAGAAGTAAAATTTACAGGCAACCTGACCATATCAGAGATTGCATAAAATCAGAAGTTCAGAAAATTTTGGTCTTTTGAGTTATTGAGGTTTCTGATAGCCCCTGGGCCAGCCCAGTGGTGCTTGACCCCAAACCGCATAGTAAAGAAGGAAAGAGAGAAATGCGGTTTTGTGTGGACTATAGGGGTCTTAATACAGTAACCAAAACTGATGCTCACCCTATACCCAGGGCAGATGAGCTAATAGATACACTGGCATCTGCCAAGCATATAAGCACCTTTGATTTGACGGCAGGGTATTGGCAGGACAAAATGTCAGAGGATGCTAAAGCAAAAACTGCATTATCTACCATAGGAGGACATTATCAATTTACTGTTATGCCCTTTGGTTTGGAAAATGCACCTGACACTTTTCAGAGGCTGGTGAATACAGTCCTGCAAGGTTTGGAAGCTTTCAGTGCAGCATACTTAGATGATATTGCTGTATTTAGCTCCACCTGGGATGTCCACCTCTGGAACGTTTTGGAGGCCCTGCAAAAGGCAGGCCTAACTATCAAGGCTTCAAAGTGCCAGGTATGGCAGAGGAAGGTGGTTTATCTGGGCCACCTGGTGGGTGGAGAACAGATTGAACCACTACAGGGGAAGATTCAGACCATTATGGACTGGGCTCCCCGTACCACACAGACCCAGGTCAGAGCCTTCTTAGGTCGCACTGGATATTACAGGAGGTTCCTTAAGAACTATGGCTCTATTGCAGCCCCTCTTAATGACCTCACCAGTAAGAAAATGCCTAAAAAGGTATTGTGGACAGCTAGCTGTCAGAAAGCTTTTGAGGAGCTAAAGCAGGCAATGTGCTCTGCACTTGTCTTAAAGAGCCCAAACTACTCCCAGAAATGCATTGTCCAAACAGATGTTTCTGAATTAGGGGTAGCACTGTACTATCACAACTTAACTCTGAGGGCCAGCATCAACCTTTTGCTTTCATTAGCAGGAGGTTGACCCCTAGAGAAAAATGTTGGTCTGCCATAGAGAGGGAGGCCTTTGCTGTGGTCTGGGCCTTGAAGAAGCTGATACCCTACTTGTTTGGGACTCACTTCATAGTTCAGACAGACCACAAACCTCTCTTATGGTTAAAACAAATGAAAGGTGAAAACCCTAAACTGTTGACGTGGTCCTACAGGGGATGGACTTTACAGTGGAACATAGACTGATCAGCAGCTCCTTGATAACACAAGACTTCATAGGATATCTCAAGGACCGTTTGTAGGAGGCTGGACTGGCTTGTAGTGAGTACCAAGGGGTACTTACACCTTGCACCAGGCCCAGGTATCCCTTATTAGTGTATAGGGTGTCTAGCAGCTTAGGCTGATAGATAATGGTAGCTTAGCAGAGCAGCTTAGGCTGAACTAGGAGACGAGTGAAGCTCCTACAGTACCACAAGTGTCATATGCACAATATCATAAGAAAACACAATACACAGATATACTAAAAATAAAGGTACTTTATTTGTATGACAATATGCCAAAGTATCTCATTGAGTACCCTCAGTATAAGGATAGCAAATATACACAAGATATATGTACACAATACCAAAAATATGTAGTATAGTATTAGAAAACAGTGCAAACAATGTATAGTTACAATAGGATGCAATGGGGACACATAGGGATAGGGGCAACACAAACCATATACTCCAAAAGTGGAATGCGAACCACGAATGGACCCCAAACCTATGTGACCTTGTAGAGGGTCGCTGGGACTGTAAGAAAACAGTGAGGGTTAGAAAAATAGCCCACCCCAAGACCCTGAAAAATGAGTGCAAAGTGCACTAAAGTTCCCCAAAGAGCACAGAAGTCGTGATAGGGGAACTCTGCAGGAAAGACCAACACCAGCAATGCAACAACGATGGGTTTCCAGACTGGAGTACCTGTGGAATAAGGGGACCAAGTCCAAAAGTCACGATCAAGTCGAGAGTGGGCAGGTGCCCAGGAAATGCCAGCTGTGGGAGCAAAGAAGCTGCTACTGGACAGTAGAAGCTGAGGATTCTGCAGGAACGACAAGGGCTAGAAACTTCCCCTTTGGAGGATGGATGCCCCACGCCGTGGAGAGTCGTGCAGAGGTGTTTTCCTGAAGAAAGACCGCAAACAAGCCTTGCTAGCTGCAAGTAGTGCGGTTAGGGTTTTTGGATGCTGCTGTGGCCCAGGAGGGACCAGGATGTCGCCAATTGCGTCAGGGGACAGAGGGGGCACCCAGCAAGACAAGGAGCCCTCTCAGAAGCTGGCAGCACCTGCAGAAGTGCCAGAACAGGCACTACAAAGAGGAGTGAAACGGTGCTCACCTGAAGTTGCACAAAGGAGTCCCACGCCGCCGGAGGACAACTCAGGAGGTCGTGCAATGCAGGTTAGAGTGCCGTGGACCCAGGCTTGGCTGAGCACAAAGGATTTCCACCGGAAGTGCACAGAGGCCGGAGTAGCTGCAAAAGTCGCGGTTCCCAGCAATGCAGTCTGGCGTAGGGAGGCAAGGACTTACCTCCACCAAACTTGGACTGAAGAGTCACTGGACTGTGGGAGTCACTTGGACAGAGTTGCTGGATTCAAGGGACCTTGCTCGTCGTGCTGAGAGGAGACCCAGGGGACCGGTGATGCAGTTCTTTGGTGCCTGCTGTAGCAGGGGGAAGATTCCGTCGACCCAAGGGAGATTTCTTCGGAGCTTCTAGTGCAGAGAGGAGGCAGACTACCCCCACAGCATGCACCACCAGGAAAACAGTCGAGAAGGCGGCAGGATCAGCGTTACAGAGTTGCAGTAGTCGTCTTCGCTACTTTGTTGCAGTTTTGCAGGCTTCCAGCGCGGTCAGCAGTCGATTCCTTGGCAGAAGGTGAAGAGAGAGATGCAGAGGAACTCTGATGAGCTCTTGCATTCGTTATCTAAGGAAATCCCCAAAGCAGAGACCCTAAATAGCCAGAAAAGAGGGTTTGGCTACTTAGGAGAGAAGATAGGCTAGCAACACCTGAAGGAGCCTATCAGAAGGAGTCTCTGACGTCACCTGCTGGCCGTGGCCACTCAGAGCAGTCCAGTGTGCCAGCAGCACCTCTGAGGGTTCCCTGAACCGGTGTAGACTGGCTTATGCAGAAATGGGCACCATCTGTGCCCATTAAAGCATTTCCAGAGGCTTGGGGAGGCTACTCCTCCCCTGCCTTAACACCTTTTTCCAAAGGGAGAGGGTGTAACACCCTCTCTCTGAGGAAGTCCTTTGTTCTGCCATCCTGGGCCAAGCCTGGCTGGACCCCAGGAGGGCAGAAACCTGTCTGAGGGTTTGGCAGCAGCAGCATCTGCAGTGAAACCCCGGGAAAGGCAGTTTGGTAGTACCCGGGTCTGAGCTACAGACCCGTGGGATCATGGGATTGTGCCAACAATGCCAGGATGGCATAGAGGGGGCAATTCCATGATCATAGACATGTTACATGGCCATATTCGGAGTTACCATTGTGAAGCTACACATAGGTATTGACCTATGTGTAGTACACACGTGTAATGGTGTCCCCGCACTCACAAAGTCAGGGGAATTTGCCCTGAATAATGTGGGGGCACCTTGGCTAGTGCCAGGGTGCCCACACACTAAGTAACCTTGCACCTAACCTTTACCAGGTAAAGGTTAGACATATAGGTGACTTATAAGTTACTTAAGTGCAGTGGTAAATGGCTGTGAAATAACGTGGACGTTATTTCACTCAGGCTGCAGTGGCAGGCCTGTGTAAGAATTGTCAGAGCTCCCTATGGGTGGCAAAAGAAATGCTGCAGCCCATAGGGATCTCCTGGAACCCCAATACCCTGGGTACCTCAGTACCATATACTAGGGAATTATAAGGGTGTTCCAGTATGCCAATGTAAATTGGTGAAATTGGTCACTAGCCTGTTAGTGACAATTTGGAAAGAAATGAGAGAGCATAACCACTGAGGTTCTGGATAGCAGAGCCTCAGTGAGACAGTTAGTCATAACACAGGTAACACATTCAGGGCACACTTATGAGCACTGGGGCCCTGGCTGGCAGGGTCCCAGTGACACATACAACTAAAACAACATATATACAGTGAAAAATGGGGGTAAAATGCCAGGCAAGATGGTACTTTCCTACACAACCCCCCCCCCAAACGAAGGACAATAAGACTAGTCATTACCTGATGGGTCTTCGTTGTCTAAGTGGAAATATCTGGAGAGTCCATCTGCATTGGAGTGGGTACTCCCAGGTCTATGTTCCACTGTGTAGTCCATTCCCTGTAGGGATATGGACCACCTCAACAATTTAAGATTTTCACCTTTCATTTGTTTTAGCCAAAGTAGAGGTTTGTGGTCTGTCTGAACAGTGAAGTGAGTGCCAAACAGGTATGGCCTCAACTTCTTCAGTGCCCAGACCACAGCAAAGGCCTCCCTCTCTATGGCAGACCAACGCTTTTCTCTAGGGGTCAACCTCCTGCTGATAAAAGCAACAGGTTGATCCTGGCCCTCAGAATTAAGTTGTGATAAGACTGCCCCTACCCCTAATTCAGATGCATCAGTTTGGACAATGAATTTTTTGGAGTAACAGGGGCTTTTCAGGACAGGTGCAGAGCACATGGCCTGCTTCAGCTCCTCAAAAGCTTTCTGACAGCTAGCTGTCCACAATACCTTCTTAGGCATTTTCTTAGAAGTGAGGTCATTAAGAGGGGCTGCAATGGAGCCATAGTTCTTTATGAACCTCCTATAGTACCCAGTGAGGCCTAAAAAGGCTCTCACCTGAGTATGAGTAGTAGGGGGAACCCAATCTATAATAGTTTGGATTTTCCCCTGAAGTGGTGCAATCTGTTCCCCACCAACCAGGTGCCCCAGATAAACCACCTTTCCCTGCCCTATCTGGCACTTTGAAGCCTTGATAGTGAGACCTGCCTTTTGCAGGGCCTCTAAAACTTTCCATAGGTGGACCAGGTGATCATCCCACCTGGAGCTAAAGACAGCTATATGATCTAGATATGCTGCACTAAAAGAGTCCAGCCCTTGCAGGACTGTGTTCACCAACCTCTGAAAAGTGGCAGGTGCATTTTTCAATCCAAAAGGCATTACTGTGAATTGGTAATGGCCTCCAATGGTTGAAAATGCAGTTTTTGCTTTTGCATCTTCTGATAATTTGATCTGCCAATACCCTGCAGTCAAGTCAAAAGTGCTTAGATACTTGGCAGATGCCAGTGTATCTATGAGCTCATCTGCCCTGGGTATAGGGTGAGCATCAGTTTTGGTTACCTGGTTGAGACCTCTGTAGTCAACACAAAAACGCATTTCCTTCTTTCCATCCTTGGAATGAGGTTTTGGTACAAGTACCACAGGAGAAGCCCATGGACTTTCAGAGTGCTCAACCACTCCCAGTTCAAGCATTTTCTGCACCTCTTGCTTTATGCAGTCTCTGACATGGTCAGGCTGCCTATAGATCTTACTTTTGACAGGCAAGCTGTCTCCAGTATCTATAGTGTGCTCACACCAAGAAGTGGTACCTGGCACAGTAGAGAAGAGTTCAGAAAACTGACCCAGGAGATTTATGCAGTGGTCTTTCTGCTCAGCAGTAAGACAATCTGCCAGTACTACACCTTCCACTAGAGCATCTTGTTCTGTGGAAGAGAAGAGATCAGGGAGAGGGTCACTCTCATCTTCCTGTCCCTCATCAGTTGCCATGAGCAGGGTGAGATCAGCCCTGTCATAGTAGGGTTTCAGGCGATTGACATGGAGCACCCTAAGGGGACTCCTGGCAGTGCCTAAGTCAACTAAGTAGGTGACTTCACCTTTTTTCTCAACAATTATGTGGGGTCCACTCCATTTATCTTGGAGTGCTCTTGGGACCACAGGCTCCAAGACCCACACTTTCTGCCCTGGTTGGTACTGAACCAAAACAGCCTTCTGGTCATGCCATTGCTTTTGGAGCTCTTGGCTGGCCTGAAGGTTTTTACTGGCCTTTTTCATGTACTCAGCCATCCTTGATCTGAGGCCAAGTACATGGTCCACTATGTCTTGCTTTGGAGCTTTTAAAGGTTGTTCCCAACCCTCCTTAACAAGTGTTAGAGGACCTCTCACAGGGTGCCCAAATAGGAGTTCAAAGGGGCTGAAGCCCACTCCTTTCTGGGGTACCTCCCTGTAAGCAAAAAGGAGGCATGGTAAATGGATATCCCATCTCCTGCGGAGTTTTTCTGGGAGTCCCATAATCACGCCTTTTAGAGTTTTGTTAAATCTCTCCACCAGTCCATTTGTTTGTGGATGATAGGGTGTAGTGAACTTGTACGTAACACCACATTCTTTCCACATGGCCTTTAAGTAAGCAGATATGAAATTGCTTCCCCTGTCTGATACCACCTCTTTTGGGAAGCCCACCCTGGAAAAGATTCCCAGGAGGGCCTTTGCCACTGCAGGAGCTGTAGTGGTCCTAAGAGGAATTGCTTCAGGATATCTGGTGGCATGGTCCACTACCACCAAGATAAACCTATTGCCTGAAGCAGTAGGAGGGTTAAGGGGGCCAACTATGTCAACCCCTACCCTTTCAAAGGGAACCCCAACCACAGGCAGTGGAATAAGGGGTGCCTTTGGAGTGCCACCTGTCTTGCCACTGGCTTGAGAGGTTTCACAGGACTTACAAAATTCCTTTGTGTCCTCTGACATTCTAGGCCAATAAAACAAGGGAACAAGCCTGTCCCAAGTTTTCATTTGCCCCAAATGTCCAGCTAAGGGAATGTCGTGGGCTAGAGTTAGGAGGAATTTTCTGTACTCCTGAGGAATCACCAATCTCCTGGTAGCTCCAGGTTTTGGATCCCTTGCTTCAGTGTACAGAAGATTGTCCTCCCAGTAAACTCTGTGAGAGTCACTGACATCCCTATTTGCTTGTTTGACAGCTTGCTGCCTTAGACCCTCTAGTGTGGGACAGGTTTGCTGTGCCACACTCAGTTCCTCCCTGGCAGGCCCCCCTTCACGCAAAAGCTCAGCAGTGTCTGCTTCCAGCTCCTCTGGTGTAGGTTCTGCACAGGGTGGAAATTCTTCTTCCTCAGAAGTAGAATCCACTGTAGAGGGAGGGATAGTAGGTAGTGCTTTACTTCTACTAGCCCTAGCTTTAGGGAGTACTTGGTCCATTCTTCCAGGATCCAAGTGACCCTGTCCTTTTTGCTTTTTGGCCTGAGCCCTGGTTAAAGCAAATATATGCCCTGGGATGCCCAGCATTGCTGCATGGGCCTCCAACTCCACATCTGACCAAGCTGATGTCTCTAAATCATTCCCTAGTAGACAGTCTACAGGTAAATCTGAGGCAACCACAACTTTATTTGGACCAGTAACCCCCCCAGTTGAGATTTACAACAGCCATGGGGTGGCTAAGTGTGTTGTTGTGAGCATCGGTTACTTGGTACTGGTGACCAAGTAGGTGTTGTTCAGGGTGGACCAGTTTCTCTATTACCATTGTAACACCGGCCCCTGTGTCCCTGTAGGCCTGAACCTCAACACCATTTATTAAGGGTAGTTGCTTGTACTTATCCATGTTAAGGGGACAAGCAACTAAGGTGGCTAAATCAATAGCCCCCTCAGAGACTAACACAGCCTCTGTAGTCTCCCTAACAAGACCAACCCCAACTAAGTTACCAAAAGTGAGCCCAGCTACTCCCTTGGATTGGCTATTAGTAGGTTTGCTCCCACCACCACTGCTATTACTAGGGGCACTAGGTGTAGCAGCAGGGGTTGTAGTGGTAGGAGGCTTGGTGCTTTTCTTTGGACAACTGGGATCTGTTGTCCAATGGCCTTTTATTTTACATAAATAGCACCATGGTTTCTTTTCTTTGTTTTGATTTGAAGAGGATTTGGACACCCCCCCCCCTCCCCCCCCACCAGAGTGTTTTTGTGGGCCTGATGAAGACTAATTTTTAGATTTGTCCCCACCCTTGTCAGAAGACTTACCATCCTTCTTCTTGTTGCCATCTTTGTCACCCCCTGTATGAACTTTTCTGTTCACCCTTGTTCTGACCCATTTGTCTGCCTTCTTTCCCAATTCTTGGGGAGAGGTCAGATCAGAGTCCACCAGGTACTGGTGCAACAAATCTGACACACAATTACTAAGAATATGCTCTCTCAAGATTAAGTTATACAGGCTTTCATAATCAGTAACTTTACTGCCATGTAACCACCCCTCCAAGGCCTTCACTGAATGGTCAACAAAGTCTACCCAGTCTTGTGAAGGCTCCTTTTTGGTTTCTCTGAACTTCATCCTGTACTGTTCAGTGGTTAAGCCATAACCATCTAGGAGTGCATTCTTAAGAACTTTGAAATCATTGGCTTCACTTTCTTTCACAGTAAGGAGCCTATCCCTGCCCTTTCCACTAAATGATAGCCATAGGATAGCAGCCCACTGCCTTTGAGGGACATCCTGTACAACACAGGCCCTCTCAAGTGCAGCACACCACTTGTTAATGTCATCCCCCTCCTTATAAGGGGGAACTATCTTGTGCAGATTCCTAGAATCATGCTCTTTTGCAGGATGACTATGGGGAATACTGCTGCTGCCACCATGGGTTTCTAAACCCAATTTCTGTCTTTCTCTTTCGACTTCTAAGGACTGCCTATCCAAATCCAGCTGTTGCTTCTTGAGCTTCAGTCTGGTTTGTTCCACTCTCAATCTATTGAGCTTCCTTTCTAACACTCTGTCATCAGGGTGGGTGGGTGGGACATGCCTTGAGACAGAAGTATGGTGAGAATGAACAGAAGGAGACCTGTCCCTAACAGAAGGCATCCTAAGAGCTTGGTTAACAGAAACATCACTTCTACTATGATGAGAAGGAATACTCTTGCTATGATGTGAGACAACACTATCAGTATGGTGTGACTCTACATCAGTACCACCTATGCTAGGTTGTCTGATAATGGGCAGGTTAGGAAGTTTCTTTTCTGAATCTTTTTCTAGGGGTGTCCCAGGGTCAGATTGAGAACCATTAGCAACTTTTTCAACAGAAGTGGCACCTCTGGCCTTATTCTGTTCTACAAGCATGTTAACCAACAGTTCTCTAGGGGGATTCTTCCCTACACTTAAACCTCTTTCTATGCAGAGACTCCTTTCTCCTTTCAAGCTAAGGTGATCATAAGCAAGTTTGGACAGATCAACAGTTTGGCCTGTGCCAGACATTTTTAGAAAGTGTTTAGGTGATAGAAAAAGTGAGAAAAAAGTTTTTCAGAACTTTTAGAAGGACAGAAAAAAAACTTTTTAAACTTTTTAAGAACTTTTTAGAAAGTTTAGAGGTACTTTTCAGCACTTAGTAAAGAAGTGAGAGAAGAAAAGCAAAACTTTTTGGTTAGGTGTACATACACTGAACTTGTTTTGTATATTTTTCTCTTATGAAAAGTACAATGACAAAAAGTGGTAAGTAGTTGCAAGTACTTATCCCACCGCTGCACAGCCAATGTAGGAGGCTGGACTGGCTTGTAGTGAGTACCAAGGGGTACTTACACCTTGCACCAGGCCCAGGTATCCCTTATTAGTGTATAGGGTGTCTAGCAGCTTAGGCTGATAGATAATGGTAGCGTAGCAGAGCAGCTTAGGCTGAACTAGGAGACGAGTGAAGCTCCTACAGTACCACAAGTGTCATATGCACAATATCATAAGAAAACACAATACACAGATATACTAAAAATAAAGATACTTTATTTGTATGACAATATGCCAAAGTATCTCAGTGAGTACCCTCAGTATGAGGATAGCAAATATACACAAGATATATGTACACAATACCAAAAGTATGTAGTATAGTATTAGAAAACAGTGCAAACAATGTATAGTTACAATAGGATGCAATGGGGACACATAGGGATAGGGGCAACACAAACCATATACTCCAAAAGTGGAATGCGAACCACGAATGGACCCCAAACCTATGTGACCTTGTAGAGGGGTCGCTGGGACTGTAAGAAAACAGTGAGGGTTAGAAAAATAGCCCACCCCAAGACCCTGAAAAGTGAGTGCAAAGTGCACTAAAGTTCCCCAAAGAGCACAGAAGTCGTGATAGGGGAACTCTGCAGTAAAGACCAACACCAGCAATGCAACAACGATGGATTTCCAGACTGGAGTACCTGTGGAACAAGGCGACCAAGTCCAAGAGTTGCGACAAAGTTGAGATTGGGCAGATGCCCAGGAAATGCCAGCTGAGGGTGCAAAGAAGCTGCCACCGGATGGTAGAAGCTGTGGATTCTGCAAGAACGAAGAGGATTAGGAACTTCCCCTTTGGAGGATGGATGTCCCACGTCGTGAAGAAGCTTGCAGAGGTATTCCCACACAGAAAGACCGCAAACAAGCCTTGCTAGCTGCAAGGGTCGCTTTTAGGGTTTTTGGATGCTGCTGTGGCCCAGGAGGGACCAGGATGTCGCCAATTGCGTGAGGAGACAGAGAGGGAGCCCAACAAGACAAGGAGCCATCTCAGAAGCAGGCAGCACCCGCAGAAGTGCCGGAACAGGCACTACAAAGATGAGTGAACCGGAGCTCACCCGAAGTCACAAAAGAAGATCCCACGACGCCAGAGGACAACTCAGGAGGTTGTGCACTGCAGGTTAGAGTGTCGGGGGCCCAGGCTTGGCTGTGCACAAAGGAAATCCTGGAAGAGTGCACAGGAGCCGGAACAGCTGCAAATCATGCGGTACCCAGCAATGCAGTCTAGCGTGGGGAGGCAAGGACTTACCTCCACCAAACTTGGACTGAAGAGTCACTGGACTGTGGGAGTCACTTGGACAGAGTTGCTGAGTTCCAGGGACCACACTCGTTGTGCTGAGAGTCGACCCAGAGGACCGGTGATGCAGTCTTTTGGTGCCTGCGGTTGCAGGGGGAAGATTCCGTCGACCCACAGGAGATTTCTTTGGAGCTTCTAGTGCAGAGAGGAGGCAGACTACCCCCACAGCATGCACCACCAGGAAAACAGTCGAGAAGGCGGCCAGATCAGCGATACAAGGTTGCAGTAGTCGTCTTTGCTACTTTGTTGCGGTTTTGCAGGCGTCCAGAGCAGTCAGCGGTCGATTCCTTGGCAGAAGGTGAAGAGAGAGATGCAGAGGAACTCTGATGAGCTCTTGCATTCGTTATCTAAAGAATTCCCCAAAGCAGAGACCCTAAATAGCCAGAAAAGGAGGTTTGGCTACTTAGGAAGGAGGATAGGCTAGCAACACAGGTAAGAGCCTATCAGAAGGAGTCTCTGACGTCACCTGCTGGCCCTGGCCACTCAGAGCAGTCCAGTGTGCCAGCAGCACCTCTGTTTCCAAGATGGCAGAGGTCTGGAGCACACTGGAGGAGCTCTGGGCACCTCCCAGGGGAGGGGCAGGTCAGGGGAGTGGTCACTCCCCTTTCCTTTGTCCAGTTTCGCGCCAGAGCATGGCTGGGGGATCCCTGAACTGGTGTGGACTGGCTTATGCAGAGATGGTACCATCTGTGCCCATCAAAGCATTTCCAGAGGCTGGGGGATGCTACTCCTCCCCAGTCCTGACACCTTTTTCCAATGGGAGAGGGTGTAGCACCCTCTCTCTGAGGAAGTCCTTTGTTCTGCCTTCCTGGGCCAAGCCTGGCTGGACCCCAGGAGGGCAGAAACCTGTCTGAGGGGTTGGCAGCAGCATCAGCTGCAGTGAAACCCCGGGAAAGGTAGTTTGGCAGTACCCGGGTCTGTGCTAGAGACTCGGGGGATCATGGAATTGTCTCCCCAATGCCAGAATGGCATTGGAGTGACAATTCCATGATCTTAGACATGTTACATGGCCATGTTCGGAGTTACCATTGTGACGCTATACAAAGGTAGTGACCTATGTATAGTGCACGTGTGTAATGGTGTCCCCGCACTCACAAAGTCAGGGGAATTTGCCCTGAACGATGTGGGGGCACCTTGGCTAGTGCCAGGGTGCCCACACACTAAGTAACTTAGCACCCAACCTTTACCAGGTAAAGGTTAGATATATAGGTGACTTATAAGTTACTTAAGTGCAGTGGTAAATGGCTGTGAAATAACGTGGACGTTATTTCACTCAGGCTGCAGTGGCAGGCCTGTGTAAGAATTGTCAGAGCTCCCTATGGGTGGCAAAAGAAATGCTGCAGCCCATAGGGATCTCCTGGAACCCCAATACCCTGGGTACCTCAGTACCATATACTAGGGAATTATAAGGGTGTTCCAGTATGCCAATGTGAATTGGTGAAATTGGTCACTAGCCTGTTAGTGACAATTTGGAAAGCAAAGAGAGAGCATAACCACTGAGGTTCTGGTTAGCAGAGTCTCAGTGAGAGAGTTAGTCATAACACAGGGAACACATACAGGGCACACTTATGAGCACTGGGGCCCTGGCTGGCAGGGTCCCAGTGACACATACAACTAAAACAACATATATACCGTGAAATTTGGGGGTAACATGCCAGGCAAGATGGTACTTTCCTACAAACAGCGCCTCCCATCTCTCTGTAGCACCTCTCACATGTATCGCTCCACGGCCCCTCTCTCACCCTCTAACAGCACCTCCCATCTCTCCATAGCGCCTCTCTCACATTTATCTCTCCATGGCCCCTCTCTCACCCTCTAACAGCGCCTCCCATCTCTCCATAGCGCCTCTCTCACCCTCTAACAGCACCTCCCATCTCTCCATAGCGCCTCTCTTACATGCATCTCTCCACAGCCCCTCTCTCACCCTCTAACAGTGCCTCTCATCTCTCCGTAGCCCCTCTCTCACCCTCTAACTGCGCCTCCCATCTATCCATAGCTCCTCTCTCACCCTCTAACAGCGCCTCCCATCTCTCCGTAGCCCCTCTCTCACCCTCTAACAGCGCCTCCCATCTCTCCATAGTGCCTCTCTCACCCTCTAACAGCACCTCCCATCTCTCCATAGCGCCTCTCTTACATGCATCTCTCCACAGCCCCTCTCTCACCCTCTAACTGCGCCTCCCATCTATCCATAGCTCCTCTCTCACCCTCTAACAGCGCCTCCTATCTCTCCGTAGCCCCTCTCTCACCCTCTAACAGCGCCTCCTATCTTTCCGTAGCCCCTCTCTCACATGTATTTCATTTGTTGTATAGCGCCTCTCTTAACAGTGTAGGGTGTTGGAGGACTTTCCATCACACACACATGAGACAATGAATTATACGTGTGTAAATCAGTGGATAGAAAGTGTTACATACGACAGAGGACTATAAGGTGTAGGATTCACATGGCATTCATACTGTGGCATGTTTTATGAGCGCTTGGTCGGGGGAAGCAGAAACTCTGGATTCAGAACGTAACGCGTTATGATTGACTTTACTAATAAGAATCTATTTCTATCCAAACACACTCTTTTTAGTGAAATTAGGATAAAGACTGGGAAAACCATAACTTGCTTTCTCGTACCGCGCAGTTTGCACACAGCTGTTAGAAGGCGCGTCATAGCTCACTGTCCTAGATTATGATTGTAACTTATGACCTGCACAGTAACCAAAGGGTCTCTCACAACAGCAGTAACCCACTGAGCTACCACATAAAATACTGTTGTGTGATCCAGATGGTACGTGTCTGTTGCAGCAGGCACATTAACCCTCTGTGCTACTTTAGACGAGTCAAAACTGCCAAAACTCCGGTCTCTCTCCAGCAGGTAAATTAGTCGCCAGAGTTGCCTGGACGGTTTTATTGTTGCCTGAAAAGTGCTGGACACACAAGGAACTCTGCAGCGGGTGGTTTTAATACTGCTGGACTGCTCCAAAATCTGCCACCAGTCTCCGGGGTAATGCAGACGCCTGGTTTGGCCAGTCGGGCCTTGGCAGGAAGGTGAGATGAGTCTCGGGCTCCCAGCCCACAACGCGTTTCTTTCACACCTAAAAACATAGGAATGTCCTGACATCCTCATAAATAGTGCTTTAAATGGGCCGGTACTGTCCGGTACGGAGTACAGGCACTTTATTATTTTGAGAGGTAGAGTACCAGCACTTCTCAGAGCCCAGCAGGCACTCTGGTAGACAGTAGCTGCACTTCTGTTTTTCCATTTCACTGCTCATAAACCTATTTTATATTTTTAGACCCTACCAGGTGGACACAAAGGGTTTGTGCAATCTTTGAACGCAGCTCCTGTCGGTTGAGGTGAGTTGACTGTAGGGTTTTGACCTCCTCAGTACATTTTGTATTTTTGTATTACTGCTTTACACCTCAGAAGACTGTCTTCATGTCTTCCGATGGTGAGCTGCGGCTGGAGTATTTGTTCCTGGAATGGGGGGGGTTGGCAGGGTTGCTCTGGTGTTTTTCTCCGACATATTTTGGATTCTGTTACCAGTGGGAGTGGGATCTGCAGGGTGGCGGTGTTGAGGTGGTCTTTCGGGACCCCTGAACACTTTCACCCATGGAGGTATACAAGTGCCCCCCATAACTTTTCCGCCCAGGGGGACCCGCCGGGACACAGATCGGTACTTTGAATCCCTACTCGGGGTCATGGATGCCTCGACTCTTGTCCCGAGGAAGGCCCTATTCTAAGTGGTTGTCGGCATCACATACAGGGGCGGAGAGTAAAAGACTTTACTGCTGCCCAAGCAGCCTCGAGCACTCACTGAAGAGACCTGAGACCTTTGACAAGAATCCTGCAGGCCTCTCGTGGCACGGCCTGTCCTGGGGCACTGTGGACCATGTGAACCCCAGCGTTGGCCTGTGCCTGTGTCCTTGGGCAGGTGGGAAGGTCGCTTGTCCTTTCACGTCCGTAAATGTGGATACATGTTTAAAGCTCCTCCATCCCGTGACTGAGGCAGGGTCCGAGGAGCACAGGGTGACCCCATATTGCATTACACGTGCCCTGCCTCCGTCCAGCGCGTCATCACCACAGCCAAGATGGGGCAGCGCCGTGGTGTGGGGGCATGAACAGCTGTACTTCCTGCCTGCCTGTCTGCAACACCTGCTCCCCAGCACCCCAGCTCTAGGCGCTATGGTCAGAGACCCTTCGTCGAGGTGCATCAAGCAGGGCACTGGGTAATGCCAACACCCCAGGTGTGAGGCTGCTCACATAGAGGGATGGGCGCAGCCAGGTGTTGTGCACAGATGTTTCTCTGGCACCAGGGTGATACCAACAGGGCCTCATCACGTCAGGACACTGAGGGCCATAGGTATGAGCCCCTTGCGCCGCATGCATCACTTTTTGTGACGCAGCGCAAACCTTGTACTCATATCTATGAGGTCACGCAACGCCACTTTACGTGGCTGTGAATGGTCTCATAGATATGAAGTAAGGCAGCGCAAACCTTGTACTCATATCTATGAGGTCACGCAACGCCACTTTACGTGACTCTGAATGGTCCCATAGATATGGAGTAAGGCAACGCAGCGCAAACCTTGAACTCGTATCTATGAGGTCACGCAACGCCACTTTGCGTGACTCTGAATGGTCTCATAGATATGGAGTAAGGCAACGCAGCCCAAATCCCTGCTTGCCTTACTCTTCGCAAGGGAGGCTTTGCATGGATGCTGCGGTGGGTGCTCCCATGCAACACACATGGATTTTTTACGCATCCCCATATTTATAAGACTTTATAAACCTGGTAATGCGCCAAAATCTTACGCCTCCCCAGGAGAGGCAAAACGAGGAGAAATAGCTTCATTTGTCCTCATTTTGTCCCCCTTACATGTGGGCTGTGTTCCGCAGCACACACAGAGAGGAAAATGCCTCAGGGAATTGTTTCTGCCCAGGAATGTACCTCTTCCTGCGCAAAAACTATCCTGCCAACAACTCAGACACCCTGGCACCATGGTGCCAGGGTGCCTGTGTTGGCGCTAGGCTGCCAAAATAGCACCAGCGCAAGGGGAGAGGACAGGAATGCACCTTACTGCTTAGATATGGCACATCCCTGCCCTTTCCCTGTGACAGGGCAGTGCAGCTGGGTGACGCTGCTCTGCCCTGCACCTAACGCCCTGAAGTATGGACATAAGTGGCCCATTGATAGATCCATTGCGCTGTATTTATGACCCGGTTTGTGTCGCTCTTGCACCAAGCAACGTGGTGCGAGAGTGACGCAAACTTAACTTAGTTTTAAGAAGTCACTTAAGTCCACCTTACAGGGCCCTACGTGGCTTTATTAATCTCGAGTAACGTAATGCAACGCACATCGCTGTTTTGCCTTACTCTGTGGTCTATGGACATTGTGGTCGGTGTTCCCATGCAGCATCCATGAATTCTGACGCATTCTCAAATTTATAAGAACTTCTAAACCTGGGAATGCACCAAAAAGATGCGCCTCCCCAGGAGAGGCGTTATGAGTAGAAATATGTTTATTTCTCCTTGTTTTTCCCTCTTTCTCCGTGTGCTGCATTCCGCACACATAGAAAGAGGAAAACGCCTTCACTGAACCTGCCCAAAACAATCATTCCTACAACGCAGACACCCTTGCACCGTGGTGCCAGGGTGCCTGTGTTGGCGCATGGCAGCCAGTTGTGTGCCAGGGCAGTGGGAGAGGACAGCAATGCACAGTGTCCTATGGACACAGCACATTCCTGCCCTTTTCTTTTGGGACAGGGCAGAGCAGCAAGAAGTGCTGCGGCGCTGCCCTGTGTGAAAAGATTGTAAATAAGCCCCATAAGGGTATATTTACCAGACGCTTGCGCAGCCGTTGCGCCACGCTCGGACGGTGCAAACCTCTCGACCATAACTATGAGGCCAGTCGAAGCCACTTTGCGTCGCCTCATAGATATGATTAAGAGGCTCGCGCCAGCGAAGTGTCTTGTAAATAAGGCTCTGTATTTCCTAAATACGGCGCATTCCTGCCGTTTCACCTTGACGTACGACAGCTCAGCAAAGAGGGGCGTCATTCACAAGAAGCCCCCAGTGACACAGTACGCCACCGGACCATAGTTTTTTTACGCTCCAGTAGCGCTGTGTGCCGTCCCATATTGACAAGGCCACGAAAAGCCACCTTGCGTGGCCCCCTTCCACGCATAACACTGAGTGAAAGGGGCATCTCATAGGAGTTTCTTGGGGTGTTCCATGCACCACCCATGGAACCTGATGAAATCTGACGCAGCCCCAGATTTACAAGGCTGGGAATGTGCCAGATTCCTACGCCATATCAAGGGTGGCGTTAAAGTGGCGCAACGGGGAGACATAACATTTCTTGCTGTTTTTTCCACTTTCTTTGTGTGCTGCGTTCAGCGGAGCACATAGAAAGAGGAAAACACCATTAATGATTGTTTATGTGCAGGGAGGTGTCCTTTCCTGCACATAAACCATCATCTCTGCAACGCAGACACCCTTGCAGCATGGTGCCCGGGTGCCTGCGTTGGCGCAATGCAGCTGTTTCTTCGCCTGCGCAGAGGATCGTTCAGGGATGCGTCGTATTTCTGTAAATACGACGCATCCCTGCACTTTTAAAATGATGCCGCGCCATGCAGCAAGCTGGCTTGCAGCGCCACGCTGCTTCGTTGCATTGACGCCCTTGCTGCGCTGCCCTACGCCAAATCCCCATAAATAAACGCGATGGACTTGTGTGTGCAGTCACTTCATACGCTGTGAATGCAGCCAGTGCACTCCTGAAAGGGTGATCAGCACATTATCAGCAATCTAGAGAGAAGTGGCTTTAAAGATGTACACAGCGGCGTCCTGGACCCCACAGCCCCACAGGCTGGGCAGAGCAGTGGTAAACCCACCGGTGGGACTCAGGTGTGTGGTGTACCTCCCCGACTGGGCAACCACAAAACTGTGAAGGCTGTGTAACCCTCAGTGTCCTCGCGGAACATTTCGGTATCACTTCTTGCCAGAGTCACGTGGTCTGTGTGGGTGCTGGGAAACCCCTGGCTGGGCTTTCTAGTTTCACCTCCGCCCCCGGGGCCTGGTATCACTTCTGCATCAACGGCCATGGTTTGCATCTGGGGCACCCTGCGGTTTTACCGCCCAGGAGGGATCTCTGTGTCTTCACACCTCCCCCCCCCGAGCCCCTCTGCACCCCGCAGATGCATCTCTTCAAAACAAATCATTATAAAGTTGTCTCTCGACCTGGGACAGAGGAAGGTCATTGCACCTAAATAGTTCTGTCTTTTTGTAAGTAACACAAACCACATACAATTAATAACAGAAACAACACACGGGTAACACACACGGGAGCACTGTCAGCTGTTTGTTGCAGGCTGGGTGCCGAGGTGCATCAGAAGTAGTAAAACAAGCATTGGCAAAGCCAATAGGTCTCAGGTGTGCAAGAGGTATTGGCTTTGCCAGTGTGTTTTATCCATGTTGTTCCCCAGAGTGGCTGCTGTTCAGCATGACTAAGAGTTAGTGGCGTAGGGGAGAGCGGCGTGGAGTGTCATAGAGTGGAATGGTGAAGAGTGGAGTACAGTGTTGAAGCGGGGAGTGGCAGGCAGTGACGTACTTAAGTGGCATAGTATGAAGTCCTGTAGATCGGCACACACTGGAGTGACAGCGTAGAGTAGAGTAGAGTGGACTGGCATAGAGTGTTACAGAGTATAGTGGCGTAGAGTGCAGTGGCATTGAATTCACCAGTGCACAATGCAGTGTTGTAAATTAAAGTGGTGCATAGCAGAGTGGAGTGGTGCAGAGTGGAGTGGCAGAGAATGCAATGCTGCAGAGTAGTGTAAGAGTGCAGTGGTGTAGAGTGGCGTATAGAGAGCAGTGGCGTAGAGTATAGTAATGTAGAGTGCAGTGGTGTAGAGTGCAGTGAGAGACTAGTTGTGTAGAGTGCAGTGGTGTAGAGTGGCATAGAGTGCAGTGGTGTAGAGTGCAGTGAGAGACTAGTTGTGTAGAGTGCAGTGGTGTAGAATGGCATAGAGTGCAGTGGCAGAGAATGCAATGCTGCAGAGTAGTGTAAGAGTGCAGTGGTGTAGAGTGGCGTATAGAGAGCAGTGGCGTAGAGTATAGTAATGTAGAGTGCAGTGGTGTAGAGTGCAGTGAGAGACTAGTTGTGTAGAGTGCAGTGGTGTAGAGTGGCGTATAGAGTGCAGTGGCATAGAGTGCAGTGGCATAGAGTGCAGTGATGTGGAGTGGCGCAGAGTAGATTGTTTCAGAGTAGAGTGAAGTGGCACAGAGTGCAGTGGTGCTGGGTAGAGTGCAGTTGCGTAGAGTGGCATAGACTGTAATGACATAGAGTACAGTGGTGTAGAATGCCATGGCATAGAGTGCAGTGGCACAGAGTAGATTAGAGTGGCATACAGTGGACTGGCGTACAGGACTGGCTCCTCCGTGAGAGCGCAGTAGTGTTGCCCCTTTGGCAAAATGCCCCAGAGTAGCTGAAAAATAAATGGTAATAACGTTTATTTATCACCATTTTATTTTTCAGTACCCGTCCTGAGACAACTTTGTTTAAAGTACGCAGGTCCCTTTGGCCAGCTGTCTTGGAATCGCCAGCCTGCCATGCACACTTTAAACTTTAAAAGCACAGGCCTCCAGTGCTCTTAAGAGCGCTGAGAGAGCCCGCTCACTCCAATCCTGACGCTTCTCTTATGCAGTTTAACAGCATAAGAGCAGCGCCTGGATTGGTTAGGGTGATTTCCTGGGTCCGGAGCTTTCAAGACAGAAGACACCGGATCGATTAGGACGTCGTGGCAACTACATAAGGTAAGTGCCCGTTTTTATTATTCTGTCATTGCCACCCTGGCACTTTACCTATATATGGCAGCGGCCACTGCTGGCCTAGAGTGCAGGGGCATAGATTTGATTGTTACAGAGTACAGTGCATTGGCGTAAAGTGTATTGGCACAGAGTGCAGTTGCATAGAGTGCAGTGTTGCAGAGTGGTGTAGAGTGGGGTTGTGTAGAGTAGATTGGTGTGGCCTAGACTGCATTGGTGTAGAGTGCAGAGGTTAAGAGTAGAGTGGCATAGAATGCAGTGACACAGAGAAGAGTGGTACAGGGAAGAGCAGAGAGGCGTAGTGTGCAGTGGCACAGAGTGGAGTGGCGTGGAGTACTTCGGCACAGAGTAGAGTGGTACAGGGTAGAGCAGAGAGGAGTAGCGTACAGTGGCACAGAGTGGAGTGGCGTGGAGTACTTCGGCACAGAGTAGAGTGGTACAGGGTAGAGCAGAGAGGAGTAGCGTACAGTGGCACAGAGTGGAGTGGCGTGGAGTACTTCGGCACAGAGAAGAGTGGTACAGGGTAGAGCAGAGAGGCGTAGCGTGCAGTGGCACAGAGTGGAGTGGCGTGGAGTACTTCGGCACAGAGTAGAGTGGTACAGTGTAGAGCAGAGAGGAGTAGCGTACAGTGGCACAGAGTGGAGTGGCGTGGAGTACTTCGGCACAGAGTAGAGTGGTACAGGGTAGAGCAGAGAGGAGTAGCGTACAGTGGCACAGAGTGGAGTGGCGTGGAGTACTTCGGCACAGAGTAGAGTGGTACAGGGTAGAGCAGAGAGGAGTAGCGTACAGTGGCACAGAGTGGAGTGGCGTGGAGTACTTCGGCACAGAGAAGAGTGGTACAGGGTAGAGCAGAGAGGCGTAGTGTGCAGTGGCACAGAGTGGAGTGGCGTGGAGTACTTCGGCACAGAGTAGAGTGGTACAGGGTAGAGCAGAGAGGAGTAGCGTACAGTGGCACAGAGTGGAGTGGCGTGGAGTACTTCGGCACAGAGTAGAGTGGTACAGGGTAGAGCAGAGAGGAGTAGCGTACAGTGGCACAGAGTGGAGTGGTACAGGGTAGAGCAGAGAGGAGTAGCGTACAGTGGCGTAGAGGTGAGAGGTGCAGAGTGCAGTGGTGTTGAGTGGTGTAAAGTGGAGTGGTGCCGAGTAGAGTGTAGTTGTGTAGCTTTGAGTGGCGTAGAGCCCAGTATGCATGGTGTGGTAACACACTGCCATTATAGACAACACATTTTCATTGAAATGGCCACTACATTTGAACATCCACAGTTTTACTAGTAACACTATACAGCGCACAGATGAAAATGTGCAGCAATTGCATCACCTAGTTTAATGATTCACTTTGATCATATTAATGTATTTCACTCAATCAATCAAACATTTATAGAGTTCGACAAATCACCCGTGAGGGTCTCGAGGTGCTTTTGTTCCCAACACACTTCAGGATTCACCGGGCGTTTGACCTTAGTCTTTGAATGCACAGCAAATGTAACGAGATAAGAATAAGATTTATAGGCCTGTGTACCAAAGCGAGTTTGTGGATGGATATCGTGTAACACGGTTTAGACAACAGGAGGGAGGAACTAAACCTGCAGAGCATAAAGCAAATAAAGCCAGAAAATGGAAAGCCAGAAAGTGTGAGTTACAAACCACAAAGCCAGTGGTAATCAACAAGTGGAATGTATTCTTAGGTCAACTTTCTGACAGTCCCTTAGATGGCTTTAGCAAACCAGACAACTGTGCTGTCTGGTAGGCTGCAACCTAAATAATCACCAGAAAGATAAAAACATTTCTCAAGTTTTTTAAGCATCAGTCACTCATTGTGTCATCTAAACATTCATGTAGCGCATAGAGAACAAGCCTGCCACCTCTAGTGTACAGCAGAGTGTCTCCTGTCATGCCTCCCTGCCTCTCTGCCTCTCTGCCTACCTGCCTCCGTGCCTCTATGCCTCATTGCCACCCTACCTCTCTACCAGCTGACTAGTGCTGCCTCTGTGCCTCCCTCCTTCTCTGCCTCCCTGCCTCCATGCCTCATCGCCTCCTTGCCTCTCTGCCTCATTGCCTCCTCTGCCTCCCTCTCTCTCTAACTTGGTGCCTCCCCAACTCCCTGTCTCCCTGCTTCTGTGCCTCCTTACCTCCCTGCCTCTCTGCCTCCGTGCCTCCCTGCCTCCATGCCTCATTGCCTCCCTGCCTCTCTGCTTCCCTGCCCATGTGTCACCCTGCCTCCATGTCTCCCTGCCTCCGTGCCTCCCTGCCTCTCTTCCTCGGTGTCTCCCCATCTCTGTGCCTCTATGCCTCCGTGTCTACCTGCCTCCATGGCTCCCTGCTTTCCTTCCTCCATGCCTCCCTGCCTCCTTGCGTCCCTGCCTCTCTGCCTCCCTGCCTCCGTGCCTCCAAACCGCCCTGCCTGCATAATTCTATGCCTTCGTAACTCCATCCCTCTGTCCCTCTCTGCTCCTGTACCTCTGTGCCTCCATATCTCCCTGCATCCATGCCTCTCTGGTTCAATGTCTCCATACCTCCCTGCTTCCGTGCCTTCCTGCAACCATACCTCCCTGAGTCTCTGGTTCCGTGCCTCTGTACCTCCCTATCTTCATACCTCTGTGCCTCCGTACCTCCCTGCCTCTGTTCCTCCCTGCCTCCATATCTCTTTGCCTCTTTACCTCCCCCCATATCTCTTTGCCTCTTTACCTCCCTGCCTCCATACCTCCCTGCCTCTGTACCTCCCTGCCTCCACAACTCCCTCCCTCCATAGCTCCCTGCCGTCATACTTATACCTCCATGCCTCCGTACCTCCCTGCTGCCATACCACCCTGCCTCCATACCTCCCTGCCTCCATGCCTCATTGCCTCCCTGCCTCTCTGCTTCCCTGCCCATGTGTCACCTTGCCTCCATGTCTCCCTGCCTCCGTGCCTCCCTGTCTCTCTTCCTCTGTGTCTCCCCATCTCTGTGCCTCTATGCCTCCGTGTCTACCTGCCTCCATGGCTCCCTGCTTTCCTTCCTCATTGAGTCCCTGCCTCTCTGCCTCCCTGCCTCCATACCTCCCTGCCTCCATACCACCCTGCCTGCATAATTCTATGCCTTCGTACCACCATGCCTCTGTGCCTCTCTGCTCCTGTACCTCTGTGCCTCCATATCTCCCTGCATCCATGCCTCTCTGGTTCTGTGCCTCCATACCTCCCTGCTTCCGTGCCTCCCTGCAACCATACCTCCCTGAGACTCTGGTTCTGTGCCTCTGTACCTCCCTATCTTCATGCCTCTGTGCCTCCGTACCTCCCTGCCTCTGTTCCTCCCTGCCTCCATATCTCTTTGCCTCTTTACCTCCCTGCCTCCATACCTCCCTGCCTCTGTACCTTCCTGCCTCCAAAGCTCCCTCCCTCCATAGCTCCCTGCCTTCATACTTATACCTCCATGCCTCCGTACCTCCCTTCTGCCATACCACCCTGCCTCCATACATTCATGCCTCCATACCTCCTTGCCTCTATACTTCCATGCCTCCATGCCTCTATACCTCTGTACCTCCATGCCTCCATACTTCCATGCCTCCATAGCTCCCTGCCCCTGGACCTCCATACCTCCCTGTCTCTGTACCTCCCCGCCTTCATAACTCCCTCCCTCCATACCTTCCTGCCTCCATACCTCCATGCCTCTGAACCTCCCTACCTCCCTGCCTCGATACCTTCATGCCTTTGGACATTGTTGCTTCCGTGCCACCCTGCCTCCATACCTCCATGCCTCTGTACCTCCGTGCCTTCATACCTCCCTGCCTCTATACCTCCATGCCTCTGTATCTCCTTGCTTCCGTACCTCCATGCCTCCCTGGCTCCGTACCTCCATGCCTCCGTACTGCCCTACCTCCATACCTCCCTGCCTTCATGACTTTGTACCTCCATGCCTCCGTAGCTCTGTGCCTCCATACCTCCTTGCCTCCATACCTCCCTGCCTCCGTACCTCCATGCCTCCATACCTCTATGCCTCCATACATCCCTGCCTCCGTACCTCCCTGCCTCCATACCTCTGTCTCTGTACCTCCCTGCCTTCATAACTCCCTCCCTCTATACCTTCCTGCCTCCGTACCTCCATGCCTCTGTACCTCCCTACCTCCCTGACTCCATGCCTCCGTACCTTGTGGCTTCTGTACCTTCCTGCCTCCATACCTCCATGCCTCTGTACCTCCCTGCCTCCATATCTCTCTGCCTCCATACCGCCATGCCTCAGTACCTCGCTGCCTCCATACCTCCATGCCTCTGTACCTCCTTGCTTCCGTACATCTATGCCTCCCCACCTCCCTGCCTCCATACCCCCCTGCCGTCATACTTTCCTGCCTCCGTACTTCCATAGCACCATCCCTCCATACCTCCCTGCTTAACACTGCTGGGGGACATGTGCACCCCAACTGTACCTCATGCATGGGGAGCATGGGGAGACTGGAGGCTGGCTGGGTCTGGTCACTACCTGGGAATTTTCACTTCCTGCCCTATCACACACCCCACACACACATATACATACACACCACACACCTACACCGCCCCACACGCACACCTCACACAGACACATACACACAAATACACACACCGCACATACACACACATAAACATACACATCCAACCACACACACCCACACAGACACAGGCACACCCACCCAGACACACACACACACATACACACGCAGAATCATACACACACACATACACACTCCCCTCCCCCCACACACACATAAATATACACAGGCACACACACACACATCACACAGACAAACACACATGCACCCCGCACAACATCCACACTGAGACTGTGTGCGCTTGTAGTGTGCTAGGATTACACACAGGGCTGTGAGCCTCACTCAGGTGAGACCCAGAACGGTGGCCTTGTGGTACAGGATGAGGCTGCACAGCTCCTCGTCCCTTCCTTCCAGGCGCTGCACCGCTTCGCAGACCCCCTCCCCTTCAGCTTGTCTTGGGTCTCCGCAGAGAGGCCACGTTTGTCTCACAAACACCATGTTAGGGAGGGTTTCAGATCAATAAATACCCTCCCTCGGTGACACATCCCTCAGTAACATCTCCCTCAGTGGCACCTACCTCAGTGACATCTCCCTCAGTCACACCACCCTCAGTCAGACCTCCCTCAGTGGCACCTACCTCAGTGACACCTCCCTCAGTGACACCTCCCTCAGTGACACCTTCCTCAGTCACACCTCCCTCAGTGGCACCTCCCTCAGTCACACCACCCTCAGTCAGACCTCCCTCAGTGGCACCTCCCTCAGTCACATCTCCCTCAGAGACAATTACACCTCCCTCGGTGACAGTTACACCTCCCTTAGTGACACCTCCCTCAGTCACACCTCCCTCAGTCACACCTCCCTCAGTCACACTTCCCTCGGAGACAGTTACACCTCCCTCAGTGACACCTCCCTCAGTGACACCTCCTCAGTGACACCTACCTCGGTGACACCACCCTTAATTACACCTCCCTCAGTGACACCTCCCGCAGGGACATGTCCTCAGTTACACCTCCTCAGTGACACCTCCCTCGGAGACACCTACCTCATTTACACCTCCTCAGTGACACCTCCTTCCGTGATACCTCCTCAGTGACACCTCCCTCAGTGACACCTCCTCGGTCACACCTCCCTCAGTGACATCTCCCTCAGTGACACCTCCCTCAGTGACACCTCTTCAGTCACACCTCCCTCAGTCACACATCCCTCAGTGACATCTCCTGCAGTGACACCTCCCTCAGTGATACATTTCCATTACAACTCCCTAAATTCACCTCCCTAAGTAGCACCTCCTCAGTTACACCTCTCTCAGTCACACCTCGTCAGTGACACCTCCCTCAGTTACGCCTCCCTAAGTCACACCTCCTTCAGTGACACCTCCCTCAGTCACACCACTCTCAGTCACATCTCCCTCAGAGACAATCACACCTTCCTCAGTAACACCTCCTCAGTTACACCTCCCTCAGTGGCACCTCCTAAGTGACACCTTCCTTAGTCACACCACCATCAGTCACACCTCCCTGGGAGACAGTTACACCTCCCTCAGTGACATCTCCCTCAGTGACACCTCCTCAGTGACACCTACCTCGGTGACACCACCCTCAATTACACCTCCCTCAGTCACACCACCCTCAGTCACACCTCCCTCGGAGACCGTTACACCTCCCTCAGTGACACCTCCTCAGTGACACCTACCTCGGTGACACCACCCTCAATTACACCTCCCTCAGTGACACCTCCCGCAGGGACATGTCCTCAGTTACACCTCCTTAGTGGCACCTTCCTCAGTGACACCTCCTCAGTCACACCTCCCGTAGTCACACCTCCCTCAGTGACACCTCCCTCAGTCACACATCCCTCAGTGACACCTCCCGCAATGACACCTCCCTCAGTGACACATTTCCATTACAACTCCCTAAGTTCACCTCCCTAAGTAGCACCTCCTCAGTTACACCTCTTTCAGTTACGCCTCCCCAAGTCACACCTCCTTCAGTGACACCTCCCTCAGTCACACCTCCCTCAGTGGCATCTCTTCAGTGACACCTCCCTCAGTCACACCACCCTCAGTCACACCTCCCTCAGAGACAATTACACCTCCCTCAGAGACACCTCCTCAGTCACACCTCCCTCAGTGGCACCTCCTCAGTGACACCTCCCTCAGTCACACCACCCTCAGTCACACCTCCCTCGGAGACAGTTACACCTCCCTCAGTGACACCTCCCTCAGTGACACCTCCTTAGTGACACCTACCTCGGTGACACCACCCTCAATCACACCTCCCTCAGTGACACCTCCCGCAGGGACATGTCCTCGGTTACACCTCCGTAGAGACACCTCCTTCGGAGACACCTACCTCATTTACACCTCCTCAGTGACACCTCCTTCCGTGATACCTCCTCAGTGACACCTCCCTCAGTGACACCTCCTCAGTCACACCTCCCGTAGTCACACCTCCCTCAGTGACACCTCCCTCAGTGACACCTCCTCAGTCACACCTCTCTCAGTCACACATCCCTCAGTGACATCTCCCGCAGTGACACCTCCCTCAGTGACACATTTCCATTACAACTCCCTAAGTTCACCTCCCTAAGTAGCACCTCCTCAGTTACACCTCTCTCAGTCACACCTCCTCAGTGACACCTCCCTCAGTTACGCCTCCCTAAGTCACACCTCCTTCAGTGACACCTCCCTCAGTCACACCTCCCTCAGTCACACCTACCTCAGTGGCACCTCCCTCAGTGACACCTCCCTCAGTGACACCTCCTCTGTTCAACCTCCTCAGTGACACCTCCCTCACTGACACCTGCCTCAGTGATCCCTCCCTCAGTGACACCTCCCTTAGTGACACCTAAGTAGCACCTCCTCAGTTACAGCTCTCTCAGTCACACCTCCTCAGTGACACCTCCCTCAGTTACGCCTCCCTAAGCCACACCTCCCTCAGTGACACTTCCCTCAGTGACACCTCCCTCAGTGACAACTCTCTCAGTAACACCTCCCTCAGTCACACCTCCCTCAGTGACCCCTACCTCAGTGACACCTCCCTAAGTCACATCTCCCTCAGTGACACCTCCCTCAGTCACAGCTCCCTCAGTGGCACCTCCCTCAGTGACACCTCCTCAGTGACACCTCCCTCAATGACACCTCCCTCTGTTCCCAGTATGGAGAAGGGGGAGTCTTCACCCAACAGTAACCACTGGACAGAAGGTTGTTGATGTCAAACGCATATTTGCCAAGTTTGTGTCACCAGCCCTATGTGCCTGGCCTTCAGTGGTGAGGTGGTTTCAGACAGTGCAAAAACCTGCTCTCCCCCTGTCTGGCAGTGACTCACCCCCCTCTTTGGCACTGAACCCCCTTCCTCACCTCCCTCTTTGGCACTGAATTCCTTTTCTCACCCCCCTCTTTGGCACTGAACTCCCTTCCTCGCTTCCCCTCTTTGGCACTGAACTCCCTTCCTCCCTTCCTCGCTCCCTCTCTTTGGCACTGAACTCCCTTCCTCGACCCCCTCTTTGGCACTGAACTTCCTTCCTCACTCCCCTCTTTGGCACTGAACTGCCTTCCTCGCTCCCCCTCTTTGACAGTGGACTCCCTTCCTCACTCCCCTCTTTGGCACTGAACTCCCTTCCTCACTCCCCTCTTTGGCACTGAACTCCCTTCCTCGACCCCCTCTTTGGCACTGAACTCCCTTCCTCACTCCCCTCTTTGGCACTGAACTCCCTTCCTCGACCCCCTCTTTGGCACTGAACTCCCTTCCTCACTCCCCTCTTTGGCACTGAACTCCCTTCCTCTCTCCCCTCTTTGGCCGTGTACAAATGCTTTACACATTGCCTCTGAGATAAGCCTGACTGCTCGTGCCAAGCTACCAAGGGGAGAGCAGGGGTGATCTGAGCGGGTATCTCCCTTATCCTGACTGGAGTGAGGGTCCCTACGTGGACAGGGTGCAAGCCACTGCCAACTGGAGACCCCCTTCCTGACTGTCCTGGTAACTGTGTTTTGTTTGTTGATAGATGAGCTCAATTATGTGCTTTTCCAGTGACAGTTTGGTTGGCCAGAGCGCCTCTGGTCATGTGCTACTGCATCCCTTGTGCTCTAGCGTGCTCGCTCCAGCATGTAGCGCTTTCCGCTTCGTCGCATTACGGGCCCAGCAGATTGAAGAATCACCTCGCCCTGCCACCGCTTTCACCATATGGAGTGGTGTGGATTGGAGTGGTATGGATTGGATTGGAGTAGGGTGGATTAAGGTAGACAGGAGTGGGATGCCTTAAGGTGGATTGGACTGGAGTAGGGTGGGTGGATCGGATTGGAGTGAGCTGGGTTGGGTTGGACCATGTCAAGGAAACTTCCTGTAACACAGAAGACTCATCCAATGAGTTCAATACTTCAATGCGAGCTCCGTTTGCCTGCAGCACCATTTTGATGCGACTCTGTGCTTCAATTTTTAAATAGTTCTCAAGTTTTATTTGTTATATATACAGGGATCTGCACTCCAGGGCAGTGCAGATTATTTAAATTCTACGCTTCACTTTGGAAATATTTTTCAAGTTGTATTTTTAATAGCTACATCAATCTGCATGCTAATGCAGTAGAGATGTGTTTACTTATTTTAATTATACGACGCTGTGATGCACACTGGTTTAATAGAACCTTGTCACTTTTAAAGGGTATCTCATCCTTCTGTGACACGCACACTTGGTGGCGTTCAGCAGGTTGCAAGAAGAAGAGGCTAGATATTTATAGTGCATGGTTCCAACTGATATCCACATACATTGTGTGGTGCTGCATAAGGATTGTTGATGTTCTACTGAAAACTATTGACACGATTTGCAGTGATTGACACACTTTATTCCAATACGTTCTATTTAATTACTGTACCAGTTTCATGCTCTAATCCTTTTTGTGACAAATCAGTTGCATTGTATTGTGCATAACATACATTAACCATTCTTAAAGGAGGGTATCTTTATATGTGTATGTAGTTATTCTGTTGAGGTGTATTCACAGAGATGAGAACTGTGACACCACCGGCACACTTTCTTCAAGAACCTTGCAAACCCCCTTTAAAATGGCAATTGTATATCAGGTCATTCAGTGCATTTTTGAGTGGGATGAATGGTCAAAAGTTTAGACCAGACAGAAAGAGGAATTTACTTAGAGGTTGAAGGAAAAATATTTTTGACCACTTGCCTGATGTGAGTCCTATTGAACATGAAGAATTGGATGAGTTTCAATGTGCAGTGAAGCAATTAGAAGTCCATTGTGAAGGCAAAATTAATCTGGTTGTACTCAGGCATAAAGTTTTTATCTGAGTGCAGGCTCCTTCTGAATCTGTCGACACGTTTGTTACCACCCTCAAGGTTTTGGCATCTTATTGTGGTTTTGAGAATTGTGCCTCACAGTTGTTCAGGGATCAATTGGTAGTGAGATGCAGTTCTAAGAAAATTCAAGAGAGGTTATTGGTGTGTACAAACCCGTTGTTGGATGAGGCTACTGCTATAGCAAAGAGCATGGGGTTCTCAAGGAAAGATTCTAAACAACTTAAAACAGTTTACAACAGGTAGCTTGTGATAACCATGGTCCCAATAAAAGGGAAACAGTCAAGTCCTTAGCAGCCAGGTTCATCATTTGTACCTCTGACACAGGGACATTTTAAACCAATATGTCTTAGGTATGGTTCTTCTTCTCATGTATCTAGTTTTAAAAGTTATCCTGCAATTTTGCTGGAGTGTTGGAAGTGCACAAAACCAGGTCACTTTGCCAAGGTGTGTAAAGATGGTAGACATTCTGGTGGCAACAGAGGTACAACGTATTAAACGTATTAAGCTCATGCTGTGCAGAGTGAAGATTGTACGGAAGACACAGTGCTTAGAGAACAAGGAGGAGGGGTTGGTTTTAGTTCTGGATGTTATGGAAACTGGGGGTGTTCTATATACCAAGTGTTACAGTGACTATCAAAGATATCTCCAAGTTCAATGATTACTATCATATATACTATTACTATCATAGATATCTCCAAGTTCAATGAAAGTTAGGATGAGTAAGTGTTGTCACCTCCTAATGTATAACTACTGCTTTCAAATGGAGCAACATTGATTTATTGGGGTATTTATGGACAGCAATTGGATTTTCCACCAAAGGAAATGAAGGGGAAAGTCTACGTAGCAAAAAAAGTGCATCAATGTACATGGTTGGTGGCACCAGGCTGATTTTGGTACTGTAATATGACCAGGAAAAACATCCTGTTGCAGTGGAAGAGGACCACAATGCTGGAGGGTCTTATCTAATGAAAATGTTTAGTGGGTTCCAGAGTTTTCCAATGTTTTTACAGAACAGATTGGTGAAATTAAAAATGTTAAACATCACATCAAGGTGAAGGAGGGTTCCAACCAAGTCAAACACAAGTTACGCAATGTCCCTTTTAGTGTAAGAGGCAATTTATCAAAATTATTGCCTCAAATGCAACAGGATGGTGGGATTTAACCTGTTGATGCAACATTGTGGTTATCCCCTGTTGTGTTAGCAAAATAATAAATCAGGGGATCTACGATTATGTGGCAACCTGAGGAGCGTGAATGATGCCATATGGGTTCAGAATTTTCCCATTCCATGTATCGAGGATCTCATCACAGCTGTTGGTCAGGCTAAATGGTATACTAAGTTGGACTTAAAAGCGATGTATCATTAGGTGGTATTGGATGTTAAATCATGTCATTTGACAACTTATGTGAAGCCTGATGGTACTAACCAATTTAGCAGGACGCCATTTGGTCGGGCCTCTGCCGCATTTCAAAAAGTGATGACAAAGACACTTCAGGGTTTAAAGAATGTTGTTGTCTTCCAAGATGTACTGGTGTTTGTTAACACTATGGATAAACATAATGTTACACTCCTGTTGATACTTAATGCTTTAAACAACAGTGGTGTCACACTAAGGAAAGACAAATGTGATATTGCAGTTAATGAAACTAAGTATTTAGGTCATCTTTTTTCATCTGAATGTGTCAAGCCCACTCCGGTTTTGGTAGAAGGTATTTTCAAGGTTCCTCATCCCAAGGACAAGAACTAAGTTAGATCATTTTTGGGGATGTGTGAATTCTACTCACAATTCATGCATCATTTTTCTGAATGTTTCAGAAATATATGGAAAAAGAATCTGAGTTTTTTTTGGTCTGATGATTGTCAGCTGAATTTTGATCTTATAAAGAAAATCATTATGTCAGCTCTAGTGTTGCAGCCATATGTTGAAGGCATCACAACATCATTATGGTGGATGCCAGCATGTATGGCCTGGAAACAATTCATTCTCAGTGCTAGGGAGGCAAAACATAAATGTGGAATATGTTTCCAGAAGGTTGACTGAGGTTGAAACAAGATACTCAGTTATTGAAAAATGAAATGCTGAGATGTATGTGGGGCATTGAAAAGTTTAAGCCTTTTGTTTGGGGAAGAGTATTTTGTTTACAGATGGATCATAGACCTTTAGTAGACATTTTCATAGGCATTAAGATAAAGAAATCCACAGCAAGGGTGGAAAGATTTTCTGTCTAATTCTTAGAATTCAATTTTGATGTAGCTTATATTCCAGGAGGAAGAATTGTAAACCAGATCGCTTATCAATGCTACCTGTGGATAATCAAACAGATATTCTGGAGGAAGTTGAAGAGTGTTTGTGAAAGTGGAGGATCAGGTGGTATGTGGAAATCTGGATGTATGGCGTGATGCTGTAGTTGGGGATGGTGATTTGCTGATGGTAATGGAGTTTGTGTTGAAGGGCTGTCCAAAAGAAAATACTGTGATCTTTAGTTTACAGTGGCATTTTGGATAGAGGGGGTAAGTTGATTCCTCCAATGTGTTTTAAACAAGAAATTATTGAAACAGCACACAAAAGGCATTTGGGCATGATGGCCACTGAAAGGTGTTTGAGAACTATGTATTGGTGGTCATCCATGGATCATGAGGTGGATGATATTGTGAGGTGTTATCAGTGTTGCTTGAGTGATAAGTATTTGGTCACGTCGGTCCCCGAACCCGAAGCGGTGTTGAGTCCTGACAAAGTTTGTCCAGATGAGTGGAAGTAAAGGGTGTTGCTGAACTGAACACTGCAAGTGTGAGCAATTTCTTTAAATAAGTTTTATATAGAAAAGGCACTCCTGCTGAGGTGTTGTCTGATTATGGAGTAATACTTACTTCTGCTGTGGTGCAAGAATGTTTTAATAAGAATGGGATCAAGCACACCTGCATGCTTTTGTATTGTGCACTATTTAATGGAAAAATGGAAATATTTAACAAAGTCCTGGTTGAGAGCATACAAAGTGCCTTGAAGTCTTGTGTTGATTGTCTTGAGGACTGATTTCATTTGAAATTATGAGAGGAATCGTGTAAGGTCATGTGTGTCACCTAGCTGGATGTCTAACATGTGTGATGTGGTAATTGATGCTCAAGTGTTGACCGAGAAAGCAAGAGCTGCCATTGATGAAGTTCGCAAGATTAAAGTCAGAGAAGGACTTGGTGGTAAGAAAAGGTGCAAGAATGCCGTGATAGTACAAGCAGTTGATCGGATTTGTGTCAAGGATCCTTTGTTATTTAGTTTAGAGAGCCTGTGTAAGTGAAGAGAGTGTGTGATAATTCAATTCAGTTGCAGAATGAGCAGTGGTGGAATGTTTCGCGTGTGCCTAAGGGCTAAAGGACTTGTAGGAGTCTGGCTCTCTATATAGTGGAAAACAATGATGTGCATTGTGCAGAGAGTCCAAGCAACACCACCTTGGTATCCAGAGGTATTAAGTAGACCACCTAATGCTCTATTTTTAGTGGTCACTTGGTGGAGCAGTTAGGCTAATCTTAAAGATGTGCTAGCATTTGTTGAACCCCTTGTGTCAATAAATGTAGGCACACACTGAAAAGAATAACTCGAGACCAATTTACAAAAATATTTCAGATTTTTATAACATTTTTAAGACCAAGATCATCAAAATTGGGTAAGTACTTTTTAAGTCATAGTTTTTAAAAGTTTTGCAAAAATAGTCTTTTTGTGTGTAATTACACACCATTGGAATCTGTGGAAAAAAACTTAAAAAATGCACATAAAATCAGCCAAGTTGAGGTTGTTGTGATGTCCTGTGGGCGAGCCAGACACGTTCGGGCGGTTCCCAGTTAAAGCAGAGGCAGCAGATAAAAGCCTTGAGCTGGTGCAGAACCGAGAAGGGGACTACTTGGGAACACACTGCACAGGAGGACTTAAAGGTAAGTCTGGTGGATCCCCTGGGAGTGTAGAGGTGGCAAGGGGGTAGGGACCCCTAGAGGACAGCTGGTTTTCCCATGCATGGGCCCGGGAGGTTGGGTGCAGTGCTGGTAGGTCAGCCAAGGATCGTGTGTTCTAGGGTCCTTGGAACCAGTTGCAGGTCACTTTGAGGGTAGATTGTAGGTCAGCAGGGCTCGGGGGGTGGTTCTTGGGTATCGTTGAAGTCCCTCAACTGGTGCTTGCTTCTGGTCCTCAGAGAGTCTGGAGTGGACTTATCTTCTGGGTGTCCGACATTGGGGGCCCAGTACCCTGGGCTATGGCACGTCTCAACCACTGAAGGTCACAGTGCCACCAAACTTGGCACACTAGCAGGGTTTGTCATCCGTCTGGTGAAATTTGGCTCAGCGTCTGTGTCTGGTTCATTGGTCAGCAGCCGGTCAGTGAACTGGACTTCTTTGGTTCTTGCCTGCTGGTTGCAGGGAGTGATGCCTTCACTCTGGAAGGAGGTTCTTGGAAATTTTTGGAAGGTTGGAGGTCCTCTGGGGTTTCTTAGAGTCCCTCCGATGTTCAGTCGACCCCTCAGCAGTGATTGTCGAGTCCTGAGTGCAGCAGGCAGGGTTTGGTGTTTTTTTCTTCTTGCAGCAGGACTTCTGTTCTGAAGCCTAGGGTTTTCCTTATCGCTGGCCTTCTTGTGTCCACCGAATTTGATCTGCAGGTCTAGAGATGCCCACTAAATACTGCATTTAATGGGCGTTAAGGGGAGTACCTGGTAGTGGCCAATGGGCCACTTACCTTTGGTTGGCTACACCTAATATGTGTCCACTTCCTGTGGGAAGAGGCCACATCTATAACCCTGATAGGCTATTGTCCTCCCAGCCAGGATGAAGGAAAATGAAATAGAGTGGTCACCTCACCTTCCACACCTGGGGGTTGGTGCAGGCTGAGGGTGGCCACTCCTCCTACTCTGGCTAAGTGTTCCTGTCGCTTTTCCTGCTCAAACACTGGGAAAAACATTTGGCAGCCATCTGCTGCTAGCAGCAGAGTCAGAGGTCAGATTTCAAAGGCGGTAAAGCCTTTGAAGCAGACTGTTTGGCCTGGGTGCCTGCCTGGGGGAGGTGCTGTAACGCCTCCACCTAGGAAAGGCTTTGTGTTCTGGTTTCTGAGAACAGAGACTCTCACCCCAGGAATCCAGATTTGTGTCTGGTGGTGGCAGGCTGGTAAAATCTAGTCAGCAACCATGCCAGGGCTGGTAGGTTTTGCAGGGGGCACGTCTAAGGTGCCCTAGGGTTATTATTATTCCGAGTTGGTTGATACCATACAACCCTGTTACCAGAGAGTCCATCATGTAGCTGGGGAACTCGTAATGACCAGTGTCCAGCACATGTATTTGCTATGGCTTCCCTGTACACTTACTATGTCTTACGGCTTTGTAAAGACACAGTAAGGGCATATTTACTAATGCAAACACATGCCCTCACATGCATTACAGTGCACCCTGCCTTAGGGCTGTAAGGCTTGCCAGAGGGGTGACTTTCCTATAGTGCATTTTAACTACACCTTGTCATGCACTTGCAATGGCAGTCTGCATGAGGCTGGTTTGGGGCCTCTCAGAGTGGTACAATTGGTGATGCAGCTCTGGGGTGGCCTTCGTCAGTACCCATGCCTGAGATACCCGGGGTACCATTCACTAGGGACTTACACTGGTGGCTAAAGTTTCAATACATTGTACAGTTTTGGTGAAAGATATCTGGTCCTGGGAACCTGTTTAGCAGGGGCCAAGGGCACATACAATTTGAAACCACACCATTTTCCAGGCACAAAGTGAGGGGGAGTAACCATGCAAAAAGAGTCCCTTTCTCACAAGACTACAGGGACCACAGTGATTCTCCCATAAGTAAGGGGGATGGAGTTAGGGGTTCAGTTCATGCAGCTGTCAAGGGCTCTGGTTCATCTGTTCAACCTACCTCCAACCAACCACACACCTCTTGCTTAACAACCTACCTCCAACCAACCATACATTTCATGCTTTACAACCTACCTCCAACCAACAACACACCTTCTTTTTTACAACCTACCTTCAACCAACCACACACATCATGATTTACAACCTACCTCCAACCAACCACACACCTCCTGCTTTACAACCCACTTCCAACCAACCACAAACATCACGCTTTACAACCTACCTCCAACCAACCACACACCTCCTGCTTTACAACCCACTTCCAACCAACCACAAACATCACGCTTTACAACCTACCTCCAACCAACCACACACCTCATGGTCATAATATTCCTCTGCAAGGGCTGTAACTGTGACTGTCGATATTCCTGAACACTGAGGATGTGAGCACACTCCTGGGCTGGAAACACAGGGTCCCATTTACAAGGTTTTGGCACAGGGCGGCACTGCCATCCGCCAGTGCAGGTGCCCTTGCACCATGGTTTGCTCAGGAAATATATTGCACTCTGCCTTATGGCTCAGTATGACTGCTGTAGGGGTGACTTACAGATATGGCAGGAGGAGGCTTGGCTTTGCCACTTACTTTAAAGGAGCTTAGAAATGCTCTTTCTGTCTGCTATGGTGTCCCAGGAGTTTTGTTTACCTGGGTCTTACCCAGGGTGGCACAACCAGTGCTGCATTCCCTGGAGTGACTCTCTGACCAACAGGCCCTTACCCTGGGTGCCATATACTAGGGACTTGTAGCTAGGTTAGCCTATATCAATTGGGTGTACACAATGTAACTTATGCGTTTTGGGGTCAGGACAAGGGCACTGAGGCCTGGTTACTGGGCCTCAATGCACTGAGTCAAAACACACAGCAGCATCAATCAACAGACCTGAATGTGACCTCAGAAAAAGAGGCATTTCTTTTTATGGCCCCCGCCAGACTAAAGGTGATAAGCAACTAACGAGTATCCTGGTAGTTCTCATCATCTAAGTGGAAGAACCTGAAAAGGCTATGGCCCTCATTCTGACCTTGGCGGGCGGCGGAGGCCGCCCGCCAAAGTCCCGCCGTCAGGTTACCGTTCCGCGGTCGAAAGACCGCGGCGGTAATTCTGACTTTCCCGCTGGGCTGGCGGGCGGTCGCCTTCAGACCGCCCGCCAGCCCAGCGGGAAAGAGGCTTCCACGATGAAGCCGGCTCGGAATCGAGCCGGCGGAGTGGAAGCTGTGCGACGGGTGCAGTTGCACCCGTCGCGTATTTCACTGTCTGCGCAGCAGACAGTGAAATACATTTAGGGGCCCTCTTACGGGGCCCCTGCAATGCCCATGCCAGTGGCATGGGCACTGCAGGGGCCCCCAGGGGCCCCGCGACCCCCCCTACCGCCATCCGGATCCCGGCGGTCGGACCGCCGGGATCTGGATGGCGGTAGGGGGGGTCGGAATCCCCTCGGCGGCGCAGCAAGCTGCGCCGCCTTGGAGGATTCAATGGGGCGGCGGTACACTGGCGGGAGCCCGCCAGTGGTGCCGGTCCGACCGCGGCTTTACCGCCGCGGTTGGAATCCCCATTGGAGCACCGCCGGCCTGTCGGCGGTGCTCCCGCGGTCCTCCGCCCTGGCGGTCTTTGACCGCCAGGGTCAGAATGACCGCCTATATGTAGTGGCATGGTCAGTCCTGGGACTATGTCCCTCTGTAAAGTTCATACCCAGCAGCCAGACGCATCCTCAACCTCCCACAGCGAACCCACCTCACCCCTCACCTCAAGAATCTCCATTGGCTCCCCATTCAGAAGAGATGTCAATTTAAGATGCTGATCCACACCCAAAAAGCCCTCCGCAACCAAGGACTAGCATATGTCAACCATGGCCTGAATTTCCACCAATCCTTAAGACACCTGTGCTCTGCCTCCCTCTCCCTCGCTCACCCCCGCATCTGCTGAAGCAACAGTGGGGGACGCTCCTTCTCCTACCTCGCTGCAAAGTCCTGGAACAACCTCACTCCTCACCTCCGGACCTCTTCCTCTCTGCTGGAATTCAGGAAGACCTGGCTGTTTCACCACACCTCCCTAAGCTTCAGGGTTCACAGTGCCTGGATACCCTTTTGGTGACTTTATAGCAAGGATCTGAAATGTCTGATGCCCTGTAGTGAAATAGACCTCTTTACCAACTTGGGGTTCTCTCCTGTCATTTGTATTAACCATGTATGAGGTATGTGGTCAGTTTGTACTCTGAAGTGAGTCTCAAGCAGGTAGGGTCTGATCTTCTTTCAAGATCAAACCACAGCAAAGGCTTCCCTCTCAATGGCACTCCAATGCTGCTACCTGGGGCGCAGTCACCTGTTAATAAACTCAACTGCTTGAACGTGGCCTGGTGCCTGGCCCTTTTTGCAGGGTCACCCTCAAGCTTTTTGCCTCCTTCCTCCTAATTTTTCTATCCAGTTTTTGTTGGCTTTAGGACTCTGGGCACTTTACCACTGCTAACCAGTGCTAAAGTGCATATGTTCTCTGTCTAAATTGTATTGTTGTTTGGTTTATTCATGATTGGCATATTTAATTTATTAGTAAGTCCCTAGTATAATGCACTAGAGGTGCCCAGGGCCTGTAAATGCAATGCTTCTAGTGGGCCTGCAGCACTGGTTGTGCCACTCACACGAGTAGTCCTGTAAACATGGCTCAGACCTGCCACTGTAGTGTCTGTATTTGCAGTTTTAAGCTGCCAATTCAACCTGGCAAGTGTACCCACTTGTCAGGTCCAAACCTTCCCTTTTCGTAGATGTAAAGCACCCCCAAGGTAGGCCTTAGGTAGCTCCATTGCCAGGGGGCAGTGTATGTTAAGGGTGGGACATGTACTGGTGTGTTTTACATGTCCTAACAGTGAAATACTGCCAAATTCGGTTTTCACTGTTGCAAGACATATCTCTCTCATAGGTTAACACGGGGGCTGCCTTTAAATAATCTTAAAGTGCAGTTTCCCTTTGAGAAGAGATAGAGATGTGGATTTGGGATCTCTGAACTCACAATTTAAAAATACATATGTTAGTGAACTTGGTTTTTAGATTGTTAGTTTGAAAATGCCATTTTTAGAAAGTGGGCATGTTCTTGCTTTAACCATTCTGTGACTCTGCCTGTTTGTGGATTCCCTGTCTGGGTCAAACTGGCAGTTGGGCAGTTTGTGAATCTCCTCTATACAGTAACACAAAGGGAGCTGGGGTGTAGCCGGCATATCCAGATGAGCCATCTGTGCTAGGAGGGAGGGGAGGAGTGGTCACTTACACCTGAATAGGCTGTGCCTGCCCTCACACAATGCAGCCTCAAACCCCTGGTGTGTGTCTGGGGCCTGGCCTGGGCAAGGCAGGACCCTGTAAACAACAGAGACTTTCCTTTGAAGTTTGCCCTCTACAAAGGCAGAAAGGGGTATAATTATTGGACCCAAAAAACCCAGACTTTAGATTTCTTCAAGATCACTTCTGGATTCACGAGGAACCTCTGCCAAGGAGAAGAGCTGAAGAATTGAGGAAAAGTGCTGCCCCTGCCTGTGACTATGCTTTGTTGGGCTATCCTGCAGTTGCTGCTTCTGCCTGTGAAAGGGGACAAAGACTGGACTTTGTTGTGCATTCCTGCTTGAGAAGAATCTCCAAGGGCTTGGACTGAGCTTGGCCCCTGTTCTAAAGTCTCAGGGCCATCAAAGACATCCTCTAACAGCACCTGGACTCACTGCGGAGACTCCTGCCCTGCCAAGTGGTGCCCCATCCAGTCCCTGGGCCCTTGAAAGGTGAAGTTGTCAGAAGAAGGACTGAATTCCACACACAGAACACCGTGTGGGCAAATTTTCGATGCACCACCTGCAACGCTGCTGAAAAACGACGCACCACCAGCTTCGCGGCAAAGATCGATGCTCCACCTGCATTGCGGCTGGGAGATCGACACATCATGTCTGGAGAAATTACGTAACATCCTCTTGCGGCTGCTGATAATGACAAAAACCCGATGCAGTGCAGTTTTCTAACACCGCGTGACCAGATTTCTCATGCATCAACACTGGGCGTCAAAGTCATCCAGAACCTGCGCAGATCTGAGGTGCTCCATCTGGAAATCGGCGCATCGCTCTCTTGCGAGGGAGAAAAACTACGCTTCGCCAACCCGACCGGAGAAGAAAATGACACACGGCCTCACCTGCAAGTCAGAAATCGATGCATTGCTGAATTTTCCAACATACGCTCACCTGTGCAGCTTTATTTTTTACCCAAACCAGGTACTTTGTGTAACATCAACGTTTCCATTGTTTTCGATTGAGTAAGACTCTTAGGGCCTGATTCTAACTTTGGAGGACGGTGTTAAACCGTCCCAAAAGTGGCGGATATACCACCTACCGTATTACGAGTTCCATAATGGACTCGTAATACGGTAGGTGGTATATCCGCCACTTTTGGGACGGTTTAACACCGTCCTCCAAAGTTAGAATCAGGCCCTTATTCTTTTGAAAATTCATATTTTGACTTGTGTATGTTGGATCTTTGTCGTTTTGCTCTTGTTTGATTTAGATAAATATTACCTAGTTTTCTAAACTGGTGTGGTGTCGATTTTGTAGTGGTTTCACTGTTTACTGTGTGTGTTGGTACAAATACTTTACACATTGCTTCTGAGTTAAGCCTGCCTGCTCGTGCCAAGCTACAAACGGGGTGAGTGGGGGTTAACCAGGTGCGTTTCTCGTTTGCCCTGACTAGAGTGAGGGTCCTTGCTTGGACGGGGGTAACCTGACTGCCAACCGAAGACCACATTTCTAACATGGCCCATATCACTTACCTGTGACAACACTGCATAAAAGCCATGTTAAAAAGAAATACGGACGTTTTTATGTAAAGTGCTCTCTTTAATTATCTTGCTCTGACCTTTACAGAGTTTTAAAACATGATCGAACAGCAGGTTATAAAGTTTTGTAGTTTTATACAGCGTGAATGCAGCCCAAGGGCACCGGAGCGATTGATTAGTCACATTACACAAGATCAAATAATTTTTTTGTTTTAGGGCCTGATTTAGATAATGGGATTTATATTTCGGCAGATTCAATAGTGAAGGAGTAACCCGTCGGTCGAAATCTATATCAGGCTTTAGATCTTGATGGTATTACCGCCGATCCTCAACGGCAGAGTACTCGAGAACTCCAAAAAGTCGACGATGTTCCGAACGCCATATTTAGATGTAGCGCGGCTGGGCCGTCGAGTGCCACGATGGAGTGCTCTTCCTGGCCATTAGGCCAGCGCGTTCCTGCCAACCATATTTAGATGTGACAGTTCGGCAGGCGGTGTACCGGCGGTGGATTGCTGCTACAGGGGGCCGTCTTGACACAAGGGACATGGTACAATGGCAGTGACTATGGAATACAGGTCATGCACACACACTGTACCCTGGTCATGTGTCCACCTGCACAACGGAAGACACCACATACGCTCGATTATCCATTCTAACACCACATAACACGTACATGCTGAAAACACAAATTCCCATACATCATATCACAACATACACTATTGACACTGCACCCACACACAACACAACCACAACAACCAACACAACTACACGCTCATCTACACAAACACACTCACACAAAGAAATAACTACAAACATCACGACAACAACTACAATACACCCACACTCACCTGAATGTTGCATACAGCAACATCAGACCCATATGTAAGTGGTACACATACTGACATAACCAGATCACCCACTCCAGCTACCTCCACCTCAACCAGCCAATCCAATCTCACATAGACACACACACGTGTACTGACTCACGAACACAACTGGCAGCCCAGCAGTCCAGGTAGAGGTGCCCTTGCAATGTGCACACATGGACATAGTTGACAAGCGATTGTAATGTTATTGTGGTGCCACTATTCATTTGGCAATGAATGCTGACACCATAATGACAGTTTTGTCTGTGTGTGATATGTGTCTTGTACCAGTGTATCCCAATCCACGTCTGACACAATTATTTTCCTGACATAGGCATGTTAGAGTAATTTGTAAACATTACTGTGACATGTATATGACTGCAGTGGTCCCCAGCTCTTGTGCAGTGAGCACTCAACTTACACAGGGAATGTTTTGAGTCCGGAGACGGTGGGAGTTGGTGTTTTCTCTGTGGTCTAGTGACAGCAGCAACAGAAGTTCTTGTCCAGTCATCTCCAGTCAAAAACAGAAGTGGATTTGGCTCAAAAGGTAAGTTTTTACCTAATTTCCCCTGCCAGCTCAGGCATGGAGGTCGGACGCCTCAGTTGGCTTCGCGGTAAGGCACACTGAACTCTGCTCGACGGTAAGGGTAGTTTGGAGTCCCACCTCCAGCCACTATTTCCTATGACGCCGTCAACGCCGGTGGTGATTTATGGCGGAGTTGGCAGGACTCAGCGGTCTATTGCCTATGGGACCAACAATATCTAAATCGGGTGGACGGACGGTTTAGGAAAATGCCTCTCAAGGCATGGTTACCCCCTAACTTTTTGCCTTTTGTTGATAATGGTTATGTCTGAAAGTGTGCTGGGACCCTGCTAACCAGGCACCAGCATCAGTGTTCTTTCCCTAAACTGTTCCTTTGTTACCACAATTGGCACAGCTCTGGCACACAGATACGTCCCTTTTAAATGTTACCCCTGGTACCAAGGGCCCTGTGACCAGCGAAGGTCTCTAAGGGCTGCAGCATGTATTATGCCACCCTGTGGACCCCTCACTCAGCACATGCACACTGCCTCACAGCTTGTGTGTGCTGGTGGGGAGAAAATGACTTCGTTGAAATGGCATTCCCCTCAGGGTGCTATGCCCACATCCCACTGCCTGTGGCATAGGTAAGTCACCCCTCTAGCAGGCCTTACAGCCCTAAGGCAGGGTGCACTATACCACAGGTGAGGGCATAGTTGCATGAGCAATATGCCCCTACAGTGCCTAAGTGTAGGAGGCTGGACTGGCTTGTAGTGGGTACCAAGGGGTACTTGCACCTTGCACCAGGCCCAGTTATCCCTTATTAGTGTATAGGGTGTCTAGCAGCTTAGGCTGATAGATAATGGTAGCTTAGCAGAGCAGCTTAGGCTGAACTAGGAGACATGTGAAGCTACTACAGTACCACAAGTGTCACTTGCACAATATCATAAGAAAACACAATACACAGTTATACTAAAAATAAAGGTACTTTATTTTTATGACAATATGCCAAAGTGTCTTAGAGTGTACCCTCAGTGAGAGGATAGGAAATATACACAAGATATATGTACACAATACCAAAAATATGCAGTATAGTCTTAGAAAACAGTGCAAACAATGTATAGTTAAAATAGGATGCAATGGGGACACATAGGGATAGGGGCAACACAAACCATATACTCCAAAAGTGGAATGCGAACCACGAATGGACCCCAAACCTATGTGACCTTGTAGAGGGTCGCTGGGACTATTAGAAAATAGTGAGAGTTAGAAAATTAGCCCTCCCCAAGACCCTGAAAAGTGAGTGCAAAGTGCACTAAAGTTCCCCCAAGGACAAAGAAGTCGTGATAGAGGAATAATGCAGGAAAGACACAAACCAACAATGCAACAACGATGGATTTCCAATCTAGGGTACCTGTGGAACAAGGGGACCAAGTCCAAAAGTCACAAGCAAGTCGGAGATGGGCATATGCCCAGGAAATGCCAGCTGTGGGTGCAAAGAAGCTTCTACTGGACAGAAGAAGCAAAGGTTTCTGCAGGAACGAAAAGGGCTAGAGACTTCCCCTTTGGTGGACGGATCCCACTCGCTGTGGAAAGTCGTGCAGAAGTGTTTTCCCGCCGAAAGAATGCCAACAAGCCTTGCTAGCTGCAAATCATGCGGTTAGCGTTTTTGGACGCTGCTGTAGCCCAGGAGGGACCAGGAGGTCGCAAATTGGACCAGCAGAGAGAGGGGACGTCAAGCAAGACAAGGAGCCCTCTCTGAAGCAGGTAGCACCCGGAGAAGTGCCAGAAACAGGCACTACGAGGATGCGTGAAATGGTGCTCACCCGAAGTTACACAAAGGAGTCCCACGTCGCCGGAGACCAACTTAGAAAGTCGTGCAATGCAGGTTAGAGTGCTGTGGACCCAGGCTTGGCTGTGCACAAAGGATTTCCGCCGGAAGTGCACAGAGGCCGGAGTAGCTGCAAAAGTCGCGGTTCCCAGCAATGCAGCCCAGCGAGGTGAGGCAAGGACTTACCTCCACCAAACTTGGACTGAAGAGTCACTGGACTGTGGGGGCTACTTGGACACAGTTGCTGGATTCGAGGGACCTCGCTCGTCGTGCTGAGAGGAGACCCAAGGGACCAGTAATGCAGCTTTTTGGTGCCTGCAATTGCAGGGGGAAGATTCCGTCGACCCACGGGAGATTTCTTCGGAGCTTCTGGTGCAGAGAGGAGGCAGGCTACCCCCACAGCATGCACAAGCAGGAAAACAGTCGAGAAGGCGGCAGGATCAGCGTTACAGAGTTGCAGTAGTCGTCTTTGCTACTATGTTGCAGGTTTGCAGGCTTCCAGCGCGGTCAGCAGTCGATTCCTTATCAGAAGGTGAAGAGCGAGATGCAGAGGAACTCGATGAGCTCTTGCATTCGTTATCTAAAGTTTCCCCAGAGACAGAGACCCTAAATAGCCAGAAAAGAGGGTTTGGCTACTTAGGAGAGAGGATAGGCTACTAACACCTGAAGGAGCCTATCAGCAGGCGTCTCTGACGTCACCTGGTGGCACTGGCCACTCAGAGCAGTCCAGTGTGCCAGCAGCACCTCTGTTTCCAAGATGGCAGAGGTCTGGAGCACACTGGAGGAGCTCTGGACACCTCCCAGGGGAGGTGCAGGTCAGGGGAGTGGTCACTCCCCTTTCCTTTGTCCAGTTTCGCGCCAGAGCAGGGGCTAAGGGGTCCCTGAACCGGTGTAGACTGGCTTATGCAGAATGGGGCACATCTGTGCCCAAGAAAGCATTTCCAGAGGCTGGGGGAGGCTACTCCTCCCCTGCCTTCACACCATTTTCCAAAGGGAGAGGGTGTAACACCCTCTCTCAGAGGAAGTCCTTTGTTCTGCCATCCTGGGACAAGCCTGGCTTGACCCCAGGGGGGCAGAAGCCTGTCTGACGGGTTGGCAGCAGCAGCAGCTGCAGTGAAACCCCAGAAAAGGCAGTTTGGCAGTACCAGGGTCTGTGCTACAGACCACTGGGATCATGGAATTGTACCAACAATGCCAGGATGGCATAGAGGGGGCAATTCCATGATCTTAGACATGTTACATGGCCATATTCGGAGTTACCATTGTGAAGCTACATATAGGTATTGACCTATATGTAGTGCACGCGTGTAATGGTGTCCCCACACTCACAAAGTTCAGGGAATTGGCTCTGAACAATGTAGGGGCACCTTGGCTAGTGCCAGGGTGCCCTCACACTAAGTAACTTTGCACCTAACCTTTACCAGGTAAAGGTTAGACATATAGGTGACTTATAAGTTACTTAAGTGCAGTGTAAAATGGCTGTGAAATAACGTGGACGTTATTTCACTCAGGCTGCAGTGGCAGGCCTGTGTAAGAATTGTCAGAGCTCCCTATGGGTGGCAAAAGAAATGCTGCAGCCCATAGGGATCTCCTGAACCCCAATACCCTGGGTACCTCAGTACCATATACTAGGGAATTATAAGGGTGTTCCAGTAAGCCAATGTAAATTGGTAAAATTGGTCACTAGCCTGTGACAATTTAGAAAGAAATGAGAGAGCATAACCACTGAGGTTCTGATTAGCAGAGCCTCAGTGAGACAGTTAGTCACTACACAGGTAACACATTCAGGCACACTTATGAGCACTGGGGCCCTGGTGAACAGGGTCCCAGTGACACATACAACTAAAACAACATATATACAGTGAAAAATGGGGGTAACATGCCAGGCAAGATGGTACTTTCCTACACAACCCCCCCCAAACGAAGGACAATAAGACTAGCCATGACCTGATGAGTCTTCATTGTCTAAGTGGAAATATCTGGAGAGTCCATCTGCATTGGAGTGGCTACTCCCAGGTCTATGTTTCACTGTATAGTCCATTCCCTGTAGGGATATGGACCACCTCAACAATTTTGGATTTTCACCTTTCATTTGTTTTAGCCAAAGTAGAGGTTTGTGGTCTGTCTGAACAATGAAGTGAGTGCCAAACAGGTATGGACTCAACTTCTTCAGAGCCCAGACCACAGCAAAGGCCTCCCTTTCTATGGCAGACCAACGCTTTTCTCTAGGGGTCAACCTCCTACTAATAAAAGCAACAGGTTGATCCTGGCCCTCAGAATTAAGTTGTGATAGGACTGCCCCTACTCCTAATTCAGATGCATCAGTTTGGACATAGAATTTTTTAGAGTAACAAGGGCTTTTCAGGACAGGTGCAGAGCACATGGCCTGCTTCAGCTCCTCAAAAGCTTTCTGACAGTTTGCTGTCCATAATACCTTTTTAGGCATCTTTTTGGAAGTGAGGTCATTAAGAGGGGCTGCAATGGAGCCATTGTTCTTAATGAACCTCCTGTAATACCCAGTGAGGCCTAGGAAGGCTCTCACCTGAGTCTGTGTTGTAGGGGGAACCCAATCAATAATTGTTTGGATTTTCCCCTGAAGTGGTGCAATCTGTTCCCCACCAACAAGGTGTCCCAGATAAACCACCTTACCCTGCCCTATCTGGCACTTTGAAGCCTTGATAGTGAGGCCTGCCTTTTGCAGGGCCTCCAAAACTTTCCATAGGTGGACCAGGTGATCATCCCAGCTGGAGCTAAAGACAGCTATATCGTCCAGATATGCTGCACTGAAAGCTTCCAGACCTTGCAGGACTGTGTTCACCAACCTCTGAAAAGTGGCAGGTGCATTTTTCAAACCAAAAGGCATTACAGTGAACTGGTAATGTCCTCCAATGGTTGAAAATGCAGTCTTAGGTTTAGCATCTTCTGACAATTTGATCTGCCAATACCCTGCAGTCAAGTCAAAAGTGCTTAGATACTTGGCAGATGCCAGTGTATCTATGAGCTTATCTGCCCTGGGTATAGGGTGAGCATCTGTATTGGTTACCAAGTTGAGACCTCTATAGTCTACACAAAACCGCATTTCCTTCTTTCCATCTTTGGAATGGGGTTTTGGTACAAGTACCACAGGAGAAGCCCATGGACTTTCAGAGCTCAACCACTCCTAGTTCCAACATTTTCTGGACCTCTTGCTTTATGCAGTCCCTGACATGGTCAGGCTGACTATAGATCTTACTTTTGACAGGCAAGCTGTCTCCAGTATCTATAGTGTGCTCACACCAAGAAGTGGTACCTGGCACAGTAGAGAAGAGTTCAGAGAATTGATCTAGGAGATTTATGCAATTATCTTTCTGCTCAGCAGTAAGACAATCAGCCAAAACTACACCTTCCACAAGAGCATCTTGTTCTGTGGAAGAGAAGAGATCAGGTAGAGGATCACTGTCTTCTTCCTGTCCCTCATCAGTTGCCATGAGCAGGGTGAGATCAGCCCTGTCATAGTAGGGTTTCAGGCGGTTTACATGGAGTACCCTAAGGGGACTCCTTGCAGTGCCTAAGTCAACGAAATAGGTGACTTCACCCTTTTTCTCAACAATTGTGTGGGGACCACTCCATTTATCTTGGAGTGCTCTTGGGGCCACAGGCTCCAAGACCCACACTTTCTGCCCTGGTTGGTACTGAACCAAAACAGCCTTCTGATCATGCCATTGCTTCTGGAGCTCTTGGCTGGCCTGAAGGTTTTTACTGGCCTTTTTCATGTACTCAGCCATCCTTGATCTGAGGCCAAGTACATAGTCCACAATATCCTGCTTAGGAGCTTTTAAAGGTTGTTCCCAACCCTCCTTTACAAGTGTGAGTGGACCCCTAACAGGGTGTCCAAAAAGAAGTTCAAAGGGGCTGAAGCCCACTCCTTTCTGGGATACCTCCCTGTAGGCAAAAAGGAGGCATGGTAGAAGGATATCCCATCTCCTGCGGAGTTTTTCAGGGAGACCCATAATCATGCCTTTGAGAGTTTTGTTAAATCTCTCCACCAGTCCATTAGTTTGTGGATGATAGGGTGTAGTGAACTTATAAGTCACACCACACTCCTTCCACATGGCCTTTAAGTATGCAGACATGAAATTGCTTCCCCTGTCTGATACTACTTCCTTTGGGAAGCCCACCCTGGAAAATATTCCCAGGAGGGCCTTTGCCACTGCAGGAGCTGTAGTGGTCCTTAAAGGAATAGCTTCAGGATATCTTGTGGCATGGTCCACTACCACCAAGATGAATCTATTGCCTGAAGCAGTAGGAGGGTCAAGGGGGCCAACTATGTCAACCCCTACCCTTTCAAAGGGAACCCCAACCACAGGCAGTGGAATAAGGGGTGCCTTTGGAGTGCCACCTGTCTTGCCACTGGCTTGACAGGTTTCACAGGACTTACAAAATTATTTTGTGTCCTCAGACATCCTAGGCCAATGAAACAAGGGAACAAGCCTGTCCCAAGTTTTCATTTGTCCCAGGTGCCCAGCTAGGGGAATGTCGTGTGCCAGAGTTAGGAGGAACTTTCTGTACTCCTGAGGAATCACTAATCTCCTGGCAGCTCCAGGTTTAGGATCCCTATGCTCAGTGTACAAGAGGTTGTCCTCCCAGTAAACTCTGTGAGAGTCACTGACATCCCCATTAGCCTGTTTGACAGCTTGCTGTCTTAGACCCTCTAATGTGGGACAGGTTTGCTGTGCCACACTCAGCTCCTCTCTGGCAGGCCCCCCTTCACCCAAAAGCTCAGCAGTATCTGCTTCCAGCTCCTCTGGTGTAGGTTCTGCGCAGGGAGGGAATTCTTCTTCCTCTGAAGTTGAATCCACTGTAGAGGGAGGGATAGTAGGAAGTGGTTTGCTTCTACTAGCCCTAGCTTTAGGGAACACTTGGTCCATTGTTCCAGGATCCAAGCTTCCCTGTCCTTTTTGCTTTTTGGCCTGAGCCCTGGTTAAAGAAAAAATATGCCCTGGGATGCCCAGCATTGCTGCATGAGCCTCCAACTCCACATCTGACCAAGCTGATGTCTCCAAATCATTTCCTAGTAGACAGTCTACAGGTAAATCTGTGGCTACCACAACTTTCTTTGGACCAGTAACCCCCCCCCCCAGTTGAGATTAACAACAGCCATGGGGTGGCTAAGTGTGTTGTTGTGAGCATCGGTTACTTGGTACTGGTGACCAAGTAGGTGTTGTTCAGGGTGGACCAGTTTCTCTATGACCATAGTCACACCGGCACCAGTGTCCCTGTAGGCCTGAACCTCAACACCATTTATTAGGGGTAACTGCTTGTACTTATCCATATTAAGGGGACAAGCAGCTAAGGTGGCTAAATCAATAGCCCCCTCAGAGACTAACACAGCCTCTGTGGCCTCCCTAACAAGGCCAACCCCAACTAAGTTACCAATAGTGAGCCCAGCTACTCCCTTGGATTGGCTATTAGTAGGTTTGCTCCCACCACCACTGCTATTAGTAGGGACACTAGGTGTAGCAGTAGGGGTTGTAGTGGTAGGAGGCTTGGTGCTTTTCTTTGGACAACTGGGATCTGTTGCCCAATGGCCTTTTTCTTTACAAAAATAGCACCATGGTTTCTTTTCCTTGTTCTGATTAAAAGAGGATTTGGGCCCACCACCCCCACCAGAGTGTTTTTGTGGGCCTGATGAAGACTCATTTTTAGATTTGTCCCCACCCTTGTCTGTAGACTTACCATCCTTCTTTTTGTTGCCATCTTTGTCACCCCCTGTATGAACTTTTCTGTTCACTCTTGTTCTGACCCATTTGTCTGCCTTCTTTCCCAATTCTTGGGGAGAGGTCAGATCAGAGTCCACCAAGTACTGGTGCAACAAATCAGACACACAATTATTAAGAATATGCTCTCTCAGGATCAAGTTATACAGGCTTTCAAAGTCAGTAACCTTACTGCCATTTAACCACCCCTCCAAGGCCTTCACTGAATGGTCAATGAAATCAACCCAGTCTTGTGAAGACTCCTTTTTGGTCTCTCTGAACTTTATCCTGTATTGTTCAGTGGTTAAGCCATAACCATCCAGGAGTGCATTCTTAAGAACTGTAAAATTATTGGCATCACTTTCTTTCACAGTAAGGAGCCTATCCCTACCTTTTCCACTAAATGATAGCCATAGGATAGCAGCCCACTGCCTTTGAGGGACATCCTGTACAACACAGGCCCTCTCAAGTGCAGCAAACCACTTGTTAATGTCATCCCCCTCCTTATAAGGGGGAACTATTTTGTGCAGATTCCTGGAATCATGCTCTTTTACAGGATGACTATGGGGAATACTGCTGCTGCCACCATGGGTTTCAAAACCCAACTTCTGTCTTTCCTTCTCTAGTTCAAAAGACTGTCTATCCAAATCCAGCTGTTGCTTTTTAAGCTTCAGTCTGGTTTGTTCCACCCTCAACTTATTGAGTTCCCTCTCTAACATTCTGTCATCAGGGTTGGTGGGAGGGACATTCCTAGATACAGAGGTATGATGGGAATGAACAGAAGGAGACCTGTCCCTTACAGAAGCCACCCTAACAGCTTGGCTTACAGAAACATCACTACCAGTATGGTGAGAATACATGCTTTTGCTATGATGTGAGACAACACTATTTGTATGGTGTGGCTCATCATCATTACCAACTATGCTAGACTGTCTAGTAATTGGCAGGCTAGGGAGTTTCTTCCCTGCATCTTTTCCTGGGGTAGTCCCTGGATCAGATTGAGAACCATTAGCTACTTTTTCAACAGATGGGGCACTTATGGCCTTATCCTGTTCTCTAAGCATGTTAATTAACAGTTCTAAGGAAGGATTTTTCCCTACACTCAAACCTCTCTCTATGCAGAGACTCCTTGCTCCTTTCCAGCTAAGGTGATCATATGCAAGTTTGGACAGATCAACATTTTGGCCTGTGCCAGACATTTTTAGAGAGAGTTAAAGTGATAGAAAAAGAGAAAAAAGTTTTCAGAACTTTTTGGAAAGACAGAAAAAAACTTTTAAAACTTTTAAGAACTTTTTGAAAGTTTAGAAGTACTTTTCAGCACTTAGAAAACAGTGAAAAGAGGAAATGCAAAACTTTTCAGCTATGTGTACACACACTGAACTTGTTTTGTATATTTTTCTCTTATGAAAAGTACAATGACAAGAGTGGTAAGTAGTCTCAAAGCACTTATCCCACCGCTGCACAACCAATGTAGGAGGCTGGACTGGCTTGTAGTGGGTACCAAGGGGTACTTGCACCTTGCACCAGGCCCAGTTATCCCTTATTAGTGTATAGGGTGTCTAGCAGCTTAGGCTGATAGATAATGGGAGCTTAGCAGAGCAGCTTAGGCTGAACTAGGAGACGTGTGAAGCTACTACAGTACCACAAGTGTCACTTGCACAATATCATAAGAAAACACAATACACAGTTATACTAAAAATAAAGGTACTTTATTTTTATGACAATATGCCAAAGTATCTTAGAGTGTACCCTCAGTGAGAGGATAGGAAATATACACAAGATATATGTACACAATACCAAAAATATGCAGTATAGTCTTAGAAAACAGTGCAAACAATGTATAGTTAAAATAGGATGCAATGGGGACACATAGGGATAGGGGCAACACAAACCATATACTCCAAAAGTGGAATGCGAACCACAAATGGACCCCAAACCTATGTGACCTTGTAGAGGGTCGCTGGGACTATTAGAAAATAGTGAGAGTTAGAAAATTAGCCCTCCCCAAGACCCTGAAAAGTGAGTGCAAAGTGCACTAAAGTTCCCCCAAGGACAAAGAAGTCGTGATAGAGGAATAATGCAGGAAAGACACAAACCAACAATGCAACAACGATGGATTTCCAATCTAGGGTACCTGTGGAACAAGGGGACCAAGTCCAAAAGTCACAAGCAAGTCGGAGATGGGCATATGCCCAGGAAATGCCAGCTGTGGGTGCAAAGAAGCTTCTACTGGACAGAAGAAGCAAAGGTTTCTGCAGGAACGAAAGGGCTAGAGACTTCCCCTTTGGTGGACGGATCCCTCTCGCTGTGGAAAGTCGTGTAGAAGTGTTTTCCCGCCGAAAGAACGCCAACAAGCCTTGCTAGCTGCAAATCATGCGGTTAGCGTTTTTGGACGCTGCTGTAGCCCAGGAGGGACCAGGAGGTCGCAAATTGGACCAGCAGAGAGAGGGGACGTCAAGCAAGACAAGGAGCCCTGTCTGAAGCAGGTAGCGCCCGGAGAAGTCCCAGAAACAGGTACTACAAGGATGCGTGAAATGGTGCTCACCCGAAGTTACACAAAGGAGTCCCACGTCGCCGGAGACCAACTTAGAAAGTCGTGCAATGCAGGTTAGAGTGCCGTGGACCCAGGCTTGGCTGTGCACAAAGGATTTCTGCCGGAAGTGCACAGAGGCCGGAGTAGCTGCAAAAGTCGCGGTTCCCAGCAATGCAGCCCAGCGAGGTGAGGCAAGGACTTACCTCCACCAAACTTGGACTGAAGAGTCACTGGACTGTGGGGGCTACTTGGACACAGTTGCTGGATTCGAGGGACCTCGCTCGTCGTGCTGAGAGGAGACCCAAGGGACCGGTAATGCAGCTTTTTGGTGCCTGCAATTGCAGGGGGAAGATTCCGTCGACCCACGGGAGATTTCTTCGGAGCTTCTGGTGCAGAGAGGAGGCAGGCTACCCCCACAGCATGCACAAGCAGGAAAACAGTCGAGAAGGCGGCAGGATCAGCGTTACAGAGTTGCAGTAGTCGTCTTTGCTACTATGTTGCAGGTTTGCAGGCTTCCAGCGCAGTCAGCAGTCGATTCCTTATCAGAAGGTGAAGAGAGAGATGCAGAGGAACTCGGATGAGCTCTTGCATTCGTTATCTAAAGTTTCCCCAGAGACAGAGACCCTAAATAGCCAGAAAAGAGGGTTTGGCTACTTAGGAGAGAGGATAGGCTACTAACACCTGAAGGAGCCTATCAGCAGGCGTCTCTGACGTCACCTGGTGGCACTGGCCACTCAGAGCAGTCCAGTGTGCCAGCAGCACCTCTGTTTCCAAGATGGCAGAGGTCTGGAGCACACTGGAGGAGCTCTGGACACCTCCCAGGGGAGGTGCAGGTCAGGGGAGTGGTCACTCCCCTTTCCTTTGTCCAGTTTCGCGCCAGAGCAGGGGCTAAGGGGTCCCTGAACCGGTGTAGACTGGCTTATGCAGAATGGGGCACATCTGTGCCCAAGAAAGCATTTCCAGAGGCTGGGGGAGGCTACTCCTCCCCTGCCTTCACACCATTTTCCAAAGGGAGAGGGTGTAACACCCTCTCTCAGAGGAAGTCCTTTGTTCTGCCATCCTGGGACAAGCCTGGCTTGACCCCAGGGGGGCAGAAGCCTGTCTGAGGGGTTGGCAGCAGCAGCAGCTGCAGTGAAACCCCAGAAAAGGCAGTTTGGCAGTACCAGGGTCTGTGCTACAGACCACTGGGATCATGGAATTGTACCAACAATGCCAGGATGGCATAGAGGGGGCAATTCCATGATCTTAGACATGTTACATGGCCATATTCGGAGTTACCATTGTGAAGCTACATATAGGTATTGACCTATATGTAGTGCACGCGTGTAATGGTGTCCCCACACTCACAAAGTTCAGGGAATTGGCTCTGAACAATGTAGGGGCACCTTGGCTAGTGCCAGGGTGCCCTCACACTAAGTAACTTTGCACCTAACCTTTACCAGGTAAAGGTTAGACATATAGGTGACTTATAAGTTACTTAAGTGCAGTGTAAAATGGCTGTGAAATAACGTGGACGTTATTTCACTCAGGCTGCAGTGGCAGGCCTGTGTAAGAATTGTCAGAGCTCCCTATGGGTGGCAAAAGAAATGCTGCAGCCCATAGGGATCTCCTGAACCCCAATACCCTGGGTACCTCAGTACCATATACTAGGGAATTATAAGGGTGTTCCAGTAAGCCAATGTAAATTGGTAAAATTGGTCACTAGCCTGTGACAATTTAGAAAGAAATGAGAGAGCATAACCACTGAGGTTCTGATTAGCAGAGCCTCAGTGAGACAGTTAGTCACTACACAGGTAACACATTCAGGCACACTTATGAGCACTGGGGCCCTGGTGAACAGGGTCCCAGTGACACATACAACTAAAACAACATATATACAGTGAAAAATGGGGGTAACATGCCAGGCAAGATGGTACTTTCCTACACAACCCCCCCCCAAACGAAGGACAATAAGACTAGCCATGACCTGATGAGTCTTCATTGTCTAAGTGGAAATATCTGGAGAGTCCATCTGCATTGGAGTGGCTACTCCCAGGTCTATGTTCCACTGTATAGTCCATTCCCTGTAGGGATATGGACCACCTCAACAATTTTGGATTTTCACCTTTCATTTGTTTTAGCCAAAGTAGAGGTTTGTGGTCTGTCTGAACAATGAAGTGAGTGCCAAACAGGTATGGACTCAACTTCTTCAGAGCCCAGACCACAGCAAAGGCCTCCCTTTCTATGGCAGACCAACACTTTTCTCTAGGGGTCAACCTCCTACTAATAAAAGCAATAGGTTGATCCTGGCCCTCAGAATTAAGTTGTGATAGGACTGCCCCTACTCCTAATTCAGATGCATCAGTTTGGACATAGAATTTTTTAGAGTAACAAGGGCTTTTCAGGACAGGTGCAGAGCACATGGCCTGCTTCAGCTTCTCAAAAGCTTTCTGACAGTTTGCTGTCCATAATACCTTTTTAGGCATCTTTTTGGAAGTGAGGTCATTAAGAGGGGCTGCAATGGAGCCATTGTTCTTAATGAACCTCCTGTAATACCCAGTGAGGCCTAGGAAGGCTCTCACCTGAGTCTGTGTTGTAGGGGGAACCCAATCAATAATTGTTTGGATTTTCCCCTGAAGTGGTGCAATCTGTTTCCCACCAACAAGGTGTCCCAGATAAACCACCTTACCCTGCCCTATCTGGCACTTTGAAGCCTTGATAGTGAGGCCTGCCTTTTGCAGGGCCTCCAAAACTTTCCATAGGTGGACCAGGTGATCATCCCAGCTGGAGCTAAAGACAGCTATATCGTCCAGATATGCTGCACTGAAAGCTTCCAGACCTTGCAGGACTGTGTTCACCAACCTCTGAAAAGTGGCAGGTGCATTTTTCAAACTAAAAGGCATTACAGTGAACTGGTAATGTCCTCCAATGGTTGAAAATGCAGTCTTAGGTTTAGCATCTTCTGACAATTTGATCTGCCAATACCCTGCAGTCAAGTCAAAAGTGCTTAGATACTTGGCAGATGCCAGTGTATCTATGAGCTCATCTGCCCTGGGTATAGGGTGAGCATCTGTATTGGTTACCAAGTTGAGACCTCTATAGTCTACACAAAACCGCATTTCCTTCTTTCCATCTTTGGAATGGGGTTTTGGTACAAGTACCACAGGAGAAGCCCATGGACTTTCAGAGTGCTCAACCACTCCTAGTTCCAACATTTTCTGGACCTCTTGCTTTATGCAGTCCCTGACACGGTCAGGCTGCCTATAGATCTTACTTTTGACAGTCAAGCTGTCTCCAGTATCTATAGTGTGCTCACACCAAGAAGTGGTACCTGGCACAGTAGAGAAGAGTTCAGAGAATTGATCTAGGAGATTTATGCAATTATCTTTCTGCTCAGCAGTAAGACAATCAGCCAAAACTACACCTTCCACAAGAGCATCTTGTTCTGTGGAAGAGAAGAGATCAGGTAGAGGATCACTGTCTTCTTCCTGTCCCTCATCAGTTGCCATGAGCAGGGTGAGATCAGCCCTGTCATAGTAGGGTTTCAGGCGGTTTACATGGAGCACCCTAAGGGGACTCCTTGCAGTGCCTAAGTCAACGAAATAGGTGACTTCACCCTTTTTCTCAACAATTGTGTGGGGACCACTCCATTTATCTTGGAGTGCTCTTGGGGCCACAGGCTCCAAGACCCACACTTTCTGCCCTGGTTGGTACTGAACCAAAACAGCCTTCTGATCATGCCATTGCTTCTGGAGCTCTTGGCTGGCCTGAAGGTTTTTACTGGCCTTTTTCATGTACTCAGCCATCCTTGATCTGAGGCCAAGTACATAGTCCACAATATCCTGCTTAGGAGCTTTTAAAGGTTGTTCCCAACCCTCCTTTACAAGTGTGAGTGGACCCCTAACAGGGTGTCCAAAAAGAAGTTCAAAGGGGCTGAAGCCCACTCCTTTCTGGGATACCTCCCTGTAGGCAAAAAGGAGGCATGGTAGAAGGATATCCCATCTCCTGCGGAGTTTTTCAGGGAGACCCATAATCATGCCTTTGAGAGTTTTGTTAAATCTCTCCACCAGTCCATTAGTTTGTGGATGATAGGGTGTAGTGAACTTATAAGTCACACCACACTCCTTCCACATGGCCTTTAAGTATGCAGACATGAAATTGCTTCCCCTGTCTGATACTACTTCCTTTGGGAAGCCCACCCTGGAAAATATTCCCAGGGGGGCCTTTGCCACTGCAGGAGCTGTAGTGGTCCTTAAAGGAATAGCTTCAGGATATCTTGTGGCATGGTCCACTACCACCAAGATGAATCTATTGCCTGAAGCAGTAGGAGGGTCAAGGGGGCCAACTATGTCAACCCCTACCCTTTCAAAGGGAACCCCAACCACAGGCAGTGGAATAAGGGGTGCCTTTGGAGTGCCACCTGTCTTGCCACTGGCTTGACAGGTTTCACAGGACTTACAAAATTATTTTGTGTCCTCAGACATCCTAGGCCAATGAAACAAGGGAACAAGCCTGTCCCAAGTTTTCATTTGTCCCAGGTGCCCAGCTAGGGGAATGTCGTGTGCCAGAGTTAGGAGGAACTTTCTGTACTCCTGAGGAATCACTAATCTCCTGGCAGCTCCAGGTTTAGGATCCCTATGCTCAGTGTACAAGAGGTTGTCCTCCCAGTAAACTCTGTGAGAGTCACTGACATCCCCATTAGCCTGTTTGACAGCTTGCTGTCTTAGACCCTCTAATGTGGGACAGGTTTGCTGTGCCACACTCAGCTCCTCTCTGGCAGGCCCCCCTTCACCCAAAAGCTCAGCAGTATCTGCTTCCAGCTCCTCTGGTGTAGGTTCTGCGCAGGGAGGGAATTCTTCTTCCTCTGAAGTTGAATCCACTGTAGAGGGAGGGATAGTAGGAAGTGGTTTGCTTCTACTAGCCCTAGCTTTAGGGAACACTTGGTCCATTGTTCCAGGATCCAAGCTTCCCTGTCCTTTTTGCTTTTTGGCCTGAGCCCTGGTTAAAGAAAAAATATGCCCTGGGATGCCCAGCATTGCTGCATGAGCCTCCAACTCCACATCTGACCAAGCTGATGTCTCCAAATCATTTCCTAGTAGACAGTCTACAGGTAAATCTGTGGCTACCACAACTTTCTTTGGACCAGTAACCCCCCCCCCCAGTTGAGATTAACAACAGCCATGGGGTGGCTAAGTGTGTTGTTGTGAGCATCGGTTACTTGGTACTGGTGACCAAGTAGGTGTTGTTCAGGGTGGACCAGTTTCTCTATGACCATAGTCACACTGGCACCAGTGTCCCTGTAGGCCTGAACCTCAACACCATTTATTAGGGGTAACTGCTTGTACTTATCCATATTAAGGGGACAAGCAGCTAAGGTGGCTAAATCAATAGACCCCTCAGAGACTAACACAGCCTCTGTGGCCTCCCTAACAAGGCCAACCCCAACTAAGTTACCAATAGTGAGCCCAGCTACTCCCTTGGATTGGCTATTAGTAGGTTTGCTCCCACCACCACTGCTATTAGTAGGGACACTAGGTGTAGCAGTAGGGGTTGTAGTGGTAGGAGGCTTGGTGCTTTTCTTTGGACAACTGGGATCTGTTGCCCAATGGCCTTTTTCTTTACAAAAATAGCACCATGGTTTCTTTTCCTTGTTCTGATTAAAAGAGGATTTGGGCCCACCACCCCCACCAGAATGTTTTTGTGGGCCTGGTGAAGACTCATTTTTAGATTTGTCCCCACCCTTGTCTGTAGACTTACCATCCTTCTTTTTGTTGCCATCTTTGTCACCCCCTGTATGAACTTTTCTGTTCACTCTTGTTCTGACCCATTTGTCTGCCTTCTTTCCCAATTCTTGGGGAGAGGTCAGATCAGAGTCCACCAAGTACTGGTGCAACAAATCAGACACACAATTATTAAGAATATGCTCTCTCAGGATCAAGTTATACAGGCTTTCAAAGTCAGTAACCTTACTGCCATTTAACCACCCCTCCAAGGCCTTCACTGAATGGTCAATGAAATCAACCCAGTCTTGTGAAGACTCCTTTTTGGTCTCTCTGAACTTTATCCTGTATTGTTCAGTGGTTAAGCCATAACCATCCAGGAGTGCATTCTTAAGAACTGTAAAATTATTGGCATCACTTTCTTTCACAGTAAGGAGCCTATCCCTACCTTTTCCACTAAATGATAGCCATAGGATAGCAGCCCACTGCCTTTGAGGGACATCCTGTACAACACAGGCCCTCTCAAGTGCAGCAAACCACTTGTTAATGTCATCCCCCTCCTTATAAGGGGGAACTATTTTGTGCAGATTCCTGGAATCATGCTCTTTTACAGGATGACTATGGGGAATACTGCTGCTGCCACCATGGGTTTCAAAACCCAACTTCTGTCTTTCCTTCTCTAGTTCAAAAGACTGTCTATCCAAATCCAGCTGTTGCTTTTTAAGCTTCAGTCTGGTTTGTTCCACCCTCAACTTATTGAGTTCCCTCTCTAACATTCTGTCATCAGGGTTGGTGGGAGGGACATTCCTAGATACAGAGGTATGATGGGAATGAACAGAAGGAGACCTGTCCCTTACAGAAGCCACCCTAACAGCTTGGCTTACAGAAACATCACTACCAGTATGGTGAGAATACATGCTTTTGCTATGATGTGAGACAACACTATTTGTATGGTGTGGCTCATCATCATTACCAACTATGCTAGACTGTCTAGTAATGGGCAGGCTAGGGAGTTTCTTCCCTGCATCTTTTCCTGGGGTAGTCCCTGGATCAGATTGAGAACCATTAGCTACTTTTTCAACAGATGGGGCACTTATGGCCTTATCCTGTTCTCTAAGCATGTTAATTAACAGTTCTAAGGAAGGATTTTTCCCTACACTCAAACCTCTCTCTATGCAGAGACTCCTTGCTCCTTTCCAGCTAAGGTGATCATATGCAAGTTTGGACAGATCAACATTTTGGCCTGTGCCAGACATTTTTAGAGAGAGTTAAAGTGATAGAAAAAGAGAAAAAAGTTTTCAGAACTTTTTGGAAAGACAGAAAAAAACTTTTAAAACTTTTAAGAACTTTTTGAAAGTTTAGAAGTACTTTTCAGCACTTAGAAAACAGTGAAAAGAGGAAATGCAAAACTTTTCAGCTATGTGTACACACACTGAACTTGTTTTGTATATTTTTCTCTTATGAAAAGTACAATGACAAGAGTGGTAAGTAGTCTCAAAGCACTTATCCCACCGCTGCACAATCAATGTAGGAGGCTGGACTGGCTTGTAGTGGGTACCAAGGGGTACTTGCACCTTGCACCAGGCCCAGTTATCCCTTAATGTTGTGTATAGGGTGTCTAGCAGCTTAGGCTGATAGATAATGGGAGCTTAGCAGAGCAGCTTAGGCTGAACTAGGAGACGTGTGAAGCTACTACAGTACCACAAGTGTCACTTGCACAATATCATAAGAAAACACAATACACAGTTATACTAAAAATAAAGGTACTTTATTTTTATGACAATATGCCAAAGTATCTTAGAGTGTACCCTCAGTGAGAGGATAGGAAATATACACAAGATATATGTACACAATACCAAAAATATGCAGTATAGTCTTAGAAAACAGTGCAAACAATGTATAGTTAAAATAGGATGCAATGGGGACACATAGGGATAGGGGCAACACAAACCATATACTCCAAAAGTGGAATGCGAACCACGAATGGACCCCAAACCTATGTGACCTTGTAGAGGGTCGCTGGGACTATTAGAAAATAGTGAGAGTTAGAAAATTAGCCCTCCCCAAGACCCTGAAAAGTGAGTGCAAAGTGCACTAAAGTTCCCCCAAGGACAACGAAGTCGTGATAGAGGAATAATGCAGGAAAGACACAAACCAACAATGCAACAACGATGGATTTCCAATCTAGGGTACCTGTGGAACAAGGGGACCAAGTCCAAAAGTCACAAGCAAGTCGGAGATGGGCATATGCCCAGGAAATGCCAGCTGTGGGTGCAAAGAAGCTTCTACTGGACAGAAGAAGCAAAGGTTTCTGCAGGAACGAAAGGGCTAGAGACTTCCCCTTTGGTGGACGGATCCCTCTCGCTGTGGAAAGTCGTGTAGAAGTGTTTTCCCGCCGAAAGAACGCCAACAAGCCTTGCTAGCTGCAAATCATGCGGTTAGCGTTTTTGGACGCTGCTGTAGCCCAGGAGGGACCAGGAGGTCGCAAATTGGACCAGCAGAGAGAGGGGACGTCAAGCAAGACAAGGAGCCCTGTCTGAAGCAGGTAGCGCCCGGAGAAGTCCCAGAAACAGGTACTACAAGGATGCGTGAAATGGTGCTCACCCGAAGTTACACAAAGGAGTCCCACGTCGCCGGAGACCAACTTAGAAAGTCGTGCAATGCAGGTTAGAGTGCCGTGGACCCAGGCTTGGCTGTGCACAAAGGATTTCTGCCGGAAGTGCACAGAGGCCGGAGTAGCTGCAAAAGTCGCGGTTCCCAGCAATGCAGCCCAGCGAGGTGAGGCAAGGACTTACCTCCACCAAACTTGGACTGAAGAGTCACTGGACTGTGGGGGCTACTTGGACACAGTTGCTGGATTCGAGGGACCTCGCTCGTCGTGCTGAGAGGAGACCCAAGGGACCGGTAATGCAGCTTTTTGGTGCCTGCAATTGCAGGGGGAAGATTCCGTCGACCCACGGGAGATTTCTTCGGAGCTTCTGGTGCAGAGAGGAGGCAGGCTACCCCCACAGCATGCACAAGCAGGAAAACAGTCGAGAAGGCGGCAGGATCAGCGTTACAGAGTTGCAGTAGTCGTCTTTGCTACTATGTTGCAGGTTTGCAGGCTTCCAGCGCAGTCAGCAGTCGATTCCTTATCAGAAGGTGAAGAGAGAGATGCAGAGGAACTCGGATGAGCTCTTGCATTCGTTATCTAAAGTTTCCCCAGAGACAGAGACCCTAAATAGCCAGAAAAGAGGGTTTGGCTACTTAGGAGAGAGGATAGGCTACTAACACCTGAAGGAGCCTATCAGCAGGCGTCTCTGACGTCACCTGGTGGCACTGGCCACTCAGAGCAGTCCAGTGTGCCAGCAGCACCTCTGTTTCCAAGATGGCAGAGGTCTGGAGCACACTGGAGGAGCTCTGGACACCTCCCAGGGGAGGTGCAGGTCAGGGGAGTGGTCACTCCCCTTTCCTTTGTCCAGTTTCGCGCCAGAGCAGGGGCTAAGGGGTCCCTGAACCGGTGTAGACTGGCTTATGCAGAATGGGGCACATCTGTGCCCAAGAAAGCATTTCCAGAGGCTGGGGGAGGCTACTCCTCCCCTGCCTTCACACCATTTTCCAAAGGGAGAGGGTGTAACACCCTCTCTCAGAGGAAGTCCTTTGTTCTGCCATCCTGGGACAAGCCTGGCTTGACCCCAGGGGGGCAGAAGCCTGTCTGAGGGGTTGGCAGCAGCAGCAGCTGCAGTGAAACCCCAGAAAAGGCAGTTTGGCAGTACCAGGGTCTGTGCTACAGACCACTGGGATCATGGAATTGTACCAACAATGCCAGGATGGCATAGAGGGGGCAATTCCATGATCTTAGACATGTTACATGGCCATATTCGGAGTTACCATTGTGAAGCTACATATAGGTATTGACCTATATGTAGTGCACGCGTGTAATGGTGTCCCCACACTCACAAAGTTCAGGGAATTGGCTCTGAACAATGTAGGGGCACCTTGGCTAGTGCCAGGGTGCCCTCACACTAAGTAACTTTGCACCTAACCTTTACCAGGTAAAGGTTAGACATATAGGTGACTTATAAGTTACTTAAGTGCAGTGTAAAATGGCTGTGAAATAACGTGGACGTTATTTCACTCAGGCTGCAGTGGCAGGCCTGTGTAAGAATTGTCAGAGCTCCCTATGGGTGGCAAAAGAAATGCTGCAGCCCATAGGGATCTCCTGAACCCCAATACCCTGGGTACCTCAGTACCATATACTAGGGAATTATAAGGGTGTTCCAGTAAGCCAATGTAAATTGGTAAAATTGGTCACTAGCCTGTGACAATTTAGAAAGAAATGAGAGAGCATAACCACTGAGGTTCTGATTAGCAGAGCCTCAGTGAGACAGTTAGTCACTACACAGGTAACACATTCAGGCACACTTATGAGCACTGGGGCCCTGGTGAACAGGGTCCCAGTGACACATACAACTAAAACAACATATATACAGTGAAAAATGGGGGTAACATGCCAGGCAAGATGGTACTTTCCTACACAACCCCCCCCCAAACGAAGGACAATAAGACTAGCCATGACCTGATGAGTCTTCATTGTCTAAGTGGAAATATCTGGAGAGTCCATCTGCATTGGAGTGGCTACTCCCAGGTCTATGTTCCACTGTATAGTCCATTCCCTGTAGGGATATGGACCACCTCAACAATTTTGGATTTTCACCTTTCATTTGTTTTAGCCAAAGTAGAGGTTTGTGGTCTGTCTGAACAATGAAGTGAGTGCCAAACAGGTATGGACTCAACTTCTTCAGAGCCCAGACCACAGCAAAGGCCTCCCTTTCTATGGCAGACCAACACTTTTCTCTAGGGGTCAACCTCCTACTAATAAAAGCAATAGGTTGATCCTGGCCCTCAGAATTAAGTTGTGATAGGACTGCCCCTACTCCTAATTCAGATGCATCAGTTTGGACATAGAATTTTTTAGAGTAACAAGGGCTTTTCAGGACAGGTGCAGAGCACATGGCCTGCTTCAGCTTCTCAAAAGCTTTCTGACAGTTTGCTGTCCATAATACCTTTTTAGGCATCTTTTTGGAAGTGAGGTCATTAAGAGGGGCTGCAATGGAGCCATTGTTCTTAATGAACCTCCTGTAATACCCAGTGAGGCCTAGGAAGGCTCTCACCTGAGTCTGTGTTGTAGGGGGAACCCAATCAATAATTGTTTGGATTTTCCCCTGAAGTGGTGCAATCTGTTTCCCACCAACAAGGTGTCCCAGATAAACCACCTTACCCTGCCCTATCTGGCACTTTGAAGCCTTGATAGTGAGGCCTGCCTTTTGCAGGGCCTCCAAAACTTTCCATAGGTGGACCAGGTGATCATCCCAGCTGGAGCTAAAGACAGCTATATCGTCCAGATATGCTGCACTGAAAGCTTCCAGACCTTGCAGGACTGTGTTCACCAACCTCTGAAAAGTGGCAGGTGCATTTTTCAAACCAAAAGGCATTACAGTGAACTGGTAATGTCCTCCAATGGTTGAAAATGCAGTCTTAGGTTTAGCATCTTCTGACAATTTGATCTGCCAATACCCTGCAGTCAAGTCAAAAGTGCTTAGATACTTGGCAGATGCCAGTGTATCTATGAGCTCATCTGCCCTGGGTATAGGGTGAGCATCTGTATTGGTTACCAAGTTGAGACCTCTATAGTCTACACAAAACCGCATTTCCTTCTTTCCATCTTTGGAATGGGGTTTTGGTACAAGTACCACAGGAGAAGCCCATGGACTTTCAGAGTGCTCAACCACTCCTAGTTCCAACATTTTCTGGACCTCTTGCTTTATGCAGTCCCTGACATGGTCAGGCTGCCTATAGATCTTACTTTTGACAGTCAAGCTGTCTCCAGTATCTATAGTGTGCTCACACCAAGAAGTGGTACCTGGCACAGTAGAGAAGAGTTCAGAGAATTGATCTAGGAGATTTATGCAATTATCTTTCTGCTCAGCAGTAAGACAATCAGCCAAAACTACACCTTCCACAAGAGCATCTTGTTCTGTGGAAGAGAAGAGATCAGGTAGAGGATCACTGTCTTCTTCCTGTCCCTCATCAGTTGCCATGAGCAGGGTGAGATCAGCCCTGTCATAGTAGGGTTTCAGGCGGTTTACATGGAGCACCCTAAGGGGACTCCTTGCAGTGCCTAAGTCAACGAAATAGGTGACTTCACCCTTTTTCTCAACAATTGTGTGGGGACCACTCCATTTATCTTGGAGTGCTCTTGGGGCCACAGGCTCCAAGACCCACACTTTCTGCCCTGGTTGGTACTGAACCAAAACAGCCTTCTGATCATGCCATTGCTTCTGGAGCTCTTGGCTGGCCTGAAGGTTTTTACTGGCCTTTTTCATGTACTCAGCCATCCTTGATCTGAGGCCAAGTACATAGTCCACAATATCCTGCTTAGGAGCTTTTAAAGGTTGTTCCCAACCCTCCTTTACAAGTGTGAGTGGACCCCTAACAGGGTGTCCAAAAAGAAGTTCAAAGGGGCTGAAGCCCACTCCTTTCTGGGATACCTCCCTGTAGGCAAAAAGGAGGCATGGTAGAAGGATATCCCATCTCCTGCGGAGTTTTTCAGGGAGACCCATAATCATGCCTTTGAGAGTTTTGTTAAATCTCTCCACCAGTCCATTAGTTTGTGGATGATAGGGTGTAGTGAACTTATAAGTCACACCACACTCCTTCCACATGGCCTTTAAGTATGCAGACATGAAATTGCTTCCCCTGTCTGATACTACTTCCTTTGGGAAGCCCACCCTGGAAAATATTCCCAGGGGGGCCTTTGCCACTGCAGGAGCTGTAGTGGTCCTTAAAGGAATAGCTTCAGGATATCTTGTGGCATGGTCCACTACCACCAAGATGAATCTATTGCCTGAAGCAGTAGGAGGGTCAAGGGGGCCAACTATGTCAACCCCTACCCTTTCAAAGGGAACCCCAACCACAGGCAGTGGAATAAGGGGTGCCTTTGGAGTGCCACCTGTCTTGCCACTGGCTTGACAGGTTTCACAGGACTTACAAAATTATTTTGTGTCCTCAGACATCCTAGGCCAATGAAACAAGGGAACAAGCCTGTCCCAAGTTTTCATTTGTCCCAGGTGCCCAGCTAGGGGAATGTCGTGTGCCAGAGTTAGGAGGAACTTTCTGTACTCCTGAGGAATCACTAATCTCCTGGCAGCTCCAGGTTTAGGATCCCTATGCTCAGTGTACAAGAGGTTGTCCTCCCAGTAAACTCTGTGAGAGTCACTGACATCCCCATTAGCCTGTTTGACAGCTTGCTGTCTTAGACCCTCTAATGTGGGACAGGTTTGCTGTGCCACACTCAGCTCCTCTCTGGCAGGCCCCCCTTCACCCAAAAGCTCAGCAGTATCTGCTTCCAGCTCCTCTGGTGTAGGTTCTGCGCAGGGAGGGAATTCTTCTTCCTCTGAAGTTGAATCCACTGTAGAGGGAGGGATAGTAGGAAGTGGTTTGCTTCTACTAGCCCTAGCTTCAGGGAACACTTGGTCCATTGTTCCAGGATCCAAGCTTCCCTGTCCTTTTTGCTTTTTGGCCTGAGCCCTGGTTAAAGAAAAAATATGCCCTGGGATGCCCAGCATTGCTGCATGAGCCTCCAACTCCACATCTGACCAAGCTGATGTCTCCAAATCATTTCCTAGTAGACAGTCTACAGGTAAATCTGTGGCTACCACAACTTTCTTTGGACCAGTAACCCCCCCCCCCCCAGTTGAGATTAACAACAGCCATGGGGTGGCTAAGTGTGTTGTTGTGAGCATCGGTTACTTGGTACTGGTGACCAAGTAGGTGTTGTTCAGGGTGGACCAGTTTCTCTATGACCATAGTCACACTGGCACCAGTGTCCCTGTAGGCCTGAACCTCAACACCATTTATTAGGGGTAACTGCTTGTACTTATCCATATTAAGGGGACAAGCAGCTAAGGTGGCTAAATCAATAGACCCCTCAGAGACTAACACAGCCTCTGTGGCCTCCCTAACAAGGCCAACCCCAACTAAGTTACCAATAGTGAGCCCAGCTACTCCCTTGGATTGGCTATTAGTAGGTTTGCTCCCACCACCACTGCTATTAGTAGGGACACTAGGTGTAGCAGTAGGGGTTGTAGTGGTAGGAGGCTTGGTGCTTTTCTTTGGACAACTGGGATCTGTTGCCCAATGGCCTTTTTCTTTACAAAAATAGCACCATGGTTTCTTTTCCTTGTTCTGATTAAAAGAGGATTTGGGCCCACCACCCCCACCAGAATGTTTTTGTGGGCCTGGTGAAGACTCATTTTTAGATTTGTCCCCACCCTTGTCTGTAGACTTACCATCCTTCTTTTTGTTGCCATCTTTGTCACCCCCTGTATGAACTTTTCTGTTCACTCTTGTTCTGACCCATTTGTCTGCCTTCTTTCCCAATTCTTGGGGAGAGGTCAGATCAGAGTCCACCAAGTACTGGTGCAACAAATCAGACACACAATTATTAAGAATATGCTCTCTCAGGATCAAGTTATACAGGCTTTCAAAGTCAGTAACCTTACTGCCATTTAACCACCCCTCCAAGGCCTTCACTGAATGGTCAATGAAATCAACCCAGTCTTGTGAAGACTCCTTTTTGGTCTCTCTGAACTTTATCCTGTATTGTTCAGTGGTTAAGCCATAACCATCCAGGAGTGCATTCTTAAGAACTGTAAAATTATTGGCATCACTTTCTTTCACAGTAAGGAGCCTATCCCTACCTTTTCCACTAAATGATAGCCATAGGATAGCAGCCCACTGCCTTTGAGGGACATCCTGTACAACACAGGCCCTCTCAAGTGCAGCAAACCACTTGTTAATGTCATCCCCCTCCTTATAAGGGGGAACTATTTTGTGCAGATTCCTGGAATCATGCTCTTTTACAGGATGACTATGGGGAATACTGCTGCTGCCACCATGGGTTTCAAAACCCAACTTCTGTCTTTCCTTCTCTAGTTCAAAAGACTGTCTATCCAAATCCAGCTGTTGCTTTTTAAGCTTCAGTCTGGTTTGTTCCACCCTCAACTTATTGAGTTCCCTCTCTAACATTCTGTCATCAGGGTTGGTGGGAGGGACATTCCTAGATACAGAGGTATGATGGGAATGAACAGAAGGAGACCTGTCCCTTACAGAAGCCACCCTAACAGCTTGGCTTACAGAAACATCACTACCAGTATGGTGAGAATACATGCTTTTGCTATGATGTGAGACAACACTATTTGTATGGTGTGGCTCATCATCATTACCAACTATGCTAGACTGTCTAGTAATGGGCAGGCTAGGGAGTTTCTTCCCTGCATCTTTTCCTGGGGTAGTCCCTGGATCAGATTGAGAACCATTAGCTACTTTTTCAACAGATGGGGCACTTATGGCCTTATCCTGTTCTCTAAGCATGTTAATTAACAGTTCTAAGGAAGGATTTTTCCCTACACTCAAACCTCTCTCTATGCAGAGACTCCTTGCTCCTTTCCAGCTAAGGTGATCATATGCAAGTTTGGACAGATCAACATTTTGGCCTGTGCCAGACATTTTTAGAGAGAGTTAAAGTGATAGAAAAAGAGAAAAAAGTTTTCAGAACTTTTTGGAAAGACAGAAAAAAACTTTTTAAACTTTTAAGAACTTTTTGAAAGTTTAGAAGTACTTTTCAGCACTTAGAAAACAGTGAAAAGAGGAAATGCAAAACTTTTCAGCTATGTGTACACACACTGAACTTGTTTTGTATATTTTTCTCTTATGAAAAGTACAATGACAAGAGTGGTAAGTAGTCTCAAAGCACTTATCCCACCGCTGCACAATCAATGTAGGAGGCTGGACTGGCTTGTAGTGGGTACCAAGGGGTACTTGCACCTTGCACCAGGCCCAGTTATCCCTTAATGTTGTGTATAGGGTGTCTAGCAGCTTAGGCTGATAGATAATGGGAGCTTAGCAGAGCAGCTTAGGCTGAACTAGGAGACGTGTGAAGCTACTACAGTACCACAAGTGTCACTTGCACAATATCATAAGAAAACACAATACACAGTTATACTAAAAATAAAGGTACTTTATTTTTATGACAATATGCCAAAGTATCTTAGAGTGTACCCTCAGTGAGAGGATAGGAAATATACACAAGATATATGTACACAATACCAAAAATATGCAGTATAGTCTTAGAAAACAGTGCAAACAATGTATAGTTAAAATAGGATGCAATGGGGACACATAGGGATAGGGGCAACACAAACCATATACTCCAAAAGTGGAATGCGAACCACGAATGGACCCCAAACCTATGTGACCTTGTAGAGGGTCGCTGGGACTATTAGAAAATAGTGAGAGTTAGAAAATTAGCCCTCCCCAAGACCCTGAAAAGTGAGTGCAAAGTGCACTAAAGTTCCCCCAAGGACAACGAAGTCGTGATAGAGGAATAATGCAGGAAAGACACAAACCAACAATGCAACAATGATGGATTTCCAATCTAGGGTACCTGTGGAACAAGGGGACCAAGTCCAAAAGTCACAAGCAAGTCGGAGATGGGCATATGCCCAGGAAATGCCAGCTGTGGGTGCAAAGAAGCTTCTACTGGACAGAAGAAGCAAAGGTTTCTGCAGGAACGAAAAGGGCTAGAGACTTCCCCTTTGGTGGACGGATCCCTCTCGCTGTGGAAAGTTGTGCAGAAGTGTTTTTCCGCCGAAAGAACGCCAACAAGCCTTGCTAGCTGCAAATCATGCGGTTAGCGTTTTTGGACGCTGCTGTAGCCCAGGAGGGACCAGGAGGTCGCAAATTGGACCAGCAGAGAGAGGGGACGTCAAGCAAGACAAGGAGCCCTCTCTGAAGCAGGTAGCACCCAGAGAAGTGCCAGAAACAGGCACTACGAGGATGCGTGAAATGGTGCTCACCCAAAGTTACACAAAGGAGTCCCACGTCGCCGGAGACCAACTTAGAAAGTCGTGCAATGCAGGTTAGAGTGCCGTGGACCCAGGCTTGGCTGTGCACAAAGGATTTCCGCCGGAAGTGCACAGAGGCCGGAGTAGCTGCAAAAGTTGCGGTTCCCAGCAATGCAGCCCAGCGAGGTGAGGCAAGGACTTACCTCCACCAAACTTGGACTGAAGAGTCACTGGACGGTGGGGGCTACTTGGACACAGTTGCTGGATTCGAGGGACCTCGCTCGTCGTGCTGAGAGGAGACCCAAGGGACCGGTAATGCAGCTTTTTGGTGCCTGCAATTGCAGGGGGAAGATTCCGTCGACCCACGGGAGATTTCTTCGGAGCTTCTGGTGCAGAGAGGAGGCAGGCTACCCCCACAGCATGCACAAGCAGGAAAACAGTCGAGAAGGCGGCAGGATCAGCGTTACAGAGTTGCAGTAGTCGTCTTTGCTACTATGTTGCAGGTTTGCAGGCTTCCAGCGCGGTCAGCAGTCGATTCCTTATCAGAAGGTGAAGAGAGAGATGCAGAGGAACTCGGATGAGCTCTTGCATTCGTTATCTAAAGTTTCCCCAGAGACAGAGACCCTAAATAGCCAGAAAAGAGGGTTTGGCTACTTAGGAGAGAGGATAGGCTACTAACACCTGAAGGAGCCTATCAGCAGGCGTCTCTGACGTCACCTGGTGGCACTGGCCACTCAGAGCAGTCCAGTGTGCCAGCAGCACCTCTGTTTCCAAGATGGCAGAGGTCTGGAGCACACTGGAGGAGCTCTGGACACCTCCCAGGGGAGGTGCAGGTCAGGGGAGTGGTCACTCCCCTTTCCTTTGTCCAGTTTCGCGCCAGAGCAGGGGCTAAGGGGTCCCTGAACCGGTGTAGACTGGCTTATGCAGAATGGGGCACATCTGTGCCCAAGAAAGCATTTCCAGAGGCTGGGGGAGGCTACTCCTCCCCTGCCTTCACACCATTTTCCAAAGGGAGAGGGTGTAACACCCTCTCTCAGAGGAAGTCCTTTGTTCTGCCATCCTGGGACAAGCCTGGCTTGAACCCAGGGGGGCAGAAGCCTGTCTGAGGGGTTGGCAGCAGCAGCAGCTGCAGTGAAACCCCAGAAAAGGCAGTTTGGCAGTACCAGGGTCTGTGCTACAGACCACTGGGATCATGGAATTGTACCAACAATGCCAGGATGGCATAGAGGGGGCAATTCCATGATCTTAGACATGTTACATGGCCATATTCGGAGTTACCATTGTGAAGCTACATATAGGTATTGACCTATATGTAGTGCACGCGTGTAATGGTGTCCCCACACTCACAAAGTTCAGGGAATTGGCTCTGAACAATGTAGGGGCACCTTGGCTAGTGCCAGGGTGCCCTCACACTAAGTAACTTTGCACCTAACCTTTACCAGGTAAAGGTTAGACATATAGGTGACTTATAAGTTACTTAAGTGCAGTGTAAAATGGCTGTGAAATAACGTGGACGTTATTTCACTCAGGCTGCAGTGGCAGGCCTGTGTAAGAATTGTCAGAGCTCCCTATGGGTGGCAAAAGAAATGCTGCAGCCCATAGGGATCTCCTGAACCCCAATACCCTGGGTACCTCAGTACCATATACTAGGGAATTATAAGGGTGTTCCAGTAAGCCAATGTAAATTGGTAAAATTGGTCACTAGCCTGTGACAATTTAGAAAGAAATGAGAGAGCATAACCACTGAGGTTCTGATTAGCAGAGCCTCAGTGAGACAGTTAGTCACTACACAGGTAACACATTCAGGCACACTTATGAGCACTGGGGCCCTGGTGAACAGGGTCCCAGTGACACATACAACTAAAACAACATATATAAAGTGAAAAATGGGGGTAACATGCCAGGCAAGATGGTACTTTCCTACACAACCCCCCCCAAACGAAGGACAATAAGACTAGCCATGACCTGATGAGTCTTCATTGTCTAAGTGGAAATATCTGGAGAGTCCATCTGCATTGGAGTGGCTACTCCCAGGTCTATGTTCCACTGTATAGTCCATTCCCTGTAGGGATATGGACCACCTCAACAATTTTGGATTTTCACCTTTCATTTGTTTTAGCCAAAGTAGAGGTTTGTGGTCTGTCTGAACAATGAAGTGAGTGCCAAACAGGTATGGACTCAACTTCTTCAGAGCCCAGACCACAGCAAAGGCCTCCCTTTCTATGGCAGACCAACGCTTTTCTCTAGGGGTCAACCTCCTACTAATAAAAGCAACAGGTTGATCCTGGCCCTCAGAATTAAGTTGTGATAGGACTGCCCCTACTCCTAATTCAGATGCATCAGTTTGGACATAGAATTTTTTAGAGTAACAAGGGCTTTTCAGGACAGGTGCAGAGCACATGGCCTGCTTCAGCTCCTCAAAAGCTTTCTGACAGTTTGCTGTCCATAATACCTTTTTAGGCATCTTTTTGGAAGTGAGGTCATTAAGAGGGGCTGCAATGGAGCCATTGTTCTTAATGAACCTCCTGTAATACCCAGTGAGGCCTAGGAAGGCTCTCACCTGAGTCTGTGTTGTAGGGGGAACCCAATCAATAATTGTTTGGATTTTCCCCTGAAGTGGTGCAATCTGTTCCCCACCAACAAGGTGTCCCAGATAAACCACCTTACCCTGCCCTATCTGGCACTTTGAAGCCTTGATAGTGAGGCCTGCCTTTTGCAGGGCCTCCAAAACTTTCCATAGGTGGACCAGGTGATCATCCCAGCTGGAGCTAAAGACAGCTATATCGTCCAGATATGCTGCACTGAAAGCTTCCAGACCTTGCAGGACTGTGTTCACCAACCTCTGAAAAGTGGCAGGTGCATTTTTCAAACCAAAAGGCATTACAGTGAACTGGTAATGTCCTCCAATGGTTGAAAATGCAGTCTTAGGTTTAGCATCTTCTGACAATTTGATCTGCCAATACCCTGCAGTCAAGTCAAAAGTGCTTAGATACTTGGCAGATGCCAGTGTATCTATGAGCTCATCTGCCCTGGGTATAGGGTGAGCATCTGTATTGGTTACCAAGTTGAGACCTCTATAGTCTACACAAAACCGCATTTCCTTCTTTCCATCTTTGGAATGGGGTTTTGGTACAAGTACCACAGGAGAAGCCCATGGACTTTCAGAGTGCTCAACCACTCCTAGTTCCAACATTTTCTGGACCTCTTGCTTTATGCAGTCCCTGACATGGTCAGGCTGCCTATAGATCTTACTTTTGACAGGCAAGCTGTCTCCAGTATCTATAGTGTGCTCACACCAAGAAGTGGTACCTGGCACAGTAGAGAAGAGTTCAGAGAATTGATCTAGGAGATTTATGCAATTATCTTTCTGCTCAGCAGTAAGACAATCAGCCAAAACTACACCTTCCACAAGAGCATCTTGTTCTGTGGAAGAGAAGAGATCAGGTAGAGGATCACTGTCTTCTTCCTGTCCCTCATCAGTTGCCATGAGCAGGGTGAGATCAGCCCTGTCATAGTAGGGTTTCAGGCGGTTTACATGGAGTACCCTAAGGGGACTCCTTGCAGTGCCTAAGTCAACGAAATAGGTGACTTCACCCTTTTTCTCAACAATTGTGTGGGGACCACTCCATTTATCTTGGAGTGCTCTTGGGGCCACAGGCTCCAAGACCCACACTTTCTGCCCTGGTTGGTACTGAACCAAAACAGCCTTCTGATCATGCCATTGCTTCTGGAGCTCTTGGCTGGCCTGAAGGTTTTTACTGGCCTTTTTCATGTACTCAGCCATCCTTGATCTGAGGCCAAGTACATAGTCCACAATATCCTGCTTAGGAGCTTTTAAAGGTTGTTCCCAACCCTCCTTTACAAGTGTGAGTGGACCCCTAACAGGGTGTCCAAAAAGAAGTTCAAAGGGGCTGAAGCCCACTCCTTTCTGGGATACCTCCCTGTAGGCAAAAAGGAGGCATGGTAGAAGGATATCCCATCTCCTGCGGAGTTTTTCAGGGAGACCCATAATCATGCCTTTGAGAGTTTTGTTAAATCTCTCCACCAGTCCATTAGTTTGTGGATGATAGGGTGTAGTGAACTTATAAGTCACACCACACTCCTTCCACATGGCCTTTAAGTATGCAGACATGAAATTGCTTCCCCTGTCTGATACTACTTCCTTTGGGAAGCCCACCCTGGAAAATATTCCCAGGAGGGCCTTTGCCACTGCAGGAGCTGTAGTGGTCCTTAAAGGAATAGCTTCAGGATATCTTGTGGCATGGTCCACTACCACCAAGATGAATCTATTGCCTGAAGCAGTAGGAGGGTCAAGGGGGCCAACTATGTCAACCCCTACCCTTTCAAAGGGAACCCCAACCACAGGCAGTGGAATAAGGGGTGCCTTTGGAGTGCCACCTGTCTTGCCACTGGCTTGACAGGTTTCACAGGACTTACAAAATTATTTTGTGTCCTCAGACATCCTAGGCCAATGAAACAAGGGAACAAGCCTGTCCCAAGTTTTCATTTGTCCCAGGTGCCCAGCTAGGGGAATGTCATGTGCCAGAGTTAGGAGGAACTTTCTGTACTCCTGAGGAATCACTAATCTCCTGGCAGCTCCAGGTTTAGGATCCCTATGCTCAGTGTACAAGAGGTTGTCCTCCCAGTAAACTCTGTGAGAGTCACTGACATCCCCATTAGCCTGTTTGACAGCTTGCTGTCTTAGACCCTCTAATGTGGGACAGGTTTGCTGTGCCACACTCAGCTCCTCTCTGGCAGGCCCCCCTTCACCCAAAAGCTCAGCAGTATCTGCTTCCAGCTCCTCTGGTGTAGGTTCTGCGCAGGGAGGGAATTCTTCTTCCTCTGAAGTTGAATCCACTGTAGAGGGAGGGATAGTAGGAAGTGGTTTGCTTCTACTAGCCCTAGCTTTAGGGAACACTTGGTCCATTGTTCCAGGATCCAAGCTTCCCTGTCCTTTTTGCTTTTTGGCCTGAGCCCTGGTTAAAGAAAAAATATGCCCTGGGATGCCCAGCATTGCTGCATGAGCCTCCAACTCCACATCTGACCAAGCTGATGTCTCCAAATCATTTCCTAGTAGACAGTCTACAGGTAAATCTGTGGCTACCACAACTTTCTTTGGACCAGTAACCCCCCCCCCAGTTGAGATTAACAACAGCCATGGGGTGGCTAAGTGTGTTGTTGTGAGCATCGGTTACTTGGTACTGGTGACCAAGTAGGTGTTGTTCAGGGTGGACCAGTTTCTCTATGACCATAGTCACACTGGCACCAGTGTCCCTGTAGGCCTGAACCTCAACACCATTTATTAGGGGTAACTGCTTGTACTTATCCATATTAAGGGGACAAGCAGCTAAGGTGGCTAAATCAATAGCCCCCTCAGAGACTAACACAGCCTCTGTGGCCTCCCTAACAAGGCCAACCCCAACTAAGTTACCAATAGTGAGCCCAGCTACTCCCTTGGATTGGCTATTAGTAGGTTTGCTCCCACCACCACTGCTATTAGTAGGGACACTAGGTGTAGCAGTAGGGGTTGTAGTGGTAGGAGGCTTGGTGCTTTTCTTTGGACAACTGGGATCTGTTGCCCAATGGCCTTTTTCTTTACAAAAATAGCACCATGGTTTCTTTTCCTTGTTCTGATTAAAAGAGGATTTGGGCCCACCACCCCCACCAGAGTGTTTTTGTGGGCCTGATGAAGACTCATTTTTAGATTTGTCCCCACCCTTGTCTGTAGACTTACCATCCTTCTTTTTGTTGCCATCTTTGTCACCCCCTGTATGAACTTTTCTGTTCACTCTTGTTCTGACCCATTTGTCTGCCTTCTTTCCCAATTCTTGGGGAGAGGTCAGATCAGAGTCCACCAAGTACTGGTGCAACAAATCAGACACACAATTATTAAGAATATGCTCTCTCAGGATCAAGTTATACAGGCTTTCAAAGTCAGTAACCTTACTGCCATTTAACCACCCCTCCAAGGCCTTCACTGAATGGTCAATGAAATCAACCCAGTCTTGTGAAGACTCCTTTTTGGTCTCTCTGAACTTTATCCTGTATTGTTCAGTGGTTAAGCCATAACCATCCAGGAGTGCATTCTTAAGAACTGTAAAATGATTGGCATCACTTTCTTTCACAGTAAGGAGCCTATCCCTACCTTTTCCACTAAATGATAGCCATAGGATAGCAGCCCACTGCCTTTGAGGGACATCCTGTACAACACATGCCCTCTCAAGTGCAGCAAACCACTTGTTAATGTCATCCCCCTCCTTATAAGGGGGAACTATTTTGTGCAGATTCCTGGAATCATGCTCTTTTACAGGATGACTATGGGGAATACTGCTGCTGCCACCATGGGTTTCAAAACCCAACTTCTGTCTTTCCTTCTCTAGTTCAAAAGACTGTCTATCCAAATCCAGCTGTTGCTTTTTAAGCTTCAGTCTGGTTTGTTCCACCCTCAACTTATTGAGTTCCCTCTCTAACATTCTGTCATCAGGGTTGGTGGGAGGGACATTCCTAGATACAGAGGTATGATGGGAATGAACAGAAGGAGACCTGTCCCTTACAGAAGCCACCCTAACAGCTTGGCTTACAGAAACATCACTACCAGTATGGTGAGAATACATGCTTTTGCTATGATGTGAGACAACACTATTTGTATGGTGTGGCTCATCATCATTACCAACTATGCTAGACTGTCTAGTAATGGGCAGGCTAGGGAGTTTCTTCCCTGCATCTTTTCCTGGGGTAGTCCCTGGATCAGATTGAGAACCATTAGCTACTTTTTCAACAGATGGGGCACTTATGGCCTTATCCTGTTCTCTAAGCATGTTAATTAACAGTTCTAAGGAAGGATTTTTCCCTACACTCAAACCTCTCTCTATGCAGAGACTCCTTGCTCCTTTCCAGCTAAGGTGATCATATGCAAGTTTGGACAGATCAACATGTTGGCCTGTGCCAGACATTTTTAGAGAGAGTTAAAGTGATAGAAAAAGAGAAAAAAGTTTTCAGAACTTTTTGGAAAGACAGAAAAAAACTTTTTAAACTTTTAAGAACTTTTTGAAAGTTTAGAAGTACTTTTCAGCACTTAGAAAACAGTGAAAAGAGGAAATGCAAAACTTTTCAGCTATGTGTACACACACTGAACTTGTTTTGTATATTTTTCTCTTATGAAAAGTACAATGACAAGAGTGGTAAGTAGTCTCAAAGCACTTATCCCACCGCTGCACAACCAATGTAGGAGGCTGGACTGGCTTGTAGTGGGTACCAAGGGGTACTTGCACCTTGCACCAGGCCCAGTTATCCCTTATTAGTGTATAGGGTGTCTAGCAGCTTAGGCTGATAGATAATGGGAGCTTAGCAGAGCAGCTTAGGCTGAACTAGGAGACGTGTGAAGCTACTACAGTACCACAAGTGTCACTTGCACAATATCATAAGAAAACACAATACACAGTTATACTAAAAATAAAGGTACTTTATTTTTATGACAATATGCCAAAGTATCTTAGAGTGTACCCTCAGTGAGAGGATAGGAAATATACACAAGATATATGTACACAATACCAAAAATATGCAGTATAGTCTTAGAAAACAGTGCAAACAATGTATAGTTAAAATAGGATGCAATGGGGACACATAGGGATAGGGGCAACACAAACCATATACTCCAAAAGTGGAATGCGAACCACGAATGGACCCCAAACCTATGTGACCTTGTAGAGGGTCGCTGGGACTATTAGAAAATAGTGAGAGTTAGAAAATTAGCCCTCCCCAAGACCCTGAAAGGTGAGTGCAAAGTGCACTAAAGTTCCCCCAAGGACAAAGAAGTTGTGATAGAGGAATAATGCAGGAAAGACACAAACCAACAATGCAACAACGATGGATTTCCAATCTAGGGTACCTGTGGAACAAGGGGACCAAGTCCAAAAGTCACAAGCAAGTCGGAGATGGGCATATGCCCAGGAAATGCCAGCTGTGGGTGCAAAGAAGCTTCTACTGGACAGAAGAAGCAAAGGTTTCTGCAGGAACGAAAAGGGCTAGAGACTTCCCCTTTGGTGGACGGATCCCTCTCGCTGTGGAAAGTTGTGCAGAAGTGTTTTCCCGCCGAAAGAACGCCAACAAGCCTTGCTAGCTGCAAATCATGCGGTTAGCGTTTTTGGACGCTGCTGTAGCCCAGGAGGGACCAGGAGGTTGCAAATTGGACCAGCAGAGAGAGGGACGTCAAGCAAGGCAAGGAGCCCTCTCTGAAGCAGGTAGCACCCGGAGAAGTGCCAGAAACAGGCACTACGAGGATGCGTGAAATGGTGCTCACCCGAAGTTACACAAAGGAGTCCCACGTCGCCGGAGACCAACTTAGAAAGTCGTGCAATGCAGGTTAGAGTGCCGTGGACCCAGGCTTGGCTGTGCACAAAGGATTTCCGCCGGAAGTGCACAGAGGCCGGAGTAGCTGCAAAAGTCGCGGTTCCCAGCAATGCAGCCCAGCGAGGTGAGGCAAGGACTTACCTCCACCAAACTTGGACTGAAGGGTCACTGGACTGTGGGGGCTACTTGGACACAGTTGCTGGATTCGAGGGACCTCGCTCGTCGTGCTGAGAGGAGACCCAAGGGACCGGTAATGCAGCTTTTTGGTGCCTGCAATTGCAGGGGGAAGATTCCGTCGACCCACGGGAGAATTCTTCGGAGCTTCTGGTGCAGAGAGGAGGCAGGCTACCCCCACAGCATGCACAAGCAGGAAAACAGTCGAGAAGGCGGCAGGATCAGCGTTACAGAGTTGCAGTAGTCGTCTTTGCTACTATGTTGCAGGTTTGCAGGCTTCCAGCGCGGTCAGCAGTCGATTCCTTATCAGAAGGTGAAGAGAGAGATGCAGAGGAACTCGGATGAGCTCTTGCATTCGTTATCTAAAGTTTCCCCAGAGACAGAGACCCTAAATAGCCAGAAAAGAGGGTTTGGCTACTTAGGAGAGAGGATAGGCTACTAACACCTGAAGGAGCCTATCAGCAGGCGTCTCTGACGTCACCTGGTGGCACTGGCCACTCAGAGCAGTCCAGTGTGCCAGCAGCACCTCTGTTTCCAAGATGGCAGAGGTCTGGAGCACACTGGAGGAGCTCTGGACACCTCCCAGGGGAGGTGCAGGTCAGGGGAGTGGTCACTCCCCTTTCCTTTGTCCAGTTTCGCGCCAGAGCAGGGGCTAAGGGGTCCCTGAACCGGTGTAGACTGGCTTATGCAGAATGGGGCACATCTGTGCCCAAGAAAGCATTTCCAGAGGCTGGGGGAGGCTACTCCTCCCCTGCCTTCACACCATTTTCCAAAGGGAGAGGGTGTAACACCCTCTCTCAGAGGAAGTCCTTTGTTCTGCCATCCTGGGACAAGCCTGGCTTGACCCCAGGGGGGCAGAAGCCTGTCTGAGGGGTTGGCAGCAGCAGCAGCTGCAGTGAAACCCCAGAAAAGGCAGTTTGGCAGTACCAGGGTCTGTGCTACAGACCACTGGGATCATGGAATTGTACCAACAATGCCAGGATGGCATAGAGGGGGCAATTCCATGATCTTAGACATGTTACATGGCCATATTCGGAGTTACCATTGTGAAGCTACATATAGGTATTGACCTATATGTAGTGCACGCGTGTAATGGTGTCCCCACACTCACAAAGTTCAGGGAATTGGCTCTGAACAATGTAGGGGCACCTTGGCTAGTGCCAGGGTGCCCTCACACTAAGTAACTTTGCACCTAACCTTTACCAGGTAAAGGTTAGACATATAGGTGACTTATAAGTTACTTAAGTGCAGTGTAAAATGGCTGTGAAATAACGTGGACGTTATTTCACTCAGGCTGCAGTGGCAGGCCTGTGTAAGAATTGTCAGAGCTCCCTATGGGTGGCAAAAGAAATGCTGCAGCCCATAGGGATCTCCTGAACCCCAATACCCTGGGTACCTCAGTACCATATACTAGGGAATTATAAGGGTGTTCCAGTAAGCCAATGTAAATTGGTAAAATTGGTCACTAGCCTGTGACAATTTAGAAAGAAATGAGAGAGCATAACCACTGAGGTTCTGATTAGCAGAGCCTCAGTGAGACAGTTAGTCACTACACAGGTAACACATTCAGGCACACTTATGAGCACTGGGGCCCTGGTGAACAGGGTCCCAGTGACACATACAACTAAAACAACATATATACAGTGAAAAATGGGGGTAACATGCCAGGCAAGATGGTACTTTCCTACACAACCCCCCCCAAACGAAGGACAATAAGACTAGCCATGACCTGATGAGTCTTCATTGTCTAAGTGGAAATATCTGGAGAGTCCATCTGCATTGGAGTGGCTACTCCCAGGTCTATGTTCCACTGTATAGTCCATTCCCTGTAGGGATATGGACCACCTCAACAATTTTGGATTTTCACCTTTCATTTGTTTTAGCCAAAGTAGAGGTTTGTGGTCTGTCTGAACAATGAAGTGAGTGCCAAACAGGTATGGACTCAACTTCTTCAGAGCCCAGACCACAGCAAAGTCCTCCCTTTCTATGGCAGACCAACGCTTTTCTCTAGGGGTCAACCTCCTACTAATAAAAGCAACAGGTTGATCCTGGCCCTCAGAATTAAGTTGTGATAGGACTGCCCCTACTCCTAATTCAGATGCATCAGTTTGGACATAGAATTTTTTAGAGTAACAAGGGCTTTTCAGGACAGGTGCAGAGCACATGGCCTGCTTCAGCTCCTCAAAAGCTTTCTGACAGTTTGCTGTCCATAATACCTTTTTAGGCATCTTTTTGGAAGTGAGGTCATTAAGAGGGGCTGCAATGGAGCCATTGTTCTTAATGAACCTCCTGTAATACCCAGTGAGGCCTAGGAAGGCTCTCACCTGAGTCTGTGTTGTAGGGGGAACCCAATCAATAATTGTTTGGATTTTCCCCTGAAGTGGTGCAATCTGTTCCCCACCAACAAGGTGTCCCAGATAAACCACCTTACCCTGCCCTATCTGGCACTTTGAAGCCTTGATAGTGAGGCCTGCCTTTTGCAGGGCCTCCAAAACTTTCCATAGGTGGACCAGGTGATCATCCCAGCTGGAGCTAAAGACAGCTATATCGTCCAGATATGCTGCACTGAAAGCTTCCAGACCTTGCAGGACTGTGTTCACCAACCTCTGAAAAGTGGCAGGTGCATTTTTCAAACCAAAAGGCATTACAGTGAACTGGTAATGTCCTCCAATGGTTGAAAATGCAGTCTAAGGTTTAGCATCTTCTGACAATTTGATCTGCCAATACCCTGCAGTCAAGTCAAAAGTGCTTAGATACTTGGCAGATGCCAGTGTATCTATGAGCTCATCTGCCCTGGGTATAGGGTGAGCATCTGTATTGGTTACCAAGTTGAGACCTCTATAGTCTACACAAAACCGCATTTCCTTCTTTCCATCTTTGGAATGGGGTTTTGGTACAAGTACCACAGGAGAAGCCCATGGACTTTCAGAGTGCTCAACCACTCCTAGTTCCAACATTTTCTGGACCTCTTGCTTTATGCAGTCCCTGACATGGTCAGGCTGCCTATAGATCTTACTTTTGACAGGCAAGCTGTCTCCAGTATCTATAGTGTGCTCACACCAAGAAGTGGTACCTGGCACAGTAGAGAAGAGTTCAGAGAATTGATCTAGGAGATTTATGCAATTATCTTTCTGGTCAGCAGTAAGACAATCAGCCAAAACTACACCTTCCACAAGAGCATCTTGTTCTGTGGAAGAGAAGAGATCAGGTAGAGGATCACTGTCTTCTTCCTGTCCCTCATCAGTTGCCATGAGCAGGGTGAGATCAGCCCTGTCATAGTAGGGTTTCAGGCGGTTTACATGGAGTACCCTAAGGGGACTCCTTGCAGTGCCTAAGTCAACGAAATAGGTGACTTCACCCTTTTTCTCAACAATTGTGTGGGGACCACTCCATTTATCTTGGAGTGCTCTTGGGGCCACAGGCTCCAAGACCCACACTTTCTGCCCTGGTTGGTACTGAACCAAAACAGCCTTCTGATCATGCCATTGCTTCTGGAGCTCTTGGCTGGCCTGAAGGTTTTTACTGGCCTTTTTCATGTACTCAGCCATCCTTGATCTGAGGCCAAGTACATAGTCCACAATATCCTGCTTAGGAGCTTTTAAAGGTTGTTCCCAACCCTCCTTTACAAGTGTGAGTGGACCCCTAACAGGGTGTCCAAAAAGAAGTTCAAAGGGGCTGAAGCCCACTCCTTTCTGGGATACCTCCCTGTAGGCAAAAAGGAGGCATGGTAGAAGGATATCCCATCTCCTGCGGAGTTTTTCAGGGAGACCCATAATCATGCCTTTGAGAGTTTTGTTAAATCTCTCCACCAGTCCATTAGTTTGTGGATGATAGGGTGTAGTGAACTTATAAGTCACACCACACTCCTTCCACATGGCCTTTAAGTATGCAGACATGAAATTGCTTCCCCTGTCTGATACTACTTCCTTTGGGAAGCCCACCCTGGAAAATATTCCCAGGAGGGCCTTTGCCACTGCAGGAGCTGTAGTGGTCCTTAAAGGAATAGCTTCAGGATATCTTGTGGCATGGTCCACTACCACCAAGATGAATCTATTGCCTGAAGCAGTAGGAGGGTCAAGGGGGCCAACTATGTCAACCCCTACCCTTTCAAAGGGAACCCCAACCACAGGCAGTGGAATAAGGGGTGCCTTTGGAGTGCCACCTGTCTTGCCACTGGCTTGACAGGTTTCACAGGACTTACAAAATTATTTTGTGTCCTCAGACATCCTAGGCCAATGAAACAAGGGAACAAGCCTGTCCCAAGTTTTCATTTGTCCCAGGTGCCCAGCTAGGGGAATGTCATGTGCCAGAGTTAGGAGGAACTTTCTGTACTCCTGAGGAATCACTAATCTCCTGGCAGCTCCAGGTTTAGGATCCCTATGCTCAGTGTACAAGAGGTTGTCCTCCCAGTAAACTCTGTGAGAGTCACTGACATCCCCATTAGCCTGTTTGACAGCTTGCTGTCTTAGACCCTCTAATGTGGGACAGGTTTGCTGTGCCACACTCAGCTCCTCTCTGGCAGGCCCCCCTTCACCCAAAAGCTCAGCAGTATCTGCTTCCAGCTCCTCTGGTGTAGGTTCTGTGCAGGGAGGGAATTCTTCTTCCTCTGAAGTTGAATCCACTGTAGAGGGAGGGATAGTAGGAAGTGGTTTGCTTCTACTAGCCCTAGCTTTAGGGAACACTTGGTCCATTGTTCCAGGATCCAAGCTTCCCTGTCCTTTTTGCTTTTTGGCCTGAGCCCTGGTTAAAGAAAAAATATGCCCTGGGATGCCCAGCATTGCTGCACGAGCCTCCAACTCCACATCTGACCAAGCTGATGTCTCCAAATCATTTCCTAGTAGACAGTCTACAGGTAAATCTGTGGCTACCACAACTTTCTTTGGACCAGTAACCCCCCCCCCCAGTTGAGATTAACAACAGCCATGGGGTGGCTAAGTGTGTTGTTGTGAGCATCGGTTACTTGGTACTGGTGACCAAGTAGGTGTTGTTCAGGGTGGACCAGTTTCTCTATGACCACAGTCACACTGGCACCAGTGTCCCTGTAGGCCTGAACCTCAACACCATTTATTAGGGGTAACTGCTTGTACTTATCCATATTAAGGGGACAAGCAGCTAAGGTGGCTAAATCAATAGCCCCCTCAGAGACTAACACAGCCTCTGTGGCCTCCCTAACAAGGCCAACCCCAACTAAGTTACCAATAGTGAGCCCAGCTACTCCCTTGGATTGGCTATTAGTAGGTTTGCTCCCACCACCACTGCTATTAGTAGGGACACTAGGTGTAGCAGTAGGGGTTGTAGTGGTAGGAGGCTTGGTGCTTTTCTTTGGACAACTGGGATCTGTTGCCCAATGGCCTTTTTCTTTACAAAAATAGCACCATGGTTTCTTTTCCTTGTTCTGATTAAAAGAGGATTTGGGCCCACCACCCCCACCAGAGTGTTTTTGTGGGCCTGATGAAGACTCATTTTTAGATTTGTCCCCACCCTTGTCTGTAGACTTACCATCCTTCTTTTTGTTGCCATCTTTGTCACCCCCTGTATGAACTTTTCTGTTCACTCTTGTTCTGACCCATTTGTCTGCCTTCTTTCCCAATTCTTGGGGAGAGGTCAGATCAGAGTCCACCAAGTACTGGTGCAACAAATCAGACACACAATTATTAAGAATATGCTCTCTCAGGATCAAGTTATACAGGCTTTCAAAGTCAGTAACCTTACTGCCATTTAACCACCCCTCCAAGGCCTTCACTGAATGGTCAATGAAATCAACCCAGTCTTGTGAAGACTCCTTTTTGGTCTCTCTGAACTTTATCCTGTATTGTTCAGTGGTTAAGCCATAACCATCCAGGAGTGCATTCTTAAGAACTGTAAAATTATTGGCATCACTTTCTTTCACAGTAAGGAGCCTATCCCTACCTTTTCCACTAAATGATAGCCATAGGATAGCAGCCCACTGCCTTTGAGGGACATCCTGTACAACACATGCCCTCTCAAGTGCAGCAAACCACTTGTTAATGTCATCCCCCTCCTTATAAGGGGGAACTATTTTGTGCAGATTCCTGGAATCATGCTCTTTTACAGGATGACTATGGGGAATACTGCTGCTGCCACCATGGGTTTCAAAACCCAACTTCTGTCTTTCCTTCTCTAGTTCAAAAGACTGTCTATCCAAATCCAGCTGTTGCTTTTTAAGCTTCAGTCTGGTTTGTTCCACCCTCAACTTATTGAGTTCCCTCTCTAACATTCTGTCATCAGGGTTGGTGGGAGGGACATTCCTAGATACAGAGGTATGATGGGAATGAACAGAAGGAGACCTGTCCCTTACAGAAGCCACCCTAACAGCTTGGCTTACAGAAACATCACTACCAGTATGGTGAGAATACATGCTTTTGCTATGATGTGAGACAACACTATTTGTATGGTGTGGCTCATCATCATTACCAACTATGCTAGACTGTCTAGTAATGGGCAGGCTAGGGAGTTTCTTCCCTGCATCTTTTCCTGGGGTAGTCCCTGGATCAGATTGAGAACCATTAGCTACTTTTTCAACAGATGGGGCACTTATGGCCTTATCCTGTTCTCTAAGCATGTTAATTAACAGTTCTAAGGAAGGATTTTTCCCTACACTCAAACCTCTCTCTATGCAGAGACTCCTTGCTCCTTTCCAGCTAAGGTGATCATATGCAAGTTTGGACAGATCAACATTTTGGCCTGTGCCAGACATTTTTAGAGAGAGTTAAAGTGATAGAAAAAGAGAAAAAAGTTTTCAGAACTTTTTGGAAAGACAGAAAAAAACTTTTTAAACTTTTAAGAACTTTTTGAAAGTTTAGAAGTACTTTTCAGCACTTAGAAAACAGTGAAAAGAGGAAATGCAAAACTTTTCAGCTATGTGTACACACACTGAACTTGTTTTGTATATTTTTCTCTTATGAAAAGTACAATGACAAGAGTGGTAAGTAGTCTCAAAGCACTTATCCCACCGCTGCACAACCAATGTAGGAGGCTGGACTGGCTTGTAGTGGGTACCAAGGGGTACTTGCACCTTGCACCAGGCCCAGTTATCCCTTATTAGTGTATAGGGTGTCTAGCAGCTTAGGCTGATAGATAATGGGAGCTTAGCAGAGCAGCTTAGGCTGAACTAGGAGACGTGTGAAGCTACTACAGTACCACAAGTGTCACTTGCACAATATCATAAGAAAACACAATACACAGTTATACTAAAAATAAAGGTACTTTATTTTTATGACAATATGCCAAAGTATCTTAGAGTGTACCCTCAGTGAGAGGATAGGAAATATACACAAGATATATGTACACAATACCAAAAATATGCAGTATAGTCTTAGAAAACAGTGCAAACAATGTATAGTTAAAATAGGATGCAATGGGGACACATAGGGATAGGGGCAACACAAACCATATACTCCAAAAGTGGAATGCGAACCACGAATGGACCCCAAACCTATGTGACCTTGTAGAGGGTCGCTGGGACTATTAGAAAATAGTGAGAGTTAGAAAATTAGCCCTCCCCAAGACCCTGAAAGGTGAGTGCAAAGTGCACTAAAGTTCCCCCAAGGACAAAGAAGTTGTGATAGAGGAATAATGCAGGAAAGACACAAACCAACAATGCAACAACGATGGATTTCCAATCTAGGGTACCTGTGGAACAAGGGGACCAAGTCCAAAAGTCACAAGCAAGTCGGAGATGGGCATATGCCCAGGAAATGCCAGCTGTGGGTGCAAAGAAGCTTCTACTGGACAGAAGAAGCAAAGGTTTCTGCAGGAACGAAAAGGGCTAGAGACTTCCCCTTTGGTGGACGGATCCCTCTCGCTGTGGAAAGTTGTGCAGAAGTGTTTTCCCGCCGAAAGAACGCCAACAAGCCTTGCTAGCTGCAAATCATGCGGTTAGCGTTTTTGGACGCTGCTGTAGCCCAGGAGGGACCAGGAGGTTGCAAATTGGACCAGCAGAGAGAGGGACGTCAAGCAAGGCAAGGAGCCCTCTCTGAAGCAGGTAGCACCCGGAGAAGTGCCAGAAACAGGCACTACGAGGATGCGTGAAATGGTGCTCACCCGAAGTTACACAAAGGAGTCCCACGTCGCCGGAGACCAACTTAGAAAGTCGTGCAATGCAGGTTAGAGTGCCGTGGACCCAGGCTTGGCTGTGCACAAAGGATTTCCGCCGGAAGTGCACAGAGGCCGGAGTAGCTGCAAAAGTCGCGGTTCCCAGCAATGCAGCCCAGCGAGGTGAGGCAAGGACTTACCTCCACCAAACTTGGACTGAAGGGTCACTGGACTGTGGGGGCTACTTGGACACAGTTGCTGGATTCGAGGGACCTCGCTCGTCGTGCTGAGAGGAGACCCAAGGGACCGGTAATGCAGCTTTTTGGTGCCTGCAATTGCAGGGGGAAGATTCCGTCGACCCACGGGAGAATTCTTCGGAGCTTCTGGTGCAGAGAGGAGGCAGGCTACCCCCACAGCATGCACAAGCAGGAAAACAGTCGAGAAGGCGGCAGGATCAGCGTTACAGAGTTGCAGTAGTCGTCTTTGCTACTATGTTGCAGGTTTGCAGGCTTCCAGCGCGGTCAGCAGTCGATTCCTTATCAGAAGGTGAAGAGAGAGATGCAGAGGAACTCGGATGAGCTCTTGCATTCGTTATCTAAAGTTTCCCCAGAGACAGAGACCCTAAATAGCCAGAAAAGAGGGTTTGGCTACTTAGGAGAGAGGATAGGCTACTAACACCTGAAGGAGCCTATCAGCAGGCGTCTCTGACGTCACCTGGTGGCACTGGCCACTCAGAGCAGTCCAGTGTGCCAGCAGCACCTCTGTTTCCAAGATGGCAGAGGTCTGGAGCACACTGGAGGAGCTCTGGACACCTCCCAGGGGAGGTGCAGGTCAGGGGAGTGGTCACTCCCCTTTCCTTTGTCCAGTTTCGCGCCAGAGCAGGGGCTAAGGGGTCCCTGAACCGGTGTAGACTGGCTTATGCAGAATGGGGCACATCTGTGCCCAAGAAAGCATTTCCAGAGGCTGGGGGAGGCTACTCCTCCCCTGCCTTCACACCATTTTCCAAAGGGAGAGGGTGTAACACCCTCTCTCAGAGGAAGTCCTTTGTTCTGCCATCCTGGGACAAGCCTGGCTTGACCCCAGGGGGGCAGAAGCCTGTCTGAGGGGTTGGCAGCAGCAGCAGCTGCAGTGAAACCCCAGAAAAGGCAGTTTGGCAGTACCAGGGTCTGTGCTACAGACCACTGGGATCATGGAATTGTACCAACAATGCCAGGATGGCATAGAGGGGGCAATTCCATGATCTTAGACATGTTACATGGCCATATTCGGAGTTACCATTGTGAAGCTACATATAGGTATTGACCTATATGTAGTGCACGCGTGTAATGGTGTCCCCACACTCACAAAGTTCAGGGAATTGGCTCTGAACAATGTAGGGGCACCTTGGCTAGTGCCAGGGTGCCCTCACACTAAGTAACTTTGCACCTAACCTTTACCAGGTAAAGGTTAGACATATAGGTGACTTATAAGTTACTTAAGTGCAGTGTAAAATGGCTGTGAAATAACGTGGACGTTATTTCACTCAGGCTGCAGTGGCAGGCCTGTGTAAGAATTGTCAGAGCTCCCTATGGGTGGCAAAAGAAATGCTGCAGCCCATAGGGATCTCCTGAACCCCAATACCCTGGGTACCTCAGTACCATATACTAGGGAATTATAAGGGTGTTCCAGTAAGCCAATGTAAATTGGTAAAATTGGTCACTAGCCTGTGACAATTTAGAAAGAAATGAGAGAGCATAACCACTGAGGTTCTGATTAGCAGAGCCTCAGTGAGACAGTTAGTCACTACACAGGTAACACATTCAGGCACACTTATGAGCACTGGGGCCCTGGTGAACAGGGTCCCAGTGACACATACAACTAAAACAACATATATACAGTGAAAAATGGGGGTAACATGCCAGGCAAGATGGTACTTTCCTACACAACCCCCCCCAAACGAAGGACAATAAGACTAGCCATGACCTGATGAGTCTTCATTGTCTAAGTGGAAATATCTGGAGAGTCCATCTGCATTGGAGTGGCTACTCCCAGGTCTATGTTCCACTGTATAGTCCATTCCCTGTAGGGATATGGACCACCTCAACAATTTTGGATTTTCACCTTTCATTTGTTTTAGCCAAAGTAGAGGTTTGTGGTCTGTCTGAACAATGAAGTGAGTGCCAAACAGGTATGGACTCAACTTCTTCAGAGCCCAGACCACAGCAAAGGCCTCCCTTTCTATGGCAGACCAACGCTTTTCTCTAGGGGTCAACCTCCTACTAATAAAAGCAACAGGTTGATCCTGGCCCTCAGAATTAAGTTGTGATAGGACTGCCCCTACTCCTAATTCAGATGCATCAGTTTGGACATAGAATTTTTTAGAGTAACAAGGGCTTTTCAGGACAGGTGCAGAGCACATGGCCTGCTTCAGCTCCTCAAAAGCTTTCTGACAGTTTGCTGTCCATAATACCTTTTTAGGCATCTTTTTGGAAGTGAGGTCATTAAGAGGGGCTGCAATGGAGCCATTGTTCTTAATGAACCTCCTGTAATACCCAGTGAGGCCTAGGAAGGCTCTCACCTGAGTCTGTGTTGTAGGGGGAACCCAATCAATAATTGTTTGGATTTTCCCCTGAAGTGGTGCAATCTGTTCCCCACCAACAAGGTGTCCCAGATAAACCACCTTACCCTGCCCTATCTGGCACTTTGAAGCCTTGATAGTGAGGCCTGCCTTTTGCAGGGCCTCCAAAACTTTCCATAGGTGGACCAGGTGATCATCCCAGCTGGAGCTAAAGACAGCTATATCGTCCAGATATGCTGCACTGAAAGCTTCCAGACCTTGCAGGACTGTGTTCACCAACCTCTGAAAAGTGGCAGGTGCATTTTTCAAACCAAAAGGCATTACAGTGAACTGGTAATGTCCTCCAATGGTTGAAAATGCAGTCTAAGGTTTAGCATCTTCTGACAATTTGATCTGCCAATACCCTGCAGTCAAGTCAAAAGTGCTTAGATACTTGGCAGATGCCAGTGTATCTATGAGCTCATCTGCCCTGGGTATAGGGTGAGCATCTGTATTGGTTACCAAGTTGAGACCTCTATAGTCTACACAAAACCGCATTTCCTTCTTTCCATCTTTGGAATGGGGTTTTGGTACAAGTACCACAGGAGAAGCCCATGGACTTTCAGAGTGCTCAACCACTCCTAGTTCCAACATTTTCTGGACCTCTTGCTTTATGCAGTCCCTGACATGGTCAGGCTGCCTATAGATCTTACTTTTGACAGGCAAGCTGTCTCCAGTATCTATAGTGTGCTCACACCAAGAAGTGGTACCTGGCACAGTAGAGAAGAGTTCAGAGAATTGATCTAGGAGATTTATGCAATTATCTTTCTGGTCAGCAGTAAGACAATCAGCCAAAACTACACCTTCCACAAGAGCATCTTGTTCTGTGGAAGAGAAGAGATCAGGTAGAGGATCACTGTCTTCTTCCTGTCCCTCATCAGTTGCCATGAGCAGGGTGAGATCAGCCCTGTCATAGTAGGGTTTCAGGCGGTTTACATGGAGTACCCTAAGGGGACTCCTTGCAGTGCCTAAGTCAACGAAATAGGTGACTTCACCCTTTTTCTCAACAATTGTGTGGGGACCACTCCATTTATCTTGGAGTGCTCTTGGGGCCACAGGCTCCAAGACCCACACTTTCTGCCCTGGTTGGTACTGAACCAAAACAGCCTTCTGATCATGCCATTGCTTCTGGAGCTCTTGGCTGGCCTGAAGGTTTTTACTGGCCTTTTTCATGTACTCAGCCATCCTTGATCTGAGGCCAAGTACATAGTCCACAATATCCTGCTTAGGAGCTTTTAAAGGTTGTTCCCAACCCTCCTTTACAAGTGTGAGTGGACCCCTAACAGGGTGTCCAAAAAGAAGTTCAAAGGGGCTGAAGCCCACTCCTTTCTGGGATACCTCCCTGTAGGCAAAAAGGAGGCATGGTAGAAGGATATCCCATCTCCTGCGGAGTTTTTCAGGGAGACCCATAATCATGCCTTTGAGAGTTTTGTTAAATCTCTCCACCAGTCCATTAGTTTGTGGATGATAGGGTGTAGTGAACTTATAAGTCACACCACACTCCTTCCACATGGCCTTTAAGTATGCAGACATGAAATTGCTTCCCCTGTCTGATACTACTTCCTTTGGGAAGCCCACCCTGGAAAATATTCCCAGGAGGGCCTTTGCCACTGCAGGAGCTGTAGTGGTCCTTAAAGGAATAGCTTCAGGATATCTTGTGGCATGGTCCACTACCACCAAGATGAATCTATTGCCTGAAGCAGTAGGAGGGTCAAGGGGGCCAACTATGTCAACCCCTACCCTTTCAAAGGGAACCCCAACCACAGGCAGTGGAATAAGGGGTGCCTTTGGAGTGCCACCTGTCTTGCCACTGGCTTGACAGGTTTCACAGGACTTACAAAATTATTTTGTGTCCTCAGACATCCTAGGCCAATGAAACAAGGGAACAAGCCTGTCCCAAGTTTTCATTTGTCCCAGGTGCCCAGCTAGGGGAATGTCATGTGCCAGAGTTAGGAGGAACTTTCTGTACTCCTGAGGAATCACTAATCTCCTGGCAGCTCCAGGTTTAGGATCCCTATGCTCAGTGTACAAGAGGTTGTCCTCCCAGTAAACTCTGTGAGAGTCACTGACATCCCCATTAGCCTGTTTGACAGCTTGCTGTCTTAGACCCTCTAATGTGGGACAGGTTTGCTGTGCCACACTCAGCTCCTCTCTGGCAGGCCCCCCTTCACCCAAAAGCTCAGCAGTATCTGCTTCCAGCTCCTCTGGTGTAGGTTCTGTGCAGGGAGGGAATTCTTCTTCCTCTGAAGTTGAATCCACTGTAGAGGGAGGGATAGTAGGAAGTGGTTTGCTTCTACTAGCCCTAGCTTTAGGGAACACTTGGTCCATTGTTCCAGGATCCAAGCTTCCCTGTCCTTTTTGCTTTTTGGCCTGAGCCCTGGTTAAAGAAAAAATATGCCCTGGGATGCCCAGCATTGCTGCACGAGCCTCCAACTCCACATCTGACCAAGCTGATGTCTCCAAATCATTTCCTAGTAGACAGTCTACAGGTAAATCTGTGGCTACCACAACTTTCTTTGGACCAGTAACCCCCCCCCCCAGTTGAGATTAACAACAGCCATGGGGTGGCTAAGTGTGTTGTTGTGAGCATCGGTTACTTGGTACTGGTGACCAAGTAGGTGTTGTTCAGGGTGGACCAGTTTCTCTATGACCACAGTCACACTGGCACCAGTGTCCCTGTAGGCCTGAACCTCAACACCATTTATTAGGGGTAACTGCTTGTACTTATCCATATTAAGGGGACAAGCAGCTAAGGTGGCTAAATCAATAGCCCCCTCAGAGACTAACACAGCCTCTGTGGCCTCCCTAACAAGGCCAACCCCAACTAAGTTACCAATAGTGAGCCCAGCTACTCCCTTGGATTGGCTATTAGTAGGTTTGCTCCCACCACCACTGCTATTAGTAGGGACACTAGGTGTAGCAGTAGGGGTTGTAGTGGTAGGAGGCTTGGTGCTTTTCTTTGGACAACTGGGATCTGTTGCCCAATGGCCTTTTTCTTTACAAAAATAGCACCATGGTTTCTTTTCCTTGTTCTGATTAAAAGAGGATTTGGGCCCACCACCCCCACCAGAGTGTTTTTGTGGGCCTGATGAAGACTCATTTTTAGATTTGTCCCCACCCTTGTCTGTAGACTTACCATCCTTCTTTTTGTTGCCATCTTTGTCACCCCCTGTATGAACTTTTCTGTTCACTCTTGTTCTGACCCATTTGTCTGCCTTCTTTCCCAATTCTTGGGGAGAGGTCAGATCAGAGTCCACCAAGTACTGGTGCAACAAATCAGACACACAATTATTAAGAATATGCTCTCTCAGGATCAAGTTATACAGGCTTTCAAAGTCAGTAACCTTACTGCCATTTAACCACCCCTCCAAGGCCTTCACTGAATGGTCAATGAAATCAACCCAGTCTTGTGAAGACTCCTTTTTGGTCTCTCTGAACTTTATCCTGTATTGTTCAGTGGTTAAGCCATAACCATCCAGGAGTGCATTCTTAAGAACTGTAAAATTATTGGCATCACTTTCTTTCACAGTAAGGAGCCTATCCCTACCTTTTCCACTAAATGATAGCCATAGGATAGCAGCCCACTGCCTTTGAGGGACATCCTGTACAACACATGCCCTCTCAAGTGCAGCAAACCACTTGTTAATGTCATCCCCCTCCTTATAAGGGGGAACTATTTTGTGCAGATTCCTGGAATCATGCTCTTTTACAGGATGACTATGGGGAATACTGCTGCTGCCACCATGGGTTTCAAAACCCAACTTCTGTCTTTCCTTCTCTAGTTCAAAAGACTGTCTATCCAAATCCAGCTGTTGCTTTTTAAGCTTCAGTCTGGTTTGTTCCACCCTCAACTTATTGAGTTCCCTCTCTAACATTCTGTCATCAGGGTTGGTGGGAGGGACATTCCTAGATACAGAGGTATGATGGGAATGAACAGAAGGAGACCTGTCCCTTACAGAAGCCACCCTAACAGCTTGGCTTACAGAAACATCACTACCAGTATGGTGAGAATACATGCTTTTGCTATGATGTGAGACAACACTATTTGTATGGTGTGGCTCATCATCATTACCAACTATGCTAGACTGTCTAGTAATGGGCAGGCTAGGGAGTTTCTTCCCTGCATCTTTTCCTGGGGTAGTCCCTGGATCAGATTGAGAACCATTAGCTACTTTTTCAACAGATGGGGCACTTATGGCCTTATCCTGTTCTCTAAGCATGTTAATTAACAGTTCTAAGGAAGGATTTTTCCCTACACTCAAACCTCTCTCTATGCAGAGACTCCTTGCTCCTTTCCAGCTAAGGTGATCATATGCAAGTTTGGACAGATCAACATTTTGGCCTGTGCCAGACATTTTTAGAGAGAGTTAAAGTGATAGAAAAAGAGAAAAAAGTTTTCAGAACTTTTTGGAAAGACAGAAAAAAACTTTTTAAACTTTTAAGAACTTTTTGAAAGTTTAGAAGTACTTTTCAGCACTTAGAAAACAGTGAAAAGAGGAAATGCAAAACTTTTCAGCTATGTGTACACACACTGAACTTGTTTTGTATATTTTTCTCTTATGAAAAGTACAATGACAAGAGTGGTAAGTAGTCTCAAAGCACTTATCCCACCGCTGCACAACCAATGTAGGAGGCTGGACTGGCTTGTAGTGGGTACCAAGGGGTACTTGCACCTTGCACCAGGCCCAGTTATCCCTTATTAGTGTATAGGGTGTCTAGCAGCTTAGGCTGATAGATAATGGGAGCTTAGCAGAGCAGCTTAGGCTGAACTAGGAGACGTGTGAAGCTACTACAGTACCACAAGTGTCACTTGCACAATATCATAAGAAAACACAATACACAGTTATACTAAAAATAAAGGTACTTTATTTTTATGACAATATGCCAAAGTATCTTAGAGTGTACCCTCAGTGAGAGGATAGGAAATATACACAAGATATATGTACACAATACCAAAAATATGCAGTATAGTCTTAGAAAACAGTGCAAACAATGTATAGTTAAAATAGGATGCAATGGGGACACATAGGGATAGGGGCAACACAAACCATATACTCCAAAAGTGGAATGCGAACCACGAATGGACCCCAAACCTATGTGACCTTGTAGAGGGTCGCTGGGACTATTAGAAAATAGTGAGAGTTAGAAAATTAGCCCTCCCCAAGACCCTGAAAGGTGAGTGCAAAGTGCACTAAAGTTCCCCCAAGGACAAAGAAGTTGTGATAGAGGAATAATGCAGGAAAGACACAAACCAACAATGCAACAACGATGGATTTCCAATCTAGGGTACCTGTGGAACAAGGGGACCAAGTCCAAAAGTCACAAGCAAGTCGGAGATGGGCATATGCCCAGGAAATGCCAGCTGTGGGTGCAAAGAAGCTTCTACTGGACAGAAAAAGCAAAGGTTTCTGCAGGAACGAAAAGGGCTAGAGACTTCCCCTTTGGTGGACGGATTTCTCTTGCCGTGGAGAGTCGTTCAGAAGTGTTTTCCCGCCGAAAGAACGCCAACAAGCCTTGCTAGCTGCAAATCATGCGATTAGCGTTTTTGGACGCTGCTGTGGCCCAGGAGGGACCAGGAGGTCGCAAATTGGACCAGCAGAGAGAGGGGACGTCGAGCAAGACAAGGAGCCCTCTCTGAAGCAGGTAGCACCCGGAGAAGTGCCAGAAACAGGCACTACGAGGATGCGTGAAACGGTGCTCACCCGAAGTCGCACAAAGGAGTCCCACGTCGCCGGAGACCAACTTAGAAAGTCGTGCAATGCAGGTTAGAGTGCCGTGGACCCAGGCTTGGCTGTGCACAAAGGATTTCCGCCGGAAGTGCACAGAGGCCGGAGTAGCTGCACGGTTCCCAGCAATGCAGCCCAGCGAGGTGAGGCAAGGACTTACCTCCACCAAACTTGGACTGAAGAGTCACTGGACTGTGGGGGCCACTTGGACACAGTTGCTGGATTCGAGGGACCTCGCTCGTCGTGCTGAGAGGAGACCCAAGGGACCGGTAATGCAGCTTTTTGGTGCCTGCAATTGCAGGGGGAAGATTCCGTCGACCCACGGGAGATTTCTTCGGAGCTTCTGGTGCAGAGAGGAGGCAGGCTACCCCCACAGCATGCACAAGCAGGAAAACAGTCGAGAAGGCGGCAGGATCAGCGTTACAGAGTTGCAGTAGTCGTCTTTGCTACTATGTTGCAGGTTTGCAGGCTTCCAGCGCGGTCAGCAGTCGATTCCTTATCAGAAGGTGAAGAGAGAGATGCAGAGGAACTCGGATGAGCTCTTGCATTCGTTATCTAAAGTTTCCCCAGAGACAGAGACCCTAAATAGCCAGAAAAGAGGGTTTGGGTACTTAGGAGAGAGGATAGGCTACTAACACCTGAAGGAGCCTATCAGCAGGAGTCTCTGACGTCACCTGGTGGCATTGGCCACTCAGAGCAGTCCAGTGTGCCAGCAGCACCTCTGTTTCGAAGATGGCAGAGGTCTGGAGCACACTGGAGGAGCTCTGGACACCTCCCAGGGGAGGTGCAGGTCAGGGGAGTGGTCACTCCCCTTTCCTTTGTCCAGTTTCGCGCCAGAGCAGGGACTAAGCGGTCCCTGAACCGGTGTAGACTGGCTTATGCAGAATGGGGCACATCTGTGCCCAAGAAAGCATTTCCAGAGGCTGGGGGAGGCTACTCCTCCCCTGCCTTCACACCATTTTCCAAAGGGAGAGGGTGTAACACCCTCTCTCAGAGGAAGTCCTTTGTTCTGCCATCCTGGGACAAGCCTGGCTTGACCCCAGGGGGGCAGAAGCCTGTCTGAGGGGTTGGCAGCAGCAGCAGCTGCAGTGAAACCCCAGAAAAGACAGTTTGGCAGTACCAGGGTCTGTGCTACAGACCACTGGGATCATGGAATTGTACCAACAATGCCAGGATGGCATAGAGGGGGCAATTCCATGATCTTAGACATGTTACATGGCCATATTCGGAGTTACCATTGTGAAGCTACATATAGGTAGTGACCTATATGTAGTGCACGCGTGTAATGGTGTCCCCGCACTCACAAAGTTCAGGGAATTGGCTCTGAACAATGTGGGGGCACCTTGGCTAGTGCCAGGGTGCCCTCACACTAAGTAACTTTGCACCTAACCTTTACCAGGTAAAGGTTAGACATATAGGTGACTTATAAGTTACTTAAGTGCAGTGTAAAATGGCTGTGAAATAACGTGGACGTTATTTCACTCAGGCTGCTGTGGCAGGCCTGTGTAAAAATTGTCAGAGCTCCCTATGGGTGGCAAAAGAAATGCTGCAGCCCATAGGGATCTCCTGGAACCCCAATACCCTGGGTACCTCAGTACCATATACTAGGGAATTATAAGGGTGTTCCAGTAAGCCAATGTAAATTGGTAAAATTGGTCACTAGCCTGTTAGTGACAATTTAGAAAGAAATGAGAGAGCATAACCACTGAGGTTCTGATTAGCAGAGCCTCAGTGAGACAGTTAGTCACTACACAGGTAACACATTCAGGCACACTTATGAGCACTGGGGCCCTGGTGAACAGGGTCCCAGTGACACATACAACTAAAAAAACATATATACAGTGAAAAATGGGGGTAACATGCCAGGCAAGATGGTACTTTCCTACACTAAGCCAAATCTTAGACATTGTAAGTGCAGGGTAGCCATAAAGAGTATATGGTCTAGGCGTCTGTCAAATATGAACTCCACAGTTCCATAATGGGTACACTGAAATCTGTGAAGTTTGGTATCAAACTTATCAGCACAATAAATGCACACTGATGCCAGTGTGGGATTTATTGAAAAATGCACACAGAGGGCATCTTAGAGATGCCCCTTGTATACCAGTCCAATTCCTAGTGTTAGGCTGACCAGTTCCTGCCAGCCTGCCACAACCAGACAGGTTTCTGGACACATGGGGTGAGTGCCTTTGTCACTCTGTGGCCAGGAACAAAGCCTGCACTTTGTAGAGGTGCTTCTCACCTCCCCCTGCAGGAACTGCGACACCTGGGGGTAAGCCTCAAAGGCTCATGCCTGTTGTTACAGTGCCCCAGGGCATCCCAGCTAGTGGAGATGCCTGCCTCTCCGGACACTAAGGTGTCCTGAGCTGAGGTGACCCCTGCCTTAAGAAATCCTCCATATTGTTTTGGAGGATTCCCCCAATAGGAATAGGGATGTACCCCCCTCCCCTCAGGTAGGAGGCAAGAAGAGGGTGTAGCCACCCTCCAGGACAGCAGCCATTGGCTACTGCCCCCGAGACCTAAACACATCCCTAAATTGAGTATTTAGGGGCGACCTTGAACCCAGGAAATCAGATTCCTGCAACCTGAAGAAAGAAGAAGGACTGCTGACCTGAAAGCCCTGCAGAGACGACGGAGACAACAACTGACTTAGCCCCAGCCCTTCCATCCTGTCTCCAGACACAAAGAACCTGCACAGCAACGCATCCAGCAGGACCTGCTACCTCTGAGGACTCAGAAGACTGACCTGCACCTAAAGGACAAGAACCTCCCGAGGCCAGCGGCTCAGTCCAAAACAACAACCAAGAAACCAACTTTAAAAGAGACTAAAGCCTCCCGCCAGAAGCGTGAGTTTTCACACTCTGCACCCGACGCCCCCGGCTATAGTTCAGGACAACCAACACCGCAGAGAGGACTCCCAGGCGACACCTACGATGTGGACACCCTGAGTCGACCTCCCTGCACGCCCACAGCGACGCCTGCAGAGAGGATCCAGAGGCTCCCCCTGACCGCGACTGCCTGGTAACAAAGGAACCCAAAGCCTGGACCAAGCACTGCACCCGCAGCCCCCAGGACCAAAAGGAACCACCTACCAGTGCAAAGGTGACAAGCAGGTGGCCCTCATCCTAGCCCAGTCGGTGGCTGGCCCGAGAAGCCCCGCTGTGCCCTACCTGCATCACCATAGTGACCCCCGGGTCACTCCATTGATTACAATACAAAACCCATGCCTACTTTGCACACTGCACCCGGCCACCCATGTGCTGCTGAGGGTGTGTTTTGTGTGCATGTGTGTGTCCCCCCAGTGCTCTACAAAAAACCTTGGTCTGCTCCCCGAGGACGCAGGTACTTACCTCCTAGCAGAATGGAACCAGGGCACCCCTGTTCTCCATAGGTGCCTATGTTGTTTCTGCCCTCCTTTGACCTCTGCACCTGACAGGCCCTCTGTTGCTGGTGCTGAGGGTTTGGGGTATCCTTGAACCCCCAACGGGGGGCTGCCTATGCCCAGGGGACTGAACTTGTAAGTGCTTTACTTACCTGAGAAACTAGCCAATACTTTCCTCCCCCAGGAACTGTTGATTTTTGCACTGTGTCCACTTTTAAAATAGCTTCTTGCCATTTTTGCCAAAACTGTGTGTACTACTGTTTTAATTCAAAGTTATATACTTACCTGTGTGAAGTACCTTACAATTTATGTACTTCCCTAAATTCTGAATCTTGTGGTTCTACAATAAATTAAGAAAACAATATTTTTCTATATAAAAACCTATTGGCCTGCAGTTAAGTCTTTCAGTGTGTGTTCTTATTTATTGCCTATGTGTGTACAACAAATGCTTAACACTACCCTCTGATAAGCCTACTGCTCGACCTCACTACCACAAAATAGAGCATTAGTATTATCTAATTTTGCCACTATCTTACCTCTAAGGGGAAACCTTGGACTATGTGCACACTATCTCTCACTTTGAGATAGTATATACAGAGCCAACTTCCTACATTGGTGGATCAGCGGTGGGGGTCTAAGACTTTACATTTGCTGGACTACTCACCCAATACCTGATTACACGAAAAAATTCCAAAAATTGTCATTCAAAAGTGATTTTTGCAATTTGACTATTTTTCAAAAATTTTAAAAGTCCTGCTAGGGCCTTGTGTAAAACTGTAAACTTCGTACTTGTATAGCGCACTACTCACCCGTTAGGGTCTCAAGGTGCTGTACACATACCACTGTGGAACCCCTCCTGGCTTTTCCCTGTGAGGTGCCCACTCCTAGGCAACCTCCAAGGTGAAGCCAGGAATCCCAGCAATGTTGGGGCCATTGTGGAGATTAAGCAAGCTATTGCCCAGAGTTACAGAGTGGGACCCATGAATTAGATGAGGCACCAATGTGAGAATTATCAAGTCTGAGGAAATTGAGCTCAAAACCCGCCAAGGCAGGAATTGAACCCTGGTCCCAGGCCAGATTTCTGCATCAGGGTCTGCCGCTCTAACCATTGAGCCACAAGTCCCTGTGAGCATTTCTTTTGAAGTTTAAAAGTTTGTAAAACTTAGGATTTAAGTTCTAGAAGTAGTTTTTAGTTTCTTAAAAAGTAATCCCAACTTTTAGAGTGATAATGAGTCAACCAGATGAGACAGTGATGGAACCCAACCTCACACCTTACCTACATCTAGGATGTCAGAGTTATGATCTCTCTGTAAGACAAAAAATATAAACACTGGGTCCAACCCTACCAAGGCAAAGCTCCAGGAGCTCTTGGCAGGGTTCACAAGGGACCACCCCTCTGAGGATACTCCTTCAGATGGGGAAATTAGTGAACAGGACGAAGAACTCACCCCTCCTGTCCTAAATAGGGAGAACAGGGCTCACAGAACCCTGACTCCACAAATCATAGTCAGAGAAGCTGGTTCTTCCACAGGGGAGACCAGTTCCTCTGTAAGCATTGAGGACAGCCTAAATGAAGAGGACATCTGTTAGCCAGGATAGCCAAGAGATTGGCTTTGGAGAAGCAGCTCCTAGCCATAGAAAGGGAAAGAAAAGAAAAGGGTTTAATTCCCATCAATGGTGGCAGCAACTTAAATAGGGCCAGAGTGAATACAGACATCCTAAAAATCCCCAAAGGGATTGTAACTAAATAAGAAGAAGGTGATGACATCACCAAATGGTTCACAGCTTTTGAGAGGGCTTGTGTAACCAGAAAAGTGAACAAATCTCACTGGGGTGCTCTCCTTTGGGAAATGTTCACAGGAAAGTGTAGGGATAGACTCCTCACACTCTCTGGAAAAGATGCAGAATCTTATGACCTCATGAAGGGTACCCTGATTGAGGGCTTTGGATTCTCCACTGAGGAGTATAGGATTAGATTCAGGGGGGCTCAAAAATCCTCGAGCCAGACCTGGGTTGACTTTGTAGACTACTCAGTAAAAACACTAGATGGTTGGATTCAAGGCAGTGGTGTAAGTGATTATGATGGGCTGTACAATTTATTTGTGAAAGAACACCTGTTAAGTAATTGCTTCAATGACAAACTGCATCCATATCTGGTAGACCTAGGTCCAATTTCTCCCCAAGAATTGGGAAAGAAGGCAGACCACTGAGTGAAGACAAGGGTGACCAAGACTTCCACAGGGGGTGACCAAAAGAAAGGGGTCACAAAGCCCCCTCAGGGGAAGGGTGGTGAGACATCCAAGGACAAAAACAAAGAGTCTTCTACAGGGCCCCAAAAAACCTGCTCAGGAGGGTGGCCCCCGAGCCTCTTCACAGTCCACAAACAGTATAAGGTTAAAAACTTTGATCCCAAGAAGGCCTGGTGTCACAACTGTAGGCAGCATGGACACCAAACTGGAGACAAGGCCTGTCCAAAGAAAAGACCCACAACTACTCCAGTTAGTACTGGAATAGCCAGTCTCCAGGTGGGATCAACAGTGTGCCCAGAGCAAATAAGGGTCCACACTGAAGCTACTTCAGTCTCAGAGGGTGGGGTGGATTTAGCCACACTTGCTGCTTGGCCGCCTAACATGCAAAAATACAGGCAGCAGTACCTGGTTTCCCTAGGACAGTACCTGGCTGGACAGACAAATCCAGTCACAAATGCTGACAATCAAACTTAGGTCCATCCGATGGCAATGGTAACTTTAGAATGGGGAGGGGTCACTGGACTGAAACAGGTGGTAATCTCCTCTGCAATTCCAGTAGAATTTCTGCTAGGGAATGATATGGAGTCCTCAGCAGGGGCGGAAGTAGAGCTCAAGACCCATGCAGCCATCCTGGGTATCCCTGAACTGGTGTGTGTCAAGACAAGGGCACAATGCAGAGCACAGGGTGAAAAAGAAGTGTTGGAGTCTGAAATAATGTCCCAACCTTCCAAGAGGAAAGGAAAGAAGACTGTTGGACCAGCTTCTTCACAGCAAAAGAAACAGAACCTCTCTTCCGAGGAAGAAGTTCTATCCCCTGAGGGAACTGAGTCCATCGAGCTGGAGCCTTATCAGGTAGAGCTATTGGGCCCAGGGGGACCGTCAAGGGAACAGCTGTGTCAGGGACAAAAGCAGCCGAGCAAGAAAAAGGTAATGTCAGTGGAACCCACAGGGTCTATTGGGAAGATGGACTCCTTTACACTGAGGCAAGAGATCCCAAACCTGGTGCCACTAGGAGAGTGGTAGTGCCTCAGGAGTTTAGGGAGTTCATTCTGACCTTAGCCCATGACATTACCCTTGCTGGGCATTTGGGACAAACCAAGACTTGGGAGAGATTAGTCAACCATTTCTATTGGCCCAATATGTCCCAGAAGGTTAAGGGGTTTTGGACCTCCTGTGTCACATGTCAAGCCAGTAGTAAGACAAGTGGCCATCCAAAGGCCCCCTCATTCCACTTCCAGTGGTGGGGGTCCCCTTTGAGAGAGTGGGAGTGGACATAGTGGGTCCACTTGGACCTCCCACAGCATCAGGGAACCAATATATACTGGTAGTAGTGGATCATGCTACCAGGTACCCTGAGGTAATTCCCCTTAGGTCTACTACTGCTCCTGCAGTAGTCAAAGCATTCATAGGTATTTTTTACAGAGTGGGATTTCCTAAGAAGGTGGTTTCTGATAGGTGTAACAACTTTATGTCATCTTACCTAAAACACATGTGGAATGAGTGTGGGGTGGCTTACAAGTTCACCACACCATACCATCCACAAACCAATGATCTTGTAGAAAGGTTTAACAAGACATTGAAGGGCATGATCATGGGGCTCCCTGATAAACTCAAAAGGAGATGGGATGTCTTCTTGCCATGCCTGCTTTTCGCCTACAGCGAGGTTCCACAGAAGGGGGTAGGGGTTTCCCCCTTTGAGCTTCTGTTTGGCCATCCTGTAAGGGGACCACTGGCACTTTAAAAGAAGGCTGGGAGAGACCTCTCCATGAGCCTAACCAAGATGTAGTGGACTATGTACTAGGCCTCCACTCTAGGATGGCAGAGTACATGGAAAAGGCAAGCAAAAACCTGGAGGCCAGCCAACAACTCCAGAAGTTGTGGTATGACCAAAAGGCTGCTATGGTTGAGTTTCAGTCAGGGCAGAAAGTCTGGGTTCTGGAGCCTGTGGCTCCCAGGGCCCTTCAAGATAGATGGAGTGGCCCTTACCCAGTGCTAGAAAAGAAGAGTCCGGTCACTTACTTAGTGGATCTGGGCACTAGCAGGACACGCAAGAGGGTGATCCATGTTAACCGCCTTAAGCTCTATCATGACAGGGCAGATGTAAACATGCTGATGGTTACTGGTGAGGAACAGGAAGCAGAGAGTGAACCTCTCCCTGACCTCCTCTCCACTGACTCTAAAGATGGCTCAGTAGATGGAGTTGTCTACTCAGACACCCTCTCTGGCCAACAGCAAGCTGACTGCCGGAAGGTCCACGACCAGTTTGCTGAGCTCGTTTCTTTGATCCCCTGGTCAGATACACCTGTGTACCCATGCTGTGGACACAGGAGCAGATTACCTGTCAAGAATAAAATATTAAGACAGTCCGACCAAGTCAAGGAGAGCATCAAAGTGGAAGTCCACAAGATGCTGGAATTGGGAGAGATAGAGCACTCTGACAGTCCCTGGGCTTGCCCAGTGGTCTTGGTCCCCAAACCTCACACCAAAGATGGAAAGAGAGAGATGGGGTTTTGTATGGACTACAGAGGGCTCAACTCTGTCACCATGACAGATGCTCATCCCATACCAAGGGCAGATGAGTTAATTGACAAATTAGGTGCAACCAAATTCTTAAGTACCTTTGACTTGACAGCAGTGTACTGGCAAATCAAAATGGTACCTGGAGCAAAATAAAAGACAGCATTCTCTACACCTGATATGCATGATCAGTTTAATGTTATGCCCTTTGCCTTAATGAATGCCCCTGTCACCTTCCAAAGGTTGGCGAATCAAGTCCTTGCTGGCTTGGAGGCCTTTAGTGCAGCTTATCTAGATGATAGTGCTGTCTTTAGCTCCAACTGAAGAAGGTTTTGCAGGTCCTGCCAGCAGCAGGCCTTTCTATCAAGGCATCTAAATGTCAGATAAGGCAGGGAACTGTTGTTTACTTGGGACACCTTGTAGGTGGAGGCCAAGTTCAGCCACTCCGACCCAAAATCCAGACTATTCTGGACTGGGTAGCTCCATAAACCCAGACTCAAGTCAGGGCATTCCTTGGCTTGACTGGGTACTACAGGAGGTTTGTGAAACGGTATGGATCCATAGTGACATCCCTCACAGAACCTACTTCCAAGAAAATGCCCAGAAAGGTTAACTGGACCTTGGACTGTCCAAAAGCCTTTGACACCCTGAAAGATGCTATGTGCTCTGCACCAGTTTTGAAAGCTCCAGATTATTCAAAGCAGTTCATTGTGCAGACAGATGCCTCTGAGCATAGGATAGGAGCAGTCCTATCCCAAACCAATGATGATGGCTTTGACCAGCCTGTTGCTTTTATTAGCAGGAGCAGTGTTGGAGTACCATTGAGAGGGAGGCTTTTGCTGTGGTTTGGTCCCTGAAGAAGTTGACACCATACCTGTTTGGTACTCACTTCACAGTTCAAACCGACCACAGACCTCTCAGATGGCTTATACAAATGAAAGGAGATAACCCTAAACTGTTGAGGTGGTCCATATCCCTACAAGGAATGGACTTTGTAGTGGAACACAGACCTGGGACTGTCCATGCCAATGCAGATGGCCTTTCCAGGTTCTTCCACTTAGAAAATGAAGACTGTCTTGGGAAAGGTTAGTCTCATCCTCTTTTGTTTGGGGGGTGTGTGTAGGAAAATGCCTCTCAAGGCATGGTTACCCCCTAACTTTTTGCCTTTTGTTGATGCTAGTTATGACTGAAAGTGTGCTGGGACCCTGCTAACCAGGCCCCAGCACCAGTGTTCTTTCCCTAAACTGTACCTTTGTTCCCACAATTGGCACAGCCGTGGCACACAGATAAGTCCCTTGTAACTGGTACCCCTGGTACCAAGGGCCCTGATGCCAGGGAAGGTCTCTAAGGGCTGCAGCATGTACCCCTCACTCAGCACATGCACACTGCCTCACAGCTTGTGTGTGCTGGTGGGGAGAAAATGACGAAGTTGACATGGTACTCCCCTCAGGGTGCCATGCCCACATCCCACTGCCTGTGGCATAGGTAAGTCACCCCTCTAGCAGGCCTTACAGCCAGAAGGCAGGGTGCACTATACCACAGGTGAGGGCATAGTTGCATGAGCAATATGCCCCTACAGTGTCTAAGCCAAATCTTAGACATTGTAAGTGCAGGGTAGCCATAAAGAGTATATGGTCTTGGAGTCTGTCAAATACGAACTCCACAGTTCCATAATGGGTACACTGAAATCTGTGAAGTTTGGTATCAAATTTCTCAGCATAATAAATGCACACTGATGCCAATGTGGGATTTATTGAAAAATGCACACAGAGGGCATCTTAGAGATGCCCCTTGTATACCAGTCCAATTCCTAGTGTTAGGCTGACCAGTTCCTGCCAGCCTGCCACAACCAGACGGGTTTCTGGCCACATGAGGAGAGTGCCTTTGTCACTCTGTGGCCAGGGACAAAGCCTGCACTTTGTAGAGGGGCTTCTCACCTCCCCCTGCAGGAACTGTAACACCTGGCGGTGAGCCTCAAAGGCTCATGCCTGTTGTTACAGCACCCCAGGGCATCCAAGCTAGTGGAGATGCCTGCCCCTACAGACACAGCCCCCACTTTTGGCGGCAAGTCCGGAGGAGATAATGAGAAAAACAATGAGGAGTCACCTACCAGTCAGGACAGCCCCTAAGGTGTCCTGAGCTGAGGTGACCCCTGCCTTAAGAAATCCTCCATCTTGTTTTGGGGGATTCCCCCAATAGGAATAGGTATGTGCCCCCCTCCCCTCAGGGAGGAGGTACAAAGAGGGTGTAGCCACCCTCCAGGACAGTAGCCATTAGCTACTGCCCCCCAGACCTAAACACCCCCCTAAATTAAGTATTTAGGGGCGACCCTGAACTCAGGAAATCAGATTCCTGCAACCTGAAGAAAGAAGGACTACTGACCTGAAAGCCCAGCAGAGACGAAGGAGACAACAACTGACTCGGCCCCAGCCCTACCGGCCTGTCTTCAGACTCAAAGAACCTGCACAGCGACAGGAACTCAGAGGACTGACCTGCACCTAAAGGACCAAGAACCTCCCGGGGACAGCGGCTCTGTCCAAAACAACAACCAAGAAACCAACTTTAAAAGAGACTCCAGCCTCCTGCCAGAAGCGAGTCTTCACACTCTGCACCTGACGCCCCGGCTCAAGTTCAGGACAACCAACACTGCAGAGAGGACTCCCAGGCGACTCCCACGATGTGGACACGAGTCGACCACCCTGCACCCCCACAGCGACACCTGCAGAGATGATCCAGAGGCTCCCCCTGACCGCGACTGCCTGGTAACAAAGGAACCCGACGCCTGGACCAAGCACTGCGCCCGCAGCCCCCAGGCCCGAGAGGAACCACCTACCAGTGCAAGAGTGACAAGCAGATGGCCCTCATCCTAGCCCAGTCGGTGGCTGGCCCAAGGAGCCCCTCTGTGCCCTGCCTGCATCGCCAGAGTGACCCCCGGGTCCCTCCACTGATTCCAGTACAAAACCCGGCGCCTACTTTGCACACTGCACCCGGCCACCCCTGTGCCGCTGAGGGTGTGTTTTGTGTGCTTGTGTGTCCCTCTACCAGTGCTCTCCAAAAACCCTTGGTCTGCTCCCCGAGGACGCAGGTACTTACCTGCTAGCAGACTGGAACCGGAGCACCCCTGTTCTCCATAGGCACCTATGTGTTTGGGCCCTCCTCTGACGACTCCACCTGACCAGCCCTGTGTTGCTGGGGCTTTGGGGTTGCCTTGAACCCCCAACGGTGGGCTGCCTATGCCCAGGAGACTGAACTTGTAAGTGCTTTACTTACCTGAGACACTAACAAATACTTACCTCCCCAGGAGCGGTTGATTTTTGCACTGTGTCCACTCTTAAAATAGGCTATTGCCATTTTTGCCAAAACTGTGTATACTTCTGTTTTAATTCAAAGTTTCATACTTACCTGTGTAAAGTACCTTACCATTTATGTACTTACCTAAATTCTGAATCTTGTGGTTCTAAAATAAATTAAGAATATTCTTCTGCATAAAAACCTATTGGCCTGGAGTTAAGTCTTTGAGTGTGTGTTCCCCATTTATTGCCTGTGTGTGTACAACAAATGCTTAACACTACCCTCTGATAAGCCTACTGCTTTGAGATAGTGCATACAGAGCCAACTTCCTACAGACGGATTTTCCGAAGGAAAAGCGACGGTGGGATCGTTACCTCCAAGATCTAAATACAGGCCCTGAGTTTTAGAGAAGTTTGCGCAGCATCACAGGACGTTGAGCGGAGGTTGTTTCTAGTTGGAGGTCGGCAGCTCTGACCTTAGCACCACATCCTAGGGAAAGGTGGTGTCACGGCAGGGCTGTGCAGACACCCATCCTCCAAGGCCTGAAAGACACTGGGGCAGAGGCGAGGGGGGTCAGCAACAGGAAGGAGGAGGTCAAGGGTCACACAGCGACCCTCCTCTAACTCACCCCCTCGCCAGCCCGCCATGGCCTCAGGGCGCTGGGCGGTGATGGAGGCCCCAGAGTCACTGCCCACAGGTGACCCTAGGCACCGCCCCACTGCCCGGTGCCTGGCTGCCCGCCTTCCACCCGCCCACCCATGAACATTCACTTGCAGCCATCTGCTATGTGCTGTAGCGCCTCGGAGCGAGCGCTATACTTGTGTTCGGAACTGACCGATTTCCCTGCGGTTGCTCATTTTAACTGACGCCGTTTCCTACCTGTCCATAAAGCATCTATTATTTTTTAAAGATAGTTTTCGGACCTGTCTTTGTGTTCACTGGGTATTATCACTCCCAAACCCTCTCCCGCAGACGTCACTGCCTCTCACTGCCCTCTATCTGTGCCCTCTCACTGCACACGCCACTGCCCTCTCTCTGTACAGCCATGCCCTCTCTCTGCTGTCACTACCCTCTCACTGCACGTCACTGCACGTCTCTGTCCTCTCACTGCCCTCTATCTGTGCCCTCTCACAGCCCTCTCACTGCACACCTCACTGCCCTCTCTCCCTCTCCCAGCTGTCACTGCCCTCTCACTGCACGTCACTTCCCCCACCCTCTCTCAGCTGTCACTGCCCTCTCACTGCCCTCTATCTGTGCCCTGTCACTGCCCTCTCTCCCTCTCTCTGCTCTCACTCTCCTCTCTCCCTCTCTTTGCTGTCACTGCCCTCTCACTGCACGTCACTTCCTACTCCCTCTCTCAGCTGTCACTGCCCTCTCACTGCCCTCTATCTGTGCCCTCTCACTGCACACGCCACTGCCCTCTCTCTGTACAGCCATGCCCTCTCTCTGCTGTCACTACCCTCTCACTGCACGTCACTGCACGTCTCTGTCCTCTCACTGCCCTCTATCTGTGCCCTCTCACAGCCCTCTCACTGCACACCTCACTGCCCTCTCTCCCTCTCCCAGCTGTCACTGCCCTCTCACTGCCCTCTCACTGCATGTCACTTCCCCCACCCTCTCTCAGCTGTCACTGCCCTCTCACTGCCCTCTATCTGTGCCCTGTCACTGCCCTCTCACTGCACACGTCAATGCCCTCTCTCTGTACAGCCATGCCCTCTCTCTGCTGTCACTACCCTCTCACTGCACGTCACTGCACGTCTCTGTCCTCTCACTGTCCTCTCACTGCCCTCTATCTGTGCCCTCTCACAGCCCTCTCACTGCACACCTCACTGCCCTCTCTCCCTCTCCCAGCTGTCACTGCCCTCTCACTGCACGTCACTTCCCCCACCCTCTCTCAGCTGTCACTGCCCTCTCACTGCCCTCTATCTGTGCCCTGTCACTGCCCTCTCTCCCTCTCTCTGCTCTCACTCTCCTCTCTCCCTCTCTTTGCTGTCACTGCCCTCTCACTGCACGTCACTTCCTACTCCCTCTCTCAGCTGTCACTGCCCTCTCACTGCCCTCTATCTGTGCCCTCTCACTGCACACGCCACTGCCCTCTCTCTGTACAGCCATGCCCTCTCTCTGCTGTCACTACCCTCTCACTGCACGTCACTGCACGTCTCTGTCCTCTCACTGCCCTCTATCTGTGCCCTCTCACAGCCCTCTCACTGCACACCTCACTGCCCTCTCTCCCTCTCCCAGCTGTCACTGCCCTCTCACTGCCCTCTCACTGCATGTCACTTCCCCCACCCTCTCTCAGCTGTCACTGCCCTCTCACTGCCCTCTATCTGTGCCCTGTCACTGCCCTCTCACTGCACACGTCAATGCCCTCTCTCTGTACAGCCATGCCCTCTCTCTGCTGTCACTACCCTCTCACTGCACGTCACTGCACGTCTCTGTCCTCTCACTGTCCTCTCACTGCCCTCTATCTGTGCCCTCTCACAGCCCTCTCACTGCACACCTCACTGCCCTCTCTCCCTCTCCCAGCTGTCACTGCCCTCTCACTGCACGTCACTTCCCCCACCCTCTCTCAGCTGTCACTGCCCTCTCACTGCCCTCTATCTGTGCCCTGTCACTGCCCTCTCTCCCTCTCTCTGCTCTCACTCTCCTCTCTCCCTCTCTTTGCTGTCACTGCCCTCTCACTGCACGTCACTTCCTACTCCCTCTCTCAGCTGTCACTGCCCTCTCACTGCCCTCTATCTGTGCCCTCTCACTGCACACGCCACTGCCCTCTCTCTGTACAGCCATGCCCTCTCTCTGCTGTCACTACCCTCTCACTGCACGTCACTGCACGTCTCTGTCCTCTCACTGCCCTCTATCTGTGCCCTCTCACAGCCCTCTCACTGCACACCTCACTGCCCTCTCTCCCTCTCCCAGCTGTCACTGCCCTCTCACTGCCCTCTCACTGCATGTCACTTCCCCCACCCTCTCTCAGCTGTCACTGCCCTCTCACTGCCCTCTATCTGTGCCCTGTCACTGCCCTCTCACTGCACACGTCAATGCCCTCTCTCTGTACAGCCATGCCCTCTCTCTGCTGTCACTACCCTCTCACTGCACGTCACTGCACGTCTCTGTCCTCTCACTGTCCTCTCACTGCCCTCTATCTGTGCCCTCTCACAGCCCTCTCACTGCACACCTCACTGCCCTCTCTCCCTCTCCCAGCTGTCACTGCCCTCTCACTGCACGTCACTTCCCCCACCCTCTCTCAGATGTCACTGCCCTCTCACTGCCCTCTATCTGTGCCCTGTCACTGCCCTCTCTCCCTCTCTCTGCTCTCACTCTCCTCTCTCCCTCTCTTTGCTGTCACTGCCCTCTCACTGCACGTCACTTCCTACTCCCTCTCTCAGCTGTCACTGCCCTCTCACTGCCCTCTATCTGTGCCCTCTCACTTCCCTCTCTCTCCGCCCTCTCACTGCACGTCATTCCCCACTCCCTCTCTCAGCTGTCACTGCCCTCTCACTGCACACGTCAATGCCCTCTCTCTGTACAGTTATGCCCTCTCTCTGCTGTCACTGCCCTCTCACTGCACATGTTACTGCCCTCTCTCCCTCTCTCAGTTGCCACTGCCCTCTCTCCCTCTCTCTGCTGTCACTGTCCTCTCACTGCTCTCTCACTGCCCTCCCTCACTCTCTCTCTGCCCTCTCACTCCTCTCCTCTCACTGCCCTCTCTCACTGTCATCTCACTGCCCTCTCATTGCTCTCTTACTGCCCTCTGTCCCTCTCACTGCCCTCTCTCCCTCTCACTGCCCTCTCTCTACTGTCACTGCTCTATCACTGCCCTCTCTCCCTCTCACTGCCCTCTCTCTGCTGTCACTGCCCTCTCTCCCTCTGACTGCCCTCTCACTGCCCTCTCTCCCTCTCACTGCCCTCTCTCTGCTGTCACTGCCCTCTCTCCCTCTGACTGCCCTCTCGCTGCTCTCACTGCCCTCTCTCCCTCTCACTGCCCTCTCTCTGCTGTCACTGCTCTCTCACTGCTGTCACTGCCCTCTCTCTGCTGTCACTGCCCTCTCACTGCTGTCACTGCTCTCTCTCCCTCTCAGGTGACAGCGGGTGCTCCTGGGCAGGTGACAGCGTGTGCTTCTGGGCAGCTGACAGCGGGTGCTCCTGGGCAGGTGACAGCGGGTGCTCCTGGGCAGGTGACAGCAGGTGCTCCTGGACAGTGACAGGGTGTGCTCCTGGGCAGGTGACAGCGGGGGATCATGGGCAGGTGACAGGAGGTGGTCCTGGACAGGTGACAGCGGGTGCTCCTGGGCAGGTGACAGCGTGTGCTCCTGGGCAGCTGACAGCGTGTGCTCCTGGGCAGGTGACAGCGGGTGCTTCTGGGCAGGTGACAGCGTGTGCTTCTGGGCAGGTGACAGCGTGTGCTCCTGGGCAGGTGACAGCATGTGCCTCTGGGCAGGTGACAGCGGGTGGTCCTGGGCAGCTGACAGGGGGTGCTCCTGGGCAGGTGACAGCGGGGGCTCCTGGGCAGGTGACAGCGTGGGCTCCTGGGCAGGTGACAGGAGGTGGTCCTGGGCAGGTGACAGGGTGGGCTGCTGGGCAGTTGACAGCGTGTGCTCCTGGGCAGGTGAGCACAGGGTCGTGGAAAAACCTCCCTCTGCTTATGCAACAAGGAGACTAAAAATATATCCAAAAAGAAGATAAGACTTGAAATGGAAAGATTGTGTCACAGGTGCATGAGGGAGGAGGGAAGCCTTAACCGTGTGTGAGAGAGTCAGGTGCAGGACTGGGGGTAGGAAAATAGCAGCTCTATGGGTAGAGTGAGGAGTTGTGCCTGTGGGCAGGACTGTAGCACTCGTGTCTGAGCCCTCCACAGGTACAGGGCATTCACCTTCCTTGCGTCAAGTGCGCCCGGCGCAAACAAGGAAATTGCACTGCATTAGCATGAATGCGCTGCCCCCTGGACAGCCGTGATCTCGAATGACCCTGTGGGCAGAGCATTCATGTGAAAAACAGACCCCTTTCCCCCTCCAGAGGGCTGCCATCAGTGGACGCACTGACAGTCCACCTTCTAGCAGCTTCTGTGCTTCTGCATCTCGCCTATAATAGGGCGCGGGCGCTGAGGCAAATGCAAATGAGGGAACACCCTCTGATGATAGCGCTGGCACCTTATGTTCCCGAGAATGGGATGCACAAGCATCTGCGGCCCCCTCTGTAATACCAAAGTGCCCCGTAATACGGCTGCTGGTGCACGTGCTGGGGGCGGGGTCTCCTAAAGGGGAGTGGCCAAAGAAGGATAACTACCAATCTCTCACAAGCTCTCTGACCCGTGTAATTAAGGGTTTGGCTTAACACAGACCCACCCCATTTCTTACCTTGATTCTCCTTGGCCCCATCTGGTATTGGGGGGCTTCTATGTACCTTTTCTTTCAGTCTGTCCAAGTCCATTCTGCAATAACCACACATACACCTGGCGCAGTGTCGGGTACATTTTAGCATCAGAGCCTTCTTCCAATTGAGAAGCCTAGTGCTTCATGAGGGCGGATCAGTTTGGCGGATGGAGATCCGGGTGCTCAGTCGGAAGTGAGCATGGTAAATGAGGACATAACAAGTAAAACATGTTTTTTAAAAAAATAAATACACATGTTCACCTACACGCACCAGACCTATTGGCTTTACCAGTGCTTGTTAGTACTGATTTCTATTTATTGTAGGATAAGTAGCAGCTCCCGTTTTGACTTTCCTTTGCATCAGTCACTACTCCCACTTTGTGCCCACATGGTTTTAAAGTCCCTCCATCTGCATGTCTTACCCCCCCAGCACCCCCCTCCTTGCTAACCATTCAGTCTCCCTTTCTGCATTACTTACTACCCAGTTGTCCTGGCAACAAAGGACCTACGCTTCTGTCCCTCATGGACAGGTTCTGTACTCTGCCCCAGCTGTGGTTCAGGGTCTTCACCTCTATTCCCACAGATGTCCTCCAGGTCTGCTTTGGCCTGACTCTGAGTCCAGTGTAGAGCTGTCCTTGTCCTGGGGCCCAATTTACAAAGGTAAAGTTAGAGCAAAAGTCCAAGGGCCATATTTATAAGTGGCCTGCGCCGCTGGTTCGTCACTTTTAGTGATGCATCAGCACCGCAGGCTGCTGACCCATATCAGCAACACACAAAGAACAAGAAATCAAGATGGAGACCCAAACGGGTGGGCCACACCAACCAGAAACACAGCATATATGTTAGAAGAACTGCCCTCAGCCATTAATCGTGGCATGCTTCATCATACGGCTATGCTGACACATTCCCACGCTGACCAACGTAAGGAATGGAGTAAAATGGAGGGGGAACAAAAAACATAAAAAGACAAACAGGGATCAGACATACAGAACACAAAACAAGATTGTTATAACTATCTCAAGTGAATTCATAGTTAATCTTTCTTCCGGGAGTCACCGGACAGGATTGAAAAGATTAAAAAATTGGTGGTGATATAGGGATATAATCTCCCCTCACCCCAAATATCTGTTCTAGAGTTAACATGTTTTGGCTGTTTCAATTGCCCATACGGGTCGTTCGGCCTCCATCAGGACCATCGATCCACTCAACATAAAATACCCTACCTGTTGTCAACCAATTTTTGATTAACAGATGAGCTTTGGTTCAATTGTCCTCTCTTAGTACAAACACTCAGGATTATGAGTTATCACTGTATGCCTCCCAAACTGGAGTTTGGTAGGAGCACCTCGTAGTCACACACTCGTCAAGGGACCAATGCCACCCCTCTGACACACGTGACTTCGCTGACCCATATCTACAAGGCCATGCAAAGAGGTGTTCCATGGACGTTGTGTGGGTTTTCCCACTCAACATCCATGGATTTTGATGCATTCCCAGATTTACAAGGATTTGTAAACCTGGGAATGCGTCAAAAGCCTACGCCACCCCAGGAGTGGAGCAAGAGAGATGCAACAGGAAGAAATATCTTTATTCTCCTTGTTTTTCCCTCTTTCTATGCCTGCTGCATTCTGCAGCAGACATCGAAGGAGGAAAACACCTCCATTCATTCCTGCAAAAAATCATTCTTGCAATGCAGGCATCCCTGTACAATGGTGCAAGGGTGCCTGCGTTGGTGCTAGGCAGCAATTTCTCCGCCAGCGCAGGGGGGGAGGACAGAAATGAGCCATATCTTGTAGATACAGTGCACTTCTGCCCTTTCCCGGTAGCTCAGGGCTGCGCACCATAGCACTTGTTGTGCCACAAACCTTGTAAATATGGCCCTAAGTTTAGACCTGAAGCTTTAATGGGCATGTTTATGAGCCCACTGCATCACCAGTGCATCACTTTTGTTTGACATACCGTGGCACAGGCTGCAGGCCTATATCTACAAGGGCACACAAAGCCACTTTACATGGCATTTCATGGCCTGGTAGATATGGTGTAAGGCAGCGCAAGTCGCTGAGTTGTCTCATTTTGTGTCAAAAAGACTTTCCATGGGCGTTGAAATGGGTTTTCCATGCAACCCCCATGAATTTTGACGCATTCCCAGAGTTACAAGGATTTATAAACCTGGGAATGCATCAAAAGCCTATGCCTCTCCAGGGGAGGCACGAGAAGGATAAATATCTTTGTTTCTCCTAGTTTATTTTCACTTTCTATGTGTGATGGGTTATCACTGGACTCTATGGTGTTTGCACCCTTGGGTTCTCTTACCAGGGTTTTCACTGGACTCTATGGTGTTTGTACCCCTGGGTTCTCTTACTGGGGTTTTCACTGGATTCTGTGGTGTTTGCACCCCAGGGTTCTCTTACCAGGGTTTTCACTGGACTCTGTGGTGTTTGCATCCCTGGCTTCTCTTACTGGTGTTTTCACTGGACTCTGTGGTGTTTGCACCCCTGGGTTCTCTTTCCAGGGTTTTCACTGGACTCTGAGGCATTTGCACCCCTGGGTTCTCTTACTGGGGTTTTCACTGGAGTCTGTGGTGTTTGCACCCCTAGGTTCTCTTACTGGGGTTTTCACTGGAGTCTGTGGTGTTTTCACCCCTGGGTTCTCTCACCAGGGTTTTCACTGGAGTCTGTGGTGTTTGCACCCCTGGGTTCTCTCACCGGGGTTTTCACTGGAGTCTATAGTGTTTGCACCCCAGGGTGCTCTTTCCAGGGTTTTCACTGGACTCCATGGTGTTTCCAACCCTGAGTTACCAGGATTTGCACTGGACTCTCTGGTGTTTGCATTCCAGGGTTCTCTCACCAGGGTTTTCACTGCACTGTGTGATGTTTGCATCCCTCTGTTTTCTTACCAGGGTTTTCACTGGGCTCTGTGGTGTTTGCACCCCAGGGTTCTCTTTCTGGGGTTTTCACTGGGCTCTGTGGTGTTTGCACCCCAGGGTTCTCTTACCATGGTTTTCAATGGACTCTGTGGTGTTTACACCCCTGGGTTCTCTTACCAGGGTTTTCACTGGACTCTGTGGTGTTTACACCCCTGGGTTCTCTTACTAGGGCTTTCACTGGGCTCTGTGGTGTTTGCACCCCAGGGTTCTCTTACCAGGGTTTTCACTGGACTCTGTGGTGTTTGCACCCCGGTGTTCCCTTACTGGCGTTTTCACTGGACCCTGTGGTGTTTACACCCCTGGGTTCTCTTACTGGGGTTTTCACTGGACTCTGTGGTGTTTGCACCCCGGGGTTCCCTTACTGGCGTTTTCACTGGACCCTGTGGTGTTTGCACCCCTGGGTTCTCTTACTGGGGTTTTCACTGGACTCTGTGGTGTTTACACACCTGGGTTCTCTTACTGGGGCTTTCACTGGGCTCTGTGGTGTTTGCACCCCAGGGTTCTCTTACCAGGGTTTTCACTGGACTCTGTGGTGTTTGCACCCCGGTGTTCCCTTACTGGCGTTTCACTGGACCCTGTGGTGTTTACACCCCTGGGTTCTATTACTGGGGTTTTCACTGGACTCTGTGGTGTTTGCACCCCGGGGTTCCCTTACTGGCGTTTTCACTGGACCCTGTGGTGTTTGCACCCCTGGGTTCTCTTACTGGGGTTTTCACTGGACTCTGTGGTGTTTACACACCTGGGTTCTCTTACCAGGGTTTTCACTGGACTCTGTGTTGTTTGCACCCCGGTGTTCCCTTAGTGGGGTTTTTACTGGACTCTATGGTGTTTGCACCCCTGGGTTCTCTTTCTGGGGTTTTCACTAGACTCTGTGGTGTTTGCGCCCCGGGGTTCCCTTACCGGGGTTTTCACTGGACTCTGTGGTGTTTGCACCGCTGGGTTCTCTTTCTTGGGTTTTCACTGGACTTTGTTGTGTTTACACCCCTGTGTTCTCTTTACAGGGTTTTCACTGGATTCTGTGGCATTTGCATCCTAGGCTTCTTTTGCCGGGGTTTTCTTCAGATTCTGTGTTACTTGCATCCTAGGCTTCTTTTTCTGGGGTTTTCTTCAGATTCTGTGGTACTTGCATCCTAGGGTTCTTTTACTGGAGTTTTCACTGGACTCTGTGACATATGTATGTCTGGGTTCACTCACCAGGGTCTTCACTGGACTCTGAGGCGTTGGTATTTCTGGGTTCTCTTATCAAGATTTTCACTGGACTCTCGGGTGTTTGCACCCATGGGTTCTCTTTTTAGGGTTTTCACTGGACTCTCTGGTGTTTGCACCCATGGGTTCCCTTTCTAGGGTTTTCACCGGACTCTCTGGTGTTTGCACCCCAGGGTTCTCTTACCCGGGTTTTCACTGGACTCTGTGGTGTTTGCATCACAGGGTTCTCTTACCAGGGTTTTCACTAGAATCTGTGGTGTTTGCACCCCTGGGTTCTCCTTCTCTCACCAGGGTTTTTACTGGTGTAGGAAAGTGCCCTTGTTGGCATGGTTACCCCACACCGTTTGCCTGATATTGATGCCAACTTTGATTAAGAGTGTGCTGGGACCCTGCTAACCAGGCCCCAGCACCAGTGTTCTTTTCCAAAATCTGTACCTTTGTTTCCACAATTGGCACACCAATGGCACACAGTTAAGTCCCTTGTGAAAGGTACATGTGGCCAGTGAAGGGCCCCAAGGGCTGTAGCATGAATTATGCCACCCTGGGGGACCCCTCACCAAGCACATGCATACTGCCTTGTAGCTTGTGTGTGCTGGTGGAAAGAAAAAGGCAAAGTCGACATGACACCCCTCTCAGGGTGCCATGCCCACAAACCACTGCCTGTGGCATAGGTAAGTCACCCCTCTAGCAGGCCTTACAGTCCTAAGGCAGGGTGCACTATCCCGCAAGTGAAGGCATAGCTGCATGAGAAGTATGCCCCTATAGTGTGTAAGTCCATTCTTAGACATTGTAAGTGCAGTGTAGCCATATTGAGTATGTGGTCTGGGAGTTTGTCATTATGAACTCCACAGCTCCATAATGGCTTCACGGAATACTGGGACTGCACAATAAATCCAGCACAATAAACCCACACTGATGCCAGTGTGGGATGTATTGAAAAATGCACCCAAGGGCATCTTAGAGATGCCCCCTGTATGTTAGCCAAACTGCTAGTGCAGGACTGACCAGGCTGCCCCAGCCTGCCACTTTCAGATGGGTTTCTGGCCACATGGGCTGAGAGCCTTTGTGCTGGGTCCTGGGTGTGGGTGCTTTATACTCCCCCCCCCCCCCCCTTGCAGGAACTGTAACACATGGCAGTGAGCCTCAAAGGCTCAAGCCTCTTGATACAGTGCCCCAGGGCACGCCAGCTAGTAGAGTTGCCCCCCCCACCCTTGGACAAAGCCCCACTTTTGGCAGCAAGTCCAGTGGGAAAATTTGGGAAAGCAGAGAGGAGTGACCTATTAATTTATCAACTTACCTGCAACTTGAATGTTGTGGTTCTAGAAATAAATTAACAAAATATATTTTTGCTATATAAGAAATCATTGGTCTGGAGTTCAGTCACTGAGTGTGTACTTCTTCTGTTTGTGTGTGTACAACAAATGCTTTGCACTACCCTCTGATAAGCCTAACTGCTCGACCACACTACCACAAAGCAGAGCATTAGTATTATCTACTTTAGCCTCTGTTAAACCTCTGGGGAACCCCTGTTTTCCATGCACACTATACCTCATTTTGATATAGTTTATACAGAGCCAGCTTCCTACAACTGGAGATTGTGGTGCTTGCACCACTCGGTTCTCTTACCAAGGTTTTCACTTGGCTCTGTGGTGTTTGCAGTCCAGGGTTCTTTTACTGGGGTTTTCACTGGATTCTGTGGTGTTTGCACCCCTCGGTTTTCTTTCCGGGGTTTTCACTGGACTCTGTGGTGTTTGCACCCCTGGGTTCTTTTTCCAGGGTTTTCAGTGGACTCTGTGGTGTTTGCACCCCTCTGTGCTCTTTCCGGGGTTTTCAGTGGACTCTGTAATGTTTGCACCTCTGGGTTCTCTTGCCAGGGTTTTCACTGGACTCTGTGATGTTTGCACCTTTGAGTTCTCTTACTAGGGTTTTCACTGGACTCTGTGATGTTTTTATTCCTGGGTTCTCTCACCAGGGCTTTTAGTGGACTCTGAGGCATTTGCACCCCTGTGTTCTCTTTCCGGGGTTTTCACTGGACTCTGTGACATTTGTATTTCCAGGCTTTCGCAACAGGGTTTTCACTGGAGCCTGTGGTGTTTGCAGTAGGCCTGGGCAGAGTGCGCGGAGTCGTTCTATGTGTATCTATGTAAAGTGGCTAAAAAACAAGCAGGCAGATTTCTCTGTTGAGCCTGTCCGCTTTTGATGTCAAACACAATGCAAAGTACTTACTTGCGTTCAAAATCCCACGTGAACAGCACCATGTGGTACGCATGGGTGCGTCCATCTTGTTTTTCACTGTTTCTGAGGCTTCAACTTCAATCCGACCCCAATCTTTGTAATCCTCCACACTACACTTGATATACCCCTATTTTCACAATTATTGTATTAGTGTGTCTTTTTATGCCTCATTATTTTTACGTTGTTTTAAGTTTTTGTATGTTATTTGTGAATCTTTGTATTTTTGTTTATTTCTTCCTTCCTTTTCCTCCTGTTTCTTTTCTTCTCTTCTTCAGCCTACCACAGTACCTCACCCAGCATCATGGCAGAGCAGGGCATCAGCGGCCATCTGCATTGTGGGAGGCGCTGTCGTCACGGGGTGCAGCCTCGGCCGATCTTCAGCGAGGAGGAGGTAGCAGCACTGTTTTTTTATGTGCAGTGCAGCTCCCCTCCATGTTAGCAGCAGGCCTGGAAGCGTTTACCCCCTCCAGGTGTGTTGGCAGCACTGGGCTACGGTCCGCCGGTTCATCAGGGCTGCCACCCAGGTCCAGTGCACCACCCAGCAGCTGATGCACCACTGGGCGGATATCATCGACGGCGGGCTTAGTGAGGATTATATTTTTATTGTGTTTGTGTTTTACTATGCTAACTTTTGTTTCCGAATAGCATGCAGCTTCCACTCAGAGGTAAGTTATGTTTAGTTTACATTAAGAATAATTATTATGTGATTCAGTTAGAGCTAAGCATGTACTCGGCTCTACATCATCGTACTCATAGGTAGGCACTCGCTTTGGCTGGTTATTTAGGAAGCCATTGCAATGCAGACTCCTCTGTCCTCCTGTCTCTATAGTAAATTAGTGATATTAGTGAGTTAGCGTTTTCTGGAACCTTATGTAGCTCGTACAGTCACAAGCAATTTCACAGTGATGTGAGTATGCATGCATTGCAAAAAAAGGGAGACTGAGTTGGTCCATCAAGGAGCTTGAGAAATGAGAATACAATGAAAGATAATTCATTGAAAATGCAATGTATTACTTCCAAATGTAGTATTTGTTAAGGAAATTTGGAATAGGGATTTTAAAAGTGTAGCCAACTCACTGATAGTTGATCGTACTAGTATAGTAGATTTAAGTACAATGTTATTGCATTTGCCTGTTACATAATACAATTGTGAGGATTAATGGTACCACTAATATATTTTTTATCTTCTTTCTACTCTTACATCAGCACCCAAGGGCAAGACAAAGGGCACTGCACTGGCAGGTCCCGAAGTAGCTGGGGAGCACCCACTTACTAGAGACTTACAGTGATACTTAAGAGCGTATCCAATTGTGCCAAGCATCACAACAGATTTAGGGAAATAGCTCTGGCCCAGGGAAATTGGTTAGCAGTGGCCCTATGCACTACAACTTCTAGGACACATCAACATCAGTCAGAAGGTGGGGGGCTAACCATGCAAAAAGATGCCTCCTCTCACACTAATCTCCCCTCTCTAAATGAATGGCCTCAACTTTTTCAGGGCCCAAACCACAACAAAGGCTTCCCTCTCTATGGCACTCCATTTTTGTTCCCTAGGAAGTAGCTTTTTGCTAACAAAAGCAACAGGCTGGTCATGTCCATCATCATTCCTTTGGGAAAGGACCACTCCTATCCCCATTTCTGAAGCATCTGTCTGGACTATGAATTCCCTGGAGTAGTCTGGTGCTTGTAGAACAGGAGCAGAGCATGTAACTTTCTCCAGAGTGTCAAAGGCCTTTTGACAACTCACTATCCAGTTGATTTTTCTGGACATTTTCTTGGAGGTACACTCTGTGAGGGGTGCAACTATAGTGTCATAGTCCTTCACAAACCTCCTGTAATATCCAGTTAAGCCAAGGAATGCCCTGACTTGTGTCTGGGTTGTGGGAGCTTCCCAAGCCAGAATAGTCTGAATCTTGGGTTGGAGAGGTTGCACTTGCCCTCCACCAACCAAGTGACCCAAGCACACAACTTTTCCATGCCCCATCTGGCACTCACTGGCCTTGACAGTAAGGCCTGCCTTTTGCAGAGCCTTCAGGACCTTCCCAAGGTAGATCAGGGGATCCTGCCAGGTGGAACTATAGACAGCTTTGTCATCTAAGTAAGCTGCACTAAAAGTTTCCATTACAGCAAGGTCTTGGTTCACCAACCTCTGGAAGGTGGAAGGTGCATTCTTCAGTCCAAAGGGCATAACAGTGAACTGATAATGGCCACTAGGAGTAGAAAATACTGACCTCTCTTTTGCTCCTGGGGTCAGATCAATATGCCAGTACCCTGATGTTAAATCAAAAGTACTCATATACGTGGCTGCCCCTAATCTGTCAATGAGTGTAGGAGGCTGGCCCTCTATGTAGTGTGCAAAACTAGGCGCACTGTGCAGGGGTCTAGGGAACCACACAGTGGTTTCCAGAGGTAAAAATTAGACCACATAATGCTCCAATTTTTAAGGTAGCTGGTCGAGCAGTTAGGCTAATCCAGGGGATGTGCTAAGTATTTGCTGTACTCACAAATCCAATCATGCAGCACACACACTCAATGAATAACTCGAGACCAGAATTTATAAAAAATATTTCAGACTTTTATATAAATTTCAAGACCAAGATCTTTAAGATATGTTAAGTACTTTTTTAGATAAGACTTGAAAGTTTTAATAAAGTTAGTCTTTCTGTGCGTATTCACGCACCATTGGAATCAATAGGCAGTCACCTTTAAAAATGCATTTAAAATGGTACAGTTGAGTTGCCAGTCTCTTATTTTGCAGGGTGGTAGAAGTAGTCATTGGGCACACTGTGCCAGCTGAAAGCCTCGGGCCGCTCCTGGTTCTGGCGGGAGCAGCGTTGGAAAGTCTCTTGGCACAGGGCCACCTGGAGGGGCCACTTGGAAAAGGAGTCGGTTTGCAGATTTAGGCCCTCATTACAACCCTGGCGGTCGGTGTTAAAGTGGCGGTAAGACCGCCAACAGGCCGGCGAAAAAAAATGGAATCACGACTATGGCGGAAACCGCCAACATAGACAGCCACTTTAACACTCCGACCACCACGGCGGTAGGAACAACGGTAACCGCCAACAGACAGGCGGAAGACAATGTACCGCCCACCCTATCACAACAGGCCTATCCGCCTCCTTTTCGGGGCAGAACCAATGCTGTCAAAAGCACAGCGAAAACAGTACACAGAAGGGAAACCGCTCACCTCTCGACACCCAACAAAGAACCAGGACGCCATGGAGCCCTAACTACAGGTCCTACCTATGCTGGTCTTCCTCCTGCTCTATCAGGAGCAGGACAGGCGCTGTCGACGACCACAGTGAGTACTGCACCTACAACACAGGGGGGTGAGGGAAAAGAGAGTGACACACACACGCAACACGCAATCCCCCTAACCCCACCCTCACCCACAACAACATACACACAAATACATGCAGCAACATTACATTTACACCCCCCGACCCACGGAAGAACGCAAGGACAAAATTAAATGATTGTTACAATTGTAATCATGAAAAATCTGATAGTCAAAGTTCAAAATTCAGTACATACAAATATGTACACCAACTACACAAGTCCGGATAGTGTACCAATCATTGTCTGTGGACCACTGGTCCCAAAATGCATGAGCGAAGCCCACACAAGATACCTGACTGGAAACAGAGAGAACACTGCTGGGACATCAGATCGAAAATAAACAGGCACCTCAGGGGGAGGGGGGCACCTCAGCCAGATGAACGCACAACGCCACTGCTGCACGAGGGGAGTGCAAATCTACAGTCTCTCAAGTCTCTCCAGTGGATGGTTTGCCCACTGCTTTATCCTAGAGAGTGCAAAGCCACAGTCTCTCAAGTCTCTCCAGTGGGTGGTTTGCCCACTGCTTTATCCTGGGGAGTGCAAAGCCACAGTCTCTCAAGTGGATGTCATTCTCCACTGGTTCTGGAGGGGGCCTGGTGCCCAGAGTGCTTCATCCTGCCAAGGACTGAGGTAGTGGATGTCATTCTCCACTGGTTCTGGAGGGGGCTTGGTGCCCAGAGTGCTTCATCCTGCTCGTGGCGGCCTCAGTAGCGTCAGTAATTTTTGTTCTCATGGGCCTGCAGTGCTTGTGGCGGCGGTGTCCTGGGCAGCGGTGCTTGTGGCTGCGGTGTCTTTGGCAGCGCTTCAGTTGCTGGCGGTCCTGTCTGAGCCAGCGAGGCTGCTGCTGGCGGTCCTGTCTGGGCCAGCGGGGCTGCTGGCGGTCGCCTCCTGGGCAGCGGGGCTGATGATGGCGGTTGCCTCCTGGGCAGCGTGGCTGATGTCGGTCGCCTCCTGGGCAGCGGGGCTGATGCTGGCGGACCTGTCTGGGCCAGCCGGGCTGCTGGCGGTCACCTCCTGGGCAGCGTGGCTGATGGCGGTCACCTCCTGGGCAGCGGGGCTGCTGGCGGTCGCCTCCTGGGCAGCATGGCTGATGGCGATCGCCTCCTGGGCAGCGTGGCTGATGGCGGTCGCCTCCTGAGCAGCAGGGCTGATGCTGGCGGTCCTGTCTGGGCCAGCTCCATTTGCAGTGTGGCCGGTACCATTCCCTCACCTGGGTGTGTGTGCCACGATATTGCCGAGGAACAGGTAGCATGATACACCATGGAGGCAGCGACATACCCCGCACTGCGCCGGCTTCTCCTTCCACCTGCAGGTGCAAACAGTGATGGAAGTCATGCCTCATGGAAGCTGGCCAGGGTCCAGGAAGTCTCCTCCAGCCTCGGACAACTGACCACTGGGGATGGTAGCCATGTCAGCGGTGGTGCCACTGTCCAAGCACATTGCGGGCTGGTGGCGGTGCTTGGGGCGGTGTGTGTGGCAGCGGTGCTGGCGGTGGTGCATGGGTCAGCACCTGCTGAGGGACACAGCAGGACGTCTCCTGCAGCCTCGGATGGATGGCTGCCCAATGGGGAAGATGCTGGGGACTGTCGCTGAGGCTGCAGATGTGCTGGTGGCGGTGCAGCTTGCGGTGTTTGCCGCCGTACAGGTTGGTGTTGTTGTGGACAGAAGGGGTGACACTGGTCCCTCAGTCGGTGCCACCGTGCCCTGTCCTGACCTGCTCTTCTGCTTTTGTCCCTTCCCCACCTTTGATGGTGCCACAGGTGTCTTGCCACTATCCCCTTTTGTTTTTGCGGAGCCCTTGGTGGCTGGTAGGTGCGGATTCTCCCTCCGGGATGTGGGCACCTTCTTCACCTTGGCAGGTGTCGAATGTCCTTGCCCTCACTACGTGGCACACTGACAGCCCTGATTGATGGCACCCTCGATGACCCCCCAGTTGCTGGCACCACTGTGCCTGGGGGTTGGGTGGCTGAGGTGCTGGGCTGGGACCTGGAAAGCCTGGCCCTGAGGGAAGAGGTGAAGGGAAAAGGTCAATGTTAGCCAGGAAAAGCTCCTTAGACACACTGGGGCGGCAATATGGAGCTGGTTTGGGAGTGGAGGAAGAGGTAGTGGTTGTAGGAGGTGTACGTTTGCTGAATTTGGGTGAAGGTGCATGGGCCGGAGGCTGTTGTGAGGTGGATGGCTGTTGGGTGGGTGTGTACCTGTGTTTGTGTACTTTGGGAGGAGGGCTCACAGACACACTGAGAGAGGACACAGGGGATGTGTGCATGGTAGTGGAGGTGGTTATTGCACGTGAGCGGTGTGTGGTGATGGGCCTGCTGGTCATGGAGGCAGTGGGTCAAGATGTAGTGCATGCAGGTGTGAGTGGAGATGAGACTGGGAGGGAGGAGGAGGACATGGAGGAGGGGGACACAGTGGTGGCAGTGGATGTTGCTGTGTCTGCATGGGGATGGTGCTTGTGTGAGTGCTTGTGGGATGTGTGGTGCTTATGTTTGCCATGTCCACTCTTGTGTGTTGATGAGTGTGCATGCTGGTCTGATGGTGTGCTTGGGATAGGCTGAGGTACAGGGGATTGGGTCTGGGTAGTGGAAGTTGGAGGGGGGAGGCTGGACACAGGGACAATGGCTGCCATCAGTGCTGAGGCCAGAGCCTGAAATGCTCTCTGTTGGGCCGCCTGCCCAGAATGAATGCCCTCCGGGTATGCATTTGTGTGTTGTTTGTTGCAAATGCCTCTCAACATCCTGGATGGCATTCAAAATGGTAGATTGCCCAACAGTGAGGGATCTCAGGAGGTCAATAGCCTCCTCAGTGTGGGCAGCAGGGTTGACTGGGGCAGGGCTGGACGTGCCTGGGGCGAAGGAGATGCCCACCCTCCTGGGTGAGCGGGCAAGGGAAACACGCTGAGGGGCTGCTGGGATGGAGGTGCTGGACGGTACCTGTTGATGCGGTGGGCACAGAGGTGCCCGCCACTGCAAGGGAGCTCACATCAGAGGAGGAGTCGCTGTCACTGGTGTATGCTCCTGTCCCCGTCATGGAGCTCCCCTCGCCCTCCGTCCCACTGGTGGCTTCAGACTCTGTTGCTTTACCCTCCAGGGCCAAGTAGGTTGCAGCTCCCTCCTGCTCCGGTGCCAATGCTCCTCCACCTGATGATGCTATTGCACACAAGAACAGGGAGACAACAAAAAAGGGGGGGGAAGACAGAAGAAAAACATGTTCAGTGCATGCAACACCACTACCGTTGGTGGACACAACACACAGGGAGCAGCCCTCAGCACTACGCCATGCACTAACAGTTCCTATAAAATTCACATGCCCATGGGGTACGAGGCCTAAGCCCAATTGCTGTATACCTGGAAGTCACAGGAGCCTGACTAGGTGTAGATTGCTCTTACCACTAGTGGGGTTGGGGTGCCACAGAGCCTGCCTAACAAGGGACCTTGCCTAACAAGTTGGCCCTGGCCTAGGGGAACCCACTGCCCACCTCCCCCGCCCAGGCACCTCGTAGTGCGCGCAGAGTCAGCTGAATGAGAATGTACTCACCCCCTTGTGGCTGCTGTGATGCCCTCAAGCGCCCATCCAACTCCGGATAGGCACCGCCAGGATATGGTACATCAGGGGTGTCATGGTGCGACGGGCACCCCTTCCACGTTGGGAGGCCATCCCCAGCTGGGCCTCCGCCGTCTTCTTGCTCCAGCTGCGCTGGTTCTCCCATCTTTTACGGCAGTGGGTGCTCCGTCTGTGGTGGACCCCCAGGGTCCGGACGTCCTTGGCGATGGCACGCCAACTAGCCTTCTTCTGGTGGGCGCTGACCTAGAGGAATGGTACAGGGGGAAAGGAAATTACTCACCCACCCGGACCGTCATAGTCATTGCCCACCAGTTCCCACCCATGCCCTGACGCACATACACTCACCATCCGCACATGCAGGCCTCAGCCCCCCTCCCATGTATCTTCCATCCACACCACTCAAAACAGGCATTGCTCACGCAGCATGCTCACAGTGTACCCACCTGTTTGTCTGGAGGACCGTTCAGTTGCGTGTACTGGGGGAGGACCCCATCTACTAGTTTCTCCAACTCCTCCGATGTGAAGACAGGGGCCCTTTCCTCAGACACTGTAGCCATCGTCTCTTCCAGACACAGGTCACAGCAGCACTTGCAGTGTAGGTCCTCTCCTGTTGAAGGTCAGGTATCAAGTGAGTGAACAGCTAGAAAATGGCAGTCACGTCTGCGGCGGTGCGTACCGTCACCGCCAGCGTACATCGTCATTGGCTCCTGGGACCCATAGGGCCCAATGTTAACCATTGCAGAATTGCGCTGCAGTCTTCGACCGCCTACCGCAACGGTGTAGAACGCCAGCGCAGTTACCTCATATCCCCTTGTCCCACCTTACAGGTCAGGCAGCCGCCATTTCAGGGGGCCACATAGGATGGATAAAAACTGCGTCACACCTGCCTAGGCCGGGAATACAGACAGATACCGGCACATTGTGAATTACAAACATTTCTGCAAATAACACATTGTGATACCTCAGTGTTGGATGACTCTCTGCTCCCTATTCTCCTCCATAGGGCACGTCTGCTGGGGCAGGTGATGAGATGGTGGCATCCTCCGGTGTACAGACCCCTGGTGGACCTGTCGCTAATGGAAGAGAGACACATCATAATCACCTACAGACTTGATCGTGCAACAATCCAGGAACTGTGTGCCCAGTTGGAGCCAGACCTGATGTCAGCTGTCTGCCATCCCACAGGAATCCCCCCTCTAGTGCAGGTCCTGTCTGTACTCCATTTCCTGGCAAGTGTGTCTTTTCAAACAACAGTGGCCATGGCATCAGGGATGTCTCAGCCAATTTTCTGTAACGTGTTGTCCAGAGTGTTATCTGCCCTGCTGAAACACATGTGCAGCTACATCGTTTTCCCTCAGGTGGAGGATTTGCCGACAGTGAAAGGTGACTCCTATGCCCTGGGACATATCCTCAACATCGTTGGTGCCATTGATGGTACACATGTGGCATTTGTACCCCCCCCCCCCACCGCAGGAATTAACAGGTGTACAGAAACCGGAAAAGCTACCATTCGATGAATGTGCAGATGATGTGTTTGGCAGACCAGTACATCTCCCATGTCAATGCCAAGTATCCTGGCTCTGGGCATGACGCTTACATTTTGAGGAATAGCAGCATCCCTTATGTGATGGGGCAACTCCAGAGGCACCGTGTGTGGCTAATAGTTGAGCCCAAGATCCCAATACAGTTGACATAGGTGTCTGGGTATGGGCTTGTCCCTAAGGGTTAGTGTGTGTCTAACAGTTGTCCCTCGACATTTGCAGGTGACTCTGGTTACCCCAACCTGTCATGGCCACTGATCCCAGTGAGGAATCCCAGGACAAGGGCAGAGGAATGCTACAATGACGCACATGGGCGAACTCAGAGGATTATAGAACGCACATTCGGCCTCCTGAAGGCCAGATTCAGGTGCCTCCATCTGACAAGTGGATCCCTATACTACTCACCGAAGAAGGTGTGCCAGATCATCGTGGCCTGCTGTATGCTGCACAACTTGTCTTTGCGACGGCAGGTGCCTTTTCTGCAGGAGAATGGGCCATATGGTGGTCTTGTGGCAGCTGTGGAGCCTGTGGACAGTGAAGACGAGGAGACAAAAGAAGAGGATGTGGATAACCAAAACAACATCATCATGCAATACTTCCAGTTCAAAATTCTGAATTCAGTGGGCGTTTTGGGGGGAACCTGGTAGGGTCCAATGGGACACTTACCCTGGGTGGCTACACCCACTGCAGTGACCACTTCCTGTGGGAAGGGTCACTTCCCTAAACCTCATTGGATATTTTCCTGCCATCCAACAGGGAGGAAAATGAAATGGGAGGGGGTCCACTTCGCCTGCAAGCCCGTAGGGGTGGTGCATGCTTAGTGAGACCCCTCCTCCTACCCTTTGTGTGGTTTACCGCCTTTGCTCCCATCAAAAGTGGGGATTGACAAAGAGGGAAGCCATCTGCTGCTAGCAGCAGGCCTGGGGGCTCACGTTTCAAGGGTGGTAACCCTTTGAAGCTCACCACCAAGAGAGCGCACATTCTTGAGGGAGGTGGTGTTAGCTCCTCCACATAGGAAGGGCATTGTTTTACAAACTAGAGAGCCATGGCTGTTCCCCAGGCTGTCTGGAAGTGGCAGGCTGGATGAGACCAGTCAGCAACCATGCCAGTTAGGTTACCTTTTGCGGGGGGCACCTCTCAGGTGACCCCTGGGTACTTTTGAGATTAAATCCAATACTGGTACCAGTTTGGATTTATTATCCTGAGCTGTTTGATACCAAACAAAACAGGGTGCAGAGTGGCCATCATGTAGCTGGGGAACACATGTTTGACCAGTGGCTAGTACATGCACTTAAAATGGCTGCTCTGTTCACTCACTATGTCCCAGGTTTTGCAAGGATACAGTGGGGGCATATTGCTCATGTAACTGTGCCCCCACATATAGTATGGAGCACCCTGCCTTAGGGCTGTAAGGCCTACCAGAGAGGTGACTTACCCATATAATATGCAGTGTAGGGTGGACAGGGAACCCAGGGGGTGTGCCATGTCATGTTTCCCTCTTTAGGTTTGCCCCAGTACACTCAGCCTGCACTGGCAGTGCCGGGTGCAGGGCCCTTGAGGGTGTCACAGTCAGTGCTGCTGCCCTCAGGGGGGCTACTCATACTATCCCCTGGGTACTGGAGTACCCATTTACTAGGTCTTATAGTGATATGTAAGAGTGTATCAAATTGTGCCAAGTATCACAACAGATTTAGGAAAAGAGCTCTGGCCCAGGGAACCTGGTTAGCAGGGGCCCTGGGCACTACAACTTCCAGGACACATCAACATCAGGCAAAAAGTGGGGGCTAACCATGCAAAAAGAGGCCTCCTCTCACAATGAGCTCATCAGCTCTTGGGATTGGCTGTACATCAGTTTTCGTTACGGAGTTGAGTCCCCTGTAGTCCACACAAAACCTCATTACTTCTTTCTTGTCACCCCCAGAGTGACGTTTGGGGACTAACACTACTGGGCTAGCCCAGGGGCTTTCTCAGGGTTCAATGACACCTAAATTCAACATTTTCTTGACTTCAGCTCTATGCTTTCTCTGACATGGTCAGACGCTCTGTAAATTGTATTCTTGATAGGCAGGCTGTCACCGTTGTCCACATCATGGGTACACCAGTTTGTCTTCCCAGGAGTCAGAGAAAATAGCCCAGCATACTGGTTGAGGACTTACCTGCAATCAGTCTGCTGTTGTTCCGAGAGGGTGTCTGACAAGACCACTCCATCTACAGAATCATCTTGGGGGTTGCTGGAGAGGAGATCAAGGAGAGGCTCACTCTCATCTTCCTGTCCCTCATCTGTAACCTTAAGCATGGTCACATCAGCTCTATCATAAAAGGGTTTTACACAGTTGACATGTATGATTCTTTTGGATTTCTTGCAACAGCCCACGACCACTAGATAAGTGACCTCCCCTTTCTTTTCAAGAATGGAATAGGGCCCAGGCCCTTTGACCTGGAGGGCCCTTGGAGCAACAGGCTCCAGCGCCCAAACTTTCTGTCCTGGCGGGAACTCCACCATGGCAACTTTTTGGTCATACCAAAGCTTTTGAAGCTCTTGGCTGGCCTGAAGATTTTTGCAGACATTCTCCATGTACTCAGCCATTCTAGAACATAGCCCAAGCACATAGTCCACAATATCCTGTTTGGGCTCTTTGAGAAGTCTCTCCCTGCCTTCCCTTACAAGACTTAGGCCCTCATTACAACCCTGGCAGGCGGCGGTAATTTGGGGAAAGGTACTGCCAACAGGCTGGCGGTGCTTTTTCCCAAATTATGACATTGGCAGTTTGGCTCAAGCCAAACCGTCAATGTACCACTCCGTCCGCCAGGGTGGTAACTGCCGCTGGGCTGGAGACTTCGGTCTTTTAGCCAGGCAGCCGTCACAATCCCACCCTCAGAATTATGACCCTGCCTACCGCCAAGGTTTTTGTGGCAAGCGTACCCCCACGAAAACCATGGGAGTAGTCACTATCAGTGCCAGGGAATTCCTTCCCTGACACTGATAAGGGTCTCCCCTGCCCTCTTCCCAGAGTCCTCCCCCACCCTCCCCCTCTCTCTCCTGACCTCCCGCACATTTACACACTCACACACACATGCATACCCACATCCACCCACGCATGCACACATACATACCCACACACCGCAACACACACTAACATACATTGCAGCACACATGCATTCACAACACACAACATACACGTATACTCACATTCAGTCATTCATGCACGCATTTCACGTGACTCACACCCGCATGCATGCATACAAAAACAGACCCCCCCACACACATTACCCTCCACCCTCCTCGCCTGTCGGAGAACCTGACTTACCTGCTTGCAGGGGGTCCTCCGGCAGGAGACGGGACGCAGTGCTACTGCCAGCAGAAGCTTCTGCCAGCAAAACACCGCCAGACCGTATCATGGCTCATAATACGGTAGGTGGTGTTTTGCTGGCGTGGTGCTGCTGCTGGCAACAGCGCCACCTTACCACTGTCCGCTGCCATGACCATCGGTGGTATTCCGTCAGCCTTCTGGCGGTATTCCATCTACGGTCATAATGCGGGAGGGCGGCTGGTAGCCACGACGACGATATGTTGGTGGTCGTTGCCGTGGCGGTAGGTGGCGTTTATCGCCAATGTCATAATGAGGGCCTTAGTGGTCCTCTAACAGGGTGCCCAAACAAAAGGTCAAAAGGAGAAAAACCTACTCCCTTTTGTGGCTCTTACCTGTAGGCAAATGCCAGGCAGGGAAGTAGAACATCCATCTTCTTCTGAGTTTTTCAGGGAGTCCTCCAATCAGCCCTTTGAGGGTTTGGTTGAACCTTTCTACCAGCCCATTGGTCTATGAATGATATGGGGTAGTGAATTTCCACATTCCTGCCACATATGTCTTAAGTATGCAGACATGAAGTTTGACCCCCTGTCTGATACCACCTCTTAGGGAACCCCACCCTGGTAAAGACACCCAGGAGGGCTTTGGCCACTGCAGGTGCAGTGATAGCCCTAAGGGGAATGGCCTCAGGATACCTAGTGGCATGATCCACTACCACTATGATATATCTATGTCCTGCTGTTGGAGGGTCAAGGAGGCCAACAATGTCAACCCCTATCCATTAAAAGGGTACCCCAACCACAGGTAGTGGTATTAATGGGGCCTTCAAGTGCCCACCTGCCTTGTCACTGTTTTGTAAGGAGGGACAGGACTGGCAAAAGTCATTCACTTTTTAAGACATACCTGGCCAGTAGAAGTGGTTAATGAACCTACTCTAAGTTTTATTCTGGCCCAGATGCCCTGCTTGGGGGATGTCATGGGATAAAGTGAGAAGGAAGTCCCTGAACGTCTGTGGCACTACCACCCTCCTGGTTGCACCAGTCTTGAGGGATCTGGCCTCATTGTACAGGAGCCCGTCCTCCCAGTAGACCAAGTGGTATCATTGACATTTCCTAGCTCCTCCTGAGCAGCATGCTGTCTCAGGCCTTCAAGAGTGGGACACTCTCTTTGTCCCTGGCATAGATCTTCCCTGGAGGGTCACCAGAGCCCAAGAGCTCTGGGGTAAGGCCCAGGTTCCTCAGGCTCAGTTCCCTCCAAGATGGTTGACTCCTCCTCCTGAGAAGAGGGGTCCTGTCTTGGGATCTGTTTCGATGCTGGTCCCTCCAGTCTTCCTATCTTTTCTCTTGGAAGGCTGGTCGACTGTTTCAGGATCCAGCTCTCCTTTTTATCTCTAACGTTTGCTCTGTGCCCTAGGCTTGACACATGGCCACTCAGGGATGCCTAGCATTGCTGCATGGCTCTTTAGCTCTACCTCAGCCCAGGTGGAATGCTCCAGGTCATTTCCAAGCAGGCAATCTACAGGGATGGATGAAGACACAACCACTGTTTTCCTGCTCTGCTACTCCTCCCCATTCAGAGTTTCTCATAGCCATGGGGTGGAACTTAGTCTCATTGTCAGCATTGGTGGCAGGATAAGGCCTCCCTACCAGGAACTGAGTTGAGGGAACCAGGTGCTGAGATACCATGGTGATACTAGCCCTTGTATCCCTCAAGGCTTCTGTTTTCTGCCTGTTGATCACAGGGTGCTGCCTGTATTGTTTCATGTTACTTGGGCAGGCAGCACAGGATAAATCTGCCCCACTCTCAGTGACTAATGTTGCCTCTGTGGGGATACTGACATGGTCGGGCCACACCTCTGACCCCATCTGGATATTGGCAACTACATTTACTGCAGGATGACTAGAGGCATTCTTTTTGTTTTTGCAGCCAGAGTCTCCAGTTTTGTGCCCTTTAGTTCTGCAATCTTGGCACCAAGCCTGGCTGGTGTCAAAGTGTTTCCCTTTGTACCCACCCCTGGACTGTGAGTAGTCTCTGGGCCCACCCTCCTGTGAAGATTTTTGGGTGCCTTGAGAAGACTCTTTGTTGTTTTTAACCTGGCTCCCATCTTTCCTTTGGGGAGGCTTTTTGGCCTCTTTCTTTTGGTCTCCCCCACCAGTGGTAGTTTTAGTAACCCTTGTTTTGACCCAATGGTCTGCCTTCTTCCCCAACTCTTGAGGGGAAGTGGACCCAGTTCTACCAGATGTTGATTTAGTCTATCATTGGAACAATTACTCAACAGATGCTCTTTCATAAATAAATTATACAGCCCATCATAATCTTGTACTTTATTCCCAGATAACCAACTATCCAGCATTTTTACTGAATAGTCAACAAAGTCAGCCCAGGTCTGGCTCTGGGATTTTCGTGCCTCCCTGAACTTTATCCTGTACTCTTCAGTTGTAAATGCAAAGCCCTCAATAGGGTACCCTTCATGAGGTCATAGGATTTAGAATCTGTCTCATTCAGTGTCAGGAGCCTATCCCTGCACTTTCCTGAGAATAACTCCCACATAAGTGTGCCCCAGTGTTTCTTTTCAATTTCCCACCAATGCAGGCTCTTTCAAAGGCAGAAACCCATTTCACTATATCATCCCCTTCAGTGAAGAGAGGGACAACACCTTCTGCGAGTTTGATGCTGAAAGCTTTTTCTTTCAACACTTGAATGCTGCCACCAGAGATGGGTGCCAAGCCCAACTCTTTTCTTTGCTATTCTATCTCCAAAAGCTGACTCTCTAAAGCCAGTCTTTTGGTCAGCCTGGCAAGATCCAGGTCTGTGTCTGTGGGTGCTCTATAGCTTCTGGGGGAAGAGGAGCTACTATCATCCCCATTCTCCACAGAGTCTTCATCCATCACAGATGCATCATCATCATCCTCACCTGGGGGTTTATCTCTTTCATGCTGGAACACCAGAAAGCTATGTTTCTGTTTTGGGGCTTTTACCAGTATGAATCTTGTACAGCTTGCAGAGTTTCCTTAATTGGTCTTAGCCATATGCCTCATAAGATTGCAGGTTGAGCTCCTGGGTTCTGGACTTTACTTTTGACATTTTTATCTTACTAAAGTTGGGACCTTTTTAGAATTTAAAGTCCCCTTTTTGGATAACCAACTAAAGCAAGGACTTTTAAACTTTCTCTAGAATCGTAGGGACCTAACCAGGGCCCTAACAATAATTTTGAACATTTGTATAAAAATTGATAGTCAATTAGAAAATCAAAAATAATAAGCTAAAGACAATTTAGAGAGTTATTTGTGTGTTCACACAATTGGCAAAGTGGTATCAGCAAATGCAAAGTCTTTATCCCGTCACTGCCACCAAATGTAGGAGGCTGGCCCTCTATGTAGTGTGCAAAGCTAGGCACACTGTGCAGGGGTCAAGGCAACCACACGTTGGTTCCCAGAGGTAAAAATCAGATCACCTAATGCTCCAGTTTTTAAGGTAGCTGGTCGAGCAGTTAGGCTAATCCAGGAGATGTCCTAAGCATTTGTTGTACTCAGATGATCAATAATGCACCACACATGAATAACTCAAGACCAGAATTTATAAAAATACTTCAGATTTGTACATACCTTTTAACACCAAAATGGTTAAGATACGTTAAGTACTTTTTGAGTTATGATTTTTCAAAGTTTTAATAAACTTAGGCCCTGGCGGTCGGTGATAAAGTGGCGGTAATACTGTCAACAGATTGGCGGTAAGTACCGCCAAATTATGACCATGACGGTAAGATCGCTGAAAGACAGCCAATGTCCTACACCGACTCCAAGGGTGGAAACAACAGTCACCACAGCAGTAGCCGCCTACAGCCAGGTGGAAGACAAAGTTCCGCCCACCATAATATGACAACACAATTCGCCACCTTTTCCGGGGCAGTACCAATGCCATCAAAAGCCTGGCACAAACACATTACAGAAGTGAAAGGACTCACCATTGGAGACACAAGGAAGAACCATGCCGCCATGGAACCAGAACTGCAAGTATTTCCCATGACCTTCTACGTTATGCTCCACCACAAACAGCAACGCTGGTGAAGACGACGACAGTGAGTAAAACCGCTTAGCACAAAAGGGACGGGGGGAGGAAAACGAGAGTGTCACACACACGCACCACACACATCCCATATACACACACCATACACACAACCAGCTGCCCAAGAAAACAATTTATCTGCGTAAATCGGATGAATAATGCAAGGACAACAGGAATTGACCAAAGTGATTGTAATAAGATCAACACAAAATTTATAAATACGATTTGCCAATGCAACAGATATGTACAAAAAAGGGACACTGCCCAGTCCTCAGTTCACAGGGGCCACATGTTCACAGGGCAAAGTCCAAGGCCCCACTCGTTCCCTGCACCAATACGGAGAGAACACTGCAGGGGCATCAGGTGGCAAATAGGCAGGCACCTCAGGGGGGGGCACCTCAGCCGGATGTGGAAACAAGACCACTGGTTCTGGAGGGGGCAACAAGCCCTGTGCTTGGTCCTGGGGAGTGCAAGGTCACAGTCTCAGGAGTGGGTGACTTGCACACTGGTTCTGGAGAGGGCAACATGCCCTGTCCTTGGTCCTGGGGAGTGCAAGACCACAGTCTCTCAAGTGGGTGTCTCCCACACTGGTTCTAGAGGGGGCAGCAAGCCCTGTGCTTGGTCCTGGGGAGTGCAAGGACACAGTCTCTCAAGTGGGTGAATACCCCACTGGTTCTGGAGGGGACAGGCTGCACAGCAGCCCATGGAGGCTGGATCACATGGCGTCCACCGGCGGTGACTGCTTCACTGTGGTGGTGGTGGTAGTGGGAGGCTCCTGTTCAGCCCTTGCACCCTGCAATGGCTGCACTGTGGTGGTGGTAGTGGTGGTAGTGGGAGGCTCCAGCTCAGCCCCTGCACCCTGTGATGGCTGCACTGGGGTGATGGTGGTGGTGGTGGAAGGCTCCTGCTCAATCCCTGCACCCTGCGATTGCTGCATTGTGGTGGAGGTGGTGGTAGTGGTGGTAGTGGGCTTGTGCTTTGCCCCTGCATTCTGCGATGGCTGCACTGTGGTGGTAGTAGTGGGAGGCTCCTGCTCAGCCCCTGCACCCTGCGACGGCTGCTTTGGGGTGGTGGTGGTAGTGGGAGGTTCATGCTCTGCTCCTGCATTCACTGATGGCTGCACAACCATGGCTGGCGGTAGGTGCTCTGTGACAGCTGCTGGTGCAGGCTCCTTCCCCTTTCTGCTGGCTGGTGCAGACCCCTTCTCCTTCTTGCTTGCTGGTGCAGGCTCCTTCCCCTTCTTGCTGGCTGGTGCAGGCACCTTCCCCTTTTTGCTGGCTGGTGCAGGCTCCTTTCCCTTTCTGCTGGTTGGTGCAAGCTCCGTCTCCTTTTTGATGGCTGGTGCAGGCTCCTTCCTCTTCAGTATTTATGGCCTGGAAACCTTTCCACCACGAGTAGGTGCTGATGGAACTGGGCCCGTGGACTGTTTGGCTGGGGTGCTTGGCTGGGTTCTTGATATCCTGGCCATACATGCATGGTGGGGAGGAGGGGTAGGGAAGAGTTCAGTGGTGGAAAAGCTTTTTAGGGACATTGGGGATGGGAAGAGAGAGAAGTAATGGGAGTGGAGGATGAGGGAGTGGTTGTTGGAGGTGTTTGTCTGCTGGATTTGGGTGCATGGGATGCATGCTGTTGTGAGATGGATGGCTGTTGGGTGTCTGAGTGCTTGCGTTTGTGTACCTTAGGAGGGGAGAAAGGCACGGTGGGAGAGGACGCAGGGGACCTGTGCATGGATGTTGTGGAGGTGCTTGCCAGTGAGGTGTGTGTTCTGCTTGGTGTGGTGATGAGGCAGGTAGTGGATGATGATGTAGTGCATGCAGGTGTGAGTGTGGACGTAACTGGGTGGGAGGAGGATGAGGAGGAGGAGGAGGAGTGGGAGACAGTGGAAATAGTGGGCGACACAGTCAAGCACTATACAGACACACAGATTAGGCCATAAACTATGAGCACTATGGTCCTGACCAGCAGGACCCTAGTGAGACAGGCAAAAACATACTGACATACAGGTAAAAATGGGGGTAACATGCCAAGGAAGATGGTACTTTCCTACATTCAGGTAGTGGATGATGATGTAGTGCATGCAGGTGTGAGTATGGACGTACTTGGGTGGGAGGTGGAGGAGGAGGAGGGGGAGACAGTGGAAATAGTGGATGTTGTTGTGTCAGCAACTGGATGGTGTTTGTGTGAGTGCCTGTGGGATGAAGTGTGGTGCTTGTATTTGCCTGTGCCACTCTTGGGTGTTGTCCTGTGTGCATGCTCGTCTGGCTGTGTGCTTGGGATGGGTTGGGGTTGAGAAGAATGTGACTGGGAAGTGGAAGTTGGAGGGGGGACGGTAGAAACAGGGACAAGGCTGCCATCAGAGAGGAGGCCAGAGCCTGAATGGATCTCTGTTGGGCCGCCAATCTAGTGTGAATGCCGTCCAGGGATGCATTAGATTGTTGCATCTGGGCTGCCAGCTCCTGGATGGCATTCACAATAGTTGATTGCCCTACAGAGATGGATCTCAGGAGGTCAATAGCTCCTCACTCAGGGTAGCAGGGCTCACAGGGGCAGGGCCTGGGGAGATGCCCACCCTGGGTGAGCGGGCAGTGGCAACTCGCTGAGGGGCTGCTGGGAGGGCGGTGCTGGTACAGAGGGTGGTGGCTGTACCTGTAGCTGGGGTGGTCACAGAGGTGTCTGCCACCACCAGGGAGCTCCCATCCGAGGAGGTATCAGAGTCAGTATTGTCCCCTCCAGTCTCCACCGTGGTGCTCCCCTCGCCCTCCGTCCCACTGCTGCCCTCGGCGTCGGTGGACTCTGCTTCCAGGGTCCTGTGGGATGCAGGTCCCTACGTCACCGGAGCCTCTGCTCCTCCGCCAGATGATGCTAATGCACATAAGGACAGGATGACAAAACAAGAAAGGGGGGGGAGAGAGAGACAAAGGATACACTGGGTCAATGACTTCACCAACACCACCGTTGGCATACACAGCACCCTCACACATGGGGTACAGGCCTACACACTATGCATTGCACTACCAGTGATATTGCTAGCCATCAAGGCATGAGGAGGAGCACACACCGCCAACTGTAGCATACCTGGGACCCACGCAGCCCTGGCCAGTAGTGGATGCTAACATGCTAGGTAGGCAGTATTTTCCCTTCAGACCCTTAGCCACCACAGGACCTAAGCTGCTATGTCTGGCCTAGCCTAGGGGCACCCACTGGCACACAACCACCACCCGGATACCACCCCACCAGGGGTAAGTTGTAATGATAGCCACTGTACTCACCCCCTTGTGGCTGCTGTGTTGTACTCAAGTACCCATCCAGTTCTGGATAGGCCACCGCCAGTATGCAGGACATCAGGGGGGTCAGGGTTCGACAGGCACCGCTTCCTCATTGGGAGGCCATCCCCAGCTGGGGCGCTGCGGTCTTCCATGCCCAGCGTCTCAGGTCCTCCCACCGTTTGCAACAGTGGGTGCTCCGCCTGCCATAGACCCCCAGGCTCTGCACCTCCTTGGCGATGGCACACCATATACCCTTCTTTAGATGGGCTCTGATCTGCAGAGGCAATACAGACAGGAGAACACCATTAGACAAACAGTACAGCCAGTTACACAAATGACCCACCATACCCGTTTACAGCACTATTGGCACACACACATAGCCCAGCACTCAATGTGTACCCAGACAGGAGGACATCTTTCCCCCCTTACACGATGCCTTCACACACACCTCCATACATGCATGCCACATGCATTGTGCCCACAGTGTACTCACCTGTTGGTCTGGAGGCCCATACAGCAGTCCATCCTGGGGTAGGACCTCATCCACCTCTTCCTCTGAAGTGAAGGCTGGGGCCCTTTCCCCGGTCACACGGGCCATGGTAGGTTCCAGACACAGGTCACAGCAGCACATGCAGTGTAGGTCCTCTCCTATGGAAGGTCAGGAAACAAGTGAGGAATATGATAGAAAATGGCGGTCACGTCTGCGGCGGTGCATACCGTCACCACCGGCGTAGATCACCATTGGCCACTGTACCCCAAAGGGCTCTATATTAACCAATGAGGAATTGCACAGCGGTTCCAGACCGCCTCCTGCCACGGCGCACAACGTCAGCTGCATTACCTCACTTCCACCTTTCCCTCCACACAGGACAGACGGATGCCATTTCAGGGGGGGCAGGCCTATAGAATAATGCTGTGTCACATGAGAATTAGGCACATACTGTATAGATCACACTGACCCATTTCATGTATACAGATTGCAAACTACTGTTGTGGCTCCATTGTTCAGTTTGTGACAAGCTCCTCACTCTTTTGTCCTTTAGATTCCTACCGCTGCGGATGAATAGGAGATGTAGACATACCCTGTGTACAGACCCCTGGTGGACTTTGCTATACTGGATGACAGACACATAATACTCTCCTATAGACTGAACAGGTCCACAATCACAGAGTTGTGTGCCCAATTGGAGCCTGACCTGATATCTGCTATCTGTCACCCCACTGGGATCCCCCCTGTTGTGAAAGTTCTATCAGTGCTCCATTTCCTGGCAACTGGTTCTTTCCAAGTGACAGTGGACTTGGCAGCAGAAATGTCACAGCCAATGTTGTCAATAGTACTGACAAGAGTATTGTCTGCCCTGATAAAACACATGTGCAGCTATATTGCATTCCCCCAGGTTGAGGATTTGGCCACTGTGAAGGCTGAGTTTTATTCAATGGGACATATCCCCAATATAATTGGGATGATTGACAAAACACATATTGCATGTGAACCCCCCGCTAGAATGAACAGATGTTCAGGAACCTAAGAATTTCCACTCCATGAATGTGCAGATGGTGTGCTTGGCGGACTAGTACATCTCCCACATCAATACTAAGGCCCTCATTACAACATTGGCGGTAAAAGCCGCTTACCGCTGTGCAGAAGACCGCCAACACACCGCCACTGGCCGCGAAATACCGCCATAGCTATTATTACCCACAGTTCGGCATCCGCCAAAATCTAGACACCCACACAAGTCCGCCACACCAAAGGTCAGTGATAAACTGGCGAAAACAAAACCTCCACCGTCACGCCAACAGAAATACGCCCACACTATCACGACACATGAATCCACGCGGCAGTCTTTCAACCGCAGTATTCCATTGGCAGTACACCCCCGCGCCCAAAATACACACACTTTTACAAAACACAGCCACATTGGACAATTCAAAATACACACACCTGATACACATACACACACCACTCCCACACACCCATTACAATATAAAACACACACCCACATCACCCACAGACCCCTACTACCAAAAATTCAGAAAGAAGGCCAGAGAAAGACGGCACCAGCAAGAACAACAGCATCCACAGGCACACAACACCATCACCCACAGAACTTCCACGCACCTCACACAACACCCCACTACATATCAGCACACTTATCACCACACTCTCCACCCCACACATCACCTACACCACCCCATGGCAAAGACACCCCAGGTTCTCGGAGGAGGAGCTCAGGGTCGTGGTGGAGGAAATCGTCCGGGTAGAGCCACAGCTATTCGGATCACAGGTGCAGCACGCCTCCATTGCAAGGAAGATGGAGCTATGGCGAAGAATAGTGGACAGGGTCAACGCAGTGGGACAGCACCCAAGAAATCGGGAGGACGTCAGGAAGAGGTGGAATGACCTACGGGGGAAGGTGCGTTCCGTGGTCTCAAGACACCACCTGGCGGTTCAGCGGACTGACGGCGGACCCCACCTCCTCACCCACAACTAACAACATGGGAGGAGCAGGTCTTGGTGATTCTGCATCCTGAGGGCCTCGCTTGAGTAGGTAGAGGAATGGACTCTGGTAAGTCAAATCTTAACTATTACATCCCCCACCCTACCTGCATGCCAGCACATACCCCCACCCTCACCCTCACCCCCAGCACTCCAACTCCTCACATATGTCCCAACATCACAAACCACCCATCCCAACACCAAGCCCTGCATGCAACAACAAAGCATCAACACTAATAACTAAAGCATGCCCACTGCACATACCCATACAACCCCCTAAACCATCATCACACAAGGTCCCACACAGGATTGCAAGCACTGGAGTACACGGTCACCCACCCATTGCACACCATGACACACACAGATGTAATTACTATCCTTTTATACCCCTGCAGGACCCCTACCCAACGTCACCGGACAGGAGGGTCCACACATGTCCACACCACCAACAGAAGAGGCCCACAGTGATGACAGCAGCTCTGTCCAACTGCATCTAGATGACCAGCCCGGCCCATCAGGGACCTCTGGACAGTCGGTTCCCCTCACCCAGTCACAGGCCACCACAGACCTTCCCCCTCTGGAAACACCAGCACAGCACCCACCCAGCGGGCCCATACCTCCGTCCCCAGGACACGTCAATCAGCTGTGTGTCCACCACTACAGGGAACGCAGGCTAACCCACCACCCCAACAACAACAGGGACCTGGGGGCAGTGGCAGTGGGTACACAGTCCAGGGGACGGAGGCCCAGGAACACAGGGGACCTGGGAGGGCTGCTATGCGACAGGGGGCGAACAGGCCAAGGGAACCCACTCTCCACGAGGCCTTCTCCTCCATCATGGGAGCCTACCACCACTCCCAGGAGACGATGGCAACGGTACTGGCCAAGTTTCAGGAGACCCAGTGCCTGCAGGAGGAACAGTATATGGGCTTCAGGGAGGAACTCAGAACCATTAGCTCCACCCTGGGCACCATCGTAGGGGTGCTGAAGGAACTTGTGAACACCAGGAGGGACACTGTGGCACTACAAGGGGCCCCTGACACTAGCATGGACAATGAACTACCCACCACCTCCACCAGCGCTAGTGGACAGGACGCCCTGCCACAGGACCACCACACCAGCACCCCACCCCCTGCAAACGGTCCCTGAGATCCAGGAACAAGACAGAGCACGATGCCAAGACCCCCGCCAAGAAATGAGACCACCCTGATTGTCATCCTGCTGTCCCACTTTGTCACCCTGTCCATACTTAAACTGCCCCAGCTCCACTTCCTATGCCCATATGGGCAATGCACCTGTGAGACTAATAGACTGGACTCTGCCATGGACATTCCTCCGCCATCACTCCTCACCATTTCACTACCCCCTCCAATATTGAGCACTTAAATAAACACACTTAAAGCACAAAACAATCTGGAGTCTGTCTGTGATTTCGAAATAGTGTATCAGCAATTACAGTGACAAAATGCTCTTTCAATTGTAATGTCAACAGACCCATGTCACACAGCTCTGATATATGAGGAATCTAAGCAGATGTCACACAGTGGGACACACATCTGTGAAATCATAAGGGAAAGTGACAACTCAGTGACCATACACTGGGTGAAAACGACAGACAGTAGAGAGGTAGTAGTGTTAAAGTACATGTAGTAGGCAGGTCTGTACTCTTACCTGTGTCTCACTGGAAATATTGCTGGATCAATGAGTCCCTGTTCATATCTTCTTCCTCTGCTTCCTACCCTTGACCCGAGGATAGTTTGCTCCCCCTGCCGCTGCAGCTCCACCAGCCCAGGCTCCTGACACCTCCCAGCAAGACCTGCTAAAACAATAAGTACCCCCCCGCCCAGCCCCTCGCCCAGCCCCGCGCTACTCACCTCTCTTTTCCTGTACTTCTGTCTTCTGCCTTCCGCTCTCTCCTCCAACCTCTCTCCGCACCTCTGCTGTCCATTTCCCTTCGCTCTCTGCACCTCTTCTGCAGCCCACTTGCTGCGTGTTCCTTCTTCTTTCTTTATCTGTGTTCTTCTTTTCTCCTCTTCCTCACTGCGTTCTCTTCCTGCTTTGCTCTTCATCTGTGTTCTTCTTTCTCCTCTGCACCCCGATCTGCGTGTTCTTTCTTCTTTCTTCATCTGTGTTCTTCTCCGCACCCCGACCTGCGTGTTATTTCTTCTCTCTTCATCTGTGTTCCTCTTTCTCCTCTGCACCCCGACCTGCGTGTTCTTTCTTCTTTCTTCATCTGTGTTCTTCTTTCTCCTCTGCACCCGACCTGTGTGTTCTTTCTTCTTTCTTCATCTGTGTTCTTCTTTCTCCTCTGCACCCCGACCTGCGTGTTCTTCTCCTCTTCTGTACTTTTCTCTGCGTGTTCCTTTTCTTCCTCTATGGCCTCTCCTCATCTTCTGGACGCTTCCCCTCTGCTTCTCAGGTCTCTCCTCTTCTGCCTGACTCTTCTTCTTGACTCTTCTCTCTTCTCTCTTGACTCTTCTCCTTTTCTTCTTGACTCTTCTCCTCTTCTTGACTCTTCTCTCTTCTCTCTTGACTCTTCTCTCTTGACTCTTCTCTCCTCTTCTTCTTTACTCTTCTTCTTGACTCTTCTCTCCTCTTCTTCTTTACTCTTCTTCTTGACTCTTCTCTCCTCTTCTTCTTTACTCTTCTTCTTGACTCTTCTCTCTTCTCTCTGGACTCTTCTCTCTTCTCCTCTTCTGTTCTTCCTGACTCCCCTCCTCCTCTGTAATCCCCCCTCCGCTATCTTCTCCCCTCCCCTCTACCTGACCCCCCCACCCTCCGCTTTCATGCTGCCACCTCCTGCTCGGCCCTGCCCCCCTGCTCCCATTCGTCGCCCCCCGCCCCCAGCTGACCCCTCCTCTCTCTTATGGTGGCCGCGCCGAAGGCACGCCAAAGGCAAGCCCGTCTGCGCCCATCTGCTCCCGTCCGCGCCTGGACCGCGCCCAGCGCCACGACCCCTGGCCCCCAGCACTCCCAAACCCCTCAGCACCGCTACGACCCCAACACCCTCCACGCCCTCAACCCGGAGCGCTTCAGTACCTGCTTCCAAGCCAACCCTAAACGCACCCATGGACCCTTCGCATGCCTCACCTGCAAACTCACCTTCCACCGCGAAACCACCCCGCCCGCCAGCCCACGCGCCAACAACCACCTCAAATGCATCCTGATCAACGCACGCTCCATCCACAAGCACGCCCTTGAACTATGGGACCTCCTGGACTCCACCGCACCGGACGTCGCCTTCATCACTGAGACCTGGATAAACGCCTCTTCGGCCCCCGACATCGCCATAGCCATCCCCGACGGCTACAAGATCTCCAGGAGAGACCGCACCAACCAAGTCGGTGGAGGAATCGCCATCGTCTTCAAGGACTCCATCAACATCACCACCTCCACCGAAGACACCCCCCTCGCCGCCGAACACCTGCACTTCCAGATCCACACAGACCCCAGGACCACCCTCAGAGGAACTCTCATCTACAGACCCCCTGGACCACGCGCCCTCTTCAGTGACTCTATCACTGACTTCATCTCCCCGCACGCCCTTGCCTCGCCGGACTACATCCTCCTCGGTGACCTCAACTTCCACCTGGAACAGAACAACGACCCCAACGCCACCGCCCTGCTCGACAACCTTGTCAACCTCGGTCTCAAGCAACTGGTGAACACCCCCACCCACATCGCCGGACACACGCTCGACCCCATCTTCTCCGCCAGCAACCACGTATCCTTCAGCCACTCCTCCATAATACACTGGACCGAACACAGATGTGTCCACTTCACCTTCCGACGCGAGACTCGCCACCTCCGCACACAATCCATCCCACGCAGACATTGGAACAAAATCCCCGCGGAACAGCTTCTCTCCACTCTCAGCGACAACCAACCCACCTTCTCCACCGACCCCAACGATGCAGCCCTCAGCCTCACGCATTGGATCACCAACTGCACAGACAACCTCACACCCCTCAGACGCCTCCCAAGACAGACCAACACCAGGAAACCTCTTTGGTTCACAGACACCCTCAAGGAATAAAAAAAAAACTGCAGCACCCTCGAGAAAGCCTGGCGCAAGGACCACACCGCAGAAAACATGTCTGCCCTTAAAAACGCCACCCGCGAACACCACCAACTGATCCGCGCCACCAAAAGAAATTCCTTCACAGACAGACTGGACAAGAACACTCACAACAGCAAAGAACTCTTCAACATTGTCAAAGAGCTCTCCAACCTTAACGCCAACGCCATCACGCCCTCACAAGACCTCTGCAACTCCCTCGCCACCTTCTTCCATCGTAAGATCACCGACCTACACAACAGCTTCGGACACCAGACCCAGCCAACCACCACAGAACCTACAACCCCAGCCATCACCCTCAACGCCTGGATTCACATCAGCACGGAAGAGACCAAAGCTACCATGAATTCCATCCACTCCAGTGCCCCCTCGTACCCCTGCCCACACTTCATCTTCAACAAAGCCGACGACATCATCGCCCCGCATCTCCAGACCATCATCAACAGCTCGTTTGCTTCTGCCACCTTCCCCGAGAGCTGGAAACACGCAGAAGTCAACGCCCTACTGAAGAAACCTAAGGCGGACCCCAGCGACCTGAAGAACTTCCGCCCCATCTCGCTCCTCCCCTTCCCTGCCAAAGTCATAGAGAAGACCGTCAACAAGCAACTTACCAACTTCCTTGAAGACAACAACCTACTCGACCCCTCTCAGTCCGGATTCCGAGCCAATCACAGCACAGAAACCGCCCTCATCTCAGTCACAGACGACATCAGAACTCTGATTGACAACGGAGAAACAGTCGCCCTCATTCTCCTCGACCTCTCGGCTGCCTTCGACACCGTCTGCCACCGAACCCTAATATCCCGCCTCCGCTCCACCGGTATCCAAGGACAGGCCCTGGACTGGATCACCTCCTTCCTCTCCAACCGCTCCCAAAGAGTCTACCTCCCACCGTTCCGCTCAGACCCCACCGAGATCATCTGCGGCGTCCCACAAGGCTCCTTGCTCAGCCCGACTCTCTTCAATGTCTACATGAGCCCCCTCGCCGACATCGTACGCAAACACAACATCAACATCACCTCCTACGCCGACGACACTCAGCTGATACTTTCCCCCACCAAGGACCCCTCCAGCGCCAAGACCAACCTGCAAGATGGAATGAAAGGCGTCGCAGAATGGATGAAACTCAGCTGTCTGAAACTGAACTCAGACAAAACAGAAGTCCTCATCCTCGGAAACACCCCGTCCGCCTGGGACGACTCCTGGTGGCCCACGGCCCTTGGCACCGCAGCAACCCCCTCAGACCACGCACGCAACCTCGGATTCATCCTGGACCCACTTCTCACCATGACCAAACAAGTCAACGCCGTATCATCCTCCTGCTTCCTCACCCTCCGCATGCTCCAAAAGATCTTCCGTTGGATCCCCGCCGACACCAGAAAGACCGTGACCCACGCCCTCGTCACGAGCCGCCTGGACTACGGTAACACCCTATAGGCAGGAACCACCGCTAAACTCCAGAAACGTCTGCAGCGAATACAAAACGCCTCCGCCCGCCTCGTCCTCAACATACCCCGCAACAGCCACATCTCCGCCCACCTGAGACACCTGCACTGGCTTCCCGTCAACAAAAGGATCACCTTCCGGCTCCTCACCCACGCACACAAAGCCCTCCACAACAAGGGACCCGAATACCTCAACCGTCGCCTCAGTTTCTACACGACCACCCGTCATCTTCGCTCCGCCAACCTCGCATCGCCGTCGTCCCTCGCATCCGCCGCACCACGGCAGGTGGGAAATCCTTCTCCTACCTGGCGGCCAAGACATGGAATTCCCTCCCCACCAACCTCAGGACCACCCAGGACCACCTCACATTCCGGAGGCAACTCAAGACCTGGCTCTTCGAGCAGCAGTAACTCCCTCCCCCTAGCGCCTTGAGACCCTCACGGGTGAGTAGCGCGCTTTATAAATGTTTTTGATTTGATTTCGTCTTCACTGTCCACAGGCTCCACAGCTGCCACACCACCGCCATCTGGACCATCCTCCTGCAGAAAAGGCACCTGTTGTCGCAAAGCCAAGTTGTGAAGCATACAGCAGGCCACGAAGATCTGGCACACCTTCTTTGGTGAGTAGAATAGGGATCCACCTGTCATATGGAGGCACTGGAACCTGGCCTTCAGGATGCGAAGGTCTGCTCGATCACCCTCCTAGTTCGCCAATGGGCCTCATTGTAGCGTTCCTCTGCCCTTGTCCTAGGATTCCTCCATGACAGGTTGGGGTAACCAGAGTCACCTGCAAATGGCGAGGGACAACTGTTAGACACGCACTAACCTGTAGGGATATCCCCAGACCCAGACAACCATTTCCACTGTCTTGCTTCCAGGTGCTCACCTAATAGCCACACACAGTGCCTCTGGAGTTGACCCATCACATAAGGGATGCTGCTATTCCGCAGGATGTAGGTGTCATGCACTGAGCCAGGGAACATGGTATTCACATGGGAGATGTACTGGTCTGCCAAACATACCATCTGTACATTCATCGAATGATAACTCTTCCAGTTTCTGTACACCTGTTCACTCCTGTGGGGGGGACCAAAGCCACATGGGTCCAATCAATGGCACCTATGATATTGGGGATGTGTCCCAGGGCACAGAAATCACCTTTCACTGTAGGCAAATCCTCCACCTGAGGAAAAACGATGTAGCTCTGCATGTGTTTCAGAAGGGCAGACAACACTCTGGACAATACATTGGAAAACATAACCTGGGACATCCCTGATGCTATGGCCACTGTTGTTTGAAAAGACCCACTTGCAAGGAAATGGAGCACTGACAGCACCTGCACTTGAGGGGGGATTCCTGTGGGATGGCTGACATCAGGTCTGGCTACAACTGGGTACACGGGGGCATATTTATACTCTGTTTACGCCGGAATTGCGTTGTTTTTTTGACACAATTCCGACGCAACACTAACTCCATATTTATACTTTGGCGTTAGACGCGTCTAGCGCCAAAGTCCATGGAGTTTGCGTCATTTTTTAGCGTGGACACCTACTTTGCGTTAATGATATGCAAGGTAGGCATTCCCGTCTAAAAAATTTACTCCAAGGCATGTGCGCCGTATTTACACTCCCGGGCAAAATTCACGCCCGGGAGTGGGTGGGTCAAAAAAAATGACGTCCAGCGCTTTTGCGCCGTTTTTTAGCGCCTGGACAAGGCAGGTGTTAAGGGACCTGTGGGCTCGGAAGGAGCCCAGAGGTGCCCTCCCATGCCCCCAGGGACACCCCCTGCCACCCTTGCCCACCCCAGGAGGACACCCAAGGATGGAGGGACCCATCCCAGGGACATTAAGGTAAGTTCAGGTAAGTATTTTATTTATTTTTTTGTGGCATAGGGGGGCCTGATTTGTGCCCCCCTACATGCCACTATGTCCAATGACCATGCCCAGGGGACTTCTGTCCCCTGGGCATGGCCATTGGGCAAGGGGGCATGACTCCTGTCTTTGCTAAGACAGGAGTAATTTCAATGGGGGTTGGGAGTAAAAAAAAATGGCGCAAATCGGGTTGAGGCGAAAAATTTGCCTCAGCCTGACTTGCCCCATTTTTTGGCGCCCAAGCTCCATATTCCCCTACGCCGGCGCTGCCTGGTGTACGTCATTTTTTTTCACGCACACCAGGCAGCGCCGGCGGCTAACGCCGGCTAACGTCATTGAATAAATACGGCGCCCGCATGGCGCTTCAGAATGGCGTTAGCCGGCGCTAATTTTTTTGACGCAAAACTGCGTTAGCGCAGTTTTGCGTCAAAAAGTATAAATATGGCCCACAGTTCCTGGATTGTGGCACGGTCAAGCCTGTATGTGATAATCACATGTCGCTCCTCCATTGTCGACAGGTCCACCAACGGTCGGTACACCGGAGGATGCCGCCATCTCCTCACATGTCACAGCGGACGGTGCCTATGAAGGACAACAGCGAGCACAGATTCAAACAACTCAGAGGTACGTACCCACAGTTTACCCAGAACACCATTCATACACAAAAGGTGGCCTGTATGTGTGTTGAGTCTAGGCCTAGGTATGTGTGACGCAGTTGAAAATGAAGCCATGTGGGCCCCTGAAATGGCAGCTGCCTGACCTCTAAACTGGGACAATGGGATGTGAGGTAACTGCACTGGCGTTGTACACCGTCGCGGTAGGCGGTCAAAGACCGCGGCGCAATGCTGCATTGGTTAACATTAGACCCTATGGGTCCCAGGAGCCAATGACGATGTACGCCGGCGGTGACGTTACGCACCGCCGCAAACGTATCTGCCATTTTCTATCTGTTCAATCACTCGATACCTGATCTTCGAAAGGAGAGGACCTACACTGCAAGTGCTGCTGTGACCTCGGTCTGGAAGAGACAATGGCTTGAGTGTCTGGGGAAAGGGACCCTGCCTTTACATCGGAGGAGTTGGAGAAATTCATGGATGGGGTCCTCCCCCAGTACATGCTACTCTACGGTCCTCCAGACAAACAGGTAAGTACACAGGGAGCATGTTGTATGGGTTATGCCTGTGTGGAGAGGGCTGGATGTAAGAAGAAAGGGGGGAGAGTGCTGCGTGCATGAAAGACGGTGAATGCATGTGCCACATGGCAAGGGTAGGGATGGGGGCCAATCAGTTTGAGGGTGCAGTTGGTAATTACTTACTCTTCCCCCTGTACATTTCATGTAGGTCAGCGCCCACCAGAGATATTTGGAGTGCCATCGCCAAGGACGTCCGGACCCTGGGGGTCTACCACAGACGGAGCCCCCACTGCCGGAAAAGATGGGAGGACATTCGCCGCTGGACCAAGAAGACGGCGGAGGATCAGCTTGGGATGGCCTCCCAACGTGGGAGGGGTGTCCGTCGCACCATGACCCCCCTGATGTTCAGGATCCTGGAGATGGCCTACCCAGAGTTGGATGGGCGCTTGAGGGCATCCCAGCAGCCACAAGGGGGTGAGTACACTCTCATTCTGCTGACATTGCGCGCAGTGGAGGTGTCTGGGTGGGGGAGGTGGGCTGTGGGTTTCCCTAGGCCAGGGCGAGTTCCGTAGGCAAGGCCCCTCCGTAAGGCAGGCCATGTGGCAGCCCACCCCACCTCTGTAAAGTGCCAAGTACACCTAGTCATGGCCCTGTGTCATCTATGTGCGCAGATGTCGTCCATAGCCTTGTAGGCCATTTCCCAGGAATTGAACAGAGGAGCCCAAGAGCTCGGAGTAGTGCAGGGGGCTTCTGTGTCTGCAAGGAAGACCAACATCAGCAATGCAACCAAAGTGGGTTTCTGGATGAGAGTACCTATGGAACAAGGGGACCAAGTCCAAGAGTCGCGACAAAGTCGAGATTGGGCAGATGCCCAGGAAATGCCAGCTGAGGGTGCAAAGAAGCTGCCACCGGATGGAAGAAGCTGTGGATTTTGCAAGAACGAAGAGGACTAGGAACTTCCCCTTTGGAGGATGGCTGTCCCACGTCGTGAAGAAGCTTGCAGAGGTGTTCCCACGCAGAAAGACCGCAAACAAGCCTTGCTAGCTGCAAGGGTCGCGGTTAGGGTTTTTGGATGCTGCTGTGGCCCAGGAGGGACCAGGATGTCGCCACTTGCGTGAGGAGACAGAGGGGGTGCCCAGCAAGACAGGGAGCCCTCACAGAAGTGCCAGAACAGGCACCACGAAGAGGAGTGAACCGGAGCTCACCCGAAGTCACTAAAGGAGATCCCACGACGTCAGAGGACAACTCAGGAGGTTGTGCACGGCAGGTTAGAGTGTTGGGGACCCAGGCTTGGCTGTGCACAAAGGAAATCCTGGAAGAGTGCACAGGAGCCGGAGCAGCTGCAAATCACGCGGTACCCAGCAATGCAGTCTAGCATGGGGAGGCAAGGACTTACCTCCACCAAACTTGGACTGAAGAGTCACTGGACTGTGGGAGTCACTTGGACAGAGTTGATGAGTTCCAGAGACCATGCTCGTCGTGCTGAGAGGGGACCCAGAGGACTGGTGATGCAGTTCTTTTGGGGCCTGCGGTTGCAGGGGGAGGATTCCGTCGTCCCATTGGAGATTTCTTCAGAGCTCCTAGTGCAGAGAGGAGGCAGACTACCCCCACAGCATGCACCACCAGGAAAATAGTCGAGAAGGCAGCAGGATCAGCGATACAAGGTTGCAGTAGTCGTCTTTGCTACTTTGTTGCGGTTTTGCAGGCATCCTGAGCAGTCAGCGGTCGATCCTTTGGCAGAAGGTGAAGAGAGAGATGCAGAGGAACTCTGATGAGCTCTTGCATTCGTTATCTAAAGAATTCCCCAAAGCAGAGACCCTAAATAGCCAGAAAAGGAGGTTTGGCTACTTAGGAAGGAGGATGGGCTAGCAACACAGGTAAGAGCCTATCAGGAGCAGTCTCTGACGTCACCTGCTGGCCCTGGCCACTCAGAGCAGTCCAGTGTGCCAGCAGCACCTCTGTTTCCAAGATGGCAGAGGTCTGGAGCACACTGGAGGAGCTCTGGGCACCTCCCCTGGGAGGTGCAGGTCAGGGGAGTGGTCACTCCCCTTTCCTTTGTCCAGTGTTGCGCCAGAGCAGGGCTGGGGGATCCCTGAACCGGTGTAGACTGGCTTATATAGAGATGGGCACCATCTGTGCCCATCAAAGCATTTCCAGAGGCTGGGGGAGGCTACTCCTCCCCAGCACTGACACCTTTTTCCAAAGGGAGAGGGTGTAACACCCTCTCTCTGAGGAAGTCCTTTTGTCTGCCTTCCTGGGCCAAGCCTGGCTGGACCCCAGGAGGGCAGAAACCTGTCTGAGGGGTTGGCAGCAGCAGCAGCTGCAGTGAAACCCCGGGAAAGGTAGTTTGGCAGTACCCAGGTCTGTGCTAGAGACTCGGGGGATCATGGAATTGTCTCCCCAATGCCAGAATGGCATTGGGGTGACAATTCCATGATCTTAGACATGTTACATGGCCATGTTCGGAGTTACCATTGCGACGCTGTACATACGTAGTGACCTATGTACAGTGCACGCGTGTAATGGTGTCCCCGCACTCACAAATTCTGGGGAATTTGCCCTGAACTATGTGGGTACACACTAAGTAACTTAGCACCCAACCTTTACCAGGTTAAGGTTAGACATATAGGTGACTTATAAGTTACTTAAGTGCAGTGGTAAATGGCTGTGAAATAACGTGGACGTTATTTCACTCAGGCTGCAGTGGCAGGCCTGTGTAAGAATTGTCAGAGCTCCCTATGGGTGGCAAAAGAAATGCTGCAGCCCACAGCGATCTCCTGGAACCCCAATACCCTGGGTACCTCAATACCATATACTAGGGAATTATAAGGGTGTTCCAGTATGCCAATGTGAAATGGTGAAATTGGTCACTAGCTTGTCACCTACTTGGTTGACTTGGGCACTGCCAGGAGTCCCCTTAGGGTGCTCCATGTCAATCGCCTAAAACCCTACTATGACAGGGCTGATCTCACCCTGCTCATGGCAACAGATGAAGGACAGGAAGAAGAGAGTGACCCTCTCCCTGATCTCTTCTCTTCCACAGAACAAGATGCTCTAGTGGAAGGTGTAGTTTTAGCAGATTGTTTTACTGCTGAGCAGAAAGACCTCTGCATAAATCTCCTGGGTCAGTTTTCTGAACTCTTTTCTAGTGTGCCAGGCACCCCTTCTTGGTGTGCGCACACTATAGATACTCGAGACAGCATGCCTGTCAAAAGTAAGATCTATAGGCAGCCTGACCATGTCAGAGACTGCATAAAACAAGAAGTTCAGAAAATGCTTGAACTGGGAGTGGTTGAGCACTCTGAAAGTCCATGGGCCTCTCCTGTGGTACTTGTACCAAAGCCTCACTCTAAAGATGGGAAAAAGGAAATGAGGTTTTGTGTAGATTACAGAGGTCTCAACCAGGTAACTAAAACTGATGCTCACCCCATACCCAGGGCAGATGAGCTCATAGATTCACTGGCATCTGCCAAGTATCTAAGCACCTTTGATTTGACTGCAGGGTATTGGCAGATCAAGTTATCAGAGGATGCAAAAGCAAAAACTGCATTTTCGACTATTGTAGGGCACTGCCAATTCACAGTAATGCCCTTTAGTTTGAAAAATGCACCTGCCACTTTTCAGAGGTTGGTGAATACAGTCCTGCAAGGTTTGGAGGCTTTTAGTGCAGCATATCTAGATGATATAGCTGTCTTTAGCTCCACCTGGGATGATCACCTGGTCCACCTGTGGAAAGTTTTGGAGGCCCTGCAGAAGGCAGGCCTCACTATCAAGCCTTCAAAGTGCCAGATAGGGCAGGGGAAAGTGGTTTATCTGGGACACCTCGTAGGTGGAGAACAGATTGCACCACTTCAGGGGAAAATCCAAACTATCATAGATTGGGTTCCCCCTACAACTCAGACCCAGATGAGAGCCTTCTTAGGCCTCACTGGGTATTACAGAAGGTTCATAAAGAACTATGGCTCCATAGCAGCCCCTCTTAATGACCTCACTTCTAAGAAAATGCCTAAAAAGGTATTGTGGACAGCTAGCTGTCAGAAAGCTTTTGAGGAGCTGAAACAGGCCATGTGCACTGCACCTGTCCTAAAAAGCCCATGTTACTCCAAGAAATTCATTATTCAAACTGATCCATCTGAATTAGGGATAGGGGCACTCTTATCACAACTCAATTCTGAGGGCCAGGATCAACCTGTTGCTTTTATCAGCAGGAGGTTGACCCCTAGAGAAAAGCTTGGTCTGCCATAGAGAGGGAGGCCTTTGCTGTGGTCTGGGCATTGAAGAAGTTGAGGCCATACCTGTTTGGCACTCACTTCATTGTTCAGACTGACCACAAACCTCTACTTTGGCTAAAACAAATTAAAGGTGAAAACCCTAAATTGTTGAGGTGGTCCATATCTCTACAGGGAATAGACTATACAGTGGAACATAGACCTGGGAGTACCCACTCCAATGCAGATGGACTCTCCAGATATTTCCACTTAGACAATGAAGACTCATCAGTCATGGCTAGTCTTATTGTCCTTCATTTGGGGGGTGGGGGGAGGGGGGGGTTGTGTAGGAAAGTACCATCTTGCCTGTCATGTTACCCCCATATTTCACTGTATATATGTTGTTTTAGTTGTATGTGTCACTGGGACCCTGCCAGCCAGGGCCCCAGTGCACATAAGTGTGCCTGTATGTGTTACCTGTGTTATGACTAACTGTCTCACTGAGGCTCTGCTAATCAGAACCTCAGTGGTTATGCTCTCTCATTTCTTTCAAATTGTCACTAACAGGCTAGTGACCAATTTTACCAATTTACATTGGCATACTGGAACACCCTTATAATTCCCTAGTATATGGTACTGAGGTACCCAGGGTATTGGGGTTCCAGGAGATCCCTATGGGCTGCAGCATTTCTTTTGCCACCCATAGGGAGCTCTGACAATTCTTACACAGGCCTGCCACTGCAGCCTGAGTGAAATAACGTCCACGTTATTTTACAGCCATTTTACACTGCACTTAAGTAACTTATAAGTCACCTATATGTCTAACCTTTACCTGGTAAAGGTTGGGTGCTAAGTTACTTAGTGTGTGGGCACCCTGGCACTAGCAAAGGTGCCCCCAGATTGTTCAGGGCCAATTCCCCGGACTTTGTGAGTGCGGGGACACCATTACACGCGTGCACTACATATAGGTCACTACCTATATGTAGCTTCACAATGGTAACTCTGAATATGGCCAAGTAACATGTCTATGATCATGGAATTGCCCCATCTATGCCATCCTGATCAATTCTGAGCCGGCGTCCTCGTTGCAGGGGCATTTCCGCTGGGCCGGCGGGTGCTCTTTTGGAGAGCAAATTGAGAGCACATAGGAAGCAAGTCATAGGATATGGGCGCTCACAGTGAGTCAATATAATAGCATTAACATTCCAATTTTAACATGGTGCTCCTGGCAAGAGGATCTTCCTAACTCCTCTAATGTTTCCAGGGAAACTCACAATGACAAAACACAGCTGTCAGGGCACCCATGAATCTATAATTCCAAGTAAGTAATATATCTTTTGGAGAGCGCCCGCCGGCCCAGCGGAAATGTAAGAATGGCCGCCGCGGTCTTTTGACCGCGGTGCGGTCATTTGTCGGCGGTACCTTGGTGGACGGCCTCCGCCGTCCGCCAAGGTCAGAATCAGGGCCTTAGTCACTACACAGGTAACACATTCAGGCACACTTATGAGCACTGGGGCCCTGGCTGACAGGGTCCCAGTGACACATACAACTAAAACAACATATATACAGTAAAAAATGGGGGTAACATGCCAGGCAAGATGGTACTTTCCTACACAACCCCCCCCAAACGAAGGACAATAAGACTAGCTATGACCTGATGAGTCTTCATTGTCTAAGTGGAAATATCTGGAGAGTCCATCTGCATTGGAGTGGCTACTCCCAGGTCTAAGTTCCACTGTATAGTCCATTCCCTGTAGGGATATGGACCACCTCAATAATTTAGGATTTGCACCTTTCATTTGTTTTAGCCAAAGTAGAGGTTTGTGGTCTGTCTGAACAATGAAGTGAGTGCCAAACAGGTATGGCCTCAACTTCTTCAGTGCCCAGACCACAGCAAAGGCCTCCCTCTCAATGGCAGACCAACGCTTTTCTCTAGGGGTCAACCTTCTACTAATAAAAGCAACAGGTTGATCCTGGCCCTCAGAATTAAGTTGTGATAGGACTGCCCCTACTCCTAATTCAGATGCATCAGTTTGGACATAGAATTTTTTAGAGTAATAAGGGCTTTTCAGGACAGGTGCAGAGCACATGGCCTGCTTCAGCTCCTCAAAAGCTTTCTGACAGTTTGCTGTCCATAATACCTTTTTAGGCATTTTCTTGGATGTGAGGTCATTAAGAGGGGCTGCAATGCAGCCATAGTTCTTAATGAACCTCCTGTAATACCCAGTGAGGCCTAGGAAGGCTCTCACCTGAGTCTGAGTAGTAGGGGGAACCCAATCTATAATAGTTTGGATTTTCCCCTGAAGTGGTGCAATCTGTTCCCCACCAACAAGGTGTCCCAGATAAACCACCTTACCCTGCCCTATCTGGCACTTTGAAGCCTTGATAGTGAGGCCTGCCTTTTGCAGGGCCTCTAAAACTTTCCATAGGTGGACCAGGTGATCATCCCAGCTAGAGCTAAAGACAGATATATCGTCCAAATATGCTGCACTAAAAGCTTCCAGCCCTTGCAGGACTGTGTTCACCAACCTCTGAAAAGTGGCAGGTGCATTTTTCAATCCAAAAGGCATTACTGTAAATTGGTAATGGCCTCCAATGGTTGAAAATGCAGTTTTAGGTTTAGCATCTTCTGATAATTTGATCTGCCAATACCCTGCAGTCAAATCAAAAGTGCTTAGATACTTGGCAGATGCCAGTGTATCTATGAGCTCATCTGCCCTGGGTATAGGGTGAGCATCAGTTTTGGTTACCTGGTTGAGACCTCTGTAGTCAACACAAAACCGCATTTCTTTCTTTCCATCTTTGGAATGAGGTTTTGGTACAAGTACCACAGGAGAAGCCCATGGACTTTCAGAGTGCTCAACCACTCCCAGTTCTAACATTTTCTGCACCTCTTGTTTTATGCAGTCTCTGACATGGTCAGGCTGCCTATAGATTTTACTTTTGACAGGCAAGCTGTCTCCAGTATCTATAGTGTGCTCACACCAAGAAGTGGTACCTGGCACAGTAGAGAAGAGTTCAGAAAACTGACCCAGGAGATTTATGCAATGGTCTTTCTGCTCAGCAGTAAGACAATCAGCCAAAACTACACCTTCCACTAGAGCAACTTGTTCTGTGGAAGAGAAGAGATCAGGTAGAGAATCACTGTCTTCTTCCTGTCCCTCATCAGTTGCCATGAGCAGGGTGAGATCAGCCCTGTCATAGTAGGGTTTCAGGCGATTGACATGGAGCACCCTAAGGGGACTCCTGGCAGTGCCTAAGTCAACTAAATAGGTGACTTCACCCTTTTTCTCAACAATTGTGTGGGGTCCACTCCATTTATCTTGGAGTGCTCTTGGGGCCACAGGCTCCAAGACGCACACTTTCTGCCCTGGTTTGTACTGAACCAAAACAGCCTTCTGGTCATGCCATTGCTTTTGGAGCTCTTGGCTGGCCTGAAGGTTTTTACTGGCCTTTTTCATATACTCAGCCATCCTTGATCTGAGGCCAAGTACATAATCCACAATATCTTGTTTTGGAGCTTTTAAAGGTTGTTCCCAACCCTCCTTGACAAGTGTTAGTGGACCCCTAACAGGGTGTCCAAAGAGGAGTTCAAAGGGGCTGAAGCCCACTCCTTTCTGGGGTACCTCCCTGTAGGCAAAAAGGAGGCATGGTAACAGGATATCCCATCTCCTGCAGAGTTTTTCAGGGAGACCCATAATCATGCCTTTGAGAGTTTTGTTAAATCTCTCCACCAGTCCATTTGTTGGTGGATGATAGGGTGTAGTGAACTTGTAAGTCACACCACACTCCTTCCACATGGCCTTTAAGTATGCAGACATGAAATTGCTTCCCCTGTCTGATACTACTTCCTTTGGGAAGCCCACCCTGGAAAATATTCCCAGGAGGGCCTTTGCCACTGCAGGTGCTGTAGTGGTCCTTAAAGGAATAGCTTCCGGATATCTTGTGGCATGGTCCACTACCACCAAGATAAACCTATTGCCTGAAGCTGTAGGAGGGTCAAGGGGGCCAACTATGTCAACCCCTACCCTTTCAAAGGGAACCCCAACCACAGGCAGTGGAATAAGGGGTGCCTTTGGAGTGCCACCTGTCTTGCCACTGGCTTGACAGGTTTCACAGGACTTACAAAAGTCCTTTGTGTCCTCAGACATCCTAGGCCAATGAAACAAGGGAACACGTCTGTCCCAAGTTTTCATTTGTCCCAGATGTCCAGCTAGGGGAATGTCGTGGGCTAGAGTTAGGAGGAACTTTCTGTACTCCTGAGGGATCACTAACCTCCTGGCAGTTCCAGGTTTAGGATCCCTTGCTTCAGTGTACAAGAGGTTGTCCTCCCAGTAAACTCTGTGAGAGTCACTGACATCCCCATTAGCCTGTTTGACAGCTTGCTGTCTTAGACCCTCTAGTGTGGCACAGGTTTGCTGTGCCACACTCAGCTCCTCCCTGGCAGGCCCCCCTTCACCCAAAAGCTCAGCAGTGTCTGCTTCCAGCTCCTCTGGTGTAGGTTCTGCACAGGGTGGAAATTCTTCTTCCTCAGAAGTAGAATCCACGGTAGAGGGAGGGATATTAGGAAGTGCTTTACTTCTACTAGCCCTAGCTTTAGGGAGCACTTGGTCCATTGTTTCAGGATCCAAGTCAACCTGTCCTTTTTGCTTTTTGGCCTGAGCCCTGGTTAAAGCAAAAATATGCCCTGCGATGCCCAGCATTGCTGCATGGGACTCCAACTCCACATCTGACCAAGCTGATGTCTCCAAATCATTTCCTAGTAGACAGTCTACAGGTAAATCTGAGGCTACCAAAACTTTCTTTGGACCAGTAACCCCCCCCAGTTGAGATTTACAACAGCCATGGGGTGGCTAAGTGTGTTGTTTGAGCATCGGTTACTTGGTACTGGTGACCAAGTAGGTGTTGTTCAGGGTGTACCAGTTTCTCTATCACCATTGTGACACTGGCACCTATGTTCCTGTAGGCCTGAACCTCAACACCATTTATTAGGGGCAGCTGCTTGTACTTATCCATGTTAAGGGGACAAGCAACCAAGGTGGCTAAATCAATAGCCCCCTCAGAGACTAACACAGCCTCTGTGGTCTCCCTAATCAGACCAACCCCAACTAAGTTACCAAAAGTGAGCCCAGCTACTCCCTTGGATTGGCTATTAGTAGGTTTGCTCCCACCACCACTGCTATTAGTAGGACACTAGGTGTAGCAGTAGGGGTTGTAGTGGTAGGAGGCTTGGTGCTTTTCTTTGGACAACTGGGATCTGTTGTCCAATGGCCTTTTATTTTACATAAATAGCACCATGGTTTCTTTTCCTTGTTTTGATTAGAAGAGGATTTGGGCCCACCCCCCCCACCAGAGTGTTTTTGTGGGCCTGATGAAGACTCATTTTTAGATTTGTCCCCACCCTTGTCAGAAGACTTACCATCCTTCTTCTTGTTGCCATCTTTGTCATCCCCTGTATGAACTTTTCTGTTCACCCTTGTTCTGACCCATTTGTCTGCCTTCTTTCCCAATTCTTGGGGAGAGGTCAGATCAGAGTCCACCAAGTACTGGTGCAACAAATCAGACACACAATTATTAAGAATATGCTCTCTCAGGATCAAGTTATATAGGCTGTCATAATCAGTAACTTTACTGCCATGTAACCACCCCTCCAAGGCCTTCACTGAATGGTCAATGAAATCAACCCAGTCTTGTGAAGACTCCTTTTTGGTCTCTCTGAACTTTATCCTGTATTGTTCAGTGGTTAAGCCATAACCATCCAGGAGTGCATTCTTAAGAACTTTGTAATCATTGGCTTCATTTTCTTTCACAGTAAGGAGCCTATCCCTACCTTTTCCACAAAATGATAGCCATGGGATAGCAGCCCACTGCCTTTGAGGGACGTCCTGTACAGCACAGGCCCTCTCAAGTGCAGCAAACCACTTGTTAATGTCATCCCCCTCCTTATAAGGGGGAACTATCTTGTGCAGATTCCTGGAATCATGCTCTTTTGCAGGATGACTATGGGGAATACTGCTGCTGCCACCATGGGTTTCTAAACCCAGTTTCTGTGTCTCCTTCTCTACTTCTAAGGTCTGTCTATCCAAATCCAGCTGTTGCTTCTTGAGCTTCAGTCTGGTTTGTTCCACTCTCAATCTATTGAGCTCCCTTTCTAACAATCTGTCATCAGGGTGGGTGGGAGGGACATGCCTTGAAACAGAAGTATGGTGAGAATGGACAGAAGGAGACCTGTCCCTTACAGAAGGCACCCTAACAGCTTGGTTAACAGAAACATCACTTCTACTGTGGTGAGAATGAATGCTCTTGCTATGATGTGAGACAACACTATCTGTATGGTGTGACTCAACATCAGTACCAACTATGCTAGACTGTCTAGTAATGGGCAGGCTCTGAAGTTTCTTTCCTGAATCTTTTCCTAGGGGTGTCCCTGGATCAGATTGGGAACCATTTGCTACTTTTTCAACAGATGGGGCCCTTTTGGCCTTATCTTGTTCTCTAAGCATGTTAAGCAATAATTCCAAGGAAGGATTCTTCCCTACACTCAAACCTCTTTCTACACAGAGACTCCTTGCTCCTTTCCAGCTAAGGTGGTCATATGCAAGTTTGGACAGATCAACATTTTGGCCTGTGCCAGACATTTTTAGAAAGAGTTAAAGTGATAGAAAAAGGATAACAAGTTTGTCAGAGCTTTTAGAAAGACAGAGAAAAAAAAACTTTTTAAACTTTTAAGAACTTTTTAGAAAGTTAGAAGTACTTTTCAGCACTTAGAAAAGAGTGAAAAGAGGAAATGCAAAACTTTTTAGATATGTGTACACACACTGAACTTGTTTTGTATATTTTTCTCTTATGAAAAGTAAAATGACAAGAGTGGTAAGTAGTCTCAAAGCACTTATCCCACCGCTGCACAACCAATGTAGGAGGCTGGACTGGCTTGTAGTGAGTACCTAGGGGTACTTGCACCTTGCACCAGGCCCAGTTATCCCTTATTAGTGTATAGGGTGTCTAGCCGCTTAGGCTGATAGATAATGGTAGCTTAGCAGAGCAGCTTAGGCTGAACTAGGAGACGAGTGAAGCTTCTACAGTACCACTAGTGTCATATGCACAATATCATAAGAAAACACAATACACAGATATACTAAAAATAAAGGTACTTTATTTTTATGACAATATGCCAAAGTATCTCAGAGTGTACCCTCAGTATGAGGATAGCAAATATACACAAGATATATGTACACAATACCAAAATATGCAGTAATAGTATTAGAAAACAGTGCAAACAATGTATAGTTACAATAGGATGCAATGGGGACACATAGGGGCAACACAAACCATATACTCCAAAAGTGGAATGCGAACCACGAATGGACCCCAAACCTATGTGACCTTGTAGAGGGTCGCTGGGACTATTAGAAAATAGTAAGGGTTAGAAAAATAGCCCACCCCAAGACCCTGAAAAGTGAGTGCAAAGTGCACTAAAGTTCCCCAAAGGACATAGAAGTCGTGATAGGGGAATTCTGCAGGAAAGACACAAATCAGCAATGCAACAATGATGGATTTCCAAACGAGGGTACCTGTGGAACAAGGGGACCAAGTCCAAAAGTCACAAGCAAGTCGGAGATGGGCAGATGCCCAGGAAATGCCAGCTGTGGGTGCAAAGAAGCTGCTACTGGACAGTAGAAGCTGGAGATTCTCCAGGAACGACAAGGGCTAGGAACTTCCCCTTTGGAGGACGGATCCCCCACGCCGTGGAGAGTCGTGCACAAGTGTTTTCCTGAAGAAAGACCGCCAACAAGCTTTGCTAGCTGCAAATCGTGTGGTTAGGGTTTTTGGGTGCTGCTGTGGCCCAGGAGGGACCAGGATGTCGCCAATTGCGTCTGGGGACAGAGGGGCGTCGAGCAAGACAAGGAGCCCTCTCAGCAGCAGGCAGCACCCGTGTAAGTGCCAGAAACAGGCACTGCGAGGTTGCGTGAAACGGTGCTCACCCGAAGTCGCACAAAGGAGTCCCACGTCGCCGGAGAACAACTTAGGAGGTCGTGCAATGCAGGTTAGAGTGCCGTGGACCCAGGCTGGACTGTGCACAAAGGATTTCCGCCGGAAGTGCACGGAGGCCGGAGTAGCGGCAAAAGTCGTGGTTCCCAGCAATGCAGTCTGGTGTGGGGAGGCAAGGACTTACCTCCACCAAACTTGGACTGAATAGTCACTGGACTGGGGGAGTCACTTGGACAGAGTTGCTGTATTCAAGGGACCTCGCTCGTCGTGCTGAGAGGAGACCCAGGGTACCGGTGATGCAGTTCTTTGGTGCCTGCGGTTGCAGGGGGACGATTCCGTCGACCCACGGGAGATTTCTTCGGAGCTTCTAGTGCAGAGAGGAGGCAGACTACCCCCACAGCATGCATCACCAGGAAAACAGTCGAGAAGGCGGCAGGATCAGCGTTACAGAGTTGCAGTAGTCATCTTTGCTACTTTGTTGCAGTTTTGCAGGCTTCCAGCGCCGTCAGCAGTCGATTCCTTGGCAGAAGGTGAAGAGAGAGATGCAGAGGAACTCGGATGAGCTCTTGCATTCGTTATCTAAGGAATCCCAAGAGACAGAGACCCTAAATAGCCAGAAAAGAGGGTTTGGCTACCTAGGAGAGAGGATAGGCTAGCAACACCTGAAGGAGCCTATCAGAAGGAGTCTCTGATGTCACCTGATGGCACTGGCCACTCAGAGCAGTCCAGTGTGCCAGGAGCACCTCTGTTTCCAAGATGGCAGAGGTCTGGAGCACATTGGAGAAGCTCTGGGCACCTCCCAGGGGAGGTATAGGTCAGGGGAGTGGTCACTCCCCTTTCCTTTGTCCAGTTTCGCGCCAGAGCAGGGCTAAGGGGTCCCTGAACCGGTGTAGACTGGCTTATGCAGAAATGGGCACCAAATGTGCCCATGAAAGCATTTCCAGAGGCTGGGGGAGGCTACTCCTCCCCTGCCTTCACACCATTTAGCAAAGGGAGAGGGTGTAACACCCTCTCTCAGAGGAAGTCCTTTGTTCTGCCATCCTGGGCCAGGCCTGGCTGGACCCCAGGAGGGCAGAAGCCTGTCTGAGGGGTTGGCAGCAGCAGCAGCTGCAGTGAAACCCCTGAAAAGGCAGTTTGGCAGTACCAGGGTCTGTGCTACAGACCACTGGGATCATGGGATTGTGCCAACTATGCCAGGATGGCATAGAGGGGGCAATTCCATGATCATAGGCATGTTACATGGCCATATTCGGAGTTACCATTGTGAAGCTACATATAGGTAGTGACCTATGTGTAGTGCACGCGTGTAATGGTGTCCCCGCACTCACAAAGTCCGGGGAATTGGCCCTGAACAATGTGGGGGCACCTTGGCTAGTGCCAGGGTGCCCTCACACTAAGTAACTTTGCCCTTAACCTTTACCAGGTAAAGGTTAGACATATAGGTGACTTATAAGTTACTTAAGTGCAGTGTAAAATGGCTGTGAAATAACGTGGACGTTATTTCACTCAGGCTGCAGTGGCAGGCCTGTGTAAGAATTGTCAGAGCTCCCTATGGGTGGCAAAAGAAATGCTGCAGCCCATAGGGATCTCCTGGAACCCCAATACCCTGGGTACCTCAGTACCATATACTAGGGAATTATAAGGGTGTTCCAGTAAGCCAATGTAAATTGGTAAAATTGGTCACTAGCCTGTTAGTGACAATTTGAAAGAAATGAGAGAGCATAACCACTGAGGTTCTGATTAGCAGAGCCTCAGTGAGACAGTTAGTCACTACACAGGTAACACATTCAGGCACACTTATGAGCACTGGGGCCCTGGCTGACAGGGTCCCAGTGACACATACAACTAAAACAACATATATACAGTGAAAAATGGGGGTAACATGCGAGGCAAGATGGTACTTTCCTACACCGGAGCTCACCCGAAGTCACAAAAGGAGATCCCACGACGCCGGAGGACAACTCAGGAGGTGTGCACTGCAGGTTAGAGTGTCGGGGACCCAGGCTTGGCTGTGCACAAAGGAAATCCTGGAAGAGTGCACAGGAGCCGGAGCAGCTGCAAATCACGCGGTACCCAGCAATGCAGTCTAGCGTGGGGAGGCAAGGACTTACCTCCACCAAACTTGGACTGAAGAGTCATTGGACTGTGGGAGTCACTTGGACAGAGTTGCTGAGTTCCAGAGACCAACCTCGTCGTGCTGAGAGGGGACCCAGAGGACCGGTGATGCAGTTCTTTTGGGGCCTGTGGTTGCAGGGGGAGGATTCCGTCGTCCCACAGGAAATTTCTTCAGAGCTCCTAGTGCAGAGAGGAGGCAGACTACCCCCACAGCATGCATCACCAGGAAAATAGTCGAGAAGGCAGCAGGATCAGCGATACAAGGTTGCAGTAGTCGTCTTTGCTACTTTGTTGCGGTTTTGCAGGCGTCCTGAGCAGTCAGCCGTCGATCCTTTGGCAGAAGGTGAAGAGAGAGATGCAGAGGAACTCTGATGAGCTCTTGCATTCGTTATCTAAAGAATTCCCCAAAGCAGAGACCCTAAATAGCCAGAAAAGGAGGTTTGGCTACTTAGGAAGGAGGATAGGCTAGCAACACAGGTAAGAGCCTATCAGGAGGAGTCTCTGACGTCACCTGCTGGCCCTGGCCACTCAGAGCAGTCCAGTGTGCCAGCAGCACCTCTGTTTCCAGGATGGCAGAGGTCTGGAGCACACTGGAGGAGCTCTGGGCACCTCCCCTGGGAGGTGCAGGTCAGGGGAGTGGTCACTCCCCTTTCCTTTGTCCAGTTTTGTGCCAGAGCAGGGCTGGGGGATCCCTCAACCGGTGTAGACTGGCTTATGCAGAGATGGGCACCATCTGTGCCCATCAAAGCATTTCCAGAGGCTGGGGGAGGCTACTCCTCCCCAGCCCTGACACCTTTTTCCAAAGGGAGAGGGTGTAACACCCTCTCTCTGAGGAAGTCCTTTGTTCTGCCTTCCTGGGCCACGCCTGGCTGGACCCCAGGAGGGCAGAAACCTGTCTGAGGGGTTGGCAGCAGCAGCAGCTGCAGTGAAAACCCGGTAAAGGTAGTTTGGCAGTACCCGGGTCTGTGCTAGAGACTCGGGGGATCATGGAATTGTCTCCCCAATGCCAGAATGGCATTGGGGTGACAATTCCATGATCTTAGACATGTTACATGGCCATGTTCAGAGATACCATGGTGACGCTGTACATAGGTAGTGACCTATGTACAGTGCACATGTGTAATGGTGTCCCCGCACTCACAAAGTCCGGGGAATTTGCCCTGAACGATGTGGGGGCACCTTGGCTAGTGCCAGGGTGCCCACATACTAAGTAACTTAGCACCCAATCTTTACCAGGTAAAGGTTAGACATATAGGTGACTTATAAGTTACTTAAGTGCAGTGGTAAATGGCTGTGAAATAACGTGGACGTTATTTCACTCAGGCTGCAGTGGCAGGCCTGTGTAAGAATTGTCAGAGCTCCCTATGGGTGGCAAAAGAAATGCTGCAGCCCATAGGGATCTCCTGGAACCCCAATACCCTGGGTACCTCAGTACTATATACTAGGGAATTATAAGGGTGTTCCAGTATGCCAATGTAAATTGGTGAAATTGGTCACTAGCCTGTTAGTGACAATTTAGAAAGCAGAGAGAGCATAACCACTGAGGTTCTGGTTAGCAGAGCCTCAGTGAGACAGTTAGTCATTACACAGGGAACACATACAGGGCACACTTATGAGCACTGGGGCCCTGGCTGGCAGGGTCCCAGTGACACATACACTAAAACAACATATATACAGTGAAATATGGGGGTAACATGCCAGGCAAGATGGTACTTTCCTACAGTCGCCCCCCCCCCTTTTTGTGGTCTCCCTGTTCTTTTGTGCATTAGCATCATCAAGCGGAAGAGCAGTGGCACCGGAGCAGCAGTGGGCTGCATCCCACATGGCCATGGAGGGCCACACTATGGACTCGGACTTCACCAGTGGGACGGAGGGTGAGGGGAACTCCACGGCGGGGACAGGAGCTGAGACCAGTGACACGGACACGTCCTCTGATTGGAGCTCCCTTGTGGTGGCGGCAACATCTGTGCCACCCCCATCTACAGGTACAGCAGCCACCTCCCCTTCCAGCACCGCACTCCCAGCAGCCCCCCAGCCTTCGCCCCGCGCCCGCTCACCCGGGAGGGTGGGCATCACCTTCGCCCCAGGCACCTCAGGCCCTGCCCCAATCACCCCTGCTGCCCTCAGTGAGGAGGCCATGGACCTCCTCAGGTCCCTCACTGTTGGGCAGTCTACCATTTTGAATGCCATCCAGGGTGTAGAAAGGCAGTTGCAACAAACAAATGCATTCCTGGAGGGCATTCATTCTGGTCAGGCGTCCCTTTCAGCAAGCTTTTCAGACTCTGGCCTCAGCACTGATGGCAGCCATTGTCCCTGTGTCTAGCCTCCCCCCTCCAACTTCCTCCACCCGACCCAATCTTCTCTACCTCAGCCTATCCCAAGCACACCTACAGACCAGCATGCACACATGTCAACACACAAAGGAAGATCAGGCAAACATAAGCACCACACATCCCACAGGCACTCACGCAAGCATCGGACACATGCAGATACACCAACATCGACTGCCTCCACTGTGTCCCCCTCCTCCTCGTCTCCCTCCTCCCTCCCAGTCTCGTCTACACTCACACCTGCATGCACTACCTCTACAGCCACTACGTCCCTCTCCAGCACACCCACCACCACACCCCACTCACGTGCAGTCACCACCCCCACTACCATTCACACGTCCCCTGTGTCCTCTCCCAGTGTGTCTGTGACGCCCCTCCCAAGATACACAAACGCAGGCACACACCCACCCAACAGCCATCCACCTCACGACAGCCTCCAGCGCATGCACCTTCACCCAAAGTCAGCAAACGAACACCTCCTACAACCACAACCTCTTCCTCCACTCCCAAACCCACTCCAGCTACCCGTCCCAGTGTCTCTAAAAAACTTTTCCTGTCCAACCTTGACCTCTTTCCCACACCTCCCCCACCCCGTTCGTCTCCTTGGTCTCAAACTAGCACCTCAGCCACAACATCTCCGGGACAGTGGTGCCTGTAGTCACCGGAATCTGGAGTGCACCGGCCACCAGGGCAGCCAGTGTGGCACGGAGCCACAGCACAAACAGTCCCCCACCTGTGAAGCATCAGAAGTTGGCTAGTGCCCGGCGGGAGAGGGGGAAGACTCCAGCCAACAAAGCCGCTCCCAGGGGTGCCGGTGGGAGTGTGAAGTCAGCTGTGACACCATCCAAGGAAGGGACACAAGAAACCCGGCAAGTCTGGGAAGAGCAGCACGGCGGAGAAGACCGCCATCATCCCCGCTGCCCAGGAGGCCACCTCCAGCACCAGCCTGTAGGAGGCTGGACTGGCTTGTAGTGAGTACCAAGGGGTACTTACACCTTGCACCAGGCCCAGGTATCCCTTATTAGTGTATAGGGTGTCTAGCAGCATAGGCTGATAGATAATGGTAGCTTAGCAGAGCAGCTTAGGCTGAACTAGGAGACGAGTGAAGCTCCTACAGTACCACTAGTGTCACTTGCACAATATCCTAAGAAAACACAATACACAGATATACTAAAAATAAAGGTACTTTATTTTTATCACAATATGCCAAAGTATCTCAGTGAGTACCCTCAGTATGAGGATAGCAAATATACACAAGATATATGTACACAATACCAAAAATATGCAGTATAGTCTTAGAAAACAGTGCAAACAATGTATAGTTACAGTAGGATGCAATGGGGACACATAGGGATAGGGGCAACACAAACCATATACTCAAAAGTGGAATGCGAACCACTAATGGACCTCAAACCTATGTGACCTTGTAGAGGGTCGGTGGGACTGTAAGAAAACAGTGAGGGTTAGAAAAATAGCCCACCCCAAGACCCTGAAAAGTGAGTGCAAAGTGCACTAAAGTTCCCCAAAGAGCACAGAAGTTGTGATAGGGGAATTCTGCAGGAAAGACCAAAACCAGCAATGCAACAATGATGGATTTCTAAACGAGGGTACCTGTGGAACAAGGGGACCAAGTCCAAAAGTCACGACCAAGTTGAGAGTGGGCAGATGCCCAGGAAATGCCAGCTGTGGGTGCAAAGAAGCTGCTACTAGGCAGTAGAAGCTGAGGATTCTGCAGGAACGACAAGGGCTAGAAACTTCCCCTTTGGAGGATGGATGTCCCACGTCGTGAAGAGTTGTGCAGAAGTGTTTTCCTGAAGAAAGACCGCAAACAAGCCTTGCTAGCTGCAAATGGTGCAGTTAGGGTTTTTGGGTGCTGCTGTGGCCCAGGAGGGACCAGGATGTCGCCAATTGCGCCAGGGGACAGAAGGGGTGCCCAGCAAGACAAGGAGCCCTCTCAGAAGCAGGCAGCACCCACAGAAGGGCCGGAACAGGCACTACAAAGAGAAGTGAAATGTTGCTCACCCGAAGTTGCACAAAGGAGTCCCACGCCGCCGGAGGACAACTTAGGAGGTCGTGCAATGCAGGTTAGAGTGCCGTGGACCCAGGCTTGGCTGTGCACAAAGGATTTCCACTGGAAGTGCACAGAGGCCGGAGTAGGTGCAAAAGACGCAGTTCCCAGCAATGCAGTCTGGCGTGGGGAGGCAAGGACTTACCTCCACCAAACTTGGACTGAAGAGTCACTGGACTGTGGGAGTCACTTGGACAGAGTTGTTGGATTCAAGGGACCTCGCTCGTCGTGCTAAGAGGAGACCCAGGGGACCGGTGATGCAGTTCTTTGGTGCCTGCGGTAGCAGGGGGAAGATTCAGTTGACCCACTGGAGATTTGTTCAGAGCTTCTAGTGCAGAGAGGAGGCAGACTACCCCCACAGCATGCACCACCAGGAAAACAGTCGAGAAGGCGGCAGGATCAGCGTTACAGAGTTGCAGTAGTCGTCTTCGCTACTTTGTTGCAGTTTTGCAGGCTTCCAGCGCGGTCAGCAGTCGATTCCTTGGCAGAAGGTGAAGAGAGAGATGCAGAGGAACTCTGATGAGCTCTTGCATTCGTTATCTAAGGAATTCCCCAAAGCAGAGACCCTAAATAGCCAGAAAAGAGGGTTTGGCTACTTAGGAGAGAGGATAGGCTAGCAACACCTGAAGGAGCCTATCAGAAGGAGTCTCTGATGTCACCTGCTGGCCCTGGCCACTCAGAGCAGTCCAGTGTGCCAGCAGCACCTCTGTTTCCAAGATGGCAGAGGTCTGGAGCACACTGGAGGAGCTCTGGGCACCTCCCAGGGGAGGTGCAGGTCAGGGGAGTGGTCACTCCCCTTTCCTTTGTCCAGTTTCGCGCCAGAGCAGGGCTGAGGGGTCCCTGAACCGGTGTAGACTGGCTTATGCAGAAATGGGCACCATCTGTGCCCATGAAAGCATTTCCAGAGGCTGGGGGAGGCTACTCCTCCCCTGCCTTAACACCTTTTTCCAAAGGGAGAGGGTGTAACACCCTTTTTTCTTTTATAACTTTATTTCGGCTACAAGCCATAAAAGTAAACAATACAAAACATTACATGATTAGGGGTCATATCAGTTAACAATTGTAAGGATATATGGATTACATTATTTTTATAATTTTTACGATATCCCAAAAGATATAAAAATAGGTCATTATAATTTGGCTCCAATCAATTAAAACTTATCAAACTAAATAAATATAATCTAAAACCAAATTATTAAAAACACATGCTTATAAAAATTCTCTAGTTCATATCTCCCCTATGTTCTACAAGTATCTCACCGCTGAGGAACCAATTTTATCATTTATCTCAGTTGTCTGGTATAAAGGGAGAAAATTCCATAATTGAGACTTTAGCTTCATCCAGTTAAGACCTGGTATATAAAATAAATATAATCTAAAAACAATTTGTAACACCCTCTCTCTGAGGAAGTCCTTTGTTCTGCCTTCCTGGGCCAAGCCTGGCTGGACCCCAGGAGGGCAGAAACCTGTCTGAGGGGTTGGCAGCAGGAGCAGCTGCAGTGAAACCCCTGAAAAGGCAGTTTGGCAGTACCTGGGTCTGTGCTACAGACTCGTGGGATCATGGGATTGTGCCAACAATGCCAGGATGGCATAGAGGGGGCAATTCCATGATCTTAGACATGTTACATGGCCATATTCGGAGTTACCATTGTGAAGCTACACATAGGTAGTGACCTATGTGTAGTGCACGCGTGTAATGGTGTCCCCGCACTCACAAAGTCCGGGGAATTTGCCCTGAACTATGTGGGGGCACCTTGGCTAGTGCCAGGGTGCCCACACACTAAGTAACTTTGCACCTAACCTTTACAGGTAAAGGTTAGACATATAGGTGATTTATAAGTTACTTAAGTGCAGTGGTAATTGGCTGTGAAATAACGTGGACGTTATTTCACTCAGGCTGCAGTGGCAGGCCTGTGTAAGAATTGTCAGAGCTCCCTATGGGTGGCAAAAGAAATGCTGCAGCCCATAGGGATCTCCTGGAACCCCAATACCCTGGGTACCTCAGTACCATATACTAGGGAATTATAAGGGTGTTCCAGTATGCCAATGTGAATTGGTGAAATTGGTCACTAGCCTGTTAGTGACAATTTGAAAAGAAATAAGAGAGCATAACCACTGAGGTTCTGGATAGCAGAGCCTCAGTGAGACAGTTAGTCATAACACAGGTAACACATTCAGGCACACTTATGAGCACTGGGGCCCTGGCTGGCAGGGTCCCAGTGACACATATAACTAAAACAACATATATACAGTGAAAAATGGGGGTAACATGCCAGGCAAGATGGTACTTTCCTACACAGCCCAGCTGCCCAGGACAGGCCCGCCAGCACCAGCCCAGCTGCCCAGGACAGGCCCGCCAGCACAAGCCCAGCTGCCCAGGACAGGGCCGCCAGCACAAGCCCAGCTGCCCAGGACATGACCGCCAGCACAAGCCAGGCTGCCCAGGACAGGCCCCCCAGCACAAGCCCACCTGCCCTGGAGGGGCCCGCCAGCACAAGCCCAGCTGCCCAGGACAGGCCCGCCAGTACAAGCCCAGCTGCCCAGTCAGGCCCACCAGCACAAGCCCAGCTGCCCAGGAGGGGGCGGCCAGCACAAGCCCACCTGCCCAGGAGGCCACCGCCAGCACAAGCCCCGCTGGGCCATGAAGGACAGCCAGCAAAAGCCCCGCTGGGCCATGAAGGTCCGCCAGCAGCTGAGTCACTGCAATGGAGACCGCCGCCTCAAGCACTGCTGAACAGGGCACCACCACCTCAAGCACCGCTGAACAGGGCACCGCCGTCTCAAGCACCGCTGAACAGGGCACCGCCATCTCAAGCACCGCTGAACAGGGCACCGCCGTCTCAAGCACTGCTGAACAGGGCACCCCCGTCTCAAGCACCGCTGAACAGTGCACCGCCATCTCAAGCACCGCTGCACAGGGCACTGCCGTCTCAAGCACCGCTGAACAGGGCACCGCCATCTCAAGCACCGCTGAACAGGGCACCGCCGTCTCAAGCACCGCTGAACAGGGCACCGCCATCTCAAACACCGCTGAACAGGGCACCGCTGTCTCAAGCACCGCTGGCCCATGAGCGGCAAGGGCACTGACGCAACTGAGTCTGTCACGGGGTGAATGATGCACGATGGGCATAGAGCCCCCTCCAGAACCAGTGGAGACTGTCATCCACTACCTCTGTCCTTGGCAGGATGAAGCACTCTGGGCACCATGCCCCCTCCAGAATCAGTGGAGAGATCCATCCACTACCTCTGTCCTTAGCAGGATGAAGCACTCTGGGCATCATGCCCCCTCCAGAACCAGTGGAGACTGTCATCCACTTGAGAAACTGTAGCTTTGCACTCCCCAGGGTTGAACAGTGGGCAAACCACCCACTTGGGAGACTTGAGAGACTGTGGCTTTGCACTCCCCAGGATTGAACAGTGTGCAAACCACCCACTGTAGAGACTTGAGAGACTGTGGCTTTGCACTCCCCAGGATGGAACAGTGGGCATGTGGCCCCCTCGTGGATTTGGCGTTGTGCACTCAAGCAGCTGAGGTGCCCCCCCTTTCCCTCCCCCTGAGGTGCCTTGCTCTCTGATGCCCTTGCAGTGTTCTCTCTGTCATGTTCGGGGATCTTGTGTGGGCCTCGCCCATACTGTGTGTTCCCAGTGTTCCACGGACTTTCTTAGAGCACTACCTGGACTACTATGCTTGGTATATATTTTGTACATGGTGTATATATATATTTCTGCCTACTTGCTTTTAATATATTATAATGGTTACACTCATTTTCTATTGTCTTTGCATTCTTATGGGGGGGTTTGGGGGTTGTAACTGTGATGTATTGATATACATTAGTATATGTGTTGTAGTGGGTGAGGGTGGGGGTGTTGCGTGTTGCGTGTGTGTGTCCCTGTTTTTTCCCTCCCCCCTCCCCTGTGTCGTAGGTGCAGTACTCACCATGGTCTTCGCCGCTGGCGTTCGTGCTCCTGGTACAGGAGCAGGAAGACTATTGCAGGGAGAATTTGGAGTTCCGGATCCATTGCGTCCTCATTCCTCGTGGGGTGTGTAGAGGTGAGCGTTTTTCCTTTGGGAATTCCTGTTTCCGCAGTGAATCCGCCCCAGAAAAGGTGGCGGATTGGCCTGTCATAATAGTGTGGGCGGTACATTGTCTCCCGTCTGTCTGGTGGTGGTGACCACCGCGCTGTTTGTTTGTACCGCCGTGGCAGTCGGAGTATTAAAGTGGCTGTCTTTGTTGGCGGTTTCCGCCACAGTAGTAATTCCAATTTTTTTACCACCGGCCTGTTGGCGGTCTTACCGCCGCTTTAACACTGACCGCCAGGGTTGTAATGACCACATAAGTGTCCTGGGTCAGTGCATGATTCCTTTGTCCTGAGGAATAGCAGCATCCCAAATGTGATGGCCCAAATACAGAGGCACAGGGTGTGCTTAATAGGTGAGCCCTGGTTCCCACCCAGTAGATGTTGGTGTATGGGTATGGTGTGGGTCATATAGGATAGTGTGTGGCTAAATGTTGTCCTTGAATATTTGCAGGTGACTCAGAAGAACGTTATAATGAGGCACATGGGCGAACCAGAAGAATCATTGATAGGACCTTTGGCGTCCTGAAGGCCAGGTTCTGGTGCCTCCATCTAACAGGTGGATCTCTGTGCTACTCACCCAAGAAGGCCTGCCAGATAGTGGTGGCATGATGCATGTTGCACAACCCAGCCCTCAGACGCCATGTCCCTTTTCTGCAGGAGGAGGAGACTGGAGATGCCCCTGTGGCAGCAGTAGACCCTGTGGACAGTGAGGATGAGGAGGCAGAGGATGAGGATGAGGACAACAGAACAACTGTAATCCGTCAGTGCTTCCAATGACACAGGTGAGACAGTGTAACTTTACATTTCAATGACTTTGGTTGTATTCTGTGTGGCAATGGCATGCTGATATTTCCCAATTCTATGCACTCTTACTGTTCCCTCTGGCAATTCATTTTGCAGATGTTGGTGATATGACAAATACTCCTTGTGTGATCACAACAGCCAGCTACAGGTCATTAACTCTATGCTCATTCTATGTACGGTTCATTTGCACTAGTTGTACCTGTTTCAATCAATACATATTTGAAATACATGACATACTCAAAATCTATTTTTGTCAAAGGGTGTTTATTGAAGTGCTAACATAAAGGGGGAAAGTGCAATAGGATGAGGTAATGATGGAGGAAAGTACAGGGTATTGTTCCAGTCTGTTTGTAGCACAGGTGCATTGTCCAAGGGGACACAGGAAGGGGAGCAATGGCAGTTCAAGGTGGACAGGGTGACTGAGTGGGACACAAGGGGGACAACCAGGAGAGTCTCATTTCCTGGTGGGGGTCTTGGCAAGTGTCACTGGCTTTTGTCTGGATTGCAGGGAATGTTTGTGGGGTGCTTCACCTTCTGCAGGGGGAGGGGTGCTGGTGGCCTGTGAGTCCTGTGGCGGGGCCTTCTTGCCACTAGGTGCAGCAGAAGTGGAAGGCTATTCAGATGCCTGGCTAGTGGCAGGGGCCCGCAGGTGTGAGACTGCCTCCCTCATAATGTTGGCCATGTCTGCCAGCACCCTTACTATGGAGATCAGGGTGTTGTTGATGGCCTGCAAGTCCTCCCTGATGCCCTGGTACTGTCCCTCCTGTAGCCACCTGTTCTCCTGCACGTTGTCCAGGATCTGGCCCATCGTGTCCTGGGAATGTTGGTAGGCTCCCAGGATCTTGGAGAGTGCCTCCTGGAGAGTCAGTTTCCTGGGCCTGTCCTCCACCTGGTGCACAGCAGTCCTCCCAGTGTCCCTGTTGGCCTGTGCCTCTGACCTCTGAACCATGTTCCCACTGCCACTGACCCCAGGTCCCTTCTTGTCTTGGGTGCGAGGTGTAGCCTGGGTCCCTGTACAGATGGGCACACTGCTAATTGACGTGTCCTGGAGATAGAGGTTTGGGTAAGCTGGGTGGGTGCTGTGGTTTTGGTTCCTGGTGGGGGAGGCTCTGTAGTGGTCTGTGACTGGGCTTGGTTAACTGGCTGTCCAGTTGTCACTGACGGGCCAGGTAGATCGTCCAGATCCTGATGTCCAGAGTTGCTGTCATCACTGTGGACCTCTTCTGTTGGGGGACTGGATAGTGCCGGCACCTCCTCTCCGGTGGCATTGGCTGGGTTACCTGTGGGGATGTAAATGATGTGTTATGGTTAATGTGTATGACATACTGTACATCCCTGGCTTCCCCTCTATGGTTGGTGTTGCCTTGACAGCTTTTGTGTATGTTGGTGTATGGTGGGATTATTAGTTCTCTCTGCTATGCATGCTTTAGTGAAGAGTGCCCATGCAGGGCTGTGAGGGGTGTCCATGCATTGGTACAGCATGCAGGGCTTGGCATTGGGATTGAAGAGATGCAATGGTGGAGTGTGTGGGATGGAGTGGAGTGATGGGAGTGAGGGTTAGGGTATGTGATGGCATGCAGGTATGGGGGTGATAATTGTTGAAAGTTGACTTACCAGAGTCCAGTCCTCCTCCTACTCCGGCCAGGCCCTCAGGATGCAGTATTGCCAAGACTTGCTCCTCCCATGCTGTGAGTTGTGGGGGAGAAGGTGGGGGTCCACTGCCAGTCCTCTGGATAGCGAGTTGGTGTCTTGCTGCTATGGAACGTACCATCCCCCATAGGTCGTTCCACTTCTTCCTGATGTCGTCCCTTGTTCTTGGGTGCTGTCCCACGGCGTTCACCCTGTCCACGATTCTCCGCCATAGCTCCATCTTCCTTGCAATGGATATCTGCTGCACCTGTGCTCCAAATAGCTGTGGCTCTACCTTGACAATTTCCTCCACCATGACCCTTAACTCCTCCTCTGCGAAACAGGGGTGTCTTTGTGGTGCCATGGGTGTTATGTGAGGTGTGTTGGTGAGGTGTGTTGGTGAGGGTGTGTTGGGTAATGTTTTGGGGTGTGTGATATGTAGTGTGTGAGTGGTGTGTGGCTCTAGTTGGCTAAGTGGTCTTGGTGTCAATCTCGTTCCAATGAATTGTAATCGTAAAGGGTTGTGGGTAATGTGAGTGTGTGTTTTATAGTGGTGTGGGTGTGTGGGTGTGGTGTGTGTATGGGTGTCAGGTGTGTGTTGTTTGAATTGTCTAATGAGGTGTTGTTTTGTCTGTGGGTGTCCATTGTGGGCGCAGCAGTATGTACCACGGTTGAATGTCCGCTGTGATGATTCGTGGGTCATAATGTGGTGGGCGTTGTTCTGTTGGCGTAACGCTGTGGGTTTTGTTACCGCCGCTTTATTACTGACCTTTGGTCTGGAGGATTTGTGTATGTGGCTGAATTCTGTCAGATTGGTGTGTGTGTGTGTCATAATATGGTGAACAGATATCCGCCGCCACCGTGGTAAGTTGGCGGCCGTCAGCGTGGCAGTAAGCAGGATTTCCTGCCAATGTCATGATGAGGGCCTTGGTCTTTCTGTGCGTAATTAAGCACCATAGGAATCACTGGAAAGCCACATATAAAAATGTATATAAAATCACACAGGTAAGTTACCAGTCTGTTCCTTTGCAGGATGGTCGATGAGGATACAGTGGGCACATTGTGCCAGATGGAGAACCTCGGGCGGCTCCTGGTTCTGGCGGGGGCAGAGCTGGAAAGTCTCTTGGCACAGGCATAGGGCCAGCTGGAAAGGAGATGGTTTGCAGGTTTAAAGGTGGTGCCTTGGGGTCCCCTTGGGCTGTTGATTTCGCACTGGGTTAGGGACCATGGCACACAGCCAGTTCCGCAATGCAAGGCTAGGGGCGGCTGGATGCAGTACGAGTTGGAGGTCTTGGAAGCTGTGCGCACTGGAGCCCTTGGAGCTGGAGGTAAGTCTTCTTCTGGGGGCCTTGCAGGATGATGAAGCCAGTCCGGCGGGAGGTCCAGGGTGTTCCTGAAGTCGCTTGACTGGGGCTTCCTCCTGGTTCAGTTGCAGCTATGGGAGAGATGTTTTTTATGTTGTCCGAATTGGACTGACCGGTACCTAGTGGCACATGGCACAACTCAGCCATAGCAGGGTGCAGTGCCACCAAGGTTGGCACACTTGTAGAACTCATCCAGGCTGTCTTTAGTGTGTCATCCGGTCCAGCTGCGACTTCTGGTTATGGAGATCTCATCTAGTTGATGAAGTGACCCTCACCGGTTTGCTGGTTCTTTGCAGGTTCTTCGGTTTCTTGAGTGGAGCCTCCACTCAGGAGGGAGATCTTAGGCTATTTGTGAAGCCTGGAGGTCCACTGGGGCTTTAAAGGTCGGTCCAGTGGTCAGCTCCTCCGCAGCGGTGATTGTCGGGACTCTGGTGCAGCAAGCAGGGGTCTTGGAGCCTCTTCTGGTGTAGCAGGTCCTCTGTTCTCGTGCTGGCGGGCTCTTTGGTGCTGTCTTCTTTTCTTCCTGATGAATCTAGTTGCTTGGTCTAGGGGAGCCCAATAAATACTGAATGTAGTGGGTGTTTTAGGGGGAACCTGGTAGTGCCCAATGGGACACTTACCCTTGGGTGGCTACACTGTGTGTGTACATGATGAAGGAAAGCTGTATTTTCACGCCTCGTCAGGGGTGGTAAGCGCTATATAAATACGATTACAATTACAATTACAATTTTCAAATATGAAGCAGGATCCCGTATCATGATTTTTTTCTTAACCACCACCAGAAGTTTTGTCTTACATAAACTATTCACACTGTTGCTCATCTCTCCTTTGATCCTTTACAGGAATCCCTGGTCTTCTATAGAAAAGTAAAGTAGTGGAAGATGATAAGATGGAAGGCTGGTTGGACAAATAAATGGATTAATGAATGAAAGGGTGGATGGATGGATTAATACATGAATGTATGGATGAATGGATGGAAGGATGGATGGAGTGAAAGGGTGGAAGTATGGCCGGAAGGATGGATGGAGTGATGAAAGGGTGGATAGATGGAGGAAGGATGGACGGCCAGATAGATAAATAAATATATGGATGGAGTTGAAGGATGGGTGGATGGAGTCAAAGGGTGGATGGATGGCCGGATGAATGGATGGATGGGTGGATGGGTGGATGGCTGGAGTGATGACAGGGTGGATAGATGGTAAATGGATGGCCAGATGGATGGCCAGATAGATAATTGGATAGATGGATGGAGCTAAAGGATGGATGAATGGATGGATGGATAGATGGATTAACGGATTGATAAAAGGATAGATGGATGAGTTAAAGGATCGATGAAAGGATGGATGAAGGGGTTGAGGGATGGATGGATGGAGGGATAAAATAAGGAGCCCTAGAGGGCACGGTGCATTTGTGCATCAGTGGTATAGGATACATATACTAAACATAAGGAGCCCTGGAGGGGACACAGTGTATCTGTGCATCAGTAGAGGAGACATATATACTAAACATAAGGAGCCCTGGAGGGGACACGGTGCATCTGAACATCAGTATAGAAGACATATATACTAAACATAAGGAGCCCTAGAAGACACGGTGCATCTGTGCATCAGCAGAGGAGACACATATACTAAACATAAGGCGCCCTAGAAAGGACGCAGTGCGTCTGTGCATCAGTAGAGGAGACATATATACTAAACATATGGAGCCCTGGAGGGGACACGGTGCATCTGTGCATCAGCAGAGGAGACATATATACTAAACATAAGGAGCCCTGGAGGGGACACGGTGTATCTGTGCATCAGTAGAAGAGGAGACATATATACTAAACATAAGGAGCCCTGGAGGGGACACAGTGCATCTGAGCATCAGTAGAAGAGGAGACATATATACTAAACATAAGGAGCCCTGGAGGGGACACGGTGCATCTGTGCATCAGCAGAGGAGACATATATACTATACATAAGGAGCCCTAGAGCGGACACGGTGCATCTGTGCATCAGTAGAGGAGACATATATACCAAACATAAGGAGCCCTGGAGGGGACACAGTGTATCTGTGCATCAGTAGAGGAGACATATATACTAAACATAAGGAGCCCTAGAGCGGACACGGTGCATCTGTGCATCAGTAGAGGAGACATATATACTAAACATAAGGAGCCCTGGAGGGGACACTGTGCATCTGTGCATCAGCAGAGGAGACATATATACTAAACATAAGGAGCCCTGGAGGGGACACGGTGCATCTGTGCATCAGCAGAGGAGACATATATAGTAAACATAAGGAGCCCTGGAGGGGACACGGTGCATCTGTGCATCAGTGGACGAGACATATATACTAAACATAGAGAGCCCTGGAGGGGACACGGTGCATCTGTGCATCAGTGGACGAGACATATATACCAAACATAAGGAGCCCTGGAGGGGACACGGTGTATCTGTGCATCAGTAGAGGAGACATACATACTAAACATAAGGAGCCCTAGAGCGGACACGGTGCATCTGTGCATCAGCAGAGGAGACATATATACCAAACATAAGGAGCCCTAGAAGACACGGTGCATCTGTGCATCAGCAGAGGAGACATATATACTAAACATAAGGAGCCCTGGAGGGGACACAGTGCATCTGTGCATCAGTAGAAGAGGAGACATATATACTAAACATAAGGAGCCCTGGAGGGGACACAGTGCATCTGTGCATCAGTAGAAGAGGAGACATATATACTAAACATAAGGAGCCCTAGAGCGGACACGGTGCATCTGTGCATCAGCAGAGGAGACATATATACTAAACATAAGGAGACATGGAGGGGACACAGTGTATCTGTGCATCAGTAGAGGGGACATATATACTAAGGAGCCCTGGAGGGGACACGGTGCATCTGTGCATCAATAGAGGGGACATATATACTAAGGAGCACTGGAGGGGACACGGTGCATCTGTGCATCAGTAGAGGAGACATATATACTAAACATATGGAGCCCTGGAGGGGACACGGTGCATCTGTGCATCAATAGAGGAGACATATATACTAAACATAAGGAGCCCTGGAGGGGACACAGTGCATCTGTGCATCAGTAAAGGAGACATATATACTAAACATAAGGTGCCCTAGAGGGGACACGGTGCATCTGTGCATCAGTAAAGGAGACATATATACTAAACATATGGAGCCCTGGAGGGGACACGGTGCATCTGTGCATCAGTAGAGGAGACATATATACTAAACATAAGGAGCCCTGGAGGGGACCCATTCATCTGTGCATCAGCAGAGGAGACATATATACTAAACATAAGGAGTCCTAGAGCGGACACGGAGCATCTGTGCATCAGTAGAGGAGACATATATACTAAACATAAGGAGCCCTGGAGGGGACACGGTGCATCTGTGCATCAGCAGAGGAGACATATATACTAAACATAAGGAGCCCTGGAGGGGACACAGTGCATCTGTGCATCAGTAGAGGAGACATATATACTAAACATAGAGAGCCCTAGAGGGGACACGGTGCATCTGTGCATCAGTAGAGGAGACATATATACTAAACATAAGGAGCCCTGGAGGGGACACGGTGCATCTGTGCATCAGCAGAGGAGACATATATACTAAACATAAGGAGCCCTGGAGGGGACACGGTGCATCTGTGCATCAATAGAGGGGACATATATACTATGGAGCACTGGAGGGGACACGGTGCATCTGTGCATCAGTAGAGGAGACATATATACTAAACATAAGGAACCCTGGAGGGGACACGGTGCATCTGTGCATCAATAGAGGGGACATATATACTAAACATAAGGAGCCCTAGAGCGGACACGGTGCATCTGTGCACCAGTAGAGGAGACATATATACTAAACATAGAGAGCCCTAAAGGGGACACGGTGCATCTGTACATCAGTAGAGGAGACATATATACTAAACATAAGGAGCCCTAGAGCGGACACGGTGCATCTGTGCATCAGTAGAGGAGACATATATACTAAACATAAGGAGCCCTGGAGGGGACACGGTGCATCTGTGCATCAGCAGAGGAGACATATATACTAAACATAAGGAGCCCTGGAGGGGACACGGTGCATCTGTGCATCAATAGAGGGGACATATATACTAAGGAGCACTGGAGGGGACACGGTGCATCTGTGCATCAGTAGAGGAGACATATATACTAAACATAAGGAGCCCTAGAGCGGACACGGTGCATCTGTGCATCAGTAGAGGAGACATATATACCAAACATAAGGAGCCCTGGAGGGGACACAGTGTATCTGTGCATCAGTAGAGGAGACATATATACTAAACATAAGGAGCCCTAGAGCGGACACGGTGCATCTGTGCATCAGTAGAGGAGACATATATACTAAACATAAGGAGCCCTGGAGGGGACACGGTGCATCTGTGCATCAGCAGAGGAGACATATATACTAAACATAAGGAGCCCTGGAGGGGACACGGTGCATCTGTGCATCAGCAGAGGAGACATATATACTAAACATAAGGAGCCCTGGAGGGGACACGGTGCATCTGTGCATCAGTGGACGAGACATATATACTAAACATAGAGAGCCCTGGAGGGGACACGGTGCATCTGTGCATCAGTGGACGAGACATATATACCAAACATAAGGAGCCCTGGAGGGGACACGGTGTATCTGTGCATCAGTAGAGGAGACATATACACTAAACATAAGGAGCCCTAGAGCGGACACGGTGCATCTGTGCATCAGCAGAGGAGACATATATACCAAACATAAGGAGCCCTAGAAGACACGGTGCATCTGTGCATCAGCAGAGGAGACATATATACTAAACATAAGGAGCCCTGGAGGGGACACAGTGCATCTGTGCATCAGTAGAAGAGGAGACATATATACTAAACATAAGGAGCCCTAGAGCGGACACGGTGCATCTGTGCATCAGCAGAGGAGACATATATACTAAACATAAGGAGACATGGAGGGGACACAGTGTATCTGTGCATCAGTAGAGGAGACATATATACTAAACATAGAGAGCCCTGGAGGGGACACGGTGCATCTGTGCATCAGTAAACGAGACATATATACTTATGCTCATATTTATGAGGCCCTTGCGCCAGCATTGCTTCAGTTTTTCTGACACTCTGGCTACGCATCATGTTTCTGAGGCTGCGCAGTCCCCTTGCGTGGCGTTGAATAGTCTCATAGATATGGCGTAAGGCAGGGCAGCACCAGTCGCTGCGTTGCCTTCCTGTGCATCGGGGGCATTCCACGGGTGTTGTGGTTGTGTTTCCCCGCAACACCCATGGATTTTGGCACATCCGCAGATTTACAAGGCCATGTAACCTGGGGATGCGTCAAAACGTTATGCCCCTACTTGTGCCTTGGCTGGGCTGTTAGCCCGGTGCCAGCGCAGGAGGAAATGGCAGGAACACGCCATATGCCAGAGATACTTTTCATCCCAGCCTGTTCCCTTTGACACAGGGCAGCGGAGGAAGGTGACTTGTGCTGCCCTGCGCCAAAATCTCATAAATTTGGGCCTAAATGTAAGAAGACAGGGGTATCTGTGCATCCGTGGTGAATGGTATATGTGCACTAAATGTAAGGGGCCCTAGAAGAAACACTGGCGGTGATTCTAACGGCGGCGGGCGGCGGTCGCCGCCCGCCATGCGGTTACCGCCAAATGACCGCACCGCGGTCACAAGACCGCGGCGGCCATTCTGGCTTTCCCGCTGTGCTGGCGGGCGACCGCCAAAAGGCCGCCCGCCAGCACAGCGGGAAAGACCCAGCAACGATGAAGCCGGCTCCGAATGGAGCCGGCGGAGTTGCTGGAGTGCGACGGGTGCAGTAGCACCCGTCGCGAATTTCAGTGTCTGCTAGGCAGACACTGAAATTATTTTTGGGGCCCTCTTACGGGGGCCCCTGCAGTGCCCATGCCATTGGCATGGGCACTGCAGGGGCCCCCAGGGGCCCCGCGGCACCCCCTACCGCCATCCTGTTCCTGGCGGGAGTCCCGCCAGGAACAGGATGGCGGTAGGGGCCGCCGCCATGGAGGATTCTCAAGGGCAGCGGGAAACCGGCGGGAAACCGGCGGGAGACCGCCGGTTTCCTGCATCTGACTGCGGCCGAACCGCTGCGGTCAGAATGCGCTGCGGGGCACCGCCGGTCTGTCGGCGGTGCTCCTGCCGACCCTGGCCAGAATGACCCCCACTGTGTACATGTGCAGCACTAGTGAAGGGCATGTGTAGATATATGTATTAAATACAAGGGAGCATATTTACTAAAACTTGACGCAACACAGGGCAGCAAGCAAGAAAGGGAGAGGGCAGAAACGCCCCATAAGCACAGGCCCCCTTGCGCCAGGGTGCAAGGATGCCTGCATTGCAAGGAGAATTGCTTTTATTCAAGAGGGGCACCGTCCTGCACAAAACCAATCCAGAGAGGCTTTCCCTCTTTCTGAGGGGAAGTGGAGATGTTCCTCCTCCTAAGGCCATGCTCTGGGAGGCGTAGGCACTTCAGGCTATTTGCGTGAGGTCCATGGGTGGATGCGTGAGAGCATCCATGTTCCACCCTAGGGACTCCTCCCAGAATTAAATATAATGCAGCGCAAGCCACGCAAGGTGGCGTAACCCTCCCCTCGCAAGTAGCTGCGAGCCTTTTGTGTCATCAATCCACGCAAAGTGGTGCAACCAGGACGCAAAGTCTTAGTAAATGTTGCCCAAGGAGTCGACGGTGACGTCACCCGCCCTCCCCCTCCCGAAGCTGCCCTCGCAGAGCCCCCGCTCCTTTATGACGTGAGAATAGTGGTTACAGGTTGTTTTGGTGCTACGTCATCGCAGTAGATCACTGGATCCAGAATCCAGTCCCTCGCGCGACCTTAGAATACCTACAGGAATGGGCGGAAGGAGACAGAGCACAGGAGAGGGAAGGGGTACAGAAAGTGAAAGAAAGTAAAAGAAGAAAGAGAAAAGTACAGAGAACTCACGTGAGAGGGAAGAGAGGTAGATAAAGATGGGAACATGCGAGGGACTGAGGACAAGGAGAGGGAGGGAGTCACTGAGAGAGGGAGAAGGGAGATGCAGGGGTGAGGGGTGAGGGAGGGAGTCTCTGAGAGAGGGAGAAGAGAGAGGCGGGGAGAGGGAGGGAGCCACTGAGAGAGGGAGAAGAGAGAGGCGGTGTGAGAGCTACTGAGAGAGGGAGAAGGGAGAGAGAGGGAGGGAGCCACTGAGAGAGGGAGAAGAGAGAGTCGGGGAGAGGGAGGGAGTCACTGAGAGAGGAAGAAGGGAGAGGCGGGGAGAGGGAGGGAGCCATTGAGAGAGGGTGAAGAGAGAGAGGGAGTGAGCCACTGAGAGAGGGAGAAGAGAGACATGGGGAGAGGGGTGAGGGAGGGAGTCACTGAGAGAGGGAGAAGAGAGAGGCGGGGAAAGGGAGGGAGCCACTAAGAGAGGGATAAAAGACAGGCGGGAGAGGGAGGGAGGGAGTCACTGAGAGAGGGAGAAGAGAGAGGCGGGGAGAGGGAGGGAGGGAGCCAATGAGAGAGGCGGGGAGAGGGAGGGAGCCACTGAGAGAGGGAGAAAAGAGAGGTGGGGAGGGGGAGGGAGAGAGCCACTGAGAGAGGGAGAAGAGAGAGGCGGGGAGAGAGTGGGAGGGAGCCACTGAGAGAGGGAGAAGAGAGAGGCGGGGAGAGGGAGGGAGCCACTGAGAGAGGGAGAAGAGAGAGGTGGTGAGAGGGAGGGAGCCACTGAGAGAGGGAGAAGAGAGAGGCGGGGAAAGAGAGGGAGGGAGCCACTGAGAGAGTGAGAAGAGAGAGGCGGTGAGAGAGAGAGAGGGACCCACTGAGAGAGGGAGAAGAGAGAGACGGGAGAGGGAGGGAGGGAGCCACTGAGAGAGGGGGAACAGAGAGGTGGGGAGGGGGAGGGAGGGAGCCACTGAAAGAGGGCGAAGAGAGAGGTGGGGACAGGGAGGGAGGGAGCCACTGAGAGAGGGAGAAGAGAGAGGAGGGGAGAGGGAGGGAGCCACTGAGAGAGGGGGAAGAGAGAGGTGGCAAGAGGGAGGGAGCCACTGAGAGAGGGAGAAGAGAGAGAGGGAGGGAGCCACTGAGAGAGGGAGAAGAGAGAGGTGGGAGAGGGAGGGAGCCACTAAGAGAGGGAGAAGGGAGAGGTGGGTGAGGAAGGGAGCCACTGAGAGAGAGAGAAGAGAGCGAGGGAGGGAGCCACTGAGAGGGGGAGAAGAGAGAGGCGAGGAGGGAAGGAGCCACTAAGAGAGGGAGAAGAGAGAGGTGGGGGGAGGGAGGGAGTCACTGAGAGAGGGAGAAGAGAGAGATGGAGGGAGCCACTGAGAGAGGGAGAAGAGACAGGCGGGGGGAGGGAGGGAGTCACTGAGAGAGGGAGAAGAGAGTGACGGGGAGAGGGAAGAGAGAGGGAGCCACTGAAAGAGGGAGAAGAGAGAGGTGGGTAGAGGGGGGTGGGGGGGAGCCACTGAGAGAGGGAGAAGAGAGAGGTGGGGATAGGGAAGAGGGAGGGAGCCACTGAGAGAGGGAGAAGAGAGAGGCGGGGTTAGGGAAGGAGCCACTGAGAGAGGGAGAAGAGAGTGAGGGAGGGAGCCACTGAGAGAGGGAGAAGAGAGAGGTGGGGAGAGAAGAGGGAGGGAACCACTGAGAGAGGCAGAGGAGAGAGGCGGGGAGAGGGAGGGAGCCACTGAGAGAGGGAGAAGAGAGAGAGGGAGGGAGCCACTGAGAGAGGGAGAAGAGAGAGGCGGGCAGAGGGAGGGAGCCACTGAGAGAGGGAGAAGAGAGAGAGGGAGGGAGTCACTGAGAGAGGGAGAAGAGAGGCGGGGAGAGGGGTGAGGGAGGGAGTCACTGAGAGAGGGAGAAGAGAGAGGCGGGGAGAAGGAGGGAGCCACTGAGAGAGGGAGAAGAGAGAGGCAGGGGGAGGGAAGGAGCCACTGAGAGAGGGAGAAGAGAGAGAGGGAGGGAGCCACTGAGAGAGGGAGAAGAGAGAGGTGGTGAGAGGGAGGGAGCCACTGAGAGAGGGAGAAGAGAGAGGCGGGGAGAGGGAGGGAGTCACTGAGAGAGGGAGAAGGGAGAGGCGGGGAGAGGGGTGAGGGGTGAGGGAGGGAGTCACTGAGAGAGGGAGAAGAGAGAGGCGGGGAGAGGGAGGGAGCCACTGAGAGAGGGAGAAAAGAGAGGCGGGGAGAGGGAGGGAGGGAGCCACTGAGAGAGGGAGAAGAGAGAGGCGGTGAGAGGGAGGGAGTCACTGAGAGAGGGAGAAGAGAGAGGTGGGGAGAGGGAGGGATCCACTGAGAGAGGGAGAAGAGAGCGGGGGAGGGAGCCACTGAGAGAGGCGGGGAGAGGGAGGGAGTCACTGAGAGAGGGAGAAGGGAGAGGGGTGAGGGAGGGAGTCACTGAGAGAGACGGGGAGGGAGCCACTGAGAGAGGGAGAAAAGAGAGGCGGGTAGAGGGAGGGAGGGAGCCACTGAGAGAGGGAGAAGAGAGAGGCGGTGAGAGGGAGGGAGTCACTGAGAGAGGGAGAAGAGAGAGGTGGGGAGAGGGAGGGGGGGAGCCACTGAGAGAGGGAGAAGAGAGAGGCGGGGAGAGGGAGGGGGCCACTGAGAGAGGGAGAAAAGAGAGCGGGGAGAGGGAGAGAGCCACTGAGAGAGGGAGAAAAGAGAGCGAGGAGAGGGAGGGAGCCACTGAGAGAGGGAGAAAAGAGAGGTGGGGAGAGGGAGGGAGGGAGCCACTGAGAGAGGGAGAAGAGAGAGGCGGTGAGAGGGTGGGAGTCACTGAGAGAGGGTGAAAAGAGAGCGGGGAGAGGGAGAGAGGGAGAAGAGAGAGGCGGGGAGAGGGAGGGAGCCACTGAGAGAGGGAAAAGAGAGAGGTGGGGAGAGGGAAGAGGGAGGGAGTCACTGAGAGAGGGAGAAGAGAGAGAGGGAGGGAGCCACTGAGAGAGGGAGAAGAGAGAGGTGGGGAGAGGGAGGGAGCCACTGAAAGACGGAGAAGAGAGAGGCGGGGAGAGGGGAGAGGGAGGAAGCCACTGAGAGAGGGAGAAGAGAGAGGCGGGGAGAGGGAAGAGGGAGGGAGCCACTGAGAGAGGGAGAAGAGAGAGGCGGGAGAGGGGTGAGGGAGGGAGCCACTGCAGAGGGAGAAGAGAGAGGCGGGAGAGGGAGGGAACCACTGAGAGAGGGAGAAGAGAGAGGCGGGAGAGGGGTGAGGGAGGGAGCCACTGCAGAGGGAGAAGAGAGAGGCGGGAGAGGGAGGGAACCACTGAGAGAGGGAGAAGAGAGAGGTGGGGAGAGGGAAGAGGGAGGGAGCCACTGAGAGAGGCAGAAGAGAGAGGCGGGGAGAGGGAGCCACTGTGAGAGGGAGAAGAGGGAGAGGGAGGGAGCCACTGAGAGAGGGAGAAGAGAGAGGCGGGGAGAGGAAGGGAGCCACTGAGAGAGGGAGAAGAGAGAGGCAGGGAGAGGGAGGGAGCCACTGAGAGAGGGAGAAGAGAGAGGCGGGGAGAGGGAGAGAGGGAGTCACTGAGAGAGGGAGAAGAGAGAGGTGGTGAGAGGGAGGGAGTCACTGAGAGAGGGAGAAGAGAGAGGGGGCAGAGGGAGGGAGTCACTGAGAGAGGGGGAGGGAGGGAGTCACTGAGAGAGGGAGAAGAGAGAGAGGGAGGGAGCCACTGAGAGAGGGAGAAGAGAGAGAGAGAGGGAGCCACTGAGAGAGGGAGAAGAGAGAGGCGGGGAGAGGGAGGGGGTCACTGAGAGAGGGAGAAGGGAGATGTGGGGAGAGGGGTGAGGGGTGAGGGAGGGAGTCACTGAGAGAGGGAGAAGAGAGGCGGGAGAGGGGTGAGGGAGGGAGTCTCTGAGAGAGGGAGAAGAGAGAGGCGGGAGAGGAAGGGAGGGAGCCACTGAGAGAGGGAGAAGAGAGAGGCGGGGAGAGGGAGGGAGTCACTGAGAGAGGGAGAAGAGAGAGAGGCAGGGAGAGGGAGGGAGCCACTGAGAGAGGGAGAAGAGAGAGGCGGGGAGAGGGAGAGAGGGAGTCACTGAGAGAGGGAGAAGAGAGAGGTGGTGAGAGGGAGGGAGTCACTGAGAGAGGGAGAAGAGAGAGGGGGGAGAGGGAGGGAGTCACTGAGAGAGGGAGAAGAGAGAGAGAGAGGGAGCCACTGAGAGAGGGAGAAGAGAGAGGCGGGGAGAGGGAGGGAGTCACTGAGAGAGGGAGAAGAGAGAGGGGGGAGAGGGAGGGAGTCACTGAGAGAGGGAGAAGAGAGAGAGGGAGCCACTGAGAGAGGGAGAAGAGAGAGGCGGGGAGAGGGAGGGAGTCACTGAGAGAGGGAGAAGGGAGATGCAGGGAGAGGGGTGAGGGAGGGAGTCACTGAGAGAGGGAGAAGAGAGAGGCGGGGAGAGAGAGGGAGCCACTGAGAGAGGGTGAAAAGAGAGGCGGGGAGAGGGAGGGAGGGAGCCACTGAGAGAGGGAGAAGAGGCTGAGGCAGTGAGAGGGAGGGAGCCACTGAGAGAGGGAGAAGAGAGAGGCGGAGAGAGGGAGGGAGCCACTGAGAGAGTGAGAAGAGAGAGAGGGAGGGAGCTACTGAGAGAGGGAGAAGAGAGAGGCGGGAGAGGGAGGGAGCCACTGAGAGAGGGAGAAGAGAGAGGCGGGGAGAGGGAGGGAGTCACTGAGAGAGGGAGAAGGGAGAGGCGGGGAGAGGGGTGAAGGAGGGAGTCACTGGGAGAGGGAGAAGAGAGAGGCGGGGAGAGGGAGGGAGCCACTGAGAGAGGGAGAAAAGAGAGGCGGGGAGAGGGAGGGAGCCACTGAGAGTGGGAGCAGAGAGAGAGGGAGGGAGCCACTGAGAGAGGGAGAAGAGAGAGGCAGGGAGAGGGAGGGAGCCACTGAGAGAGGGAGAAGAGAGAGGCGGAGAGAGAGCTACTGAGAGAGGGAGAAGAGAGAGGTGGGGAGAGGGAGGGAGCCACTGAGAGAGGGAGAAGAGAGAGGTGGGGAGAGGGGTGAGGGAAGGAGTCACTTAGAGAGGGAGAAGAGAGAGGCGAGGAGAGGGAGGGAGCCACTGAGAGAGGGAGAAAAGAGAGGCGGGAGAGGAAGGGAGGGAGTCACTGAGAGAGGGAGAAGAGAGCGGCGGGGAGAGGGAGGGAGCCACTGAGAGAGGGAGAAGAGAGAGGCGGAGAGAGGGAGGGACCCACTGAGAGAGGGAGAAGAGAGAGGCGGAGAGAGGGAGGGACCCACTGAGAGAAGGAGAAGAGAGAAAGGGAGGGAGCCACTGAGAGAGGGAGAAGAGAGAGGCGGGCAGAGGGAGGGAGCCACTGAGAGAGGGAGAAGAGAGAGAGGGAGGGAGGGAGTCACTGAGAGAGGGAGAAGAGAGGCGGGGTGAGGGAGGGAGTCACTGAGATAGGGAGAAGAGAGAGGCGGGGAGAGGGAGGGAGCCACTGAGAGAGGGAGAAGAGAGAGGCGGGGAGAGGGAAGGAGCCACTGAGAGAGGGAGAAGAGAGAGAGGGAGGGAGCCACTGAGAGAGGGAGAAGAGAGAGGTGGTGAGAGGGAGGGAGCCACTGAGAGAGGGAGAAGAGAGAGGGGGGAGAGGGAGGGAGTCATTGAGAGAGGGAGAAGAGAGAGAGGGAGGGAGCCATTGAGAGAAGGAGAAGAGAGAGGCGGTGAGAGGGAGGGAGACACTGAAAGAGGGTGAAAAAAAGAGAGGCGGGGAGAGGGAGGGAGGGAACCACTGAGAGAGGGAGAAGAGAGAGGTGGGGAGAGGGAGGGAGCCACTGAGAGAGAGAGAAGAGAGAGGCGGAGGGAGGGAGCCACTGAGAGAGGGAGAAGAGAGAGAGAGGGAGGGAGCCACTGAGAGAGGGAGAAGAGAGAGTCGGGGAGAGGGAGGGAGTCACTGAGAGAGGGAGAAGGGAGAGGCGGGGAGAGGGGGAGAGCCACAGAGAGAGGGAGAAGAGAGAGGCAGGGAGAGTGAGGGAGCCATTGAGAGAGGGTGAAGAGAGAGAGGGAGGGAGCCACTGAGAGAGGGAGAAGAGAGACATGGGGAGAGGGGTGAGGGAGGGAGTCACTGAGAGAGGGAGAAGAGAGAGGCGGGGAAAGGGAGGGAGCCACTAAGAGAGGGATAAAAGACAGGCGGGAGAGGGAGGGAGGGAGTCACTGAGAGAGGGAGAAGAGAGAGGCGGGGAGAGGGAGGGAGGGAGCCAATGAGAGAGGGAGAAGAGAGAGGCGGGGAGAGGGAGGGAGCCACTGAGAGAGGGAGAAAAGAGAGGTGGGGAGGGGGAGGGAGAGAGCCACTGAGAGAGGGAGAAGAGAGAGGCGGGGAGAGAGTGGGAGGGAGCCACTGAGAGAGGGAGAAGAGAGAGGCGGGGAGAGGGAGGGAGCCACTGAGAGAGGGAGAAGAGAGAGGTGGTGAGAGGGAGGGAGCCACTGAGAGAGGGAGAAGAGAGAGGCGGGAAAAGAGAGGGAGGGAGCCACTGAGAGAGTGAGAAGAGAGAGGCGGTGAGAGAGAGAGAGGGACCCACTGAGAGAGGGAGAAGAGAGAGACGGGAGAGGGAGGGAGGGAGCCACTGAGAGAGGGGGAACAGAGAGGTGGGGAGGGGGAGGGAGGGAGCCACTGAAAGAGGGCGAAGAGAGAGGTGGGGACAGGGAGGGAGGGAGCCACTGAGAGAGGGAGAAGAGAGAGGAGGGGAGAGGGAGGGAGCCACTGAGAGAGGGGGAAGAGAGAGGTGGCAAGAGGGAGGGAGCCACTGAGAGAGGGAGAAGAGAGAGAGGGAGGGAGCCACTGGGAGAGGGAGAAGAGAGAGGTGGGAGAGGGAGGGAGCCACTAAGAGAGGGAGAAGGGAGAGGTGGGTGAGGGAGGGAGCCACTGAGAGAGAGAGAAGAGAGCGAGGGAGGGAGCCACTGAGAGGGGGAGAAGAGAGAGGCGGGGAGGGAAGGAGCCACTAAGAGAGGGAGAAGAGAGAGGTGGGGAGAGGGAGGGAGTCACTGAGAGAGGGAGAAGAGAGAGATGGAGGGAGCCACTGAGAGAGGGAGAAGAGACAGGCGGGGGGAGGGAGGGAGTCACTGAGAGAGGGAGAAGAGAGTGACGGGGAGAGGGAAGAGAGAGGGAGCCACTGAAAGAGGGAGAAGAGAGAGGTGGGGAGAGGGTGGCGGGGGGGAGCCACTGAGAGAGGGAGAAGAGAGAGGTGGGGATAGGGAAGAGGGAGGGAGCCACTGAGAGAGGGAGAAGAGAGAGGCGGGGTTAGGGAAGGAGCCACTGAGAGAGGGAGAAGAGAGAGAGGGAGGGAGCCACTGAGAGAGGGAGAAGAGAGAGGTGGGGAGAGAAGAGGGAGGGAACCACTGAGAGAGGCAGAGGAGAGAGGCGGGGAGAGGGAGGGAGCCACTGAGAGAGGGAGAAGAGAGAGAGGGAGGGAGCCACTGAGAGAGGGAGAAGAGAGAGGCTTGCAGAGGGAGGGAGCCACTGAGAGAGGGAGAAGAGAGAGAGGGAGGGAGGGAGTCACTGAGAGAGGGAGAAGAGAGGCGGGGAGAGGGGTGAGGGAGGGAGTCACTGAGAGAGGGAGAAGAGAGAGGCGGGGAGAGGGAGGGAGCCACTGATAGAGGGAGAAGAGAGAGGCAGGGAGAGGGAAGGAGCCACTGAGAGAGGGAGAAGAGAGAGAGGGAGGGAGCCACTGAGAGAGGGAGAAGAGAGAGGTGGTGAGAGGGAGGGAGCCACTGAGAGAGGGAGAAGAGAGAGGCGGGGAGAGGGAGGGAGTCACTGAGAGAGGGAGAGGCGGGGAGAGGGGTGAGGGAGGGAGTCACTGAGAGAGGGAGAAGAGAGAGGCGGGGAGAGGGAGGGAGCCACTGAGAGAGGGAGAAAAGAGAGGCGGGGAGAGGGAGGGAGGGAGCCACTGAGAGAGAGAGAAGAGAGAGGCGGTGAGAGGGAGGGAGTCACTGAGAGAGGGAGAAGAGAGAGGTGGGGAGAGGGAGGGATCCACTGAGAGAGGGAGAAGAGAGCGGGGGAGGGAGCCACTGAGAGAGGCGGGGAGAGGGAGGGAGTAACTGAGAGAGGGAGAAGGGAGAGGGGTGAGGGAGGGAGTCACTGAGAGAGACAGGGAGGGAGCCACTGAGAGAGGGAGAAAAGAGAGGTGGGTAGAGGGAGGGAGGGAGCCACTGAGAGAGGGAGAAGAGAGATGCGGTGAGAGGGAGGGAGTCACTGAGAGAGGGAGAAGAGAGAGGTGGGGAGAGGGAGGGGGGGAGCCACTGAGAGAGGGAGAAGAGAGAGGCGGGGAGAAGGAGGGAGCCACTGAGAGAGGGAGAAAAGAGAGCGGGGAGAGGGAGAGAGCCACTGAGAGAGGGAGAAAAGAGAGCGAGGAGAGGGAAGGAGCCACTGAGAGAGGGAGAAGGGAGAGGCGGGGAGAGGGGTGAGGGAGGGAGTCACTGAGAGAGGGAGAAGAGAGAGGCGGGGAGAGGGAGGGAGCCACTGAGAGAGGGAGAAAAGAGAGGCGGGGAGAGGGAGGGAGGGAGCCACTGAGAGAGGGAGAAGAGAGAGGCGGTGAGAGGGAGGGAGTCACTGAGAGAGGGAGAAGAGAGAGGTGGGGAGAGGGAGGGAGCCACTGAGAGAGGGAGAAGAGAGCGGGGGAGGGAGCCACTGAGAGAGGCGGGGAGAGGGAGGGAGTCACTGAGAGAGGGAGAAGGGAGAGGGGTGAGGGAGGGAGTCACTGAGAGAGACGGGGAGGGAGCCACTGAGAGAGGGAGAAAAGAGAGGCGGGTAGAGGGAGGGAGGGAGCCACTGAGAGAGGGAGAAGAGAGAGGCGGTGAGAGGGAGGGAGTCACTGAGAGAGGGAGAAGAGAGAGGTGGGGAGAGGGAGGGGGGGAGCCACTGAGAGAGGGAGAAGAGAGAGGCGGGGAGAAGGAGGGAGCCACTGAGAGAGGGAGAAAAGAGAGCGGGGAGAGGGAGAGAGCCACTGAGAGAGGGAGAAAAGAGAGCGAGGAGAGGGAAGGAGCCACTGAGAGAGGGAGAAGGGAGAGGCGGGGAGAGGGGTGAGGGAGGGAGTCACTGAGAGAGGGAGAAGAGAGAGGCGGGGAGAGGGAGGGAGCCACTGAGAGAGGGAGAAAAGAGAGGCGGGGAGAGGGAGGGAGGGAGCCACTGAGAGAGGGAGAAGAGAGAGGCGGTGAGAGGGAGGGAGTCACTGAGAGAGGGAGAAGAGAGAGGTGGGGAGAGGGAGGGAGCCACTGAGAGAGGGAGAAGAGAGCGGGGGAGGGAGCCACTGAGAGAGGCGGGGAGAGGGAGGGAGTCACTGAGAGAGGGAGAAGGGAGAGGGGTGAGGGAGGGAGTCACTGAGAGAGACGGGGAGGGAGCCACTGAGAGAGGGAGAAAAGAGAGGCGGGTAGAGGGAGGGAGGGAGCCACTGAGAGAGGGAGAAGAGAGAGGCGGTGAGAGGGAGGGAGTCACTGAGAGAGGGAGAAGAGAGAGGTGGGGAGAGGGAGGGAGGGAGCCACTGAGAGAGGGAGAAGGGAGAGGCGGGGAGAGGGAGGGAGCCACTGAGAGAGGGAGAAAAGAGAGCGGGGAGAGGGAGAGAGCCACTGAGAGAGGGAGAAAAGAGAGCGAGGAGAGGGAGGGAGCCACTGAGAGAGGGAGAAAAGAGAGGTGGGGAGAGGGAGGGAGGGAGCCACTGAGAGAGGGAGAAGAGAGAGGCGGTGAGAGAGAGGGAGTCACTGAGAGAGGGTGAAAAGAGAGCGGGGAGAGGGAGAAGAGAGAGGCGGGGAGAGGGAGGGAGCCACTGAGAGAGGGAGAAGAGAGAGGTGGGGAGAGGGAAGAGGGAGGGAGTCACTGAGAGAGGGAGAAGAGAGAGAGGGAGGGAGCCACTGGGAGAGGGAGAAGAGAGAGGCGGGGAGAGGGAAGAGGGAGGGAGTCACTGAGAGAGGGAGAAGAGAGAGAGGGCGGGAGCCACTGAGAGAGGGAGAAGAGACAGGCGGGGAGAGGGAGGGAGCCACTGAGAGAGGGAGAAGGGAGAGGCGGGGCGAGGGAGGGAGCCACTGAGAGAGGGAGAAGGGAGAGGCGGGGAGAGGGAGGGAGCCACTGAGAGAGGGAGAAGAGAGGTGGGGAGAGGGAAGAGGGTGGGAGGCACTGAGAGAGGGAGAAGAGAGGCGGGGAGAAGATGGCAGGCAGACGAGGGAACTAAAGAAGCAGGGTAGAAAACAGGGAAAGAGGAGAGAAAGAAGGAAAAAGTGAGACAAAGTAGAGAGAGACTTGTGAGAGAAGGAAAGAGAGGGAGGCTGGCAGAGGTGTTCACCTTTGTCCAAATAGGGACCACAGTCCTAGTCAGGATAAGTCACACACAATCCAAACTATCCTGTGCCCGCCCTCTGGTAGCTTGGCACTGAGCAGTCAGGCTTAACTTAGAAGGCAATGTGTAAAGTATTTGTGCAATAAATCATGCAATAACACAGTGAAAACACCACAAAAGACTCAACACAGACCTAAGAAAAATCAGAGTTATTTATCTGTTTTAAATAGAAAATGACAACTAGCCCATGAGTACTCCTTAGGGGCTTATAGTAAATTTCAGTCCGTCATCTGCTGTTTGGTTAAAAACGTGGGTCAGTCAATATCAAGCCTTTTGTGGCTTGGATAATCAGTCCGCAGGGTAATGGGGCTTAAAACTCCCTGGTGATGCTGAAGTTGTCCCCCCGGAAGAGAGGGTCTCCCTTTCGTAAGTGTACTGAACATTCTCCAGGTAATGCAGTCATTTCCTTTGCCAGCACACCTGTGGCTCCTTCCGGCCGCCGGGGGTTTCCGGCAGGGCCATAGCTGCCAAGATGTTAGATTGCTTTCTGTGACATTTTCATAATTTCAGTGTAATTATAAGTGACATTTTAACCACTATGAGTGACACTTTCTTGCGAACAAAATAGTCATTGTATAGGGCTTACTACCCTGATGAGGCATTGAAGTGCTTTTCGGCAAGTAGCTCGCTACTCCGGAACCTAAAAAGGATTAGTGGTGGATTAGTATAGTGAAATATTAGTCGATTTGAGAGGTGGACATGCAAGCCTGTTAGTTGGATTAATAGGAATCAAGCAATGAAGACGAGAGAAACAAATAAAAGTTAGAAATTACACCCATTTGAGCAACAAGAAACTCTAAGAAGATCTTACAATTGCTGCAAAGCACCAATATTTAAAACGACTTAGCTGTGTGGAGACCATTACAAGTGCAATGAAACATTCCTGTGGCAGCCAAGCCTTGTAGCATACCCTTAATAAGAACAGAAAATACGTCAAATCAAGGCAGTCCACTTTTACGATCTACCGTAAGATTAGTCTCGCATGATCAAAAAATACACATGCTTTAAAATCAATACCAGCTGTTGTACTACGTCTCTTCTCTTCTCTTAAAATATACAGTTTTGGAACAAAATGAAACTATTTATTTAGACTTTACCATGTAAGATGATCTGACACTAACAACATTTCATCGTAATGCGTTGCTCTTCGTAATCAAAGAACCAGGGTCATATTTACAAGAAGTGGCGCATCTGTCTCAATGCGCCACTTTTCTTGCGTCACCCGTGCCCCACCTAACGACACCATGGTTGCATCATATTTACAGTACGGTGCACCATGGCGTCGTTAGGACAATAGCGTAAAAGTTTTAACACTATTGTTGCACTTTGCTGCACTAGTGTAAAAAATGTTGACTCTAGTGCAGCGAAGCACAGGGAGGCTCATTGATTAAAACGGTTCCGTCACTTTAATGCCGGCCCTGAGCAGACTTAAAAAATGGTGGGAAAAATGGCGGAGTGAAATGTACATTTCACAGCGCCATATTTTCAGGCCTCCCTGTGTGGGATCGCCCCCCCTTGCATACATTATATCTGATGCAGGTATAATTTGGCGCAAGAGCTTACAAGGCGGCGCAATGGAAGCATTGCAGCACTTTGTAAATACTGCGCAGGAGAAAGGCCTCCTTAACGCCACCTTACCCTTAAAAAAAAAATGAAGCTGGGCAGCATAAGGTGGCGCTAGGGGCTCGTAAACCTGCCCCTGTGTGTTGTTTTGTGTCCGCCTGGTGCTATGGGGCTCTTAGTTATCATACACTTGCTCTAAACCTGTTTCTCGCGGAGGAAGCACCTTCAGGCCCCAAATCACCCGAGAGGCGCTGTCATGTCGTCTTTGCTATGAGGCCTCTCCGGTGCTCATACCTACATGCTTTTTCTCATTGTGTGCCCGAGTGTCATTTGTCAGGGGCTATGTGGCACTATCCTGCTTGTTACCAGGATTGTGCATGTGTCAACAGACATGAACCGCTGCTTTTCAATATTTTTGTCAAAAGAAAGGTCCTCTTTCACAGTTTCTCATCAGCTTGTTTTTCACTAGGCAGGTACCTAACAGGCATTGCAGTCTGGTTTGTCTTTAAAGATGTCTCTGGCCAAAAAGGAATTTATGTTTTAACCACTAGATGGTGTATCTTGTCAAATACTTTAATAACAATGTTTTTTCATGAAAATAGTATTTTCAGAGTTTGTGGAACTGCACCAAGCTGTCCAAGTTAGGGGCTCCCTGTAGTGAAATCTCTTTCTCGCAACAGAAGGTGAGGTGTGGTGAATGAATACCCCTCTCCCTCGCACACATCACTTCTCGAATGGAACAAAGCTCACCTCTTCCGAATCCTGGCTCTCCGTCCGCTCCGAGGTAGAAACGAGCTTTGCAGTAACTTTTGACTAGCTGCACGCCGCTAGGCCCTTCGAGCAGCTCTCACTGTTGTCTGTGCCTGCAAGCTCTGCGACGATAGTTTTGCGCATAGTAGAGAATGTAGCTGTTAGAAATGGGGTCTTTGGTTGGCAGTCAGGTTACCCCCTGTCCAAGCAAGGCCCCTCACTCTAGTCAGGGTAAGTCACACACAATCCAAACTATCCTGAGCCCGCCCTCTGGTAGCTTGGCACTGAGCAGTCATGCTTAACTTAGAAGGCAATGTGTAAAGTATTTGTGCAATAAATCATGCAATAACACAGTGAAAACACCACAAAAAGACTCAACACAGACCTAAGAAAAATCAGAGTTATTTATCTGTTTTAAATAGGACAAGAAAATGACAACTAGCCAATGAGTACTTCTTAGGGGCTTATAGTAAATTTTAGTCCGTCATCTACTGTTTGGTTAAATACGCGGGTTAGTCAATATCAAGCCTTTTGTGGCTTGGATAATCAGTCCGCAGGGTAATGGGGCTTAAAACTCCCTGGTGATGCTGAAGTTGTCCCCCCGGAAGAGAGGGTCTCCCTTTCGTAAGTGTACTGAACATTCTCCAGGTAATGCAGTCATTTCCTTTGCCAGCACACCTGTGGCTCCTTCCAGCCGCCGGGGGGTTTCCAGCAGGGCCATAGCTGCCAAGTTGTTAGATTGCTTTGTGTGACATTTTCAGAATTTCATTGTAATTATAAGTGACATTTTAACCACTACGAGGGACACTTTCTTGCAAACAAAATAGTCATTGTATAGCGCTTACTACCCTGATGAGGCATTAAAGTGCTTTTCGGCAAGTAGCACGCTATTCAGGAATCTAAAAAGGATTACTGGTGGATTATTATAGTGAAATATTAGACGATTTGAGAGGTGGACATGGAAGCCTGTTAGTTGGATTAAATAGGAATCAAGCAATGAAGACGAGAGAAACAAATAAACGTCAGAAATTACACCCATTTGAGCAACAAGAAACTCTAAGAAGACCTTACAATAGCTGCAAAGGACCAATATTTTAAAACGACTTAGCTGTGTGGAGACCATTACAAGTGCAATGAAACATTCCTGTGGCAGCCAAGCCTTGTAGCATACCCTTAATAAGAACAGAAATTAAGTCACATCAAGGCAGTCCACATTTACGATCTACCGTAAGATTAGGCTTGCATGATAAAAAAATACACATGCTTTAAAATCAATACCAGCTGTCGTACTGCGTCTCTTCTCTTAAAATATACAGTTATGGAACAAAATTGAACTATTTATTTAGACTTTACCATGTTAGATGATCCGAAACTAACAACATTTTATTGTAATGCGTTGCTCTTCGAAAACAAAGAACCACGGTCATATTTACAAGAAGAGGTGTGTAGGAGGCTGGCCTGGCTTGTAGTGGGTACCAAAGGTACTTACACCTGGTGCCAGGTCTAGTTATCCCTTATTAGTAGAATAGAGGTGTTCTAGCAGCTTAGGCTGAACTAGGAGACATTCAATGCTCCTACTATACCACTTATTTCATATAGCACAATATCATAAGAAACCACAATACACAGAGTTACTAAAAATAAAGGTACTTTCTTTTTATGGCAATGTGCCACAAGTATCTCAGTGAGTACCCTCAGTAAGAAGGTAAGTAATATACACAAGTTATATTTACACAAACCAAAATCAGATACGTGAGAGTCAGAAAAGTAATGCAAACAGTGTAGAATTACATTAGGTTGGAATAGGCAAGCATAGGTCTAGGGGCAACACAAACCATATACTCCAAAAGTGGAATGCGAACCACGAATGGACCCCAGACCTATGGGAGCTTGTAGAGGGTAGCTGGGACTGTAAGAAAACAGTCAAGGTGTCCAAGATACCCCACCCCAAGACCCTGAAAAGTAAGAGTAAAGTACACCTACAACCCCAAGAGAGCACAATAGTCGTGATAGGGGGATTCTGCAAGAACAACAAACACCAGCAGTGCACTGACAACGGATTTCCGGACCTGAGGACCTGCAAGGCAAGGGGACCAAGTCCAATAGTCGCGACAGTGTCCAGGGGGGGCAGGAGCCCAGGAAACCCCGGATGAAGGTGCAAGGAAGCTGCCTCCAGATGGAAGAAGCTTAGAATTCTACAAGAACGAAGAGGACTAGGAACTTCTCGTTTAGAAGACAGATGTCCCACGTCGCGATGAAGCTTGCAGAGGTGTTCCCTCGCAGAAATACCGCAAACAAGCCTTGCTAGCTGCAAGGGTTGCAGTAGAGGTTTTTGGGTGCTGCTGGGGACCAGGAAGGACCAGGATGTCGCTTTTTGGAGGAGGAGACAGAGGGAGCGCTCAGCAACTCAGAAAGCCCTCACAGAAGCAGGCAGCACCCACAGAAGTACCCCAACAGGCACTTAGAAGAATAGTGAACCGGAGTCCACGCAAAGTTACAAAAGAGGGTCCCATGATGTCGGAGGCCAACTCAGAGGGGGTCATTCTGACCTCGGCGGTAAAAGGCCCTTACCGCCGGTCAGATGTCCGCCATTCTACCGCCGCGGCCGCGGTAAACCGCCACGGTCATTCTGACCACCAACTGTGAAACCGGCAAAAACCCGACATCCAAGGAAGGCAGCCTCATCAGCGGGCCGCGGAAAACTGGAGATGACCAAACCTCCACCGCCACGCCAACACAAACACGCCCATGCCATTCTGACCCACGAATCCACGCGGCGGTCTTTCAACCGCGGTATTCCATTGGCGGTACACACCGCCGCGCTCAAAATACACACACCATTACAAAACACAGCCACATTGGACAATTTGAAATACACACACCTGATACACATACAAACAACACTCCCACACATCCAATCAACTATAAAACACACACCCACATCACCCACAAACCCCCACTAGTTGGAAATCGGAGAGAAGGCGATAGAGATAGAGATAGAGAGAGCGAGCACAGCAATAGAAAACCCCAACACACACAGGAACCCAACCTCATCAACCACACCACATTCACGCACACATCACCACATATCACCACGCACATCACCACAAACACCACCCCACACCTCATCCACACCGCCCCATGGCACCACAAAGACACCCCAGGTTCTCGGACCAAGAACTCAGGGTCATGGTGGAGGAAATTATAAGGGTTGAGCCCCAGCTCTTCGGCACACAGGTGCAGCACACCACTATAGCAAGGAAGGCTGAGCTATGGCAAAGGATCGTAGACAGGGTCAACGCTGTGGGACAGCATCCCAGAAATCGGGAAGATATCAGAAAGCGATGGAACGACCTACGGGGGAAGGTGCGCTCGATGGTGTCGCGACACAACATCGCTGTGCAGAAGACTGGGGGCGGACCCCCACCCACTCCACCCCAATTCACAGCATGGGAGCAAGAGGTAGTAAACATCCTGCATCCTGATGGCCTCGCTGGAGTAGGCGGAGGAATGGACTCTGGTAAGTCGAATCTCAACTACTTCACCCCCCCCCAACCACCAGCATGCCAACCCCCCCCTCACCCCCAATCTCAACCCCCAGCACACAACCTCCCTGCCAATGTCTCACCAGCACAACCCACCCTAAACAACACCAACCCCTGAATGCCAACACAAACCAGAGACAGGCACCACCAAAGCATGACCATTGCACATACCCATACCCCCCCCCCACCCCCACAACACCTCCCACAAGGGAATGCCAGCACTGGGGGACAAGGGCACTCAAAATGCACGCCATGGCACACACAAAAACAATAACCATACTCCTTTACCCCTGCAGGGCCCGAACGCTAACACACCGCCACGGAGGGTCCAGATTTGTCCATCCCACCCCCAGAACAGGCACCCAGCGAGGACAGCAGCTCTGTCGACCTAGAACCTGATGACGAGCTCGGACCATCGGGGACCTCTGGACAGTCGGTTCCCCACACACAGACACAGGCCACAGCAGACCCAACCCCCTCTGGGAACACCAGCACAGCTCCCACCCAGCGGGCCCATGCCTCTGTCTCCAGGACGCGTCAATCAGCGGTGTGTCCGCCACTACAGGGCACCCAGGCTGACCCAACACCCCAACAACAACAGGGACCTGGGGGCAGTGGTAGTGGGCACACCGTCCAGGGGACAGAGGCCCAGGGAAACAGGGCAACTGGCAGGGCTGCTGTGCGACAGGGGGGGGAGGACAGGCCCAGGGAACCCACTCTCCAAGAGGCCCTCACCACCATCATGGGAGCATACCATCACTCCCAGGAGACGATGGCGACGGTACTGGCCAGGTTCACCGAGATCCAGGCACAGCAGGAGGAACGCTACATGGGGTTCAGCAATGAACTCAGGACCATCGCTACCGCTATGGGGACCATAGTCCAGGCCCTCAACCGGATAGAAACCACATTGCGGGACCATGTGGCACCACAAAGGGCCCCTGACACTAGCCAGGAACAGCCTACCACCTCCGCCGGCGCTAGTGGTCAGGAGGCCCACACAGAACGACAGGCCACCAGAACCCCACCTCCTGCTGAAGATCAACCACCCCGCAAGAGGAACCTGAGATCACAAAGGAAGACAGAGTAGGATGCCAAGACCCCCGCCAGCATAAGATACCCCCTGATGTCATCCCACTGTCCCATAGTGTCACCCTGTCCAACCTTGAACTGTCCCTGCTCCATCCTTCCACAGGCATATGGAATAAGCACCTGTGAAAATGAGAACGGGGCTCTGCCATGGACATCACTCCACCCTCAGCCATCACCGTTTTAATATCATGTACCAATATCTAGCACTAAAAATAAATCACTCATTGCACTGAAATCATTCAGGAGTCAGCCTGTATTATTTACAAATGTATAACACATTACTGAGCAATAATGTTCTGTAATTTTTGTGATGACAACATACCGATGTCAATAAGCCTTAGTCAATTGGCTAACCAAGCAGAAGTCACGCAGTGGGTCATACAGCACTGAAAAGGGAAGGGAAAATCAAACATCAGTTTAAAAGAACTGGGGGGAAATACACAAAGTAAAGATGCAGGGGGCTTTCAGTAAATGTTAAATGGCGTGGGTGATTCTTACCTGTGTGCTACTGAAAATACTGTTGGATAACTCTGTCCCTGTTGTCTGGGTCGTCCTCTTCGTCTTCCTCCTCTTCACTCTCCGCAGGCTCCACAGCTGCTTAAACACCACCATCTGGACCATCCTCCTGCAGGAAAGGCACCTGACGTCGCAATGCCAGATTGTGAAGCATACAGCAGGCCACGATGATCTGGCACACCTTCTTTGGTGAGTACATCAGGGATCCCCCTGTCATATGCAGGTACCTAAACCTGGCCTTCAGGAGGCCAAAGGTTCTTTCTATGATCCTCCTAGTTCGCCCATGGGCCTCATTGTACCGTTCCTCTGCCCTGGTCCGGGGATTCCTCACTGGGGTCAATAGCCAAGGCAGGTTGGGGTAACCAGAGTCACCTATTAGCCACACATGTTGTCTCTGTAGCTGTTCCATCACATAAGGGATGCTGCTATTACGCATCACATACGCGTCATGCACTGACCCAGGGAACTTGGCATTCACATGGGAGATGTACTGGTCAGCCAAACAGACCACCTGGATGTTCATAGAATGGTAATTTTTCCTGTTTCTGTACACCTGCTCATCGTCTTTTGGGGGTACTAAGGCCACATGGGTCCCATCAATGGCACCAATGATGTTGGGGATATGTCCAAGGGCATAAAAATCACCCTTCACAGTGGCCAAATCAACCTCCTCAGGGAATACAATGTAACTCCTCATGTGTTTCGTCAGGGCAGACAACACTCTAGACAAAATTTTTGAAAACATAGGCTGAGACATTCCAGATGACATGGCCACTGTTGTCTGGAATGAGCCACTTGCCAAAAAATGGAGGACTGACAGAACCTGCAATAGAGGGGGAATTCCTGTGGGTTGGCGGATGGGGGACATCAGGGCTGGCTCCAGCTGGGCACACAGTTCATGTATAGTGGCACGGTCAAGTCGGTATCGTAGTATGATGTGGCGTTCTTCCATTGTCGACAGGTCCACCAGCGGTCGGTACACGCGAGGATTCATCCTTCTCCTCGCAAGTCCCAGCGGACGGTGCCTAGGAAGGACAACATGGAGCACAGAGTCAAGCAAATCACAGGTACGTTCACCACAGCTTGCATAGCACACGGTTATCTATGTATTGAAAGGCGTGTATGTGTGGCAATGCAAGGCCTAGGCCTGTGTGACGCAGTACAAATTATGCCATGTGGGCCCTTGAAATGGCGGCTGCCTGACCTGTGAAGTGGGACAATGGGATGTGAGGTCAATGCGCTGGCGGGGCACACCGTGGCGGTAGGCGGTCGAAGACCGCTATACGAAGCCGTATTGGTTAACATTGAAGCCTATGGGTTTCAGGAGCCAATGACGATGTGCGCCGGCGGTACGCACCGCCGCGGTACGCACCGCCGCGGGCGTGACCGCCATTTTCTATCTGCTTAATCACTCGAGACCTGATCATCCACAGGAGAGGACCTATACTGCAAGTGCTGCTGTGACCTCGGTCTGGAAGTGACAATGGCTGCTGCGACTGGGGAAAGGGCCCCTGCCTTCAGTTCCGAAGAGTTGGAGAAGATCGTGGATGGGGTCCTCCCCCAGTATGCGTTACTCTACGGTCCTCCAGACCAACAGGTGAGTACACCGGGTGCACATGGAATGGGCGATGCCTGTGTGGAGTGGGGTGGATGTAAGTTGGTGGGGTGGGGGGCGAATGAGGAGTGCAACGCACGACAGATGAGAGCATGTGCCATATGGCAAGGTTGGGGAGGGGGGGCCAATCACATCTAACATGCAGTAAATTGATGAATGTTTCCTTCCCACCCTGTACATGTCAAATAGGTCAGCGCCCATCAGAAAGTCGACATTTGGCGTGCCATCGCCAAGGAAGTCCGGGCCCTGGGGGTCCACGTCAGACGGGGCACCCACTGCCGCAAGAGGTGGGAGGACATCCGCCACGGGACCAGGAAGACCGCCGAGTCACTGCTGGGGATGGCCTCCCAACGTAGGAGGGGTGCCAGTCGTACCCTGACCCCCCTGATGTCCCGGATCCTGGCGGTGGCCTTCCCTGATTTGGATGGGCGCTTGAGGACATCACAGCAGACACAAGGGGGTGAGTATCAGCACATTCTGCTATCTTTCTGCGCAGTGGAGGCGTCTGGGTGGGGGAGGAGTGTTGTGGGTGACATTAGGCCAGGGCGCTTTCTGTAGTGTAGTCCTCTCCTTTAGGCATGGCCCTGTGCTCCCGGCCCCCACCTCTGTAAGGTGACAAGTACAGCTATCGATGGTCCAGCATCACACATGTGCGCGTTTGTCGTCTCTAGACCTGTTGTCCTAGTCAGAAGTACTGAGTAGTGTACCCCGAATGCGCGGCTTAGTGCATGAGGCTCCTGTGTCTGTCCTCTCCGCCAACGGTGTTGACATTGCATGCACTCAACCTGGTCTTCGTTTTTCTCCCCCCACCCTTCTTCTTCATCTTCTTGTGCATGTGTGCATTAGCATCATCAGGCGGAGGAGAATTGGCATCGGAGCACGAGGGAGCTGCAAGTCACAAGGCCCCGGTGGGCCCAGGAACAGACACCGAGGGCACCAGTGATCCGGAGGGCGAGGGGAGCACCACAACGGGGACCGGTGGTGAGACCAGCGACACCGACACGTCCTCGGATGGGAGCTCCCTAGCTGTGGCAGCAACATCCGGGCCCCCCGCCTCTACAGGTACAGCCGCCACCCAGCCCCGCCCTCCCAGCAGCCCCTCAGCCTACGCTCCGTGCCCGCTCGCCCAGGAAGGCGGGCGTCTCCTTCGCCCCAGGCACCTCAGCCCCTGCCCCTGTCACCCCTGCTGCCCTCAGTGCGGAGGTCATTGACCTCCTGAGGACGCTCATTGTTGGGCAGACTACCCTCTTGAATGCCATCCAGGGGGTAGAAAGGGAGGTGCATCGGAGCAATGCCTACCTGGAGGGCATTCATTCGGGTCAGGCTGCCCATCAACGATCGTTCAATGCTCTGGCCTCAGCACTGACGGCAGCCATTGTCCCTGTTTCCAGCCTCCCTCTTCTGACTGCCTCCACCCTGTCTCTGTCTCCTGTTCCTCAGCCTATCCCATCCACACCATCAGACCAGCCTGCACACACCTCAACACCCAAGGGCAGCTCATCCAGACACAAGCACCACAGAACCCACACGCATTCACCCAAGCAACACCCAGATGCAGACATTCCAACAGTCACTACCACCTCTGTGTCCCCCTCCTCCTCGTCTCCCTCCTCCCTCCCTGTGACGTCTACACTCACACCTGCATGCACACCACCATCAGCCAGTGCTTCCATCACCAGCACACCCTCCAGTACAGTCCGCACACGTGCAGTCACCACCCCCACTGCCATTTACACGTCCCCTGTGTCCTCTCCCACTGTGTCTGTCACCCCCTCTTCCAAGACACACAAACGCAGGCAGCCACCCACCCAACAGCCATCCACCTCACGACAGCCTACAGCACAAGCACCTGCACCCAAAGACAGCACACCTGACTCTCCTACAACCACATCCTCTTCCTCCACTCCCATCACCACTTCTCCTACCCTTTACCTTGGTCCTAAAAAACTTTTCCTCGCTAATCTTAACCTCTTTCCCTCCGATGACCCACCCCCTCCATCTGCAAAGAGTCCCAAGAGCACCTCAGCCACCACCAGCCCAGCTTCGAGTGTCACTGTGGTGCATGGGTTCTGGAGTCCACCCTTTGCCAGCAGTGACACTTTGATCAGCAGCAAGGACACATCCAGCCCCCCCCCAGGCAAGAGGACCAGGAAAGTAAAGGGCCGCCGTGAGATGACTGACACTGCTGCCCCCAAGGAGCAAAGTTCGCCCACTTCACCAGCCACAACATCTAGGGGAGGCAAGGGCCCGAGAGCCCCATCTATGGAGCGAAAGGGCAGCAGGGCGGAGAAGTCAGCCAGCAGGAGCGCGGAGCAGGTGGGCCCCACAAGCCCCATCCCGGGTGTTAGGGAGGACACCAAAGGGCCCAGGACTCCGTCACCGAAGGGTCCAGCAACATCACGGTCGGAGGGCGACTGAGCAGGGAGTCCAGGCCAGGTCTGGCTCCCTTGACTTACTGGATGAGCACCGCTGAAGAGGGCCCCGCCGTGCAGAAGAGCACCGCTGAACAGGGCCCCGCCGTGAAGATAGGCACCACTGAACAGGGCCCCGCCGTGCAGAAGAGCACCGCTGAAGAGGGCCCCGCCGTGAAGATAGGCACCGCTGAACTGGGCCCCGCCGTGCAGAAGAGTACCGCTGAAGAGGGCCCCGCCGTGCAGAAGAGCACCGCTGAAGAGGGCCCAGCTGTGCAGAAGAGCACCGCTGAACAGGGCCCCGCCGTGAAGATAGGCACCGCTGAAGAGGGCCCCGCCGTGCAGAAGAGCACCGCTGAACAGGGCCCCGCCGTGCAGAAGAGCACCGCTGAACAGGGCCCCGCCGTGAAGATAGGCACCGCTGAACAGGGCCCCGCCGTGAAGATAGGCACCGCTGAAGAGGGCCCCGCCGTGCAGAAGAGCACCGCTGAACAGGGCCCCGCCGTGCAGAAGAGCACCGCTGAACAGGGCCCCGCCGTGAAGATAGGCACCGCAGAAGAGGGCCCCGCCGTGCAGAAGAGCACCGCTGAACAGGGCCCCGCCGTGCAGAAGAGCACCGCTGAACAGGGCCCCGCCGTGAAGATAGGCACCGCTGAAGAGGGCCCCGCCGTGCAGAAGAGCACTGCTGAACAGGGCCCGCCGTGCAGAAGAGCACCGCTGAACAGGGCCCCGCCGTGCAGAAGAGCACCGCTGAACAGGGCCCCGCCGTGAAGATAGGCACCGCTGAACAGGGCCCCGCTGTGCAGAAGAGCACCGCTGAAGAGGGCCCCGCCGTGAAGATAGGCACCGCTGAAGAGGGCCCTGCCGTGCAGAAGAGCACCGCTGAAGAGGGCCCCACCGTGCAGAAGAGCACCGCTTAACAGGGCCCCGCCGTGAAGATAGGCACCGCTGAAGAGGGCCCCGCCGTGCAGAAGAGCACCGCTGAACAGGGCCCCGCCGTGAAGATAGGCACCGCTGAAGAGGGCCCCGCCGTGCAGATGAGCACCGCTGAACAGGGCCCCGCCGTGCAGAAGAGCACCGATGAACAGGGCCCCGCCGTGAAGATAGGCACCGCTGAAGAGGGCCCCGCCGTGTAGAAGAGCACCGCTGAAGAGGGCCCCGCCGTGAAGATAGGCACCGCTGAAGAGGGCCCCGCCGTGCAGAAGAGCACCGCTGAACAGGGCCCCGCCGTGAAGATAGGCACCGCTGAAGAGGGCCCCGTCATGCAGAAGAGCACCGCTGAACAGGGCCCCGCCGTGAAGATAGGCACCGCTGAAGAGGGCCCCGCCGTGCAGAAGAGCACCGCTGAACAGGGCCCCGCCGTGCAGAAGAGCACCGCTGAACAGGGCCCCGCCGTGCAGAAGAGCACCGCTGAAGAGGGCCCCGCCGTGAAGATAGGCACCGCTGAAGAGGGCCCCGCCGTGCAGAAGAGCACCGCTGAACAGGGCCCCGCCGTGCAGAAGAGCACCGCTGAACAGGGCCCCGCCGTGAAGATAGGCACCGCTGAAGAGGGCCCCGCCGTGCAGAAGAGCACCGCTCCGCTGGGCCCCGCCGTCTCAAGCACCGCTCCGCTGGGCCCTTCCTGTCAAGCACCGCTCCGCTGGGCCCTGCCGTCTCAAGCACCGCTCCGCTGGGCCCTTCCTGTCAAGCACCGCTCTGCTGGGCACCGCCGTCTCAAGCACCGCTCCGCTGGGCCCTTCCTGTCAAGCACCGCTCCGCTGGGCCCCGCCGTCTCAAGCACCGCTCCGCTGGGCCCTTCCTGTCAAGCACCGCTCCGCTGGGCACCGCCGTCTCAAGCACCGCTCCGCTGGGCCCTTCCTGTCAAGCACCGCTCCGCTGGGCCCCGCCGTCTCAAGCACCGCTCCGCTGGGCCCTTCCTGTCAAGCACCGCTCCGCTGGGCCCCGCCATCTCAAGCACCGCTCCGCTGGGCCCCGCCGTCTCAAGCACCGCTCCGCTGGGCCCTTCCTGTCAAGCACCGCTCCGCTGGGCCCCGCCGTCTCAAGCACCGCTCCGCTGGGCCCTTCCTGTCAAGCAGCGCTCCGCTGGGCCCTTCCTGTCAAGCACTGCTCCGCTGGGCACCGCCGTCTCAAGCACCGCTCCGCTGGGCCCTTTCTGTCAAGCACCGCTCCGCTGGGCCCCGCCGTCTCAAGCACCGCTCCACTGGGCCCTTCCTGTCAAGCACCGCTCCGCTGGGCACCGCCGTCTCAAGCACCGCTCCGCTGGGCCCTTCCTGTCAAGCACTGCTCCGCTGGGCCCTTCCTGTCAAGCACCGCTCCGCTGGGCCCCGCCGTCTCAAGCACCGCTCCGCTGGGCCCCGCCGTCTCAAGCACCGCTCCGCTGGGCCCTTCCTGTCAAGCACCGCTCCGCTGAGCCCTTCCTGTCAAGCACCGCTCCGCTGGGCCCCGCCGTCTCAAGCACCGCTCCGCTGGGCCCCGCCGTCTCAAGCACCGCTCCGCTGGGCCCTTCCTGTCAAGCACCGCTCCGCTGGGCCCTTCCTGTCAAGCACCGCTCCGCTGGGCACCGCCGTCTCAAGCACCGCTCCGCTGGGCCCTTCCTGTCAAGCACCGCTCCTCTGGGCCCTTCCTGTCAAGCACCGCTCCGCTGTGCACCGCCGTCTCAAGCACCGCTCCGCTGGGCCCTTCCTGTCAAGCACCGCTCCGCTGGGCCCTTCCTGTCAAGCACTGTTAACGGTTCACTGTGCCCACCATGCCTCCTCCTTGACCTGTGGAGACTGTAATCCACCTGATGGACTGTGGCTTTGCACTCCCCAGGATTGATCAGTGGGCAACCCACCTACTGTATAGACTTGAGAGACTGTGGCTTTGCACTCCCCAGGATGGTACAGTGGGCAAGCCACCCACTGTATAGACTTGAGAGACTGTGGCTTTGCACTCCCCAGGATGGTACAGTGGGCAAGCCACCCACTGTATAGAATTGAGAGACTGTGGCTTTGCACTCCCCAGGATGGCACAGTGGGCAACCCACCCACTGTAGAGACTTGAGAGACTGTGGCTTTGCACTCCCCAGGATGGCACAGTGGGCAACCCACCCACTGTATAGACTTGAGAGACTGTGGCTTTGCACTCCCCAGGATGGCACAGTGGGCAACCCACCCACTGTATAGACTTGAGAGACTGTGGCTTTGCACTCCCCAGGATGGCACAGTAGGCATGGTGGCCCCTTCATGGATCTGGCGTCGTGGACTCATGTGGCTGTGGTGCCCCCCACCTTCCCTTCCCCCTGAGGTGCCTGTAGTTTTTTCATCAGATGCCCCTGCAGTGTTCTCTCCAAAGGACTCAGGTCTCCTGTGTGGGCTTTGCCCTTGTGTTGTTACACTTTGGCCCACGGACACTTCGATTTTCTTTTGATGTGCAGGACTCATTGCCTCGGTTATCCATTGCACTGTATATATAATTATTTTGGTATTGATTTTTAGGCTAGTTGACCAATACTTTTCAAAGCCTATTTTGTACATAAATATTTTTTCAAAATTTAATTATGTCTTTGCATTTTTCCGGGGGGTTTGGGTGGTGTCACTGTGACTTGTTGCTCTGCATTGGTGTGTACATAGTTTGGGGGGGTGGGGGTCGCATATATGTGTGCGCGTAACCTTTCCTCCTTCCCCCTCCCGTGTGTCGTAGGTGCAGTACTCACCGTTGTCGTCTGCGCCGGCGTTCGTACTCGTGGTAGATGAGCAGGTAGACGAGAGCAGGTAGGATGTTTAATTCGGGTTCCATGCTGTCCTCCTTCCTCGTGGAGTGCGTAGAGGTGAGCGTTTTCCCGTTTGTGGTCTGTTTCTGCCGTGTTTTTATCGGCGGTGCTCCCGCCCCGGAAAAGGTGGCGGATTGGTGACTTATGATAGTGTGGGCGGTACATTGTCTGCCGCCTGTCTGTTGGCGGTGACCGCCGCGCTGTTTGTCTGTACCGCCGTGGCGGTCGGAGTGTTAATGTGGCGGGCTGTGTTGGCGGTTCCCGCCAGGGTCAGAATTCCATTTTTTGGACCGCCAGCCTGTTGGCGGGTTGGCCGCCGCTTTATCACCGACCGCCAGGGTTAGAATCACCCCCAGAGTGTTGAGCACTGCAGGTCAGAGTGCTGGGGTCCCAGGCTAGGCTGTGCACAAAAGAAATCCTGGAAGAGTGCACAGAAGCTGGAGCAGCTGCAAATCACGCAGTACACAGCTTTGCAGTCTAGCGTGGGGAGGCAAGGACTTACCTCCACCAAACTTGGACTGAAGAGTCACTGGACTGTGGGAGTCACTTGGACAGAGTTGCTGTGTTCCAGGGACCACGCTCATCGGGATGAGAGGGGACCCAGAGGACCAGTGATGCAGTCTGTTGGTGCCTGCGTTAGCAGGGGGAAGATTCTGTCGACCCACAGGAGATTTCTTCGGAGTTTCTGGTGCAGGGTGAAGGCAGGCTACCCCCAGAGCATGCACCACCTGGAAACAGTCGAGAAAGCCGGCAGGATTAGGCGCTACAATGTTGCTGGTAGTCGTCTTGCTACTCTGTTGCAGTTTTGCAGGCGTCCTGGAGCAGTCAGCGGTCGATCCTTGGTAGAAGTCGAAGAGGGAGATGCAGAGGAACTCTGGTGAGCTCTTGCATTCGTTATCTGAAGAATATCCCAAAGCAGAGACCCTAAATAGCCAGAAAAGGAGGTTTGGCTACCAAGGAAGGAGGATTGGCTACCAAGAGAGGTAAGAGCCTATCAGAAGGAGCCTCTGACATCACCTGCTGGCACTGGCCATTCAGAGCAGTCCAGTGTGCCCCCAACACCTCTGTTTCCAAGATGGCAGAGGTCTGGGACACACTGGAGAAGCTCTGGGCACCTCCCCTGGGAGGTACTGGTCAGGGGAGTGGTCACTCCCCTTTCCTTTGTCCAGTTTCGCGCCAGAGCAGGGCTGGGGGATCCCTGAAATGGTGTAGACTGGCTTATGCAGAGATGGGCAACATCTGTGCCCATCAAAGCATTTCCAGAGGCTGGGGGAGGCTACTCCGCCCCAGCCCTTCACACCTATTTCCAAAGGGAGAGGGTGTAACACCCTCCCTCAGAGGAAATCCTTTGTTCTGCCTTCCTGGGCCAGGGCTGCCTGGACCCCAGGAGGGCAGAAACCTGTCTGAGGGGTTGGCAGCAGCAGAAGCTGCAGTGGAAACCCCGGAAAGGCAGTTTGGCAGTACCTGGTTTCTGTGCTAGAGACCTGGGGGATCAAGGAATTGTCACCCCAATACACCCCAATACCAGAATGGTATTGGGGTGACAATTCCATGATCTTAGACATGTTACATGGCCATATTCGGAGTTACCATTGTGACCCTATACATAGGTAGTGACCTATGTATAGTGCATGCATGTAATGGTGTCCCTGCACTCACAAAGTCCGGGGAATTTGCCCTGAACGATGTGGGGGCACCTTGGCTAGTGCCAGGGTGCCCACACACTAAGTAACTTGGCACCCAACCTTCACCAGGTGAAGGTTAGACATATAGGTAACTTATAAGTTACTTATGTGCAGTGGTAAATGGTTCTGAAATAACGTGGACGTTATTTCATGCAGGCTGCAGTGACAGGCCTGTGTAAGAATTGTCAGAGCTCCCTATGGGTGGCAAAAGAAATGCTGCAGCCCATAAGGATCTCGTGGAACGCCAATACCCTGGGTACCTCAGTACCATATACAAGGGAATTATATGGGTGTACCAGTATGCCAATGTGAATTGGTAAATTTAGTCACTAGCCTGTAGTGACAAATTTGGAAAGCAGAGAGAGCATAAACTCTCAGGTTCTGGTTAGCAGAGCCTCAGTGATACAGTTAGGCAGCACACAGGGAACACATACAGGGCACATACTATGAGCACTGGGGCCCTGCCTGGCAGGGTCCCAGTGACACATAGACTAAAACAACATATATACAGTGAAATATGGGGGTAACATGCCAGGCAAGATGGTACTGTCCTACACCGCACTCACAAAGTGGTTAGGACAGATAACCAGAGGTTCCATTCCAGAACCCGCTCTTGCTATTTTCCATGCGAAGGCCTTGGCAGCAGCTGGAGGGCGGTATTTGTGCTCGTTGAGTGCCCTGAGGCCTCCTCTTGGGTCAATATTTGCTGTTCTGAGTGTGCTGGAGTCAGATGGAGGTGACACCTCTCGGTGTGTGGATGCAGCAGGGTGCCAGGCACATTTAAGACTGGGGATTACAAGACTGTAGGGGGCTGGCCTGGTGTGTGGTGGGTACCCGAGGTACTTACACGTTACACCAGGTCTCGGTATTCCCTATTAGTGCAGTGTAAGCAGTGTCTAGAAGCCAGGCTCTCTAAGGGTAGCTGTGGATGATTAGCCAAGGCTTATCTAGGAGACATGCAAAGTTCTTGCAATACCACTGTAGTCACACAGCACTTACACACATGAAAGAACCACACAGTGTTACAAAAATAAAGGTACTTTATATTAGTGACACAATTAACAAAAAGTACTAGAGAGGCAACCATAGGAGGTAAGTAACACAATAGATATATATACTAGTAAAGAGAAATAGACATAACAAGTGATAGAAAACAGTGAAAATACAAATAGACAATTGTGACATCACCTGCCTGACTTGGTCACTCAGATGCTCCCAGAGGTACCTGCCAACCCTGAATTCAAGATGGCAGAACCCTATGGACCCTCTGGAGGAGCTCTGGGCTCCACCCCTGGGGCGGTGATGGACAGGGGAGTGGTCAATCCCCTTTCCAGTGTGCGGTTTCTTGCCAGTGCTGGGGCTGGGCGTCCCTGAACTGGTGTGGACTTGTTTATGCACCAAATGTACCCTTCAAAGCATATTAGTGGCTTGGGGAGGCTACCCCTCTCAAGCCATGTAACACCTATTTCCAAAGGGAGAGGGTGTTGCTCCCCTCTCCCCTTTGTTCTGCTTTCCTAGGCTTGAGCTGTTAAAGCAGCAGGAGGGCAGAAACTTGTCTGAGGGGTGGCAGCAGCTTGGGCGGCCCGGAAAACCCCAGAAGGCTGGTATGAGTAATGCTGGGGGTCCTCTAAGGAGCCCCCAGAGTCATGGAATCATACTTTCAATACTGGCAACAGTATTGGGGTATGATTTCGACATGTTTGACACCAAACATGTCTAAGTTCGGAGTTACCATTATGTAGCTGGACATAGGTAGTGATCGATGTCCAGTACACACATAAAATGGAGTCCCCACACTCACGAAGTCCAGGAAAATGGAGCTGGAGTTTGTGCAGGCACCTCTGCTAGTGCAGGGGTGCCCTCACATATAGGCACTTGCACCCTGCCCTCTGGGCTAGTAGGGCCTGCCATAGGGGTGACTTACAGTGGCCTGGAGCAGTGACCTGTAGTGAAAAGGGTGCATGCACCCTTCACGCAGGCTGCAATGGCAGGCCTGCAGATACACTTTGCATGGGCTCCTCATGGGTGGCATAATACATGCTGCAGCCCATGGGGATCCCCTGGTACCCCAATGCCCTGGGTACCTAGGTACCACATACTAGGGACTTACCTGGGGCACCAGTATGCCAAATGTGGGGTGTAAGTAACCAAGTTAGAAGGGAGAGGGTATAATCACTGGGGTCCTGGATAGCAGGATCCCAGTGACACAGTCAAACACACTGACAACAGGCAGAAAATGGGGGTAAGCAAGCTAGAAAGAGGGTACTTCCCTACAAAGATCCTCTATGGCCTGTTGAGGAGTGACTGTGGCCATACCTTAGAGGGTGACAGTGATGAGGAATAACCAATACGTTTCCGATGCCAAAGCGTCAGCTGACTCCACTGTTGGAAACACCACCCTGGCGGGCCACTCTCCCTCTGACAACCGCCTGCTCCCCCTCTCACAACCCCCTCCTCCCCCATTGACAACCCCCTGCTCCCCCACTGACAAGCCCCTGCTACCCTATTGACAACCACCTGCCCCACTGACTACTGCCTGCCCCCTCTGACAACCCCCTGTCCCCACTGACAACCACCTGCCCTCCACTGACAACTTTCTGCCCCCCACTATAACCACCTTCCCCCACTGACAACCACCTGCCCCCCACTGACAACCACCTGCCTCCCACTGACAACCGCCTGTTCCCCACTGACAACCGCCTGCTCCCCCACTGACAACCACCTGCCCCCCACTAACAACCACCTGCCCCCACTGACAACCGCCTGCTCCCCACTGACAACCCCCTGCCCCCACTAACAACCACCTGCCCTCCACTGACAACCTTTTGCCCCCCATTACAACCACCTGCCCCCACTGACAACCACCTGCTCCCTGACTATAACTGCCTGCCCTCCATTGTCAATCACCTGCTCCCCTACTGACAACCGCCTGCTCCCCCACTGACAACCACCTGCCCCCCACTGACAACCCCCTGCCCCCACTAACAATCACCTGCCCTCCACTGACAACCTTCTGCCCCCCACTACAACCACCTGCCCCCACTGACAACCACCTGCTCCCTGACTATAACTGCCTGCCCTCCATTGTCAACCGCCTGCTCCCCTACTGACAACCGCCTGCTCCCCCACTGACAACCACCTGCCCCCCACTGACAACCACCTGCTCCCCACTGACAACTTCCTGCTCCCCGGTAACTACCGCCTGCCCCCCACTGACAACTGCCTGCTCCCCGGTAACTACCGCCTGCCGCCACTCAGAACCGCCTGCTCCCCACTGACAACCACCTGCCACCACTGACAACCGCCTACCCCCATTGACAATCCCCTGCTCCCCCACTATAATTGCCTGCCCTCCACTGACAACTGCCTGCCTCCAATGACAACACCCTGTCCCCACTGACAACCACCTGCCCCCCACTGACAACCTCCTGTCCCACACTGACAACTGCCTGCTTACACTGACAACCACCTGCTGTCTCACTGTTCACCCACTGGCCACCACCCCCTCAAAGTCATTAGAAGCCTTGACGGATTCAAGGCTGGGCTTTCACTGCTGTTTCTTCTGCTCACTCCACTGTGCACGAAAAATGACCAACGCGGCCTCTCGCACAGTGGGGCAAATTTACAAAGAATTGGCTGAGGGCAGTGCAACAAGCCTTTCTGCTGTGCGGCCCAACGCAAATCCGAAAGGGCAGAAATGCACCATGTCTACAAGATATCGTGCATTCCTGTCCTTTCAGCCAGCGCCGGAGCACAAATTGCTGCCTAACGCCAACGCAGGCACCCTGGCACCATGGTGCACGGGTGTCTGGGTTGTTGGTAGGTTTCTTTTTGTGCAGAATGCAGCACACCTAGAAGGAGGGAAAAAAAGGAGAAATAAAGATATTTTCCTTGTTGTCCCGGCCCTTGGGAGGAATAAGGTTTTGCACATCCCCAGGTTTACAAGTTCTTGTAAATCTGGGGTTCCGTCGAGACTCTTGGGTTTTGTGTGGGAAAACCCACAGCAATGCCTATGGTACGCCCCCCTCATGCAGTGTAAGGCAACGCAGCGACTTGCTCTTGTTATCTTACTTCATATGTCCAAGGCCATGAGAAGTCACACAAAGTGGCGTTGCATGGCCTTGTAGATATGGGTCTGCACTATGCGCTGCTGGATCGTCACAAAAAGTCCCTGCAGGAAACTGGGCTCTTTGCAGACGCCCCCTCTGCTTTTTGCCCCACTTTTTGCTGCTGGATGCTGTTGCTTTGGACCTGTTAGTGTGCTGAGGCCTGCTAACCCGACCTCAGGACCAATGCTCTTTCCCTAAACTGTACCTTGAGATTGCAGAGGCAAATTGGCAAGGACTTTACCACCCCAGTGAGGCCCTAGTAAGTGGTACTAGGGGTATCCAGGGCAGGGGTGGTAAAGGGGTCACCAGGGCTGCAGCGCTGTGTGCCACCCTGTGTGACCCCAGTAAAAGTGAGACTGCAAAGTTGTCATGTCAGCTGGCACAAGCAGCCTGCTGCTCGAGTGTGACTCTTCCCACACCAAGTGCAGTTTACTGCCCATAGACAGGTCAGTCACCCCTAAGGCAGGTCTCCTATAGCCCAGGAGGCCGGGTGCACTGTTCCATGAGTGAGAACATATATGCATGAGCATACATGACCCCGTGGTAGCATTTAAAACGCAATGCTACCACAACTAACCGGGGGTCCATAGGATAACATGGACTGGCATCTGGGCAGTTCCCAGATGTCCAGCTCGGTGATGGCCCTGCCAATTCGCCCCGTGTTTGGTATCAAACACCTTGCTTTTTAACCCTGAGCATGATGTTCATGCTCAGGATTAACTAGCATGTGCCCTGGTGGACCCTTAGGGGGTGCCCACCGTCTTACCAAGCTCTCAGCTGTTATGGGGGCTCTCTTGAGCCTCAGCCACCACAGACAAGAGTCTGCCCTCCTGATGGTTGTGCTAGCACTTCCACAGGTTGGAGACAAAGGGCCTGGGCAGGCAGGAGGTCACACCTCCTCCATCCCAGGCTCGCTATTGTGAAAGGTAATCAAGGTGGTGAGCCTCAAAGTCTTCCCTCACTCTTGATATGTAATTACTTGTCCCCCATTGGAGGACAAAGCCCTTCCCACCCTGTCCAGCCCAACAAGTGAGAAATTAGCTATACAGGAGGCATACACCTCCAAAAGGCTAGCCACACCTTTAGGGTGGGCTAGGAGGTCTGTACTGCCAAAAGAGGGTTCTGACATCTTGGCAACCTTAGAACGAGTGGGTTTTGGGTAGGAAAGTGACCTACTCCCACAGGAAGTGGTCATTACAGGATGGGGGCTAGCCACGGGTACAAGTAGCCTATTGGCCACTGCCCCCTCACTCTTAATGCCCCCTAAACCATGATTTAAGGAGCTCCCCTGGCACCTGAACCTTTTCTTACTTGCAATGAACAAAAAGCACAAAGAAGATGTTGTCACTGACAACAGGACCTGGACTTCAGCCGCAGCGCGAAGACAGGACACCGAAGTGACCTATGGGAACCACCTCTGGAACTGAATGACCGACGTGTGCCTGAGGTGAAAGCTCGCTGGTCCCAGCAAGAGGGACCCTGGTGGACTCTGAAAAGCCAGGAAAGACTCCCTGACTTTTGGTACCAGTCCCCTGTAAACTGCAGGAGTAAACGCTGTGCTGAAGTCGAAGAACTGCTGTTGTATGTAACTTAAAAATTTCATTTTGGTGTCTAAATTTATATAAAAATCTTCTTTATTTTTCTAAATTGGTGTTGGATTTCGTTTGAGTCATGTCAATTACTTATCGTCCATGTTGTTGTTGTGAAACGCTTTACACATGTTCCTCTAAATAGCTTGACTGCTCTTTGCCACACTACCAGGACTGAGCTAAGGTTTATGAGTGTGAACCGGAGGTCCACTACTGGGTGACGTGCCAGCATTACATGGTAAGACTCTCCAGTCATACCACCTGATACTGCCAACTTCCTACAGTGATGCCCCGCGGGGCAAGGGGCTTGTAAACATGCTCCAAAATGTTTCAACATTCAGAAACCCTCTGATTCAACAAATCAGAGGTTTGCAAACACTAAAACACATTTTTAAATGCACTAAATCCATTTAAAGATTTGAAAAAAACCTGTTCCTAATCGTTAACTGGGTGTATCAAACCATTGGGAAATACTATTTATTTAGAATGGGCATTTTAAGGGCGTCTCATCCAAATACTAATTCCATAATGGTAGTTCTCAATAATTAAAGACTGAAATAGGGTCCTTAAACATTATTATTTCACCCAGAAACTTAAAGGAGATGGCAAGCCAATAGAAATGATTCTTAAAGGGACCTCTTCCCCTTTGCGAATGTTCAGAAAATCCTTTTGGTGGGTAGGCAGTGGGCCACTGCTTACTGATAAAAGATGTTTGTAAAACTATTCATATTTCTTTTTAAACACATCCCATTTTCTTTTTAGGAATATATGCTCAATTAAAATAAAGTAGAATGCTTTATTGAAACGCAGTCACAGCCATGGTGGTCTACTGACCCCAGCAGGCCACCAATCCTAAGCTCGTAGCCTTGTTAGACCTACCTCATGCATATGAGGAAGGTGGGTCATATTGCGACCCACTAAAACTCTGTGGGCCTCATTTATGAGGCCTGTGGAGCACGGCAGCACACTGCTGTGCCTTGCTGTGCTGCCTTGCACCACTGTGAAAGGACAGAAATGCACAGTATCAACAAGATACGGCCCATTTCTGTCCTCTCCCCCTGCAGTGGTGCACAAATTCCTGCCATGCACCATGGTGCAAGGATGCCTGCACTGCAGGGAGGATTGTGTTTGTGCACAAAAACAATCAATGGAGGCCTTTTCCTCCTATGTGTGCTGCAGAATGCAGCACACATACAAAGAGGAAAAAACAGAGAGAAATAAAGATAATTCTCCTTGTTGCGTCATTCTTACAGCATCCCTGAGGTGGCACAGGAATCTGACGCATTCCCAGACTTGTAAATCTGGGAATGGATCAGATTCCTTTAGGTTCTATGGGTGTTTCGTGAGAGCACCCCAAGCAACACCCATGGAACGCCCCTTTCACGCAATGTTATGCGTGAAAGGGGCCCATATTTACAAGGCCATGAAATGTCATGCAAAGTGGCTTTGTGTGGTGTAGGAGGCTGGCCTGGCTTGTAGTGAGTACCAAGGGGTACTTGCACCTTGCACCAGGCCCAGTTATCCCTTATTAGTGTATAGGGTGTCTAGCAGCTTAGGCTGATAGATAATGGTAGCTTAGCAGAGCAGCTTAGGCTGAACTAGGAGACGAGTGAAGCTCCTACAGTACCACTTAGTGTCATATGCACAATATCATAAGAAAACACAATACACAGTTATACTAAAAATAAAGGTACTTTATTTTTATGACAATATGCCAAAGTATCTCAGTGAGTACCCTCAGTGAGAGGATAGGAAATATACACAAGATATATGTACACAATACCAAAAATATGCAGTATAGTCTTAGAAAACAGTGCAAACAATGTATAGTTACAATAGGATGCAATGGGGACACATAGGGATAGGGGCAACACAAACCATATACTCCAAAAGTGGAATGCGAACCACGAATGGACCCCAAACCTATGTGACCTTGTAGAGGGTCGCTGGGACTATTAGAAAATAGTAAGGGTTAGAAAAATAGCCCAGCCCAAGACCCTGAAAAGTGAGTGCAAAGTGCACTAAAGTTCCCAAAGGACATAGAAGTCGTGATAGGGGAATTCTGCAGGAAAGACACAAACCAGCAATGCAACAACTGTGGATTTCCAATCTAGGGTACCTGTGGAACAAGGGGACCAAGTCCAAAAGTCACAAGCAAGTCGGAGATGGTCAGATGCCCAGGAAATGCCAGCTGTGGGTGCAAAGAAGCTTCTACTGGACAGAAGAAGCTTAGGTTTCTGCACGAACGACAAGGGCTAGAGACTTTCCCTTTGGAGGACGGATCCCTCACGTCGTGGAGAGTCGTGCAGAAGTGTTTTCCTGCCGAAAGACCGCCAACAAGCCTTGCTAGCTGCAAATCATGCGGTAAGCGTTTTTGGATGCTGCTGTGGCCCAGGAGGGACCAGGATGTCGCAAATTGCGTCAGGAGACAGAGGGGACATCGAGCAAGACAAGAAGCCCTCTCAGCAGCAGGTAGCACCCGGAGAAGTGCCAGAAACAGGCACTACGAGGATGCGTGAAACGGTGCTCACCCGAAGTCGCACAAAGAGTCCCACATCGCCGGAGAACAACTTAGGAGGTCGTGCAATGCAGTTTAGAGTGCCGTGGACCCAGGCTGGACTGTGCACAAAGGATTTCTGCCGGAAGTGCACGGAGGCCGGAGTAGGTGCAAAAGTCGCGGTTCCAAGCAATGCAGTCTGGCGTGGGGAGGCAAGGACCTACCTCCACCAAACTTGGACTGAAGAGTCACTGGACTGTGGGAGTCACTTGGACAGAGGTGCTGGATTCAAGGGACCTCGCTCGTCGTGCTGAGAGGAGACCCAAGGTACCGGTGATGCAGTTCTTTGGTGCCTGCGGTTGCAGGGGGAAGATTCCGTCGACCCACGGGAGATTTCTTCGGAGCTTCTAGTGCAGAGAGGAGGCAGACTACCCCCACAGCATGCACCACCAGGAAAACAGTCGAGAAGGCGGCAGGATCAGCGTTACAGAGTTGCACTAGTCGTCTTTGCTACTATTTTGCAGTTTTGCAGGCTTCCAGCGCGGTCAGCAGTCGATTCCTTGGCAGAAGGTGAAGAGAGAGATGCAGAGGAACTCGGATGAGCTCTTGCATTCGTTATCTAAAGTTTCCCCAGAGACAGAGACCCTAAATAGCCAGAAAAGAGGGTTTGGCTACCTAGGAGAGAGAATAGGCTAGCAACACCTGAAGGAGCCTATCAGAAGGAGTCTCTGACGTCACCTGGTGGCACTGGCCACTCAGAGCAGTCCAGTGTGCCAGCAGCACCTCTGTTTCCAAGATGGCAGAGGTCTGGAGCACACTGGAGGAGCTCTGGACACCTCCCAGGGGAGGTGCAGGTCAGGGGAGTGGTCACTCCCCTTTCCTTTGTCCAGTTTCGCGCCAGAGCAGGGCTAAGGGGTCCCTGAACCGGTGTAGACTGGCTTATGCAGAAATGGGCACCAAAAGTGCCCATGAAAGCATTTCCAGAGGCTGGGGGAGGCTACTCCTCCCCTGCCTTCACACCATTTTCCAAAGGGAGAGGGTGTAACACCCTCTCTCAGAGGAAGTCCTTTGTTCTGCCATCCTGGGCAAAGCCTGGCTTGACCCCAGGAGGGCAGAAACCTGTCTGAGGGGTTGGCAGCAGCAGCAGCTGCAGTGAAACCCCAGGAAAGGCAGTTTGGCAGTACCAGGGTCTGTGCTACAGACCACTGGGATCATGGGATTGTGCCAAAAATGCCAGGATGGTATAGAGGGGGCAATTCCATGATCATAGACATGTTACATGGCCATATTCGGAGTTACCATTGTGAAGCTACATATAGGTAGTGACCTATATGTAGTGCATGCGTGTAATGGTGTCCCCGCACTCACAAAGTCCGGGGAATTGGCCCTGAACAATGTGGGGGCACCTTGGCTAGTGCCAGGGTGCCCTCACACTAAGTAACTTTGCACCTAACCTTTACCAGGTAAAGGGTAGACATATAGGTGACTTATAAGTTACTTAAGTGCAGTGTAAAATGGCTGTGAAATAACGTGGACGTTATTTCACTCAGGCTGCAGTGGCAGGCCTGTGTAAGAATTGTCAGAGCTCCCTATGGGTGGCAAAAGAAATGCTGCAGCCCATAGGGATCTCCTGGAACCCCAATACCCTGGGTACCTCAGTACCATATACTAGGGAATTATAAGGGTGTTCCAGTAAGCCAATGTAAATTGGTAAAATTGGTCACTAGCCTGTTAGTGACAATTTGTACAGAGAGAGCATAACCACTGAGGTTCTGGTTAGCAGAGCCTCAGTGAGACAGTTAGGCACCACACAGGGAACACATACATATAGGCCACAAACTTATGAGCACTGGGGTCCTGACTAGCAGGGTCCCAGTGACACATAACAAACACACTGAAAACATAGGGTTTTCACTATGAGCACTGGGCCCTGGCTAGCAGGATCCCAGTGAGACAGTGAAAACACCCTGACATACACTCACAAACAGGCCAAAAGTGGGGGCAACAAGGCTAGAAAGAGGCTACTTTCTCACATGTGGCCTTGTAAATATGGGCCGGCACACTAGAGCACCAAAAGCATTATGCTACGGTGGCGCAGTGTGCCGCTAGGGCCTCGTGAATGAGGCCCTCTGTATTTTGCAAACTGACCTATTAGTGCACATCGGTTCTCAAAAAACAAATGCATTCGGTAAAACTTGGTGTGCAAATTGAGACCCTTTTTACTAAATGCATTCTTCGTACATGAGGCGTGACATTTTCAATTAGTGAATTCATAGGAATCGCTAGTTAAAACACTGGACTCAGTACATAACCAACCAAGGAACTATGAACTAAGGGGCACACTTACGAGAAAGTGGTACAGCAGTTGTGAGGCACCACTTTTCTTGCGTCGCCCTGCACCCTCTAACATCACCATGGTAACTCTGTATTTACTATACAGTGCACCATGGCGCACGTTACCACAATAGCACCATAATTTATAATGCTATTGTGGCGCTTTGCTGGATCAGTGCCATAAATTATGGCGGTATTCCAGCAAAGCACAGGGAGGCCCATAGGTGATTGTGGAAGCATCAGTTTAACACCTGCCCTGAGCAGGCGTTAAAAATGATAGGAAAAATGGCGCAGTGAAATCTTATAAATTTCACTGCGCCATTTTTTTGGGCCTCCCTTTGTGGTATCACCCACCCCCCCTTGCAGACATTATACCTGGCATCGTTATAATGTGGCACAAGGGGTTACAAAGTGGCACAATGCACGCATTGTGCCACTTTGTAAATTTGACGCATGGTGGGGTCTCCTTAACGCCTCCTTGGCATAAAACAATTACTCTAGGGCAGCGCAAGGAGGCGCAAGGGGCTTGTAAATATGCCCCCTAATTTGCAGAAGAAAGAGTACTGGCGCCCATAGCTCTGCTCAGAATGCTGGTAGCCTTCATTCCACCTCAGGCCTCTTCTCTCTACCACCAGATGCTCCTTGTCCCTTTATCTCACTCTTGCAGACTCCAGCTTTCTCTGTTTTTTCCGTCTTCCTGTTTCCCCGCCTTTCCGATTTGTTTGCTTTCTCTCTCTTGCTCTCAGTAAATATCCTGGGGCATTTATTAAGAACTGGTGTAGGGCAGCCAGCACCGCAAGCCTTTCTGAAACGCTGCCCAATGCCAATTCGAAAGGGCAGGAATGCACCATATTTACAAGATACAATGCACACATGTCCTTTCAGCCCGCGCTGGAGCACAAATTTCTGCCTAGAGCCAAAGTAGGCAGTGAAACTCAGCACATTAGTGATCAACGCCTCATCAGCGGTGGAAAGTGCTACATAAATGGAATTACTCTCCTGTCCATCAGGGCTCTCTTTCATGTGCAGATGTGCCCTGCAGGGCTTGTGGAGGTGGGGTCTCGGCCACACCTATAGTTTGGTGGGCTGTCCACCAGGTGCAAAAGGGGTCTCTATTTATCCAAAGTAAAAAGAACAGATGATGGACGGAATGCTGAACAAATCAAACATTCACCCCTAGTCACAGATCTGGGTTTAACCCATTGTGTTTTTGCTCGCCATGCCAGCCCAGTCTGCACCCAGCCATGCCACCCCAGTCTGAACCCAGCCATGCCAGCCCAGTCTGCACCCAGCCATGCCAACCCAGTCTGCACCCAGCCATGCCACAACTGTTGTTTGACCGGATGCCAACGCGTGCTCTATTTATCCAAAGTGGCATCAGCCTAAGGTGGGACGGGGCCATTCTGGAATTCCCCCTTTACTTTCTCCACATCCCACTTTCCCTGGCCTTTGGGCTCTCTTTATGGGGTTCGGCACAGTCACGTGCCCAGTCTGAGGGGAACAGAAGTGGGTACCGGCATGTTAAAGACAGGCACCGACTGTACCCAGGGTCTCCGGCACATTTACACTCCTATAAAAGGCTGAGGGGTACATGTGAGCTTCCTCCTTCTATCCTTGATAGAGGTGTGTAAATGTCCCTGTGTGATTGTAGGAGGCTGGCCTGGCTTATAGTGGGTACCAAGGGTCCAGTTATCCCTTATTCGTGTAGAAGACATGTTTCTAGCAGCTTAGAACTAGGAGACATGTAAAGCTCCTACCATACCACTTATATCATATAGCACTATATCACAAGAAAACGCAATACTCAGAGTTACTAAAAATAAAGGTACTTTATTTTAGTGACAATGTGCCAAAAATATCTCAGAGGATATACTCCCTTAGGAGATAAATAAAATACACAAAATATACACACAAACCAAAACCAGGTAGGTAAAACAGTCACAAAGTAGTGAAAACACTGTAAAATACAATAGGATGCAATCGGCCTAGGGGCAACACAAACCATATACTAAGAAAGTGGAATGCGAACCACTTAGTGACCCCTGCCCTAGTGTAGTGTGCAGAGGGTCGCTGGGAGTGTAAGAAGACACTAAGGGTGTCCAAGATATCCCACCTATTTCCAAAGGGGGAGGGTGTAACACCCTTTCTCAGACTCAGAGGAAATTCTTTGTTCTGCCTTCCTGGGACTGGGCTGCCAAGACCCCAGGAGGGCAGAACCCTGTCTGTGGGGTGGCAGCAGCCGTGGCTGCAGAGAAAACCCCAGAGAGCTGGTTTGGCAGTGCCCGGGGTCCATAGTGCAGCCCCGGGGATGCATGGAATTGGCACCCCAATACCAGATTTGGCATGGGGGGACAATTCCATGATCTTAGACATATTACATGGCCATATTCAGAGTTACCATTGTGAAGCTACATATAGGTATTGACCTATATGTAGTGCACACGTGTAATGGTGTCCCCGCACTCACAAATTCTGGGGAAATGGCCCTGAACTATGTGGGGGCATCTTTGCTAGTGCAAGGGTACCCTCACACTTAGCAACTTTGCATCGAACCTTCAGCAAGTGAAGGTTAGACATATAGGTGACTTATAAGTTACTTAAGTGCAGTGAAAATGGCTGTGAAATAACGTGTGTGTTATTTCACTCAGGCTGCAGTGGCAGTCCAGTTAAAGGTTTGTCTCAGCTCCCTATGGGTGGCAAAAGAAATGCTGCAGCCCATAGGGATCCCCTGTAACCCCAATACCCTGGGTACCTAGGTACCATATACTAGGGAATTATAAGGGTGTGCCAGTGTACCAATCGAAATTGGTAAAAGTGGTCACTAGCCTATAGTGACAAATTTAAAGGCAGAGAGAGTATAAACACTGTGGTCCTGGTTAGCAGAGCCTGAGTGACACAGTTAGGCACTACACAGGTATACACATTCAGGCAACAAACTATGAGCACTGGGTTCCTGGCTAGCAGGATCCCAGCGAGACAGGTAAAAACAAACTGGCATACATGTAAAAATGGGGGTAACATGCCAGGCAAGATGGTACTTTCCTACACAACTCCCCCCCCCAAACAAGGGACAATAAGGCTAACCTTGCCCAGATGAGTCTTCATTGTCTAAGTGGAAATATCTGGAGAGTCCAACTGCATTGGAGTGGGTACTCACAGGTCTATGTTCCACTGTATAGCCCATTCCCTGTAGGGAGATGGACCACCTCAACAATTTAGGTGCAGAGCACATGGCCTGTTTGAGCTCATCAAAAGCCTTTTGACAGTTAGCTGTCCAAAATACCTTTTAGGCATCTTTTTGGATGTGAGGTCATTAAGAGGGGCAGCTATAGAGCCATAATTCTTATTGAACCTCCTATAGTACCCTGTGAGGCCTAGGAAGGCTCTCACTTAGGTACGAGTTGCAGGGGGAGCCCATTCCATAATGGTTATGATCTTCCCCTGCAGTGGTGCAATCTGTTCCCCACCAACCAGGTGGCCCAGATAAACCACTTTCACCTGCCCTATCTGGCACTTTAAACCCTTGATAGTGAGGCCTGCCTTTTGCAGGGCCTCCAAAACTTTCCACAGGTGGACCAGGTGATCATCCCAGCTGGAGCTAAAGACAGCTATATCATCTAGATATGCTGCACTAAAGCCTCCAACCCTTGCAGGACTGTATTCACCAACCTCTGAAAAGGGGCAGGTGCATTTGTCAATCCAAGGGGCATAACAGTGAACTGATAGTGCCCTCCAATGGTTGAAAATGCGGTTTTAGGTTTAGCATCTTCTGACAACTTAATTTGCCAATACCCTGCAGTTAAGTCAAAAGTGCTTAGATACTTGGCAGAAGCCAGTGTATCTATCAGCTCATCTGGCCTGGGTATAGGGTGAGCATCAGTTTTGGTTACTTGATTGAGACCCCTATAGTCCACACAAAACCTCATTTCCTTTGTACCATCTTTACTATGAGGTTTGGGGACAAGCACCACTGGGCTAGCCCATGGGCTTTCAGAAGGCTCAATCACTCCCAGATCTAACATTTTCTGTACCTCTTGTTTAATGCAGTCTCTGACAAGGTCAGGCTGCCTATAAATCTTACTTTTGACAGGTAAACTGTCTGCAATATCAATTGTGTGCTCACTCCAGGTAGTTGTACCTGGAATCAGTGAGAAGAGGTCAGAGAACTGATCTAGGAGATGTATGCAGTTGTCCTTCTGCTCAGCAGTAAGGCATTCTGCTAACATAACTCCCTCTACTAAAGCCATCAGCTTCAGTGGTGGAGAAGAGGTCAGGGAGAGGGTCACTCTCTTCCTCCTGCCCCTCATCAGGGGCCATGAGCAGGGTTAAGTCAGCCCTGTCATAATAAGGTTTCAGGCGATTGACATGAAGCACCCTAAGGGGACTCCTGGCAGTGCCCAGGACTACCAAGTAGGTGACCTCACCCTTCTTTTCAGCAATGATATGGGGTCCACTCCATTTGTCCTGGAGTGCTCTTGGGGCCACAGGCTCCAATACCCACACCTTCTGTCCTGGTTGGTACTGGATCAGAACAGCCTTCTGGTCATGCCAGTGCTTTTGGAGCTCTTGGCTGGCCTGAAGGTTTTTGCTGGCCTTTTTCATGTACTCAGCCATTCTAGATCTGAGGCCAAGTACATAATCCACAATGTCTTGCTTGGGGATTTTTAAAGGTTGTTCCCAAACCTCCTTTACAAGAGCAAGGGGACCTCTTACAGGGTGTTGAAAGAGGAGTTCAAAGGGGCTGAAGCCTACTCCTTTTTGGGGTACCTTCTTATAAGCAAAAAGGAGGCATGGCAACAGGACATCCCATCTCCTCCAGAGTTTTTCAGGGAGTCCCATGATCATGCCTATGAGAGTTTTATTAAACCTCTCAACCAGTCCATTGGTCCTTGCACATAGCTTTGAGGTATGCAGACATGAAGTGACACCACTTCCTTAGGGAAACCCACTCTGGAAAATATACCCATGAGGGCTTTTGCCACTGCAGGAACTGTAGTGGTCCTTAAGAGTATAGCTTCAGGGTACCTAATGGCATGTTCCACTACCACAAGGATAAATCTATTTCCTGAAGCTGTTAGAGGGTCAAGGGGGCCAACAATGTCAACCCCTACCCTCTCAAAGAGCACCCCAACCACTGGGAAGTGAATTACGGGGGCCTTAGGTGTGCCACCAGTCTAGAAACTGGCTTGGCAGGTCACACAGGAGAGACAAAACTCCTTGGTGTCCTCTGACATATGAGGCCAGTGAAACAATGGAACAAGTCTGTCCCAAGTTTTACTCTGGCCCAAATGCCCAGCCAAAGGAATATCATGAGCCAAAGTCAGAAGAAACTCCCTAGATTGCAAAGGGATGACCAATCTCCTGGGAGCACCAGGCTTAGGGTCCCTTGACTCAGTATAGAGCAGGTTATCTTCCCAATAGACTTTATGGCTGTGAGTGATATCCTCATTCTGCTGTTTGACAGCTTGCTCTCTTAAACCATCTAGTGTGGGACAGGTTTGCTGTGCTGTGGGAAGGTAGCCTCTTTCTAGCCTTGTTACTTCCACTTTTGGCCTGTTTGTGAGTATATGTCAGGGTGTTTTCACAGTCTCACTGGGATCCTGCTAGCCAGCGCCCAGTGCTCATAGTGAAGACCCTATGTTGTCAGTGTGTTTGTGACGTGTCACTTGGATCCTGCTAGCCAGGACCCCAGTGCTCATAAGTTGGTGGCCTATATGTGTTCCCTGTGTGGTGCCTAACTGTATCACTGAGGCTCTGCTAACCAGAACCTCAGTGTTTATGCTCTCTCTACTTTCTAAATTTGTTACTGCAGGCTAGTGACTAAATTTACCAATTCTCATTGGCACACTGGTACACCCATATAATTCCCTGGTATATGGTACTTAGGTACCCAGGGTATTGGGGTTCCAGGAGATCCCTATGGGCTGCAGCATTTCTTTTGCCACCCATAGGAAGCTCAGGTAATTCTTACACAGGCCTGCCACTGCAGCCTGAGTGAAATAACGTCCACATTATTTCACAGCCATTTTTCACTGCACATAAGTAACTTATAAGTCACCTATATGTCTAACCCTCACTTGGTGAAGGTTGGGTGCCAACTTACCTAGTGTGTGGGCACCCTGGCACTAGCCAAGGTGCTCCCACATCGTTCAGGGCAATTTCCCCGGACTTTGTGAGTGCGGGGACACCATTACACGCGTACACTATACATAGGTCACTACCTATGTATAGCGTCACAATGGTAACTCCGAACATGGCCATGTAACATGATCCCCCGGGTCTCTTGCATAGAACCCGGGTACTGCCAAACTGCCTTTCCGGGGTTTCCACTGCAGCTGCTGCTGCTGCCAACCCCTCAGACAGGATTCTGCCCTCCTGGGGTCTGGGCAGCCCCAGCCCAGGAAGGCAGAACAAAGGATTCCTCTGAGAGAGGGTGTTACACCCTCTCCCTTTGGAAATAGGTGTGAAGGGCTGGGGAGGAGTAGCCTCCCCCAGCCTCTGGAAATACTTTGATGGGCACAGATGGTGCCCATCTCTGCATAAGCCAGTCTACACCGGTTCAGGGATCTCCCAGCCCTGCTCTGGCGTGAACCTGGACAAAGGAAAGGGGAGTGACCACTCCCCTGACCAGTACCTCCCAGGGGAGGTGCCCAGAGCTCCTCCAGTGTGTCCCAGACCTCTGCCATCTTGGAAACAGAGGTGTTGGGGGCATACTGGACTGCTCTGAGTGGCCAGTGCCAGCAGGTGACGTCAGAAACCCCCTCTGATAGGCTCTTACCTTTCTTGGTGGCCAATCCTCCTTTCTTGGTAGCCAAACCTCCTTTTCTGGCTATTTTGGGTCTCTTTTCTGGGGTATTCTTCAGATAATGAATGCAAGAGCTCCCCAGAGTTCCTCTGCACTTCCCTCTTCGACTTCTGCCAAGGATCCACCGCTGACTGCTCCAGGACGCCTGCAAAACCGCAACAAAGTAGCAAGATGACTACCAGCAACATTGTAGCGCCTCATCCTGCCGGCTTTCTTAACTGTTTCCTGGTAGTGCATGCTCTGGGGACTGTCTGCCTTCACCCTGCACTGGAAGCCAAGACGAAATCTCCTGTGGGTTAACGGAATCTTCCCCCTGCTAACACAGGCACCAAAAGACTGCATCACTGGTCCTCTGGGTCCCCTCTCATCCTGACGAGCGTGGTCCCTGGAACACAGGAACTCTATCCAACTGACTCCCACAGTCCAGTGATCCTTCAGTCCAAGTTTGGTGGAGGTAAGTCCTTTCCTGCCCACGCTAGACTGCAAACCTGTGTACTGCATGATTTGCAGCTGCTCCGGCTTCTGTGCGCTCCTCCAAAGATTCCTTCGTGCACAGCCTAGCTTGGGTCCCCAGCACTCCATCCTGCAGTGCTCAACCCTCTGAGTTGGACTCCGAAGTCGTGGGACCCTCCTTTGTGACTCTAAGCCAGCTCCAGTTCACAAATCTTCTAAGTACCTGCTCTGGTACTTCTGCATGTGCTACCTGCTTCTGTGGGGGCTCTCTGAGTTGCTAAGTGCCCCCTCTGTCTCCTCATCCAAGTGGCGACATCCTGGTCCCTCCTGGGCCACAGCAGCATCCAAAAACCCTAACCAGGGCCCTTGCAGCTAGCAAGGCTTGTTTGCGGGTGCCAGGGTGCCCACACACTAAGTAACTTTGCACCCAACCTTCACCAGGTGAAGGTTAGACATATAGGTGACTTATAAGTTACTTAAGTGCAGTGGTAAATGGCTGTGAAATAACGTGGGAGTTATTTCACTCAGGCTGCAGTGGCAGGCCTGTGTAAGAATTGTCAGATCTCCCTATGGGTGGCAAAAGAAATGCTGCAGCCCATAGGGATCTCCTGGAACCCCAATACCCTGGGTACCTCAGTACCATATACTATATATTATATGGGTGTACCAGTATGCCAATGTGAATTGGTGAAATTGGTCACTAGCTTGTTAGTGACAATTTGGAAAGCAGAGAGAGCATAACCACTGAGGTTCTGGTTAGCAGAGACTCAGTGATACAGTTAGTCATAACACAGATACACACATTCAGGCCACAAACTATGAGCACTGGGGCACTGGCTAGCAGGATCAGAGTGACACACGGGCAAAAGCAAACTTTCATACATGTACAAATGGGGGTAACATGCCAGGCAAGATGGTACTTTCCTACAGTGATCAACAAGTGTTGCCCTACTCCTCATTTCATAATTCTGCTCAACACTGTATGTTTTCCTGTTCAGAAGATTTGTGCCAGGAGTCCCCCAATAGTTGTTCTGGAGTCCCTCAATAGTTTTTCTATCTTGGTGGTTCTTAACCTTTGACTTGTGGACCTCACTTATTCATTTCTGGAACCCGGGGACTTCTACTGAGTCACTACTGGCAGTCAGGGACCCCCCACTTTATCATTACCGGAACCCTGGGACCCCCCACTGAATCATTATTGAATCTAGGGACCCCCACTGAATCACTATTGGGATCAGGAGACCACCCACTGACTCATTATTGAATCTGGGGACCCCCACTGAATCATTATTGAAAACAGGGACCCCAACTGAATCATCACTGGGTTCCGGGGACCCCCACTGAATCATTATTGAATCCGGGGACCCCCATACTGAATTATTATTGAAACTAGGGACACCCACTGAATCATTTTTGGGATTAGGACACCCCCCACTGACTCATTAGCTCATCTAGAGCAGCACCTGAATCATTATTTTTGGGATCAGGGGAACCCCACCCGGAGTCAATGCTGGAAGCTGTTGCTCCGCCTAAGCAGGAACAAACATTCGTCCAACACTTACACAAACAATGAAATATTGTATTTAATTCACAATCAAATATAATAAAATCAACATTTATTCTTAACGGGGAGCGTTGGATCTTTTCTAAATTCAATGGCGGCCCCTAATAAGGAAGTTGGATTGTGGGGGCTCCGCCTGCGCAACTCTGGGGTACCCGAGGCCAGTCCTGAGCACAGAACCCCTTGAGCTGCCTTAGGACACCTGGATTTTTAACCACTTTATTTGGAAGGTGCGTCACAAAATGCAGCGCGTGGCCCAAAGTGTTCGGTGTTTTTTGACATCTCAGGAAGGTCAGGCAGGAGCTTACTACACAGGCGCCCCCACAGCGCCGCCCAGACCTCCCCTTACCTTCTGAACTGGTCATTCCCGACCCAGGGGTAAAATGCAGCCTCTGGTCACATGGATCTCACAGTAGGCCAGCGACTTGTGAGGCGGTGCATGGTGTTCTATCTCTGTGCACCCCAAATCTGAGTCCGCGAGCCGCCCCCCCCAAACGACCTTCCCCCTCCTCCGTGTGTGTGCATCACTTACTGCATGGTGTTCTGTCTCGGTGCATCCCAGATCTGTGTCGCGAGCCCCCCCTCCCAACCCCCCTTATGAGCACATCACTGGCTGCATAGTGTCCTGTCTCTGTGCACCCCAGATCTGTGTCCGTGAGCCCCCCAGTGTGTGCCTCTCTGGCTGCATAGTGTTCTGGCTCTGTGCACCCCAGACCTGTGAGCCCCCCAGTGTGTGCATCACTGGCTGCATGGCGTTCTGGCTCTGTGCACCCCAGTTCTGTGAGCCCCTCAGTGTGTGAATCACTGGCTGCATGGTGTCCTGGCTCTGTGCACCCCAGATCTGTGTCTGTGAGCCCCCCAGTGTGTGCATCACTGGCTGCATGGTGTCCTGTCTCTGTGCACCCCAGATCTGTGAGCCCCCCAGTGTGTGCATCTCTGGCTGCATGGCGTTCTGGCTCTGTGCACCCCAGATCTGTGAGCCCCCCAGTGTGTGCATCACTGGCTGCATGGTGTTCTGTCTCTCTGCCTCTGTGCACCCCAGATCTGTGTCCGTGAGCCCCCCCAGTGTGTGCATCTCTGGCTGCATGGTGTTCTGTCGCTGTGCACCCCAGATCTGTGTCTGTGAGCCCCCCGGTGTGTGCATCACTGGCTACATGACGTTCTGGCTCTGTGCACCCCAGATCTGTGTCCGTGAGCCCCCCAGTGTGTGCATAACTGGCTGCATGGTGTTCTGGCTGTGTGCACCCCAGATCTATGTCCGTGAGCCCCCCAGTGTGTGCATCACTGGCTGCATGGTGTCCTGGCTCTGTGCACCCCATATCTGTGAGCCCCCCAGTGGGTGCATCACTGGCTCCATGGCGTTCTGGCTCTGTGCACCCCAGATCTGTGTCCGTGAGCCCCCCAGTGTGTGCATCACTGGCTGCATGGTATTCTGGCTCTGTGCACCCCAGCTCTGTGTCCGTGAGCCCCCCAGTGTGTGCATCTCTGGCTGCATGGCGTTCTGGCTCTGTGCACCCCAGATCCGTGAGCGCCCCAGTGTGTGCATCACTGGCTGCATGCTGTCCTGGCTCTGTGCACCCCAGATCTGTGAGCCCCCCAGTGTGTGCATCTCTGGCTGCATGGCGTTCTGGCTCTGTGCACCCCAGATCTGTGTCCGTGAGCCCCCCAGTGTGTGCCTCTCTGGCTGCATAGTGTTCTGGCTCTGTGCACCCCAGATCTGTGTCGCGAGCCCCCCCTCCCAACCCCCCTTATGAGCACATCACTGGCTGCATAGTGTCCTGTCTCTGTGCACCCCAGATCTGTGTCCGTGAGCCCCCCAGTGTGTGCCTCTCTGGCTGCATAGTGTTCTGGCTCTGTGCACCCCAGACCTGTGAGCCCCCCAGTGTGTGCATCACTGGCTGCATGGCGTTCTGGCTCTGTGCACCCCAGTTCTGTGAGCCCCTCAGTGTGTGAATCACTGGCTGCATGGTGTCCTGGCTCTGTGCACCCCAGATCTGTGTCTGTGAGCCCCCCAGTGTGTGCATCACTGGCTGCATGGTGTCCTGTCTCTGTGCACCCCAGATCTGTGAGCCCCCCAGTGTGTGCATCTCTGGCTGCATGGCGTTCTGGCTCTGTGCACCCCAGATCTGTGAGCCCCCCAGTGTGTGCATCACTGGCTGCATGGTGTTCTGTCTCTCTGCCTCTGTGCACCCCAGATCTGTGTCCGTGAGCCCCCCCAGTGTGTGCATCTCTGGCTGCATGGTGTTCTGTATCTGTGCACCCCAGATCTGTGTCCGTGAGCCCCCCAGTGTGTGCAAAACTGGCTGCATGGAATTCTGGCTCTGTGCACCCCAGAGCTGTGTCCGTGAGCCCCCAGTGTGCACCCCAGAGCTGTGTCCGTGAGCCCCCCAGTGTGTGCATCTCTGGCTGCATGGTGTCCTGGCTGTGTGCACCCCAGATCTGTGTCCGTGAGCCCCCCAGTGTGTGCATCTCTGGCTGCATGGTGTTCTGGCTCTGTGCACCCCAGAGCTGTGTCAGTGAGCCCCCAGTGTGTGCATCTCTGGCTGCATGGTGTTCTGGGTCTGTGCACCCCAGATCTGTGTCCGTGAGCCCCCAGTGTGTGCATCTCTGGCTGCATGGTGTTCTGGCTCTGTGCACCCCAGAGCTGTATCCGTGAGCCTCCCAGTGTGCACCCCAGAGCTGTGTCCGTGAGCCCCCCAGTGTGCACCCCAGATATGTGTCCGTGAGCCCCCCCCAGTGTGTGCATCTCTGGCCCCATGGTGTTCTGGCTCTGTGCACCCCAGAGCTGTGTCCGTGAGCCCCCCAGTGTGTGCATCTCTGGCTGCATGGTGTCCTGGCTCTGTGCACCCCAGAGCTGTGTCCGTGAGCCCCCAGTGTGTGCATCTCTGGCTGCATGGTGTTCTGGCTCTGTGCACCCCAGATCTGTGTCCGTGAGCCCCCCAGTGTGCACCCCAGAGCTGTGTCCGTGAGCCCCCCAGTGTGTGCATCTCTGGCTGCATGGAATTCTGGCTCTGTGCACCCCAGAGCTGTGTCCGTGAGCCCCCAGTGTGTGCATCTCTGGCTGCATGGAATTCTGGCTCTGTGCACCCCAGAGCTGTGTCCGTGAGCCCCCAGTGTGCACCCCAGAGCTGTGTCCGTGAGCCCCCCAGTGTGTGCATCTCTGGCTGCATGGTGTCCTGGCTGTGTGCACCCCAGATCTGTGTCCGTGAGCCCCCCAGTGTGTGCATCTCTGGCTGCATGGTGTTCTGGCTCTGTGCACCCCAGAGCTGTGTCAGTGAGCCCCCAGTGTGTGCATCTCTGGCTGCATGGTGTTCTGGGTCTGTGCACCCCAGATCTGTGTCCGTGAGCCCCCAGTGTGTGCATCTCTGGCTGCATGGTGTTCTGGCTCTGTGCACCCCAGAGCTGTGTCCGTGAGCCTCCCAGTGTGCACCCCAGAGCTGTGTCCGTGAGCCCCCCAGTGTGTGGATCACTGGCTGCATGGTGTTCTGGCTCTGTGCACCCCAGATATGTGTCCGTGAGCCCCCCCCAGTGTGTGCATCTCTGGCCCCATGGTGTTCTGGCTCTGTGCACCCCAGAGCTGTGTCCGTGAGCCCCCCAGTGTGTGCATCTCTGGCTGCATGGTGTTCTGGCTCTGTGCACCCCAGATCTGTGTCCGTGAGCCCCCCAGTGTGCACCCCAGAGCTGTGTCCGTGAGCCCCCCAGTGTGTGCATCTCTGGCTGCATGGAATTCTGGCTCTGTGCACCCCAGAGCTGTGTCCGTGAGCCCCCAGTGTGCACCCCAGAGCTGTGTCCGTGAGCCCCCCAGTGTGTGCATCTCTGGCTGCATGGAATTCTGGCTCTGTGCACCCCAGAGCTGTGTCCGTGAGCCCCCAGTGTGTGCATCTCTGGCTGCATGGAATTCTGGCTCTGTGCACCCCAGAGCTGTGTCCGTGAGCCCCCAGTGTGCACCCCAGAGCTGTGTCCGTGAGCCTCCCAGTGTGCACCCCAGCTCTGTGTCCGTGAGCCCCCCAGTGTGTGCATCTCTGGCTGCATGGTGTTCTGGGTCTGTGCACCCCAGATCTGTGTCCGTGAGCCCCCAGTGTGTGCATCTCTGGCTGCATGGTGTTCTGGCTCTGTGCACCCCAGAGCTGTGTCCGTGAGCCTCCCAGTGTGCACCCCAGAGCTGTGTCCGTGAGCCCCCCAGTGTGTGGATCACTGGCTGCATGGTGTTCTGGCTCTGTGCACCCCAGATATGTGTCCGTGAGCCCCCCCCAGTGTGTGCATCTCTGGCCCCATGGTGTTCTGGCTCTGTGCACCCCAGAGCTGTGTCCGTGAGCCCCCCAGTGTGTGCATCTCTGGCTGCATGGTGTTCTGGCTCTGTGCACCCCAGATCTGTGTCCGTGAGCCCCCCAGTGTGCACCCCAGAGCTGTGTCCGTGAGCCCCCCAGTGTGTGCATCTCTGGCTGCATGGAATTCTGGCTCTGTGCACCCCAGAGCTGTGTCCGTGAGCCCCCAGTGTGCACCCCAGAGCTGTGTCCGTGAGCCCCCCAGTGTGTGCATCTCTGGCTGCATGGAATTCTGGCTCTGTGCACCCCAGAGCTGTGTCCGTGAGCCCCCAGTGTGTGCATCTCTGGCTGCATGGAATTCTGGCTCTGTGCACCCCAGAGCTGTGTCCGTGAGCCCCCAGTGTGCACCCCAGAGCTGTGTCCGTGAGCCTCCCAGTGTGCACCCCAGCTCTGTGTCCGTGAGCCCCCCAGTGTGTGCATCTCTGGCTGCATGGCGTTCTGGCTCTGTGCACCCCAGAGCTGTGTCCGTGAGCCCCCCAGTGTGCACCCCAGAGCTGTGTCCGTGAGCCCCCAGTGTGTGCATCTCTGGCTGCATGGTGTTCTGGCTCTGTGCACCCCAGAGCTGTGTCCGTGAGCCCCCCAGTGTGTGCATCTCTGGCTGCATGGTGTCCTGGCTCGCGGTGTGTGCATCGCTGGCTACAGTGGCCAGGACACTGGTCTGTGGGGCCCTTCCTTGGTGTTCTGCTGCCCTCTAGTGGAAACTGTGTGCAGTCCCTTCATTATGTAGACAAGTAGTTCAGTGGATACTCGGGTCTTTATTTCGACAATCTAGCACAAGCATTGGCAATGCCAATATGTCTGGCTGTAAACGAATGATGCATGTAGCATGGGAATGGATATGTATTTGTGTGGAAACAAATAAATGTACAATATTATTGGTGTGACTTAAAAGGTCCAGTGACAGTTCCACTCTCAATCCAGACCTGAAAATCCAGGTAGGTTTATGACAGCCCTCCCCCCAACCTGTGCTGCTGTTAGCAAAACACCATAAATTATCCAATTAGCTAAGACAATTTTAATAGCATTATAATATATTTGCCCTGAAAGTTCAAGCTCAGCCAGCTGGATAATTAAACAAAATGATTACAGTTGCCTGGAGGGCAAGCACTTTTTGTGGCAGCACACATCAAAACATGTACTCCTGTCTCCCAACACGTAGGCGGAGCCAAAGTCCCACTCTTGGTGTTCTCACATAATGGCGACAGGGTCCTCATCTCCCGAACTCTGGACAAAAAGGTGCAAACCCGTTTTGTCTCTGAAGGGTCCTCATCTGCATAATTCAGGATAAAGAGATGCAAACCATTCTGTCTCCAGTGAGTCCTCATCTGCATAACTCTCGCTAAAAAGGTGCAAATCCTTCTGTCTCCGAAGGATCCTCATCTTCATAACTCTGGACAAAAAGGTGCAAACCCTTCTGTCTCCGAAGGGTCCTCACCTGGAGGATTGTGGATAGAAAGGCACAAAAGGCAAAAAGCAGTATAATGGGGCCGCTTCATAACACGCAGAAAGAGTAAATAATTATGAGAAGAAATATCTATCCGTGTTATACCACACTTGGGAAGGTGTAGCATTTTGATGCAGTCCCAGATTTACAGGTCTTAGAAAAGCTGAGGCTACACCAAGAACCCTTTGTGGATGCACGGGAGCGGCCATGCTCCACCCATTACAGAACTCAAAATGTGAAATGTAACATGATGCAGCACAAGCAGGTGCCTTGCGTCACATTTATTTACAACGTGACACAAGGCAACACAAGACCTTAAGTCATATTTACTATGCCACACAGAGCCACCTTGCGTCGCTCTTCATCCCATTGTAAATCTGGAGTAAGGCAAAGCAACGCAGGTCTCTGCCTGCGCTAGTCTGCTCTGGGAAGGCATTCGATGGGTGGAGCCTGGCTGTTCTTACACATCCGTCCATTTTTTTCGGCACCTTCACAGATTTACTAAGACTAGTAAACCTGGGAAAGGATCACAATGCTAGTCCTTCCCAGGTGAGGCGTAACAACAACTATTTTTGTTTATCCCTATTATTTCCTCACCCTGTGCAGGATGCATTCTACAGCACACATAGAAAGAGGACTATGCCTAAGAGGATTGTTTTTGTGCAGCAAGGTGTCCCTTCCTGCACAAAAACAATCCTGGCTCTAATGTGTTACAGCTTCATCTGCCAGTGCCTGGGCTCTTCTGCTGAGAGTCCTGGCTTGCTAAGTGGTGGCAACTCCAGTCCCTGGGCCCTTGGAAGTGTAAGATGATGACCTGAAGGAGAAAATCCACGTATCAACGTGCTGCAGCAGAAAAATCAACGCAGCACCTGTCCCGCGACTGGAGAATCAATGGTTGAGCATTTAGGCTAGTCCAGGAGATGTGCTAAGCATTTGTTGTACTCACAAATCTAATCATGCACCACACACACTCAATGAATAACTCAAGATCAAAATTCATTAAAATACTTCAGACTTTTGTATACATTTTAAGACCAAGATCTTTAAGATACGTTAAGTACTTTTCAAGTTATGACTTTCTCAAGTTTTAATAAAGTTAGTCTTTCTGTGCGTAATTACGCACCATTGGAATCCATGCACAATCACCTTTAAAAATGCATTAAAAATCGCACGTTTGAGTTACCAGTCTCTTCTTTTGCAGGGTGGTCGCAGCAGTTTGTGGGCACATTGTGCCAGCTGGAGAGCCTTGGGCGGCTCCTGGTTCCGGTGGGAGCAGAGTTGGAAAGTTTCTTGGCACAGGCACAGGGACACTTGGAGGGGGCCCCTGGAAAAGGAGCTGGATTGCAGATTTAAAGATGGTGCCTTGGGGTCCCCTTGGGCTGTGGAGGTCGCAAGGGGTTGGGGACCCATGGAGCACAGCTGGTTCCTTGTTGCAGGGTGCTGGGCAGCCTGATGCAGGGCGAGGTGGAGATCCAGGAGCTGTGCGCAACGGAGTCCTTTGGAGCTAGAGGTGAGTCTCTTTGAGGGCTGCGTACAGGACAAAGGGGGCACTCTGGTGGGTGGTCCAGGGTGTTCCTGAAGTCCCTCAACTGGGGCTTCCTCCTGATCTTTTTTGAGTTCTGAGGGAGCTGGTTTTCTGATTGTCCAAATTCAGCTGACCAGTACCTTGGCATAACTCGGCCACTGGAGGGTGCAGTGCCACCAAACTTGGCGCAATTGTAGGTCACATATGGGTGGTTGTTGGTGTTTAGTTGGGTCCAGCTGCAACTTCCAGTTGTGGAGATTTCGGGCAGTGAGTGAAGTGATCCTCACTGGCTTGTTGGTTCTTGCTTGGTTTTTGAGTGGTGCCTCCACTCAGAAGGAAGATCTGGGGTGATTCTTGAAGGCTGGAGGTCCCCAGCTCCTCCTCAGTGGTGATTTTCAGGTCCTGGGTGCAGCAGGCAGGGTTTGGTGCCTTTTCCAGTGCAGCAGGTCCACCGTTCTCTTGCTTTGGATCTTCTTTGGTGCTGCTCTTCTTTGTCTTTTCAAATCTGATTTCTTGGTCTAGGGGAGCCCACTAAATACTTAATTTAGTAGGTGTTTTAGGGGAAACCTGGTAGTGTTCAATGGGACACTTACATATGGGTGGCTCCACTCTGTTTAGTGACCACTTCCTGCGGGAAGGGTCACTTCCCTTAACCTCATTGGCTATTTTCCCCCATTCCAAGATGGAGGAAACTGAATTTGAGGGTCCACTTCGCAGGCAACCCCTTAGCGATGGTGCATGCCAGGTGAGGCCACATCTGCTACCTTTTGTGTGGTTTCCCGCCTTTGCTCCCTCCAAGAGTGGGGCTTTGTAAAGGGGGAGGCCATCTGTTGCTAGCAGCAGGCCTGGGGGTCGGGTTTCAAGGGCGGTAGCCCTTTGAAGCTCACTATAGGGCAGTGCACATTCCTGAGGGAGGGGGTGTTAGCTCCTTCACCCAGGAAGAGAATTGATTCACAAACCGGAGAGGCAGGGCTCTACGCCAGGGTTTGTGGATTGGCTGTCTGGATGTGGCAGGCTGGCTGGAACCAGTCAGCAACCATGTCAGGATAGTTAGCTTTTGCAGGGGGCTCCTCTAAGGTGGGTACATTTAGGGATAAAGCCAATACTGGTACCAGTTTGGATTTATCATACTGAGTTGTTTGATACCAAACAGCCCAGGGTGCACAGTGGCCATTATGTGGCTGGGTAACTTGTGTTGACCAGTGTCCAGCACGTATATTAAAATGGCTGCTCTGTTCACTCACTATGTCCCAGGTCTAGCAAGGACACAATGGGGGCATATTGCTCAAGCAACTATGTCCTCACATATAATATAGTGCACTCTGCCTTAGGGCTGTAAGGCCTGCCAGAGGGGCGCCTTGCCTATAGTAATTCAGTGTAAGGTGGACAGGCACACAGGGAGTGTGCCACGTCGAGTTTTTGTTTTAGGTTTGCACCAGGACACTCAGCCTGCTATGGCAGTGCTGGGTGCATCTGGATGCATGGCCCCAGAGGGTGGCACAATCAGTGCTGCTGCCCTCAGGGGCCTACCCACAGTACCCCATGCCCTGGATAACTAAGTACCTTTTACTAGGGACTTATAGTGGTAGCTAAAGGTGTTTCCAATTACTTTTACCATGTTTTAGGGAAACAACACTGGCACTTGGAACCTGGTTGGCGGATCCCAGTGCACTCCAGTCCAAGCTGCATTCAGAAACCAGGCAAAACGTGGGGAGGTACTGAAACAAGGAGCCAGTCTGTCACAGATGCATCCCAGGTACTTTGTGCTAAAATTATACAATCATTGATTCCTATGGATTAAGACTCATTTCAACTTTAGAAAGCGATATCTTTACATGTGTATGTTGTATCTTTGTCATTTTGGTCTTGTTTTCTGTAGATAAATATGAGCTATTTTTCTAAACTGGAGTGGGGGTACTTTTGTGGTGTTTTCACTGTGTTACTATGTGTGTGTACAAATACTTTACACATTGCCTCTAAGATAAGTCTGACTGCTCGAGCCAAACTACCAAGGAGGTGAGCTTTGTGACTCTCCTACCCTGACTAGACTGAGGGTCCCTACTCGGGCAGGGTGTAAACTGACTGCCAACTAGTGACCTCATTTCTAACATTCAGGTTGAACATAAATAGGTCCCATTTGACTGATATGTATCTTAAGTCCAGAAGTTATGGCCTTATACACTGAGTTGTGATAGTGCTTTTGTTGAAACTCTTGTTAAACATAGGAGACATAGATGGATGTATGCAGAGGTAGAGGATAATCCTGCTATGGACGTCCTTCACAACACAAGATAGCCCCCAAAAGCAGCATGTATTGGGCCACACTTAACAAACGCATATAGTCACACAAAGTGTGTTAGCATGTCTTAGTGCGTATAAACATGCAGGTAGCTTTGGAAGTCAAACATTTGAGTGACTTTTCAAGTATGCTAAGAACTAAATGGTCGCATGCCCCATGGCTCATACTACACAGTTTACATATTTTGTTTTGTTGGTGAGAGTAAGTATTCTTTAAAACTCTCACATTCTGTGGACAACGGGAGATGTGTGGAGAAGTGTTGTTAATAATCCACAAATCCACCAACACACATCACCTCTTCTGCCTGGAGTGTGGGCGAGCCTGACGCAACGCCTGTCTGGATCATGACGCTGTGAGACAACCACGGCAATACCTCTCTGATGGCATTGGAAGGTGTGATGAAGGTTATATAACTACATTGACGCCTCCTAGATGACTCTCCTCAGCAACCATCATTCGCCCACAGGCTGCACGTCTAGGCTTTGCTGAAGCCCCAGATGTCTCACGTTGCAAATTAAACGCAACTCAAACTTCTCCTGTAAGACTATTGATGTCAGTGGTATGTGGATAGCTGTAAGGGCTGTGCTACATTTGCACACATCATGCTTTTAATTGACAAAAACACAACAAATTTACTTGGAATTTCTTTGAAAAAACATGTTGACTGTACATGTGGAGAGTTTAGACAAAAACATTATAACAATTTTATCAATTTAATTGGAAAAAAATAGTGACCACATTATTTCTTCTTGTGGCCCTTCCAGTGAATGCACAATGTCTGAATGAGAAAAAGTTGTCTTCTTCCTCCTCAGATTGCTTTGTACGTTCGAGTCCCATTGAAGATGTGTGTAAACATATCCTGTGCAGGATTGCACAAGCCAATACTAGTTTACTCACCACTGGGGAATGTGTAGGATAGCACCCTCTTTTTGGCATGGTTACCCCCACTATGTTTTGACTGTTTTCACTGGGATCCTGCTAACCAGGACCCAAGTGATTGTGCTCTCTCCCTCTAAATGTGGGTGCCTAGGACTTTGCACACCCCACAATTGGCAAGCTGCGGCCCCCATATAAGTCCTTGATATATGGTACTTAGGTACCCAGGGCATTGGGGTACCAGGGGTTCCCCATGGGCTGCAGCATGTATTATGCAACCATGGGAGCCCGTGCAAACTGTGTCTTCAGGCCTGCCATTTGCAGCCTACATGAAAAGGTGCATGCACTCTTTCACTACAGGTCACTGCACCAGGTCACTGTAGGTCACCCCTATGGCAGGCCCTTCTAGCCCAGAAGCAGGGTGCAAGTACCTGTGTGTGAGGACACCCCTGCATAAGCAGAGGTGCCCCTATGATCTCCAGCTCCATTGCACTGGACTTCGTAAGTGCGGGGAAGCCATTTTTTCCAGGTACCTGTGTCCATCTACTTAATGGTAACTCTGAACCTGGGCATGTTTCGTATCAAACATGTCAGAATTATACCCCAATACTGTTGCTAGTATTGGTTGTTTGATTCCATGCACTCTGGGTGCTCCTTAGAGGACTCACCCAGTATTGCTCCTACTAGTCTTCCGGGGTTTTGCAAGCAGCCCACGCTGCTGCCACCCTCCAGAAGGGGTTCAACCCTCCTGCTGCTTGAGCTCAAGCTTGCAGTTCAAGCAGGGGAAGGCAGAACAAAGGATTTCCTGTGGGAGAGGGAGGCAACACTCTCTCCCCTTGGAAATAGGTGTGACATGGCTTGGGAGTGGTAGCTTACCCAAGCCACTGGTATGTTTTGAATGGCACATTCAGTGCCCTCCTTGCACAAACTGGTTTGCACCAGCTCAGGGACACCCGTTCCCTGCTCTGGTGCGAAACTGGACAATGAAAAGGGGAGTGACCACTCCCCTGTCCATCACCACCCCAGTGGTGGTGCCCAGAGCACCTTCAGGTGGCCACTTGATTCTGCCATCTTGAATCCAAGATGTGCAGAGGCCCCTGTGAGTATCTGAGTGGCCAGTTCAGTCAGGTGACATCACAGCCCCCTCCTGATAGGTGGTCAACTTGCAGGTGACCAAACCCCCTTTTAGAGCTATTTAGGGTCTCCCTCCTGGGTGAATCCTCAGATTCGACATTCAAGATTCCACCATGACTCCTCTGCATCGTTTATTTCATCTTCTGGCCACTGGAACCGCAACTGGACTCTTCAGGAACCAACAATCTGGAACTTTAGTGACGACTCCGCTTTGCGACATTGTTTCTTCAGCTTCTTCAGGCAACTGCAACATTTCCCCAGCTGTGCATCCTCTGAAGATGACGAGACTCCAGCCTGCACCAAGAAGTAAGAAGGAATCTCCCTTGGAGTGAAGGAGTCACTCGCCTGCATCTGCAGGCACGATCTGCAACAATGACCGGCTGCGTGGATCTGCTTTCCCCGGAACTGTGTGAAACCTGTATCGCAGATGGTGGTCTGTAGGGGTCCCCTTGGTCCTCTCTACCACCTGTCCAACTTTGGGAGACGGTAAGCCCTTGCCTCTCCTTGCAGGACAGTACCCCTGTGCACTGCGGCTCTTGCAGCTACCAATGCTTGTTTGTTCCTCCTCCAAGGGATCTTCAGACTCTGTGTAGCACCGGCCCCCAGCACTCCTTCCTGTATAGCACAGTTTACTCTCTGCTGATCCAGCGCGTTGGACTCCTCACCAGGTGTGCTGAGTGGGCCTCAATGCGACTTCCTGTGCCTGCTGCTGGTGGGTTGCCTATGGGGGCTGCATCATCTTCTGTTGGCTCACCCGACTTCTGAAGGTCACCATGGACTCCCCTCCAAAGGTCAAGTCCCGTGGACCTTGCTGGTCCTCTTCAGCCTTGCAACACTTCTTTACCTTCTTCTGCATTTGCCAAGGCTTGTTGGTTGTTTTCCTGCACCACTGACCAACTGCAACCCAACAGCTGACGTGGGACACCATCTGCATCACTTCAGAGACTCCTCTTCATCTCCTGCGCTGGACAGCTGGTCTTCTTCGTCCTTCATCGACCTGGTCCTGCATCCACGGAAGGGTGGGTAGTGGCCTCTGCCGGACTTGGTCCTCTTCCTTTGCAGGTTCACCTCTGCCAGAATCCACCTTTGGGCTCTTCCAGTCTGGTTTGGGTCTTGCATAATCCTTTTCCTAAGTCCTCCTGTGGGTTTTGGGGGAAACCAGGTACTTACCTCTGCTCTCCTGGTCGCTGGTGGCTCATTCTGGTATTCACCTCTTGGGGTTCCTAGTTCCTCCAGCTCCCCTCCCCTGATTCCACTTCCTTGGGTGGGGGACTGTATCTTGCATTCCACTTTCTTAGTTTATGGTTTGGCCCTCGCCTAGGGCCCACACTATTTCCTATTACTTTTGCCAGTGCTTGTTGCTCTTATGCTCTTTTACTGATTGCAAATGTGTATATAATAGTGTGTTTACTTACCTCCATTGGGGTACTGCCTATTAGTATGCTGATATCTGTGTTACCCTAATAAAATACCTTTATTTTTGTACAACTGAGTGTTTCTTTCATGTGTGTAAGTGCTGTGTGACTACAGTGGTATTGCACGAGCTTTGCATGTCTCCTGGATAAGTCTTGGCTGCTCATCCACCACTACCTGTAGAGAGCCTGGCTTCCTAGGCACGGTCTACACTTCACTGAGTGGGGATACCTGGACCTGGTATAAGGTGTAAGTACCTCAGGTACCCACCACACACCAGGCCAGCTTCCTACAGTTTGTGCAGGCACCACCGCCAGACTGGTCCAAACATCTGAAAAGTGATTTCCAGACAGCAAAAAAGCTTGCTCACTACAATGAAGGTTCTTCTTAAAGCTGAGTTATTTTCTTTCAGGCTTCAGTTATTGATGTACAGACTGTGAGTCTCACTGAGGCACCTTCCTGGCTTCTAGCAGAGACTGTGACTCTCCCTGGGGCACCTTCCTGGCCTCTGGTACAGACCGTGATTATCCCTGGGGCACCTCCCTGGCCTCTGGTACAGACCGTGGCTCTCACTGGCCACTTCCCTGGCCCCTGGTACAGACCGTGGCTCTCACTGGGCACCTCCCTGGCCTCTTGTACAGACCGTGGCTCTCACTGGGCACCTCCCTGGCCTCTGGTACAGACTGTGGCTCTCACTGGGTACCTCCCTGGCCCCTGGTACAGACCGTGGTTCTCACTGGGCACCTCCCTGGCCTCTGGGACATACTGTAACTCTCACTGGGCACCTCCCTGGCCCCTGGTACAGACTGTGACTCTCCCTGGGGCACCTCCCTGGCCTCTGGTACAGACCGTGACTCTCCCTGGGGCACCTCCCTGGCCTCTGGTACAGACCGTGACTCTCCCTGGGGCACCTCCCTGGCCTCTGGTGCAGACTGTGACTCTCCCTGGGCACCTTCCTGGCCTCTGGTACAGACCGTGACTCTCACTGGGCACCTCCCTGGCCCCTGGTACAGACCGTGACTCTCCCTGGGGCATCTTCCTGGCCCCTGGTACAGACCGTGACTCTCACTGGGCACCTCCCTGGTACAGACCGTGGCTCTCACTGGGCACCTTCCTGGCCTCTGGTACAGACCGTGGCTCTCACTGGTCACCTTCCTGGCCTCTGGTACAGACTGTGACTCTCACTGGGCACCTCCCTGGTACAGACCGTGGCTCTCACTGGGCACCTTCCTGGCCTCTGGTACAGACCGTGGCTCTCACTGGGCACCTTCCTGGCCTCTGGTACAGACTGTGACTCTCACTGGGCACCTTCCTGGCCCCTGGTACAGACCGTGACTCTCACTGGGCACCTCCCTGGTACAGACCGTGGCTCTCACTGGGCACCTTCCTGGCCTCTGGTACAGACCGTGGCTCTCACTGGGCACCTTCCTGGCCTCTGGTACAGACTGTGACTCTCACTGGGCACCTCCCTGGTACAGACCGTGGCTCTCACTGGGCACCTTCCTGGCCTCTGGTACAGACCGTGGCTCTCACTGGGCACCTTCCTGGCCTCTGGTACAGACTGTGACTCTCACTGGGCACCTTCCTGGCCCCTGGTACAGACCGTGACTCTCACTGGGCACCTCCCTGGTACAGACCGTGGCTCTCACTGGGCACCTTCCTGGCCCCTGGTACAGACCGTGACTCTCACTGGGCACCTCCCTGGTACAGACCGTGGCTCTCACTGGGCACCTTCCTGGCCTCTGGTACAGACCGTGACTCTCACTGGGCACCTCCCTGGTACAGACCGTGGCTCTCACTGGGCACCTTCCTGGCCTCTGGTACAGACTGTGACTCTCACTGGGCACCTCCCTGGTACAGACCGTGGTTCTCACTGGGCACCTCCCTGGCCTCTGGTACATACTGTAACTCTCACTGGGCACCTCCCTGGCCCCTGGTACAGACTGTGACTCTCCCTGGGGCACCTCCCTGGCCTCTGGTACAGACCGTGACTCTCCCTGGGGCACCTCCCTGGCCTCTGGTACAGACCGTGACTCTCCCTGGGGCACCTCCCTGGCCTCTGGTGCAGACTGTGACTCTCCCTGGGCACCTTCCTGGCCTCTGGTACAGACCGTGACTCTCACTGGGCACCTCCCAGGCCCCTGGTACAGACCGTGACTCTCCCTGGGGCATCTTCCTGGCCCCTGGTACAGACCGTGACTCTCACTGGGCACCTCCCTGGTACAGACCGTGGCTCTCACTGGGCACCTTCCTGGCCTCTGGTACAGACCGTGGCTCTCACTGGTCACCTTCCTGGCCTCTGGTACAGACTGTGACTCTCACTGGGCACCTCCCTGGTACAGACCGTGGCTCTCACTGGGCACCTTCCTGGCCTCTGGTACAGACCGTGACTCTCACTGGGCACCTCCCTGGTACAGACCGTGGCTCTCACTGGGCACCTTCCTGGCCCCTGGTACAGACCGTGACTCTCCCTGGGGCATCTTCCTGGCCTCTGGTACAGACCGTGACTCTCACTGGGCACCTCCCTGGTACAGACCGTGGCTCTCTCTGGGCACCTTCCTGGCCCCTGGTACAGACCGTGACTCTCACTGGGCACCTCCCTGGTACAGACCGTGGCTCTCACTGGGCACCTTCCTGGCCTCTGGTACAGACCGTGACTCTCACTGGGCACCTCCCTGGTACAGACCGTGGCTCTCACTGGGCACCTTCCTGGCCTCTGGTACAGACCGTGACTCTCACTGGGCACCTCCCTGGTACAGACCGTGGCTCTCACTGGGCACCTTCCTGGCCTCTGGTACAGACTGTGACTCTCACTGGGCACCTCCCTGGTACAGACCGTGGTTCTCACTGGGCACCTCCCTGGCCTCTGGTACATACTGTAACTCTCACTGGGCACCTCCCTGGCCCCTGGTACAGACTGTGACTCTCCCTGGGGCACCTCCCTGGCCTCTGGTACAGACCGTGACTCTCCCTGGGGCACCTCCCTGGCCTCTGGTACAGACCGTGACTCTCCCTGGGGCACCTCCCTGGCCTCTGGTGCAGACTGTGACTCTCCCTGGGCACCTTCCTGGCCTCTGGTACAGACCGTGACTCTCACTGGGCACCTCCCAGGCCCCTGGTACAGACCGTGACTCTCCCTGGGGCATCTTCCTGGCCCCTGGTACAGACTGTGACTCTCACTGGGCACCTCCCTGGTACAGACCGTGGCTCTCACTGGGCACCTTCCTGGCCTCTGGTACAGACCGTGGCTCTCACTGGTCACCTTCCTGGCCTCTGGTACAGACTGTGACTCTCACTGGGCACCTCCCTGGTACAGACCGTGGCTCTCACTGGGCACCTTCCTGGCCTCTGGTACAGACCGTGGCTCTCACTGGGCACCTTCCTGGCCTCTGGTACAGACTGTGACTCTCACTGGGCACCTTCCTGGCCCCTGGTACAGACCGTGACTCTCACTGGGCACCTCCCTGGTACAGACCGTGGCTCTCACTGGCCACCTTCCTGGCCTCTGGTACAGACCGTGGCTCTCACTGGGCACCTTCCTGGCCTCTGGTACAGACTGTGACTCTCACTGGGCACCTCCCTGGTACAGACCGTGGCTCTCACTGGGCACCTTCCTGGCCTCTGGTACAGACCGTGGCTCTCACTGGGCACCTTCCTGGCCTCTGGTACAGACTGTGACTCTCACTGGGCACCTTCCTGGCCCCTGGTACAGACCGTGACTCTCACTGGGCACCTCCCTGGTACAGACCGTGGCTCTCACTGGGCACCTTCCTGGCCTCTGGTACAGACCGTGACTCTCACTGGGCACCTCCCTGGTACAGACCGTGGCTCTCACTGGGCACCTTCCTGGCCTCTGGTACAGACCGTGACTCTCACTGGGCACCTCCCTGGTACAGACCGTGGCTCTCACTGGGCACCTTCCTGGCCTCTGGTACAGACTGTGACTCTCACTGGGCACCTCCCTGGTACAGACCGTGGTTCTCACTGGGCACCTCCCTGGCCTCTGGTACATACTGTAACTCTCACTGGGCACCTCCCTGGCCCCTGGTACAGACTGTGACTCTCCCTGGGGCACCTCCCTGGCCTCTGGTACAGACCGTGACTCTCCCTGGGGCACCTCCCTGGCCTCTGGTACAGACCGTGACTCTCCCTGGGGCACCTCCCTGGCCTCTGGTGCAGACTGTGACTCTCCCTGGGCACCTTCCTGGCCTCTGGTACAGACCGTGACTCTCACTGGGCACCTCCCAGGCCCCTGGTACAGACCGTGACTCTCCCTGGGGCATCTTCCTGGCCCCTGGTACAGACCGTGACTCTCACTGGGCACCTCCCTGGTACAGACCGTGGCTCTCACTGGGCACCTTCCTGGCCTCTGGTACAGACCGTGGCTCTCACTGGTCACCTTCCTGGCCTCTGGTACAGACTGTGACTCTCACTGGGCACCTCCCTGGTACAGACCGTGGCTCTCACTGGGCACCTTCCTGGCCTCTGGTACAGACCGTGACTCTCACTGGGCACCTCCCTGGTACAGACCGTGGCTCTCACTGGGCACCTTCCTGGCCCCTGGTACAGACCGTGACTCTCCCTGGGGCATCTTCCTGGCCTCTGGTACAGACCGTGACTCTCACTGGGCACCTCCCTGGTACAGACCGTGGCTCTCACTGGGCACCTTCCTGGCCTCTGGTACAGACCGTGACTCTCACTGGGCACCTCCCTGGTACAGACCGTGGCTCTCACTGGGCACCTTCCTGGCCTCTGGTACAGACTGTGACTCTCACTGGGCACCTTCCTGGCCTCTGGTACAGACCGTGGCTCTCACTGGGCACCTTCCTGGCCTCTGGTACAGACTGTGACTCTCACTGGGCACCTCCCTGGTACAGACCGTGGCTCTCACTGGGCACCTTCCTGGCCTCTGGTACAGACCGTGGCTCTCACTGGGCACCTTCCTGGCCTCTGGTACAGACTGTGACTCTCACTGGGCACCTCCCTGGTACAGACCGTGGCTCTCCCTGGGGCATCTTCCTGGCCTCTGGTACAGACCGTGACTCTCACTGGGCACCTCCCTGGTACAGACCGTGGCTCTCACTGGGCACCTTCCTGGCCTCTGGTACAGACCGTGGCTCTCACTGGGCACCTTCCTGGCCTCTGGTACAGACCGTGACTCTCACTGGGCACCTCCCTGGTACAGACCGTGGCTCTCACTGGGCACCTTCCTGGCCTCTGGTACAGACCGTGACTCTCACTGGGCACCTCCCTGGTACAGACCGTGGCTCTCACTGGGCACCTTCCTGGCCTCTGGTACAGACTGTGACTCTCACTGGGCACCTCCCTGGTACAGACCGTGGCTCTCACTGGGCACCTTCCTGGCCTCTGGTACAGACTGTGACTCTCACTGGGCACCTCCCTGGTACAGACCGTGGCTCTCACTGGGCACCTTCCTGGCCTATGGTACAGACTGTGACTCTCACTGGGCACCTCCCTGGTACAGACCGTGGCTCTCACTGGGCACCTTCCTGGCCTCTGGTACAGACCGTGACTCTCACTGGGCACCTCCCTGGTACAGACCGTGGCTCTCACTGGGCACCTTCCTGGCCCCTGGTACAGACCGTGACTCTCCCTGGGGCATCTTCCTGGCCTCTGGTACAGACCGTGACTCTCACTGGGCACCTCCCTGGTACAGACCGTGGCTCTCACTGGGCACCTTCCTGGCCTCTGGTACAGACCGTGACTCTCACTGGGCACCTCCCTGGTACAGACCGTGGCTCTCACTGGGCACCTTCCTGGCCTCTGGTACAGACTGTGACTCTCACTGGGCACCTTCCTGGCCTCTGGTACAGACCGTGGCTCTCACTGGGCACCTTCCTGGCCTCTGGTACAGACTGTGACTCTCACTGGGCACCTCCCTGGTACAGACCGTGGCTCTCACTGGGCACCTTCCTGGCCTCTGGTACAGACCGTGGCTCTCACTGGGCACCTTCCTGGCCTCTGGTACAGACTGTGACTCTCACTGGGCACCTCCCTGGTACAGACCGTGGCTCTCCCTGGGGCATCTTCCTGGCCTCTGGTACAGACCGTGACTCTCACTGGGCACCTCCCTGGTACAGACCGTGGCTCTCACTGGGCACCTTCCTGGCCTCTGGTACAGACCGTGGCTCTCACTGGGCACCTTCCTGGCCTCTGGTACAGACCGTGACTCTCACTGGGCACCTCCCTGGTACAGACCGTGGCTCTCACTGGGCACCTTCCTGGCCTCTGGTACAGACCGTGACTCTCACTGGGCACCTCCCTGGTACAGACCGTGGCTCTCACTGGGCACCTTCCTGGCCTCTGGTACAGACCGTGGCTCTCACTGGGCACCTCCCTGGTACAGACCGTGGCTCTCACTGGGCACCTTCCTGGCCTCTGGTACAGACCGTGACTCTCACTGGGCACCTCCCTGGTACAGACCGTGGCTCTCACTGGGCACCTTCCTGGCCTCTGGTACAGACTGTGACTCTCACTGGGCACCTCCCTGGTACAGACCGTGGTTCTCACTGGGCACCTCCCTGGCCTCTGGTACATACTGTAACTCTCACTGGGCACCTCCCTGGCCCCTGGTACAGACTGTGACTCTCCCTGGGGCACCTCCCTGGCCTCTGGTACAGACTGTGACTCTCCCTGGGGCACCTCCCTGGCCTCTGGTACAGACCGTGACTCTCCCTGGGGCACCTCCCTGGCCTCTGGTGCAGACTGTGACTCTCCCTGGGCACCTTCCTGGCCTCTGGTACAGACCGTGACTCTCACTGGGCACCTCCCAGGCCCCTGGTACAGACCGTGACTCTCCCTGGGGCATCTTTCTGGCCCCTGGTACAGACCGTGACTCTCACTGGGCACCTCCCTGGTACAGACCGTGGCTCTCACTGGGCACCTTCCTGGCCTCTGGTACAGACCGTGACTCTCACTGGGCACCTCCCTGGTACAGACCGTGGCTCTCACTGGGCACCTTCCTGGCCTCTGGTACAGACCGTGACTCTCACTGGGCACCTCCCTGGTACAGACCGTGGCTCTCACTGGGCACCTTCCTGGCCCCTGGTACAGACCGTGACTCTCCCTGGGGCATCTTCCTGGCCTCTGGTACAGACCGTGACTCTCACTGGGCACCTCCCTGGTACAGACCGTGGCTCTCACTGGGCACCTTCCTGGCCTCTGGTACAGACCGTGACTCTCACTGGGCACCTCCCTGGTACAGACCGTGGCTCTCACTGGGCACCTTCCTGGCCTCTGATACAGACTGTGACTCTCACTGGGCACCTTCCTGGCCTCTGGTACAGACCGTGGCTCTCACTGGGCACCTTCCTGGCCTCTGGTACAGACTGTGACTCTCACTGGGCACCTCCCTGGTACAGACCGTGGCTCTCACTGGGCACCTTCCTGGCCTCTGGTACAGACCGTGGCTCTCACTGGGCACCTTCCTGGCCTCTGGTACAGACTGTGACTCTCACTGGGCACCTCCCTGGTACAGACCGTGGCTCTCCCTGGGGCATCTTCCTGGCCTCTGGTACAGACCGTGACTCTCACTGGGCACCTCCCTGGTACAGACCGTGGCTCTCACTGGGCACCTTCCTGGCCTCTGGTACAGACCGTGGCTCTCACTGGGCACCTTCCTGGCCTCTGGTACAGACCGTGACTCTCACTGGGCACCTCCCTGGTACAGACCGTGGCTCTCACTGGGCACCTTCCTGGCCTCTGGTACAGACCGTGACTCTCACTGGGCACCTCCCTGGTACAGACCGTGGCTCTCACTGGGCACCTTCCTGGCCTCTGGTACAGACTGTGACTCTCACTGGGCACCTCCCTGGTACAGACCGTGGCTCTCACTGGGCACCTTCCTGGCCTCTGGTACAGACTGTGACTCTCACTGGGCACCTCCCTGGTACAGACCGTGGCTCTCACTGGGCACCTTCCTGGCCTCTGGTACAGACCGTGACTCTCACTGGGCACCTCCCTGGTACAGACCGTGGCTCTCACTGGGCACCTTCCTGGCCCCTGGTACAGACCGTGACTCTCCCTGGGGCATCTTCCTGGCCTCTGGTACAGACCGTGACTCTCACTGGGCACCTCCCTGGTACAGACCGTGGCTCTCACTGGGCACCTTCCTGGCCTCTGGTACAGACCGTGACTCTCACTGGGCACCTCCCTGGTACAGACCGTGGCTCTCACTGGGCACCTTCCTGGCCTCTGGTACAGACTGTGACTCTCACTGGGCACCTTCCTGGCCTCTGGTACAGACCGTGGCTCTCACTGGGCACCTTCCTGGCCTCTGGTACAGACTGTGACTCTCACTGGGCACCTCCCTGGTACAGACCGTGGCTCTCACTGGGCACCTTCCTGGCCTCTGGTACAGACCGTGGCTCTCACTGGGCACCTTCCTGGCCTCTGGTACAGACTGTGACTCTCACTGGGCACCTCCCTGGTACAGACCGTGGCTCTCCCTGGGGCATCTTCCTGGCCTCTGGTACAGACCATGACTCTCACTGGGCACCTCCCTGGTACAGACCGTGGCTCTCACTGGGCACCTTCCTGGCCTCTGGTACAGACCGTGGCTCTCACTGGGCACCTTCCTGGCCTCTGGTACAGACCGTGACTCTCACTGGGCACCTCCCTGGTACAGACCGTGGCTCTCACTGGGCACCTTCCTGGCCTCTGGTACAGACCGTGACTCTCACTGGGCACCTCCCTGGTACAGACCGTGGCTCTCACTGGGCACCTTCATGGCCTCTGGTACAGACCGTGGCTCTCACTGGGCACCTCCCTGGTACAGACCGTGGCTCTCACTGGGCACCTTCCTGGCCTCTGGTACAGACCGTGACTCTCACTGGGCACCTCCCTGGTACAGACCGTGGCTCTCACTGGGCACCTTCCTGGCCTCTGGTACAGACTGTGACTCTCACTGGGCACCTCCCTGGTACAGACCGTGGTTCTCACTGGGCACCTCCCTGGCCTCTGGTACATACTGTAACTCTCACTGGGCACCTCCCTGGCCCCTGGTACAGACTGTGACTCTCCCTGGGGCACCTCCCTGGCCTCTGGTACAGACCGTGACTCTCCCTGGGGCACCTCCCTGGCCTCTGGTACAGACCGTGACTCTCCCTGGGGCACCTCCCTGGCCTCTGGTGCAGACTGTGACTCTCCCTGGGCACCTTCCTGGCCTCTGGTACAGACCGTGACTCTCACTGGGCACCTCCCAGGCCCCTGGTACAGACCGTGACTCTCCCTGGGGCATCTTTCTGGCCCCTGGTACAGACCGTGACTCTCACTGGGCACCTCCCTGGTACAGACCGTGGCTCTCACTGGGCACCTTCCTGGCCTCTGGTACAGACCGTGACTCTCACTGGGCACCTCCCTGGTACAGACCGTGGCTCTCACTGGGCACCTTCCTGGCCTCTGGTACAGACCGTGACTCTCACTGGGCACCTCCCTGGTACAGACCGTGGCTCTCACTGGGCACCTTCCTGGCCTCTGGTACAGACTGTGACTCTCACTGGGCACCTCCCTGGTACAGACCGTGGCTCTCACTGGGCACCTTCCTGGCCTCTGGTACAGACTGTGACTCTCACTGGGCACCTCCCTGGTACAGACCGTGGCTCTCACTGGGCACCTTCCTGGCCTCTGGTACAGACCGTGACTCTCACTGGGCACCTCCCTGGTACAGACCGTGGCTCTCACTGGGCACCTTCCTGGCCCCTGGTACAGACCGTGACTCTCCCTGGGGCATCTTCCTGGCCTCTGGTACAGACCGTGACTCTCACTGGGCACCTCCCTGGTACAGACCGTGGCTCTCACTGGGCACCTTCCTGGCCTCTGGTACAGACCGTGACTCTCACTGGGCACCTCCCTGGTACAGACCGTGGCTCTCACTGGGCACCTTCCTGGCCTCTGGTACAGACTGTGACTCTCACTGGGCACCTTCCTGGCCTCTGGTACAGACCGTGGCTCTCACTGGGCACCTTCCTGGCCTCTGGTACAGACTGTGACTCTCACTGGGCACCTCCCTGGTACAGACCGTGGCTCTCACTGGGCACCTTCCTGGCCTCTGGTACAGACCGTGGCTCTCACTGGGCACCTTCCTGGCCTCTGGTACAGACTGTGACTCTCACTGGGCACCTCCCTGGTACAGACCGTGGCTCTCCCTGGGGCATCTTCCTGGCCTCTGGTACAGACCGTGACTCTCACTGGGCACCTCCCTGGTACAGACCGTGGCTCTCACTGGGCACCTTCCTGGCCCCTGGTACAGACCGTGACTCTCCCTGGGGCATCTTCCTGGCCTCTGGTACAGACCGTGACTCTCACTGGGCACCTCCCTGGTACAGACCGTGGCTCTCACTGGGCACCTTCCTGGCCTCTGGTACAGACCGTGACTCTCACTGGGCACCTCCCTGGTACAGACCGTGGCTCTCACTGGGCACCTTCCTGGCCTCTGATACAGACTGTGACTCTCACTGGGCACCTTCCTGGCCTCTGGTACAGACCGTGGCTCTCACTGGGCACCTTCCTGGCCTCTGGTACAGACTGTGACTCTCACTGGGCACCTCCCTGGTACAGACCGTGGCTCTCACTGGGCACCTTCCTGGCCTCTGGTACAGACCGTGGCTCTCACTGGGCACCTTCCTGGCCTCTGGTACAGACTGTGACTCTCACTGGGCACCTCCCTGGTACAGACCGTGGCTCTCCCTGGGGCATCTTCCTGGCCTCTGGTACAGACCGTGACTCTCACTGGGCACCTCCCTGGTACAGACCGTGGCTCTCACTGGGCACCTTCCTGGCCTCTGGTACAGACCGTGGCTCTCACTGGGCACCTTCCTGGCCTCTGGTACAGACCGTGACTCTCACTGGGCACCTCCCTGGTACAGACCGTGGCTCTCACTGGGCACCTTCCTGGCCTCTGGTACAGACCGTGACTCTCACTGGGCACCTCCCTGGTACAGACCGTGGCTCTCACTGGGCACCTTCCTGGCCTCTGGTACAGACTGTGACTCTCACTGGGCACCTCCCTGGTACAGACCGTGGCTCTCACTGGGCACCTTCCTGGCCTCTGGTACAGACTGTGACTCTCACTGGGCACCTCCCTGGTACAGACCGTGGCTCTCACTGGGCACCTTCCTGGCCTCTGGTACAGACCGTGACTCTCACTGGGCACCTCCCTGGTACAGACCGTGGCTCTCACTGGGCACCTTCCTGGCCCCTGGTACAGACCGTGACTCTCCCTGGGGCATCTTCCTGGCCTCTGGTACAGACCGTGACTCTCACTGGGCACCTCCCTGGTACAGACCGTGGCTCTCACTGGGCACCTTCCTGGCCTCTGGTACAGACCGTGACTCTCACTGGGCACCTCCCTGGTACAGACCGTGGCTCTCACTGGGCACCTTCCTGGCCTCTGGTACAGACTGTGACTCTCACTGGGCACCTTCCTGGCCTCTGGTACAGACCGTGGCTCTCACTGGGCACCTTCCTGGCCTCTGGTACAGACTGTGACTCTCACTGGGCACCTCCCTGGTACAGACTGTGGCTCTCACTGGGCACCTTCCTGGCCTCTGGTACAGACCGTGGCTCTCACTGGGCACCTTCCTGGCCTCTGGTACAGACTGTGACTCTCACTGGGCACCTCCCTGGTACAGACCGTGGCTCTCCCTGGGGCATCTTCCTGGCCTCTGGTACAGACCATGACTCTCACTGGGCACCTCCCTGGTACAGACCGTGGCTCTCACTGGGCACCTTCCTGGCCTCTGGTACAGACCGTGGCTCTCACTGGGCACCTTCCTGGCCTCTGGTACAGACCGTGACTCTCACTGGGCACCTCCCTGGTACAGACCGTGGCTCTCACTGGGCACCTTCCTGGCCTCTGGTACAGACCGTGACTCTCACTGGGCACCTCCCTGGTACAGACCGTGGCTCTCACTGGGCACCTTCATGGCCTCTGGTACAGACCGTGGCTCTCACTGGGCACCTCCCTGGTACAGACCGTGGCTCTCACTGGGCACCTTCCTGGCCTCTGGTACAGACCGTGACTCTCACTGGGCACCTCCCTGGTACAGACCGTGGCTCTCACTGGGCACCTTCCTGGCCTCTGGTACAGACCGTGACTCTCACTGGGCACCTCCCTGGTACAGACCGTGGTTCTCACTGGGCACCTCCCTGGCCTCTGGTACATACTGTAACTCTCACTGGGCACCTCCCTGGCCCCTGGTACAGACTGTGACTCTCCCTGGGGCACCTCCCTGGCCTCTGGTACAGACCGTGACTCTCCCTGGGGCACCTCCCTGGCCTCTGGTACAGACCGTGACTCTCCCTGGGGCACCTCCCTGGCCTCTGGTGCAGACTGTGACTCTCCCTGGGCACCTTCCTGGCCTCTGGTACAGACCGTGACTCTCACTGGGCACCTCCCAGGCCCCTGGTACAGACCGTGACTCTCCCTGGGGCATCTTTCTGGCCCCTGGTACAGACCGTGACTCTCACTGGGCACCTCCCTGGTACAGACCGTGGCTCTCACTGGGCACCTTCCTGGCCTCTGGTACAGACCGTGGCTCTCACTGGTCACCTTCCTGGCCTCTGGTACAGACTGTGACTCTCACTGGGCACCTCCCTGGTACAGACCGTGGCTCTCACTGGGCACCTTCCTGGCCTCTGGTACAGACCGTGACTCTCACTGGGCACCTCCCTGGTACAGACCGTGGCTCTCACTGGGCACCTTCCTGGCCTCTGGTACAGACCGTGGCTCTCACTGGGCACCTTCCTGGCCTCTGGTACAGACCGTGGCTCTCACTGGGCACCTTCCTGGCCTCTGGTACAGACTGTGACTCTCACTGGGCACCTCCCTGGTACAGACCGTGGCTCTCACTGGGCACCTTCCTGGCCTCTGGTACAGACCGTGGCTCTCACTGGGCACCTTCCTGGCCTCTGGTACAGACTGTGACTCTCACTGGGCACCTCCCTGGTACAGACCGTGGCTCTCCCTGGGGCATCTTCCTGGCCTCTGGTACAGACCGTGACTCTCACTGGGCACCTCCCTGGTACAGACCGTGGCTCTCACTGGGCACCTTCCTGGCCTCTGGTACAGACCGTGGCTCTCACTGGGCACCTTCCTGGCCTCTGGTACAGACCGTGACTCTCACTGGGCCCCTCCCTGGTACAGACCGTGGCTCTCACTGGGCACCTTCCTGGCCTCTGGTACAGACCGTGACTCTCACTGGGCACCTCCCTGGTACAGACCGTGGCTCTCACTGGGCACCTTCCTGGCCTCTGGTACAGACCGTGGCTCTCACTGGGCACCTCCCTGGTACAGACCGTGGCTCTCACTGGGCACCTTCCTGGCCTCTGGTACAGACCGTGACTCTCACTGGGCACCTCCCTGGTACAGACCGTGGCTCTCACTGGGCACCTTCCTGGCCTCTGGTACAGACTGTGACTCTCACTGGGCACCTCCCTGGTACAGACCGTGGTTCTCACTGGGCACCTCCCTGGCCTCTGGTACATACTGTAACTCTCACTGGGCACCTCCCTGGCCCCTGGTACAGACTGTGACTCTCCCTGGGGCACCTCCCTGGCCTCTGGTACAGACCGTGACTCTCCCTGGGGCACCTCCCTGGCCTCTGGTACAGACCGTGACTCTCCCTGGGGCACCTCCCGGGCCTCTGGTGCAGACTGTGACTCTCCCTGGGCACCTTCCTGGCCTCTGGTACAGACCGTGACTCTCACTGGGCACCTCCCAGGCCCCTGGTACAGACCGTGACTCTCCCTGGGGCATCTTTCTGGCCCCTGGTACAGACCGTGACTCTCACTGGGCACCTCCCTGGTACAGACCGTGGCTCTCACTGGGCACCTTCCTGGCCTCTGGTACAGACCGTGACTCTCACTGGGCACCTCCCTGGTACAGACCGTGGCTCTCACTGGGCACCTTCCTGGCCTCTGGTACAGACCGTGACTCTCACTGGGCACCTCCCTGGTACAGACCGTGGCTCTCACTGGGCACCTTCCTGGCCCCTGGTACAGACCGTGACTCTCCCTGGGGCATCTTCCTGGCCTCTGGTACAGACCGTGACTCTCACTGGGCACCTCCCTGGTACAGACCGTGGCTCTCACTGGGCACCTTCCTGGCCTCTGGTACAGACCGTGACTCTCACTGGGCACCTCCCTGGTACAGACCGTGGCTCTCACTGGGCACCTTCCTGGCCTCTGGTACAGACTGTGACTCTCACTGGGCACCTTCCTGGCCTCTGGTACAGACCGTGGCTCTCACTGGGCACCTTCCTGGCCTCTGGTACAGACTGTGACTCTCACTGGGCACCTCCCTGGTACAGACCGTGGCTCTCACTGGGCACCTTCCTGGCCTCTGGTACAGACCGTGGCTCTCACTGGGCACCTTCCTAGCCTCTGGTACAGACTGTGACTCTCACTGGGCACCTCCCTGGTACAGACCGTGGCTCTCCCTGGGGCATCTTCCTGGCCTCTGGTACAGACCGTGACTCTCACTGGGCACCTCCCTGGTACAGACCGTGGCTCTCACTGGGCACCTTCCTGGCCTCTGGTACAGACCGTGGCTCTCACTGGGCACCTTCCTGGCCTCTGGTACAGACCGTGACTCTCACTGGGCACCTCCCTGGTACAGACCGTGGCTCTCACTGGGCACCTTCCTGGCCTCTGGTACAGACCGTGACTCTCACTGGGCACCTCCCTGGTACAGACCGTGGCTCTCACTGGGCACCTTCCTGGCCTCTGGTACAGACTGTGACTCTCACTGGGCACCTCCCTGGTACAGACCGTGGCTCTCACTGGGCACCTTCCTGGCCTCTGGTACAGACTGTGACTCTCACTGGGCACCTCCCTGGTACAGACCGTGGCTCTCACTGGGCACCTTCCTGGCCTCTGGTACAGACCGTGACTCTCACTGGGCACCTCCCTGGTACAGACCGTGGCTCTCACTGGGCACCTTCCTGGCCCCTGGTACAGACCGTGACTCTCCCTGGGGCATCTTCCTGGCCTCTGGTACAGACCGTGACTCTCACTGGGCACCTCCCTGGTACAGACCGTGGCTCTCACTGGGCACCTTCCTGGCCTCTGGTACAGACCGTGACTCTCACTGGGCACCTCCCTGGTACAGACCGTGGCTCTCACTGGGCACCTTCCTGGCCTCTGGTACAGACTGTGACTCTCACTGGGCACCTTCCTGGCCTCTGGTACAGACCGTGGCTCTCACTGGGCACCTTCCTGGCCTCTGGTACAGACTGTGACTCTCACTGGGCACCTCCCTGGTACAGACCGTGGCTCTCACTGGGCACCTTCCTGGCCTCTGGTACAGACCGTGGCTCTCACTGGGCACCTTCCTGGCCTCTGGTACAGACTGTGACTCTCACTGGGCACCTCCCTGGTACAGACCGTGGCTCTCCCTGGGGCATCTTCCTGGCCTCTGGTACAGACCGTGACTCTCACTGGGCACCTCCCTGGTACAGACCGTGGCTCTCACTGGGCACCTTCCTGGCCTCTGGTACAGACCGTGGCTCTCACTGGGCACCTTCCTGGCCTCTGGTACAGACCGTGACTCTCACTGGGCACCTCCCTGGTACAGACCGTGGCTCTCACTGGGCACCTTCCTGGGCTCTGGTACAGACCGTGACTCTCACTGGGCACCTCCCTGGTACAGACCGTGGCTCTCACTGGGCACCTTCCTGGCCTCTGGTACAGACCGTGGCTCTCACTGGGCACCTCCCTGGTACAGACCGTGGCTCTCACTGGGCACCTTCCTGGCCTCTGGTACAGACCGTGACTCTCACTGGGCACCTCCCTGGTACAGACCGTGGCTCTCACTGGGCACCTTCCTGGCCTCTGGTACAGACTGTGACTCTCACTGGGCACCTCCCTGGTACAGACCGTGGTTCTCACTGGGCACCTCCCTGGCCTCTGGTACATACTGTAACTCTCACTGGGCACCTCCCTGGCCCCTGGTACAGACTGTGACTCTCCCTGGGGCACCTCCCTGGCCTCTGGTACAGACCGTGACTCTCCCTGGGGCACCTCCCTGGCCTCTGGTACAGACCGTGACTCTCCCTGGGGCACCTCCCTGGCCTCTGGTGCAGACTGTGACTCTCCCTGGGCACCTTCCTGGCCTCTGGTACAGACCGTGACTCTCACTGGGCACCTCCCAGGCCCCTGGTACAGACCGTGACTCTCCCTGGGGCATCTTTCTGGCCCCTGGTACAGACCGTGACTCTCACTGGGCACCTCCCTGGTACAGACCGTGGCTCTCACTGGGCACCTTCCTGGCCTCTGGTACAGACCGTGGCTCTCACTGGTCACCTTCCTGGCCTCTGGTACAGACTGTGACTCTCACTGGGCACCTCCCTGGTACAGACCATGGCTCTCACTGGGCACCTTCCTGGCCTCTGGTACAGACCGTGACTCTCACTGGGCACCTCCCTGGTACAGACCGTGGCTCTCACTGGGCACCTTCCTGGCCTCTGGTACAGACCGTGGCTCTCACTGGGCACCTTCCTGGCCTCTGGTACAGACTGTGACTCTCACTGGGCACCTTCCTGCTACAGACCGTGGCTCTCACTGGGCACCTTCCTGGCCTCTGGTACAGACCGTGACTCTCACTGGGCACCTCCCTGGTACAGACCGTGGCTCTCACTGGGCACCTTCCTGGCCTCTGGTACAGACCGTGGCTCTCACTGGGCACCTTCCTGCCCTCTGGTACAGACCGTGACTCTCACTGGGGCATCTTCCTGGCCCCTGGTACAGACCGTGACTCTCACTGGGCACCTCCCTGGTACAGACCGTGGCTCTCACTGGGCACCTTCCTGGCCTCTGGTACAGACTGTGACTCTCACTGGGCACCTCCCTGGTACAGACCGTGACTCTCACTGGGCACCTCCCAGGCCCCTGGTACAGACCGTGACTCTCCCTGGGGCATCTTCCTGGCCCCTGGTACAGACCGTGACTCTCACTGGGCACCTCCATGGTACAGACCGTGGCTCTCACTGGGCACCTTCCTGGCCTCTGGTACAGACCGTGGCTCTCACTGGTCACCTTCCTGGCCTCTGGTACAGACTGTGACTCTCACTGGGCACCTCCCTGGTACAGACCGTGGCTCTCACTGGGCACCTTCCTGGCCTCTGGTACAGACCGTGGCTCTCACTGGGCACCTTCCTGGCCTCTGGTACAGACTGTGACTCTCACTGGGCACCTTCCTGGCCCCTGGTACAGACCGTGACTCTCACTGGGCACCTCCCTGGTACAGACCGTGGCTCTCACTGGGCACCTTCCTGGCCTCTGGTACAGACCGTGGCTCTCACTGGGCACCTTCCTGGCCTCTGGTACAGACTGAGACTCTCACTGGGCACCTCCCTGGTACAGACCGTGGCTCTCACTGGGCACCTTCCTGGCCTCTGGTACAGACCGTGGCTCTCACTGGGCACCTTCCTGGCCTCTGGTACAGACTGTGACTCTCACTGGGCACCTTCCTGGCCCCTGGTACAGACCGTGACTCTCACTGGGCACCTCCCTGGTACAGACCGTGGCTCTCACTGGGCACCTTACTGGCCTCTGGTACAGACCGTGACTCTCACTGGGCACCTCCCTGGTACAGACCGTGGCTCTCACTGGGCACCTTCCTGGCCTCTGGTACAGACCGTGACTCTCACTGGGCACCTCCCTGGTACAGACCGTGGCTCTCACTGGGCACCTTCCTGGCCTCTGGTACAGACTGTGACTCTCACTGGGCACCTCCCTGGTACAGACCGTGGTTCTCACTGGGCACCTCCCTGGCCTCTGGTACATACCGTAACTCTCACTGGGCACCTCCCTGGCCCCTGGTACAGACTGTGACTCTCCCTGGGGCACCTCCCTGGCCTCTGGTACAGACCGTGACTCTCCCTGGGGCACCTCCCTGGCCTCTGGTACAGACCGTGACTCTCCCTGGGGCACCTCCCTGGCCTCTGGTGCAGACTGTGACTCTCCCTGGGCACCTTCCTGGCCTCTGGTACAGACCGTGACTCTCACTGGGCACCTCCCAGGCCCCTGGTACAGACCGTGACTCTCCCTGGGGCATCTTCCTGGCCCCTGGTACAGACCGTGACTCTCACTGGGCACCTCCCTGGTACAGACCGTGGCTCTCACTGGGCACCTTCCTGGCCTCTGGTACAGACCGTGGCTCTCACTGGTCACCTTCCTGGCCTCTGGTACAGACTGTGACTCTCACTGGGCACCTCCCTGGTACAGACCGTGGCTCTCACTGGGCACCTTCCTGGCCTCTGGTACAGACCGTGACTCTCACTGGGCACCTCCCTGGTACAGACCGTGGCTCTCACTGGGCACCTTCCTGGCCCCTGGTACAGACCGTGACTCTCCCTGGGGCATCTTCCTGGCCTCTGGTACAGACCGTGACTCTCACTGGGCACCTCCCTGGTACAGACCGTGGCTCTCACTGGGCACCTTCCTGGCCTCTGGTACAGACCGTGACTCTCACTGGGCACCTCCCTGGTACAGACCGTGGCTCTCACTGGGCACCTTCCTGGCCTCTGGTACAGACTGTGACTCTCACTGGGCACCTTCCTGGCCTCTGGTACAGACCGTGGCTCTCACTGGGCACCTTCCTGGCCTCTGGTACAGACTGTGACTCTCACTGGGCACCTCCCTGGTACAGACCGTGGCTCTCACTGGGCACCTTCCTGGCCTCTGGTACAGACCGTGGCTCTCACTGGGCACCTTCCTGGCCTCTGGTACAGACTGTGACTCTCACTGGGCACCTCCCTGGTACAGACCGTGGCTCTCCCTGGGGCATCTTCCTGGCCTCTGGTACAGACCGTGACTCTCACTGGGCACCTCCCTGGTACAGACCGTGGCTCTCACTGGGCACCTTCCTGGCCTCTGGTACAGACCGTGGCTCTCACTGGGCACCTTCCTGGCCTCTGGTACAGACCGTGACTCTCACTGGGCACCTCCCTGGTACAGACCGTGGCTCTCACTGGGCACCTTCCTGGCCTCTGGTACAGACTGTGACTCTCACTGGGCACCTCCCTGGTACAGACCGTGGCTCTCCCTGGGGCATCTTCCTGGCCTCTGGTACAGACCGTGACTCTCACTGGGCACCTCCCTGGTACAGACCGTGGCTCTCACTGGGCACCTTCCTGGCCTCTGGTACAGACCGTGGCTCTCACTGGGCACCTCCCTGGTACAGACCGTGGCTCTCACTGGGCACCTTCCTGGCCTCTGGTACAGACCGTGGCTCTCACTGGGCACCTTCCTGGCCTCTGGTACAGACTGTGACTCTCACTGGGCACCTCCCTGGTACAGACCGTGGCTCTCACTGGGCACCTTCCTGGCCTCTGGTACAGACCGTGACTCTCACTGGGCACCTCCCTGGTACAGACCGTGGCTCTCACTGGGCACCTTCCTGGCCTCTGGTACAGACCGTGGCTCTCACTGGGCACCTCCCTGGTACAGACCGTGGCTCTCACTGGGCACCTTCCTGGCCTCTGGTACAGACCGTGGCTCTCACTGGTCACCTTCCTGGCCTCTGGTACAGACTGTGACTCTCACTGGGCACCTCCCTGGTACAGACCGTGGCTCTCACTGGGCACCTTCCTGGCCTCTGGTACAGACCGTGACTCTCACTGGGCACCTCCCTGGTACAGACCGTGGCTCTCACTGGGCACCTTCCTGGCCTCTGGTACAGACTGTGACTCTCACTGGGCACCTCCCTGGTACAGACCGTGGCTCTCACTGGGCACCTCCCTGGTACAGACCGTGGCTCTCACTGGGCACCTCCCTGGTACAGACCGTGGCTCTCACTGGGCACCTTCCTGGCCTCTGGTACAGACCGTGGCTCTCACTGGGCACCTCCCTGGTACAGACCGTGGCTCTCACTGGGCACCTTCCTGGCCTCTGGTACAGACTGTGACTCTCACTGGGCACCTCCCATGACTCTCACTCCTCTCCGGCTCTCGGGAGTCCCTTGTTGGCTGCATTAGTAAGTCTGGAGGCCGCTGCAGCTGGTTCACAATAAATCCCGCCTTTCCGTTGCCAAGGTAACAAGCAGTGGCAAACGCACTGGATGTGTCCAAGTTTGTATCCGTGTTGTACAGCAGCACAGCTGGGGTAGGGAAGAAAGCGCTATGACTTGCCTTATCACAGCGCTTTTTCCCCTGCGTTAGACATGTCTAAACACACTGACAAGTTCACTAGCTCTCGCGGGCGAGAGCTCCTGGCTTTGCCAATGCTTGTTTAGGTGTACATCACCACTCCAGAAGGATGAAAGGCAGCGGATCCAACGTTCATCTGCCAAATGGAGCGTACCCCGGAGCAATGAGGGGGTTCATGTGCTGCAGCAGTGAGTCTGGTCCACTGGTGGTTGGGGGGGTTGGGGGGGGTATGGCCCTCTGGGCTGGAAGGGGTTCAGCCCCCCCTGTGTCCGCCAGAGCCCGGGTGAAGCAGCTCCAGGTGCCGGAGCAGAGGTCCTTCTTGAGCCGGGACGGCGGGGCTGGGGCGACGCCTTCCACACGTTGAAAGTACTCCCCAGGGCCATCCGTGCACCCCCGCCCGCCTCTGATAAAGCGTCGGTGCTGCCACAAAGGGAGACGTTTCAGGGAAAACACGCAGTGCGCCTTGTTTGTTTCTAAGCGCCTTAACACACACCAAGCGCACTGCACGTCACTTACATTGTCATGTAAAAAACTGCTAAAACTCTGCAAAACTCAAAATGTATATGTCTCTGGAAAGTGTTTGACATCAGAACACTGGAATTACTCGCTGCATTAAATGGCATTTAAGAGAAGCCTTGGGGCAGGTGTATGGACATTCACCCGTGGCACAAACGGACGTGAAACGCTCATGTGGCATGGACTTGGAATCTCTCCAAAGTTGCCTGAAAGTCAGCCAAGGCCGGGCGCTGCTTTCCTTTACTTTGTGTAAAGGGGGCGCTCCCGGGCGGTGCACGGGGGCCCCTCGGTGTCGATGCACAGCAGAGACCCCTGAGGCAGCTGGTGAAAAGGAGAATCATTTCTGTTTCTCCAAACTGTGCTGCCGGCCTGTGGCCTGCGCTGAACAGCGACTTCCAAAGTAGGGGGAGTTTGAAGCTTTGTCCTGGGATGATGCCCTAGCAGTACACAACCTGTGCTGGGCACGATGCAAGGGCCGCTGTGTGCAGCCTGGGCAGCCGGAACCTGCGCCCGCACCGGGTAAGAGCGGGGGCGCCGTGCCCACGTGGGCCTGGCACTGCCCTGCCCGCCCCCTCGGCAGCACCTTGGGCTGAGCTTCCAGTAAATCCACCCCTTTTTACTAAACATAAACCCAGGGACATTGTGCCTCTGATGACGATGCTACTAATAAACCAAGATACCAGTAACTTATCATGTGAAAGCTGCTAGCACATGGAGCAACATGTGTGCTTTACGTGGAACATACATCCTAATGTGAAGTGTTTTTAAGGCGATCACAAGTGTGATGACAAAAGAAAAACAGGGACAGAGACATCACAAGGTCTAGAGTCACCAGTTTTGTCAAGCAGGTAAAATGTTTCGTCCCAAGTATCCTAGTTTCACATTACTCAGTTTAGCCCGGGGCGGCCCCTCCGCTATGGCGGAGGAGCGTCGTCCCACTGACGAAAAGCATAAAAATAAAGGGACAATAAAAGTATTTTACTATACCTTTATTTTTCTGCCTTCGTGGGGCGGGCCAGTCTTCTCCACGTCAAGTGGAGGAGGAGTAGAATGTACGCTTTTAAGTCTGAGGCCGGCCAAACTGACATGCGCGCTTAGCAACTCTCCACCGGCTGCATTTTACAGCTGGGTGGAGACCAAGTGCAGGGCCCCACTCTCCCCCTGAGTGGTATTTCTGCCCACTCAGGCCAATCGCAGCACTTCTTTCATGTTGTGTAACAGCATGAAAGAAGCGTTCTGCTTGGTTAGTGAGAGATGATGAGGCGGCTGGAGCAGAGGGTCGCATCATGTTAATTTAACTGCAACACCTGCTCTGTGTAATGCCCCCTACCCCTTCCTGGTACAACCGCGACTGAGTTTAGCCACTAGATGAAGTGATAGGGGGCTTAGTGATTGACAAAAGGCATGTGTGTTAGAAGCCATATGTCAATCAATCAATCAGCTCGGATTTTTAAAGTGAGACTAATCACCGAGAGGGTATCTAGGCGCTGTGTTCATGCTGGGTTCAGTCAAAGGGCCATGTTTTGAGTCACTTTCTGAATTCCTACAGGGAGGGTGCTGCTCGGAGGTGGAGTGGGAGGTCATTCCAGGCTTTGGTGGTGAGGCAGAAGGACCGTCCTTCTCTGTAGCTGAGGCAGATGCGGGGAGTGTGTGCGAAGGAAGCGGAGCACAGGTGTCTGGAGGGTAGGTGGAAGTTCAAGCCGTGGTTGCTGTATGCTAGCCTTTGGTCGTGGAGGGCCTTGAAGGTGTGGGTAAGTATCTTGAAGTGGCATCTTTTATTGTTGGGGAGCCAGTGGAGGGTCCTGAGGTGGGGGTGATGTGGGTTCGTTTGGGGAAGTCAAAGATGAGTCTGGCAGCTGCATTCTGAATAGTCTGGAGTATCTTTAGGAGTTGGGTGGTGATTCCTGCATAGATCGTGTTGCCATTCTCCAGGTGGCTGGTAACTACGTCTTGAGTGACGGTTTTCCTGGTGTTTATAGGGAGCCATTTGAAGATCTTTCGGAGTGAGCGGAGGGTGTGGAAAAAGGCGGAGGAGGCTGCAGTGATCCTGCATTTCATGGTGAGTTTGCTGTCTGGGATGATGCTTTGGGCGCAGTCTGTCAGTGTGGGTGTGGGTCCGAGTTCAGAAGGCCACCAGCTGTTGTTCCATGGAGTATTGTTCTCAAAGATCACCACTTCAGTCTTGTCAGTGTTCAACTTCAGGCAATGGTGTTCATCCAGTCAGCGACACTTGTCATGCAGGTGTGGAAGTTGGCCCTCATGGTGGTGGGGTCTTCTGAGAGCGAGAGGAGGAATTGAGTATTGTCTGCGGTCATGTGTTCTGACAATGTTGGCTAGGGACATCATGTATGTGTTGAACAGAGTGGGCCTGAGGGATGACCCTTGAGGGATGCTGCAGATGGTTCTTTTGAGTTCCAAGGTGAATGGTAGTAGGCAAATTCTCTGGGTTCGTCCTGTGAGAAAAGATGTGATCCATTTGAGGGCGCCTCCTTGGATCCCGATGTGGTGGAGTCTCTTGATGACTGCGTGGTGGGATACAGTGTTGAATACAGCTGAGAGGTCGAGAAGGATCAGAGCTCCTGTCTCCCCCAGATCCAGGAGGATTCTGATGTTATCGGTGGTGGCAATCAAGGTGGTCTCGGTGCTGTGGAGGCGTCCAGCAGGTTGTTTCTCTGCAGGTGTTCAGTGAGTTGGCAGTTGATGGCCTTTTCAGGGACTTTGGCAGGGAAGGGGAGCAGAGAGATGGGGTGCCAGTTTTTGAGATATGTGGGGTCAACGGAGGGTTTCTTGAGAAGGGGTCTGATCTCTGTGTGCTTCCATCTGTCGGGGAAGCTTGCCATGGTGATGGATGTGTTGCGAATGGCGATGAGTTCACCTCTGATATCCGTGGTCCCGAGGTTGAAGAAGTGGTGGGAGCAGGTGTACATGGGGGCTGCCGAGTGGATGGAATTCATAGTGGTTGTGGTGTCCTGGGAGGTGAGTTGCTCCCATGTGGTGAGCCGGTGGTTGTGGGTGCCATCAGTCAGTGTGAGTAGGTTGTAGTGGTCAGTTGGTTGGGGTTTGAAGTTTCAATAGATGGTGGATTTCTTGTTGTGCAAGTGGTCCGCCAGGGAGTTGCAGATTTCCTGGGAAGAGGAGTGTAGGAGGCTGGACTGGCTTGTAGTGAGTACCAAGGGGTACTTGCACCTTGCACCAGGCCCAGTTATCCCTTATTAGTGTATAGGGTGTCTAGCAGCTTAGGCTGATAGATAATGGTAGCTAAGCAGAGCAGCTTAGGCTGAACTAGGAGACGTGTGAAGCTACTACAGTACCACTTAGTGTCATATGCACAATATCATAAGAAAACACAATACACAGTTATACTAAAAATAAAGGTACTTTATTTTTATGACAATATGCCAAAGTATCTTAGAGTGTACCCTCAGTGAGAGGATAGGAAATATACACAAGATATATATACACAATAGCAAAAATATGCAGTATAGTCTTAGAAAACAGTGCAAACAATGTATAGTTACAATAGGATGCAATGGGGAAACATAGGGATAGGGGCAACACAAACCATATACTCCAAAAGTGGAATGCGAACCACGAATGGACCCCAAACCTATGTGACCTTGTAGAGGGTCGCTGGGACTATTAGAAAATAGTGAGAGTTAGAAAAATAACCCTCCCCAAGACCCTGAAAAGTGAGTGCAAAGTGCACTAAAGTTCCCCTAAGGACAAAGTAGTCGTGTTAGAGGAATAATGCAGGAAAGACACAAACCAGCAATGCAACAACTGTGGATTTCCAATCTAGGGTACCTGTGGAACAAGGGGACCAAGTCCAAAAGTCACAAGCAAGTCGGAGATGGGCAGATGCCCAGGAAATGCCAGCTGCGGGTGCAAAGAAGCTTCGACTGGACAGAAGAAGCTGAGGTTTCTGCAGGAACGAAAAGGGCTAGAGACTTCCCCTTTGGTGGACGGATCCCTCTCGCCTTGGAGAGTCGTGCAGAAGTGTTTTCCCGCTGGAAGGACGCCAACAAGCCTTGCTAGTCGCAAATCGTGCGTTTGACGTTTTTAGATGCTGCCGGGGCCCAGGAGGGACCAGGAGGTCGCAAATTGGACCTGAAGAGAGAGGGGACGTCGAGCAAGACAAAGAGCCCTCACTGAAGCAGGTAGCACCCGGAGAAGTGCCAGAAACAGGCACTACGAGGATGCGTGAAACGGTGCTTGCCGAAGTTGCACAAAGGAGTCCCACGTCGCCGGAGACCAACTTAGAAAGTCGTGCAATGCAGGTTAGAGTGCCGTGGACCCAGGCTTGGCTGTGCACAAAGGATTTCCGCCGGAAGTGCACAGGGGCCGGAGTAGCTGCAAAGTTGCGGTTCCCAGGAATGCAGCCCAGCGAGGTGAGGCAAGGACTTACCTCCACCAAACTTGGACTGAAGAGTCACTGGACTGTGGGGGTCACTTGGACAGAGTCGCTGGATTCGAGGGACCTCGCTCGTCGTGCTGAGAGGAGACCCAAGGGACCGGTGATGCAGCTTTTTGGTGCCTGCGGTTGCAGGGGGAAGATTCCGTCGACCCACGGGAGATTTCTTCGGAGCTTCTGGTGCAGAGAGGAGGCAGGCTACCCCCACAGCATGCCCAAGCAGGAAAACAGTCGAGAAGGCGGCAGGATCAGCGTTACAGAGTTGCAGTAGTCGTCTTTGCTACTATGTTGCAGGTTTGCAGGCTTCCAGCGCGGTCAGCAGTCGTTTCCTTATCAGAAGGTGAAGAGAGAGACGCAGAGGAACTCGGATGAGCTCTTGCATTCGTTATCTAAAGTTTCCCCAGAGACAGAGACCCTAAATAGCCAGAAAAGAGGGTTTGGCTACCTAGGAGAGAGGATAGGCTACTAACACCTAAAGGAGCCTATCAGCAGGAGTCTCTGACGTCACCTGGTGGCACTGGCCACTCAGAGCAGTCCAGTGTGCCAGCAGCACCTCTGTTTCCAAGATGGCAGAGGTCTGGAGCACACTGGAGGAGCTCTGGACACCTCCCAGGGGAGGTGCAGGTCAGGGGAGTGGTCACTCCCCTTTCCTTTGTCCAGTTTTGCGCCAGAGCAGGGGCTAAGGGGTCCCTGAACCGGTGTAGACTGGCTTATGCAGAATTGGGCACATCTGTGCCCAACAAAGCATTTCCAGAGGCTGGGGGAGGCTACTCCTCCCCTGCCTTCACACCATTTTCCAAAGGGAGAGGGTGTTACACCCTCTCTCAGAGGAAGTTCTTTGTTCTGCCATCCTGGACCAGGCCTGGCTGGACCCCAGGAGGGCAGATGCCTGTCTGAGGGGTTGGCAGCAGCAGCAGCTGCAGTGAAACCCCAGGAAGGGCAGTTTGGCAGTACCAGGGTCTGTGCTACAGACCACTGGGATCATGGGATTGTGCCAACTATGCCAGGATGGTATAGAGGGGGCAATTCCATGATCATAGACATGTTACATGGCCATATTCGGAGTTACCATTGTGAAGCTACATATAGGTAGTGACCTATATGTAGTGCACGCGTGTAATGGTGTCCCCGCACTCACAAAGTTCAGGGAATTGGCTCTGTACAATGTGGGGGCACCTTGGCTAGTGCCAGGGTGCCCTCACACTAAGTAACTTTGCACCTAACCTTTACCAGGTAAAGGTTAGACATATAGGTGACTTATAAGTTACTTAAGTGCAGTGTAAAATGGCTGTGAAATAACGTGGACGTTATTTCACTCAGGCTGCAGTGGCAGGCCTGTGTAAGAATTGTCAGAGCTCCCTATGGGTGGCAAAAGAAATGCTGCAGCCCATAGGGATCTCCTGGAACCCCAATACCCTGGGTACCTCAGTACCATATACTAGGGAATTATAAGGGTGTTCCAGTAAGCCAATGTGAATTGGTAAAAATGGTCACTAGCCTGTTAGTGACAATTTGGAAAGAAATGAGAGAGCATAACCACTGAGGTTCTGATTAGCAGAGCCTCAGTGAGACAGTTAGTCACTACACAGGTAACACATTCAGGCACACTTATGAGCACTGGGGCCCTGGGTTACCAGGGTCCCAGTGACACATACAACTAAAACAACATATATACAGTGAAAAATGGGGGTAACATGCCAGGCAAGATGGTACTTTCCTACACAACCCCCCCCCCCCCAAACGAAGGACAATAAGACTAGCAATGACCTGATGAGTCTTCATTGTCTAAGTGGAAATATCCGGAGAGTCCATCTGCATTGGAGTGGCTACACCCAGGTCTATGTTCCACTGTATAGTCCATTCCCTGTAGGGATATGGACCACCTCAACAATTTAGGATTTTCACCTTTCATTTGTTTTAGCCAAAGTAGAGGTTTGTGGTCTGTCTGAACAATGAAGTGAGTGCCAAACAGGTATGGCCTCAACTTCTTCAGAGCCCAGACCACAGCAAAGGCCTCCCTCTCAATGGCAGACCAACGCTTTTCTCTAGGGGTCAACCTCCTACTAATAAAAGCAACAGGTTGATCCTGGCCCTCAGAATTAAGTTGTGATAGGACTGCCCCTACTCCTAATTCAGATGCATCAGTTTGGACATAGAATTTTTTAGAGTAACAAGGGCTTTTCAGGACAGGTGCAGAGCACATGGCCTGCTTCAGCTCCTCAAAAGCTTTCTGACAGTTTGCTGTCCATAATACCTTTTTAGGCATTTTCTTGGATGTGAGGTCATTAAGAGGGGCTGCAATGGAGCCATAGTTCTTAATGAACCTCCTGTAATACCCAGTGAGGCCTAGGAAGGCTCTCACCTGAGTCTGAGTGGTAGGGGGAACCCAATCAATGATAGTTTGGATTTTCCCCTGAAGTGGTGCAATCTGTTCCCCACCAACAAGGTGTCCCAGATAAACCACCTTACCCTGCCCTATCTGGCACTTTGAAGCCTTGATAGTGAGGCCTGCCTTTTGCAGGGCCTCCAAAACTTTCCATAGGTGGACCAGGTGATCATCCCAGCTGGAGCTAAAGACAGCTATATCGTCCAAATATGCTGCACTGAAAGCTTCCAGCCCTTGCAGGACTGTGTTCACCAACCTCTGAAAAGTGGCAGGTGCATTTTTCAAACCAAAAGGCATTACAGTAAACTGGTAATGTCCTCCAATGGTAGAAAATGCAGTTTTAGGTTTAGCATCTTCTGACAATTTGATCTGCCAATACCCTGCAGTCAAATCAAAAGTGCTTAGATACTTGGCAGATGCCAGTGTATCTATGAGCTCATCTGCCCTGGGTATAGGGTGAGCATCAGTTTTGGTTACCAAGTTGAGACCTCTATAGTCTACACAAAACCGCATTTCCTTCTTTCCATCTTTAGAATTGGGTTTTGGTACCAGTACCACAGGAGAAGCCCATGGACTGTCAGAGTGCTCAACCACTCCTAGTTCCAACATTTTCTGAACTTCTTGCTTTATGCAGTCCCTGACATGGTCAGGCTGCCTATAGATCTTACTTTTGACAGGTAAACTGTCTCCAGTATCTATAGTGTGCTCACACCAAGAAGTGGTGCCTGGCACAGTAGAGAAGAGTTCTGAAAATTGTCCTAGGAGATTTATGCAATTATCTTTCTGCTCAGCAGTAAGACAATCAGCCAAAACTACACCTTCCACAAGAGCATCTTGTTCTGTGGAAGAGAAGAGATCAGGTAGAGGATCACTGTCTTCTTCCTGTCCCTCATCAGTTGCCATGAGCAGGGTGAGATCAGCCCTGTCATAGTAGGGCTTCAGGCGGTTGACATGGAGCACCCTAAGGGGACTCCTGGCAGTGCCTAAGTCAACTAAATAGGTGACTTCTCCCTTCTTTTCAACAATTGTGTGGGGACCACTCCATTTATCTTGGAGTGCTCTTGGGGCCACAGGCTCCAAGACCCACACTTTCTGCCCTGGTTGGTACTGAACCAAAACAGCCTTCTGATCATGCCATTGCTTCTGGAGCTCTTGGCTGGCCTGAAGGTTTTTACTGGCCTTTTTCATGTACTCAGCCATCCTTGATCTGAGGCCAAGTACATAATCCACAATATCCTGCTTAGGAGCTTTTAAAGGTTGTTCCCAACCCTCCTTTACAAGTGTGAGTGGACCCCTAACAGGGTGTCCAAAAAGAAGTTCAAAGGGGCTGAAGCCCACTCCTTTCTGGGGTACCTCCCTGTAGGCAAAAAGGAGGCATGGTAGAAGGATATCCCATCTCCTGCGGAGTTTTTCAGGGAGACCCATAATCATGCCTTTGAGAGTTTTATTAAATCTCTCCACCAGTCCATTTGTTTGTGGATGATAGGGTGTTGTGAACTTGTACGTTACACCACACTCCTTCCACATGGCCTTTAAGTATGCAGACATGAAATTGCTTCCCCTGTCTGATACTACTTCCTTTGGGAAGCCCACCCTGGAAAATATTCCCAGGAGGGCCTTTGCCACTGCAGGAGCTGTAGTGGTCCTTAAAGGAATAGCTTCAGGATATCTTGTGGCGTGGTCCACTACCACCAAGATAAACCTATTGCCTGAAGCAGTAGGAGGGTCAAGGGGGCCAACTATGTCAACCCCTACCCTTTCAAAGGGAACCCCAACCACAGGCAGTGGGATAAGGGGTGCCTTTGGGGTGCCACCTGTCTTGCCACTGGCTTGACAGGTTTCACAGGACTTACAAAATTCTTTTGTGTCCTCAGACATCCTAGGCCAATGAAACAGAGGAACAAGCCTGTCCCAAGTTTTCATTTGTCCTAGATGCCCAGCTAAGGGAATGTCATGTGCCAGTGTTAGGAGGAACTTTCTGTACTCCTGAGGAATCACTAATCTCCTGGCAGCTCCAGGTTTAGGATCCCTATGCTCAGTGTACAAGAGGTTGTCCTCCCAGTAAACTCTGTGAGAGTCACTGACATCCCCATTAGCCTGTTTGACAGCTTGCTGTCTGAGACCCTCTAATGTGGGACAGGTTTGCTGTGCCACACTCAGCTCCTCTCTGGCAGGCCCCCCTTCACCCAAAAGCTCAGCAGTGTCTGCTTCCAGCTCCTCTGGTGTAGGTTCTGCACAGGGAGGGAATTCTTCTTGCTCAGAAGTAGAATCCACTGTAGAGGGAGGGATAGTAGGAAGTGGTTTGCTTCTACTACCCCTAGCTTTAGGGAGCACTTGGTCCATTGTTCCAGGATCCAAGCTTCCCTGTCCTTTTTGCTTTTTGGCCTGAGCCCTTGTCAAAGCAAAAATATGCCCTGGGATGCCCAGCATTGCTGCATGGGCCTCCAACTCCACATCTGACCAAGCTGATGTCTCCAAATCATTCCCTAATAGACAGTCTACAGTTAAATCTGAAGCTACCACAACTTTCTTTGGACCAGTTACCCCCCCCCAGTTGAGATTTACAACAGCCATGGGGTGGCTTTGTGTTATGTTGTGAGCATCGGTTACTTGGTACTGGTGTCCAAGTATGTGTTGTTCAGGGTGCACCAGTTTCTCAATCACCATTGTGACACTGGCACCTGTGTCCCTGTAGGCCTGGACCTCAACACCATTTATTAGGGTTAGTTGCTTGTACTTCTCCAAGTTATGGGGGCAAGCAACCAAAGTGGCTAAATCAATAGCCCCTTCAGAGACTAAAGTAGCCTCTGTGGTCTCCCTAATCAGACCAACCCCAACTAAATTACCAAAAGTGAGCCCAGCTACTCCCTTGGATTGGCTATTAGTAGGTTTGCTCCCACCACCACTGCTATTAGTAGGGACACTAGGTGTAGCAGTAGGGGTTGTAGTGGTAGGAGCTGTGGTGCCTTTCTTTGGACAACTGGGATCTGTTGTCCAATGGCCTTTTATTTTACATAAATAGCACCATGGTTTCTTTTCCTTGTTCTGATTTAAGGAGGATTTGGACCCACCACCCCCACCAGAGTGTTTTTGTGGGCCTGATGAAGACTCATGTTTAGATTTGTCCCCACCCTTGTCAGAAGACTTACCATCCTTCTTTTTGTTGCCATCTTTGTCACCCCCTGTACGAACTTTTCTGTTCACTCTTGTTCTGACCCATTTGTCTGCCTTCTTTCCCAATTCTTGGGGAGAGGTCAGATCAGAGTCCACCAAGTACTGGTGCAACAAATCAGACACACAATTATTAAGAATATGCTCTCTCAGGATCAAGTTATACAGGCTGTCATAATCAGTAACTTTACTGCCATGTAACCACCCCTCCAAGGCCTTCACTGAATGGTCAATAAAATCAACCCAGTTTTGTGAAGTCCCCTTTTTGGTCTCTCTGAACTTTATCCTGTACTGTTCAGTGGTTAAGCCATAACCATCCAGGAGTGCATTCTTAAGAACTTGGAAATTATTGGCATCATTTTCTTTCACAGTAAGGAGCCTATCCCTACCTTTTCCACTAAATGATAGCCATAGGATAGCAGCCCACTGCCTTTGAGGGACATCCTGTACAACACAGGCCCTCTCAAGTGCAGCAAACCACTTGTTAATGTCATCCCCCTCCTTATAAGGGGGAACTATCTTGTGCAGATTCCTGGAATCATGCTCTTTTGCAGGATGACTATGGGGAATACTGCTGCTGCCACCATGGGTATCTAAACCCAACTTCTGTCTTTCCTTCTCTAATTCAAAAGACTGTCTATCCAAATCCAGCTGTTGCTTTTTAAGCTTCAGTCTGGTTTGTTCCACCCTCAACTTATTGAGTTCCCTCTCTAACATTCTGTCATCAGGGTTGGTGGGAGGGACATTTCTAGAAACAGAGCTATGATGGGAATGAACAGAAGGAGACCTGTCCCTTACAGAAGCCACCCTAACAGCTTGGTTTACAGAAACATTACTACCAGTATGGTGAGAATAAATGCTTTTGCTATGATGTGAGACAACACTATTTATATGGTGTGGCTCATCATCATTACCATCTATGCTAGATTGTCTAGTAATGGGCAGGCTAGGAAGTTTCTTTCCTGAATCTTTTCCTGGGGGAGTCCCTGAATCCGATTGGGAACTATTAGGTACTTTTTCAACAGATGGGGCACCTATGGCCTTATCCTGTTCTCTAAGCATGTTAAGTAACAGTTCCAAGGAAGGATTTTTCCCTACACTCAAACCTCTCTCTATACAGAGACTCCTTGCTCTTTTCCAGCTAAGGTTGTCATATGCAAGTTTGGACAGATCAACACTTTGGCCTGTGCCAGACATTTTTTAGAGAGAGTTAAAGTGATAGAAAAAGAGAAAAAAGTTTTCAGAACTTTTTGGAAAGACAGAAAAAAAACTTTTTAAACTTTTAAGAACTTTTTGAAAGTTTTAGGAGTACTTTTCAGCACTTAGAAAAGAGTGAAAAGAGGAAATGCAAAACTTTTTGGCTATGTGTATATACACTGACCTTGTTTTGTATATTTTTCTCTTATGAAAAGTACAATGACAAGAGTGGTAAGTAGTCTCAAGCACTTATCCCACCACTGCACAACCAATGTAGGAGGCTGGACTGGCTTGTAGTGAGTACCAAGGGGTACTTGCACCTTGCACCAGGCCCAGTTATCCCTTATTAGTGTATAGGGTGTCTAGCAGCTTAGGCTGATAGATAATGGTAGCTTAGCAGAGCAGCTTAGGCTGAACTAGGAGACGTGTGAAGCTACTACAGTACCACTTAGTGTCATATGCACAATATCATAAGAAAACACAATACACAGTTATACTAAAAATAAAGGTACTTTATTTTTATGACAATATGCCAAAGTATCTTAGAGTGTACCCTCAGTGAGAGGATAGGAAATATACACAAGATATATATACACAATAGCAAAAATATGCAGTATAGTCTTAGAAAACAGTGCAAACAATGTATAGTTACAATAGGATGCAAAGGGGAAACATAGGGATAGGGGCAACACAAACCATATACTCCAAAAGTGGAATGCAAACCACGAATGGACCCCAAACCTATGTGACCTTGTAGAGGGTCGCTGGGACTATTAGAAAATAGTGAGAGTTAGAAAAATAACCCTCCCCAAGACCCTGAAAAGTGAGTGCAAAGTGCACTAAAGTTCCCTTAAGGACAAAGTAGTCGTGTTAGAGGAATAATGCAGGAAAGACACAAACCAGCAATGCAACAACTGTGGATTTCCAATCTAGGGTACCTGTGGAACAAGGCGACCAAGTCCAAAAGTCACAAGCAAGTCGGAGATGGGCAGATGCCCAGGAAATGCCAGCTGCGGGTGCAAAGAAGCTTCGACTGGACAGAAGAAGCTGAGGTTTCTGCAGGAACGAAAAGGGCTAGAGACTTCCCCTTTGGTGGACGGATCCCTCTCGCCTTGGAGAGTCGTGCAGAAGTGTTTTCCTGCCAGAAGGACGCCAACAAGCCTTGCTAGTCGCAAATCGTGCGTTTGGCGTTTTTGGACGCTGCCGGGGCCCAGGAGGGACCAGGAGGTCGCAAATTGGACCTGAAGAGAGAGGAGACGTCGAGCAAGACAAAGAGCCCTCACTGAAGCAGGTAGCACCTGGAGAAGTGCCAGAAACAGGCACTACGAGGATGCGTGAAACGGTGCTCGCCGAAGTTGCACAAAGGAGTCCCACGTCGCCGGAGACCAACTTAGAAAGTCGTGCAATGCAGGTTAGAGTGCCGTGGACCCAGGCTTGGCTGTGCACAAAGGATTTCCGCCGGAAGTGCACAGGGGCCGGAGTAGCTGCAAAGTCGCGGTTCCCAGCAATGCAGCCCAGCGAGGTGAGGCAAGGACTTACCTCCACCAAACTTGGACTGAAGAGTCACTGGACTGTGGGGGTCACTTGGACAGAGTCGCTGGATTCGAGGGACCTCGCTCGTCATGCTGAGAGGAGACCCAAGGGACCGGTGATGCAGCTTTTTGGTGCCTGCGGTTGCAGGGGGAAGATTCCGTCGACCCACAGGAGATTTCTTCGGAGCTTCTGGTGCAGAGAGGAGGCAGGCTACCCCCACAGCATGCCCAAGCAGGAAAACAGTCGAGAAGGCGGCAGGATCAGCGTTACAGAGTTGCAGTAGTCGTCTTTGCTACTATGTTGCAGGTTTGCAGGCTTCCAGCGCGGTCAGCAGTCGTTTCCTTATCAGAAGGTGAAGAGAGAGATGCAGAGGAACTCGGATGAGCTCTTGCATTCGTTATCTAAAGTTTCCCCAGAGACAGAGACCCTAAATAGCCAGAAAAGAGGGTTTGGCTACCTAGGAGAGAGGATAGGCTACTAACACCTAAAGGAGCCTATCAGCAGGAGTCTCTGACGTCACCTGGTGGCACTGGCCACTCAGAGCAGTCCAGTGTGCCAGCAGCACCTCTGTTTCCAAGATGGCAGAGGTCTGGAGCACACTGGAGGAGCTCTGGACACCTCCCAGGGGAGGTGCAGGTCAGGGGAGTGGTCACTCCCCTTTCCTTTGTCCAGTTTCGCGCCAGAGCAGGGGCTAAGGGGTCCCTGAACCGGTGTAGACTGGCTTATGCAGAATTGGGCACATCTGTGCCCAACAAAGCATTTCCAGAGGCTGGGGGAGGCTACTCCTCCCCTGCCTTCACACCATTTTCCAAAGGGAGAGGGTGTTACACCCTCTCTCAGAGGAAGTTCTTTGTTCTGCCATCCTGGGCCAGGCCTGGCTGGACCCCAGGAGGGCAGATGCCTGTCTGAGGGGTTGGCAGCAGCAGCAGCTGCAGTGAAACCCCAGGAAGGGCAGTTTGGCAGTACCAAGGTCTGTGCTACAGACCACTGGGATCATGGGATTGTGCCAACTATGCCAGGATGGTATAGAGGGGGCAATTCCATGATCATAGACATGTTACATGGCCATATTCGGAGTTACCATTGTGAAGCTACATATAGGTAGTGACCTATATGTAGTGCACGCGTGTAATGGTGTCCCCGCACTCACAAAGTTCAGGGAATTGGCTCTGAACAATGTGGGGGCACCTTGGCTAGTGCCAGGGTGCCCTCACACTAAGTAACTTTGCACCTAACCTTTACCAGGTAAAGGTTAGACATATAGGTGACTTATAAGTTACTTAAGTGCAGTGTAAAATGGCTGTGAAATAACGTGGACGTTATTTCACTCAGGCTGCAGTGGCAGGCCTGTGTAAGAATTGTCAGAGCTCCCTATGGGTGGCAAAAGAAATGCTGCAGCCCATAGGGATCTCCTGGAACCCCAATACCCTGGGTACCTCAGTACCATATACTAGGGAATTATAAGGGTGTTCCAGTAAGCCAATGTGAATTGGTAAAAATGGTCACTAGCCTGTTAGTGACAATTTGGAAAGAAATGAGAGAGCATAACCACTGAGGTTCTGATTAGCAGAGCCTCAGTGAGACAGTTAGTCACTACACAGGTAACACATTCAGGCACACTTATGAGCACTGGGGCCCTGGGTTACCAGGGTCCCAGTGACACATACAACTAAAACAACATATATACAGTGAAAAATGGGGGTAACATGCCAGGCAAGATGGTACTTTCCTACAAGGAGTTTGTGTTCCTGGTGACTTGCAGGCATGCAAATTCTTTGACAATGCTGAAAAGTTCCTAGTTGTGGTTGGAGGTTGATTAAATGGGGTGTGCCAAGGCACTTTTGTTTGTGACTCTTAGGTGTTGGTGGTATATGTTAAGGGCTGATTTGAAGGTGGCTTGATCTGTGAGACCTTTGGTGGTGCGCCATGTTCTCTATAGCATTTTGCAGATGTGCTTCATAGTCCTAAGTTCTGGTGTATACCAACTGGCCTGCTTGGTGGATCTGCTGGTCCTGGATGGTTTGATGGGGGGACTCTGTTGGTACTGTTGGTAATCAATCTGGAGAAATTCTGGACAGCCTGTATCAGGTTAGATGTGGAGTCAGGCTGGGTGGTGTTGAGGATGTCTGTCCATTGGGTCTCGGTTACTTTGTTCCAGTTGCGGCGGGAGGAGCTGGGGGCCTGGTGCATGGGGGTCCTGTGATGGTGAAGTGGACAATGCCGTGGTCGATCCAGGTGAGTTTGGTGACATGACTGTATTTGACTCTCGCTAGCTGTGAAGATTGTGTCGAGGGTGTGTCCAGCGCTGTGTGTGAGGTTGGTGGCTAGTTGGGTGAGGCCGATGTTGCTCATGTTTCCTAGGAGGTTGGTGGAGTTTGCAACTTTGGGGTCGACAAAGTGGAATTTGAAGTAGCCGAGGAAGATGTAGTGCTTGGAATCAATGGCACGTGGGTGATGAATATGTAGACTTGGCTTGAGGTTCCAAGAATATATCTTTCGGAGTTACAGTTCAGTACTCAGGACTCTGGCCTTCATTGGCTCTCCCACCTCTAGAAAAGTAACTTCAGGCATGTCCAAAAAGCTGACATTTTGATAAAGTTTCAGATGATAATGTATTTTCTCCACTCTACATCTCTGATTGATGCCACAATAATCCTAGTTTACATTACACCCAAACCGCACTTACCAAGCCTCAATGACAGGGTGAGCTACCTAGAGTGTCTAGAGATGCATCACCCTGCATTCACCCAGCTCACACTTCTCACCCTACTCTTGCACAGGTTCACCAATCACCCTCCACTCACATGAGAATACACTCATCCATTACACAGCTCACCCTCCACTTACATGGACACAGTGGTCACCAAGCTCTCAAATGGGCAAACCACTCACCTTGCACTAACATTGGCACACCTTTCACTCAGCACTTACACTGCTAACCTTGCACTCACATCACTCAGTCACCCAGCACTTACAGAAGCACACCGCTCACACAGCATATGTTAAACTACCCAAAACTCAGGAACATGCACATTGGTGTACAAATGCACCCAAAAGATTTTGGTCCTCATTATGAGATTGATGGTAAAAACCGAATACCGCTGTGCTGACTGCTGCCAACATACCGCCACGGAGGCGGACATCCGTCCGCCACATTATGACTGATATTTCCAAAACCTACAGAAAACAACCACAACCACAAATCTGCCAGATCCATTGTGATAAACTGTTGGTACTACCACCCATACTGTTATGCCACCAACACTACACCCTCCAAATAATGACCCACCAATCTCCACAGGGGACTGAAGAACCAGAACCTTATGGGCCTGGCGGCGCACGGTACGCCTGAAATCTCCTTGGATTCACCTGCCTCAACTAACAGAGACACGGGACACTCTGTCAGGCGTAAAAGATCAGATTTTATTAGCTGCAGCTAGTACAGTTGTCCAAGAAGTACACAAGGTATGTTCTCAGGAGACTGCCACTTTACTTTGTGGCGCACAATCTTATATACCGTATAAAAACCATTTATTAACTACATACACTCCCAGAACACATAGAAAGGAGCCAGTAAGAATAATGTAAAGATAGAACAGAGCCAATAGAAATGTCGGAAAACAAGATAGCACCAATAGAAGGAATTGGAAAACAAAGTATCAAGTGACTTAAGGTTGCCTCCCCTCCAGCTGTGTTTGTCACCCCTCCCTTGAACTAATTCATTAACCGATCCACAACGAAGTTGCATGTGGTGTGATAAGTTTGTGTGCGTTTGGAGGACAGTTGTGAAATGAAAGAATACTAGCAAAGGACAGCGAAGGCCAGACGATAAGATAAGATCGGCGGAGAATAGTGTGAGCCTACAGATAGTTGAAACAAGGATTAGAAAACCAGACAGGGATTAGTGTACTCGGTCAGACCTTAATACCAGCCTTGTAAAGATAGAGGCAGAAGGCTGTTTTGAACACCATGTTGCAGAATAAGCAGAAAAGGCAGAATGGACTTCGTTCGCTGTGCTGCCTGAGTGAAGGCAACATAAAATGGCGGCGGGCCACAAAATGGCGGGTCGATACGATCGTATTAAAAATCGAATTTCCTCAGGACATTCAAGGATAGTAAACCATTGGCGGTGAACACCGCCGTGGCAGATAAGGCCACCCAAAGACAAAACAACCAAAATGTCAGACAATTTGTGGCTGTGTATAGGCAGTGCGCACATCCAAATTTACTACTGTCCTGGATATCAAAAGTTCATGACGATGTGTCAAATTCAGACAGAGTAGAGTGCTCAAGTGGTAATACACCCAGCCACAGGGTGTGATACGCTGATAACCAAAAGGTCACAGTCCATGTAGGAAAAGAAGAAAACCACGGCACATCAACAGGATCAAGGTAAGAATGCTTTATTCCTTGGTGACAAATCAGGGCTGAAATCCTCTAGTGTCATCAAACACACTAGATCCATGGTGTAGGAACACAGTGCTTTCTTCAAGTTTGTATAACAACAGCCGACACGTGTTTCGTCATTCTTGACTTTTTCAAGGCTTGCTAGCTATGAACTAAGAAGTTGAATTTGAAGAACTCCAAAATTTCAAGAAATGTACAGCAAGGTGTACATATAGTAGCATGGAAGCATTCAAATGAAATAGACCCTGGTAAGTCTGTAGAGCGTCTGAGCGGTCAAGTACCGAGAGTAGGTAGCGTCGTCATGAGTCAAGAATAGGTCCCGGGCCAGATCTCTGCATCAGGGTCTGCCGCTCTAACCATTGTGCCACACTTCTCCACTCACCAATGCCCTGGGGACTTACCAACAATCCCAGACAAGATGAGTCAGGTGATAGACATCATGCAGAAGAACCAGCGACTGCAGGAGAAACACAACCAGGAGATCAGGAAAGAATTGCAGGCCCTCAGCACCACCATTGTCTCCATAACAGAGGTGCTGGGTGGTATGGCCAACATCATGAGGGAGTACACATCACACCAGCGGGCCCCTTCTGTTAGGAAAACTATTGCCAGCATTGTTATGTTTTTCCCTCAGCTAAAGCGATTCCCCTTTTCCTTCTACCCACGTTGGTTGCAGCGGTGTACGCACTCCCTGTAGCTCTTGCAGAGGCTGTTCTTAGAACTAGCTTCTTCAGGATTGTCTGCCACTCAAGATGGAGGCCGCAAATTCTTGTGAGGTCAGCGCTCTAGTGTTTCTACTTTAGTCTCGTGCTGTAGCCTCCCTCCAGCTGTTTCTCTCTGAGAGCCCTGCACTTCAGCTGTCCTCCTGAGGAGAATGAGCAGTGTTCCTGAGGCGCTTCGTTCCATAGAGAATTCTTCCAGTTTTGAGTAATTAATTCTTTTTCTTGTTACGGTGTGCACACTAGCTACTTTTTCCCTTTTGAAGAAGCTGAATTTCTTTCTTCTTCCAACAACTGGCTATCGCCTTTCTGAGGTGAATTTGTTTTGGCTTAACAGAACTTCAAGCAACTGCAGTAAGGAATCCTTTTGTATGATTTCCAGATTTGTCAATATATGGAAAATGTCACTTACCCAGTGTACATCTGTTTGTGGCATGTTCCACTGCAGTTACAAATGCTGTGCACTGTTCCTGCCATCTAGTATTAGGCTCGGAGTGTTACAAGTTGTTTTTCTTCGAAGAAGTCTTTTCGAGTCACGGGACCGAGTGACTCCTCCCTTTCGGCTCCATTGCGCATGGGCATCGACTCCATCTTAGATTGTTTTTTGACACTGCTGATTGTTGGCTTTTATCAGCCAATTGTCCAGATATGGGAATACGTGCATGTGTTGTCTCCTTATGTGGGCCGCTACTACTGCGAGGCATTTTATAAATACTCTGGGGGCTGTTGTTATCCCGAAGGGCAGTACCTTGAATTTGTAATGTTTTCCCTGTATGACAAACCTGAGGTATTTTCTGTGAGATGCATGGATGGGTATGTGGAAATGCGCATCTTTTAGATCCAGTGTTGACATGCATTCTCCGTGTTTGAGTAAGGGGACCACGTCTCGTGGTGTCACCACGTGGAAGTGTTCTGATCGGATGAATAAGCTGAGAGTCCTGAGATTGTTCTCTTAGAGAGAGGCGAGTCTCTCAAAAGATCCAGGTTAGTAGAACGATAGAATAGGATGAATGTGAATGGATGAACAGTTGAATGTGCAGTAGGAATGTACTTATCTATGCTCACCCGACTACAGGTCCTTCCTTTAAAGAAATCCCAACAAGAAGAAAGGTACAGGTTACAGAAGCACACACTGAATATCCTATCTTCAAGTGAGAAACACAGGCTGGAACAGGATCTGGAGGCGGCCTCTCTTTTTCTATTCCTATTCCCCTTCCCTACTGGATGCAGGGTTCAGATAATCAGTAAAGTCTGAGCACGCATCTGTTGGAGGGAGTTGGGTAAAAGGCATCTGCTCCTGTGGAAGTCTGATTTAATGGGTAATCTCCTGACACCTTCACTGGCCAGTCAACTGACCAGCCCTCCACATCAGCTGCCGTTAGTGGTCAGGAGGCCTTGCCACAGGACCCACAGGCCACCAGCACCCCTCCCCCTGCAGAGGATGAACCACCCTGCAAACGTTCCCTGCAACCCAGACAGACACCAGACACACTTACCAAGACCACCGCCAGGAAATCAGCCCCTCCTGAATGTCCCCCTTGTGTTCCACTGTGTCACCTTGTTCACTCTGAACTGCCATTGCTCCCCTTCCTGCGGCACCTTGGACACTGGACCTGTGCTACAAACAGACTGGGCCACTACCCTGGACTAGTCCCACACAACACCCCACTCTATTGCACTTCCCATTGTAGAACTATTTTCAATAAACACCCTTGAACACAACATGAGTAATAGTGCTTTATCTACAGGTAATGCACACTGTATTGAACTGCAATGAACTGCATGATCCTGTGTAAATGCCCAGTAACATGTTGACCCATCCAACAAATGTGTCTCAGCAGTCTGTACACATCACAGCAGTACACTGCTGTAACAACACCAACATCTGCAGTAAGGAAAGATATAGGCGACAGTCAGGTAGGATGCAAAGTGAATGACTGGCATCATGCTGCAGTCACACAGTACAACACTAAAATATAGTATTGCTTAGTTCAACAGTCTTACCTGACTGTCATTGGAAGTACTGCTGGATCAAATGTGACCTATTGTCCACATCCTCCTCCTCTTCCTCCTTCTCACTGTCCTCAGTGTCCACTGCTGCCACAGCTGCATTGTCACCCCCTCCTCCTGCAGATGGGGTACATGCCGTCTGAGGGCCAAATTGCGCAACATGCAGCACACAACAGCGATTCTGTAGACCTTCTCAGGGGAGTAGCATAGGGATCCACCTGTCAGATGGAAGCACCTGAACCTAGCCTTCAGGAGCCCGAAGGTCCTTTCTACAGTCCTCCTGGTACGCCTATGAGCATCATTGTACCTATTTTCAGCCCCTGTTCCGGATTCCTAACAGGCGTCATGAGCCAGGACAGCTTTGGGTAGCCGGAATCACAGGCAAGAAGTGAGGGGCACACATTAGCCTTGCACATTGGCAGGGGGTATACAATGACATACACTGGGTGGGGACTCAGGCTCACCTATAAGCCACACTCTGTGCCTTTCTAGTTGTGCCATCAGCTGTGGGACACTACTATTCCTCAGGACAAAGGCATCATGCACCAACCCTGGATACTTCACAGTGACGTGGTAGATATACTGGTTAGCCAGGCACACCATCTGGAGTGAGTGGAAACTCTTCTGATTCCTGTGCACTTGTTCATTGGCCCTGGGGGGGACTAAGGCAATATGGGTCCCGTTGATGGCCCCAATTACATGTGGTATATATCCCATTGCATAGAATCCAGCCTTCACAGTGGGTAAGTCATCTACCTGGGGGAATGCGATGTAGCTGCACATGTTTGATCAAGGCAGACAAAACCCTTGCAAGCACAATAGAGAACATTGGCTGTGACATCCCTGCAGCCAAGCCCACTGTCACCTGGAAAGAGCCTGTTGCCAGGAAATAGAGCACTGAGTACCTGCACAAGAGGGGGGTTGCTGTGGTGCTACGGGTAGCAGGTAGCAGATCAGGCTCCAATTGTGCACACAGCTATGTGATTGTGGCCCTGTCCAGACGATAGGTGAGTATGATGTGCGGGTCCTCCAGTGTAGTCAAGTCCACAAGGGGTCTGTACACGGGTGTGTGCCTCCTCTTATTCCTCCGCAGTGGTTGGTACCTAAGGGACCCAAATATATAAAAGGAGTGTCAACAGGATCAATGAACACACTACAGCAGTATACACAGAGCATGCTTGAATGTTGGACACTGGAATTGTGTAGGTGAGCACATTCAACTACAATGACGCACTTATTAATCTGTACATGTGTACCAGCATTAGGAAATGGCACCTGCCTGTCCTGTATTCAGGGCCAGGTGGAAGTGACCTCACACCACCGGTGATGGCGGCATGGTGGAAGGAGGTCCGCACCGCTGTGCAATTCCTCACTGGCTAACATGGCCCTTCATGGAGTATGGGAACCAATGATGAGCAATGCCGGCGGTGATGGTGTTCACTGCTGCAGACATGACCGCCATTTCCTTTCTAACACTTCACTTGATTCCTGACTTTCCACAGAACAACATCTCCACTGCGTATTGTGCTGTGACCTGTGTCTGGAACCTGCCATGGCTCATGCTACAGGGGAAAGGGCCACAGCCTTCATGTCCGAGGAGTTGGAGTGCCTCGTGGATGGGGTCCCACCCCAATATGGCCAGTTGTATGGTCCTCCAGACCAACAGGTGAGTACACCATGGGTATGTTGCATGCAACATGACTGCATGGAGATGTGTGTGTGTGTGCTGGCAGTGCGTCAGGTGAGGGGGGAATGGCTGGTGGCAGCGTCAGTTCAGGGGAACGGGTCATGTGTGCGCCTGATGAGGGGAAGTGCGTTTTATGGGCCATATGTGTGACAGGCTGGATTGTCAGGTTCATGGTGTCCTTCTGTGTTTCCTCTGCAGGTCAGTGCCCATCAGAAGAAGGGATTGTGGCGTGCCATCGCTAAGGACGTGTGGACCCTGCGGGTCTATAGCGGGTGGGGCACCCACTGCAGGAAACGGTGGGAGGACCTGAGAAACTGGGCCCGGAAGACCACAGAGGCCCAGCTTGGGATGGCCTCCCAACGAGGGAGGGGTACCCATCGGGACCTGGAAGTGACCTACCCAGAGCTGGATGGGTGCTTGAGGGCATCACAGCAGCCACATGGAGGTGAGTACAATGTGTATGTCAACCATCTCTGTTGCCTGGCATGGGATTTGGGTGCAGGGTACTAGTCAGTGGATGCCCCAATATGCCACTTGAGTTATAGGTGCGTGGTCCAGCTCAGGATAATAGGGTGTAAAGCATGTATTGGATAGCTAGTTAGGTGACGTCCCATGTCAGGCAGGGCTTAGCTGTGCCCAGTTAGTGTGTGGCTGGAAGTGTTTGGCTCCTACCTGCTGTGGTACTTAGCCAATGGTATGCCAGTGTGGTCCATACTGCCCATTCTCAGTCTCAGTGTGTGACAGTGATGTGTCTGCCATCTGTGCTGTTGGGGCTGAGATTGATCCTATGCTTCCTTTCTCTCTCTACCCCCATCTCCTTTTGTCATGCTGTCCATGTGTGCATTAGCATAATCTGGCGAAGGAGCAGGGGCACTGGCGAATGAGGGAGCTGCAGCCAACAGGACCCAGGAGGCAGAGTCCACCGACGCTGAGGGGACCAGTGGGACGGAGGGCGAGGGGAGCACCACGACGGGGACAGGAGGTGACACCACTGATTCTGAATCGTCCCCCATTGGGAGCTCTCTGGTGGTGGCAGACCCATCTGGGACCACCCCAGCTACAGGTTCTACCGCCACCCCCGTACCAGCACCGCCCTCCCAGTAGCCCCCCACCGAGTTGCCCGTGCCCGCTCACCCAGGTGGGTGGGCATCTCCTTCGTCCCAGGCACCTCAGGCCCTGCCCCAGTCAGCTTGCTGCCCTCAGTGAGGAGGCTATTGACCTCCTGAGATCCATCTCTGTAGGGCAGTTACCCATTGTGAATGCCACCCAGGGGCTGGCATCCTACATGCAGCAATGCAATGCCTTCCTAGAGGGCATCCGCGGTAGGCTGGCGGCCCTACAGCGATCGTTTCAGGCTCTGGCCTCTTCACTGACGGCAGCCATTGCCCCTGTTAATCTGTCCCCGCTTTTACTACCACTACCCAGTCCCAGTCTCCTTACCCCCAACCCAACCCACGCACACATTCTGACAAGCATACACCAAAAACAACACAGCAGACTCGCACAGACAAACACAGGCAGCACACTTCAGTCCACAAGCGCTCACACAGCCAACACCCAGATGCACACACATCATCCACTGCCTCCACTGTCTCCCCCTCCTCCCTCACAGTCCCATCAGCACTCACACCTGCATGCACTGCATTATCAGTCCCAGATCCTGCCACCTGCACAGCCTTGCCCAAAGTCACAACTGCAAACCCGCAGACGTGCACCCCACACACCACATGCACAGTGTCCACCACCACATGCAGCACACCCACCTCACTTGCAGACACCACCAAAATATACATACACACGTCATGTTTGTACTCCCCCACCCTGTCTGCCCCCTTCAGTAACACACACACGCTCAAACTCAGACTCCCAACAGCCATCCACCTCACACATACACACTGTCTATTCACCTGCACCCAAGTCCAGAACACCTCCTCCTCCTCCTACAACCACTCCCTCTACCTCCACTCCCATCCCTCATCTCACATCCCACCCCATTGGCCCGAAGAAGCTTTTCCTTTCCCGCCTTGACCTCTTCCCTTCCCCTCCCCGTCATGCCCGTAAAAGGAAGGTCCAACCACCCTAGGCCAGTACCTCAAGCACCCAGTCCGACACTGCTCCACCCCCAAAGTCTCCAGCTAACACTATGGGGCACATGAGTGTTAGGCCAGACCCACGCAACATGGACACTCCTCCTCCCCCCCAAACAGAGGGCTAAGGTGCCGCCCCCAACCAAACAGACTGGCAAGACCATGTTACCACCTACAAAACCCAGGGCCAAGGAGGCCCCAACAAAGTCCCTGCCCAAGGAGGCCCCCGAGAAACCAAAGGGGAAGGAGGAGCCCCACACATCCAAGGCCAAGGAGGCCCCCAGAAATCAAAGGCCAAGGAGGCCCCCCACACATCCAAGGCCAAGGAGGAGCCCAAGAAATCAAAGGCCAAGGAGGAGTCTCAGAAATCCCTGTAGAAGGAGGCCCCACAGGAATCCCTGGACAAGGAAGAGCCCAAGAAATCCCTGGAGAAGGAGGCCCCACAGATATCCCTGGACAAGGAAGAGCCCCAGAAATCCCTGAACAAGGAGGAGCCCCAGGAATCCCTGGACAGGGAGGCCCCACAGATATCGCTGGACCAGGAGGCACACAATATAGTGGCTGTGGAGCAGCATCTAGAACCAGAGGCCATGGAGCAGCATCTGGAACCAGAGAACAAGGGGCAGCATCCGGAACCAGAGGCCAAGGGGCACCATCAGTACCCAGTGGGCAGCCAGCCCCCTCCTCATCCTGTGGGCAGGAAACCCCCATTCAGAACCAGTGGGCAGCCAGCCCTCTTCTCATCCTATGGGCAGGAAGCCCCCTCCAGAACCAGTGGGCAACCAGCCCCCTCCAGAACCAGTGGGCAGCCAGCTACCTCCAGAACCAGTGGGCAGGAAGCCCCCTCCTTATCCTGTGGGAAGGCAGCCCCCTCCTCATCCTATGGGCAGGAAGCCCCCTCCTCATCCTGTGGGCAGGAAGCCCCTCATCATCCTGTGGGCAGGAAGCCCCCTCCTCAACCTGTGGGCAGGAAGCCCCCTCCAGAACCAGTGGGCTAGGAGTCTCCTCACAATGAGTTGCAAACACCACCCACCCCACCCCGCCCCCTCATGATGCCCCTGAACAGTGGAGTCCCGATGTTGTCAGGAGTAAAGTTGGGGCTTGGACTTTGTCCTGTGGGCATTAGTGTCTTTGGACTGGCCTTTGGGCCTGCATTTCTTTATTTCTGCAGCTGTGCATGTTTTTGCACTTTCAATATTCATACAAAAGGAATATAGTGGTTGAAACTGTGTATGTGTCCTGCTTTTATTTACTCCGGGGTTCTGTTGCTGTTTTTTCCTGTGCATGTGTTACCGGGTGTGTGGTGTGCGTGTGTGTGTGTGTCACTCTACCCCCACTCTCTCCCACCTTTATGTGCTAGGTGACTGTACTCACCGTCGTCGTCTTCATCGGCGTTGGTGCTCCAGGACGGCCATGGCGTGGTACAGTATCGGGAAGACTTACAGTTCTGGTTCCATGGTGGCCACGGACTCCTGTGTGTCCCTGGAGGTGAGTGTCTCCTTTTCAATGATGTGTTTCTGCCAGGCATCTGGTGTCGTTGCTACCGCCCCGGAAATCTGGCGGTATGCTATGTCATAATATGGTGGGCAGATCCTTGTCTTCTGTCTGCCTGTAGGTGGCTACTGCCATGTTCAGTGTTCATATCGCGCTGGCGGTTGGTGTGGTACATTGGCTGTCAACGGGAGGGATCACTGCCATGGTCATAATTTGGCATTCATTACTGCCAGCCTGTTGGCAGTGATACCGCTGATGTAGGAAGAATAGGAATACATCACATACAAACAAACATAAGTTCCCAAATCCCAATACAAACATCTTAGGCTAGGGATAGTTGTAAACCAATGTAAGTAGTGAAAGGCTTAATACATGACATGTTAAAAAAAGACAGACTGTGGGTTCAATAGAAAAGGCAAGTCATATTTAGGACAAACAAACACTTATTACTTAGGAAACTTGCACACATGCTGCATTGTTAAGTTAGCTGTGCTGAAACACACAAGAGGCCCAAGCCACATTAGAATGAGAGTTTTTCTTTAAAGCTGCACCAACTGTTGCTTTCAAAATGTTCACTTAGCACAAACAGGGTGGAACACAAAGGGTGTATCCTTCCTTAGCACAGCGGTCCTAAAAACCACAAGTCATTCATATCGTGGTAAGGGGAACTGTGTAAGGGTCAGATAAGTATTTGCAAGGCAGGGCTACCATGAGCAGCACGCAACATATAATCTCTTGTTGTGCAGAAAGATAGATATGGTGAATGACGTCAGTGTAACTTACCCACCCATGAGGCCAACAAGTGCAAGTGCTTCTTTCCAGAGGCACCTCATTATCTTATCTGTGCTGCTTGTAGTTGCTTACGTCAATGGTGAACTCTTCACTACAGTTTTTTGTGGGTTTTACAGTATAAATGCTACTGGTGTTTGAACCAAAACTTTGAACTTCAGTCATGGCCTCTATGTGAGACTGCCTGTTGTTCCCAGCTGAAAATCGATTAAACCTATATTATTGTGTCAAATTCATTTGTTTTATTTTATTAACAGATTTCCCTCTAACATATTGGCCAGCTAAGCCAGGAGCTCTACTTTAACCTCACCAACTGCTGGACTGGGGGCCCTGCCTGTCTCCACGAGTTGATTTGCACACTTTTTAAAGAGGTAAGGGAGATGCCAACATTTATGTAAACATCTCTGATTTCGTGGGGACAGATGGGTCTCAGTGGAAGGTAGTGAAGTGGACAAAGTATGAGGTCTGTTCCTTTCATTTTATAAAGACATTTACAATTTTGACACTGTAATGTATGTAATATTTGTGTTTGCATGCAAGATTGTGTATGAATTGAGATAATATTAAGGGATCCCGGTGGTAAGTCCGGAAGATAAAGGGAGGTTGACTAAGTAAGTCAAAAGTGGTCAGGAGTAGTGGTGGACTTGGGGCTGAGCAATCAGTGTATGTTCTAAAGAACACTCATGTCAACCTAACCCAGACATTAAGGGGGTTATTCTAACTTTGGAGGAGGTGTTAATCCGTCCCAAAAGTGACGGAAAAGTGACGGATTTACCACCAGCCGTATTACGAGTCCATTATATCCTATGGAACTCGTAATACGGCTGGTGGTATATCCGTCACTTTACCGTCACTTTTGGGACGGATTAACACTCCTCCAAAGTTAGAATAACCCCCTAAGTCTGGAAGTCACAATTCATAGTTGCAAATAGTGAAAAGTTGTCCCCTCTATGAATCCAGAGGGAAGTGACCAGTAGTATTTTGTTTGCCCTAGTATGAAATTGAGAATTACTGTGTATGTATATGCATGTATTGATAGAAATGTGGCCACATAATAATGTCAATATATAAGTTTATGTTACTTAGTGTATAATTTAGGAATAAGTATCAGACCTCATATTCTTATGAAGGTTAAGTTATAACAGTATACTCAAAAGTGAAGTAATGTCCCAAAAAAGTCAACCAATTAAATCCACATCCCTGAATTAATTATTCATTTTTATAAACGGTCAGGCTGTCACCCTCTGCAACAGAACTGACCTTAGTAGATCAGCAATATCAATACCATAGAATCATTTTTTAAGCCAGAAGTTTATGAATGCCTAGGTATTTTTAGTATATCACCCCTAGGCCTAAAAACAACCTACACTGACATAAGAGAAATGCCTGTTAGACAATTAAAAAAAAATATTCAAAGAACTAATACAAGGACATTATCCTCTAAGTTAAACGTAATGTAGTGGCCTCAAGAACCCCATAACAAATATTGACACTACTAACTATTATCCCCAATATGAAACTATAGAGCCTCAAGATTGGAGGCTAGATGAATTATCAAATAGTATAGACTGGGATATACACACATATATTGAAGGTATACAAATAGAAGGAGAATTATCAGCTACTATACATACAAATATATTTAACTACCTTTCAGATAGATGTGAACAGGATCTTCGCATAATTAGAATAAAAGAGTTTATTTTGAAATCTACAAAACCTGTTGCAGTTGTCTTTCCAAGAGTAAAGTTTTTAAAAAAAGTTCATGTGTGACACTGGTGCCACCTTGTGGCTGGAAAGTGAATATATTGAAGTTGCTGCAATTTTTCAGTGGAACCAGGGGCAACAGTCAGGTGAATTCCCTGCAATAATAACAGACTCATATTTAGTATTAGACTTCCTACTGTATGCATTTCTTAGGGACCTCCCAGTGTGGAATTTAGGATATGAGTAATTTATAAACATGTATATATCACAATAACATTATTGTTTGTTGTGTCAGGCAAAGAAACCACTTAGGCCACACATAAATGCACCTACCCACCATATATATATATATATATCTGATGTTCACCTTCACAGCCTAATAATAGTTCATGTGAAGTCTGGAAATACCCTAGGAAGTAAATAGAAGTCCATTTAGAGTGAAAAACATATAGTACAAAAGATTAAGTTCACTAAACAGACATGGGGTCTCCTTTAGAACACATGGTTAAAGTGTTCTCAGGAGACAGGGACAGGATAGGAAAACGCTGTAAGGAATGGCACAAAGCAACATTATAACTTGCACACGCGTGGCCCAAAGTGGGCACATTTGATAATACAATAATAGAACACATGGGCACCTTCCTACAGAGTAAATACAAGGGAAATAAACTAGAGAAAATTAAAATCACACTAGACCAATGGAGGGTCTTTTGTGAAACAAATATGAATGAGTCAAATACAAAGCCTCAGACCCTCCCTTCGGCTCCTCCACTCCCCTATCAAGATGTGCCATTAAGGTTAGGCAGTGCAAAGGTACAGGGCATGTATACATTGCAACCTGGTGCCCCACACTCACTACCCACCTCTTCACATCCTCCTGCTGTGGAATATACAGACCCAGAGTATAGCCCACCATTAGAATCTTTTTCTAAACATAGAGAATATGTTCACCCATCTCCATGTCCTCAAATGGCCAGTACACCATGTGAAATGTCAGGTGGGAACAGTACTAAATACATAGGGACAGTAGATGCCACATTTACACTTTATTTAGAGGACGAGATGTCCCCCACTAGGAAGAATGAAGGTATACCTAATGAGGAATCAAGAGGGGTACAGAGAATGGAGAGGGCTAGAAAAAAGGAAGGTGTTTTGAAAAAAACAAGTACTAATATTAAAAATGAAACAAGGTTGGCTTTCACAATAGAAAGTCCTCCCACAGAGTGCTGGAGGTTCTTGCACTCAGGGGCAGAAGAGAATAGTGTAGGCAAGTGGGTCTCAGAGCAGGAAGATGGACGGGTAGACCAAAGAGTGACTTGGGAAAAGGATGAAGGGCCCCTGAGGCAGTCAAGGGCCCTCACTAGGCCACAAATAATTGAACAAGAAGGACTAGATGACACAGTCTCCACACATAGCAGCTTAGGTGAAGAAGATATGGGTTTAGAAAAATCCTACATAGGATCAGAGGGGGCATTAGATGACATCACTGAACATGTTAAAAAAATGTCCCTTCTTGAGGACCATAACAAGGAACAGTCACAATATGCCTGTGAGGGAGAAGAAAATAGTAAGACAGGACAGACTTTACAAAAGAAGCCAAGAGAATTACAGAGATTAGTATTTGATGGGGCGCATGCACGCCCATATGAGAGAAAGGGAACATTTGATATGGCAGGAAAAATGACACTGAGGAAAGACATGGCACATGCATTCCCTGTATGTCCTGGCAATAATTTGACACCCAATGAAATAGTAGCTCAGTATGAAAATAGTTGGTCTATTGTTGTCTCTTTTACTGACAACCTAGCAGGTTGGACAGAAGGATTGGCATCACAGATGACACCATGGCCGTGAGAGGGTTCTTTTGAACCCCGAGACATGGCTAATGCAGAAATGTGCATTTTTCAGGGTGCAGGGATCTTTACTGGGATTATCCCTATATGCAGAAAAGTTTAAGGGTGTGGCAGAGATATGCCTGTAAGTATGACTCTCGTCACCCTACTGGCAATAGGACTACAGTTTTGTCATAACTGCCCTTGATATTCAAGGGCCCAGGGGCGCCTCAATATATACCATGGCCCCAGATGGACAAAGAAAATCTTAAAAAACAGTTGCCACAACTTGCTGAGGGTGCTGGGAAATGGATAGCAGCTCTGGAGAAACATACTGCAGGGATTACTCTTGCAATAGGGGACATTAAGAGTTTACTAAGTTCCCTTACAGGAGATGAGACAGACACACTCTTTACAAAGGCAGGAGTAACGGATGTGACATTGACCAACCCAAAATGTGATGGGCCCCCTTTAATAGAGTAAGGGGAATTGTTTGGAAACAACTGAGGAAAATGTATCCAGACAGGCCAGACATTGGGTCCCCTATGGCACAAGCAATGCAGCCAAATGAGGACCCAGCCCAATTCCTTAGCAGAATGAAGGAAAAATGGACACAGGAAGTGGGGGAGAGTTGGGATGTCACTGGACAGAATGCAATACTATTTTTCAATATAGTGAAAAAGCGTCTGCCAGCTGAAGTGCAGGATAAATTAGATAATATAGTTGCCTTAGAGGCCAAACCATGGGCAGAGATACAAGCACACAAAATAATTTTTTTGTAAAAAGAGACAAGAAAAGGAAAAGAGCGAGAAGATAAAATAGAGAAAGCAGCAGCTAAATTGGTCCAGCAGAAACTAGCCAAGAAAACAGAGGAAGGAATTGCCACTGTAATGGCCAGGTGATGACGGCTGTCCTCACCCAAAAGTATCCTTTAGGCCACAAACCAGTTGCATATTTTAGTGGCCTACTTGATTCTGTCATGAAACGTCATTACCCTTGTGAACAAGCACTAGCCACAGCAGCCTTTGTAGTAGAGAAAAGTGCTCCCATTGTCACGGGTGCACCCTTGACACTGTATGCTGAACATGCTCTGTTTGCAATAATCCAGAAAGCTAAAACAACACTAACCACACAGTATCAGGCTATGAGATAATATTATCATTACCATCCTTAAAGGTGGTTAAATGCCACACAGTCAATCCTGCTACCTTCTTTGCACACCCCATTTCAGACACTGACGATGATGCCCATGATTGTGCCACATATACTCCAGATGAGTGTAGCCAAGCAACAGAAGACCCCATTCCAGGTAGTGTTGTGTATTTTGTGGATGGTTCTTTCACAATAGATCAGGACACAGGGGTAAAACATACAGGTGCTGCAGTGGTCAGAGCGATGCAGCACAACTCTTCAGACACACTGCAGATAACTGAACAGATAACTTTGCCATCTCAATATTCAGCCCAGGCTGCTGAATTAGTAGCTTTAGGGGCAGCTCTCAAACAAGGGGAAGGAGAAACAATAACAGTATACTCTGATTCGGCCTATGTCACTACAACAGTGCATTCCAGCATTATGCGGTGGAATAGACGGGGATTTCTCAAGTATGATGGAAGCCTTGTCATGCACCGCCCCCTTTTAGAGGACTTGATACAAGCTTTAACACTGCCACATGCAGTTGCAGTAGTGAAATGCGCAACCCACACTAATGCTCAGGATTTTGTGTCCCATGGAAATGCCCTGGCTGACTGGGCAGCCAAAGATGCAGCAACACGCCCTCTTAGTGATACACATACCACAGTTTTGTTAGCTAGTGAAACATTGACATCTTCAGACCCTTTGAATGCATCCAGACATTGCACAGAGATAGCTCACCTGCATATAAGAGAGATACAAGAAAATGCACCAGAGCATGAGAAACAGTTGTGGGAAGCCAGAGGATGCACACAGACAGGAACAGAGTTAATATACAGACAAATATCAACAGGGAAGACTGTCATGCCCTAAGTGTTGCTACTGATAGCTCTAAACCAGCTACATCTTCCTTCACATACTGCTAGAGACAATATGTCCCTCCAAATACATCAGGATTGGTTTGTCCCTTACTTACATGAGATGATTACAATGTACACACACACCTGCACAGTGTGCCAGCAGTATTCACCAAATCCCACCTTTAAGGTAATAGCTTCTACAATACCTTGCCCACAAGGTCCCTTTAAGAAACTGCACATTGACTACACTGATATGATTGACAGATGCAATCATTATCTCTATCTTATAGTTGTAGTCTGCCCATTCTCAAGGTGGATTGAAGCAGGACCTTGTGTTCACTGTGATGCCAAATCTGCTGCTAATTTTTTGATCTGTAAGGTAATACCGCGGTGGGGTGTCCCTGAGGGGATCAGATTCGACAATGGCACCCATTTTGTTAATAATATCTTTTCTCACCTCACCACCTTGTTAGGAATAACACACAAATTGTCCTCAGCTTATCATCCACAAAGCAATGGAGTTGTGGAGCGCCTTAATGGCCTCCTCAAGAACAGAATAAGTAAACTATGTGTGACATTGAAAAAAAATGGCTCTTCTGTCTCCCACTAGCCCTCTTTGCTTTGAGAAATACCCCAGGAACAGATCATCATTTAACTCCCCATCAAATAGTGACAGGTAGAACAATGAGCACATTTGTGCCATCAACTAGACATAAGTTGGAGACTGAGAGTGCACCTGAAGTTGTACTAACTGAAATGAATGAATACATGTCTGAGCTAACTAAAGTTGCAAAGTTCTTCTCTAAACAGGTTACACGTGCAGCCAAGAACCGCGCCAACGCATCTCCTGTAAAAGACCAACAAACACCATTACCTTTGGGAACTTTAGTATATATTCGCAATTTTGTCAGAAAGTGGAAGGACTGCAAATTCAATGGACCCTTCCAGTGACAGACAGCACAACTACAGCAGTGAAAGTCCATGGCCACAAACCATGGTACCACCTCCAGGATATCCGCCTGGCCCCAACCATGCCATCCATCCCTTTGGACACCGAGCAGGAAAAAGAGGGGGGAGAACAGGAGAAGCAACCAGAGTAAAGCTTCTCTCTAAAGCTTCAATCTTAGACAATTCTACTTTTAAGTTATGTATTTTATGTTTGTTTTTCCTCCTTGTTGCACTTATATTGCTGCTTTTAGCCCTTGGATATTTTAATTGTTTTTATCCTATATCAATTATTACACGCATGCGTAGAACTGTTGATAATGATACTGACCATCACCCTCTTCATATTGCTTTGTTTGACAATGTGTGGTACCAGCACATGCACAGTATAGGCACATCCACGTCCAACACCAGTTGTTATGTATGCTCTCTCATCCCCCATGCTGCTGGAGTAGATAAACTGCATTTCCCTAAAGAGGTATCCCCAAACATTACACATTGTCTCCTGCACCTATTTTTATGCAGAATGAGAGCACAGCTACAGCCAACTCACGTTAGTCCTGTTACTGCATGAGCTAAACCCCTGCCCCCCGATTGTGCAGGCAGGCCAGTTCTTAGTATCGCAGGATCAGTATTTGCCCATGATAAATGGCATACCGAGGCCAAGTTCTCATGTAGAGCAATATCATTATGGAATGGTACCAAGACGCAAGGTCCACTAAGCTTTAATAAGATAATAGGCCAGTGTCAGGAAATATGGGATGCGAACATACAGAGATATACATGGACAGGGACTACCATACACCCTAGAATAGCAATGAAATTAACAAATGTTTCTCTTTGTTTCAGAGGGAAAGGGACAGTGAAGGTGGGGAGTAACCTCAACTGCAACACCACCACCTACAACGTTAATATGCAGGGTGGCACCTCAAGCCTGATGGATCACTACTGGATGTGTGGGGCCCGGCTCCAGATGCAATTACCCCAGAACTGGAATGGCCTCTCCTCCCTAGTGACTTTGCACACCCCCTCCCTGGTAATACCAGGTGTGGACATCTCTCAGTTACATGAGCATCCTATGAGCCATCCAACAACTTTGCTTCACCATTACCGGACAAAACGGGCTGCTGAGTTTCCTGGTACTGAAGTGTGGAAAGACGTTCCTCAGGAACATAGACTATTTAATGATGCCCAAATCTTTTTTGGTAGCATCCTACCATTCATTGAGGCGAAGGCAACTGCATGCTGGCTGCAGATCACGCGCTTTGAATTGATGAAGACCATAAATGCAACTGAAGATGGGTTCAATGCTATCAATGAAGAACTTCGAGCCCTTAGGCTGATTGTAATGCAACACAGATATGTACTTGATTTAATGACAGCCATGGAAGGAGGGGTGTGTAAGAAGATTGGATCAGCCTGTTGTTCTTATGTGCCGGCCAATGATGCGGAGAATGGGACATTAACTCAGGCCATTCAGACATTGCATGATCTACAAAAGAAAATTATCGATGAGGGGGGTGCCCCTGATGGGTGGTTCGAGGGCTGGTTCGAATGGGTGCCGTCCTGGATGTCGGGGTTGTTCAAGGCCTTGTTGTCTTTGATTGTGTTGTTGCTTTTGATGTGTCTTATTTTTCAGGTAATAATAGCATGTTGCAAAAGGATGACAGCTAAATTGGGAGGGAGAGAGTAGTGGGTATGTGGCGATTCCCCTAGTTTCATTAGTAGATGGGAAGGTAAGAAAAGTAGTTGAATAATCAACTAGAGGGGGGAATGATGTGGGAAGAATAGGAATACATCACATACAAACAAACATAAGTTCCCAAATCCCAATACAAACATCTTAGGCTAGGGATAGTAGTAAACCAATGTAAGTAGTGAAAGGCTTAATACATGACATGTTAAAAAAAGACAGACTGTGGCTTCAATAGAAAAAGCAGGTCATATTTAGGACAAACAAACACTTATTACTTAGGAAACTTACACACATGCTGCATTGTTAAGTTAGCTGTGCTGAAACACACAAGAGGCCCAAGCCACATTAGAATGAGAGTTTTTCTTTAAAGCTGCACCAACTGTTGCTTTCAAAATGTTCACTTAGCACGAACAGGGTGGAACAGAAGGGTGTATCCTTCCTTAGCACAGCGGTCCTAAAAACTACAAGTCGTATAAGAATTTGCAAGGCAGGGCTACCATGAGCAGCACGCAACATATAATCTCTTGTTGTGCAGAAACATAAATATGGTGAATGACGTCAGTGTAACTTACCCACCCATGAGGCCAACAAGTGCAAGTACTTCTTTCCAGGGGCACCTCATTATCTTATCTGTACTGTTTGTAGTTGCTTACGTCAATGGTGAACTCTTCACCACAGTTTTTTGTGGGTTTTACAGTATAAATGTGTAGGAAAGTACCATCTTGCCTGGCATGTTACCCCCATATTTCACTGTATATATGTTGTTTTAGTTGTATGTGTCACTGGGACCCTGGTAACCCAGGGCCCCAGTGCTCATAAGTGTGCCTGAATGTGTTACCTGTGTAGTGACTAACTGTCTCACTGAGGCTCTGCTAACCAGAACCTCAGTGGTTATGCTCTCTCATTTCTTTCCAAATTGTCACTAACAGGCTAGTGACCAATTTCACCAATTTACATTGGCATACTGGAACACCCTTATAATTCCCTAGTAGATGGTACTGAGGTACCCAGGGGTATTGGGGTTCCAGGAGATCCCTATGGGCTGCAGCATTTCTTGTGCCACCCATAGGGAGCTCTGACAATTCTTACACAGGCCCGCCAGTGCAGCCTGAGTGAAATAACGTCCACGTTATTTCACAGCCATTTACCACTGCACTTAAGTAACTTATAAGTCACCTATATGTCTAACCTTTACCTGGTAAAGGTTGGGTGCTAAGTTACTTAGTTTGTGGGCACCCTGGCACTAGCCAAGGTGCTCCCACATTGTTCAGGGCAAATTCCCCAGACTTTGTGAGTGCGGGGACACCTTTACACGCGTGTACTATACATATGTCACGACATATGTATAGCGTCACAATGGTAACTCGGAACATGGCCATGTAACATGTCTAAGATCATGGAATTGTCACCCCAATGCCATTCTGGAATTGGGGAGACAATTCCATGATCCCCCGAGTCTCTAGCACAGACCCGGATACTGCCAAACTGCCTTTCCCGGGGTTTCACTGCAGCTGCTGCTGCTGCCAACCCCTCAGACAGGTTTCTGCCCTCCTGGGGTCCAGCCAGGCTTGGCCCAGGAAGGCAGAACCAAGGACTTCCTCATAGAGAGGGTGTTATACCCTCTCCCTTTGGAAAAAGGTGTTAGGGCTTGGGAGGAGTAGCCTCCCCCAGCCTCTGGAAATGCTTTCATGGGCACAGATGGTGCCCATTTCTGCAGAAACCAGTCTACACCGGTTCAGGGATCCCCCAGCCCTGCTCTGGCGCGAAACTGGACAAAGGGAAGGGGAGTGACCACTCCCCTGACCTGCACCTCCCCTGGGAGGTGCCCAGAGCTCCTCCAGTGTGCTCCAGACCTCTGCCATCTTGGAAACAGAGGTGCTGCTGGCACACTGGACTGCTCTGAGTGGCTAGTGCCAGCAGGTGACGTCAGAGACTCCTTCTGATAGGCTCCTCCAGGTGTTGCTAGCCCATCCTCTCTCCTAAGTAGCCAAACCTCCTTTTCTGGCTATTTAGGGTCTCTGCTTTGGGGAATTCCTTAGATAACGAATGCAAGAGCTCATCAGAGTTCCTCTGCATCTCTCTCTTCACCTTCTGCCAACGAATCGACTGCTGACCGCGCTGGAAGCCTGCAAAACTGCAACAAAGTAGCAAAGACGACTACTGCGACCTTGTAACGCTGATCCTGCCGCCTTCTCGACTGTTTTCCTGGTGGTGCATGCTGTGGGGGTAGTCTGCCTCCTCTCTGCACTAGAAGCTCCGAAGAAATCTCCCGTGGGTCGACGGAATCTTCCCCCTGCAACCGCAGGCACCAAAGAACTGCATCACCGGTCCTCTGGGTCTCCTCTCAGCACGACGAGCGAGGTCCCTTGAACTCAGCAACTCTGTCCAAGTGACTCCCACAGTCCAGTGACTCTTCAGTCCAAGTTTGGTGCTGGTAAGTCCTTGCCTCCCCACGCTAGACTGCATTGCTGGGAACCGCTTGTTTTGCAGCTACTCCGGCTCCTGTGCACTCTTCCAGGATTTCCTTTGTGCACAGCCAAGCCTGGGTCCCCGGCACTCTAACCTGCAGTGCACGACCTCCTGAGTTTTCCTCCGGCGTCGTGGTACCTTACTTTGTGACTTCGGTGAGCTCCGGTTCACTCTACTTTGTAGTGCCTGTTCTGGCACTTCTGCGGGTGCTGCTTGCTTCTGAGTGGGCTCCCTGTCTTGCTGGATGCCCCCTCTGTCTCCTCACACAATTGGCGACATCCTGGTCTCTCCTAGGCCACAGCAGCATCCAAAAACCCTAACCGTGACCCTTGCAGCTAGCAAGGCTTGTTTTCGGTCTTTCTGCACTGAAACACCTCTGCACGACTCTTCACGACGTGGGACATCCATCCTCCAAAGGGGAAGTTTCTAGCCCTTGTCGTTCTTGCAGAATCCACAGCTTCTACCATCCGGTGGCAGCTTCTTTGCACCCACAGCTGGCATTTCCTGGGCATCTGCCCACTCCCGACTTGATCGTGACTCTTGGACTTGGTCCCCTTGTTCCACAGGTACTCTCGTCAGGAAATCCATTGTTGTTGCATTGCTGGTGTTGGTCTTCCTTGCAGAATTCCCCTATCACTACTTCTGTGCTCTTTGGGGAACTTAGGTGCACTTTGCACCCACTTTTCAGGGTCTTGGGGTGGGCTATTTTTCTAACCCTCACTGTTTTCTTACAGTCCCAGCGACCCTCTACAAGGTCACATAGTTTTGAGGTCCATTCGTGGTTCGCATTCCACTTCTAGAGTATATGGTTTGTGTTGCCCCTATCCCTATGTGCCCCTATTGCATTCTATTGTGACTATACATTGCTTGCACTGTTTTCTATTGCAATTACTGCATATTTTGGTATTGTGTACATATATCTTGTGTATATTTGCTATCCTCATACTGAGGGTACTCACTGAGATACTTTTGGCATATTGTCATAAAAATAAAGTACCTTTATTTTTAGTATATCTGTGTATTGTGTTTTATTATGATATTGTGCAAGTGACACTAGTGGTACTGTAGGAGCTTCACTCGTCTCCTAGTTCAGCCTAAGCTGCTCTGCTAAGCTACCTTTTCTATCAGCCTAAGCTGCTAGACACCCCTCTACACTAATAAGGGATACCTGGGCCTGGTGAAAGGTGTAAGTACCTCTTGGTACCAACTACAAGCCAGTCCAGCCTCCTACAAAATGCTACTGGTGTTTGAACCAGAACTTTGAACTTCAGTCATGGCCTCTATGTGAGACTGCCTGTTGTTCCCAGCTGAAAATCGATGAAACCTATATTATTGTGTCAAATTGATTTGTTTTATTTTATTAACAGATTTCCCTCTAACACCGCCACGTTAACGCTTGCGGTCAGAAGACCGCCAGGGTAATAATGACCACCTTTGCGCTCTTCCTGTAGTACTAGATGCCTATTCAGTGTCATCTGCAACTAGGCTGGTGCAAGAGGGAAGAGTGTACCAAGGCTGTGAGATTGTGCATGAAGTGAGTTTGGGCTGAGTGTATGGGGGCAGGTATTGTGTGGGAGTTTAGGTCTGCCTCCGGTTGTGGGGCTGAGCTGGGAAGGATTGGGGATGAGATACAGGAGATGAAGGCAGGTAAAAGCTGCAGGAAGGAGAGCACAGCATCAGAGGCTGTGGCTGGTGAGAGAATTGAGTGGGGATTTCAGCCTAAGGGTGCAGTGTGGGTGGCACAGTCTATAGGTGAACGTGTTGTACCTGATCCCTGTTGCCCCACAGAATGTCCGCTGTGAAGGAACTGAGTGCAGGATCACCTGCGACCAAACCTGCCTTTGCTGCTCCTGAAGCCACAATGTAGACCGGCATCTATAACCCTTTGGATTCGACTGTGGATCTGCACTGCAGGAGCTGGTACTGGAGGCGAGAACGAGCTGAGGTTGTTAGTGTTGGTGCAGGAGTTGGTTGTGGAGGAGCTAGAGCACTTAGGAAAGTAAACTGAGGCTGTGGGTTGGTGCAGGAGGGGGACTGTCAGGAAGCTTTTGGACCCAGCAGCCAGTTTGGATGAAAGAAAAAACTTTACTGACAAGCTATAGTCACCAATCCTTCCACCAATGGAGCAATAGTCTTAGCCAATACAATCGGAGCATGAATGAGGGGTCTTCCTCTTGCACGTTACCGGGTCATTATATTTTAATGGCAACGTCATGTGAGGTAAGAAAACACCCTTCTGTAACCTACAGAAGTGCACAAGCACCCTTTCTCAGCAGCAGCACAAAAACTCTACCCAATCAAGTGCTGTATTCAAGGGAAACAACATGGGCAGAGCCAACAGCTCTCGGTTGTGCCCCTTAAACTCTTTTTCTGTCGATTACACAAGCGCTACCAACAGTTGCACTGTCAGGCCAGACGTACAAAGTAAGTCTCAGAAGTACTGAAACACAACCTTGAAGGTGCTAAAAAATTCTTATAATACTAATCAAGAACCTTAACTTTTAAAGAATAACAAATGATGTTATGCCATGTTCTCCATAGTACCAGAATCAGTGATGTGGTTCTTATAACAATGTTAGTTTTATTCAAAATCACCTTGTTTTCAATGCTTTGATTTAATGCCTTTAGTACCAAGAATCCTGCCCCATGCCTAGCTGCATCCATTGTGCCCTTGACTCTCTTTGAAAAATGAGTATGAAGTGAATGGCATTGTGTATATATAGAGTTAGGAGACACACAGTGCACAACTGGTCAGTCTGAATACATATCCTTTTCTATTGGGTGATCTGTCAGACCTGGACAGGGGCCACGAGGGAAGCTACTGGGCTTCAGCCTTGCAGGCTGTGGTCTTTTGCCTCTGATGTCCTGTGATCCATCCAACTATGGCTCTGCAAACTGGGCCAAATACTACCCCTTCAGCACTTGAATCTCAGTGGTAGCAATGGAAGGCAGTCACAGACTTCGCAGGGGGTGTACAAACTCAGAGGTCAGGCAGGCAGCAGCACAATACCTGCCGGCCTAGCACAGTGCTTTACTTGCATAAAAATAGTACTTACATACACACACTTAAAACTGAATATCACCATAGCTAATGGCAGCAGGCACGATCATATACACTAGCACTTGGGCTACGGCACCTTGGGATAACACCCTCCCTTTCCCATTTCCCAGGATTCCCTCTTCTTGTGAGTCTAGACAGGTCTCTGTTAGGTGAGAGAGTTTTGTGCAACACGAATCAAGTCTCCGGAGCAGATACCCCAGGTCATTAATGCTTGTGATCAGTTCAATACAGCCCCCTCGATACAGTCTCATTGCAACGCAGGTGTCTATGGCCTTCGGCAGCACACGTCTCGAGCACATAGTGCAAGTACTACATGAACAAATACATAAACATGCTTAACATACATTTGGGATGTTAGCCCAAGGATTAGGGTTAGAGCATTGAAGCAGAACTTCACGCGTGTGGGGCTGATAGCCCCGCATTTTACTGACACAGATAAGAAAGTCTGATCATGACAATGGATTCACTAAACATGGTATGTTGCATCACCTATCTATATGCTAATCGTGTGACAGGGCCAGGAGACCACAAACAGCAAAATGAGGGCAGGTTCAGGACCTCAGTCACATTAAAGGACAGCATGGGCCTTTGCACATATCCTAGATTGGCATAAGGCTAGTCCCAAAATCAAAAACTGGGATGCCAGATGACCACAGTTTGCCACTTAGGATAGGGCAATGTGACTGTCCACATTGCAGGAGACATCCCTGCCCCAATAGCATGTCCAGACAATATTATGTTTTCTTAAATGAATATGGCTTCTCTTATGGTCTTTCACTTTGTACATGTGTAGTTGATTCCTGTGAATCCGATGTTTTGTGGATAAAGTTAATGAGCGACAAGACCTGATGGCTGCCTTGGCTCGGGGAGACCTGCCTATGTCCTAGAGAGCTGAGCCACAGCCTGGTGAGCTGACATTGGCCAAGAGCCTATAAAATGGGAAAAGAAATCTGGATAGGGAGAGCGGTGGAGGGGCCTTTAGACCTGGTGAGGGTCCTCCAGGTCACAAACAACAGTCCCACTAGAAGAGTGAAGGGGAAAGGGCTCAGCCAGCTGTAATATGTGGTCGTACATTAGGACACCTTGGTTCCTTGGCAACACAGCAAGCGGCCTCCTCACCGCTGACCCTTGCAGTTTGCAAGGAAAACCTGAATTACTTCCCACTCAGCAGTGTCCGTCTCCCGCCTTGTCTTTCCATTGCTCAACCACAATTCCAGCAGCAGAGCTCAGTTCACCAGATAACAAAACATGAAAGCAACTACAGTTGATCACCTTTAATTGTTTGAGCACAGAATACTTCCTCAGTGCTGCAAACACTTGTAGGCCAGCAGAACGACAGCAGATCAGTGTCCTTGTGAACAGCTCTGTAGCCAGTCCAGCCAGAATTGTCAACAACTCCTTGAATGTAGGTATCTTCCCAAAGCAATATCTTACATAAAACCTTCTCTAAAACAACCATGCTTTGAAACAAGAGGTCCTTCTAAAGTCTGGCCAATAAAAGACTTTAGTCAAAGATATTGAAAGATCTTCTTTAAGACAAGTATCTAGATAGGAGTAGGAACATGCATATGTCAGCTCTGCCTTGACTTTGAAACTGGTTCATCATTTTGAAGCTTCTTCAGAGACTTCACAACATTAGAGTGCAAGGAGCGAACTGAAGCCGAGTGAATCTTTTCTATCAGACAGATCATCATCTTACTTTACACTTTCCAGTCTCTACTTGCAATTCACAACTAATGTACCTAGCAGTCCTACCTCCCCTTCAAGATCTGACTTGTCTCTCTACCAGACCTAATCTTCTAATTCAAATGCAACTCTTATGCAGATAATGCACGGATCACATTTAAGTATGAATGACCATGTGACTTTGATTCTTACTTAGATTAATATTGCCTCCAGCAGTCAAATGAAGGATGCTCTCTAGCCACAGCAAGAAAATAAAAAAGTGTCACAAACTGAAATATTAATTTGCTGCAAATGGACCAAACACCGCCCATCGACAATATGACCTCAGCAGCCATGTGTGACACCAAACAACCGAGCCGAAGCGAGTAATCTAGGAGTAACCATGGGATCCAGTTTCAATAATCCTAAAATTGGGGTTGACCAAGATGAATCAACTGCATAGTTTGTTACTTCTTTCCCTCATATTGGCTATAAAGACAGCTGTGTTAACCCTCCCACCCCCAAAGGTTGGGTCTAGTTGCACCCCTGATTTGGACAAGATCGCACAGGGCGTCAAGTGGAGAAATCTTATCATCTAAGTCAGTAGTTGGGTTTAACTTAGGTCTCCAGTTTCAATAATGTGCCGCCCTTGCTCTAACGCCGCCAATGAAGTGCCAACACCCCTTCTCTCATAGCATCACTGTACAATGTGTTAGCCGTTAATGATTCCAAGTCGTGTATGAGTGTCCCAGGGTGTTTTTTTATTTCTGAGCAGTAAAGGCCTTCCATTGTGAGATGGTCGGTGGTGTGTGGGTTTTGCTGCCCTGGCAAGTCTGGAGTTGTTGACCCCCTCACACATGGAAGTGCACAGCACAAAGCTGAGAACATTCTCTGGGTCCTCTCATTCACCCCCCCATCTTCCATGGACACCCTGAGCCCCATGCGCCCAGCTAGGAAACAAACACCATCCCATCACAGATGGATTATGTTTACTATATTACAAAGTGTGCAGGGGGCTCACTGCAGAAATCTGCACTCACTGCACGTTTGCATCGGCTTTTACATTGGCCGACCAGTGAAAAAGTACATTTGCACCCCACCAACATCATACGTTTGTGCTCCGGTAGATTGCTGTAAATTTGGTATGCAGTGCATATGTATGCAACCTGTGAAATTACACTTCCAACTCTAGTGTCAACAATGCAGTTGTTCTAATTTTCTCAAAGCATATCATACAATGACAGATCATACCATAGCACACCACACCCTGCCATAGCATACCACAGTACACCATAGCCTACCATACCATGACAGGCCAGGCCATACCATGACAGGCCATACCATACCATACCATGACAGGCCATACCATACCATGACAGGTCATACCTACCATAGTATCCCATAGCATACCATACCATGACATGCCATATCATACCATACATTAGCATACCATACCATGATAGGCCATACCATACCATGACAGGCCGTGCCATACCGTACTATACCATGACAGGCCATACCATACCATACCTTACCATGACAGGCCATACCATACCATAGTGTCCCATAGAATACCATACCATGACAGGCCATACCATCCCATACATTAGCATACCATATACCAGGACAGGCCCATACGATACCATGACACGCCATACCGTACCATACCACACCATGAGAGGCCATACCTTACCATACCATACCATGACAGGCCATGCCATAGCTTACCATACCATACCATGACCTGCCATACCATACCATGACAGGCCATACCTTACCATACCATGAAAGCCCACACCATGATAGGTCATACCATACCATAGAATGAGAGGTCATGCCATACCATACATATTATACAATGACAGGCCCTACTCTACTATATGACAGACCATTACCATACTATACTATACCGTAACTGTAGGAAGTTGGCTCTGTATATACTATCTCAAAGTGAGAGATAGTGTGCACAGAGACCAAGGGTTCTCCTTAGAGGCTGATAGTGGCAAAATTAGATAACACTAATGCTCTATTTTGTGGTAGTGTGGTCGAGCAGTAGGCTTATCAGAGGGTAGTGTTAAGCATTTGTTGTACACACACAGGCAATAAATGAGAACACACACTCAAAGACTTAACTCCAGGCCAATAGGATTTATATAGAAAAATATTATTTTCTTAATTTATTTTAGAAACACAAGATTCAAATATGAGGTAAGTACATAAATTGTAAGGTACTTCACACAGGTAAATACAGAACTTTGATTTAAAACTGTAGTACACACAGTTTTGGTTAAAATGGCAACTAGCTATTTTAAAAGTGGACACTGTAAAAATCAACAGTTCCTGGGGGAGGTAAGTAATCGTTAGTTTCTCAGGTAAGTAAAACACTTACAAAGTCAGTCTCCCGGGCATAGGCAGCTCACCGTACCACCAGCAACACAGGGCCGGCCAGGTGCAGAGGTCAAAGGAGGGCCCAAACAACATAGGCGCCTATGGAGAACAGGGATGCTCCGGTTCCAGTCTGCTAGCAGGTAAATACCTGCGTCCTCGGGAAGCAGACCAGGGGGGTTTTGTAGAGCACTGGGGGGGAACACACAGAAGCACACAAAACACACCCTCAGCGGCACAGGGGCGGCCGGGTGTAGTGTGCAAAGTAGGCATCAGGTTTGCTATTGAAAGAAATGGAGGGACCTGGGGGTCACTCTGGCGATGCAGGCAGAGCACAGTGGGGGGCTTTTCGGGCCAGTCACCAACTGGGCTAGGATGAGGGCTGCCTGCTGGTCACTCCTGCACTGGTAGGTGGTTCCTCTCGGTCCTGCGGGCTGCAGGTGCAGTGCTTGGTCGAGGCGTCGGGTTCCTTTGTTACCAGGCAGTCGCAGTCAGGGGAAGCCTCTGGATCCTCTCTGCAGGCGTCACTGTGGAGGTGCAGGGAGGTCGACTCAGGGTGTCAACGTCGCTGGAGTCACCTGGGAGTCCTCTCTGCAGTGTTGGTTTCTCCAAACTCGAGCTGGGGGCGTCGGGTGCAGAGTGTGAAGCCTCTGGCGGGAAGTTGGAGTCTCCTTAAAGTTGCTTGTTTTGTAGTTGTGTCTGGACAGAGCCGCTGTCCTCAGAAGGTTCTTGGTCCTTTAGGTGCAAGTCAGTCCTCTGAGTCCTCAGAGGTCGCTGGTCCCACTGGATGTGTCGCTGTGCAGGTTCTTTGAATCTGGAGACAGGCCGGTAGGGCTGGGGCCAAGTCAGTTGCCGTCTCCGTCGTCACTGCGGGGTTTTCAGATCAGCAGTCCTTCTTGTTGTAGGTTGCAGGAATCTGATTTCCTGGGTTCAGGGTTGCCCCTAAATACTGAATTTAGGGGTGTGTTTAGGTCTGGGGGCAGTAGCCAATGGCCCCTGAGGGGAGGGGGCACATCCCTATTCCTATTGGGGGAATCCTCCAAAACTAAGATGAAGGATTTCTAAAGGCAGGGGTCACCTCAGCTCAGGACACCTTAGGGGCTGTCCTGACTGGTGGGTGACTCCTCCTTGTTTTTCTCATTATCTCCTCCGGACTTGCCGCCAAAAGTGGGGGCTGTGTCTGGAGGGGCGGGCATCTCCACTAGCTGGGAAGCCCTGGGATGCTGTAACAACAGGCATGAGCCTTGAGAAGCACCTCCACCCAGTGCAGGCTTTGTTCCTGGCCACAGATTGACAAAGGCACTCACCCTCAGCCAGAGCCTCAGTGCCCTGTCCTGACCTGCTCTTAGGCTTGTGTCCCTTCCCCATCTTTGAGGTCGCTGCTGGTGCCTTGCCACTGTCCCCTTTTGGCTTGGAGGAGCCCTTGCTTGGTGGTAGGTGCGGCTTCTCCCTCCGGCATGTGGGCACCTTCTTCACCTTGGCAGGGGGTGGAATGGCTTGCTCCTTGGACTCGCTAGGTGGTACACTGGCAGCCCTGTTGACTGGCGCAAGCGATGTGACAGGCCTTGCTGAGACCACTGTGCTGGATGATTTGGTGGCTGAGGTGCTGAGCTGGGACCTGGACAGCCTGGCCCGAGGGGAAGGACGGGGGGTGTGGTTTAGGGAAGAGGTCAATATTAGCTAGGAAACATATTTTAGACACACTGGGACAGGAAGATGGAGGGGGTTTGGGAGTGGAGGAAGAGGTAGTGGTTGTAGGAGGTGTACGTCTGCTGAGTTTGGGTGTAGGTGCATGGGCTGGAGGCTGTTGTGAGGTGGATGGCTGTTGAGTGGGTGTGTGCCGGCGTTTGTGTACTTTGGAAGGAGGACTCACAGACACACAGGGAGAGGACACAGGGGACGTGTGCATGGTAGTGGGGGTGGTGATTGCACGTGAGCGGTGTGTGGTGATGGGTGTGCTGGTGATGGAGGTAGTGGCTGAGGATGTAGTGAATTTAGGTGTGAGTGGAGACAAGACTGGGAGGAAGGAGGAGGACGTGGAGGGGGGGACACAGTGGAGGCAGTGGATGTTGCTGTGTCTCCATGGGGATGGTGCTTGTGTGAGTGGTTGTGGGATGTGTGGTGCTTATGTTTGCCATGGCCACTCTTGTGTGTTGATGTGTGTGCATGCAGGTCTTATGGTGTGCTTGGGATAGGCTGAGGTACAGGGGATTTGGTCTGGGTAGTGGAAGTTGGAGGGGGGAGGCTGGACACAGGGACAATGGCTGCCATCAGTGTTGAGGCCAGAGCCTGAAATGCTCTCTGTTGGGCTGCCACGCCAGAATGAATGCCCTCCAGGTATGCACTTGTTTGCTGCAAATGCCTCTTGACACCCTGGATGGCATTCAAAATGGTTGATTGGCCAACAGTGAGGGATCTCAGGAGGTCAATAGCCTCCTCACTGAGGGCAGCAGGGCTGACTGGGGCAGGGCCTGAGGTGCCTGGGGCGAAGGAGATGCCCACCCTCCTGGGTGAGCGGGCACGGGAACCACGCTGAGGGGCTGCTGGGAGGGCAGTGCTGGTAGAGGGGGTGGCAACTGCACCTGTTGCGGTGGGCACAGAGGTGCCCGCCACCGCAACGGAGTTCCCATCAGAGGAGGAGTCGCTGTCGCTGGTGTCTGCTCCTGTCCCCATCGTGAAGCTCCCCTCGCCCTCCGTCCCACTGGTGCCTTCGGACTCCGTTACTTCACCCTCCAGGGCCATGTGGGATGCAGCTCCCTCCTGCTCCGGTGCCACTGCTCCTCCGCCAGATGATGCTAATGCACACAAGGGCAGAGTGACAAAACAAAAAGGGGGGGGGAGACAGAAGAGACACATGGTCAATGCCTGCAACACCAATTCCGTTTGCAGACACAACACACAGAGAACAGCCCTATGCACTAAGCCATGCACAGAGAGGGCAGGGGAAGAGCACATACCCATAGTGGACTCTGTAGAGAACCATTTTATGCACAGCTGGAAGACATAGGAGCTTGACCAGGTGTAGAGGGCAAATACTACCTTTGGGGTTGGACTGGGAATGAGGCTGAAAAACAATGGATCTACCTTTGCGCAACTGCCCTGACCTAGGGGAACCCACAGCCCACCTCCCCCACCCTGACACTTCTTCAAGAGCGCAGAGTCAGCTGAATGAGAGTGTACTCACCCCCTTGTGGCTGCTGTGATGCCCTCAAGCGCCCATCCAACTCCGGATATGCCACCGCCAGGATCCGGTACATCAGGGGGGTCATGGTGCATCGGGCACCCCTTCCACGTTGGGAGGCCAGGCCCAGCTGGGCCTCCGCCGTCTTCTTGGTCCAGCGGCGCAGGTCCTCCCATCTTTTCCGGCAGTGGGTGCTCCGTCTATGGTAGACCCCAGGGTCCGCACTTCCTTGGCAATGGCACACCAAATACCCTTCTTCTGGTGGGCGCTGACCTAGACGAAAAGTGAAGTAAGAATGGATGTTACTCCCCCGTACATTGTATCCCACACATTGGCCACATACCTCCCACCCTGGCCCAGAAATACATACACACACCATCCTCCACCATCCGCCTGTCTCCCCCCACTGTCTTTTCCATCCACGACACTCCATACAATCATGTGCCAACCCCCAATGCACACAGTTTACTCACCTGTGTGTCTGGAAGACCGTACAGTTGCATGTACTGGGGGAGGACCCCATCTACCAGTTTCTCCAACTCCTCCGCAGTGAAGGCAGGGGCCCTTTCCCCAGACACTCGAGCCATTGGTGGATCACAGCAGAACTTGCAGTGTAGGTCCTCTCCTGTTGAAGTTCAGGTATCAAGTGAGGGAACTGATAGAAAATGGCGGTCACGTCCGCGGCGGTGCGTACCGTCACCGCCAGCGTACATCGACTTTGGCTCCTGGAACCCATAGGGCCCAATGATAACCAATGCTGAATTGCGCCGCGGTCTTCGACCGCAACGGTGTACAACCCCCGCGCACTTACCTCATTTCCCCTTGTCCCACCTTACAGGTCAGGCAGCCGCCATTTCAGGGGGCCACATGGCAGGCCACCTAACTGCGTCACACATATTTAGGCCAGGAAAACGGACAGACAAAGGCACATAGCGAATAAGTAACGATTGTGCAAAACAGCCTGGTGAAACCTATGTGGTATATGACCCTCTGCTCACCGTTCTCCTCAATAGGGCACGTCCGCTGGGGCAGGTGATGAGATTGCGTCATCCTCCGGTGTACAGACCCCTGGTGGACCTGTCGACAATGGAAGACAGACACATCGCAATCACTTACAGACTTGATCGTTCAACAATCCAGGAACTGTGTGCCCAGTTGGAGCCAGACCTGATGTCAGCTATCTGCCAACCCACAGGAATCCCCCCTCAAGTGCAGGTCCTGTCAGTACTCCATTTCCTGGCCAGTGGTTCCTTTCAAACAACAGTGGCCATGGCATCAGGGATGTCTCAGCCAATGTTCTCTAACGTGTTGTCCAGAGTGTTATCTGCCCTGCTGAAACACATGTGTAGCTACATCGTTTTCCCTCAGGTGGAAGATCTGCCCACAGTGAAAGGTGATTTCTATGCCCTGGGACATATCCCCAACATCATTGGTGCCATTGATGGGACACATGTGGCATTTGTCCCCGACCGCAGGAATGAACAGGTGTACAGAAACCGTAAAAGCTACCATTCCATGAATGTGCAGATGGTGTGTTTGGCAGACCAGTACATCTCCATGTGAATGCCAAGTTTCGTGGCTCAGTGCATGATGCTTACATTTTGAGGAATAGCAGCATCCGTTATGTGATGGGGCAACTCCAGAGGCACAGGGTGTGGCTAATCGTGAGTCTAAAGTCCCCAGACAGTTAAACATGTTGTCTGAGTATGGGAGAGTCCCTAATGTTTGGAGGATGTCTAACAGTTGTCCCTCTATATTTACAGGTGACTCTGGTTACCCCAACCTCTCATGGTTACTGACCCCAGCGAGGAATCCCAGGACAAGGGCAGAGGAACGCTACAATGAGGCACATGGGCGAACCAGGAGGATAATAGAACGCACCTTCGGCCTCCTGAAGGCCAGATTCCAGTGCCTCCATCTGACAGGTGGCTCCCTATACTACTCACCTAAGAAGGTGTGCCAGATTATCGTGGCCTGCTGTATGTTGAACAACCTGGCTTTGCGACGCCACGTGCCTTTCCTGCAGGAGGATGGGCCTGATGGTGGTGTTGTAGCTGCTGTGGAGCCTGCGGAGAGTGAAGAAGAGGAGGCAGAAGAAGAAAATGTAGACAACAGAAACAACATCATCATACAATACTTCCAGTGAGACACAGGTAGGAGGATGGAACTGCTTCACACATCTCATACTATTGTAGGACTTAGCATATTTCTGCCTACTTACCTCTGTGTATGGACCCGGACTTGTCACTTTGGCTTTCCATTTCACAGATCTGGGTCCCACTTTGTGCCCTCTGCTATGTTTACTGCTGGCCTACAACTGTGTAACACTGGTATGTGGCCATGAACATTGACATTGTTATATTTGAGAGATGTTACACATTTGTGAAAGCACAGACTGACTCCAGATTGTTTTGTGAATCAAGGGTGTTTATTTCTGTGCCAATGAGTGGAGGGGGGTGTGCAATGGGCTGGGGTAATGGTGGAGGAATTTCCATGGTAGAGTCCAGTCTCTTGGTCTCACAGGTGCATTGTCCAATGGAGCATAGGAAGGTGAGCAATGGCAGTTTAAGGTGGACAGGGTGACAAAGTGGGACAGAAGGGTGACATTCAGGAGGGTCTTATTTCCTGGCGGGGTCTTGGCTATGTTCTCTGTCTTGTTCCTGGATCTCAGGGACCGTTTGCGGGGTGGTTCTCCTTCTGCAAGGGGTGGGGTGCTGTTGGCCTGGTGGTCCTGTGGCGGGGCCTCCTATCCACTTGCGCCGGCAGAGGTGGAGGGCTGTTAATCGTCCAGGCTAGTGTCAAGGGCCTGTTTGTGTGCCTCTGTGTCCCTCATGGTGTTGACAAGGTCTAGCAGCACCCCTGCAATGGTGACCATGGACTTCAAGTCCTCCCTGATCCCAAGGTAGTGTTCCTCCTGCAGCCGCTGGGTCTCCTGAAACTTGGCCAGTACCGTACCCATGGTCTCCTGGGAATGGTGGTATGCTCCCATGATGTTGGAGAAGGCCTCGTGGAGAGTGGGTTCCCTGGGCCTGTCCTCCCTCTGTCGCACAGCAGTCCTCCAAGCTTCCCTCTTGTCCTGTGCCTCTGTCCCCTGAACCGTGTGCCCACTGCCCCCAGGTCCCTGATCGTCCTGTGTTAGTGGGGTTGCCTGGGGTCCCTGTAGTGGTGGACACACTGCTGATTGACGTGTCCTGGGGACAGAGGGATGGGCCCGCTGGGTGGGTGCTGTGGTGGTGTTTCCTGAGGGGGAGGTTCAGTGGTGGTTTGTTAATGTGTCAGGGGAACCGACTGTCCCGAGGTCCCTGATGGGCCGGGCTGGTCATCTTGATCCAGGCGTGCAGAGCTGCTGTCATCACTGTGGGCCTCTTCTGTGGGGGGACTGGATATGTATGGCACCTCCTGTCCGGTGACGTTGGGTAGGGGTCCTATTGGGGTGTAAATGCAGAGCATTAGTTTCCGTGTGTGCCATCTGGTGCGTTTGGTGAGTTACCCTCGACTCCTGTGCTTGCCTTGTTGTGTTTGCCCTTGTGTGATTAGGGTTTTGGGGTCTGTGTAGGTATCTATACTGGACATGCATTGGCAATGGGTGTCCATGCTTTGGTGTTGCATGCAAGGCCTGGTATTGGGATGTGTGGGATGTGATAGTGGGGCATATGTGAGGTGTTGGAGTAATGGCTGTGAGGGGGGGTGTGGGTATGTGAGGGCATGCAGGTATGGTGGGGGGGGGGATGTAATAGTGAGGATTTGACATACCAGAGTCCATTCCTCCAGCTACGCCTGCGAGGCCCTCGGGATGAATGACCGCCAAGACTTGCTCCTCCCATGTTGTTAGTTGTGGGGGAGGAGGTGGGGTCCACCGCCAGTCCTCTGTACAGCAATCTGGTGTCTTGAAACCACAGAACGCACCTTCCCCCGTAGGTCGTTCCACCTCTTCCAGATGTCATCCCGTGTTCTTGGATGCTGTCCCACTGCGTTGACCCTGTCGACGATTCTCCGCCATAGCTCCATCTTCCTTGCAATGAATGTCTGCTGCACCTGTGAACCGAATAGCTGTGGCTCTACCAGGATGACTTCCTCCACCCTGACCCTGAGCTCCTCCTCAGAAAACCTGGGGTGTCTTTAAGGTGCCATGGTGTGGTGTGGGTGATGTGTGAGGTGATATTTGTTGTGCTGTGTTGTGTTGGTGTGTGTTGTTTGAGGTGCAAGGATGTTGTATGAGTGATGGTGTTGTGTGCCTGTGGATGCTGGTGTTGTCTTTGCTATTCTCTCTCTCTCTCTCTTTTTTTTGTAATTATGTTGTTGTAAGGGGTTGTGGGTAATGTGGTAGTGTGTTTTATAGTGGTGTGGGTGTGTGGGTGTGGTGTGTGCATGTGTATCAGGTGTGTGTATTTCGATTTGTCCAATGTGGTTGTGTTTTGTAAATGTGTGTGTATTTTGAGCGCAGCGGTGTGTACCGCCAATGGATTACCGCGGTTGTAGGACCGCCGCGTTGATTTGTGGGTCGTGATAGTGTGGGCATATTCTTGTTGGCGTGATGGCGTAGGTTTTGTTATCGCCAGTTTATCACTGACCTTTGGTGTGGCGGACTTGTGGGGGTGTCTGTATTGTGGTGGATTCCGATATGTGGGTCGTAATACCTGTAGCGGAATTCTGCCGCTACAACGGTATGTTGGCGGTATTCAGCACGGCGGTAAGCGGGATTTACCGCCAGGGTTGTAATGAGGGCCTAAGTCTTTTTGGCCCTGAGACTTCAAGGAACAGGAGGCAAGCTCTATCCAAGCCCTTGGAGAGCACTTCTCCGCAGAGCCAGAGAGCAGAAAGGCAGCAGGGCAACAGCAAGGCAACAGTCCTTCTCAGAAAAGCAGTCCAGGTGAGTTCTTTGGGCAGCCAGGCAGTTCCTCTTGGCAGGTTGCAGGTTCAGGTCCAGAAGTATCTGTCAAGAAGTGTCTAACCTCAGAAATGTCTAAATTGGTAGGGTCAGAGGTCCTGTTTATATACCCAAATGTGCCTTTGAAGTGGGGGAGACTTCAAAGAGTGGCTTAGAAGTGCACAAGGTTCCTTTTCATTCCTATCCTGTCTGCCAGGGTCCCAGTAGGGGGTGTGGCAGTTCATTGTGTGATGGCAGGCCACTGTCCTTTGACATGTAAGTGTCAGGCCCTCCACCCTCCCAGCCCAGGAAGGCCCATTCAGTATGCAGATGTGTGCAAGTGTGACTGAGCATCCTGTGTTTGGGGTTGTCTGAGTGAATGCACAAGGGAGCTGTAAACTGAACCTAGCCAGATGTGGATTGTAAGGCACAGAAGGATTTGACTGTAGAGAAATGCTCACTTTCTAAAAGTGACACTACCATATCATACCATACCATGCCATGCCATGCCATAGCATACCATACCATGACAGGCCATACCATACCATACCATGACAGGCCATACCTTACCATACCATACCATGACAGGCCATACCATACCATAGAATTGGAGATCATGCCATACCATACCATACATGCCATACCATATGATGACAGGCCATACTGTACTATAACACAAACCATTACCATACTATATTGTATCGTACTGTAACATACTGTACCATGCCATACCATACCACGACAGACCATACTATACCATACCATACAACGACAAGCCATACCATACCATACCATACTATACCATACAACGACAGGGCATAACATACATAGAATGGGAGGTCATGACATAGCATACCATACCATGACAGGTCATACCATACCACGACAGGCCATACCATACCATACTATACCATACCATGACAGGCCATACTATACCATACCATACAACGACAGGCCATACCATACCATACAATGACAGGGCATAACATACACAGAATGAGAGTTCATAACATAGCATACGATACCATGACAGGCCATACCATACGATACCATGACTGGCCATACCATACCATACTATACCATACCATGACAGGCTATACCATACCAAAACATACCGTACTATACCACGACAGGCTATACCATACCATGACAGGCCTTACCATACCATACTATACCACACCATGACAGGCCACACCATGCCATAGAATGAGAGGTCATGCCATACCATAAATAGCATACAATACGACAGACCATTACTATACTATACCATACCGTAACATACCATACCATCCCATACCATACCATGACAGGCCATACCACACCACAGAATGAAAGGTCATGCCATACTATAAATAGCATACAATGACAGGCCCTACTCTACTATACAACAGACCAATAACATACTATACCATACCACAACTTACCGTGCCATACCATACCATAACATACTGTACCATACCATGACATGCCATACTTTGCCAGACCATACCATGACAGGCCATACCATACCATACTTTACCATACCATGACAGGCTATACTATACCATACCAAAACATACCGTACCATACCACGACAGGCCATACCATACCATGACAGGCCTTACGATACCATACTATACCACACCATGACAGGCCACACCATGCCATAGAATGAGAGGTCATGCGATACCATAAATAGCATACAATACGACAGACCATTACTATACTATACCATACCGTAACGTACCATACCATCCCATACCATACCATGACAGGCCATACCACACCACAGAATGAAAGGTCATGCCATACTATAAATAGCATACAATGACAGGCCCTACTCTACTATACAACAGACCAATAACATACTATACCTTGCCACAACTTACTGTGCCATACCATACCATAACATACTGAACCATACCATGACATGCCATACTTTGCCAGACCATACCATGACAGGCCATACCATGCCATAGAATGAGAGGTCATGCCATACCAAACATAGCACACAATGACAGGCCCTACTCTACGACAGACCACTACCATACTATACCATACAGTAATGTACCATACCATACGATACCATGCCATGCCATACCATACCATGACAGGCCATACCATACCAGAGCATACCATGCCATGACAGGTTATGCCTCACCTTCCCATACCATACCATGACAGGCCATAGCGCACCTTACCATACCATACCATACCATGACAGGCCCATACCATACCGTACTATAACATACCATGACAGGCCATACCATATTATACCATAGCAAAACATACCGTACTGTACCGTCCAGTGACAGGCCATACGATGCTGTACATACCATGCTAGACAACATAACTAAAAAACACATTAACAAAGACAAAGAGACCTCCCGTAGGCAGTATCTATTGGCCTTGCCAATGTTTGTCTGTATATAGGAAGTTTTTTAGACATCTGGCTCTGGTGCGTCACTGGACAAAAGCATCCGCTGCAGGGGGCTCTGTTTGACCCCCGGGGTCACAGGTGCAACACACAGTAAGTCCATTCAGCCCTTCTTCCTCCCTGAGCAGATACAATGAACACCTTTGGGCACTACAATAATCATTTGTTATCTTTCTAAAATGCCAAGATCCCCCAGGGGTCTTCAGGGTGGTTGCACACTCTACATGCTAAGCACATGTTGCTCTTTGTCCTTGTGGCTGAATTATCAACAATGCAATGGTCTGGCATTCCTTTTCAGGGGTCAGATATGGCTGCCCAGACGGTAGCAGGCAGGGCCACCACAGGCTCCTCCCATCTTCTTCACAGCAGGGGGCAGACTGCAACAAATGGGGAGGACAATCCGCTGACCCTGGATGGGTGGACAGAGGGAATCCTCTGATTGTTTCCGTGGAACCCTAACCAAGCGGCTGTAGTGAATCCACAATGTACCTCCACCCATGAAGTCAGAGGTGCTTACACCGCTGGACTGAGAGGGCTGCTTACCTGAGGATGTCTCTTGAGTGCGTGTACAGCGCCTTGTGCTCACCTCGCGCACTAAGTCCACTCTGCGTGTGTTGCTCTGGTGGGGCTATCTCATCTGCTGGGCAGTTCCATAAGGGGGTCCAACGCGCTGGTGTTTATCTTCCTGTCTGGATGGCAGAGGGTTCTTTCAAAGGCTGTACACAAGGAGAGAGGGCAAGACAAGAGCCGCCACAGTATGGAATACCCTGAGATGCCACCTTCATGCGGAGCACCACCAGACACACATCTGTGCCCACAAGAGGCTTTCTGAGCTCAAACCCTGGTGTTGAGATGGAGGTGGGACCTCCCAGCAGCTGAGGTACTGTCAGCAGCCCATCCTCCCCTTAGCCGTCTACGGTGGAGGTGGGACTTCTAGCAGCTGAGGCACCATCAGCAGCCCCAGGCATCTTAAGAGCACTCCTGAGCAGAGACCTTGGTGAAGAGATGGAGGTGGGACTGGCCAGCAGCTCACCCATCAGCCATCTGAAGAGCAGGTGCTTCCTGAGCTTCGGCGCTCAAACCTTGGTGTTGAGATGGAGGTAAGACCTCCCAGCAGCTGAGGTACTGTCAGCAGCCCATCCTCCCCTTAGCCGTCTACGGTGGAGGTGGGACTTCTAGCAGCTGAGGCACCATCTAGCAGCCCCAGGCATCTTAAGAGCACTCCTGAGCAGAGACCTTGGTGAAGAGATGGAGGTGGGACTGGCCAGCAGCTCACCCATCAGCCATCTGAAGAGCAGGTGCTTCCTGAGCTTCGGCGCTCAAACCTTGGTGGTGAGGTGGGACCTCCAAGCAACTGAGGGGCCATCATTAGCCCACCTTCCCATCACACACGTGAGGTGGAGATGAGACCTCCCAGCAGCTGAGGTGCCGCCACCAGCCTGACCTCTCACTACACATCTAAGGAAGAGCTGGGACATCATCAGCAGCTTTCTTCCCACCAGCCATCTTAAGAGCCCCACTGTCTCCTGAGCTCAGACGTTGGTGCTGAGGTGGAGGTGGCACCGCCCACCAGCTAGGGCGCCATCAGCAGCCGCCATCCCACCAGGCATCTGAAGAGTACTTGTGCCGTCTGAGAAGGCACGGTTCCTGGGCCACCACCAGTCACCTGCAGAGCGCGGCAGGATGCTCCCGCCCCCACGCTCCCGGTGCCAGGAGCACCTCTCAGGATCAGATCACGTCCTGGATTCAATTGCCATTAATTTGCTTACAAACAACAGAACATTTCTGATTAATTCTCTCCCCTCTTATGGTGAAGAGAGTAAGTGCCATGTAGCTCTTGAATCAAGTGTTACAAACAGCATAAATCAGATAATTACATCTCCAAATGTGAATGGGAGACAGACACCTCTGCACCGTCTCTGTGCCTCGCAGGGAGGGTTTGCAGCACTCTCCCGTCTACTCAGGCATTAGGGAGGCTTAATTCAGCAATGGTCCTTGGCGTGTTGGGGTGTCCTTGATGTGCTAATGTGCCCCTGACATTTAGGGTGTCCTTCACGTGTCAGGGTGTCCTTGACATGTTGGGGTGTCTGTAGGAAAGTACCATCTTGCCTGGCATGTTACCCCCATTTTTCACTGTATATATGTTGTTTTAGTTGTATGTGTCACTGGGACCCTGCCAGCCAGGGCCCCAGTGCTCATACGTGTGCCCTGTATGTGTTACCTGTGTTATGACTAACTGTCTCACTGAGGCTCTGCTAACCAGAACCTCAGTGGTTATGCTCTCTCATTTCTTTCCAAATTGTCACTAACAGGCTAGTGACTAATTTCACCAATTTACATTGGCATACTGGAACACCCTTATAATTCCCTGGTATATGGTACTGAGGTACCCAGGGTATTGGGGTTCCAGGAGATCCCTATGGGCTGCAGCATTTCTTTTGCCACCCATAGGGAGCTCTGACAATTCTTACACAGGCCTGCCATTGCAGCCTGAGTGAAATAACGCCCACGTTATTTCACAGCCATTTACCACTGCACTTAAGTAACTTATAAGTCACCTATATGTCTAACCTTTACCTGGTAAAGGTTGGGTGCTAAGTTACTTAGTGTGTGGGCACCCTGGCACTAGCCAAGGTGCCCCCACATTGTTCAGGGCAAATTCCCCAGACTTTGTGAGTGCGGGGACACCATTACACGCGTGCACTATACATATGTCAATACATATGTATAGCGTCACAATGGTAACTCCGAACATGGCCATGTAACATGCCTAAGATAATGGAATTGTCACCCCAATGCCATTCTGGCATTGTGGAGACAATTCCATGATCCCCCGAGTCTCTAGCACAGACCCGGGTACTGCCAAACTGCCTTTCCCGGGGTTTCACTGCAGCTGCTGCCAACCCCTCAGACAGGTTTCTGCCCTCCTGGGGTCCAGCCAGGCTTGGCCCAGGAAGGCAGAACAAAGGACTTCCTCAGAGAAAGGGTGTTACACCCTCTCCCTTTGGAAAAAGGTGTCAGGGCTGGGGAGGAGTAGCCTCCCCCAGCCTCTGGAAATGCTTTCATGGGCACAGATGGTGCCCATTTCTGCATAAGCCAGTCTACACCGGTTCAGGGATCCCCCAGCCCTGCTCTGGCGCGAAACTGGACAAAGGAAAGGGGAGTGACCACTTCCCTGACCTGCACCTCCCCTGGGAGGTGCCCAGAGCTCCTCCAGTGTGCTCCAGACCTCTGCCATCTTGGAAACAGAGGTGCTGCTGGCACACTGGACTGCTCTGAGTGGCCAGTGCCAGCAGGTGACGTCAGAGACTACTTCTGATAGGCTCCTCCAGGTGTTGCTAGCCTATCCTCTCTCCTAAGTAGCCAAACCTCCTTTTCTGGCTATTTAGGGTCTCTGCTTTGGGGAATTCTTTAGATAATGAATGCAAGAGTTCATCAGAGTTCCTCTGCATCTCTCTCTTCACCTTCTGCCAAGGAATCGACCACTGACTGCTCTGGAAGCCTGCAAAACTGCAACAAAGTAGCAAAGACGACTACTGTGACCTTGTAACGCTGATCCGGCCGCCTTCTCAACTGTTTTCCTGGTGGTGCATGCTGTGGGGGTAGTCTGCCTCCTCTCTGCACTAGAAGCTCCGAAGAAATCTCCCATGGGACGACGGAATCCTCCCCCTGCAACCGCAGGCACCAAAAGACTGCATCACCGGTCCTCTGGGTCTCCTCTCAGCACAACGAGCGAGGACCCTGGAACTCAGCAACTCTGTCCAAGTGACTCCCACAGTCCAGTGACTCTTCAGTCCAAGTTTGGTGGAGGTTAGTCCTTGCCTCCCCACGCTAGACTGCATTGCTGTGTACCGCGTGATTTGCAGCTGCTCCAGCTCCTGTGCACTCTTCCAGGATTTCCTTTGTGCACAGCCAAGCCTGGGTCCCCGACACTCTAACCTGCAGTGCACGACCTCCTGAGTTGTCCTCCGGCGTCGTGGGACCTTCCTTTGTGACTTCGGGTGAGCTCCGGTTCACTCCACTTTGTAGTGCCTATACTGGCACTTCTGCGGGTGCTGCTTGCTTCTGAGTGGACTCTTTGTCTTGCTGGACGCCGCCTCTGTCTCCTCACGCAATTGGCGACATCCTGGTTCCTCCTGGGCCACAGCAGCATCCAAAAACCCTAACCGCGACCCTTGCAGCTAGCAAGGCTTGTTTGCGGTCTTTCTGCACAGAAACACCTCTGCAAGCTTCTTCACGACGTGGGACATCCATCCTCCAAAGGGGAAGTTTCTAGCCCTCTTCGTTCTTGCAGAATCCACAGCTTCTACCATCCAGTGGCAGCTTCTTTGCACCCTCAGCTGGCATTTCCTGGGCATCTGCCCTCTCCCGACTTGATCGTGACTCTTGGACTTGGTCCCCTTGTTCCACAGGTACTCTTGTCAGGAAATCCATTGTTGTTGCATTGCTGGTGTTGGTCTTCCTTGCAGAATTCCCCTATCACGACTTCTGTGCTCTCTGGGGAACTTAGGTGCACTTTGCACCCACTTTTCAGGGTCTTGGGGTGGGCTATTTTTCTAACCCTCACTGTTTTCTTACAGTCCCAGCGACCCTTTACAAGGTCACATAGGTTTGGGGTCCATTTGTGGTTTGCATTCCACTTCTAGAGTATATGGTTTGCGTTGCCCCTATCCCTATGTGCTCTCATTGCAATCTATTGTGACTGTACATTGCTTGCATTGCTTTCTATTGCTATTACTGCATATTTTTGGTATTGTGTACATATATCTTGTGTATATAACTTATCTTCATACTGAGGGTACTCACTGAGATACTTTTGACATATTGTCATAAAAATAAAGTACCTTTATTTTGAGTATATCTGTGTATTGTGTTTTCTTATGATATTGTGCATATGACACCAGTGGTATAGTGGGAGATTTGCATGTCTCCTAGTTCAGGCTAAGCTGCTCTGCTAAGCTACCATTATCTATCAGCCTAAGCTGCTAGAAACACCTCTTCTACACTAATAAGGGATACCTGGACCTGGTGCAAAGTGTAAGTACCCCTTGGTACTCACTACAAGCCAGGCCAGCCTCCTACAGTGTCCTTCACATGTTAAGGTGTCCTTGACGCATTGGGATGTCCTTCACAGGTTAGGTTGTCCATCATGTGTTGGGGTGTCCTTCATGTGTTAAGGTGTCCCTTTGGATGTCCTTCATGTATCAGGGTGTCCTTCGTGTGTTGGGTGTCCTTCACATGTTAAGGTGTGCTTCACATGTAAAGGTGTCCTTGACATGTTGGAGTGTCCTTCATGTGTTGGGGTGTCCTTCACATGTTAAGGTGTCCTTGACGCATTGGGATGTCCTTCAGAGGTTAGGTTGTCCATCATGTGTTGGGGTGTCCTTGATGTGTTAGTGTGCTACGTTGGTCTAGGGTTTGCTTTGCACAACGCGTCATTTGCTTGTCGGGTCCACCCCACATGCTTCGCTTGCACTAGAGGGCGCGTTGTGGAGAGGGTTGAGTGGACCTCTTGGTTCCCAACACTTCCGCCCCTCAAAGGCCCCCTCGCCTCCGTGCCCACCTCAGAGGGTACGCAAAGAATTGATCCAACATTGTCTTCACCTGGTCCAACTATCAGATATTGATGGTGCCCGAGAGACACCCACTTCCTCTCTTCATTTCCTTGGTAAATAAATGTCCACATTACTTGGCATGAGGTGCCCTCAAGCACCCCTTCTACGACGCGAAGTGTTACCCAAACATGGATACTCCACCATCTGTAAATCCTGCTGAGTGGGAAACAGTGGGTTTAGGAAGCCCTGATAGACTCCTGCAGTCTCCCGAGGGCCTCCTGCAGTCTGGGTGACCTCCTGAAGGATGGAGAGGGGTAAGGCAGTGTGTGATGTCACAAGAGTTCAGTGATGACGTAGATAGTTGTATGTGAATTAATGGAAAATCTTTTCTTCGAATAACATAGTCATCTTGACATAATAGAAACGTTTTTATCGAATTATTCTGTTAACATTGATTTGTTTGTTTTATCAAAACATTTTAGAGGAAGGTCTTTTCTCGAAAAAGGCTATTTTTGTAGCGTTTTAAACAATTATGTTTGAAAACATTTTAAGCTGGTGCGTGAGAGGCGCTGTTTACAGCTCTCATCCTAACTGGGGGGGGGGGGGGGGGGGGCAGCGCAGGCCTTCTGGTACCCCCCCCCCCAGTCAGAGGAAAGGTAAAGTGAAGCACCTGCACCCCCAGCTGGAGTTAACCCCCAGAGGTTGGAGATGTGAAGAAGGAGCTCACCAGGAGCACCGCCTGCCTCAGTCTGCGGCTGGAGAAGATGTTTTCAAAGAATCCAGAAAGTAGAAAGAATTGAATGAGAAGATGCTCTTGATATATTCCACAACATTGAAACTCGCAGCAAACACGACCGTCTTCGAGGCGCAGCTTCAAATGAACTCTTGCTGGTCAACCTTCCACCACGGGCTCCTCCTCAGAAGACACCCCAACATCAGAACCCCTCGAAACCGAGGACCCTGTAAAGCAGCCGCCCTCCTCCCCTCCCCGCGGAGCTGCAAACCACAGCTTTCTCCCCAGGGACGCGCGATCCAGAGTGAGAAACGGGGCCCCGTGCGGGTCTCTTCTAACCTGGTGGGCGCTGCACGTGAACTTTAACCTCCGTGCCCGTTTACCGATAGACTGAGTTCTCTTTATAGTGACTTGTTTTTTACAGTAAACGTGCCACAGCTGCTATTTTACTTCTGAATACATTTTGTTTACAGATAAATGTCCCCTTACATTTCAGATTTACATGCATTTCCATTTAAATGTTTCGTCTGATTTTCAATGTTTTGGTGTTTGTTATAAAGACATTCCTTCAAGAAGGATTTCCATGACTTGCTTTCCTCCAATGTGCTTTCTATGTGTCTGTTTTACTATAAATTCACCTGCTGCCGCACTCTCCTTGCACACTATCACCCCTGAGGGTATGCTGGCACTGAGCAGGTGTGTGTCCAGCCCTGCCCAGGGTAGCTCGGTTAATCACACCCGAGGTAATCCTGGCACTGAGCAGGTGTGTGTCCAGCCCTGCCTAGGGTAGCTCGGTTAATCACACCCGAGGGTATCCTGGCACTGAGCAGGTGAGTGCCCAGCCCTGCCTAGGGTAGCTCGGTTAATCACACCCGAGGGTATCCTGGCACTGAGCAGGTGTGTGCCCAGCCCTGCCCAGGGTAGCTCGGTTAATCACACCCGAGGTAATCCTGGCACTGAGCAGGTGTGTGTCCAGCCCTGCCTAGGGTAGCTCGGTTAATCACACCCGAGGTAATCCTGGCACTGAGCAGGTGTGTGCCTAGCCCTGCCTAGGGTAGGTTGGTTAATCACCCCTGAGGGTATGCTGGCACTGAGCAGGTGTGTGCCCAGCCCTGCCCAGGGTAGGTTGGTTAATCATTCCTGAGGGTATCCTGGCACTGAGCAGGTGAGTGCCTAGCCCTGCCCAGGGTAGCTCGGTTAATCATTCCTGAGGGTACGCTGACAGGTGTGTATGCCCAGCCCTGCCTAGGGTAGCTCGGTTAATCGCACCCGAGGGTATCCTGGCACTGAGCAGGTGTGTGCCCAGCCCTGCCTAGGGTAGCTCGGTTAATCACACCCGAGGGTATCCTGGCACTGAGCAGGTGAGTGCCCAGCCCTGCCTAGGGTAGCTCGGTTAATCGCACCCAAGGGTATCCTGGCGCTGACAGGTGTGTGTGCCCAGCCCTGCCTAGGGTAGCTCGGTTAATCACACCGAGGGTATCCTGGCACTGAGCAGGTGTGTGCCTAGCCCTGCCTAGGGTAGCTCGGTTAATCACACCCGAGGTAATCCTGGCACTGAGCAGGTGAGTGCCCAGCCCTGCCTAGGGTAGCTCGGTTAATCACACCCGAGGGTATGCTGGCACTGAGCAGGTGTGTGCCTAGCCCTGCCTAGGGTAGGTTGGTTAATCACCCACAAGGGTATCCTGTCGCTGAGCAGCTGTGTGTGCCTAGTCCTGCCCAGGGTAGCTTGGTTAATCATTCCTGAGGGTACGCTGACAGGTGTGTGTGCCCAGCCCTGCCTAGGGTAGGTTGGTTAATCATTCCTGAGGGTACGCTGACAGGTGTGTGTGCCCAGCCCTGCCTAGGGTAGCTCGGTTAATCACACCCGAGGGTATGCTGGCACTGAGCAGGTGAGTGCCCAGCCCTGCCTAGGGTAGCTCGGTTAATCACACCCGAGGGTATCCTGGCTCTGACTGGGGTGTCCTAGGGTAGGTTGGGTAATCGGAAAGCCAGGTTTTCAGCTTCTTGTGGAATCCAAGACGAGGGGAGGCGGCGCTGGTGTGGGGTGGGAGGTCATTCCACACTTTAGGACCCATGAAGACAAGGCCTGTCCTCCTGATCTGGCTTTGTGTATACACGGGAAGTTGACCGGCAGGAGTCCTGCAGAGCGGCGGTCTGGGTGGCTGGTAGAAGGAGATGTGACTCCTCAGGTAGGGGGGCCTATGTTCTATAGTGCCCTGAATGTGTGTGTGAGGAGTTTGAAATGAGTACATTTGTGTATCACGAGTCCCAGGAGTCATCTGAGGTGTGGTGTGTGTACTGTGTGGGAGAATGAGAATGATTCTTTCTGCCCTGAACCCTAAAATCCCTTACCGTCCTTTAACAGTATGCACACCTGAACCCTAAAAACCCTTACTGTGCTTTAACAGTATCCGCCCGAACCCTAAAAACCCTTACCGTCCTTTAACAGTATCCGTCCCTGAACCCTAAAAACCCTTACCGTCCCTTATCAGTATCTGCCCCTGAAACCTAAAAACCCTTACCGTCCCTTATCAGTATCCACCCCTGAACCCCAAAAACCCTTACTGCACTTTAACAATATCGGCCCCTGAACCCTAAAAGCCCTTACCATCTTTTAACAGTATCCGCCCCTGAACCCTAAAAACCCTTACCGCCCTTTAACAGTATCCGGCCCTGAACCCTAAAAACCCTTACCGTCCTTTAACGGTATTTGCCCCTGAACCTCAAAAACTCCTTACTTCCCTTTACCACTACCTGTCCCTGAACCCTAAAAAAACCCTTACTACCTTCACCACTACCTGCTCCTGAACTCTAAAAATGCCTTACTCCCCTTTACCACTATCTGTCCCTGAACCCTAAAAACTCCTTAACTTCCTTTACCATTACCTACCCCTGAACCCTAAAACCAATTCCCTTAACCCTTGAACCAACTTTTTAAGTGACATAATTATATTATCTAAAAACTCAACACTTACTGTGTAGTAGAGTGCCTGATAAAGGCCCATGTGGTACTTACCTGCATGGTAAAGACTTGTGTGGTAACGCCCTGCGTGACAAAGGCCACATAGTACACGCTACACACCCATGTGAACGTTTTCCTCCCTCTGTTGTGGGTACAAGGAGTGATGCTGCCCCCGTGTGGGCCATCCTCAGACTGCCTTTTCTTACCACACAAGTTGTGCTGCCCCCGTGTGGGCCATCCTCAGACCGCCTCTTCTTACCACACAAGTTGTGCTGCCCCCGTGTGGTTCATCCTCAGACCGCCTCTTCTTACCACACAAGTTGTGCGGCCCCGTGTGGTTCATCCTCAGACCGCCTCTTCTTACCACACAAGTTGCAGGCTCTGATTTCATTTGCATTGCTGTGTCACTACAGTAATGCTTCCTTTGAACTGTAGGTGGTAGTGGTTCCTGCAGTCTCTCTTCTTCTCAGGGCCTGGCCACCTCACAGGTCAATGGACCACTGAGCGCAAAACGGTGGACGCCTGCCTCTATACTATTTTAACGGGCTTATCATAACCTAAAATAAAATACATGTTGAATTATTTTTATAAATTCAAATACATGTAAGACTAAATCTTAATTTTATTGAATGCTACTTTTGACGTTTTTTATTGCCCTTTTTAGAATGTGGGTCCGTCATCTTGACTGGGGGGTGGATGCACATGTTTACTGATGTTTATTTACTAAGTCACACAATGCACAGCGAACCGTCCCTTGCGTGGCTTTCTAGAGTTCGCGGACTTGTGGAGTCTTGCGCAAAGGGAAGCCTTTGCCCTGCGGTGCTCTGCGTGATGCAAGCACATATAAAAGGTAAAAGTAATCTGTCCAGATTTTAACATATTATAGTAATATTTTCATGAAAGATTCAATAGGATTTTCTTACATATAGAGTTGAGAAATTAATACTTCTAATTTATATTTTAAAAAATAATATTTAATTTAAAAAAATGTGCATTGTAAAGCAGTGTATGCTAAAAGGTATGAGTGGTAAAACGTAGTTTCAGTGGTAACCAATGTAGATGTGTTGTAAAGGCATCCGTGGTAAAATATACATTGTAATGGTATGTGTGGTAAAGGCCACCCTCAACCCCAGGGGGCAGACATTCCTCTGTCAGTGCCCTACTATCCTGAGCCTCAGTAGTTGAACGTTTTGGTACTTTCCTTACCACCCCCAGCTTCGATGGTTGCACGTTTTACTCCTGGCGCTTGGCCAGGAGTCCACTTTGGCTCCACCAGCCTGCCTCCGTGCCCCTGACCCCTCCGTCTGCCGCTAGAAGCTATTCAAAGCCTTCCACCACCCACAGGCACCCGCCTGCGCCTCATCCCTGGTGCCTAGTGGTAGGCTCACTGTATCTTTGCTTTGTTTTGAGCTTTTTCGTTGTGTAAAACTGTTATTTCGTTCACCGTACCGCTAAAAATTACATTTGTGCCTTTGTTTTTGCCCGTTTTCGTTTTCTATGCCTGTTTTTGATCCCGACCCAGCTCAGCCAGCCCTCTCCGCTCTCCCGCCCCTGCCGCTGCGTCCCCTCCCCCCTCGGGCACCCAATGGTCCCTCGCCTCCCACCTCTCAGCTGCTCCTCCCTCCCACCTCCCCCTCTTAATGGCGTCCGCTGCGCGGCCGTGCCACTGGCACGCCTGAGGTGCACCAGAGGCAAGCCCGTCTGCGCCCATCCGCACCTGGATCGCGCCCAGCACCGGTCCCCCTGGTCCTCTCAACCCTAACCCCCCCAGACAACACTACTCAGCCACCACACTACACGCCCTCAACCCAGGTCTACACCCCACCTGCGCCCAAGCCAACCCCAAGCACAAACATGGACCCCTTACATGCTATGCTTGCCAGTTCTCCAGCACCCCACCCCCACAAACACCTTAAACACCCACACGCCCCACACCAACCCCAACATGCCCCACAACTATGTTAGCACGCTCTACAACAATACCCCAACGCACAACACGCACACCCCCCACAGCAACACCATCACGCACCACAACGCCAAAAACACCCACTCGCCCCACGCCAACCCCAACAAGCCCCACAACAACGCTAGCATGCTCTACAACAACATTACCACAACCCACATCAACAACCCCGTCAACAACACCATCATGCACCACAACAACAACAGCCCCCACAATCACCTTAACTGCATACTCCTAAACACCCGCTCCATTCACAAACATGCCTTCGAACTCTGGGACCTCATCATGTCACACTCCCCGGACATTGCCTTCCTTACGAAACTTGGATGAATCCCTCATCTGAGCCCGACATAGCCATAGCCATCCCAGAAGGCTACAAAATCCATCGTAGAGATCGTATAAACAAACCAGGAGGTGGCATCGCCATTGTACATTAAAATACTATAAAGATCATCACCAACACACTCAACACCCTTGGCAGTGCATAACACCTGCACTTCTTCATTCACATAAACGCCAACACCACCCTCAGAGGAACACTCATTTACAGACCACCAGGACCTCACCCCCCCTTCTGTGATGCCATTGTTGACACCATCAGCCCCCACGGCCTCACTTCCACAGACTACATCTTCGTTGGTGACATCAACTTTCACCTGGAGAACCACCATGACCACAACTCCACATCCCTACTAGACAACCTCACGAACCTAGGACTCAAACAACTAGTCACATCACCCACCCACTCAGTAGGACACGCGCTAGATGTGATTTTCACCTCCAGCAACCACATAACCTTCATACACACCACCGAACTCCACTGGACCGACCACCACTGCGTCCATTTCTCCTTCTCGAAACCCCCCACACACCACCACCAACACACCACACCCTACCGCATGTGGGACAAGATCCCCGCAGAACACCTGAATGTCCAGCTTGCACAAAACGCCACCCCAACACCAACGACCCCAACATTGCTGCCCATAACCTCACAAATCCTTCCATTCCTGGCCTCGTGGGTGTAGGCCTTTCTCCACTGCCGCTGTCCTTCCATCCCTGGCCCCGGGGTGTAGACCTTTTTTCCACTGGCGCTGTCCTTCCATCCCTGGCCCGGTGGGTGTAGACCTTTCTCCACTGGCGCTGTCCTTGCATCCCTGACCTGGGGTGTAGACCTTTCTCCACTGGCCCTGTCCTTCCGTCCCTGGCCCGGGGTGTAGACCTTTCTCCACTGGCGCTGTCCTTCCATCCCTGGCCCCGTGGGTGTAGACCTTTTTCCACTGGCGCTGTCCTTCCTCCCTGGCCCTGGGGTGTAGACCTTTCTCCACTGGCGCTGTCCTTCCATCCCTGGCCCCTGTGGATAGACCTTTCTCCACTGGCGCTGTCCTTCCATCCCTGGCCCCGTGGGTGAAGACGTTTCTCCACTGGCGCTGCCCTTCCGTCCCTGGCCCGGGGTGTAGACCTTTCTCCACTGGCGCTGTCCTTCCATCCCTGGACCCGGGGGTGTAGACCTTTCTCCACTGGTGCTATCCTTCCATCCCTGGCCTGGGGTGTAGACCTTTCTCCACTGGCGCTGTCCTTCCATCCCTGGCCCGGGGTGTAGACCTTTCTCCACTGGCGCTGTCCTTCCATCCCTGGCCCCAGGGTGTAGACCTTTCTCCACTGGCAATGTACTTTCATCCCTGGCCCGTGGATGACCGCTCTCCACTGGCGCTGCCCTTCCATCCCTGGCCCCGGGGTATAGACTTTTCTCCACTGGCGCTGTCCTCCCATCCCTGGCCCCGGGGTGTAGACCTTTCCTCACTGGCGCTATCCTTCCATCCCTGGCCACAGGGTGTAGACCTTTCTCCACTGGCGCTGTCCTTCCATCCCTGGCCCCGGGTGTAGACCTTTCTCCACTGACGCTGTCCTTCCATCCTTGGCCCGCGTGGGTTTAGACCTTTCTCCACTGGCGCTGTCCTTCCATCCCTTACCCCGGGGTGTGGACCTTTCTCCACTGGCGTTGTCCTACCATCCCTGGCCCCGTGGGTGTAGACCTTTCTCCACTGGCGCTGTCCTTCCATCCCTGGCCCCGGGGTATAGACTTTTCTCCACTGGCGCTGTCCTTCCATCCCTGGCCCCGGGGTATAGACCTTTCTCCACTGGCGTTGTCCTACCATTCCTGGCCCCGTGGGTGCAGACCTTTCTCCACTGGTGCTGTCCTTCCATCCCCGGCCCCGGAGTGTAGACCTTTCTCCACTGGTGCTGTCCTTCCATCCCTGGCCCGGGGTGTAGACCATTCTCCACTGGCGCTGTCCTTCCATCCCTGGCCCGGGGTGTAGACCTTTCTCCACTGGCGCTGTCCTTCCATCCCTGGCCCCGTGGGTGTAGACCTTTCTCCACTGGCGCTGTCCTTCCATCCTTGGGCCCCATGGATATACCTTTCTCCGCTGGCGTTGTCCTACCATTCCTGGCCCCGTGGGTGTAGACCTTTCTCCACTGGCGCTCTCCTTCCATCCCTGGTCCGGGGTGTAGACCTTTCTCCACTGGCGCTGTCCTACCATCCCTGGCCCCGTGGGTTTAGACCTTTCTCCACTGGCGCTGTCCTACCATCCCTGGCCCCGTGGGTGTAGACCTTTCTCCACTGGCGCTGTCCTACCATCCCTGGCCCAGTGGGTGTAGACCTTTCTCCACTGGCGCTGTCCTTCCATCCCTGGCCCCGGGGTGTGGACCTTTCTCCACTGGTGCTGTCCTTCCATCCCTGGCCCCGGTGGGTAGACCTTTCTCCACTGGCGCTGTCCTTCCATCCCTGGCCCCGGTGGGTAGACCTTTCTCCACTGGTGCTGTCCTTCCATCCCTGGCCCCCGTGGGTGTAGACCTTTCTCCACTGGTGCTGTCCTTCCATTCCCGGCCCGGGGTGTTGACCTTTCTCCAGTGGCGCTGTCCTTCCATCCCTGGCCCCGGTGGGTAGACCTTTCTCCAGTGGCGCTGTCCTTCCATCCCTGGCCCCGGGTGTAGGTCATTCTCCACTGGCGCTGTCCTTCCATCCCTGGCCTGGGGTGAAGACCTTTCTCCCTGGGGCTGTCCTTCCATCCCTGGCCCCGGGGTGTAGACCTTTCTCCACTGGCGCTGTCCTTCCATCCCTGGCCCCCTGGGGTAGACCTTTTTACACTGGCGCTGTCCTTCCATCCCTGGCCCCGGGTGTAGACCGTTCTCCACTGGCGCTGTCCTTCCATCCCTGGCCCCGGGGTGTAGACCTTTCTCCACTGGCACTGCCCTTCCATCCCTGGCCCCAGGTGTAGACCTTTCTTTACTGGCGCTGCCCTTCCATCCTTGGCCCCGGTGGGTAGACCTTTCTCCACTGGCACTGCCCTTCCATCCCTGGCCCCGGGTGTAGACCTTTCTCTACTGGCGCTGCCCTTCCATCCCTGGCCCCGTGGGTAGACCTTTCTCCACTGGTGATGTCCTTCCATCCCTGGCCCGGGGTGTAGACCTTTCTCCACTGGCGCTGTCCTTCCATCCCTGGCCCCGGTGGGTAGACCTTTCTCCACTGGCGCTGTCCTTCCATCCCGGCCCCGGGGTGTAGACCTTTCTCCACTGGCGCTGTCCTTCCATCCCTGGCCCGGGGTGTAGACCTTTCTCTACTGGCGCTGTCCTTCCATCCCTGGCCCTGGGGTGTAGACCTTTCTCCACTGGCGCTGTCCTTCCATCCCTGGCCCCGGTGGGTAGACCTTTCTCTACTGGCCCTGTCCTTCCATCCCTGGCCCCGTGGGTTAGACCTTTCTCCACTGGCGCTGTCCTTCCATCCCTAGCCCCATGGGTGTAGACCTTTCTCTACTGGCGCTGTCCTTCCATCCCTGGCCCCGTGGGTGTAGACCTTTCTCCACTGGTGTTGTCCTTCCATCCCTGGCCCTGGGGAGTAGACCTTTCTCCACTGGTGCTGTCCTTCCATCACTGGCCCCCGTGGATAGACCTTTCTCCACTGGCGCTGTCCTTCCATCCCTAGCCCCATGGGTGTAGACCTTTCTCCACTGGCGCTGTCCTTCCATCCCTGGCCCTGGGGTGTAGACCTTTCCCCAGTGGCGCTGTCCTTCCATCCCTGGCACCGGGGTGTAGACCTTTCTCCATTGGCGCTGTCCTTCCATCCTTGGCCCCGGGTGTAGACCTTTCTCCACTGGCGCTCTCCTTCCATCCCTGGCCCCGTGGGTAGACCTTTCTCCACTGGCGCTGTCCTTCCATCCCTAGCCCGGGGTGTAGACCTTTCTCCACTGGCGCTGTCCTTCCATCACTGGCCCCGGGGTGTAGACCTTTCTCCACTGGCGCTGTCCTTCCATCCCTGGACCCGGGGTGTAGACCTTTCTCCACTGGTGCTGTCCCTCCATCCCTGGCCCCGGTGGGTAGACCTTTCTCCACTGGCGCTGTCCTTCCATCCCGGCCCCGGGGTGTAGACCTTTCTCCACTGGTGCTGTCCTTCCATCCCTGGCCCCGGTGGGTAGACCTTTCTCTACTGGCCCTGTCCTTCCATCCCTGGCCCCGTGGGTTAGACCTTTCTCCACTGGCGCTGTCCTTCCATCCCTAGCCCCATGGGTGTAGACCTTTCTCCACTGGCGCTGTCCTTCCATCCCTGGCACCGGGGTGTAGACCTTTCTCCACTGGCAATGTCCTTCCATCCCTGGCCCCCGTGGGTGTAGACCTTTCTCCACTGGTGCTGTCCTTCCATTCCCAGCCCGGGGTGTTGACCTTTCTCCAGTGGCGCTGTCCTTCCATCCCTGGCCCCGGTGGGTAGACCTTTCTCCAGTGGCGCTGTCCTTCCATCCCTGGCCCCGGGTGTAGGTCATTCTCCACTGGCGCTGTCCTTCCATCCCTGGCCTGGGGTGAAGACCTTTCTCCCTGGGGCTGTCCTTCCATCCCTGGCCCCGGGGTGTAGACCTTTCTCCACTGGCGCTGTCCTTCCATCCCTGGCCCCTTGGGGTAGACCTTTCTCCACTGGCGCTGTCCTTCCATCCCTGGCCCCCTGGGGTAGACCTTTTTACACTGGCGCTGTCCTTCCATCCCTGGCCCCGGGTGTAGACCGTTCTCCACTGGCGCTGTCCTTCCATCCCTGGCCCCGGGGTGTAGACCTTTCTCCACTGGCACTGCCCTTCCATCCCTGGCCCCGGGTGTAGACCTTTCTTTACTGGCGCTGCCCTTCCATCCCTGGCACCGGTGGGTAGACCTTTCTCCACTGGCACTGCCCTTCCATCCCTGGCCCCGGGTGTAGACCTTTCTCTACTGGCGCTGCCCTTCCATCCCTGGCCCCGTGGGTAGACCTTTCTCCACTGGTGATGTCCTTCCATCCCTGGCCCGGGGTGTAGACCTTTCTCCACTGGTGCTGTCCTTCCATCCCTGGCCCCGGGGTGTAGACCTTTCTCCACTGGCGCTGTCCTTCCATCCCTGGCCCCGGTGGGTAGACCTTTCTCCACTTGCGCTGTCCTTCCATCCCGGCCCCGGGGTGTAGACCTTTCTCCACTGGTGCTGTCCTTCCATCCCTGGCCCGGGGTGTAGACCTTTCTCTACTGGCGCTGTCCTTCCATCCCTGGCCCTGGGGTGTAGACCTTTCTCCACTGGCGCTGTCCTTCCATCCCTGGCCCCGGTGGGTAGACCTTTCTCTACTGGCCCTGTCCTTCCATCCCTGGCCCCGTAGGTTAGACCTTTCTCCACTGGCGCTGTCCTTCCATCCCTGGCCCCGTAGGTTAGACCTTTCTCCACTGGTGCTGTCCTTCCATCACTGGCCCCCGTGGATAGACCTTTCTCCACTGGCGCTGTCCTTCCATCCCTAGCCCCATGGGTGTAGACCTTTCTCCACTGGCGCTGTCCTTCCATCCCTGGCCCTGGGGTGTAGACCTTTCCCCAGTGGCGCTGTCCTTCCATCCCTGGCACCGGGGTGTAGACCTTTCTCCATTGGCGCTGTCCTTCCATCCTTGGCCCCGGGTGTAGACCTTTCTCCACTGGCGCTCTCCTTCCATCCCTGGCCCCGTGGGTAGACCTTTCTCCACTGGCGCTGTCCTTCTATCCCTGGCCCCGGAGTGTAGACCTTTCTCCACTGGTGCTGTCCTACAATCCCTAGCCCCGTGGGTAGACCTTTCTCCACTGGCGTTGTCCTACCATCCCTGGCCCCGTGGGTGTAGACCTTTCTCCACTGGCGCTGTCCTTCCATCCCTGGCCCCGTGGGTGTGGACCTTTCTCCACTGGCGCGGTCCTTCCATCCCTGGCCCCGGGTGTAGACCTTTCTCCACTGGCGCTGTCCTTCCATCCCTGGCCCCGTGGGTGTAGACCTTTCTCCACTAAGGTAACTGTAACTTGCGCCTTCGCCATACACAGCTGTAGGAGGCTGGACTGGCTTGTAGTGAGTACCAAGGGGTACTTGCACCTTGCACCAGGCCCAGTTATCCCTTATTAGTGTATAGGGTGTCTAGCAGGATAGGCTGATAGATAATGGTAGCTTAGCAGAGCAGCTTAGGCTGAACTAGGAGACGAGTGAAGCTCCTACAGTACCACTTAGTGTCATATGCACAATATCATAAGAAAACACAATACACAGTTATACTAAAAATAAAGGTATTTTATTTTTATGACAATATGCCAAAGTATCTCAGAGTGTACCCTCAGTGAAAGGATAGGAAATATACACAAGATATATGTACACAATACCAAAAATATGCAGTATAGTCTTAGAAAACAGTGCAAACAATGTATAGTTACAATAGGATGCAATGGGGACACATAGGGATAGGGGCAACACAAACCATATACTCCAAAAGTGGAATGCGAACCACGAATGGACCCCAAACCTATGTGACCTTGTAGAGGGTCGCTGGGACTATTAGAAAATAGTGAGGGTTAGAAAAATAGCCCACCCCAAGACCCTGAAAAGTGAGTGCAAAGTGCACTAAAGTTCCCCGAAGGACATAGAAGTCGTGAAAGGGGAATTCTGCAGGAAAGACACAAACCAGCAATGCAACAACAATGGATTTCCAGTCGAGGGTACCTGTGGAACAAGGGGACCATGTCCAAAAGTCACAAGCAAGTCGGAGATGGGCAGATGCCCAGGAAATGCCAGCTGTGGGTGCAAAGAAGCTTCTACTGGACAGAAGAAGCTTAGGTTTCTGCAGGAACAAGGGCTAGAGACTTCCCCTTTGGAGGACGGATCCCTCACGCCGTGGAGAGTCGTGCAGAAGTGTTTTCCCGCCGAAAGACCGCCAACAAGCCTTGCTAGCTGCAAATCGTGCGGTAAGCGTTTTTGGATGCTGCTGTGGCCCAGGAGGGACCAGGATGTCGCAAATTGCGTCAGGAGACAGAGGGGACATCGAGCAAGACAAGGAGCCCTCTCAGCAGCAGGTAGCACCCGGAGAAGTGCCAGAAACAGGCACTACGAGGATGCGTGAAACGATGCTCACCCGAAGTCGCACAAAGGAGTCCCACGTCGCCGGAGAACAACTTAGGAGGTCGTGCAATGCAGGTTAGAGTGCCGTGGACCCAGGCTGGACTGTGCACAAAGGATTTCCGCCGGAAGTGCACGGAGGCCGGAGTAGCTGCAAAAGTCGCGGTTCCAAGCAATGCAGTCTGGCGTGGGGAGGCAAGGACTTACCTCCACCAAACTTGGACTGAAGAGTCACTGGACTGTGGGAGTCACTTGGACAGAGTCGCTGGATTCAAGGGACCTCGCTCGTCGTGCTGAGAGGAGACCCAAGGTACCGGTGATGCAGTTCTTTGGTGCCTGCGGTTGCAGGGGGAAGATTCCGTCGACCCACAGGAGATTTCTTCGGAGCTTCTAGTGCAGAGAGGAGGCAGACTACCCCCACAGCATGCACCTCCAGGAAAACAGTCGAGAAGGCGGCAGGATCAGCGTTACAGAGTTGCAGTAGTCGTCTTTGCTACTATGTTGCAGTTTTGCAGGATTCCAGTGCGGTCAGCAGTCGATTCCTTGGCAGAAGGTGAAGAGAGAGATGCAGAGGAACTCGGATGAGCTCTTGCATTCGTTATCTAAAGTTTCCCCAGAGACAGAGACCCTAAATAGCCAGAAAAGAGGGTTTGGCTACCTAGGAGAGAGGATAGGCTAGCAACACCTAGAGGAGCCTATCAGAAGGAGTCTTTGACGTCACCTGGTGGCACTGGCCACTCAGAGAAGTCCAGTGTGCCAGCAGCACCTCTGTTTCCAAGATGGCAGAGGTCTGGAGCACACTGGAGGAGCTCTGGACACCTCCCAGGGGAGGTGCAGGTCAGGGGAGTGGTCACTCCACTTTCCTTTGTCCAGTTTCGTGCCAGAGCAGGGCTAAGGGGTCCCTGAACCGGTGTAGACTGGCTTATGCAGAAATGGGCACCAAATGTGCCCATGAAAGCATTTCCAGAGGCTGGGGGAGGCTACTCCTCCCCTGCCTTCACACCATTTTCCAAAGGGAGAGGGTGTAACACCCTCTCTCAGAGGAAGTCCTTTGTTCTGCCATCCTGGGCCAGGCCTGGCTGGACCCCAGGAGGGCAGAAGCCTGTCTGAGGGGTTGGCAGCAGCAGCAGCTGCAGTGAAACCCCAGGAAAGGCAGTTTGGCAGTACCAGGGTCTGTGCTACAGACCACTGGGATCATGGGATTGTGCCAACTATGCCAGGATGGCATACACGGGGCAATTCCATGATCATAGACATGTTACATGGCCATATTCGGAGTTACCATTGTGAAGCTACATATAGGTAGTGACCTATATGTAGTGCACGCGTGTAATGGTGTCCCCGCACCCACAAAGTCCGGGGAATTGGCCCTGAACAATGTGGGGGCACCTTGGCTAGTGCCAGGGTGCCCTCACACTATGTAACTTTGCACCTAACCTTTACCAGGTAAAGGTTAGACATATAGGTGACTTATAAGTTACTAAAGTGCAGTGTAAAATGGCTGTGAAATAACGTGGACATTATTTCACTCAGGCTGCAGTGGCAGGCCTGTGTAAGAATTGTCAGAGCTCCCTATGGGTGGCAAAAGAAATGCTGCAGCCCATAGGGATCTCCTGGAACCCCAATACCCTGGGTACCTCAGTACCATATACTAGGGAATTATAAGGGTGTTCCAGTAAGCCAATGTAAATTGGTAAAATTGGTCACTAGCCTGTTAGTGACAATTTGAAAGAAATGAGAGAGCATAACCACTGAGGTTCTGGTTAGCAGAGCCTCAGTGAGACAGTTAGGCACCACACAGGGAACACATACATATAGGCCACAAACTTATGAGCACTGGGGTCCTGACTAACAGGGTCCCAGTGACACATAAACATACTGAAAACATAGGGTTTTCACTATGAGCACTGGGCCCTGGCTAGCAGGATCCCAGTGTGACAGTGAAAACACCCTGACATACACTCAAAAACAGGCCAAAAGTGGGGGTAACAAGGCTAGAAAGAGGCTACTTTCTCACACAACCCCCCCCCCCCCCCCCCCAAACGAAGGACAATAAGGCTAACCTTGGCCAGTTGAGACTTTATTGTCTAAGTGGTGATAAGTAGAGAGTAGCTCTGCAATAGACTGGTTACTCCCTTTATCATCCACTATATGGTTACTTCCCTTTGGGGATGTAAACCACCCTGTTTGAAGTTTTTTAGCTAAGCAACAATGTGAAGATGTATTTTCAGAGTTTCTATCAGTAAGTTTTAGTTTAGAGCAGTGGGAATTGTCCACTGAACCTATTTGTAATGATGGAAATGCCAGACAGGGATGCTGTCTCAATAAAACCATAGCTGGGCAAAAACTTTGTCCATATGGCTGGAAGAGAGAACAGGGATGCTGTTTCTCTTGAGTTGGAGCAGGGCAGGGATGCTGTCCCCTGAGCTCCACACTAGGGCAGGGATGCTGTCCTAAGTGTTGTGAGGCAGTGCAGGTTTTCTGCACTAAAGTTTCTCTGGGAGGGTTGGAGGGATGCTCCATGTTAACTAAAATGGTGCTCTTTTTCTCACCAATGTTAGTTATCCCACAGAGAGGTACTTCTACCTCAGGGAGTACAGTTTTGCCAACTGATGATTCCCTTGGAACAGGTGCCACCCCAGGAGAGGTTTCTCCCACCACAGGAATGGTATCCTGAATGGTAGGGTGGTTAGGGGATACTGTGATACCCTTTTTACCTGTTGATGGAGAGGGATCCTGAGTTTTCAGGCCTTCTCTCCTTTGCTTTTTCATTTCAGTAGAAATGAGAGGGAACAATTCCTCTGGGATGTCCAGCATGGCTGCATGGGCATAAAACTCTACATCAGCCCAACCTGAGGCCTCTAGGTCATTACCTAAGAGACAGTCTACAGGTAAGCTAGGTGATACCACCACCTGCTTAGGGCCAGTAACTCCACCCCAACTAAACTGAATTATAGCTAAGGGAAGAAACTTAGTGGAGTTATGGACATCAATAATCTTATACTGTTGTCCAATGATGTGTTGATCAGGGTGCACTAGGTTTTCAGTCACCAAAGTGATACTGGCACCTGTGTCCCTGTAGGCCAAGGCCTCAACACCATTTATTGAAACTGTCTGCCTGTACTTTTCCATTGTAAGGGGACAAGCAGCCAGTGTGGCAAGGCCAATGCCACTAGGTGTGACAGAAACTGTCTTGGGACTGACTACCCCAGTTTCTACTATGGACCCATAAGTGAACCCAACTACACCCTTAACTTGACTGTTGCCAGCAGTCCCACCACTAGTACCACTACTGCTAGGGGCACTAGAGCTTGATGTATTAGTGGTGGTAGGCTCAGGGGGTTTACCTGGACAGGACATATCCCCTGGCCTATGGCCTCTGTTTTTACACACAAAGCACCAAGGCTTTTTAAATTGTGTAGGTTGAGAAGAAGAGGAAGAATTTGTTTTATCCCCACCCCCTGAAGAGTGTTTAAGATTTGAAGTGGGATTTTTGGTTTTACCCTTATGCCCATGCTTATCTTGAGATTTTTCACCATCTTTCTTCTTATTGTTCTCTTTGTCACCCACTGTATGAACTTTTCTGTTCACCCTTGTTCTGACCCATTTGTCTGCCTTCTTTCCCAATTCTTGGGGAGAGGTCAGATCAGAGTCCACCAAGTACTGGTGCAACAAATCAGACACACAATTATTAAGAATATGCTCTCTCAGGATCAAGTTATACAGGCTGTCATAATCAGTAACTTTACTGCCATGTAACCACCCCTCCAAGGCCTTCCCTGAATGGTCAATGAAATCAACCCAGTCTTGTGAAGACTCCTTTTTGGTCTCTCTGAACTTTATCCTGTATTGTTCAGTGGTTAAGCCATAACCATCCAGGAGTGCATTCTTAAGAACTTTGTAATCATTGGCTTCATTTTCTTTCACAGTAAGGAGCCTATCCCTACCTTTTCCACTAAATGATAGCCATAGGATAGCAGCCCACTGCCTTTGAGGGACATCTTGTACAGCACAGGCCCTCTCAATTGCAGCAAACCACTTGTTAATGTCATCCCCCTCCTTATAAGGGGGAACTATCTTGTGCAGATTCCTGGAATCATGCTCTTTTGCAGGATGACTATGGGGAATACTGCTGCTGCCACCATGGGTTTCTAAACCCAGTTTCTGTCTCTCCTTCTCTACTTCTAAGGTCTGTCTATCCAAATCCAGCTGTTGCTTCTTGAGCTTCAGTCTGGTTTGTTCCACTCAATCTATTGAGCTCCCTTTCTAACAATCTGTCATCAGGGTGGGTGGGAGGGACATTCCTAGACACAGAAGTATGATGAGAATGAACAGAAGGAGACCTGTCCCTTACAGAGGGCACCCTAACAGCTTGGCTGACAGTGTAATGTGAGAGCACACCATCTGTATGATGTGACTCCACCTCAGTACCAACTATGCTAGACTGTCTAGTAATGGGCAGGCTAAGAAGTTTCTTTCCTGAACCTTTTCCTGGGGGAGTCCCTGGATCAGATTGGGAACCATTAGCTACTTTTTCAACAGATGGGGCACTTTTAGCCTTATCTTGTTCTCTAAGCATGTTAAGTAACAATTCCAAGGAAGGATTCTTCCCTACACTCAAACCTGTCTCTATGCAGAGACTCCTTGCTCCTTTCCAGCTGAGGTGATCATATGCAATTTTGGACAGATCAACATTTTGGCCTGTGCTAGACATTTTTAGAGAGAGTTAAAGTGATAGAAAAAGAGAAAAAAAGTTTGTCAGAGCTTTTAGAAAGACAGAGAAAAAAACTTTAAAAACTTTTTAGAACTTTTTTGAAAGTTTAGAAGTACTTTTCAGCACTTAGAAAAGAGTGAAAAGAGGAAATGCAAAAATTGTTAGCTCTGTGTACACACACTGAACTTGTTTTGTATATTTTTCTCTTATGAAAAGTACAATGACAAGAGTGGTAAGTAGTCTCAAAGCACTTATCCCACCGCTGCACAACCAATGTAGGAGGCTGGACTGGCTTGTAGTGAGTACCAAGGGGTACTTGCACCTTGCACCAGGCCCAGTTATCCCTTATTAGTGTATAGGGTGTCTAGCAGGATAGGCTGATAGATAATGGTAGCTTAGCAGAGCAGCTTAGGCTGAACTAGGAGACGAGTGAAGCTCCTACAGTACCACTTAGTGTCATATGCACAATATCATAAGAAAACACAATACACAGTTATACTAAAAATAAAGGTATTTTATTTTTATGACAATATGCCAAAGTATCTCAGAGTGTACCCTCAGTGAAAGGATAGGAAATATACACAAGATATATGTACACAATACCAAAAATATGCAGTATAGTCTTAGAAAACAGTGCAAACAATGTATAGTTGCAATAGGATGCAATGGGGACACATAGGGATAGGGGCAACACAAACCATATACTCCAAAAGTGGAATGCGAACCACGAATGGACCCCAAACCTATGTGACCTTGTAGAGGGTCGCTGGGACTATTAGAAAATAGTGAGGGTTAGAAAAATAGCCCACCCCAAGACCCTGAAAAGTGAGTACAAAGTGCACTAAAGTTACCCAAAGGACATAGAAGTCGTGAAAGGGGAATTCTGCAGGAAAGACACAAACCAGCAATGCAACAACGATGGATTTCCAGTCGAGGGTACCTGTGGAACAAGGGGACCAAGTCCAAAAGTCACAAGCAAGTCGGAGATGGGCAGATGCCCAGGAAATGCCAGCTGTGGGTGCAAAGAAGCTTCTACTGGACAGAAGAAGCTTAGGTTTCTGCAGGAACGACAAGGGCTAGAGACTTCCCCTTTGGAGGACGGATCCCTCACGCTGGGAGAGTCGTGCAGAAGTGGTTTCCCACCGAAAGACCGCCAACAAGCCTTGCTAGCTGCAAATCGTGCGGTAAGCGTTTTTGGATGCTGCTGTGGCCCAGGAGGGACCAGGATGTCGCAAATTGCGTCAGGAGACAGAGGGGACGTCGAGCAAGACAAGGAGCCCTCTCAGCAGCAGGTAGCTCCCGGAGAAGTGCCAGAAACAGGCACTACGAGGATGCGTGAAACGATGCTCACCCGAAGTCGCACAAAGGAGTCCCACGTCGCCGGAGAACAACTTAGGAGGTCGTGCAATGCAGGTTAGAGTGCCGTGGACCCAGGCTGGACTGTGCACAAAGGATTTCCGCCGGAAGTGCACGGAGGCCGGAGTAGCTGCAAAAGTCGCGCTTCCAAGCAATGCAGTCTGGCGTGGGGAGGCAAGGACTTACCTCCACCAAACTTGGACTGAAGAGTCACTGGACTGTGGGAGTCCCTTGGACAGAGTCGCTGGATTCAAGGGACCTCGCTCGTCGTGCTGAGAGGAGACCCAAGGTACCGGTGATGCAGTTCTTTGGTGCCTGCGGTTGCAGGGGGAAGATTCCGTCGACCCACGGGAGATTTCTTCGGAGCTTCTAGTGCAGAGAGGAGGCAGACTACGCCCACAGCATGCACCACCAGGAAAACAGTCGAGAAGGCGGCAGGATCAGCGTTACAGAGTTGCAGTAGTCGTCTTTGCTACTATGTTGCAGTTTTGCAGGCTTCCAGCGCGGTCAGCAGTCGATTCCTTGGCAGAAGGTGAAGAGAGAGATGCAGAGGAACTCGGATGAGCTCTTGCATTCGTTATCTAAAGTTTCCCCAGAGACAGAGACCCTAAATAGCCAGAAAAGAGGGTTTGGCTACCTAGGAGAGAGGATAGGCTAGCAACACCTGAAGGAGCCTATCAGAAGGAGTCTCTGACGTCACCTGTGGCACTGGCCACTCAGAGCAGTCCAGTGTGCCAGCAGCACCTCTGTTTCCAAGATGGCAGAGGTCTGGAGCACACTGGAGGAGCTCTGGACACCTCCCAGGGGAGGTGCAGGTCAGGGGAGTGGTCACTCCCCTTTCCTTTGTCCAGTTTCGCGCCAGAGCAGGGCTAAGGGGTCCCTGAACCAGTGTAGACTGGCTTATGCAGAAATGGGCACCAAATGTGCCCATGAAAGCATTTCAGAGGCTGGGGGAGGCTACTCCTCCCCTGCCTTCACACCATTTTCCAAAGGGAGAGGGTGTAACACCCTCTCTCAGAGGAAGTCCTTTGTTCTGCCATCCTGGGCCAGGCCTGGCTGGACCCCAGGAGGGCAGAAGCCTGTCTGAGGGGTTGGCAGCAGCAGCAGCTGCAGTGAAACCCCAGGAAAGGCAGTTTGGCAGTACCAGGGTCTGTGCTACAGACCACTGGGATCATGGGATTGTGCCAACTATGCCAGGATGGCATACACGGGGCAATTCCATGATCATAGACATGTTACATGGCCATATTCGGAGTTACCATTGTGAAGCTACATATAGGTAGTGACCTATATGTAGTGCACGCGTGTAATGGTGTCCCCGCACCCACAAAGTCCGGGGAATTGGCCCTGAACAATGTGGGGGCACCTTGGCTAGTGCCAGGGTGCCCTCACACTATGTAACTTTGCACCTAACCTTTACCAGGTAAAGGTTAGACATATAGGTGACTTATAAGTTACTAAAGTGCAGTGTAAAATGGCTGTGAAATAACGTGGACATTATTTCACTCAGGCTGCAGTGGCAGGCCTGTGTAAGAATTGTCAGAGCTCCCTATGGGTGGCAAAAGAAATGCTGCAGCCCATAGGGATCTCCTGGAACCCCAATACCCTGGGTACCTCAGTACCATATACTAGGGAATTATAAGGGTGTTCCAGTAAGCCAATGTAAATTGGTAAAATTGGTCACTAGCCTGTTAGTGACAATTTGAAAGAAATGAGAGAGCATAACCACTGAGGTTCTGGTTAGCAGAGCCTCAGTGAGACAGTTAGGCACCACACAGGGAACACATACATATAGGCCACAAACTTATGAGCACTGGGGTCCTGACTAACAGGGTCCCAGTGACACATAAACATACTGAAAACATAGGGTTTTCACTATGAGCACTGGGCCCTGGCTAGCAGGATCCCAGTGTGACAGTGAAAACACCCTGACATACACTCAAAAACAGGCCAAAAGTGGGGGTAACAAGGCTAGAAAGAGGCTACTTTCTCACACAACCCCCCCCCCCCCCCAAACGAAGGACAATAAGGCTAACCTTGGCCAGTTGAGACTTTATTGTCTAAGTGGTGATAAGTAGAGAGTAGCTCTGCAATAGACTGGTTACTCCCTTTATCATCCACTATATGGTTACTTCCCTTTGGGGATGTAAACCACCCTGTTTGAAGTTTTTTAGCTAAGCAACAATGTGAAGATGTATTTTCAGAGTTTCTATCAGTAAGTTTTAGTTTAGAGCAGTGGGAATTGTCCACTGAACCTATTTGTAATGATGGAAATGCCAGACAGGGATGCTGTCTCAATAAAACCATAGCTGGGCAAAAACTTTGTCCATATGGCTGGAAGAGAGAACAGGGATGCTGTTTCTCTTGAGTTGGAGCAGGGCAGGGATGCTGTCCCCTGAGCTCCACACTAGGGCAGGGATGCTGTCCTAAGTGTTGTGAGGCAGTGCAGGTTTTCTGCACTAAAGTTTCTCTGGGAGGGTTGGAGGGATGCTCCATGTTAACTAAAATGGTGCTCTTTTTCTCACCAATGTTAGTTATCCCACAGAGAGGTACTTCTACCTCAGGGAGTACAGTTTTGCCAACTGATGATTCCCTTGGAACAGGTGCCACCCCAGGAGAGGTTTCTCCCACCACAGGAATGGTATCCTGAATGGTAGGGTGGTTAGGGGATACTGTGATACCCTTTTTACCTGTTGATGGAGAGGGATCCTGAGTTTTCAGGCCTTCTCTCCTTTGCTTTTTCATTTCAGTAGAAATGAGAGGGAACAATTCCTCTGGGATGTCCAGCATGGCTGCATGGGCATAAAACTCTACATCAGCCCAACCTGAGGCCTCTAGGTCATTACCTAAGAGACAGTCTACAGGTAAGCTAGGTGATACCACCACCTGCTTAGGGCCAGTAACTCCACCCCAACTAAACTGAATTATAGCTAAGGGAAGAAACTTAGTGGAGTTATGGACATCAATAATCTTATACTGTTGTCCAATGATGTGTTGATCAGGGTGCACTAGGTTTTCAGTCACCAAAGTGATACTGGCACCTGTGTCCCTGTAGGCCAAGGCCTCAACACCATTTATTGAAACTGTCTGCCTGTACTTTTCCATTGTAAGGGGACAAGCAGCCAGTGTGGCAAGGCCAATGCCACTAGGTGTGACAGAAACTGTCTTGGGACTGACTACCCCAGTTTCTACTATGGACCCATAAGTGAACCCAACTACACCCTTAACTTGACTGTTGCCAGCAGTCCCACCACTAGTACCACTACTGCTAGGGGCACTAGAGCTTGATGTATTAGTGGTGGTAGGCTCAGGGGGTTTACCTGGACAGGACATATCCCCTGGCCTATGGCCTCTGTTTTTACACACAAAGCACCAAGGCTTTTTAAATTGTGTAGGTTGAGAAGAAGAGGAAGAATTTGTTTTATCCCCACCCCCTGAAGAGTGTTTAAGATTTGAAGTGGGATTTTTGGTTTTACCCTTATCCCCATGCTTATCTTGAGATTTTTCACCATCTTTCTTCTTATTGTTCTCTTTGTCACCCACTGTATGAACTTTTCTGTTCACCCTTGTTCTGACCCATTTGTCTGCCTTCTTTCCCAATTCTTGGGGAGAGGTCAGATCAGAGTCCACCAAGTACTGGTGCAACAAATCAGACACACAATTATTAAGAATATGCTCTCTCAGGATCAAGTTATACAGGCTGTCATAATCAGTAACTTTACTGCCATGTAACCACCCCTCCAAGGCCTTCCCTGAATGGTCAATGAAATCAACCCAGTCTTGTGAAGACTCCTTTTTGGTCTCTCTGAACTTTATCCTGTATTGTTCAGTGGTTAAGCCATAACCATCCAGGAGTGCATTCTTAAGAACTTTGTAATCATTGGCTTCATTTTCTTTCACAGTAAGGAGCCTATCCCTACCTTTTCCACTAAATGATAGCCATAGGATAGCAGCCCACTGCCTTTGAGGGACATCTTGTACAGCACAGGCCCTCTCAATTGCAGCAAACCACTTGTTAATGTCATCCCCCTCCTTATAAGGGGGAACTATCTTGTGCAGATTCCTGGAATCATGCTCTTTTGCAGGATGACTATGGGGAATACTGCTGCTGCCACCATGGGTTTCTAAACCCAGTTTCTGTCTCTCCTTCTCTACTTCTAAGGTCTGTCTATCCAAATCCAGCTGTTGCTTCTTGAGCTTCAGTCTGGTTTGTTCCACTCAATCTATTGAGCTCCCTTTCTAACAATCTGTCATCAGGGTGGGTGGGAGGGACATTCCTAGACACAGAAGTATGATGAGAATGAACAGAAGGAGACCTGTCCCTTACAGAGGGCACCCTAACAGCTTGGCTGACAGTGTAATGTGAGAGCACACCATCTGTATGATGTGACTCCACCTCAGTACCAACTATGCTAGACTGTCTAGTAATGGGCAGGCTAAGAAGTTTCTTTCCTGAACCTTTTCCTGGGGGAGTCCCTGGATCAGATTGGGAACCATTAGCTACTTTTTCAACAGATGGGGCACTTTTAGCCTTATCTTGTTCTCTAAGCATGTTAAGTAACAATTCCAAGGAAGGATTCTTCCCTACACTCAAACCTGTCTCTATGCAGAGACTCCTTGCTCCTTTCCAGCTGAGGTGATCATATGCAATTTTGGACAGATCAACATTTTGGCCTGTGCTAGACATTTTTAGAGAGAGTTAAAGTGATAGAAAAAGAGAAAAAAAGTTTGTCAGAGCTTTTAGAAAGACAGAGAAAAAAACTTTAAAAACTTTTTAGAACTTTTTTGAAAGTTTAGAAGTACTTTTCAGCACTTAGAAAAGAGTGAAAAGAGGAAATGCAAAAATTGTTAGCTCTGTGTACACACACTGAACTTGTTTTGTATATTTTTCTCTTATGAAAAGTACAATGACAAGAGTGGTAAGTAGTCTCAAAGCACTTATCCCACCGCTGCACAACCAATGTAGGAGGCTGGACTGGCTTGTAGTGAGTACCAAGGGGTACTTGCACCTTGCACCAGGCCCAGTTATCCCTTATTAGTGTATAGGGTGTCTAGCAGGATAGGCTGATAGATAATGGTAGCTTAGCAGAGCAGCTTAGGCTGAACTAGGAGACGAGTGAAGCTCCTACAGTACCACTTAGTGTCATATGCACAATATCATAAGAAAACACAATACACAGTTATACTAAAAATAAAGGTATTTTATTTTTATGACAATATGCCAAAGTATCTCAGAGTGTACCCTCAGTGAAAGGATAGGAAATATACACAAGATATATGTACACAATACCAAAAATATGCAGTATAGTCTTAGAAAACAGTGCAAACAATGTATAGTTGCAATAGGATGCAATGGGGACACATAGGGATAGGGGCAACACAAACCATATACTCCAAAAGTGGAATGCGAACCACGAATGGACCCCAAACCTATGTGACCTTGTAGAGGGTCGCTGGGACTATTAGAAAATAGTGAGGGTTAGAAAAATAGCCCACCCCAAGACCCTGAAAAGTGAGTACAAAGTGCACTAAAGTTACCCAAAGGACATAGAAGTCGTGAAAGGGGAATTCTGCAGGAAAGACACAAACCAGCAATGCAACAACGATGGATTTCCAGTCGAGGGTACCTGTGGAACAAGGGGACCAAGTCCAAAAGTCACAAGCAAGTCGGAGATGGGCAGATGCCCAGGAAATGCCAGCTGTGGGTGCAAAGAAGCTTCTACTGGACAGAAGAAGCTTAGGTTTCTGCAGGAACGACAAGGGCTAGAGACTTCCCCTTTGGAGGACGGATCCCTCACGCTGGGAGAGTCGTGCAGAAGTGGTTTCCCACCGAAAGACCGCCAACAAGCCTTGCTAGCTGCAAATCGTGCGGTAAGCGTTTTTGGATGCTGCTGTGGCCCAGGAGGGACCAGGATGTCGCAAATTGCGTCAGGAGACAGAGGGGACGTCGAGCAAGACAAGGAGCCCTCTCAGCAGCAGGTAGCTCCCGGAGAAGTGCCAGAAACAGGCACTACGAGGATGCGTGAAACGATGCTCACCCGAAGTCGCACAAAGGAGTCCCACGTCGCCGGAGAACAACTTAGGAGGTCGTGCAATGCAGGTTAGAGTGCCGTGGACCCAGGCTGGACTGTGCACAAAGGATTTCCGCCGGAAGTGCACGGAGGCCGGAGTAGCTGCAAAAGTCGCGCTTCCAAGCAATGCAGTCTGGCGTGGGGAGGCAAGGACTTACCTCCACCAAACTTGGACTGAAGAGTCACTGGACTGTGGGAGTCCCTTGGACAGAGTCGCTGGATTCAAGGGACCTCGCTCGTCGTGCTGAGAGGAGACCCAAGGTACCGGTGATGCAGTTCTTTGGTGCCTGCGGTTGCAGGGGGAAGATTCCGTCGACCCACGGGAGATTTCTTCGGAGCTTCTAGTGCAGAGAGGAGGCAGACTACGCCCACAGCATGCACCACCAGGAAAACAGTCGAGAAGGCGGCAGGATCAGCGTTACAGAGTTGCAGTAGTCGTCTTTGCTACTATGTTGCAGTTTTGCAGGCTTCCAGCGCGGTCAGCAGTCGATGCCTTGGCAGAAGGTGAAGAGAGAGATGCAGAGGAACTCGGATGAGCTCTTGCATTCGTTATCTAAAGTTTCCCCAGAGACAGAGACCCTAAATAGCCAGAAAAGAGGGTTTGGCTACCTAGGAGAGAGGATAGGCTAGCAACACCTGAAGGAGCCTATCAGAAGGAGTCTCTGACGTCACCTGTGGCACTGGCCACTCAGAGCAGTCCAGTGTGCCAGCAGCACCTCTGTTTCCAAGATGGCAGAGGTCTGGAGCACACTGGAGGAGCTCTGGACACCTCCCAGGGGAGGTGCAGGTCAGGGGAGTGGTCACTCCCCTTTCCTTTGTCCAGTTTCGCGCCAGAGCAGGGCTAAGGGGTCCCTGAACCAGTGTAGACTGGCTTATGCAGAAATGGGCACCAAATGTGCCCATGAAAGCATTTCAGAGGCTGGGGGAGGCTACTCCTCCCCTGCCTTCACACCATTTTCCAAAGGGAGAGGGTGTAACACCCTCTCTCAGAGGAAGTCCTTTGTTCTGCCATCCTGGGCCAGGCCTGGCTGGACCCCAGGAGGGCAGAAGCCTGTCTGAGGGGTTGGCAGCAGCAGCAGCTGCAGTGAAACCCCAGGAAAGGCAGTTTGGCAGTACCAGGGTCTGTGCTACAGACCACTGGGATCATGGGATTGTGCCAACTATGCCAGGATGGCATAGAGGGGGCAATTCCATGATCATAGACATGTTACATGGCCATATTCGGAGTTACCATTGTGAAGCTACATATAGGTAGTGACCTATATGTAGTGCACGCGTGTAATGGTGTCCCCGCACTCACAAAGTCCGGGGAATTTTCCCTGAACAATGTGGGGGCACCTTGGCTAGTGCCAGGGTGCCCTCACACTAAGTAACTTTGCACCTAACCTTTACCAGGTAAAGGTTAGACATATAGGTGACTTATAAGTTACTTAAGTGCAGTGGTAAATGGCTGTGAAATAACGTGGACGTTATTTCACTCAGGCTGCAGTGGCAGGCCTGTGTAAGAATTGTCAGAGCTCCCTATGGGTGGCAAAAGAAATGCTGCAGCCCATAGGGATCTCCTGGAACCCCAATACCCTTGGTACCTCAGTACCATATACTAGGGAATTATAAGGGTGTTCCAGTAAGCCAATGTAAATTGGTACAATTGGTCACTAGCCTGTTAGTGACAATTTGAAAGAAGTGAGAGAGCATAACCACTGAGGTTCTGGTTAGCAGAGCCTCAGTGAGACAGTTAGGCACCACACAGGGAACACATACATATAGGCCACAAACTTATGAGCACTGGGGTCCTGACTAGCAGGGTCCCAGTGACACATAACAAACATACTGAAAACATAGGGTTTTCACTATGAGCACTGGGCCCTGGCTAGCAGGATCCCAGTGAGACAGTGAAAACACCCTGACATATACTCACAAACAGGCCAAAAGTGGGGGTAACAAGGCTAGAAAGAGGCTACTTTCTCACAACAGCTAAATCCTCTATGTTCTATGATTGATGACATATTCTATCCCATTATTCATATTCTCAGAGCAACATTTGCAATAAAATGATTGATGAGAGAACTGCGCAGGGCAAAGGTGCAAGTTATAGTTACTTTAGGGATCGAGTTATAGTTACTTGAAAGAACTCTAAGTATAACAGCTAAAAACATAAATATCACTGAAAAAAACACAGGTTAAAGGGGCGTTATAGTTAGGTTCTGAATTTATTCATACAAAATCACGAAATTCAGCTGTTAAAGTGTCATTGCTGCAGCAAGCATGGACCTGCTTTGATAGCAGCTCCCTGCTGGCTGAAGCAATGATGGAAGGGGAGATGATCTGCTCTACAGGTCCCGCTGTCAAACCTGTGAAGTGTTTGCTGTGGCTTCGCTGCAGAGCTGCAGCCAAGCCACAGCAAACAGCTATGTCCTGGGGGTTGGCACCCCGGACTATACCAGGAGCCGGCCCTGGGTGTGGCGGTCCCCAGGGCCATCTGAGGCTCCATGAGGGGATCCCCAGGGCAGTGGAAGGGCTTTGTGCCCCCCCCCCCAAAATCAATTCTACTTCGCCCTGGAAAGTTGGTGGTACTCGGGGCAGTGTGGTCATGCATCTACTCACGCATATTTAATAAAGTTCTGGGGAGGTGGTGGTCTCCGGGGTTGGGCGGTGGCGGGGTATCTCTACCTTGGCCCCTTTTATTTTATTTTTACTTTTTATCTGGGACTCTGCTTGGCTGCCAGCACTACCTTGTTTGAAGTGTTGGCAGCCAATCAGAGCTGTGCATTTCCCTGCACAAGTTCGCCTTTGTTGGCTAATACTTTGTGGCCAGAGATATACAAATTAGAATTTTCCTAAATGTCTCAAGAACTATTGAATGGATTTACGGCAATTAACAAAAAGCACAATCTGCATACCGACAGTTAGCTTTCTGCCAAATTTGGTGTAATTTTGTCCAGCAGTTCGGGCTTTAGACGTGTTGACAGGCCCTATGGGGCGTTTTCCTCGGCTCAGCTTGACGGATCACCCCAAAACTTTCCATCTGCACCAAGAATCACTGGGCCACTTTTTGGGGAAATTTCAGGTGGATTTGTCAAACGGTGCCAGTAATATAGGAATGTCAAAAAACGCTTTTTCTACGACGCACGGTCCTAACTATAACTACCTACCGCCACTGGGTAAAATATTGAAAATGTCACTTACCCAGTGTACATCTGTTCGTGGCATTAGTCGCTGCAGATTCACATGTTGTGCATAGCCCGCCATCTGGTGTTGGGTCGGAGTGTTACAAGTTGTTTTTCTTCGAAGAAGTCTTTCGAGTCACGAGACCGAGGGACTCCTCCTCTTTTGCTTCCATTGCGCATGGGCGTCGACTCCATCTTCGATTGTTTTCCCCGCAGAGGGTGAGGTAGGAGTTGTGTGTGTTAGTAATAGTGCCCATGCAATGGAGTGAATAAGTATGTACAAAATGAAGGTTAAAGTAATATATTTACAAATGTACAAATGTTCAAGATCTACTTCTAAACGGCTACAGGCTGCCGTGGAGGCGGGTGGGCGCATGTGAATCTGCAGCAACTAATGCCACGAACAGATGTACACTGGGTAAGTGACATTTTCCGTTCGGTGGCATGTGTAGCTGCAGATACACATGCTGTGCATAGACTAGTAAGCAGTTATCTCCCCAAAAGCGGTGGCTCAGCCTGTAGGAGTGGAAGTAGTCTGAAATAAAGTTCTTAGTACGGCTTGACCTACAGTGGCTTGTTGTGCGGATAGCACGTCTACACAGTAGTGCTTAGTAAATGTGTGAGGCGTAGACCATGTGGCTGCCTTACATATCTCGTGCATTGGAATATTCCCTAGGAAGGCCATGCTAGCGCCTTTCTTTCTGGTTGAGTGTGCCCTTGGTGTAATGGGCAGCTCCCTTTTTGCTTTAAGGTAGCAGATTTGGATGCACTTAACTATCCATCTGGCTATACCCTGTTTTGATATTGGGTTTCCTGTATGAGGTTTTTGAAATGCAATAAACAGTTGTTTTGTTTTTCTGATTTCTTTTGTTCTGTCAATGTAGTACATTAGTGCTCTTCTGATGTCTAATGTATGTAGTGCCCTTTCAGCTACCGAGTCTGGCTGTGGGAAGAACACTGGTAGTTCTACCGTTTGATTTAAGTGGAACGGTGAAATAACCTTTGGTAGAAATTTAGGATTGGTTCTTAGGACTACCTTATTTTTGTGTATTTGGATAAAAGGTTCTTGTATTGTAAACGCCTGAATTTCACTTACTCTTCTTAGAGATGTGATGGCAATGAGAAATGCAACTTTCCAGGTTTAGAATTGTATTTCGCAGGAATGCATGGGTTCAAAAGGTGGCCCCATGAGTCTTGTTAAGACGATGTTGAGGTTCCATGAAGGAACAGGTGGTGTCCTTGGTGATATAATTCTTTTCAGGCCTTCCATAAACGCTTTAATGACAGGTATCCTAAATAGTGAAGTTGAATGGGTAATCTGCAGGTATGCAGATATTGCTGCGAGGTGTATCTTAATGGAAGAGAAGGCCAGATTCGATTTTTGTAAGTGTAGTAAGTAACCCACTACATCCTTTGGAGATGCGTGTAATGGTTGAACTTGATTATTATGGCAGTAGCAAACAAACCTTTTCCATTTGCTTGCATAGCAGTGTCTAGTGGATGGTCTTCTAGCTTGCTTTATGACTTCCATACATTCTTGTGTGAGGTTTAAATGTCCGAATTCTAGGATTTCAGGAGCCAGATTGCTAGATTCAGCGATGCTGGGTTTGGATGCCTGATCTGTTGTTTGTGTTGTGTTAACAGATCTGGCCTGTTGGGTAACTTGACGTGGGGTACTACTGACAGGTCTAGTAGTGTTGTGTACCAGGATTGTCTTGCCCATGTTGGTGCTATTAGTATGAGTTTGAGTTTGTTTTGACTCAATTTGTTTACTAGATATGGAAGGAGAGGGAGAGGGGGAAAAGCGTATGCAAATATCCCTGACCAGTTCATCCATAGGGCATTGCCTTGAGACTGCCTGCGTGGGTACCTGGATGCGAAGTTTTGGCATTTTGCGTTCTCCTTTGTTGCAAATAAGTCTATTTGAGGTGTTCACCAAATTTTGAAGTAAGTGTTTAGAATTTGGGGGTGAATTTCCCATTCGTGGACCTGTTGGTGATCTCGAGAGAGATTGTCTGCAAGTTGATTCTGGATCCCTGGAATAAACTGTGCTATTAGGCGAATGTGGTTGTGAATTGCCCATTGCCATATTCTTTGTGCCAGGAGGCACAGCTGTGTCGAGTGTGTCCCCCCCTGTTTGTTTAGATAATACATTGTTGTCATGTTGTCTGTTTTGACAAGAATGTACTTGTGGGTTATGATGGGTTGGAATGCTTTTAACGCTAGGAAAACTGCTAGCAGTTCGAGGTGATTTATATGCAGCTTTGTTTGATGTACGTCCCATTGTCCTTGGATGCTGTGTTGATTGAGGTGTGCTCCCCACCCTATCATGGAAGCATCTGTTGTTATTACGTATTGTGGCACTGGGTCTTGGAAAGGCCGCCCCTTGTTTAAATTTATACTATTCCACCATAGAAGCGAGATGTATGTTTGGCGGTCTATCAACACCAGATCTAGAAGGTGACCCTGTGCTTGTGACCATTGTGATGCTAGGCACTGTTGTAAGGGCCTCATGTGCAGTCTTGCGTTCGGGACAATGGCTATGCATGAGGACATCATGCCTAGGAGTTGTAATACCATCTTTGCTTGTATTTTTTGTGTTGGATACATAGTTTGTATAACTTTTAGGAAATTTTGAACCCTTTGTGGACTTGGAGTGGCTATTCCCCTTGTTGTGTCTATTGTCGCTCCTAGGTATTGCTGTACTTTGCACGGTAGAATGTGTGATTTTGCATAGTTGACGGAGAAACCGAGTTTGTAGAGGGTTTGTATGACATGATCTGTGTGGTGTGAACACTTTGTCAGTGAGTTGGTCTTGATTAGCCAATCGTCTAGATACGGGAATAAGTGTATTTGCTGCCTTCTGATGTGTGCAGCCACTACTGCTAGGCATTTTGTAAAGACTCTTGGTGCGGTTGTTATACCGAACGGCAATACTTTGAATTGGTAATGTATTCCTTTGAATACGAACCTTAGGTATTTCCTGTGCGAGGGATGTATCAGTATGTGGAAATACGCGTCTTTGAGATCTAAGGTTGTCATGTAGTGTTGTTGCTTTAGCAATGGTAACACTTCTTGTAGCGTGACCATGTGAAAGTGTTCTGATTTGATGTAGGTGTTTAGTGTTCTGAGATCTATGATTGGTCTCAGTGTTTTGTCCTTTTTTGGTATTAGAAAGTACAGTGAGTAAACTCCTGTGTTTATTTGTGTACATGGTACCAGTTCTATTGCGTTGTTTTGCAGTAATGCTTGAACTTCTATTTCCAGAAGGTCTGAATGCTGTTTTGATATATTCTGTGTTTTTGGTGGTATATTTGGAGGGATTTGGAGAAATTCTATGCAATAACCATGTTGGATAATTGCTAAGACCCAAGTGTCTGTTGTTATTTCCTCCCAAGATTGGTAATACTGACTTATTCTTCCCCCCACTGGTGTTGTGTGGAGGGGATGAGTGGCCTGTGAGTCACTGTTTGGTTGCAGGTGTTTTTGGGCTTTGAAATTTTCCCCTGTTTCTAGGGAATTGTCCTCCTCTGTACTGGCCCCGAAAGCCTCCCCTTTGGTACTGTCCCTGGTAGGTAGACGGTGTTGAATGTGAGGTACTGGCTTGTGTGGCCTGACCCCGAAACCCCCCTCTGAAGGTTGTTTTGCGGAAGGTGCCGAAAGTGCCTCTGCCCTGCGGGGAATAGAGTGCGCCCATGGCCTTGGCTGTGTCAGTGTCCTTTTTTAGCTTCTCAATTGCCGTGTCCACTTCAGGTCCGAACAGTTGTTGCTCATTGAATGGCATATTGAGCACCGCTTGCTGTATCTCCGGTTTAAAGCCAGATGTGCGCAACCATGCGTGCCTTCTTATGGTTACTGCTGTGTTAATTGTTCTTGCAGCTGTGTCCGCTGCATCCATAGAGGAGCGTATTTGGTTATTGGAGATGTTTTGTCCCTCCTCAACCACTTGTTTCGCCCTTTTTTGTAAATCTTTGGGTAGATGCTCGATGAGGTGCTGCATCTCGTCCCAATGGGCTCTGTCATATTGCGCTAGGAGCGCTTGAGAGTTAGCGATGCGCCACTGGTTTGCAGCTTGTACTGCGACCCTTTTTCCGGCTGCGTCGAACTTGCGGCTTTCTTTATCCGGAGGTGGTGCATCGCCTGATGTGTGAGAGTTGGCTCTCTTGCGAGCTGCCCCTACTACAACTGAATCTGGTGGCAGTTGTGAGGTGATGAAAGCAGGGTCCGTGGGCGGTGCTTTATATTTTTTTTCCACCCTTGGTGTTATTGCTCTACTCTTGACAGGCTCTTTGAAGATTTGCTTTTCGTGCCTTAGCATTCCTGGGAGCATAGGCAGGCTCTGGTAGGTGCTATGGGTGGAGGAGAGGGTGTTGAAAAGGAAGTCATCCTCGACAGGTTCCGAGTGTAGCGACACGTTATGGAACTCTGCTGCCCTAGCTACCACCTGTGTATATGCTGTGCTGTCCTCTGGTGGTGAGGGCTTGGTAGGATACGCCTCCGGACTGTTGTCTGACACTGGGGCGTCGTATAGGTCCCAAGCGTCCTGGTCATCTTGGCTCATGGTGGTGTGAGCCGGTGAGTGTGACGGAGTCTGTGCCGGTGATATGTGAGTTACAGGTGGAGGAGAGGGTGGTGGAGTTACCTTCTTCACCACTTTTGTTTGTGGTGCTTGTTCCTGTGTTTGGAACTCAAGTCTCCTTTTTCTCCTAATAGGGGGAAGGGTGCTGATCTTCCCTGTTCCACTCTGTATGAAGATCCGCTTTTGAGTGTGGTCTATTTCAGTGGTCTGTAACTCTTCCTCAAATCTATGTTTGCGCATTTGAGAGGACAGTGATTGCTCCTCTGAATATGAGCTGGTAGTTGGCTTGGTTGCCGGTCGTTTCGGCACCGAAACTATGTCCTTACTCGTTTTCGGCTCCGAGGCGACTTTTCTCTTTTTTGGAGTCGAAATTTCTCGGCGTCGATCTTCCTCGGTGCCGCTGTCTCTGCGTCGAGCAGCTTCGGCTCCGCTGTCTCGGCGTCGATCTTTTTCGGCAGCACTTTCTCGGTCCCGAGATTGCTGCGTGCCTGTGTCTCGACCCGAGTCGGACGACCTCGGCACTAGTTCGGCCTTTTTCGGTGCCAATGGGCGGTCACCGACTTTATGGGTTGAGCCATGGCCTGTTGGCAGTGGCGTCCCCTGGGCCTTGTCTGTTTTCTTGTGTGCTGGCTTCGACGTCTTACTCACTGTTTCTTGGACATCGAATTCCTCCGAGTCCGATTCATGGATAGAGAAGGCTTCCTCTTCTTCTCCTTGTTCCTCGAACTCTCGGTGTCCTGTCGGCGTGGACGCCATCTGTAATCTTCTGGCTCGCCGGACACGGAGCGTTTTTCGGGATCGAAACGCACGACAGGCCTCACAAGTTTCTTCCTTGTGCTCGGGCGACAGGCACAGGTTACAGACCAAATGTTGGTCTGTATATGGGTATTTGTTGTGGCATTTAGGACAGAATCGGAACGGGGTCCGTTCCATCAGCCTCGATGTTACACGCGGTCGGGCCGACCAGGCCCCGACAAAGGATCGAAATTACCCCGAAGGGCTACCGGAGCTCTTCACGATTCGATGTCGATTCTATCTAACCCGATCCCGAACGCAACAATACCGACGTAATTTTCCGAAGTTTTAACTATCTTTCCGTTCCGAAACCCGGAGCGAAAAGGAACACGTCCGAACCCGATGGCGGAAAGAAAACAATCGAAGATGGAGTCGACGCCCATGCGCAATGGAAGCAAAAGAGGAGGAGTCCCTCGGTCTCGTGACTCGAAAGACTTCTTCGAAGAAAAACAACTTGTAACACTCCGACCCAACACCAGATGGCGGGCTATGCACAACATGTGTATCTGCAGCTACACATGCCATCGAACACATAGTAACTGCAGCAGCCATAGGCGTCCGGGGAGGAGGGACGGTGCATGTAAATCTACAGCACTACATGCCACACAGGTGCTTATGGGGTACGTAACATAGCGCGTGTGGCTGTAGATACAGATGCTCTGCATAGACCGTAAAGCAGTCCAACCTATAATGTGGTGGCAAGCCTGTGGGGAGTTGCGTTATTCTGGAAAGGAGTATGCAGCACTGCCTGACCTACACTGCGTGACCTACACTGCCTTGTTGGCGTGCTAAAACATCCACACAGTAGTGTTTTGTGAAGGTGTGTGGTGCAGCCCATGTTGCTGCCTTACGCATGCCCGCTATTGGGATTTTTCCAAGAAAGGCCATAGTGGCTCCTCTTTATGGGTGGAGTGTGCTCTGGGAGAAACAGATAAAGGTATTTTGGCTTTAATGTAGCAAGTTGGAATATATTTGACAATCCATCTGGCTGTGCCTGATTAGGATATTGGGTTGCGTTTGTGAGGTGGAGAAAAGGCTACAAAGAGTTGTTTAGTCTTTCTGAAAGTCTTAGTTCTATCAATGTAGAACGTAAGGGCTCTTTTGACATCTACGGTATGTAGAGCTCTTGCCGCAACAGAGTCTGGTTGCGGGGAACAAAACTAGGAGCTCAATAGACTGATGGAGTTGAAAATGGAAACTACTTTGGGTAGGAGTTTAGGGTTGGTACGAAGAAACAACTTTGTCTATGTATTTGGAAGAAAGGTTCTTCTACGGTTAAAGCCTGGAGCTCACTAACAAGCTGGATTGAGGTAATGACGACTAAGAATGACAACTTCCACGATAGAAATTGAAGCGGGCATGAGAGTAAAGGCTCAAATGGGGGACCCATGAGTCTACTCAGTACAACATTAAGGTTCCAGGAGGGGGCTGGGGGAAGCCTAGGGGGAATGCAAAGCCATTGTAGTCACACAGCACTTACACACATGAAAGAAAACAGCCAGTGTTACAAAAAGAAAGGTATCTGTAGGAAAGTGCCATCTTTCTTGGCATGGTTTCCCCCATTTTCTGCCTGTTGTCAGTGTTTGACTGTGTTCACTGGGATCTTGCCAACCAGGATCCCAGTAACTATGTTCTCTCCTCTAAAACTGGTTGCTAGTAACCTTTTCTTCCCACAATTGGCATACTTGTTCCCCATATAAATCCCTAGTATATGGTACCTAGATACCTAGGGCATTGGGGTTCCAGGGGATCCCTATGGGCTGCAGTAGTTTTTCTGCCACCCAAAAGGAGCCCCTGCAAAGTGTGTCTGCAGGTCTGCCGTTGCAGTCTGCGTGAACCGCGTGTGCACACCCAGTTTCACTACAGGTCACTGCACCAGGTCACTGTAAGTCCCCCCTAGGGTAGGCCCTCTCAGCTCAGAGGTCAGGGTGCAGGTACCTGTGTGTCAGGGTACCCCTGCACTCGCAGAAGTGCCCCCACAAACTCCAGCCCCATTTTACTGGACTTCATGAGTGTGGGGACGCCATTTTACATGTGTACTGGACATAGCTTACTACTTATGTCCAGCTACATAATGCTAACTCCGAACCTCCGAATACTGTTGCAAGTCCTGGAAGTATGATCCCATGCACTCTGGGGGCTCCTTAGAGGACCCCCCAGCATTACTACCACCAGTCTTACAGGGTTTTCTGGACAGCCAAGCTGCTGCCACCCCTCAGACAGGTTTCTGCCCTCCTGCTGCTTGATCTGATGAAGCCCAGGAAGGCAGAACAAAGGATTTCCTTTGGAAAGGGAGGTAACACCCTCTCCCTTTGGAAATAGGTGTGACTGGCTTGGGAGGGGTAGCCTTCCCAAGCCACTGGTTTTGCTTTGAAGGACACATTTGGCGCCCTCAGTGCATAAACCAGTCTACACCGGTTCAGGGACCCTCAGTCCACGCTCTGGCGTGAAACTGGACAAAAGAAAGGGGAGTGACCACTCCTCTGTCCATCACCACCCCAGGGGTGGTGGCCAGAGCTATTCCAGGTGGCCACTCGATTCTGCCATCTTGATACCAAGAGGGTACTTTCCTGCAGTAAGCAGCTATTGCAGCTAGGTGTATCCAAATTTAAGAGTAAGCCAAGTTTGCTTTTTGCACATGAAGCACTAACAGATGATGTCCTGCACTGTTGCTGCGTAACACGCTCTAGTGGCAGGTTAACAGGCTTCTTGGAGAATGTCCAGACATTCTGGTGGTAACCCTCTATGACTTCAGGAGCCAAATTGCCAGGTAAAGTGACTTCGGGTCTGGATGTACGATTTGTTCTTGATTCTGAGTGAGAAGGTCTAGCCTGTTGGGAAGCTTCCTGTGTGGGACTACGGAGAGAACCAGGAGTGTGGTGAACCAAGGCTGGTGTGCCCAGGTGGGAGCCACAAGGGTCATGGTGAGAGACATTTGTCTAATCCTCTGAACCAGAAATGGAATGAGTGGGAGAGGTGGAAAAGGGTATGCAAATACCCCGGACTAATTCATCCATAGTGCGTTGCCCTTGGACCTGGAGGCGAAGTTTGGGTATTTTGCGTTTTCTGCTGAGGCTAGAAGGTCTATGTGAGGGAACCCCTACTTTTGGAAGTAGGGCTTGTGGATGGAGTTCCCGTTCATGGATTTGTTGGTGCCTCCTGCTGAGCAGGTCTGCAAGTTATTGTCTGTTCCTGGGAGATATTCCACCAACAGGTGAATGATGTGGTGAAGTGTCCTGTTTCATATGCTCTGAGACAGGTGTGATAGTTGTGAAAACCGTGTCCCCCCCACGTTTTTGCAGATTATACATGGCTGTCATTTTGTCTGTCCAGACAAGGACAACCTTGTGAGACAGGAGGAAGGAAAGCTTTCAGTGTAGGAAGAGCACCTGAAAATCCAGGTAACTGATGTTCAATGAGTAATGTCTGGCATCCCAAAGACCTTGTATCGTTGCCTTGTAGATGGGCACCCCAACCTGTCTGTGGTGCGTCCGTGGTGAGGGTAATGTGAGGAACAGGTTCCAGAAAAGGCCGCCCTTGCAACAGGTGGGTGGTGTTCCACCACTGTAGGGAACGGCAAGTGTGGCGGTCTAACAACACTAGATCTTCCAGGTGATCCTGTGATGGAGACCGCTGGTGAGCTAGACTCTGCTGCAGACGATGCGTGTGCAGTCTTGCGTGGCGACGTATGGCAATACAAGGCACCATCATTCCTAGTAGTCACATAACTCTCTTTACTGTGAGTGTTTGATGGAACTGGAGCAGAGTTGTCTGAAAGTTCTGAACTCGAGCGGGATTGGGGTAAGCAAGCTCTAATTGAGGGTTTAGGATTGCTCCGAAATATGTTTGAACCTGTAGTAGCTGTAGGTGAGACCTTGCAATGCTGATAGTGAAGCCGATGCTGTGAAGGTGGTCTATTATCACCTGAGTGTGAGGTTGGCACTGACAGGAGTACTGGCTTAGATGAGTCGATTGTACAGGTCGGGGAATGCACTGACGTTTTATCTTTGCAGAGGGGCCGCATCCACTGCCAGGCACTTTGTGAACACTCGAAGTGCGGTAGTGACCCCCAGTGGAAGTACTTTGCACTGCTAGTGCTTTCCTGCTAGTGTTTGCCTGCTATGACAAATCTTAGGTATTTGCGGTGAGCAGGGTGTATCGGTATGTGAAAGTAGGCGCCCTTTAGGTCTAGTGTTGACTTAAAGTTTCCCTAAAAGGATTATGACATCTTGTAGAGTCACCATTTGGAAGTGTTCTGATGGGATGACTGAGAACTAGGATTGGTCTTAGTCACCCGTCTTTTTGGGGGATCAAGAAGTATAGGGAATATACTCCTGAGCCTTGGTGTTGAGGAGGGACAGGTTCTATTGCTCCTATGAACAGAAGGGCTTGGACCTCTTGTTTGAGAAATGTAAGATGTCCTGTGACAGCCTGCGAGTGCGAGGGGGGAATACTGGGTAGTATGGTAATGAGCTCCAGACAATAGCCATGTTGGATAATAGCTAGCAATACCACAAAAAGAGAGTATCGGGAGTAAATCAACCCCACACACACTTCCGTTTAAGTCAGAAGCTGTACAACCACAAACTGTGAGGTGGATGCATAGAGAGAGCGGGACTATTTGGCCCTGTTCTGGATGCGCTACATTGGCGCGTAATCTCCGGCTCAGATGAAGGTGTAAGAAATGGCTGTGCATAAGAGGGAGTTCCTTTTACGGACTAGGTGGTCTCACACACATTATAGTGTCGTGCTTCATCGTATGACCACCTAGCCCCACCCAGGTAAGGTGATACTACCTGGGCGGGCTCAACCTCGATGTTATAAGAACTACAGAGGGAGTGCTGAAATTAAATCTGACTGGATAATATAAGGTATCCAGATGAATAGTAAAATTGTCTTGCAAAACACCTATTTGGTTAGCCGTTACATTAATAAGGGTGTCTGCAGGCAAGAATAAAAACAAAGTGAAGGACACCATTGAGAATTATGACTCGAGGGGTCTAAAAATGATAAGGGACCAACATGTTTCTGCCCACGCTAAGAGCTGGGAGGTCTGGGGCATTCGTCAGGGTCCGGATCCCTACAAGGAAGAGAGCAGATGGATAAGAGCTCAGTGATCATTATAAAAGTGGGGGCCTACCTGGATACTTAAACAAGGCCTATAAGAAAAAGGGATAAAGTTAAAAAAGATGAGGGGTGTATAGAGGTGAGGGAAGGTGCCACTTCAAAGTAAAACACAGCACGCAAAAACGGTGTCCACACCCACACACATGCAGGAGAAAGGGTGGGCCTAACAGTGAGGACAGGTTTAACACGGTAGAAAGATAAAAATTAAAAAATTGGCCAGACTGTAAGAAGGATAAGCTTATATAAATACAGAAACTATATGAACTACTAGAAGTGGCAGGTATACACTAGAAAGTCATAAACTGGAGGTTAGCCAAGGAGAAGGCACTTTTGTGATAAAGATACTTATCTTAGTTCTGCCGGACCCTACTCAAGGTCTGTGAGGTCAAAGGGGGGGCCCCAATGGGCAAAACACTTACTACTCCAAAGGATGCAACCGGTGGTATCACCTAGCGTCCGCGTTCCAGCCGCTCGTATAATGAAACGCCTGGGAGCTGGACTCGTAATGGGAGAAGAGGAGAGAAAGGGGAGGGAGGTGTGAAGGGGGGAAAAATGTAGGAATCAGTAGGACACCTAGTCTAGAGAAAAGACAACCAGGGAAGGAAAGAGAAAAGAAAGGAAAAATAGAGCAGAACTGTAAAGATACGAGACGAAGAAATAAGGTATAGACACGAGGAAAGATGGGTCTAGGGAATCAACAGTGTACTGTCGGTAGTAATGTCCTGTGATTACAGGGAGGACCATGGAATGTCATCATTCAGACCACTGGTGTCTGTATGTAACCTCCAAATCCATCTCTGTTCGTAGAAGTGCAACCTTTGCTTAAGGTTCATATTTTGCTGGTTCAGTTTATGAATGACATCCCATTCCATTCCATCAGGAGTGTGATTATTGGTAATGTAGTATTCTGTTAGGCGAGTGGCATCCCGTTTGCATCTAATGGTGCTTCGATGTTCGCAGATGCGAGTGCCTACTCTCCTCGTGGTCATGCCTATATACATCAGATTACATGGGCACCTAATTATATAAATGACATTCTTGCTGTTACAGTTGGTTACGTTCTTTAGTTCCTATGGTGTCTGTAATCCTAGTTCTAATTTTAGTTTTTTTTTTTTTTTAATTGGCAAACTCTGCAGTTTCCACAGGGAAAGTGGCCTTTTGGTGGTGGTAGGTCCCATAGGGTCCCTTGTTTCTTGGTAGGCGGTTTGTCTCGTGGACGAGTGTGGACCACCATATCTCGGATGCGGCTCGCTTTCTTAAAGGCATTGAGAGGGGGTTGAAAAGGAAGACCTCCAGAGGTTAGGATTGTCCAATAATCTCTGATTATTTTTTTCACTGTGTTGGACAAAGGACTAAAGGTGGTTACACAAATAATGCTGTCTTTTTTGTCAGTCCTTACGGAGGGTTGTAATAACACACCCCTGTGACTGGAACGGGCTCGTTTGTCGGCCCTTCTTGTGAGATATGCTGGATAACCTTTCGTTTGTAGCCTGTCGGTCAATTTCCTGGCATGTTTGTTGTAATCTGTTAGTTCTGTACAGTTGCGTCTTAGGCACAGAAATTGCCCCACTGGTAAGTTCTCCTTAAGTGATCTTGGGTGGAAGCTTTGAAATTGTAATAAATTGTTCCTATCCGTTGGTTTGTAGAAAACTTCCATTTTTAGGTGACCGTCTTTTTCAGAAATAAGGTCAAGAAAAGAGATTTTTGGGTCACCTATCGTAAATGTGAACCTCAAGAACAGGTTCAAGGAGTTCAACCAAGAAACAAAGGTAGTTGCTTCTTCTTCTGTACCCTTCCAAAATATAAGAACATCATCAATGTAGCGCATCCATATCCTGATCTGGTTATAGCAAGGATGATCTTCAGTTAATATGAGATCTCTCTCAAAATGATCTACATACAGGCAGCCTAGGCTTGGAGCAAAGAACGGTCCCATGTACCTGGAGATAGAACTTTTTGTTAAACTCAAAGACGTTTCTTGTTCGTGCTACATGTGCCAAATCCAACACGAACTCTGGGGGTGTTAAATAAACCCAGGTGCCCTTATTCTAGAGGTTACAAATAACTTCAAGGGTGGCTTCCTGTGGTATATTTGAGTAAAGAGACTCCACGTCTCGAGTTATTATATACTCGTTTTCTCTGTCAAACTCTAGATTGTCGAGAAGAATGAGAACATCTTTGGTGTCCTTTAAATATGTTGATATTTGTTTCACATAAGGTTGTAAAAAAAAAGTTACAGAATTGCGACAGGGGCTCTAGCATGGATCCTATCCCTGACACAATCGGCCTCCCTGAAGGGGGAAACTTGTTCTTATGTATTTTAGGTAGTGTGTAGAAGTATAGTGTGTTAGGATTTTCCTAGGTTAGAAAAGCTGCCTCATGCTTGGTGATCCATCCGTTATCAGTGCCCTTTGTTGTTAAAAAGGCTATCTATTCTTGAATTTCCTGGGTCGGGTCTCTTGTCAGTTCTTTGTAGTGTTGAGTGTCCGCTAATAGGCAGAGGCATTCTTCATTATACATTGCCCTTCGCATAATTACCTTTGCACCACCTGTGTCAGCTGGTTTGACTATTATTGAGGTGTAATTAGCCAGGTCACGTAGGGCTGCTAGTTCCTGCGTACTTATATTTTGAAAGGTGTCAGTAGGCTGTTGTTGTAGCTTATCTATTTTCCTGCTCACTGACTTCTCAAAGGCTAGTAGCTCCAGTGGCATTGGTGACGCGGAGCGGTAAATCTAGACTTGGGTCGTAGACCTGTGTTCCTTTCTTGTCCTATGTTGGTGATAAGGTGCTCCAAAAAGAAGGACTTAAGTCTAATTTTACGGAATAATTCTGCTATTTCCATCCTTAATTTGTATCCTGGGGGCTGAAATTGGGAAGGAGGACCATAGTGGGGAGGCCATCCCCATGGTTGAGTATTTATTGGGGGAACTGGGAAGCTACGTGTGGGTAGTTCAATCTGTATCTTAGGGTAACCCGTTGTCCCTGCCTTGGGCGTGATGTTTGGTCTGTGTCCAAGTCTGAGCTTGTATACCCGCCTGAGGAAGTATCGGAGGGCAAAGAAGCAATAGGGACATAGTTGGACCTGGCTTTTTGACGGGGTCATCCCCAAACTTTTTGCCTCCTTCCTCCTATTTTTGCTGACCTGTTGTTGTTGGCTTTTGACCTCTGGGCACTTTACCACTGCTAACCAGTGCTAAAGTGCATATGCTATCTGTGTAAATTGTACTATTGATTGGTTTATCCGTGATTGGCTATTTAATTTACTTGTAAGTCCCTAGTAGAGTGCACTATATGTGCCTAGGGCCTGTAGATTAAATGCTACTAGTGGGCCTGCAGCACTGGTTGTGCCACCCACTTCAGTAGCCCCTTAACCCTGTCTCAGGCCTGCCATTGCAAGGCCTGTGTGTGCAATTTCACTGCCACTTCGACTTGGCATTTAAAAGTACTTGCCAAGCCTAGAACTCCCCTTTTTCTACATATATGTCACCCCTAATGTGTGCCCTAGATAACCCCTAGAGCAGGGTGCTGTGTGGGTAAAAGGCAGGACACGTACCTGTGTAGTTATATGTCCTGGTAGTGTAAAACTCCTAAATTCGTTTTTACACTGCTGTGAGGCCTGCTCCCTTCATAGGCTAACATTGGGGCTGCCCTCATACATTGTTGAAGTGCCAGCTGCTGATCTGAAAGGAGCAGGAAGGTCATATTTAGTATGGCCAGAATGGTAAAACAAAGTCCTGCTGACTGGTGAAGTCGGATTTAATATTACTATTCTAGAAATGCCACTTTTAGAAAGTGAGCATTTCTTTGCACTTAAATCTTTCTGTGCCCTTCAATGCACGTCTGGCTAGGTTTAGTTGACAGCTCCTTGTGCATTCACTCAGACACACCTCAAACATAGGGTACTCAGCCTCACTTGCATACATCTGCATTTTGAATGGGTCTTCCTGGGCTGGGAGGGTGGAGGGCCTGCCCTCACACAAAGGACTGCCACACCCCCTACTGGGACCCTGGCAGACAGGATTGAACTGAAAGGGAACCTGGTGCATTTCTTAGACACTCTTTGAAGTCACTCCCACTTCAAAGGCACAACTTAGTATAAAACAGGGCCTCTGCCCTACCTCATCAGACACTTGCTGGAGAAGAAACCTGAACCAGAACCTGCACCCTGCCAAGAAGAACTGCCTGTCTGCTTTTCTACAAAGGACTGCTGCCTTGCTGTTGGCCTGCTGCCTTGCTGAACTCTTGTCTGGCTGTGAAAGTGCTCTCCAAGGGCTTGGATAGAGCTTGCCTCCTGTTCCCTGAAGTCTCAGGACCAAAAAGACTTCTCTTTTTCACTTGGATGCTTCATGCGCCGAAATTTTCGACGCACAGCTTGCTCCGTGGCGAGAAAAACGCTGCACACCGACGCGACGCCTTCGGGACGACCGGAACTTCGACTCACGGCCTCGCAAGGACAACGCCGCCCGACTTCCGGGGAGAAATCGGCACGACGCCTGCTGTGAGAGCGAAACTTCGACGCACAGCCCTGCGGAACGACGCGCAGCCGGAAAACAAGCAGGAGAATCCACGCACAGACCAGGGACATCTGGTAATCCCCGCGACCCATAGAAAGAGACTGTCCGAGCGCCGGAAAACGACGCACGACTTCCCCGCGTGAAAAATAACGACGCAAGTCCATGTGTGCTGGAGAGAAATCGACGCACACACCATTTTTCCACGTATCTCTTCTTCTGGGTCCCTTTGCGGAGATTTTCCACCAGAAACCAGGTACTTTGTGCTTGAAAGAGACTTTGTTTGCTTTTTAAAGACTTAAGACACTTTGGGGGTTATTCTAACTTTGGAGGAGGTGTTAATCCGTCCCAAAAGTGACGGAAAAGTGACGGATTTACCACCAGCCGTATTACGAGCCCATTATATCCTATGGAACTCGTAATACGGCTGGTGGTATATCCGTCACTTTACCGTCACTTTTGGGACGGATTAACACTCCTCCAAAGTTAGAATAACCCCCTTTATATCACTTTTCAGTGATATCTTTACAAATTCATATTGCATCTTTGATCGTTTTGACCTGCAAATACTTAGATAAATATTATATATTTTTCTAAACACTGTGTGATGTATTTTTGTGGTGTTATATTATGGTATTGTATGATTTATTGCACAAATGCTTTACACATTGCCTTCTAAGTTAAGCCTGAGTGCTCGTGCCAAGCTACCACAGGGTGGGCACAGGATAATTTTGGATTGTGTGTGACTTACCCTGACTAGAGTGAGGGTTCTTGCTAGGGCAGAGGGCAACCTGACTGCCAACCAAAAACCCAATTTCTAACAGACATAGGGGGTCATTCTGACCCTGGCGGCCGGTGACCGCCAGGGTCACCGACCACGGGAGCACCGCCAACAGGCTGGCGGTGCTCCCTCGAGCATTCTGACCGCGGCGGTTCAGCCGCGGTCAGAAACGGAAAGTCGGCGGTCTCCCGCCGACTTTCCGCTGCTCGGGTGAATCCTCCATGGCTGCGGAGCACGCTCCGCAGCCATGGGGATTCTGACACCCCCTACCGCCATCCTGTTCCTGGCGGGTCTCCCACCAGGAACAGGATGGCGGTAGGGGGTGCCGCGGGGCCCCCGTAAGAGGGCCCCACTGTGTATTTCAGTGTCTGCAAAGCAGACACTGAAATACGCGACGGGTGCAACTGCACCCGTCGCACCTTCTCACTACGCCGGCTCCATTCGGAGCCGGCGTCCTCGTGGGAAGGTAGATTTGCCCTGGGCTGGCGGGCGGCCTTTTGGCGGCCGCCCGCCAGCCCAGGGCAAATCTCAAAATACCCTCAGCGGTCTTGTGACCGCGGAGCGGTATTTTGACGGGGGAACATTGGCGGGCGGCCTCCGCCGCCCGCCAATGTTAGAATGACCCCCATAATCTTATTTGGAGTAAGGATAGACTTTTTCCAGTGAAATGTTTTTTAGATCTTTTTGGAATTTGGCGATTTTTTACGTTGCGTCGAATACTCTTTGAATTCAGTGATGACTTTGTTGGTTTCCTCCAACTTTGTTCTGAAAGAGGCATTTGTGAGATCTGTTTTTAGATCATTCTCTGTTGTCTTAATTTGAATTAAAAGAGCTTTTGATAGCCTGGTTACAATTTTTATAACTAGGATTAGCCAATCCCGTGTGAATTTCCAGGCTGTGAGTGACCAGTCTTTTCTAAACTCCTTGTCATCTAGAAGGATACGGGGTTCAGTGGTCACTATGAGTCCATTTGGTGCCGTATTACTCCGCCAAGACTGCACAATGGAGGATAGTTTTTACATGTGTTCTCAATTAGGGTGTCCCAGTCACCCATTGTCTTAGTTAGTGAGGATAATGGCTAGCACCCACTCGTCTGTCATGATGGTATTGTGGAAAAACTGTAGCCTGCCCTCAACAGGTGTTGTGTGGTCAGTAGTTGCTGTTGCTCCACGTGCGGAGGCCCCCTTTCCCTTAGACTTGCTGTTTGCACCTGTATAGAAACCTCTGAATTAACCCCTGGGGTAGGATGACTGGGGTTGTCTTTCGTGGGATGTGGAGCCGTCAGTGGAGGAGGACTTGTACGTTCCTCTATATCCTGAGCACAAAAGAGCCCCTGTGAGCGTTAGTCTGTAATGCTCCCATCGCCTTGGTAGTATTGGTGCCTTTTTTTCAATTTTTCTAATGTAGTGTCTATCTGTGGTCTGAGCATGTGGTTTTTATCAAGAGGCATATTTAAAACTGCCTGCTGGACCTCTGGTTTGAAACCAAACACTGTAACCATGTGAGCCTTCTTAACAGGATGCTGGTGTTAATACCCCTGGCTGCTGTGTCTGCTGTGTCTGCTGTGTCTGCTGTGTCGAGGGCGCACCGTATTGAATTGTTAGTGATTATTTGGCCTTCACTGAGAAGTTGATGCCCGCTTTTGCCGTTTTCATCTGGGAGGTACTGCAATAGTTCTTCCATTTCATCCCAATGTGCCCAATCATAGCGGGCCAAAAGGGCCTGGGAATTGGCATTGCTCCAATGGTTTGCAGCCTGTGCTGCCAACCTCTTCCTAGCGGGAACAATTTGTCTGCTCTCCTTTTCAGGAGGAGGAGAGTCCTCAGTGGCCCGGCTCTCTGCCCTTCTGTGGGCAGCGGTGGCAACAATGGAGTCAGGTGGAACCTGGCTTCTAACCAAGAGGGGGTCTGAAGGAGCCGTCTTGTATTTTTTATCCACCCGGGGGGGGTTGATAACCCTGGCCCAGATGGTTCCTTGTAGATATCCTCGGCGTGGGGTGGAAAAAGGTGTGAAATAAGAAACCCTGCTCTACAGGACCGTGTGAAGCTCCACATTATGGAAGGACTCCGCTCTAGATATAACCTGATAGAAACAATACCGCTGAAGTAATAAGAAGAAAAGCGAACGCAGTCGAGACATGGAGCGGAGGAGACACGCATGACAGAGGCGACAGAGAAGACAAAACAATCTAACAGTGGAGTCGATGCCCATGCGCAATGCCACCCCGAGGAGGTGTCACTCCACCTCTTGACTCGAAAGATGTCTTAAAAGAAAAACAACTTGCACATCTCCGAACCCAACACTGAAGGGCAGAAGCATGCAGAGCATGTCTAACTACAGCCACACACGCCATCCAACTAATGTATTTCTTTCAACAACAAAAATTCTGGACTCATTTGCTGCATTTGCAGAATAATGTGCAGTATGGGAATCCAGAATGAGTTCAACCAAAAACAGTAAACACCTTGCTTACCTGGAACAACAGTTTTGGTGCTCAACTCTTCTAAGTTCATTTATATTGAACTGAATGACGAAGAGGACTTCAGTTTATCAGTGAATATCTTAAAGACACACAATGAAAGGCTCAAATACCTCCACGCCTGTTTACTGGAATGAAGACTTTATTGAAACGCCGCTGTAGAAAAGAAAAAGACCCAAGCACCTTGGACAGGAAAACTGGCATTTCTATGAACTCTCGAGCCCCGCCTTCTCAGCCGGTGCCAGGTGGCACAGGGCTGCCCATCGCCTTCTGTCATTGCCGAAATTATAATTTGTTTCTGCCATTGCTGATTTGCTCATGCCGCTAAGATTATCAAAGTGAAAGAGAAACACATGTATGTGACTCCATCTTGCCTCGACTGGCACCAATGCCGCCCAGAAGTCAGCCAACAGCAGAGGAATGAAACTCAAGTCTGCCGAGCCAGCAAGAGGTCCGGTGGAGATCCTGTCTCTGCCCGCGCTGTGCCAGCTGTGAGCGGCGGAGAGTTCACCTGCTCACTTTTCCATCCTCCTGAGCCAAACACTTTGTACCAGTTTGGTCAAGTTAAAATACATGGAATTATTTTTGATGGTTTCTGCCAACACGTGAGAACCTGGCGTGAGTGCCCGTGTCTCTGCCTGGTACTTTGTGGCCTGGCAGGTTGGTTCTCTCCAAACCTCTGCTCCACTGGCCCGCTGTGGTCCATGTCAACAAACAGGCCTGGAAAGCGTCTGTCCCAAGTCTGCCACCAAAGCCCCCTACCGAGACGTGGGGTTTCCTGAAAGAGTGGTGTTGGCCAGATGCAGGACGGGCAGAGGGTGGGCTTCCGTGTTGAAGACCCAACTGTCCAATGGCAGGAGGTCATCGCTGGAGAAGAGAAGATACAGGTACCTAGAGAGAAGCACAGGAGAGAAGGGTCAGTCACCGTCCTGGAAAGCACCTCGTTATCATAAATAAAACTCTGCAAACATGCCCACCACCAGTGTGGAGGTGCATCACACACTTACACGGCGTCCGGCTCTACAATGTGAAACTGGTACAAATAAATCTCTGACTGGTGCCACTCTGTCCGTGGTACACACACCTCTTACATCACTGACTGGTGCCACTCTGTCCGTGGTACACACACCTCTTACATCACTGACTGGTGCCACTCTGTCCGCAGCACACACCTCTTACATCACTGACTGGTGCCACTCTGTCCGCAGCACACACCTCTTACATCACTGACTGGTGCCACTCTGTCCGCAGCACACACCTCTTACATCACTGACTGGTGCCACTCTGTCCGCGGTACACAAACCTCTTACATCACTGACTGGTGCCACTCTGTCCGTAGTACACACACCTCTTACATCACTGACTGGTGCCACTCTCTCCGTAGCACACAAACCTCTTACATCACTGACTGGTGCCACTCTGTCCGTGGTACACACACCTCTTACATCACTGACTGGTGCCACTCTGTCCGTAGTACACAAACCTCTTACATCACTGACTGGCGCCACTCTGTCCGTGGTACACACACCTCTTACATCACTGACTGGCGCCACTCTGTCCGTAGTACACAAACCTCTTACATCACTGACTGGTGCCACTCTGTCCGTAGTACACACACCTCTTACATCACTGACTGGTGCCACTCTGTCCGTGGTACACACACCTCTTACATCACTGACTGGCGCCACTCTGTCCGTGGTACACACACCTCTTACATCACTGACTGGCGCCACTCTGTCCGTAGTACACAAACCTCTTACATCACTGACTGGTGCCACTCTATCCGCAGTACACAAACCTCTTAAATCTCTGACTGGTGCCACTCTGTCCGCGGTACACACACCTCTTACATCACTGACTGGTGCCACTCTGTCCGTGGTACACACACCTCTTACATCACTGACTGGTGCCACTCTGTCCGTGGTACACACACCTCTTACATCACTGACTGGTGCCACTCTGTCCGTGGTACACACACCTCTTACATCACTGACTGGTGCCACTCTGTCCGTGGTACACACACCTCTTACATCACTGACTGGTGCCACTCTGTCCGTAGTACACAAACCTCTTACATCACTGACTGGTGCCACTCTATCCGCGGTACACAAACCTCTTACATCACTGACTGGTGCCACTCTGTCCGTGGTACACAAAGCTCTTACATCACTGACTGGTGCCACTCTGTCCGTGGTACACAAACCTCTTACATCACTGACTGGTGCCACTCTGTCCGTGGTGCACAAACCTCTTAAATCTCTGACTGGTGCCACTCTGTCCGTAGTACACAAACCTCTTAAATCTCTGACTGGTGCCACTCTGTCCGTAGTACACAAACCTCTTACATCACTGACTGGTGCCACTCTGCCCGTAGTACACAAACCTCTTAAATCACTGACTGGCGCCACTCTGTCCGTGGTACACAAAGCTCTTACATCACTGACTGGTGCCACTCTGTACGTAGTACACACACCTCTTACATCACTGACTGGTGCCACTCTGTCTGTAGTACACACACCTCTGCATTTATCACTGCCCACCCCTGGAAGAAGCTGTTCTCCCAATGAAAACCTTAACAAAAGGGGCTCTTGGCTTCCAATAATTACAATCAATGCTGAACTAAGAGGTATATTTGATTTTTAATGCCCGTTTGGCGACCGAGGGCCTGACTTATATTTCGGCAGACAGGATATCCGCCACTGTTGTGACAGAGTAACCTGTCCGCCGACATTTTATCAGCCCAGAGTCCTGTTCCTCTGGGTCTTAAGCCGATGAGCGATCCCATGAATGATATAAGCAGTTCTTGGAGGGGCTTGCAGTCTGTCTGTGGCGGCTTCCCCCACGAGGTACTGGTAGCCCGTGAGCTACTGGTAGCCCGTGAGTTACTGGTAGCCCGTGAGTTACTGGTAGCCCGTGAGCTACTGGTAGCCCGTAGCCCGTGAGTTACTGGTAGCCCGTGAGTTACTGGTAGCCCTCCAGCTACTTGTAGGTAGCTCTCCTGTCTGCAGCCAGGCCTATTCAATGAGAAGGTTTGGCCTCGTTTAATATGTGTATACACACTGTGAAACAGTGCATTTTCAGAAGACATAAGCTGATGTTTGGAGAAAAATGGTTGAATTGACTAAATAGGGAGACCTATTACTCATAGTATTACTGGGGTGCCGCGGGGAGTGCATCTACAGCTGTTATGTGTTACCCACAACGAGACGTTCCAAACTAGCAAAGCCTGTTTTAACATTACTGCGTTGTCATCACTACTCGTAATGACCACAGGGAGACCACCAATGTTACCACTGATACAACACTGATCACGGTGCTGGATAATGTTGATGGAACGTAATGTAGCTCTCGGTACAGAAACGCTTGGAGATCCCTGGTCTGGGGACTAGTTGGGTGAGATCAGGACAAGACAGGGTGACTTCGGGGAGGGGGTCCGCTCTCCAAGGGGACAGGGACTTCCAGAGATCGGAGAGATATGCGCAGAGTGCAGATATAAAAGGGCCGGAATAACAGCACAATCCAGGAAGTAACCATTGATGAGAGAACCACCACCAGGGCATGATCTGGGAAGGGCCTGATGAAAGAGTGAACTACAAGGACCATAATGCATCGAGGCATTGGGACAAGAATCAGGACTGGAAGTTGAAGAGAAACAAATTCACTAAGTATAGATGTGCAGTTTGTCCTGTAGGAATGTAAAGGCTGGGCCCCAAACAGCCTCATGAGTGACACCTGGAGTGATGCTGGCACTGCAGCTGAGTGCAGTGCCTGTTTATTCACCATCTGTGTGTCTGAGTGAAGCTGGCACTGCTGCTGAATGTAGTGTCTGTTCTTTCACTCTCCTTGGGTCTGGGTGAAGCTGGCACTGCTGCTGAATGTGGTGTCTATTCATTCACTGTGTGTCTTAGTGAAGCTGGCACTGCTGCTGAATGTAGTGTCTGTTCATTCTCTATCCGTGGGTCTGAGTGAAGCAGACACTGCTGCTGAATGTAGTGCCTGTTCATTCACTGTGGATCTGAGTGAAGCTGGCACTGCTGCTGAGTGTAGTGCCTGTTCATTCACTATCCGTGGGTCTGAGTGAAGCAGGCACTGCTGCTGAATGTAGTGCCTGTTCATTCTCTATCCGTGGGTCTGAGTGAAGCAGGCACTGCTGCTGAATGTAGTGCCTGTTCATTCACTATCGTTAGGTCTGAGTGAGGCTGGTCCTGCTGCTGAATGTAGTGCCTGTTCATTCTCTATCCGTGGGTCTGAGTGAAGCAGGCACTGCTGCTGAATGTAGTGCCTGTTCATTCACTATCGTTAGGTCTGAGTGAGGCTGGTCCTGCTGCTGAATGTAGTGCCTGCTCATTCACTATCTGTGGGTCAGAGTGAAGCTGGCACTGCTGCTGAATGTAGTGCCTGTTCATTCACTATCCGTGGGTCTGAGCGATGCAGGCACTGCTGCTGAATGTAGTGCCTGTTCATTCACTATCCGTGGGTCTGAGTGAAGCTGGCACTGCTGCTGAATGTGGTGTCTGTTCATTCACTGTGTGTCTTAGTGAAGCTGGCACTGCTGCTGAATGTAGTGTCTGTTCATTATCTATCCGTGGGTCTGAGTGAAGCAGACACTGCTGCTGAATGTAGTGCATGTTCATTCACTATCCGTGGGTCTGAGTGAAGCAGGCACTGCTGCTGAATGTAGTGTCTGTTCTTTCACTCTCCTTGGGTCTGGGTGAAGCTGGCACTGCTGCTGAATGTGGTGTCTATTCATTCACTGTGTGTCTTAGTGAAGCTGGCACTGCTGCTGAGTGTAGTGCCTGTTCATTCACTATCCGTGGGTCTGAGTGAAGCAGGCACTGCTGCTGAATGTAGTGCCTGTTCATTCTCTATCCGTGGGTCTGAGTGAAGCAGGCACTGCTGCTGAATGTAGTGCCTGTTCATTCACTATCGTTAGGTCTGAGTGAGGCTGGTCCTGCTGCTGAATGTAGTGCCTGCTCATTCACTATCTGTGGGTCAGAGTGAAGCTGGCACTGCTGCTGAATGTAGTGCCTGTTCATTCACTATCCGTGGGTCTGAGCGATGCAGGCACTGCTGCTGAATGTAGTGCCTGTTCATTCACTATCCGTGGGTCTGAGTGAAGCTGGCACTGCTGCTGAATGTGGTGTCTGTTCATTCACTGTGTGTCTTAGTGAAGCTGGCACTGCTGCTGAATGTAGTGTCTGTTCATTATCTATCCGTGGGTCTGAGTGAAGCAGACACTGCTGCTGAATGTAGTGCATGTTCATTCACTATCCGTGGGTCTGAGTGAAGCAGGCACTGCTGCTGAATGTAGTGTCTGTTCTTTCACTCTCCTTGGGTCTGGGTGAAGCTGGCACTGCTGCTGAATGTGGTGTCTATTCATTCACTGTGTGTCTTAGTGAAGCTGGCACTGCTGCTGAATGTAGTGTCTGTTCATTCTCTTTCCGTGGGTCTGAGTGAAGCAGGCACTGCTGCTGAATTTTAATGCCTGTTCATTCACTATCCGTGGGTCTGAGTGAAGCAGGCACTGCTGCTGAATGTAGTGCCTGTTCATTCACTATCCGTGGGTCTGAGTGAAGCAGGCACTGCTGCTGAATGTAGTGCCTGTTCATTCACTATCTGTGGGTCAGAGTGAAGCTGGCACTGCTGCTGAATGCACTGTGGATCTGAGTGAAGCTGGCACTGCTGCTGAGTGTAGTGCCTGTTCATTCACTATCCGTGGGTCTGAGTGAAGCAGACACTGCTGCTGAATGTAGTGCCTGTTCATTCACTATCTGTGTGTCTGAGTGAAGCTGGCACTGCTGCTGAATGTAGTGCCTGTTCATTCACTGTGTGTCTGAGTGAAGCAGGCACTGCTGCTGAATGTAGCGCCTGTTCATTCTCTATCCGTGGGTCTGAGTGAAGCAGGCACTGCTGCTGAATGTAGTGCCTGTTCATTCACTATCGTTAGGTCTGGGTGAGGCTGGTCCTGCTGCTGAATGTAGTGCCTGCTCATTCACTATCTGTGGGTCAGAGTGAAGCTGGCACTGCTGCTGAATGTAGTGCCTGTTCATTCACTATCCGTGGGTCTGAGTGAAGCTGGCACTGCTGCTGAATGTGGTGTCTATTCATTCACTGTGTGTCTTAGTGAAGCTGGCACTGCTGCTGAATGTAGTGTCTGTTCATTCTCTATCCGTGGGTCTGAGTGAAGCAGACACTGCTGCTGAATGTAGTGCCTGTTCATTCACTATCCGTGGGTCTGAGTGAAGCAGGCACTGCTGCTGAATGTAGTGTCTGTTCTTTCACTCTCCTTGGGTCTGGGTGAAACTGGCACTGCTGCTGAATGTGGTGTCTGTTCATTCACTGTGTGTCTTAGTGAAGCTGGCACTGCTGCTGAATGTAGTGTCTGTTCATTCTCTATCCGTGGGTCTGAGTGAAGCAGACACTGCTGCTGAATTTTAATGCCTGTTCATTCACTATCCGTGGGTCTGAGTGAAGCAGGCACTGCTGCTGAATGTAGTGCCTGTTCATTCACTATCCGTGGGTCTGAGTGAAGCAGGCACTGCTGCTGAATGTAGTGCCTGTTCATTCACTATCTGTGGGTCAGAGTGAAGCTGGCACTGCTGCTGAATGTAGTGCCTGTTCATTCACTGTGGATCTGAGTGAAGCTGGCACTGCTGCTGAGTGTAGTGCCTGTTCATTCACTATCCGTGGGTCTGAGTGAAGCAGACACTGCTGCTGAATGTAGTGCCTGTTCATTCACTATCTGTGTGTCTGAGTGAAGCTGGCACTGCTGCTGAATGTAGTGTCTGTTCATTATCTATCCGTGGGTCTGAGTGAAGCAGACACTGCTGCTGAATGTAGTGCATGTTCATTCACTATCCGTGGGTCTGAGTGAAGCAGGCACTGCTGCTGAATGTAGTGTCTGTTCTTTCACTCTCCTTGGGTCTGGGTGAAGCTGGCACTGCTGCTGAATGTGGTGTCTATTCATTCACTGTGTGTCTTAGTGAAGCTGGCACTGCTGCTGAATGTAGTGTCTGTTCATTCTCTTTCCGTGGGTCTGAGTGAAGCAGGCACTGCTGCTGAATTTTAATGCCTGTTCATTCACTATCCGTGGGTCTGAGTGAAGCAGGCACTGCTGCTGAATGTAGTGCCTGTTCATTCACTATCCGTGGGTCTGAGTGAAGCAGGCACTGCTGCTGAATGTAGTGCCTGTTCATTCACTATCTGTGGGTCAGAGTGAAGCTGGCACTGCTGCTGAATGCACTGTGGATCTGAGTGAAGCTGGCACTGCTGCTGAGTGTAGTGCCTGTTCATTCACTATCCGTGGGTCTGAGTGAAGCAGACACTGCTGCTGAATGTAGTGCCTGTTCATTCACTATCTGTGTGTCTGAGTGAAGCTGGCACTGCTGCTGAATGTAGTGCCTGTTCATTCACTGTGTGTCTGAGTGAAGCAGGCACTGCTGCTGAATGTAGCGCCTGTTCATTCTCTATCCGTGGGTCTGAGTGAAGCAGGCACTGCTGCTGAATGTAGTGCCTGTTCATTCACTATCGTTAGGTCTGGGTGAGGCTGGTCCTGCTGCTGAATGTAGTGCCTGCTCATTCACTATCTGTGGGTCAGAGTGAAGCTGGCACTGCTGCTGAATGTAGTGCCTGTTCATTCACTATCCGTGGGTCTGAGTGAAGCTGGCACTGCTGCTGAATGTGGTGTCTATTCATTCACTGTGTGTCTTAGTGAAGCTGGCACTGCTGCTGAATGTAGTGTCTGTTCATTCTCTATCCGTGGGTCTGAGTGAAGCAGACACTGCTGCTGAATGTAGTGCCTGTTCATTCACTATCCGTGGGTCTGAGTGAAGCAGGCACTGCTGCTGAATGTAGTGTCTGTTCTTTCACTCTCCTTGGGTCTGGGTGAAACTGGCACTGCTGCTGAATGTGGTGTCTGTTCATTCACTGTGTGTCTTAGTGAAGCTGGCACTGCTGCTGAATGTAGTGTCTGTTCATTCTCTATCCGTGGGTCTGAGTGAAGCAGACACTGCTGCTGAATTTTAATGCCTGTTCATTCACTATCCGTGGGTCTGAGTGAAGCAGGCACTGCTGCTGAATGTAGTGCCTGTTCATTCACTATCCGTGGGTCTGAGTGAAGCAGGCACTGCTGCTGAATGTAGTGCCTGTTCATTCACTATCTGTGGGTCAGAGTGAAGCTGGCACTGCTGCTGAATGTAGTGCCTGTTCATTCACTGTGGATCTGAGTGAAGCTGGCACTGCTGCTGAGTGTAGTGCCTGTTCATTCACTATCCGTGGGTCTGAGTGAAGCAGACACTGCTGCTGAATGTAGTGCCTGTTCATTCACTATCTGTGTGTCTGAGTGAAGCTGGCACTGGTGCTGAATGTAGTGCCTGTTCATTCACTATCGTTAGGTCTCAGTGAGGCTGGTCCTGCTGCTGAATGTAGTGCCTGTTCATTCACTATCTGTGGGTCAGAGTGAAGCTGGCACTGCTGCTGAATGTAGTGCCTGTTCATTCACTATCCGTGGGTCTGAGCGATGCAGGCACTGCTGCTGAATGTAGTGCCTGTTCATTCACTATCCGTGGGTCTGAGTGAAGCTGGCACTGCTGCTGAATGTAGTGCCTGTTCATTCTCTATCCGTGGGTCTGAGTGAAGCAGGCACTGCTGCTGAATGTGGTGCCTGTTCATTCACTATCCGTGGGTCTGAGTGAAGCTGGCACTGCTGCTGAATATGGTGCCTGTTCATTCACTATCCGTGGGTCTGAGTGATGCAGGCACTGCTGCTGAATGTAGTGTCTGTTCTTTCACTCTCCGTGGGTCTGATTGAAGCAGCACTGCTGCTGAATGTAGTGCCTGTTCATTCACTATCCGTGGGTCTGAGTGAAGCTGGCACTGCTGCTGAATGTAGTGCCTGTTCATTCCAATGTAGTGCCTGTTCATTCACTATCCGTGGGTCTGAGTGATGCTGGCACTGCTGCTGAATGTATGCCTGTTCATTCACTATCCGTGGGTCTGAGTGAAGCTGGCACTGCTGCTGAGTGTAGTGCCTGTTCATTCTCTATCCGTGGGTCTGAGTGATGCTGGCACTGCTGCTGAATGTAGTGCCTGTTCATTCACTATCCGTGGGACTGAGTGAAGCTGGCACTGCTGCCGAGTGTGGTGTCTGGTCATTCACTATCCGTGGGTCTGAGTGATGCTGGCACTGCTGGTGAATGTAGTGCCTGTTCATTCACTATCCGTGGGTCTGAGTGAAGCTGGCACTGCCGCTGAATGTGATGTCTGTTCATTCACTGTGGATGTGAGTGAAGCAGGCACTGCTGCTGAATGTAGTGCCTGTTCATTCACTATCGTTGGGTCTGAGTGAGGCTGCCACTTCCGCTGCCTGCAATAGGCTTGTTTTAGTCGTTCGTGTGGAGGAATCCCTTAAAGGACTGTGGGTGCTGAGTATGAGAGAAGCTTGCAATGCCAGTGCCTGGAGTTCACTTGTGTGTCTAGAGGAAGCTCACACCGCTCGTCTACACTGCACCTTGTGTGAAGAGCTGGCAGCGCAGGATATCTAATGCACTGCACACCTGTTCTGTGATTGTGAGAGCAAGCATTCACTCATCTCTCGTACTTGCACTGACACTCACTCTAGTGTCCCTGAAGTGTCTCTGAGTGAAGCTTGCTGTAGTGCTGCTCATAATGCACCTTTTTGTAGCGAAGTCTGAAGGGAGGTTCCTCAAGTCAATGCAAGAGCTGTACCTCAATCTTTATTTGGGGAAAGAAACGCCTGACTGCTGTTACCTTTTGTGAACCTTTTCTGTGTGTGAGGGAACTTGCACTGCTGCTATCTCTTGTATGTCTTTACGGTGCGAGAAGCTTGCACTGCTGCTACCTCTCATGACCTCATGAACCTTTTCTGTGTGAGAGGGAAGCTTGCACCGCTGCTACCTCATGTACATTTTCTGTGTGCGAGGAAACTTGCACTACTGCGACCTCTCAAGTACCTTTTCTGTGTGCGAGGTAAGCTTGCACTACTGCAACCTCCTGTGAACCTTTTCTGCGTGTGAGGGAAGCTTGCACTGCTGCTACCTCTCGTGAACCTTTTCTGTGTGCGAGGTAAGCTTGCACTACTGCAACCTCCTGTGAACCTTTTCTGCGTGTGAGGGAAGCTTGCACTGCTGCTACCTCTCGTGAACCTTTTCTGCGTGTGAGGGAAGCTTGCACTGCTGCTACCTCTCGTGAACCTTTTCTGCGTGTGAGGCACGCTTGCACTACTGCAACCTCTCAAGTACCTTTTCTGTGTGTGACGTACGTTTGCACTACTGCTACCTCATATACCTTTTCTGAGTGTGAGATAAGATTGCACTACTGCTACCTCTCAAGTACCTTTTCTGTGTGCGAGGGAACTTGCACTACTGCGACCTCTCAAGTACCTTTTCTGTGTGCGAGGTAAGCTTGCACTACTGCTACCTCTCATGTGACTTTACTGTGAATGAGGGAAGCTCGCACTACTGCTAGCTCAAGTACATTTTATGTGTGTTTGAGGGAAGTTTGCACTGCTACCTCACATATCTTTACTGTGGGTGAGGGAAGCTTCACTTCTGCTACCAGTTATTTATTTTCTGTGTGTGAGGGAAGTTTGCAATGCTGCTACAAGTTACATTTCTTTTGTGTGTGAGGTAAGCTTTTACTACTACCTCACACATACCTTTACTGTGTGTGTGGGAAGCTTGCCCAGCCACATTAATTTTCTGTGTGTGAAGGAAGCTTGCACTGCTACTACCTCTCGCATACATTTACTTTATGTGAGGGAAGCTCACACTGCTGATACTTGTTACATTCCTTTTCTGTGTGTGGAAGAAGCTTACACTGCTATCTGTACTTTAACTTTTCACTGAGGCATGACAGCACTGCACATATATTCCATACATACGTCTTGTGAGGGAAGGTGTGGTCTGTGCTGAACCGGCTGTGTGGGAATTCTGCACTGCTCTCGACCTGATTAGTGTGTGGGAGACACTGGCACTGCTGCTACCTCAGGGTACCTTTCCTGTGTGTGAGGGAAGCTTGCACTGCTATTACCTCTCACGTAGCTTTACTGTGCGTGAGTTAAGCTTGCCCTGCTGATACCTCCTGCGTACCTTTTCTGTGTGTGAGAGAAGCTCGCACTTCTACCTCAAGTGAACCTTTTGTGTGCGAGGAAAGCTTGCACTGCTGCTACCTCTGGCATACCTTTGTGTGTGGGGAAAGCTTGCACTGCTGATACTAGTTACAATCTTTTTCTGTGTGTGGGGGAAGCTTGCTCTAGTGCCGCATATAATGCACCTTTTTTCATAGCCAAGTCTGATGGAGGTTTCTTAAGTCACTGCGAAAACGACCTCCATATTTATTTGGGCAAAAGACGCTTGCACTGTTGTTACCACTCCTGAACCTTTGTGCAAGGGATGCCTGCACTGCTAACTTTTGCATACATTTACTGTCTGTGAGGGAAGCTTGGAATGCTATTACCTCTCACGTACATTTATGTGTCTAAGGCAAGCTTGCACTGCGGCTACCTCCCGCATACCTTTATTGTGTATCAGGGAAGCTTGTACTGCTCTCTCGTGAACCTTTTCTATGTGTGAGGGAAGCTTGCAGTGCAGCTACCCCCCCATGTACCTTTACTGTGTGTGAGGGAAGCCTGCATTGCTGCTACTTCTCACAAACATTTGGTGTGTGAGGAAACCTTGCATTGCTGCTACATCAGGTACCTTTTGTGTGTGTGTGAGGGAAGCTTTCACTGCTGCTACTTCTCACAAACCTTTTGTGTGTATGTATGCTTGCACTGCTAATACTTCTTAAATGCTTGCACTGTTACCTCTACATACCTTTTCTGTGTGGGGAAAGCTTCCACTGCTACCTTTCGATCCTTTTCTGTGTGTGAGGGAAGCTTGCACTGCCCCTACCTCTTGGGTACCTTTACTGCATGTGCGGCACGCTTGACGATTGCACTGCTTCTGCCTCTCGTGTACCTTTACTGTGCATGAGGAAAGCTTGCACCACAACCTCCCAAGTGCCAGTTAGTGCAAGTTAGAGAAGCTAGCACTGCTGCTACTTATCACATATTTACTGTGCGTGGGGGAAGCTTGCACTGCTGCTAGCTCTATAAACACTTTGTGTGTGAGGGTAGATTGCAATGCTACCTCTCATGTACCTTTACTGTGTGAGGGAAGCTTGCACTGCTATTACCTCACCTTAGCTTTACAGTGTGTGAGAGAAGCTTGCACTGCAGATACCTCCAGTGTACCTTTTCTGCCTGTGAGGAAAGTTTGCACTGCTACCTCTTGTGTACCTTTTTTGTGTGTTATGGAAGTGTGCATTGCTGTTACCTCCCACGTACCTTTACTGTGTGTGAGGGCAGTGTGCCGTGCGAGGGAAGCTTGCACTACTACCTCCCACATACCTTTACTGTATGTGAGTTAAGCTTGCACTGCTGCTACCTCTCATGTACTTTTTCTGTGTGTAAGGGAATTTTGCACTGCTGCTACCTCTCACATGACTTTGTGTGTGTGACGGAAGCTTGCACTGCTGCTACCTCTTGTGTGAGGGAAGCTTGCACTGTTGATACCTCTCATAGATCTTGTATGTGACGGAAACTTGCACCGCTGAACCACTTGTGAACCTTGTCTGTGTGTGAGGGGATCTTTCACTGCTGCTACCTCTTGTGAACCTTTTCTGTGTGAGGGACGCTTGCACTGCTGATACCTCTCACATACCTTGATTGTGTGTGGGGGAAGCTTGCATTGCTGCTACCTCTCATGAACCTTTTGTGTGTGAGGGAAGCTTGCACTATTGCTACCTCTTGCATAACTTTTCTATGTGAGGAACGCTTGCATTGCTTCTACTTCTCACATACCTTTTCTGTGTGTGAGGGAAGACTGCAAGGCTGATACCTCTCACATATCTTTACTGTCTGAGAGGGACGCTTGCACTGCTACCTGTTGTGTACCTTTACTACGTGTGAGGGAAGCTTGAACTGCTGCTATCTTATGTACATTTACGGTGTGTATGGTAAGCTTGAACTGCTGCTACATCTCGTGTACCTTTTCTGTGTGTGTGGGAAGCTTGCACTACTCCTGCCTGTCCACCTTTTTGTGTGTGAGGGAACCTTGCACTGCTGCTACCTCCCATGAACCTTTCATGTGTGTGAGAAGGCTGCACTGCGGTTACCTTTCACATACATTTACTGTGTGTGAGAAGCTTGCACTGCTGTTACCTCTTGTGTACATTTATTGTCTGTGAAGGAAGCTTGCACTGCTAGCTCATGAACCTTTTCTGTGTGTGAGGGAAGCTTGCGCTGCTGATACCTCTACAAACCTTTCCTGTGTGTGTGGGAAGTTTGCACAGTTACCTGTCATGCACATTTACTGTGTGAGGGAAGCTTGCACTGCTGCTCCCTCCCACATACCTTTTTGAAGTGCGAGGGAAGCTTGAACTGCTGGTAGCTATCACCTACCTTTACTGTGTGCGAGGGAAGCTTGCACTGCTGATACCTCTGCAAACCTTTTGAGTGTGAGGGAAGCTTGCACTGCTACCTCCCATGTACCTTTACTGTGTGAGGGAAGTTTGCACTGCTGATACCTAGAGCATACCTTTTCTGTGTGTGGGGGAAGCTTGCACTGTTACATCTCATGAAGCTTTTGCATGCGTGAGGGAAGCTTGCACTGCCCCTAGCTCATGTACCTTTACTGTGTGTGAGGGAAGCTCGCACTGCTGCCACTTCCTGTGTACCACTACTGTATGTGAGGGAAGCATGCACTACTGATATCTCCTGCATACCTTTTCTGAATATGAGGGAAGCTGCACTGCCCCTGCCAATGTTGCACCTGTGTTCTGTGTGAGGGAAGCTTGCACTGCTGCTATCTCGTACATAACTTTACTGTGTGTGAGGAAAGCTTGCACAGTTGCTGTGTAACATACATGTATGTGTAAAAGCTTACACTGGTGCTGCCTGTGTTGTATCTGCTATGGTTGAGAGTGAAACATAAGCTGCATCCTCCTGCAGATCCAGATCTGCATGTGTGTGTGAGCCTCTTGTGAACCTTTTCTGTGTGAGGGAAGGTTGCACTGCTGATACCTCCTGCGTACCTTTTCTGTGTGCGATGTAAGCTTGCACTACTGCTACCTCTCGGGCACCTTTTCTGTGTACCTCTTGAGTATCTGTACTGTAACCCAGGTAAGGATGCACTGCTGCTATCTCTCACATGACTCTACTGTGTGTGATGGAAGCTTGCACTGCTGACACCTCTTTCATACCTTTTCTGTGTGAGGGAAACCTGCATTGCTGGTACCTCTAGCATACATTTTCTGTGTGTGAGGGAAGCTTGCTGTGCTGATACTTTTTGTTTACCTTTACTGTGTGTGAGGAAAGCTTACACTGCTGTTACCTGTTACATACTTTTTCTGAGTGTGAGGGATGCTTGCATTGCTGCTACCTCTAGCATACCTTTTCTGATTGTGAGGGAAGCTTGCACTGCTGCTATCTCTCGATTAACTTTACTGTGTGTGAGGAAGCTTGCAGTGTGATTTTGTATGATGAAAACACCCTCTTTGGCTTCTAACAAGAACAATGTGGTACCTTTTATTAACAAAAACACAGCTTAAATAACCAACATGAATGGATTTACTGGTTACGTGGCCTTCGGGAGAGGTTTTAGGGCATTGGAGAGTGGGTACCACCACTTACTTTAGTGTTTCTGCCAGGAAGAAACTTTGCTGCACATCATCATAGGCCGGAGAGGAGGAGTAGACATCTTTGACCCCGGAAAACCCACCACTGACCCGGCAGTACTTCTCAATGGCCTGTGAGAAAGGAGAGAATACATAGAGGTCAGAAGATGTAAGACTTCAAAGGACTCATGTGGGGGTTCACACACGCCCTAGGGGAAGCCCTGAGCCCTGGGTCTAACCCCATACCAGCCTCCTATAATATGTGTCTAAGTGAGTGCCCACTGAGGTCACAGAATCAAGCCTCACCCTTTCCAGCATCCTATGGCCACTGAATTAGTGCGTGCGCGCACACACACACAGACACATACTCACACACCCTCACACACACACACACACACACACACACAGACTCACACACACTGAACACAAAAGATCAGAGAATCTAGCCTCTTCCTGTTCCTCCTTTCTCTGCAGAGCAGGAATCCTATGGTGCTTGCCTCCGTCAGTGAAACTCAGCACACCGCACACAGGAGTCACAATAAAGAAACCTGAACAAGCAGCACTGCAGTCACAAGGACACACAACCCTCCCCACTCCTGGGCTCCTGCAGAAGAGTCATCAGTAGTGCGTAACCCGCTCTGACGCCCTCGTCCTTCGTGTTGTGTTGAGTGGGTGAAGCTCCCTGAGGCTGTGCACAGCGGCGCTAGATGCTGTAAATACCCACCAGTGGCACTTTATGTGTGTGTGGGGTGGGCTCTACAAGGGCTGTGGCCTGAGAAGTATACCCAGGACCCCTCCACAAGAGACGTGTCCAATGTAACTTAGGGCGCGGCCCGAAACACAAAAATATAAAGCTGGCCTTCACAAATTCATACAGAGTATTACTGGACAAGCAGTAACAGGCAGCAGTTTACAGAGCGCATATCATCCTGGCATTGAAAGTCTACATTTAAAAGTAAAATAGAGATAAACTGGTTATTCATTTAGAGTGAAATAGTATCTGAGGCCCTTGAACGCCAAAAAAACAGCATCCACTGTTCTGTTATGTCACAAAGGGGACTTCAGTGATGTTGTGTCACATCTCTGGAGAGTGACAGGCAGGAGGTCAGAGCCACTAGAATTATGCGATTTTGCGGCTGCAGCGTTTTCCGCATTTACCACATAATCCATCATCTGTTCCATAATCTGTGGACTTTAACACAGAAAGGAATACGTTTCTAGCCCTGTAACCATCTGTTTGTGGCGTGTACTGTGGATTTCACGTGCTCAGCATACTCCAGCCATGTAGTGTTGGATTCCGGTGTTTGCACCTTTTTTCTAAAAAGACGTCTTTTGAGTCACAAGGAACAGTGCCTCCTCCCCTGGTTGGCACAGCGCCTGGGCACCAGCTCCTCTGTTAGACTGTTTCTTTGCACGGAGCTGGAGTGCAGAGATGGGGCAGTAGACAGGACAGTTTGGTGGCATTGCAGGAAGTTATATAAAAAGAGTTTTGAGTTGTAAATAGAGATGTGTACATCCGCAGCAACCAAAAGCTCCGGGGAGGGAGAAGGGAGGAGGACGGGTGCACGTGAATCTGCAGCACTACAAACTATGAACAGATACTTAACAAGTAACATCTCCCGTTCGTGGCACGTGTGGCTGTAGATACACGCTCTGCACAGACTGTAAAGCAGCCTCCCCTAAGTGGTGGTCAGCCACAGGATGTTCCAGAAGATTGAAGCAAGGGCCATGTAACACCTTCGCCAACTCTCGTTTCTGGCGTGGTAAGACATCCACAAAGTTACGCTTGGTGAACGTGTGGAGTGGACCACCTAGCTGGACCAAGTGATCACTTCATAACTCAATCTGGCTGTGGGAAAAATACAGGGAGCACTATAGTCTCGCTGAAGTGGAAAGGTGGCACCTCCTCTCAAGGAAATCTAAGCTTAGTCCTGTGGACATTGTTGTTATGAACCTAGAACAAGTGCTTCTCTGAAGTGAGGGCCTGCAGCTCGCTGACAGGTCTTAACGCTGTAATATCGGCAAGTAAGGCAGCCTTCGAGGAGAGGAACTGTAAAGGGCACACGTGTAGTGGTTCCAAAGCAGGGTCCATGAGTCTTCTAGGGACCTCATTAAGGTTCCATACGGTAGTGCCACGCTATGTGGATTTCTATAGTGCATTACTCATCCGTGAGGGTGTCCAGGCGCTTGCCAGTGGGTAGGCAGGGATTTGCCTGGAGTTAATAGAAGGGCCAAGTTATCAGATACTTGTGGAATTCGAGGAGTGACAGAGGGGACCTAATGTGGTGGGGGAGGTCGCTCCAAGCCTTTGGGCCGATGTGTGAGAAGGTGCAACTTCCTGCTCTGTTCTTGTGTGTGTGGGGATGTGCGCGAGTGAGAGACCTGCTGAGCGGCGGTGTCTGGAGGGTGGAGGGTTGGTGGAAGTGGATGCACGCATTGAGGCAGGAGGGGCCTAAGTTATGCAGAGCCTTGTAAGTGTGGGTGAGGAGTCTGAAGTGCATGTGGTTGTATATGGGGAGCCAGTGGAGTTTCTTGAGGTATGAGGAGGTCGGAGAAACTCTGTGAGAGATAACTCGTTTGAGTCCTTCCATGAAGGCCTCGATGGCAGGGATTTTGAATAAGGAAGAGTGTTCCCTGTTTTGCATATAGGCTGCGATAACGGCTAAATGAAGGTGTATCGGAGTGCAAGCCAGGCCTGGTGTTTGCAGGTCAGGGGATAACAGATAGTAGTCCAGACAGCAGGTCTAAGAGGGTCAAGATGCTTGGAAATGCAGTAAGGAGAAACCTTTTCTACTTGAATAACAGGCTGGCATGCACTCCGCACCTGGCTGACCCTGTGCCGCTGAGGGGGTAAGTTTGGTGCCCCCCTTGTGCCCTCACCCGGTGTTTACATCAACCCCAGGAGACCGACCATTGACACCGCTTTACTCACCTGTGAGCAGCGCATGTTCGCTCACCCCCAGTCTCCATTGGTTAAATCCGCTGAGATGCTGTGGGTGCCCTCTTGGCACTGATCTGAACCGTGCCTGGTGTGACCTAAAACCCCCGAAGAGTGGATCTGTAAGTCGTGTACTTACCTACAAACCTGCACTCTTGTTATCCTCCCATCGGTTAACATTGCTGAACTGAAAAATTGCACACTTCTGATTTTTGAAACTTGCGAAGTATTTATCTTTTACAAACTGCTTACCTTATATTAAAGTGCTTTGGTTCAAAGCATATATAAAAGCAAATATTATTCTAAATTGGTCTTGGATTTATTGTCTGAGTGTGCGACTCATTTATTGCCTCTGTGAGTACAACAAATGCTTAACACGACTCCTTGATAGGCCTCACTGTCGCCCAGGCTACCAGAAACAGAGCTCTAGACCTATTTCTGCCTCTTGCTTCCTTGAAGGCCTCAGCTTGCTGCAGTAGAGTCTCTGCCGATGGACTAGGGAATCTGGATTGCAGAGGGATCCGCTGTAGAACTGGTTCCTTCGTAGAGGACCGGGACGGAGACTGGTTAGCATCCTGATGGCCGTGTGACTTCTCCTGGCACAAGTGGTGGGAAATGCAGAGTCCGGCTTTGAATTCTTGTGTTTCTGTCGCGATGCAGACTTACCTAGCGCCTTGGAGTGTGTGGAGGACCTTTCGTGGGAAGAGCCCCAGGACCGGGTAAACGTCCTCAACTTAGATTGGGACCTCTGCAGGCGTGAGCTTGGATTCGGGGTCCCGGGTGGCCTTGGGATTCATCGGGGTGCTGTCCCCGCAAAGCTTGTAGTCTTGTCAAGACCCTCGTTGCCAGAGACCTCCCTGGTAGGATCTTCACAAACACGTCTGTGGGGCCCTGCAAGATTCAAACCCATGGGTCTTCGGCGGGACACGTTTCCCTGCGCACTGAGAGAAGAAGTCCACACAAAACTTGTCAGCAAGACAATGGACAGCCGGAGCTCCGGATCTGTGTCTGGAGGGGCAGAAAGAAATGAACTGACGTCGGCACGAAGGGGCTCTGGCGAGGTCAAAGAGGGGTCGCAAGATGCCGACTACGGCCGATGCTTTGGGAAATGTAAACAAAATGTTAACTTGTTGTAGGAAGTTGGCTCTGTATGCACTATTTCAAAGTAAGGAATAGTATGCACAAGGTTCCCCTTAGAGGTAAGATAGTGGCAAAAAGAGATAATTCTAATGCTCTATTTTGTGGTAGTGTGGTCGAGCAGTAGGCTTATCAGAGGGTAGTGTTAAGCATTTGTTGTACACACCAGCAATAAATGAGGAACACACACTCAGAGACAATTCCAGGCCAATAGGTTTTTGTATAGAAAATGAAAATGTCACTTACCCAGTGTACATCTGTTCGTGGCATCAGTCGCAGTAGATTCGCATGTTTTGCAATAGCTCGCCATCTGGTGTTGGGCCGGAGTGTTACAAGTTGTTTTTCTTCGAAGAAGTCTTTCGAGTCACGGGACCGAGTGACTCCTCCTTTTGTCTCCATTGCGCATGGGCGTCGACTCCATCTTCGATTGTTTTTCCCCGCAGAGGGTGAGGTAGGAGTTGAATTGTAGTAATAGTGCCCATGCAATGGAGTGACTAAGTATGCACCGATTAAAGGTTGAGATGATACATATATAAATAATTGAAGGTAACTTCCAAACTGCTACAGGCTCCCGGGGAGGCGGGTGGGCACATGCGAATCTACTGCGACTGATGCCACGAACAGATGTACACTGGGTAAGTGACATTTTCAGTTCGATGGCATCTGTCGCTGTAGATACGCATGTTCTGCATAGACTAGTAAGCAGTTATCTCCCCAAAAGCGGTGGATCAGCCTGTAGGAGTGGAAGTAGTTTGAAACAATGTTCTTAATACGGCTTGACCTACTGTGGCTTGTTGTGCGGATAACACGTCTACACAGTAGTGCTTGGTGAATGTGTGAGGCGTAGACCATGTGGCTGCCTTACATATTTCTTGCATTGGGATGTTTCCTAGGAAGGCCATGCTAGCGCCTTTCTTTCTGGTTGAGTGTGCCCTTGGTGTAATGGGCAGCTGTCGTTTAGCTTTAAGGTAGCAGATTTGGATGCATTTAACTATCCATCTGGCTATACCTTGTTTTGAAATTGGGTTTCCTGCATGAGGTTTTTGAAATGCAATAAAGAGTTGTTTAGTCTTTCTGATGTTCTTTGTTCTGTCAATGTAATACATCAATGCTCTTTTGACATCTAATGTATGTAGTGCCCTTTCAGCTACGGTATCTGGCTGTGGAAAGAACACTGGAAGTTCCACTGTTTGATTTAGATGGAACGGTGAAATAACCTTTGGCAAAAATTTAGGATTGGTCCTTAGGACGACCTTATTCTTGTGTAGTTGTATAAAAGGTTCTTGTATAGTAAACGCCTGAATCTCGCTTACTCTTCTTAGGGAAGTAATGGCGATGAGAAATGCCACCTTCCAGGTTAGGAACTGTATTTCGCAGGAGTGCATGGGTTCAAAAGGTGGACCCATAAGTCTAGTTAGGACAACATTTAGGTTCCATGAAGGAACAGGTGGTGTTCTTGGTGGTATAATTCTCCTAAGGCCCTCCATGAATGCTTTAATGACTGGTATCTTATATAGGGAAGTTGAATAGGTAGTCTGCAGGTATGCAGATATTGCTGCAAGGTGTATTTTAATGGAAGAGAAAGCCAGGTTAGATTTTTGTAAGTGAAGCAAGTAACCCACTACATGTTCTGGAGTTGTGTGTAATGGCTGTATTTGATTAATATGGCAGTAGCAAACAAACCTCTTCCATTTACTTGCATAGCAGTGCCTGGTGGATGGCCTTCTGGCTTGCTTTATGACTTCCATACATTCTTGGGTAAGTTGTAAGTGCCCGAATTCTAGGATTTCAGGAGCCAGATTGCTAGATTCAGCGATGCTGGATCTGGGTGTCTGATCTTTTGGTTGTGTTGTGTCAACAGATCTGGCCTGTTGGGCAATTTGATGCAGGGTACTACTGATAGGTCTAGCAGTGTTGTGTACCAGGGTTGCCTTGCCCAAGTTGGTGCTATTAATATGAGTTTGAGTTTGTTTTGACTGAGTTTGTTTACCAGGTAAGGAAGGAGAGGGAGAGGAGGAAAAGCGTAAGCAAATATCCCTGACCAGTTCATCCATAGGGCATTGCCTTGGGACTGTTTGTGTGGGTATTTGGATGCGAAGTTTTGGCATTTTGCGTTCTCCTTTGTCGCAAACAAGTCTATCTGAGGTGTTCCCCAGAGTTTGAAGTAAGTGTTCAGAATTTGGGGGTGAATTTCCCATTCGTGGACCTGTTGGTGATCGAGAGAGATTGTCTGCGAGTTGATTTTGGATCCCTGGTATAAATTGTGCTATTAGGCGAATTTGGTTGTGAATTGCCCAACGCCAAATCTTTTGTGCTAGCAGGCTTAACTGCGTGGAGTGCGTCCCCCCTTGCTTGTTTAGATAATACATTGTTGTCATGTTGTCTGTTTTGACGAGAATGTATTTGTGAACTATTATTGGTTGGAAAGCTTTTAGTGCTTGAAAAACTGCTAGAAGTTCTAGGTGATTTATATGCAGCTTTGTTGGATGTACGTTCCATTGTCCTTGTATGCTGTGTTGATCGAGGTGTGCTCCCCACCCTGTCATGGAAGCATCTGTTGTTATTACGTATTGTGGCACTGGGTCTTGGAAAGGCCGCCCTTTGTTTAAATTTATGTTGTTCCACCACAGAAGCGAGAGGTAAGTTTGGAGGTCTATTAACACCAGATCTAGAAGGTGACCCTGTGCTTGTGACCATTGTGATGCTAGGCACTGTTGTAAGGGCCTCATGTGCAGTCTTGCGTTTGGGACAATGGCTATGCATGAAGACATCATGCCTAGGAGTTGTAGTACCATCTTTGCGTGTATCCTTTGTGTTGGATACATGCGTTGTATGATGGTGTTGAAATTTTGAATTCTTTGTGGACTTGGAGTGGCTACTCCTTTTGATGTGTCTATTATGGCTCCTAGATATTGTTGTACCTTGCGCGGCAGAATTTTGGATTTTGTGAAGTTGACGGTGAACCCTAGTTTGAAGAGGGTTTGTATGATATGATTTGTGTGATTTGAGCACTCTATTAACGAATGGGCCTTGATTAGCCAGTCGTCTAGATATGGGAACACATGTATTTGCTGCCTTCTTATGTGTGCAGCGACCACCGCTAGACATTTGGTAAAGACTCTTGGTGCGGTTGTTAATCCGAAAGGCAGTACCTTGAATTGGTAATGTATTCCCTTGAATACAAACCTTAGGTATTTCCTGTGCGATGGGTGTATTGGTATATGGAAATAAGCATCCTTGAGGTCTAAAGTTGCCATGTAGTCGTGTAGTTTTAGCAATGGCAATACTTCTTGTAGTGTGACCATGTGAAAGTGGTCTGATTTGATGAAAGTGTTCACTACTCTGAGGTCTAGGATTGGTCTCAGCGTTTTGTCCTTCTTTGGTATCAGAAAGTACAGTGAGTAAACTCCTGTGTTTATTTGTGTGTTTGGCACTAATTCGATTGCATTCTTTTGCAATAGTGCCTGCACTTCTATCTCCAGGAGATTGGAATGATGTTTTGTCAAATTTTGTGCTTTTGGTGGTATGTTTGGAGGGAATTGTAGAAATTCTATGCAATAACCATGTTGGATAATTGCTAGAACCCAAGTGTCTGTAGTGATTTCCTCCCATGCTTTGTAATAATGACTTATTCTTCCCCCCACTGGTGTTGTGTGGAGGGGGTGAGTGACATGTGAGTCACTGTTTAGTAGTAGGGGTTTTGGGGCTCTGAAATCTTCCTCTATTCCTAGGGAATTGCCCTCCTCTATATTGTCCCCGAAAACCTCCTCTATACTGTCCCTGGTAACTGGACGGTGTTGCTTGTGAGGTGCTGGCTTGTGTGCTCTGACCCGAAACCCCCCTCGAAAGGGTGTTTTACGGAATGTGCTGTAATTCCCTCTGCTCTGCGGGGAGTAGAGTGCGCCCATGGCTTTGGCAGTGTCCGTATCTTTTTTGAGTTTCTCAATCGCTGTGTCCACTTCTGGACCGAACAGTTCTTTTTAGTTAAAAGGCATATTGAGAACTGCTTGTTGAATCTCTGGTTTAAATCCAGACGTTCGGAGCCATGCATGCCTTCTGATAGTTACAGATGTATTAATTGTCCGTGCAGCTGTATCTGCAGCGTCCATGGAGGAGCGGATCTGGTTGTTGGAAATGGTCTGTCCCTCCTCAACCACATGTTTTGCCCTATTTTGTAAGTCCTTGGGCAGATGTTCAATGAGATGTTGCATCTCGTCCCAATGGGCTCTGTCATAGGTCGCAAGTAGTGCCTGGGAGTTCGCGATGCGCCACTGGTTTGCAGCTTGTGCTGCGACTCTCTTACCAGCTGCATCGAACTTGCGGCTTTCTTTATCTGGGGGTGGTGCATCTCCAGATGTGTGGGAGTTGGCCCTTTTCCTAGCTGCTCCTACAACGACAGAGTCTGGTGGCAGCTGTGTAGTGATGAAAACCGGGTCTGTAGGAGGCGCCTTGTACTTTTTTTCCACCCTTGGTGTGATTGCCCTACTTTTGACCGGCTCCTTAAAGATTTCTTTTGCGTGCCGGAGCATACCAGGGAGCATAGGCAGGCTCTGGTATGAGCTGTGGGTGGAGGAGAGTGTGTTGAATAAAAAATCATCCTCGACCTGTTCTGAGTGGAGGCTTACGTTGTGAAATTGTGCTGCTCTAGCCACCACTTGAGAATACGCGGTGCTGTCCTCTGGTGGAGATGGCTTCGTAGGGTATGCCTCCGGACTGTTATCTGACACTGGGGCGTCGTGTAGGTCCCATGCGTCTTGATCTTGGTCACCCTGGCTTATGGTGGTGTGAGCTGGGCAGTGTGATGGAGTTTGTGCTGGTGAGACGTTAATCACGGGCGGAGGAGAGGGTGGTGGGGTAACTCTTTTCACCACTTTTGGTTGTGGTGTCTGTTCAGTTTGGAACTCCAACCTTCTCTTTCTTCTAATAGGGGGAAGGGTGCTTATTTTTCCTGTCCCCTGCTGTATGAAAATACGCTTTTGCGTATGGTCCACATCAGTTGATTGTAGCTCTTCCTCAAACCTATGCTTTTGCATTTGGGAGGTTAGCGAGTGCTCTTCTGTATAAGAGCCTGAAGCTGGGTCGGTTGCAGTTTGTTTCGGGACCGAAACCCTGTCTGCGTCCTTTTTCGGCTCCGAGGTGACTTTTTTCATTTTCGGGGCCGAAACCTGTCGGCGCCGATCTTCTTCGGGGCCGCTGTCTCGGCGTCGAGCCGTGTCTACACCGGCATCTCGGTGTCGAGGCTTGTCTCCAGCACTTTCTCGGTCCCGAGAAGGCTGCGTGCCGGTGTCTCGACCGGAGTCGGACGATCTCAGCACTGTTTGGGCCTTTTTCGGTGCCGACGGTCGGTCACCGAATTTATGGGTGGAGCCATGGCCTGGTGGCAGTGGCGTCCCCTGGGCCTTGTAAATCTTCCTCTGAGTGGTTTTCGACGTCTTACTCACGGTTTGTGTATCGTCGAATCCTTCGGAGTCTGAGTCTTGGATCGAGAAGGTACCTTCCTCTTCTTGCTCCTCGAACTCTCGGTGGGCTGTCGGCGCGGACGCCATCTGAAGTCTTCTGGCTCGACGGTCTCGGAGTGTTTTTCGGGACCGGAACGCACGACAGGCCTCGCAGGTGTCTTCACTGTGCTCAGGTGACAGGCACAGGTTACAGACCAAGTGTTGGTCTGTATAGGGGTATTTATTGTGGCATTTGGGGCAGAAACGGAACGGGGTCCGTTCCATCGGCGTTCTTCAGCACGCGGTCGGGCCGACCAGGCCCCGACGGGGGATCGAAAAAACTACCCCCGAAGGGCACCGGAGCTCTTCGATCCTTCGACGCGGTGTTGAATCTAACTACGCCGATCCCGAACGCAACAATACCGACGAAAATCTTCCGAAATTAGCTATCTTTCCGTTCCGAAACTCGGAGCCACAGGAACACGTCCGAACCCGATGGCGGAAAAAAAACAATCGAAGATGGAGTCGACGCCCATGCGCAATGGAGACAAAAGGAGGAGTCACTCGGTCCCGTGACTCGAAAGACTTCTTCGAAGAAAAACAACTTGTAACACTCCGGCCCAACACCAGATGGCGAGCTATTGCAAAACATGCGTATCTACAGCGACAGATTCCATCGAACATATATTTTCTTAGTTTATTTTAAGAACCACAGGTTCAAGATTTACAAGTAATACTTTAAATGAAAGGTACTTCACTTAGGAACTTTAGGAACTTTGAATTAGCAAAATAGCATATACAGTTTTCACATAAATGACATATAGCTATTTTAAAAGTAGACTGCAATTTTCAACTGTTGCTGGGGGAGATAAGTGTTTGTTAGTTTTTGCAGGTAAGTAAACCACCTACGGGGTTCAAACTTGGGTCCAAGGTAGCCCACCGTTGGTGGTTCAGAGCAACCCCAAAGTTACCACACCAGCAGCTCAGGGCCGGTCAGGTGCAGAGGTCAAAGTGGTGTCCAAAACGCATAGGCTTCAATGGAGAAGGGGGTGCCCTGGTTCCAGTCTGCCAGCAGGTAAGTACCAGCGTCTTCGGAGGGCAGACCAGGGGGGTTTTGTAGGGCACCGGAGGGGACACAGGTCCACACAGAAAGTACACCCTCAGCGGCACGGGGCGGCCGGGTGCAGTGTGCAACCAAGCGTCGAGTTCGTAATAGAAATCAATGGGAGACCAAGGAGTCTCTTCAGCGATGCAGGCAGGCAAGGGGGGGGCTCCTCGGGGTAGCCATCACCTGGGCAAGGGAGAGGGCCACCTGGGGGTCGCTCCTGCACTGGAGGTCGGATCCTTCAGGTCCTGAGGGCTGCGGATGCAGTGCCTTTACCAGGTGTCGGGTATTTGAAGCAGGCAGTCACGGTCAGGGGGAGCCTCGGGATTCCCTCTGCAGGCGTTGCTGTAGGGGATCAGGGGGGCCAACTCTGGCTACTCACGGTCTCGTAGTCGGCGGGGAGTCCTCCCTGTGGTGTTTGTTCTCCACAAGTCGAGCCGGGGGCGTCGGGTGCAGAGTGCAAAGTCTCACGCTTCCGGCGGGAAACGTGTGTTGTTTCAAAGTTGCTTCTTTGTTGCAAAGTTGCAGTCTTTGTGGAACAGAGCCGCTGTCCTCAGGAGTTCTTGGTCCTTCTAGATGCAGGGTAGTCCTCTGAGGCTTCAGAGGTTGCTGGACCCTGGGAACGTGTTGCTGGAGCAGTGTCTTTAGAAGTGGGGAGACAGGCCGGTAGAGCTGGGGCCAAAGCAGTTGGTGTCTGTCTTCTCTGCAGGTTTTCAGTTCAGCAGTCCTCTTCTTCTTAGGTTGCAGGAATCTAGTTTCCTAGGTTCTGGGGAGCCCCTAAATACTGAATTTAGGGGGGTGTTTTAGGTCTGGGAGGGCAGTAGCCAATGGCTACTGTCCTTGAGGGTGGCTACACCCTCTTTGTGCCTCCTCCCTGAGGGGAGGGGGCACATCCCTATTCCTATTGGGGGAATCCTCCAAAATCAAGATGGAGGATTTCTAAAGGCAGGGATCACCTCAGCTCAGGACACCTTAGGGGCTGTCCTGACTGGTGGGTGATTCCTCCTTGTTTTTCTCATTATCTCCTCTGGACTTGCCGCCAAAAGTGGGGGCTGTGTCCAGGGGGCGGGCATCTCCACTAGCTGGAGTGCCCTGGGGCATTGTAACACGAAGCCTGAGCCTTTGAGGCTCACTGCTAGGTGTTACAGTTCCTGCAGGGGGGAGGTGTGTAGCACCTCCACCCAGGACAGGCTTTGTTTCTGTCCCCAGAGAGCACAAGGGCCCTCACCACATGGGGTCAGAAACTCGTCTCTCAGCAGCAGGCTGGCACAGACCAGTCAGTCCTGCACTGAACAATTGGGTAAAATACAGGGGGCATCTCTAAGATGCCTTGTGTGTGCATTTTTTAATAAATTCAACACTGGCATCAGGGTGGGTTTATTATTCTGAGAAGTTTGATACCAAACTTCCCAGTATTCAGTGTAGCCATTATGGAGCTGTGGAGTTCGTTTTTTACAGACTCCCAGACCATATATTCTTATGGCTACCCTGTACTTACAATGTCTAAGGTTTTGCTTAGACAGTGTAGGGGCATAGTGCTCATGCACCTATGCCCTCACCTGTGGTATAGTGCACCCTGCCTTAGGGCTGCAAGGCCTGCTACAGGGGAGACTTACCTATGCCACAGGCAGTGTGAGGTTGGCGTGGCACCCTGAGGGGAGTGCCATGTCGACTTAGTCATTTTCCCCCCACCAGCACACACAAGCTGGCAAGCAGTGCATCTGTGCTGAGTGAGGGGTCCCTAGGGTGGCATAAGACATGCTGCAGCCCTTAGAGACCTTCCCTGGCATCAGGGCCCTTGGTACCAGAGGTACCAGTTACAAGGGACTTACCTGGGTGCCAGGGTTGTGCCAATTGTGGATACAATGGTACCTTTTAGGTGAAGGAACACTGGTGCTGGGGCCTGGTTAGCAGGGTCCCAGCACACTTCTCAGTCAAGTCAGCATCAGTATCAGGCAAAAAGTGGGGGGTAACTGCAACAGGGAGCCATTTCTTTACACTTGTATTTAACGGATTTGTGATTTTATGGCGATTTGACGAATACAAGAATTTGACTGACTGACTCCTGCCCCTCTGGAGAATCTTAAGAAAAATCTCCAACTTTGGTCTAGCGCCTTGAGTTTTCACAAGACGAGGACTCTGCGCCTAGAAGTATCCATCAGAAATATGATGAATACTTGAATGCCAAAATCTAAACCTGCTCAACAATCTGCCAGAAAATATTTTGCAAGATGAGTCCAGCAATGAAGTTAGGGGCTATGCAGCGGGGTTGCCAGTGGTTCCTCTTTTAAAGATTGTCGTTATCAAAGCACCTTGCCAGGTAAACAGAAGCATCCTAGTTTACTGTGTAAAACAGGAACAGAGAAGATGTGCCCGGGCCTCTGGGGCTCCCTGGTAGACCACACCTAGAACCCCATCAGCACCTGGCGCCCCACTTCACACAACTAATCTCTTCCATTTCTTTCATGAATTTCTGACTGACATCTGCGTTTCTGACAATCCCACGGCTTGTGCACAACCAGAGTTTCCCACTCTCCAGAAAAGCCAGGGTTGGAGGACCAGGTCACCAAGAAAGACTTGGAGGCTGTAGCCCCGATCCAGAGTCACGATGGAGCAAAATGACTGTATGGACTTCACTCTGCCTGACTGACAGTGAGTAGCTTTATCCACACTCGGTCTCCTGGGCGTGGCAGAACCGCCTGGTAGATCCTCTGGAAATCACAGGAGGCTGTGACTGCAGCAGCCAAGCCTCTTTCCCTCAAAAACCCCTCCCTCTTCCCTCTCCCCAAACCCAAGGCCCACTTACATGTACCTTCGCCCCATCTCTCCCCAGTGCGCACCCTCATCCTCCACTGATCCCCACCCACAAGCCCCCGCTTACACTTACCACCCGCCCATCTCTCACTAGCGCCCGTCCTCAACCTCCACTGATCCCCACCTACAAGCCCCCGCTTACATTTACCACCCGCCCATCTCTCCCCAGCGCCCGCCCTCAACCTCCACTGCTTTCCATCTAGAAGCCCCTGCTTACATTACCACCCGCCCATCCCTCCCCAGCGCCCGCCCTCATCCTCCACTGCACCCCACCTACAAGCCCGCCGCTTACATTTACCATCTCCCGATCTCTCCCCAGCGCCCGCCCTCATCCTCCACTGATCCCAACCCACAAGGCCCCGCTTACATTTACCTAAAATCTATGCGTTAAAATTCTATGGATTCGGGAATTCTATGTGGTTTTACGACAGGAGAAATCTGCCCTGTGTGGTCATTTTCCATTACATGCGGCTGGAATCGCAGTGGCATGTCACTGTGTCAGATTTACTGCCCAGGAATAGTAACACTGAATGCCGTTTAACCATTGCCGCAGTAGCTGGCATCTTGTAATGAGGACCTCGGTAGATCAGGGTTCTGTGTTTTGCAGCATGAATACGTTCTAGATTGACATGCTGTGCATTTTCCTCCCATCAAGTAGTTGGATTGAGAAATATTGTAAACAAAGTTTTACTTTTGTGCATGTTGGAGGCTGGCCCTCTATACCGTGTGCAAAACCAAGCACACTATGCAGAGGGTTCAGGTAACCACACGTTGGTTTCCAGAGGTAAAAATCTGACCACCTAATGCTCTAATTTTAGAGGTAGCTGGTCGAGCAGTTAGGCTAATCCAGAAGATGTGCTCAGTATTTGCTGTACTCACAAATCCAATCATACACCACACACACTCAATGAATAACTCAAGACCAGAATTTATAAAAATCCTTCAGACTTTTATATAATTTTTAAGACCAAAATCTTTAGAATACCTTAAGTACTTTTCTTGTTATATCTTTTTAAGTTTTAGCAAAGTTAGTCTTTCTGTGCATAATTACGCGCCATTGGAATCAATAGGCAGTCACTTTTAAAAATACACTAAAAATCGCACATTTGAGTTACCACTCTCTTCTTTTACAGGGTTGTCGCAGCAGTCGGTGGGCACACTGTGCCAGCTGGAGAGGCTCGGGCAGCTCCCTGTTCCGGCGGAAACATCGTTGGAGAGGTTCTTGGTACAGGTACAGGGCCACCTGGATAGGCCACTTGAAAAAGGAGCTGGTTTGCATATTTAAAGTTGGTGCCTGGGGGCATCCTTGGGCTGTTGAAGTCGAAAGGGGTTGGGGACCCGGGGCACACAGCAGATCCTGCGATGCAAAGCCCAGGGCGGCCAGGTGCAGGGCGTCTTGGAGGTCTTGGATGCTGTGCGCAACGGAGCCCACTGGAGTTGGAGGTGAGTCTCTTGGAGGGCGGCTTCCAGGTCAACGGGGGCACGCTGGTCGGAGGTCCGGGGTGTTGCTGAAGTCCCTCGACTGATCCTTTTTCAGCTCTGGGGGAGCTGGTTTTCTGCTGGTCTGATGCCAGCTGACCAGTACCCTGGGTATTGCTGTACCTCAGCAACTAGGGGGCGCAGTGCCACCAAACTTGACACAGTTGTAGGGTACTTTCGGGTGGTCGTCGGTGTGTCGTCGGGTCCGGCGGTGACTTCCAATAGCGGAGATATCGGCGACTTAGGAAAGTGACCTTCACTGGTTTGTTGGTCCTTTGCAGGTTTCTTGCGTTTCTTGAGTGGTGCCTCCACTCAGGAGGGAGATTTAGGCTATTTGTGAAGCCTGGACGTCCTCTGGGGCTTTTGAGGTCAGTCCAGTGGTCAGCTCCTGCGCAGTGGCGATTGTCGGGAAAGCAGGGGTCTTGGAGCCTCTTCTGGTGCAGCAGGTCCTCAGTTCTCGTCCTGGCGGGTTCTTTTGTGCTGGCTTCTTTCTTCCTGTTCAATCTAAATTCCTGGTCCAGGGGAGCCCATTAAATACTGAATTTAGTGGGCGTTGTAGGGGGAACCTGGTAGTGTCCAATGGGACACTTACCCTTGGGTGGCTACACCCACTACAGTGACCACTTCCTGTGGGAAGGGTCACTTCCCTAAACCTGGTTGGCTACTTTCCTCCATTCCAAGATGGAGAAAAATTAGATAAAGGGTACACTTTGCATGCAAGCCCTCAGGGGTGGTGCATGCTCAGTGAGGCCACTGCTCCTACCCTTTGTCTGGTTTCCTGCCCATAGTGGGGGTTTGTAAGAGGGGAAGCCCTCTGCTGCTAGCAGCAGGCCTGGGGGCTCGAGTTGCAGGGGTGGTAGCCCTTTGAAGCTCACCGCCAGGGTGTTGCACATTCCTGAAGGGGAGGAAGTTAGCTCCTCCACCCAGGAAGGGCTTTGTCTTACAAACAAGAGAGCAATGGCTCTCCCCCACGGTTTGTAGATTGGCTGTCTGGAGTGGCAGGCTGGATGGAACCAGTCTGCAACTCTGCCAGTTAGGGTTAGCCTTTGCAGGGGGCACCTCCAAGGTGGCCCCTGGGTATATTTAGGGATAAATCCAAGGCTGGCACCAGCTTGGATTTATCATTCTGAGTTGTTAGATACCAAACAACCCAGGGTGCAGAGTGGCCATTATGTAGATGGGTAACTCATGTTTGACCAGTGCCCAGTACATACATTAAAATGGCTGCTCTGTTCACTCACTATGTCCCAGGTTTGGCAAGGACACAGTGGGGGCATATTGCTCATGCAATTATGCCCTAACATATAGGGGGTCATTCTGACCCCCGCTGGCGGCGGAAGCCGCCCGCCTGGCGGGAACCGCCAGAAGACCGTACCGCGGTCAAAAGACCGCAGCGGTCATTCTGACTTTCCCGCTGGGCTGGCGGGCGACCGCCAAAAGGCCGCCCGCCCGCCCAGCGGGAAAGCCCCAGCAACAAGGAGGCCGGCTCCGAATGGAGCCGGCGGAGTTGCTGGTGTGCGACGGGTGCAGTTGCACCCGTCGCGATTTTCAGTGTCTGCCAAGCAGACACTGAAAATCTTAATGGGGCCCTGTTAGGGGGCCCCTGCAGTGCCCATGCCAGTGGCATGGGCACTGCAGGGGCCCCACAACACCCGTTCCTGCCATCCTGTTTCTGGCGGTGAAAACCGCCAGAAACAGGATGGCAGGAAGGGGGTCGGAATCCCCATGGCGGCGCTGCAAGCAGCGCCGCCGTGGAGGATTCCCTGGGGCGGCGGGAAACCGCTGGTTTCCCTTTTCTGACCGTGGCCTTACCGCCGCAGTCAGAATGGCCCCAGAAGCACCGCCAGCCTGTTGGCGGTGCTTCCTCCGTCCCCTGCCCTGGCGGTCCATGACCGCCAGGGTAGGAATCACCCCCATAGTATGGTGCACCCTGCCTTAGGGCTGGAAGGCCTACCAGAGGGGTGACTTACCCATAATATATGCAGTGTAGGGTGGACAGGGCACACAGAGGGGGTGCCATGTCGAGTTTGTCCTTTTAGGGTTGCCCCAGTACACGCAGCCTGCAATGGCAGTGCTGGGTGCATCTGGGTGCAGGGCCCTTGGGGGTGGCACAATCAGTGCTGCTGTCACCAGGGGTCTACTCCTAATATCCCTTGCCCTGGGTACTGGGGTACCCATTTACTAGAGGATTATAGGAGTATTTAAGAATGTATCCAATTGTGCCAAGCATCACAACACATTTAGGGAAACATTTCTGACCCAGGGAACCTGGTTAGCAGGGGCCCTGGGCACTACCAGCTTCTAGAACAAATCAACATCAGGCAAGAAGTGGGGGCTAACCATGCAAAAAGAGGCCTTCACTCACAGTGCGTCACCGACAAGCAGAGCCAGTAAGATGTTGACCCTAAGCTTACAATCCCCCACTTTGTGACCACCATCCTCAGAACCTGTGTTCTGCTGGCGGGATCAGAACTGATGGACAGAGCTATGTTTAATGTGTCAACTTGACACTACCCACTCGCTTACGAATGAGGCCAATGGCGGGATATCGAGAGAGACAAATCACAGCTTTAAGACCTAATAAGGGCGTTCAGCCTTCCACCTGGCACCTCTATACAGTCACAAAGTTCCTCAGCGAGTTGCGATATCCTTAAAATGTATGGCAGGGGTACTTTATCCCATATAGATAGTATTTAATCAAAACACCTGTAGAGGTTATTTGCTGCTTGAAGCCATAAACCTGCCACAACCTCTCCTCCTGTGCTCCCAAGGACTCAGGGGTAGCTGATACCTATGCTTTGCAAAGAGGCCTCTACCGTGCCACCCGTCAGCTCAAGAGCTTACGGATATAAGCACCTTAAACCCATTTAAAGTCTCAGAGCTGTCCACTGATGCATCATGGAGAAGATGGTGCCCAGAACCAAGGGTGGGTGGTAATCTGCCCTGGCATGCAGCCTTGTCAGAGCCAGCAGTGGGCAACAATGCCATCAAGATGGACACTGCCAGGACCCAGTGCCATACACCCTCCAGGGACAGGACTTACCTGTGCAGCTTCCCAGCCCCACTGCCGGTATTTGGGGTCGTGTGTGAACCTCCACATGTACCAGTAGGTCTCGATCACCTCGGGCCGCAGAATGTAGTATTTCTCGTTCTGTCGCACGGCCACGGCCTCAGCTCCACCATCAAATTTGAAGGCTTCGGGGCCCAGTTTTAACACTGCCGAGGGCAAGAGAAGAAAAGTGTCAGAAAGTCACCAGACATAGAAACAAAAAGCAAGCAGAATATACACCTCATGTGCTCTCATAAGCTCCCACTATCACATGCACGGCACGTTAGCGTTCATGTCTCTCCTCTTACCACCACCTCAAGGCCAGCCCACTTCTAGCCAAGAAGAGGTGAGCTGCACCCTCAAGGTCCCTTCTGGGGGACTGAGAGGTGAAAAGACCAGGAAGAGAGAAGCCAAGGGGTGGGGAGGTGGCAACAAGGCAGGAAGAGAGAGAAACCAAGGGTGGGGAGGTGGCAACAAGGTAGGAATAGGGAGAAACCAAGGGGCAGAGAGATGGCAACAAGGTAGGAAGAGAGAGAAACCAAGGAGTGGAGAGATGGCAACAAGGCAGGAAGAGAGAAACCAAGGGTGCGGAGGTGGCAACAAGGTAGGAAGAGGGAGAAACCAAGGGTGGGGAGGTGGGAACAAGGCCGGAAGAGGGAGAACCCAAGGGTGGGGAGGTGGCAACAAGGCAGGAAGAGAGAAACTAAGCGGTGGGGAGGTGGCAACAAGGCAGGAAGAGAGAGAAACCAAGGGGTGCGGAGGTGGCAACAAGGTAGGAAGAGAGAAACCAAGGGTGCGGAGGTGGCAACAAGGCAGGAAGAGAGAAACCAAGGGTGTGGGGGTGGCAACAAGGCAGGAAGAGAGAAACCAAGGGGTGGAGAGGTGGCAACAAGGTAGGAAGAGAGAAACCAACGGTGTGGAGGTGGCAACAAGGCAGGAGGAGAGAAACCAAGGGTGCGGAGGTGACAACACGGCAGGAAGAGAGAGAAACCAAGGGGTGCGGAGGTGGCAACAAGGCAGGAAGAGAGAGAAACCAAGGGGTGTGGAGGTGGCAACAAGGCAGGAAGAGAGAAACCAAGGGTGGGGAGGTGGCAACAAGGCAGGAAGAGAGAAACCAACGGTGTGGAGAGGTGGCAACAAGGCAGGAAGAGAGAGAAACCAAGGGTGCGGAGGTGGCAACAAGGCAGGAAGAGGGAGAAACCAAGGCTGCAGAGGTGCCAACAAGGAGGAAGAGGGAGAAACCAATGGGTGGAGGTGGCAACAAGGCAGGAAGAGAGAAACCAAGGGGCGCGGAGGTGGCAACAAGGCAGGAAGAGAGAGAAACCAAGGGGTGGGGAGGTGGCAGCAAGGCAGGAAGAGAGAAACCAACGGTGTGGATGTGGCAACAAGGCAGGAAGAGAGAAACCAAGGGGTGGAGAGGTGGCAACAAGGCAGGAAGAGAGAGAAACCAAGGGTGCGGAGGTGGCAACAAGGCAGGAAGAGGGAGAAACCAAGGCTGCGGAGGTGGCAACAAGGAGGAAGAGGGAGAAACCAATGGGTGGAGGTGGCAACAAGACAGGAAGAGAGAAACCAAGGGGTGGCGAGGTGGCAACAAGGCAGGAAGAGGGAGAAACCCAGGGGTGGGGAGGTGGAAACAAGGCAGGAAGAGAGAAACCAAGGGTGCGGAGGTTGCAACAAGGCAGGAAGAGGGAGAAACCAAGGGGTGGAGAGGTGGCAACAAGGCAGGAAGAGAGAAACCAAGGGTGGGGAGGTGGCAACAAGGTAGGAAGAGGGAGAAACCAAGGGGCAGAGAGATGGCAACAAGGTAGGAAGAGAGAGAAACCAAGGAGTGGAGAGATGGCAACAAGGCAGGAAGAGAGAAACCAAGGGTGCGGAGGTGGCAACAAGGTAGGAAGAGGGAGAAACCAAGGGAGGGGAGGTGGGAACAAGGCCGGAAGAGGGAGAAACCAAGGGTGGGGAGGTGGCAACAAGGCAGGAAGAGGGAGAAACCAAGGGGTGCGGAGGTGGCAACAAGGTAGGAAGAGAGAAACCAAGGGTGCGGAGGTGGCAACAAGGCAGGAAGAGAGAAACCAAGGGTGTGGGGGTGGCAACAAGGCAGGAAGAGAGAAACCAATGGTGTGGAGGTGGCAACAAGGCAGGAGGAGAGAAACCAAGGGTGGGGAGGTGGCAACAAGGCAGGAAGAGAGAAACCAACGGTGTGGAGAGGTGGCAACAAGGCAGGAAGAGAGAGAAACCAAGGGTGCGGAGGTGGCAACAAGGCAGGAAGAGGGAGAAACCAAGGCTGCAGAGGTGCCAACAAGGAGGAAGAGGGAGAAACCAATGGGTGGAGGTGGCAACAAGGCAGGAAGAGAGAAACCAAGGGGCGCGGAGGTGGCAACAAGGCAGGAAGAGAGAGAAACCAAGGGGTGGGGAGGTGGCAGCAAGGCAGGAAGAGAGAAACCAACGGTGTGGATGTGACAACAAGGCAGGAAGAGAGAAACCAAGGGGTGGAGAGGTGGCAACAAGGCAGGAAGAGAGAGAAACCAAGGGTGCGGAGGTGGCAACAAGGCAGGAAGAGGGAGAAACCAAGGCTGCGGAGGTGGCAACAAGGAGGAAGAGGGAGAAACCAATGGGTGGAGGTGGCAACAAGACAGGAAGAGAGAAACCAAGGGGTGGCGAGGTGGCAACAAGGCAGGAAGAGGGAGAAACCCAGGGGTGGGGAGGTGGAAACAAGGCAGGAAGAGAGAAACCAAGGGTGCGGAGGTTGCAACAAGGCAGGAAGAGGGAGAAACCAAGGGGTGGAGAGGTAGCAACAAGGCAGGAAGAGAGAAACCAAGGGTGGGGAGGTGGCAACAAGGTAGGAAGAGGGAGAAACCAAGGGGCAGAGAGATGGCAACAAGGTAGGAAGAGAGAGAAACCAAGGAGTGGAGAGATGGCAACAAGGCAGGAAGAGAGAAACCAAGGGTGCGGAGGTGGCAACAAGGTAGGAAGAGGGAGAAACCAAGGGTGGGGAGGTGGGAACAAGGCCGGAAGAGGGAGAAACCAAGGGTGGGGAGGTGGCAACAAGGCAGGAAGAGGGAGAAACCAAGGGGTGCGGAGGTGGCAACAAGGTAGGAAGAGAGAAACCAAGGGTGCGGAGGTGGCAACAAGGCAGGAAGAGAGAAACCAAGGGTGTGGGGGTGGCAACAAGGCAGGAAGAGAGAAACCAAGGGGTGGAGAGGTGGCAAAAAGGTAGGAAGAGAGAAACCAACGGTGTGGAGGTGGCAACAAGGCAGGAGGAGAGAAACCAAGGGTGGGGAGGTGGCAACAAGGTAGGAAGAGGGAGAAACCAAGGGGCAGAGAGATGGCAACAAGGTAGGAAGAGAGAGAAACCAAGGAGTGGAGAGATGGCAACAAGGCAGGAAGAGAGAAACCAAGGGTGCGGAGGTGGCAACAAGGTAGGAAGAGGGAGAAACCAAGGGTAGGGAGGTGGGAACAAGGCCGGAAGAGGGAGAAACCAAGGGTGGGGAGGTGGCAACAAGGCAGGAAGAGGGAGAAACCAAGGGGTGCGGAGGTGGCAACAAGGTAGGAAGAGAGAAACCAAGGGTGCGGAGGTGGCAACAAGGCAGGAAGAGAGAAACCAAGGGTGTGGGGGTGGCAACAAGGCAGGAAGAGAGAAACCAAGGGGTGGAGAGGTGGCAACAAGGTAGGAAGAGAGAAACCAACGGTGTGGAGGTGGCAACAAGGCAGGAGGAGAGAAACCAAGGGTGCGGAGGTGGCAACAAGGCAGGAAGAGAGAGAAACCAAGGGGTGCGGAGGTGGCAACAAGGCAGGAAGAGAGAGAAACCAAGGGGTGTGGAGGTGGCAACAAGGCAGGAAGAGAGAAACCAAGGGTGGGGAGGTGGCAACAAGGCAGGAAGAGAGAAACCAAGGGTGGGGAGGTGGCAACAAGGCAGGAAGAGAGAAACCAACGGTGTGGAGAGGTGGCAACAAGGCAGGAAGAGAGAGAAACCAAGGGTGCGGAGGTGGCAACAAGGCAGGAAGAGGGAGAAACCAAGGCTGCGGAGGTGCCAACAAGGAGGAAGAGGGAGAAACCAATGGGTGGAGGTGGCAACAAGGCAGGAAGAGAGAAACCAAGGGGCGCAGAGGTGGCAACAAGGCAGGAAGAGAGAGAAACCAAGGGGTGGGGAGGTGGCAGCAAGGCAGGAAGAGAGAAACCAACGGTGTGGAGGTGGCAACAAGGCAGGAAGAGAGAAACCAAGGGGTGGGGAGGTGGCAGCAAGGCAGGAAGAGAGAAACCAACGGTGTGGATGTGGCAACAAGGCAGGAAGAGAGAAACCAAGGGGTGGAGAGGTGGCAACAAGGCAGGAAGAGAGAGAAACCAAGGGTGCGGAGGTGGCAACAAGGCAGGAAGAGGGAGAAACCAAGGCTGCGGAGGTGGCAACAAGGAGGAAGAGGGAGAAACCAATGGGTGGAGGTGGCAACAAGACAGGAAGAGAGAAACCAAGGGGTGGCGAGGTGGCAACAAGGCAGGAAGAGGGAGAAACCCAGGGGTGGGGAGGTGGAAACAAGGCAGGAAGAGAGAAACCAAGGGTGCGGAGGTTGCAACAAGGCAGGAAGAGGGAGAAACCAAGGGGTGGAGAGGTGGCAACAAGGCAGGAAGAGAGAAACCAAGGGTGGGGAGGTGGCAACAAGGTAGGAAGAGGGAGAAACCAAGGGGCAGAGAGATGGCAACAAGGTAGGAAGAGAGAGAAACCAAGGAGTGGAGAGATGGCAACAAGGCAGGAAGAGAGAAACCAAGGGTGCGGAGTCGGCAACAAGGTAGGAAGAGGGAGAAACCAAGGGTGGGGAGGTGGGAACAAGGCCGGAAGAGGGAGAAACCAAGGGTGGGGAGGTGGCAACAAGGCAGGAAGAGGGAGAAACCAAGGGGTGCGGAGGTGGCAACAAGGTAGGAAGAGAGAAACCAAGGGTGCGGAGGTGGCAACAAGGCAGGAAGAGAGAAACCAAGGGTGTGGGGGTGGCAACAAGGCAGGAAGAGAGAAACCAAGGGGTGGAGAGGTGGCAACAAGGTAGGAAGAGAGAAACCAACGGTGTGGAGGTGGCAACAAGGCAGGAGGAGAGAAACCAACGGGGTGGGGAGGTGGCAACAAGGCAGGAAGAGAGAAACCAACGGTGTGGAGAGGTGGCAACAAGGCAGGAAGAGAGAGAAACCAAGGGTGCGGAGGTGGCAACAAGGCAGGAAGAGGGAGAAACCAAGGCTGCAGAGGTGCCAACAAGGAGGAAGAGGGAGAAACCAATGGGTGGAGGTGGCAACAAGGCAGGAAGAGAGAAACCAAGGGGCGCGGAGGTGGCAACAAGGCAGGAAGAGAGAGAAACCAAGGGGTGGGGAGGTGGCAGCAAGGCAGGAAGAGAAAAACCAACGGTGTGGATGTGACAACAAGGCAGGAAGAGAGAAACCAAGGGGTGGAGAGGTGGCAACAAGGCAGGAAGAGAGAGAAACCAAGGGTGCGGAGGTGGCAACAAGGCAGGAAGAGGGAGAAACCAAGGCTGCGGAGGTGGCAACAAGGAGGAAGAGGGAGAAACCAATGGGTGGAGGTGGCAACAAGACAGGAAGAGAGAAACCAAGGGGTGGCGAGGTGGCAACAAGGCAGGAAGAGGGAGAAACCCAGGGGTGGGGAGGTGGAAACAAGGCAGGAAGAGAGAAACCAAGGGTGCGGAGGTTGCAACAAGGCAGGAAGAGGGAGAAACCAAGGGGTGGAGAGGTGGCAACAAGGCAGGAAGAGAGAAACCAAGGGTGGGGAGGTGGCAACAAGGTAGGAAGAGGGAGAAACCAAGGGGCAGAGAGATGGCAACAAGGTAGGAAGAGAGAGAAACCAAGGAGTGGAGAGATGGCAACAAGGCAGGAAGAGAGAAACCAAGGGTGCGGAGGTGGCAACAAGGTAGGAAGAGGGAGAAACCAAGGGTGGGGAGGTGGGAACAAGGCCGGAAGAGGGAGAAACCAAGGGTGGGGAGGTGGCAACAAGGCAGGAAGAGGGAGAAACCAAGGGGTGCGGAGGTGGCAACAAGGTAGGAAGAGAGAAACCAAGGGTGCGGAGGTGGCAACAAGGCAGGAAGAGAGAAACCAAGGGTGTGGGGGTGGCAAAAAGGCAGGAAGAGAGAAACCAAGGGGTGGAGAGGTGGCAACAAGGTAGGAAGAGAGAAACCAACGGTGTGGAGGTGGCAACAAGGCAGGAGGAGAGAAACCAAGGATGGGGAGGTGGCAACAAGGTAGGAAGAGGGAGAAACCAAGGGGCAGAGAGATGGCAACAAGGTAGGAAGAGAGAGAAACCAAGGAGTGGAGAGATGGCAACAAGGCAGGAAGAGAGAAACCAAGGGTGCGGAGGTGGCAACAAGGTAGGAAGAGGGAGAAACCAAGGGTAGGGAGGTGGGAACAAGGCCGGAAGAGGGAGAAACCAAGGGTGGGGAGGTGGCAACAAGGCAGGAAGAGGGAGAAACCAAGGGGTGCGGAGGTGGCAACAAGGTAGGAAGAGAGAAACCAAGGATGCGGAGGTGGCAACAAGGCAGGAAGAGAGAAACCAAGGGTGTGGGGGTGGCAACAAGGCAGGAAGAGAGAACCCAAGGGGTGGAGAGGTGGCAACAAGGTAGGAAGAGAGAAACCAACGGTGTGGAGGTGGCAACAAGGCAGGAGGAGAGAAACCAAGGGTGCGGAGGTGGCAACAAGGCAGGAAGAGAGAGAAACCAAGGGGTGCGGAGGTGGCAACAAGGCAGGAAGAGAGAGAAACCAAGGGGTGTGGAGGTGGCAACAAGGCAGGAAGAGAGAAACCAAGGGTGGGGAGGTGGCAACAAGGCAGGAAGAGAGAAACCAAGGGTGGGGAGGTGGCAACAAGGCAGGAAGAGAGAAACCAACGGTGTGGAGAGGTGGCAACAAGGCAGGAAGAGAGAGAAACCAAGGGTGCGGAGGTGGCAACAAGGCAGGAAGAGGGAGAAACCAAGGCTGCGGAGGTGCCAACAAGGAGGAAGAGGGAGAAACCAATGGGTGGAGGTGGCAACAAGGCAGGAAGAGAGAAACCAAGGGGCGCGGAGGTGGCAACAAGGCAGGAAGAGAGAGAAACCAAGGGGTGGGGAGGTGGCAGCAAGGCAGGAAGAGAGAAACCAACGGTGTGGAGGTGGCAACAAGGCAGGAAGAGAGAAACCAAGGGTGGGGAGGTGGCAACAAGGCAGGAAGAGAGAGAAACCAAGGGTGCGGAGGTGGCAACAAGGCAGGAAGAGGGAGAAACCAATGGGTGGAGGTGGCAACAAGACAGGAAGAGAGAAACCAAGGGTGCGGAGGTGGCAACAAGGCAGGAAGAGGGAGAAACCAATGGGTGGAGGTGGCAACAAGACAGGAAGAGAGAAACCAAGGGGTGGCGAGGTGGCAACAAGGCAGGAAGAGGGAGAAACCCAGGGGTGGGGAGGTGGAAACAAGGCAGGAAGAGAGAAACCAAGGGTGCGGAGGTTGCAACAAGGCAGGAAGAGGGAGAAACCCAGGGGCGGGGAGGTGGAAACAAAGCAAAAAGAGGGAGAAACCCAGGGGTGGGGAGGAGGCAACAAGGCAGGAAGAGGGAGAAACCAAGGGGTGGAGGAGGCAACAAGGCAGGAAGAGAGAAAAACCAAGGTGTGGAGGAGGCAACAAGGCAGGAGGAGAGAAACTAAGGGTGCGGAGGTGGCAACAAGGCAGGAAGAGAGAGAAACCAAGGGGTGCGGAGGTGGCAACAAGGCAGAAAGAGAGAGAAACCAAGGGGTGGGGAGGTGGCAGCAAGGCAGGAAGAGAAAAACCAACGGTGTGGAGGTGGCAACAAGGCAGGAAGAGAGAAACCAAGGGTGGGGAGGTGGCAACAAGGCAGAAAGAGAGAAACCAAGGGGTGGAGAGGTGGCAACAAGGCAGGAAGAGAGAGAAACCAAGGGTGCGGAGGTGGCAACAAGGCAGGAAGAGGGAGAAACCAAGGCTGCGGAGGTGGCAACAAGGAGGAAGAGAGAGAAACCAAGGGGTGGCGAGGTGGCAACAAGGCAGGAAGAGGGAGAAACCCAGGGGTGGGGAGGTGGATACAAGGCAGGAAGAGAGAAACCAAGGGTGCGGAGGTTGCAACAAGGCAGGAAGAGAGAGAAACCAAGGGTGCGGAGGTGGCAACAAGGCAGGAAGAGAGAAACCAAGGGGTGCTGAGGTGGCAACAAGGCAGGAAGAGAGAAACCAAGGGGCGGAGGTGGCAACAAGGCAGGAAGAGGGAGAAACCCAGGAGTGGCAAGGTGGCAACAAGGCAGGAAGAGGGAGAAAACAAGGGGTGCGGAGGTGGCAACAAGGCAGGAAGAGGGGGAAACCAAGGGGTGCGGAGATGGCAACAAGGCAGGAAGAGAGAGAAACCAAGGAGTGCGGAGGTGGCAACAAGGCAGGAAGAGGGAGAAACCAAGGGGCAGAGAGATGGCAACAAGGTAGGAAGAGAGAGAAACCAAGGAGTGGAGAGATGGCAACAAGGCAGGAAGAGAGAGAAACCAAGGGGCAGAGAGATGACAACAAGGCAGGATAGGGAGAAACCAAGGGGTGCAGAGGTGGCAAGGGTAGCGAAGGAACAGGAGGCAGGAGGGAAGGGTAGAGAAGGGGCAGGCGGCAGGAGGGAAGGGTAGAGAAGGGGCAGGAGGGAAGGGCAGAGAAGAGGCAGGAGGCAGGAGGGAAGGGTAGAGAAGGGACAGGAGGCTGGAGGGAAGGGTAGAGAAGGGGCAGGAGGGAAGGGTAGAGAAGGGGCAGGAGGGAAGGGTAGAGAAGGGACAGGAGGGAAGGGTAGAGAAGGGACAGGAGGGAAGGGTAGAGAAGGGACAGGAGGCAGGAGGGAAGGGACAGGAGGGGAGGGTAGAGAAGAGGCAGGAGGGAAGGGTAGAGAAGGGACAGGAGGGAAGGGTAGAGAAGAGGCAGGATTGAGGAGGGAAGGGTAGAGAAGGGGCAGGAGGGAAGGGTAGAGAAGGGACAGGAGGGAAGGGTAGAGAAGGGACAGGAGGGAAGGGTAGAGAAGGGACAAGAGGGAAGGGTAGAGAAGGGACAGGAGGGAAGGGTAGAGAAGGGACAGGAGGGAAGGGTAGAGAAGGGACAGGAGGGAAGGGTAGAGAAGGGAAGGGGCAGGAGGAAAGGGTAGAGAAGGGAAGGGGCAGGAGGGAAGGGGCAGGAGGGAAGAGTAGAGAAGGGAGAGGAGGCAGGAGGGAAGGGCCGAGAAGGGAGAGGAGGGAAGAGGGTAGAAACAAGGGAAGCAGGAAGCATAGGAGACAGCGAGGGCGGATCAGCTGGGCAGGGAGTGCAGGAAGAACAAGCTGGTGAGAGGGATGAGCTGGCGGAGAGGAGGATACGGTAAAGGCAGGGGAGAGACTAACGACAGATGTAGTGAGAGAGGGGGAGATAGCAGGAGGAGATGGGGCTGAGGTGGGACACATGATGCTGGTGAGGAAGGGCAGAGCTACCACCAGGGACCCGGGAAGGACACAGCTGCGGTCATTGGGCTGGCAGAATAAGCACAATCTACAGGTGTGGAGCGTGCACTCATTACCGTATCCCACCATCTCCCATTCCAGTAGATCCCAATCCAGGGAGATCACGATAGGTGAATGATATACTTTAACTGGTGATCAATCCTGGGGTCTGATGTACCATAAACTGGGTGCTAATGGCTCCTGACTTCACTGACCCAGAGGCGGGCACCGTCACTTCTATCGCCCAGAAGATGCCAGGAGAGGCGTGCGCCTGTCATTTAGCCCCTTGAAGCCAGGGAAGCGCTCAGTTGCTTTTCAGCTACTGATTTCTGCATGTATTTCTTAAGCAGAGACAATATTTTAATCCAAAAAGTCTTAAACAAGTAAGATTGAGAGTAGATGGAATTATGGGTTGAGGAGGTTGACGCACAATGCGTGCGCTGCAGCCAAGACCGACCCTATCTCCATAGTTAGGGATAGCGCTGGCACATCTCGGATAACTGCACTGACGTACACAAGCAGGCGGTGTAACACATGCCTGCACCAGAATGGCTGCATCACCTGACTCGAAGTTTTCAGTAGTTTTGAGGACACAGCGGTGGTGGGCGCATCACCTGACTGCAAGTTTTCAGTAGTTTTGAGGACACAGATCTGGTGGGTGCCTGCAGCTGGTGGTGGCCTATGTCGCCTGTCTGGTGCGGGTGGCGAGGTGGGCGTACACCCGGGTAGACTACCGGTCTGATGGGGGCAGCGCAGGACCCCCTCCAGCAGAGCAGAGGACACGTAAACCAGACCCTGCGGTAACCTGCTGAAGAGGAGAGAACTCACAGCTCTTTTCACTGTGACGAGGATGTGAGGCGGATCCTGCGCATGCGTCTCATCTCACTGTTGCGCTTTGTGGGTTACACAGGGTCCATTCCAAGGAAACTACAGAGTTTCTACTCAGGGGGTACATTTTAGTGTGTGAGTGCAGACGGCAGAGTGGGAAGACCTCCGTCTGTCAGGAGTTTAGCATGAGTGATCCAAGGATGGGTGGCAGTGAGGCACAGGACTGAAACAGGGGTGAAAAGCTATGAACAAGAGAAAAAGATGGGGGTTACCAGCATAAAGGTGTGGGGGAACCCACCAATATCCAAGGGATGATGGTGCCCGCTGACAGCGGGCGGACGGTGGTATCTTGGAGCTCCATGAGACTGTAATATCCAATGGACCATGGGCGGACAGTGGTATCTTGGAGCCCCATGAGACTGTAATATCCAAAAGATGATGGGCAGACAGTAGTATCCTGGAGCTCCTTGAGACTAATATCCAAAGGACAGTGGGCGGAGGGTGGTATCCTGGAGCTCCTTGAGACTAATATCCAAAGGACAGTGGGTGGACGGTGGTATCTTGGAGCTCCATGAGACTGTATTATCCAAAGGACAGTGGGCAGACGGTGGTATCTTGGAGCTCCATGAGACTGTATTATCCAAAGGACAGTGGGTGGACGGTGGTATCCTGGAGCTCCATGAGACTGTAATACCCAAAGGACAGTGGGTGGACGGTGGTATCTCTGAGCTCCGTGAGACTGTAATACCCAAAGGACAGCGGGCGGAGGGTGGTATCCTGGAGCTCCATGAGACTGTGGAAGACATCCAGACAGTCATTCGGGAGCTGGCCCTGGGGTTGGTGGTCAGTTCACACATCAGACTGGCCAAGGTCACCAAGTCTGTGTTCGACAGTTAATACCTGCACAGAGCATCAGAAGACCAATGGAGAGGAAAGAGCTGACTCCAAACACCCTCCTACTCACCCTAGGACACACAGAACCATGGAAACTTGTGCAACAGCCCTGCTGTTTCTTCTAGTAAGAGTGTGTGTGTGTGTGTGTGTGTGTAGCACACATCCACTGAAGAGGCAGAGGAGGGCTGTGCAGGGCCTCAGCCAAAGAGTGGAAGCAGAGCTCTGAGGGTGCAATTGGTGTTACCTCGGCGTCATGGAGTGGTCTATATAGGGGTCTTTGCAGAGGCGTGTCGCTGGCTCTAAGAAGCAGGACTTAGTAACGAGAGTTGGTACCAAGCTGCCTCAGTTTCCTTGGGGATGTGTTCTTTGAGGGTGAGTCTAGTGTCCAGGGTGAGTCCACATGACTGCAAAGGATGAGAACTGGGGTCTGAATCTGTTCAGGTTCATGACATTCAGCCAGGCTTGGCAGAGTGGTTGCTTGTTCCTGGCAGACAGTAGGAACTCTACCCCATGATAGTGCATTTTTAACTCCGAGCTTTGAGTCCAGAGCTGTGACTCTGCTCTAGGACCTCCTGCGAGGCGACTCATTGCACCAATGTCCACAAAGCTCCTTCTGCTGAAGCTCAGGAGATGGTAAGAACCGTGACACAGGTCGTGAGGCCACAGAGCTCTGCTTATGGGGTCGGGTATCGCTTTAGTGAGTGGCTGTGGGTGGGATAGAGGGCAGGCGCTTCCGAAGGGGGTGGCAATGCTTTGCCTACATTACTGATCCATTCACCATTAGTGCCATCTGAAGAGATCCCCACCAGCCGCACCTGCCTTCTCTGCCATCCTTCCCTGCCTCGTTCTGCAGATGGGCACAAGGAACCACTACCTTTAGAGTGACGGAGGCTTCTACCTGCCAACTCTTGTGACTGTCCCAATGAATGGACTCTGATGTGAGGCAAATGAGAGGAAAAGGCTTCTTTCAAGGGGAGCCAAGAGCCATTAGAAACAGTCTCCCCTTTAAACTCTCCCCAGTAGTTCAACTGTGAGGGATCCAGTCACTGACCTCAAAACAAGACTTCAGAAAAAGAGCAGCAGATGCCTCCTGGAGAACAAGAAGCTGTGTACCAGGCAGGCCAGGTGCCAGGACCATCGAGGATCAGGAAGTGCAATCCAAGCAGTCAACCCTGTGCCTCTGCGGAGCTCAGTGTAGTGTCAGGCAAGGCTGCTGCAAACATCCAACCGGTCACTGCGGAGACATGCTCAAGAGAAAGGGGAGAAGATCGGGGGCAAGCAACATAAGAAGGAGTCTGAGACAAGATGTCAGAGGGTCTGGCCTCTGAAGGCTCCACCTCTACCCTGTTACCATCCCACCCTATCTGCTGAGACCAGTCAAGCCCCAGTGCCACGAGGCTCGCCATTCAGGCACTATGTGCAAACGAGCGGGTAAACGGTCTGCTGATGGTCTTTGTGGCCTCATAACACATTCTGAGGGAAATCACACTGGTAATGCCACACCTGGAATTACCAACATAATTCCTCCAGGCTTATTACTGCAGTATTCCTTCACTTGAAAATGGGGGATAACAGAGGGAAGCTGGGTTTTACTGAAATGTCGAGAGGTGCCCTAGGGCACGTGCATCACAGCCAGGTAGACACCCCAGAGAAGGAAGCTGATGGAAGCCAGGCGTGGCGCGGTGATGCCCCTGATGAGCGAGTCAGTGGTGCCCAATCCACACCGGATGGACAACTCTAGGCATCCCTGTCATCAATGGCCTGGAGCACCCTGGACCGAGGCTCTTCCGAGACCAAGGGCAGCCCTTGCACACCGTGTCCGGCATGGGGACTCAAGCAGCACACGCCGCACACATGAGATGATGACGTCAGTGGTGGGCAGCGAGGCATGCTTGCTGACATACAACATGTCTGTGTTTAAAAACATTCTAAGACAGGTGTGAGCTGTAACACCGTTGTGTGCCTGCTGTGACAGAACCAACACCAAAAACAGTCCAGGACTGTGCTTGGCATTTTACAAATATCCCGGACCAGGGGACTGGGGTAGCCCTGGACGGGCACAGCCACGAGCAGAGCTTCACTGAGAGGCAAAGACTTATCCAGGTGTTGGACCCCATATCCGGAAGGGACGTCTCAAGACAGGATGGAGTCACTCACCCTTCTGTGCCACAGGCTGCTGATTGGTCTATCTGTTCACATGGATCCCATGTGCAATGACATGTCTGGGCGTCCACCAGGTGCAGTGACAGGATGCACCTCTCTAAGGTTTGCTGCCCCTCCCGGATGAAGCCCAGTGGCTTTGCAACCACTGGCACGAAACAAAACCCAAACCAGGACTTGAGCAGGAAGCAGCCGGAGCAGGTCAGGTCCGGCCTCCTGTGCCATGTCCAGTAGGCACAGCCTGGCCTCTCACCTGTCCTGTCGTAGGACTCATGGCAGGTGTGTGCGATCTCCGCTCCCAGCTGCAGGTAGTGCCCGGCCTTGTCGTCTCTGGACCCGTCTGCGCCCAGGGCCAGCATCCCTCCGGCGAAGCAGGTCAGGTGCCCCATCTTCCTCTCCAGGTGCCCGTTCTTCCACTCGCCGATGAAGGTCAACCCGCCGTTGGACTTCCGGATCAGGTGGCGCTCTATAGCCTGCAGGAGGCAAAGGGGTACACACTGATGTAAGAGGTCAGCGCAGACCTTTAGACATTCTTCTGTTTATGAATGCTGTACTTGTGAGAGCCACAAACCCACCAGTCAGTCTCCTGACCCTTGTCTTACTGCCTGTGAAAACCAACACACCCCTCAGCCATGTCCTGAGAGCCCCCCATCTTACTGCCTGTGAAAGCCAACACACCCCCCAGCCATGTCCTGAGAGCCCCCCATCTTACTGCCTGTGAAGGCCAACGCACCCCTCACCCTTGTCATGAGAACCCCCATCTTACTGCCTGTGAAAGCCAACACACCCCTCAGCCATGTCCTGAGAGCCCCCCATCTTACTGCCTGTGAAAGCCAACGCACCCCTCACCCTTGTCATGAGAACCCCCATCTTACTGCCTGTGAAAGCCAACAAACCCCTCAGCCACGTCCTGAGAGCCCCCCATCTTACTGCCTGTGAAAACCAACACACCCCTCAGCCATGTCCTAAGAGCCCCCCATCTTACTGCCTGTGAAAGCCAACACACCCCCCAGCCATGTCCTGAGAGCCCCCATCTTACTGCCTGTGAAAGCCAACACACCCCTCAGCCATGTCCTGAGAGCCCCCCATCTTACTGCCTGTGAAGGCCAACGCACCCCTCACCCTTGTCATGAGAACCCCCATCTTACTGCCTGTGAAAGCCAACACACCCCTCAGCCATGTCCTGAGAGCCCCCCATCTTACTGCCTGTGAAAGCCAACGCACCCCTCACCCTTGTCATGAGAACCCCCATCTTACTGCCTGTGAAAGCCAACAAACCCCTCAGCCACGTCCTGAGAGCCCCCCATCTTACTGCCTGTGAAAACCAACACACCCCTCAGCCATGTCCTAAGAGCCCCCCATCTTACTGCCTGTGAAAGCCAACACACCCCCCAGCCATGTCCTGAGAGCCCCCATCTTACTGCCTGTGAAAGCCAACACACCCCTCAGCCATGTCCTGAGAGCCCCTCATCTTACTGCCTGTGAAAACCAACACACCCCTCAGCCATGTCCTGAGAGCGCCCCTCATCTTACTGCCTGTGAAAGCCAACACACCCCTCAGCCATGTCCTGAGAGCCCCTCATCTTACTGCCTGTGAAAACCAACACACCCCTCAGCCATGTCCTGAGAGCCCCCCATCTTACTGCCTGTGAAAGCCAACACACCCCTCAGCCACGTCCTGAGAGCCCCCGATCTTACTGCCTGTGAAAGCCAACACACCCCCCAGCCATGTCCTGAGAGCCCCCCATCTTACTGCCTGTGAAAACCAACACACCCCTCAGCCATGTCCTGAGAGCCCCCCATCTTACTGCCTGTGAAAGCCAACACACCCCTCAGCCACGTCCTGAGAGCCCCCGATCTTACTGCCTGTGAAAGCCAACACACCCCCCAGCCATGTCCTGAGAGCCCCCCATCTTACTGCCTGTGAAAACCAACACACCCCTCAGCCATGTCCTGAGAGCCCCTCATCTTACTGCCTGTGAAAACCAACACACCCCTCAGCCATGTCCTGAGAGCCCCCCATCTTACTGCCTGTGAAAGCCAACAAACCCCTCAGCCACGTCCTGAGAGCGCCCCTCATCTTACTGCCTGTGAAAGCCAACACACCCCTCAGCCATGTCCTGAGAGCCCCCCATCTTACTGCCTGTGAAAGCCAACGCACCCCTCACCCTTGTCATGAGGTCCCCCATCTTACTGCCTGTGAAAGCCAACAAACCCCTCAGCCACGTCCTGAGAGCCCCCCATCTTACTGCCTGTGAAAACCAACACACCCCTCAGCCATGTCCTGAGAGCCCCCCATCTTACTGCCTGTAAAAGCCAACACACCCCTCAGCCATGTCCTGAGAGCCCCCCATCTTACTGCCTGTGAAAGCCAACGCACCCCTCACCCTTGTCATGAGAACCCCCATCTTACTGCCTGTGAAAGCCAACAAACCCCTCAGCCACGTCCTGAGAGCCCCCCATCTTACTGCCTGTGAAAACCAACACACCCCTAAGCCATGTCCTGAGAGCCCCCCATCTTACTGCCTGTGAAAACCAACACACATATCATGAGAGCACCCCTTGACTACTGCCCATCCAAGCAAAGAAAACCCTGAGTCAGTGCCCTGAAAGTGTGACTTGTCTCAGTGTCTGCCAAAGTAACAAAACCCTCAGTCAGTGTCCTGAGAGCGCCCCTTGTCTCAGAGCCTGCCAAAGTAACAAAACCCTCAGTCAGTGTCCTGAGAGCGCCCCTTGTCTCAGAGCCTGCCAAAGTAACAAAACCCTCAGTGTCCTGAGAGCGCCCCTTGTCTCAGAGCCTGCCAAAGTAACAAAACTCTCAGTCAGTGTCCTGAGAGCGCCCCTTGTCTCAGAGCCTGCCAAAGTAACAAAACTCTCAGTCAGTGTCCTGAGAGCGCCCCTTGTCTTACTGCCCCTCAAAGCTAACAAAACCCTCAGTCAGTGCTCTGAGAGTGCCCCAAGTCTTATAAAACACACAGTCAATGTCCAGAGAGCACCCTTGTCTCATAGAACCCTCAGCGACTGCCCCTTGTCTCATAAGACACCCAGTCAATGTCCTGAGAACGCCCCTTGTCTCATAAGACACCCAGTCGATGTCCTGAGAACGCCCCTTGTCTCATAAGACACCCAGTCGATGTCCTGAGAGCGCCCCTTGTCTCATAAGACACCCAGTCAATGTCCTGAGAGCGCCCCTTGTCTCATAAGACACCCAGTCGATGTCCTGAGAGCGCCCCTTGTCTCATAAGACATCCAGTCAATGTCCTGAGAGCGCCCCTTGTCTCATAAGACACCCAGTCGATGTCCTGAGAGCGCCCCTTGTCTCATAAGACACCCAGTCGATGTCCTGAGAGCGCCCCTTGTCTCATAAAACCCTCAGCAAGTGCCCCTTGTCTCATAAGACAACCAGTCGATGTCCTGAGAGCGCCCCTTGTCTCATAAGACACCCAGTCGATGTCCTGAGAGCGCCCCTTGTCTCATAAGACACCCAGTCAATGTCCTGAGAGCGCCCCTTGTCTCATAAGACACCCAGTCAATGTCCTGAGAGCGCCTCTTGCCTCATAAAACCCTCAGCGAGCGCCCCTTGTCTCATAAGACACCCAGTTGATGTCCTGAGAGCGCCCCTTGTCTCATAAGACACCCAGTCGATGTCCTGAGAGTGCCACTTGTCTCATAATAAACACAGTCTACGTCCTGAGAGCGTCGCTTGTCTCAAAACCCTCAGCGAGCGCCCCTTGTCTCATAAGACACCCAGTCGATGTCCTGAGAGCACCCCTTGTCTCATAAGACACCCAGTCAATGTCCTGAGAGCACCCTGGTCTCATAAGACACCCAGTCGATGTCCTGAGAGCGCCCCTTGCCTCATAAAACCCTCAGCGAGCGCCCCTTGTCTCATAAGACACCCAGTCAATGTCCTGAGAGCGCCCCTTGTCTCATAAGACACCCAGTCGATGTCCTGAGAGCGCCCCTTGTCTCATAAGACACCCAGTCGATGTCCTGAGAACGCCCCTTGTCTCATAAGACACCCAGTCGATGTCCTGAGAGCACCCCTTGTCTCATAAGACACCCAGTCAATGTCCTGAGAGCACCCTGGTCTCATAAGACACCCAGTCGATGTCCTGAGAGCGCCCCTTGCCTCATAAAACCCTCAGCGAGCGCCCCTTGTCTCATAAGACACCCAGTCAATGTCCTGAGAGCGCCCCTTGTCTCATAAGACACCCAGTCGATGTCCTGAGAGCGCCCCTTGTCTCATAAGACACCCAGTCAATGTCCTGAGAGCGCCCCTTGTCTCATAAGACACCCAGTCGATGTCCTGAGAGCGCCCCTTGCCTCATAAAACCCTCAGCGAGCGCCCCTTGTCTCATAAGACACCCAGTCAATGTCCTGAGAGCGCCCCTTGTCTCATAAGACACCCAGTCGATGTCCTGAGAGCGCCCCTTGTCTCATAAGACACCCAGTCAATGTCCTGAGAGCGCCCCTTGTCTCATAAGACACCCAGTCGATGTCCTGAGAGCGCCCCTTGTCTCATAAGACACCCAGTCAATGTCCTGAGAGCGCCCCTTGTCTCATAAGACACCCAGTCGATGTCCTGAGAGCGCCCCTTGTCTCATAAGACACCCAGTCGATGTCCTGAGAGCGCCCCTTGTCTCATAAAACCCTCAGCAAGTGCCCCTTGTCTCATAAGACAACCAGTCGATGTCCTGAGAGCGCCCCTTGTCTCATAAGACACCCAGTCGATGTCCTGAGAGCGCCCCTTGTCACATAAGACACCCAGTCGATGTCCTGAGAGCGCCCCTTGTCTCATAAGACACCCAGTCAATGTCCTGAGAGCGCCCCTTGCCTCATAAAACCCTTAGCGAGCGCCCCTTGTCTCATAAGACACCCAGTTGATGTCCTGAGAGCGCCCCTTGTCTCATAAAACACCCAGTCGATGTCCTGAGAGTGCCACTTGTCTCATAATAAACACAGTCTACGTCCTGAGAGCGTTGCTTGTCTCAAAACCCTCAGCGAGCGCCCCTTGTCTCATAAGACACGCAGTCGATGTCCTGAGAGCGCCCCTTGTCTCATAAGACACCCAGTCGATGTCCTGAGAGCGCCCCTTGTCTCATAAGACACCCAGTCGATGTCCTGAGAGTGCCCCTTGTCTCATAATAAACACAGTCTACGTCCTGAGAGCGTCGCTTGTCTCAAAACCCTCAGCGAGCGCCCCTTGTCTCATAAGACATCTAGTCAATGTCCTGAGAGCGCCCCTTGTCTCATAAGACACCCAGTCGATGTCCTGAGAGCGCCCCTTGTCTCATAAGACACCCAGTCGATGTCCTGAGAGCGCCCCTTGCCTCATAAAACCCTCAGCGAGCGCCCCTTGTCTCATAAGACACCCAGTCGATGTCCTGAGAGCGCCCCTTGTCTCATAAGACACCCAGTCGATGTCCTGAGAGAGTCGCTTGTCTCATAAAACCCTCAGCGAGCGCCCCTTGTCTCATAAAACCCTCAGCGAGCGCCCCTTGTCTCATAAGACATCTAGTCAATGTCCTGAGAGCGCCCCTTGTCTCATAAGACACCCAGTTGATGTCCTGAGAGCGCCCCTTGTCTCATAAGACACCCAGTTGATGTCCTGAGAGCGCCCCTTGTCTCATAAGACACCCAGTCGATGTCCTGAGAGCGCCCCTTGTCTCATAAGACACCCAGTCAATGTCCTGAGAGCACCCTTGTCTCATAAGACACCCAGTCGATGTCCTGAGAGCGCCCCTTGCCTCATAAAACCCTCAGCGAGCGCCCCTTGTCTCATAAGACACCCAGTTGATGTCCTGAGAGCACCCCTTGTCTCATAAGACACCCAGTCGATGTCCTGAGAGCGCCTCTTGTCTCATAAGACACCCAGTCGATGTCCTGAGAGCGCCCCTTGTCTCATAAGACACCCAGTCAATGTCCTGAGAGCACCCTTGTCTCATAAGACACCCAGTCGATGTCCTGAGAGCGCCCCTTGTCTGACCGACCATGGCCCGAAAGTCATCTCCCATGTCTGATCTCATGAACCAACCGAGCCAAGTCCAGCAATGGACACACTCATGATGATACAAATACCTCCCTTGCCCGCTACAAAGAGGGCATCAGGGCACTGGACTGCATCCCAGACCAGATGGACTAGAGCCGGAGGGTTACCAGAACCATGGTTCATCGTTTCCCACCCTCAAGGACCCTCCTCTCGCCCACACACAACCAGAGACAGAAATTCCTAGTAAATGGTCATTTTGGAACCCTCCGAAAGCTCCATCTATTGCGCGAGGTTTTCCTGCCAGTCCTTGACATTCTGTTTTACTGTGGGCTGAACTCAGCCTGTATCAATGCTATTTAACCAATGTGATTTAATAATGACCTGTATAAATGCTATTTAATAATGACACATATCGATGCTATTTAATAAGGACTGTATCGATGTTGTTTATAAAGACATATATCGATGCTATTTAATAATGATTTGTATCGTTGCTATTTATAATGACATGTATCAATGCTATTTAATAATAATGATTTGTATCAATGCTATTTATAATGATATGTATCAATGTTATTTATAATATGTATCAATGCTATTTAATAATGACCTGTATCGATGCTATTTACAATGAAATGTACCAATGCTATTTAATTACATACATTGATGCTATTTAATAATGAGACGTATAGATGGTATTATTAATGACCTGTATCAATACTGTTTATAATGACCTGTATCGATGCTATGTACAATGACATGTATCAATGGTATTAATAATGACCTGTATCGATGCTATTTAATAATGACCTGTATCAGTGCTATTTAATAATGAACTGTAACAATGCTATTTATAATGACCTGTATCGATGCTATTTACAATGACATGCATCGATGGTATTAATAATGACCTGTATCGATGCTATTTACAATGACTTGTATCAATGCTATTTATAATGACCTGTATCGATGCTATTTACAATGATTTGTATTGATGGTATTAATAATGACCTGTATCGATGCTATTTACAATGACTTGTATCAATGCTATTTATAATGACCTGTATCGATGCTATTTACAATGACATGCATCAATGGTATTAATAATGACCTGTATCGATGCTATTTACAATGACTTGTATCAATGCTATTTATAATGACCTGTATCGATGCTATTTACAATGACATGTGTCGATGGTATTAATAATGACCTGTATTGATGCTATTTACAAAGACATGTATTGATGGTATTAATAATGACCTGTATCGATGCTATTTACAATGACTTGTATCAATGCTATTTATAATGACCTGTATCGATGCTATTTACAATGACTTGTATCAATGCTATTTATAATGACCTGTATCGATGCTATTTACAATGACATGCATCGATGGTATTAATAATGACCTGTATCGATGCTATTTACAATGACATGCATCGATGGTATTAATAATGACCTGTATCGATGCTATTTACAATGACTTGTATCAATGCTATTTATAATGACCTGTATCGATGCTATTTACAATGACATGTGTCGATGGTATTAATAATGACCTGTATTGATGCTATTTACAAAGACATGTATTGATGGTATTAATAATGACCTGTATCGATGCTATTTACAATGACATGCATCGATGGTATTAATAATGACCTGTATTGATGCTATTTACAAAGACATGTATTGATGGTATTAATAATGACTTGAATCAATGCTATTTACAATGACAAGTATCAATGGAATTAATAATGACCTGTATCGATGCTATTTGATAACGACCTTTATCAGTGCTATTTATAATGACCTGTATCGATGCTATTTACAATGACATGTATCGATGGTATTAATAATGACCTGTATCAATGCTATTTGTCAATGATCTTTGGACTGGGGTTGTCGTGCTCAGAGCCCCTTACCTCAATGGCATCATCGTACATCTTCCTCGCTTCCGTGTCCGTCTTCTCCGACATCAGCCATGCCTTGAGCAAGTACTCATAGAAGCTGTCCCCCAGGCCACCCACTGAGGTGTGATCTGCAACAGAAAGCAGGAGACGATGTCGAGTATTCAGACCTCAGTAAACCCCCTCCTTCTCCGAGACACTGATCTGAGACCCCTTCGCTAGGCTATGTCTCCTCTATGCCTGTCCCTGAGGCTGCACGGTCCCTCACAACCCAAGGCCTCTCTCAGCTTTAAACTCCCTCCTTCTCCGAGACACTGATCTGAGACCCCTTCGCTAGGCTATGTCTCCTCTATGCCTGTCCCTGAGGCTGCACGGTCCCTCACAACCCAAGGCCTCTCTCAGCTTTAAACTCCCTCCTTCTCCGAGACACTGATCTGAGACCCCTTCGCTAGGCTATGTCTCCTCTATGCCTGTCCCTGAGGCTGCACGGTCCCTCACAACCCAAGGCCTCTCTCAGCTTTAAACTCCCTCCTTCTCCGAGACACTGATCTGAGACCCCTTCGCTAGGCTATGTCTCCTCTATGCCTGTCCCTGAGGCTGCACGGTCCCTCACAACCCAAGGCCTCTCTCAGCTTTAAACTCCCTCCTTCTCAGAGACACTGATCTGAGACCCCTTCGCTAGGCTATGTCTCCTCTATGCCTGTCCCTGAGGCTGCACGGTCCCTCACAACCCAAGGCCTCTCTCAGCTTTAAACTCCCTCCTTCTCCGAGAAACTGATCTGAGACCCCTTCGCTAGGCTATGTCTCCTCTATGCCTGTCCCTGAGGCTGCACGGTCCCTCACAACCCAAGGCCTCTCTCAGCTTTAAACTCCCTCCTTCTCCGAGACACTGATCTGAGACCCCTTCGCTAGGCTATGTCTCCTCTATGCCTGTCCCTGAGGCTGCACGGTCCCTCACAACCCAAGGCCTCTCTCAGCTTTAAACTCCCTCCTTCTCCGAGACACTGATCTGAGACCCCTTCGCTAGGCTATGTCTCCTCTATGCCTGTCCCTGAGGCTGCACGGTCCCTCACAACCCAAGGCCTCTCTCAGCTTTAAACTCCCTCCTTCTCAGAGACACTGATCTGAGACCCCTTCGCTAGGCTATGTCTCCTCTGTGCCTGTCCCTGAGGCTGCACGGTCCCTCACAACCCAAGGCCTCTCTCAGCTTTAAACTCCCTCCTTCTCAGAGACACTGATCTGAGACCCCTTCGCTAGGCTATGTCTCCTCTGTGCCTGTCCCTGAGGCTGCACGGTCCCTCACAACCCAAGGCCTCTCTCAGCTTTAAACTCCCTCCTTCTCCGAGACACTGATCTGAGACCCCTTCGCTAGGCTATGTCTCCTCTATGCCTGTCCCTGAGGCTGCACGGTCCCTCACAACCCAAGGCCTCTCTCAGCTTTAAACTCCCTCCTTCTCCGAGACACTGATCTGAGACCCCTTCGCTAGGCTATGTCTCCTCTATGCCTGTCCCTGAGGCTGCACGGTCCCTCACAACCCAAGGCCTCTCTCAGCTTTAAACTCCCTCCTTCTCCGAGACACTGATCTGAGACCCCTTCGCTAGGCTATGTCTCCTCTATGCCTGTCCCTGAGGCTGCACGGTCCCTCACAACCCAAGGCCTCTCTCAGCTTTAAACTCCCTCCTTCTCCGAGACACTGATCTGAGACCCCTTCGCTAGGCTATGTCTCCTCTATGCCTGTCCCTGAGGCTGCACGGTCCCTCACAACCCAAGGCCTCTCTCAGCTTTAAACTCCCTCCTTCTCCGAGACACTGATCTGAGACCCCTTCGCTAGGCTATGTCTCCTCTATGCCTGTCCCTGAGGCTGCACGGTCCCTCACAACCCAAGGCCTCTCTCAGCTTTAAACTCCCTCCTTCTCCGAGACACTGATCTGAGACCCCTTCGCTAGGCTATGTCTCCTCTATGCCTGTCCCTGAGGCTGCACGGTCCCTCACAACCCAAGGCCTCTCTCAGCTTTAAACTCCCTCCTTCTCCGAGACACTGATCTGAGACCCCTTCGCTAGGCTATGTCTCCTCTATGCCTGTCCCTGAGGCTGCACGGTCCCTCACAACCCAAGGCCTCTCTCAGCTTTAAACTCCCTCCTTCTCCGAGACACTGATCTGAGACCCCTTCGCTAGGCTATGTCTCCTCTATGCCTGTCCCTGAGGCTGCACGGTCCCTCACAACCCAAGGCCTCTCTCAGCTTTAAACTCCCTCCTTCTCAGAGACACTGATCTGAGACCCCTTCGCTAGGCTATGTCTCCTCTATGCCTGTCCCTGAGGCTGCACGGTCCCTCACAACCCAAGGCCTCTCTCAGCTTTAAACTCCCTCCTTCTCAGAGACACTGATCTGAGACCCCTTCGCTAGGCTATGTCTCCTCTATGCCTGTCCCTGAGGCTGCACGGTCCCTCACAACCCAAGGCCTCTCTCAGCTTTAAACTCCCACCTTCTCAGAGACACTGATCTGAGACCCCTTCGCTAGGCTATGTCTCCTCTATGCCTGTCCCTGAGGCTGCACGGTCCCTCACAACCCAAGGCCTCTCTCAGCTTTAAACTCCCTCCTTCTCAGAGACACTGATCTGAGACCCCTTCGCTAGGCTATGTCTCCTCTATGCCTGTCCCTGAGGCTGCACGGTCCCTCACAACCCAAGGCCTCTCTCAGCTTTAAACTCCCTCCTTCTCAGAGACACTGATCTGAGACCCCTTCGCTAGGCTATGTCTCCTCTATGCCTGTCCCTGAGGCTGCACGGTCCCTCACAACCCAAGGCCTCTCTCAGCTTTAAACTCCCTCCTTCTCAGAGACACTGATCTGAGACCCCTTCGCTAGGCTATGTCTCCTCTATGCCTGTCCCTGAGGCTGCACGGTCCCTCACAACCCAAGGCCTCTCTCAGCTTTAAACTCCCTCCTTCTCCGAGACACTGATCTGAGACCCCTTCGCTAGGCTATGTCTCCTCTGTGCCTGTCCCTGAGGCTGCACGGTCCCTCACAACCCAAGGCCTCTCTCAGCTTTAAACTCCCTCCTTCTCAGAGACACTGATCTGAGACCCCTTCGCTAGGCTATGTCTCCTCTATGCCTGTCCCTGAGGCTGCACGGTCCCTCACAACCCAAGGCCTCTCTCAGCTTTAAACTCCCTCCTTCTCAGAGACACTGATCTGAGACCCCTTCGCTAGGCTATGTCTCCTCTATGCCTGTCCCTGAGGCTTCACGGTCCCTCACAACCCAAGGCCTCTCTCAGCTTTAAACTCCCTCCTTCTCAGAGACACTGATCTGAGACCCCTTCGCTAGGCTATGTCTCCTCTATGCCTGTCCCTGAGGCTGCACGGTCCCTCACAACCCAAGGCCTCTCTCAGCTTTAAACTCCCTCCTTCTCAGAGACACTGATCTGAGACCCCTTCGCTAGGCTATGTCTCCTCTATGCCTGTCCCTGAGGCTGCACGGTCCCTCACAACCCAAGGCCTCTCTCAGCTTTAAACTCCCTCCTTCTCAGAGACACTGATCTGAGACCCCTTCGCTAGGCTATGTCTCCTCTATGCCTGTCCCTGAGGCTGCACGGTCCCTCACAACCCAAGGCCTCTCTCAGCTTTAAACTCCCTCCTTCTCAGAGACACTGATCTGAGACCCCTTCGCTAGGCTATGTCTCCTCTGTGCCTGTCCCTGAGGCTGCACGGTCCCTCACAACCCAAGGCCTCTCTCAGCTTTAAACTCCCTCCTTCTCAGAGACACTGATCTGAGACCCCTTCGCTAGGCTATGTCTCCTCTGTGCCTGTCCCTGAGGCTGCATGGCCCCTCCTTAGGCTACGCCTCCTCTGTGCCTGTCCCTGAGGCTGGAAGGTCTCTCTTAGGCTCTGTCTCCTCTGTGCCTGTCCCTGAGGCTGCACGGTCCCTCACAACCCAAGGCCTCTCTCAGCTTTAGTAAACTCCCTCCTTCTCTGACACTCAGCTGATCACTCTCCCCGAGGGGCAGCTGTCCCGACGCTCCTCTAAGCTAAGGCTGCATGGCCCCTCGTCAACAAAGGTCTCTCAGGTCCAAGAACAACCTCCTCCTCCTACACTCTGACCTGAGATCTATTCCCGAGGCTACGCTTCCTGGGAAACAGCATTTACAAAGCAGCAATAACCACACAGTGGCTTCACTATGCATATGTCTGCACCATACATGCCTTTAGACCAAAATTGTATGGCACAACCATGTGAGATGGTCCCAAGGGGTGGCACTCCGTGAGAGGTACGATCCCACAGGACAGCATCCTGCAAGAGGTACAACCCCAAAGAACGGCACCCCACAAGCGGTATGGTATTGAGGGACAGCAAACAGCACCAGGATACCCTCCTGGGTGATAGTGCACTCTACAAATCTGTCTAACCTAACGTCCATTCACGTAAAGCGCTTTGATGTGCAGGTGCCACTTTGAGTCCCCTGCAGAAGTGAGAGAGAAACAACCTCCGCCGGCAGAGGTGGCAGAATTTTGGTCACTCCAACGCAGAGTTCCGGCCAAACTCTGCCAACTGCTGCTTGGCGGAGTTCATTTTCACGCATGGTTCACCAACAGTACGTTGGTAAGCAAGAACGGATGTCCCCTAGCGAGATTTTCGGGTGCGAACGGCCACTAGCGGTCCCGCACGTTGGCAGTGAAAAAGCAGACGCTCGAGTAGAAAATCTACTCGAGCAGCAGCAAGATCAGCTCCAGCAGCGGCGTCCTCTGGCGCACCGCATGGTGTTATAGGCCTGATTTCTCAGCACCGAGCGAGCTCCCAGCGCTAAAAATCAACTCAAGCAGCGCGACAAGCCTATGTAATGTAACTCCGCTGAATTCCACAGAATGAAGTTCCACAAGTTCCGCCCACCCCGAGACCTTCACTAGTGCAGCCAGAGGAAGGGGTGATCATTTCCAGTTTGAGGGGACAGGGGGCTTCGGCATCCAACCACCAATACTGAACAAGGTGGGATCTCAGTATCCAAGTCCCTGAGGCTGCATGCCCCCCCCCTTAGGCTATGCCTCCTCTGTGCCTGTCCCTGAGGCTGCATGTCCCCCCCCCCCCTTAGGCTATGCCTCCTCTGTGCCTGTCCCTGATGCTGCATGCCCCCCCCTAGGCTATGCCTCCTCTGTGCCTGTCCCTGAGGCTGCATGCCCCCCTTAGGCTATGCCTCCTCTGTGCCTGTCCATGAGATTGCATGCCCCCCCTTAGGCTATGCCTCCTCTGTGCCTGTCCCTGAGGCTACATGCCCCCCCACTTAGGCTAAGCCTCCTCTGTGCCTGTCCCTGAGGCTCCATGCCCCCCTTAGGCTACGCCTCCTCTGTAACTGTCCCTGAGGTTGCATGGCCCCTCCTTAGGCTATACCTCCTCTGTGCCTGTCCCTGAGGCTGCATGCCCCCCCCCCCTTTAGGCTATGCCTCCTCTGTGCCTGTTCTGAGGCTGCATGCCCTCCCCCCCTTAGGCTATGCCTCCTCTGTGCCTGTCCCTGAGGCTACAGGCCCCCCCCTTAGGCTATGCCTCTGTGCTGCATCCCCCCCCCCTTAGGCTACGCCTCCTCTGTGCCTGTCCCTGAGGCTGCATGCCCCCCCCTTAGGCTATGCCTCCTCTGTGCCTGTCCCTGAGGCTGCATGCCCCACCCCCCCTTAGGCTATGCCTCCCCTGTGCTGCATCCCCCCCACCCCCCTTAGGCTATGCCTTCTCTGTGCCTCTCCCTGAGGATGGATGCCCCCCCACCCTCCAAGGCCCCTCAGTTCCAGTAAACCCCCCTTAGTACCTTGTTTCCCCCTCCATTAGAGACAGCTACGCCGCCTCCACTCTGCGGTCTCGTGTAACCACAGCCCCCCTCCCAGGTGCCATGTCCCGGATGTAATTACATCCTGGAGTGCTGCCACACGCCGTAAATTACAGTTGGGTTAGTCTCTGTCAAGGGCAATCTATTAGTGCCAAGAAATGATGATCTGCAGCTCGTGGCGCTGTGCCAGGCGGGGGCTTCTGGTGGCCACAGCCTCTCGGATGCAAGGGTGTCTGTTCCTGTAGCGTCTAATGGGAAGCTGAGGGCTTCGCAACACTACCCTGGCACCACTGGCAACCCACGACCCCTGCCCGACAGAGCTGCGACTCAGGGAGTGCGCTAGGACCCCCATGCCTCATCCAAGGCACCACTGCCCAGGGTGGCAAAGTCTCAGGGCAAAGGCAACAATAACCGCCGTCACTACTGCCACAAACATTGCCAAAGCCAATAGGTCTCTCCTCTGAGAACTAATGGCTCCGCGAATGCCTTTGGTTCATGCTGTACGGGGCAGAGCACAGTATGAGGGGGAGAAGGAGAGAAGGTGGAGGAGAGAACAACACGAGTGAAACATGGAGCACGCAGGGGAAATAAGTACATGGACGAGAGAGAACCTGCAACATGGAGGGTGAGAAGTACACAAGGAGGCAGCTGGAAAACACATGCACTCTCATTAAGCGCTTAAGCAAAAAGAAACAAGTATTTCCCTAAAGTGAGCAGTGCAAGGGCATAAGTGAAGGGCTATGCTTCAGGGGAGGGATGAACACAAGATGGACAAGGTAAGCAATCGAATAGGAAGCAAGCAAATGAAAGTGATAATGAAGCCGTCCAATGGTAGTCACTGGGCGGGCTCTATCTCCACAGTAACTTGTCTTGGTGAGCTGACAACAGGTCTTTGCAGCTAGAAAGCTTGCGTTGTCTGATAGGCTCACTCTAAAAAAAAAATAATAATAAAAAGGAGCCGGAGGGCAGCCTTTTCTGCACCTGGATATTCAGAGACACCCTGTCAGGAGCCCCCAGGGAGCATTATCAGGAGATAATGCACTCTATACAAGGTTTATACAATGGGTTTGTAGTGCATAAAGTGGGACAGCGAGGCATAGTTTGTTGTGCATAAAGTGGCACAGCGAGGCATAGTTTGTTAGGCATATAGTGGCACAGCGTGGCATAGTTTGTTAGGCATATAGTGGCACAGTGTGGCATAGTTTGTTAGGCATATAGTGGCACAGCGAGGCATAGTTTGTTAGGCATATAGTGGCACAGCGTGGCATAGTTTGTAGTGCATATAGTGGCACAGCGAGGCATAGTTTGTAGTGCATAAAGTGGGACAGCGAGGCATAGTTTGTTGTGCATAAAGTGGCACAGCGAGGCATAGTTTGTTAGGCATATAGTGGCACAGCGTGGCATAGTTTGTTAGGCATATAGTGGCACAGCGAGGCATAGTTTGTTAGGCATATAGTGGCACAGCGTGGCATAGTTTGTAGTGCATATAGTGGCACAGCGAGGCATAGTTTGTAGTGCATATAGTGGCACAGCGAGGCATAGTTTGTAGTGCATATAGTGGCACAGCGAGGCATAGTTTGTTGTGCATAAAGTGGCAGAGCGAGGCAGTTTGTAGTGCATATAGTGGCACAGCGAGGCATAGTTTGTAGTGCATATAGTGGCACAGCGAGGCATAGTTTGTTGTGCATAAAGTGGCACAGCGAGGCATAGTTTGTTGTGCATATAGTGGCGCAGCGAGGCATAGTTTGTTGTGCATATAGTGGCGCAGCGAGGCATAGTTTGTTGTGCATAAAGTGGCACAGCGTGGCATAGTTTGTTGTGCATAAAGTGGCACAGAGTGGCATAGTTTGCTGTGCATAAAGTGGCACAACGTGGCATAGTTTGTTGTGCATACAGTGGCACAGCGTGGCATAGTTTGCTGTGCATAAAGTGGTACAGCGAGGCATGGGTTTGTTGTGCATATAGTGGCACAGCGAGGCATAGTTTGTTGTGCATAAAGTGGTGCAGCAACACATGCGTTTGTTGATCATACAGTGCTGCAGACAGGCGCAGTTTGTGCTGCGCAAAGTGGCATGGATTCACATGGCAGGTGAGGTGCCTGGATGGGGTGGGAGTGAGGGTGCACCCCCGCCCCGTGGGCTAGAAGAGAGTGTGAGGTGTTGTAGGAGGCCTCTGAGCCCCCTCCACCCTCTGCCACCAGCAGCACCAGGACTGGAGCAGACGGTGCCCACCACCCTGGGCCCTGTGCCACCAGCAGCACCAGGACTGGAGCAGACGGTGCCCACCACCCTGGGTCCTGTGCCACCAGCAGCACCAGGACTGCAGCAGACGGTGCCCACCACCCTGGGCCCTGTGCCACCAGCAGCACCAGGACTGGAGCAGACGGTGCCCACCACCCTGGGCCTTGGGCCACCAGCAGCACCAGGACTGGAGCAGACGGTGCCCACCACCCTGGGCCCTGGGCCACCAGCAGCACCAGGACTGGAGCAGACGGTGCCCACCACCCTGGGCCCTGGGCCACCAGCAGCACCAGGACTGGAGCAGACGGTGCCCACCACCCTGGGCCCTGTGCCACCAGCAGCATCAGGACTGCAGCAGACGGTGCCCACCACCCTGGGCCCTGTGCCACCACCACCACTCGAAGCAGACGGTCTGTCCGAAGAGCCTCTTTGCTGATGAAGTTTTTAAATATTAATTAGCCAGTCTCCAATACCACCATCTGCTCAGCCTCGTGGGCCCTCAGCAGTTGGCACGAGGGATGCTCTGCTATGTCTCTCAACAGTTCTTGTTTTTAAGTGAGATTTTCTTAAACGTCGGAGGACTGAGAAGCAAACAGCGCTTGGAATTCACTGGGAACTTGTAAATAATACTTCAGTTACTTGTTGGCAATTCCCTTCCTTACATTACTGAGTCCATACAACACACACTTCTCCCTCCGTCAAGAGGATACAATACCCCGATCCCTTGCCTCCTCCTGCACGACACCGAACTCCATTCACCAGAACCATTTACATCCATGCACGAGAGAGGCAGGAGGGAAGTCACCCCAGGACAAGAGGTAATTTCACGGATGGTGACCTCTGCCAGCCCCTCAGAGATGCTCAGGACAAGAAGTAATGATGACCTCTGCCAGCCCCTCAGGGATGCTCAGAACAAGAAGTAATGGCTCAGAGGCGTGGAAGGTGACCAGTGCCTGACCCTCAGAGATGCTCAGAACAAGAAGTAATGATGACCTCTGCCAGCCCCTCAGGGATGCTCAGAACAAGAAGTAATGGCTCAGAGGCGTGGAAGGTGACCTCTGCCAGCCCCTCAGAGATGCTCAGGACAAGAAGTAATGGCTCTGAGGCGCGGAAGGTGACCTCTGCCAGCCCCTCAGGGATGCTCAGGACAAGAAGTAATGCCTCAGAGGAAGGTGACCTGTGCCAGCCCCTCAGGGATGCTCAGAACAAGAAGTAAGGGCTCTGAGGCGCGGAAGGTGACCTCTGCCAGCCCCTCAGGGATGCTCAGAACAAGAAGTAATGGCTCTGAGGCACGGAAGGTGACCTCTGCCACCCCTCAGGGATGCTCAGAACAAGAAGTAATGGCTCTGAGGCGCGGAAGGTGACCTCTGCCAGCCCCTCAGGGATGCTCAGAACAAGAAGTAATGGCTCTGAGGCGCGGAAGGTGACCTCTGCCAGCCCCTCAGGGATGCTCAGAACAAGAAGTAATGGCTCTGAGGCGCGGAAGGTGACCTCTGCCAGCCCCTCAGGGATGCTCAGAACAAGAAGTAATGGCTCTGAGGCGCGGAAGGTGACCTCTGCCAGCCCCTCAGGGATGCTCAGAACAAGAAGTAATGCCTCAGAGCGTGGAAGGTGACCTCTGCCAGCCCCTCAGAGATGCTCAGAACAAGAAGTAATGCCTCAGAGCGCAGAAGGTGACCTCTGCCAGCCTCTCAGAGATGCTCAGAACAAGAAGTAATGATGACCTGTGCCAGCCCCTCAGAGATGCTCAGAACAAGATGTAATGGCTCAGCGTCATGGCAGCTGACCTCTGCCAGCCCCTCAGGGATGCTCAGAACAAGAAGTAATGCCTCAGAGGCACGGAAGGTGACCAGTGCCTGACCCTCAGAGATGCTCAGAACAAGAAGTAATGGCTCAGAGGCGTGGAAGGTGACCTCTGCCAGCCTCTCAGAGATGCTCAGGACAAGAAGTAATGCCTCAGAGGAAGGTGACCTGTGCCAGCCCCTCAGAGATGCTCAGAACAAGAAGTAATGCCTCAGAGGCACGGAAGGTGACCTCTGCCAGCCTCTCAGAGATGCTCAGAACAAGTAGTAATGGCTCAGAGGCATGGAAGGTGACCTCTGCCAGCCCCTCAGAGATGCTCAGAACAAGAAGTAATGGCTCAGAGGCGTGGAAGGTGACCTCTGCCATCCTCTCAGAGATGCTCAGAACAAGAAGTAATGCCTCAGAGGCGTGGAAGGTGACCTCTGCCAGCCTCTCAGAGATGCTCAGAACAAGCAGTAATGGCTCAGAGGCACAGAAGGTGACCTCTGCCAGCCTCTCAGAGATGCTCAGTACAAGAAGCAATGGCTCAGAGGCACGGAAGGTGACCTCTGCCAGCCTCTCAGAGATGCTCAGCACAAGAAGTAATGCCTCAGAGGCACGGAAGGTGACCTCTGCCAGCCTCTCAGAGATGCTCAGCACAAGAAGTAATGCCTCAGAGGCGTGGAAGGTGACCTCTGCCAGCCTCTCAGAGATGCTCAGAACAAGAAGTAATGCCTCAGAGGCACGGAAGGTGACCTCTGCCAGCCTCTCAGAGATGCTCAGTACAAGAAGTAATGGCTCAGAGGCATGGAAGGTGACCTCTGGCAGCCCCTCAGAGAGAGGTTCTGCCCACCTGAAGGTCTGGGCTGCACAGAGCAGATACCTGCCCTGGGCATACCCGCTCCTTCACAGATGCATCTGCAGAAACATTGCCTGTTCTTATCAGATCTCCTGGAAGGAACACTGCGCCTGGACCGTCTTCATCCATCCAGGCTCCCATTCTGTCCTGCTGGCACCTATATATCCTAAATAAAGCCTGGTGGAGAAACGTCATCTAGAAGGAGCCACGAGTGAAGGGCTTGTGGACAGAGCAGCGGCAGGAGCACGGTAGGATGTGAAGGTAGGTGGGGTTGACCATGAGGGTCAGTCTGTGGAGTAAGGGGATGATAAGGAGGACTGAGGTGGGTATGAGCGGCAGAGACAGCTCCGAGGACGGATCTGCCGGTGGTACCCGGACTGGAGGCCCAGGCAGATCCTTGGGGCCCAAAGGCATGCCAGAGGGAACAAGAAGAGTGCCAAAGACATGCAACATAGCCTCTTCGAAGGCCTGGATTTGATGTGCTGTTGCCAATGATCCAGGAAACTCGGTGTGCATTGGTATCAACGGAGGAATCGGCACCACGGCGATCAGGAGCGAGACAGAGCTACACGCTGAGACCCTACGGGATGCGCATGGTCACTCCTCACTCCCTGAAAGATCAACTTGTTGATTGAGCACACGAAGGTCATCGAGGCACAGTCACCACGAAGGTCATCGAGGCACAGTGACCATGAAGGTCATTGAGGCGCAGTGACCACGAAGGTCATCGAGGCGCAGTGAGAACAAAGGCTGAGGAGCAGTGAACACAAAGGTCATCAAGGCACACTGACCATGAAGGCCACTGAGGTGCATTAACATGAAGGTCATCAAGGCGCTGACCAATAAGAGCCTCCTGCGACAGATGGTCTGGGAACCATTCTGTGATGAATTTGTGTAAAAATATAAGTAGACGAAGCACACCTGAGGAACTACAAACATCACAGCTTCCCACCAGTGCATGGAGAGAGGCTGCAGGAGACTTCTGTGGGACCAGGGCCAGTGGTCAATGCCTGATGGTGGCCACTGGTGAATGATCAAGCTTCCCTGAAGTGATGTCTCTTTCCAGCACAGCATCTGAGGTGGTCATCCAAGCTTTCACCAAACCCATCTCTACTCTTGGCATCCCCACACTGGTTGAGATAGATAAAGGGTTCAGCTTTGCGGAGGGAACTCAAAGAATCTGTCTCCAAACATCAGGCGATAGTGGCCCCATGGCCTCAGGCAGGGAGCACAGTGGGGAGTTTCACAACACCCTCAAAAAGACGCTTTAAATGGTCAGGCGGACAGAGAAGTGTGCCAGGTGCCTCTCCCACTGAACCCTTGTTTGGTGAGAAGATTGGCAGCCACATCTCTCACCCATGATGCCCTTGGCTTCAAGTTACTTGGGAGTGGGAGCAATCTCGAGATGCTGCCCGAAAAACCAAGACAAATCCCTACCCTCACACCTCTCCCACACTCACATCTCTCTCACCCGCACACCTCTCGCACCTCCACACCACCCCCACCCCATTTCTCCAACCCTCACACCTCTCCCACCCACACACCTCTCCCCGCTCCCACCCTCACACCTCCCGCACGCCACATCATTCCCACCCTCACAACTCTCCATAACCCTCACCCCTTGTAGGAGGCTGGACTGGCTTGTAGTGAGTACCAAGGGGTACTTGCACCTTGCCCCAGGCCCAGTTATCCCTTATTAGTGTATACGGTGTCTAGCAGCTTAGGCTGATAGATAATGGTAGCTTAGCAGAGCAGCTTAGGCTGAACTAGGAGACGTGTGAAGCTACTACAGTACCACTTAGTGTCATATGCACAATATCATAAGAAAACACAATACACAGTTATACTAAAAATAAAGGTACTTTATTTTTATGACAATATGCCAAAGTATCTTAGAGTGTACCCTCAGTGAGAGGATAGGAAATATACACAAGATATACATACACAATAGCAAAAATATGCAGTATAGTCTTAGAAAACAGAGCAAACAATGTATAGTTACAATAGGATGCAATGGGTAAACATAGGGATAGGGGCAACACAAACCATATACTCCAAAAGTGGAATGCGAACCACGAATGGACCCCAAACCTATGTGACCTTGTAGAGGGTCGCTGGGACTATTAGAAAATAGTGAGAGTTAGAAAAATAACCCTCCCCAAGACCCTGAAAAGTGAGTGCAAAGTGCACTAAAGTTCCCCAAGGACAAAGAAGTCGTGTTAGAGGAATAATGCAGGAAAGACACAAACCAACAATGCAACAACTGTGGATTTCCAATCTAGGGTACCTGTGGAACAAGGGGACCAAGTCCAAAAGTCACAAGCAAGTCGGAGATGGGCAGATGCCCAGGAAATGCCAGCTGCGGGTGCAAAGAAGCTTCTACTGGACAGAAGAAGCTGAGGTTTCTGCAGGAACGAAAAGGGCTAGAGACTTCCCCTTTGGTGGACGGATCCCTCTCGCCGTGGAGAGTCGTGCAGAAGTGTTTTCCCGCCGAAAGAACGCCAACAAGCCTTGCTAGCTGCAAATCGTGCGGTTAGCGTTTTTGGACGCTGCTGTGGCCCTGGAGGGACCAGGAGGTCGCAAATTGGACCAGGAGAGAGAGGGGACGTCGAGCAAGACAAGGAGCCCTCTCTGAAGCAGGTAGCACCCGGAGAAGTGCCAGAAACAGGCACTACGAGGATGCGTGAAACGGTGCTCGCCGAAGTTGCACAAAGGAGTCCCACGTCGCCGGAGACCAACTTAGAAAGTCGTGCAATGCAGGTTAGAGTGCCGTGGACCCAGGCTTGGCTGTGCACAAAGGATTTCCGCCGGAAGTGCACAGGGGCCGGAGTAGCTGCAAAAGTCGCGGTTCCCAGCAATGCAGCCCAGCGAGGTGAGGCAAGGACTTACCTCCACCAAACTTGGACTGAAGAGTCACTGGACTGTGGGGGTCACTTGGACAGAGTCGCTGGATTCGAGGGACCTCGCTCGTCGTGCTGAGAGGAGACCCAAGGGACCGGTAATGCAGCTTTTTGGTGCCTGCGGTTGCAGGGGGAAGATTCCGTCGACCCACGGGAGATTTCTTCGGAGCTTCTGGTGCAGAGAGGAGGCAGACTACCCCCACAGCATGCACAAGCAGGAAAACAGTCGAGAAGGCGGCAGGATCAGCGTTACAGAGTTGCAGTAGTCGTCTTTGTTACTATGTTGCAGTTTTGCAGGCTTCCAGCGCGGTCAGCAGTCGATTCCTTATCAGAAGGTGAAGAGAGAGATGCAGAGGAACTCGGCTGAGCTCTTGCATTCGTTATCTGAAGTTTCCCCAGAGACCGAGACCCTAAATAGCCAGAAAAGAGGGTTTGGCTACCTAGGAGAGAGGATAGGCTAGCAACACCTGAAGGAGCCTATCACAAGGAGTCTCTGACGTCACCTGGTGGCACTGGCCACTCAGAGCAGTCCAGTGTGCCAGCAGCACCTCTGTTTCCAAGATGGCAGAGGTCTGGAGCACACTGGAGGAGCTCTGGACACCTCCCAGGGGAGGTGCAGGTCAGGGGAGTGGTCACTCCCCTTTCCTTTGTCCAGTTTCGCGCCAGAGCAGGGCTAAGGGGTCCCCTGAACCGGTGTAGACTGGCTTATGCAGAATTGGGCACATCTGTGCCCAACAAAGCATTTCCAGAGGCTGGGGGAGGCTACTCCTCCCCTGCCTTGACACCATTTTCCAAAGGGAGAGGGTGTCACACCCTCTCTCAGAGGAAGTTCTTTGTTCTGCCATCCTGGGCCAGGCCTGGCTGGACCCCAGGAGGGCAGATGCCTGTCTGAGGGGTTGGCAGCAGCAGCAGCTGCAGTGAAACCCCAGGAAGGGCAGTTTGGCAGTACCAGGGTCTGTGCTACAGACCACTGGGATCATGGGATTGTGCCAACTATGCCAGGATGGCATAGAGGGGGCAATTCCATGATCATAGACATGTTACATGGCCATATTCGGAGTTACCATTGTGAAGCTACATATAGGTAGTGACCTTTATGTAGTGCACGCGTGTAATGGTGTCCCGCACTCACAAAGTTCAGGGAATTGGCTCTGAACAATGTGGGGGCACCTTGGCTAGTGCCAGGGTGCCCTCACACTAAGTAACTTTGCACCTAACCTTTACCAGGTAAAGGTTAGACATATAGGTGACTTATAAGTTACTTAAGTGCAGTGTAAAATGGCTGTGAAATAACGTGGACGTTATTTCACTCAGGCTGCAGTGGCAGGCCTGTGTAAGTATTGTCAGAGCTCCCTATGGGTGGCAAAAGAAATGCTGCAGCCCATAGGGATCTCCTGGAACCCCAATACCCTGGGTACCTCAGTACCATATACTAGGGAATTATAAGGGTGTTCCAGTAAGCCAATGTAAATTGGTAAAATTGGTCACTAGCCTGTTAGTGACAATTTGAAATAAATGAGAGAGCATAACCACTGAGGTTCTGGTTAGCAGAGCCTCAGTGAGACAGTTAGGCACCACACAGGGAACACATACATATAGGCCACAAACTTATGAGCACTGGGGTTCTGACTAGCAGGGTCCCAGTGACACATAACAAACATACTGAAAACATAGGGTTTTCACTATGAGCACTGGGCCCTGGCTAGCAGGATCCCAGTGAGACAGTGAAAAGACCCTGACATACACTCACAAACAGGCCAAAAGTGGGGGTAACAAGGCAAGAAAGAGGCTACTTTCTCACACCCCTCCACAGCTTCACACCTATCCCCCCTCACACCTCTTCCACAATCTAACCACTCCCACACTAACACCTCTCTCACCCTCACACCTCACGTACTTCCACACCACTCCCACCCCATCTCTCCAACCCACACACCTCTCCCGGCTCCCACCATCACATCTCTCTCACCCTCACACCTCTACACCACTCCCACCCTCACACCACTCGTACCTCCACAACTTCACACCTCTCCCACCCTCACACCTCTCACTTCTCACCTCCACACCTCTCTCACCCTCACATCTCTCACCTGCACACCTCTCGCACCTCCACACCACTCCCCCATCTCTCCTACCCTCACACCTCTCCTACCCACACACCTCTCCCCGCTCCCACCCTCACACCTCCCCGTCACATCATTCCCACCCTCACAACTCTCCATAACCCTCACACCAGTCGCACCTCCACAGCTTCACACCTATCCCACCCTCACACCTCTTCCACACTCTCACCACTCCCACACTAACACCTCTCTCACCCTCACACCTCGCGCACCTCCACACCAATCCCACCCCACCTCTCCAACCCTCACACCTCTCCCACCCACACACCTCTCTCTGCTCCCACCCTCACATCTCTCCCACCCTCACACCTCCTGCACTCCACATCCTTACCACCCTCACAACTCTCCATAACCCTCAGACCAGTCGCACCTCCACAGCTTCACACCTATCCCATCGTCACACCTCTTCCATACTCTCACCACTCACACTAACACCTCTCTCACCCTCACATCTAGCGCACCTCTACACCACTCCCACCCTCACATCTCTCCCACACTCACACCATTTGTACCTCCACAGCTTCACACCTCTCCCACCCTCACACTTCTCACCTCTCACCTCCACACCTCTCTCACCTTCACACCTCTTGCACCTCCACACCCACCCTCATATCTCTCCAACCCTTACACACCTCGCACTTCCACAGCTTCACACCTCTCTCACCCTAACAACTCTCCCACCTTCATACCTCTCACACCGCCACACCTCTCCCACCTCCACACCTCTTCCACCCTCACACTTCCCCCACTCTCACACCTCTCCCATCCTCACACTTCTCAATCAAGGAGAGCGGGCAGTGCCACACTTACGCTGCCCCCAGCGCCCTGTCCGCGGGTTCAGGTAGTTGGGGTACAGGCCATTGGGGCGGTCCATCTTCTGGAGAAGCTTCCGGATGTGCATGACCTGGAAGTGAAAAGAGCCAAGACTGTCAATCACAAACAGAGGTCAAGAGACACACAACCCTACTGCACGTCAGACATCAGACTGCACACAGTCACACACCTGCCAATCACAAGCAGATGTCAAGAGATACACAACCCTATTGAATGTCAGACACCAGACTGCACACACAATCACCAGTCAATCACAAGCAGAGGGCAAGAAACACACAACCCTGCTGCACGTCAGACATCAAACTGTGCACACCCACTCACCTGTCAATCACAAGCAGAGGTCAGGAGACACATGACCCTACTGTATGCCAGACAGCAGTCTACACACAGACACTCACCTGTCAATCACAAGCAGAAGTCAAGAGACACACGACCCTACAGCAGTTTTGAAGTTGCTTTCTGGAAGAAACTGTCTGTCTTTCTTTAAGAGATGCTATCAGGCCATCTTTGTTTTTTGGCAATGTATTACTAGAGGGAGGGTTGGTGTTGAGGGTGAGTCCAGGTGAACTGGCATTCAGTGACTTAAGATTCGAAGCCGTCAAACTTCAGGTCACTGCACAGGGCTTGAACTATAGATTGCTTGATGGTCTTTGAAAATCGAAGGATTTTAGTCTTGGTTGGGTCTCAAGAAGGCGCTGGACACCCAGGTCTGGATGATGTGCAAGCAGTGTCTGAGGCATTGGGCAACTGGATAAGAGGAGACCTTCGAGCTGCTTATGTATTATCGTCATACTGGTGAGCGCTGATTCTGTTATCTGCGAGTAGAGCGCCAAGCAGCTCCATTTCAAGAATGAAGGTGAGAGAAGACAGTATGGAACTCTGGGGATCTCCACATGAGATCTTGTGTGACCTGGAGGTGCCCATGTGAACACGCTGGTGTCGGCTGGAAAAGTAGGAGGAGAACCAGTGAAGGACACTGCTGGTGAATCCCATTTGTTGCTCAAGGGTATGTATGAAGGTGGGATGGTCATGTGTGCCTAGGCACCTAAGAGGCCTAGGAATACCAGGAGACAGGGATCATCTTCATCTATGGTCAGGAAAGCGTAGTTTACGAGGTACAAGGTGGTGGTCCCAATGCTGCAGCGTGACCTGAAGCCAGACTGGCAGTGGTGCAGGAGACGGTTATCATTGATGTGACCGTGGAGTTGAACACAGACTGCTTCTGTAATGGTCTTCCTTGGGAATGACAAGAGTGCGATGGGCCGGTCGTTGGCGAGCTCATCGTGGTCTTGTGTAGGTTTCTTTAGATGAGGGAGGATTTGACATGTATCAAGAGATTCTGGGAAGATCCCTTGAGCGAGAGAGGAATTGTCAGTGGTAAGTAGAGGTATGAGAGCGTGCCCGGAGAGCTCTGATGAAGGATGATGGTAACACCTCATCTTCATAAGAAGTGGCTTTGAGGGACTTGAGTATCTCACCCAAATCTGGGAGAGCGCGGGCTTTGGAGGATTATGATTGGAAGACTGCATGCGAAGAGGAGTGCATGAGATGACACACTTTTGGTATTGTCAATGTAGTAGGGGCTAATGGCATTGCACATTTCTGTGCCATGAGGAATAGGTGTGTGCAGCAGGGGGTTGGAGCAATGCTTGACTGTCTTGAGGAGCGTTCTGCTTCTGTTGGTGGTTTCACTGACGGTGTTGCTAAGTGCTGAGCTTTGGCTGATGTGATGAGCTGTCTACAGTATTGAGAGGCCCTCGGGAGCTCTGTTTTTTCTTCCATTTTCTTTCCTGTCTGCAAATGGATAGCTTATTGTCAGCAAGGTCTTTAGAGTACCAGGGCGATGAAGGCTTTGGCTTGCACTTGTACTTTATAATAGGGATGTACACGTTCACACTGCTTTACAAAAACACTGCTGAAGTTGTTTAGAAGGCAGTTTGCATCAGACACGGAACTGATGGGGTAAGGGATGAGATAACACCCCAGGTGTCCCTTTGGTTTGTAATCCAGAGAGGACCCCCTTCTCCATGGAGGTTTCTTTTCTTGGTAGTGGGTGTTTCTCCAGGTCTCACTGACTAATGGAGAAATCTGTTCTCCCACCTCTCCTCCCTGACACATGACTCTCCAGCCCAATCCACGAGAAGTACACCTCAGTCACTCCTCCAAGGCACCAGGCAGCACATGTTGAAGAGGGACAGGGAAAGTATCACGAGATACCACTTGGGGAGGGGCAGGGGTGGACATGGAGAAGCGTGTGGCCCCACACACACATGCCCCATTACCCTCCACCCCGGTGTGACCACGCTGGCCCTAACTTCTTGTGGTACACAGGATCTTCACGCTGAGAGCTGAGGTGCACGCACACACACAACATGACATACCTATAATTATGAGGACCGGCCATTGACCGTTTGTTTTTACTATTCTAACTCCATGTGCGCTTTGATAGTAAGGAGGGTTATAAAGCGGACCGAGGCCAATATAACTACACCTTTAGTTTTTTGATGCACTCGCTCGAAACTACCTAAACACACTACAGGGACTGGTCCTCCTAACGCACCAGTCCTCACAAGGATACTGTTTGTCTGGAACGGACAGTGTTTACCCACGCTACGAGGACCGAACCAGTCCGCACAGCATGGGCTACACACACACCTCTAGTGTAGCTGCACACACATACACGTGGTGTGGCTGGACAGTCACATTACTACACCCACCCACACACACTCACTCACTCACCCACATCTAGTTTGCCCATGCTGCCTCACCTTGTAGTACACAAGGTTTCTGCTCAAATAGCGGAGGTGCACGGACACACACACACACACCTATACCGTACCCTCCACTGGCCTTCTCTTCTTGTAGTACACAGGATCTCCACTCAGGTAGCTGAGGTACACACATAGCCCTGGTGTGGCCACACACACATACACCTGGTGTGGCTGGACAGTCACACAACCACACACACCCACCCACCACAGGTGTGTCTGCACTCTCTCACCTTGTAGTACACATGATATATGCTCAGGCAGCTGAGGTGCGCACACACACACATAGCCCTGGTGTGGCTGCACCCACGCGCACACAAATACACCTTGTGTGTCTGAACAGTCACACAATCGCACACACACTCCCACACTCACCCACATGTGTCTGTGCTGCCTCACCTTGTTGTAGTACACAGGGTCTCCGCTCAGACAGCTGAGGTGCATGCACACACATGCGCACAAACACCCACACACACACATCCCTACCCCCTCCACTGGCCATACCTTGTTGTAGTACACAGGGTCTCCGCTTAGGTAGCTGAGGTGCACAAACTCCATGTGCAGGGTACCAAACTCTGCCAGGATGCTGCTGCCCGCCGAGGCCCAGCCCCAGTTCCGTCCAACACCACTGCAGAGAAACACAAGAGGCCATGAGAGCAGGCTTGGTGGGACAGGGATAGTAGAGAGAGCTATGGGTACTGAGGAGGGGACAATATGGAGAGAGCAGAGTCAAATATTAATATATTATTCACCTTTTGCCAATAACATGAATACTATATAAATAAACAGAAAAAGAGGACCCCAACACACACTTACACCTCTTCTGATCTCTTGTGACAGATCTAGTAAACATGATCATTTACCCACACCCCACTGAAGTTCAAGATCCCCACTCCTCCACAACCTTCATAGTGACCAATGGACCCTCTAGAAGAAATATTGTGACACGGAAGGAAGAGTCCTGCGACGCTGGCCAGTTCCATGAAATGCTAGAGGCCCAAGGCCCTGCTGCAGCACATCTTGTGGGGTCCCACAGGCATCACCATGGGCACCAGAAGAACCATGGTTCAGCCAGTGCCACCTGTGAGGCCCAAGGTGACATCTTCTCGCTGTACACACGACTCCCTGACTGCGCAGTGACCCATCTGTGGACCAAACCGGTGGGTTCCCTCCACAGAGCTGTAGGTTAAGGGGTCCCCTGGTTACACTACTTGACATCACATCGTAGGAGCCATACAGGACAGGGCACCTAGTCACCACTTTTTAGCATTTAACTGGGCATGTATTAAAGGTGTCTCTGTGTGAAAAAGCAGCATCACTGGCCTCAAACCGAACTTTAACTGTTATCACGTGGCCCCCTCCTCACCCCCACTCCATAAGGAAGCCTTGACTGCCCCACCACTAATACCACTGCAGAGACCAGGGCAGTATGGAAGTCTGGACTGCTCCACCAGTGCCACCACCACCACAGGGTCCAGTATAGTAAGGGAGCCTTGGCCGCCCACCGCGAACACTCAAGGGTCCAGGCCAGTAAGGGAGCCCTGGCGGCCCATCACCACCACCACCGTGACCACTGCAGGGTTCAGGCCAGTAAGGGAGCCTTGGCTGTCCACCACCACTGCTGGATCCAGGCCAGTAAGGAAGACTTGGCTGCTAACCACCACCACCGTGCCCACTGCAGGGTCCAGGCCAGTAAAGGAGCCCTGCTGCCCCACCCCCGCGGGGCCCAGGTCAGTAAGGAAGTCTTGGCTGCACATTGCAGTTCTAGGGTGTAGGAAGCTGGCCTGGTGTGTGGCATGGTGTTGGCACCTTATACCAGGTCCAGGCAAACCCTATTAGTGAATGTAGGCAGTGTCTAGGAAGCCAGGGCTCTCGAGAGGTAGCTGTGGATGAGCAGCCAAGACTTATCTAGGAGAGCTGAACCTCAAAATAGTGCACAAAACTACAGAAACAAGCATTCATCAAACAAATACACAAATGATGAAATATTTTATTTAATTCACAAATGTAAAAATCAAAATTTTAATTTTAGTAGGAAAGTTGGAGCTTTTCTAAATTCAAAGGAGGACACCCATCGTCCATACTATATTCTGTTTGATGCAATTGCACTGCTCCAGCAAATCAATCTGAGAATACCAAATTCATTTTTAGGTTCCAATTTGAAAGTCTTTCACACTTATGGAACATTTTAAAATGTTCAATATCATATTTTGCTTCTTTGTTTATACACACTTTATTCCTCTGTTCATGTTATTTAAATGTCTAAGCAGTTGCGGAACCCCTGACCAGGTGCTGCACACCGCAGACCACTGTAGGAGGCTGGTCCTCTATGCAGTGTGCAAAACTAGGCGCACTGTGCAGGGATCCAGCCAACCACACGTTGGTCTCCAGAGGTAACATTTAGATCACTTAATGCTCCAGTTTGTAAGGTCGCTGGTCGAGCAGTTAGGCTAATCCAGGAGATGTGCTAGGTATTTGCTGTACTCACAAATCCAATCGTGCACCACACACACTCAATGAATAACTCAAGACCAGAGTTTATAAAAATACTTCAGACTTATATATATCTTTTAAGACCTAGATGGTCCAGAAAGGTTAAGTACTTTTTTAGATATTATTTTTCAAAGTTTTAATAAAGTTAGTCTTTCTGCGCATTATTAAGCACCATAGGAATCAATGGAAGGGAACCTGTACAAATACATATAAAATCACAGGATGGTGTTACCAGTCTCTTCTTTTGCAGGATGGTCGGTGAGGTTGGTGGGCACACCGTGCCAGCTGGAGAGTCTCGGGATGCTCCAGGTTCTGGCAGGTGCAGAGTTGGAAAGTCTCTTGGCAAAGGCACAGGGCCACTTGGAGGGACAACCTAGAAGAGGCGGTGGTTTGCAGATTTAAAGGGGGTGCCTTGGGGTCCCCTTGTGCTGTCGAGGTTGCAAGGGGTTGGGGACCTGTGGGGCACAGCTGGTTTTGCAGTGCAAGGCTTTGGGCGGCTGGACGCAGAGCAAATTGAAGGACTTGAAGCTGTGTGCACTGGAGCCCTTTGGAGCTGGAGGTAAGTCTTCTTCCATGGGTCTTGCAGGGTGACTAGGGCACTCTGGTGGGAGGTCCAGGTTGTTCCTAAAGTCCCTCGACTTGAGCTTCCTCCTGGTCCAGTTGCAGCTCTAAGGGGGGGTCGTTCTGCTATTGTTCGATGAGCACTGACCAGTACCTGGGGTATTGGCACAACTCGGCCACAGGAGGGTGCAGTGTCACCAAAGTTGGCACACTTGGAGGTCTGGTCCGGGCTGTCGTTGGTGTGTCGTCTGGTCTGGCTGTGAGTTTTGTTTGCGGAGATATCATCCAGTCGGTGAAGTGACCCTCACCGGTTTGCTGGTTCTTTGCAGGTTCTTTGGTTTCTTGAGTGGTGTCTCCACTCAGGAGGGAGATCTTGGGCTATTTGCAAAGCCTGAAGGTCCTCTGGTTCTTTTGAGTTGCTCCAGTGGTCAGTACCTCCGCAGCGGCGATTGTCGGGACTCTGGTGCAGCAAGCAGGGGTCTTGGAGCCTATTCTGGTGCAGCAGGTCTTCTGTTCTTGTCCTGTCGGGTTCTTTGGCGCTGTCTTCTTTTCTTCCTGATGAATCTGATTTCTAGGTCTAGGGGAGCTCGCTAAATACTGAATGTAGTGGGTGTTTTAGGGGGAACCAATGGGACACCTACCTTTGGGTGGCTACACCCACTATAGCGACCACTTCCTGTGGGAAGGGTCACTGCCCTAGACCTAACTGGCTATTTTCCTCCATTTCAAGATGGAGGAAACTGAATTTGAGGGTCCACTTTGCAGGCAACACCATGGTGCATGCTCAGTGAGACCCCTACTCCTACCCTTTGTGTGGTTTCCCGCCTTTGCGCCCTCCAAGAGTGGGGGTTCGCAAAGGGGGAGGTCATCTGCTGCTAGCAGCAGGCCTGGGGGCTTGAGTTTCAAGGGTGGTAGCCTTTGAAGCTCACCGCCAGGAGAGGGCACATCCCTGAGGGGGAGTTAGCTCCTCCACCCAGGAAGGGCATTGGTTTACAAACCAGAGAGCCAGGGCTCTCTCCCAAGGTTTGTATATTGGCTGTCTGGAAGCGGCAGGCTGGATGGAACCAGTCAGCAACCATGCCAGGATAGTTAGCTTTTGCAGGGGGAAATCTCTGAGGTCACCCCTGGGTACATTTTATAATAAATCCAGTACTGGTACCAGTTTGGATTTATCATTCTGAGTTGTTTGATACCAAACAACCCAGGGTTCAGAGAGGCCATTATGTAGCTGGGAAACTCGTGTTGACCAGTGTCCAGCACATATATTAAAATGGCTGCTCAGTTCACTCACTATGTCCCAGGTCTTGCAAGGACACAGTGGGGGCATATTACTCATGCAATTATGGCCTCCCATATAGTATGATGCACCCTGCCTTAGGGCTGGAAGGCCTGCTAGAGGGGTGTCTTACCCATAGAATATGCAGGGCAGGGTGGACAGGGCACACAGGCAGTGTGCCATGTTGAGTTTGAATTTTAGGATTGCACCAGGGCACTCAGTCTGCACTGGCAGTGCTGGGTGCATCTGGATGTTTAGCCCTAGAAGGTGGCCCAATCAGTGCTGCTGCCCTCAAGGGCTTATCCATAGTACCCCATGCCCTGGGTACCTAAGTATCTTTCACTAGGGACTTAAAGGGGTAGCTGAAGGTGTATCCAATTACTTTTACAATGTTTTAGGGAAATAACACTGGCACTGGAAACCTGGTTAGCAGGATCCCAGTGCACTCCAGTCCAAGCTGCATTCAGAAACCAGGCAAAACGTGTGTGTGTGTGTGTGGGGGTGTGTGTGTGGGGGGAGGGGGTGTGGGGTGGGGGAGGAGGCTACTGCAACAAGGTGCCAGTTTCCCACAACCACAGACTAAGAATTGTAGCTGGTGATACATGCCAGTGGAATGACGTGAGCACTGGTTCCTTTGTTTTTTATTTTTTTATTAACCATGCCAAGATAGCTGACGCCACTTGGATCGGTAAGTAAAACAAGAATTTTGGAGCAAAAGCGCGAAATAAAGAAAAAGTGTCACAGTTGTGGGAGAGCAATGGAGGAATGAGTTGTGGGCAGCAGCTCACGAATGAAAAAGCTACACGGAGAAGCAGTCGAGAGCAAGACGACACTCGAGATGCACCAGAGGGAGAGAACCACACAGAGGAGTGGGCACAGGGCGGCAGCCCTACAGCACGCTCTCACAATCACTGGATGATGTCATCAGTGAAATAATCAGTGATGTCATTTGAAAGGCCATCGTCATATATCAAGTTACGAGTGCACTATGTGAGGTTATAAGCGGTGCATGACGGGGGTGCAAATCATAGTTACAAAACTGTCAAATTTCAGTGGTTGTTAGTTTTCGATTTGTAACCATGACTGCATTTTCACTGTGTTTTTTCAGTTATTTTCTGGAGTTTAAAAAACAAAACAATTTTTTTTAAAATAATTTTTAAAATAATGTTTTTATACTTTTTTCAAAATATAATTACTAACTATAATGTCACTTAAACCTTTGTTTCTTTACATAAAAATATATTACCCAGTGGTGATCACCACTGGGTAGTTATAGTTAGGTCAGCTGTTCTGTGGCACCGTTTGATGACTCCATGAAACATTCCAAACAGGTGGTACTTTGTGACTAGTTTGTGCATGAAACAATTTTGGGGTTATCCGTCAAGCGGGTGCTCCCTACACCCGAGGAAAAAAGAGGAAAAAATCCCCATGCATTTTCCATAGACTTCTTTACAGCAAAAACTGTGAAACGGAATTACAGCAAATTTGTCAGGAAGCCTATTCTGCTGTTTGTGATTTGGTGTAAAACAGTCCTGTAGTTTTTGAGGAATGAAGGTTTAAAAATATTTGTATGTAATTGTAATTGCAATAGTATTTATACAGGGCTTACTACCCCTGACGAGGCGTCAAAGCGCTTTTCGGCGAGTAGCACGCTACTCCGGAACCCAACAACAATTAGTGATGGATTAGTATTGGGAAATATGAGTACAGTTTTAGTATTATTATGAGTAAATTTGAGCTGCCGATATGAGAGTTTGTTAGTTAGATTGACTGGGAGGAAAAAAATCCAGAAGTGTTAATTGGGAGTATATCCTTCATTTACTCAACCCAAACGCTTGGGATGAGTAAAGGGGGATGGAGGAGGGAAGAGCATAAGTGTGCCCTGTATGTGTTCCCTGTGTGATGCCTAACTGTCTCACTGAGGCTCTGCTATCCAGAACCTCAGTGGTTATGCTCTCTCATTTTCTTTCCAAATTGTCACTAACAGGCCAGTGACCAATTTCACCAATTCACATTGGCATACTGGAACACCCTTATAATTCCCTAGTATATGGTACTAAGGAACCCAGGGTATTGGGGTTCCAGGAGATCCCTATGGGCTGCAGCATTTCTTTTGCCACCCATAGGGAGCTCTGACAATTCTTACACAGGCCTGCCACTGCAGCCTGAGTGAAATAACGTCCACGTTATTTCACAGCCATTTACCACTGCACTTAAGTAACTTATAAGTCACCTATATGTCTAACCTTCACCTGGTGAAGGTTGGGTGCTAAGTTACTTAGCGTGTGGGTACCCTGGCACTAACCAAGATGCCCCCACATCGTTCAGGGCAAATTCCCCGGACTTTGTGAGTGCGGGGACACCATTTCACGCGTGCACTATACATAGGTCACTACCTATGTGCAGCGTCACAATGGTAACTCCGAATATGGCCATGTAACATGTCTAAGATCATGGAATTGTCACCCCAATGCCATTCTGGCATTGGGGAGACAATCCCATGAACCCCAAGTCTCTAGCACAGACCCGGGTACTGGCAAACTGCCTTTCCCGGGATTTCACTGCAGCTGCTGCTGCTGCCAACCCCTCAGACAGGTTTCTGCCTTCCTCGGGTCCAGCCAGGCCTGGCCCAGGAAGGCAGAACAAAGGACTTCCTCAGAGAGAGGGTGTTACACCCTCTCCCTTTGGAAAAAGGTGTCAGGGCTGGGGAGGAGTAGCCTCCCCCAGCCTCTGGAAATGCTTTGATGGGCACAGATGGTGTCCATCTCTGCATAAGCCAGTCTACACCGGTTCAGGGATCCCCCACCCTGCTCTGGCGAGTAACTAGACAAAGGAAAGGGGAGTGACCACTCCCCTGACCTGCACCTCCCAGGGGATGTGCCCAGAGCTCCTCCAGTGTGCTCCAGACCTCTACCATCTTGGAAACAGAGGTGTTGCTGGCACACTGGACTGCTCTGAGTGGCCAGTGAAATCAGGTGACGTCAGAGACTCCTTCTGATAGGCTCTTACCTTTCTTATTAGCCTATTCTCCTTCCTAGGTAGCCAAACCTCCTTTTCTGGCTATTTAGGGTCTCCGCTTTGGGGAATTCTTCAGATACCGCATGCAAGAGCTCATCAGAGTTCCTCTGCATCTCCCTCTTCATCTTCTGCCAAAGGATCGACCGCTGCTCAGGACGCCTGCAAAACCGCAACAAAGTAGCAAAGACGACTACTGCAACCTTGTATCGCTTCATCTGCTGGCTTTCTCGACTGTTTTCCTGGTGGTGCATGCTCTGGGGGTAGCCTGCCTCCTTCTTGCACCAGGAGCTCTGAAGAAATCTCCTGTGGGTCGACGGAATCTTCCCCCCTGCAACCGCAGGCAACAAAAGTCTGCATCACCGGTCCTCTGGGTCCCCTCTCAGCACGAGGAGCGTGGTCCCTGGAACTCAGCAACTCTGTCCAAGTGACTCCCACAGTCCAGTGACTCTTCAGTCCAAGTTTGGTGGAGTTAAGTCCTTGCCTCCCCACGCTAGACTGCATTGCAGGGTACCGCGTGATTTGCAGCTGCTCCGGCTCCTGTGCACTCTTCCAGGATTTCCTTCGTGCACAGCCAAGCCTGGGTCCCCGACACTCTAACCTGCAGTGCACAACCTTCTGAGTTGTCCTCCAGCGTCGTGGGACTCCCTTTTCTGACTTCGGGTGGACTCCGGTTCACTCCTCTTCCAAGTGCCTGTTCCAGTACTTCTGCAGGTGCTGTCTGCTTCTGTGAGGGCTCCCTGACCTGCTGGGCGCCCCCTCTGTCTCCTCATCCAAGTGGCGACATCCTGGTCCCTCCTGGGCCACAGCAGCATCCAAAAACCCTAATCGCGACCCTTGCAGCTAGCAAGGCTTGTTTGCGGTCTTTCTGCGTGGGAACACCTCTGCAAGCTTCTTCACGACGTGGGACATCCATCCTCCAAAGGGGAAGTTCCTAGTCCTCTTCGTTCTTGCAGAAACCAAAGCTTCTTCCATCCGGTGGCAGCTTCTTTGCACACTCAGCTGGCATTTCCTGGGCATCTGCCCACTCTCGACATTATCGCAACTCTTTGACTTGGTCCCCTTGTTTCACAGGTACTCAGGTCCGGAAATCCACTGTTGTTGCTTTGCTGGTGTTGCTCTTCCTTGCAGAAACCCCCTATCACGACTTCTGTGCTCTCTGGGGGTTATAGGTGCACTTTACACCTACTTTTCAGGGTCTTGGGGTGGGCTATTTTTCTAACCCTCACTGTTTTCTTACAGTCCCAGCGACCCTCTACAAGCTCACATAGGTTTGGGGTCCATTCGTGGTTCGCATTCCACTTTTGGAGTATATGGTTTGTGTTGCCCCTATACCTATGTGCTCCTATTGCAATCTACTGTAACTTTACATTGCTTGCATTACTTCCTTTTGCTATTACTGCATATTTTTGGTACTGTGTACATATATCTTGTGTATATTTGGCATCCTCATACTGAGGGTACGCACTGAGATCTTATGATATTGTGCATATTACACCAGTGGTATAGTAGGAGCTTTGCATGTCTTCAAGTTCAGCCAAAGCTGCTCTGCTATAGCTACCTTCTTATCAGCCTAAGCTGCTATAAACACCTCTTCTACACTAATAAGGGATAACTGGACCTGGTACAGAGTGTAAGTACCCCTTGGTACCCACTACAAGCCATGCCAGCCTCCTACACGGGCCGCTTTGTTTTATTAATGAGAGTGGGGCACACGCCTTCCCTCCTCTATCCTTTAGTGTGCCTAGGGAGCCCACCCGGGGCCAAATGTAATCAAAATGGGGAGGGGGGCCCTCCTCAAGACTCTGAAGGCCCTGGGGACCCACACCCTGAGCTGCTGAACTAATTAAAATGAAAGTGGGCCCTGGCACCGCCTCCCTGAGCCAGCAATGGCCCTAGGGACCACGCCCCCAGGACCAGCTTACTAGCAATGTCTGGGGGAGCCCACCCCTAGGACACAGTTGTTTCCCTTCCCGCACTGCTCTGAAGTAGGAGGAGGGTTTGGAGGTTTCCACCAACAGAGGTGTTTGGAATTTCCTGCCTCCCTGCCGTAGCCCCCGCTTGTCTAGGGGTACAAAAGACTAGTGACAAACCTCTGAGAGTGTGCGGAGGCAGAGTCTTTGTGCTGTACAAGTGTGGTAGATGACAGTTCCGCCCTCCCCTATCAAGTCAGAGATGGTCCATCCTGCCAACACCTATTCCCCCTTTTGTCTCACTGTCTGGGAGTAATACACAAAGACCAACTGGCAGCTACACCTAGTCATGTGACACAGGACACAGGCACCAAATAGATAAGACATGAAAAAATGCCAATTTTCTAAACTTAAATCCAACCTAACCATTAAAGAAAGTTTTAAATTACAATTAGACACCATACTTGACATTCCTACCTGCTCTGAATTGAAAGTTATTACTTATTAGATGTAAAAAGGTAACCTAATGCGATCCTATGGGAGAGGTGTGGGCACCACAGGGAACTCCTCCCTGGTGTTGAAGGATGGCAGCAGACCCTCTCCTGAGGAGTCGGTACCACATGGCACTCCGCCATGGGGCCACAGGCCCGAGCTACCGGCACCACAGAACACTATGTGGGGTCACAGACTGGCATTGCACCCTCTCCTGATGTATGAGAACCACAGCACAGTCTGCCTTGGAGTCAGGCTGGCACTGCATGCCTCTCCTTGGGCACACTCTGCCTTGGAGTGACAAGCTGGCAAGAGATTCCTCTCCAGAGGTGTCAGAACCACAGCACCCTCTGCCTTAGTGTTACAGGCTGGCACTGGACGCCTCTCCTGAGGTGTAGACACCACAGCACACCGGTTGACAGGCTGGCACTCGATGGCTTTCCTGAGGTGAGGGCACCACAGCTCACTGGGGTCTCAGGCCGGCACCGGACACCTCTCATGAAGTGGAGCACCACAGCACACTGGGTCACAGGCTGGCACTGCACCCTCTCCTGAGCTATGAGAACCACAGCACACTTTGCCTTGGTGTCACAGGCTGGCACTGCATGTCTCTCCTTGGGCATGGGTACCACTGCATACTCTGCTTTGGAGTCACAGGCTGGCACTGGACACCTCTCCTGAGGTGTGGACATCACAGCACACTGGGGCCACAGGCTGATACCGGAATCAACTCCAGGTGAGGGTACAAGCAATCAGTAACCAGTGCCTGGAGGTGGAGAGGTCAGAGCCCCTCTCACCAGTGCCTAGTGACTGCCCAGAGGAGCTGGAGGGATAACCTCACCCTGTGCAGAGAGAGGATGAGATGAAGGGGGTCTGAGGTACAAGCAATCAGTGACCAGTGCCTGGAGGTGGAGAAGTCAGAGCCCCTATCACTAGTGCCTAGTGACGACCCAGAGGAGCTGGAGGGATAACCTCACCCTGTGCAGAGAGAGGATGAGATGGAGGGGGTGAGAGGTACAAGCAATCAGTGACCAGTGCCTGGAGGTGGAGAGATCTGAGCCCCTCTCACTAGCGCCTAGTGACGCCCTCAGAGGAGCTGGAGGGATAACCTCACCCTGTGCAGAGAGAGGATGAGATGGAGGGGGGTGAGAGGTACAAGCAATCAGTGACCAGTGCCTGGAGGTGGAGAGATAAATGTAAAATGTAAATTTTGCACTTGTATAGCGCACTACTCACCTGTTAGGGTCTCAAGGCGCTGTACGCATACCACTGTAGAACCCCTCCTGGCTTTTCCCTGTGAGGCGCCCACTCCTGGGCAACCCCCAGGGTGAAGCCAGGCATCCAAGCGCTGTCAGGGCCGTTGTGGAGATTAAGCAAGCTATTGCCCAGAGTTACAGAGTGGGACCCATTAATTAGATTAGGCACCGAGGGGAGAATTATCTGGTCCAAGGGAATTGAGCCCAAGACCTGCCAAGGCGGGAATTGAACCCTGGTCCCAAGCCAGATCTCTGCATCAGGGTCTGCTGCTCTAACCATTGTGCCACACTTCTCCAGAGATCTGAGCTCCTCTCACTAGCGCCTAGAGGCGCCCCCAGAGGAGCTGGAGGGATAACCTCACCCGGTGCAGAGAGAGGATGAGATAATGATGGGTCTGAGGTACAAGCAATCAGTGACCAGTGCCTGGAGGTGGAGAGGGCAGAGCCCCTCTCTCTAGCGCCTAGTGACGCCCCCAGAGGAGCTGGAGTGATAAGCTCACCCTGTGCAGACAGAGGATGAGATGGAGACGGGAAGATGAGTTTGAGGCACAAGAAATCAGTGCCCAGTGGCTGGAGGTGGAGAGATCTGAGCCCCTCTCACTAGCGCCTACCGCCCCAGAGGAGCTGGAGGGATGACCTCACCCTATGCAGAGACAGGATGAGATGGAGGGGGGTGATAGGGAATCTGAGATTTCCGTTTCTATATAGTGAGCGGCCTCCACCCCTCACCCTCCTGAACCTGGAGACCGTGATAAGGTACTGACCATCCAGTGACCGGGACCATAGGGACTGAGCTCCTTCCCTATCACCGCCTCCTGCACCAGGCTTTATACTGAATTATTTTCTGGTCCTGCAGCCAATCCCGGGCGCCATAGCAGGGGCCACTGGAGTACTTCAGGGGACTTTACCGAGCGTGGGGGGCACATTCTGCATTATCTGGAGACGTTTTATGACATACTGGGGGTTACCTAATGAAGAGAATTACCACAGTCCAGGCGGATTCATGAGGCCCTGGACTACACTTCTACACAAAGTGCCTAAAGACCAAGAACCTCCTTAGGGCGCGGAGGAGTCCAAACAGGTCCCTGGCAGGTCACCTGGTAGCACCTCTATGGTGAGCTTTTCATCAATCCAGAAACCTACACTCCTTGCATACGACGTGGGTGCTGGGAGATTCCCCAACTGAGTGCAGTCCAAGGGGAGGGACTATCACCCGCCACCACCCCCTCAGTTTTGTCTCATTCAGTTCTGCTGGTTACTGACATCCACTGGGTACATGTGTGGGACAAGAGTGTACCCGATGGGAAATTCTTGTAATGTCTGTGATGAGTGAGACAACAATCTGAGTGACCTCTGCGTAAGAGACAAGTGCAAACCTGTGTGTTTGCACAATTTCTGCCAAGGGACGGGAAGAGAGATTCAAAAGGGTATCCCGGAGGCACTTCCGATCCCTGAGGCACTCCCCGAGGCACTCTCGGTCCCTGAGGCACGTCCTGAGGCACTCCCGATCCCGGAGGCACACCCTGAGGCACTCCTGATCCCTAAGGCACTCCCGGTCCCTGAGGCACTCCCGGTCCCTGAGGCCCTCCTGGTCCCTGAGGCACTCCCTGAGGCACTCCCGGTCCCTGAGGCACTCCCAGTCCCTGAGGCACTCCCTGAGGCACTCCTGATCCCTGAGGCACTCCCAGTCCGTGAGGCACTCCTGATCCCTGAGGCACTCCTGGTCCCTGAGGCACTCCCGGTCCCTGAGGCACTCCCGGTCCCAGAGGCACTCCCCGAGGCACTCTCTGTCCCTCAGGCACTCCCAGTCCCTGAGGCACGTCCTGAGGCACTCCCTGAGGCACTCCCGGTCCTTGAGGCACTCCCTGAGGCACTCCCGGTCCTTGAGGCACTCCTTGAGGCACTCCTGGTCCCTGAGGCACTCTGGGAACAGGTTTATACTGGTGGTTGAGGACCATGCCACCAGATACCCAGAAGCTATCCCCTTAATGACAACTACAGCTCCTGTAGTAGCCAAGGCCCTCCTGGGAATATTTTCCAGTGTGAGCTTTCCTAAGGAGGTGGTGTCAGACAGAGCTGCCAACTTCATATCTGCATACCTGCAATGATATTTGTGTTTTGACCACTGACTCCGTGTTGCACTTAGCCTAGCAGCACACCGTCACATTGGTGACCACCAGATTAACTTTGCCTACTGACTTCATTTCACTCACGCTTAGCATTAGCCATTGCCACGTTAGAGGTGCAAGTATTTTTCTGTGCACAACCATGTTATGCAATATGTTTTTCGCTCATGTTTTTACTCTACATGTCTGTGTGTCCTTTCTCATCGAGGGCTAAGCATAACATGGGGGAGCCTGAGAGATAAGGATGTATTAGGATGACGTTTATGGTACGGCAGGGAACAGTTTGGTTTTGGAGAAGCACCTTGGGACTGTAGGAAAGTACCATACTGGCTGGAATGTTACCCCCATTTTTAGTTGTGTGTCAGTTTGTTTTTGCCTGTCTCACTGGGATCCTGCTAGACAGGACCCCAGTGCTCATAGTTTGTGGCCTGAATGTGTATACCTGTGTAGTGCCTAACTAGGTCACTGAGGCTCTGCTAATCAGAACCTCAGTGCTTATGCTCTCGCGGCCTTTAAAATTTGTCACTATAGGCTAGTGACTACATTTACCAATTTCAATTGGCACACTGGAACCCCCTTATAAGTCCCTGGTATATGGTACAGAGGTACCCAGGGCATTGGGGTTCCAGGAGATCCCTATGGGCTGCAGCATTTCTTTTGCCACCCATAGGGAGCTCAGACAAACCCTTGCACAGGAATGCCACTGCAGTTAAATAACTTTTAAGTCACCTATATGTCTAACCTTCATTTACTGAAGGCTAGATGAAACTTACTAAGTGTGAGGTCATCCTTTCACTAGCAAAGGTGCCCCAATGCAGTTCAGGGCCATTTCCCGGAACTTTGTGAGTGCGGGGACGCCATTACACGTGTGCACTACATATAGGTCAATACCTATATATAGCTTCACATATGGCCATGTATGGTGTCTAAAATCATGGAATTGGCCCCCATTCCAAAACAGGTATTGCGGATCCAATTCCATGCATCCTGCAGGCTCCACCACGGACCCCCAGTACTGCCAAAACAGCTGCTGCCACCTCACAGAGTTCTGCCCTCCTGGGGTCTGAGCAGCTCAGTCCCAGGAAGGCAGAACAAAGCATTTCCTTTGGGAGCAGGGTGTTACACCCTCTCCCTTTGGAAATAGGTGTTACAGGCTGGGGAGGGGTAGCCTCTCCCAGCCTCTGGAAATGCTTTGAAGGGCACAGATGGTGCCCTCCTTGCATAAGCCAGTCTACACCGGTTCAGGGACCCCTTGCCCCCTGCTCTGGCGTGGAACTGGACAAAGAAAAGGGGAGTGACCACTCCCCTATCCATCACCACCCTAGGGGTGGTGGCCAGAGCTCCTCCAGTGTGTCTGAGACTTCGGCCATCTTGCTTTGCAAGGTGTGGGGGCACTCTGGAGGGCTCTGAGTGGCCAGTGCCAGCAGGTGACGTCAGAGACCCCTGCTGATAGGTCCATACCTGATAAGGTAGCCAATCCCCCTCTCAGGGCTATTTAGGGTCTCTCATGTGGGTTCTCTTCAGATTTTGCTTGCAAGTTTCCTTCAGTAATCCTCTGCAACTACTACTTCATCCTCTGACCTCGGATCGACCGCAGACTGCTCCAGGAACCGCTGTAACAGCAACAAAGTATTCAGAAGGGATACCTTTGCTCTGCAACTTCAGCTCCAGCCAGCAACTGCAACAGTGTCCACGGTGTGCGCGCTCTGAGGACTCCCTGTCTTCACCCTGCACCAGAAGGACCAAAGAAATCTCCCGTGGGGTGACGGAGTCACTCCCCTGCTCACGCAGGCACCTTCTAAGTCGATGACCGGTTCTCTTGGACTCCTCTCACAGCGACGAGCATGCTCCTTGGAACACAGAGGGTGGACCCCATTGACACAGACTGTCCTGAGGTCCTGCTGTCGCAATTTGGAGGATGTAATACCTTGCCTTCCCCGAGAACAACAGTAACCCTGTGCACTGTGTCTTCTTCACCTCCTGAGGCCTCTGTGCATTATTTGCAAAATTCCTTCGTGTACAGCCTGGCCCAGGTCCCCAGCACTCTATTGTGCGACGCTCAACTCACTGAGTTGTTCTCCGGCAGCGTGGGGCCTTCCTTTGTAGTGCTGCACCAACTGCATTTTGCACCTCCTTTGTCCCCGTGTCCTGGGACTCCTGGGGGTGCTGTCTGGTGCTCTGAGGGCTCTCAGAAGTGCTGAGAGCCCCCTCTTCCTCCTCACAGAGTTGAGGCCCCCAGGTCCCTCCCAGGTCCAGATAGCGCCTAGTTGACGCAAAACGCGACTTTGCCGGAATCAAGGCTTGTTAGAGGAATACAGCCCCAAAAGTCGCCTGCATCCATCTTCACGACGTGGGACATCCCTTGCATCACGCAGGAACCCGCTGGCATCGTCGTAGGGTGCATTTCTGCAGTCTTCGTCCAACCAGGGACTCTTCTTTTGCACCCTCTTCTGGGTTGGCAGGGGCTCCTGTCCTTCCTGGAACTTCTTTCGACTTCTGGACTTGGTCTTCTTCTTTTGCATGTCTTCAGGTCCAGGAATCCACCATTTGTTGTTTGCAGACTTGGTTGGTTCTTGCAATAATTCCAATCACGAGGTGTAGTGTGTCCTAAGGAAACTTGCAGTACTTTACTCCTGCTTTTCTGGGCTCTGGGGTGGGGTAATTTACTTACCTTTACTGTATTCTCACACACTACACTTGTCTAGGGGGAATTCGTGATTCGCATTTCACTTTCTTAGTATATGGTTTGTGTTGCCCCCAGACCTATTTTCTCCCATTGCATTCTATAGCATTTCCTATTGTTTGCACTATCCTATGTCTAATTACTTGCCTTATTTTGGTGTCTAGTGCATATATTGTGTATAATGCCTCTAAGATATTTTTGGTACTGTGTCACCCAAATAAACTACCTTTATTTTTGGTAACACTGAGTATTGTCTTTACTTGTGCATAAGTACTGTGTAACTATAAGTGGTATTGCATGAGCTTTGCATGTCTCCTAGTTCAGCCTTGGCTGCTCTGCTATAGCTACCTCTATCAGCATAAGCTGCTAGAACACTACTACTTCACTAATAAGGGATAACTGGACCTGGCACAAGGTGTAAGTACCCAAGGTACCCACTACAAACCAGGCCAGCATCCTACAAGGATCTTGACCAGTTCCAACGTGTTCCTTTCAAAACTGACCTGGAGTAACCAGCATTTTTTAACAAGAACTTACGGAGCAGGAGGGGTCTTCTAGAATTCTCCTCTCTGGCTTGTTTAAGATATATATGAGATCAAGACCGGATTGACCATGGAGTGAATCAGACCTATGGCAGGATCAGGACACTGATGTCTGTCAACTTTCCCGTGAGGGTAGGTCTAGCTTCACGGTCGACCCGGGGTTGACGACCTGTTGCTGGCAGAAGAGATGAGGCAAATTCAACTGTGCCCCATGGTGATGTATTTTTAATTCTTATTATTTGCTTTGCATTGTGCATGAACATATATATATTTGCTGTTTATAGGTTGAAGCAGAATACTCTTTGTACATGCTCCTATTTCATTGCTGTGACCATTTTTAAACATGCATTTTCAGTAGTACACTTTTAACCTTTTTTTGTGAGCCTCACTAAGTGGTTTAATAAAAGTATTTCTTAGACTAGGAGTTGCATTTTAGAGATTCTTTTCAGTGTGTGTGTGTTTCATCTCGGTCCGTAGTGAAGCAAAACGATACCTTAAAGCCATGTGGAAGGAGCCGGTGTAACAAACAAATTCACCACCCCTTATCACCCAGAAGCAAATGGGTTAATTGAGAGATTCAACAAAATCCTCAAAGCCATGACCACTGAACTCTCAGAAAAATGCAGACAGAGATGGGCTGTCCTATTGCCTTGCCTCCTCTTCACCTACAGGGAGGTTACACAAAAGGGAGTAGGCTACAGCCCCTTTGAACCTTTGTTTGGACATCCTGTTAGGTGTCCACATGCCCTTGTGAGGGAACGTTGGGAACAGCCTCTCAAGCCCCCCAAACAGGACACTGTAGACTATGTATTAGGCCTAAGATCCAGAATGACTGAATACATGACAAGGGCATCTAAAAATCTTCAGGCCAGCCAAAAACTGCAAAAGCAGTGGCATGGCCAGAAGGCAGTGCTGACTGTTTACCAGCCAGGACACAAAGTGTGGGTCCTGGAGCCTGTGACTCCCAGGGCAGTCCAAGATAAGTTGAGTGGCACCCACAGTACTGTAGAGAAAAAAGGTGAGGTCACCTACCTGGTTGACCTTGGCACTCCCAGAAGCCCCCACAGGATACTTCATGTGAATCGCCTAAAGCATCACTATGACAGAGCTGACATGACCCTGCTCATGACAACTGATGAAGGTCAGGAAGAAGAGAGTGACCCTCTCTCTGACCTCATCTCCCACAACTCAGTAGACGGTTCAGTAGATTAAGTTGCTCTTGCTGACTGCCTCGCTGACCAGCAAAAGGATGACTGTAAGAATCTTCTGGGTCAGTTCTTTGACCTGGTTTCCCTCACTCCTGATCAAACCACATGGTGTGAACACACCATTGACTCAGGTGGCAGTATGTCTGTAAATTATATATAAGCAGCCTGATCTTGTTAGGGAATGCATCAAAGCTTAAGTGCAAAAGATGCTTGACCTAGGAGTCATTGAGCCTTCAGACAGTCCCTGGGCTAGTCCTGTAATCTTAGTGCCCAAACCCCATTCTCAAAATGGCAAAAAAGAGATGAGGTTCTCTGTGGACTACAGAGGCCTCGATGCAGTCACAAAGATTGGTGTTCATCCCATTCCCTAGGGCAGATTAGCTAATAGATACTCTGGCTGCTGCCAAGTACAGTCACCAAGGCTGATGCTCATCTCATTCCCTAGGGCAGATTAGCTAATAGATACTCTGGCTGCTGCCAAGTATTTAAGTACATTTGATTTGACTGCTGGATATTGGCAAAATTCTCAGAGGATGCTAAACCTAAAACAGCATTCTCCACTTGTAGTGGGCACTATCACTTTACAGTGATACCCTTAGGATTGAAGAATGCCTCTGCAACATTTCAAAGGTTGGTGAAAAATGGTTCTCCAGGGCCTGGAAAGTTTCAGTGCAACTAATCTTGACGACAGAGCCTTATTTAGCTCCACCTAGGAGGATCACCTGCTGCACCTTGGAAATGTACTTGAGGCCTTGGAGAAGGCAGACCTCACCAAGAAGGCATCAAAAATTAAAGATAGTGCAGGGCAACATGGTTTATTTGGGCCACCTGGTAGGTGGAGGCCAGATTCAGCCACTCCAGGGCAAAAGCCAGACAATCTGGGATTGGGCTGCCCCTACTACACAGACCCAAGTCAGAGCCTTTTTAGGCCTGGCTAGGTACTACAAGAGATTCATTAAGGGACATGGCTCCATTGTAGCCTCCTTAAATGCCATCACATTCAAAAGGATGCCAAAGAAGGTTCTCTGGACAGCTATGCTTCTGAGGTAGGTGTAGGGGTAGTTCTTTCACAACTAAGAGGGCCAGGATCAACCTGGGGCTTTTATAAGTAGAAGGTTGACTCCCAGATAGAAGCGTTGGTCAGCCTTTGAGAGGGAGGCCTTTGCTGTGGTCTGGGCCTTGAAGAAGCTGAAGCTACACCTATCTGGTACTCACTTCCTTGTTCAGACAGACCACAAACCTCTATTATAGCTTAAATAAATGAAAGGTGAAAATCCCAAATTGTTGAGGTGGTTCATATCCCTACAGGGAATGTACTATACAGTGGAACATAGACCTGGGAGTAGCCACTCCAATGCAGATGGACTCTCCAGATGTTTCCACTTAGACAAAGAAGACTCAACTGGGCAAGGTTAGTCTTACTGTGCTTCGTTTGGGGGGGGTGGGGGGTTGTGTAGGAAAATCCCCTCTTTTTGGTGTAGTTACCCTCACTTTTTGCCTGTCTGTCATTGTGTTTAGACAGTTTTTACTGGGATCCTGTTAAACAAGATACCAGTGATTGTGCTCTCTCCTCCAAAGTCAGTTACCCTAGTACCCTTTTACACCCCACAAATGGCATACTGGTGTACCCCTGTAAGTTCCTAGCATATGGTACTCAGGTACCAAGGGCATTGGTACACCAGGGGACCCCCAAGGGCTGCAACATGTATTATGCCACCCATGGGAGCCCATGCAAACTGTGTCGGCAGGCCTGCCATTGCAGCCTGTGTGAAAAGGTGCATTCACCCTTTCACTGCTGGTCACTGCACCAGGTCACAGTAAGTCACCCCTATAGTAGGACCTCCTAGCCCAGAGGGCAGGGTGCAGGTTCCTGTGTGTGAGGGCACACCTGCATGAGCAGAGGTGCCACCACGAACTCCAGTTCCAATGCACTGGACTTTGTAAGTGCGGGGAAGCCATTTTACCCATGTACTGGCCTAAGGTCACTAACTGTGGTCCAGCTACATAACGGTAACTCTGAACCTAGGCATGTTTGGTATCAAACATGTCGGAATTATACCCCAATACTAATGCCAGTATTGGTGGCATGAGTCCATGCACTCTGGAGACTTCTTAGAGGCCCCCCCCCAGTATTGCTCCTACCAGTCTTTCAGACTTTGCGGGCAGCCCACGCTACTGCCACCCCCAGACAGGTTTCTGCCCTCCTGCTGCTTGACCAGCTCAGGCAGGGGAAGGCACAACAAAGGATTTCCTGTGTGAGAGGGAGGCAAAACCCTTTCCCTTGGAAATAGGTGTCACGAGGCTTGGGAGGGGTAGCCTCCCCAAGCCACTGGTTTGCTTTGAAGGGCAGATTTGGTGCCCTCCTTGCATAAGCCGGTTTGCACCAGTCCAGGGACCCCTGGTCCCTGCTCTGCTGCGAAAATGGGCAAAGGAAAGGGGAGTGACCACTCCCCTGTCCATCACCACCCCAGGGCTGGTGCCCAGAGCTCCTCCAGGTGGCCACTCGATTCTGCCATTTTGGGAACAAGATGTGCAGAGGCTTCTGGGAGCATATGAGTGGCCAGGTCAGGCAGCTGACGTCAGTGCCCCCTCTGATAGGTGGTCATTGTGCAAAGTGACCAGGCCCCCTTTTAGGGCTATTTAGGGACTCCTTTGCGGGTGGGTCCCCAGATTTGGTATGTTTGACTCCACCAGGACTCCTCTGCATCAACCTCTTCTGCTCCTAGCCACTGGAACCACAATTGGACACTTCACGAACCGAATAAGACAAACTCCTGGGACGTCCATGCCTTGCAACATTGTTTCCCTGGCTCCTTCCAGCAACTGCAACATTTCCAAGGCTGTGCATCCTCTGGGGTTGGCAAGATTTCAGCTGCACCAAAGAAGCAAGAAGGAATCTCCCTTGGAGTGAAGGAGTCACTCTCTTGCATCTGCAGGCACCTAAGGCAACGATGCCCGGCTGCGTGGCTCTGCTCCCCTCCGGAACTGCGTTGATCCTGCAAAACAGGTGATGGGTCTGAATGGTCCCCTTGGTCCTCTCTGCCAGCTGTTCAACGTGGGAGATGGTGAGCCATTGCTTCTCCTTGCAGGACAGTACCCCTGTGTACTGCAACTCTTGCAGCAACCAAGGCTTATTGACTCCTGCTCCAAGGGATCTTCAGGCTCCAAGTAACCCCAGCCTCCAGTACTTCATCCTTGCAAGGAAAGTCTCTCTTGTGGTGCTCCAGCGACATGGGGCTCCTCTCCAGGTGTGCTGACTGGGTCTCACTGCAACTTACTGTGCCTGCTGCAAGTGGGTTGCCTGTGAGGGCTGTGAATGCTTCTGCTGGCTCACCTGACTGCTGAGGGTCACACCGGACTCCCCTCCAAGGATCGAGTCCCCAGAGCCTTGCTGGTCCTCTTCAGCTCTGCAACTCCTCTTCTGCCCTGGCTTGCATTTGTGAAGGCTTGATGGTGGTCTTCCTTACTGCTGACTACCCTGCAATCTAACGACCAGCGTGGGACACCGTCTGCACGACTTCAGGGACTCCTCTGCAGCTCATGGACTCCACAGCTGGTTTTCATCCTCCTTCTCAACACAGATCTTCACCCACAGAAGGGTGACCAGTGGCTCCTGCCCCATCTGGACACTCCATCGTGGACTGGACTCTGTCCCCTTCTTTTGCAGGTCCTCCACTTCCAGAATCCACCTTTGGGTTCCTCTGGTCTGGTCCTCTTCTTGCAAAGTTCCTTTTCTAGGTCCCCTTTTTAGTTTATGGGAAAACCAGGTAACTTACCTCTGCTGTCCTGGTCCCTGAGGGTCATATAGTAACGCACCTCTTGTAGTCCAGAGTTCTCCCAGCTCCTGACTAACTACTCCACATCCTTGTGGGGAGGGTGGCACACGGATGGTGTGGGGGGGGGGGGGGGGGGGGGGGGGGTTAACTGCATTCCACTATTTAAGTATATGGTTTGGCCCTCCATTAGGACCCTGGCTATTTTCTACAATTTCTTGCCAATGCTTGTTGTTTCCTATGCTAATTCCTAATAATTACTGTGTATGCGTGTGTGTGTATATATATATATATATATATATAGAAAATGTCACTTACCCAGTGTACATCTGTTCGTGGCATGAGACGCTGCAGATTCACATGCTGTGCATTATCCTGCCATCTAGTGTTGGGCTCAGAGTGTTACAAGTTGTTTTTCTTCGAATAAGTCTTTTCGAGTCACAAGACCGAGGGACTCCTCCCTTTCAGCTCCACTGCGCATGGGCGTCGACTCCATCTTAGATTGTTTTCCCCGCAGAGGGTGAGGTAGGAGTTGTGTATATAGTAAAGGTGCCCATTGTAGGAAAGTACCATCTTGCCTGGCATGTTACCCCCATATTTCACTGTATATATCTTGTTTCAGTCTATGTGTCACTGGGACCCTGCCAGCCAGGGCACCAGTGGTCATAAGTTTGTGGCCTATATGTATGTGTTCCCTGTGTGATGCCTAACTGTCTCACTGAGGCTCTTCTAACCAGAACCTCAGTGGTTATGCTCTCTCTGCTTTCTAAATTGTCACTAACAGGCCAGTGACTAAATTTACCAATTCACATTGGCATACTGGTACACCCATATAATTCCCTAGTATATGGTACTGAGGTACCCATGGTTGTTTTCCCCGCAGAGGGTGAGGTAGGAGTTGTGTATATAGTAAAGGTGCCCATTGTAGGAAAGTACCATCTTGCCTGGCATGTTACCCCCATATTTCACTGTATATATCTTGTTTCAGTCTATGTGTCACTGGGACCCTGCCAGCCAGGGCACCAGTGGTCATAAGTTTGTGGCCTATATGTATGTGTTCCCTGTGTGATGCCTAACTGTCTCACTGAGGCTCTTCTAACCAGAACCTCAGTGGTTATGCTCTCTCTGCTTTCTAAATTGTCACTAACAGGCCAGTGACTAAATTTACCAATTCACATTGGCATACTGGTACACCCATATAATTCCCTAGTATATGGTACTGAGGTACCCATGGTATTTGGGCGTCGACTCCATCTTAGATTGTTTTCCCCGCAGAGGGTGAGGTAGGAGTTGTGTATATAGTAAAGGTGCACATGCAATGGAGTAAGTCTGTATGTACATAATGTGTATACGAATAGTATATATTTACAAATTTACAAGTTTCATTCAACTTTTAACGGCTACAGGCTCCTGGGGAGGCCACATGTGAATCTGCAGCGTCTCATGCCACGAACAGACGTACACTGGGTAAGTGACATTTTCCGTTCGATGGCATGTGTAGCTGCAGATACACATGCTGTGCATAGACTAGTAAGCAGTTATCTTCCCAAAAGCGGTGGTTTAGCCTGTTGAAGTTGTTTGAAATAATGTCCGTAATACTGCCTGTCCTACTGTGGCTTGTTGTGTTGTTAACACATCCACACAGTAATGCTTAGTGAATGTATGAGGCGTAGACCAGGTGGCTGCCTTACAAATTTCTGTCATAAGTATATTCCCCAGAAAAGCCATTGTGGCGCCTTTCTTCCTAGTGGAATATGCTCTTGGTGTAATAGGTAAATGTCTTTTTGCTTTAATATAGCAAGTTTGAATACATTTAACTATCCATCTGGTGATGCCTTGTTTGGATATAGGATTACCTGCATGTGGTTTTTGGAAGGCTACAAACAATTGTTTTGTTTTACAAAATTGTTTTGTTCTGTCAATGTAATACATTAGTGCTCTTTTTATGTCTAATGTATGTAAGGCTCTTTCGGCTACTGAGTCTGGTTGCGGAAAGAAGACTGGGAGTTCCACAGTTTGGTTTAGGTGGAAAGGTGATATGACTTTTGGTAAAAATTGTGGATTTGTACGGAGAACCACTTTATGTTTATGTATTTGTATAAAGGGTTCTTGAATAGTAAATGCTTGCATCTCACTTACTCTTCTAAGTGATTTGATAGCTATTAGAAAGGCTACTTTCCAAGTTATGTATTGCATTTCACAAGAGTGCATGGGTTCGAATGGTGGTCCCATGAGTCGTGTTAATACAATATTAAGGTTCCACGAAGGTACTGGTGGTGTTCTTGGGGGTATGATTCTTTTTAGTCCCTCCATATATGCTTTGATGACTGGGATTCTAAAAAGCGATCTTGTATGTGTAATCTGCAGATAGGCAAATATTGCAGTGAGATGGATTTTAATGGAAGAAAATGCTAGATTAGACTTTTGTAAGTGTAATAAGTAGCTTACAATGTCCTTTGTGGAGGCATGTAGTGGGTGAATGTGATTAGTGTGGCAGTAGCAAAGAAATCTTTTCCATTTGTTTGTGTAACAATGTCTTGTTGTAGGTTTTCTAGCTTGTTTAATGACCTTCATACACTCTTGTGTAAGATTTAAATGTCCGAATTCTAAGACTTCAGGAGCCAGATTGCTAGATTGAGCGATGCTGGATGTAGGTGTCTGATCTGTTGTTTGTGTTGAGTTAACAGATTTGGTATGTTTGGTAATTTGATGTGAGGTACTACTGATAAGTCCAACAGTGTTGTGTACCACGGTTGGCGAGCCCAGGTTGGTGCTACTAGTATTAGTTTGAGTTTGTTTTGACTCAATTTGTTTACTAGATACGGAATGAGCGGGAGAGGGGGAAAAGCGTAAGCAAATATCAATGACCAACTCATCCATAACGCATTGCCCTTGGACTGAGGGTGTGGGTACCTGGACGCGAAGTTTTGGCATTTTGCGTTTTCTTTTGTTGCGAATAGGTCTATGTTTGGTGTTCCCCAGCGGAGGAAGTGATCCTGTAGGATCTGGGAATGAATTTCCCATTTGTGAGTTTGCTGGTGACCTCGACTGAGATTGTCGGCTAACTGGTTCTGAATGCCTGGGATGTACAGTATTGTGCTATTAGGCGAATGTGATTGTGAATTGCCCAATGCCAAATCTTTTGTGCTAAGAGACACAGTTGTGACGAGTGTGCCCCCCCTTGTTTGTTGAGATAATACATTGTTGTCATGTTTTCTGTTTTGACAAGAATGTGTTTGCGGGCTACCAGTGGTTGAAATGCTTTTAATGCTAGAAACATTGCTAGCAGTTCTAAATGATTTATGTGAAGTTGTTTTTGTTGATTTTCCCATTGTCCCTGTATATTGTGCTGGTTGAGGTGTGCTCCCCACCCCATCATGGAAGCATCTGTTGTGATCACATCTTGAGGCACTGGGTCTTGGAATGGCCGCTCTTTGTTTAAATTTATAGGGTTTCACCACTGAAGTGAGAAGTGTGTCTGGCGGTCTATCAACACTAGATCTTGGAGTTGACCATGTGCTTGTGTCCATTGTGTTGCTAGGCATTGCTGTAAGGGCCGCATGTGTAATCTTGCATTTGGGACAATGGCTATGCATGAGGACATCATGCCTAGTAGTTTCATTACAAACCTTACTGGGTAGTGTTGGTTTGACTGTATGATTGATATTATATTTTGGAACGATTGGACTCTGTGGGCTTGGAGTGGCAATTGCCATTTGTGTGTTGAGTGTTGCTCCCAAATATTGTTGTATTTGGGATGGCTGCAGATGTGATTTCTGGTAATTTCTAGAGAACCCCAGTTTGTGTAGAGTTTCTATGACGTATTGCGTGTGAAGAAGACACTGTTGTTGAGTGCTGGTTTTTATTAGCCAGTCGTCTAAATATGGAAATAAGTGCATGTGCTGTCTCCTTATGTGAGCGGCTACTACTGCTAGGCATTTTGTGAATACCTTTGGGGCCGTTGTTATACCGAACGGTATTACTTTGAATTGATAGTGTATGCCGTGCATTACAAACCTTAAGTATTTTCTGTGAGAAGGATGGATGGGTATGTGGAAATACGCATCCTTGAGATCCAATGTGGACATGTAGTCCTCCTTTTTTAGTAAGGGAACCACGTCTTGAAGTGTTACCATGTGGAAGTGGTCTGATTTGATGAAGAGATTCAGTGTGCCGAGATCTAAGATAGGTCTTAACGTTTTGTCCTTTTTTGGAATTAGGAAATATAGTGAGTAGATGCCCGTTCCTTTCTGATGTTTGGGTACTAACTCTGTTGCTTGTTTTTGTAGTAGTGCTTGGACCTCTATTTGTAATAGGTCTAAGTGTTGTTTGGACAGATTGTGTGTTCTTGGTGGCACATCTGGCGGGAATGTTGTGAATTCTATGCAATAACCATGTTGGATAATTGATAGGACCCATGCGTCTGTGGTAATGTGTGTCCAGTCCTGATAATATGTGGTTAACCTCTCCCCGACTGGTGACAAGTGTTGGGGTTTTGTGACATTGAAGTCACTGCTTGGTCTGGCCTGGTTTGGTTGCTTGGAACTTTCCCCTTCCTCTTGGGAATTGTCCTCTATAGGAACCATGAAACCCTCCCCTTTGGTATTGTGCCTGATAGGTGGGTCTGGTTTGAGAGGTGGGAGGCTCTGATGTTTGTTGCCGAAAACCCCCTCTAAATTGTGGTTTCCTAAAGGTGCCTCTGACTTGTGGGGAATAGAGCGCGCCCATGGCTTTGGCCGTGTCCGTGTCTTTTTTTAACTTCTCAATTGCAATGTCAACTTCCGGCCCAAACTGTTCTTGATTAAATGGCATGTTCAACACCGCTTGTTGAATCTCTGGCTTGAATCCAGAACTTCTTAACCATGCATGCCTGCGAATGGTTACTGCAGTGTTGACTGTTCGTGTTGCCGTGTCTGCCGAGTCTAGTGCGGACCTTATCTGGTTGTTAGATATGGCCTGTCCTTCTTCCACAACCTGTTGGGCACGTTTCTGGTGTTCCTTGGGCAAGTGCTGTATGATGTGTTGCATCTCGTCCCAGTGTGCCCTGTCGTAGCGAGCAAGTAGGACTTGCGAATTTGTAATCCACCATTGATTGGCTGCTTGTGCTGCCACTCGTTTGCCCACTGCGTCAAACTTTCTGCTTTCTTTGTCAGGTGGTGGAGCGTCTCCTGACGATTGAGAGATTGCTCTCTTTCTTGCCGCTCCTACAACCACTGAGTCCGGTGTAAGTTGTTGTGTTATGAACACCGGATCTGTTGGGGGAGGTTTGTATTTCTTCTCAACTCTCGGCGTGATAGCCCTTCCCTTTACAGGCTCCTGGAAGACCTGTTTTGCATGCTTGAGCATGCCCGGGAGCATTGGCAGACTCTGATAGGACGCGTGGGTGGATGCCAAGGTGTTAAACAGGAAATCATCCTCCACTGCCTCTGTGTGCATTGCTATGTTGTGGAACGTAGCTGCTCTGGATAGTACCTGCGTATATGCAGTACTGTCTTCTGGTGGTGACGGCTTTGTTGGATAACAATCTGGACTGTTATCCGATACTGGTGCATCATGTAAGTCCCATGCATCAGCATCATCCTGTGTCATCCCAGTATGTGTGGGTGACTGCATTGTAGGTGTTCCCACTGGCGACAGTTGTGGTGAGTGCGGTGGGGACGGTTGTGGTGATACCCTTGGTGGTGGGGATTTGTCTCTAACCACCTTTGCCTTAGGTTGCATTTCTGTCTCCTGAAATGCAAGTTTCCTTTAAGATTTGACTGGAGGTAAAGTTTGTATTTTTCCAGTCTCTTTCAGGATATGTAACCTCCTTTGTGTATGGTCCGGTTCTTCCATACTTAGTTCCTCCTTGAATCTATGTCTTCCCTTCATTTGGCTGGAAGTCCTCAGAAATTCTCTGGCCTTTTTCGGTGCCGATGTTTAATCACCTTCTCTCAGGGGGACTAAGCCATGGCCTGCTGGGGGTGGCGTCCCCATGGCCTTCAATGTCTTTGTGTGAGTTTTGGATGGGGCAGGTTTACTCACTGTTCGCTGCACCGTCGAGGGTCGTTCACTTTCGGATTCATCCAAGTCCGTCCCCTGGATGGAGATGCTTTCCTCCACTCCGACGCCGAGTTGCGCTTTCGGTGTCGACGCCATTTGCAGTCTTCTTGCGCGTCGATCTCTCAAGGTCTTTTTCGATCGAAACGCTCGACAAGCCTCGCAAGTATCCTCTGTAGGAGGCTGGACTGGCTTGTAGTGAGTACCAAGGGGTACTTACACCTTGCACCAGGCCCAGGTATCCCTTATTAGTGTAGAGGGGTGTCTAGCAGCTTAGGCTGATAGATAATGGTAGCTTAGCAGAGCAGCTTAGGCTGAACTAGGAGACGAGTGAAGCTCCTACAGTACCACTAGTGTCACTTGCACAATATCATAAGAAAACACAATACACAGATATACTAAAAATAAAGGTACTTTATTTTTATGACAATATGCCAAAGTATCTCAGTGAGTACCCTCAGTATGAGGATAGCAAATATACACAAGATATATGTACACAATACCAAAAATATGCAGTATAGTATCAGAAAACAGTGCAAACAATGTATAGTTACAATAGGATGCAATGGGGACACATAGGGATAGGGGCAACACAAACCATATAATCCAAAAGTGGAATGCGAACCACAAATGGACCCCAAACCTATGTGACCTTGTAGAGGGTCGCTGGAACTGTAAGAAAACAGTGAGGGTTAGAAAAATAGCCCACCCCAAGACCCTGAAAAGTGAGTGCAAAGTGCACTAAAGTTCCCCAAAGAGCACAGAAGTCGTGATAGGGGAATTCTGCAGGAAAGACCAAAACCAGCAATGCAACAACGATGGATTTCCAGACGAGGGTACCTGTGGAACAAGGGGACCAAGTCCAAAAGTCACGACCAAGTCGAGAGTGGGCAGATGCCCAGGAAATGCCAGCTGTGGGTGCAAAGAAGCTGCTACTAGGCAGTAGAAGCTGAGGATTCTGCAGGAACGACAAGGGCTAGAAACTTCCCCTTTGGAGGATGGATGTCCCACGTCGTGAAGAGTTGTGCAGAAGTGTTTTCCCGCCGAAAGACCGCAAACAAGCCTTGCTAGCTGCAAATCGTGCGGTTAGGGTTTTTGGATGCTGCTGTGGCCCAGGAGGGACCAGGATGTCACCAATTGCGTGAGGGGACAGCGGGGGCGTCCAGGAAGACAAGGAGCCCTCTCAGAAGCAAGCAGCACCCGGAGAAGTGCCGGAACAGGCACTACGAAGTGGAGTGAAACGGTGCTCACCCGAAGTTGCACAAGAGAGTCCCACACCGCCGGAGGACAACTCAGGAGGTCGTGCAATGCAGGTTAGAGTGCCGTGGACCCAGGCTTGGCTGTGCACAAGGAAATCCTGGAAAAGTGCACAGGAGCCAGAGTAGCTGCAAAAGATGCGGTTCCCAGCAATGAAGTCTGGCGTGGGGAGGCAAGGACTTACCTCCACCAAACTTGGACTGAAGAGTCACTGGACTGTGGGAGTCACTTGGACAGAGTTGCTGGATTCAAGGGACCTCGCTCGTCGTGCTGAGAGGAGACCCAGGGGACCGGTGATGCAGTTATTTGGTGCCTGCGGTAGCAGGGGGACGAGTCCGTCGACTCACTGGAGATTTCTTCGGAGCTTCTAGTGCAGAGAGGAGGCAGACTACCCCCACAGCATGCACCACCAGGAAAACAGTCGAGAAGGCGGCAGGATCAGCGTTACAGAGTTGCAGTAGTCGTCTTCCCTACTTTGTTGCAGTTTTGCAGGCTTCCAGCGCGGTCAGCAGTCGATTCCTTGGCAGAAGGTGAAGAGAGAGATGCAGAGGAACTCTGATGAGCTCTTGCATTCGTTATCTAAGGAATTCCCCAAAGCAGAGACCCTAAATAGCCAGAAAAGAGGGTTTGGCTACTTAGGAGAGAGGATAGGCTAGCAACACCTGAAGGAGCCTATCAGAAGGAGTCTCTGACGTCACCTGCTGGCCCTGCTCACTCAGAGCAGTCCAGTGTGCCAGCAGCACCTCTGTTTCCAAGATGGCAGAGGTCTGGAGCACACTGGAGGAGCTCTGGGCACCTCCCAGGGGAGGTGGAGGTCAGGGGAGTGGTCACTCCCCTTTCCTTTGTCCAGTTTCGCGCCAGAGTACGGCTGAGGGGTCCCTGAACCGGGGTAGACTGGCTTATGCAGAAATGGGCACCATCTGTGCCCATGAAAGCATTTGCAGAGGCTGGGGGAGGCTACTCCTCCCCTGCCTTAACACCTTTTTCCAAAGGGAGAGGGTGTAACACCCTCTCTCTGAGGAAGTCCTTTGTTCTGCCTTCCTGGGCCAAGCCTGGCTGGACCCCAGGAGGGCAGAAACCTGTCTGAGAGGTTGGCAGCAGCAGCAACTGCAGTGAAACCCCTGAAAAGGCAGTTTGGCAGTACCGAGGTCTGTGCTAGAGACCCGTGGGATCATGGGATTGTGCCAACAATGCCAGGATGGCATAGAGGGGGCAATTCCATGATCATAGACATGTTACATGGCCATATTCGGAGTTACCATTGTGAAGCTACACATAGGTAGTGATCTATGTGTAGTGCACGCGTGTAATGGTGTCCCCGCAATCACAAAGTCCGGGGAATTTGCCCTGAACCATGTGGGGGCACCTTGGCTAGTGCCAGGGTGCCCACACACTAAGTAACTTAGCACCCAACCTTTACCAGGTAAAGGTTAGACATATAGGTGACTTATAAGTTACTTAAGTGCAGTGGTAAATGGCTGTGAAATAACGTGGACGTTATTTCACTCATGCTGCAGTGGCAGGCCTGTGTAAGAATTGTCAGATCTCCCTATGGGTGGCATAAGAAATGCTGCGGCCCATAGGGATCTCCTGGAACCCCAATACCCTGGGTACCTCAGTACCATATACTAGGGAATTATAAGGGTGTTCCAGTATGCCAATTAAAATTGGTGAAATTGGTCACTAGCCTGTTAGTGACAATTTGGAAAGAAATGAGAGAGCATAACCACTGAGGTTCTGATTAGCAGAGCCTCAGTGAGACAGTTAGTCATAACACAGGTAACACATTCAGGGCACACTTATGAGCACTGGGGCCCTGGCTGGCAGGGTCCAGTGACACATACAACTAAAACAACATATATACAGTGAAAAATGGGGGTAACATGCCAGGCAAGATGGTACTTTCCTACATCCTCCCTGTGTTCAGGTGATAAATACAGATTACAAACCCGGTGCTGGTCTGTATAAGGATATCTATCTGGTGTTGGGCTCGGAGTGTTACAAGTTGTTTTTCTTCTAAGAAGTCTTTTCGAGTCACGAGATCGAGGGACTCCTCCCATTTCGGCTCCATTGCGCATGGGCGTCGACTCCATCTTAGATTGTTTTCCCGGCAGAGGGTGAGGTAGGAGTTGTGTATGCTAGTAATAGTGCCCATGCAATGTAGTGAATACGTATGTACATAATGTAGTTTAAAGTAATATATTTACAAATTTACAAATGTTCAAGATCAACTTCTAAACGGCTACAGGCTCCCGGGGAGGCGGGTGGGCGCATGTGAATCTGCAGCGTCACATGCCACGAACAGATGTACACTGGGTAAGTGACATTTTCCGTTCGATGACATGTGTAGCTGCAGATACACATGCTGTGCATAGACTAGTAAGCAGTTATCTCCCCAAAAGCGGTGGTTTAGCCTGTAGGAGTTGTTTGAAATAATGTTCGTAGTACAGCTTGACCTACTGTGGCTTGTTGTGAAGTTAACACATCTACACAGTAATGCTTGGTAAATGTATGAGGCGTAGACCATGTTGCTGCCTTACATATTTCGTTCATTGGAATATTTCCTAGAAAGGCCATGGTAGCACCTTTCTTTCTGGTTGAGTGTGCCCTTGGTGTAATGGGCAGCTGTCGTTTAGCTTTAAGATAGCAGGTTTGGATGCACTTAACTATCCATCTAGCAATGCCTTGTTTAGAAATTGGATTTCCTGTATGAGGTTTTTGGAAAGCAATAAATAATTGTTTTGTTTTTCGAATTAGTTTTGTTCTGTCAATGTAGTACATTAACGCTCTTTTGATGTCTAATGTATGTAGTGCTCTTTCAGCTACAGAATCTGGCTGTGGGAAGAACACTGGTAATTCTACTGTTTGATTCAAGTGGAACGGTGATATGACTTTTGGCAAAAATTTAGGATTTGTTCATAGAACTACTTTATGCTTGTGTATTTGAATAAATGGTTCTTGTATGGTAAATGCCTGAATCTCACTTACTCTTCTTAGAGATGTGATGGCAATTCAAAATGCAACTTTCCATGTTAAGTATTGCATTTCACAAGAGTGCATGGGCTCAAAAGGTGGACCCATGAGTCGTGTTAAGACAATGTTGAGGTTCCATGAAGGAACTGGTGGTGTTCTTGGTGGTATAATTCTCTTTAGGCCTTCCATAAACGCTTTTATGACTGGTATCCTAAATAGTGAAGTTGAGTGCGTAATTTGCAGGTAAGCTGAAATTGCGGTAAGATGTATCTTAATGGAAGAAAAAGCTAGCTTTGACTTTTGCAAATGTAGTAAGTATCTTACGATGTCTTCGGCAGATGCGTGTAAGGGTTGAATTTGATTATTATGGCAGTAATAAACAAATCTTTTCCACTTATTTGCATAGCAATGTCTAGTGGTAGGTTTCCTAGCTTGTTTTAAGACCTCCATACATTCCTGTGTAAGGTCTAAGGGGGTCATTCTGACCCAGGGTGGGCGGGAGCACCGCCGACAGACCGGCGGTGCCCCGCAGGGCATTCTGACCGCGGCGGTTCGGCCGCGGTCAGACAAGGAAAACCGGCGGTCTCCCGCCGGTTTTCCGCTGCCCCACAGAATCCTCCATGGCTGCGGAGCGCGCTCCGCAGCCATGGGGATTCTGACACCCCCTACCGCCATCCTGTTCCTGGCGGGTCTCCCGCCAGGAACAGGATGGCGGTAGGGGGTGCCGCGGGCCCCCGTAAGAGGGCCCCACAAAGTATTTCAGTGTCTGCTATGCAGACACTGAAATACGCGACGGGTGCCACTGCACCCGTCGCACCTTCCCACTACGCCGGCTCAATTCTGAGCCGGCGTCCTCGTGGGAAGGTTGATTTGCCCTGGGCTGGCGGGCGGCCTTTTGGCGGCCGCCCGCCAGCCCAGGGCAAATCCCAAAATACCCTCAACGGTTTTTAGACCGCGGAGCGGTATTTTGGTGGGGGAACTTCGGCGGGCGGCCTCCGCCGCCCGCCAAAGTTAGAATCAGGCCCTAAGTGTCCGAACTCTAGGACTTCAGGAGCCAAATTGCTAGATTCAGCGATGCTGGATTTGGATGTCTGATCTGTTGTTTGTGTTGCGTTAACAGATCTGGTCTGTTTGTTAGTTTGACATGAGGCACTACTGAGAGGTCTAGTAGTGTTGTGTACCAAGGTTGTCTTGCCCATGTTGGTGCTATTAGTATGAGTTTGTTTTGACTCAGCTTGTTTACTAGATATGGAAGGAGTGGGAGAGGGGGAAAAGCGTAAGCAAATATCCCTGACCAACTCATCCATAACACATTGCCCTGAGACTGATCTTGCGGGTACCTGGATGCGAAGTTTCGGCATTTTGCGTTTTCTTTTGTTGCAAATAGATCTATTTGTGGTGTTCCCCAATTCTGGAAGTAAGTGTTCAGTATTTGGGGGTGAATCTCCCATTCGTGGATCTGTTGGTGATCCCGAGAGAGATTGTCTGCTAACTGATTCTGAATTCCTGGAATAAATTGTGCTATTAGGCGAATGTGGTTGTGAATCGCCCAATGCCATATTCTCTGTGCTAGGAGACACAACTGTGTTGAGTGTGTCCCTCCCTGTTTGTTTAGGTAATACATCGTTGCCATGTTGTCTGTTTTGACAAGAATGTGTTTGTGGCTTATTATGGGTTGAAATGCTTTTAGCGCTAGAAATACTGCCAATAGTTCTAAGTGATTTATGTGAAACTGTTTTTGCTGAGTGTCCCATTGTCCCTGGATGCTGTGTTGATTGAGGTGTGCTCCCCACCCTATCATGGAGGCATCTGTCGTTATTACGTATTGTGGCACTGGGTCTTGGAAAGGCCGCCCTTGGTTTAAATTTATACTGTTCCACCATTAAAGCGAGATGTATGTTTGGCGGTCTATCAACACCAGATCTAGAAGCTGACCCTGTGCCTGTGACCATTGTGATGCTAGGCACTGTTGTAAGGGCCGCATGTGCAATCTTGCGTTTGGGACAATGGCTATGCATGAGGACATCATGCCTAGTAGTTTCATCACCATTTTGACTTGTATTCTTTGTTTTGGATACATGGCCTGTATTACATTGTGAAATGCCTGAACCCTTTGTGGGCTTGGAGTGGCAATCCCTTTTGCTGTGTTGATTGTCGCCCCTAAGTATTACTGTGTTTGACACGGCAGAAGGTGTGACTTTGTGTAGCTGATTGAGAAACCTAGTTTGTGGAGGGTTTCTATGACATACTTTGTGTGTTGTGAACACCGTTCTAGCGTGTTGGTTTTGATTAACCAATCGTCTAGGTACGGGAACACATGTATTTGCTGCCTTCTGATATGTGCAGCTACTACTGCCAGGCATTTTGTAAAAACTCTTGGCGCAGTTGTTATTCCGAATGGCAACACCTTGAATTGGTAATGTACCCCTTGGAATACAAACCTTAAGTACTTTCTGTGTGAAGGATGTATTGGTATATGGAAATATGCATCCTTTAGGTCTAGTGTTGTCATGTAGTCTTGTTGTCTGAGCAGTGGGATTACGTCCTGTAATGTCACCATGTGAAAGTGATCAGAGTTGATGTAGGTATTTAATGTTCTGAGATCTAATATAGGTCTCAGACTCTTGTCTTTTTTGGGTATGAGAAAGTACAGAGAGTAAACTCCTGTTCCTTTCTGTTGTTTTGGTACTAATTCTATTGCTTCTTTCAGTAGCAATGCCTGAACTTCTAGTCCTAGAAGATCTATATGTTGTTTTGACATATTGTGTGTTTTCGGTGGGACATTTGGAGGGAATTTGAGAAATTCTATGCAATAACCATGCTGGATAATTGCCAGTACCCAAGTGTCTGTTGTTATCTCCTCCCAATGTTTGTAAAATTGGCTTAGTCTCCCCCCCCACAGGTGTTATGTGTTGGGGATGTGTGACTTGGAAGTCACTGTTTGTTTTGAGGAGTTTTGGGGCTTTGGAACTCCCCTCTATTCTTTTGGAACTGTCCCCCTCTATATTGCCCCCGAAAACTTCCCCGCTGATATTGGCTTTGATAAGTGGGTCTTGCTTGTGGCTTCTGTAGGTTGACCTCGAAACCCTCCCCTAAATTGTGTTTTGCGAAATGTGCCTCTGCTCTGTGGGGAGTAGAGTGCGCCCATGGCTTTTGCCGTATCAGTATCTTTTTTGAGTTTCTCAATAGCAGTGTCGACTTCCGGCCCAAACAACTGCTGTTCATTAAAGGGCATATTCAGCACGGCTTGTTGTATTTCCGACTTGAATCCTGACATACGCAACCATGCGTGTCTCCTTATTGTTATTGCAGTATTTACGGTCCTTGCAGCCGTATATGCTGCATCCATTGCTGACCGTATCTGATTATTGGAGATACTTTGTCCTTCTTCTACCACTTGTTGTGCCCTTTTTTGGAACTCTTTGGGTAAGTGTTCTATGAAATGCTGCATTTCGTCCCAATGAGCTCTATCGTATCTTGCCAAAAGTGCTTGTGAGTTGGCAATGCGCCATTGGTTTGCTGCTTGTGCTGCAACCCTTTTACCCGCAGCATCGAATTTGCGACTCTCCTTGTCTGGAGGTGGTGCGTCTCCCGAGGTATGAGTTTGCTCTCTTGCGAGCTGCCCCGAAAACCACAGAGTCTGGTGGTAATTGCTGCGTAATATAAACAGGGTCTGTTGGCGGTGGCTTGTACTTCTTCTCCACCCTTGGAGTTATGGCTCTGCCCTTTACAGGATCCTGAAATATTTGTTTGGAAAGTTTTAGCATTCCCGGGAGCATAGGTAAGCTTTGGTATTGGCTAAGAGTGGAGGATAGTGTATTAAACAAAAAGTCATCCTCAATTGGTTCTGCATGTAAGGTGACGTTATGAAAAGCAGCTGCCCTCGAGACCAACTGTGTGTAGGATGTACTGTCTTCAGGTGGCGACGGCCTCACAGGATAACAGTCTGGGCTGTTATCTGATACAGGAGCATCATAAAGGTCCCATGCGTCGGGATCATCTTGACTCATTGCAGTATGAGTCGGGGATTGCATCAGTGGTGGAGTGGCTACCGGTGATGTGTGCATTGATGGTGGTGGAGATGGTGGTGGAGTTGTTTGTCTTGCCACCTTTGCCTGTGGCTGCTTGTCCTTTTCTTGAAAGGCAAGTCTTCTTTTCATTTTAATTGGGGGAAGAGTGCTTATCTTCCCTGTGTCTTTTTGAATGTGGAGCATTCTCTGAGTGTAGTCTGGCTCTACTGATTCAAGGTCTTCTCCGAACTTATGTCCTTGCATCTGGGAGGACAATCCCTGTTCCTCTGTGTAGGAACCCGCTTTCGGTTCCGAGGCTGGATATTTCGGAATCGAAACCTTTTCGGTCGCCTTTTTGGGCTCTGAGGAAACCTTCTTTATTTTCGGCGTCGTGGTGTCTCGGTGCCGAACCATTTCGGTGCCACTGTCTCGTGCCGAATCTGCTCGGAGCCGCTGTCTCGGGCCCGAGATTGCTGTGTGGCGGTATCTCGACCGGAGTCGGATGACTTCGCCACAAGCGTGCCCTTTTTCGGTGCCGATGAGCGGTCACCCATTTTTTGGGTTAAGCCATGGCCTTTTGGCGGTGGCGTCCCCTGGGCTTTTGTTGTCTTCTCGTGAGTTTTATGTTTTGACATCTTACTCACGGTTTTTGGCGTTTCTTCTGGATCGAGCTCGTCCGAGTCCGATTCCTGGATGGAGAAGGTTTCTTCTTCCTCCTCGAAACGCCCTTGTCCTGTCGGCGCCGACGCCATCTGCAGTCTTCTCGCTCTTCGGTCTCTTAATGTCTTCCTCGACCGAAATGCTCGACAGGCTTCACAAGTATCTTCCTTGTGTTCTGGCGACAAACACAAGTTACAGACCAGATGCTGATCTGTATACGGATACTTGTTATGGCATTTTGGGCAGAAGCGGAATGGGGTTCGTTCATCAGCCTTGAAGAGACACGTGGCCGGGCCGACCAGGCCCCGACGGAGAATCGAAAAAAACCCGAAGGGCCACCGGAGCTCTTCAAAAGTCGGTGTCAATCTGTTGTAACTAACCCGATACCGAACGCAAGCAATACCGACGATTTTTCCGAGATTCTAACTAACTTTCCGACCCGAAACACGGAGCGAAAAGGAACACGTCCGAACCCAATGGTGGAAAAAAAACAATCTAAGATGAAGTCGACGCCCATGCGCAATGGAGCCGAAATGGGATGAGTCCCTCGATCTCGTGACTCGAAAAGACTTCTTCGAAGAAAAACAACTTGTAACACTCAGAGCCCAACACCAGATGGCGGGATGTGCACAGCATGTGTATCTGCAGCTACACATGCCATCAAACATATATATATATGTATATATATATAGAGTATGCTTACCTCCATGGTGGGGGGGGGGGCCTGCCTATAAATAATGTAGTTCAGTGTTACTGTAATAAAGTACCTTTATTTTTGTAACAATGTGTGGTTCTTTCATGTGTGTGAGTACTGTGTGACTACAGTGGTATTGCATTAGCTTTGCATGTCTCCTAGATAAGTCTTGTCTGCTCATCCACAGCTACCTCCAGAGAGTGTGGCTTCTAGACACTGTGCACACCTCACTAATAGGATACCTGGACCTGGTGTAAGTACTTTAGGTACTCATCACACAACAGGCCAGCCTCCTACACGAGTTGTAGTTACTTGAGATAAGTATAACAATAAGTAGTGAATTATATCTATATATATATATCCGTGTGTGTGTGTGTGTGTGTGTGTGTGTGAGAGAGAGAGAGAGAGAGAGAAAGTGGAGAGTGCAGGTGGCTCAGGAGTCACTCCATTAAATAAGCATCTAGAGGTCTCAGTAGGGGCTGGAGGCAGCGAGGTGAAGACAGAGGTTTGACCATGCAATGTACTGAAGTAATCCCCCCCCAACACCCCCAGGAAAGAGGTGCAGAAACATCACTAAGGCGTCAGAACACAGACATATGAACAAGAATGCTAGAAAAGCAAGGACAAGCTAGACATGGGATGGTGTCTGGGTTGAGGTCAGGCAGCGTAGATGGGCCTAGCAGACCGGATGCACCTGTACAGCTGAGCAGGTGTGTGTTCCATCCCACTGGACATCAGCTCCAGGCGACCTTCGAGTGACCCCCATGACACAGTCGACGTGGTTGGTCCAAGTGGGACAAAGAGACCTTCTGATGCTCGTGGAGACGGGTGAGATGTGAGATTTGTAAAGAGACTGACGGGACCTAATACTAGTACACTGAAGCTACTCCACGTATCGCTTTGATGCAGCACCTGGATACCCTCACAGCTGATAGGGTGCTTTACAAACACACACAATATTTATTGGCTGTGACTGGTGGTCAGAAGGAGCTGAGCCGAACAGCCAGGAGTGGAGCCAGCCAGCAGGGCACACAATCACAACTTCTGTTACTACTGTGGTGTGGAGCCGGCAAGGAGGCCACCCAAAGACACATAACCTCCGTGACTGCTGTGGTGTGGAGCCGGCCAGCAGGCCACCCAAAGACACACAACCTCCGTGACTGCTGTGGTGTGGAGCCGGCCAGCAGGCCACCCAAAGACACACAACCTCCGTGACTGATGTGGTGTGGAGCCTGCCAGCAGGCCACCCAAAGACACACAACCTCCGTGACTGCTGTGGTGTGGAGCCGGCCAGCAGGCCACCCAAAGACACACAACTTCCGTGACTGCTGTGGTGTGGAGCCGGCCAGCAGGCCACACAAAGACACACAACCTCCGTGACTGCTGTGGTGTGGAGCCGGCCAGCAGGCCACACAAAGACACACAACCTCCGTGACTGCTGTGGTGTGGAGCCGGCCAGCAGGCCACACAAAGACACACAACCTCCGTGACTGATGTGGTGTGGAGCCGGCCAGCAGGCCACACAAAGACACACAACCTCCGTGACTGATGTGGTGTGGAGCCGGCCAGCAGGCCACACAAAGACACACAACCTCCGTGACTGCTGTGGTGTGGAGCCGGCCAGCAGGCCACACAAAGACACACAACCTCCGTGACTGATGTGGTGTGGAGCCGGCCAGCAGGCCACACAAAGACACACAACCTCCGTGACTGATGTGGTGTGGAGCCGGCCAGCAGGCCACACAAAGACACACAACCTCCGTGACTGCTGTGGTGTGGAGCCGGCCAGCAGGCCACACAAAGACACACAACCTCCGTGACTGCTGTGGTGTGGAGCCGGCCAGCAGGCCACCCAAAGACACACAACCTCCGTGACTGCTGTGGCACAACCTCCGTGACTGCTGTGGTGTGGAGCCGGCCAGCAGGCCACACAAAGACACACAACCTCCGTGACTGATGTGGTGTGGAGCCGGCCAGCAGACCACCCAAAGAGACACAACCTCCGTGACTGATGTGGTGTGGAGCCTGCCAGCAGGCCACCCAAAGACACACAACCTCCGTGACTGCTATGGTGTGGAGCCGGCCAGCAGGCCACCCAAAGACACACAACCTCCGTGACTGATGTGGTGTGGAGCCTGCCAGCAGGCCACCCAAAGACACACAACCTCCGTGACTGCTGTGGTGTGGAGCCGGCTAGCAGGCCACACAAAGACACACAACCTCCGTGACTGCTGTGGTGTGGAGCCGGCCAGCAGGCCACCCAAAGACACACAACCTCCGTGACTGCTGTGGCACAACCTCCGTGACTGCTGTGGTGTGGAGCCGGCCAGCAGGCCACACAAAGACACACAACCTCCGTGACTGATGTGGTGTGGAGCCGGCCAGCAGGCCACCCAAAGACACACAACCTCCGTGACTGATGTGGTGTGGAGCCTGCCAGCAGGCCACCCAAAGACACACAACCTCCGTGACTGCTGTGGTGTGGAGCCGGGCAGCAGGCCACCCAAAGACACACAACCTCCGTGACTGATGTGGTGTGGAGCTTGCCAGCAGGCCACCCAAAGACACACAACCTCCGTGACTGCTGTGGTGTGGAGCCGGCTAGCAGGCCACACAAAGACACACAACCTCCGTGACTGATGTGATGTGGAGCCTGCCAGCAGGCCACCCAAAGACACACAACCTCCGTGACTGCTGTGGTGTGGAGCCGGCCAGCAGGCCACCCAAAGACACACAACCTCCGTGACTGCTGTGGTGTGGAGCCGGCTAGCAGGCCACACAAAGACATGACCAAGTTAAATCAGTGAAGGAGATCAGAGCGACCCAAGGGTGAGGGTACAGACCAACGAGCCATGGGGGTACAGTGCCCATGACTAGACAGGTGCAGTGCCAGGAAGAACCTTCAGCGATGGCTTCTGAAGGGCCCACGTGGTGCAGTAATGTCTCTTCCACATCCAGTTGGGTACAGTCCAGTCGGTACTGCGGAAAACACACCGCCTCGTTGAGAAGCTCAGAGCATCACTAATCACATGGAAATGAGCAGCAGGAGAAAAATAGCCAAAGGCAAATATCACCTGCTCAGTAATCAAAGCCACCTGGACGTGAACATCATGTTCACATGGCACAGCTCCCGCATGGTGCTGCATGGAGGGGGCGGTGCCAGCTGCCAGGCTGACTGGCACAGAAGCAGCCACATGGCAAGCGGCAGCTGGTCCTACCCGATGGATGGTGTTTACATCACACCACAACTGTTGACTTGCCAGGGGACGACTGCGTACAATGATCAACACAAGACGCAACAAAGCAAGAATTCACTTACCTCTTTATCAAGCACAGTAAGCCTCACTGAGCAACTCAGGAAGTACCAAGCAAAGACAAACACACATAAAACACACCAGTAACAATAATTCATGCACAGTTAGCCTCACTGAGCCACTCATGAAGTACCAAGCGAAGACAAACACAAAACACACACAAGCAACAACAATTATTAATGCACAACCAGCCTCACTGAGCAACTCAGGAAGTACCAAGCAAAGAAAAAAACACACACCAGCAACACCAAATTAATGCACAGTCTGCTTCACTTAGCAAATAAGGAAACCAAGCAAAGACAAACACACAAAACACACCAGTAACAACAATTAACGCACAGTCATCCTAACTTAGCAAATCAGGAAACCAAGCAAAGACAAACACACGAAACACACCAGTAACAACAATTAATGCACAGTTAGCTTCACTGAGCCACTCATGAAGTACCAAGCAAAGACAAACACAAAACACACACCAGCAAATTAATGCACGTCCAGCCTCACTGAGCAACTCAGGAAGTACCAAGCAAAGAAAAAAACGCAAAACACACACCAGCAACAGCAATTAATGCACAGTCTGCCTCACTTAGAAAATCGGGAAACCAGGCAAAGACAAACACACAAAACACACCAGTACCACAATTAACACACAGTCAGCCTAACTTAGCAAATCAGAAAACCAAGCAAAGACAAACACACGAAACATACCAGTAGCAACAATTAACATGCAGTCAGCCTCACAAAGCAACTCAGGAAGTACAAGCAAAGACAAACACACAAAACACACACCAGTAACAACAATTAATGCACAGTCAGCCCCACTGAGCAAATCAGGAAGTATAAAGCAAACACAACTCTAAACACACACCTGCAAAACCAATTATTAATACACTGTTAGCCTCACTGAGCAACTCAGGAAGTACCAAGCGAACACAAACCACAAACACACACACACCTCAGTAATAACAAAAAAGAATGTACTGTCAGCCTCACTGAGTAACTCAGGAAGTACCAAGCAAGGACAACCTCAAAACACACCAGAAATAACAATGAATGCACAGTCAAGCCTAACTGAGCAACCCAGTAAGTACCAAGCAAACATAAAACACACCACCAAAAACAATTACTGCACATTTAGCCTTGCTGAGCAACTCAGGAAGGACCAAGCAAACACAAATACAATCTGCCTCAATGAGCAATTCAGAAAGTACCAAGCAAACACAAACAGAAAACACACAACATCAACAACAATTATGAATGCACAATCAGTCTCACTGAGCAACTCAGGAAGTACAAAGCAAAGACAAATTCAAAACATACACCAGCAACAACAATTATTAAGGCAAAGTCAGCCTCACCAAGCAACTCAGGAAGTACCAAGCAAACACAAAACACACCAGCAACAACAACAATTAAAGCACAATCAGCCTCACTGAGCAACTCAGGAAGTACCAAGCAAACACAAAACACACCAGCAACAACAACAATTAAAGCACAATCAGCCTCACTCTCACTGAGCAACTCAGGAAGTATCAAGCAAACACAAAACACACCAGCAACAACAACAATTAAAGCACAATCAGCCTCACTCTCACTGAGCAACTCAGGAAGTATCAAGCAAGACAAACTCAAAACACACACCAGAACAACAATTATTACTCCACACTGAGCCTCACTGACCATCTCGGGAAGTACCAGGCATAGACAAACGCAACACACACCAGCAACAACAATTAATGCACAGTCAGCATCACTGAGCAAGTCAGGAAGCACCAAGCAAAGACAAACACACCCCGGAAAGAACAATTATTAATGCATTGTCAGTATCATTGAGCAACTCAGGAAGTACCAAGCAAAGAAACTCAAAACAAACCAGCTACAACAATTAATTTCCAGTCAGCCTCGCTAAGCCACTCAGGAATTACCAAGCAAAGACAAACTCAAAACACAAACACACACCAGCAATAACAATAATTAATGCATAGTCAGCATCACTGAGTAACTCAGGAATACCAAGCACAGCCAAACTGAAAACACACACCAGTAACAACACTTAATGCACAGTCAGCCTCACTGAGAAACTCAAAAAGTACCACGCAAAGACAAACACAAAACATTCACCAGCAACAAAAATAATTAATTGCACAATCAGCCTCACTGGGCAACTCAGGAAGTACCAAGCAAAGTCAAAGGGAAAACACTCCAGGAAAAACTATTCTTAATGCAAAGTCAGCCTTACTGAGCCACTCAAGAAGTACCAAGCAAAGCCAAACAAAAAAAAAAAAACACTTCAGTAATAACAACAATTAAAGCACTGTAAGCCTCACTGAGCAACTCAGGAATACCAAGCAAAGACCAACTGAAAACACACACCAGCAACAGCAATTAATGCACAGTCAGCCTCACTGAGCAACTCAGAATATACCACGCAAAGACAAACACACTCCAGTAACAACAATTATTAATGCAAAATCAACCTCATTGATCAACTCAGGAAGTACAAACCAAAGACAAACTCAAAACACACACCAGCAACAACAATTATTAATGCAATCTCAGCCTCAAAGAGCAACTCAGGAAGTACCAAGCAAAGGCAAACTCAACACACACACCTCGGTAATAACAGCAATTAATGCACTGTCAGCCCCAATGAGTAACTCAGGAAGTACCAAGCAATGACAAACTCAAAACACACCAGCAACAACAATTATGAACGCACTATCAGCCTCACTGAGCAAATCAGGAAGTACAAAGCAAAGATAAACTCAAAACACACACCAGGAACAACAACTATTAATGCACATTCCGCCTCACTAAGCAACTCAGGAAGTACCAAGCAAAGACAAATCAAAACACACTCCAGCAACAACACTTATTAATCAATATTCAGCCTCACAGAGCCACTCATGAAGTACCAGGCAAACCCAACCATAAAACACACCAGCAACAACAACAAATAAAGCACAATCAGCCTCACTGAGCAACTCAGGAAGTACCAAGCAAAGATGAACTCAAAACAAACCAGCAACAACAATTAATGCACAGTAAGCCTCGCTGAGCAACTCAGGAAGTACCAAGCAAAGATGAACTCAAAACAAACCAGCAACAACAATTAATGCACAGTAAGCCTCGCTGAGCAACTCAGGAAGTACAAAGCAAACACAAAACACAGACCAGCAACAATATTAATGCACAGTCAGCCTCATTGAGCAACTCGGGAAGTACCAAGCAAAGGCAAAGCACACACCAGCAACAAAAATAATTAATGCACTCAGCCTCATTAAGCAACTCAGGAAGTACCAAGCAAAAACAAACACAAAACACACTAGCACAACAATTAATAATGCACAGTCAGCCTCACTGAGCAACTCAGGAAGTACCAAGCAAAGAAACACACAACATCAACAACAATTATGAATGCACTATCAGCCTCACTGAGCAACACAGAAAGTACAAAGCAAAGACAAACTCAAAACACACACCAGGAACAACAATTATTAATGCACATGGAGCAACTCGGGAAGTACCAAGCAAAGACAAATCAAAACACACTCCAGCAACAACACTTATTAATCCACATTCAGCCTCACTGAGCCACTCATGAAGTACCAGGCGAACACAATCACAAAACACACCAGCAACAACAACAAATAAAGCACAATCAGCCTCACTGAGCAACTCAGGAAGTACCAAGCAAAGAGGAACTCAAAACAAACCAGAAACAACAATTAATGCACAGTCAGCCTCGCTGAGCAACTCAGGAAGTACCAAGCAAACACAAAACACACACCAGCAACAATATTAATGCACAGTCAGCCTCACTGAGCAACTCAGGGAGTACCAAGCAAAGGCAAAACACACACCAGCAACAAAAAGTATTAATGCACTCAGCCTCATTAAGCAACTCAGGAAGTACCAAGCAAAATCAAACACGAAACACACTAGCATAACAATTAATAATGCACAGCCAGCCTCACTGAGCAACTCAGGAAGTACCAGGCAAAGACAAACAGGAAACACACAGCAGGAACAACAATTATTAATGCACATTCAGCCTCACTGAGCAACACAGGAAATACCAAGCAAAGACAAATCACAAAACACACCAGCAACAACAACAAATAGAGCACAATCAGCCTCAGTGAGCAACTCAGAAAGTACCAAGCAGAGAAAAACTTTGTGCAACTCAGGAACTATCAAGCAAGAACAAAAAACATTACTGCGCTGGACGGTGCCTTTCAACACTACTACCCGGCTGGACCATGCCTTACAACACCATTATTTACTACATGGTGTCACCTACCACTTGCTACATACTGGATGGTGCAGTCCAACACTACTGAGTAAAGGGTGATGCTTTCTAACACTTACTGAGCACTGGGAGGTGCCTTCTAACACTTACTGAGCACTGGGAGGTGCTTTCTAACACTTACTGAGCACTGGGTGGTGCCTTCTAACGCTTACTGAGCACTGGGAGGTGCCTTCTAACACTTACTGAGCACTGGCGGTGCCCTCTAACGCTTACTGAGCACTGGGTGGTGCCTTCTAACGCTTACTGAGCACTGGGAGGTGCCTTCTAACACTTACTGAGCACTGGCGGTGCCCTCTAACGCTTACTGAGCACTGGCGGTGCCTTCTAACACTTACTGAGCAGTGGGAGGTGCCGTCCAACCCTCACTGAGCAGTGGGAGGTGCCTTCTAACACTTACTGAGCCCTGGCGGGGCCTTCCAACACTTACTGAGCACTGGACGGTGCCTTCTAACACTTACTGAGCACTGGGAGGTGCCTTCTAACTATTACTGAGCACTGGGAGGTGCCTTCCAAACCTTACTGAGCAACTGAGCACTGGGTGGCGCCTTCTAACACTTACTGTGCACTAGGAAGCGACTTCCAACACTTACTGAGCACTGGCTGTGACTTATAACACTTACTGAGCACTGGCGGTGCCATCCAACACTCACTGAGCACTGGGAGGTGCCTTCTAACAATTACTGAGCACTGGCTGTGATTTCTAACACTTACTGAGCACTGGCGGGCCTTCCAACACTCACTGAGCACTGGGTGCTGACTTCCAATGCTTACTGAGCACTGAACGGTCCCTGTTAGTTTGTACGTTTCGGGGGACGGGCGGTTCCAAGAGTGAGGCTCGGTGGTCCGGGCATACACTCACCTCTTCAGGTTCACCATTGCCCAGGGGATGCCCGTCGGTGTGTTGAATGCTGGGAGGAGTTTTCCTGCAAGCTGCACCGCCTTAGTCTTGAACACCTAAAACCAAAGGAAGGAGGATGAAATTCATTAGAGGAGCGGAGAAACGGGCCACAAACATGCTGAAGCAAATGAAGCAAAGAACAGTTCACAAAAACCACTGAGGAATGAGAGACATCCTCTGTTACCTCTTTCTTAGCAAAGAGCTGACCACACAAAAACCATCATTTCTGACACCCTGTGGATGTAGCGCTATGAGAAGGACCCCAGCTGCCCTGAGGTGGGTGAAGGGCGCTGCGAGGCTCTGACCCAGCCCACTTCTCACTCTTTCATGCCATGTACTGCAGGCTCTGGTGGCCACCGATGGCCCATGGGAATGGTGTCTCCTTGGCATGAGTGGCCCAAGGGGTGACCTATGTGCCGCTCACCTGTTGTCATCACAGCTCCACCCACATGATGGCCGCCTTGAGTGGAGATTGTGATTGCGTAGAAGTTGTCTACTTCCGCCTCCGTTACACTTTTTGCCTTGTGGGAAAAGTTATGCTCAATGCAGCAGGTCTGAGTTGGTTTTGATGAGAAGCTAATGATCAAGGCTACAGACCTGTCTATTGTTAAAAGTTATATCAAAGGCAGTAGGTCTTACTTATTGATTGTAAACAATGCATGCTGAAGACGAGGCATTTATGGGGGGTTGTTGTACAGTATGTCATGGCCCGCAGACCTGCATTTTGTTACATGGAATCTCAAGGTGACTGGAGTAGGCAGCGGTCCTGGTGCCGGTTACCCCCTATGACAAACCCTGGGAGTAGAAGATACGTGCTCTGATAATGCTTGTAAGGCACCTTGGGAGGGTTGCAAATTGTTTTACCAACTGAAATTGTGGATTTATTTTGAATGTTATGACTGAATGCCTTGTGACTGCTTGTGGGAATGCTGAAGACAGGGATTTTGCCACATGAAACTCATACTTTACCTTAGGTTTTGATGTTCATCACCACATTTGACAAACCCTGGAGCACAAGATCCCCGGTGGACCCTGTTAGGAGGGTGTAACTACTTCATTTCTGTGTCAGGCTCTTCTCACCCAATAGATTCAAAATACACATATGTACCTATATATACACAGGTGGAGAAGTGGGTTTTTAGGTCAGCCCTCTGCTGGCATTGGCCTGCTCCACTATGAGTGACATTCTGCTTCTGCCAATGACGGGACGCAGCATGGCGCAAAGGCTCAGCCCATTTCAGCCACTGACTCTGTAGCCCTGTGTTGACTGCATCTTGCAAGATCACATGTACAAATCTGCCTGAAACGGAGTGTGGATTAGTGCTAGGCCGGGTGGGCCAGCACTTTATTTTATCATTCTCACTTTATAAGTCACCTTTAATTTCTTTATTTTTCCATTTCTTCGGAGTCCTGCAACTCCTGAGACAATGTTACCAGGCTGCTTCTTGCTCCTTTCATCCTTGCATCTCCCGCAGACAACTTGGAATGGTATTGTCCATAGTGTATCACTGCTTTACCAGTGCAAGATGGCTGCCAGTTAGATCTGCACAGAAATCTGAGCTAAGAACAGTACCAAGAGCCTACTGGAGATTTATTCCCCTCAGAGGAAGAGACAATGATCCGTGCACTGCCCATCAGCTCATGGGTAGCTACATCACCATCTAGACTGATCAGGAGGCTCTGCACTCTCGGTGACCCAGAGGGATTTTCTGAAAGCCGTACCAAGTGCAGAACAGGAAGGGTGTGGGTGGGGATATTTAAGGGAGGCTAATAGCATGCGACAATGCATTCAAACACATTCATTCCTCGATCTATCACTGCAATCTTGCAATCTTCGTCCTTTGCTTCTGTTTTGTTTTTTTCCTTCTAGTTGTTTTCATCATTCATCTGGAATCTAATCTTTAATTTGCCCAGATCTTCTGTCCTTCCTGGTATCAGGTAGAGTTTGTTGCTGATTGCCGGCGCTATCTTCATCTTTGATTAAGAGTCACAGGACTCTCAAAGGAGGATTTTTACCCTTGGTGTTTTTCCCTCCTGACTAGGATCTTCTGAAGGAGAAACTCAATGCCTTTCATCTATATTGTTCTGAGCAGTGTGGCACCATGGCTACTGAGGAGCGACCCTTTCAATGGGCAATCAAAAGGGCGTGACAGAGCAGATCCCTCGGCCAATGTCACCATCAGTGCAAGAACTTTAAAGAACCATGGAGAAGCAAACCCCAATGTGGTCATCAGGGCAGAGTGGACGTCACTGGAGAAGACATCAAGACATAAGGACCACCCTTGCATGTGTCATCTAGCAACCAGAAGGTCTTGACTGAAGGAGTCCAAGTGCAAAGCACCTTCCTTTGGCTACCTGGTGCTAATTCTGTCCCCTACTCTGTAAAGGGCTGGAAACCCGAAGCAGGCCTAGAAAGGATGACATCTCCATTTTCTGTCAAGAAGCCCTAAATACCAAGGCACTAAAGGCCTGATTTTGAGTTTGCCCATCAGCTCGGTCACATATGTGACAGATGTCCTGTTGGCCTCATGACAAGTGCATTATACTCAGTGGTGCTTGGAGTAATGCATACTGGATACCCATCATGATGAAGTACTCTGTCCCCAAAACTTGAAATCAGGCCCCAAAATATTTGTCCCATCTTTTTTCTGACTATAAGCCTCCTAGACTTCTTTGAACAAGTCAGAGTTGCGAATCGTCTTCCAAAAGCAGGGATGGCTCCACTTGCAGGCTGACCTCTAAAGTTAGCAGGGCCAATGCTTTGGAACAAACTCCCAAAACCTTTAAAAAGATATTGAACAACATTTCAAACTTGAGACATTATGCGTCCTATATGTTATTAGGAATAGCAAATGTTTTAGTATTTATGTTATTACAGTGTATGATATTTTTGATGAAATTGAGTAGTCAGTTTTATTCTTGTTTTATGCGTGCCTCCAGGAGCCTGTTTCGTTGTTAGTATTTGGAATGGGATATTTATTGTTGTTACTTTTTTTGCATTCGGAGCTGGGCTCCTGACGATATTTGTACATAAGCAATTAAGTAAGAGGAAACTGCCCTTCCTGGTGGGAAGAGGAAGAGACCTTTGTTAGGACTGCAGAAGGCCCTGCAGCCCACCAAGACAGAGCCACCTTGAAGGACGTTCTGTGACCAGAGGGTCCAAGATCTGCATTGAAGCGCCCAGAAGCCCTTCTACCTGCTCAGTCCCTCAGGCCACTGGCTTGCAGGAGTTTGCTTTTGCTAGTTTCCATATATAGAGGGATGTCCTCTCCATCCCAGCCTTACGGCAGCAGCCCATTGGCTGCTGCCAGTCATTGAATCTGGAACTTTCAGCATTGTCCAGTTACTGCTGGTGCTCCCCAGATGTTACAAGATGAAGCTGTGGTGGAACCCTGACCCTGTCACCCACTTCTCCAGTCTCAACTGTTGATATGTTGGGTCCAGTAGTTACTTCTGGGCTTGTGGTTGTCCCTGAAATCTTGACTGCGACTGATCAGTTCACAGATAGAAGCCACTGAAGTTTGACATCCTTTGGCCGAACTCCAGTACAGGCAGCATAAGGTGCTTAAACAGAAGACCCTGTGGTCTTCCGAATGTAAGCCACAAAGTTGATGGAAAGACCAGACTGCATGGTGAATCCCAAAGGCTAATCCGTGGGTGCAACTGCAAATCCAAAGCAAGCGCCCCACTAATTACATGACAATAACAAGTTTATTCTCATCAATGTACAGCAGAAGTAAGTCACAAGGACTTGAATTTACTTCCACCACAGTGGGAAGGAGCCGCAATCGAAGAAACCTTTGCATTACGACTCACATCACAGTGCCTTCTGGATGCCCATTAGTCTCAGCCATGGAGGCTCTTGAGAAAGGCGCCAGAGATTGCCTCTGAATACACCGTGATCACTTCACGAGGAGCCAAAGCCTGGGCTCATAAAATCACAATGCATTGAAAGACCCATCAAGAAGGAGACTTCTGGACAACTGTCCCATCAGCTCACTCCCAGCCGATGGCCACCAGCTAGGGCCGCCAGCTCTTGACGGATGCTGCTGTGAAGCTCATCTAACCACCACCTCATCAGACACCTAAGTCCTAGGGAGGTACGAGGACCAGGGGACTCATTTATGCAAAACTTCATCCATTTCAGGAAGAAACCTGCGAATATTCCTGGGAATACCTCTCTCCCCTTGGAGTATGCTCTACGGAGGACTTCAGGTCTTACCACGCTTGCTACGGTACATGTGCCACACATCCACCAGGCATGCACACACTCAAGCAAGGATGTCACTGCCCACATGACAGGCGCAGTAGCCACACCAGCCTTAAAGACCATTTCATGGCAGGTTGAAAGGATGCTATGCCAAGTCCTCCAGCTCCAGGCTTTGTGTCCACCCAGATGACTGGTCCTCAAGTGATGGGCCTCGGGGCTGAGATACAAAGCACTAGCGGAGCCTAACTAGGGATTTCCATTGTCTTACACTCGTGCCTCTGTGACTCATATTACAGGAGGAGCACACACGTGAAATTACCCCAGGTACAAATTCTGCTTGGGCACACATACTTAGCTTAGCTTAGGCCTGCAGCCTGTGCCGTTTCACCTACATATGTTCTCTGCTTTCACTTCCATTCCATCTTAATCATTTTAATTCAGCTTGTTTTCAGGGAGGATGTTTTATTTTATAATCCGCTGTAACTCTGTGATTCTGCGACAGCAGTGTTATTACTCTGTGCACTATGTTTCACTATGTACACCTATTTAATGCTGATGTGTCTGAGTACATGAAAATCCAGATCACAACTGTCGCCACAAGAGTTCTGTAAACAGTCGGGCACTTGGGCACATGCCCACATCAGGCCTTTTCACGAAATGAAAATGTTTTTTATAAAAACACTATGTAGGCCAAAGGACAACAGGGAGGTCATTCCGGCTGCGATTTCAATCCATGGTAAATGCCATTTCATTGCTGACCTCAGCCCTGCCTCCACAGCAAACCCCGGAGACGGCGGGCAGACCCCTTTGCTTCAGGTTATGAGGTGGGTGCTCCTCTCATGGCTGAGTATGGACGGGCTGGTCTAATACTGCTATGCTCTCGCTTAGGCGTAAGGGGCTTGGTAGAAATCACTTATGCATTTCATTCCAGTATGTTAGGACTGTTTATTTTCTTCTCGCTGGTCACCCCCGCTCTAATCCTGTGATGCTCCATTGCCCTAATAATTGCAGCTCATATATCTTAGTGTAGATTGCCGTCTCTTCAATAAATGTATTGAAAAACAATCCTGCATCTTTCTTTGCCAGTGTGTGTAAGAGAACGTTTGCTAGCGAGTGTAGGAGGCTGGACTGGCTTGTAGTGAGTACCAAGGGGTACTTGCACCTTGCACCAGGCCCAGTTATCCCTTATTAGTGTATAGGGTGTCTAGCAGCTTAGGCTGATAGAAAAGGTAGCTTAGCAGAGCAGCTTAGGCTGAACTAGGAGACGAGTGAAGCTCCACAAGTACCACTAGTGTCATATGCACAATATCATAAGAAAACACAATACACAGATGTACTAAAAATAAAGGTACTTTATTTTTATGACAATATGCCAAAGTATCTCAGTGAGTACCCTCAGTATGAGGATAGCAAATATACACAAGATATATGTACACAATACCAAAATATGCAGTAATAGCAATAGAAAACAGTGCAAACAATTTATAGTCACAATAGAATGCAATGGGGGCACATAGGGATAGGAGCAACACAAACCATATACTCTAGAAGTGGAATGCGAACCACGAATGGACCCCAAACCTATGTGACCTTGTAGAGGGTCGCTGGGACTGTAAGAAAACAGTGAGGGTTAGAAAAATAGCCCACCCCAAGACCCTGAAAAGTGGGTGCAAAGTGCACCTAAGTTCCCCAGAGAGCACAGAAGTCGTGATAGGGGAATTCTGCCAGGATGGCAAACACCAGCAATCCAATAACAATGGATTTCCAGACGAGAGTACCTGTGGAACAAGGGAACCGAGTCCAAGAGTCACGATCAAGTCGGGAGTGGGCAGATGCCCAGGAAATGCCAGCTGTGGGTGCAAAGAAGCTGCCACCGGATGGTAGAAGCTGTGGATTCTGCAAGAACGACAAGGGCTAGAAACTTCCCCTTTGGAGGATGGATGTCCCACGTCGTGAAGAGACTTGCAGAGGTGTTTCTGTGCAGAAAGACCGCAAACAAGCCTTGCTAGTTGCAAGGGTCGCGGTTAGGGTTTTTGGATGCTGCTGTGGCCCAGGAGGGACCAGGATGTCGATAATTGCGTGAGGAGACAGAGGGGGCGTCCAGCAAGACAAAGAGCCCACTCAGAAGCAAGCAGCACCCGCAGAAGTGCCGGAACAGGCACTCCGAAGTGGAGTGAACCGGAGCTCACCCGAAGTCACAAAAGAGGGTCCCACGACGCCGAAGGGCCACTCAGGAGGTCGTGCACTGCAGGTTAGAGTGCCGGGGACCCAGGCTTGGCTGTGCACAAAGGAAATCCTGGAAGAGTGCACAGGAGCCGGAGTAGCTGCAAAACACGCGGTTCACAACAATGCAGTCTAGCGTGGGGAGGCAAGGACTTACCTCCACCAAACTTGGACTGAAGAGTCACTGGACTGTGGGAGCCACCTGGACAGAGTTGCTGAGTTCAAGGGACCTCACTCATCGTGCTGAGAGGAGACCCAGAGGACCGGTGATGCAGTTCTTTGGTGCCTGCGGTTGCAGGGGGAAGATTCCGTCGACCCACAGGAGATTTCTTCTGAGCTTCTAGTGCAGAGAGGAGGCAAACTACCCCCATAGCATGCACCACCAGGAAAACAGTCGAGAAGGCGGCCGGATCAGCGTTACAAGGTCGCAGTAGTCGTCTTTGCTACTTTGTTACAGTTTTGCAGGCTTCCAGAGCAGTCAGCGGTCGATTCCTTGGCAGAAGGTGAAGAGAGAGATGCAGAGGAACTCTGATGAGCTCTTGCATTCGTTATCTAAAGAATTCCCCAAAGCAGAGACCCTAAATAGCCAGAAAAGGAGGTTTGGCTACCTAGGAAGGAGGATAGGCTAGCAACACAGGTAAGAGCCTATCAGAAGGAGTCTCTGAGGTCACCTGCTGGCACTGGCCACTCAGAGCAGTCCAGTGTGCCAGCAGCACCTCTGTTTCCAAGATGGCAGAGGTCTGGAGCACACTGGAGGAGCTCTGGGCACCTCCCAGGGGAGGTGCAGGTCAGGGGAGTGGTCACTCCCCTTTCCTTTGTCCAGTTTCGCGCCAGAGCAGGGCTGGGGGATCCCTGAACCGGTGTAGACTGGCTTATGCAGAGATGGGCACCATCTGTGCCCATCAAAGCATTTCCAGAGGCTGGGGGAGGCTACTCCTCTCCAGCCCTGACACCTTTTTCCAAAGGGAGAGGGTGTAACACCCTCTCTCTGAGGAAATCCTTTGTTCTGCCTTCCTGGGCCAAGCCTGGCTGGACCCCAGGAGGGCAGAAACCTATGTGAGGGGTTGGCAGCAGCTGCAGTGAAACCCCGGGAAAGGTAGTTTGGCAGTACCCGGGTCTGTGCTAGAGACTCGGGGGATCATGGAATTGTCTCCCCAATGCCAGAATGGCTTTGGGGTGACAATTCCATGATCTTAGACATGTTACATGGCCATGTTCGGAGTTACCATTGTGACGCTATACATATGTTGTGACATATGTATAGTGCACGTGTGTAATGGTGTCCCCGCACTCACAAAGTCCGGGGAATTTGCCCTGAACAATGTGGGGGCACCTTGGCTAGTGCCAGGGTGCCCACACACTAAGTAACTTAGCACCCAACCTTTACCAGGTAAAGGTTAGACATATAGGTGACTTATAAGTTACTTAAGTGCAGTGGTAAATGGCTGTGAAATAACGTGGACGTTATTTCACTCAGGCTGCAAGGGCAGGCCTGTGTAAGAATTGTCAGAGCTCCCTATGGGTGGCAAAAGAAATGCTGCAGCCCATAGGGATCTCCTGGAACCCCAATACCCTGGCTACCTCAGTACCATATACTAGGGAATTATAAGGGTGTTCCAGTATGCCAATGTAAATTGGTGAAATTGGTCACTAGCCTGTTAGTGACAATTTGTAATGAAATGAGAGAGCATAACCACTGAGGTTCTGGTTAGCAGAGCCTCAGTGAGACAGTTAGTCATAACACAGGTAACACATACAGGGCACACTTATGAGCACTGGGGCCCTGGCTGGCAGGGTCTCAGTAACACATACAACTAAAGCAACATATATACAGTGAAATATGGGGGTAACATGTAGGCAAGATGGTACTTTCCTACAGCGAGAAAGAGGCGGGACTTGGTGACCACGAGTTTCCTCAAGAAGTCACAGAGTGCCATGTTCAGGCTGCCACAGATCACCTTTTCTTTCAGGTTTGCGTGAGGTGCTGCTAGCTGGCAGGAAGGGGTAAGCCAGCAGTTGTCACATGGCGTGGGTTCGGACTCAGTCCCCCATAATCGGTGGTGCTGCTGAGATCCAGCAGTCTCGCTCTCAAAACGAGAGTCTACGACAAGGTGCTGACCTTGCGTTGTGACGTCAACACTCAAGGCGATGGCACAAACAATGCTGATCGTCATCACATCTCTCTGTAAATGCAAATGTGCTATACGTCAACGTATGGTGAAATGGCGACACAAGGAGGCAGCAGCGGCGAGAGGAGGCAGCAGCGGCGAGAGGAGGCAGCAGCGGCGAGAGGAGGCAGCAGCGGCGAGAGGAGGCAGCAGCGGCGAGAGGAGGCAGCAGCGGCGAGAGGAGGCAGCAGCGACACGAGGAGGCATCAGTAACACGAGGAGGCAGCAGTGGCGAGAGGAGGCAGCAGTGGCGAGAGGAGGCAGCAGCAACACGAGGAGGCAGCAGCGACACGAGGAGGCAGCAGCGACATGAGGAGGCAGCAGTGGCGAGAGGAGGCAGCCGCGCCACGAGGAGGCAGCCGCGCCACGAGGAGGCAGCAGCGCCACGAGGAGGCAGCAGCGCCACGAGGAGGCAGCAGTAACACGAGGAGGAAGCAGAGATACGTGCATGCCTCGCCACAACGACACACTGATACGAGGACGCAATGACCTGAGGAGGCTGCAGCAACACATGAGACAGCAGTGACACAAGAGACCGCATTGACACAGGGAGGCAGCAGCAATACAAGGAGGCAGCGACGATTTGGGGAGGCAGCAGTGACACCAGGAGGCTGTAGCGACACGAGGCAGCGATATGAGAAGGAAGTGATATGAGGATGCAGCGATACAAAAGAAGCAGCGATATGAAGCTGCAGCAATAGAAGGATGCAGCAACTCAAAGCAATAGCAAGACGATACAACGCACCCGCATGATGAGGACTAAGGAGCAGGAGAGGAAGGTCACCCTGATGAGGGCTCAGGCACTGGCAGGTGTTTGTGCAGCAGAAGGACCTGTGTTGCCACAATGGCTGCAAAGTGTGAGATCACTTTTGGAGCTTTCAGACTCATTTTCTGCCTTTTCACAGATTACAGAGCCTGCTAATGGACTGATAATGGGTCACACACAAGTGACACACCCAAGATGGAGACTACGTTTGGTTATGCAGGCCACGATGCTTGCCACATCCCGCCCTGCCTGGTTGTAAACCAGAGCTCTCTCCTGAAGCTGCTCTACAAACTGTCCATCTTGGAATGCCCAGGCTCCCCCGATATGTGTGGAGTGCTTGAAGGGTTGGGAAAGGACTGCTGGTCGTCTGGAAGAGTCGCGGGCTGAGCTCTGACTGTGTGTTGGGTAGGGACAGTAAAAGACTGCTGAGAAATGATTGCGTTTAGCTGCAAGAGTGAACGGATATCTCAAGTTAGTTGAGACTGTTGTGTGGGAACAGGCATCCATTTTGAGTCTGCAAAATCCCTTCCTCACCACGGCAATAAAATGGAGGCCATGGGGGAGGGGTGTGTGCAGACACTTCCTGCCATGCTCAGCCTTAGTGAGGCAACTCTTTGCCAAGGAGTCAGCTCCACGGTGAGCGTGCTCAGTCTTAGGCGGCGACTCTCTGCCCAGGAGACAGCTCCATGGTAAAAGTGCACAGCCTTAGGAGGCGACTCTCCACATCGAAGTCAGCTCTATGGTGAGCATGCTCAGTCTAAGGGAGGCAACACTTTGCCAAGGATTCAGCTCTATAGTAAGGGTGCTCAGCCTTAAGAGGTGACTCTCTGCACAGGAGTCAACTCTATGGTAAAGAGTGCTCAGCCTTAAGAGGTGACTCTCTGCACAGGAGTCAACTCTATGGTGAGTCTGCTCAGTCTTAGGAGGTGACTCTCCGCCCAGGAGTCAGCTCTATGGTGAGGGAGCTCAGTCTTAGGAGGTGACTCTCTGCACTGGAGTCAGCTCTATGGTAAAGAGTGCTCAGCCTTAGGAGGTGACTCTCCGCACCGGAGTGAGCTCTATGGTGAGGGTGCTCAGCCTTAGGGAGGCGACTCTTTGAGCACGCTTACCGTGGAGCTGACTCCTTGGCAGTCTTAGGAGACTCTCTGCCCATTGCCAGCTCTATTGTGAGCGTGCTCAGCCTTAGGGAGGTGACTCTCCGCACAGTAGTTAGCTCTATGGTGAGTGTGCTCAGCCTTAGGGAGGCAACTCTCTGCCCAGGAGTCAGCTCTATGGTAAGTGTGCACAGCCTTAGGAGGTGACTCTCTGCTCAGGAGTAAGCTCTATGGTAAAGAGTGCTCAGCCTTAGGAGGTGAATCTCCGCACCGGAGTCAGCTCTATGGTGAGGGAGCTCAGTCTTAGGAGGTGACTCTCTGCACCGGAGTCAGCTCTATCGTGAGGGAGCTCAGTCTTAGGAGGTGACTCTCTGCACCGGAGTCAGCTCTATAGTAAGGGTGCTCAGCCTTAGGGAGGCAACTCTCTGCCCAGGAGTCAGCTCTATGGTAAGTGTGCACAGCCTTAGGAGGTGACTCTCTGCTCAGGAGTAAGCTCTATGGTAAAGAGTGCCCAGCCTTAGGAGGTGACTCTCCGCACTGGAGTCAGCTCTATGGTGAGGGAGCTCAGTCTTAGGAGGTGACTCTCTGCACCGGAGTCAGCTCTATGGTGAGGGTGCTCAGCCTTAGGGAGGTGACTCTTTGCCAAGGAGTCAGCTCTGCAGTAAGCATGCCCAGCATTAGGAGACGACTCTCTGCCCATGAGCCAGCTCTATTGTGAGCGTGCTCAGCCTTAGGAGGCGACTCTCGGCACAGTAGTTAGCTCTATGGTGAGTGTACTGAGCCTTAGGGAGACAACTCTCTGCCCAGGAGTCAGCTCTATGGTAAGTGTGCACAGCCTTAGGAGGTGACTCTCTGCCCAGGTGTCAGCACTATGGTGAGGGAGCTCAGTCTTAGGAGGTGACTCTCTCTCCAGGAGTCAGCTCTATGGTGAGCATGCTCAGTATTAGGAGGTGACCCTTTACCCATGAGTCAGATCTATGGTGCACATGCTCACTCTTAGGGAGGTGGCTCTCTGCCCAGGAGTCAGCTCTATGGTGAGTGTGCTCAGTCTTAGGGAGGAGACTCTCTGCACCGGAGTCAGTTCTATGGTGAGCGTGCTCTGCCTTGGGGAGGTGACTCTCGGCACAGTAGATAGCTCTATGGTGAGGGTGCTCAGTCGTAGGGAGGCGACTCTCTGCCCAGGAGTCAGCTATGGTGAGCGTGCTCAGTCTTAGGAGGTGACCCTCTGTACAGGAGTCAGCTCTACGGTCACTGTGCTCAGTCTTAGGGAGGCGATCCTCTGTCCAGGAGTCAGCTCTATGGGCCTTAGGAGCTGACTCTCTGCCTAGGAGTAGGCTCTATGCTGAGCGTACTCAGTCTTAGGGAGGCAACTCTCTGCCCACGAGTCAGCTCTATAGTGAGTGTTCTCAGCCTTAGGGAGGTGACTCTTGCACAGTGGTTAGCTCTATGGTGAGGGTGCTCAGTCTTAGGAGGTGAATCTCCGCCCAGGAGTCAGCTCTACGGTGAGGGTACTCAGCCTTAGGTATGACATGCAACAGTGCTCCAAGCATGCGTGTCGCACTGAGGTTCGGGAGGGCGAGCACGCTTCCTTTATATGAATAACGGTAATATGATCAGTCGTGCTCTTATTCGTAAAGCAGCTTGCGACTACAGGATTATGGCACGACCCCAAAGCCCGGCAGGGGGAACACCGGATGGAGTGCGGGGGCCGCCCGGGTTCAGTTAGGTAGAAGAAGAATCTTAAAGTACGTTATTCCCATTTCACAGTACTTTGTGTTTGACTCTGAAGCCACTGGGCGGTGGAACCACGCTGCTGTCAGGCTCGGTGGAAGTCGCAGAGCGATACGCTGCTGACCCCGTAAAGACTGGGCAGGAGGAGTCCAAATCGGGAAGTTTACCAGGGAGTAGGGCGTATGGGTGGATCTTCTGGGATCTCGCAGCTGCAGCGACACTGCTTGTGATCACTGTTGGTGTCCCCGAGGGCTCCTCTTGGATGCTCACAGATGCAGCGGTACCGCTTGTGGTCACTGCAGGTCTCTCCCCGGGGGCTCCTCTTGGATGCTCACAGATGCAGCGGTACCGCTTGTGGTCACTGCCGGTCTCTCCCCGAAGGCTCCTCTTGGATGCTCACAGATGCAGCGGTACCGCTAGTGGTCACCGCCGGTCTCTCCCCGAGGGCTCCTCTTGGATGCTCACAGATGCAGCGGTACCGCTAGTGGTCACCGCCGGTCTCTCCCCGAGGGCTCCTCTTGGATGCTCACAGATGCAGCGGTACCGCTTGTGGTCACCGTTGGTGTCCCCGCGGGCTCCTCTTGGATGCTCACAGATGCAGCAGTACCGATTGTGATCATCATTGGTGTCCCCGAGGGCTCCTCTTGGATGCTCACAGATGCAGTGACACCACTTGTGATCACCATTGGGGTCCCCAAGGGCTCCTCTTGGATGCTCACAGATGCAGGGACACCACTTGTGATCACCATTGGTGTCCCCGAGGGCTCCTCTTGGATGCTCACAGATGCAGCGACACCACTTGTGGTCACTGTTGGTGTCCCTGAGAGCTCCTCTTGGATGCTCACAGATGCAGCGGTACCACTTGTGGTCACTGCCGGTCTCTCCCCAAGGGCTCCTGACGGGGATCGTAGTGGGTGAGGGGGACGGCTGCAGAGAGTGTCACACCACAGCACCAGCTGACGCGGAGGACAGTTCCTGCACCACGGAGGATGTTGCTGTGTGAAGGGTGCAGGCAGCTCGTTTCAGCAAGTTGCGGGGTCCATGGGGTTCCATGGGGGACAAGCCAGACACTCTGGAGATCGATTTGTGATTCCTTTAGCAGGGCAAAGGTCAGCATGCACAAGGGCAGTCCAGTCAGCCAGGGCAGCAGTCCCTTAGAACAGTCAAGCACTGCAAGATGCACTCCTAATGTCTTAGTGGGGTAAGAGGCCCAGTACTACTACAAGAAAGTGCCACTGATGTGGGGGAGCACTTTAAAGGATTTCTGTGACGTGCATAGGTCTCCCTTTCAGCTCAACCTCGGCTCCAGACTACCAGTGGGGGTAATCAACCCCTTTGTGTGAGCCCTTCCCTACCTCCTCCCCAGGAAGACCCACCAGTTTGCAGATGAATGCAGATGTGGCTGAGTATCCTGTGTTGTGGGTCTCTGAAGGGAATGTACAAGAGTAGCTGTGACCTAGCCCAGGCTACATGTGAACTGGAGAAAGGCTGTGGGCACACAGGGCAGAGAGGGCAGAGAAATGTCTACTTTCTAAAGCTGGCATTTCTAAAATAGTAACAATGAATCATGTGTCACCAGTAAAGAGGAATTATTATTACCATTCCAATGGTACAAAACATGATGCAGTTACTCCTCTCAGATCAGGAATTACACCTCAAAGATTTTATAAGGAATTCCCAATGCTGGCGCATGACAGGGGCAGGCCTCACAGTAATGAAAAATTACTTTAGGAGTTTTTCATTACTGGGTCATGAAAAACTTGAAGGTAAGTGTCCTGCCTTTTACTTACATGGCACCCTGCCCTATGGGCTACCTAGGGCCTTCCTTAGGGGTGAGTTGTATGTAAGAAAAGGGGAGTTCTGGACTTGGCAACAGCAGGTTTTAGATGCCAAGTTAGGGTGGCATAAGCTGCACACACGGGCCTTGCAATGGCAGGCCTGAGACAGGTTTACAGAGCTACTTAAGTGGGTGACACAATCCGTGCTCAGGCCCACAAGTCTTCACTTACAGGCCCTGGCTATATGGTATATCACTCTACAAAGGACTTACAAGGAAATGAAATACGCCAACTGTGGATCCTCCAATGTTACCATGTTTAAGGGACAAGCACATGCACTTTAGGTAAAGTGCTCAGAGTCCGAAGGCTGCAAAAAGATATGGCAACAAAACAGGAGGGAAAATGAGGCCACCCTCAGGGTGCGGGTCTAACAACCAGTAACTGTGAGGGTTATTCCTCACTGAGCTCAGCTGGGATGAACCCCCCTCCGACCCTGGGATGAAGTAAGCGGGGGAGGGGGAGATTGGTGAGACTCCACTGGTCTCGCAATGAGGCTGTTTAAATGGATAGCGGCTCCCCGTTTAGAGGCGCTAGATTTGTGTGATGGCTGCGGAGAGGCCGGTCTCAGAGGAAGGCGGCTTGTAAAGAATTAATCAGGCGAGCTTGGGATGTCCAAGGTCCTCCTGCCTGGGGGGCCGAGGGCCCTTTAACGAGCCGGCCGCTGAAGCCCACCTCTGGCTTGTTTCATGAAGGCTCAGCCATCTGTGTCACATGCAGCATAGCGCTGCGAGATGCTGCAGTCACTTCCAGGCACTCCCTTCCCATCACTTCTCATCAGCTCCCCTTCCAGCCTCCTCTGCTCCTTCTGTCTCCCCTTGTTCTCCAGCAACAGGGCCGCCCCCCTCACCCCACCTATATTCTGCTTCCGGTGACGTCTCCTGCACCACCTTCTGCTTCCTGCATGGGCCTCCAGCTTTACTCCTGCGTTCCCAGAATCATGCTGGGCATAAACAACACACAACATGCTATCGAAATGTGTTACACAAAACACTAACCAAATACCCTGCACGGGACAGAGGTGCAATATGTGTCTGTCACTTTCTTCACAGCAGCACACAAGTCCACACACACCACACAACCACCACCCAGCAGCACCTGTTGGGCAGAATATACACAACACAAGACCAGTGTGCACCAGAGCTGGGTGCCCCGGGTATCACAAGGGCGCTCCATGCATTACCCTACAACACAACACGGTAAGACAGCAACTAATGCACACATCACAGGGGCCCCTTGTGCCAGGGCGCTCTATGAACCACCCTACAACAGAACATGGTAAGACACCTAACGCACACATCACGAGGGCGCCCTGTGAGAGTGCACACCATGGACCACCGAACAACACAACACGGTAAGACAGCACCTAATGCACACATCACAGGGGCCCCTTGTGCCAGGGCGCTCTATGAACCACCCTACAACAGAACATGGTAAGACACCTAACGCACACATCACGAGGGCGCCCTGTGACAGTGCACACCATGGACCACCGAACAACACAACACGGTAAGACAGCACCTAATGCACACATCACAGGGGCCCCTTGTGCCAGGGCGCTCTATGAACCACCCTACAACAGAACATGGTAAGACACCTAACGCACACATCACGAGGGCGCCCTGTGACAGTGCACACCATGGACCACCCAACAACACAACACGGTAAGACAGCACCTAATGCACACATCACGAGGGTGCCCAGTGCCAGGGCGCTCTATGCACACCCCTACAACAGAACACGGTAAGACAGCCAACGCACACATCACAAAGGTGCCCTGTGCCAGGGCGCTCTATGCACCACCCTACAACACAACACGGTAAGACAGCCAACGCACACATCACAAAGGTGCCCTGTGCCAGGGCGCTCTATGCACCACCCTACAACACAACACGGTAAGACAGCCAACGCACACATCACAAAGGTGCCCTGTGCCAGGGCGCTCTATGCACCACCCTACAACACAACACGGTAAGACAGCCAACGCACACATTACAAGGGCACCCTGTGCCAGGGCGCTCTATGCACCACCCTACAACACAACACGGTAAGACAGCCAACGCACACATTACAAGGGCACCCTGTGCCAGGGCGCTCTATGCACCACCCTACAACACAACACGGTAAGACAGCCAACGCACACATTACAAGGGCACCCTGTGCCAGGGCGCTCTATGCACCACCCTACAACACAACACGGTAAGACAGCCAACGCACACATTACAAGGGCACCCTGTGCCAGGGCGCTCTATGCACCACCCTACAACACAACACGGTAAGACAGCCAACGCACACATTACAAGGGCACCCTGTGCCAGGGCGCTCTATGCACCACCCTACAACACAACACGGTAAGACAGCCAACGCACACATTACAAGGGCACCCTGTGCCAGGGCGCTCTATGAACCACCCTACAACAGAACATGGTAAGACACCTAACGCACACATCACGAGGGCGCCCTGTGACAGTGCACACCATGGACCACCCAACAACACAACACGGTAAGACAGCACCTAATGCACACATCACGAGGGTGCCCAGTGCCAGGGCGCTCTATGCACACCCCTACAACAGAACATGATAAGACAACTAACGCAAACATCACAAGGGCATCCTCTGCCAGGGCACACCTTGCACCACCCTACAGCACAACACGAGAAGACAGCAACTTACACAATCATCACATGGTCACCCTGTGCCAGGGCACTCCACGCACCATCCAACAACACAACACGGTAAGACACCTAATGCACACATCACGAGGGCGCCCTGTGACAGTGCACACCATGCACCATCCAACAACACAACACGGTAAGACAGCACCTAATGCACACATCACGAGGGTGCCCAGTGCCAGGGCGCTCTATGCACACCCCTACAACAGAACACGGTAAGACACCTAACGCACACATCACGAGGGCGCCCTGTGCCAGGGCGCTCTATGCACCACCCTACAACACATGGATGTCAATTCACTGAAATGCCAGGGGCAGCGGAAGTGATATCGCACGCCCTTTGAGCTTTACTTTCTCACACACACACACATTCACACTTACACACACACCCTCCCACATTAACACTCACACCCTCACGCATGCACACAACATAACTTAAAGGTGTTCTTTACCTACCTCAGCTGGCATGGAAGGGCACAGTCCAGCTCACTGTACCCAGTTTGATTAATAGTAAATCAAATGTTATCAATCACTATAATAATAAACTGACAGAGACTGAAGTCCGAGCTCCCTGTGATCCTGGCACTGAGTTTGCCACCTCTGAGGCCAGGGGTCGCGAAGGGCACGTGGGGGTCGCAGTTGCTACCTCAGGTGACCCCTAGATGGCATCCATGGTACAAAGCACAGGCTCAGCGCTGGGGTCAGGGAGCCCCCCCCGTGGCTGCGAGACGGGTCTAGTTCATTGAATATAAGCAGCTTCACTGAGTGTGAGCACAGAACAGGCCACATGCAGACTGCGCCTAGAAGGCTGGTTGTCGAAGCACCACTGCTCCCTCTTTCAGAAATAAAACTGAACTTTGAAGAGCTCCATCCTCACCATTGCACTTTCACATGTTTTTTGTTTGTGAAATGAATACAAATTTCATAATTTATAAGTTTGACGTATGCCAGCGGGCCCCGGCTTTCACTGGTGATTCAGTGGGGGTCCCTGGCTTCCAGTGGTGACTAACTGGGGGACCCCGGCTTCCAGTGGTGATTCAGTGGTGGGTTCCCGGCTTCAAGTGGTGACTAACTGGGGGATCCCGGCTTCCAGTGGTGATTCAGTGGGGGGGGGGTCCCTGGCTTCCAGTGGTGATTAACTGGGGGACCCCGGCTTCCAGTGTTGACTAACTGGTGGACCCCGGCTTCTAGTGGTGATTCACTAGGGGGTCCCTGGCTTCCAGTGGTGATTCAGTGGGGGTCCCCAGCTTCCAGTGGCGATTCAGTGGGGGGTCCCCAGCTTCCAGTGGTGATTCACTATGGGGTCCCCGGCTTACAGTGGTGATTCAGTGGGGCCCCAGCTTCCAGTATGATAACCTGGGGGGCTCAGGTTTCCAGTGGTGATTCATGGGGGACACCGGCTCCCAGTAGTGATTCAGTGGGGATCCCCGGCTTCCAGTATGATTCAATGGGGCCCCCAGCTTCCAGTGGGAGTCTCAGGTTTGCAGTGATGATTCAGTGGGTTCCCCAACTTCCAGTGGTGATTCTGTGGGGGTCTCGAGTTTCCAGTGGTGATTCAGTGGAGGTCCCCAGCTTCCACTGGTGATTCTGTGGGGGTCCCCAGCTTTCAGTATGATCCAGTGGAAACCCCGGCTTCCAGTATAAATAACTGTGGGATCCTCTGCTTCCAGTAGTGATTCACTGGGGGTCCCTCAGTTCCAGTCAGGGACCGCTCCTCCATTAGGGCAGAAGAGTGTTGACCCCCCACCAGCAGCGGCAGCTGCAAAACTTTTCAAAGAAAAGGATAATAAACTTTTTTTATTATCCTTTTCTTGTAAAGGGGAGGGGAGATGGGGGTGACGTGCAGCGAGGGGGAGTGCTCAGCACTCCCCCCTCACTGCGCATGTATGTTTAGCCGGCCGTCTCGGGCCAGTCGAACACAGAGAGAGAGCAGGCACAGGCTCCCAGTCTGCCTGGGATCGCTGGGCCAGGGCGCTCCCAGCCAATCCTGATGATGCTTTGAGCAGGGTCAGGATTGGCCGCAGGGCAGGCTTGGAGGCTGTGCCTGCAGCAAGATGGGAGAGGAGCGGCACGGTGAGGAACGAGGTAAGTGTTTTATTTGCTTCAATTTATTTTAATGTTCATTTCTCGCCCGCCGCCCCACCCACTACAAGCCCCCCGAGACGCTCCTGGTTCCAGTACGGATTCAGTGACTCTCTTCTTCTGGGGGTACACTGCGGGAGTGGTCGGACTGTCTTCTCTCCATCACCCCCACCGGCTGGATTCACAGGTTGGTGCCTGTATACACTGTAGTATCTTTGCAGACGATGATGAACTGGCACAGAACCCCACAGACCCGACCTTGTACGCTAGCCGACTAGGAACAACAACCGAACAGCCTTCCTGGAGTCTCGCATCCGCACACTAGAAGACACCATTACTTGGTCACCACATTTACCCCGAGTTCCAGCAGAATACAAAAAGTAATACGGAACCACAGGCCCATTTTACACACAGGCTCTATCTATCCCTAGACCAGGCTTTGTTGTCAAAGGCACCAATAACATGAAAGACATGATGTGCCCACCAGACCCCGAGAATCACCAGACTAGACCAACGTCCCCTTCGGTGTCCTCCACCTGTCATAAGACACTACCCTTGTGGCCCATGTGGTGTCTGTGATCTCTCTGAACCCACTGAAGAAATAACCTCGGATCAGAACCAGACGTGGACACAAAGGACACACCACCTGCAACACAAGAACTGCATTTATACGATCACATGACCCTGCATCAAATGCTACATTGGAATGACCACCAGACCTTTAAAGTGAGAAACGAGGAACATGGAGCCGCTAGGAAAAAACAAGACCAGGGTGAGTTCCCACTGCCTTAGAAAAAATTACACCCCTGACGATGTATGTTAGACCAATGCTGATTTAAGGATGGAGATGTGGCATGAGGGACGAGCCTGGATAAGAATTGATCTCAATTATCAAAGAGTGAAGATGTGGAGTGAGGGCGGACTCTAGGAAGAATTTGCTCCAGTGATTTAAGGGTGGAGCTGTGGAGTGACGGGTGACTCTAGAAGGCTCAGACGTGAGTGTTGACTCTACTAAATCCTGCAGACTCCTCTCCAGATCTCCTAAACCACCCTACATTGTCACAGGCAGATAGCCCCCGCTCTGCCCCAGTACCCCGCACACAGTTGTAAGGGATGGTGCTCTCTGTACTTCTGAGGTTTGCAGGATACATACTGAATTACCTCAATGGGTCCCTCTGGCCAGCACAAGACCATCGTCGGACTACCAAGAGCCAAGGCGACACCAGGCTCCCAGAAGCCCTACCTCACTGCCGCCTCCATCTAGCACAGCCCAGGGAGCATGTATCCAGATGAAGGATGCTGTAACTCTCCTGCCCGGGAAGGGATGCCACTTTGATGGGAGTAATATATATGCGGCCAGCCTAGGTAAACCCCATCCATCCCTGGGGATCTAATGCTATGAATATTTAATATAACAAGGGTGTCTGGGAGCAGCACATGCTTGCGTATTCTGTCCACGCAAACCACCAATCAACAGCTGCAACCAGGACACGCCTCTGTACGGGCCTGTGACGTCTGGGGGGGGGAGGGTCAGGAGCGCGTGCTGTGCACGTGCACTCACACCAAGAAATTGTGTCATTTCCGCATACTGGATCCAGTCTTAGTTTACTTCTAGTTTATTTGTCAGATCGAATATAAAAATTCATCTACAGACATTGACAAAACCAAACTGCAACCCAGAGTTAATAAAACAGATTAATATCAAAAAGAGAAATGAATAAAAAAAATAAGTAGATAATGAGTGTACACAACCAAGAGGTGAAGTTAAAACCAATAACATTTTAGAAACAATTTAAAAAGTGAACTACCCAGTTAATCAATCCTGGGCCTGCGGAGGGGGCTGGACAGAGAAGGCAGCCAGGGTGTGCGGTCGCATTACTTTAGATACAGCATTACAACACTTCCACGGATCTGCAGGGCATGTGCCCGATCTGCTCGCCCCAGTAATGGGCACACTGGTGCCATCCATCAAGCTCTAGAGTTGGAACAGGCCGGACAGAACAGCCGGGTCTCGCCGGCCTCCACAGGGTGATTGCACCACGGACACCTCTTGGCATCATCCCTACACGGTCACCAGGATGAAGTACAGACAGCAGTAGCCAGGAAGCCATGTCTAAACTTCAGAAAATACCGCCAGAAGTGTGGGATCCATGCAGTCCAGGAATCCCTCCCCCCAAAGTACGTGTTTGAGGAGAAGAGAAGATTTGGACCGGCTACGCATAGAGACCTAAGCTTCACCTTGTTCAGTGTACTTGGCCCAAAATCTCTTCTTCACAACAACCTTAATGGTTGCACGGGTGATGACAGATCACTCCAACACTCGCTCAATCCTAGAAGAGCAGAGTCTGCTTGGTATGGGCCACTCAGAGAATCCTCTGGCTACTGTGGCCTCTGATGATAGCTAGAGGGGCATCTCGATAAGGTTTCAGATCCTTAGTGTGCCATACCCTCATCCGGTATAAAATACGCCAACTTAGCAAGTTCCGAGAACGGTTTTAAAGCAAGGCCTAGTCTCATGGGCAACAGAGGCGTGCTGCAGACAAGGCTTAGGAGGACCTGGTAAGATTGGTTCCATCTACCCAAACCTGAGAGGTTTTAATGACCCCACAAGTCCGCACCGTACAATGCGGCACTGCTTATCTGGACATTACAGATCTCCATTACTGGCAAGATAGGATGGAAGGCGGCCTTTCTGGCAAACCGGACGAATATCGAAGCCCCATGAGCCATCCAGCTCTTGGAGGTTTGAGGTGACCATGAGTCTTCAACGGCTAACCCAATCTTTAGATAATTACATTCTCTTACTCTCTCCAAGGCTCCCAAGTGCATCTTCCTCTTATAGTCCTCCAAGTTGTTACAGGCCAAACATTAATAAGCATTCGAAACGCATCTGCAGTTTTGGAAACTAGAAGGGCGTCATCCGCAAATACTAATGTGGGCACCACGTGGCCAGCTAGAACTGCAGCATCATTAGCACGCTCCGAAAGAAAGTCTACGCAACTGTCAATAAACAAGAAAAGTAGAGTGGGGCCAAAACCCAACCCTGGCACACCCCATTCTACACACCGATCTTCTCAGTGAGTTTGCCACTAGGTCCCCACTGTATCTGGGTATAACTTCCCTGGTGGAGGGGTTTATAATGTTACAAAGGCTACCTTGGGCACCCATACTGGCCAGTACTTCCCATCGCCTACCTCGAGGACATGGATCAAATGCTGCACGAAGACCAATGAAAGCAAAGGGATGTCCACCACGGGTGTTGTTGGTCTTCCACTTGGTAAACCAAAAACCAGACTTGGTTCTCAGTCCCCATCTTTAATCTAAAGCCCGCTTATAAGTGTTAGAATATTATTTTCCGCAATCCACTCTGATAACTTCACAAGCATCTGTTTGAAAAAATCTTTTGCAAGTTGTACAAGACTTACAGGACGATGGCAGCTGGGCCGACTAACTTCTTTGAAGACCGTAATGATCTCAGCCCCCTTCAAGGTCGAGGGTATTGGGGCTCCAGCCGCGAGTGTGATGGACGCCAGGTTAATAGAGGGGACCCAAATAATGGAAATGGAGCGGATCATATCAGTGGAAATCTTATCCTTCCCAGGAGCCTTCCCTGGCTTTGAAGCATACCATGGCTTCTACGGCAGTGACTGAAAGCATGGCCAGAGGCGAAGCGGGCCTTACAACTGCTGACCTTAGATGCCGACCAAGACATGCCCGGTACCTTACTCGTTGGTGCCAGTGGGCCATCTTCGTGGCACCCTCGCTGCTGATGAAAGTGGGGCATCTCCGTGGCACCCTGCCCGCTGATGAAAGTGGGGCATCTTCCTGAAAGGCATGTGATGGATTAGGGGCCTTTAATGCCTAAGATGGTGATCCCACGTAAAGTGGATAGGGAGGACACCGGACGACTTCCAAGCCGCTACCACTAAGATAGGAGAGACAGCCCGAACTGTAGCGCCTTGAGGAGCAAAGTGGAGCTAGAGTAGAAATAATTAGGTGGAGTCAATTGTTAATCATGTGCTGCACAACCACTGAAAATCAGTTTGCAGTGGAAACAGGGGAGGGGGCCAGAACTGGTCCACCGCTTGCGCTGTCTTCTTTGGTGCTTATATCCGGTTGTCCCAAACCCTCTCAGGCCCCAGGACACCAGCCCTAGTGGTCATCAGCTGAGCTCCCGGAGCAGCCGCAAGCAGGGGCGTCTCAAAAGTGCCTTTCACAGTTGTAGGGATGGGAGAAAATGACTCCGGCAACCCATTAATTGGGGGTCAAGATGTGAATACAGAAAGGGTGTGGAGTCACAAGGGGCAGAGTCATAACACACTGAGTCTGACAGACAACTTATTCATTGATTTTTCTAAAACTCTGCCACAAAGAAATTGGTGCAAGGACTAACGTGACAGTAAATCTGTTCTAGCTTCATTGGTTGCAAAGGACGCATTTTAAAACATCTTATGGGGTTAACACACCTGCTGCAGAGAACCTTGTGTGCCAACTAAATCTCAGTGAATGATGGTGGTTAATGCACTTGCTGGAGACATCTCTTGTGTCTGGTCACAGTGTTGACTCAAAGTAGCACAGAGGGTTAATGTCTCTCCAACAGAGCACGTTCTGTAACCTGCAGATCACAGATGTGTCTAGATAGCTCAGTGGGTTACTGCGTTTGTCACAGAGGTGCTTTCGCAACAGTCTTAGCATAAGACAGTGAGCTGCAAACTAGCACCAAGGAGCTGCAAACTAGCACCAAGGAGCTGCAAACTAGCACCAAGGAGCTGCAAACTAGCATCAATGAGCTGCAAACTAGCATCAATGAGCTGCAAACTAGCTTCATGGAGCTGCAAACTAGCTTCAAGGAGCTGCGAACTAGCTTCAAGGAGCTGCGAACTAGCTTCAAGGAGCTGCGAACTAGCACCAAGGAGCTGCGAACTAGCACCAAGGAGCTGCGAACTAGCACCAAGGAGCTGCGAACTAGCACCAAGGAGCTGCGAACTAGCATTAAGGAGCTGCACGGCATGGACTCAGATCATTATTGCTGCTTTTTAATCTGTCTTTACTGTAAGACTGCTAAAAAGGGTTTCTTTGGGTTTACATTTTAAACGCTGACTTTGTATACCCCCAGCCTCGCACTCTTAACACATAGCGCCTACCAGTAAGGGCAATATGTGACTCGTATACCCCCAGCCTCGCACTCTTAACACATAGCGCCTACCAGTAAGGACACAGCGCCTACCAGTAAGGACAATATGTGACTCATATACCCCCCAGCCTCGCACTCTTAACACACAGCGCCTACCAGTAAGGGCAATATGTGACTCGTATACCCCCAGCCTCGCACTCTTAACACATAGCGCCTACCAGTAAGGACACAGCGCCTACCAGTAAGGGCAATATGTGACTCGTATACCCCCCAGCCTCGCACTCTTAACACATAGCGCCTACCAGTAAGGACACAGCACCTACCAGTAAGGACAATATGTGACTCGTATACCCCCCAGCCTCGCACTCTTAACACATAGCGCCTACCAGTAAGGACACAGCGCCTACCAGTAAGGACAATATGTGACTCATATACCCCCCAGCCTCGCACTCTTAACACACAGCACCTACCAGTAAGGGCAATATGTGACTCGTATACCCCCAGCCTCACACTCTTAACACATAGCGCCTACCAGTAAGGACACAGCGCCTACCAGTAAGGACAATATGTGACTCGTATACCCCCCAGCCTCGCACTCTTAACACACAGCACCTACCAGTAAGGGCAATATGTGACTCGTATACCCCCAGCCTCGCACTCTTAACACATAGCGCCTACCAGTAAGGACACAGCGCCTACCAGTAAGGGCAATATGTGACTCGTATACCCCCAGCCTCTCACTCTTAACACATAGCGCCTACCAGTAAGGACACAGCGCCTACCAGTAAGGGCAATATGTGACTCGTATACCCCCAGCCTCTCACTCTTAACACATAGCGCCTACCAGTAAGGACACAGCGCCTACCAGTAAGGACAATATGTGACTCTTACACCTTGTAGCCTTGTCTTATGAAACACATCCTGCACACTGATTTTCACACATGCATTAACTGTCAATGTGCAATATGCGCATGTGATTTAAAGAGCTTTGACTCCCTACATTACGATGAGTACTGCTGTACAAAAAAAAAGAGAAAAATAAATTAGTATGAGCTATTTAAATTGTTAGGAGTGCAGCCAGTCACACAGACCGAAACATCCGATTCTTACAGCCCATGTGCACTCTTACATGCTGGGGTTGTACAAGGTCCACAATCTGTCTCTAAATCATCGTGTCCTTTAAGTACTTGTGAAGTGATGAGCTTTGAGTGTCTATTTCCCTCCAGTGCTTTGGGGTTTAGATGTGAGGCTCCAGGGGGCTTCCAGCCAGGGTGATGACTCTTTAAACTGGGCCCAAAGCCCAGCTGGAGGTGAAAAGAAGACCCCCCCTAAACACACACGCACCCCTACAGGCTGTTGCAGGGCATGGGAGGCAGACAACGTGCAGGCTTTGCTGAACGCGCCCCACTCTTGGAGAATTAAAAGGAGGACAGGTTCATCCTATTTCACTGGGGCTGGCCCAGATCCGGGCCAATAACAGCCGCCGAATCCAGGATCCCCCAGGATCCCCCTCCCTCCCTGCACTGGCCCTGCTGGCCACGCGACTCCTGGACAGGTGGGGAAAATGAGCTATGCAGGAGGCGTGTGGCGCTGCCAGGCTGGACGCACCTCTAGGGTGACCAGCCTGAAGTAAACTCAGCCTATGACATTCCACCATCTTGTGTGTGGTGGATTTAGGAGCTCTGGGACATGGTGATGCCCACTCCCCAAAGGAAGTGGTCGCCTACGGGGTATAGAGACCCCAGGGGTAGGTACCCACTGGCTACTACCCTTACCTCCTCTTATTGCCCCTAAATTGTATATTTAGGGGACCCCCTGATTCCAGGACATCAGATCTGTTGGACTAACGAAGAAGGAGGACACAAAGAGCCGCGAAACACAAGTACTGAGGAGCAGTAACTGACTCGGCCCCTACCCCGCTGGCCTCCCAGCTGGCCTCGACAACTGCACCAAAGGTGATTCCTCTTGCAGCTGTGCTGTCTCCAAAAGCCTGGGAGGACTGCCGGCCCTTCGAGAAGTAACCAGGATCTCCTGTGGAGCAGCAGAGCTGCTTCCCTGCGCCCTGCAGGTACCAAAGAAGACTCACGAGGACGCCGGACCGCCAAACCCCGACACTGGACAGCACCACTGCACCCGTAGAAGAGGGCCAGCGGTGCCAGCGTGGTCCCCAGACCCTCCAGAGCCGAAGCCCACCTTGGGTTTGCCATCAGTGGACTTCCTGATGCCACCTGCAGCCTCTTTCTGCAAGCTTCTTCCAACCGCAAGCACCCCCTGCACCAGAACTCAACGACAAAAGACACCACTGCACCCGTGCCCCCTAACCCAAGTAGAAGAGGGCCAGCGGTGCCAGCGTGGTCCCCGGACCCTCCAGAGCCGAAGCCCACCTTGGGTTTGCTATCAGTGGACTTCCTGATGCCACCTGCAGCCTCTTTCTGCAAGCTTCTTCCGACCTCGAGCACCCCCTACACCAGACAAAAGACACCACTGCACCCGAGCCCCACAGCCCGAGGAGAAGTGGGCCAATGGTGCCCCTACGTGCCGGAGGACCTCGAGGGTCGAGCCCCCCTGTGGGATCCCCAGGCCCTGCTTGCAGACTCTTTCTGACTAGACAGATCCCCATTGAAGTGAACGGGGCACCTGACGCCGTAACACACCCCTGTAACTGGAGGTTTCAAGCCCCCCAAGGTGACCTATTGGTGTAGCCACGGGTCTTGCCTCACCGCAGGCCCATGAGAACAGCCCTGTAAGACATTGCTAGGTGCCCGCAAGCAGTACAAGGTTTATCCCCATAGGATAACATTGGGCACCTGACGATGAAAAGCACCACTGCACCCAAATGCCCCACGCGGCCTCCCACAGTGACTTGTTGGTGCCGCCCCGGACCTTACCCCATACTCACCTTCATTCCAGAGGACGGGTCCTGTAAGTACCCTCTGCAGTATATGGTATCGCCACCTCTCCAGAAACTGCAGTCAACCTTTGAAAACTGTAGAAATTCATATCTCGAAAAGTACTTACCTGTTTTTGTTGATCTTGGAATCTAAATGAATATAAACATGTGTGTTATCTTTATAAATTGGTCTCAAAATTCTTTGTTAAGTGTGTGTCTCGCTTTCTGGTTCTGTGTGTGCCAGACATGCCAAGCACCCCCCTCTGGTATGCCTAACTGCTCGCCCACTCTGCCACAAAAGAGAGCTTTTTGGGTTATCATAACCCCTGTAAACCGAAGAGAGTCGCCCAGGGCTATCGGCATAATGCCCCTTGCACTGGTCACTGCATGAACAGCCAACTTCCGACGCCTCCCATCCCTCCGAGGTCAGTCCCTGGAGCACTATTACACTGGGACATAATCACACCTGTCACATAAAGCGCATAGAAACTGCAGAAATGTGTTATGAAGCGCTACATGAATAAACAGTTACTGTCATTACAGGGTGAGGTGCTCTTGGGGGGCCTGCGGTTGGCATTACTGGAGGACAGACTTACACACAGACCGGGCTCAATACACAGTGCAAAGCAAGCACCTCGCCCCCTGCCGGGGGGGGGGCACACAGGGCTATTAGGAACGGAAAGGGTGCACCCCTCTTTCTCATTGTTGAAAACCACCTGCACCTATGACATCACCCGACGCAGCCCCTGGTCCCCCCGCGTCAGCACTCTGTGCTCTGACCATCACCTTCACGCTTTGCGAGCTCGGACAGCATCTCGAACTGGCATCTCTCCTGGACTGGGAGCCAGTGGAGCTTCTTGAGGTGGGGGGGATGCGAGTCTGCCTGGGGAGGCCAAGGACGAGTCTTGCTGCTGAGTTTTGTATTGTCTGTAGTCTCTTCAGGAGGGTGCAGTGATACTACATGGGTATGAGTAAGTGGCATCCCAGGGGTCTTCAAGCGGGGGCCCTCCCCCTAGGAGGGCGTCAAGTGATCCTGGGGGTTCGGGGGCACCAGGCTCGGGACAAAAGAAGCATTATGCTGATAACAGGGCTTTGTTTAAGCTGAAAACATTAGCAGCAGTGAACCGCTCTGTAATGGGCCATCGCTAACATGCTTTGTGATTCATATCCGAGGTGCGAGTGTGTGTCAAAGGGAAGGGACTCCAAATATTCTTCAAAACCTCCGACCCATCCCTAATAACCACACTGTGGATGCTTTTACACCTTAGTAAGGCCTGCCTCATCAGGCAACGTGTATCTAATTGCATTTTTAAAACAGTAACAGAACTTGACTGCAATGTTTGAATAAGTCTAGACATATTTAAAATTGCCAATTTAATAAATATTTGTGAAAATTTCAGGGAATGGGGCGAATATTATTTTTCACTAGGGGGGCACAGCATGAAAAAGTTTGAAAACCACTCCTTCAGTTCTGTGGTCCAGTACATACAAACAGGGTACCCCTTCAAGCCGAAGGACCTGGGAATAATACGAAACATACAACAAAGATGGTCCAAGCAGACAGTCCGGGTAAGTTAACGGATCCTAACACGATACATTTACAACAATCCACAAGGAGTAGAGGAGTTTCAGTTCTCAAAAGGGAGGAGTAGACACAAAAACACATCACAAATAAAAATGCAAGCTGGAGGCAAAACATTCAGATTTTTCTGAAAATCGATAATATACAAACATTACATCCAGATGTTTGCTACATTCAGTACAACAAAGTGCTCAGAAAAAGTGCATGTGTGGGGATTAAAGAAGAAAAAAAGGACAGAGAAAACCCATAACATAATCTGTCTTTCTTTAGAGCAGAGCATGTCTGTATATCCAATTAAACATTTTGATTCCATTCCATTCTTAAGAGGTAATTGCTTGGGTTAATTTTGCCTCCTGTGGATAGTGTACCCAATCCAGGCTGCAGAAGCAGGGAATCGTCGACGGTTCGACCCGAAAAAAGGGAACCGAAGGCCAGTTAGGACTTTTAAGCAAGGCTCTTCATCAGCACAAGGTGAATACTAAGAAAGGGGAGCACCCTGCAGTCATATCACCTCCATTTTGGGGATGGATTATGAATTATCACAACAAAGGCCAGACATTTAGGAAATGCTTTGTACATGTTCTTGGGAAATTGCAAATAGGAAATCTCTATGGAGCGGTGAAGGTCAGAGCACAGAGGTGAAGGTCAGAGCATGGAGTGGTGAAGATCAGAGCATGGACTGGTGAAGATCAGAGCATGGACTGGTGAAGATCAGAGCATGGACTGGTGAAGATCAGAGCATGGGAATGGTAAAGGCCAGAGCACGGACTGGTGAAAGTCAGAGCATGGACTGGTGAAGGTCAAAGCTTGGAGTGGTGAAGGTGGGAACATGGAGTGGTGAAGGTCAGAGCATGGAGCGGTGAAAGTCAGAGCATGGAGCGGTGAAAGTCAGAGAATAGAGTGGTGAAGGTCAGAGAATAGAGTGTTGAAGGTCAGAGCATGGACTGGTGAAGATCAGAGCATGGAGTGGTGAAGATCAGAGCATGGACTGGTGACGATCAGAGCATGGAGTGGTAAAGATTAGAGCATGGGAATGGTAAAGGTCAGAGCACGGACTGGTGAAAGTCAGAGCATGGACTGGTGAAAGTCAGAGCATGGACTGGTGAAGGTCAAAGCTTGGAGTGGTGAAGGTGGGAACATGGAGTGGTGAAGGTCACAGCATGGAGTGGTGAAGGTCACAGCATGGACTAGTGAAGGTCAGAGCACGGAGTGGTGAAGGTCACAGAATGGAGTGGTGAAGGTCACAGCATGCATGGAGTGGTGAAGGTCACAGCATGGACTGGTGAAGGTCAGAGTACAGAGTGGTGAAGGTCATAGCACAGAGTGGTGAAGGTCATAGCACAGAGTGGTGAAGGTCAAAGCTTGGAGTTGTGAAGGTCAAAGCTTGGAGTAGTGAAGGTCAAAGTGTGGAGTAGTGAAGGTCAAAGCTTGGAGTTGTGAAGATCAGAGCATGGAGAGGTGAAGATCAGAGCATGGAGAGGTGAAGATCAGAGCATGGAGAGGTGAAGATCAGAGCATGGAGCGGTGAAGGTCAGAGCATGGAGGGGTGAAGGTCAGAGCATGGAGAGGTGAAGGTCAGAGCATGGAGAGGTGAAAGTCAGAGCATGGAGAGGTGAAGGTCAGAGCACAGAGTTTTGAATATCGGAGCTTGGAGTGGTGAAGGTGAGAGCAGGGAATGGTGAAGGTAAGAGGAGAGGGTAAGGTCAGAGCATGGATTGTGAAGGTCAGAGCATGGAGTGGTGAAGGCTAGAGCATGGAGTGGTGAAGGCTAGAGCATGCAGAAGTGAAGGTCAGAGCATGGAGAGGTGACGGTCAGAGCATGGAGAGGTGACGGTCAGAGCATGGAGAGGTGACGGTCAGAGGAGTAGTGAAGTTCAGAGCATGGAGTGGAGAAGGTCAGATGAATGGTGAAGGTCAAAGCATGGAGTGGTGAAGGTCAGAGCATGGAGTGGTGAAGGTCAGAGCATGGAGTGGTGACGATCAGAGGAGGCGTGAAGGTCAGAGCATGGAGTGCTGAAGATCAGAGGAGTTTTGAAGGTTAGAGCATGGAGTGGTGAAGGTCAAAAAATGAGGAGGTGAAGGTCAAAGCACGGAGTGGTGAAGGTCAGAGCGTGAAAATGGTAAAGGTCAGAGCACAGACTGGTGAAAGTCAGAGCATGGAGTGGTGAAGGTCAAAGCATGGAGTGGTGAAGGTCAAAGCATGGAGTGGTGAAGGTCAAAGCATGGACTGGTGAAGGTCAAAGCATGGAGTGGTGAAGGTCACAGCATGGACTGGTGAAGGTCAGAGTATGGAGTGGTGAAGGTCATAGCGCAGAGTGTTGAAGATCAAAGCTTGGAGTGGTGAAGGTCAAAGCTTGGAGTGGTGAAGATCAGAGCATGGAGTGGTGAAGGTCACAGCATGGACTGGTGAAGGTCAGAGTACGGAGTGGTGAAGGTCAAAGTTTGAAGTGGTGAAGATAAGAGCATGGAGAGGTGATGGAGAGGTGAAGGTCAGAGCACAGAGGTGAAGGTCAGAGCATGGAGTGGTGAAGATCAGAGCATGGACTGGTGAAGATCAGAGCATGGACTGGTGAAGATCAGAGCATGGAGTGGTGAAGATCAGAGCATGGGAATGGTAAAGGTCAGAGCACGGACTGGTGAAAGTCAGAGCACGGACTGGTGAAAGTCAGAGCACGGACTGGTGAAGGTCAAAGCTTGGAGTGGTGAAGGTGGGAACATGGAGTGGTGAAGGTCACAGCATGGACTAGTGAAGGTCAGAGCACGGAGTGGTGAAGGTCATAGCATGGAGTGGTGAAGGTCACAGCATGGAGTGGTGAAGGTCAGAGTACAGAGTGGTTAAGGTCATAGCACAGAGTGGTGAAGGTCAAAGCACAGAGTGGTGAAGGTCAAAGCATGGAGTGGTGAAGGTCAAAGCGTGGAGTGGTGAAGGTCAAAGCGTGGAGTAGTGAAGGTCAAAGCTTGGAGTTGTGAAGATCAGAGCATGGAGAGGTGAAGATCAGAGCATGGAGAGGTGAAGATCAGAGCATGAAGAGGTGAAGATCAGAGCATGGAGCGGTGAAGGTCAGAGCATGGAGAGGTGAAGGTCAGAGCATGGAGAGGTGAAAGTCAGAGCATGGAGAGGTGAAAGTCAGAGCATGGAGAGGTGAAAGTCAGAGCATGGAGAGGTGAAGGTCAGAGCACAGAGTTTTGAATATCGGAGCTTGGAGTGGTGAAGGTGAGAGCAGGGAATGGTGAAGGTAAGAGGAGAGGGTAAGGTCAGAGCATGGATTGTGAAGGTCAGAGCATGGAGTGGTGAAGGCTAGAGCATGGAGTGGTGAAGGCTAGAGCATGCAGAGGTGAAGGTCAGAGCATGGAGAGGTGACGGTCAGAGCATGGAGAGTTGACGGTCAGAGCATGGAGAGTTGACGGTCAGAGCATGGAGAGTTGACGGTCAGAGCATGGAGAGTTGACGGTCAGAGGAGTAGTGAAGTTCAGAGCATGGAGTGGAGAAGGTCAGATGAATGGTGAAGGTCAAAGCATGGAGTGGTGAAGGTCAGAGCATGGAGTGGTGAAGGTCGGAGCATGGAGTGGTGACGATCAGAGGAGGCGTGAAGGTCAGAGCATGGAGTGCTGAAGATCAGAGGAGTTTTGAAGGTTAGAGCATGGAGTGGTGAAGGTCAAAAAATGAGGAGGTGAAGGTCAAAGCACGGAGTGGTGAAGGTCAGAGCGTGAAAATGGTAAAGGTCAGAGCACAGACTGGTGAAAGTCAAAGCATGGAGTGGTGAAGGTCAAAGCATGGACTGGTGAAGGTCAAAGCATGGAGTGGTGAAGGTCAAAGCATGGAGTGGTGAAGGTCAAAGCATGGAGTGGTGAAGGTCACAGCATGGAGTGGTGAAGGTCACAGCATGGAGTGGTGAAGGTCACAGCATGGACTAGTGAAGGTCAGAGTATGGAGTGGTGAAGGTCATAGCGCAGAGTGTTGAAGATCAAAGCTTGGAGTGGTGAAGGTCAGAGCATGGAGTGGTGAAGATCAGAGCATGGAGTGGTGAAGATCAGAGCATGGAGTGGTGAAGGTCACAGCATGGACTGGTGAAGGTCAGAGTACGGAGTGGTGAAGGTCAAAGTTTGAAGTGGTGAAGATCAGAGCATGGAGAGGTGATGGAGAGGTGAAGGTCAGAGCACAGAGGTGAAGGTCAGAGCATGGAGAGGTGAAGGTCAGAGCATGGAGAGGTGAAGGTCAGAGCATGGAGAGGTGAAGATCAGAGCATGGACTGGTGAAGATCAGAGCATGGACTGGTGAAGATCAGAGCATGGACTGGTGAAGATCAGAGCATGGGAATGGTAAAGGTCAGAGCACGGAGTGGTGAAAGTCAGAGCACGGAGTGGTGAAGGTCAAAGCATGGAGTGGTGAAGGTCAAAGCATGGAGTGGTGAAGGTCAAAGCATGGACTGGTGAAGGTCAAAGCATGGACTGGTGAAGGTCAAAGCATGGACTGGTGAAGGTCAAAGCATGGAGTGGTGAAGGTCACAGCATGGAGTGGTGAAGGTCACAGCATGGAGTGGTGAAGGTCACAGCATGGACTAGTGAAGGTCAGAGTATGGAGTGGTGAAGGTCATAGCGCAGAGTGTTGAAGATCAAAGCTTGGAGTGGTGAAGGTCAAAGCTTGGAGTGGTGAAGGTCAAAGCTTGGAGTGGTGAAGGTCAAAGCTTGGAGTGGTGAAGGTCACAGCATGGACTGGTGAAGGTCAGAGTACGGAGTGGTGAAGGTCAAAGTTTGAAGTGGTGAAGATCAGAGCATGGAGAGGTGATGGAGAGGTGAAGGTCAGAGCATGGACTGGTGAAGATCAGAGCATGGAGTGGTGAAGATCAGAGCATGGGAATGGTAAAGGTCAGAGCACGGACTGGTGAAAGTCAGAGCATGGACTGGTGAAGGTCAAAGCTTGGAGTGGTGAAGGTGGGAACATGGAGTGGTGAAGGTCACAGCATGGACTAGTGAAGGTCAGAGCACGGAGTGGTGAAGGTCATAGCATGGAGTGGTGAAGGTCACAGCATGGACTGGTGAAGGTCAGAGTACAGAGTGGTGAAGGTCATAGCACAGAGTGGTGAAGGTCATAGCACAGAGTGGTGAAGGTCAGAGCTTGGAGTTGTGAAGGTCAAAGTGTGGAGTAGTGAAGGTCAAAGTGTGGAGTGGTGAAGATCAGAGCGTGGAGAGGTGAAGATCAGAGCATGGAGAGGTGAAGATCAGAGCATGGAGGGGTGAAGGTCAGAGCATGGAGGGGTGAAGGTCAGAGCATGGAGGGGTGAAGGTCAGAGCATGGAGGGGTGAAGGTCAGAGCATGGAGGGGTGAAGGTCAGAGCATGGAGGGGTGAAGGTCAGAGCATGGAGGGGTGAAAGTCAGAGCATGGAGAGGTGAAAGTCAGAGCATGGAGAGGTGAAAGTCAGAGCATGGAGAGGTGAAGGTCAGAGCACAGAGTTTTGAATATCGGAGCTTGGAGTGGTGAAGGTGAGAGCAGGGAATGGTGAAGGTAAGAGGAGAGGGTAAGGTCAGAGCATGGATTGTGAAGGTCAGAGGATGGAGTGGTGAAGGCTAGAGCATGGAGTGGTGAAGGCTAGAGCATGGAGTGGTGAAGGCTAGAGCATGGAGTGGTGAAGGCTAGAGCATGGAGAGGTGAAGGTCAGAGCATGGAGAGGTGACGGTCAGAGCATGGAGAGGTGAAGGTCAGAGCATGGAGAGGTGACGGTCAGAGCATGGACTGGTGAAGGTCAGAGTACGGAGTGGTGAAGGTCAAAGTTTGAAGTGGTGAAGATCAGAGCATGGAGAGGTGATAGAGAGGTGAAGGTCAGAGCACAGAGGTGAAGGTCAAAGCTTGGAGTGGTGAAGATCAGAGCATGGAGTGGTGAAGGTCACAGCATGGACTGGTGAAGGTCAGAGTACGGAGTGGTGAAGGTCAAAGTTTGAAGTATCTAGTATAACAACCCAAAAAAAAAAACAGGAGCCATGCAATGATCCACAAACATGCCAGGCACAGAAACAACATATACACATACATACACATATATATATATATATATTTATACACACACACACATGACTACACACACATATGCACATACAATACATAATTAGAATCATGGGTAAAAAATACTTAGTCATCCATCCATCATCCTGGTAAAAGGCGGGAATTCCTTTACCTACTTCGAGGGTGGACGGGGTGTGGCTCAGCGGGCGGAGCTTACAGGTGCTTTATAAAGGGAGAACCTTCTACTCTGTGTCTCCAGCAGAGGAAGATAGAACCCGCGCGTCTCAGTCAGATACAGATTATGCTCCAGTACATCATCAGTTCACCTCCAGGAAGGATTCTAGATCTTTTCTGCTATGGGATCTCTGAGCGCACAGCCTTCCTTTATCTTTGCCAAGCCCAAGAGTTAGGGTGGCTTGTCCTTTCCAGAAGGTGAGCTTCAACTGCGGTATCTGCTGCGTTTATATTGTACACTAGTGGTACGTGATGGGCCATGGGGTAAACGTCTCCAGCAACCTTGTGTGCCTTTGGCAATGTTATTGTTACTAGTGCGTCTTTGTGGAGATGTCCTCGTGCTTCTGCGCATCAACAACGCACCACGTGAATCGGCGGTAAACGCAGTGGGGTCGTTTTGGAAAGCTGTCCATCATCCTGGTAAGAGGCGGGAATTCCTTTACCTACTTCGAGGGTGGACGGGGCGTGGCTCAGCGGGCGGAGCTTACAGGTGCTTTATGAAGGGAGAACCAAGAGTATGGAGTGGTGAATGTCATAGCACGGAGTGGTGAAGGTCACAGCATGGAGTGGTGAAGGTCACAGAATGGACTGGTGAAGGTCAGAGCACGGAGTGGTGAAGGTCATAGCACGGAGTGGTGAAGGTCAAAGCTTGGAGTGGTGAAGGTCAGAGCATGGAGTGGTGAAGGTCAGAGCATGGACTGGTGAAGGTCAGAGCATGGACTGGTGAAGGTCAGAGCATGGACTGGTGAAGGTCAGAGCATGGACTGGTGAAGGTCAGAGCATGGACTGGTGAAGGTCAGAGCATGGACTGGTAAAGGTCAGAGTATGGAGTGGTGAAGGTCACAGCATGGACTGGTGAAGGTCAGAGTACAGAGTGGTGAAGGTCAGAGTACAGAGTGGTGAAGGTCAAAGCTTGGAGTGGTGACAATCAGAGCAAGAGTGGTGAAGGTCATAGCACAGAGTAGTGAAGGTCATAGCACAGAGTAGTGAAGGTCATAGCACAGAGTAGTGAAGGTCAAAGTTTGCAGTGGTGAAGGTCAAAGCTTGGAGTTGTGAAGATCAGAGCATGGAGTGGTGAAGGTCACAGCATGGACTGGTAAAGATCACAGCATGGACTGGTGAAGGTCAGAGCACAGAGTGTTGAAGGTCAAAGCTTGGAGTGGTGAAGGTCAACGCTTGGAGTGGTGAAGGTCAAAGCTTGGAGTGGTGAAGGTCAAAGCTTGGAGTGGTGAAGGTCAAAGCTTGGAGTGGTGAAGGTCAAAGCTTGGAGTTGTGAAAGTCAAGGCTTGGAGTGGTGAAGATCAGAGCATGGAGCGGTGAAGGCCAGATGAGTGGTTAAGAACAGAGCATGGATTGTGAAGGTCAGAGCATGGACTGGTGAAGGCTAGAGCATGGAGAGGTGAAGGTCAGAGCATGGAGTGGTGAAGGCTAGAGTATGGAGAGGTAAAGGTCACAGCATAAAGTGGTGATGGTCAGAGCAAGAAGCGGGGAATTTCAGAGCATGGAGTGGAGAAGGTCTGAGGAGAGGTGAAGATCAAAGCATGGAGTGGAGAAGGTCAGAGGATTGGTGAAGGTCAAAGCATGGAGTGGAGAAGGTCATAGGAGTGGTGAAGGTCAGATCATGGAGCGGAGAAGGTCAGGGGAGTGGTGAAGGTCAAAGCATGGAGTGGAGAAGGTAAGAGGAGTGAAGAAGGTCAGAGGAATGGTGAAGGTCAGAGCATGGAGTGGAGAAGGTCAGAGGAGTGGTGAAGGTCAAAGCATAGAGTGGAGAAGGTCAGAGGATTGGTGAAGTTCAGAGCATGGAGTAGAGAAGGTCAATGCATGGAGTAGAGAAGGTCAATGCATGGAGTAGAGAAGGTCAATGCATGGAGTGGAGAAGGTCAAAGCATGGAGTGGAGAAGGTCAGAGCATGGAGTGGCGAAGGTCAGAGCACGGAGTGGCGAAGGTCAGAGCATGGAGTGGCGAAGGTCAGAGCATGGACTGGTGAAGATCAGAGGAGTGGTGAAGGTCAGAGCATGGCATGGTGAAAGTCAGAGGAGTGGTGAAGGTCAGAGCATGGAGTAGGGACAATCAGAGGAGGCGTGAAGGTTAGAGCATGGAGTGCAGAAGACCAGAGGGGTAGTGAAGGTCAGAACATGGAGTGGTGAAGGTCAGAACAAATAGAAGCTGAAGGTCAAAGCACAGAGTGGTGAAGGTCAGAGCATGGTGTGCTTAAGGTCAAAGAAATGGTGAAGGTCAGAGCAAGGAATGGTAAAGGTCAGAGCATGGAGTGTTGAAGGTCAGACCATGGAGTGGTGAAGGTCAGAGCATGGAGTGGTGAAGGTCAGAGCATGGAGTGGTGATAGTCAAAGCATGGAGTGGTGAAAGTCAAAGCATGGAGTGGTGAAAGTCAAAGCATGGAGTGGAGAAGGTTAGATGAGTGGTGAAGGTCAAAGCATGGAGTGGGGAAGGTCAGAGGATTGGTGAAGGTCAGAGCATGGAGTGGTGAAGGTCAAAGCATGGAGTGGTGAAGGTCAAAGCATGGAGTGGAGAAGGTCAAAGCATGGAGTGGAGAAGGTCAGTGCATGTAGTGGCGAAGGTCAGGGCATGGAGCGGTGAAGGTCAGAGCAAGGAGCGGTGAAGGTCAGAGCATGGACTGGTGAAGATCAGAGGAGTGGTGAAGGTCAGAGCGTGGCGTGGTGAAAGTCAGAGGAGTGGTGAAGGTCAGAGCACGGACTGGTGAAGGTCAGAGCATGGTCTGGTGAAGGTCAGAGCACAGACTGGTGAAGGTTCGAACAGGAAGAGGAAAATGTGTTAATGTCAAGTGTCGAAGGTCACACACTGCAGAGATAAATATCTGGATATTAAATTGTGAACAATATAATGTGAGGTAGAGGCCAGTGCTAACCCTTACCTCCTGTCCGGAGAGGTAGTACGCAGCCAACAGACCTCCAATAAACCGGATGTTCACTTCAAACACAGACACCTCTGAGTTCTGCAAAGTAAAGACAGGGAGGGTGGTCACTCAAGTTATCAACCAAAAAGGCGGTCTCTCTTCTGCACACTTGTGCATCTGGTGCTCAGGAACCCTAGCCTCAGTGCCTGGCTCTGTCCTGGTACATATACCACGACCCGGGCGCCCCTGCGGAACACTACAACTAGTCACCTTACTCCAGTAATCCATGAGTTTAAATATCAGATACATACAATGTTTATCTCACATGCACTGAGTGGTGTCCAGCGAGTGACCCCAGGGCCAGGTGGACAGTATAACCCAAGGTGATGGGTCTGATCACACTGAGTTGCACCGAATTTGAATGCATCTCACGTGGATATGCTGAAAATCTGACCAGCCCAGGTGGACTTCTGGTGGACACCGCTGCACTCTGCATTAGAAGGTGATGCTAAAACTGGTAATATCTACAAAGGTTGGCTGTGGCAAAGCTAGCGTGTGATAAAAAAACTTTTACAAAACAGCTTTTGCTTCTAGCACTTTTCAAAACCATATTTTAATACAGGCTTGTTCTCCCCACCTACCAGTAATCAATATTTATGAAAATATTGTAATGCATTTTTAATTCTATAATAGCATATCTTCATAATTTACCAATTCTATAAAATTACAAAAAGCAAAACGAATTACTACAAACACGTAACTTTTAATAGGGGTGTATGGAAATATATGTGCTAGAAAAGATGTGATTGAGAAGGCAGAGAAACAGACCCTCAAGAATCTGGGCTATGAAGGTGACTCCTCACATGTCGAAGGTTACTGATTCTGTAGGGACAGCCTTGTAGGAAAAACTAGAATCGTGTGTGTCGGGGTACTTGTGTGTACTCATATGAATGTGTTTGTGTTCTCATACGGATGTGTGTGTGTGTGTGTGTGTGTGCGCGCGCGCATGTGTGGGTGTGTGCTCATATGGGTGTGTGGGGGCGTAAGTGTGTGGGGGACGGAAGTGTGTGTGTTTGTATGTAATAGACATATAGACATTACGCAGTGATGTAGTTGTGATTAACAGTACTTTGCACTGACCAGGTATTTTGTGATTCGCCACAACTCTGGCCCCACAGACAGGTTTGCACCAGATCTGGCGCTCGCTCAGCACAGGCAGTTGACATCCAGCATGTCCAGTTTAGTGCAGCTACATGATAGGGGGGAGTTAAAGGGGGCACAAGTGGGATGTTTTCCCATTTTAACTCCCAGAGGAATATTAGTTTGGAGAAAAAAATAAAAAACATTTGCAATGCAATAGGTCTTGCATTTGCGAGAGTTAGAGCTACTGGCGCTCTAAATGGATAAGTGAACTTTTTGACACATAAACTGGTCAACCCTGCCTCATAATTTAGTCCTTTCCTGCCACATAATTCAACTGAGCAAGCAGCTCTACAAAGCCATGCGTGCAAAAGTGAACTTTTAATGAGAAACAGTGAAACAAGAATTGCGACAATGATGAACCAAATGTAAGTGCTTAGCTATAGTTAAAGAAGGTTTGCGCTGCCATTTTGTACGCTGCACGCAAACTGGGTGCACTGTCCCCTCCGTAAGTGTGATGTGAGGTAACTAAGAAACAACGAGAAGTAACTGGTAGACATGCAAACCGTTCCAATACTGCCCATTACTGTCTGTAAAACCTGAAAGTGCCATGGCTGCCATGAGCACGAAGGAAAAACAAAACAAAGAATGAGAGGTATCAGGTAGTCGTGCAAAGCGCTCCAATACTGCTGATCGAGTTCGTACTGTGTAAGGTTTGAAAGCGGCATGGACCACGGAGGAGAAACAATCTGAAGTAACTGGTAGCCATGCAAAGCACCCCAATACCGCTGTTTGAGTTCGCACTGTGTAAGCTTTGAAAGCGGCATGGACCACAGAGAAGAAACTATGAGAAGTAACTGGTAGTCACGCATGCCTTTGACAAATGACACCAAGGGAATTTTAAAAGGCAAGCGCACGAACGAATGAAAGTGATGGGTGTGATGTGGGCGTGGTTAAAAGCCCAACAGAAAGATGACAACAGGTTGGACGCGCTTGCAGCTCGACCTACAAGGTGAGCCCTGAAGTAGATGATCTCTTCTCCCTGGAGTCCACAGTACGAGAGTTTAATCTGCTATTGTCTCGCAGGATTTATGTTTATGGACAACCTTTACTTGAACAACTGCATGCAAAGTCCACGCGCATCATTGATAGATGTTTGTACAAGAAAACAGGGGAAGGAAGGGCCACATCACAGCCAGATTTCAAAATAACAGGTTGTGTGATGAGCACATTTATCATGGGAAAGTGCACTGCAGTGTGTTTGATAACAACTTTTACTCGTCAATGTAAAAGAGCTCAAAAACAGAAAACAGAAGCCCATGGCTTCTTGCAGTATGGAGAGGGAGAGAGAGAGGGGTAGAGAGAGAAGGAGAGGGGGATAGAGAGAGGGAGAGGGGGAGAGAAAGAGGGAGAGGGTGAGAGGGAGAGAGATGGAGAAGGGGATAGGGAGGGAGGGAGAGAGAGGGGGATAGAGAGAGGGAGAAGGAGGGAGAGGGGCAGAGAGATGGGGGCAGAGGGGAGGAGAGAAGGGGGTGGGGGGAGAAATAGAGAGACCAGCCACAAGTAAATCAGTTTTAGGGCTTCATTTATAGGTTAGTGCACGGGTTACTCTGTGACAAACATTAACATATATCCTGTCCAAGTGTAATATATCCTACGGCCCTTTTTACAAATGCATTATACACTACGGCCCTTATTACAAATGCATTATATCCCACAGCCCTTAGTACAAATGCATTATATCCCACAGCCCTTAGTACAAATGCATTATATCCTACGACCCTTATTACAACTGCATTATATCCTACGACCCTTATTACAAATGTATTATATCCTACGCCCCTTATTACAAATGCATTATATCCTACGGCCCTTATTACAAATGCATTATATCCTACGGCCCTTATTACAAATGCATTATATCCCACGGCCCTTAGTACTACTGCATCATATCCTACAACCCTTATTACAACTGCATTATATCCTACAGCCCTTACTACAAGTGCATTATATCCTCCAGCCCTTAGTACAAATGCATTGCATCCTATGGCCCTTATTACAACGACATTATACCCTACGGCCCTTAGTACAAATGCATTATACCCCACGGCCCTTAGTACAAATGCATTATACCCCACAGCCCTTATTACAAGTGCATTAAATCCCAAGGCCCTTAGTACAAATGCATTATATACAATGGCCCTTAGTACAAATGCATTATATCCCACGGCCCTTAATACAAGTGCATTATACCCTATGGCTTTTATTACAAATGCAGTATATCCTACGGCCCTTAGTACAAATGCATTACATCCTACAGCCCTTATTACAAATGCATTATACCCTATGCCTTTTATTACAAATGCATTGTACCCTACGGCCCTTATTACAAGTGCATTATATCCCACGGCACTTGTTACAAATGCATTATACCCTATGGCTTTTATTACAAATGCATTATATCCTACGGCCCTTATTACAAGTGCTTTGCATCCAACATCCCGTATTACAAGTGCAGTATATCCTACACTTCTTGTTACAAGTGCATTTTAATCTACAGCCCTTATTACTAGTGCATTATCTCCTACACCTCTCGTTACAAGTACAATATATACAACCGCCCGTATTACAAGTGCATTATATCCAACAGCTCTTATTACAAGTGCGTTATGTCCTACACCCTTATTACAGGTGCATTACATTCTATGACTTATTACAAGTGTGTTATATACTATGGCCCTTATTACAAGTGCATTATACCCTACGGCCCTTATTACAAGTGCATTATATCCAATGGCTCTTATTACAAGTCTGTTATATCCTACGGCCCTTATTAAAAATGCATTATATCCTACGGCCCTTATTACAAATGCATTATATCCTACGAACCTTATTACAAATGCATTATATCCTACGGCCTTTATTACAAATGCATTATATCCTACGGCCCTTATTACAAATGCATTATATCCCACAGCCCTTAGTACAAATGCATTACATCCTACGGCCCTTATTACAAGTGCATTATATCCTACAGCCCTTACTACAAGTACATTATATCCTCCAGCCTTAGTACAAATGCATTACATCCTATGGCCCTTATTACAACGACATTATATCCTACGGCCCTTATTACAAGTGCATTATATCCTACAGCCCTTATTACAAGTGCATTATATCCTACGGCCCTTATTACAACTGCATTATATCCTATGGCCCTTATTACAAGTGCATTATATCCTCTGGCCCTTAGTACAAATGCATTACACCCTTCGGCCCTTATTACATGTGCATTAAATCCCACGGCCCTGAGTACAAATGAATTATATTCCACAGCCCTTATTACAAATGCATTACATCCTACGGCCCTTATTACAAATGCATTATACGCTACGGCCCTTATTACAAGTGCATTATATCCCACGGCCCTTAGTACAAATGCATTATATCCCATGGCCCTTATTACAAGTGCATTATACCCTATGGCTTTTATTACAAATGCATTATACCCTACGGCCCTTAGTACAAATGCATTACACCCCACGGCCCTTAGTACAAATGCATTATACCCCACGGCCCTTATTACAAGTGCATTAAATCCCAAGGCCCTTAGTACAAATGCATTATATACAATGGCCCTTAGTACAAATGCATTATATCCCACGGCCCTTAATACAAGTGCATTATACCCTATGGCTTTTATTACAAATGCAGTATATCCTACGGCCCTTAGTACAAATGCATTACATCCTACGGCCCTTATTATAAATGCATTATACCCTATGCCTTTTATTACAAATGCATTGTACCCTACGGCCCTTATTACAAGTGCATTATATCCCACGGCACTTGTTACAAATGCATTATACCCTATGGCTTTTATTACAAATGCATTATATCCTACGGCCCTTATTACAAGTGCTTTGCATCCAACAGCCCGTATTACAAGTGCAGTATATCCTACACTTCTTGTTACAAGTGCATTTTAATCTACAGCCCTTATTACTAGTGCATTATGTCCTACACCTCTCGTTACAAGTACAATATATACAACCGCCCGTATTACAAGTGCATTATATCCAACAGCTCTTATTACAAGTGCGTTATGTCCTACACCCTTATTACAGGTGCATTACATTCTATGACTTATTACAAGTGTGTTATATACTATGGCCCTTATTACAAGTGCATTATACCCTACGGCCCTTATTACAAGTGCATTATATCCAATGGCTCTTATTACAAGTCTGTTATATCCTACAGCCCTTATTATAGCTGCCATATATTGTACGGCCCTTATTACAAGTGCATTATATCCTACGGTCCTTATTACAATTGTGTTATATCCTACAGCACTTATTACAAGTGCATTATATCCTACGGCCCTTATTATAAATATATTGTACCCTATGGCTTTTATTACAAGTGCATTACATCCTACATCCCTTATTAGAATTCTGTCATATCCTTTGGCCCTTATTACAAATGCATTATATCCTACTGCCCTTATTACAAGTGCATTATATCCTAGGGTCCTCATTACAATTCCGTTATATCCTACGGCCCCTATTACACTTCTGTGATATCCTATGGCCTTTATTACAAATGCAGTATATCCTACGGCCTTTATTACAAGTGCATTATATCCTACTGCCTTTATTACAAGTGCATTACATCCTATAGCCCTTATTACAATTCCATTATATCCAATAGCCTTTATTACAAGTGCATTACATCCTATAGCTCTTATTACAATTCCATTATATCCTATGGCCCTTATTACAATTCTGCTATATCCTATAGCCTTTATTACAAGTGCATTACATCCAATAGCCCTTATTACAATTCTGTTATATCCTACGGCCCTTGTTACAAGCGGCTCTTATTACAAGTGCATTATATCCTACGGCCCTTATTAAAATTCCGCTATATCCTACTGCCCTTATTCCAATTCTGTGATAGCCTATGGCCCTTATTACAAATGCATATATCCTACGGCCCTTATTACAAGTGCATGATATCCTACGGCCCTTATTACAACTGCATTATATCATACGGCCCTTATTACAAGTGCATAATACCCTTTGGCCCTTATTACAAGTGCATTATATGCCACGGCCCTTATTACAAATGCATTATACCATATGCATTTTATTACAAATCCATTATATCCAACGGCCCTTATTGCAAGTGCATTTTATCCTACAGCCCATATTAAAAGTGCATTATATCCTTAACCTCTTGTTAGAAGTGCATTATAACCTACACCCCTTATTACAAGTGCATTATGTCCTACGGCTGTAGTTACAAGGGCATTATATTCAACCGCCCGTATTACAAGTTCATTATATCCAACAGCTCTTGTTACAAGTGTGTTTTGTCCTACACCCTTATTACAAGTGCATTGCATTCTATGACCCTTATTACAAGTGCGTTATATACTACAGCTATTACTACAGCTGCCTTATATCCTATGGCCCTTATTACAATTGCTTTATATCCTATGGCCCTTATTACAAATGCATTATACCCTATGGCTTCTCTTACAAGTGCATTATATCCTATAGCCCTTGTTACAATTCTATTATATCCCACAGACCTTATTACAAATGCACTATACCCTATAGTTTTTATTACAAATGCACTATACCCTATAGTTTTTATTACAAATGCATTATTACAATTCTGTTGTATCCTGCGGCCCTAATTACAAGTGCATTGTATCCAATAGCCCTTGTTACAAGTGCATTATATCCTACACATCTTGTTACAAATGCATTATAAGCTACAGCCCTTATCACAAGTGCATTATGTCCTACGCCTCTAGTTACAAGTGCATTATACTCTACAGCCCTTATTACAAATGCATTATACCCTATGACTTTTATTACAAGTGTGTTACATCCTATAGCCCTTATTACAATTCTATTACTCACTCATAAATCACTCAAAGTTTTTTACAAATCCAAACCATTGTACTCTTCCTACATGAGTGGACCTAAGACAGTCTCCTATAATTCCTTGGTTCTGCCTGGTGTATTCAGTAGTCCATATTTGTGCCATAGCAGGATCGGCTGAGTTTTAACTAGGTTTGTAATGAGCGGGACCCCTAATTCCGAGTGGCATACATATGATGGACTACTCTGTGGGAAGGATAGAAGATACTTCAAGAAGGCATTTTCTATCAGCTGCCGGGAGTCATGGTTTCCGTGCCCCCAGAGGTCTGCTCCATACATGGCTGTTGACATACATTTGGCCTTATACACTGTCAGTATCTCCCTGGGGGGTTATTAGCAACCTTGCAAGCAATGTTGCCCAAGGCTGCCACAGTTTTCCGGAAGTGCAGCCCTTTGGTTCTAATTGCCATCGGCCACGTCCCTTTTACGTCAAACATGATCCCCAGGTAGGAAAAGGACGTGACGTAATCAATTCTAGTATCTTTTATCACGAGGCTGGGGGTTTTCGGTAATACTTTCCCACACTTCGTAGCAAATGTCTTGCTTTTATTAACTAGTAGCCCCAGTTCCTCCATATAGGACACAAAGCTTGTTAGTAGCTGTTGCAGTGCAAGGGGGGTTTGCGCCATAAGAACAGCATCATCAACATATCAAAGGGCGGGAACGGGCCAGGACCCTATCTGGGGCAGATTGTCACAATTACATTACCCAGTCTATTAATGTATAAGGGAAAGAGAAAGGGTGCCAGGGCACAGCCCTGCCTTACACCCCTCTCTGTGCCAAAAGGCTGGGTACATTCGCCTGTTAAACCATTTCGCACTCTGGCGCTACACCAATAATATGTTTCCCTGAGAAATTGTATGATCGGTAGGTCCACCCTGTGTTCCCCATGATTGCCCACAATTTACTATGGATTACGTAGTCAAAGGCAGCAGTTAAATCAACGAAAACCAGGTACAATCTTGCTTGTTTGATTGTGGTGTATTTCTCAATCAGCATGCTTAGGTTCAGACTCTGTTCCGTGGATCCTACTCCCTTCCCAGTAAGTCTGACAAGACATTCTTGTCCTGGGCCCATTCCTGTAGTCTGTTCAAGATAACGCAGCCTGCCACTTTCAACATCAAATCTAGAAGAGAGATAGGACAGTAACAAGTGGGGCAGTGTCTTTCTCCCTTTTTGAAAAATGGGACAATAAAGGATTCCCTCCAAGACTTCAGTAGGCCAACTTGACAACATGTATTCAGGACTCGAGCAAGCAGTCGCCCCCAAAGGGTCGTACTGACTTTATGTTTTAAGGGATGAAGTCTGGACCCAGCGCCTTGCTGGCTTTACTTGCATTTAGAGCAACAATGATCTCATCCAAGGTAAATGCAAGCTTGATAGGGGCAACCTATTAGTAGGATTGGAATAAATAGTAGAGAAGTGAGTAATCCATTCTCCCTCACTAATGGCCATTTCAAGGCGCCGGCCGGTGTCAGACTGGAGATAGGGCAAATTAATTATCCGCCAAAAAGCTGCAGGGTCCTTACTAATGCTCGCTTCGTACAATTTGCCCATAGTTCTTTTTTTAATGCTGCTTTCCTCTGCATTAAAACCTACTTATAGTTTTTTCTAACAGCCCTGACTTCATTTACGCAGCGCGGTCGTTTGTGTAGGGCTAATTTCAGCATGCTATGGGCCTTGGTGCAAGGTTCATCAAACCATCCTTTCATCCTGTTGTTGCTGCTGTCCCTACCTGTAATCACTAGTCCCTCCTTAACGTCCCCAGCAATCTTTTGTAAGCTCTCAATAATATCTTTGGGTCGGAACCCAGGTCTAAACAACTTTCGAAAGCCTGTGTGCATCTACAAATCAACTTTTTTACAAATTCTTGGGGATCAATCTTTGACCAGCCCAGGGTGTACCTGTTCAGCCTGTTAATGTCCATGGTGCCCACCGTGCAGTAGTTGGGGAGTGGTGATTGGGATAGAAAATCCCTTTATGTAATATCCAAGTCTATGCTCAGAGGGTAGTGGTCGCTGCATGCAATTGTGTGGGTGATAACATTTCCAACCCTTGACGCGTGTCTGTTTGTGACCAATATGTAATCTATCACTGAGTTTTTTCCTTGGCCATTATATGCAGCAGCAAATGGGATTGGAGGACAGCAAATCTCTTTACAGAATGCATGAGTTCATTCAATTGTTCCCCACAGATGGAGTGTGTAAAATGTGAGTGCCCAGCATTGCCCCTTTCACTAAATCCGCAGGTCTTCTCTGATCCCCTCGTGCAAACTTCGGTATTAAAGTCTCATTACCTCCCCCCCCCCCCCTCTCCTCCCCCGATAGTAATACCAAGTCCTGGAATTTCCTATTCCTGAGAGCTTCGACATCCCTTTTTAGTAGAGTCAGGGCGGTTTCTATCTCAGCTTTCAGGATGTTATTATAAAAGTTGATTAATGCCAGCACACATGTAGCTGATGTTTCATTGACAACGATCTGATGGTAGGGTTGCGGTGCCAGCATAGTTATGCTAGATGCCCTCAGGGTGTTTGATACGTAGGTACGGATCCCCACCTTTGCTCTCCCTGAATTGGATGGTACCACCGGGGTATGATCGGTTCTAAAACCATTTAGGTGGATTGGGTTTGCTGCCCATGTTTCTTGTACACAGACCACAGTAAATCTATTAACAAAATTACACCAATCTGCTATTACCACCTTCCACAGTAAACCTGCCACGTTCCAGAATGCTACCCTTGTCTTCCCCTCCTTTTCACAATTGACCAAATGGTCCTGAGTAGGTAGGTGGGATCTGTCCGGGGGAGGGGGTTGTTTTTTAAGTCGGCAGTAGGAGTAACAGTCAAACCAGGGGTAGTTATGTCGCTCTAGAATTGGTAAGCACGTCCTCTATATCCTATAGCCTTTATTACAAGTGCATTACATTCTATACCTCTTATTACAATTCCATTATATCCTACGGCCCTTATTACTATTCCGTTATATCCGATAGCCTTTATTACAAGTGCATTACATCCTATAGCCTTTATTACAATTTAGTTATATCCTACTGCCCTTATTACAATTCCATGATATCCTATGGCCCTTATTACAATGGCCTTTATTATAAGTGCATTATATTCTACTGCCTTTATTACAAGTGCATTACTTCCTAAAGCTCTTATTACAATTCCGTTTTATCCTATAGCCTTTATTTACAAGGGCATTACATCCTCTAGCGCTTATTACAATTCCATTATATCCTACAGCTCTTATTACAATTCTGTTATATCCTGTGGCCTTTATTACAAGTGCTTTAAATCCTAAGGTCCTTATTACAATTCTGTTATATCGTATGGCCCTTATTACAAATGCATTACATCCTACGGCCTCTATTACAAGTGCATTACATATCCTATAGCCCTTACTACAATTCTGTGATATTCTAAGGCCCTTATTACAAATGCAATATATCCTACGGCCCTTATTACAAATGCATTATATCCTACGGCCCTTATTACAAGTGCAATACATCCTACAACCCTTTATACAAGTGCATTACATCCTATAGCCCTAATTACAATTCAGTTATATCCTACGGCCCTTATTCCAATTTAGTTATATCCAATGGCCCTTATTACAAGTGCATTACGTCCTTGTAGTGCTTTCCTCTTAGCTAGTTTTAAAGCACTAACATAACACACCAGAAATGCACTTCTGAGGTCAAAGAAGACTTTTATTGTTGTTAATTCTTCCCCAACCACAATTTTTATGTTGACGAATTAGTAGCTTTCAAGCCCGCGTTAATCAGACAAAATATATCAGTTTGCAATATACACAGCAGGTTATATTTATAAGATATTGAATGCAAAGCAAAACAAATACTTCACCGTGTGGGAAACTATTTACAACTTCATCTTTCTAAGGTCTGCAAGCTGATGACCCCTTGTCAGCCGCGAGAAAGAGATTCATCTACCCACACGGGATTGCTGGCAGCTGGCGCCAAGCTCCAGCACGAGGTCCGGCAGATTCGAATCTGAATCTCTGCAGCCTGTGTCATTCATTACAAAGGTGTGCCCCCTCCTCTCAGACCTGGGAAACTGAGCAAGCCTTTTGGAGACTGGCCAGGTCTCCGAGACTACTCCTCTTCCCAGGCTCAAGCGGAGAAAAACAACCCAGGTACCCTCTCTTATCAGGTCTAGTCTACTGTGAGAAAAACATCTTGGTTCCTCTTGTGCAAAAACACAGCTTGGAAAAATACAGCTTGGATTCTCAACTGCAATGTCTAACTCCACGTTGAAGGCAATGGGCAGCTAACCTAAATATCAAATGCAATGTCTAGTGTCATGTCAAAGCCAATAGGCATCTGAGCTGAATACAAAATGCAATGTCTTATATCATGTCAAAGCCCATAGGCAGCTAAGCTGAATATAAAATGCAATGTATAATATCATGTCAAAGCAAATAGGCAGCTGAGCTGAATATAAAATGCAATGTATAATATCATGTCAAAGCCAATAGGCAGCGGAGCTGAATACAAAATGTAATATATGATATCATGTCAAAGCCAATAGGCAGAATATCTAATACTATGTCAAAGTCAATAGGCAGCTAAACTGAATACATCATGTCAAAGCCAATAGGAATGCAATGTCAAATTCAATATGCGGCTAGACTGGATACAGCATGTCAAAGCCAATAGGCAGAATACAGAATGTAATAACTAATGCAATGTCAAAGCCAATAGGCGGCTAAACTGAATACAGAACATAATGGCTAATGCCATGTCAAAGCCAATAGGCGGCTCAACTGAACAAAACATATAATGTGCTACTGGTGAACATTGAGCAACTAATATGCGCAGTGGTGAAACACAAAGTCATTGGTCAAACAAACTCCATCAAATGGCAGTACAGTCCTTTGGCCTTTATTACAAGTGCATAACATCCGATAGCCCTTACTACAATTCTGTGATATCCTACGGCCATTATTACAAGTGCATTATATCCTACAGGCCTTATTACAAGTGCATTATATTCTACGGCCCTTATTACAAGTGTATGACATCTTATTGCCCTGATTACAATTCTGTTATAACCTATGGCCCTTATTACAAATGCATTACATCCTACGGCCTTTATTACAAGTGCATTACATCCTGTAGCCCTTACTACAATTCTGTGATATCCTACGGCCCTTATTACAAGTGCATTATATCCTACGGCCCTTATAACAAGTGCATTATATCCTACGGCCCTTATTACAAGTGTATGACATCTTATGGCACTGATTACAATTCTGTTATATCCTACGGCCCTTATTACAAGTGTATTATATCCTACGGCCCTTATTACAAGTGCATTATATCCTACGGCCCTTATTACAAGTGTATGACATCTTATGGCACTGATTACAATTCTGTTATATCCTACGGCCCTTATTACAAGTACATCATATCCTACAGCCCTTGTTATAAGACAGACGTGATATTGGTCATGTTTGTGACGTAGTAACCGGTCCACTAAACTCTATATCACGCCCTTGAATCTGCTCCAACAGGATCAGTTCAGCTCGAACAGCCAGGTCCGGTCCCCACAGACGGGGACAGAAAGCACCCGGCTCACTGGCGGTTGAGGGTAACCCAAGTGATCCGTTAACCTCTTTTATATCACCAGACCAGTAGAAAGGCCCCATGTGCACGATGGGTTACTTCATTGTATTTTGCTGACATAACATAACTAGCACTGCCACAGCCAGAAAGTCTAGCCTCGTCAAGCTACGATGTTTGCTTTAAATGCCTTTTTATTTTTGTTTATTTTTTTGAAGTATATGCAAAATAATGAATTAATGAGGAACCGAGCAATCCAATCACTCAGCCAAGAGTTGCTTCAGGAAGCGCTGTACACCCCATCCAGAAAGTCTCCGCTCAGTTACTCTGTTTAGCTGCATTAGATGTCACTGAAAGGGCTACCTGTCCTGGGAAAAACTCTCTAAGCTTAAGGAGAGTGACGGAAAACCTCAAAACAACACACAGAATACAGAACTGATAAACTGTATATGATAGAACATCAAAGGCATAAAAGCCACAACCAAAAGACGAAGAACCCCCACCCTACCAAGAATACAGCATACACAAAGAGGGTGTTTCCAAAAACACATCTTGGTGACCAAGGATCAAGGAAACTTAAATAAAGGTGGGTTGGGGAACTCACCTTCTCAGAAACTAAAAAGAACAGGCAGTGCAGCCCTTAGGATATATTTAAAAAAAAAAATAAGAACACTAAACTGATATTTACTATATGAGACCTGCAAGAAGGATGGCTAAGAGGCGTAGGGGAAAATAAAGAAAATATAAATACATACATCAACCTCAACATACAAACACCAGGATCTGGGACAATTCTGAGATGAAAAGAAGAGCCACCAAGAGATCTCCAAAAAGAGCAAACCTCATCCTGGCAGCTAACTGGACTATGTTGGTTGATCCCACCTTAGGAAGGAGGCCAGAGACAAGGTGTACCCCAAACAAACTGCACAAAAGATTCAGATGGATGTCCGCAGAGGTGGCCACCTGTACACATGCAGAGTTGCTGACCTGGATTAGAAAGAAGGTATCTTCTTTCTGCACTCACACAATTCGTTCTCCACAATAGATAATATCTTGGTCAGAAATCAACTACTGAACCAGACTGTCAAAGGCAGTATCAGACCCATAGTCGGCTCGGACTCATCTCCGATACATAGTTGTCTCTGACACATAGTTGTTTCGGACTCATTGTCACCTTGGGTACACAGTCATCTCAGATACATATGACACATAGGGGGTCATTCTGACCCCGGCGGTCAAGGATCGCCGGGGCCAGGGTCGGCGGGAGCACCGCCAACAGGCTGGCGGTGCTCCGCAGGGCATTCTGACCGCGGCGGTATGGCCACGGTCAGAACAGGAAAACCGGCGGTGTCCCGCCGGTTTTCCGCTGCCCTGCTGAATTCCGACACCCCATACCGCCATCCTGTTCCTGGCGGTTCGCCCGCCAGGAACAGGATGGCGGTATGGGGTGTCGTGGGGCCCCTGGGGGCCCCTGCAGTGCCCATGCCAATGGCATGGGCACTGCAGGGGCCCCCATAAGAGGGCCCCACAAATAATTTCAGTGTCTGCTTAGCAGACACTGAAATTCGCGACGGGTGCAACTGCACCCGTCGCACCTTCCCCAAGGTTTCCCGCTGGGCTGGCGGGCGGCCTTCTGGCAGTCGCCCGCCAGCCCAGCGGGAAACACAGAATCACTGCGGCGGTCTTCGGACCGCGGAGCGGTGTTCTGGAGGGGGAACTCTGGCGGGCGGCCTCCGCCGCCCGCCAGAGTTAGAATGACCCCCATAGTCATCTCAGATACATAGTCGTCTCTGACACACAGTCATCTCAGAATCATAGTCGTCTCGGTATCGTCTCCAATAGATAGTCGTCTCAGATACATAGTTGTCTCAGATACATAGGCCCTCATTTCAACCCTGGCAGTTGGTGACCGCAAGGGCAATAGTGGTGATAGTACCGCCAACAGGCTGGCGGTAACCGTCACCCTATTTGGACACAGCACAACCGCCGGCACCGGCGGTATACCGCCATGGCGGTCCCGGTGGTTGTAATCCGCCAGGGCAGTGCTGCAAGCAGCCCTGGGGATTTCAACTCCCCTTACCGCCAGCCTGTCCGTGGCGGTAAACACCGCCATGGAAAGTCTGGCAGTATGGGGACTCGGGGTGCCCCTGCACTGCCCTTGCATTTGGCATGGGCAGTGCAAGGGACCCCAGGCACAGCCCCATCACACATTTCAATGCCCGAAATGCACAACGGGTGCCACTGCGCCCGCAACACATCAACATTGCCGCCGGCTCTATTATGAGCCGGCTGCAATGTTGATGTGATTTTTCCGCTGTTACCGTCCACTGGCCCAGCGGAAAAGTCAAAATAGGGAGCCAGTGATACCGCCAGCACTGGCGGTATACTGGTGCCCGCAGCCTCGGAGTACTGGCGCCCACAGCCTCAGCAGTCTTAAGGGAAGACCGCCGAGGTTGTAATGAGGCCCATAGTCATCTCAGACTCATATTCGTCTTGGACTCGTCACCGATATATAGTTGTCTCGGATACATAGTTGTTTCTGACACAGTCGCCTTGGACTCGTCTCTAATACATAGTCGTCTCTGACACATAGTCTGCTCGGACTTCTCTCCAATACAGAGTCATCTTGGATACATAATCGTCTCCGACACATAGTCGTCTCTGACACATAGTCGTCTCTGACACATAGTTGTCTCTGATACATAGTCATCTCGAACTTGTCTCCGTTACATAGTCGTCTCGGATAAATAATAGTCTCTGACACACAGTTGTCTCAGACTCGTCTCGGATACATAGCCGTCTCGGACTCGTCTATGATACATAGTTGTTTTGAACAAATAGTCGTCTCGATCTCATCTCCTATACATGGCTCAAATACATAATTGTCTTGGATACATATTAGTATCGGACTCATCTCTGATACACAGTTGTCTCGGATACATAGTCATCTACGACACATAGACTCTGACTCGTCTCTGATACACAGTCGTCTCAAATACATATATACCATGGGAGAGACAGGGTGAACACACCAGACACAGAGAGCACCGCAGAAAGGACAAGGTGAACACGCCAGTCCCAGACATAGGTCCTAGTGGAGGGGAGACAAGGTGAACAAACTAGACCTAGACACAGGGGACACTGGAGGAGGGATAAGGTGAACATACCAGTCCAGACACAGGGAGCACTGGGGAGAGACGAGGTGAACATACTAGTCCCACACGCATGGGGCACTGGAGGAGAGACAATGTGAACATACTAGTCCTAGGCACATAGGGCACTGGAGGAGAGACAAGGTGAAAACACCAGCCTCAGACACAGTGATCACTGGAGGAGACACAAGTTGAACCTATTAGTCCTAGACACAGGGAGCACTACAGGAGGGACACAGTGAACACACCAGTCCAGACACAGGGGGCACCGGAGAAGAGACAAGGTGCACAAACTATTCCTAGACACCAGGGACACTAGAGGAGGGATAAGGTGAGCACGTCAGACACAGGGGACACTGGAGGAGAGATTAAGGCAAAAAACAAGTCCTAGACACAGGAGACCCTGGAGGAGAGACAAGTTGAGCACACCAGTCCCAGACACAGAGTACACTGGAGGAGACACAGTGAACACACCAGCCCAAAACACAGAGTATACTGGAGGAGACAAGGTGAACACACCAGCACCAGACACTGAGTGTACTGGAGGAGACACAGTGAACACACCAGCCCCAGACACCGAGTATATTGGAGGAGACACGGTGAACACACCAGCCCCAGACACAGAGTATACTGGAGGAGACACAGTAGTCCTTGGTACAGTCCCAGACACATGGAGCTCTGGAGAAGGGGCATAGTGAACACACCAGCTGCGGACACAGTGTACACTGGACGAGACACAGTACTCATGGCTACAGTCCCAGGCACAGTACACTGGAAGAGACACAGTACTCATGGCTACAGTCCCAGACAGAGGGAGCAATGGAGGAGACACAGTACTCATGCCTAGTCCCAGACAGAGGGAGCAATGGAAGAGACACAGTACTCATGGCTACAGTCCCAGACACAGAGTACACTGGGGGGGAGACAGTACTCATGGCTACAGTTCCAGACACAGAGTATACTGAAGGAGACACAGTGAACACACCAGCCCAAGACACAGAGTATACTGGAGGAGACACAGTACGCCTTGGTACAGTCCCAGACACATGGAGCTCTGGAGGAGGGGCATAGTTAACACACCAGCCGCGGACACAGAGTACACTGGACGAGACACAGTACTCATGGCTACAGTCCCAGACAGAGGGAGCACTGGCGGAGACACAGTACTCATGGCTACAGCCCCAGACACAGTACACTGGAGGAGACACAGTACTCATGGCTACAGTCCCAGACACAGTACACTGGAGGAAACACAGTACTCATGGCTACAGTCCCAGACACAGTACACTGGAAGAGAGACAGTACTCATGGCTACAGTTTCAGACACAGAGTACACAGGAGGAGACCCAGTACTCATGTCTACAGTCCCAGAAACAGAGTATACTGGGGCAGACACAGTACGCATCGCAACAGTCCCAGCCACAGGGTAAAGTGGAGGAGACTGTACTCATGGCTACAGTCCCAGACACACAGTACACTGGAGTGGACACAGTACTCATGGCTAGAGTCCCAGACACAGGGTATACTGGGGGCGACACAGTACTCATGGCTACAGTCCCAGACACAGAGTATACTTGGGGGGACACAGTACTCATGGCTATAGTCCCAGACACAGGGTACAGTGGAGGAGACAGAACTCATGGCTACAGTCCCAGACAGAGGGAGCATTGGCGGAGACACAGTACTCATGGCTACAGTCCCAGACACAGAGTACACTGGAGGAGACACAGTTCTCCTGGCTACAGTTCCAGACACAGTACACTGGGGGAGACAAAGTACTCATGGCTACAGTCCCAGACACAGAGTATACTGGGAGAGACATAGTACTCATGGCTACAGCCCCAGACACAGAGTATACTGGGAGAGACACAGTACTCATGGCTACAGTCCCAGACACAGAGTATACTGGGGGAGACACAGTACTCATGGCTAGAGTCCCCGACACAGAGTACACTGGGGGAGACACAGCACTCATGGCTACAGTCCCAGACACAGTACACTGGGGGAGACACAGTACTCTTGGCTAGAGTCCCAGACACAGAGTACACTGGAGGAGACACAGTACTCATGGCTAGAGTCCCAGACACAGAGTACACTGGAGTGGACACAGTACTCATGGCTAGAGTCCCAGACACAGGGTATACTGGGGGCGACACAGTACTCATGGCTACAGTCCCAGACACAGAGTATACTTGGGGGGAGACAGTACTCATGGCTATAGTCCCAGACACAGGGTACAGTGGAGGAGACAGAACTCATGGCTACAGTCCCAGACAGAGGGAGCATTGGCGGAGACACAGTACTCATGGCTACAGTCCCAGACACAGAGTACACTGGAGGAGACACAGTTCTCCTGGCTACAGTTCCAGACACAGTACACTGGGGGAGACAAAGTACTCATGGCTACAGTCCCAGACACAGAGTATAATGGGAGAGACATAGTACTCATGGCTACAGCCCCAGACACAGAGTATACTGGGAGAGACACAGTACTCATGGCTACAGTCCCAGACACAGAGTATACTGGGGGAGACACAGTACTTATGGCTAGAGTCCCAGACACAGAGTACATTGGAGGAGACACAGTACTCATGGCTACAGTCCCAGACACAGAGTATACTGGGGGAGACACAGTACTCATGGCTAGAGTCCCCGACACAGAGTACACTGGGGGAGACACAGCACTCATGGCTACAGTCCCAGACACAGTACACTGGGGGAGACACAGTACTCTTGGCTAGAGTCCCAGACACAGAGTACACTGGAGGAGACACAGTACTCATGGCTAGAGTCCCAGACACAGAGTACACTGGGGAGACACAGTACTCATGGCTAGAGTCTCAGACACAGGGTACAGTGGAGGAGTCACAGTACTCATGGCTAGAGTCCCCGACACAGAGTATGCTGGGGGAGACACAGTACTCATGGCTATAGTCTCAGACACAGGGTACAGTGGAGGAGACAGTACTCATGGCTAGAGTCCCCGACACAGAGTACACTGGAGGAGACACAGTACTCATGGCAAGAGTCCCCGACACAGAGTACACTGGGGGAGACACAGTACTCATGGCTACAGTCCCCGACACAGAGTACACTGGGGGAGACACAGTACTCATGGCTACAGTCCCAGACACAGGGTACAGTGGAGGAGACACAGTACTCATGGCTAGAGTCCCAGACACAGAGTACACTGGAGGAGACACAGTACTCATGGCTAGAGTCCCCGACACAGAGTACACTGGGGGAGACACAGTACTCATGGCTACAGTCCCAGACACATGGTACAGTGGAGGAGACACAGTACTCATGGCTAGAGTCCCAGACACAGAGTACACTGGAGGAGACACAGTACTCATGGCTAGAGTCCCCGACACAGAATACACTGGGGGAGACACAGTACTCATGGCTACAGTCCCAGACACAGAGTATACTGGGGGAGACACAGTACTCATGGCTACAGTCCCAGACACAGTACTCATGGCTAGAGTCCCAGACAGAGGGAGCCCCGCAGGATATACAAGGCGCCTGCAGTGGACCCTGCATCAGGGTTCAGGATGGATGGAGCTCTTCACTTCCTGGTTGCCATGGTTTCAGCCCCGTTGCCAGGCAACGGGCCCTCATCCAGCCGGTGATGTTATTACTGAGACCTATTATTATAGCGAAGGCGCTGATGAGTCGACTTTACATAGTATATAAGAAGCGGGATCAGGGGAGCGCTAGTGCCGAGAAGCCCACCTTTGTGCAAGAAGCACTAGCCCCGCAAACAGCCAGCGATAAGTAGACATGAACTAATTATACAATTCCACAATGTAAAGACAGGTACCTATAGAAACAGGCCTCAGGGAAAACTTCAGGGAGCTCTGGGGCGTTTGGAAAGGCTCCCAAGACTATGCAATGTGCTGTGAAGCCTTAAAAATGGCACTCTGGGCGCTACAGGAATGAAGACATCTTAAGAAAGTTATTTGTACACAGAGGTGGACATGGCAGAGACTCACAGAGGTGGACAGGGCAGAGACTCACAGAGGAGGACAGGACAGTAGACAAACATAGGTGGACAGGCCAGCAGTCTCACAGAGGTGGACAGTCCAGCAGACTCACAGAAAAGGACAGGGCAGAGACTCACAGAGGTGGGCAGGGCAGAGACTCACAGAGGTGGGCAGGGCAGAGACTCACAGAGGTGGACAGGCCAGCAGTCTCACAGAGGTGTACAGTCCAGCAGACTCACAGAGTAGGACAGGGCAGAGACTCACAGAGGTGGACATGGCAGAGACGCACAGAGGTGGACATGGCAGAGACGCACAGAGGTGGACAGGCCAGCAGACACACAGAGGTGAGCAGGGCAACAAGACTCACAGAGGTGGGCAGGGCAACAGACCCTAAGAGGTGGGCAGGGCAGCAGACTCACAGAGGTGGGCAGGGCAACAGACCCTAAGAGGTGGGCAGGGCAGCAGACTCACAGAAGTGGGCAAGGCAGCAGACTCACAGAAATGGGCAGGGCAGCAGACTCACAGAAATGGGCAGAGCAACAGACTCACAGAGGTGGGCAGGGCAACAGACTCACAGAGGTGGGCAGGGCAACAGACTCACAGAGGTGGGCAGGGCAACAGACTCACAGAGGTGGGCAGGGCAACAGACTCACAGAGGTGGGCAGAGCAGCAGACTCACAGAGGTGGGCAGAGCAGCAGACTCACAGAGGTGGGCAGAGCAGCAGACTCACAGAGGTGGGCAGAGCAGCAGACTCACAGAGGTGGGCAGGGCAACAGACTCACAGAGGTGGGCAGGGCAGCAGACTCACAGAGGTGGGCAGAGCAACAGACTCGCATAAGTGAGCAGGGCAGCAGACTCACAGAAGTGGGCAGAGCAGCAGACTCACAGAGGTGGGCAGGACAACAGACTCACAGAGGTGGGCAGGGCACGAGACTCACAGAAGTGGGCAGGGCAGCAGACTCACAGAGGTGGACAGAGCAGCACACTCACAGAGGTGGGCAGGGCAACAGACTCGCAGAAGTGGGCCGGGTCAACATACTCACAGAGGTGGGCAGGGCAACAGACTCACAGAGGTGGTCAGGGCAACAGACTCACAGAGGTGGGCAGAGAAGCAGACTCACAGAGGTGGGCAGAGAAGCAGACTCACAGAGGTGGGCAGGGCAACAGACTCACAGAGGTGGGCAGAGCAACAGACTCACAGAGGTGGGCCGGGTCAACAGACTCACAGAGGTGGGCAGAGCAGCAGACTCACAGAGGTGGGCAGGGCAACAGACTCACAGAGGTGGGCAGAGCAACAGACTCGCAGAAGTGGGCCGGGTCAACAGACTCACAGAGGTGGGCAGAGCAGCAGACTCACAGAGGTGGGCAGAGCAGCAGACTCACAGAGGTGGGCAGAGCAGCAGACTCACAGAGGTGGGCAGAGCAACAGGCTCACAGAGGTGGGCAGGGCAACAGACTCACATACAGACGACAGTCAGGGTCTGTCCCAAGCACCAGAGCTGGACTGAGTCCTCCACGGATCTGGAGGGTAAAACAGGACAGAAGGTCCAGGAGAACAAAATAGGTTCTTTAAACTGAATTAAGATTATTCTTCTGACGTCACCAGAAGCAAATCAGCACATCCGGGGCCTCAGAGACCCTTCAGGTGCAGCTCTCAGATTACACCTCTTTGGGGGTGGGGGCAAATGAGGGTAGCCTAAGTGGGGGGGGCAAGAGAGGGGTGCTTTGGAAGGGGTGGGGGCAGGAGAGGAGGAACCTGTGGGGGGCACTGAGGTGAGTCGGGGGTGAAGGGCACCTGGGGGGTTAAAGGTGAGGGGAGCCTGGGGGGTCAGGTGATGGAGCCTGGGGGAGGGGGGTCAGGTGAAAGGAGCCCCGGGGTAGGGAAGGCAGGTCATGGGAGCCTGGGGGTAGGGAGGGGCAGGTGAAGGGAGCCTGGGAGAAGGAGGGGAAGGTGATGGGTGCTTGGGAGGTGTTGGGGCAGGTGATAGGTGCCGGGTGGGGGGGGTTCGATGAACGGAGCCTAGGGGGAGGGAAGGGCAGTTAATGGGAGCCTGGGGGAGCAGGTGAAAGGAGCCTGGTGGGAGGGAGGGGCAGGTGATGGGAGCCTTGGGGGGGTGGGGGGCAGGTGAAGGTTGCCGGGGACGAGAGGGGGCGGGGGCAGGTGATGGACTCCTGGTAGGGGAGATGATGGGCACCGGGGGGGGGGGGATGATGGACGCCTGGGGGCCAGTGAGGGGAGCCCCTCTACAGATATTTATCCAATCCCCTGCATTTAATTCAGCACAGCAGTGCGTGTTGGTGTCCCTTGAAAGGTTTGTTTTCAGATAAAAGCATTTGGAAGAGGAACGAGCCAGACAGTGGGGGGTAACAGAATGATGCACCCCCCCCCCCCCAATATACCTCAGAAACATGAGTAGACCTTAGGCTGAAAAGGGGAGGGCCCCCCCCCCCCTGCCCAGGGTCCCCCCCCCCGCCCAACTCCCTCCCGGTTATATGTAATAGCCTTGACTGTACAGCTCTGATCCCCGGGGGTCATGTAAACCTCTCAATAAATATATATAGAGCAGCAGCTGCAATGACTACTGTAGGGTCACATGACTATGGGGTCACGTGACCACCAGCTGCAATAACTACTATAGGGTCACAAGAGCACCAGCTGCAATAACTACAATAGGGTCACATAACCACCAGCTGCAATAACTACTGTAGGGTCACACGACTATAGGGTCACAAGCTCACCAACTGCACTGCAAGACACTGCAGGTGGGCAGGGCAACAGACTCACAGAGGTGGGCAGGGCAGCAGACTCACAGAGGTGGGCAGGGCAGCAGACTCACAGAGGTGGGCAGGGCAACAGACTCACAGAGGTGGGCAGAGCAGCAGACTCACAGAGGTGGGCAGAGCAGCAGACTCACAGAGGTGGGCAGGGCAACAGACTCACAGAGGTGGGCAGGGCAGCAGACTCACAGAGGTGGGCAGGGCAGCAGACTCACAGAGGTGGGCAGGGCAGCAGACTCACAGAGGTGGGCAGGGCAGCAGACTCACAGAGGTGGGCAGAGCAGCAGACTCACAGAGGTGGGCAGAGCAGCAGACTCACAGAGGTGGGCAGGGCAACAGACTCACAGAGGTGGGCAGGGCAGCAGACTCACAGAGGTGGGCAGGGCAGCAGACTCATAGAGGTGGGCAGAGCAACAGACTCGCATAAGTGAGCAGGGCAGCAGACTCACAGAGGTGGGCAGAGCAGCAGACTCACAGAGGTGGGCAGGGCACGAGACTCTCAGAGGTGGGCAGAGCAGTAGACTCACAGAAGTGGGCAGAGCAGCAGACTCACAGAGCTCCTCTGGCCTCGCGCTCGCTGCCGTCCCACGCATCCGCCGCTCCACGGCGGGTGGGAGATCCTTCTCCTTCCTGGCGGCCAAAACCTGGAACTCCCTCCCCACCAGCCTCAGGACCACCCAGGACCACTCTGCTTTCCGGAGACTCCTAAAGACCTGGCTGTTCGAGCAGCGATAACCCCCCCCCTTTTTCCCCTAGCGCCTTGAGACCCGCACGGGTGAGTAGCGCGCTTTATAAATGTTAATGATTTGATTTGATTTGAACCCAGGGCCCAAAATGGCTGCTGGTGGCACCCCAAGGACCAGGACCCTGTGCAACCCCCTGAGAGGACCCCACCGAGGGGAAGCAAGGGTGCACATGAGCATGGATGTCATGAAATCACATTTCTACCTCCCAGTCCCAGCTAGTTGGGGGGGGGCTAGTTTCCTGCACAGATGTCATGCTTGCACTTGCCCTCCCCCCCCCCGGGCTCACCACAGTGCCTTGCACAAGCTCCCAGAGGCCCCCTGTAGGCGCCTCCCTCTACTCCTGCAAACTCCACATCACCCCATGCAAGCAGAGCACTGCATCACTCAGATGCTCCATGCATAATCAGGGCTCATGCATAAACATTTCCAGCCATGAATAATCAATGAGTTAGTCCAGCCCAGGGACAGGTGCTTGTGATCCCTAAACATATGAGTGTAATTTGGAGCCTCTCTCACGGCGTCTCTCAAGGAGGCAGGCTCAGGGCATCTCTCAGGGAGACAGGCTCAGGGAATCCCTCAGGGAGACAGGCTCAGGGCATCTCTCAGGGAGACAGGCTCAGGGCATCTCTCAGGGAGACAGGCTCAGGGCATCTCTCAGGGAGACAGGCTCAGGGCATCTCTCAGGGAGACAGGCTCAGGGCATCTCTCAGGGAGACAGGCTCAGGGCATCCCTCAGGGAGACAGGCTCAGGGAATCCCTCAGGGAGACAGGCTCAGGGAATCTCTCAAGGAGGCAGGCTCAGGGAATCTCTCAAGGAGGCAGGCTCAGGGAATCTCTCAAGGAGGCAGTCTCAGGGCATCTCTCAGGGAGACAGGCTCAGGGCATCTCTCAGGGAGACAGGCTCAGGGCATCTCTCAGGGAGACAGTCTCAGGGCATCTCTCAGGGAGACAGGCTCAGGGCATCTCTCAGGGAGACAGGCTCAGGGCATCTCTCAGGGAGACAGGCTCAGGGCATCTCTCAGGGAGACAGGCTCAGGGCATCTCTCAGGGAGACAGGCTCAGGGCATCTCTCAAGGAGACAGGCTCAGGGCATCTCTCAAGGAGACAGGCTCAGGGCATCTCTCAAGGAGACAGGCTCAGGGCAGCTCTCAAGGCAGCTCTCAAGGAGACAGGCTCAGGGCAGCTCTCAAGGAGACAGGCTCAGGGCAGCTCTCAAGGAGACAGGCTCAGGGCAGCTCTCAAGGAGGCAGGCTCAGGGCAGCTCTCAAGGAGGCAGGCTCAGGGCAGCTCTCAAGGAGGCAGGCTCAGGGAATCTCAGGAAGATAGGCTCAGGTCAGCTCTCAAGGAGACAGGCTCAGGGTATCTCTCAAGAAGGCAGGCTCAGGGAATCTCTCAGGGAGGCAGGCTCAGGGCAGCTCTCAAGGAGACAGGCTCAGGGCATCTCTCAAGGAGACAGGCTCAGGGCATCTCTCAGGGAGACAGGCTCAGGGCATCTCTCAGGGAGACAGGCTCAGGGCATCTCTCAGGGAGACAGGCTCAGGGCATCTCTCAGGGAGACAGGCTCAGGGCATCTCTCAGGGAGACAGGCTCAGGGCATCTCTCAGGGAGGCCGAGGCAGGCTCAGGGCATCTCTCAGGGAGGCCGAGGCAGGCTCAGGGCATCTCTCAGGGAGACAAGATCAGGGCAGCTCTCAAGGAGGCAGGCTCAGGGAATCTCTCAGGGAGACAGGCTCAGGGCATCTCTCAAGGAGACAGGCTCAGGGCATCTCTCAGGGAGGCCGAGGCAGGCTCGGGGAATCTCTCAAGGAGGTAGGCTCAGGGCATCTCTCAGGGAGACAAGATCAGGGCAGCTCTCAAGGAGACAGGCTCAGGGCATCTCTCAGGGAGGCCGAGGCAGGCTCGGGGAATCTCTCAGGGAAGCAGGCTCAGGGCATCTCTCAAGGAAGCAGGCTCAGGGCATCTCTCAAGGAGACAAGCTCAGGGCATCTCTCAGGGGGAGGCTCAGGGCATCTCTCAAGGAGACAGGCTCGGGGAATCTCTCGAGGCACAGGCTCAGGGCATCTCTCGGCGCAGAGGCTCAGGGAATTTCTCGGGGCAGAGGCTCAGGGAATCTCTAAAGGCATTTCTCAAGGAGGCAGGCTCAGGGCATCTCTCGGGGCAGAGGCTTAGGGAATCTCTAAAGGCCTCTCTCAAGGAGGCAGGCTCAGGACATCTCTTGGGCAGAGGCTTAGGGAATCTCTAAAGGCCTCTCTCAAGGAGACAGGCTCAGGGCCTCTCTCAAGGAGGCAGGTTCAGGGCATCTTTCAGGGAGGCAGGCTCAAGGCATCTCTCAGGGATGCAGGGGCAGGCTCAGGGCATCTCTCAGGAAGGCCGAGTCAGGCTCAGGGCATCTCTCAGGGAGGCAGGCTCAGGGTGTGTCTCAGGAAGGCCGAAGCAGGCTCAGGGCATCAGGCTCAGGGCATCTCTCAGGGAGGCAGGCTCAGGGTGTGTCTCAGGAAGGCTGAGGCAGGCTCGGGCAGCTCTCAGGGAGGCAGGCTCAGGGTGTGTCTCAGGAAGGCCGAAGCAGGCTCAGGGCATCTCTCAGGGAGGCAGGCTCAGGGTGTGTCTCAGGAAGGCCGAGGCAGGCTCGGGCAGCTCTCAGGGAAACAGGCTCAGGGTGTGTCTCAGGAAGTCCGAGGCAGGCTCAGGGCATCTCTCAGGAAGGCCGAGGCAGGCTCGGGCATCTCTCAGGAAGGCCGAGACAGGCTCAGGGCATCTCTCAGGAAGGCCGAGACAGGCTCAGGGCATCTCTCAGGAAGGCCGAGGCAGGCTCAGGGCATCTCTCAGGGAGGCCGAGGCAGGCTCAGGGCATCTCTCAGGGAGGCCGAGGCAGGCTCAGGGCATCTCTCAGGGAGGCCGAGGCAGGCTCAAGCCGTCGCTTAGCTCTGCTCATACAACATTATCATAGTTTGAAGTTTTACATATCTACGGTATTTCTTGTATTTATGAATGAGCCCTAATTATGTCCAGAAAAATAATCATTCCCTGCAGTCCCTCACTTTGCCTAAGTCACTGTCCCCTCAGGTGCCCAGAAGCTCTTCAGCCAGTGAGGTGCTTCTCTGGAATGTGTACTGTGCACACCTTTAGCTCTCACATCAAGGAGTGTCTTTCATGTTTCTTGCTCACACCAGGTACCCTGCAGCACACCATGCCAAGGTGTGTCACACAATGTCGGCAATCTACATACGGTCCCTGGCTGGACGGCTGGTACAACACACGAGCACCAGGTACCCTGCAGCACACACGTGCCACGGTGTGTCACACGATATCTGCTCTCTTCACAGGGGTCCCTGGGTGGACGGCTGGTATCACATGTGAGCACTAGGTACCCTGCAGCACACACGTGTCAAGGTGTGCCACTCGAAATCTGCTCTCTTTACACGGTCCCAGGGTGGTCAGCAGGTATCACATGTGAGCACCAGGCACCCTGCAGCACACATGTGCTAAGGTGTGTCACGCGATATCTGCTCTCTTCACACGGTCCCTGGGTGGACGGCCGGTACAACACACGAGCACCAGGTACCCTGCAGCACACACGTGCCACGGTGTGTCACACGATATCTGCTCTCTTCACACGGTCCCAGGGTGGTCAGCAGGTATCACATGTGAGCACCAGGCACCCTGCAGCACACATGTGCTAAGGTGTGTCACGCGATATCTGCTCTCTTCACACGGTCCCTGGGTGGACGGCCGGTACAACACACGAGCACCAGGTACCCTGCAGCACACACGTGCCACGGTGTGTCACACGATATCTGCTCTCTTCACACGGTCCCAGGGTGGTCAGCAGGTATCACATGTGAGCACCAGGCACCCTGCAGCACACATGTGCTAAGGTGTGTCACGCGATATCTGCTCTCTTCACACGGTCCCTGGGTGGACGGCCGGTACAACACACGAGCACCAGGTACCCTGCAGCACACACGTGCCACGGTGTGTCACACGATATCTGCTCTCTTCACAGGGGTCCCTGGGTGGACGGCTGGTATCACATGTGAGCACTAGGTACCCTGCAGCACACACGTGTCAAGGTGTGCCACTCGAAATCTGCTCTCTTTACACGGTCCCTGGGTGGACGGCTAGTATCACATGTGAGCACCACGTACCCTGCAGCACACACGTGCCACGGTGTGTCACACAATATCTGCTCTCTTCACACGGTCCCTGGGTGGAAGGCTGGTACAACAAACAAGCACCAGGGACCCTGCAGCACACACGTGCCAAGGTGTGTCACTCGATATCAGCTCTCTTCAGACATTCACTGGGCGGTCGGCAGGTATCACACGTGAGCACCAGGTACCCTGCAGCACACAGGTGCCAAGGTGTGTCACACGATATCTGCTCTCTTCACACGGTCTCTGGGTGGACGGCTGGTATCACATGTGAGCACCAGGTACCCTGCAGCACACACGTGTCAAGGTGTGTCACACGATATCTGCTCTCTTCACACGGTCCCTGGGTGGACGGCTAGTATCACGGGGGCACCACGTACCCTGCAGCACACATGTGCTAAGGTGTGTCACTCGATATCGGCTCTCTTCACACGGTCCCTGGGTGGACGGCTGGTACAACAAACAAGCACCAGGTACTCTGCAGCACACACGTGCCAAGGTGTGTCACACGATATCAGCTCTCTTCACACATTCACTGGGCGGTCGGCAGGTATCACACATGAGCACCAGGCACCCTGCAGCACACACATGCCAAGGTAGGTCACTCGATATCTGCTCTCTTCAAATGGTCCCTGGGTGGTCGGCAGGTATCACGCGTGAGCACCAGGCACCCTGTAGCACAAACGTGGCAAGGTGTGTCACACAATATTGCGTCTCTTCACATGGTCCCTGGGTGGACGACTGGTATCACACGCGAGTACCAGTTACCCTGCAGCACACACATTCCAAGGTGTGTCACATGATATCAGCTCTCTTCACACAATTCCTGGGTGGTCGGCTGGTATCACCCGCGAGCACTAGGTACCTTGCACCTGTAGTCACACAATATTGGCTCTCTTTACATGGTCCATGGATGGTCGGCAGGTATCACATGTGAGCACCACGTACCCTGCAGCACACACATGGCAAGGTGTGTCACATGATATTGGCTCTCTTCACACATTCCCTGGGTGGACGGCTGGTATCACACGTGAGCACCAGGTACCATGCAGCACACACATGCCAACGTGTGTCACACGATCTCTGCTCTCTTCAAACGGTCCCTGGGTGGTCGCCAGGTATCACGCGTGAGCACCAAGCACCCTGTAGCACACACGTGCCAAGGTGTGTCACACGATAATGGCTCTCTTCACACGGTCCCTGGGTGGTCGGCTGGTATCACGTCAGCACCAGGTACCCTGCAGCACACACGTGCCAAGGTGTGTCACACAATATCTGCTTTCTTCACACAGTCCGTGGGTGGACGACTGGTATTACACGCGAGCACCAGGTGCCCTGCAGCACACACATGCCAAGGTGTGTCACACAATATCAGCTCTCTTCACACGATTCCTGGGTGGTCGGCTGGTATCACCCGCGAGCATCGGGTACCCTGTGGCACACACGTGCCAAGATACGTCACACGATAGCGGCTCTCTTCACACATTCCCTGGGTCGACGGTTGGTATCACGCGTGAGCACTAGGTACCTTGCACCTGTAGCACACACGTGCCAAGGTGTGTCCCACAATATTGACTTTCTTCACATGGTCCATGGGTGGTCGGCAGGTATCACATGTGAGCACCAGGTACCCTGCAGCACACACGTGCCAGGGTGTGTCACCTGATATCGGCTCTCTTCACACATTCCCAGGGTGGACGGCTGGTATCACATGTGAGCACCACGTACTCTGCAGCACACACATGCCAAAGTGTGTCACAGGATATCGGCTCTCTTCACACGGTTCCTGGGTGGTCGACTGGTATCACCTGCGAGCACCAGGTACTCTGTAGCACACACGTGCCAAGGTGAGTCACATGATATCGGCTCTCTTTACACAGTCCCTGGGTGGTTGGCAGGTATCACACGTGAGCACTAAGTACCCTGCAGCACACATGTGCCAAGGTGTGTCACAGGATATCCGCTCTCTTCACACGGTCCCTGGGTGGACGGCTGACATCACCCGCGAGCACCAGGTACCCTGTAGCACACATGTGCCAACGTATGTCACAAGATACCGTCTCTCTTTACACAGTCCCTGGGTGGATGGCTGGTATCACATCTGAGCACCAGGTACCCTGCAGCACACACGTGCTAAGGTGCGTCAGATGATAATGGCTCTCTTGACATGGTCCCTGAGTGGTCGGCTGGTACAACATACGAGCACCAGGTACCCTGCAGCACACACGTGCCAAGGTGTGTCACATGGTACCGGCTCTCTTCACACGGTCCCTGGTTGGACGGCTGCTATCACACGGTGAGCACAGGGGCAACTGCACTGACCTCCTGGTCAGCATCTGCTGCCCTCCCCAGCTCCTCTGGCTGCCTCTGCCTCTTGCCTGGGATGAACTGAGAGTCTCCTGACTCGCAGTTAGAGACCCTCCCCCACCCGCAGGCTCGTCCCTGCAAGCTTTTTACAGCCTGTACACACTGCTTTATGTATCGATTCCGTTGTTATATTTTCATCCTTTGTAAATACTCATAGTTGTATTATTTATCTTAAACCATCTGTATCTTCCATGTAACAAAATATTTATCTTCCACACCTACTCACCACACTGAAGTCCAACAAACCATCTCTGTCTAAAAAGCAGGGTCGCTCACCTAAAACACCACACTAAAGTCCAACAAATCATCTGTGTCTAAAGAGCAGGTTCACTCATTTTAACACCACACCAAAGTCCAACAAACCACCTCTGTCTAAAGAGCCGGTTCACTCCCACACACTCACCACACTGAAGTCCAACAAACCATCTGTGTCTGAAGAGCATGATCACTCACCTAACCACCGCACTAAAGTCAAACAAATTATCTGTGTCTAAAGAGCATGTTTACTCACCTAAACACCACACTAAAATCCAGCAACCCATCTCTGTGTAAAGAGCAGATTCACTCACCAAAACACCACACTAAAGTCCAACAAACTATCTGTGTTTAAAGAGCAGGTTCACTCACCTAAACACCACACTAAAGTGCAACAAACCATCTGTGTCTAAAGAGCAGGTTCACTCCCACACACTCACCACACTGAGTTCAAAACAAGTCATCTCTCTCTGAAGAGGAGGTTCACTCACCTAAACACCACAGTGAAGTCTAACAAACTATCTGTGTCTACAGATCAGGTTCATCCCCACCCACTCACGACACTGAAGTCCAAACAAACCATCTGGGTCTAAAGAGCAGGTTCACTCACCTTAATACCTCACTAAAGTCCAACAAACCACCTCTGTCCTAAGAGCAGGTTAACTCCAACATAAACACCACCCTGAAGTCTAAACAAGCCACCTCTGTCTAAAGAACAGGTTCACTCCAACCTACTAATCACACTGAAGTCGAACAAACCAACTCTGACTAAAGAGCAGGTTCACTCACCTTAACACCCCACTAAAGTCCATCAAACCATCTCTGTCTAAAGAGCAGGTTCACTCACCTTAACACCCCACTAAAGTCCATCAAACCATCTCTGTCTAAAGAGCAGGTTCACTTCCACCCACTTACCACACTGAAGTTAAACAAACCATCTGTATCTAAACAGCAGGTTCTCTCCCACCCAAGAACCACACTGAAGTCCAACAAACCACCTGTATCTAAAGAGCAGATTTACTCCCACCTATTCACCACATGGAAGTCCAAGCGAGCACCTGTGTTTAAAGAAGAGGTCTGTGCCACGCTTACTCACCACACTGAAGTCCAGGTTATTCTGCACCCAGTCCTGGCCCTCTCTGAACTCTTCCAGGAGCCCCATGATGTAGAGGGTATCAAGAGCATCCACTATGGTAGCGCCCATCTGTGTGCTCCCTGTGGAAAGAGAACAGGTGCCATTAGTTGGTGCCCCAGGACTAGCTAGAAACTGGAGGACAAACTGTCCAAGATGTATAATCACTCCATTTCCAAGGGAGCTCAGACCAGCAAGACAGTGTTACGTTATCAATAGATTGACTACAGCAGACTCAGAAGTGTACACTCACTTTCGGCACAGCGAGGTTGTATACAACCAGCGGTTAACAGAGCGTACGTCACTTCACAAGAAAGGGTGAGTGTCACTTTAGAGCCCGGAGGTGGGCTGTTATCATTTTATACAATAATTCAGAAAACATTAGTCATTTGGGTGGGCCTTGGTCAAACAACTGTCTACGAAAGGACAAGACTGTGCACAAAAAGTTTCAAGGCCACTGAGTTCAGTGAGGGAGTCGCTGAACTCCAACAACTGATGACCTAGCAGAAGTAGGAAGAATCTGGGCAGGAAACTTTGTATTTGTATGTGGGATGTTCAAATGTTCAAGCGTCTAGGGAAGACACAAGCGATTCGATGGTCCTTACAAAGGATCTCTTACCTGCACAAATATATATATAAATATATATATATATATATATATATGGAAAATGTCACTTACCCAGTGTACATCTGTTCGTGGCATTAGTCGCTGCAGATTCACATGCTGTGCACATCCCGCCATCTGGTGTTGGGCTCGGAGTGTTACAAGTTGTTTTTCTTCGAAGAAGTCTTTTCGAGTCACGAGACCGAGGGACTCCTCCCGTTTCGACTCCATTGCGCATGGGCGTCGACTCCATCTTAGATTGTTTTCCCGGCAGAGGGTGAGGTAGGAGTTGTGTATGCTAGTAATAGTGCCCATGCAATGGAGTGAATACGTATGTACATAATGAAGTTTAAAGTAATATATTTACAAATTTACAAATGTTCAAGATCAACTTCTAAACGGCTACAAGCTCCCGGGGAGGCGGGTGGGCGCATGTGAATCTGCAGCGACTAATGCCACGAACAGATGTACACTGGGTAATGAAAATGTCACTTACCCAGTGTACATCTGTTCGTGGCATCAGACGCTGGAGATTCACATGTTCTGCATAGCTCGCCATCTGGTGTTGGGTCGGAGTGTTACAAGTTGTTTTTCTTCGAAGAAGTCTTTCGAGTCACGGGACCGAGTGACTCCTCCTTCTGTTTCCATTGCGCATGGGCGTCGACTCCATCTTCGATTGTTTTCCCCGCAGAGGGCAGAGGGTGAGGTAGGAGTTGTGTTGTAGTAATAGTGCCCATGCAATGGAGTGACTAAGTATGTACCTATTTAAGGTTAAAATAATATATATACAAATGTACAAAGTTGAAGCTAACTTCCGAACTGCTACAGGCTCCCGGGGAGGCGGGTGGGCACATGTGAATCTCCAGCGACTGATGCCACGAACAGATGTACACTGGGTAAGTGACATTTTCAGTTCGATGGCATCTGTCGCTGTAGATACGCATGTTTTGCATAGACTAGTAAGCAGTTATCTCCCCAAAAGCGGTGGCTCAGCCTGTAGGAGTGGAAGTAGTCTGAAACAATGTTCTTAACACGGCTTGACCTACTGTGGCTTGTTGTGCGGATAACACGTCTACACAGTAGTGCTTGGTGAATGTGTGAGGCGTAGACCATGTGGCTGCCTTACATATTTCTTGCATTGGGATGTTTCCTAGAAAGGCCATGGTTGCACCTTTCTTTCTGGTTGAGTGTGCCCTTGGTGTAATGGGCAGCTGTCGTTTTGCTTTAAGGTAGCAGATTTGGATGCATTTAACTATCCATCTGGCTATACCTTGTTTTGATATTGGGTTTCCTGCATGAGGTTTCTGGAATGCAATAAAGAGTTGTTTAGTCTTTCTGATGTTTTTTGTTCTGTCAATGTAATACATTAATGCTCTTTTGACATCTAATATATGTAGTGCCCTCTCAGCTACGGAATCTGGCTGTGGGAAGAACACTGGTAGTTCCACTGTTTGATTTAGGTGGAACGGTGAAATAACCTTTGGTAAAAATTTAGGATTAGTCCTTAGGACGACCTTATTTTTGTGTAGTTGTATAAAAGGTTCTTGTATTGTAAACGCCTGAATTTCGCTTACTCTTCTTAGAGATGTAATGGCGATGAGAAATGCAACCTTCCAGGTTAGGAACTGTATTTCGCAAGAGTGCATTGGTTCAAAAGGTGGACCCATGAGTCTTGTTAAGACAACATTTAAGTTCCATGAAGGAACAGGTGGTGTTCTTGGTGGTATAATTCTTTTAAGGCCTTCCATGAATGCTTTAATGACTGGTATCCTATATAGGGAAGTTGAATAGGTAGTCTGCAGGTATGCAGATATTGCTGCAAGGTGTATTTTAATGGAAGAGAAGGCTAGGTTAGATTTTTATAAGTGAAGCAAGTAACCCACTACATCCTTTGGAGTTGCGTGTAAAGGTTGGATCTGATTATGATGGCAGTAGCAAACAAACCTCTTCCATTTACTTGCATAGCAGTGCCTAGTGGACGGCCTTCTGGCTTGCTTTATGACTTCCATACATTCTTGGGTAAGTTGTAAGTGTCCGAATTCTAGGATTTCAGGAGCCAGATTGCTAGATTCAGCGATGCTGGATCTGGATGTCTGATCTGTTGGCTGTGTTGTGTTAACAGATCCGGCCTGTTGGGCAATTTGATGTGGGGTACTACTGATAGGTCTAGCAGTGTTGTGTACCAGGGTTGCCTTGCCCAAGTTGGTGCTATTAATATGAGTTTGAGTTTGTTTTGACTCAATTTGTTTACCAGATAAGGAAGGAGAGGGAGAGGAGGAAAAGCGTAGGCAAATATCCCTGACCAGTTCATCCATAGGGCATTGCCTTGGGACTGCCTGTGTGGGTATCTGGATGCGAAGTTTTGGCATTTTGCGTTCTCTTTTGTTGCAAACAAGTCTATTTGAGGTGTTCCCCAGAGTTTGAAGTAAGTGTTTAGAATTTGGGGGTGAATTTCCCATTCGTGGACCTGTTGGTGATCTCGAGAGAGATTGTCTGCAAGTTGATTCTGGATCCCTGGAATAAACTGTGCTATTAGGCGAATGTGGTTGTGAATTGCCCATCGCCATATCTTTTGTGCCAGCAGGCTCAACTGCGTTGTTTGTCCCCCCTTGTTTGTTTAGATAATACATTGTTGTCATGTTGTCTGTTTTGACAAGAATGTATTTGTGAGTTATAATTGGTTGGAAAGCCCTTAATGCTTGAAAAACTGCTAGCATTTCTAGGTGATTTATATGCAGTTTTGTTTGATGTACGTTCCATTGTCCTTGTATGCTGTGTTGATCGAGGTGTGCTCCCCACCCTGTCATGGAAGCATCTGTTGTTATTACGTATTGTGGCACTGGGTCTTGGAAAGGCCGCCCTTTGTTTAAATTTATACTGTTCCACCATAGAAGCGAGAGGTAAGTTTGGCGGTCTATCAACACCAGATCTAGAAGGTGACCCTGTGCTTGTGACCATTGTGATGCTAGGCACTGTTGTAAGGGCCTCATGTGCAGTCCTGCGTTCGGGACAATGGCTATGCATGAGGACATCATGCCTAGGAGTTGTAATATCATTTTTGCTTGTATTGTTTGTGTTGGATACATGCGTTGTATGATCTTGTTGAAATTTTGAATTCTTTGTGGACTTGGAGTGGCTACTCCTTTTGTTGTGTCTATTATGGCTCCCAGTTATTGTTGTACTTTGCACTGCAAAATGTTGGATTTTGCACAGTTGACGGTGAAACCTAGTTTGTAGAGGGTTTGTATGATTTGATTTGTGTGGTGTAAGCACTTTGTTAGTGAATTGGTTTTGATTAGCCAATCGTCTAGATACGGGAATACATGTATTTGCTGCCTTCTGATGTGTGCAGCCACTACTGCTAGACATTTTGTAAAGACTCTTGGTGCGGTTGTTAAACCAAAAGGCAATACTTTGAATTGGTAATGTATTCCTTTGAATACGAACCGTAGGTATTTTCTGTGCGATTGATGTATTGGTATATGGAAATACGCGTCTTTGAGATCTAAGGTGGTCATGTAGTCCTGTAGTTTTAGCAATGGTAACACTTCTTGTAGCGTGACCATGTGAAAGTGGTCTGATTTGATGAATGTGTTTAGTATTCTGAGGTCTAGGATTGGTCTCAGTGTTCTGTCCTTTTTTGGTATTAAGAAGTACAGTGAATAGACTCCTGTGTTTGTTTGTGTGTTTGGTACTAATTCGATTGCATTCTTTTGCAATAGTGCTTGAACTTCTATTTCCAGAAGTTCGGAATGTTGTTTTGATAAATTCTGTGCTTTTGGTGGTATGTTTGGAGGGAATTTTAGGAATTCTATGCAATAACCATGTTGGATAATTGCTAAGACCCAAGTGTCTGTAGTGATTTCCTGCCATGCTTTGTAATAATGACCTATTCTTCCCCCCACTGGTGTTGTGTGGAGGGGGTGAGTGACATCTGAGTCACTGCTTGGTTGTAGGGGTTTTGGGGCTTTGAAATTTTCCTCTATTCCTAGGGAATTGCCCTCCTCTGTATTGGCCCGAAAGCCTCCCCTGTACTGTCCCTGGTAGCTGGACGGTGTTATCCCTTATTAGTGTATAGGGTGTCTAGCAGCTTAGGCTGATCGATAATGGTAGCTTAGCAGAGCAGCTTAGGCTGAACTAGGAGACGTGTGAAGCTACTACAGTACCACTTAGTGCCATATGCACAATATCATAAGAAAACACAATACACAGTTATACTAAAAATAAAGGTACTTTATTTTTATCACAATATGCCAAAGTATCTTAGAGTGTACCCTCAGTGAGAGGATAGGAAATATACACAAGATATATATATACACAATAGCAAAAATATGCAGTATAGTCTTAGAAAACAGTGCAAACAATGTATAGTTACAATAGGATGCAATGGGGAAACATAGGGATAGGGGCAACACAAACCATATACTCCAAAAGTGGAATGCGAACCACGAATGGACCCCAAACCTATGTGACCTTGTAGAGGGTCGCTGGGACTATTAGAAAATAGTGAGAGTTAGAAAAATAACCCTCCCCAAGACCCTGAAAAGTGAGTGCAAAGTGCACTAAAGTTCCCCTAAGGACAAAGAAGTCTTGTTAGAGGAATAATGCAGGAAAGACACAAACCAGCAATGCAACAACTGTGGATTTCCAATCTAGGATACCTGTGGAACAAGGGGACCAAGTCCAAAAGTCACAAGCAAGTCGGAGATGGGCAAATGCCCAGGAGATGCCAGCTGCGGGTGCAAAGAAGCTTCTACTGGACAGAAGAAGCTGAGGTTTCTGCAGGAACGAAAAGGGCTAGAGACTTCCCCTTTGGTGGACGGATCCCTCTCACCTTGGAGAGTCGTGCAGAAGTGTTTTCCCGCCGAAAGGACGCCAACAAGCCTTGCTAGTCGCAAATCGTGCTTTTGGCGTTTTTGGACGCTGCTGGGGCCCAGGAGGTCGCAAATTGGACCTGAAGAGAGAGGGGACGTCGAGCAAGACAAAGAGCCCTCACTGAAGCAGGTAGCACCCGGAGAAGTGCCAGAAACAGGCACTACGAGGATGCGTGAAACGGTGCTCGCCGAAGTTGCACAAAGGAGTCCCACATCGCCGGAGACCAACTTAGAAAGTCGTGCAATGCAGGTTAGAGTGCCGTGGACCCAGGCTTGGCTGTGCACAAAGGATTTCCGCCGGAAGTGCACAGGGGCCGGAGTAGCTGCAAAGTCGCGGTTCCCAGCAATGCAGCCCAGCGAGGTGAGGCAAGGACTTACCTCCACCAAACTTGGACTGAAGAGTCACTGGACTGTGTGGGTCACTTGGACAGAGTCGCTGGATTCGAGGGACCTCGCTCGTCGTGCTGAGAGGAGACCCAAGGGACCGGTAATGCAGCTTTTTGGTGCCTGCGGTTGCAGGGGGAAGATTCCGTCGACCCACGGGAGATTTCTTCGGAGCTTCTGGTGCAGAGAGGAGGCAGACTACCCCCACAGCATGCACAAGCAGGAAAACAGTCGAGAAGGCGGCAGGATCAGCGTTACAGAGTTGCAGTAGTCGTCTTTGCTACTATGTTGCAGGTTTGCAGGCTTCCAGCGCGGTCAGCAGTCGATTCCTTATCAGAAGGTGAAGAGAGAGATGCAGAGGAACTCGGATGAGCTCTTGCATTCGTTATCTGAAGTTTCCCTAGAGACAGAGACCCTAAATAGCCAGAAAAGAGGGTTTGGCTACCTAGGAGAGAGGATAGGCTAGCAACACCTGAAGAAGCCTATCACAAGGAGTCTCTGACGTCACCTGCTGGCACTGGCCACTCAGAGCAGTCCAGTGTGCCAGCAGCACCTCTGTTTCCAAGATGGCAGAGGTCTGGAGCACACTGGAGGAGCTCTGGACACCTCCCAGGGGAGGTGCAGGTCAGGGGAGTGGTCACTCCCCTTTCCTTTGTCCAGTTTCGCGCCAGAGCAGGGGCTAAGGGGTCCCTGAACCGGTGTAGACTGGCTTATGCAGAATTGGGCACATCTGTGCCCAACAAAGCATTTCCAGAGGCTGGGGGAGGCTACTCCTCCCCTGCCTTCACACCATTTTCCAAAGGGAGAGGGTGTCACACCCTCTCTCAGAGGAAGTTCTTTGTTCTGCCATCCTGGGCCAGGCCTGGCTGGACCCCAGGAGGGCAGCTGCCTGTCTGAGGGGTTGGCAGCAGCAGCAGCTGCAGTGAAACCCCAGGAAGGGCAGTCTGGCAGTACCAGGGTCTGTGCTACAGACCACTGGGATCATGGAATTGTACCAACAATGCCAGGATGGCATAGAGGGGGCAATTCCATGATCATAGACATGTTACATGGCCATATTCGGAGTTACCATGGTGAAGCTACATATAGGTAGTGACCTATATGTAGTGTACGCGTGTAATGGTGTCCCCGCACTCACAAAGTTCAGTGAATTGGCTCTGAACAATGTGGGGGCACCTTGGCTAGTGCCAGGGTGCCCTCACACTAAGTAACTTTGCACCTAACCTTTACCAGGTAAAGGTTAGACATATAGGTGACTTATAAGTTACTTAAGTGCAGTGTAAAATGGCTGTGAAATAACGTGGACGTTATTTCACTCAGGCTGCAGTGGCAGGCCTGTGTAAGAATTGTCAGAGCTCCCTATGGGTGGCAAAAGAAATGCTGCAGCCCATAGGGATCTCCTGGAACCCCAATACCCTGGGTACCTCAGTACCATATACTAGGGAATTATAAGGGTGTTCCAGTAAGCCAATGTAAATTGGTAAAAATGGTCACTAGCCTGTTAGTGACAATTTGGAAAGAAATGAGAGAGCATAACCACTGAGGTTCTGGATAGCAGAGCCTCAGTGAGACACTTAGTCACTACACAGGTAACACATTCAGGCACACTTATGAGCACTGGGGCCCTGGGTTACCAGGGTCCCAGTGACACATACAACTAAAACAACATATATACTTTGAAAAATGGGGGTAACATGCCAGGCAAGATGGTACTTTCCTACAAGGGTGTCTTGCGGAAGGTGCTGTAGGTTCCTCTGCTCTGCGGGGAGTAGAGTGCGCCCATGGCTTTAGCAGTGTCAGTGTCTTTTTTTTAGTTTTTCGATTGCCGTGTCCACTTCTGGTCCGAACAGTTGTTTTTCGTTGAATGGCATATTGAGCACTGCCTGCTGTATCTCTGGTTTGAACCCAGACGTTCTTAGCCACGCGTGCCTTCTAATGGTCACAGATGTATTAATTGTTCTTGCAGCTGTGTCTGCTGCGTCCATAGAGGATCGTATCTGGTTATTTGATATGTTCTGTCCTTCCTCAACCACCTGCTTTGCCCTCTTTTGTAGTTCCTTGGGTAGATGCTCGATGAGGTGTTGCATCTCATCCCAATGGGCTCTGTCATAGCGCGCAAGTAGTGCTTGAGAGTTAGCGATGCGCCACTGGTTTGCAGCTTGTACTGCGACTCTTTTCCCAGCTGCATCGAACTTGCGGCTCTCTTTATCTGGGGGTGGTGCATCCCCAGATGTGTAGGAGTTGGCTCTTTTCTGAGCTGCTCCTACTACGACGGAATCTGGTGGCAGCTGTGTGGTGATGAAAACAGGGTCTGTAGGAGGTGCCTTATATTTCTTTTCCACCCTTGGCGTTATTGCCCTACTTTTGACCGGCTCCTTGAAGATTTCCTTTGCGTGCCGAAGCATACCTGGCAGCATAGGCAGGCTTTGGTAGGAGCTGTGGGTGGAGGAGAGGGTGTTGAATAAAAAGTCATCCTCGACTTGTTCTGAGTGGAGGTTTACGTTGTGGAATTGTGCTGCTCTAGCCACCACTTGAGAATATGCTGTGCTGTCTTCTGGTGGTGATGGCTTTGTAGGGTATGCCTCCGGACTGTTGTCCGACACTGGGGCGTCATATAAGTCCCAAGCTTCTTGATCCTGGTCACCTTGGCTCATGGTGGTGTGAGCCGGGGAATGTGACGGAGTTTGTGCTGGTGAGACGTTAATTACAGGTGGAGGAGAGGGTGGCGGAGTCACCTTTTTCACCCTTTTTGTTTGTGGCGCCTGGTCTGTTTGAAACTCCAGTCTCCTTTTCCTCTTAATAGGGGGAAGGGTGCTTATTTTTCCTGTTCCCTGCTGTATGAAAATACGTTTTTGCGTATGGTCCACTTCGGTGGATTGCAGCTCTTCCTCAAACCTATGCTTTCGCATCTGAGAGGACAGTGATTGCTCCTCTGTATAAGAGCCTGGACCTGGGTCGGTTACGGGTTGTTTCGGCACCGAAACCCTGTCTGTATCTTTTTTCGGCTCCGAGGTGGCTTTTTTCTTTTTTGGAGCCGAAACCTCTCGGCGTCGATCTTCGTCGGTGCCGCTGTCTCGGCGTCGAGCCGTTTCTACACCGCTATCTCGGTGTCGTTGCTTTTCTCCAGCACTTTCTCGATCCCGAGAAGGCTGCGTGCCGGTGTCTCGACCGGAGTCGGACGATCTCGGCACTGTTTGGACCTTTTTCGGTGCCGATGGTCGGTCACCGAATTTATGGGTGGAGCCATGGCCTGGTGGCAGTGGCGTCCCCTGGGCCTTGTCACTTTTCTTATGTGTTGTTTTCGACGTCTTACTCACGGTTCTTTGATCGTCGAATTCCTCGGAGTCCGATTCGTGGATCGAAAAGGTTTCTTCTTCCTCTTGTTCCTCGAACTCTCGGTGCGCTGTCGGCGTGGACGCCATCTGAAGTCTCCTGGCTCGACGGTCACGGAGTGTCTTTCGGGACCGGAACGCGCGACAGGCCTCGCAAGTCTCCTCACTGTGCTCAGGTGACAGGCACAGGTTACAGACCAAATGTTGGTCTGTATACGGGTATTTGTTGTGGCATTTGGGACAAAAACGGAACGGGGTCTGTTCCATCGGCGTTGTTCTACACGCGGTCGGGCCGACCAGGCCCCGACGGGGGATCGAAAACTACCCCGAAGGGCACCGGAGCGCGTCGATCTTCGATGCGGTGTTGAATCTAACTACGCCGATCCCGAACGCAACAATACAGACGAAAATCTTCCGATATTTACTAACTTTCCGTTCCGAAACTCGGAGCGACAGGAACACGTCCGAACCCGATGGCGGAAAGAAAACAATCGAAGATGGAGTCGACGCCCATGCGCAATGGAAACAGAAGGAGGAGTCACTCGGTCCCGTGACTCAAAAGACTTCTTCGAAGAAAAACAACTTGTAACACTCCGACCCAACACCAGATGGCGAGCTATGCAGAACATGTGTATCTACAGCGACAGATGCCATCGAACGTGACATTTTCCGTTCGATGACATGTGTAGCTGCAGATACACATGTTGTGCATAGACTAGTAAGCAGTTATCTCCCCAAAAGCGGTGGTTCAGCCTGTAGGAGTTGAAGTTGTTTGAAATAATGTTCTTAGTACCGCTTGACCTACTGTGGCTTGTTGTGAAGTTAACACATCTACACAGTAGTGCTTGGTAAATGTATGAGGCGTAGACCATGTTGCTGCCTTACATATTTCGTTCATTGGAATATTTCCTAGAAAGGCCATGGTAGCACCTTTCTTTCTGGTTGAGTGTGCCTTTGGTGTAATAGGCAGCTCTCTTTTAGCTTTAAGATAGCAGGTTTGAATGCACTTAACTATCCATCTAGCAATGCCTTGTTTTGAAATTGGATTTCCTGTAAGAGGATTTTGAAAGGCAATAAATAGTTGTTTTGTTTTTCTAATTAGTTTTGTTCTGTCAATGTAGTACATTAGTGCTCTTTTGATGTCTAATGTATGTAGTGCTCTTTCAGCTACAGAATCTGGCTGTGGGAAGAACACTGGTAATTCTACAGTTTGATTCAAGTGGAACGGTGATATTACTTTTGGTAAAAATTTTGGATTTGTCCGTAGAACTACTTTATTTTTGTGTATTTGAATAAATGGTTCTTGTATGGTAAATGCTTGAATTTCACTCACTCTTCTTAGAGATGTGATGGCAATTAAAAATGTAACTTTCCACGTTAAGTATTGCATTTCACAAGAGTGCATGGGCTCAAAAGGTGGACCCATGAGTCGTGTTAAGACAATGTTGAGGTTCCATGAAGGCACTGGTGGTGTTCTTGGTGGTATACTTCTTTTTAGGCCTTCCATAAATGCTTTTATGACTGGTATCCTAAATAATGATGTTGAGTGCGTAATTTGCAGGTAAGCTGAAATTGCAGTCAGATGTATTTTTATGGAAGAGAAAGCCAGTTTTGACTTCTGCAAATGTAGTAAGTATCCTACTATATCTTTTGCAGATGCGTGTAAGGGTTGAATTTGATTATTATGGCAGTAATAAACAAATCTTTTCCACTTATTTGCATAGCAGTGTCTAGTGGTAGGCCTCCTAGCCTGTCTTATGACCTCCATACATTCTTGTGTGAGGTGTAAGTGTCCGAATTCTAGGATTTCAGGAGCCAAATTGCTAGATTCAGCGATGCTGGATTTGGATGTCTGATTTGTTGTCTGTGTTGTGTTAACAGATCTGGTCTGTTTGGTAGTTTGACATGAGGTACTACTGAGAGGTCTAGTAGTGTTGTGTACCAAGGTTGTCTTGCCCATGTTGGTGCTATTAGTATGAGTTTGAGTTTGTTTTGACTCAACTTGTTTACTAGATATGGAAGGAGTGGGAGAGGGGGAAAAGCGTACGCAAATATCCCTGACCAGTTCATCCATAAAGCATTGCCCCGAGACGGATGTTGTGGGTACCTGGATGCGAAGTTTTGGCATTTTGAGTTTTCCTTTGTTGCAAATAGATCTATTTGTGGTGTTCCCCAAATTTGAAAGTAAGTGTTCAGTATTTGGGGGTGAATCTCCCATTCGTGGATCTGTTGGTGATCTCGAGATAGATTGTCTGCTAACTGATTCTGAATTCCTGGAATAAATTGTGCTATTAGGCGAATGTGGTTGTGAATCGCCCAATGCCATATTTTCTGTGTCAGGAGACACAACTGTGTTGAGTATGTCCCGCCCTGTTTGTTTAGGTAATACATTGTTGTCATGTTGTCTGTTTTGACAAGAATGTATTTGTGGGTTATTATGGGTTGAAATGCTTTCAGCGCTAGAAATACCGCTAACAGTTCTAAGTGATTTATGTGAAACTGTCTTTGCTGTATGTCCCATTGTCCTTGGATGCTGTGCTGATTGAGGTGCGCTCCCCACCCTGTCATGGAAGCATCCGTTATGACGTATTGTGGCACTGGGTCTTGGAAAGGCCGCCCTTGGTTTAAATTTATACTGTTCCACCATTGAAGCGAGATGTATGTTTGGCGGTCTATCAACACCAGATCTAGAAGCTGACCCTGTGCTTGTGACCATTGTGTTGCTAGGCACTGTTGTAAGGGCCGCATGTGCAACCTTGCATTTGGGACAATGGCTATGCATGAAGACATCATGCCTAGTAGTTTCATTACTATTTGTATCCTTTGTTTTGGATACATGGCTTGTATTACATTGTGAAATGTTTGAACTCTTTGTGGACTTGGAGTGGCAATCCCTTTTGTGTGTTGATTGTTGCTCCCAAGTATTGCTGTGTTTGGCACGGCTGCAGGTGTGACTTTGCGTAGTTGATTGAGAAACCTAGTTTGTGTAGGATTTCTATGACATACTTTGTGTGTTGTGAACACCGTTTTAGCGTGTTGGTTTTGATTAACCAATCGTCCAGGTACGGGAACACATGTATTTGCTGTCTTCTGATATGTGCAGCTACTACTGCCAGGCATTTTGTAAAAACTCTTGGCGCAGTTGTAATTCCGAATGGCAACACTTTGAATTGGTAATGTATCCCTTGGAATACAAACCTTAGGTACTTTCTGTGTGAAGGATGTATTGGTATATGGAAATATGCATCCTTTAAGTCTATTGTTGTCATGTAGTCTTGTTGTTTGAGCAGTGGGATTACATCTTGTAATGTAACCATGTGAAAGTGGTCTGATTTGATGTAGGTATTTAATGTTCTGAGATCTAGTATAGGTCGGTACTAATTCTATTGCTTCTTTTTGTAGCAATGCTTGAACTTCTAGTCCTAGAAGATCTATATGGTGTTTTGACATACTGTGTGTTTTCGGTGGGACGTTTGGAGGGAATTTGAGAAATTCGATGCAATAACCATGCTGGATAATTGCTAAGACCCAAGTGTCTGTTGTTATTTCCTCCCAATGTGTGTAAAACTTGTTTAGTCTCCCCCCCCACAGTTGTTGTGTGTTGGGGCTTTGCGACCTTGAAGTCACTGTTTGTTTGGAGGAGTTTTGGGACTTTGGAATTTTCCCCATTTTTTTGAAATTGTCCTCCTCTATATTGTCCCCGAAAACCTCCCCGCTGATACTGGCTCTGGTAAGTGGGCTTTGATTGTGAGGTTGTGGCTTCTGTGGTCTGCCCTCAAAACCCCCCTCGAAATTGTGTCTTTCGAAATGTGCCTCTGCTCTGCGGGGAGTAGAGTGCGCCCATGGCTTTGGCCGTCTCAGTGTCTTTTTTAAGTTTTTCTATGGCAGTGTCCACCTCCGGCCCAAACAACTGCTGTCCGTTGAATGGCATATTTAGCACAGCTTGCTCTATCTCTGGTTTAAATCCTGATGTACGCAGCCATGCATGTCTCCTTATTGTTACTGCTGTGTTGACAGTTCTAGCAGCTGTGTCTGCAGCATCCATTGCTGACCGTATCTGATTATTAGAGATACTCTGTCCCTCTTCTACCACTTGCTGCACTCTTTTTTGGAACTCTTTTGGTAAATGTTCAATAAAGTGTTGCATCTCATCCCAATGGGCCCTATCATATCTGGCTAACAAAGCTTGGGAATTTGCAATGCGCTACTGGTTTGCTGCCTGTGCCGCCACCCTTTTGCCTGCAGCATCGAATTTTCTACTTTGTTTACCTGGAGGCGGTGCATCTCCAGAAGAATGTGAGTTGGCTCTTTTGCGCGCTGCTCCCACTACAACAGAATCTGGTGTTAGCTGTTGTGTGATGTACACTGGGTCTGTTGGTGGCGCTTTATATTTTTTATCTACTCTTGGAGTAATGGCTCTCCCCTTGACAGGTTCTTCAAACACTTGTTTGGAGTGTTTGAGCATTCCGGGTAACATCGGAAGACTTTGATATTGACTGTGTGTAGACGACAGTGTATTAAAAAGAAAGTCGTCTTCAATGGGTTCTGAATGAAGGCTGACATTGTGAAATGCTGCAGCTCTTGATACCACTTGAGCGTAGCCTGTACTATACTCTGGTGGCGATGGTCTTGCTGGATAGCATTCAGGGCTATTATCTGACACTGGTGCGTCATAAAGGTCCCATGCGTCAGGGTCATCTTGACTCATTCCCGTATGAGTTGGTGATTGCATCATTGGTGGAGTGGCTACAGGTGATGGTGGTGGAGAGTGATGTGGGGATGGTGGTGGTGTCACTTGTTTAGCCACCTTTGTGTGTGGCTGTTTGTCCTTGTCTTTGAAGGCAAGTTTACGTTTCATCTTGATCGGAGGAAGAGTGCTGATCTTCCCCGTATCTTTTTGAATAAAGAGCCTTCTTTGTGTGTGATCTGGCTCTATTATCTCTAATTCTTGTTGAAATAGGTGTGTCTTCATTTGTGAGGACAGTCCTTGTTCCTCTGAATGGGAACTACTTTTCGGTTCCGAGGCCGGATGTTTCGGTACCGAAACCTTTTCGACAGCCTTTTTCGGCTCGGACAAAACCTTTTTTATTTTCGGCGTCGTGCCTTCTCGATGCCGAGCCATTTCGGTGCCGCTGTCTCGATGCCGAATCTTCTCGGAGCCGCTCTCTCGGGCCCGAGATTGCTGTGTGCCGGTATCTCGACCGGAGTCGGATGACTTCGACAACAGCTCGCCCTTTTTCGGTGCCGATGGACGGTCACCTATTTTTCGGGTTAAGCCATGGCCTGTTGGCGGTGGCGTCCCCTGGGCTTTAGCGGTCTTCTCGTGAGTTCTCTGCTTCGACGTCTTACTCACGGTTTTCGGCGTTTCTTCGGGATCGACCTCCTCCGAGTCAGATTCCTGGGTGGAGAATGTTTCTTCCTTCTCTTCGAAACGCCCTTGTCCTGTCGGCGCCGACGCCATCTGTAACCTTCTGGCCCTTCGGTCCCTGAGTGTCTTCCTGGACCGAAACGCTCGACAGGCCTCACAAGTATCCTCCTTGTGTTCTGGTGACAAACACAAGTTACAGACCAGGTGTTGATCTGTATATGGATACTTGTTATGGCATTTTGGACAGAAGCGGAATGGGGTCCGTTCCATCAGCCTTGAAGAGACACGTGGCCGGGCCGACCAGGCCCCGACGGGGATCGAAAAAACCCCGAAGGGCCACTGGAGCTCTTCAGAATTCGGTGTCGATCTGTTGTAACTAACCCGATACCGAATGCAAACAATACCGACGATTTTTCCGAGATTCTAACTAACTTTCCGACCCGAAACCCGGAGCAAAAAGGAACACGTCCGAACCCGATGGCGGAAAAAAAACAATCTAAGATGGAGTCGACGCCCATGCGCAATGGAGTCGAAATGGGAGGAGTCCCTCGTCTCGTGACTCGAAAAGACTTCTTCGAAGAAAAACAACTTGTAACACTCCGAGCCCAACACCAGATGGCGGGATGTGCACAGCATGTGTATCTGCAGCTACACATGCCATCGAACACATATATATATATATATATATATATATCTACACATGCCATCGAACATATATATATATATATAGTTCTCTGTTACATATCATGAATTTCAAGGGGTGATTCGAGAAAGCTTCATTTCTTAATCTGTTTTTTCAATAGTAGAAAAAAGCATTAGCAAAGTCATTAGCTCTGGCATGGACTCACCTTTTGGCTTTGCCAATGCTTGATGTTTTTTACAAATGCACTCACTGTATAAAAACAAACATTCCAAAAAAGTATATATTTATTTTTTGAAAGCACATGTATCATCAATACTCCCTGGCACTGAAGGCTGCTACTTACTGATCTGGACATTATGCAAGAGCAGAATGCTGTCACTCACAGTCATGAAAGCCAATGGCTGAAGTGGGCTAACCCTGTGCCCAACAGTGTATGCAGCGGTGGGAAAAAGCAAACATTGAATTACTCTACAGCAGACCAATGGGCGTAGAAGGTTGACTGAAATCTCCTTTAAGTATGTATAGAATGGAAAATGTTACTTACCCTGTAAGCATCTGTTCTTGGCATGTAGTGCTGTAGATTCACATGCTGTGCATACGCCTGCCATCTTGTGTTGGACTCGGACGTGTGCATGATGCTTTTCTTCAAAGAAGTCTTTTGAGTCATGAGGTACACCGTGCAACTACACACCAGAGAACCATCACAGCATGGACCTACAACCGGAGAATCAGCACACTGTGGATCTACACACTGGAGAACCAGCACACAGTGGACCTACACACTGAAGAACTAGCACACCATAGGCATACACACTGGAGAAGTAGCACACCATGGGCATATCCACCGGAGAAGCAGCACACCATGGGCATACACACCAGAGAACCAGTACACAATGGGCAGGCACACTGGAGAACCAGCACACCGAAGACATACACACCGGAGAACCAGCACACTGTGGACCCATACACCAGAGAACCTGCACACCCTGGATCTACACACCTGAGAACCAGCCCACCATGGGCATGCACATCGGAGAACCAGCAGACATTGGGCATCCACACCAGATAACCAGCATACCGAGGACCTACACACCAGAAAACCAGCACACAGTGGACCTACACACCAGAAAACCAGCACACAGTGGACCTACACACCAGAGAACCAGCACACTGTGGACCTACACACTGGACAACCAGCAGACCATGGGCCTATGCACCAGAAAACCAGCACACCATTGACCTATACACTGGAGAACCAGCACTCCGAGGGCATACACCTGGAGAACCAGCAAACAGGAAACCTATACACAGGACAGTGAACCACTCCTAGTTCAACATAACTCAACAGCCACAGACAGCCTCTACTTCCTACTAACTCACCCCCTCTTTCAAAACATCCTTCTGAGACTCTCCACCATGCCTCAAAGTCCACTTAACCTCACTGTTCTGGTGACTTCAACATACCGCATCATGGAGCACCAACGGGAGGGCTGACCTCAGGAGATGGAGGACAGACCCAAGAAACTCAACCTCAGAAAACAGAGACTGCAACACAATCAGCTCGTCAAAGACCCAATAAAGTCAAGCTCATGACAACGAGGCTGCAACTCGCTCAGCATGTCACAAACTCAACAAAGACCCTCAGGACTTGGAGGCCTGTAACTCACTCGGCTCATCATTCATCCAACACACTCAACCTCAAGACGTGGAGCAAGCACCTCGCTTAGCACATCAGTGGCCCAACAAACTCAACCGCACAACTTGGAGGTCTGCGACTCAGGTCATCAGTGACCAAACAAATCCAAACCTAGGACTTGGAGGTCTGCAACTCACTCAGGTGGTCAGTGACCCAACAAACATAACCTTAGGACATGGATCCCTGTAACTCACTCAGCTCAACAGGATTCGGAGGCTTAAACTTACTCAGCTAGTCAGTGACCCAACAAACTCAACCACAGGCCTTGGAGGCCTGTTACTCACTCACTTTGTCAAGTCTTGGAAGTCTGCAACTCACTCAGCTCGTCACTGACCTAATAAACTCAACCTCAGGATGTGAAGGTCTGCAACTCATTCAGCACAACAGTGACCCAACAAAAACAACCTCACAACCTGGAGGACAGCAACTCACTCGGCTCATCACTGATCCAACAAACTCAACCTCACAATTTAGAGGTTTGCAACTCACTCTGATCATCACTAACCAACAAACTCAACCTCAGAACACAGAGGCTGCAACTCACTCAGCACGTCACTGATACAACTGACTCTGCGGACAAATCATGGACAGAGCTTTGGTGAAGTAGCACAACCACCTCCCAACCATTCTCTCGCTCCCAGTAGAGTCACCATTGTGCCCCCTTTCGACATCACAGTGCCAAAAACAAAATCCAAGAGTTTATTTTCAGGAAACGAACAAGTTCCTACTTGGAACCATCGAAACCCAGAGTATCTGGAAGGTGTTAGGACCAACTCAAGGTTTACTCCTAACATCTTCAATGTATTCAAAATGACTGCTGCACTGAACATAGACATTGAACTCACATCTGGTATAAGCAATGGGTCACCAAAGTACTTGAGTCCCTTAAATCCTCTCAGAGCCCTGTGCACATGTGGAAGAAAAAAATGAGACGGAGTGAACATCAAAGCACCATCCACATAGACATCCCCAGAGCAACCATCAAGGAAGAAAAAATTAAATACTGCTCCTCTCTTCTCTGCAACATGCCTCAAGGAGGGGGGGTCTCAGAAGACATTTGCAGTCCAAGCCAGCAAACATTTTAACTGCAACAAGTCCATAGAAATTCAGCATCTTACAATTTCCGAGAGTGGACTGAACATTTATCTATCTTTTGAAGACCAATGGACGCCTGAAGAACCTCAACATTCGGCACCATAAACCACACCAAGCAGCCAGAGCCGAATACATCAAAGAGAAGCCAGCAAAGTCCACAAACTTCAAACCTAGAGCCACAGCCACCTGTATGCAACAACCGCTCTATCGAGTATGTAGAGTGACTGATTCATGAAGCAGTCTCTACACAGGGGCTGGCATAAGAGCCGCACCTTGTTGACTATTAGCTGACCAGACCACATCACTTGATGCATCGCCCCCAACTCTTGCCACATAGGACGTATTACACCCACACATTCCGCCTAATCAACCACTCCACACAGTCAAAGTGCTATGATGCCACACCAATGGTGCTATACAAATGCTTAATGTAAAAGGGACATGTGGCATCATGTGAATGTGGCCACACAACACGTCCACACTAATGCAACACCTGCCTGCCGTGTCAAAGGGGGAGGGAGCAGGTGAAGTCAGGGATTCTGCTGCTGGCATCTCCGAGTGACCTGCAGTCCCTTGCTCCCCCTTCTCCTCGTAGAGACTGGTCCTGCTCCTGTGGGGCCTCTGTCCCCAACTCTGGCAACAGAGAAACAGCTGCATCTCCCGAGAGACTGGTCCTGCTCCTGTGGGGCCTCTGTCCCTAGCTCTGGCAACGGAGAGAAACAGCTGCATCTCCCGAGAGACTGGTCCTGCTCCTGTGGGGCCTCTGTCCCCAGCTCTGGCAACGGAGAGAAACAGCTGCATCTCCCGAGAGACTGGTCCTGCTCCTGTGGGGCCTCTGTCCCCAGCTCTGGCAACGGAGAAACAGCTGCATCTCCCGAGAGACTGGTCCTGCTCCTGTGGGGTCTCTGTCCCCAGCTCTGGCAACGGAGAGAAACAGCTGCATCTCCCGAGAGACTGGTCCTGCTCCTGTGGGGTCTCTGTCCCCAGCTCTGGCAACGGAGAGAAACAGCTGCATCTCCCGAGAGACTGGTCCTGCTCCTGTGGGGTCTCTGTCCCCAGCTCTGGCAACGGAGAGAAACAGCTGCATCTCCCGAGAGACTGGTCCTGCTCCTGTGGGGCCTCTGTCCCCAGCTCTGGCAACAGAGAGAAACAGCTGCATCTCCCGAGAGACTGGTCCTGCTCCTGTGGGGTCTCTGTCCCCAGCTCTGGCAACGGAGAAACAGCTGCATCTCCCGAGAGACTGGTCCTGCTCCTGTGGGGTCTCTGTCCCCAACTCTGGCAACAGAGAAACAGCTGCATCTCCCGAGAGACTGGTCCTGCTCCTGTGGGGCCTCTGTCCCCAGCTCTGGCAACAGAGAGAAACAGCTGCATCTCCCGAGAGACTGGTCCTGCTCCTGTGGGGCCTCTGTCCCCAGCTCTGGCAACGGAGAAACAGCTGCATCTCCCGAGAGACTGGTCCTGCTCCTGTGGGGCCTCTGTCCCCAGCTCTGGCAACGGAGAGAAACAGCTGCATCTCCCGAGAGACTGGTCCTGCTCCTGTGGGGCCTCTGTCCCCAGCTCTGGCAACGGAGAAACAGCTGCATCTCCCGAGAGACTGGTCCTGCTCCTGTGGGGTCTCTGTCCCCAGCTCTGGCAACGGAGAAACAGCTGCATCTCCCGAGAGACTGGTCCTGCTCCTGTGGGGTCTCTGTCCCCAGCTCTGGCAACAGAGAAACAGCTGCATCTCCCGAGAGACTGGTCCTGCTCCTGTGGGGCCTCTGTCCCCAGCTCTGGCAACGGAGAGAAACAGCTGCATCTCCCGAGAGACTGGTCCTGCTCCTGTGGGGCCTCTGTCCCCAGCTCTGGCAACGGAGAGAAACAGCTGCATCTCCCGAGAGACTGGTCCTGCTCCTGTGGGGCCTCTGTCCCCAGCTCTGGCAACGGAGAGAAACAGCTGCATCTCCCGAGAGACTGGTCCTGCTCCTGTGGGGCCTCTGTCCCCAGCTCTGGCAACGGAGAAACAGCTGCATCTCCCGAGAGACTGGTCCTGCTCCTGTGGGGTCTCTGTCCCCAGCTCTGGCAACGGAGAGAAACAGCTGCATCTCCCGAGAGACTGGTCCTGCTCCTGTGGGGCCTCTGTCCCCAGCTCTGGCAACGGAGAAACAGCTGCATCTCCCGAGAGACTGGTCCTGCTCCTGTGGGGCCTCTGTCCCCAGCTCTGGCAACAGAGAAACAGCTGCATCTCCCGAGAGACTGGTCCTGCTCCTGTGGGGTCTCTGTCCCCAGCTCTGGCAACGGAGAAACAGCTGCATCTCCCGAGAGACTGGTCCTGCTCCTGTGGGGTCTCTGTCCCCAGCTCTGGCAACGGAGAGAAACAGCTGCATCTCCCGAGAGACTGGTCATGCTCCTGTGGGGTCTCTGTCCCCAGCTCTGGCAACGGAGAGAAACAGCTGCATCTCCCGAGAGACTGGTCATGCTCCTGTGGGGCCTCTGTCCCCAGCTCTGGCAACGGAGAGAAACAGCTGCATCTCCCGAGAGACTGGTCCTGCTCCTGTGGGGCCTCTGTCCCCAGCTCTGGCAACGGAGAGAAACAGCTGCATCTCCCGAGAGACTGGTCCTGCTCCTGTGGGGTCTCTGTCCCCAGCTCTGGCAACGGAGAAACAGCTGCATCTCCCGAAGCAGCACAGAGATTTACATAAAACAACTCAAATTGCATCAGTGACGATGTTAGCACCTTTGCAAGGCTATTAAGAGCTCTGGTAGAGGGGCTGCACAATTTATGAAGCTGCTGTATGACTGAGACACACAGAATAAAATGTGCTCTTTAGTTCACATCTTAGACCCGGAGGCAATGGAGGCCAGCTGATGAGACAAAAACTACTAGTGTCAACGGAGTAGCTCTGCCTCTCAGAAGGAGGCAGAGGCCCATAAGTAAGTGAGGTGGAACAGAGCACACAGAGGCTGTATAATGCTGGCAAAACTTTCAGCACGTCACTGCATTCACTGAGAGCAGCCAGGCAGCGCCTGGAAGTCCATCTTCGGGGCAGAGACAGAGAAAGAGGAGAGGATAGAAGAATAAGTTACTTACAGTTAGTAACACTCTTTCTGTTGGCTACTCCAAGCACATCTTCCTCACCTTGCATATCAGCACCAAAGCAAGAAGCAGAGGGTTTCTGGAGGGGAGAAGCACGAACTAGACAGAGCAACACAGAACGCACAGATGAGTCACAGGGGAACCAGACACATGAGGGAGAAAGCGGAAAAACACAGGCTCCCATAGAGTGTCTAACCAAAACAAACCCTAAAAGTGAGCAACAGACGGATACAAGTCAGCTAATCAAATCAACATGGTGAAAAGGCTATGCTCCAGAGAAGAGAAATGGACAATGTGAGTGAGGGAAAGCCACTGAATAAGAAGCAAGCAAATAAGAGTGACAATAAAGCCGACCAAAGGTAAGCAATATTGGGGAGTAAAACCCACTGCATGGGTTTGGTAAGCCCACCATAGGCTGGTGCTATCCAGTAGGCGAGATCTAAAAAGAGGCAAGAGCATAGGCAACTGGATCGGACATGAGCATAGAGCAATCAAACAGGAGTTTAACCCAAAGGGACCAGACAGGAGAACAGGCCAATCAGGACCTCACAAGAATATAGGTCAACCAGACAAGGATACAGACCAATAGGAGCAGACAAGAGCATAGACCAAATGAACAAAAGCATAGGCCAAGCAGACCGGACAAGAGCATAAGCAATTTAGACCAGAGAAAAGCACTAGCCAATCCGACTAGAGAAGAGTTTAGACCAAGCAGACAAGAGCATGAACCATCCAGACCATACAAGCATAGGCCAAGCGGACTGGACAAGAGCATAGGTCAACTGGAACCTGATAACAGCACAGACCAACCACACAACAGCACAGACCAACAACCCAGGCAAGAGCACAGATGAACAACCCAGGCAAGAACACAGACCAACCGAACAAGAGTGCAGGCCTACCAGACTGGACAAGAGCAAAGTCCAACTGAACGAGGGCACAGGCCAACCACACCAAACAAAGCAAAGGCCAGGAAGCCAAGTCAAGAGCAGAGGCCAACTGGACCTTATAATACCGCAGAAAACCCAGACAACAGCATGGGCCAACAAGAGTGGACAGAGCACAGGCCAACCAGATCAAGCAGTGAACAGACTCCTCATGGATAGGGAGCCTGCAGATAATGTGATGCTCATACAAGACCTGAAGCTACTGAACATGCCCCCTCGTGGATGAAGTAACCTGTAGATATTGCAATATGGTCATAAATGACCTGACAGTACTGATCAAGCCATTCAAGGAAGGAGTAACCTGTAGACAGTACGCAATGCTGATATAGTACTTGATGGGACTGAACACGCACTCACGGGCTGTGTAGCCTGGGGATATTGTGCTTGCAGAGGTACTGAACTTGTCCTCCTGCATAGGACAGCCTGTGGATTGAATGAGAGGCTCATATACCACCGGACTGTACTGATCACACCCCTTTCGCACACAGTAACCTGTAGATAGTGTGTGATACGTGTATAGGACATATAAGACAGTGTAGCTTGTAGACAACACGCCTTCAGATCTTGGCCAGTGCTACATGACCCCAACCTTCCCTGCTGGTAAGGGGTGCCTGGCTGCAGCTGCATCCGCTCTTATTTGCTTTATTTACAAACATTGTGCTGATACCTCGAGCTTTCTGATGTCTCACGTTGTCCCAGCCCTAACTCACAGGAGACACTGAGACAGGCTGGTTCACTCAGTTTACTTCCTATTTGCTGGGGTTAATGGCAAATCCCATTGCTGTAAGTGGATTAGGATCAGGTTTAAGCTAATTGAGAGAACTGTGTCGTAATGTGCATTGCCAGATCTGCCTGAGGCTCTCCCACCTTTAGACTGAAAGGAACTGACCCTTCTCTTTCATGTCAATCACAAAAGCATCTGGCACTGAGGCACAACAAATACTGCTGAACAACCCAGCTGGGCCGAGCCAAGCATCAGCAATTCACAGTGAGAGCTGAGCCAGGGGTCTGTAGAGTCACAGAGACAGCAGAGCCAGGGGTCTGTAGAGTCACAGAGACAGCAGAGGCAGGTGTTTGCAGATTCACAGAGACGGCAGGGGTCTGTAGATCCACTGAAAGGGCCAAGCCAAGTGTCAGCAGATTCACAGAGGGAGCCATGCCAGGGGTCTGTAGATTCACAGAGAGAGAGAGAGAGAGAGAGAGAGAGAGAGAGAGAGAAAGAGAGAGAAAGAGAGAGAAAGAGAGAGAAAGAGAGAGAAAGAGAGAGAAAGAGAGAGAGAGAGACTCACAGAGGAACCCTAGCCAGGGGTCTGTAGATTCAGAGAGTCAGAAGAGCCAGGGGTCTATAGATTCACAGACCACAGAACCAGGGATCCACAGTTTTACATAAGTGAGTCGATTCAAAGTGCCACAGCTGCCATGAGCGTGAGGAGCACACAAAAGGAAATAGAAGTTTGCTCGCAGTCAAATGTATCGGCAGGTAGGCAATTATCTATGTAACAGGGTCGATGTCATGCAAAGCGCTCGACTACCGCCCACTAAAATGGCGCTGCATAGGACATACATAGAAGAAGTAGTCCAGAAGCCATGAGGAAAAAACATGGAGCCTGGTATGTTTTCAGTTTCTGCTGCTCTCGAGAAGGGCTAAACACCGAAAAAGGCATGACGTACGCATGCATTTCAAAAATGAAATCAAGGGAATTTTAAAAGGCAAGCCCACAAACCAGCGAAACTGATGGAGTGACTTGGGCGTGTGGTTGAAAGCCCACAGAGAGATCACAACAGGGGCCACAGCGCTTGCGTACTCGACCCTAATGAGGCACTGTGAAGAAAAATGGTTTCCTAAGGATCACACAATGTGTGGGCGCTGCAATTTGAGTTGACATTTACCTCCGAATGGATAGCTCTTCAATATATAAGATGCAATGTTAAGTAGAACGTTGTTTGCCCTAAACTTAAGTATGTCATATACTACTCAACGCACTGCTGCAGTATGTCATATTGAAAATGTCACTTACCCAGTGTACATCTGTTCGTGGCATCAGTCGCAGTAGATTCGCATGTTCTGCAATAGCTCGCCATCTGGTGTTGGGCCGGAGTGTTACAAGTTGTTTTTCTTCGAAGAAGTCTTTCGAGTCACGGGACCGAGTGACTCCTCCTTTTGTCTCCATTGCGCATGGGCGTCGACTCCATCTTTGATTGTTTTTCCCCGCAGAGGGTGAGGTAGGAGTTGAATTGTAGTAATAGTGCCCATGCAATGGAGTGACTAAGTATGCACCTATTTAAGGTTGAGATGATACATATATAAATAATTGAAGGTAACTTCCAAACTGCTACAGGCTTCCGGGGAGGCGGGTGGGCACATGCGAATCTACTGCGACTGATGCCACGAACAGATGTACACTGGGTAAGTGACATTTTCAGTTCGATGGCATCTGTCGCTGTAGATACGCATGTTCTGCATAGACTAGTAAGCAGTTATTTCCCCCAAAGCGGTGGATCAGCCTGTAGGAGTGGAAGTAGTCTGAAATAATGTCCTTAATACGGCTTGACCTACTGTGGCTTGTTGTGCGGATAACACGTCTACACAGTAGTGCTTGGTGAATGTGTGAGGCGTAGACCATGTGGCTGCCTTACATATTTCTTGCATTGGGATGTTTCCTAGAAAGGCCATGGTAGCACCTTTCTTTCTGGTTGAGTGTGGCCTTGGTGTAATGGGCAGCTGTCGTTTAGCTTTAAGGTAGCAGATTTGGATGCATTTAACTATCCATCTGGCTATACCTTGTTTTGAAATTGGGTTTCCTGCATGAGGTTTTTGAAATGCAATAAAGAGTTGTTTAGTCTTTCTGATGTTTTTTGTTCTGTCAATGTAATACATCAATGCTCTTTTGACATCTAATGTATGTAGTGCCCTTTCAGCTACGGTTTCTGGCTGTGGAAAGAACACTGGAAGTTCCACTGTTTGATTTAGATGGAACGGTGAAATAACCTTTGGCAAAAATTTAGGATTGGTCCTTAGGACGACTTTATTTTTGTGTAGTTGTATAAAAGGTTCTTGTATAGTAAACGCCTGAATCTCGCTTACTCTTCTCAGGGAAGTAATGGCGATGAGAAATGCCACCTTCCAGGTTAGGAACTGTATGTCGCAGGAGTGCATGGGTTCAAAAGGTGGACCCATAAGTCTAGTTAGGACAACATTTAGGTTCCATGAAGGAACAGGTAGTGTTCTTGGTGGAATAATTCTCCTAAGGCCCTCCATGAATGCTTTAATGACTGGTATTTTATATAGGGAAGTTGAATAGGTAGTCTGCAGGTATGCAGATATTGCTGCAAGGTGAATCTTAATGGAAGAGAAAGCTAGGTTAGATTTTTGTAAGTGAAGCAAGTAACCCACTACATGTTCTGGAGTTGTGTGTAATGGTTGTATTTGATTAATATGGCAGTAGCAAACAAACCTCTTCCATTTACTTGCATAGCAGTGCCTGGTGGATGGCCTTCTTGCTTGTTTTATGACTTCCATACATTCTTGGGTAAGTTGTAAGTGCCCGAATTCTAGGATTTCAGGAGCCAGATTGCTAGATTCAGCGATGCTGGATCTGGGTGTCTGATCTTTTGGTTGTGCTGTGTCAACAGATCTGGCCTGTTGGGCAATTTGATGCAGGGTACCACTGATAGGTCTAGTAGCGTTGTGTACCAGGGTTGCCTTGCCCAAGTTGGTGCTATCAATATGAGTTTGAGTTTGCTTTGACTGAGTTTGTTTACCAGGTAAGGAAGGAGAGGGAGAGGAGGAAAAGCGTAAGCAAATATCCCTGACCAGTTCATCCATAGGGCATTGCCTTGGGATTGTTTGTGTGGGTATCTGGATGCGAAGTTTTGGCATTTTGCGTTCTCCCTTGTCGCAAACAAGTCTATCTGAGGTGTTCCCCAGAGTTTGAAATAAGTGTTCAGAATTTGGGGGTGAATTTCCCATTCGTGGACCTGTTGGTGATCTCGAGAGATTGTCTGCGAGTTGATTTTGTATCCCTGGTATAAACTGTGCAATTAGGCGAATTTGGTTGTGAATTGCCCAATGCCAATTTTTTTGTGCTAGCAGGCTTAACTGCGTGGAGTGCGTCCCCCCCTGCTTGTTTAGATAATACATTGTTGTCATGTTGTCTGTTTTGACGAGAATGTATTTGTGAACTATTATTGGTTGGAAAGCCTTTAGTGCTTGAAAAACTGCTAGAAGTTCTAGGTGATTGATATGCAGTTTTGTTTGATGTACGTTCCATTGTCCTTGTATGCTGTGTTGATCGAGGTGTGCTCCCCACCCTGTCATGGAAGCATCTGTTGTTATTACGTATTGTGGCACTGGGTCTTGGAAAGGCCGCCCCTTGTTTAAATTTATGTTGTTCCACCACAGAAGCGAGAGGTAAGTTTGGCGGTCTATTAACACCAGATCTAGAAGGTGACCCTGTGCTTGAGACCACTGTGATGCTAGGCATTGTTGTAAGGGCCTCATGTGCAGTCTTGCGTTTGGGACAATGGCTATGCATGATGACATCATGCCTAGGAGTTGTAATACCATCTTTGCCTGTATCTTTTGTGTTGGATACATGCGTTGTATGATGGTGTTGAAATTTTGAATTCTTTGTGGACTTGGAGTGGCTACTCCTTTTGATGTGTCTATTATGGCTCCCAGGTATTGTTGTACCTTGCGTGGCAGAATTTTGGATTTTGTGAAATTGACGGTGAACCCTAGTTTGAAGAGGGTTTGTATGATCTGATTTGTGTGATTTGAGCACTGTTTGAACGAATGGGCCTTGATTAGCCAGTCGTCCAAATATGGGAACACATGTATTTGCTGCCTTCTTATGTGTGCAGCGACTACCGCTAGACATTTGGTAAAGACTCTTGGTGCGGTTGTTAATCCGAAAGGCAGTACCTTGAATTGGTAATGTATTCCTTTGAATACAAACCTTAGGTATTTCCTGTGCGATGGGTGTATTGGTATATGGAAATAAGCATCCTTGAGGTCTAAAGTTGCCATGTAGTCGTGTAGTTTTAGCAATGGCAATACTTCTTGTAGTGTGACCATGTGGAAGTGGTCTGATTTGATGAAAGTGTTCACTACTCTGAGGTCTAGGATTGGTCTCAGTGTTTTGTCCTTCTTTGGTATCAGAAAGTACAGTGAGTAAACTCCTGTGTTTATTTGTGTGTTTGGCACTAATTCGATTGCATTCTTTTGCAATAGTGCCTGCACTTCTATCTCCAGGAGATTGGAATGGTGTGTTGTTAAATTTTGTGCTTTTGGTGGTATGTTTGGAGGGAATTGTAGAAATTCTATGCAATAACCATGTTGGATAATTGCTAGAACCCAAGTGTCTGTAGTGATTTCCTCCCATGCTTTGTAATAATGGCCTATTCTTCCCCCCACTGGTGTTGTGTGGAGGGGGTGAGTGACCTGTGAGTCACTGTTTAGTAGTAGGGGCTTTGGGGCTTTGAAATCTTCCTCTATTTCTAGGGAATTGCCCTCCTCTATATTGTCCCCGAAAACCTCCTCTATACTGTCCCTGGTAACTGGACGGTGTGGCTTGTGAGGTGCTGGCTTGTGTGCTTTGACCTCGAAACCCCCCTCGAAAGGGCGTTTTACGGAATGTGCTGTAATTCCCTCTGCTCTGCGGGGAGTAGAGTGCGCCCATGGCTTTGGCAGTGTCCGTATCTTTTTTGAGTTTCTCAATCGCTGTGTCCACTTCTGGACCGAACAGTTCTTTTTCATTAAAAGGCATATTGAGAACTGCTTGTTGAATCTCTGGTTTAAATCCAGACGTTCGGAGCCATGCATGCCTTCTGATAGTTACAGATGTATTAATTGTCCGTGCAGCTGTATCTGCAGCGTCCATGGAGGAGCGGATCTGGTTGTTGGAAATGGTTTGTCCCTCCTCAACCACTTGTTTTGCCCTATTTTGTAAGTCCTTGGGCAGATGTTCAATGAGATGTTGCATCTCGTCCCAGTGGGCTCTGTCATAGCGCGCAAGTAGTGCCTGTGAGTTTGCGATGCGCCACTGGTTTGCAGCTTGTGCTGCGACTCTTTTACCAGCTGCATCGAACTTGCGGCTTTCTTTATCTGGGGGTGGTGCATCTCCAGATGTGTGAGAGTTGGCCCTTTTCCTAGCTGCTCCTACAACGACAGAGTCTGGTGGCAGCTGTGTAGTGATGAAAGCCGGGTCTGTAGGAGGCGCCTTATACTTTTTTTCCACCCTTGGTGTGATTGCCCTACTTTTGACCGGCTCCTTAAAGATGTCTTTTGCGTGCCGGAGCATACCAGGGAGCATAGGCAGGCTTTGGTAGGAGCTGTGGGTGGAGGAGAGGGTGTTGAATAAGAAATCATCCTCGACCTGTTCTGAGTGGAGGCTTACGTTGTGAAATTGTGCTGCTCTAGCCACCACTTGAGAATACGCGGTGCTGTCTTCTGGTGGAGATGGCTTTGTAGGGTATGCCTCCGGACTGTTATCTGACACTGGGGCGTCGTATAGGTCCCATGCGTCCTGATCTTGGTCACCCTGGCTCATGGTGGTGTGAGCTGGGGAGTGTGATGGAGTTTGTGCTGGTGAGACGTTAATCACAGGCGGAGGAGAGGGTGGTGGGGTAACTCTTTTCACCACTTTTGGTTGTGGTGTCTGTTCCGTCTGGAACTCCAACCTTCTCTTTCTCCTAATGGGGGGAAGGGTGCTTATTTTTCCTGTCCCCTGCTGAATGAAGATACGCTTTTGCGTATGGTCTACATCAGTTGCTTGCAGCTCTTCCTCAAACCTATGCTTCTGCATTTGGGAGGTTAGCGAGTGCTCTTCTGTATAAGAGCCTGAAGCTGGGTCGCTTGCAGTTTGTTTCGGCATCGAAACTTTGTCTGCGTGTTTTTTCGGCTCCGAGGTGACTCTTTTCGTTTTCGGGGCCGAAACCTCTCGGCGTCGATCTGTTTCGGTGCCGCTGTCTCGGCGTCGAGCCGTGTCCACACCGGCATCTCGGTGTCGAGGCTTGTCTCCAGCACTTTCTCGGTCCCGAGAAGGCTGCGTGCCGGTGTCTCGACCGGAGTCGGACGATCTCGGCACTGTTTTGGCCTTTTTCGGTGCCGACGGTCGGTCACCGAATTTATGGGTCGAGCCATGGCCTGGTGGCAGTGGCGTCCCCTGGGCCTTGTAAATGTTCTTCTGAGTGGATTTCGACGTCTTACTCACGGTTTGTGTATCGTCGAATCCTTCGGAGTCTGAGTCTTGGATCGAGAAGGTCCCTTCTTCTTCCTGTTCCTCGAACTCCCGTTGGGCTGTCGGTGCGGACGCCATCTGAAGTCTTCTGGCTCGACGGTCTCGGAGTGTTTTTCGGGACCGGAACGCACGACAGGCCTCGCAGGTGTCTTCGCTGTGCTCAGGTGACAGGCACAGGTTGCAGACCAAGTGTTGGTCTGTGTAAGGGTACTTATTGTGGCATTTGGGGCAGAAACGGAACGGGGTCCGTTCCATCGGCGTTCTTCAGCACGCGGTCGGGCCGACCAGGCCCCGACGGAGGATCGAAAAACTACCCCGAAGGGCACCGGAGCTCTTCGATCTTCGATGCGGTTTGGAATCAAAGTACGCCGATCCCGAACGCAACAATACCGACGAAAATCTTCCGAAATTAGCTAATTTTCCGTTCCGAAACTCGGAGCGACAGGAACACGTCCGAACCCGATGGCGGAAAAAAAACAATCAAAGATGGAGTCGACGCCCATGCGCAATGGAGACAAAAGGAGGAGTCACTCGGTCCCGTGACTCGAAAGACTTCTTCGAAGAAAAACAACTTGTAACACTCCGGCCCAACACCAGATGGCGAGCTATTGCAGAACATGCGTATCTACAGCGACAGATGCCATCGAACACTACTTTACGCACGGCTGGGGTATGTCATATACTACTCTATGCACGGCTGGGGTATGTCATATACTACTCTACGCACGGCTGGGGTATGTCATGTACTACTCTGCGTACGGCTGGGGTATGTCATGTACTACTCTACGCACGGCTGGGGTATGTCATGTACTACTCTGCGTACGGCTGGGGTATGTCATATACTACTCTACGCACGGCTGGGGTATGTCATATACTACTCTACGTACGGCTGGGGTATGTCATATACTACTCTACGTACGGCTGGGGTATGTCATATACTACTCTATGTACATCTGGGGTATGTAATATACTATCCTACGTATGCCTGTGGTATATCATATACTACTCTACGAACAGCTGTGGTATGTAAGACTACTCTACATATAGCTGGGGTATGTCATAAACCATTCTATGTATGACTGGGCTGTATGATCAATGGTCGGTGCACATGTGGTGCACTCTTAGCATGTTTGAAAGGCAGATAGTGGACTCTACATTCATGTAACATCTAAAGGAAGGACATTTGGCAGCACTGTTGCATGTATCTGTGGGGCTTCGCCCATAGGTACCAGCACATAACCAAGCCCTTGGTATATCCCACAGTGGTATGCAACTCTGCACTCGGCATATCTCACTGGGGTATGTAACACTGCACTCAGCATGCCTCACTGGGGTATGTAATACTGCATTCTGGATATCTCACAGGGGTATGTAACACTGCAATCAGCATATCCGACTGGGGTATGTAACATTTCACAATATATCTCACTAGGTGTGCAACCAGCACTCTGTATGCACATCTGTGCTTTCTATCACTGCACTTGGCATATTCCACAGGCGTATGTAACACTGCACTCAGCATATAGCACCGGGTTGTGTAACAATGCACTCTGCAAATTTCACTGGTGTACGTAACCCAGCACTCTGCATATCAGACAGGAGTATGTAACACTGCACTCAGCATTTCTCACTGGGGTATGTAACCTGCACATTCCTCAGAGGTATTTAGCACTGCACTCGGCTTATCCCACTGAGTTATGCAACCTTGCACTCAGCACACGGCATATTTCATTTGGTATGTACCGCTGCGCTTGGAATATACCACAGGGGTATGTAGCACTGCACTCCGTATATCCCACTGAGGTATGTAAACCAGCCCTTGGCATATCTCACTGGGGCATGTAACACTACACTTGGGATATCTTATTGATTTATGTAACACTACACCCAGCATATCTTACTGGGGTATGTAGCACAGCACTTGGGATATCTCACTGGGGTATGTAACACTGCACTTGAGATATCTTATTGACTTGTGTAACACTGCACTCATCGTACCTCACTGGGTTATGTAACTCTGCACTCAGGATAACTTACTGGCTTATGTAACATTGCACGCAGCATATCTCACTGGGGTAGATAACACTGTACTTATTATGTTTCACTGAGGTACGTAATACTGCACTCAGCATATTTTGATAAGGAATGTAACACTGCACTTGGCATATCTCACTGGGGTATGCAACCCTGCACAGGGCATGCCTAACTGGGGTATGTAACACTGCACTTGGGATATCTTATTGATTTATGTAACACTGCACCCAGCATATCTCACTGGGGTATGTAACACTGCACAGTACATGTCTAACTGGGGTACGTAACACTGCACTACAGTCCCAGGGGTGAAGGGTGGGTGGCATGGGTGGCTGAGGTTCACTAAGAAGGAAAGTTCCTATGGCACACTTCGAAGGACCGGGAGGGTGCCATGCTTTTCACTGACTTTCCTGGATTCATTGGCCTAGCTATAACAAGCATTGCAAAGCCAACTGGTCCGATCTGATCCCCGGCCTTTGGCAGCAAGCCCTGCCAACCATGGCCCCACTTGCACGTAAGAGTTGCTGCCCAAGACGCAGGACCAACAGGGGAAGGAGCCGTCCAGTATGCCGAAAGAGCAGCAAGCTCACAAGCCGGGAGAGGGAGCCCGCTATGAATACCGTATGGAGTTGGAGGAGGCCCACTGCACACATGAAAGGAACATGAGCAACATCATGCAGTGCCCTGCCCCAAAGAGATTTAACCACAGGAACCGGGTAACACGCCCAACACCAAGGTTGGTAAGGTAAGGGGGGGGGGTCCGGAGAGCCATGATGATAAACAGACGAGGCAAGCTTAAATAGGAGCTCAGAGGAAGAGAAAACAGGACTGATCGTGTGAATTGCTTTTCACCAAAATAAAGTAATTCCTGAGACAGATGTTAAAATGGTGACCAGTGGATTGATATAGTACTTGGTCCCTGCTCTCGGGGAGGGCTAAACAACAGAAGAGGCATGACAAATGTATGCCATGGACAAATGGGGAGAAAGAATAGGAGAGCGATGATGGAGCCACCAAATGGGAAGCCTATGGGCAGACTGAAACCTACAAATTATATACAACATGTCTCAAGGAGACAGCAGGAGTGCGGTCTAGCCCAGACCTATAAATAATGCTTGAAAAGGATGCACTAGAAGCAGCAATGCCAACCAATGAAAGAGAAGTAAAAATGCAATGTTCCATGGGAGGGACAAACACAAGATTGACAAACTAGGATGTGAACCAAAACCAGGTTAATTAGAGTGACAAGGAAAGCCAGCCAATGGTGAGCAATGAGCGGGCTCCAAGCCTCTGTATGTTCTTGGTGAACCACAAATGCCTAGGAACAGACAGCAGATCAGGAGTCTAGTAGACTGGACCTAAAAAATTAGCAGAACTTGTAATTCCCTCAACCTGTCCATATTCACAAATATACATATTGCGGTAGAGTCCTCCAGTGACCAGGGTCACAGCATGTGACTGACAGGAGCTGAGAGTCTTGTGGTAGAGTTGTCCAATGACCAGGGTCACAGCATGTGACTGACAGGAGTTGAGAGTCCTGTGGTAGAGTTGTCCAATGACCAGGGTCACAGCATGTGACTGACAGGAGTTGAGAGTCCTGTGGTAGAGTTGTCCAATGACCAGGGTCACAGCACATGACTGATAGGAGCTGGGATGCCTTTGGTAGAGTTGTGCAACGACCAGGGTCACAGCCTGCAACTCAAAGGAGTCAAAACTCATTCATACACAATCATGTCAGGAGAGTACAGCAGTGGAGTGAGTGCCACAGTTCACAGGCCTGCCCCCCACAGTGAACACTTACCGAAGATGTTGGTGGAATGTCCCTTCCTGGCGATGGGCTTCAGCTCGTTGTGGCCCCAGCCGTACTGCCTGTAGTTGTCCCAGGCGTGCTTCATCATCTGCAGGGAGGAAGAGGGGACAAGTGTGCATCAGTCACCACAGACGCAAGGGGTGGGCCTGTTTTACATCCAAGAGCTTCATTACTTATCGCTGAATGAGGGGAGGCAGAGGGACTGACGCAAGAGGACTAGTGCTGCGACAAGCCAAGCAACTTGCTCTAACGAGGAGCTAAGGATGGGCTCACTGAAGTGACACATAGCACCTTGTGGGGATGTGAAACATCTACAAGTGACAAGGAAAAGGAACTTAAGACATGGTTATTACCTGAAGACAATGCAGGTCCTACACGCAGCTGCCCACATGGCCTATGCAAACCAAGGCTGCGTCAAGAAGTACATTTATGTATACCCGCGAGGAGAGCCAGGCCTCAATCAAATCACACAGTGATTGACAAGTGTCAGCTGCAACCCCTCCCCAAAAGCAGCAGACCCCACCTCTAATCAAACCACACAGTGATTGGCAGGTGTTGGAAGCCGCCCCTTTCCAAAGCAGCCGACCTCATCTCCAATCACACAGTGATTGACAAGTGTCAGCTGCAACCCCCCCCCAAAGCAGCATACCCCACCTCTAAACAAATCACACAGTGATTGACAGGTGTCAGATGCAGGCCCTTTCCAACGGAGCAGACCCCGCCTCCAGTCACACAATGATTGACAGGTGTCAGCTGCAGCCCCTCCCCAATGAAATATGCCCCCCCCCGTGCTGTGTGGGCCTGTGGGTGCTTCCAGTTACCATCTGTAAATGGAGCAAGTGTGGCCTATGGAAGATTGGTACCACTGCGCTAGCTGTGGTCTGTATGACGCAGTGCTGAGTGTTTATGGCGTCTAGGCGCTATAATACTGTTAGGCGTCAGAAGTCTGGCCCAGGGGGCCGTCGAGACCTCTGGTTTTCTCTGCGTGTCTTGGTTTTCTGTGAAGTAAACTTTCCTTGGGAGGATTAAAGTATTTTCTGTTAATAAGTAAAGCAGTGACTGTGCGTTGCTCTTATTGGCTGGCATCACGGTGTAAACTGAACTCTGAGTATGTACCCCACCTCACCCCCCGAGTAACCCCTGGACTCTGTCTCGGTGCCCCGAGGGGGACAAGTACTGAAGAGGACTCCAGTCTGGGGTGCAGGAGCCCCCCCAGCCTGGAATGAATCCACAGCTGGTCATTAATGCCCCCACCTGCGGCCCCAGCAGGCCTGTTTGTCTAACCTACCGCAGCTGCCTCATTAAATACCACTTACCGGCCTGTGAACTCACTCCCAGAACAGCCAATTAAGCGCCGTCCCCATTAAACAGCATAAGGGGCGGCAGGTGCTGCCTGGACGGGCACAAGATCACACGTAGCGCAGCGCTCGCCCTGCCCAGGAGGCCCGGGCATCCATCACCTGAGATGTACCGCCCGCCTGGGCCTCCCTGGCAGGAGCCGGCCCCAGCCCATCTGTCAGCAGCCATCAGTCTGAACCACACAACTGGCGAACATGTCCACCCCAGGAGGTTTACACAAGACGCCCATGCAGCAGGGCTCAGAAACTGCCAACCCCAGACTCTGGGCCATTCCTTCATAGCACGAAGCGCCTAGAGGCGGCCAAGCAGCCACAGGTGCTTCACCAGTGACAGAGGGAGAAGGATCTCAGGAGAGGAGGGCCCGGCTGCTGGTGGAGGCTCGAGGGCCTTCAGAGGGGCAAGAGGCTGAACTGGTCCTTCAGCTAGACTGGTACTCCAAGAGGCACTAATCTGATTCTTGGCGCTAGGCAGAAGGCAGGGGTCAGGGCTGTTGTTTCTGCTGAGCAGTGAGGGGTCTTCTCCTGGTGTCCTGTGAACCCCCAGTGAAGCCAATGTGTCCCTTCAGGTAGACCGGTACTCCAAGAGGCACTAATCTGATTCTTGGCGCTAGGCAGAAGGCAGGGGTCAGGGCTGTTGTTTCTGCTGAGCAGTGAGGGGTCTTCTCCTGGTGTCCTGTGAACCCCCAGTGAAGCCAATGTGTCCCTTCAGGTAGACCGGTACTCCAAGAGACACTTATCTGATTCTTGGCGCTAGGCAGAAGGCAGGTTCAGTGTTAAGTTGTTTCTGCTGCACCGAGCTGTAATAAGACCTCCCCTGCATCCTGTGAACATCCAGTGAGGTTCGTCTGTTCCTTCGGGTAGGCTGGTACTCCAAGAGGCATTAGTCTGACTTCTTGGCGCTATGCAGAAGTCAGGGTTTAGTGCTGTTGTTTCTGCTGCTCTGAGCGGCGAGGGGCCTTCCCTGGTGTCCCGGAGTGGGGGGTGGAGGGGAGGGGGCAGTGAGGATCATCTGTTCCTTCTGGGTACTCCAAGAGGCACTAATCTGATTCTTGGCGCTAGGCAGAAGGCAGGGGTCAGGGCTGTTGTTTCTGCTCCTCTGAGCAGCGAGGGGCCTTCCCCTGGTGTCCTGTGAACCCCCAGTGGCCCGGGGGAAGTTTCATGGCTGAAAGGTGCCTCGATAAGGGATGCGGACGGTGGAGTGATTGTGACCCGTGACACTGATTACTTTCAGTCAGTCCATGGTTCTGCAGCTAGGCTGGGCCAGGGGCCCTGCAGCTGTATGAGAGTGGATGCACCCAGTGGGGCCTATGGAACCGGCACCTGGGGGTACAGAACCCCCGAGGGCTGCAGAGAAGGGGGGCAGTTTCTTACACAGACCCCTCTCCGCCTCTGGGGGTCCCTGGGTGTGCATCTGTCACAGGGACCTGGGGGTGGACCCCGCCCAGGACTCGGTCAGACGGCTTCAGATGCGCCTCGCAGCCGGGGCGGCGTTTCTAGGTGGAGTCCTCGGGACTGACTGCAGGTTATCGGACTGACTGTAGGTTTTTGGGACTGACTGTAGGTTATAGGACTGACTGCAGGATATCGGGACTGACTGTAGGTTATCGGGACTGACTGCAGGATATCGGGACTGACTGCAGGTTATCGGGACTGACTGCAGGTTATCGGGACTGACTGCAGGATATCGGGACTGACTGTAGGTTATCGGGACTGACTGTAGGTTATCGGGACTGACTGTAGGTTATCGGGACTGACTGCAGGATATCGGGACTGACTGTAGGTTATCGGGACTGACTGTAGGTTATCGGGACTGACTGTAGGTTTTCGGGACTGACTGTAGGTTTTCGGGACTGACTAGGTTTTCGGGACTGACTGTAGGTTATAGGGACTGACTGTAGGTTATAGGACTGACTGTAGGTTATCGGGACTGACTGCAGGATATCGGGACTGACTGTAGGTTATTGGGACTGACTGTAGGTTATCGGGACTGACTGCAGGTCACCGGTAAAGATTCCTGAATTAACCACATAAACTGTCTTTACTAAGACAGAATCTATCGAGCCAGTTAACACGCCACAAATTAAAAACCCGTTTTGAACCCTTGTAGTGATGAAAGGTTGGATCATGTCCGAAGTACGAAGCGTTTTTTACTGTGTGTCCTATATTTACACCCCCCCCCCCCCTCAACACTCTCCCCTTTTATCAGCCCTCCCAGTGCTGGGCGGGGGTTCAGACTCCTGCCAGGGGGTCCCTGTGACGTGCCCCCCGACAGCACTGCGCACTTTACACTATTCACCTGCTTCACAGGGTCAGCTCACTGTCCCTACAGCGCCTTGAGGCCCTGGCGTGTTCTACTAGGGTGCATTGGCTCCAGCAGCCAGGAACCAGGACTCTCCTCAAATGATGCACTTTGTCTCTTATTCACTGAAGGCGTCGGTTCCACTGAGCAGCAGAGATGCCCCGAGGTAAACCCCAGGCTGTGACCTTTGACCCACAGAGTGCTCTGATGCTCCCGGTCCTCACCTTTTAAGGTATATTTTGTTCTGATGTTTGCACGTTTCTGTACCTCACTCTGAGGCACTGACGCTGGATAAAGGGCTTCTGTAACCTCAGAAAGAATCTGTTCTCAGGACACAGACCCCCAGGCACCCCGAGGTGGCTTCATCATGGGGTCCCCCCGCCCCATGAATGTCCCCTGGGTGGGGTGAGCTACAGCTGCCCCACCCCAGCCAGGAGGAGACGGGAGGAGCTCTTGGGGCCTTTAATGGCCGGAGCCGGTGCCCCTTCGAGGGGGGTGTGGCTGGGTGGGCAGAGTGCAAGGCGCTGGGAAAGCAAACGACCTCATGCTGGACTAATGAGCCAAGAGGCGGACTGAACCCCAGAGGAGAGTGGATACCTCGACCCAAGAAAAACATGCAAGTCCACAGGCTTCTGTCCATCTACTGCCCCTAGCAGGGGGTCCTGGGGTCATTCCGCACGGGGCCTGGGGGTCTGGTAGTCACTCTACTAATGACCAGAAATAGCTTCATACTAATGACGTCTGACACAGGGGCCCCGACTCAGGGCATGATTTATATCTCAGCGGATGGAATGCCCCATCACAAATGTGACGGATATCCCGTCCGCCACGGTACAATCTCCACTGGATATAATGGAGTGACGGATATCCCGTCCGCCACGGTACGATCTCCACTGGATATAATGGAGTGACGGATATCCCGTCCGCCACGGTACGATCTCCACTGCATATAATGGAGTGACGGATATCCCGTCCGCCACAGTACGATCTCCACTGGATCTAATGGAGTGACGGATATCCCGTCCGCCACGGTACAATCTCTCCTGGATATAATGGAGTGACGGATATCCCGTCCGCCACAGTACGATCTCCATAGGATCTAATGGAGTGACGGGTATCCCGTCCGCCACAGTACGATCTCCACTGGATATAATGGAGTGCCGGATATCCCGTCCACCACGGTACGATCTCCACTGGATATAATGGAGTGACGGGTATCCCGTCCGCCACAGTACGATCTCCACTGGATATAATGGAGTGACGGATATCCCGTCCGCCACGGTACGATCTCCATAGGATATAATGGAGTGACGGATATCCCGTCCGCCATAGTACCATCTCCACTGGATATAATGGAGTGACGGATATCCCGTCCGCCACGGTACGATCTCTCCTGGATATAATGGAGTGACGGATATCCCGTCCGCCACAGTACGATCTCCATAGGATATAATGGAGTGACGGATATCCCGTCCGCCATAGTACCATCTCCACTGGATATAATGGAGTGACGGATATCCCGTCCGCCACGGTACGATCTCCACTGGATATAATGGAGTGACGGATATCCCGTCCGCCACGGTACGATCTCCATTGGATATAATGGAGTGACGGATATCCCGTCCGCCACGGTACGATGTCCACTGGATATAATGGAGTGACTGATATCCCGTCCGCCACGGTACGATCTCCATAGGATATAATGGAGTGACGGATATCCCGTCCGCAACAGTACGATCTCCATTGGATATAATGGAGTGACGGATATCCCGTCCGCCACAGTACGATCTCCATAGGATATAATGCAGTGACGGATATCCAGTCCACCATAGTACGATCTCCATTGGATATAATGCAGTGACGGATATCCCGTCCACCATAGTACGATCTCCACTGGATATAATGGAGTGACGGATATCCTGTCCGCCATAGTACGATCTCCATAGCATATAATGGAGTGACGGATATCCCGTCCGCCATAGTACGATCTCCGTAGCATATAATGCAGTGACGGATATCCCGTCCGCCATAGTACGATCTCCATTGGATATAATGGAGTAACGGATATCCCGTCCACCATAGTACGATCTCCACTGGATATAATGGAGTGACGGATATCCCGTCCGCCACGGTACGATCTCCATAGCATATAATTAAGTGACGGATATCCCGTCCACCACAGTACGATCTCCATAGCATATAATGGAGTGACGGATATCCCGTCCGCCACTGTACGATCTCCGTAGCATATTATGCAGTGACGGATATCCCGTCCACCATAGTACAATCTCCATTGGATATAATGGAGTGACGGATATCCCGTCTGCCATAGTACGATCTCCGTAGCATATAATGGAGTGACGGATATCCCGTCCGTCATAGTACGATCTCCGTAGCATATAATGGAGTGACGGATATCCCGTCCGCCACGGTACGATCTCCGTAGGATATAATGGAGTGACGGTAGCATATAATGGAGTGACGGATATCCCGTCCGCCATAGTACGATCTCCGTAGCATATAATGGAGTGACGGATATCCCGTCCGCCATAGTACGATCTCCATAGGATATAATGGAGTGACGGATATCCCGTCCGACATAGTACGATCTCCATAGGATATAATGGAGTGACTCCACTGGATATAATGGAGTGACTCCACTGGATATAATGGAGTGACGGATATCCTGTCCGCCACAGTACGATCTCCATAGGATATAATGGAGTGACGGATATCCCGTCCGCCATAGTACGATCTCCACTGGATATAATGGAGTGACGGATATCCTGTCCGCCATAGTACGATCTCCGTAGCATATAATGGAGTGACGGATATACCGTCCGCCATAGTACGATCTCCATAGGATATAATGGAGTGACTCCACTGGATATAATGGAGTGATGGATATCCCGTCCGCCACAGTACGATCTCCATAGGATATAATGGAGTGACGGATATCCCGTCCGCCACGGTACGATCTCCACTGGATATAATGGAGTGACGGATATCCCGTCCGCCATAGTACGATCTCCACTGGATATAATGGAGTGACGGATATCCCGTCCGCCACGGTACGATCTCCATAGGATATAATGGAATTGCAATACAACAGAAGGGACAGCCACAGCGACCCGTCCACCAGGATCTGAATCAGGCCTTTTGTGATGTAGTCCCCAGTTAACAGAACTTTTGAAAAGAGGGAACAGAATACAGAAAAAATGTATCTCATAATCGGGACGAATCTGCTGCAACTCACCGCCTCAAATATACACTCTCTTTGTAATCAAAGTGTAAACAAATCACGCAATGTGTGAATCGCCCCAAGCTGGTGCAGTAAAGTGTGGAATATGCTCCCCCACAAAAAGTCGACTGATAGCCTCAACTCAAGCCTTAACTAATGAACTCAAAGAGGGCCGAGGGGTACAGACACACAATTAAAGGACAAACGCAAACAGAACGGTGAACATTCAGCCATCTCTGCTGACAATATTATGTGGTTGTCCGTGTAGGGCAGTACTTTCAAGTTTGATCGCCCTAGTGCTTCATAATTAGCAATCACTGCCCGCCCTAATATGGAAGAAATCCAGATGTTAAAGCGGGAGCGTATAGTGCTGATTGTAAGTGAGGAAACGCTTACCCCTGACAGGTCTCCTGAGACTGTCGGGGAGAGGAGACAGCGCATTTGCCAGCTCGATGCATTTAAAGCCGCTGTTGGCACCTCTCAAGGCATTTCTCCTCGATGGACCGGAGTCTGTTGTAAAACTGTTCTTTCTCCTCCTCTAGCACTGATAACATTCACCTTGAGTGTCTCTTTCTTTGTGTGGAAGGGCCCTGTGATGATTCTGGGACCGTGGGCTTCCCATCCAATCAGAGCTCTGTTGGTGGCCGGGTTAGCGTCAGTGCTACACCCAGAGTGTGTGGAGAGTTCTCTGCGTCGTGTCCAGAATACAGCAGATGCCCTCCTGGAGCCAGTCTTTGCTGTCTGGGCTGTGTCCATCTGGACTCGCTGATGCCAAGTAGGGCAAGCTTGTATTTTGTTCATCTCCGCTGCCACTTGGGCTGTTTTGCCTGTCTCGTACATGAGCCTCACATTCCGTGTCCTGATGGTGATGGTCTTTGTCCAAGGCAGGCGGATCAGCTTTAGGGCTTCCAGGGATCTCTGGCTTTCACCACAAGGTGTCATAGCTCCGTGAAGAAGATTCCTCTGTAAAGACTATCAACTTTTTATATGAAGTTTGTAGATTAGCATGTAACTAAATCCAAAGAAACATTCGATTTTTATTAATTGTCCATGTTTTATAAGTTGTCCTACCACCTGGCTGAGCCTTAGCTACAGTATTAGCAAAGGACTGGCCCCCGTCCCTTGATGAGTATCCTGTGCTCACACCCAGCGGTCCCGGTTCATGCGTTCCCGTCTCGCATGCCACAGTGATACGCCTGACTTCAGAGACCTGCTGGAGCAGGAGAGGCGCCGACCACCGCACCCCAGGTGACACCTTCCGGCAAAGAGCAGGAGGGGTGTCGGCTACTGCAACCCAGATGACACCTCCTGGTGAAGACCTGGAGCAGGAGGGGAGCCGGCCTCCACAAACCAGATCACCTCCTGGTGAAGCGCTGCAGCACAAGGGGTGCCGGCCTCTCCACACACCAGGTCACACCTCTTGGTGAAGAACTGGAGCAGGAGGAGTGTCGGCTACTGCACCCCAGACAACACCTCCTGGTGAAGACCTGGAGCAGGAGGGGAGCCGGCCTCCACACACCAAGTCACACCTCCCGGTGAAGGGCTGGAGCAGGAGGGACTCCGGCCTCCACACACCAGGTGACACCTCTCAGTGAAGAACTGGAGGAGGAGGGGTGCCGGCCTCCGCACACCAGGTCACCTCCCGGTGAAGGGCTGGAGCAGGAGGGGTGCCGGCCTCTGCACACCAGGTCACACCTCCCAGTGAAGGGCTGGAGCAGGAGGGGTGCCGGCCTCCACACACCAGGTCACACCTCCCGGTGAAGGGCTGGAGTAGGAGGGGCTCCGGCCTCTACACACCAGGTCACCTCCCAGTGAAGGGCTGGAGCAGGAGGGGCTCCGGCCTCCACACACCAGGTCACACCTCCTGGTGAAGGGCTGGAGCAGGAGAGGCTCCGGCCTCCACACACCAGGTGACACCTCTCAGTAAAGAACTGGAGCAGGAGGGGTGCCGGCCTCCACACACCAAGTCACCTCCCAGTTAAGGGCTGGAGCAGGAGAGGCACCGGCCTCCACACACCAGGTCACCTCCCAGTGAAGGGCTGGAGCAGGAGGGGTTCCGGCCTCCGCACACCAGGTCACCTCCCGGTGAAGGGGTGGAGCAGGAGGGGCTCCGGCCTCCACACACCAGGTCACCTCCTGGTGAAGGGTTGGAGCAGGAGGTGCTTCGGCCTCCACACACCAGGTGACACCTCTCGGTGAACAACTGGAGCAGGAGGGGTGCCGGCCTCCGCACACCAGGTCACCTCCCGGTGAAGGGGTGGAGCAGGAGGGCACCAACCTCCACACACCAGGTCACACCTCCCAGTGAAGGGCTGGAGCAGGAGGGGTGCCGGCCTCCGCACACCAGGTCACCTCCCAGTGAAGGGCTGGAGCAGGAGGGGTGCCGGCCTCCGCACACCAGGTCACCTCCTAGTAAAGGGCTGGAGCAGGAGGGGTGCCGGCCTCTTCACACACCAGGTGACACCTCCCGGTGAAGGGCTGGAGCAGACAGGGTGCCGGCCTCCGCACACCAGGTCACCTCCCAGTGAAGGGCTGGAGCAGGAGGGGTGCTGGCCTCTCCACACACCAGGTCACACCTCCCGGTGAAGGGCTGGAGCAGGAGGGGTGCCGGCCTCAGCACACCAGGTCACAACTTCCGATGAAGGGCTGGAGCAGGAGGGGTGCCGACCTCCGCACACCAAGTCACCTCCCAGTGAAGGGCTGGAGCAGGAGGGGTGCCGGCCTCCGCACACCAGGTCACACCTCCCGGTGAAGAGCTGGAGCAGGAGGGGTGCCGGCCTCCACACATCAGGTCACCTCCCGGTGAAGGGCTGGAGCAGGAGGGGTGCCGGCCTCCGCACACCAGGTCACCTCCCAGTGAAGGGCTGGAGCAGAAGGGGTGCCGGCCTCCGCACACCAGGTCACCTCCCAGTGAAGGGCTGGAGCAGGAGGGGTGCCGGCCTCTCCACACACCAGGTGACACCTCCCGGTGAAGGGCTGGAGCAGACAGGGTGCCGGCCTCCGCACACCAGGTCACCTCCCAGTGAAGGGCTGGAGCAGGAGGGGTGCTGGCCTCTCCACACACCAGGTCACACCTCCCGGTGAAGGGCTGGAGCAGGAGGGGTTCCGGCCTCCGCACACCAGGTCACACCTTCCGATGAAGGGCTGGAGCAGGAGGGGTGCCGGCCTCCGCACACCAAGTCACCTCCCAGTGAAGGGCTGGAGCAGGAGGGGTGCCGGCCTCCGCACACCAGGTCACACCTCCCGGTGAAGAGCTGGAGCAGGAGGGGTGCCGGCCTCCACACACCAGGTCACCTCCCGGTGAAGGGCTGGAGCAGGAGGGGTGCCGGCCTCCGCACACCAGGTCACCTCCCGGTGAAGGGCTGGAGCAGGAGGGGAGCCGGCCTCCACACACCAGGTCACCAACCAGTGAACAGCTGGAGCAGGAGGGGCTTTGGCCTCCACACACTAGGTGACACCTCCTGGTGAAGGGCTGGAGCAGGAGGGGAGCCGGCCTCCACACACTAGGTGACACCTCCTGGTGAAGGGCTGAAGCAGGAGGGGCTTCGGCCTCCACACACCAGGTGACACCTCTCGGTGAAGAACTGGAGCAGGAGGGGTGCCGGTCTCCGCACACCAGGTCACACCTCCCGGTAAAGAGCTGGAGCAGGAGGGGTGCCGGCCTCCGCACACCAGGTCACACCTCCCAGTGAAGGGCTGGAGCAGGAGGGGTGCCGGCCTCCGCACACCAGGTCACACCTCCCGGTGAAGGGCTGGAGTAGGAGGGGCTCCGGCCTCTACACACCAGGTCACCTCCCAGTGAAGGGCTGGAGCAGGAGGGGTGCCGGCCTCTCCACACACCAGGTCACCTCCCAGTGAAGGGCTGGAGCAGGAGGGGTGCCGGCCTCTCCACACACCAGGTCACACCTCCCAGTGAAGGGCTGGAGCAGGAGGGGTGCCGGCCTCCATACACCAGGTCACCTCCCGGTGAAGGGCTGGAGCAGGAGGGGTGCCGGCCTCCATCCACCAGGTCACCTCCCGGTGAAGGGCTGGAGCAGGAGGGGCTCTGGCCTCCACACACCAGGTCACCTCCTGGTGAAGGGCAGGAGCAGGAGGGGAGCCGGCCTCCACACACCAGGTCACCTCCCAGTGAAGGGCTGGAGCAGGAGGGCCTCGGGCCTCCACACACCAGGTCACACCTCCTGGTGAAGACCTGGAGCAGGAGGGGAGCCGGCCTCCACACACCAGGTCACCTCCTGGTGAAGGGCTGGAGCAGGAGGGGCTCCAGCCTCCACACACCAGATGACACCTCCTGGTGAAGAACTGGAGCAGGAGGGGTGCCGGCCTCCACACACCAGGTCACCTCCCAGTGAAGGGCTGGAGCAGGAGGGGAGCCGTCCTCCGCACACCAGGTCACCTCCCAGTGAAGGGCTGGAGTAGGAGGGGATCCGGCCTCCACACACCAGGTCACACCTCCTGGTGAAGGGCTGGAGCAGGAGGGGCTTCGGCCTCCACACACCAGGTGACACCTCTCGGTGAAGAGCTGGAGCAGGAGGGGTGCCGGCCTCCGCACACCAGGTCACACCTCCCGGTGAAGGGCTGGAGCAGGAGGGGCTCCGGCCTCCGCACACCAGGTCACCTCCCAGTGAAGGGCTGGAGCAGGAGGGGTGCCGGCCTCCACACACCAGGTCACCTCCCGGTGAAGGGCTGGAGCAGGAGGGGCGCCGGCCTCCACACACCAGGTCACCTCCCGGTGAAGGGCTGAAGGAGACAGGGTGCCGGCCTCCGCACACTAGGAGCAGGAGGGCACCAACCTCTGCACACCAGGTGACACCTCTCGGTGAAGAGCTGGAGCAGGAGGGGTGCCGGCCTCCGCACACCAGGTCACACCTCCCGGTGAAGGGCTGGAGCAGGAGGGGCTCCGGCCTCCGCACACCAGGTCACCTCCCAGTGAAGGGCTGGAGCAGGAGGGGTGCCGGCCTCCGCACACCAGGTCACCTCCCGGTGAAGGGCTGGAGCAGGAGGGGCGCCGGCGTCCACACACCAGGTCACCTCCCAGTGAAGGGCTGGAGCAGGAGGGGTGCCGGCCTCCACACACCAGGTCACCTCCTGGTGAAGGGCTGGAGAAGGAGGGGCTCCAGCCTCCACACACCAGATGACCCCTCCTGGTGAAGAACTGGAGCAGGAGGGGTGCCGGCCTCCACACACCAGGTCACCTCCCAGTGAAGGGCTGGAGCAGGAGGGGAGCCGGCCTCCGCACACCAGGACACCCCCTGGTGAAGGGCTGGAGCAGGAGGGGCTTCGGCCTCCACACACCAGGTGACACCTCTCGGTGAAGAGCTGGAGCAGGAGGGGTGCCGGCCTCCACACACCAGGTCACCTCCCGGTGAAGGGCTGGAGCAGGAGGGGCTCCGGCCTCCGCACACCAGGTCACCTCCCAGTGAAGGGCTGGAGTAGGAGGGGCTCCGGCCTCCACACACCAGGTCACCCCCTGGTGAAGGGCTGGAGCAGGAGGGGCTTCGGCCTCCACACACCAGGTGACACCTCTCGGTGAAGAGCTGGAGCAGGAGGGGTGCCGGCCTCCACACACCAGGTCACACCTCCCGGTGAAGGGCTGGAGCAGGAGGGGTTCCGGCCTCCGCACACCAGGTCACCTCCTGGTGAAGGGCTGGAGCAGGAGGGGCTCCAGCCTCCACACACCAGGTGACACCTCTCGGTGAAGAGCTGGAGCAGGAGGGGTTCCGGCCTCCGCACACCAGGTCACCTCCTGGTGAAGGGCTGGAGCAGGAGGGGCTCCAGCCTCCACACACCAGATGACACCTCCTGGTGAAGAACTGGAGCAGGAGGGGTGCCGGCCTCCACACACCAGGTCACCTCCTGGTGAAGGACTGGAGCAGGAGGGGCTCCGGCCTCCGCACACCAGGTCACACCTCCCAGTGAAGGGCTGGAGCAGGAGGGGTGCCGGCCTCCACACACCAGGTCACCTCCCAGTGAAGGGCTGGAGCAGGAGGGGAGCCGGCCTCCGCACACCAGGTCACCTCCCAGTGAAGGGCTGGAGTAGGAGGGGCTCCGGCCTCCGCACACCAGGTCACCTCCCAGTGAAGGGCTGGAGCAGGAGGGGTGCCGGCCTCCACACACCAGGTCACCTCCCAGTGAAGGGCTGGAGCAGGAGGGGCTCCGGCCTCCGCACACCAGGTCACCTCCCAGTGAAGGGCTGGAGCAGGAGGGGCGCCGGCCTCCACACACCAGGTCACCTCCCGGTGAAGGGCTGAAGGAGACAGGGTGCCGGCCTCCACACACCAGGTCACCTCCCAGTGAAGGGCTGGAGCAGGAGGGGCTCCGGCCTCCGCACACCAGGTCACACCTCCCAGTGAAGGGCTGGAGCAGGAGGGGCGCCGGCCTCCACACACCAGGTCACCTCCCGGTGAAGGGCTGAAGGAGACAGGGTGCCGGCCTCCGCACACCAGGTCACCTCCCAGTGAAGGGCTGGAGCAGGAGGGGCTTCGGCCTCCGCACACCAGGTCACCTCCCAGTGAAGGGCTGGAGCAGGAGGGGAGCCGGCCTCCGCACACCAGGTCACCTCCCAGTGAAGGGCTGGAGTAGGAGGGGCTCCGGCCTCCACACACCAGGTCACCCCCTGGTGAAGGGCTGGAGCAGGAGGGGCTCCGGCCTCCGCACACCAGGTCACCTCCCAGTGAAGGGCTGGAGCAGGAGGGGTGCCGGCCTCCACACACCAGGTCACACCTCCCGGTGAAGGGCTGGAGGAGGAGGGGCTCCGGCCTCTACACACCAGGTCACCTCCCAGTGAAGGGCTGGAGCAGGAGGGGTGCCGGCCTCTCCACACACCAGGTCACACCTCCCAGTGAAGGGCTGGAGCAGGAGGGGTGCCGGCCTCCGCACACCAGGTCACACCTCCTGCTGAAGGGCTGGAGCAGGAGGGGTGCCGGCCTCCATACACCAGGTCACCTCCCAGTGAAGGGCTGGAGCAGGAGGGGTGCCGGCCTCCACACACCAGGTCACCTCCCGGTGAAGGGCTGGAGCAGGAGGGGAGCCGGCCTCCGCACACCAGGTCACCTCCCGGTGAAGGGCTGGAGCAGGAGGGGCGCCGGCCTCCACACACCAGGTCACCTCCCGGTGAAGGGCTGAAGGAGACAGGGTGCCGGCCTCCGCACACCAGGTGACACCTCCCAGTGAAGGGCTGGAGCAGGAGGGGTGCCGGCCTCCGCACACCAGGAGCAGGAGGGCACCAACCTCCACACACCAGGTGAGACCTCCCGGGGAAGGACTGCACAAGGTCACTGACCACAACAGGCACAACTGAGAATCGGGTATGGTTGGAACTGTCACCACTGTGACATAAGGCTTGTGGAAAATGAGTAACATGGGGCCACATGTACTACTGCTGGATTTTACGCCTTCCTAATTGTGACTTTTCGTGACTTGTAATCAGGAAGTAGCAAACTGCGACGTACAACCGTGTCTCAGACACTGTTTGATATTTCCAATGGATCGCAAATGGAACTGCGTCATCAATATTCATGGGGCAGGTTGCAACTTGCAACCCATTTGCGAGTGGCCCGTAACCACAGGGATGGTGGCCTCCTGGGGGTCAGCAGGCCACCATGTGTGTGACCTCTTTTTCAATAAAGCATTTTTTTTTTTTATTTAAATGCAGCCCGTTTTCTTTAAAGGAAAATGGGACGCATTTAAAAATTAAAACTTTTGTTTGCATTTTTTGAGAGCAGGCAGTGGTCCGTGTTGCGCCTTCATTCACAAAGGGGAAGGGGTCCCTCGGGAACAGCTTTCCGTTTGCAAATGGATTACCACCTACTTGAAGTTGGTGGTAAACTGCAAATGTTTTGCGACCACATTCCGGTCCCATAACATTCACACAGACCACTGCGAGTCGCTATTGGGAAGGGACGCCCTCAGCATGACCCTTCGTAATACCCACTTGCAAACACTAGTTTGAGTCAGTAATAGGTTAACAAATTGCAAAACAGGGCGATACATGTCAGAAGGATAACTAGCGGTCGCAAGTCGCCGAATTCAGCGTTACACTAAAACCTTTTGTACGTGTGGCCCTGACTCCCTTCCTGGCATGACACCCACAGGATCTACGGCGTCACTAGTCCTAAGGACCAGGACAAGGGCCACTGTCTGCTGGGAGGTCCTGGAATTAAAAGCAGGAAGGCACCTGTCAGCTGTGACGTCACCAGAGACACGCACACCTTTGGGGCACGGATGCAACACCACAGGAGCCACAACAGGTTTGGCAGGAAGTGTAAACCCGCAGGTGATGGAGTCCACAAAAGATCAGTGTTGAGACAGAAACAGTGGGAGAAAGGAAGAGAGAAACGAGAAGCCTGTGGTGAAGAGTCAGTCAGACTGCAGGAGAAAAACAGGGCCAGAGGTTCACACCTAACACAGGTCCCTGCAGGGCTCGGGCCCCCAACTCTCCACGGGGTGCCTGGCAATTCCGGGGGGAACCCTCTAGGGGCCCCTAGGCCTCCAGGGGGCTCCGGGACCTTCAAGGCAGGGGATGCAACTCTCCAGGGCCCCCCATCCCTCCACAGGGCACCCAGCACATTAAGGGGGGGGGGGGGGGGGGGAGGGAGGCAACCCTCAGTCCCAACAAGCAGAAAAAAAGAGACAGGGAGAGGGAGCTAGAAAATGGGGGAGACAAAGAGACAGGCAGAGACAGCTAGAGAGAAGGGGAGACAGCTGTAGACAGAGGGAGAGTGATACAACTGCAGAGAGACAGACAAAGAGACAGGGAGAAGCAGCTTTTGAGTGGGAGAGAGAAAGGGAGAGACAGCTAGGGAGTGAGTCAGGAAGAGAGAGGGAGGTAAAGATACAGACTGCAAGAGAGAGTCAGAGAGAAAGACAGCAAGAGAGAGAGACATCAAGCGAGAGGGAGGCAGAGAGACTGCAAGAGAGAGTCAGAGAAAAAGACAGCAAGCAGGAGAAAGGAGAGAGCCAGCAAGAGAGAGGGAAGAGAGAGGCAGGGACAGCAAGAGGGAGCGAGAAAGAGCCAGAGAGGGAGAGACAACAAGCGAGAGAAGGAGACCGACAGAAACCGAGAGAGTGAGACAGAAGGGGAGAGAGACAGGGAGCTGCAGCGAGAGCACAAGGATGACAGACACTAAAGATGGAAGAGACAGCAGGTGAAGATTAACAGGGGAGGCTGCAGGAGAACTACGGCAAGGTCTGGGGGCCTGAGAACCTCTTGGGGTGCCTCGGAAGATCACTGTCTGCTGGCCCGGGTCTTGGGGTGCCTTTGACGATCACTGTCTGTTGCCCCCAGTCTTCGAGTGACTGAGCCTCACTGTCTGCTCTTTCGGGTCTTGGGGTGCCTTTGACAATCACTGTCTTCTTGGCCAGGTCTTGGGGTGTCTTTGAGCCTCATTGTCTGCTGGCCCGGGTCTTGGGGTGCCTTTGAGCCTCACTGTTTACTGGGCCTGGGTCTTGGGGTGTCTGAGCCTCATTCTCTGCGGCCCAGGTCTTGGGGTGCCTCTGATGCCTAATGCTGCTTTCCCGGGTCTTGGGGTGCCTTTGAGCCTCGATGTCTGCTGGCCCGGGTCTTGGGGTGCCTTTGAGCCTCACTGTTTACTGGGCCTGGGTCTTGGGGTGTCTGAGCCTCATTCTCTGCGGCCCAGGTCTTGGGGTGCCTCTGATGCTTAATGCTGCTTTCCCGGGTCTTGGGGTGTCTTTGAGTCTCATTGTCTGCTGGCCCGGGTCTTGGGGTGCCTTTGAGCCTCACTGTTTACTGGGCCTGGGTCTTGGGGTGTCTGAGCCTCATTCTCTGCGGCCCAGGTCTTTGGGTGCCTCTGATGCTTACTGCTGCTTTCCCGGGTCTTGGAGTGCCTTTGACGATACTGTCTGCTAGACCCGACCCTCACACCAGGCCCTACTGATCTCATGTGCAGCTGTGGGCAGACATGCCAGGGAAGGAGGGTGAGGTGACAGATGTGATGCATCCTGAGAGATGGAGATGGTGAGGTGCCAGAGGAGTAGCAGTGAGTGAGGGGTGGGGTTATGAATGCCCCCGATCTAAGAGCAGGTAGTCTAGGCGCTGGGTTCTATATGTGCACTGTCCAGGAGTGTGGAATGGAGTGCTGTCAAGAACAGGAATGGGATATTGGGATAATCTCGGACCCCTCCTGCCCTGCTTAGACTCGTCACCTGGCCCAAAAGTCCCTGTGTCCCCAGTTCTAACAGGTGGCTTTTTATCCTTTTTTGATACCCCACCTACCTGACCCTGCTCATTCTTGGACCCCTGCTCTCGGCAGAACCTGCAGACAAACATCTGTGACTGAGGCGGTGCCACAGCGGACTGAGTCTTTCTCCCATCTTGAGTGCCTCCTCCGAGGATGATTCGGCCTTGGGCATACAACAGAAATACTGTGGGGAGATGACAGGGGTGGGGGGGTCTAAGAGCCGGGCCGGAACACCCCTCTCATTGAGGACTGCATCTGGGGTGTGCTGGACACCACTGAGGTTGACCTTTGCATTGGACTGCTCGGTGATGTAACTAGAACATGAGTTAGGACTCTGTCGGCTCCAGCCACTGAAGAACTGAGCGGTCTCCAAACACCATGTGCCTGATGTGTGCTAGGGATCACTTAGAATGACCTCAGCAGACCATGTCCGCTTCAACCACTGAAGAACCAACAAGTCTTCGATGACCCTGCATCTGTAGCGAGTTGGAGACCACTGAGGATGACCTTGGTGCCGGACGATAGGTCTAGAGCCCCAACCAGAACTTTACCTGCTCCAGCCACTAAAGTGCTGAGAAGTCTCTGTTCTTTGCTGGATCTCCCGGGGAGGCAAAGGACCTCCCTTGGGATTCTGACCCCCTGTTTCTGTTTTAGATGAAGAGGTTGCCTGCAGACCTGGCCCAGCACTCATGAGACCCTGATCAATCTTCTCATTTAGTGAAAGTTGACAAAATACGTCATAATTAAGAGTATTGCCTCAGAACCTTATATGAATCACTCAATCATTAGAACATTCCCCCAAAGACAGCATATTTCACACACTGGTTGCACACCTGAGAGGTTCCCCTCTTCATACCTCTTTAATCTTGTCCCGCTTCTCCCGGATCTCAGGGTCTACGGGGTCCCCTGTCTTGATCCCCACCAGGTTGGGTGCGGGGGGCAGCAGGACTTTGCTTTCCTTGTTCTTCAGTTCATGTAGGACTTTGTTCTTCTCAGTCTGGATCTCCACACGGAGCTCTTCCTGAGACTTCTTAAGCTTCTCCTTGGCCTCCTCCAGAACCTTCTCATGATCGGCCCGGATCTTGTTCCGCAGCCGCTCCTCTTCCTCCCTAAAAGGAAAGAACATACCTTGGTCAGTGACTTTTCATCACACTAATAACCCTTGTAATACGCAGACTCTGCACAGTATGAAGGATTAAGGACTCAGTCAAGAGGAAACACTAATCACTTTAGTATACACAAATTTTGCCGCCTCCTCCGTACGTCAGTGTCCACAGACCTCGGTCTCTTGCTCTGAATGTACAAGGGCAGGCCTTATGAGTTACCATCGAGTGAGCTCTACGCACGTGTGAGCTGCTTTGAGGCGCTGTTCAACCTCCTACCTGGAACACCATTACTGCTGAACGGCTGGCTAGAGTGCAGTGGGAGACCCTAATCTTATGCTGCTGTTTACGTCATTAGAACAGGTGCTCAGAGTTTAGATACTGAATTTTAAAAAGCAGATGTACACATGCATGATACGGAGTTACTGTACTGAGTACCTGGAGAAGATCAAGCAGGAAGTGGAACAGGAATGAAATGGTCATCAAGTGGTGAGATTCGGAATATTTCATTATCAGAATATTTAAATTAATTACCAAGTGACCACAAGTAAAGCACAGACCGGGCCAGCCTCAGAGCCTGTACATCAAAAGAGCTGTTTGTCTTGGACCCATCGTGTGATTCGGCACATTGCACAGATTATGGAGGCCAGATGCTGCCTGGTTCTCCTCTTCCTCACAACAGATACTAGGAAGTGAAGGGTGGTAACTACATCACAGGTGATGACCACAGGGTTCAGCTCTCGCCCTTTCCCTATCCAACCTTACATCCACCACCTGTCGTCCTGATTAACAGAGCTGTTCATAAATCAGGGTGCCTGAGAGGCCACAGACACAGAGATACCCCACAACTTCAAGTACAGAAACTCAGAACTACTTCTTCCCAAAAGTCACCCTATATTGATTACAAACGCAGCACATGAACCGCCAAAAACACCTAAAAATGAACTTTTCCAGCACGTTCTTGAACAAAAGATACCCAAAGTTTTGTTTCTGCTGTCCCTGTGTCCTGCAGTTCTTTCACCTATTGTCGTATGCTCTGGTGAATGTGTTCTACTTCGGTTTCATATTGAATTGTACTGTACTGTTTTGAACTATATTGTACTATACTGTATGGTATTGTGTTTTATTGTATTGTACTGCATTGTATTGTACTTTATTGTAGTGGCTTGTATTATACTATGTTACATTGTACTGTACTTTATTGCATTTTATTGTACTGAATTGTACTATACTGTTTTGTATTGTACAGTATTGTACTGCATTATATTGTGCTTTACTGTAGTGTACTGCCCTGTATTGTACTGTGCTCTGTTATATTGATTTGTACTGTACTGTATGTACTGTATTGTACTTTATTCTACTGTACTGCATTGTACAGCATTATATCATACTTTAATGTATTGTATTATCCTGCATTGTACTGTATTGTACTGTATTCTATTGTACTTTATACTACTGAATTGTATTGTATTATCTTGTATTGTACTGTACTGTTATGTTCTGTATTGTACTATTGTATTGTACTTTACTATATTGTATTATCTTGCATTGTATTGTATTGTCTTGTAGTGTACTGTATTCTATTGTACTTTATTCTACTGTATTGTACTGTGTTGTATTGTACTTTAATGTATTGTACTATCTTGTATTGTCCTATACTGTGCTGTACTATATTTTACTATTGTACTTTACTATATTGTATTATCTTGTATTGTACTGTACTGCGCTGTACTATTATATTGTACTTTACTGTATTGTATTATCTTGTATTGTACTGTATTGTACTGTATTGCACTGTACTTTACTGTATTGTATTACTTTATACCATGCTATACTATATTGTACTTCATTCCATTGTATTATACATTATTGTACTGTATTGTACTGCAATGTACTTTAATGTAATTTACTTTGTATTACCTTGTATTGTAATGTACTGTATGGTACTCTATTGTATTGATTTATTTATAAAGCGCGTTTCGGCAAGACGCATCGAAGCGCTAAACTGGGCAAGTCAACGGAAAATACTCTATTGTATTGTCTTGTACTGTTTGTATTATATTGTACTGTTCTCTACTGTATTGTATTGTACTGTGCTCTACTGCACTATATATTGTATTATATTGTACTGTGCTCTACTGTACTGTATTGTCTTGTACTGTGCCATACTGTATTGTACTTTACTGCATTGTATTGTATTGTCTTGTGCTGTACTGTATTGTATTGTGTTGTGTTGTACTGCATTATTTTTTAATGTACTGTATTGTGTTGAATGATATTCCACTGTATTGTATTAAACTGCATTGTATTTTACTATAGTGTATTGAAGTGTATTTTAGCATACTGTATTGTACTTTATGGTACTTTACTGTACTGGGCTGCATTGTACTGTACTGTTTTGTGTACAGCTGTACTGTATTGTACTGTACTTTACTGTATTATGTTGTACAGTATTATACTGTACTATAATGTACTGTATAGTATTTTGTTGTACTTTACTGTACTGTATTGTACTGTACTGTATTGTACTGTTTTGTGTACTACTGTATAGTATTCTACTGTGCTTTGCTGTACTGTATAGCACTGTTCTATACTGTATTGTTCTTTACTGTACTATATTGTACTGTAGTATATGGTACCGCACTGTGTTGTACTACATTGTACTTTACCATACTGTATTGTACTGAATATTCTACTGTATTGTAATGTACTCTACTGTATTGCACTTTACTATAGTGTACTGAATTATATTCTACTGCATTGTACTGCACTGTATTGTACCGTACTGGACTGTAGTGTATTATGTTGTACTGCATTGAACTTTAATGTACTGTATTGTACTTTGTACTTTACTTAGTTGTATTATACTGTATTGTATTGTATTGTATTGTACTATCATTTCCCTTCAGGTCAACTGTTTACCAGTACAAAGTAGCCCTGGCGCTACTTTCTTTGTCTCCCTCTCTTGGCATCTGTCGCTCGGTCTCTTCCTCTATCTAGCTCCTTCTCCGACTCTCCTCTTGGGTCTCTGCCATTCTCTGTCTCCCTCCTTCTCTCCCTCTCTCCTTACATACCCTGTGAGAGCAGAGACTCATATCTCGGGAGACTACCCAAGCTCAGGCACAGCCAGTGGTGATCAAGACCCGCCATCACTAGGTGTGTGTATACACCCCCTAGAGCGAAAGAGAGGGCCAGGGCCCTTGCTCATGCCCTGGTGTATGCAGCAGTGCACTACAGGGATCCTCCGGACTAACCCAGCAGGGCTGGTTCTTCACACCTACTTCACAGGAGACCCGCGGGTGAACACCCACAGAGAGGGTACGCTGTGCACCCCTGCTGAGAGTGCACAGCTGCTGAGAGTGCACACCTACTGGGAGTACAGAAGGTGCACACCTACTGAGAGTGCAGAGAGAGCAGACAGTGAAGACCTAATGAGTTAACACAATCACAAAATCCAAGAACCATTCACAGATTGCTGGACATGGACATCATCACGACATCCAACTGAGGACCATTAACTGATCGCTAGTGACATAGGCCTCGTCACCACACACATCTGACGACCATTCACATATCACCAGTTACATGGACCTTGTCACAACATGCATCTGAGGATCATGCACATATTGCCAGTGACATGGACAATGTCACAACTTACATCTGAGGATCATTCCCATATAGCTAATGGCATAGGCCTCGTCACCACACACATCTGACGACCATTCACATATCACCAGTTACATGGACCTTGTCACAAAATGCATCTGAGGACCATGCACATATTGCCAGTGACATGGACAATGTCACGACTTACATCTGAGGATCATTCCCATATAGCTAATGACATGGGCCTCGTCACGACACACATCTGAGGACCATTCACTTATCTCTAGTGACATAGGCCTGGTCATGACATACATATGAGAACCATTCACAACATCCATATTAAGACCATTATCGCTTTTGACATGGGCCTTGTAATGACATACAACTAGGAACCATTTAAAAATTCCTAGTGACACAGGACTTGTCACGACATACATCTGAGGACCATTCACAAATGGCTAGTAACATGGACCTTGTCACGACATCCATCTGAGTACCATTCACATATCGCTAGTGAACTGTACCCACACCTCAGAAAATCATAAAAACTTTAATAGATTTGCAGGTCAAGTAACTTAAATAATCTACTTGACCTAACTGTAATGTACTTGACCCATAAACAGGTCTCAAATTGTGTGATCCCAGGCAAATATTTTAGTTTACAGAGTCATATTTTCCTTCTTTCTCACATGAGTGCGCCTTTAAATATGTGAGGTCAGCATCTCTGCTGTACAAAAAAAACCTCTTGTTTGATTAAATAGACCAGACACTTCCATGTATAAAATGAATCTAGCCCACGTACAGGGGGTACATGATCCATGACTTGCCTCTTAGTTTAATAATAGCATTGCCCTCAGGGCAGAAGTGTTTCTCAGTTTATGTTTAAACACTCACTTTACTAAAGCATGATGTGGTAGTACACTGTCATTTACAGACAGTAAATTTCAAAAAAATGCCCAAAAACCTTCCCACTAGCGTGCAGATCTACTGATAAAACTATATAGTGTAATAACAATCTGTGAAAAATGGGTTTCGGGAAACATATTTATCCTTTGCACATCACCAAGTAAAGTGTTTTTACTGATTTCTTTTAATCCTAATAAATAATTTTTTCATCACACAGAAGTACAAAAACTGGGTTTTCACAACTACTGAAAGATATTTCGAAATGTTTACACTGTTGACTTAGTTATTTAAATGTTGTGCATCTTTGTGTAGCAAATCAGACAGTTCACCTTACAAAATCCTGGAACTCTGCAGTCAGAAGGACAAATAACTGTAGGAAGACAAAACAACTTTTGACCTCCGTCTCTGAATACATAACAAATGTCACAAGATAAGTGCAAGATTTAAAGGCATCTTTCTTGCTCCTTCACTTTGTGACTGAACACCTGTTCTTTACCAACTCAAGTGAGTCCTAAAACTAGCTAGACCTGACAAAATATGACTCGCTAGGGCGAGTGAACATTTCGAGGCCTGTGGACCTCATCACGATATATATATGAGGGTCATTAACTTATCGCTAGTTACATGGACCTTGTTATGACATACATCTCAGTACCATTCACTTATCGCTAGTGATATGGACCTTGTCATGACACACACCATAGAAACATTCAGACATGGCTTGTTTAAGGCTCTGCACCTGTGCTCCAGCCATCTGTGCTCCACACATCGCCCCATACAGGGGCCCCAACAGACGTGCGGGTAGCGCCCGCCAGGCGGCCATGTGTCATGAACCACATGCAATGAACCATGAATTATCATAACCTCAATATGATATTTACGCTTATTACAGTACAAGTTTTATTGGTGTAACTGTTTGGGTTTATAATCAGTCAAGTCATGAAATGCTTCTCACACCCAGCCCTGAAAAGTAAAGAACAGTTAAATTGAAAACCAGGTGAACTGTCACTGTGAGTGCACGGCTCTTTGCCATACTGTGTGCACACCTGTCCCAGTACCAAGCCTCTGGGCACGTCCGCAGAAAGTTCAGTGCACCAGCTGTTGGTGCTAGCAAAAGCACACCTGCTCCAGCTGGGAGGGGCACATCTGAAGAGGAGGCTGGGAGAGGCACACCTAATGAGGAGGCTAAGAGGGTACACCTGATGAGGAGGCTGACTGAGGCACACCTGACGAGGAGGCTGGGAGGGGCGCACCTGACGAGGAGGCTGGGAGGGGCGCATCTGATGAGGAGGTTTGGAGGGGCACACCTGAAGAGGAGGCTGGCAGGGGTACACCTGATGAGGCTGGGAGGGCACACCTCATGAGAAGGCTGGCAGGGGCACACCTGCTGTAGCTGGCAGGGGAACATGAGGAGGCTGGGATGGGCACACTAGATGAGGAGTGAGGTGTACGCCAGTGTGGTATGGTGGGCGGAGTGGGGTGTGTGCCAGAATGGTAAGGTGGGTAGAGTGGGGTGTGCCAGTGTGGTACGGTGAGTAGAGTGGGGTGTGTGTTAGTGTGGTATGTTGGGTAGAGTGAGGTGTGTGCTAGTGCAGTACAGTGGGGTGTGCCAGTCTGGTACATTGGGTCGAATGAGGTGTGTGCCAGTGTGGTACGGTATATAGAGTGGGGTGTGTGCCAGTGTTGCAGTGGGTAGAGTGGGGTGAGTGCCAGTGTGGCATAGTGAGTAGAGTTGGCTGTGTACTAGTGAGGTAGAGTGAGGTGTATGTCAGTGTGGTACGGTATATAAACTAGGGTGTGTGCCAGTGTGGTACAGTGGGAAGAGTAGGGTGTTTGCCAGTGTGGTACGGTGAGTAGAGTGGGGCGTGTGCCCATGTGCTATGGTGGGTAGAGTGGGGTGTGTGCAAGTGTGTTAACATGGCCCACAGCTGGTTGCTTGCCAGTGCGGTATGGTGGGTGGAGTGGGTTGCTTAACAATCTGGTACAGTGGGTAGCGTGGGGTGTGTGACAGTGTGGTATGGTGGATGGAGTGGGGTGCTTGCCAGTGTGGTACAGTGGGTAAGAGTGGAGCGTGCACTAGTGTGGTATGGTGGGTAGACTGGAGTGTGCACTAGTGTGGTATGGTGGGTAGAGTGGGGTGTGTCAGTGTCGAAAGGTGGGTAGAGTGGGGTATGTGCCAGTGTGGTATGGTGGGTAGCCTGGGGTGTGTGCCAGTGGGGTTCGGTGGGTAGTGTGGTGTGTGTGTGTGTAGGAGGCTGGACTGGCTTGTAGTGAGTACCTAGGGGTACTTGCACCTTGCACCAGGCCCAGTTATCCCTTATTAGTGTATAGGGTGTCTAGCAGCTTAGGCTGATAGATAATGGTAGTTTAGCAGAGCAGCTTAGCCTGAACTAGGAGACGTGTGAAGCTACTACAGTACCACCTAGTGTCATATGCACAATATCATAAGAAAACACAATACACAGTTATACTAAAAATAAAGGTACTTTATTTTTATGACAATATGCCAAAGTATCTCAGAGTGTACCCTCAGTGAGAGGATAGGAAATATACACAAGATATATATACACAATACCAGAAATATGCAGTATAGTCTTAGAAAACAGTGCAAACAATGTATAGTTACAATAGGATGCAATGGGAACACATAGGGATAGGGGCAACACAAACCATATACTCCAAAAGTGGAATGCGAACCACGAATGGACCCCAAACCTATGTGACCTTGTAGAGGGTCGCTGGGACTATTAGAAAATAGTGAGGGTTAGAAAAATAGCCCACCCCAAGACCCTGAAAAGTGAGTGCAAAGTGCACTAAAGTTCCCCCAAGGACAAAGAAGTCGTGATAGGGGAATAAGGCAGGAAAGACACAAACCAACAATGCAACAACGCTGGATTTCCAATCTGGGGTACCTGTGGAACAAGGGGACCAAGTCCAAAAGTCACAAGCAAGTCGGAGATGGGCAGATGCCCAGGAAATGCCAGCTGCGGGTGCAAAGAAGCTTCGACTGGACTGAAGAAGCTGCGGTTTCTGCAGGAACACAAAGGGCTAGAGACTTCCCCTTTGGAGGACTGATCCCTCTCGCCTTGTAGAGTCGTGCAGAAGTGTTTTCCCGCCGAAAGAACGCCAACAAGCCTTGCTAGCTGCAAATCGTGCGGTTAGCGTTTTTGGACGCTGCTGTGGCCCAGGAGGGACCAGGAGGTCGCAAATTGGACCAGGAGGTAGAGGGGACGTCGAGCAAGACAAGGAGCCCTCTTAGCAGCAGGTAGCACCCGGAGAAGGGCCAGAAACAGGCACTACGAGGATGCGTGAAACAGTGCTCACCCGAAGTCGCACAAAGGAGTCCCACGTCGCCGGAGACCAACTTAGAAAGTCGTGCAATGCAGGTTAGAGTGCCGTGGACCCAGGCTTGGCTGTGCACGAAGGATTTCCGCCGGAAGTGCACAGGGGCCGGAGTAGCTGCAAAAGTCGCGGTTCCCAGCAATGCAGTCTAGCGAGGTGAGGCAAGGACTTACCTCCACCAAACTTGGACTGAAGAGTTACTGGACTGTGGGAGTCACTTGGACAGAGTTGCTGGATTCGAGGGACCTCGCTCGTCGTGCTGAGAGGAGACCAAAGGGACCGGTAATGCAGCTTTTTGGGGCCTGCGGTTGCAGGGGGACGATTCCGTCGACCCACGGGAGATTTATTCGGAGCTTCTAGTGCAGAGAGGAGGCAGACTACCCCCACAGCATGCACCACCAGGAAAACAGTCGAGAAGGCGGCAAGATCAGCGTTACAGAGTTGCAGTAGTCGTCTTTGCTACTATGTTGCAGTTTTGCAGGCTTCCAGCGCGGTCAGCAGTCGATTCCTTGGCAGAAGGCGAAGAGAGAGATGCAGAGGAACTCGGATGAGCTCTTGCATTCGTTATCTAAGGAATCCCAAGAGACAGAGACCCTAAATAGCCAGAAAAGAGGGTTTGGCTACTTAGGAGAGAGGATAGGCTAGCAACACCTGAAGGAGCCTATCACAAGGAGTCTCTGACGTCACCTGGTGGCACTGGCCACTCAGAGCAGTCCAGTGTGCCAGCAGCACCTCTGTTTCCAAGATGGCAGAGGTCTGGAGCACACTGGAGGAGCTCTGGGCACCTCCCAGGGGAGGTACAGGTCAGGGGAGTGGGCACTCCCCTTTCCTTTGTCCAGTTTCGCGCCAGAGCAGGGCTAAGGGGTCCCCTGAACCGGTGTAGACTGGCTTATGCAGAATTGGGCACATCTGTGCCCAAGAAAGCATTTCCAGAGGCTGGGGGAGGCTACTCCTCCCCTGCCTTCACACCATTTTCCAAAGGGAGAGGGTGTCACACCCTCTCTCAGAGGAAGTTCTTTGTTCTGCCATCCTGGGCCAGGCCTGGCTGGACCCCAGGAGGGCAGCTGCCTGTCTGAGGGGTTGGCAGCAGCAGCAGCTGCAGTGAAACCCCGAGAAAAGCAGTTTGGCAGTACCAGGGTCTGTGCTACAGACCACTGGGATCATGGGATTGTGCCAACTATGCCAGGATGGCATAGAGGGGGCAATTCCATGATCATAGACATATTACATGGCCATATTCGGAGTTACCATTGTGAAGCTACATATAGGTAGTGACCTATATGGAGTGCACGCGTGTAATGGTGTCCCCGCACTCACAAAGTCCGGGGAATTGGCCCTGAACAATGTGGGGGCACCTTGGCTAGTGCCAGGGTGCCCTCACACTAAGTAACTTAGCACCCAACCTTTACCAGGTAAAGGTTAGACATATAGGTGACTTATAAGTTACTTAAGTGCAGTGTAAAATGGCTGTGAAATAACGTGGACGTTATTTCACTCAGGCTGCAGTGGCAGACCTGTGTAAGAATTGTCAGAGCTCCCTATGGGTGGCAAAAGAAATGCTGCAGCCCATAGGGATCTCCTGGAACCCCAATAACCTGGGTACCTCAGTAACATATTCTAGGGAATTATAAGGGTGTTCCAGTAAGCCAATGTAAATTGGTAAAATTGGTCACTAGCCTGTCAGTGACAATTTGAAAGAAATGAGAGAGCATAACCACTGAGGTTCTGATTAGCAGAGCCTCAGTGAGACAGTTAGTCACTACACAGGTAACACATTCAGGCACACTTATGAGCACTGGGGCCCTGGTGAACAGGGTCCCAGTGACACATACAACTAAAACAACATATATACAGTGAAAAATGGGGGTAACATGCCAGGCAAGATGGTACTTTCCTACACAACCCCCCCCCAAACGAAGGACAATAAGACTAGCCATGACCTGATGAGTCTTCATTGTCTAAGTGGAAATATCTGGAGAGTCCATCTGCATTGGAGTGGCTACTCCCAGGTCTATGTTCCACTGTATAGTCCATTCCCTGTAGGGATATGGACCACCTCAACAATTTAGGATTTTCACCTTTCATTTGTTTTAGCCAAAGTAGAGGTTTGTGGTCTGTCTGAACAATGAAGTGAGTGCCAAACAGGTATGGCCTCAACTTCTTCAGAGCCCAGACCACAGCAAAGGCCTCCCTCTCAATGGCAGACCAACGCTTTTCTCTAGGGGTCAACCTCCTACTAATAAAAGCAACAGGTTGATCATGGCCCTCAGAATTAAGTTGTGATAGGACTGCCCCTACTCCTAATTCAGATGCATCAGTTTGGACATAGAATATTTTAGAGTAACAAGGGCTTTTCAGGACAGGTGCAGAGCACATGGCCTGCTTCAGCTCCTCAAAAGCTTTCTGACAGCTAGCTGTCCACAATACCTTTTTAGGCCTTTTTTTGCATGTGAGGTCATTAAGAGGGGCAGCAATGGAGCCATAGTTCTTAATGAACCTCCTGTAATACCCAGTGAGGCCTAGGAAGGCTCTCACCTGAGTCTGAGTGGTAGGAGGAACCCAATCAATAATTGTTTGGATTTTCCCCTGAAGTGGTGCAATCTGTTCCCCACCAACAAGGTGTCCCAGATAAACCACCTTACCCTGCCCTATCTGGCACTTTGAAGCCTTGATAGTGAGGCCTGCCTTTTGCAGGGCCTCTAAAACTTTCCAAAGGTGGACCAGGTGATCATCCCAGCTGGAGCTAAAGACAGCTATATTGTCCAAATATGCTGCACTGAAAGCTTCCACCCTTGCAGGACTGTGTTCACCAACCTTTGAAAAGTGGCAGGTGCATTCTTCAATCCAAAAGGCATTACTGTGAATTGGTAATGTCCTCCAATGGTTGAAAATGCAGTTTTAGGTTTAGCATCTTCTGATAATTTGATCTGCCAATACCCTGCAGTCAAATCAAAAGTGCTTAGATACTTGGCAGATGCCAGTGTATCTATGAGCTCATCTGCCCTGGGTATAGGGTGAGCATCAGTTTTGGTTACAAGGTTGAGACCTCTATAGTCTACACAAAACCGCATTTCCTTCTTTCCATCCTTGGAATGGGGTTTTGGTACAAGTACCACAGGAGAAGCCCATGGACTTTCAGAGTGCTCAACCACTCCTAGTTCGAACATTTTCTGGACCTCTTGCTTTATGCAGTCCCTGACATGGTCAGGCTGCCTATAGATCTTACTTTTGACAGGTAAACTGTCTCCAGTATCTATAGTGTGCTCACACCAAGAAGTGGTACCTGGCACAGTAGAGAAGAGTTCAGAGAATTGATCTAGGAGGTTTATGCAATGGTGTTTCTGCTCAGCAGTAAGACAATCAGCCAAAACTACACCTTCCACAAGAGCATCTTGTTCTGTGGAAGAGAAGAGATCAGGTAGAGGATCACTGTCTTCTTCCTGTCCCTCATCAGTTGCCATGAGCAGGGTGAGATCAGCCCTGTCATAGTAGGGTTTCAGGCGGTTGACATGGAGCACCCTAAGGGGACTCCTGGCAGTGCCTAAGTCAACTAAGTAGGTGACTTCACCCTTCTTTTCAACAATTATGTGGGGTCCACTCCATTTATCTCGGAGTGCTCTTGGGGCCACAGGCTCCAAGACCCACACTTTCTGCCCTGGTTGGTACTGAACCAAAACAGCCTTCTGATCATGCCATTGCTTATGTAGCTCTTGGCTGGCCTGAAGGTTTTTACTGGCCTTTTTCATATACTCAGCCATCCTTGATCTGAGGCCAAGTACATAATCCACAATATCTTGCTTAGGAGCTTTTAAAGGTTGTTCCCAACCCTCCTTTACAAGTGTGAGTGGACCCCTAACAGGGTGTCCAAAAAGAAGTTCAAAGGGGCTGAAGCCCACTCCTTTCTGGGGTACCTCCCTGTAGGCAAAAAGGAGGCATGGTAACAGGATATCCCATCTCCTGCGGAGTTTTTCAGGGAGACCCATAATCATGCTTTCGAGAGTTTTATTAAATCTCTCCACCAGTCCATTTGTTTGTGGATGATAGGGTGTAGTGAACTTGTAAGTCACACCACACTCCTTCCACATGGCCTTTAAGTATGCAGACATGAAATTGCTTCCCCTGTCTGACACTACTTCCTTTGGGAAGCCCACCCTAGAAAATATTCCTAGGAGGGCCTTTGCCACTGCAGGTGCTGTAGTGGTCCTTAAAGGAATTGCTTCAGGATATCTTGTGGCATGGTCCACTACCACCAAAATAAACCTATTGCCTGAAGCAGTAGGAGGGTCAAGGGGGCCAACTATGTCAACCCCTACCCTTTCCAAGGGTACCCCAACCACGGGCAGTGGAATAAGGGGTGCCTTTGGAGTGCCACCTGTCTTGCCACTGGCTTGACAGGTTTCGCAGGACTTACAAAAATCTTTTGTGTCCTCAGACATCCTAGGCCAATGAAACAATGGAACCAGTCTGTCCCAAGTTTTCATTTGTCCCAGGTGGCCAGCTAGGGGAATGTCGTGTGCAAGAGTTAGGAGGAACTTTCTGTACTCCTGAGGGATCACTAATCTCCTGGCAGTTCCAGGTTTAGGATCCCTTGCCTCAGTATACAAGAGGTTGTCCTCCCAGTAAACTCTGTGAGAGTCACTGACATCCCCATTAGCCTGTTTGACAGCTTGCTGTCTGAGACCCTCTAATGTGGGACAGATTTGCTGTGCCACACTCAGCTCCTCCCTGGCAGGCCCCCCTTCACCCAAAAGCTCAGCAGTGTCTGCTTGAAGCTCCTCTGGTGTAGGTTCTGCACAGGGAGGGAATTCTTCTTCCTCAGAAGTTGAATCCACTGTAGAGGGAGGGATAGTAGGAAGTGGTTTGCTTCTACTAGCCCTAGCTTTAGGGAGCACTTGGTCCATTGTTCCAGGATCCAAGCTTCCCTGTCCTTTTTGCTTTTTGGCCTGAGCCCTTGTCAAAGCAAAAATATGCCCTGGGATGCCCAGCATTGCTGCATGGGCCTCCAACTCCACATCTGACCAAGCTGATGTCTCCAAATCATTCCCTAATAGACAGTCTACAGGTATATCTGAAGCTACCACAACTTTCTTTGGACCAGTAACCCCCCCCCAGTTGAGATTAACAACAGCCATGGGGTGGCTAAGTGTGTTGTTGTGAGCATCGGTTACTTGGTACTGGTGACCAAGTAGGTGTTGTTCAGGGTGGACCAGTTTCTCTATGACCATAGTCACATTGGCTCCAGTGTCCCTGTAGGCCTGAACCTCAACACCATTTATTAGGGGTAGCTGCTTGTACTTATCCATATTAAGGGGACAAGCAACTAAGGTGGCTAAATCAATAGCCCCCTCAGAGACTAGTATAGCCTCTGTGGTCTCCCTAACAAGACCAACCCCAACTAAGTTACCAATAGTGAGCCCAGCTACTCCCTTGGATTGGCTATTAGTAGGTTTGCTCCCACCACCACTGCTATTAGAAGGGACACTAGGTGTAGCAGTAGGGGTTGTAGTGGTAGGAGGCTTGGTGCCTTTCTTTGGACAACTGGGATCTGTTGTCCAATGGCCTTTTATTTTACATAAAGAGCACCATGGTTTCTTTTCCTTGTTTTGATTAGAAGAGGATTTGGGCCCACCACCCCCACCAGAGTGTTTTTGTGGGCCTGATGAAGACTCATTTTTAGATTTGTCCCCACCCTTGTCAGAAGACTTACCATCCTTCTTCTTGTTGCCATCTTTGTCACCCCCTGTATGAACTTTTCTGTTCACCCTTGTTCTGACCCATTTGTCTGCCTTCTTTCCCAATTCTTGGGGAGAGGTCAGATCAGAGTCCACCAAGTACTGGTGCAACAACTCAGACACACAATTATTAAGAATATGCTCTCTCAGGATCAAGTTATACAGGCTGTCATAATCAGTAACTTTACTGCCATGTAACCACCCCTCCAAGGCCTTCACTGAATGGTCAATGAAATCAACCCAGTCTTGTGAAGACTCCTTTTTGGTCTCTCTGAACTTTATCCTGTATTGTTCAGTGGTTAAGCCATAACCATCCAGGAGTGCATTCTTAAGAACTTTGTAATCATTAGCTTCATTTTCTTTTACAGTAAGGAGCCTATCCCTACCTTTTCCACTAAATGATAGCCATAGGATAGCAGCCCACTGCCTTTGAGGGACATCCTGTACAGCACAGGCCCTCTCAAGTGCAGCAAACCACTTGTTAATGTCATCCCCCTCCTTATAAGGGGGAACTATCTTATGCAGATTCCTGGAATCATGCTCTTTTGCAGGTTGACTATGGGGAATACTGCTGCTGCCACCATGGGTTTCTAAACCCAGTTTCTGTCTCTCCTTCTCTACTTCTAAAGTCTGTCTATCCAAATCCAGCTGTTGCTTCTTGAGCTTCAGTCTGGTTTGTTCCACTCTCAATCTATTGAGCTCCCTTTCTAACAATCTGTCATCAGGGTGGGTGGGAGGGACATTCCTTGAAACAGAAGTATGGTGAGAATGGACAGAAGGAGACCTGTCCCTTACAGAGGGCACCCTAACAGCTTGGCTAACAGTATAATGTGAGAGCACACCATCAGTATGGTGTGATTCAACCTCTGTACCAACTATGCTAGACTGTCTAGTAATGGGCAGGCTGAGAAGTTTCTTTCCTGAATCTTTTCCTGGGGGAGTCCCTGGATCAGATTGGGAACCATTAGCTACTTTTTCAACAGATGGGGCACTTTTAGCCTTATCTTGTTCTCTAAGCATGTTAAGTAACAATTCCAAGGAAGGATTCTTCCCTACACTCAAACCTCTCTCTATACAGAGACTCCTTGCTCCTTTCCAGCTAAGGTGGTCATATGCAATCTTAGACAGGTCAACATTTTGGCCTGTGCCAGACATATTTAGAGAGAGTTAAAGTGATAGAAAAAGAGAAAAAAGTTTGTCAGAGCTTTTAGAAAGACAGAGAAAAAAAACTTTTTAAACTTTTTAGAACTTTTTAGAAAGTTAGAAGTACTTTTCAGCACTTAGAAAAGAGTGAAAAGAGGAAATGCAAAACTTTTTGGCAATGTGTATATACACTGAACTTGTTTTGTATATTTTTCTCTTATGAAAAGTACAATGACAAGAGTGGTAAGTAGTTTCAAAGCACTTATCCCACCGCTGCACAACCAATGTAGGAGGCTGGACTGGCTTGTAGTGAGTACCTAGGGGTACTTGCACCTTGCACCAGGCCCAGTTATCCCTTATTAGTGTATAGGGTGTCTAGCAGCTTAGGCTGATAGATAATGGTAGCTTAGCAGAGCAGCTTAGGCTGAACTAGGAGACGTGTGAAGCTACTACAGTACCACCTAGTGTCATATGCACAATATCATAAGAAAACACAATACACAGTTATACTAAAAATAAAGGTACTTTATTTTTATGACAATATGCCAAAGTATCTCAGAGTGTACCCTCAGTGAGAGGATAGGAAATATACACAAGATATATATACACAATACCAGAAATATGCAGTATAGTCTTAGAAAACAGTGCAAACAATGTATAGTTACAATAGGATGCAATGGGAACACATAGGGATAGGGGCAACACAAACCATATACTCCAAAAGTGGAATGCGAACCACAAATGGACCCCAAACCTATGTGACCTTGTAGAGGGTCGCTGGGACTATTAGAAAATAGTGAGGGTTAGAAAAATAGCCCACCCCAAGACCTTGAAAAGTGAGTGCAAAGTGCACTAAAGTTCCCCAAAGGACAAAGAAGTTGTGATAGGGGAATAAGGCAGGAAAGACACAAACCAACAATGCAACAACGCTGGATTTCCAATCTGGGGTACCTGTGGAACAAGGGGACCAAGTCCAAAAGTCACAAGCAAGTCGGAGATGGGCAGATGCCCAGGAAATGACAGCTGCGGGTGCAAAGAAGCTTCAACTGGACTGAAGAAGCTGCGGTTTCTGCAGGAACGCAAAGGGCTAGAGACTTCCCCTTTGGAGGACGGATCCCTCTCGCCTTGTAGAGTCGTGCAGAAGTGTTTTCCCGCCGAAAGAACGCCAACAAGCCTTGCTAGCTGCAAATCGTGCGGTTAGCATTTTTGGACGCTGCTGTGGCCCAGGAGGGACCAGGAGGTCGCAAATTGGACCAGGAGGTAGAGGGGACGTCGAGCAAGACAAGGAGCCCTCTTAGCAGCAGGTAGCACCCGGAGAAGTGCCAGAAACCGGCACTACGAGGATGCGTGAAACGGTGCTCACCCGAAGTCGCACAAAGGAGTCCCACGTCGCCGGAGACCAACTTAGAAAGTCGTGCAATGCAGGTTAGAGTGCCGTGGACCCAGGCTTGGCTGTGCACGAAGGATTTCCGCCGGAAGTGCACAGGGGCCGGAGTAGCTTCAAAAGTTGTGGTTCCCAGCAATGCAGTCTAGCGAGGTGAGGCAAGGACTTACCTCCACCAAACTTGGACTGAAGAGTCACTGGACTGTGGGAGTCACTTGGACAGAGTTGCTGGATTCGAGGGACCTCGCTCGTCGTGCTGAGAGGAGACCCAAGGGACCGGTAATGCAGCTTTTTGGTGCCTGCGGTTGAAGGGGGACGATTCCGTCGACCCACGGGAGATTTCTTCGGAGCTTCTAGTGCAGAGAGGAGGCAGACTACCCCCACAGCATGCACCACCAGGAAAACAGTCGAGAAGGCGGCAGGATCAGCGTTACAGAGTTGCAGTAGTCGTCTTTGCTACTATGTTGCAGTTTTGCAGGCTTCCAGCGCGGTCAGCAGTCGATTCCTTGGCAGAAGGTGAAGAGAGAGATGCAGAGGAACTCGGATGAGCTCTTGCATTCGTTATCTAAGGAATCCCAAGAGACAGAGACCCTAAATAGCCAGAAAAGAGGGTTTGGCTACTTAGGAGAGAGGATAGGCTAGCAACACCTGAAGGAGCCTATCACAAGGAGTCTCTGACGTCACCTGGTGGCACTGGCCACTCAGAGCAGTCCAGTGTGCCAGCAGCACCTCTGTTTCCAAGATGGCAGAGGTCTGGAGCACACTGGAGGAGCTCTGGGCACCTCCCAGGGGAGGTACAGGTCAGGGGAGTGGGCACTCCCCTTTCCTTTGTCCAGTTTCGCGCCAGAGCAGGGCTAAGGGGTCCCCTGAACCGGTGTAGACTGGCTTATGCAGAATTGGGCACATCTGTGCCCAAGAATGCATTTCCAGAGGCTGGGGGAGGCTACTCCTCCCCTGCCTTCACACCATTTTCCAAAGGGAGAGGGTGTCACACCCTCTCTCAGAGGAAGTCCTTTGTTCTGCCATCCTGGGCCAGGCCTGGCTGGACCCCAGGAGGTCAGCTGCCTGTCTGAGGGGTTGGCAGCAGCAGCAGCTGCAGTGAAACCCCGGGAAAAGCAGTTTGGCAGTACCAGGGTCTGTGCTACAGACCACTGGGATCATGGGATTGTGCCAACTATGCCATGATGGTATAGAGGGGGCAATTCCATGATCATAGACATATTACATGGCCATATTGGGAGTTACCATTGTGAAGCTACATATAGGTAGTGACCTATATGTAGTGCACGCGTGTAATGGTGTCCCCGCACTCACAAAGTCCGGGGAATTGGCCCTGAACAATGTGGGGGCACCTTGGCTAGTGCCAGGGTGCCCTCACACTAAGTAACTTAGCACCCAACCTTTACCAGGTAAAGGTTAGACATATAGGTGACTTATAAGTTACTTAAGTGCAGTGTAAAATGGCTGTGAAATAACGTGGACGTTATTTCACTCAGGCTGCAGTGGCAGGCCTGTGTAAGAATTGTCAGAGCTCCCTATGGGTGGCAAAAGAAATGCTGCAGCCCATAGGGATCTCCTGGAACCCCAATACCCTGGGTACCTCAGTACCATATACTAGGGAATTATAAGGGTGTTCCAGTAAGCCAATGTAAATTGGTAAAATTGGTCACTAGCCTGTCAGTGACAATTTGAAAGAAATGAGAGAGCATAACAACTGAGGTTCTGATTAGCAGAGCCTCAGTGAGACAGTTAGTCACTACACAGGTAACACATTCAGGCACACTTATGAGCACTGGGGCCCTGGTGAACAGGGTCCCAGTGACACATACAACTAAAACAACATATATACAGTGAAAAATGGTGGTAACATGCCAGGCAAGATGGTACTTTCCTACAGTGTGCCAGTGTGATATGGTGGGTAGAGTGGGTGTGCCCTAGAGTGGTACAATGGGTTGCATGGGGTGTGTGCCAGTGTGGTACAGTGGGTAGAGTGGGGTGTGTGCCAGTGTGGTACGGTGGTACATTGGGTTGACTGGGGTTGAGCCAGTGAGGTACAGTGGGTAGAGTGGGGTGTGTGCCAGTGTGGTACGGTGGTACATTGGGTTGACTGGGGTTGAGCCAGTGAGGTACAGTGGGTAGAGTGGGGTGTGTTCCAGCATGGAACGGTGGGTAGAGTGGGATGGTTGCCAGTGTGGTACAGTGGGTAGAGTGGGGAGAGTGCCAGTGTGGTATGGTGGGTAGAGGTGGGTGCCAGTGTGATACGGTGTGTTAAGTTGAGTGTGCTAGCGTGGTACAGTGGGTATGGTGTGGTACGGTGGATAGAATGGGGGGGTGCCAGTGTGGTACTGTGGGTAAAGTGGGGTGTGTACTAGTGCGGTACAGTTAGTAGAGTGGGGTGTGCCAGTGTGGTACACTGGGTCGAGTGTGGTGTGAGCCAGTGTGGTACAGTATATAGAGTGGGGTGTGTGCCGGTGTGGTACGGTGGGAAGAGTGGGGGTGTGCCAGAGTGGTATGGTGACTTGAGTGGGGTGTGTGCCTGTGTGCTATGGTGGGAAGAGTGGGGGGTGTGCAAGTGTGTTAACGTAGCCCAGAGCTGGTTGCTTGCCAGTGTGGTATGGTGGGTGGAGTAGGTTGCTTGCCAGTGTAGAACAGTGGGTAGAGTGGGATGTGTGCCACTGTGGTATTGTGGGTAAGATGAGATGTGTGCCAGTGTTGCATGGTGCATAGAGTGGGGTGTGAAAGAGTGGCATAGTGGGAAGAGTGGGGTGTATGCCAGTGTGGTATGGTGGGTGGAGTGGGGTGTGTGCCAGAATGGTACCGTGGGTATAGTGGGGTGTGCTAGTGTGGTACGGTGAGTAGAGTGGGGTCTGTGTTAGTATGGTATGTTGGGTAGAGTGAGGTGTGTACTAGTGCAGTACAGCGGGGTGTGCCAGTCTACTACACTGGGTTGAATGAGGTGTGTGCCAGTGTGGTACGGTATATAGAGTGGGGTGTGTATCAGTGTGGTACGGTGGGAAGAGTGGGGTGTGTGCCAGTGTGGTACTGTGGGTAGAGTGGGGTGAGTGCCAGTGTGGTACGGTGGGTAGAGTGGTATGCCTGTGTGGTATGGTGCGTAGATTGGGGTGTGCTAGTGTGGTACAGTGGGTATGGTGTGGTACAGTGACAGAATGGGGTGTGCACGAGAGTGGTGTGTGTGTAAGTGTGGTAACACGGCCCAGAGCTCGATGCTTGCCACTGTGTATGGTGGGTGGAGTGGGTTCCTTGCCAGTGTGGTACGGTGGGGAGCATGGGGTGTGTGAAAGTGTGGTACGGTGGACAGATTTTGGTGCTTACCAGAGTGGATAAAGTGGAATGTGTGGCAGTGTGGCACAGTGGGGTGTGTGCAAATGTAGTACAGTGGTTAGAGGGGACTGTGTGCCAGTGTAGTATCATGGTCCCAGAGCTGGGTGCCCGTTTCATCACAGGAGCACAGATATAGGTACACACAATAGTGTGGATGCATGCTCCAGTATGGTACATGGGCACAGACAGAAGTACATGCTCAGCTGTGGCAACATGGGCACAAAGATGGGTGCACATGACAGTGTAGCAATGTAGGTACAGAGCTAGGTGAGTTTACCAGTGTAGTGTGGTAATGTGGATGTGTCTCACTAGCACATGCACCCTGATGGGTGCGCACACCACTGTGATAAGGTGGGCACAGAGCACAGTGTGGTAATATGGGTACAGACCTGTGGGGTGCCAGTGTGGTGAAATGGCTACTGAGTTGGCTGTAGACCAAATACAGTAACATGGGCACAGATCATGGTGCATGCACCAGTGAGGCAAGGTGGGCAGAGCCGAGTATGTATCCGTGTGGTTCGAGACCTGTTACTCACTTGCAATGATGGTGTTGAAGTTTGAAGCTCTTGTAGGATTCCCATTCTGTACATAATTCTGCCATCTACTGGTTGGGTCCAGAAGAGCTGGATTAGAAAAACGTTTTACTACTCTATGTGGGTGTTGGCATAGGAGGAGCTTGACTAGGACGTTAACTGTAAGCCCATGATATCCCCTAAAGAGACGTCATCTTAGATTATTTTTCTCTTTTTTCTCCTGTACATTTCTCCTTTTTGGGGAGGTGTGAGGGCTGCAGGTGAATCTAAAAGAGTTTCAAGCTGCAAAACTATTATTACTGGTAAGAGACTGTTTTTTTTGTGCAGCATGAAATCTATTCTAGATTCCAAGCTCTGCATAGATGATGTAGCCATGTTATCTACCCTGTGGAGGGGACTTGAAGAGGGAACAGATGAGAACAAGTGTCTTACCAACTGTCATACTGCCTCCTCCCTGCGAGTTTCTATTTCTACACAATAATGTCCTGGGAATATCATTTTGAAGACCATGTCACAGTCTTGCAGATTTCCTGTGGTAAGAAACTGGCTATGAACACTAATGTGTCCCCTTCTTCCTGCGGATATGTGCCATAGGCTCCCTTTCTGGTGGTTTGTTTGCCATCTGATAACAGTACATTAGAGCAGTGCTTCTGAAACTTTTCAGAATCACAACACAGATTTTAGAACAACAAACTTTTGCTACCCACCTATTCTTAATGGACAGGGCAGGCAGATTTTTAATGTACCTAGAGCATTGTGTGGTAGCACATTTTCCATTGAAATTACCAATACATTTGTACAAATAATTTTATTAATAACATCAAATCTGCACACAATAATGTGTGGAAAATGTGTTTTGGTGAATAATTATCAACCGAGCATCACCAAGTAAAGTGTCTTGATTTGTTTCAATACTATTAAAATCCTTGTTTCCATAACACTTCAGAGTTAATAAAAATGTGCTTATGTTTTGCTTTCCTAACTGCAAAATGTGTACAGTTCATTTACAGGTATTTACATTTTGTTGTGTTAGAAAAAATACGTCCTCCAGCCTTTCCTTTAACACTCCCTGTAGCCAGCAAGATTGTCACATAATTCACTTCACATTTCTTTCTCTGACTGCAATGACAGGAGTTTGTAAACACCAGTCCCAATGTTAAAAAAATAAGCAGCTATTTGTCAGAAGATATAGCTTGACATTTGGCCTGTGTCTTTGAAGAGTAGCAAATGTGACAAGACAAATACAGAATTTAAAGGCATCTTTATTTCGCGCTTGGACTTTCACAACCCACCAAAAATCGGTTAAATTGTATTTATTGCTTGGCCGGTCGTGATCCCCAGCTTGGGAAACACTGCTCCAGAGTCTGCACCATGCATCTTGTCATTGTACTTTTGGCCACCGCAGTGCCCAGTGCCTGTGGTGAGCGGCCTGTATTTTTCCTGATGTTGTGTGTTTCCGGTGTATCGTACTTTACTGCTCTTCTTACATCCAGGGTATGTCCTGCTTTCTCTGCTGCAATACTCAGCTTTTAGAAGCAGGCCAGGAGGATTATGGCGTGGATGATAAACGCGGTACCTTCGCAGAAACCTCAGGTGTGTTCTCATTAGAACGTTCTCCCTGCAGATGGATAGGTTGGTTCCTGCATCTTGTTTTTGACTTCAGTGATTATTCAGAACTTGGATACCTCCTCTATTGATGGCATTGATGGCTCTGAAACCTTTATAGTTTGATTCCGTGTAGACTTAGGGTCCGGATTCTTCTGAGCCGGACCTTGCTATAGGATCGATCTCCACATTCTCTCAACACCTTTAGTGATCTTACCAGGTTTCTCAAAGAGTTTTCAAATAACTTATTTGGGAATCCTCTTGCTGCACCTTCAGCCCAACAGCAGAAAAAAATAATTTAAATTGGAGGACAAGCTAGGGGACATTGTGGGCTTACAGTTGATGTCACATTAGGCTCCATCTATCTAGACAGCCATGAAGAGTAAAAAAAAAAACTTTTTGCAATCCAGTGTTTCAAGACCCAGCCACTAGATGGCTATGTACAGCATGTGAATTCTAGAAGAGATTTATTTCACAATGCAAAACTCAGGCACAGAGTTATAGTGTGATAATATAGTTACACGGGCACAGAGCTATGGTGCGCTAATGCAATTACACGGGTGCAGAGCTATAGCATGCAGATGTGGTTACACGGGTGCAGAGCTATAGCATGCAGATGTGGTTACACGGGAACAGAGCTATAGCATGCAGATGTGGTTACACGGGTGCAGAGCTATAGCATGCAGATGTGGTTACACGGGAACAGAGCTATAGCATGCAGATGTGGTTACACGGGTGCAGAGCTATAGCATGCAGATGTGGTTACACGGGTGCAGAGCTATAGCATGCAGATGTGGTTACACGGACACAGAGCTATACTATGCTAATGCGGTCACATGAGCACAGAGCTTTAGTGTGCTGATGCGGTTACACGGGCACCAACCTGGGTGCACACAGAGGTGTGTAAAGGTTGGCACAAAGCTATACCATGCAGGCAGCCTCTGACTGCAAGGTCCGCCTGGTCCTCAAACTGCAGATCTATTTCACCAACAGAGGAGTTGATGGGACAAGAAGGAAATTGCGCCCCCTCCCCACACCTACTGTAGCGTGGGTACAATACAACCCACCAGCCCTAGCATCTGGTCTATATGTAGGAGCATCCATAAACAGGCAGTCTCAGCTCTCCTGACCAAAGAGCATGCATTTTTAAAAGGCATTCAGAGGTATTGCATTGCATGTACAAACACAGTGAATAATTAATGGTGAGTGTGAGAGTTCGAGAGAAGCCACAGAAGAGCAATGCAAATAATGCGCCTCGTGACTGCCAGCTGGGTGCTGCTTCGAAACTTAGGGTCTGACCCTATTCAGGCTTCACCGTCCCTCCTCAGACACCAGAAGTCTATTCTGGGTTTGAACTGCATGCATCTCAATGCTTCACTTATCCTACATAACCCATACTCTAATGACCTAGTTAGGACCTTGTACGAACCAGCTGTCCCTGTGTCTCCAGGCACTGATCCCCCCTCAGTACCATGGTCCAGCCGTCCCTGTGTCTCCAGGCACTGATCTCCCCTCAGTACCATGGTCCAGCCGTCCCTGTGTCTCCAAGCACTGATCCCCCCTCGGTACAATGGTCCAGCTGTCCCTGTGTCTCCAGGCACTGATCCCGTCAGTATCATGGTTCAGCTGTCCCTAGGGCACTGCTCCCCTCGGTACCATGGTCCAGCTGTCCCCGTGTCTCCAGGCACTGATCCCCCCTCAGTACCATGGTCCAGCCGTCCCTGTGTCTCCAGGCACTGCTCCCCTCAGTACCGTGGTCCGGCCGTCCCTGTGTCTCCAGGCACTGATCCCGTCAGTATCATGGTTCAGCTGTCCCCGTGTCTCCAGGCACTGATCCCCCCTCAGTACCATGGTCCAGCCGTCCCTGTGTCTCCAGGCACTGCTCCCCTCAGTACCGTGGTCCGGCCGTCCCTGTGTCTCCAGGCACCGATCCCCTCAGTACCATGGTCCAGCTGTCCCCGTGTCTCCAGGCACTGATCACCCCTCAGTACCATGGTCCAGCCGTCCCTGTGTCTCCAGGCACTGCTCCCCTCAGTACCGTGGTCCAGCCGTCCCTGTGTCTCCAGGCACTGCTCCCGTCAGTATCATGGTTCAGCTGTCCCTAGGGCACTGCTCCCCCTCGGTACCATGGTCCAGCTGTCCCTGTGTCTCCAGGCACTGATCCCCCCCCTCAGTACCATGGTCCGGCCGTCCCTGTGTCTCCAGGCACCGATCCCCTCAGTACCATGGTCCAGCCGTCCCTGTATCACCAGGCACTGCTCCCCTCGGTACCATGGTCCAGCCGTCCCTGTGTCTCCAAGCACTGATCCCCCCTCGGTACAATGGTCCAGCTGTCCCTGTGTCTCCAGGCACTGCTCCCCTCGGTACCATGGTCCAGCTGTCCCTGTGTCTCCAGGCACTGATCCCCTCAGTACCATGGTCCAGCTGTCCCTGTGTCTCCAGGCACTGATCCCCCCCCCTCTGTACCATGGTCCAGCTGTCCCTGTGTCTCCAGGCACTGATCCCCCCTCAGTACCATGGTCCAGCCGTCCCTGTGTCTCCAAGCACTGATCCCCCCTCGGTACAATGGTCCAGCTGTCCCTGTGTCTCCAGGCACTGATCCCGTCAGTATCATGGTTCAGCTGTCCCTAGGGCACTGCTCCCCCTCGGTACCATGGTCCAGCTGTCCCTGTGTCTCCAGGCACTGCTCCCCTCTGTACCATGGTCCAGCTGTCCCTGTGTCTCCAGGCACTGATCCCCCCCCCTCTGTACCATGGTCCAGCTGTCCCTGTGTCTCCAGGTACTGCTCCCCTCAGTACCATGGTCCAGCCGTCCCTGTGTCTCCAGGCACTGATCCCCCCCCCTCTGTACCATGGTCCAGCTGTCCCTGTGTCTCCAGGTACTGCTCCCCTCAGTACCATGGTCCAGCCGTCCCTGTGTCTCCAGGCACCGATCCCCTCAGTACCATGGTCCAGCCGTCCCTGTATCACCAGGCACTGCTCCCCTCAGTACCATGGTCCAGGAGTCCCTGTGTCTCCAGGTACTGCTCCCCTCAGTACCATGGTCCAGCCGTCCTTGTGTCTCCAGGCACTGATCCCCTCAGTACCATGGTCCAGCTGTACCTGTGTCTCCAGGCACTGATCCCCCCTCTGTACCATGGACCAGCCGTTCCTGTGTCTCTGGGACACTGCACCCCTCAGTACCATGGTCCAGCTGTCCCTGTGTCTCCAGGCACTGATCCCCCCTCGGTACCATGGACCAGCCGTCCCTGTGTCTCTAGGTACTGCTCCCCTCAGTACCATGGTCCAGCCCTCCCTGTGACTCCAGGCACTGATCCCCCCTCAGTACCGTGGTCCAGCCGTCCCTGTGTCTCCAGGTACTGATCCCCCCTCAGTACCATGGTCCAGCCGTCCCTGTGTCTCTAGGCACTGATCCCCCCCCCTTCAGTACCATGGCCCAGCCCTCCCTGTGACTCCAGGCACTGATCCCCCCCTCAGTACCATGGTCCAGCCGTCCCTGTGTCTCCAGGTACTGATCCCTCCTCAGTACCATGGTCCAGCCGTCCCTGTGTCTCCAGGCACTGATCCCCCTCCCTCGGTACCATGGCCTAGCTGTCTCTGTTACTCCAGGCACCTCTCCCCTCAGTACAAGGGTCCAGTTGCATGTGTCTCTAGGCACCCCTGAAGTGGATGAACGGGGTCCCAGGCGTCACTGCGTTCTGCTTCCACACCCTGAAGATGTGGAGGAAGATCTTCAAATGGCTCCCGAGCAACACTGGAAACACTGTCACTCACGCCCTCGTCACCAGCAAATTGGACTCTGGGAACACTCTCCACACCCGGATCACCAAACAACTACAAACCACCCAGAGCTCAGTCCCAGACTCATCCTCAACATCCCACACAGAACTCAGATTGCACCACACCTCAGGGGGCTCCACTGGCTGCCAATACACAAACAAGCTCATTGCAAACTCCTCACACACAGACACACACACACATTCAAAGCACTACGCAACTCAGGCCCCACCTGCCTGAACAGTCCCATCTCCTTCCACCAACCACCTAGATACTCCCACGCCACAGGACTCCTACTCACACACATCCCACGCGTAGACGGAACCTGACCAGGAGGACGGTGGTTCCCTTACAAAGCTCCTAAAGCATGGAGCGGCTCCCACTTCACACCGGACCTCCCCCTCTCTTCTTAAACACCGCAAGAAGCTGAAGACCTGGTTATTCAGTAAACCAACCTACTGTAAGCGTGGCGAGGGACACGCCTGCTCAACACCGGGACACCCTCACGGGTGTTAGTGCACTTTACAAATACACATAACACAAGCACCCCCGCTCCAGGCAGCTTGTCTGTCACTGCACCTTTCTGCAGGGGACTCTACACCCCCCCTCACCCACCCACCACCCCCAACTGCGGCCTTATTGCCACTGGTAGAGTGAAAAGTGGACTGGCGGCTTCAAACAGCTATTCCTTCTTCCCAATACAAGAGCAGGTTTACGCCTGCACTGGAAATGGTACATGTGTGTGTGAGATGCTGCCCTGTGCCAGTGCGCGCCTGGCACACACCCTTCAGAGTGGGGCACTGCTGTACTGATAATGCAGCCCCTTGTTCTGCCAACTGAGGGAGACTCCCCTCGGCTTCCTGGACTTCTGAAGAAAAAGAAATAAGTCCCTCAGAGCTTCATAAAACAGTGATCACAAACAGAAAGTGTAAATCATCTATCAAGGAAGACACAAAAAACTAAAGAAACATACTAACTGAATTAAAAAACCCTCAAAAGTGGTCAAGCAACTATTCGTGACTCTCAAGATTTCTGCAACAAAAGTACCATAAACTACACCACAAACGCAGACATTTTAGACTTCTACCCAGGAAGCAAGAGAAACCCTTGTCCGGGAAGATGGCACCTAAAGCAGGTGCTCCACAGATAAACGTACATACCTACGGTCCTTACCAGAAACAACACTGACAACGCCAGGATCCTGTGAAAACTAGAAGCCCAGTCGGGCACCCTTCAGATCCACAACCAGCCACAAATTGACCAAAATTCTAGTATCAACGCTGAATCGGATCAATAACTCTCAAAGCACACGATTATTTCGATGGGACTTAAAGGACAACAAACATTTGCCTATGAATAAAGAACAGCCTGGGCCCGGAGGAGCCTCACTCAATCAAGGATTTATAAAGCACAGCAAATCACCTGTGAGGGTCTCAAGGCGCTGAAAAAGCAGGGAGAGTGCGGGAGCGAAGCAGCAGCACGGGAGAGCGGGCCCGGGAGCTGCTCTCTGCAGTCGCGCTGCGGCCTCCATTCATTAGATCCTGGGAGGAGGAGCGCCGCTGGATGCAGTGGGCGGGGCCAGGCAGCAGGCGGGAAATAACGAGCGGCATGGGAAAAGAAGGAAAAAGTAGTGAAAACCAGGGAACAGCAATGAAATGGGCACACAACAAACAGGGGGAAAAGCAAGGAGAAAGCAGTAAAAAACGAGGAAGAACCGACGAGAAGGCACTAAAAACGGAAAAAAAGCAAGAAGATGAAAAAGGGGGGAAAGCAAGGAGAAAGCAGTGAGAACGAGGAGAAAGCAAGGAGAAGGCACACAAAAGTGAAGCGAGGAGGAGACGGGAGCAAGAGCAATGCAGCAGCACAGGGGAGCTGGTCCCGGGACCCCAAAGGCAGCTTCCTTGGCAAGCTCCTCGAACGAGCAGGTCTATCACCCCGGGCTGTGAGAAGAAGCCCAGACTCCACTGCCATCCTCGTACGGGATGATGTGAAACCAACAGCCCACGAAGGCCATGCGGCGCTAGGTCTTGTGGATCTCTGCGGCGCTAGGTCTTGTGGATCTGCACAGCGCTAGGTCTTGTCGATCTCTGTGGTGTTTCGGCGCAGTTCACCATCCAACCTTCATTCTCTAACGCGCAGCGACCACTACTGAAGGTCCAACGGCTGCTGGGTCTTCGTGTACCTTGGTGACCTGCGTAAGACGAATCACAAGCTCCCACAGACATTACACAAAGGTCCACTGTCTCTCCTCAACGCAAGTGAATCCATCACCAAAGCCAAGCCTACACACCTTAAGTGAAAAATAAATGCAACTTAAATGTATTTGTGGGACACTAGTTATTTCTGGGGCCAGCTCGGCTGGGTAGCCTGATCACTTCAGCTGTCTGTAGGTGGCACCGGGCAGTCACTGATTTCATGGACAGTTTACAAATGCACCACATACAGTATAAACAGACTGCAGGCAGTATAAAAAGGATATTGCAAGTTGCCTTAAAAGAATGTCTTTAAATGTTAACACTGCTTTAAAGCTTGTGTTTTTAGTAACACTCTGATTCTACCTAATGCAAACCCTTTCTATTGGTTTCTTTTAATGAAAAGGACACATTCCAGATCCTACCAGTTAAAGCCTATTCTTGTCCCCGAAGAGGCTCTAGATTTGCTAATTAACCAACTGCACACATTTCCATTTCCGTGGGGTGGCAGCCCCTGGAGAGGACACATGGTGGTTCCGGAACTCTCCATCCATGGACCGGCCATGAGCTCTGCACTCCCCCTGAAGGCCCAAGTGGCAGCCAGGCTGGTTGTCTACTCTCTGATGCCTAATTGTCGTGTTTTCTACATCTCGGATTGCCTCACAATGTTCAAGCAACAACAGCACTCAAGCGCTCAAACACCAGCGAGGGAACTGGGCTGAGCCCTGGGAGTCCTAATGCAATCAAACAAGCTCCAGAGAATTCAGAATCCAGCTGCAAGATCACGGTGACATCTACACACACACACACCGCCCCTGCCCTGGAGGCTCGCCAGAGAGGAGCTTTACTCACACTACTGTGTACCACTCACACGGCAACAGCTAACAATGGACCTGAGTGTAGGAGGCTGGCCTGGCTTGTAGTGGGTACCAAGGGGTACTTACACTCTGTACCAGGTCCAGTTATCCCTTATTAGTGTAGAAGAGGTGTTTGTAGCAGCTTAGGCTGATAGAAGGTAGCTATGGCAGAGCAGCTTCGGCTGAACAAGGAGACATGCAAAGCTCCTACTATACCACTGGTGTCATATGCACAATATCATAAGAAAACACAATACACAGATATACTAAAAAAAAAGGTACTTTATTTTTATGACAATATGCCAAAAGTATCTCAGTGAGTACCCTCAGTATGAGGATGCCAAATATACACAAGATATATGTACACAATACCAAAATTATGCAGTAATAGCAAAAGGAAGTAATGCAAGCAGTGTAAAGTTACAATAGATTGCAATAGGAGCACATAGGTATAGGGGCAACACAAACCATATACTCTAAAAGTGGAATGCGAACCACAAATGGACCCCAAACCTATGTGAGCTTGTAGAGGGTCGCTGGGACTGTAAGAAAACAGTGAGGGTTAGAAAAATAGCCCACCCCAAGACCCTGTAAGGTACGTGTAAAGTGCACCTACAACCCCCAGAGAGCACAGAAGACGTGATAGGGGGATTCTGCAAGGAAAACGAACACCAGCAATGCAACAACAGTGGATTTCCAGACCTGAGTACCTGTAAGACAAGGGGACCAAGTCCAAGAGTCGCGACAATGTCGAGAGTGGGCAAGAGCCCAGGAAATGCCAGCTGAGGGTGCAAGGAAGCTGCCACCGGATGGAAGAAGCTTAGTGTTTTGCAAGAACGAAGAGGGCTAGGAACTTCCCCTTTGGAGGATGGATGTCCCATGTCGTGAAGAAGCTTGCAGAGGGGTTCCCACGCAGAAAGACCGCAAACAAGCCTTGCTAGCTGTAAGGGTAGCGGTTAGGGTTTGTGGATGCTGCTGTGGCCCAGGAGGGGCCAGGATGTCGCCACGTGGATGAGGAGACAGAGGGGGCGCCCAGCAAATTAGGGAGCCCTCACAGAAGCAGGCAGCACCCGCAGAAGTACCAGATCAGGCACTTAGAAGAGGAGTGAACCGGAGTCCACCCGAAGTCAGAAAAGGGAGTCCCACGACGCCGGAGGACAACTCAAAAGGTTGTGCACTGCAGGTTAGAGTGTCGGGGACCCAGACTTGGCTGTGCACGAAGGAAATCCTGGAAGAGTGCACAGGAGCCGGAGCAACTGCAAATCACGCGGTACCCAGCAATGCAGTCTAGCATGGGAAGGCAAGGACTTACCTCCAGCAAACTTAGACTGAAGAGTCACTGGACTGTGGGAGACAGAGTTGCTGAGTTCCAGGGACCAGGCTCATCGTGCTGAGAGGGGACCCAGAGGACCGGTGATGCAGTCTTTTGTTGCCTGCGGTTGCAGGGGGAAGATTCCGTCAACCCACAGGAGATTTCTTTAGAGCTCCTGGTGCAAGAAGGAGGCAGGCTACCCCCAGGGCATGCACCGCCAGGAAACAGTCGAGAAAGCGGCAGGATGAAGCGAAACAAGGTTGCAGTAGTCGTCTTTGCTACTTTGTTGCGGTTTTGCAGGCGTCCTGAGCAGTCAGCGGTCGATCCTTTGGCAGAAAGTGAAGAGGGAGATGCAGAGGAACTCTGGTGAGCTCTTGCATTCGGTATCTGAATAATTCCCCAAAGCAGAGACCCTAAATAGCCAGAAAAGGAGGTTTGGCTACTTAGGAAGGAGGATAGGCTAGTAAGAAAGGTAAGAGCCTATCAGAAGGAGTCTCTGACGTCACCTGCTGGCACTGGCCACTCAGAGCAGTCCAGTGTGCCAGCAACACCTCTGTTTCCAAGATGGCAGAGGTCTGGGGCACACTGGAGGAGCTCTGGGCACCTCCCCTGGGAGGTGCAGGCCAGGGGAGTGGTCACTCCCCTTTCCTTTGTCCAGTTTCGCGCCAGAGCAGGGCTGGGGGATCCCTAAACCGGTGTAGACTGGCTTATGCAGAGATGGGCACCATCTGTGCCCATCAAAGCATTACCAGAGGCTGGGGGAGGCTACTCCTCCCCAGCCATCACACCTATTTCCAAAGAGAGAGGGTGTCACACCCTCTCTCAGAGGAAATCCTTTGTTCTGCCTTCCTGGGCCAGGGCTGCCTGGACCCCAGGAGGGCAGAAACCTGTCTGAGGGGTTGGCAGCAGCAGCAGCTGCAGTGGAGACCCCGGAAAGGCAGTTTGGCAGTACCCGGGTTCTGTGCTAGAGACCCGGGGGATCATGGAATTGTCTCTGCATTGGGGTGACAATTCCATGATCTTAAACATGTTACATGGCCATGTTCGGAGTTACCATTGTGACGCTATACATAGGTAGTGACCTATGTATAGTGCACGCGTGAAATGGTGTCCCCGCACTCACAAAGTCCGGGGAATTTGCCCTGAACGATGTGGGGGCACCTTCGCTAGTGTCAGGGTGCCCACACACTAAGTAACTTTGCACCCAACCTTCACCAGGTGAAGGTTAGACATATAGGTGACTTATAAGTTACTTAAGTGCAGTGGTAAATGGCTGTGAAATAATGTGGACGTTATTTCACTCAGGCTGCACTGGCAGGCCTGTGTAAGATTTGTCAGATCTCCCTATGGGTGGCAAAAGAAATGCTGCAGCCCATAGGGATCGCCTGGAACCCCAATACCCTGAGAACCTCAGTACCATATACTAGGGAATTATAGGGGTGTTCCAGTAAGCCAATGTAAATTGGTGAAATTGGTCACTAGCCTGTTAGTGACAATTTGGAAAGAAATGAGAGAGCATAACCACTGAGGTTCTGGTTAGCAGAGCCTCAGTGAGACATATAGCCATCACGCAGGGAACACATACAGGGCACACTTATGAGCACTGGGGCCCTGCCTGGCAGGGTCCCAGTGACACATAGACTAAAACAACATATATACAGTGAAATATGGGGATAACATGCCAGGCAAGATGGTACTTTCCTACACGGAGTTCCTCCAGTGAAATCAACAAATTCTCTCGACCTGGGAACCTGCACCCGGGCTACCCCCGCGACGAGAAAGAAAACACTTCGAGGCGCTGCTTTCTCCGCACATGCCGACCAACGATGGGGTTCCCTCCCAGATGAAACAAGGGCCACCGGAACCACCTTGAAGCTAGACTGCGTATTTCTAACCTGGATAGCCAAATATGAAAATAAAAGTACTTCTGAACACTCAAGATCACATGAAATGTTCCAAACTCCCAGCAGCCACACTGCCCACAAATGTGCAACAAACCAGACTTGAATGTGACTGTTGAATGAATACCCAGCCTCACTGCACCCTGCGCCATCAGTTCAACTCCTACAGGTCCAGCCTCACTCCGACATAAACAGGCCACAAACAATACCTTACTACCAGTCCAATGTACTCACCCCATCAGTCACTCACATAATCCCTCTCCCCTACTAGCAGCCATCTCCGATCCACTCTTATTCCAGCAGGTACTGGGGTAACACCTGGAAGGGCTGAGAACACGGGGCTAAAATGTAAACAAACATCACTAACTTTCCCATTATCCAGGACTCTAGAGCAGCAGGTACTCACCAAAGGGCCTCGACGCCTTGGAGGTATTACTTGCCATGTAAAGGCAATGACTATACAATACTAAACCCTGCGTATATTGGAAAGGCACAGTATGCTCTTCGCAGCTAAGAGACCGCTGGGTGAAGGGTCTGTCTCACCCCCATTTCGGTTAAAGAATCCTGGGCACCGCTGTTTGAAAGGGTCTGGGTACCAGCCATGTGCCCCTGCTTGAAGGGGTCTGGGTACCAGCCATGCGCTCCTGCTTGAAAGGGTCTGGGTACACGCCATGTCTGCCGCTGCGTGAAAGGGTCTGGGTACACACCATGTCTGCCGCTGCTTGAAGGGGTCTGGGTACACGCCATGTCTGCCGCTGCTTGAAAGGGTCTGGGTACACGCCATGTCTGCCGCTGCTTGAAAGGGTCTGGGTACACGCCATGTCTGCCGCTGCTTGAAACGGTCTGGGTACATGCCATGTCTGCTGCTGCTTGAAGGGGTCTGGGTACACGCCATGTCTGCTGCCACTTGAAAGGGTCTGAGTACACGCCATGTCTGCTGCCGCTTGAAAGGGTCTGGGTACACGCCATGTCTGCTGCCGCTTGAAAGGGTCTGTGTATACGCCATGTCTGCTGCTGCCTGAAGGGGTCTGGGTACACGCCATGTCTGCTGCTGCTTGAAAGGGTCTGGGTACACGCCATGTCTGCTGCTGCTTGAAAGGGTCTGTGTACACGCCATGTCTGCTGCTGCTTCAAAGGGTCTGGGTACACGCCATGTCTGCTACTGTTTTAAAGGGTCTGGGTACACGCCATGTTGCTGCTGCTTGAAAGGGTCTGGGTACACACCATATCTGCTGCTGCTTGAAGGGGTCTGTGTACACGCCATTTGTGCTGCTGCTTGAAGGGGTCTGGGTACACGCCATGTCTGCTGCTGCTTGAAGGGGTCTGTGTACACACCATGTCTGCAGCTGCTTGAAAGGGTCTGGGTACACACCATGTCTGCTGCTGCTGCTGCATGAAAGGTTCTGGGTCCACGCCATGTCTGGTGCTGCTTGAAGGGGTCTGGGTCCACGTCATGTCTGCTGCTGCTTAAAGGGTCTGGGTACACGCCATGTCTGCTGCTGCTTGAAGGGCTCTGGGTACACGCCATGTCTGCTGCTGCTTGAAGGGCTCTGGGTACACGCCATGTCTGCTGCTGCTTGAAAGGTCTGGGTCCACGCCATGTCTGCTGCTACTTGAAGGGTCTGGGTCCACGCCATGTCTGCGGCTGCTTGAAAGGGTCTGGGTCCATGCCATGTCTGCTGATGCTTGAAAGGGTCTGGGGTACACGTCATGTCTGCTGCTGCTGCTGCATAAAAGGGTCTGGGTACACGCCATGTCTGCTGCTGCTTGAAGGGTCTGGGTACACGCCATGTGCTCCTGCTTGAAGGGCTCTGGGTACACACCATGTCTGCTTGAAAGGGTCTGGGTACACGCCATGTCTACGGCTGTTTGAAAGGGTCTGGGTACACACCATGTCTGCTGCTGCTGCTTGAAAGGTCTGGGTACACGCCATGTCTGCTGCTGCTTGAAAGGGTCTTGGTACACGCCATGTCTGCGGCTGCTTGAAGGGGTCTGAGTACACGCCATGTCTGCTGCCGCTTGAAAGGGTCTGGGTACACGTCATGTCTGCTGCTGCATGAAAGGGTCTGGGTACACGCCATGTCTGCTGCTGCTTGAAAGGGTCTGTGTAAACGCCATGTCTGCTGCTGCTTGAAGGGGTCTGGGTACACGCTACGTGTGCTGCTGCTTGAAAGAGTCTGGGTACACGCCATGTCTGCTGCTGCTTGAAAGGGTCTGGGTACGTGCTACGTCTGCTGCTGCTTGAAAGGGTCTGGGTACACGCCATGTCTGCTGCTGCTTGAAAGGGTCTGGGTACACGCTACGTGTGCTGCTGCTTGAAAGGCTCTGGGTACACGCCATGTCTGCTGCTGCTTGAAAAGGTCTGGGTACATGCCATGTCTGGTGCTGCTTGAAGGGGTCTGGGTACACGCTACATGTGCTGCTGCTTGAAAGGGTCTGGGTACACGCCATGTCTGCTGCTGCTTGAAAGGGTCTGGGTACACGCTACGTGTGCTGCTGCTTGAAAGGGTCTGGGTACACGCCATGTCTGCTGCTGCTTGAAGGGGTCTGGGTACACGCTACGTGTGCTGCTGCTTGAAAGGGTCTGGGTACACGCCATGTCTGCTGCTGCTTGAAGGGGTCTGGGTACACGCTACGTGTGCTGCTGCTTGAAGGGGTCTGGGTACACGCCATGTCTGCTGCTGCTTGAAGGGGTCTGGGTACACGCCATGTCTGCTGCTGCTTGAAAGGGTCTGGGTACACGCCATGTCTGCTGCTGCTTGAAAGGGTCTGGGTACACGCTACGTGTGCTGCTGCTTGAAAGGGTCTGGGTACACGCCATGTCTGCTGCTGCTTGAAAGGGTCTGGGTACATGCCATGTCTGCTGCTGCTTGAAGGGGTCTGGGTACACGCTACGTGTGCTGCTGCTTGAAAGGGTCTGGGTACACGCCATGTCTGCTGCTGCTTGAAAGGGTCTGGGTACCCTCCATGTCTGCTGCTGCTTGAAGGGGTCTGGGTACACTCTACGTGTGCTGCTGCTTGAAAGGGTCTGGGTACACGCCATGTCTGCTGCTGCTTGAAAGGGTCTGGGTACACGCCATGTCTGCTGCCGCTTCAAAGGGTCTGGGTACATGCCATGTCACTTGTATGATATTTGTGTATGTTCAAGAGAAAACGCCTGATGTATTGAGATAATGCAGCAAAGGAGACTGCCATCTCCATCAAGCCACGTGGCACCGCCCCCTAGCCAGCAGCAGGGTCCGAGTCACCAGCCATCATGGCGACATGAGCCGTCAGCAATGAATGCGTCACGCCATTAGATGTAGACATCACACCATGTGGTTCCAGCCACCGCCGTCTCGGTCACACCACGTGGCTCCGCTGAGCGAGCAGCAAGGCCTGGGCTGTCAGCAATGATTGTGCCACGCCTCTGGATGTAGCAGCCCTGCCAAGCGCCACGCATCTCGGGTTAGATTAACGCTTTTTAAATAATTTCTTCGCATCGCCGCAAGGTGTGAGGATGTCCCAGGGCTGCACAGGATGTATATCTTTAAATAATGCAGCTGAGAATGTGCGGGGTCATGACGCGCTGCAGTCTGCGCCGGCTCTCATAGCAGCACTAGTGGCTGAGGCTTCTGCGCGAGGCAGTGACGCTGCAGAGGTGGCGTTCGGTTGTATTCCCTGATGACTGATTACCGAGTTATTCCTCATGGCTGAGGCACTATCTGCCTCTTGATGAGTGTTGACTGCCCCTTCCTCCTGTTGCTTGTCCAATGGGCTTTGGTTATGGCGTGTGTTACGCAGTTAGCACAGACCCCGCCTACCCAGGGTGTGAAATCATCATCCAGCCCAGTCTTTTGGCACCGTGGAAGGGACAGCTGCAGAGATCCTGCTAGAGCAGACAACCACCACCAACTGTAGCGAATGGTCACCTCTTGGCCAAACCAGGCCGCACGAGCATGACACACGTCATCTCATGGGCCAGCCGTTAGAGGGCGATAACAAGGTTTCCTAAAACTGCATTTTGGTCACCCCTGTTGTTTCATGCAGAGAATATATGAATGGGAATGCTCATTAGAAAAGCGTACTATTATCCCACAGAGTTGTATTCACTAGATCGCTCTGTGTTTCTCCTATTACAGTGTAAGAGAGGATGTGTTAGGACTTGAACTGCTGACTTAGAACTGGGAAAACAGGTTTGACTCTCGGCATTGGTTCAACATCCTGTGATTCTGGGCAAATCACTTAATCTCCCGGATCCCAAAAGAAAAAAATCTTGTGCAATTTAACTGCAGGTAAGGTAAAGCGCTACAGTATCTTTGGCGAGTTTGGCAGTATCAAACTGCACAAAAAAAAGTTTCACTTTGCCTTTGGTGCAGAGTTTATATATATATTTTTTTATCTGACTCATGACATAAAAAAAGAAGTGTACTCTAAAATGTTTCCCCGCAGTTAAACAGATCAGGCACAATTCACGGCACGGGCGCTTAAAGTATCTCGGTGTTGGCACTTGTTTGCTATTAAGCAACAAATAAAAAAGGATGATATCTTTGTAGAGGCCTCTTTCTCCAGCCCTTAAGTCCTATGTCCTTCAGGTCACAAGCAAGGTAGGTTGCAGCCACCGGTTTGCAAAAGTCATCTTGGGGACTTTCAGAAAGTTGACCTAGGAATGCATTCCACTGTTTGATTACCACTGGCTTTGTGGTTTGTAACTCACACTTTCTGGCTTTCCATTTTCTGGCTTTATTTGCTTTAGGCTATCCTGGTTCAGTTTGTCCCTCCCATTGCCTAAAAAGTGTTTAATGTATCCTTCCAATAACACTCTTTCTGAAAACAGGTCTGTAAATCTTGTTCTTATCTTGTCTCATTTGCTGGTCATTCAAACAGCGAGGTCAAACTTCAGGCGCCGTCTTCCCAGGGCACTTGTTTACTTTTCTTTCTCCGACTTCAAAGTGAGAGGATTTATGTCAGAATCTTGCTGGATTCTAGGGGTGGAAAGTTTTTTTCTAGTACATGACAACATTTAAATGAACTGTGTAAGTATTTAGGAATATATCAGAATTAGCTACACAAATGAAGCACCTTTTTGTTATTTCTGAAGTGTGTTGGAAACAAATACTTTATATCAAAATAAATAATTACAATAGCTGATGCTATTTCCACACATCTTCGTTTGTGCATTGTGTAGTTGTATTAGTAAAACTGTCTGCACATGCAATGGTAATTTCAACAGAAATGTTGTTGTCTGTAATGGTACTGTGCATACGCAACTCTACTCTGCACCACCCCACACCACTGCACTCTACTCTGCACCAGTCCACACCACTGCACTCTACTCTGCACCACTCCTCACCACTGCATTCTACTCTGCACCACTCCTCACCACTGCATTCTACTCTGCACCACTCCTCACCACTGCATTCTACTCTGCACCACTCCTCACCACTGCATTCTACTCTGCACCACTCCACACCACCGCATTCTACTCTGCACCAGTCCACACCACCGCATTCTACTCTGCACCAGTCCACACCACCGCACCAGTCCACACCACCGCACTCTACTCTGCACCAGTCCACACCACCGCACTCTACTCTGCACCAGTCCACACCACCGCACTCTACTCTGCACCAGTCCACACCACTGCACTCTACTCTGCACCACTCCACACCACTGCACTCTACTCTGCACCACTCCACACCACTGCATTCTACTCTGCACCAGTCCACACCACTGCACTCTACTCTGCACCACTCCACACCACTGCACTCTACTCTGCACCACTCCACACCACTGCACTCTACTCTGCACCACTCCACACCACTGCACTCTACTCTGCACCACTCCACACCACTGCACTCTACTCTGCACCACTCCACACCACTGCACTCTACTCTGCACCACTCCACACCACTGCACTCTACTCTGCACCACTCCATTCTACTCTGCACCAGTCCACTTTAAACAACTTTATGCCAATGTACTCTTCACTACTCTACACCACTGCGCTCTTCTTCACTGCTCTGCACAACTTCACTCTAGTCTAGGACACAATACTCAACGTCACTCTACAACACCGCACTCTACGCCAGTGGTTCCCAACCTTTTAACTTCTGACGACCTCTGCTTTGTCATTACTGAAAGCCGAGGACCCCGGCTTAAACATTGGCGATAATCTGAAACACAAAACAACACACAAAAAATATAGAAAAAAGCATTCATCAAACACATACACAAATGATAATTTTATTTAATTTGCAAACAAAAATAAATAAAAAAATAAAAGTTCAATTTTAATAGGAAGTTTGGAGCTTTTCTACATTCAGTTGAAGCCACACATCGTCCATACTGTGTTCTGATTGATGCACCTGCGCTCCTCCCACAATTCAATCTGAGGATGCTAATTTAATTTAAAAAAAATGTTCAATTGTACATTTATCCACTTTATGTAAACTTAATTTATATTAAGTTTCTAAGCAGTCACTGAACCCCTGAGTAGGCTTTGCGGATCCCTAGGGATCCCCGGATCACACGTTGGGAACCACTGCTCTACGCCTCTGCACTCTACACCAATGCACTTTACTCAGTAACACTCAACTCCATGCTTCTGCACTTTATGCCAATCCACTGTACGCCACTCGAATCTATTATTCCACACTTCACTCTATGCCACTTTACGCCATTACCTTATGATACTCTACGCCACTGCACTCTACCCTGCAACACTCCGCTCTATGTATCATCACTGTACTCTGAAACAATCTACGCTACGCAACTGCACTCGACGCCACTCTACTCCTTTCTGCACCACCCTACTCTGTGCCACTGCATTCTATGACATTCTACTTTCGTAATCTATGCCAATGCACTCTACATAACTGCACTCTGTTGTTGCACTCTATCAATGAATGAAGGATATTTCTAAAGCACATGGCTAGTCCGAGGAGTGTCCTGGTGCTAAGCAGAACGTAAGCACAGAAAGGTGGCAGCCTAGAATGTGACAAAACCAGGTCTTGAGTTGCTTTCTAAAAAGCATCTCACGTTCAATTTGACACGATTCGACAGGAAACCTATTCCAGGGAGAAGGATCGGCCTCCTGTTTTCAACAGTCTAACTCTAGAAACTTTATACAGATGGACGTGGGAGGATGTAGGAAAGTACCATCTTGCCTGGCATGTTACCCCCATATTTCACTGTATATATGTTGTTTTAGTCTATGTGTCACTGGGACCCTGCCAGGCAGGGCCCCAGTGCTCATAAGAATGTGCCCTGTATGTGTTCCCGGTGTGATGCCTAACTGTCTCACTGAGGCTCTGCTCACCAGAACCTCAGTGGTGATGCTCTCTCTGCTTTCCAAATTTGTCACTAACAGGCTAGTGACTAAATTTACCAATTCACATTGGCATACTGGTACACCCATATAATTCCCTAGTATATGGTACTGAGGTACCCAGGGTATTGGGGTTCCAGGAGATCCCTATGGGCTGCAGCATTTCTTTTGCCACCCATAGGGAGCTCTGACAATTCTTACACAGGCTTGCCACTGCAGCCTGTGTGAAATAACGTCCACGTTATTTCACAGCCATTTACCACTGCACTTAAGTAACTTATAAGTCACCTATATGTCTAACCTTCACCTTGTGAAGGTTGGGTGCAAAGTTACTTAGTGTGTGGGCACCCTGGCACTAGCCAAGGTGCCCCCACATCGTTCAGGGCAAATTCCCCAGACTTTCTGAGTGCGGACACCATTACACGCGTGCACTGTACATAGGTCACTACCTATGTACAGCGTCACAATGGTAACTCCGAACATGGCCATGTACCATGTCTAAGATCATGGAATTGTCCCCCCAATGCCATTCTGGCATTGGGGGGGCAATTCCATGATCCCCCGGGTCTCTAGCACAGAACCCGGATACTGCCAAAAGGCCTTTCCCAGGTCTCCAATGCAGCTGCTGCCAACCCCTCAGAGAGGTCTCTGCCCTCCTGGGGTCCAGGCAGCCCTGACCCAGGAAGGCAGAACAAAGGATTTCCTCTGAGAGAGGGTGTAACACCCTCTCCCTTTGGAAATAGGTGTGACGGCTGGGGAGGAGTAGCCTCCCCCAGCCTCTGGAAATGCTTTGATGGGCACAGATGGTGCCCATCCCTGCATAAGCCAGTCTACACCGGTTTAGGGATCCCCCAGCCCTGCTCTGGCACGAAACTGGATAAAGGAAAGGGGAGTGACCACTTCCCTGACCTGCACCTCCCAGGGGAGGTGCCCAGAGCTCCTCCAGTGTGTCCCAGACCTCTGCCATCTTGGAAACAGAGGTGTCTGTAGCACACTGGACTGCTCTGAGTGGCCAGTGCCAGCAGGTGACGTCAGAGGCTCCTTCTGATAGGCTCTTACCTCTCTTGGTAGCCAATCCTCCTTCCAACATAGCCAAACCTCCTTTTCTGGCTATTTAGGGTCTCTGCTTTGGGGAATTCTTCAGATAACGAATGCATGAGCTCACCAGAGTTCCTCTGCATCTCCTTCTTCACCTTCTGCCAAAGGATCGACCGATGACTGCTCAGGACGCCTGCAAAACCGCAACAAAATAGCAAGACAACTACTAGCAACCTTGTATAGCTTCATCCTGCCGGCTTTCTCGACTGTTTCCAGGTGGTGCATGCTCTGGGGGTAGCCTGCCTCCTCTCTGCACCAGGAGCTCTGAAGAAATCTCCCGTGGGTCAACGGAATCTTCCCCCTGCAACCACAAGCACCAAAAGACTGCATCACTGGTCCTCTGGGTCCCCTCTCAGCACGACGAGCATGGTCCCTGGAACTCAGCAACTCTGTCCAAGTGACTCCCACAGTCCAATGACTCTTCAGTCCAAGTTTGGTGGAGGTAAGTCCTTGCCTCCCCACGCTAGACTGCATTGCTGGGTACCGCGTGATTTGCAGCTGCTCCGGCTCCTGTGCACTCTTCCAGGATTTCCTTCATGCACAGCCAAGCCTGGGTCCCCGACACTCCTTCCTGCAGTGCACAACCTTCTGAGTTGTCCTCTGGCATCGTGGGGCTCCCTTTTGTGACTTTGGGTGGACTCCAGTTCACTTTTCTTCCAAGTGCCTGTTCAGGTACTTCGGAGTGTGCTGCCTGCTTCTGTGAGGGCTCCCTGAGTTGCTGGGCGCCCCCTCTGCCTCCTCCTCCAAGTGGCGACATCCTGGTCCCTCCTGGGCCACAGCAGCACCCAAAAACCCTAACCGCGACCCTTGCAGCTAGCAAGGCTAGTTTGCGGTGTTTCTGCGTGGGAACACCTCTGCAAGTTTTATCGCGACGTGGGACATCCATCCTCCAAAGGGGAAGTTCCTAGTCCTCTTCTTTTTTGCAGAACTCCAAGCTTCTTCCAACAGGTGGCAGCTTCTTTGCATCCTCAGCTGGCATTTCCTGGGCTCCTGCCCACTCTCGACACTGTCGCGACTATTGGAATTGGTCCCCTTGTCTTACAGGTACTCAGGTCCGGAAATCCACTGTTGTTGCATTGCTGGTGTTTGTTCTTCCTGCAGAATCACCCTATCACAACTTCTGTGCTCTCTGGGGGTAGTAGGTGCACTTTACACCTACCTTTCAGGGTCTTGGGGTGGGCTATTTTTCTAACCCTCACTGTTTTCTTACAGTCCCAGCGACCCTCTACAAGCTCACATACGTTTGGGGTCCATTCGTGGTTCGCATTCCACTTTTGGAGTATATGGTTTGTGTTGCCCCTATACCTATGTGCTCCTATTGCAATCTATTGTGACGTTACACTGCTTGCATTACATTTCTTGCTATTACCTGCATAATTTTGGTTTGTGTACATATATCTTGTGTATATATCTTATCCTCATACTGAGGGTATTCACTGAGATACTTTGGGCATATTTCCTGGTATAATTCTCATGAAAGTCACTAATTCAAAGACATCTACCATGGGTGCACTTTTGTGACTTTCTGTAAGAATTTGGTCCCTAAGTAGGTCTGGCGTTAACAAAGACATTTTGTTTTTATTAAACTTCTATTTCTCTCTCTGTCGTTTGGCTTTACTGTGAGTGATCGCACTCTGCTCTTCCACAAGGAGCATATTGGCACACAAAGTAGTTTTGTTCAGTGACAGGAACCACAGTGGCAATTAGTGGCGTAACGAAACTGGAGGGTGCCCCTTGGCAAAGAACAAGGAGGGGACCCCCTCTCCAGACTTACTCAGGGCAAGTGCTATGCTGAAGGGGCCCCCTGGAGCGTGGCTGCGGGGCCTTTGTTATGCCATTGGTGGCAACATGTGCTTTTAGAGTTCAAAAACTTTTTTGCTTTATTTTTGCCAGTGTTTGTTACAATGTTGAGGGCCTGGCAGCTCCCACAACAACAAGGTGTTACAAGAGCCATGTCAAAACAAAACACGCATTAATGAAACTAAAAGACTCACAAAAAAATGTCAGCTCAGTTGGCTTTGTCAGTGTTTGTTTATTTTCATGCTTCCCATAATCGTGTTGAAAATGGTTACACTGATTTTCCCTTAGGAATATTTTTTGGAAATACTTGCGTGCATCAACACATTTTCACATTTTACTAAATGACGCTTCATAGAAATAGCATCTAAAATTTCATAGTAGCGAAACCTTTTTCCCTACTTGCATTTTTTCTGAATATTTTATTGTAAAAGCAATGACTATTCTCTCTTGCTTACAAGCTTCTCCAAACATTTGCGTCTAATCAGAGAGCATTCTGGGAGCATTATACTTAGCCTCACATTGTTAAACTTTTCAAACGTGTGTACACTTTTTTTTTTTTTGTACTGGCACCACTGTCAGTAGTGCAGTGTGACCTTAAAACATTTATTTACAGCGCTCACCATAATAATAAAGGCTTTCAATTAATGAACCATAAATACAAGTTCGAGCAGCATTAACTTTTGGACATATATTACCTCAACTGCAGACAGTTCCCCACTCTGTAAACTGGCAGCCAAAGGGTTTGTGCTGCAGGCGGTTGGGCCTACTTGTCCCAAGGACAAAGTAAACATAAAAACTTGTTGCCCTTGACCCCAATAAAGATTCCCCGGGCGTCAGGCGATAGGAATTCCACATCCCTGTGCCACCATAAGTACTAAATCCATACTAAATATTACATGCAAAACTGAGCAGTGATATCACTGTTAGTAGTAAATATGTACAAAATACTACACGCAGAGCAGTGATACCATGGTTAGTACTAAATACATACTAAATACTACATGCAGGACTGAGCAGAGGTTCCACTGTTGGTATTAAATACATACTAACTACTACATGCAGAACAGAGCATTAATACCACTGTTAGTACTAAATTCATACTAAATACTACCTGCAGAACAGAACAGGGATGCCACTGTTAGTACTAAATACATAGTAAATGGACATGAAAAACAGAGCAGTAATACCACTGTCCGTACGAAATACACAGTAAACACTACATGCTGAATAAAGCGGTAATATCACTTTCAATACTAAATCCATACTAAATGCTACATGCTGAACCGAGAAGTGATGCCACTGTTTATACTTAATACGTACTAAATGGTGAAGAAAACAGTGATGCCACCTTTAATGCTAAATACATAGTAAATGCTATATGCAGAACAAAGCAGGACTACCACTTCCAGTACTAAATACGTATTAAATACTACATGCAGAACAGAGCAGTAGTGGCACTTTTAGTACTAAATAGACATTACGAACAGAGCAGAGATGTAATTGCTAGTACTAAAAGTAGTAACAGGTGCCGAGAGTCAAGGTTCCTCTAATTACAACATTCTTGTACTCAAGCCAGGGGTGGCATCTGTCCAGCTGGGCGAGCGCCATCTATGGCAGGTGGCACTGGTCCCTCCTGACACCGGGACAGATGGGCCAAGACTAAATTATGGACTAAGTCCCCAAAGCGCTAAGACCTGTAAAGCACAGTACATCCTCCTCCTCTGCAACAGGTCCATGTGGGAGCTGCAGTCACCCTTTTTGTTGGTACCAACTCCTTGCAGGCACCAGGATGGCATATGTATATCTGGTGCCTTCTTTTCCAGTTGGGTACGGAAATATACACTATTTGAAGTGCTTGGATTTAAATACTAATGAGGGTGAGCACAGCTGACAAGTTTCCCTGGGTCCAAGCATGATGTGCTGCTCCACTCCAGGATTTTTGTTTGCATTTTGGAAGCTGTAGTCCTGTTTTATAACGCAAAAAAAATAACACTACAAGTCCCAGAATTCAAGGAGAAACCTGGACTGGCGTAGTACACCACACATGTGGGAAACTTAGCAGGGCTGGACGAGTGTCTAGGCTGAAGCAACACAGTGAGTACAGGTTAAAAGAAATTAAAAGCTACTTAGAAGAGAAATGCAGTCAAAAGTCTTTTTAGGTGCTTGCAATGGCCCCTCCCCATTCCCTCAGAAGAAACTGTTGCATTTGTGGGCACCAGAAACAGTATGGCATCTTAAAAGGGCCTGGTACGGAAGACAGGACTTCCTTTCAATGTCACGCATCAGCAAGGTGGTAATGTACTGTGACCTTCTGCCATGTGCCCACCACCCAACAACTGGACACACATTTCTGCAGTAATGGAGAACAGGAAGTGCCGCCATTAAACCGAAAGTGATGCCATTAAACAGGAAGTCCTGGCACGATTCAGGAGGTGCAGGCGTGCAACAGGACAGGTGGCCTTTTAAGCAGAAGGCGCGGCCACGCAACGTGGCGTTCGGGTGAGGCGACTAACGTGTCACAACGTTCTGCTGCATAACAGAAGTCCACGAAGTTCTGCAGGTAGCAGGAACTCTCGCCGCGTGCCTGGACCCCCGATGATTGCACATGAAGTAAGGTCTTTCAACAAAAAGAACCAGGCGTATGGAATTTAATAAAATATCTACTTGTCCATGGGACATGTTGCTTCATAAATCTACTTGTCCTGTAAAATAATCTAATTGTCCCTTTGGCGCCATGTAGTGCGGCGACAATTTATGACAGCAATCTCATTATGTAAGAGCTCTGATAATAGCCGGAGTATGCCCGGGCTACTACTATAGTAGGGCTTGAATACTAGCAATTTCTTTATCTTGCCACCTTTCTGCAGATCTACATTCTGGGGCGGTAGGTAGCGAAAAGCAATAGCTCCAAGGTTGGAATGCCATTTAAAGTCTGTGCAAACATATTAGCTAGCATGTTTTAAGGGTTTTCATGAGCGCTTCTCCAATCATTTCCCATAGAAAGGTTGGAAATGTATTCCTGACAAGGGTCAGAAGTAAAACTTACTCGAGAGTTGGGGGTAAAAATGGTTAAAAGAAAAGTGATCTTATAAACTCTCAACAGATTTTTGCATGAACAAATCTACACCTGCATATTTGGTCATACTAAAATGCAGCTCAAAATATTTTCTAGGACTAGGATTTCCTGGTCTACTTCTGCAAATTCATGTGAATTCATGAAATATGCAAATCTGCACTAATGCAAAGGCATATACCACGTTTGCACTTCTGTGACATTCTTTAAGAATTGGCCCCTAATTAGGTCTGGTGGTAACCATGACCATTTGTTTTATTAAAATGATATCTCTATCCATCTATCGGCTGGCTTCACAGAGTGATCCTACTTGCAGAACCTGCTTCTCCTCAGCGCCTGGTTACACTCACACGTGACAAGTTCCATGCTCTACAGATTCATCTGACATTACATTACAATGATCGCTATCTGCTCTTTCACGAGCAGCATACCGGCACACAAACTAGGTTTGTTCAGTGCCTGGAGCTACTGTGGCAATGTGTGCTTATTGCGACCACAAAATATTTTTGCTTTTTTTGCTAATATTTGATACAATGGTGTGGGCCTAGCAGCTCTCACAACAATACAGTTTTACAAAAGCTATGTCAAAACAGACAAGCATTGATAAAACCAAAAGACCGTCAACCAATGTTGGACCTGTTTGCTTTGCCAATGCTTGTTTATGTTCATGTTTCCCATAATCCTGTTGAAACTGGTTACACTGACTTTCCATTATGAATATTTTTTGCATGCATAAACACATTTTACTAAAATGATGCTCCAAAGAAATGGTGCCCAAGTTTCACAGTAGTTTTCCTAGTTGCATTTTTTGTGAACATTTTATTTTGAAAGCAAAAAATCGTCAATTTTGCATTCAAGCTGCTGCAAAAAATTGCATTTAATCAAAAAGCATTCTGGGAGCTTTAAATGTGGCCTATTTTAAACGTGTGTACATGTTTTTTACTGGAACCACTGTCAGCAGTTCAGTCCGAGCTTACAACATTTATTGAGGACACTCACCCTAATTATAAGGGCTTTTCATTAATTAACCTTAAATACAAGCTCAAACAGCATTAACCTATGGACACATTATCTCAACTGCAGACAATGCCTTTCCCTGCTCTTTAATGTGGTTCTGTAAACTGGCAGCCAAAGGCTTTGTGCTGCAGGGGTTGGGCCTACTTGCCCCAAGGACAAAATAAACATGAAAACTTGTTGCCCCTGGCCCCAAACAAGATGTCCTGGGCATCGGGCGATAGGAATTCCACATCCCCGTCTAGGCAATAACCACTGCAGATAATTGAGAGCACCCATTGAACTGCTGTGATGTTTTACCAGTGAGAATGGAATTGTTGCAGTCTTCCTCCCACAGGAGATGTATGGTGCTGTGGAATGTTTGGGAAGTCATATGTGGAAGTACCCTTTGAGGCTGCAAATTGTCCTCTGGTCCTGAGGTTTTGTCCTCTGTAAGAGCCTCTAAATGACCCCCTTGGGTAGTACTGCTGTCCTTGCTTTGGATGGGAGGTAGAAGCCTCTACAGTCTGGGTTTTAAAACCTTCCCTAAATTGCGGTTTCCGAAAGGAACCCCGAAATGGCGTGGTATGAAGGGCTTCCATGGCTTTTGCTGTCTCAGAGTCTTTTTTGAGTTTTTCTATGGTTGTGTCCACCTCTGGTCCGAAAAGTTGCTGTTTGTTAAACAGCATATTATGGACCACCTATTGTATCTCCAGTTTAAAACCCGAAGACCTCAACAATGCATGTCGTCTAATTGTGATGCTGGTATTAATTCCTCTAGCTGCAGTGTCAGCTGCATCTAGAGCGGACCTAATCTGATTATTTGTTATGGCCTGACCCTCTTCCACAATTTGCTGCACCCGCTTTTGGTGGTCTTTGGGTAGGTATTGCAAGAATTCTTGCATCTCATCCCAATGTGCCCTGTCGTACCTTGCTAACAGGGCCTGGGAATTGGCAATACGCCATTGGTTGGCTGCTTGTGTTGCCACCCTTTTCCCCGCAGCATCAAATTTTCTTCTTTCTTTCGTTGTCAGGGGTTGGGGTATCCCCAAAAGACTGACTATTGGCACGCCTCCTGGCTGCACTGACCACAATAGAATCTCATGGTAATCGTTGTGTGATGTAAATTGGGTCTGTTGGTGCAGGCTTAGAATTTTTGTCAATCCTCAGTGTTAGAACCCTATCTTTAACTGGTTCTTTGAATATTTCTTCTGCGTGTCTAAGCATAACAGGAAGCATTGGTGAACACTGGTATTGCTTATGAGTTGAGGATAGGGTGTTAAAAAGGAAATCCTCTTTTAAAGGTTCCCAATGCATTTGTACCCCATGGTATGCGGCTGCCCTGGATATTACTCGGTTATAAGCTGTACTATCCTCTGGTGGGGACGGTCTAGGAGGGTAGAGATCCGGATCATTAGATGGTATAGGATCGGAGTCGTACATGTCCCATAGGTCTACAGTGTCTCCTTGTGAATAAGTATGGGAGTGTGATGGTGACGGTGGTGGAGTGAGAGGTTGTGGTGAAAAAGAAAGTTGCGGTGCATGTGGTGGAGAAAGCTGATGCGGTTTCGGCTTTTCCTTCTGCTTGAACATTTTTGCCGGTGGTGGGGCAGTATCAAGAGTCTCTTGAAGTCCTAACTTTCTCTTAGTCTGTGAAGGCGGAGAAGTAATCATTTTTCCAGCCTCTTTCTGGATTGGATTTTTCTCTGCTTGCTGTCCATAACCTCTATAATAATAGGTTGAATGTCAGATTCCTCCATTTGATGTTCAGAGGTATGTTTTGTGCCCTTAGAGGAATGTTCAGTCAAGGTTTTGGGCACCTGCCTCATCCCAGCCGAAAACCCTGTCTCCTCTGTATAAGATGATGTTTTTGGCTCCGAAGTCGGACTGAGATGTTTCGGGCCCAAAACTGTTGGCCAAGGTTTTGGCTCTGAAGCAGAGCGTACTCTTTTCGGATCCAATGATGTTAGGCATCAGCTTGGTTTGGAGGTTGAGGTTTCTAATTTTCAGCTCAACCCCAACACCGAAACAGGTGTGGTAACCTGCTGATGGAGTGTTTTGCCCTTTTTCAGTGCCGAACCCAAGGGTCGGTCGATGATTAATTTGTCTCGGGTGGAACCATGGCTTGACAGCAGTGATACACCCAAGGCCTTGCCTGATCTTTTAAAAGCTGGTGTTTGGGCAGGTGTACTCATGTATTGCGCCGCTGCTATTAGCTGGCTGTCGTCGTCTGAACCCTGCTCGGATTCGGAGACTGGGATCAAAACTGCACTTTGTGCCTGCTCCTCTTCTAGGGTGTTGGTGGTGGACTCCGAGTGCTTGGATGCCATCTCCAGTCTTCATGCCCTTCGATCGCGTAATGTTTTCTGCAATCGAAAAGATCGACACGCCTCACAGCTTTGTTCTTGATGTTACAGAGAAAGACAGTGATTACAGAACAAGTGCTGGTCGGTATAAGGAGATTTTGTGTGGCACTGAGAACCGAATTGGAATGGAGTCCGATGCATCAGGCTATAACGCAGTATGCCCGAATAGGCCCAGGGAGGGCGCGAGCGCCTGAAAGGGTGTTTCGTTAATCCAGACGGTACTACTGGATCGAGCGCAGAACAAACCGCGTTCGAAACAATACCCACAGTATGAGAAAAGTTTGAGAGAATATAGAGTTTCTGAATCGAAAGTCCCGGAGCAAGAGGGAACACGTCCGAACCCGACGGCAGAAAGAAAACAATCTAACAAAGGAGTCGATGCCAATGCGCACTATCACTGAGAGGAGGAATCACTCGATCCTGTGACTTGAAAAAAAACTTTTTCAAAGAAAAACAACTTGTAACACTCAGAGCCCAACACTACATGGTGAGATATGCACAGCATGTGTATCTGCAGCTACACATGCCATTGAACATAAATATATATATCTATATACATATATCTATATACACACATAGAGAGAGAGATCATAATGCTACAAACACAGGGCTTGGTACAATAAAGTCTTTTCCTAGGATCACATAATTTGGGCAAGCCGAGAAACCGGAATTAATCCCAAATGTCCCAGTTTCACATCGTGCATATCCCTTTGTGACATCAAAGGTCAATGCTTGGTCTTTAATTCTTGGAAGAGGAGATTAGAGCATGGCGGACAGGCAGATTCCACATTTCGTCTTTGGCAGTTTCACATAGCACACCTTGCCAGGGACACTGGAGAGCTTTATGACAGACCCTGCTATGCATCCTTTTTCTGGCACAGAAAGTGCAGCCAGGGTCCCAGGCTGCTGAGGGGAGGGCGGGATGAGAACCTGATTCTGCGTGTCACATGGTCATCAGCCCTACCCACTAGGCCAGGTGGCCTCCCATCAAAGCTCGGCTCGCTTTGGGCTTGAGGATCCTTGAGCACCTCGAGCCAGAGCCTACTATGGCACGAGCCTGACTCCAGCTTTCACTGGCTCACTCACCACCGGGCACCAGGAGATGCTGACTCAGCACGAACCGAATAATTTCAGGAGAGGCTCAACACGTTAATGAGCAAAACTAAATATTCAGCAAAGCATGATGTCTTGAAACACCCCCCCCCCCGAGTCTCGTTTCTGGGTTCAGCTCGTCAGAAGACCCTTGTGAAGTGCAGAATGGTCCAGGCAGGTGAGTTCTGTCACAGAGAATCACACCTATGACAAAGGGGACTACACACCTGTGAAGATGTGTGCATAGTGTCCGTGCGGTGTAAGATCAGGGCATTTATTGAACTCCGTGTACCAACAATACTTCAAGAACTGAACACAAAGTACTGATCTCTGGGGGTAGATGGCAGAGGGAAGGATCATATGCAGCCCTGAGCTCAGATCCCGGCTTCCCCACTTCACCAACCTGTGTGATCCTCAGCCCATCATTCTCCTTAACCATCCAGTTTGACAGCGCCTTGAAGTCAGTCAGTACAGGAGCAGCATGCTCCAGAAACCTCATAGTTACTTAATATACAACAATCCTTCACCACAATTAATAACTTAGGGTATATAAGGTAACATTGTCAGGGCCGTGCAGGGAATTAGTGAACGTTTCATGTTTAAAATAGGACTTCCACTGAAGGTCACTCCAGCCAGTGATGCAATCACAGGTGTTTAAATGACCCAGAGAAATCTTGGAAAACACAACTTATTATAACATCTCAATCTTATGCTTTTCGTGATATGTGATCATGTTCTATATGTTACATATGGCGTACTGCGGCCCTCACCTGGAGCTCTGTGTCCAGTACTGGAGGCCTGATCTGCAGTACTGTGTCCAGTACTGGGGTCTTCATCTGGAGCTCTGTGTCCAGTGCTGGGGGCCTCGCCTGGAGCTCTGTGTCCAGTGCTGGGGGCCTCACCTGGAGCTCTTTGTCCAGTACTGGAGGCCTGATCTGCAGTACTGTGTCCAGTACTGGGGTCTTCACCTGGAGCTCTGTGTAGAGTACTGGATGCCTCGTCTAGAGCTCTGTGTCCAGTACTGGGGTCCTCGCCTGGAGCTCTGTGTCCAGTGCTGGAGGCCTCGCCTGGAGCTCTGTGTCCAGTACTTGGGCCCTCGCCTGGAGCTCTGTGTCCAGTGCGGGAGGCCTCGCCTGGAGCTCTGTGTCCAGTGCGGGAGGCCTCGCCTGGAGCTCTGTGTCCAGTGCGGGAGGCCTCGCCTGGAGCTCTGTGTCCAGTGCGGGAGGCCTCGCCTGGAGCTCTGTGTCCAGTGCGGGAGGCCTCGCCTGGAGCTCTGTGTCCAGTGCGGGAGGCCTCGCCTGGAGCTCTGTGTCCAGTGCGGGAGGCCTCGCCTGGAGCTCTGTGTCCAGTGCGGGAGGCCTCGCCTGGAGCTCTGTGTCCAGTGCGGGAGGCCTCGCCTGGAGCTCTGTGTCCAGTGCGGGAGGCCTCGCCTGGAGCTCTGTGTCCAGTGCTGGAGGCCTCGCCTGGAGCTCTGTGTCCAGTGCTGGAGGCCTCGCCTGGAGCTCTGTGTCCAGTGCTGGAGGCCTCGCCTGGAGCTCTGTGTCCAGTGCTGGAGGCCTCGCCTGGAGCTCTGTGTCCAGTGCTGGAGGCCTCGTCTGGAGCTCTGTGTCCAGTGCTGGAGGCCTCGCCTGGAGCTCTGTGTCCAGTGCTGGAGGCCTCGCCTGGAGCTCTGTGTCCAGTACTGCAGGCCTCGCCTGGAGCTGTGTGTCCAGTACTGCAGGCCTCGCCTGGAGCTGTGTGTCCAGTACTGCAGGCCTCACCTGGAGCTCTGTGTCCAGTACTGCAGGCCTCACCTGGAGCTCTGTGTCCAGCCCTGGAGGCCTCACCTGCAGTACTGTGTCCAGTACTGGGGCCCTCGCCTAGAGCTCTGTGTCCAGTACTTGGGGCCCTCGCCTAGAGCTCTGTGTCCAGTACTTGGGGCCCTCGCCTAGAGCTCTGTGTCCAGTACTTGGGGCCCTCGCCTAGAGCTCTGTGTCCAGTGCTGGGGTCCTCGCCTGGAGCTCTTTGTCCAGTACTGGATGCCTCGTCTAGAGCTCTGTGTCCAGTACTGGGGTCCTCGCCTGGAGCTCTGTGTCCAGTGCTGGAGGCCTCGCCTGGAGCTCTGTGTCCAGTGCTGGGGTCCTCGCCTGGAGCTCTGTGTCCAGTGCTGGGGTCCTCGCCTGGAGCTCTGTGTCCAGTGCTGGGGTCCTCGCCTGGAGCTCTTTGTCCAGTACTGGGGTCCTCGCCTGGAGCTCTTTGTCCAGTACTGGATGCCTCGTCTGGAGCTCTGTGTCCAGTACTGGGGTCCTCGCCTGGAGCTCTGTGTCCAGTGCTGGAGGCCTCGCCTGGAGCTCTGTGTCCAGTACTGCGGCCTCACCTGGAGCTCTGTGTCCAGTACTTGGGCCCTCGCCTGGAGCTCTGTGTCCAGTACTTGGGCCCTCGCCTGGAGCTCTGTGTCCAGTGCTGGAGGCCTCGCCTGGAGCTCTGTGTCCAGTGCGGGAGGCCTCACCTGGAGCTCTGTGTCCAGTGCCGGAGGCCTCACCTGGAGCTCTGTGTCCAGTGCCGGAGGCCTCACCTGGAGCTCTGTGTCCAGTGCCGGAGGCCTCACCTGGAGCTCTGTGTCCAGCGCCGGAGGCCTCATCTGCAGTACTGTGTCCAGTACTGGGGTCTTCACCTGGAGCTCTGTGTCCAGTGCTGGGGGCCTCGCCTGGAGCTCTGTGTCCAGTGCTGGAGGCCTCGCCTGGAGCTCTGTGTCCAGTGCTGGAGGCCTCGCCTGGAGCTCTGTGTCCAGTGCTGGGGTCCTCGCCTGGAGCTCTGTGTCCAGTGCTGGGGTCCTCGCCTGGAGCTCTTTGTCCAGTACTGGATGCCTCGTCTAGAGCTCTGTGTCCAGTACTGGGGTCCTCGCCTGGAGCTCTGTGTCCAGTGCTGGAGGCCTCGCCTGGAGCTCTGTGTCCAGTACTGCGGCCTCACCTGGAGCTCTGTGTCCAGTACTTGGGCCCTCGCCTGGAGCTCTGTGTCCAGTACTTGGGCCCTCGCCTGGAGCTCTGTGTCCAGTACTTGGGCCCTCGCCTGGAGCTCTGTGTCCAGTACTTGGGCCCTCGCCTGGAGCTCTGTGTCCAGTGCTGGAGGCCTCGCCTGGAGCTCTGTGTCCAGTGCGGGAGGCCTCGCCTGGAGCTCTGTGTCCAGTGCGGGAGGCCTCGCCTGGAGCTCTGTGTCCAGTGCGGGAGGCCTCGCCTGGAGCTCTGTGTCCAGTGCGGGAGGCCTCGCCTGGAGCTCTGTGTCCAGTGCGGGAGGCCTCGCCTGGAGCTCTGTGTCCAGTGCGGGAGGCCTCGTCTGGAGCTCTGTGTCCAGTGCGGGAGGCCTCGCCTGGAGCTCTGTGTCCAGTGCTGGAGGCCTCGCCTGGAGCTCTGTGTCCAGTGCTGGAGGCCTCGCCTGGAGCTCTGTGTCCAGTGCTGGAGGCCTCACCTGGAGCTCTGTGTCCAGTGCTGGAGGCCTCACCTGGAGCTCTGTGTCCAGTACTGCAGGCCTCACCTGGAGCTCTGTGTCCAGCCCTGGAGGCCTCATCTGCAGTACTGTGTCCAGTACTGGGGCCCTCGCCTAGAGCTCTGTGTCCAGTACTTGGGGCCCTCGCCTAGAGCTCTGTGTCCAGTACTTGGGGCCCTCGCCTAGAGCTCTGTGTCCAGTACTTGGGGCCCTCGCCTAGAGCTCTGTGTCCAGTACTAGGGCCCTCGTCTGGAGCTCTGTGTCCAGTGCTGGAGGCCTCGTCTGGAGCTCTGTGTCCAGTACTGGAGGCCTCATCTGCAGTACTGTGTCCAGTACTGCGGCCCTCACCTGGAGCTCTGTGTCCAGTGCTGGAGGCCTCACCTGGAGCTCTGTGTCCAGTGCTGCAGGCCTCACCTGGAGCTCTGTGTCCAGTGCTGCAGGCCTCACCTGGAGCTCTGTGTCCAGCGCTGGAGGCCTCATCTGCAGTACTGTGTCCAGTACTGGGGTCTTCACCTGGAGCTCTGTGTCCAGTGCTGGGGGCCTCGCCTGGAGCTCTGTGTCCAGTGCTGGAGGCCTCGCCTGGAGCTCTGTGTCCAGTGCTGGAGGCCTCGCCTGGAGCTCTGTGTCCAGTGCTGGAGGCCTCGCCTGGAGCTCTGTGTCCAGTGCTGGAGGCCTCGCCTGGAGCTCTGTGTCCAGTGCTGGGGTCCTCGCCTGGAGCTCTTTGTCCAGTACTGGATGCCTCGTCTAGAGCTCTGTGTCCAGTACTGGGGTCCTCGCCTGGAGCTCTGTGTCCAGTGCTGGAGGCCTCGCCTGGAGCTCTGTGTCCATACTGCGGCCTCGCCTGGAGCTCTGTGTCCAGTACTTGGGCCCTCGCCTGGAGCTCTGTGTCCAGTACTTGGGCCCTCGCCTGGAGCTCTGTGTCCAGTGCTGGAGGCCTCATCTGCAGTACTTTGTCCAGTACTGCGGCCCTCACCTGGAGCTCTGTGTCCAGTACTGCAGGCCTCACCTGGAGCTCTGTGTCCAGTACTGCAGGCCTCACCTGGAGCTCTGTGTCCAGCGCTGGAGGCCTCATCTGCAGTACTGTGTCCAGTACTGCGGCCCTCACCTGGAGCTCTGTGTCCAGTGCTGGAGGCCTCGCCTGCAGTACTGTGTCCAGTGCTGGAGGCCTCGCCTGCAGTACTGTGTCCAGTGCTGGAGGCCTCGCCTGCAGTACTGTGTCCAGTGCTGGAGGCCTCGCCTGCAGTACTGTGTCCAGTGCTGGAGGCCTCGCCTGCAGTACTGTGTCCAGTGCTGTGTCCAGTGCTGGAGGCCTCGCCTGCAGTACTGTGTCCAGTGCTGGAGGCCTCGCCTGCAGTACTGTGTCCAGTGCTGGAGGCCTCGCCTGCAGTACTGTGTCCAGTGCTGGAGGCCTCGCCTGCAGTACTGTGTCCAGTGCTGGAGGCCTCGCCTGGAGCTCTGTGTCCAGTGCTGGAGGCCTCGCCTGGAGCTCTGTGTCCAGTGCTGGAGGCCTCGCCTGGAGCTCTGTGTCCAGTGCTGGAGGCCTCGCCTGGAGCTCTGTGTCCAGTGCTGGAGGCCTCGCCTGGAGCTCTGTGTCCAGTGCTGGAGGCCTCGCCTAGAGCTCTGTGTCCAGTACTTGGGGCCCTCGCCTAGAGCTCTGTGTCCAGTACTGGGGCCCTCGTCTGGAGCTCTGTGTCCAGTACTGGGGCCCTCGCCTGGAGCTCTGTGTCCAGTGCTGGAGGCCTCACCTGGAGCTCTGTGTCCAGTACTGCAGGCCTCACCTGGAGCTCTGTGTCCAGCCCTGGAGGCCTCATCTGCAGTACTGTGTCCAGTACTGGGGCCCTCGCCTAGAGCTCTGTGTCCAGTACTTGGGGCCCTCGCCTAGAGCTCTGTGTCCAGTACTTGGGGCCCTCGCCTAGAGCTCTGTGTCCAGTACTTGGGGCCCTCGCCTAGAGCTCTGTGTCCAGTACTAGGGCCCTCGTCTGGAGCTCTGTGTCCAGTGCTGGAGGCCTCGTCTGGAGCTCTGTGTCCAGTACTGGAGGCCTCATCTGCAGTACTGTGTCCAGTACTGCGGCCCTCACCTGGAGCTCTGTGTCCAGTGCTGGAGGCCTCACCTGGAGCTCTGTGTCCAGTGCTGCAGGCCTCACCTGGAGCTCTGTGTCCAGTGCTGCAGGCCTCACCTGGAGCTCTGTGTCCAGCGCTGGAGGCCTCATCTGCAGTACTGTGTCCAGTACTGGGGTCTTCACCTGGAGCTCTGTGTCCAGTGCTGGGGGCCTCGCCTGGAGCTCTGTGTCCAGTGCTGGAGGCCTCGCCTGGAGCTCTGTGTCCAGTGCTGGAGGCCTCGCCTGGAGCTCTGTGTCCAGTGCTGGAGGCCTCGCCTGGAGCTCTGTGTCCAGTGCTGGAGGCCTCGCCTGGAGCTCTGTGTCCAGTGCTGGAGGCCTCGCCTGGAGCTCTGTGTCCAGTACTGGATGCCTCGTCTAGAGCTCTGTGTCCAGTACTGGATGCCTCGTCTAGAGCTCTGTGTCCAGTACTGGGGTCCTCGCCTGGAGCTCTGTGTCCAGTGCTGGAGGCCTCGCCTGGAGCTCTGTGTCCATACTTGGGCCCTCGCCTGGAGCTCTGTGTCCAGTACTTGGGCCCTCGCCTGGAGCTCTGTGTCCAGTACTTGGGCCCTCGCCTGGAGCTCTGTGTCCAGTGCTGGAGGCCTCATCTGCAGTACTTTGTCCAGTACTGCGGCCCTCACCTGGAGCTCTGTGTCCAGTACTGCAGGCCTCACCTGGAGCTCTGTGTCCAGTACTGCAGGCCTCACCTGGAGCTCTGTGTCCAGCGCTGGAGGCCTCATCTGCAGTACTGTGTCCAGTACTGCGGCCCTCACCTGGAGCTCTGTGTCCAGTGCTGGAGGCCTCGCCTGCAGTACTGTGTCCAGTGCTGGAGGCCTCGCCTGCAGTACTGTGTCCAGTGCTGGAGGCCTCGCCTGCAGTACTGTGTCCAGTGCTGGAGGCCTCGCCTGCAGTACTGTGTCCAGTGCTGGAGGCCTCGCCTGCAGTACTGTGTCCAGTGCTGTGTCCAGTGCTGGAGGCCTCGCCTGCAGTACTGTGTCCAGTGCTGGAGGCCTCGCCTGCAGTACTGTGTCCAGTGCTGGAGGCCTCGCCTGCAGTACTGTGTCCAGTGCTGGAGGCCTCGCCTGCAGTACTGTGTCCAGTGCTGGAGGCCTCGCCTGGAGCTCTGTGTCCAGTGCTGGAGGCCTCGCCTGGAGCTCTGTGTCCAGTGCTGGAGGCCTCGCCTGGAGCTCTGTGTCCAGTGCTGGAGGCCTCGCCTGGAGCTCTGTGTCCAGTGCTGGAGGCCTCGCCTGGAGCTCTGTGTCCAGTGCTGGAGGCCTCGCCTAGAGCTCTGTGTCCAGTACTTGGGGCCCTCGCCTAGAGCTCTGTGTCCAGTACTGGGGCCCTCGTCTGGAGCTCTGTGTCCAGTACTGGGGCCCTCGCCTGGAGCTCGGTGTCCAGTACTGGGGCCCTCGCCTGGAGCTCGGTGTCCAGTACTGGGGCCCTCGCCTGGAGCTCGGTGTCCAGTACTGGGGCCCTCGCCTGGAGCTCGGTGTCCAGTACTGGGGCCCTCGCCTGGAGCTCTGTGTCCAGTACTGGGGCCCTCGCCTGGAGCTCTGTGTCCAGTACTGGGGCCCTCGCCTGGAGCTCTGTGTCCAGTACTGGGGCCCTCGCCTAGAGCTCTGTGTCCAGTACTGGGGCCCTCGCCTAGAGCTCTGTGTCCAGTACTTGATGCCTCGCCTAGAGCTCTGTGTCCAGTACTTGGGGCCCTCGCCTAGAGCTCTGTGTCCAGTACTTGGGCCCTCGCCTAGAGCTCTGTGTCCAGTACTGGAGGCCTCGCCTGGAGCTCTGTGTCCAGTACTGGAGGCCTCGCCTGGAGCTCTGTGTCCAGTACTGGAGGCCTCGCCTGGAGCTCTGTGTCCAGTACTGGAGGCCTCGCCTGGAGCTGGAGCTCTGTGTCCAGTACTGGAGGCCTCGCCTGGAGCTGGAGCTCTGTGTCCAGTACTGGAGGCCTCGCCTGGAGCTCTGTGTCCAGTACTTGATGCCTTGCCTAGAGCTCTGTGTCCAGTGCTGGAGGCCTCATCTGCAGTACTGTGTCCAGTACTGGGGCCCTCACCTGGAGCTCTGTGTCCAGTACTTGGGCCCTCGCCTGGAGTTCTGCGTCCAGTACTGGAGGCCTCGCCTGGAGCTCTGTGTCCAGTACTGGAGGCCTCGCCTGGAGCTCTGTGTCCAGTACTGGAGGCCTCGCCTGGAGTACTGTGTGCAGTAATGGAGGCCTCACCTGTAGTACTGTTTCCTCTCTGGGGCCATCACCTGGAGTACCATGTCCAGATCTTTGTCTCTAGAAGGAGGAAGTCAGTTCAGAGATGGAAAGGGCTCGAATGTGGCCCCTCACCCCATCCCCATAAGTATTTCAAAGGCCTTCATACTTTCCAGGAGAACAAGCAAAGGACTAAGTGTGACCAAGATCACAATGGAGTGGGAGGAAGGCATGGGGCAGAGGAACCGCAGAGCTGACCCATGTGGCAATCCTGGAGCTGGGCAGAGGGTGTGGGCTCAATACCCTCAAGGACCTCACAATGTTTGGAGGAGGGCCCCTTGAGGTCACAGTCTGGGGCTGGTAAAGGAACAGACACTGGAGACCTTGGTTTCGTGGCTGGTTGTCCACACCCAGTGGCTTCCCTCCTGAGGGGACAGCCCCGCAGGGTGGACATCACACCGGGCTAAGTGGGAACATCAGGGCCTACTGAGCCACGGGCCTCCTGGAGGCCAAGGAACACTTCAACCCTTTCCTTCAGCACACACTGTGTCCTTGCAAGGTGGACAGTGCAGTATTTACACAAACCTCCCACAGCAGATGGACCCTCCCTGTCCCACCACCACCCCAGCTTCATGTGTTTGCCAAGACTTCCTGGAGGTTCAAGTCACTGGCCAGAGAGCCTTCAGCTTCATAGGCAGACATCAGAGGTGGTCTAACTCGGAGGGGACGTGAGGTCACAGCAGCTGGACCAGGCCTCATGCACTGTGCACCCCTCGCTCCACCAACCTAGCCTCATGTTTCTTCCAAGACCTCCTGAGGTTCAAGTCATCAGCCATGAAGTCAAGATCTATATAAAGCAGACATCAGAGTAGGCCTAGCTCAGAGAGAGGTGTAGTCACAGCAGCTGGAACAGGCCTCCTGCACCATGCCCTCCCCGCCCCACCAAGTCATCAGCCACTGAGCCAAAATATTCATAGGCAGAGATCAGACGAGGCCTCACTCGGACAGGGGGCGTGAAGTGGTCGCACGCACCCTGGCTCCATCGCTGAGTAAATGGCCTAATCATCATTAAGAGCTGGAGCGCAAAGGTCAGGCAGTAACTGAATCACCTGCTCACTGGTTTCATCAGCAATGTGTCCGCAAGCTCCAGGGAACGTGATCTCAGTCACTGGGCAGAGCTTCCCCTCCTCAGACCCTACAGCCCATCTTTGTAGCAAGATCCAGTGTCCTTCGAGCAGGATCCATCAGCCTTTTAGCTGGATCCAGCATGATTCTGGCAAGATCCACACTCCTAGCAAGAACAACCATCCCTTCGCCAGGACCCCTCCACCCCCTCATGAATTCTATCATCCTTTCTTCTGGATTCATCATCCTTCTAGAGGGCCCCCAATAAGAAATGCTCCTGATGTGACACCGAGATAATCTGTTGTAGAAGCAGGTAGGCCTCTAGTGACCATGGTCAAGCAGGAGGCTGGAGAACCTTCAGATGCTTCACAATCTGGTGCATCGAAGGCGGTTCGACAGCGGAGACTCAGCCACATATCTGCACCTGTGGCTCAAAGGAGTGTCATAAAACCTAGATCAGCGCTCCCGTTGGCATAAGATTGGAATCTGAGCAACCCCTTGAAGTGAGGCTGACCTACAGGGGCAATGCCCAGCAGCGGTCCAGGCCCACTCAAAGGATCCCACCGATAGCCCCTTGAAGCAAGACTGACCTACAGGGTATGGCGAGGCAATGCCCAGCAGCGATTCAGGCCCACTCAAAGGAACCCACCGATAGCCCCTTGAAATGAGGCTAACCTAGGCTAAGGGTACGAGGAAGCAAAGTCCAGCAGCGGTCCAGGCCCACTCAAAGGATCCCACTGATGCAGGGATGTGGAATTCCTATCGCCCGACGCCCGGGACATCTTGTTTGGGGTCAAGGGCAACAAGTTTTTATGTTTACTTTGTCCTTGGGACAAGTAGGCCCAACCCTCTGCAGCACAAACCCTTTGGCTGCCTGTTTACAGAGAGTGGAACTCTCTGCAGTTGAGGTAATGTGTTTCCAAAAGGTAATGCTGTTCGAACTTGAATTTATGGTTCATTATTTGAAAGCCTTCATTATTAGGGTGAGTGCTGTAAGTAAATGTTTTAAGGTCACACTTCACTACTGACGTTGGTTCCAGTACAAAAAAAAAGAAAAGTTTAGGCTAAGAGGCTAAGTATAATGCTCCCAGAATGCTCTCTGATTATATGCAAATGAAGTGTCATTTAGTAAAATGTGTTGATGCATGCTAGTATTTCCCAAAAATATTTCTAATGGGAAATCAGTGTAACCATTTTCAACAAGATTATGGGAAGCATGAAAATAAACAAACACTGACAAAGCCAACTGATCTGACATTTTTTTATAAGTCTTTTAGTTTCATCAATGCGTGTCTTGTTTTGACATGGCTTTTGTAACACTTTATTGTTGTGGGAGCTACCAGGCCCTCAACATTGTAACAAACATTGGCAAAACCCCCCCAAAAAGTTTTTGAACTCTTAAAGCACACGTTGCCACCAGCGGCATAACAAAGGCCCCGCAGCCGCCCTCCAGGGGGCCCCTTCAGCACAGCACCTGCCCTGAGTGAGTCTGGAGAGGGGGCTCCTCCATGTTCTTTGCAAAGGGGCACCCTCCAGTTTCGTTACGTCACTGATTGCCACTGTAGTTCCTGACACTGAACAAAACTACTTTGTGTGCCAATATGCTCCTTGTGGAAGAGCAGAATGCGATCACTCACAGTAAAGCCAGCCGAAAGAGAGAGAAATAGAAGTTTAATAAAAACAAAATGTCTTTGTTAACACCAGACCTAATTAGGGACCAAGACCCACATGTAGGTAGCTTTTTGCATGTCGCAAACAGCGACTTTCGCTGTTTGCGACATGCAAAAAGCACATTGCGATGCACAAACCCAGTTTTGCGATTCAGTAACCTGGTTACCGAATCACAAAACGGGTTTCGACTCGCAATTAGTAAGGGGTGTTCCCTTCCTAATTGCAACTCGCAGTGCAATGTAGGATTGTTTTGTGACCGCGAACGTGTCTCCAGCAGGCCACCATTCGCGAGGGGGTCGCAAATTGCGACCCACCTCATGATTATTCATGATGTGGGCATTTGCGAAGCCCTTGCGAATCACAGATGGTGTGAAGGACACCCTCCTACATTCGGATTTGCGACTCGCAATTTGCAGGTCACAAATCTGAACCTACCTACTTATGGCCCCAAATTCTTAAAGAAAGTCACAAAAGTGCACCCTTGGTATATGTCGTACCCCTATAAAATATTTGTGAACTGTATTTTAGCATGGGTAAATACGATGTGTAGATTTGCTCATGTGAAAATCTATTGAGCATTTGCAAGTTCATTTTCCCTCCAGCCACTTTCTTCCCAACCCTGGAAGAAGTTCTAATTCTGCCATTGTCAGGAGTAAATGTCCAACCTTTCTTATTATGGGAAAATATTAGAGAGAAGCTGGTAAAAATCTTTAAAACATGCAGGTTAGTAGGTTTGCAGACTCAAAGGCATTCCAGCCCTGTTACTATTGCTTACTGCTTCCTCCAGCCCCAGTATGCAGATCTGCAGAAAGGTGGCAAAATAAGGAAATTGCTACAGTAGGGATTGAAACTCAAAGTATTCAAGCCCTACTATGGTAGTAGCCCTGGCATAATCAGAGAGGCTATTAATTGCTGCCATAATTTGTCGCCACACTACATGGCACCAAAGGGACAAGTAGATCTTTTTACAGGACAAGTAGATTTGAGAAGCAACCTGTCCACTGGACAAGTAGATATTTTAATAAATTCCACACCCCTGCTGATGGCCCCTTGAAGCGAGGCTGACCTACAGGGTACGAAGAAGCAAAGTCCAGCAGTGGGCCCGGCCCACTCAAAGGATCCCACCGATGGCCCCTTGAAGCGAGGTTCACCTACAGGGTAGGACAAGCCAATGTCCAGAAGTGGTCCAGGCACCTTGAAGGATCCCACCCACTGCCCTTGCTGGACTGTAGACCACACGTACAGTTGTGCAACTTGTGGTTGGTGAAGGATAAGGAACCTGCTTGGGTGAATGCTCCTGATTCCAGACCCCCAAAGGTAGGTAAAGCTCCCCTGGCACATGTGAAGCAGGCACTATTCGGGCAGACTTGGGGCTGTTTGAGAGAACTCCCAGCGCCTCACCAAAAGCAGCTCCAGGGATGCAAGGTGCATTGCTGTGGGCACACTGAGTGCCAAGGGCACACCTGTGGGCGTTCCTGTGGTTCTTCAGTATTTACATGGAGATCTGTGCCAAGAGCCAGGTGAAAAGCAATGACCAGAAAACATTAAAGGGGCGGAGGCCTCATGCCCTCGCGAGGCGACACCTTCTGCTGCCGCCCAACAGCTCCATGAACTCTCCAAACTAAATACACACGGTCAACACCCACAAACACACACAGACGGGCGAGCACGGCTGGAGCACTGAAGGAGCCATGCCAAGAACAGAGGAAAAGAATGAGAGGACTGGTGGAAGGAGAGGGCCACTTCCCGGGTACTGGTTGGCAGTTGGCATGGAGGGGTGAAGCCAGGAGCAGGGTACCACTGATCAGACCATGGGGTCCCGGAAGACCATCCACCTATGAGGTCTGGCCCCAGGTCCTATCCACTGCAGAGGGTCAGATGACTAAAGGGGCAGGTGGGCTCCTCTGCATGGAACCGGGGGTGTTGGCTGACCAATGAAGGCAGAGAGATGCTCCCTGGCTCTGGAGCCAGAGAGGGGATGAACCTATCACGGACCAGGATGGGGCCTACGAAGTGAGTGGCGGGAGTGCACATGACCACTGATGGTGGTCGGTCCTCGGCTCAGGATCATGGAAAGACAGACTGGTGAAGACAGTGCCTTCCCCATCACTGAAGGACTTCCTGATCTGGACCCCGGTTGGAGGAACATGGTCCAGCAGCCATCTCACTTTCAGAGGAAGTGACACGGTCACCAGGATCACAAAGAAGAAGAAGGCCCCACATCCTTAGGACAAGAGAGGCATATTTATAAGTGTTTGGGCCGCTATTTATCATCTGTAGACCTCGCTTAAAAGCAATGCAGAAATGCAGTGGGTCGGGCTGTTTTTGGAGTGGGGGGGGGGGGGGTGAAGTCCCATCTCCACCAACCATATAAGAAAAACAGTATTTGATGCCCACACACCTACAGCTGAAAAGATTTACAGGACATTTGGCTCTTCACTTGGTCACAGCCAACAGTACAGTATAAACTGTAGAGAGTTTTAGCCTGCACACAAGCACACACAAAACATTACCTAGGAAGCAATCTCACTGGCCTCCCACCAAACCAACTTTAAAAGAAGTCAGCATGACAATTTCACTTAACTTCCAACATCCATCAGCACAGGAAGTGACATCACTTCCTGCCATCTCCTTACTTCAGTCAACTCCCCTGGGCAACACCCCCAAAGGATGGACAGACAAGGATGGAAAGACCTGTGTGTGCCAGAACCCCTTTTCCACCGAAGCTTACAAGGAAATATAAAATCATGTGCAGGACCCAGCACTGCCAGTGCCCACAATCACACCCAGATGGAGACAACCTAGACACTTGCATTGTATTGTCAGGACACACAGATCCAACCTTGTACATGTCCCACGCATTACCACACATGCACACTTGAACTGGACACTGCAGGTGTCATCACCTGTACCAAGCTTGATGCCACCCCCTCCCCCCATCTCAGAACCATGGTTCACACACCCACATCTTCATACATCATAGACGCCCTTCTTCCAACAGGCTGCAGCATCCATCGTGTGGACCGGGCGCCACAGAAGGGAGGTGGCCTTGTTGTCATCGATAAACCCTCCTGGTCCTGCACCTTACACAAGCGACACTCGACCCGGTGTACCTCCGGATGTGCCACTTTACATCCTGCAACTCAGAGTGCAGACTCTTCTCACCTACAGGTGCTTGAGCAGAACAAGGATATGACGGATGAATGCTCGGATTGTTTGCTACCTCAGACACACCCACACCACCCTCCTGGGTGACTTGTACCTCCCAGAAAACCAAAGCTCAAAATCACAGGACACCCCAGGTCCACCCTCATCAACACACTCCAATGCACAACCCTGACCTCGTCTTCTCACCAGCATCAACAATCCAAAGCAAACCACCCACATCCCTGGACTGGGCCGAGCACCTCCCCATCTCTCTCCCTTCTCAACATCCTATCAACAAAACAAACTCACCCCCAGGGAGAAAAACAAAACTTCAGATCCTTCAAAGACTTCTCCACCGACACCCTAATGCATGAACTCTCCTCTCACCCGGCCAGCTCCACGTCTGATGCCAACACCCTTTCAAGACACTTCAATGCTTTTTCAGAAAAGTATGTGAGCGTCCAAGCTTCAATGAAAACAAGCAAGTGCAAGCCAACACTCTCGGTATCCTGACACTCCAACCTCATCACGACAATAAATGCTCCATCCGCAGACAGGGAAGAGAAGGGTAAAAAGACAAGAACTCCTGATGGCCTCATGGCATCAAAGTCCCTCCACACAACACGCAGGCAGTTCACCACATCAGGCAAAGCGAAGTTCTATCTAAGGCCATCAGTGGTCCCCCCAGTAGAAGCGGAACCCTCTTCGTGACAAGCGCCCCATCACCCTCCGCTGCTGGCCCCACCTATTCCTCGCTCCACAGAAACGTTCTCTGGTATCACCCGCTTCTTCAGTGAAAAGGTAAGGACGGTCCCACAGCACATCGACAACACCACGCCGGCTTCTCCTCTTCAACCACCCCTTGTCCTCGTAGAATCCCAGCATGGTCAACCTTCAAAGCGCTACCGCTGGCGACCTCGCCGGCATACCCAACTCTGTCAAAGCTCAGAGCTGCAAAGGTGGAAGCCCCTGCTAAGAAGCAGCAGCTGCAGCCACAGGAACAAGGGAGGAACAAGCCTTTACAAGTGTAAGAAGCTGGAAGCACCTGCTAAGAAGCAGCAATGCAGCCACAGCCGGGTCAGGGGAGGAAACAAGCCTTTACAAGTGTAAGAAGCTGGAAGCCCCTGCTAAGAAGCAGCAGTGCAGCCACAGCCGGGTCAAGGGAGGAAACAAGCCAGAGCCAGGTCCGGGGAGGAACAAGCCTTTACAAGTGTAAGAAGCTGGAAGCTCCTGCTAAGAAGCAGCAATGCAGCCACAGCCGGGTCAGGGGAGGAAACAAGCCTTTACAAGTGTAAGAAGCTGGAAGCACCTGCTAAGAAGGAGCAATGCAGCCACAGCCGGGTCAGGGGAGGAAACAAGCCTTTACAAGTGTAAGAAGCTGGAAGCCCCTGCTAAGAAGCAGCAGTGCAGCCACAGCCGGGTCAGGGGAGGAAACAAGCCTTTACAAGTGTAAGAAGGTGGAACCACCTGCTAAGAAGCAGCAATGCAGCCACAGCCGGGTCAGGGGAGGAAACAAGCCTTTACAAGTGTAAGAAGGTGGAACCACCTGCTAAGAAGCAGCAATGCAGCCACAGCCGGGTCAGGGGAGGAAACAAGCCTTTACAAGTGTAAGAAGCTGGAAGCACCTGCTTAGAAGCAGCAATGCAGCCACAGCCGGGTCAGGGGAGGAAACAAGCCTTTACAAGTGTAAGAAGCTGGAAGCACCTGCTTAGAAGCAGCAATGCAGCCACAGCCGGGTCAGGGGAGGAAACAAGCCTTTACAAGTGTAAGAAGGTGGAAGCACCTGCTAAGAAGCAGCAATGCAGCCACAGCCGGGTCAGGGGAGGAAACAAGCCTTTACAAGTGTAAGAAGGTGGAACCACCTGCTAAGAAGCAGCAATGCAGCCACAGCCGGGTCAGGGGAGGAAACAAGCCTTTACAAGTGTAAGAAGCTGGAAGCTCCTGCTAAGAAGCAGCAATGCAGCCACAGCCGGCTCAGGGGAGGAAACAAGCCTTTACAAGTGTAAGAAGCTGGAAGCTCCTGCTAAGAAGGAGCAGTACAGCCACAGCCGGGTCAGGGGAGGAAACAAGCCTTTACAAGTGTAAGAAGCTGGAAGCCCCTGCTAAGAAGCAGCAATGCAGCCACAGCCGGGTCAGGGGAGGAAACAAGCCTTTACAAGTGTAAGAAGCTGGAAGCCCCTGCTAAGAAGCAGCAATGCAGCCACATCCGGGTCAGGGGAGGAAACAAGCCTTTACAAGTGTAAGAAGCTGGAAGCCCCTGCTAAGAAGCAGCAGCGCAGCCACAGCCGGGTCAGGGGAGGAAACAAGCCTTTACAAGTGTAAGAAGGTGGAACCACCTGCTGAGAAGCAGCAGAGCAGCCACAGCCAGGTCAGGGGAGGAAACAAGCCTTTACAAGTGTAAGAAGGTGGAAGCACCTGCTGAGAAGCAGCAGTGCAGCCACAGCCGGGTCAGGGGAGGAAACAAGCCTTTACAAGTGTAAGAAGCTGGAAGCTCTTGCTAAGAAGCAGCAATGCAGCCACAGCCGGGTCCGGGGAGGAAACAAGCCTTTACAAGTGTAAGAAGGTGCAAGCTGGTAGTAGCTCCCACAATGCACAACAAGAGCTGGGGAAATAATCAGCATTTACAAATCTATGTTACATCACAATGTTTCTGTTTTTGGTGAAACTTCTAATACCACAGGACTGGAGAGCAGATTACACACAGGACATTTATTTATGGTGGTCAACTTTCCATTACCACTTCACAGGGAACACTTCGCATGTGGAGACATTGAAAGGCGCTTGTGAAGAAGCTGATGATGGAGACGTAGAGCCCATTCCCTCCTTTAAACCTGGGCCACCTCAAACGATGTAACTCGGCTGAGACTGCGCTGACCGAGTGCGGGTTCTCTTCCTACTGGATTTCAGCTCCAGGCCCTTTACCTCCTCCAGGAGTAAGTCTTGACTGTTTGTAGGGAGACAAGTTTGGAAAATGAACAATTCTGCAATCCAAACAGAATGAAAGTCTTACGCCGTGAAACACCAGTGGTGTACAGGAGCCGCCACCCCGGGTCCTGGCCGGTAACCACAGGACACAGAGAAAAGGTCTCACACTCTACTCCTGTGACCTTCACAAAGCGTGAAGATATCGTGGAAGATTAAACCCTGCCTCAGCACAAGTGGGGAGTGGTACTGAACACCCTGGCTGTGCCCTAAACAGCTGGAGTCACTGGGGTGAGCAGACAACAGCCGTGGAACTTGGAAACCTAATGTCTGCTTCACAGCTTCATCTGAATAAGCTTGAAATGAAGGCTGTATTTTACATCTGGACAACAGTCTCATTTGCCTGCAGAGGCAGCCCCCCTCACTGGACGCAGCTGAGGTCAGGTGGGCTACTTGGAAACAGCTGAACAGCAGTTTTAATCCCAGCAGCTCTGTGGGCCTGAACTGTGCGTTCTTGGGCAATCACTTTTTGAACGTATTCCTCCGCTCTTTTGCGGAAAGATTAGGACTATTTAGACTGAATGTACTTGTGTGAATACAAAGCAGGACTGGATATCACCGGGGGTGGGGCGGCACCCAGTCTCATGGTTGACTCATCAAAATGCAATATACTGCCACATGTATGACTTCTGGAGCAAGAAGCAGCGTTCTGTAGCCTCAATCAATCAATCGATCAATCAGGGATTTGTAAAGCGCACAACTCACCAGATCGTAATACATTTGTGACGCAGTAACCTGTCCGCCAAGATCGTAATCAGACCCTTAATGCCCAAAACCTGAGGCATGTTCACAGCCCACGCCGCAGCATGGTATCTTGTGTTAGACCTATATTTAACAGATCTCGTGTTCACCCGAGACTTCTTGGAGCATGGTTTTCATTCACTCATTCAGGGCTGTTTAACAGCAGGTGGTTGTGTTTGCACGTCTGCTCCTGAAGCCGATCCAGGCCCCCCCAGCCACCGACGGGTACCTCTTTTACAGTTCCCAAAGGGCTGAAAGAGTGAGACCTGGGCACCCTGCCAGTCCTGGCAGCTCCAACCCTCCTCTCTGGCTGGTCCTGAGGTGGTCAGTGTTGGTGGAACTGGCATCAGCTGTGCCTCTGTGTGGGCAGCGAGACAGGAGCCACCAGGGCTGCCTTTAGGGCTGGGCTACGGGTGTGCCTGCACTGGGCTCTGACGAAGGTGGGGGGGAGGGGTGCTAACTTCAGGGCGGGCAGTGTTTACCAATAGCTTACAATGCAACAGCAGCTGCTGTAGAGTTCCTTCTGCATTCAGCTTTCAGGCAACAATAAAAATGTCAAGATAACTCGTGTTTAATGTTCCTGGTAGAGAGAGAGAGAGATCAAAGTATTGTCTAGTGGCAGTTTTGACACCATAAATTAGCACAAGGGGTTAATGTGCCCGCTGCAAAGAACAGATCTGTATTTTATGTGGATAGCTGAATGAATGAGTTAAACCAGCCCGTACTAGCACTTTGAAACAAATGGAATATATGTGAGAGAGGGGTATGCCCGGGTGGTAGTGAGGGAATCCCAGGAGAACCTCAATGGGGGTTGGGGGGCACAAAAAAAAGATTGCCGCACTGGGCACCACCAGCTGGGCTGGGGAGCAACAACTGTAGGAAAAACCTGAGAAACGTGGGGCGGTTGGCCGGTCGACTTATTGGGCGTTCGTTGGGTGGTTAATACAGCGCCTGGCCCAATGACAACACCAAAGTGACATCAGGTGACCTCTCAAGATGTTACATAAAGTGACCTTTTATGCAGACGATACCATAGGAAGTCACAACAGCAAGACCAGTTTTCGGTTGTGGTTTGTGTTGAGACCACAGCACGCGCCCTTTCTGCAACACACTGCGCGGTGTCGCGACACAGACCGCGTGCATCGGAGAGTGGCAAGAGGACGCACCCAGCATGGCGACGGGACTCTTCGATGGCTGCTGCCAGATAGCGGGACAAGCTCCTCCTGAAGCGATGTAAGGATGTATCCAGGGGATACTTCTATAGCGCCAACCTAGCCAAAAGGCAGCAAAGCACTGTACAAGGACCTTCTGTCGCGGCCTCCGCGCGAGCGGAAAACTGCTCTTCCTAAGGAACAGCAACCAGCTTCCCTTTAATAAAAGGCATTTATCGACTATAACCCACTGTGTTTCAAAAGCTTATGTTGCTGCCCTCTGTAGTGCCAAGAAACTCTGGGTGTCAGCGCTTTAAAAACCTACCATGACATTTGTGACATGATATGAGAACAGCACAAACCTGCTCAGGACTGTTTACAGCACAGGAAGTAAATACGGGTCTTGCAGTGCATGTCTGTGTGAGAGACTAGCCCGGAGCATGCGCAGGACACACACCCAGAGGTACACAAATACACACACACAGATACAGACACACACATACACCCACACAGCTACAGGGACACAAATACACAGACACGCGCAGAGCTACACAGATATACACACACACAGCTACACACACACAGCTACACAGACACACAAATACACAGACACACACATACAGCTACACGGGCAGACATACACACACACAGAGCTACACAGATACACAGACACACACAGCTACACAGACACACAGCTGCAGACACACACTATTGACTATTCCTCAAGGATGGGTAGTGAGTAGAGGCACAGGGTGCATGCAGGGGTGGTCTCTACTGCCCACACCCCCAGTTCTTGCCTCCATCACTTGTGAAACTCCTTGTCCTGAACTGCAGCGGTTTATACTTCCTAGGGCAAGAGAGCGCCTTGAGGCCAGCAGAGTTCAGCTGCATAGGACGGTGAACCAGCCTTCAAACAAACATGTAGTGCCAAGACGCAGAAGCACACAGCGCCTGTCCTGCCAGCCTTACACAGTGTGAAGGAGAGAGGCGGGTGCACACACAGCTCTCACTCAGATGTGTGCCATTAAAATCACAAACATATCAAGCACTGGCAAAGCCAACAGGCCTGGCCTTCCCTGGCACCCTGGTTCTCTTTTTTAATGGAAGCACATGGCACAAAATAAAATGTCGGCTGAGGGAAGTGAAGGACGGATGAGGGCTGAGTGGAGAGAGGGGCAGCTGAGGAAGGAGGGATGGCTGAGGGGAGGAAAGGATAGAGGAGGGCTGAGCGGAGTGATGCACACCGAGTGCCTCTTCACACAATATGATTTACACTAGTACCCGTGGTGCACTTTGAGCGCCTCTTCACACACTAGGATTTGCACTAGTACCCATGGTGCACACTGAGTGCTTCATCACACACTAGGATTTGCACTAGTACCCGTGGTGCACACGTGCCAATTCACACAACAGCACTTGCACTAGGTCCTGTAGTGCACACCAAGTGCCTCTTCACACACTTGGATTTGCACTAGTACCTGTGGTGCACACAGAGTGCCTCTTCACACACCAGGATTTGCACTAGTACCCATTGTGCACAATGCCTCTTAAAACACTAGGATTTGCACTAGTACCCGTGGTAAACACCCAGTCCCTCTTCACACAATAGGATTTGTACTAGTAGTACACACAGAGTGCCACTTCACACAATAGGATTTGCACTAGTACCCATGGTGCACACTAAGTGCCTCTTCACACAATAGGATATGCACTAGTTCATGTGGTGCACACCGAGAGCCTCTTAACACAATAGGATTTGCACTAGTTCCTGTGGTGCACACGAGTGCCTCTTCACACACTAGGATTTGTACCAGTACCCGTGGAGCACACCGACTGCCTCTTCACACATTAGGATTTGCACTAGTTCCCGTGGTGCACACAGAGTGCCTCTTCACACAATAGGATTTGCACTAGTTCCTGTGGTGCACACCGAGTGCCTCTTCACACAATAGGATTTGTACTAGTTCCTGTGGTGCACACCGAGATCCTCTTCACACAATAGGATTTGTACCAGTACCCGTGGAGCACACCGAGTGTCTCTTCACACAATAGGATTTGCACTAGTGCCTGTGGTGCACACCGAGTGCCTCCTCACACAATAGGATTTGTACTAGTACCTGTGGTGCACACCGAGTGCCTCTTCACACATTAGGATTTGTACTAGTACCTGTGGTGCACACCGAGTGCCTCTTCACACATTAGGATTTGCACTAGTTCCTGTGGTGCACACCGAGTGCCTCTTCACACAATAGGATTTGTACTAGTAACTGTGGTGCACACTGAGTGCCTCTTCACACAATAGGATTTGCATGAGTTCCTGTGGTGCACACCGAGTGCCTCTTCACACAATAGGATTTGTACTATTTCCTGTGGTGCACACCGAGTGCCTCTTCACACAATAGGATTTGTACTAGTTCCTGTGGTGCACACCGAGTGCCTCTTCACACAATAGGATTTGTACCAGTACCCGTGGAGCACACCGAGTGTCTCTTCACACAATAGGATTTGCACTAGTGCCTGTGGTGCACACCGAGTGCCTCCTCACACAATAGGATTTGTACTAGTACCTGTGGTGCACACCGAGTGCCTCTTCACACATTAGGATTTGTACTAGTACCTGTGGTGCACACCGAGTGCCTCTTCACACATTAGGATTTGCACTAGTTCCTGTGGTGCACACCGAGTGCCTCTTCACACAATAGGATTTGTACTAGTAACTGTGGTGCACACTGAGTGCCTCTTCACACAATAGGATTTGTACCAGTACCCGTGGTGAACACCCAGTCCCTCTTCACACAATAGGATTTGCATGAGTTCCTGTGGTGCACACCGAGTGCCTCTTCACACAATAGGATTTGTACTAGTTCCTGTGGTGCACACCGAGTGCCTCTTCACACAATAGGATTTGTACCAGTACCCGTGGTGAACACCCAGTCCCTCTTCACACAATAGGATTTGCACTAGTACTAACCGAGTGCCACTTCACACAATAGGATTTGCACTAGTACTAACCGAGTGCCACTTCACACAATAGGATTTGTACTAGTACCCATGGTGCACACTAAGTGCCTCTTCACACAATAGGATATGCACTAGTTCATGTGGTGCACACAGAGAGCCTCTTCACACACTAGGATTTGTACCAGTACCCGTGGAGTACACCGACTGCCACTTCACACAATAGGATTTTCACTAGTCCTGTGGTGCACACTGAGTGCCTCTTCACACAATAGGATTTGCATGAGTTCCTGTGGTGCACACCGAGTGCCTCTTCACACAATAGGATTTGTACTATTTCCTGTGGTGCACACCGAGTGCCTCTTCACACAATAGGATTTGTACTAGTTCCTGTGGTGCACACCGAGTGCCTCTTCACACAATAGGATTTGTACTAGTTCCTGTGGTGCACAAGAGTGTCTCTTCACACAATAGGATTTGCACTAGTACCAGTGGTCCACACGAGTGCCTCTTCACACAGAACCACAACAACAAGCTAAACGACAGCTGAATGTCCCAGCTGGCAGTTCACACATTTCAGTTCACTGCCAAGGTAAAATTAGAAACACGTACATAATTGGCACACACAAGTACCAGATCAAGGGTTCACGGCTAAATGATGGGCCTCACAGCACACACCAGTCGCAGGTTCACACATGTTCAAGAACTGGTAAGTGAAGTAGAGCCTACACTTGTGTATATGGTACAAACAAGAGGCCCACTCACATGATAGGGATTCATACAGAGGTGAAAGACTATACACATGCACCTGTGGCACATGCGTGGTGCCGGCTGGCACAGTTGGATCATACATAGGTGAAACACTCTGCACATGTACCTGTGGCACAAGGGTGGTACCGACTGACACAGCTGGATCATACATAGGTGAAACAGACTCTGCACATGTACCTGTGGCACACATCTAATGTCGACTGACACAGATGGATCATACATAGATGAAAAAGGATCTGCACCAATCCCTGTGGCACATACATGGTGTCAGCTGACGCAGATGGATCATACATAGGTAAAACAGACTCTGCACATGTACCTGTGGCACACACGTGGTACTTCCTGACACAGGTGGCATCTGACAGATGCATTCATACAATTGTGAAACTGCCTCTGTCTCGTACCTGTGGCACATACATGGTGCCAGCATACATAGATGGATCCTACAAAAGTGAAACACTCTGCAGCAGTACCCGTCCTGTGGCACATATGTGGTGTCAGCTGACACAGATGGATCATACACAAGTGAAATAGACTCTGCACAAGTACCTGTGCCACATACATGGTGCCAGCATACATAGATGGATCATACATAAGTGAAACAGATTCTGCACCAGTACCTGTCCTGTGGCATACATATGGTGCCAGTTCACACAGATGGATTATACATAAGTGAAACAGATTCTGCACGAACACCTGTCCCGTGGCATACATATGGTGCCGGCTGTCGCAGATGGATCATACGTAGGTGAAACAGCCTCTGCACATGTACCTGTGGCACACGCGTGGTACTTAATGACACAGGTGGCAGCTGACAGATGCATTCATACAATTGTGAAACGGCCTCTGTCTCGTACCTGTGGCACACATGTAGTGCCAGCATACATAGATGGATCATACACAAGTGAAACAGGCTCTGCCACCTACCTGTGCCGGTGCTCATCGTGGCCCTGCCCATGGATCAGGAAGCCTCCAGAGCTCTTGTCCCCCTTGTTGGCATCGATGTGTGGGATTAACACATCCTCCAAGCCCAGGTCGAAGCGTTTGTGTTTCGAGGAATCGGGCAGAAAGAAGAAGGCCCCAAAGCATAAAGTGATGAAGGCACTGAGGATGAGGAGGAGAATGAACTTCTCTGAGAGCCGCAGGGTGGCCCTGTGATGAGGGAAGGAGGTGGCCCCAAGGCTCAAGGTGGGGATTCTGCGCCCAGACAGGGGCAGCAAGGCGGGGGCGGCCATGTCCCCTGCAGAGGAACTTGATGACTTGGCAAGTGTCACTGGACTCCACCAACACCATTGGTTGATTAGAAAATAGAGTTAAGTCAAGCAGGGGGCACCCATGCAGCTGCAAACTTTGTGTGCCAAGATTAAAAATGCAAATGCGGTCTCCGGGAGGAAGAAACAGTGCAACATCATCGAAAGCTTCTTAATCTTAACTCCTTTTCCAGTAGAAACCCTTGGGGGACCAGTAGGGACTCAGGCCCCACATAAGAACTTAGTGTCCTAACTCCAGGTGATGAGAAGCAGAGCTTGTCCCTAGTCCCCATCAAATATAGAAAGAGGTTTTAAAAGCCAGAGTTTACGAGTGGCCACAGCTCACTTGAAAAACCCTCTTCCTTATTGATCCGCAATCCACCAGCGTCTTCGGAAAGCCTGAAGATTAAAAAAAAAAAAACAATGCTGGCTTTAAAACTCCCTTCGTAGTTACAAGAATAATAGTTAAGAAGCTTAGATGGCCTGGTCTAATCTGTGCAGATTAAAGTCGGGAGAGAAACACGATCCCTGATCCAAAGGTAGATAAATGCAAACCCACAACTCCTGGTAAAGGTCAGATTGTCCTTTCCTCTGCACCTAGAAACGGACTCCACAACCCTACAGGTCGGTACAGAACTGAGATCTGGTCACAGGAGGCTACAGGGCTCAGACATGGTCACAAGGGGTTACAGGTGGCTACAGGACTGAGACCTGGTCACAAGCGGCTACAGGTGGCTACAGGACTGAGACCTGGTCACAAGCGGCTACAGGTGGCTGCAGGACTGAGACCTGGTCACAAGCGGCTACAGGTGGCTGCAGGACTGAGACCTGGTCACAAGCGGCTACAGGACTGAGACCTGGTCACAAGCGGCTACAGGTGGCTGCAGGACTGAGACCTGGTCACAAGCGGCTACAGGTGGCTACAGGACTGAGACCTGGTCACAAGCGGCTAAAGGTGGCTAGAGGACTGAGACCTGGTCACAAGCGGGTACAGGACTGAGACCTGGTCACAACAGGCTACAGGTGGCTACAGGACTAAGACCTGGTCACAAGCGGCTACAGGTGGCTAGAGAACAGAGACCTTGTCACAAGTGGCTACAGGACTGAGGCCTGGGCACAAGTGGCTACAGGACCGAGACCTGGTCACAAGCACCTAGAGGTGGCTACAGGACAGAGACCTGGTCAGAAGCGGCTTCTTCCAGATGACTGTAAACATGATGGATCCGGGCACATCTCCCTTCCCAGGGCTAAGCTCACGGAGTGCCCTCTGTGGCACAGGTGCCTGTCCCTGAATTCTTCACCCAGGCAGGCAGCTGGGCACCAGAAGCACGTGCCCCCTCACACTCAAGAAAGAGAGTGAGTGGTGCCGTTTGCCTCCTATGTGCAGCTTTCTCTTTTTGTTTTTTTGTTGTGGGCCTCGGTGTGGTGTAGACAAGGTACCGGAGTAATGAGGAATCACTGCAGCTGGTTTAGATCCCTTGGTGATCGGTTTCTTCCTGGCAGTAAATCCTGAGGCTACACATGGTGCAGATCCCTTTGCAATCTGTTTCTTTCAGGCAGTGGATCCTGAGGCTGCAGCTGGTGCAGATCCCTTAATGATCTGTTTCTTCCTGGCAGTGGATCTCCTCTCAAGCTGGGGTGATGGGGTGCTGGTGGTTACTGAAGCTAGAGCCCCACGTCGCTTGGTGATCTGTTTGTTGCTGGCAGTAGATCCTGAGGCTGCAGCTGGTGCAGATCCCCTGGTGATCTGGTTCTTCCTGGCAGTGGATCCACCTCTCAAGCTAGAGCTGGCTGGGGTGAGGAGGTGCTGGTGGTTACTGGAGCTAGAGCCCAACCTCTGACAGTGAACTTGGCTGAGTGGTTCGGAGGCTGGCAGAGTTGGCCTGTGTGTGCCAAGGATTAGATGGAATGCTGCTGCAGGCTGGGTGGTGAAGCGGGTAAGGTTAACGGAGAGCACTGGGCTGCTGGGTAGTACTGCTGCTGACAGTCAGTGGGTGCACGGTATCAAGACCTTCATCTGATGCTGGCGCAGGCTGGGTGGTGCTGATGCTGGCAGCCAGAGGATGAGGACGGAGGTCTATGGATGATGCTAAAGCTCTGCACCGATGGTCAAGTTAGGGCAGGTGATGCTGAGGATGACGGTGCTCCAGGTGATGATGCAGACGATGCTCCTGCTCCTAGATGCTGATGCTGCGGATGAATGATGCTCCTGGCATTAGATGCTGATGCTGCAGACGATGCTCCTGGTCCAAGATGCCGATGCCAGGGGTGCCAAGAACAGAGCCCTGCGGGCACTGATGCTCAGGCGGGGGCAAGTGATGCTGAGGACGCAGATGCTGCAGCCGATGCTCCTGGCCCTGGATGCTGATGCTGCAGCCGATGCTCCTGGCCCTGGATGCTGATGCTGCAGCTGATGCTCCTGGATGCTGCAGCCGATGCTCCTGGGCCCTGGATGCTGAGATCTGGTGGCGCCTCGCCAGGGGTGCTAAGACCGGACCCCTGCGGGCACTGATGCCCAGGCTGGGCAGGTGATGCTGAGGATGCTGATGCTCCGGGCGCCGATGCTGCAGCCGATGCTCCTGGCCCTGGATGCTGCAGCCGATGCTCCTGGCCCTGGATGCTGCAGCCGATGCTCCTGGCCCTGGATGCTGATGCTGCAGCCGATGCTCCTGGCCCTGGATGCTGCAGCCGATGCTCCTGGCCCTGGATGCTGCAGCCGATGCTCCTGGCCCTGGATGCTGCAGCCGATGCTCCTGGATGCTGCAGCCGATGCTCCTGGCCCTGGATGCTGCAGCCGATGCTCCTGGCCCTGGATGCTGATGCTGCAGCCGATGCTCCTGGCCCTGGATGCTGATGCTGCAGCCGATGCTCCGGGCGCCGATGCTGCAGCCGATGCTCCGGGCGCCGATGCTGCAGCCGATGCTCCTGGCCCTGGATGCTGATGCTGCAGCCGATGCTCCTGGATGCTGCAGCCGATGCTCCTGGATGCTGCAGCCGATGCTCCTGGATGCTGCAGCCGATGCTCCTGGATGCTGCAGCCGATGCTCCTGGCCCTGGATGCTGATGCTGCAGCCGATGCTCCTGGCCCTGGATGCTGATGCTGCAGCCGATGCTCCTGGCCCTGGATGCTGCAGCCGATGCTCCTGGCCCTGGCTGCTGATGCTGCAGCCGATGCTCCTGGATGCTGCAGCCGATGCTCCAGGCGCCGATGCTGCAGCCGATGCTCCTGGCCCTGGATGCTGCAGCCGATGCTCCTGGCCCTGGATGCTGATGCTGCAGCCGATGCTCCTGGCCCTGGATGCTGATGCTGCAGCCGATGCTCCTGGCCCTGGATGCTGATGCTGCAGCCGATGCTCCGGGCGCCGATGCGCCGATGCTCCGGGCGCGCTCGGACCGGACCTAAGGGCAGGTGATGCTGGGGATGACGGTGCCAGGCGGCGCCTCTCTCGGCCGCGGCTCCCTCGCCAGGGCGGCCCGGAGGTGGCCCCGGCAGCGCGGCAGAAGGGCGGGGGGGCGGGGGGCGCTGTCCGTCGCCGGGTCCGAGGGGTTCAGGGTCAGCAGGAGCCGCCGGACCCGAGACTCCGACACCCCGACACAGCAGCTGCCACTGCGCACACCCCACTGCGCATGGGCGGGGCCACGTCACGGCGGGCGCCATCGTAGAGCCAGGCAACCGCGTGGGCTCTACAGAGGGATGTACCGGAGCCTGGGCGTGGCCAAGCCTGGACGCGCCTTGGTCTGACAGGCGTTGCCGCCTCTCCTAATGACGTCACGCCTGACACTATGATGGCTGCGCGCCAGGACACTTCTATCCCAGATGCCTGGAAGGGCTCCCTGCCCCCTTCCACCCAACAACAAGAGGGAACGAACACAAACCCACTGCGCTCAGCACTCCTATGCGGTTCTAGTTCCATAAGGTTTTGCTATGGTCTTTTTCATGATAGCCGTCAGATGGCAATTATTTATGAACCCAAGCCATCTGACGTCTGTGACGCACGTGCTGGCGTCTTTCACAACCGAAAGTAACTCATCGCGCTCCTGCGCCAATCAGAGCACCGTGACCAATCAACGGAGGGCTGGCTGCTAGAGGCCCCGCCTTTGACGTCACTTTCCGGCCCGCGCCTAAGCGCTGCTGCACAGACTCGCCGCGTGGCATCGACATGGAGGAAGGACTGCGTGACGTCAGCAGTCTCCGCGCGCGTAGAGCCAGGGCACGCGCCGCATTGATGAGTGAGATTGATGTAGCGCCAACACGCCCGTGGGCATCAGGGCGCTTTACAAGGAAGCAGGACGCGTCCATAAATACAAAATATACGTGGCAACAATTAACAAAAGGAAATTAAAAGCATAAAAAAAATAAGAGCAATGCAGTTCTCCCACTGACTTCTGTGGAAGGGGAACAATTTTAGGCCGGAGACAGACAAAATAAAGCCCTTATGTGGTTTAAAAAGTCAGGAGTCGCCTGTCTGAATCGGGTCTGTTGTCATGTACGGTAACATTAAAGGCGCTGGTTTAGCGCGGGGTGTCCAGGCGTCCCGGATCTGCACATCCCGCTCTTTCACCTGCTCTCCGCCAGAGTTTGGGAGATGTAGCTCATGTCCCGATTTTTAGAGCGGGTCGACTAAAATGTGGAGGCGACTTTTTATGTTTTGCAAAGCAGGAATAGTTCACAGCAGTTTTAAGAAATCAATTTAATTAACAGGCATGATACTGGCTTTACAAATTGCATTTTATTTATGTTCTTAGCACGTCTGCTGTAATTCTATGCTGATTAGCGCTGTCATTCTGTGCGCTCAATTGAAGTAAATTTGTAGTCCGTTTTCTATTTTTATGAAATGTCCCAGATTTTGTTTTTAAAATTCTGGTCACCCACCCTATTTTAGCCTCCCTGTGAGGTAGAGATACAAGCCAACTGTTAGAAATAGGGTTTCTGGTTGGCAAGGGTATGCGCCTAAGCCAGACAGAACCCACCCACTCTAGTCAGGGCAAGGGAGTTACACGTCCAACATAGCTTGACTTGAGCAGTCAGGCCTAACCCGGAAGCAATGTGTAAAGCTTTTGCACAACACACACAACACACGTGACACACTATCCCACCACAAAGGAAACACAACACCAAGTTATATAAAAATAAACTTTATTGTAAACAACATCATTAGACCAAACACAACATGTCAGTAATAACCTGCTACCCAAGGAGTTGTCAGAACATTACACAGTACTATTACTCTGCAAAAACCAGCAGTAGACACATACAATGCATAGGTTACTGGTTATCCTGCAACATAAGCAGTAGTCAGGTAAACATTACAAAAAAGAATGCGCATGTCATAATAAACATCCCCTCATGAATGCCCATAAAAAGAACATCAGAAAACACATGGCAAGTTATGAAAGCATATCACCATAAATGCATGAGTCATAGTAAACCCATTACCAAAAATGCACACGTCCTAGTAAGCATATGTCACCCCAAAATGCCAGGACATTATCATAAATGCACCATCATAGCTGCTCATATCAGGGGAGGATTCTTGTTAGGCACATCTCATATTATCAATACCTCACCAGGTATGCCAGGACATCATCACAAATGCCCCACTCCTCAGGGAGGTTTGTCCAATCAATCAATCAATCAAAAAATTTGTAGAGCGTGCTACTCACCCATGAGGGTCTCAAGGCGCTGGGGGGGGGGGGGGGGAAATCAAACGGGGGGGCAGGGAGGGTCACTGATCGAACAACCATGTCTTGAGGTTCTTTCTGAAGAGCAGGAGGTCTTTGGTTTTGCGAAGGTTGGTGGGGAGGGACCCCGCTCCTCTCAAGGGGGTTGTGAGAAGGTAGCCTCTTTCTAGCCTTGTTACCCCCACTTTTGGCCTGTTTGTGAGTGTATGTCAGGGTGTTTGTCACTGTTTTCACTGTCTCACTGGGATCCTGATAGCCAGGCCTCAGTGCTCATAGTGAAAACACCATGTTTTCAGTATAGTTGTTATGTGTCACTGGGATCCTGCTAGTCAGGACCCCAGTGCTCATAGGTTTGTGGCCTATATGTATGTGTCACTGGGACCCTGTCACACAGGGCCCCAGTGCTCATAGGTGTGCATGTATATGTTCCTTGTGTGGTGCCTAACTGTCTCACTGAGGCTCTGCTAACCAGAACCTCAGTGGTTATGCTCTCTCATTACTTTCAAATTGTCACTAACAGGCTAGTGACCATTTTTACCAATTTACATTGGCTTACTGGAATACCCTTATAATTCCCTAGTATATGGTACTGAGGTACCCAGGGTATTGGGGTTCCAGGAGATCCCTATGGGCTGCAGCATTTCTTTTGCCACCCATAGGGAGCTCTGACAATTCTTACACAGGCCTGCCACTGCAGCCTGAGTGAAATAACGTCCACGTTATTTCACAGCCATTTTACACTGCACTTAAGTAACTTATAAGTCACCTATATGTCTAACCTTTACCTGGTAAAGGTTAGGTGCAAAGTTACTTAGTGTGTGGGCACCCTGGCACTAGCCAAGGTGCCCCCACATTGTTCAGAGCCAATTCACTGAACTTTGTGAGTGCGGGGACACCATTACACGCGTGCACTACATATAGGTCACTACCTATATGTAGCTTCACCATGGTAACTCTGAATATGGCCATGTAACATGTCTATGATCATGGAATTGCCCCCTCTATGCCATCCTGGCATTGTTGGTACAATTCCATGATCCCAGTGGTCTGTAGCACAGACCCTGGTACTGCCAGACTGCCCTTCCTGGGGTTTCACTGCAGCTGCTGCTGCTGCTGCCAACCCCTCAGACAGGCAGCTGCTCTCCTGGGGTCCAGCCAGGCCTGGCCCAGGATGGCAGAACAAAGAACTTCCTCTGAGAGAGGGTGTGACACCCTCTCCCTTTGGAAAATGGTGTGAAGGCAGGGGAGGAGTAGCCTCCCCCAGCCTCTGGAAATGCTTTGTTGGGCACAGATGTGCCCAATTCTGCATAAGCCAGTCTACACCGGTTCAGGGACCCCTTAGCCCCTGCTCTGGCGCGAAACTGGACAAAGGAAAGGGGAGTGACCACTCCCCTGACCTGCACCTCCCCTGGGAGGTGTCCAGAGCTCCTCCAGTGTGCTCCAGACCTCTGCCATCTTGGAAACAGAGGTGCTGCCAGCACACTGGACTGCTCTGAGTGGCCAGTGCCACCAGGTGACGTCAGAGACTCCTTCTGGTAGGCTCCTTCAGGTGTTAGTAGCCTATCCTCTCTCCTAAGTAGCCAAACCCTCTTTTCTGGCTATTTAGGGTCTCTGTCTCTGGGGAAACTTTAGATAACGAATGCATGAGCTCAGCCGAGTTTCTCTGCATCTCTCTCTTCACCTTCTGATAAGGAATCGACCGCTGACCGCGCTGGAAGCCTGCAAACCTGCAACATAGTAGCAAAGACGACTACTGCAACTCTGTAACGCTGATCCTGCCGCCTTCTCGACTGTTTTCCTGCTTGTGCATGCTGTGGGGGTAGCCTGCCTCCTCTCTGCACCAGAAGCTCCGAAGAAATCTCCCGTGGGTCGACGGAATCTTCCCCCTGCAACCGCAGGCACCAAAAAGCTGCATCACCAGTCCCTTGGGTCTCCTCTCAGCACGACGAGCGAGGTCCCTCGAAACCAGCGACTCTGTCCAAGTGACCCCCACAGTCCAGTGACTCTTCAGCCCAAGTTTGGTGGAGGTAAGTCCTTGCCTCACCTCGCTGGGCTGCATTGCTGGGAACCGCGACTTTGCAGCTACTCCGGCCCCTGTGCACTTCCGGCAGAAATCCTTTGTGCACAGCCAAGCCTGGGTCCACGGCACTCTAACCTGCATTGCACGACTTTCTAAGTTGGTCTCCGGCGACGTGGGACTCCTTTGTGCAACTTCGGCGAGCACCGTTTCACGCATCCTCGTAGTGCCTGTTTCTGGCACTTCTCCGGGTGCTACCTGCTTCAGTGAGGGCTCTTTGTCTTGCTCGACGTCCCTTCTCTCTGCAGGTCCAATTTGCGACCTCCTGGTCCCTCCTGGGCCCCAGCAGCGTCCAAAAACGCCAAACGCATGATTTGCGTGTAGCAAGGCTTGTTGGCGTTCTTCTGGCGGGAAAACACTTCTGCACGACTCTCCAAGGCGAGAGGGATCCGTCCACCAAAGGGGAAGTCTCTAGCCCTTTTCGTTCTTGCAGAAACCTCAGCTTCTTCTGTCCAGTCGAAGCTTCTTTGCACCCGCAGCTGGCATTTCCTGGGCATCTGCCCATCTCCGACTTGCTTGTGACTTTTGGACTTGGTCCCCTTGTTCCACAGGTACCCTCAGACAGGAATCCATCGTTGTTGCATTGCTGATTTGTGTTTTCCTTGCATTCTCCCTCTAACACGACTATTTTGTCCTTAGGGGAACTTTAGTGCACTTTGCACTCACTTTTCAGGGTCTTGGGGAGGGTTATTTTTCTAACTCTCACTATTTTCTAATAGTCCCAGCGACCCTCTACAAGGTCACATAGGTTTGGGGTCCATTCGTGGTTCGCATTCCACTTTTGGAGTATATGGTTTGTGTTGCCCCTATCCCTATGTTTCCCCATTGCATCCTATTGTAACTATACATTGTTTGCACTGTTTTCTAAGACTATACTGCATATTTTTGCTATTGTGTATATATATCTTGTGTATATTTCCTATCCTCTCACTGAGGGTACACTCTGAGATACTTTGGCATATTGTCATAAAAATAAAGTACCTTTATTTTTAGTATAACTGTGTATTGTGTTTTCTTATGATATTGTGCAAGTGACACTTGTGGTACTGTAGTAGCTTCACACGTCTCCTAGTTCAGCCTAAGCTGCTCTGCTAAGCTACCATTATCTATCAGCCTAAGCTGCTAGACACCCTATACACTAATAAGGGATAACTGGGCCTGGTGCAAGGTGCAAGTACCCCTTGGTACTCACTACAAGCCAGTCCAGCCTCCTACACCGGAGAAGTGCCAGAAACAGGCACTACGAGGATGCGTGAAACGGTGCTCACCCGAAGTTACACAAAGGAGTCCCACGTCGCCGGAGACCAACTTAGAAAGTCGTGCAATGCAGGTTAGAGTGCCGTGGACCCAGGCTTGGCTGTGCACAAAGGATTTCCGCCGGAAGTGCACAGGGGCCGGAGTAGCTGCAAAAGTCGCGGTTCCCAGCAATGCAGCCCAGCGAGGTGAGGCAAGGACTTACCTCCACCAAACTTAACACTGAAGAGTCACTGGACTGTGGGGGTCACTTGGACAGAGTTGCTGGATTCGAGGGACCTCGCTCGTCGTGCTGAGAGGAGACCCAAGGGACCGGTAATGCAGCTTTTTGGTGCCTGCGGTTGCAGGGGGAAGATTCCGTCGACCCACGGGAGATTTCTTCGGAGCTTCTGGTGCAGAGAGGAGGCAGACTACCCCCACAGCATGCACAAGCAGGAAAACAGTAGAGAAGGCGGCAGGATCAGCGTTACAGAGTTGCAGTAGTCGTCTTTGCTACTTTGTTGCAGGTTTGCAGGCTTCCAGCGCGGTCAGCAGTCGATTCCTTGGCAGAAGGTGAAGTGAGAGATGCAGAGGAACTCTGATGAGCTCTTGCATTCGTTATCTAAAGTTTCCCCAGAGACAGAGACCCTAAATAGCCAGAAAAGAGGGTTTGGCTACCTAGGAGAGAGGATAGGCTACTAACACCTGAAGGAGCCTATCAGAAGGAGTCTCTGACGTCACCTGGTGGCACTGGCCACTCAGAGCAGTCCAGTGTGCCAGCAGCACCTCTGTTTCCAAGATGGCAGAGGTCTGGAGCACACTGGAGGAGCTCTGGACACCTCCCAGGGGAGGTGCAGGTCAGGGGAGTGGTCACTCCCCTTTCCTTTGTCCAGTTTCGCGCCAGAGCAGGGGCTAAGGGGTCCCTGAACCGGTGTAGACTGGCTTATGCAGAATTGGGCACATCTGTGCCCAAGAAAGCATTTCCAGAGGCTGGGGGAGGCTACTCCTCCCCTGCCTTCACACCATTTTCCAAAGGGAGAGGGTGTAACACCCTCTCTCAGAAGAAGTCCTTTGTTCTGCCATCCTGGGCCAAGCCTGGCTTGACCCCAGGGGCCAGAAGCCTGTCTGAGGGGTTGGCAGCAGCAGCAGCTGCAGTGAAACCCCAGGAAAGGCAGTTTGGCAGTACCAGGGTCTGTGCTACAGACCACTGGGATCATCGAATTGTGCCAACAATGCCAGCATGGCATAGAGGGGGCAATTCCATGATCTTAGACATGTTACATGGCCATATTCGGAGTTACCATTGTGAAGCTACATATAGGTATTGACCTATATGTAGTGCACGCGTGTAATGGTGTCCCCGCACTCACAAAGTTCAGGGAATTGGCTCTGAACAATGTGGGGGCACCTTGGCTAGTGCCAGGGTGCCCTCACACTAAGTAACTTTGCACCTAACCTTTACCAGGTAAAGGTTAGACATATAGGTGACTTATAAGTTACTTAAGTGCAGTGTAAAATGGCTGTGAAATAACGTGGACGTTATTTCACTCAGGCTGCAGTGGCAGGCCTGTGTAAGAATTGTTAGAGCTCCCTATGGGTGGCAAAAGAAATGCTGCAGGCCATAGTGATCTCCTGGAACCCCAATACCCTGGGTACCTCAGTACCATATACTAGGGAATTATAAGGGTGTTTCAGTAAGCCAATGAGGATAGGTAAAATTAGTCACTAGCCTGTTAGTGACAATTTGAAAGAAATGAGAGAGCATAACCACTGAGGTTCTGGTTAGCAGAGCCTCAGTGAGACAGTTAGTCACTACACAGGTAACACATACATGGCATACATTATGAGCACTGGGGCCCTGGCTAACAGGATCCCAGTGACCCAGGCAAAAACAAACATACATACAGTGAAAATGGGGGTAACATGCCAGGCAAGATGGTACTTTCCTACAGTTCCTGCTTGATGCAAGAGAGGTCTCATGTGGAGTCGTTGGATGCAGGCAGTTTTCAGCGCTGGATTTCTCCAACAAGCCTTGGTTCAATCAAGTTTGCATCAAAATGGTGCTGCTGGGGCCCAGGAGGGACTTGGGGGCTCAACTTGGACTGAGGAGACTGAGGGGGCTCTCAGCACTTTAGAGAGCCCTAAGAAGACCAGGCAGCACCCACGGGAGTCCCAGGACTTAGGGACAAAGAAGATACAAAATGTGGTTGTTGCAGCATCACACTGGAGGGTCCCACGCCGCCAGAGAACAACTCAGGGAGTTGAGCATCACAGGATAGAATGCTGGGGACCCGGGCTTTGCTGTGCATGAAGGATTCTTTGAAGAAGTGCACAGAAGCCCGAGGAGCTGCAGAACACGTGGAGCACAGGGGTACTGTCAGAGCACGGGGAGGCAAGCTCTTACCTCCACCAGATTTGGACAGCTGGACCTTTGGACAGTCTGGGTCACTTTGGTCCACCACCTGTGTTCTAGGGATGAGGCTCGTCACCAGTAGATGAGTCCCAGAGTACCGGTTGTTGTTGCAGAGAGGCGCCTGCTGGAGCAGGGAAGTCACTCCGTCACTCCACAGGAGATTCCTTTGGTTCTTCTGGTGCAGGGTGACGACAGGCAGTCCTCTGAGGATGTACGACCTGGAAACTGTTGCAGTTGCTGGCTGGAACTGAAGTTTCAGGTCACAGTAGCCTTCCTGGATACTTTGTTGCAGTTGCAGAGGTTCCTGGAGCAGTCTGCGATTGATCCGATGGTCAGAAGCTGAAGCAGAGGATGCAGAGGATTCCTGGAGGAGTCTTGCAAGCTGAATCTGAAGAGGAACCCACAGTAGAGACACTAAATAGCCCTGAGAGGGGGGGATCGGCTACCTAACCAGGTAAGACCCTATCAGGAGGGGTCTCTGACGTCACCTGCTGGCACTGGCCATTCAGAGATATCCAGAGTGTTCCCACACCTTGGAAAACAAGATGGTTGAAGTCTGAGACACACTGGAGGAGCTCTGGGCACCACCCCTGGGGGGGTGATGGACAGGGGAGTAGTCACTGCCCTTTCCTTTGTCCAGTTTCGCGCCAGAGCAGGGACTGGGGCTCCCTGAACCGGTGTAGACTGGCTTATGCAAAGAGGGCACCATCTGTGCCCATCAAAGCATTTCCAGAGGCTGGGGGAGGCTACCCTTCCCAAGCCTGTGATACCTATTTCCAAAGGGAGAAGGTGTAACACCCTCCTCCAAAAGGACATTCTTTGTTCTGCCTTCCGGGGACTGGGCTGCCCAGACCCCAGGAGGACAGAAACCTATATGTGAGGTGGCAGCAGCTGGGGCTGCAGTGAAAACCTCAGAGAGCTGGTTTGGCAGTAATGGGGGGGTCCATGGTGGAGCCACAGGGTGCATAGGATTGCCCCACCCAAAAACAGATTTGGATTGGAGGGACAATTCCATGATCTTAGACACCTCACATGGCCATATTCGGAGTTACCATTATCAAGCTACATACATGTATTGACATATATGTAGTGCACGCGTGTAATGGTGTCCCCGCACTCACAAAGTCCGGGGAAATTGCCCTGAGCAATGTGGGGACACCTTGGCTAGTGCCAGGGTGCCCTCACACTTAGTAACTTTGCACCTAACCTTCAGCAAGTGAAGGTTAGACATATAGGTGACTTATAAGTTACTTAAGTGCAGTGTAAAATGGCTGTGAAATAACGTGGACGTTATTTCACTCAGGCTGCAGTGGCAGGCCTGTGTAAGAATTGTCAGAGCTCCCTATGGGTGGCAAAAGAAATGCTGCAGCCCATAGGGATCTCCTGGAACCACAATGCCCTGGGAACCTAGGTACCATATACAAGGGGATTATAAGGGGGGTCCAGTGTGCCAATTGGAATTGGAATATGAAGTCACTAAACTATAGTGACTAATTTGCTAAGTAGAGAGAGTATAACTACTGGACTACTGGTTAGCAGAGCCTCAGTGAGACAGGTGAGCACTACTGACAACACACACATTAGGCTGCAAACTATGAGCTGTGGGGTCCTAACCAGCAGGATCCCAGTGAGACAGGCAAAACACACTGACAAGCAGGCAGAAACTAGGGGTAACTTGCCAAGAAAGATGGTACTTTCCTACATGGCTCCCTGGGCGTCTTATCCTGTGTAAGAAGTAGATGCAGGTGTGAATCCCGGGGGGCTGGGGGGCGTGGTGTGTGTTAGAGTAACTCTGCACCCCGAGCTGCCTCCTGTTCCCAGCACAGACTGGTGGATAACACGGGGTGATCTCACACAGGTCGGTCATATGTCCCCTCTCTGGCTTAGGTCTAGTTATGAAGCTGGTGACGTCAGTTCTTATACCCCCAGAGGTTGGTGAAATGAAAGGGAAAGTTTTAAATCCCGGAGACTGGGCCTCTGATCCCAGCCTCCCCGGTGCACAACCAGTGTGATCCGCGACACTTGTAGTTCCGTCTCCCTGGGTCATTGATGGATTTGTCTCTGTGCGTTTGTTGTGCCCTTCTGCCCCCTCGTGGCCCCTTTGAGTACTGCAGGAGGAGCTGGAGTGCAGAAAGCCCCAGATGGGTTGATGCTGCCTCCAGGGCCGGCGGAGGAGAGACTTACACGGTCTGACCCCGAGACGCCTCAAGGCCTGGGAGGGTGTGCCCCTGCCCAGGGCGCCGGACCTCCAAGGGGCCCTGATAGCGCCCCTGCCCAGGGCGCCGGACCTCCAAGGGGCCCTGATAGCGCCCCTGCCCAGGGCTCCGGACCTCCAAGGGGCCCTGATAGCGCCCCGGCCCAGGGCTCCGGAACTCCAAGGGGCCCTGATAGCGCCCCTGCCCAGGGCGCCGGACCTTCAAGGGGCCCTGACAGCGCCCCTGCCCAGGGCGCCGGACCTCCAAGGGGCCCTGATAGCGCCCCGGCCCAGGGCTCCGGAACTCCAAGGGGCCCTGATAGCGCCCCTGCCCAGGGCGCCGGACCTTCAAGGGGCCCTGACAGCGCCCCTGCCCAGGGCTCCGGACCTTCAAGGGCCCCTGACAGCGCCCCTGCCCAGGGCTCCGGACCTCCAAGGGGCCCTGATAGCGCCCCTGCCCAGGGCGCCGGACCTCCAAGGGGCCCTGATAGCGCCCCTGCCCAGGGCGCCGGACCTCCAAGGGGCCCTGATAGCGCCCCTGCCCAGGGCGCCTGACCTTCAAGGGGCCCTGATAGTGCCCCTGCCCAGGGCTCCGGACCTTCAAGGGCCCCTGACAGCGCCCCTGCCCAGGGCTCCGGACCTCCAAGGGGCCCTGATAGCGCCCCTGCCCAGGGCGCCGGACCTCCAAGGGGCCCTGATAGCGCCCCTGCCCAGGGCGCCGGACCTCCAAGGGGCCCTGATAGCGCCCCTGCCCAGGGCTCCGGACCTCCAAGGGGCCCTGATAGCGCCCCGGCCCAGGGCTCCGGAACTCCAAGGGGCCCTGATAGCGCCCCTGCCCAGGGCGCCGGACCTTCAAGGGGCCCTGACAGCGCCCCTGCCCAGGGCGCCGGACCTCCAAGGGGCCCTGATAGCGCCCCGGCCCAGGGCTCCGGAACTCCAAGGGGCCCTGATAGCGCCCCTGCCCAGGGCGCCGGACCTTCAAGGGGCCCTGACAGCGCCCCTGCCCAGGGCTCCGGACCTTCAAGGGCCCCTGACAGCGCCCCTGCCCAGGGCTCCGGACCTCCAAGGGGCCCTGATAGCGCCCCTGCCCAGGGCGCCGGACCTCCAAGGGGCCCTGATAGCGCCCCTGCCCAGGGCGCCGGACCTCCAAGGGGCCCTGATAGCGCCCCTGCCCAGGGCGCCTGACCTTCAAGGGGCCCTGATAGTGCCCCTGCCCAGGGCTCCGGACCTTCAAGGGCCCCTGACAGCGCCCCTGCCCAGGGCTCCGGACCTCCAAGGGGCCCTGATAGCGCCCCTGCCCAGGGCGCCGGACCTCCAAGGGGCCCTGATAGCGCCCCTGCCCAGGGCGCCGGACCTTCAAGGGGCCCTGATAGCGCCCCTGCCCAGGGCTCCGGACCTTCAAGGGGCCCCGATAGCGCCCCGGCCCAGGGCTCCGGACCTCCAAGGGGCCCTGATAGCGCCCCTGCCCAGGGCGCCTGACCTTCAAGGGGCCCTGATAGTGCCCCTGCCCAGGGCTCCGGACCTTCAAGGGGCCCTGACAGCGCCCCTGCCCAGGGCGCCGGACCTTCAAGGGGCCCTGATAGTGCCCCTGCCCAGGGCTCCGGACCTTCAAGGGGCCCTGACAGCGCCCCTGCCCAGGGCGCCGGACCTCCACGGGGGCCTGACAGCGCCCCGGCCCAGGGCTCCGGACCTCCAAGGGGGCCTGATAGCGCCCCGGCCCAGGGCTCCGGACCTCCAAGGGGCCCTGATAGCGCCCCTGCCCAGGGCTCCGGACCTTCAAGGGGGCCTGATAGCGCCCCTGCCCAGGGCGCCGGACCTTCAAGGGCCCCTGACAGCGCCCCGGCCCAGGGCTCCGGACCTTCAAGGGGCCCTGATAGCGCCCCGGCCCAGGGCTCCGGACCTCCAAGGGGCCCTGATAGCGCCCCGGCCCAGGGCTCCGGAACTCCAAGGGGCCCTGATAGCGCCCCTGCCCAGGGCTCCGGACCTCCAAGGGGCCCTGATAGCGCCCCGGCCCAGGGCTCCGGACCTCCACGGAGGCCTGACAGCGCCCCGGCCCAGGGCTCCGGACCTCCAAGGGGGCCTGATAGCGCCCCGGCCCAGGGCTCCGGACCTCCAAGGGGCCCTGATAGCGCCCCTGCCCAGGGCTCCGGACCTTCAAGGGGGCCTGATAGCGCCCCTGCCCAGGGCGCCGGACCTTCAAGGGCCCCTGACAGCGCCCCGGCCCAGGGCTCCGGACCTTCAAGGGGCCCTGATAGCGCCCCGGCCCAGGGCTCCGGACCTCCAAGGGGCCCTGATAGCGCCCCTGCCCAGGGCTCCGGACCTTCAAGGGGCCCTGACAGCGCCCCTGCCCAGGGCGCCGGACCTTCAAGGGGCCCCGATAGCGCCCCGGCCCAGGGCTCCGGACCTTCAAGGGGCCCTGATAGCGCCCCGGCCCAGGGCTCCGGACCTCCAAGGGGCCCTGATAGCGCCCCTGCCCAGGGCTCCGGACCTTCAAGGGGCCCTGACAGCGCCCCTGCCCAGGGCGCCGGACCTCCAAGGGGGCCTGATAGCGCCCCTGCCCAGGGCGCCGGACCTTCAAGGGGCCCTGATAGCGCCCCGGCCCAGGGCTCCGGACCTCCAAGGGCCCTGACAGCGCCAGCTCCGTTCTGCAAAGAAACCTGCCCTGGTGACCTTGAATCATTCTTTAATACATTCCTTTAAATGTGGGTTTCCTTAAATGTATTTTTAGCGTGGGTCATGTGTGCGAGTCTATTACAAACATTTTGCAAATACATTTTGGGTTTGTGTTTCATGCAACAACCATAACTGAAAGTGATGAATCTGGATTATAAGTTCAAAGCTGCTTTAAACAAGGGCCCCCAAAATATGCTTGGCCCAGGGCCCAAAACTCTTCCAGACGTCCTTGGTCTGAGCGTCTGCTGAGGCCCCCCCGCCTTCCCTCGTCCTGGGATCAGTCTGAGGTGGTTCAGAGAGGGAGCCTTGGTAGTGAAGGACCAACCTCCCACAATCTGGGTGCAAAGGCTGGGGGAGCCGCAGGCTGTGGGCGCGGCCGGACTGGGACCCCAAAGCATCCCTGGCAGCCCCCCGTAGGGTGCACAGCGAGCGAGCCTGACCCCTACAGTGGGGCTGGGGTTCTCTCCCCAAGAATATGTACCCCACAGCAATCTTTACTGGGGCTCTTCAATGATTTACTGAACATCACCCTCTAACAGTGACCCGGATCTGTCCACAGGGGCCCTCTCACGAGTGTTTCATTTATAGCGCCTTCCTTAGCAGCGCTTCACATCACACATGTGCAGACACAACGAGTCAGACATGTGTTAATAAATACATACAGGGCTTTAAGTGAGCCGGGTCCTGCCGGAGCTCAGCACTGACAGTTCTAGGAAGCAGGTGCTGAGACGGCCCCCACCGGGCTCTCCATTACTGCCCCCCCCCCCCCGGGTGAATAAACAAATCTAACCTCGGACCCCTGCACTCCCTGTGAAGTAACTTCAAGGGGGCTCTGTAGGAGGCTGGACTGGCTTGTAGTGAGTACCAAGGGGTACTTGCACCTTGCACCAGGCCCAGTTATCCCTTATTAGTGTATAGGGTGTCTAGCAGCTTAGGCTGATAGATAATGGTAGCTTAGCAGAGCAGCTTAGGCTGAACTAGGAGACGTGTGAAGCTACTACAGTACCACCTAGTGTCATATGCACAATATCATAAGAAAACACAATACACAGTTATACTAAAAATAAAGGTACTTTATTTTTATGACAATATGCCAAAGTATCTTAGAGTGTACCCTCAGTGAGAGGATAGGAAATATACACAAGATATATATACACAATAGCAAAAATATGCAGTATAGTCTTAGAAAACAGTGCAAACAATGTATAGTTACAATAGGATGCAATGGGGAAACATAGGGATAGGGGCAACACAAACCATATACTCCAGAAGTGGAATGCGAACCACGAATGGACCCCAAACCTATGTGACCTTGTAGAGGGTCGCTGGGACTATTAGAAAATAGTGAGAGTTAGCAAAATAACCCTCCCCAAGACCCTGAAAAGTGAGTGCAAAGTGCACCAAAGTTCCCCTAAGGACAAAATAGTCGTGTTAGAGGGAAAATGCAAGGAAAACACAAATCAGCAATGCAACAACGATGGATTCCTGACTGAGGGTACCTGTGGAACAAGGGGACCAAGTCCAAAAGTCACAAGCAACTCGGAGATGGGCAGATGCCCAAGAAATGCCAGCGGTTGGTGCAAAGAAGCTCTTACTAGGCTGAAGAACTGTGAATACTGCAGGAACGACAAGGGCTAGAGACTTCCCCTTTGGAGGATGGATCCCCCACGCCTTGGAGAGTCGTGCAGAAGTGTTTTTCCGCCGGATGGACGCCAACAAGCCTTGCTACACGCAAATCGTGCGTTTGGCGTTTTTGGACGCTGCTGGGGCCCAGGAGGGACCAGGAGGTCGCAAATTGGACCTGAAGAGAGAGGGGACGTCGAGCAAGACAAAGAGCCCTCACTGAAGCAGGTAGCACCCGGAGAAGTGCCAGAAATAGGCACTACGAGGATGCGTGAAACGGTGCTCGCCGAAGTTGCACAAAGGAGTCCCACGTCGCCGGAGACCAACTTAGAAAGTCGTGCAATGCAGGTTAGAGTGCCGTGGACCCAGGCTTGGCTGTGCACGAAGGATTTCCGCCGGAAGTGCACAGGGGCCGGAGTAGCTTGCAAAGTCGCGGTTCCCAGCAATGCAGCCCAGCGAGGTGAGGCAAGGACTTACCTCCACCAAATTTGGGCTGAAGAGTCACTGGACTGTGGGGGTCACTTGGACGGTGTCGCTGGATTCGAGGGACCTCGCTCGTCGTGCTGAGAGGAGACCCAAGGGACCGGAAATGCAGCTTTTTGGTGCCTGCGGTTGCAGGGGGAAGATTCCGTCGACCCACGGGAGATTTCTTCGGAGCTTCTGGTGCAGAGAGGAGGCAGACTACCCCCACAGCATGCACAAGCAGGAAAACAGTCGAGAAGGCGGCAGGATCAGCGTTACAGAGTTGCAGTAGTCATCTTTGCTACTATGTTGCAGGTTTGCAGGCTTCCAGCGCGGTCAGCGGTCGATTCCTTATCAGAAGGTGAAGAGGGAGATGCAGAGGAACTCGGCTGAGCTCATGCATTCGTTATCTGAAGTTTCCCCAGAGACAGAGACCCTAAATAGCCAGAAAAGAGGGTTTGGCTACCTAGGAGAGAGGAAAGGCTACTAACACCTGAAGGAGCCTATCAGCAGGAGTCTCTGACGTCACCTGGTGGCACTGGCCACTCAGAGCAGTCCAGTGTGCCAGCAGCACCTCTGTTTCCAAGATGGCAGAGGTCTGGAGCACACTGGAGGAGCTCTGGACACCTCCCAGGGGAGGTGCAGGTCAGGGGAGTGGTCACTCCCCTTTCCTTTGTCCAGTTTCGCGCCAGAGCAGGGGCTAAGGGGTCCCTGAACCGGTGTAGACTGGCTTATGCAGAATTGGGTACATCTGTGCCCAACAAAGCATTTCCAGAGGCTGGGGGAGGCTACTCCTCCCCTGCCTTCACACCATTTTCCAAAGGGAGAGGGTGTCACACCCTCTCTCAGAGGAAGTTCTTTGTTCTGCCATCCTGGGCCAGGCCTGGCTGGACCCCAGGAGGGCAGCTGCCTGTCTGAGGGGTTGGCAGCAGCAGCAGCTGCAGAGAAACCCCAGGAAGGGCAGTCTGACAGTACCAGGGTCTGTGCTACAGACCACTGGGATCATGGAATTGTACCAACAATGCCAGGATGGCATAGAGGGGGCAATTCCATGATCATAGACATGTTACATGGCCATATTCGGAGTTACCATGGTGAAGCTACATATAGGTAGTGACCTATATGTAGTGCACGCGTGTAATGGTGTCCCCGCACTCACAAAGTTCAGTGAATTGGCTCTGAACAATGTGGGGGCACCTTGGCTAGTGCCAGGGTGCCCACACACTAAGTAACTTTGCACCTAACCTTTACCAGGTAAAGGTTAGACATATAGGTGACTTATAAGTTACTTAAGTGCAGTGTAAAATGGCTGTGAAATAACGTGGACGTTATTTCACTCAGGCTGCAGTGGCAGGCCTGTGTAAGAATTGTCAGAGCTCCCTATGGGTGGCAAAAGAAATGCTGCAGCCCATAGGGATCTCCTGGAACCCCAATACCCGGGGTACCTCAGTACCATATACTAGGGAATTATAAGGGTGTTCCAGTAAGCCAATGTAAATTGGTAAAATTGGTCACTAGCCTGTTAGTGACAATTTGAAAGTAATGAGAGAGCATAACCACTGAGGTTCTGGTTAGCAGAGCCTCAGTGAGACAGTTAGGCACCACACAGGGAACATATACATGCACGCCTATGAGCACTGGGGCCCTGTGTGACAGGGTCCCAGTGACACATACATATAGGCCACAAACCTATGAGCACTGGGGTCCTGACAAGCAGGATCCCAGTGACACATAACAACCATACTGAAAACATGGTGTTTTCACTATGAGCACTGAGGCCTGGCTATCAGGTTCCCAGTGAGACAGTGAAAACAGTGACAAAACACCCTGGCATACACTCACAAACAGGCCAAAAGTGGGGGTAACAAGGCTAGAAAGAGGCTACCTTCTCACACAACCCCCCCCCAAACGAAGGACAATAAGGCTAACTTTGGCCAGTTGAGACTTTATTGTCTAAGTGGTGATAAGTAGAGAGTAGCTCTGCAATAGACTGGTTACTCCCTTTATCATCCACTATATGGTTACTTCCCTGTGGGGATGTAAACCACCCTGTTTGAAGTTTTTTAGCTAAGCAACAATGTGAAGATATATTTTCAGAGTTTCTATCAGTAAGTTTTAGTTTAGAGCAGTGGGAATTGTCCACTGAACCTATTTGTAGTGATGGAAATGCCAGACAGGGATGCTGTCTCAGAAAAGCCATAGCTGGGCAAAAACTTTGTCCATCTGGCTGGAAGAGAGAACAGGGATGCTGTTTCTCTTGAGTTGGAGCAGGGCAGGGATGCTGTCCTATGAGCTCCACACTAGGGCAGGGATGCTGTCCTAAGTGTTGTGAGGTAGTGCAGGGTTTCTGCACTAAAGTTTCTCTGGGAGGGTTGGAGGGATGCTCCATGTTAACTAAAATGGTGCTGTTTTTCTCACCAATGTTAGTTATCCCACAGAGAGGTACTTCCACCTCAGGGAGTCCAGCTTTGCCAGCTGATGATTCCCTTGGAACAGGTGCCACCCCAGGAGAGGTTTCTCCCACCACAGGAATGGTATCCTGAATGGTAGGGTGGTTAGGGGATACTGTGATACCCTCTTTACCTGTTGATGGAGAGGGATCCTGAGTTTTCAGGCCTTCTCTCCTTTGCTTTTTCATTTCACTTGAAATGAGAGGGAACAATTCCTCAGGGATGCCCAGCATGGCTGCATGGGCATAAAACTCTACATCAGCCCAACCTGAGGCCTCTAGGTCATTACCTAAGAGACAGTCTACAGGTAAGCTAGGTGATACCACCACCTGCTTAGGGCCAGTAACTCCACCCCAACTAAACTGAATTATAGCTAAGGGAAGAAACTTAGTGGAGTTATGGACATCAATAATCTTATACTGTTGTCCAATGATGTGTTGTTCAGGAGGCACTAGGTTTTCAGTCACCAAAGTGAAACTGGCACCTGTGTCCCTGTAGGCCAAGGCCTCAACACCATTTATTGAAACTGTCTGCCTGTACTTATCCATTGTAAGGGGACAAGCAGCCAGTGTGGCAAGGCCAATGCCACTAGGTGTGACAGAAACTGTCTTGGGACTGATTACATCAGTTTCCACTATGGACCCATAAGTGAACCCAACTACACCCTTTGCTTGACTGTTGCCAGCAGTCCCACCACTAGTACCACTACTGCTAGGGGCACTAGAGCTTGATGTATTAGTGGTGGTAGGCTCAGGGGGTTTACCTGGACAGGACTTATCCCCTGGCCTATGGCCTCTGTTTTTACACACAAAGCACCAAGGCTTTTTAATGTGTGCAGGTTGGGAAGAAGAGGAAGAATTTGTTTTATCCCCACCCTCTGAAGAGTGTTTAAGATTTGAAGTGGGATCTTTGGTTTTACCCTTATCCCCATGCTTATCTTGAGATTTTTCACCATCTTTCTTCTTATTGCCATCTTTGTCACCCCCTGTATGAACTTTTCTGTTCACCCTTGTTCTGACCCATTTGTCTGCCTTCTTTCCCAATTCTTGGGGAGAGGTCAGATCAGAGTCTACCAGGTACTGGTGCAACAAATCAGACACACAATTATTAAGTATATGCTCTCTCAGGATTGTGTTATACAGGCTTTCATAATCAGTAACTTTACTGCCATGTAACCACCCCTCCAAGGCCTTCACTGAATGGTCAATGAAATCAACCCAGTCTTGTGAAGACTCCTTTTTGGTCTCTCTGAACTTTATCCTGTACTGTTCAGTGGTTAAGCCATAACCATCCAGGAGTGCATTCTTAAGAACTTGGAAATTATTGGCATCATTTTCTTTCACAGTAAGGAGCCTATCCCTACCTTTTCCACTAAATGATAGCCATAGGATAGCAGCCCACTGCCTTTGAGGGACATCCTGTACAACACAGGCCCTCTCAAGTGCAGCAAACCACTTGTTAATGTCATCCCCCTCCTTATAAGGGGGAACTATCTTGTGCAGATTCCTGGAATCATGCTCTTTTGCAGGATGACTATGGGGAATACTGCTGCTGCCACCATGGGTATCTAAACCCAACTTCTGTCTTTCCCTCTCTATTTCTAAAGACTGTCTATCCAAATCCAGCTGTTGCTTCTTGAGCTTCAGTCTGGTTTGTTCCACTCTCAATCTATTGAGCTCCCTTTCTAACAATCTGTCATCAGGGTGGGTGGGAGGGACATTTCTAGATACAGAGGTATGATGGGAATGAACAGAAGGAGACCTGTCCCTTACCAAGGGCACCCTAACAGCTTGGCTACCAGCATAATGTGAGAGCACATCATCAGTATGATGTGATTCAACCTCTGTACCAACTATGCTAGACTGTCTAGTAATGGGCAGGCTGAGAAGTTTCTTTCCTGAACCTTTTCCTGGGGGAGTCCCTGGATCAGATTGAGAACCATTAGCTACTTTTTCTACAGATTGGGCACTTATGGCCTTATCCTGTACTCTAAGCATATTAATTAACAGTTCTAAGGAAGGATTCTTCCCTACACTCAAACCTCTCTCTATGCAGAGACTCCTTGCTCCTTTCCAGCTAAGGTGATCATATGCAAGTTTGGACAGTTCAACATTTTTTCCTGTGCCAGACATTTTTAGAGAGAGTTAAAGTGATAGACAAAGAGAAAAAAGTTTTCAGAACTTTTTGGAAAGACAGAAAAATCTTTTTAAACTTTTAAGAACTTTTTGAAAGTTTAGAAGTACTTTTCAGCACTTAGAAAAGAGTGAAAAGAGGAAATGCAAAACTTTTTGGCTATGTGTATATACACTGACCTTGTTTTGTATATTTTTCTCTTATGAAAAGTACAATGACAAGAGTGGTAAGTAGTCTCAAAGCACTTATCCCACCACTGCACAACCAATGTAGGAGGCTGGACTGGCTTGTAGTGAGTACCAAGGGGTACTTGCACCTTGCACCAGGCCCAGTTATCCCTTATTAGTGTATAGGGTGTCTAGCAGCTTAGGCTGATAGATAATGGTAGCTTAGCAGAGCAGCTTAGGCTGAACTAGGAGACGTGTGAAGCTACTACAGTACCACCTAGTGTCATATGCACAATATCATAAGAAAACACAATACACAGTTATACTAAAAATAAAGGTACTTTATTTTTATGACAATATGCCAAAGTATCTTAGAGTGTACCCTCAGTGAGAGGATAGGAAATATACACAAGATATATATACACAATAGCAAAAATATGCAGTATAGTCTTAGAAAACAGTGCAAACAATGTATAGTTACAATAGGATGCAATGGGGAAACATAGGGATAGGGGCAACACAAACCATATACTCCAGAAGTGGAATGCGAACCACGAATGGACCCCAAACCTATGTGACCTTGTAGAGGGTCGCTGGGACTATTAGAAAATAGTGAGAGTTAGCAAAATAACCCTCCCCAAGACCCTGAAAAGTGAGTGCAAAGTGCACCAAAGTTCCCCTAAGGACAAAATAGTCGTGTTAGAGGGAAAATGCAAGGAAAACACAAATCAGCAATGCAACAACGATGGATTCCTGACTGAGGGTACCTGTGGAACAAGGGGACCAAGTCCAAAAGTCACAAGCAACTCGGAGATGGGCAGATGCCCAAGAAATGCCAGCGGTTGGTGCAAAGAAGCTCTTACTAGGCTGAAGAACTGTGAATACTGCAGGAACGACAAGGGCTAGAGACTTCCCCTTTGGAGGATGGATCCCCCACGCCTTGGAGAGTCGTGCAGAAGTGTTTTTCCGCCGGATGGACGCCAACAAGCCTTGCTACACGCAAATCGTGCGTTTGGCGTTTTTGGACGCTGCTGGGGCCCAGGAGGGACCAGGAGGTCGCAAATTGGACCTGAAGAGAGAGGGGACGTCGAGCAAGACAAAGAGCCCTCACTGAAGCAGGTAGCACCCGGAGAAGTGCCAGAAATAGGCACTACGAGGATGCGTGAAACGGTGCTCGCCGAAGTTGCACAAAGGAGTCCCACGTCGCCGGAGACCAACTTAGAAAGTCGTGCAATGCAGGTTAGAGTGCCGTGGACCCAGGCTTGGCTGTGCACGAAGGATTTCCGCCGGAAGTGCACAGGGGCCGGAGTAGCTTGCAAAGTCGCGGTTCCCAGCAATGCAGCCCAGCGAGGTGAGGCAAGGACTTACCTCCACCAAATTTGGGCTGAAGAGTCACTGGACTGTGGGGGTCACTTGGACGGTGTCGCTGGATTCGAGGGACCTCGCTCGTCGTGCTGAGAGGAGACCCAAGGGACCGGAAATGCAGCTTTTTGGTGCCTGCGGTTGCAGGGGGAAGATTCCGTCGACCCACGGGAGATTTCTTCGGAGCTTCTGGTGCAGAGAGGAGGCAGACTACCCCCACAGCATGCACAAGCAGGAAAACAGTCGAGAAGGCGGCAGGATCAGCGTTACAGAGTTGCAGTAGTCATCTTTGCTACTATGTTGCAGGTTTGCAGGCTTCCAGCGCGGTCAGCGGTCGATTCCTTATCAGAAGGTGAAGAGGGAGATGCAGAGGAACTCGGCTGAGCTCATGCATTCGTTATCTGAAGTTTCCCCAGAGACAGAGACCCTAAATAGCCAGAAAAGAGGGTTTGGCTACCTAGGAGAGAGGAAAGGCTACTAACACCTGAAGGAGCCTATCAGCAGGAGTCTCTGACGTCACCTGGTGGCACTGGCCACTCAGAGCAGTCCAGTGTGCCAGCAGCACCTCTGTTTCCAAGATGGCAGAGGTCTGGAGCACACTGGAGGAGCTCTGGACACCTCCCAGGGGAGGTGCAGGTCAGGGGAGTGGTCACTCCCCTTTCCTTTGTCCAGTTTCGCGCCAGAGCAGGGGCTAAGGGGTCCCTGAACCGGTGTAGACTGGCTTATGCAGAATTGGGTACATCTGTGCCCAACAAAGCATTTCCAGAGGCTGGGGGAGGCTACTCCTCCCCTGCCTTCACACCATTTTCCAAAGGGAGAGGGTGTCACACCCTCTCTCAGAGGAAGTTCTTTGTTCTGCCATCCTGGGCCAGGCCTGGCTGGACCCCAGGAGGGCAGCTGCCTGTCTGAGGGGTTGGCAGCAGCAGCAGCTGCAGAGAAACCCCAGGAAGGGCAGTCTGACAGTACCAGGGTCTGTGCTACAGACCACTGGGATCATGGAATTGTACCAACAATGCCAGGATGGCATAGAGGGGGCAATTCCATGATCATAGACATGTTACATGGCCATATTCGGAGTTACCATGGTGAAGCTACATATAGGTAGTGACCTATATGTAGTGCACGCGTGTAATGGTGTCCCCGCACTCACAAAGTTCAGTGAATTGGCTCTGAACAATGTGGGGGCACCTTGGCTAGTGCCAGGGTGCCCACACACTAAGTAACTTTGCACCTAACCTTTACCAGGTAAAGGTTAGACATATAGGTGACTTATAAGTTACTTAAGTGCAGTGTAAAATGGCTGTGAAATAACGTGGACGTTATTTCACTCAGGCTGCAGTGGCAGGCCTGTGTAAGAATTGTCAGAGCTCCCTATGGGTGGCAAAAGAAATGCTGCAGCCCATAGGGATCTCCTGGAACCCCAATACCCGGGGTACCTCAGTACCATATACTAGGGAATTATAAGGGTGTTCCAGTAAGCCAATGTAAATTGGTAAAATTGGTCACTAGCCTGTTAGTGACAATTTGAAAGTAATGAGAGAGCATAACCACTGAGGTTCTGGTTAGCAGAGCCTCAGTGAGACAGTTAGGCACCACACAGGGAACATATACATGCACGCCTATGAGCACTGGGGCCCTGTGTGACAGGGTCCCAGTGACACATACATATAGGCCACAAACCTATGAGCACTGGGGTCCTGACAAGCAGGATCCCAGTGACACATAACAACCATACTGAAAACATGGTGTTTTCACTATGAGCACTGAGGCCTGGCTATCAGGTTCCCAGTGAGACAGTGAAAACAGTGACAAAACACCCTGGCATACACTCACAAACAGGCCAAAAGTGGGGGTAACAAGGCTAGAAAGAGGCTACCTTCTCACAGGCTCCGTGTAAAGTTCTTTCACAGTCTCATCATCAGAACTAAAACATTGTCAACATTTTATCCAATGAAGGCTTTGTTGTTGTTTATTTATCTTATGGAACTAACGACCACTGGCAAAGCCAATAGAACTGGCGTGTTGTAGGAGTAATGTCAGTTGTTGTGTTATATATCTGGATGCAGCAAAATCCCAGCCGGCCGCGCACTATGCTGAGCACAGATTTTTTATTTACGCCTTTTTGAGCCGCGCCCTTCGTTACATCAGCCCCTCCACTTTGAGAGACCTCCCCCCCAGTTTTTTCATCCCCCTTAAATACCTTAACGCATAGAAAATGGAATCATAAGTGTGTACATCAGTGTATGGAAAATGTTATTTGAGACAAAGGAGGTACAAGGTGTAGGATTCACGTCACCCACACTGGGGGGCCTTTGTTAGGAGCGCTTGGTCTGGGGAAGGAGGAACTCAGGATTCAGAGCCTAACACATTGCTTAGGGTTCACTTTACAAGTAACAGCTTATTTCTACCCAAACAACAATTAGGATGATCAAGGACTGGGAAAACATAAGTTTCTAACCTGTACCATGCAGTTTGCATGCAGCTCTTTAATTTTAAGTTAAAATGTTTTTATTTGGTTTCACAAACTAGCAACGGGAATGACATACTGGGTGAGTCGTCAGACTGATGCAACTCTGGGTGCACAGAAGTAAAGCTTCTCATGAGTTCAAACAGTAAAGCCTGGACAGGTCCTTCCGCGCAGAGATGGCAGCCCCCCAGCCGGGGCACAGGCAGAAGCGGTGGAGGAGGGGGACAGTAGGGGAGTGATGGCAGGCGGGCCAAGAGGGAAGGGGCACCAGGGTACAGGTGGCTGGCATGGGGGTTGTGGTGATATATGGGAGCGAGGCGCCCGACTCATGCGTGGTCTCACTCTGGGGGTCGCAGGGAAAGGTGCAGATCCAGGGAGGGAGCTACACGGGGCAGAGGGGGCCAGACGGGAAAGTAGAGGGCAGCTTCTGTGCCAGGTGCGTTCTGAGTGTGGCGTGGGGCTTCCCCACAAGCTGTAAGAAGTGGGTAACAACTGTGGCCCTCATTTTAACCCTGGCGGTCTTTTAACCTCCAGGGTTAATGTGAGGGTATTACCGCCAACAGGCTGGCAGTACATACCACCTTGTGAGTGACCCCCATGGACCTCACCGCGCCCCCCAGGAGCGGCCCAGGTCTGCTTCTGACCCTCACCCCCTGAGGCCCCGAAGGGAGCCCTTGGCATCTCAGCTGTCAGGGCCCCGGACACACAGACTGACAGCATCTGCTGAATAAGTGCCCCCAGCCCCCCAGGAGGCCAGCCCTTCCCTCCCCCGGTGAGGCTGCTCCAGCCCCCTCCATCCGTGCAGAGGGACTCACTCCCGCCTTTGTTAGCAGTAAAGGTCCCGCCCTGACCAGGGCGGAGAGGACTCACGTTTGTTGTGCACCAGCTCACAGGTGCCCCAGCCCTGAACCACCCACGAACCTCCCAGTGGTGGGACTAAACTTAAGGGGGGCCTCCTGCAAAAAACATAGAGGGCCCCCACTCCGGATTCACTCCGGAGCTCTCAGGCCAGGGTGCTCTGCTGAGGGACCCCCTGGAGCTCGGCCCCGCCACACCGCGGAGGCAGCGGGGGCCTTTGTTACGCCACTGTTCCCTCCCCGGGAGAAGGTTTTCCTTGATCTTCTTTCAAGAAACTCTTCTTTACCCCACTGGCACAGCCCCCCCTCGGGAGGATCAGTAATTTATCTCCAAGAGCAGGAGTCACTCGCCGCAAGCATTCATTCACTGCTCTGCAGGGGCACCGAGCAGACTGACTCCCGGCGCAGCTCAGAGTGCACCGTGCGCTCCTCGACATCCCCTGATCCATCGCAGCTTCGAGCCATCCCAGGACATCTCAGCGTCTGTGGTGAGGGCCAAGTGCCCGTCGCTGAGAGCTTCACCCGTGGTGCCCGATGGCTGGAGTACCCAGCTTCAGTGGCATTAGATATATGAGCATTGCCAGAAGCTCAGAAGCTGCGGGGCATTAATGCTTCCTTGGAGCAGACTCGCTGTGGGGTAGCCACAGACCACCTCTCCGGTGGGCACTCAAAGACTACCTCTGCGGTGGCTACCCACAGCCCACCTCTCCTGTTCGTACCCACAGACCACCTCTCCAGTGCGCACCCACAGCCCACCTCTCCTGTTCGTACCCACAGACCACCTCTCCAGTGCGCACCCACAGCCCACCTCTCCTGTTCGTACCCACAGCCCACCTCTCTAGTGCGCACCCACAAACCACCTCTCCGGTGCGCAACCATAGGTCACCTTTCTGGTGGACACACACAGTCCACCTCTCCCATGCGCAGCCACAGTCTACATCTCCGTGCACAACCATAATACACCTCTCACCTTCGCAACCAGACCCCACCTCTCAGGTGGGCACCCACAGACCACCTCTCCAGTGCGCACCCACAGACACCTCTCTGGCGCGCACCCACAGACCACCTCTCCAGTACGGACCACCTCTCCGGTGCGCACCCACAGACCACCTCTCAGGTGCGCACCCACAGACCACCTCTCCAGTGCGCACCCACAGACACCTCTCTGGCGCGCACCCACAGACCACCTCGCCGGTGCGCACCCACAAACCACCTCTCCCATGCGCAGCCACAGTCCACCTCTCCGGTGCGCACCCACAGACCACCTCTCCAGTGCGCACCCACAGACACCTCTCTGGCGCGCACCCACAGACCACCTCTCCAGTACGGACCACCTCTCCTGTTCGTACCCACAGCCCACCTCTCTAGTGCGCACCCACAGACACCTCTCCCATGCGCAGCCACAGTCCACCTCTCCTGTACGGACCACCTCTCCTGTTCGTACCCACAGACACCTCTCCGGCGCGCACCCACAGACCACCTCTCCAGTGCGCACCCACAGACCACCTCTCCAGTGCACACCCACAGACCACCTCTCCAGTGCGCACCCACAAACCACCTCTCCCATGCGCAGCCACAGTCCACCTCTCCGGTGCGCACCCACAGACACCTCTCTGGTGGACACACACAGCCCACCTCTCCCATGCGCAGCCACAGACACCTCTCCGGCGCGCACCCACAGATCACCTCTCCCGTGCGCACCCACAGACACCTCTCCGGTGCGCAACCATAGGTCACCTTTCTGGTGGACACACACAGCCCACCTCTCCCATGCACAGCCACAGTCTACATCTCCGTGCACAACCATAATACACCTCTCACCTTCGCAACCAGACCCCACCTCTCAGGTGGGCACCCACAGACCACCTCTCCAGTGCGCACCCACAGACACCTCTCCGGTGCGCACCCACAGACCACCTCTCAGGTGCGCACCCACAGACCACCTCTCCAGTGCGCACCCACAGACCACCTCTCCAGTGCGCACCCACAGACACCTTTCTGGCGCGCACCCACAGACCACCTCTCCAGTACGGACCACCTCTCCGGTGCGCACCCGCAGACCACATCGCCGGTGGGCACCCACAGACCACCTTTGCTGCCCACACCAGCGTCCACTCCAGGTGTCTAACCCCGTCTGTAGAGACTACGCACCCACAGGCCACCTCTCCAGTGCGCACCCACAGACCACCTCTCCGGGGCGCACCCACAGACCACCTACCTGGTGCGCACCCACAGACCACCTGCCTGGTGCGCACCCACAGACCACCTCTCCAGTGTGCAACCACAGACAGTGCGCTCCAACAGACCACCTCGCCGGTGCGCACCCACAGACCACCTACCTGGTGTGCACCCACAGACCACCTCTCCAGTACGGACCACCTCTCCAGTGCGCACCCACAGACCACCTTTGCTACCCACAACAGCGCCCACTCGAGGTGTCTAGCCCCGTCTGAAGAGACTGCGCACCCACATTTAGGAGCGGCGCAGCACCGAGGGGGATTGCACACAGCCCGATGCACGAACATTCAAACCTTTTCCAAGAGGTTGGCACCTGTGCCCCTGTGTAGAGCACAGTCACTGAGGCCCCCAAAAGAACACTGACCTAGGTCACTGCGACTTCTCGATGCATGCAGAAGCAAAGATTCAATAAAACAGGTCTCGGGGTGGCTGTAGCAGGAATCCGAGGGTCTGATGTGGGATATCACCTGAGTGAGAATGTCACAGCTCGCTTATTCACGCACTCATCCACCTCTCCATGCCTCTGAGCGAGCTACGCGCCAGTTCCAGGCACATGTCACTCATGCCTCCTGAACCCTTCATGTTCTGTGAGCGATGAAAGTCTGTTCAACTCTGAGATGCTGGGTCTGTTCCGAAGGAGCAAAATATGGCACTTATCAGCCTCTGTGAGAGAGGGAAGCTTGCGCTGCTGCCAAGCTGTTGCTATTCTGTGAGGCACTGAAGCTTGTCCTGCTGCTGCCATGCTGTCCCTGTTCTGTGAGGCATTGAAGCTTGTACTGTTGCTGCCATGCTGTCCCTGGTCTGTGAGGCACTGGAGCTTGCACTGCTGCTGCCATGCTGCCCCTGTTCTGTGAGGCATTGAAGCTTGTACTGTTGCTGCCATGCTGTCCCTGGTCTGTGAGGCACTGGAGCTTGCACTGCTGCTGCCATGCTGCCCCTGTTCTGTGAGGCACTGAAGCTTGCACTGCTGCTACCATGCTGTCCCTGTTCTGTGAGGCATTGAAGCTTGCGCTGCTGCTGCCATGCTGTGCCATGCTGTCCCTGTTCTGTGAGGCACTGAAGCTTGCACTGCTACTGCCATGCTGTCCCTGTGTGAGGCACTGAAGCTTGCACTGCTGCTGCCATGCTGTCCCTGTTCTGTGAGGCATTGAAGCTTGTACTGTTGCTGCCATGCTGTCCCTGGTCTGTGAGGCACTGAAGCTTGCACTGCTGCTGCCATGCTGTCCCTGTTCTTTGAGGCACTGAAGCTTGCACTGCTGCTGCCATGCTGTCACCGTTCTGTGAGGCACTGAAGCTTGCACTGCTGCTGCCATGCTGTCCCTGTTCTGTGAGGCACTGAAGCCTGCGTTGCTGCTGCCATGCTCTGCCTGTTCTGTGAGGCACTGAAGCTTGCGCTGCTGCTGCCATGCTGTCCCTGGTCTGTGAGGCACTGAAGCTTGCACTGCTGCTGCCATGCTGTCCTTGTGTGAGGCACTGAAGCTTGCACTGCTGCTGCCATGCTGTCACCGTTCTGTGAGGCACTGAAGCTTGCACTGCTGCTGCCATGCTGTCACCGTTCTGTGAGGCACTGAAGCTTGCACTGCTGCTGCCATGCTGCCCCTGTGTGAGGCACTGAAGCTTGCACTGCTGCTGCCATGCTGTCCCTGTTCTGTGAGGCATTGAAGCTTGTACTGTTGCTGCCATGCTGTCCTGGTCTGTGAGGCACTGAAGCTTGCACTGCTGCTGCCATGCTGTCCCTGTTCTTTGAGGCACTGAAGCTTGCACTGCTGCTGCCATGCTGTCACCGTTCTGTGAGGCACTGAAGCTTGCACTGCTGCTGCCATGCTGTCCCTGTTCTGTGAGGCACTGAAGCTTGCACTGCTGCTGCCATGCTGCCCCTGTGTGAGGCACTGAAGCTTGCACTGCTGCTGCCATGCTGACCCTGTTCTGTGAGGCACTGAAGCTTGCACTGCTGCTGCCATGCTGTCCCTGTTCTGTGAGGCACTGAAGCTTGCACTGCTGCTGCCATGCTGTCCCTGTGTGAGGCACTGAAGCTTGCACTGCTGCTGCCATGCTGTCCCTGTGTGAGGCACTGAAGCTTGCACTGCTGGTGCCATGCTCTCCCTGTGTGAGGCACTGAAGCTTGCACTGCTGCTGTCACCGTTCTGAGAGGCAGTGAAGCTTGCACTGCTGCTGCCATGCTGACCCTGTTCTGTGAGGCACTGAAGCTTGCGCTGCTGATGCCATGCTGTCCCTGTGTGAGGCACTGAAGCTTGCGCTGCTGCTGCCATGCTGTCCCTGTATGAGGCACTGAAGCTTGCGCTGCTGCTGCCATGCTGTTCCTGTGTGAGGCACTGAAGCTTGCACTGCTGCTGCCATGCTGTCCCTGTGTGAGGCACTGAAGCTTGCACTGCTGCTGCCATGCTGTCCCTGTTCTGTGAGGCACTGAAGCTTGCACTGCTGCTGCCATGCTGTCCCTGTTCTGTGAGGCACTGAAGCTTGCACTGCTGCTGCCATGCTGTCCCTGTTCTGTGAGGCAGTGAAGCTTGCGCTGCTGCTGCCATGCTGTCCCTGGTCTGTGAGGCACTGAAGCTTGCACTGCTGCTGCCATGCTCTGCCTGTTCTGTGAGGCACTGAAGCTTGCGCTGCTGCTGCCATGCTGTCCCTGTTCTGTGAGGCACTGAAGCTTGCACTGCTGCTGCCATGCTCTGCCTGTTCTGTGAGGTAATGAAGCTTGCACTGCTGCTGCCATGCTGTCCCTGTTCTGTGAGGCACTGAAGCTTGCACTGCTGCTGCCATGCTGCCCCTGTGTGAGGCACTGAAGCTTGCACTGCTGCTGCCATGCTGTCCCTGTTCTGTGAGGCACTGAAGCTTGCACTGCTGGTGCCATGCTGTCCCTGTTCTGTGAGGCACTGAAGCTTGCGCTGCTGCTGCCATGCTCTCCCTGTGTGAGGCACTGAAGCTTGCACTGCTGCTGCCATGCTGTCCTTGTGTGAGGTACTGAGGCTTGCGCTGCTGCTGCCATGCTGTCCCTGTGTGAGGCACTGAAGCTTGCGTTGCTGCTGCCATGCTGTGCCATGCTGTCCCTGTTCTGCGAGGCACTGAAGCTTGCACTGCTGCTGCCATGCTGTCCCTGTGTGAGGCACTGAAGCTTGCACTGCTGCTGCCATGCTGACCCTGTTCTGTGAGGCACTGAAGCTTGCGCTGCTGCCATGCTGTCCCTGGTCTGTGAGGCACTGAAGCTTGCACTGCTGCTGCCATGCTCTGCCTGTTCTGTGAGGCACTGAAGCTTGCGCTGCTGCTGCCATGCTGTCCCTGGTCTGTGAGGCACTGAAGCTTGCACTGCTGCTGGCATGCTGTCCCTGTGTGAGGCACTGAAGCTTGCACTGCTGCTGCCATGCTGTCCCTGTTCTGTGAGGCAGTGAAGCTTGCACTGCTGCTGCCATGCTGTCTCTGTTCTGTGAGGCATTGAAGCTTGCACTGCTGCTGCCATGCTGTCCCTGTGTGAGGCACTGAAGCTTGCACTGCTGCTGCCATGCTGTCCCTGTGTGAGGCACTGAAGCTTGCACTGCTGCTGCCATGCTGTCCCTGTTCTGTGACGCACTGAAGCTTGCGCTGCTGCTGCCATGCTGTCCCTGGTCTGTGAGGCACTGAAGCTTGCACTGCTGCTGCCATGCTGACCCTGTTCTGTGAGGCACTGAAGCTTGCGCTGCTGCCATGCTGTCCCTGTTCTGTGAGGCACTGAAGCTTGCACTGCTGCTGCCATGCTCTGCCTGTTCTGTGAGGCACTGAAGCTTGCGCTGCTGCTGCCATGCTGTCCCTGGTCTGTGAGGCACTGAAGCTTGCACTGCTGCTGCCATGCTGTCCCTGTGTGAGGCACTGAAGCTTGCACTGCTGCTGCCATGCTGTCCCTGTGTGAGGCACTGAAGCTTGCACTGCTGCTGCCATGCTGACCCTGTTCTGTGAGGCACTGAAGCTTGCGCTGCTGCCATGCTGTCCCTGGTCTGTGAGGCACTGAAGCTTGCACTGCTGCTGCCATGCTCTGCCTGTTCTGTGAGGCACTGAAGCTTGCGCTGCTGCTGCCATGCTGTCCCTGGTCTGTGAGGCACTGAAGCTTGCACTGCTGCTGCCATGCTGTCCCTGTGTGAGGCACTGAAGCTTGCACTGCTGCTGCCATGCTGTCCCTGTGTGAGGCACTGAAGCTTGCACTGCTGCTGCCATGCTGTCCCTGTTCTGTGAGGCACTGAAGCTTGCACTGCTGCTGCCATGCTCTGCCTGTTCTGTGAGGCACTGAAGCTTGCGCTGCTGCTGCCATGCTGTCCCTGGTCTGTGAGGCACTGAAGCTTGCACTGCTGCTGCCATGCTCTGCCTGTTCTGTGAGGCACTGAAGCTTGCACTGCTGCTGCCATGCTGTCCTGTGTGAGGCACTGATTCCTGCACTGCTGCTGCTGTGCTATCCTGGTTGTGTAAGGCACTGAAGCTTCCACTGCTGATGCCATGCGTTCCCTGTTCTGTGAGGCACTGAAGCTTGTGCTGGTCCTTCCTTCTTACCCGCTTGTGCTGATGCTACGTGAGCTGAACCCGACCTTTGATGGCTGGAAGCTTGCACTGTTTCTGCCCAAGATGTAGCTGTCCTATGAAGAGGGGCGTTTTCACTGCTGTTTACCCGTCTCATAAAAAAACGACAAAGGATCATTTGAATGCCCTTGGATAACATGCCCAGGCCCGTCAGGAGCGGTTATGGCACCGGGACAGACCTGACCCAGAGACGCTGGTTGCAATCACGGCTTTCCAAACTGTGTGATCCTGGGCAGTTACCTTTCTTCCCTCTGATTCCTTTCCAGTAATCATCATATGTGAAAGCAACTTGAAATGATTTAGTTCAGAATGTGCAGTGGAGAAAAACCTCTCTTGAATATGGTTTAATAGACCATAAAATAGTCCCGTTCATGACAGCACTAAACCTTGTGTGGGAGGCACAAGGCAACAGTGGCGTAGCGTGGGGGGGGCAGGGGGGGCCGGCCGCACCGGGCGCAATATCTTGGAAGAGACTCGAGTGCTAAAATCCACGGGTTAGGGGGCGCAAATTACTTGCCTTGCCCCGGGTGCTGACAACCCACGCTACGCCACTGCAAGGCAACTGACTTGCCCCTTTGGTCAGCAATAAAATTCAGGGCAGATGTGGGAAAGAATGTGGTATTCATCCAGGATCTGAATTGTGCAATGTCTAATAGGGAAACCTGGCTTCAATCCCAGCTCCAAGGTTGAGCAAACAGTGTGACACTAGGCAATTACGTTTTACTCTGTGAGCAGTACATCTGAGAGCTCCATGAAATTGTTCACAATGTACTCTGTAGGACAACCTCTCTTTTTAATAGACCATAATGTTGCTTCATCTATAAAAAAAAAAGGCATATATGGGGGAAAACAAGACAAATGACTTGCCATTTGAGTCATTAATAAAATTGTCACAGCAGAAAGGTTTTGGTACACTCATTTGAATAAAGGCTGCTCACACCATTGATCTAATCTAAGATGCTAAAGTGAAACAATCCAAAATACACTTTTTTGAGTAAAACGTTGTACGTCAGCTATAAAGTGTCAGTCACTGACATTTGCAGAAGAGGGGGTGGGGCAGGCTGACCCAGGAGCTGTTCCCTTCGGCCTATGTGGCACTGCTGCTCAGACTGGATGCACCACAGATGGATCTGTGGAGAATTGTGGGACCCGACGCTCACCGCCTCCCTGGCACTGCCCTCTGTTGCTGGCAGCTGGGCAGGAGATACCTTGGTATTAGGCACATAGTTTGTGGTCTCAAGGCCTCTGCACTTGCGCCGCCCACGCCTAGTCAGCTGTGAGTGCGGCTTGGCAGCGTGGACGTGGTTTGTTGAGGTCGAGCCTGCGTCGCATGCGCTCGCGCATGCGTTTACCTGAAGCAAGACACCTGAGGAATTAAAAAGGGCTCGGAGCCCCGTCCACGTCACGTCAGTGTCTTTCATTGGCTCGTGGGCTTGCCTGTTAGAATCTGCTTGCTTTCATTAGTGGAAGGCACGCGCACGTCATGCCTTTTCCGGTGGCTAGCCCTCCTCGAGCGCAGCGACCAAGTACAGAAAACATGCGCGGCTCGGTGTTTTCCATCCGGTTTGTGGACTACTTTTTCTCTATTTTCCCAGCGCGATCTCAGTTGGCTGAAGTCGAGCGCTTTACATAATATCGACTCTGTTACACACTTAATTGCACTTTGTCCGGTTATTGCACTTTTGCCAATAGGTTTCATGACGAGTGAAAAGTCCAGTTAGGAGTTTACAACGCTATCAGTTCTAACACGAGCAAACGCGAGACCCGTTGCATTGTCCTGGGACACATACTGTATATTTGGGTTTGATGCATGAAACAAGTAGTTTTTTAAATGAGTAGGAGACTCTGTACATTTTTAAACCATAGCTGACGAATGGCGTTTTTGCCAGCAGCACTTTGCATGCTGGGTTTTGACCCCATAATAAAACTGTTAAAAGGAGATGTTCTAGTTCCAAAGTACTGAGTTGTAAAATGCAAAATAAAATGCAGCTCCTGGCTTGCTGCCTTTCTTGTAGCTACTCATGGGTCAACCCTCCCAGCAGGTGAGAGGGCAGAGCCTAGCAGATGCAAGTGCCAGCATCTTCTGCCAGAAGGTGCACTTAGCACCCCTTGGACCACCAGCTGCTGCAAGGACCCACTAACAGGAGATTCTGAGCATCAACATTAGAGCCACAGAGAAAAGAAGCAGAATGACCTTGCACCCCCTCTTCTCCAGCCCATTTAGGGGGCGCTCTCACCACACCACTGTGATGCATCCACCTGGGTCTGATGTGCTTGTTGGACCCAGCAGCTGCCAGCGGCACAGGTGAGGGCACTGAGGACCTTGTGCCGCAGCCATGGGTCACTGGCACAAACCTACGACACGACTTGTACACAGAGGACAACTGCCTCCTGTGCTCCCTTTAACAATAGCGGGTGGTGTACCCCATCATGGTTGGTAAAGGTGTTTGTAGAGTGCAAACCTAGCTAGAGAGCAGTGTGGAGCTGAGAGTGAGCCACAGCCTGCACCCCAAAAACCAGAGCAAAGAAGGGGTATGTAGGCAAAGGACATCAAGCCCAGTGTGGCAGCTCCTGAGGCCTACACACCATGTCAAGTCTTTAGTAAGCTCCTTCTGAAGACTGAGGAATGAAGAGAAAAGACCTGCAGGTTTGAGTAGGGAATTATGCTTCTTGGTCATAAAGAGAAACTCCATGAACTGCCAAGAATCAGGGAGACAGCCCAGCATCTGTCTTCACAGCTCCTCTCTGAACAACTGCATTCCAGGTGGAACATGCCAAAACAAGGAAGCAGAAACAATACAGAAAAAAGGGCACATTACAAATCCCTAGAACAACATTGCCATCCTCTTCTTGCAATCTTGGGTCACATAGAGATGCCTGGCTCTCAGTACCTTCACAGCACTATCTCGTCACCCTTGATAAGACTATGCCTCATCTCCCTGGTTCCCCAGCGATGACTGACTCTCAGCATCTTCACTGCACTATCTCGTCACCCTTGATAAGACTATGCCTCACCTTCCTGGTTCCCCGGCGATGACTGGCTCTCAGCATCTTCACGGCACTATCTCAGCACCCTTGATAAGACTATGCCTCAACTCTTGGTTCTCCAGCGATGAGTGGCTTCCAGCACCTTCACAGCACTAGCTCGGCTACCTTGCTGAGACTATGCCTCACCTCCCTGGTTCCCTGGTGATGCCTGGCTCTCAGCATCTTCACGGCACTATCTCGGCACCCTTGATCTGACTATGCCTCATCTCCCTGGTTCCCCAGTGATGACTGGCTCTCAGCATCTTCACGGCACTATCTCGGCTACCTTGATGAGACTATGCCTCATCTCCCTGGTTCCCCAGCGATGACTGACTCTCAGCATCTTCACTGCACTATCTCGTCACCCTTGATAAGACTATGCCTCACCTCCCTGGTTCCCCAGCGATGACTGGCTCTCATCATCTTCACAGCACTATCTTGCTACCTTGATGAGACTATGCCTCATCTCCCTGGTTCCCCGGCGATGCCTGGCTCTCAGTATGTTCACGGCACTATCTCGGCTACCTTGCTGAGACTATGCCTCATCTCCCTGGTTCCAAGGTGACGCTTGGCTCTCAGCATCTTCACGGCACTATCTCGGCTACCTTGATGAGACTATGCCTCATCTCCCTGGTTCCCCAGCGATGACTGACTCTCAGCATCTTCACTGCACTATCTCGTCACCCTTGATAAGACTATGCCTCACCTCCCTGGTTCCCCAGCGATGACTGGCTCTCATCATCTTCACAGCACTATCTTGCTTCCTTGATGAGACTATGCCTCATCTCCCTGGTTCCCCGGCGATGCCTGGCTCTCAGTATGTTCACGGCACTATCTCGGCTACCTTGCTGAGACTATGCCTCACCTCCCTGGTTCCCTGGTGATGCCTGGCTCTCAGCATCTTCACGGCACTATCTCGGCACCCTTGATCTGACTATGCCTCATCTCCCTGGTTCCCCAGTGATGACTGGCTCTCAGCATCTTCACGGCACTATCTCGGCTACCTTGATGAGACTATGCCTCATCTCTCTGGTTCCCCAGCGATGACTGACTCTCAGCATCTTCACTGCACTATCTCGTCACCCTTGATAAGACTATGCCTCACCTCCCTGGTTCCCCAGCGATGACTGGCTCTCATCATCTTCACAGCACTATCTTGCTACCTTGCTGAGACTATGCCTCATCTCCCTGGTTCCAAGGTGACGCTTGGCTCTCAGCATCTTCACAGCACTATCTCGGCACCCTTGATAAGACTATGCCTCATCTCCCTGGTTACCCAGCGATGCCTGGCTCTCAGCATCTTCACGGCACTATCTCGGCTACCTTGATCTGACTATGCCTCATCTCCTCAGTTCCTCGGGGATAAGTGACCCTCAATGTCTCCCGGGCACTAACTCACCTACAGTGATAAGGAGATGATCTCTTGGTACCTACAGAGATGATTGTTTCTCAGCTTCTCTCTGGCAGTAAGGATGATGTCTCATCTCTTATCCTTCACTGACCCTCAAGCGCTCCCCAGCACCATCTCAGCTACCTTCATAAGGACAGACTTCAGCCCATATTTATGGGCAATTGGTGCAGGGCAGCGATGCAAGTCTTCTTGTGGCACTGCCCTACGCCAATGTGAAAGGCTTACGGGCTGCCGAGCACCAATGCAAGCTCCCTTGGACCATGGTGGAAGGATGCCTCCGTTGCACGCAGGATTGTTTTTGTGCAGGAAGGGCACCTTCCCCCATAATACAATCCATGGAGGCATTTTCCTCTTTCTATGTGAGCTGCGGAATGCAGCGCACAAGGAAAGAGGAAAAAGGGAGGAGAAATAAAAGTATTGCTCCTTGTTGCGCCTCACCTGGGGAAGAGCAAGGTTTTGGTGCTGCCTCTGGTTTATGTGATTTTGTAAGTCTGGGGCAGCATCAAATTCCATGGATGTTGCGCTGCAAAACCCACCGCGAAGCCCATGGAACCCCCGGCAAATAGAAAAGGGAACGCAGCGACTTGCACTGCTGTGCCTTACTCCATACCTATGAGGCCATTCAAACCACACAAAGGCGCTTTTCGTGGCCTCACAGATATGGTTGAGAAGCTTACGCCCCCGATCGTCATAACTAGGGTTACAAGCCTCTCGTAAATGTGCCCCCTCGTCTCTTAGTCCCCGGATGGGATGACTGAATTTCAGTCGCTCTCCAGCAGTAACTCTGTCACCCTGATAAGAAAATGCCTGATCTTTAGGTCTCACATGGAGGACAGTCAGTCTCTGCCCAGCACTGATTGCCACCCTGAAAGTATATATCTCATCTCTGCCCCATCAGAACTCCAGCTGTGCAGGAGACACACATGGTGAGTCACTTGGCATTAAGAAAGACAGAGAATGGGAGGGAGGGAGCCTCTGATGTTGGATCCTACACACCTGGGGTGTCCTTGAAGATCAGGGAGGGGTTGCATTCCTGCTGTCACCCCAGGGGAGTGCTAAGTGTGCTGCACATTGCACAACATGTGAACTGATATCAGCAGCACCGTCAAGGGACAGGCCGATAGGCAGGGCCCTAGTGGTGACCAGTGCTAGACCTGCCAGTCTCACCCAGACTCTTCTCAGACTGTCACGGCTCCTGCCGGACTGTCTCTGGTCCTTCAGTGCCAGATCTGCCAGTCACACCCAGTCTCTTTTCAGACTGTCACTGCTCCAGCCGGACTGTCTCTGGTCCTTCAGTTCCAGACCTGCCAGTCTCACCCAGACTCTTCTAAGACTGTCACGGCTCCTGCCGGACTGTCTCTGCTCCTTCAGACCAGGCCTTTTTCATCCTGTCAGCTATAGGATGATCTCAGGTAGTTCTCTCTTTGCCAAGAGGGCTACATGGCTCTGAGGAGAGACACAGGAACAGGGTCTCCTGTATTATCCTATGTTTCAACTACATCAGTGTTGGGGCAAAAATGGTGGTCACACAATGTGGACAATTCAGGCCTTTCTTCATCGTCTTCACTGGTTGGTCCATTGCATGATTAGGCTCCTTGTCATCAGCAGAAATCCTTCATCAGCTCCTGGCTGGCCTCAGCTCCTGGCTGGCCTCAGCCCCTGGCTGGCATCAGCTCCTGGCTGGCATCAGCTCCTGGCTGGCCTCAGCCCCAGGCTGGTATCAGCACCTGGCTGACATCAATCAATCAATCAATCATTTGTATAGCGCGCTACTCAGGGTACTAGGAGGGTGTTCCAGGTCTTGGCGGCGAGGTGGGAGAACGATCTTGCGCCGGATGTAGTCCTGTGGATGCGTGGAACGGTGGTGAGGGAGAGGTTGGTGGAGTGGAGTTAACGGTTAGGGGGTAGAAGGTGAGTCGGTTGTTAAGGTAAGCTGGACTGGCGTTGTGGAGTGCTTTGTGGGCGTGGGTGAGGAGCTTGAAGGTGATCCTCTTGTTGACAGGGAGCCAGTGTATGTCTCTCAGGTGGGCTGAGATGTGGTTGCGGCATGGGATGTCAAGGATGAGGCGTGCAGAGGCGTTCTGTATACCTTGCAGTCTTTTCTGGAGTTTGGCCGTGGTTCCCACGTAGAGAGCGTTGCAGTAGTCCAGTCTGCTGCTGACGAGGGCCTGGGTGACCGTCCTTCTAATTTCAGTGGGGATCCACCTGAAGATCTTGCGGAGCATGCAGAGGGTGTTGAAGCAGGATGATGAGAAGGCGTTGACTTGCTGGGTCATGGAGAGCAATGAGTCCAGGATGAATCCCAGGTTGTGTGCGTGGTTGGTGGGCGTTGGTGCGGTTCCTAGAGTGGCCGTCCACCAGGAGCCATCCCAGGCGGAGAGGGTGGAGCCGAGGATGAGGATATCCGTCTTGTCCGAGTTCAGTTTCAGGCGACTGTTCTCCAGCCAGTCAGCAATGGCCTTCATTCTGTCGTGGAGATTAGTTTTGGCGGTGGCGGGGTCCTTGGTGAGTGAGAGGATCAGCTGGGTGTCATCGGGGTATGAGATGATGTTGAGGTTGTGTGAGTGGACGATGTTGGCGAGCAGTGCCCTGTAGATGTTAAAAAGAGTTGGGCTGAGGGAGGATCCTTGGGGAACGCCGCAGATGGTGTCGGAGGCTTCAGATCGGAAGGGAGGGAGGCGGACTCTCTGGGTTCTGCCGGTCAGGAAGGATGTAATCCAGTCCAGGGCTTTGTAGCCGATACCTGCGTCATGGAAGCGTGAGCGTAGGGCGTGGTGACAGACAGTGTCGAAAGCGCCCGAGAGGTCTAGGAGGATGAGGGGTGCTGTTTCGCCTCTGTCTAGCATGGTCCTGATGTCATCGGTGGGGCGATGAGGGCGGTATCGGTGCTGTGGTTGCTGCGGAAACCGGATTGAGACGGGTCCAGAGTGTTGTTGTCTTCAAGGAAGCGGGTCAGTTGACTGTTGACGATCTTCTCAATGACCTTCGCCGGGAAAGGGAGCAGGGAAGTGGGCCGGTAGTTCTTGAGATCTCTTAGGTCTGCCTTGGGTTTCTTTAGTAGGGCGTTGATTTCGGCATGCTTCCAGCTTTCCAGGAAGGTGGCGGTTTCAAAGGAGCTGTTGACGATCATTTGGAGTTGGGGGGCGATGATGGAGCTTGCTTTGTTGAAGACATGATGAGGGCAGGGGTCGGATGGGGAGCCGGAGTGAATGGTGCTCATGATTTTGATGGTATCATCGTCGTTGACGCGTGTCCAGGAGAGCAGGAGGTTGGTGTGGTTGGGGTCCGGAGAGTCGGGGTTCGTGGTGACAGCAGCTGTCGTGGGGGTCGAGGTATTGAAGCTGTCGTGGATGTCTGTGATCTTGTGGTGAAAGAAGGTGGAGAGGGAGTCACAGAGGTCTTGCGATGGTGGGGTGTCATTGGAGCAGGATCTGGTGTTGGCGAGTTCCTTCACGACGTTGAAGAGCTCTTTGCTGTTGTGTGCATTGTTGTCGATGCGTTCCTTGTAGGAGGATCTCTTGGTGGTCCGGATGAGCTGGTGGTGCCCGTGGATGGTGTTCTTGAGGGCAGTGTGGTTGATCTCTGTTTGTTAGTGGCGCCACTTCTTCTCGAGTTTTCCTTGGAGGAGGAGACAGAGGGGGCGCTCAGCAACTGAGAAAGCCCCCGCAGAAGCAGGCAGCACCTGCAGAAATACCAGAGCAGGCACTTGGAAGTTCTGTGAACTTAGAGTCAAAAAAGGAGGGTCCCACGACATTGGAGTCCAACTCAGCGGGTTGAGCACTGCAGGACGGAGTGCTGGGGACACAGTCTAGGCTGTGGACAAAGGAATCCTTGAAGAAGTGCACAGAAGTCAGAGCAGCTGCAAACTACGCAGTACACAGGCTTGCTGTCTGGCGTGGGGAGGCAAGGACTTACCTCCACTAAATTTGGATAGAAGGGCCACTGGACTGTTGGAGACACTTGGACCCAGGTCCTGTGTTCCAGGGACCATGCTCGTCAGGATGAGAGGGGACCCAGAGGATCGGTGATGCAGTCTTTTGGTGCCTGCGTTAGCAGGGGGAAGATTCAGTTGACCCACAGGAGATTTCTTCTTGGCTTCCAGTGCAGGGTGAAGGCAGACAGCCCTAAGAGCATGCACAACCAGGAAACAGTCGAGAAAACCGTCAGGATGAGGTGCTACAATGTTGCTGGTAGTCGTCTTGCTAGTTTGTTGCAGTTTTGCAGGCGTCCTGGAGCAGTCAGCGGTCGATCCTTGGCAGAAGTCGAAGAGGGAAGTGCAGAAGAACTCTGGTGAGCTCTTGCATTCGTTATCTGAGGAATATTCCAGAGGAGAGACCCTAAATAGCCAGAAAAGGAGGTTTGGCTACCAAGAAAGGAGGTTTGGCTACCAAGAGAGGTAAGAACCTATCAGGAGGGTTCTCTGATGTCACCTGCTGGCACTGGCCACCCGAGCAGTCCCGTGTGCCCCCAACACTTCTGAATCCAAGATGGCAGAGGTCTGGGACACACTGGAGGAGCTCTGGGCACCTCCCCTGGGAGTTACTGGTCAGGGGAGTAGTCACTCCCCTTTCCTATGTCCAGTTTCGCGCCAGAGCAGGGCTGGGGGATCCCTGAACCGGTGTAGACTGGCTTATGCAGAGATGGGCACCATCTATGCCCATCAAAGCATTTCCAGAGGCTGGGGGAGGCTACTCCTCCCCAGCCCTTCACACCATTTTCCAAAGGGAGAGGGTGTAACACCCTCTCTCAGAGGAAATCTTTTGTTCTGCCTTCCTGGGCTGGGGCTGCCCAGACCCCAGGAGGGCAGAATCCTGTCTGAGGGGTTGGGAGCAGCAGCAGCTGCAGTGGAAACCCCGGAAATGCAGTTTGGCAGTATCCGGGTTCTGTGCTAGAGACCCGGGGGATCATGGAATTGTCCCCCCAATACCAGAATGGTATTGGAGTGACAATTCCATGATCTTAGACATCTTACATGGCCATGTTCGGAGTTACCTTTGTGACGCTACACATAGGTAGTGACCTATGTGTAGTGCACGTGTATAATGGTGTCCCAGCACTCACAAAGTCCGCGGAATTTGCCCTGAATGATGTGGGGCACCTTTGCTAGTGCCAGGGTGCCCTCACACTAAGTAGCTTGGCACCTAACCTTCACCAAGTGAGGGTTAGACATTTAGGTGACTTCTAAGTTACGTATGTGCAGTGAAAAATGGCTGTGAAATAACGTGGACGTTATTTCACTCAGGCCGCAGTGGCAGTCCTGTGTAAGAATGGTCTGAGCTACCCTGGTACCTAAATACAAGGGAATTATATGGGTGTACCAGTGTGTAAGGAAATGCCTCCTTGGCATGGTTACCCCCTGACTTTTTGCCTTTGCTGATGCCAAGTTATGATTTGAAAGTGTGCTGGGACCCTGCTAACCAGGTGTGGGAAAGTACCATCTTGCCTGGCATGTTACCCCCATATTTCAATATATATATGTTGTTTTAGTGTATGTGTCACTGGGACCCTGCCAGCCAGGGCCCCAGTGCTCATACGTGTGCCCTGTATGTGTTCCCTGTGTGATGACTAACTGTCTCACTGAGGCTCTGCTAATCAGAACCTCAGTGGTTATGCTCTCTCTGCTTTCTAAATTGTCACTAACAGGCTAGTGACCAATTTCACCAATTCACATTGGCATACTGGAACACCCTTATAATTCCCCAGTATATGGTACCGACGTACCCAGGGTATTGGGGTTCCAGGAGATCCCTATGGGCTGCAGCATTTCTTTTGCCACCCATAGGGAGCTCTGACAATTCTTACACAGGCCTGCCACTGCAGCCTGAGTGAAATAACGTCCACGTTATTTCACAGCCATTTACCACTGCACTTAAGTAACTTATAAGTCACCTATATGTCTAACCTTCACCTGGTGAAGGTTGGGTGCTAAGTTACTTAGTGTGTAGGCACCCTGGCACTAGCCAAGGTGCCCCCACATCGTTCAGGGCAAATTCCCCGGACTTTGTGAGTGCGGGGACACCATTTCACGCGTGCACTATACATAGGTCACTACCTATGTATAGCGTCACAATGGTAACTCCGAACATGGCCATGTAACATGTCTAAGATCATGGAATTGTCACCCCAATGCCATTCTGGCATTGGGGAGACAATTCCATGATCCCCCGAGTCTCTAGCACAGACCCGGGTACTGCCAAACTGCCTTTCCCGGGGTTTCACTACAGCTACTACTGCTGCCAACCCCTCAGACAGGTTTCTGCCCTCCTGGGGTCCAGCCAGGCTTGGCCCAGGAAGGCAGAATAAAGGACTTCCTCAGAGAGAGGGTGTTACACCCTCTCCCTTTGGAAAAACGTGTCAGGGCTGGGGAGGAGTAGCCTCCCCCAGCCTCTGGAAATGCTTTGATGGGCACAGATGGTGCCCATCTCTGCATAAGCCAGTCTGCACCAGTTCAGGGATCCCCCAGCCCTGCTCTGGCATGAAACTGGACAAAGGAAAGAGGAGTGACCAGTACCCTGACCTGCACCTCCCAGTGTGCTCCAGACCTCTGCCATCTTGGAAACAGAGGTGTTGCTGGCACACTGGACTGCTCTGAGTGGCCAGTGCCAGCAGGTGATGTCAGAGACTCCTTATGATAGGCTCTTACCTGTGTTACTAGCCTATCCTCCTTCCTAGGTAGCCAAACCTCCTTTTCTGGCTGGGTCCTCGACATTCTAACCTGCAGTGCACAACCTTCTGAGTAGTCCTCCGGCGTTTTGGGACTCCCTTTTGTGTCTTCGGGTGGACTCCGGTTCACTCCTCTTCCAGGTGCCTGTTCTGGTACTTCTGCGGGCGCTGCCTGCTTCTGTGAGGACTCCCTGACTTGCTAGGCGCCCCCTCTGTCTTCTCATCCAAGTGGCGACATCCTGGTCCCTCCTGGGCCACAGCAGCATCCAAAAACCCTAACCGCGACCCTTGCAGCTAGCAAGGCTTGTTTGCGGTCTTTCTGCATGGGAACACCTCTGCAAGCTTCTTCACGACGTGGGACATCTATCCTCCAAACTGGAAGTTTCTAGCTCTCTTCGTTCCTGCAGAATCCACAGCTTCTACCATCCGGTGGCAGCTTCTTTGCACCCTCAGCTGGAATTTCCTTGGCATCTGCCCACTCTCGACTTTGTCGCGACTCTTGGACTTGGTCCCCTTGTTCCACAGGTACTCTCGTCTGGAAATCCACTTTGATTGCATTTCTTGTGTTGGTCTTCCTTGCAGAATTCCCCTATCACGACTTCTGTGCTCTCTTGGGGTTATAGGTGCACTTTACACCTACTTTTCAGGGTCTTGGGGTGGGCTATTTTTCTAACCCTCACTGTTTTCTTACAGTCCCAGCGACCCTCTACAAGCTCACATAGGTTTGGGGTTCGCATTCCACTTTTGGAGTATATGGTTTGTGTTGCCCCTATCCCTATGTGCTCCTATTGCAATCTACTGTAACTTTACACTGCTTGCATTACTTCCTTTTGCTATTACTGCATATTTTTGGGATTGTGTACATATATCTTGTGTATATTTGGCATCCTCATACTGAGGGTACTCACTGAGATACTTTTGGCATATTGTCATAAAAATAAAGTACCTTTATTTTTAGTATATCTGTGTATTGTGTTTTCTTATGATATTGTGCATATGACACCAGTGGTATAGTAGGAGCTTTGCATGTCTCCTAGTTCAGCCTAAGCTGCTCTGCTATAGCTACCTTCTATCAGCCTGCTAGAAACACCTCTTCTACACTAATAATGGATAACTGGACCTGGTACAGAGTGTAAGTACCCCTCGGTACCCACTACAAGCCAGGCCAGCCTCCTACACCAGGCCCCAGCACCAGTGTTCTTTCCCTAAACTGTACCACAATTGGCACAACCCTGGCACCCAGGTAAGTCCCTTGTAACTGGTACCCCTGGTACCAAGGGCCCTGATGCCAGGGAAGGTCTCTAAGGGCTGCAGCATGTCTTATGCCACCCTAGGGACCCCTCACTCAGCACATGCACACTGCTTGCCAGCTTGTGTGTGCTGGTGGGGAAAAAATGACTAAGTCGACATGGCACTCCCCTCAGGGTGCCACGCCAACCTCACACTGCCTATGGCATAGATAAGTCACCCCTCTAGCAGGCCTTACAGCCCTAAGGCAGGGTGCACTATACCACAGGTGAGGGCATAGGTGCATGAGCACTATGCCCCTACAGTGTCTAAGCAAAACCTTAGACATTGTAAGTGCAGGGTAGCCATAAGTGTATATGGTCTGGGAGTCTGTCAAACTCGAACTCCACAGCACCATAATGGCTACACTGAAACCTGTGAAGTTTGGTATCAAACTTCTCCGCACAATAAATCCACACTGATGCCAGTGTACATTTTATTGTGAAATACACCCAGAGGGCATCTTAGAGATGCCCCCTGAACACATACCGACTTCCAGTGTGGGCTGACTAGTTTTACCAGCATGCCACACACCAGGCATGTTGCTGGCCACATGGGGAGAGTGCCTTTTGTCACTCTGTGGCCAGGAACAAAGCCTGTACTGGGTGGAGGTGCTTCTCACCTCCCCCGGCAGGAACTGCTCACCCCTTTGTTACAGCGCCACAGGGCATCCCAGCTAATGGAGATGCCCGCCCCTCCGGCCACTGCCCCCACTTTTGGCAGCAAGGCCGGAGGAGATAATGAGAAAAACAAGGAGAAGTCACTGGCCAGTCAGGACAACCTCTAAGGTGTCCTGAGCTGAGGTGACTCTGACTTTTAGAAATCCTCCATCTTGCAGATGGAGGATTCACCCAATAGGATTATGGATGTGACCTCCTCCCGACCGGAAGGAGGCACAAAGAGGGTGTAGCCACCCTCAGGGCTAGTACCCATTAGCTACTATCCTCCCAGACCTAAACACACCTCTAAATTGAGTATTTAGGGGCTCCCAGAACCGAGGAAGATAGATTCCTGCAACCTGAAGACGAAGAAGGACTGCTGACCTGAACCCCTGCAGAGAAGACAGAGACACCAACTGCTTTGACTCCAGCCCTACCGGCCTGTCTCCCCACTTCGAGAAAAACTGCAACAGCGACGTGTCCCCCAGGGTCCAGCGACCTCTGAAGCCTCAGAGGACTACCCTGCATCTAAAAGGACCTAGAAACTCCCGAGGACAGAGGCCCTGTTCAACCAACTTGCAACTTTGCAACAAAGAAACAACTTTTAAAGACCACACTTTTCCCACTCTGCACCCGACGCCCCCAGCTTGACCTGCGGAAAACCAACTCTACAGGGAGGACTCCCGGTGACTGTGAGCCCGTGAGTAGCCAGAGTTGACCCCCCCTGAGCTCCCACAACGACGCCTGCAGAGGGAATCCAGAGGCTCCCCCTGACCGCGACTGCCTGCTTCAAGGAACCCGACTCCTGGAAAACACACTGCACCCGCAGCCCCCAGGACCTGAAGGAACTGAACTCCAGGGCAGGGGCGACCCCCAGGTAGCCCTCTTCCTAGCCCAGGTGCCGGCTACCCTGAGGAGCCCCCCCTTGCCTGCCTGCATCGCTGAAGAGACCCTCGGTTCTCCCCATTGAATCCTATTACAAACCCGACGCCTGTTTGCACTCTGCACCCGGCCGCCCCTGTGCCGCTGAGGGTGTACTTTCTGTGCCTCCTTGTGTCTCCCCCGGTGCCCTACAAAACCCCCCTAGTCTGCCCTCTGAAGTCACGGGTACTTACCTGATGGCAGACTGGAACTGGGGCACCCCTATTTCCATTGAAGCCTATGCGTTTTCGGCACCCCTTTGACCTCTGCACCTGACCGGCCCTGAGCTGCTGGTGTGGTTACTTTTGGGTTGCCTTGAACCCTCAATGGTGGGCTACCTTGGACCCAACTTTGAACCCCGTAAGTGTTGTACTTACCTGTGAAACTAACAAATACTTACCTCCCCCAGGAACTGTTGATTTTTGCAGTGTCCATTTTTAAAATAGCTTATTGCAGTTTTTGCCAAAACTGTACATGCTATTGTGAGGATTCAAAGTTCCTAAGATACCTGAGTGAAATAACTTTCATTTAAAGTATTGTTTGTAAATCTTGAACCTGTGGTTTTTAAAATAAACTAAGGAAATATATTTTTCTATATAAAAACCTATTGGCCTGGAATTGTCTTTGAGTGCGTGTTCCTCATTTATTGCCTGTGTGTGTGCAACAAATGCTTAACAGTACCCTCTGATAAGCCTACTGCTCGAGCACACTACCACAAAATAGAGCATTAGAATGAACTCTTTTTGCCACTATCTTACCTCTAAGGGGAACCCTTGGACTCTGTGCATGTTATTTCTTACTTTGAAAGAGTAAATACAGAGCCAACTTCCAACACAGTGTGCCAATGAGAATTGGTAAAATTAGTCACTAGCCTGCAGTGAGAATTTTAGAAAGCAGATAGCATAAACACTGAGGTTCTGGTTAGCAGAGCCTCTGTGATACAGTTAGGCACCACACAGGGAACACATACAGGGCATACATTATGAGTACTGGGATCCAGCCTAGCAGGATCCCAGTGACACATGTGCAAAGACAAACATACACACAGTGAAAATGGGGGTAACATGCCAGGCAAGATGGTACTTTCCTACACTATAATGATAGAATAACTGGTCCACCCTGATCAACACCTACTTGGTCAGCAGTACCAAGTGACTGATGCTCATAATAACACTCTTAGCCACCCTATGGCTGTTGTGAATCTCAACTGGGGGGGGGGTTACTGGCCCAAAGAAAGTAGTGGTAGCCACTAAATTACCTGTAGATACTAGGGAACGATTTGGAAACATCAGCTTGGGCAGAAGTGGAGTTGGAGGCTCATGCAGCAATGATGGGCATTCCTGGGCATATTTTTGCTTTGACATGGGCTCAGGCCAAGAAGCAAAAAGGACAGGGAAGCTTGGATCCTGGAACAATGGACCAAGTGCTCCCAAAAACTAGGGGTAGAAAGGGTAAATCCCTGCCCACTATACCTCCCTCTACAGATGATTCCCCTTTTGAGGAAGAGGAATCCTCTCCCTGTGCAGAACCTACACCATAGGAGCTGGCAGCAGACACTGCTGAGCTTTTGGGTGCAGGTGGGGCCTGCCAGGGAAGAGCTGAGTGTGGCACAGCAAACCTGTCCCACATTAGAGGGTTTGAGACAGCAAGCTGTCAAATAGCAAAATGGGGATGTCAGTGACAGTCATAGGGTGTACTGGGAAGACAACCTCTTGTACACAGAGTCAAGGGACCCTAAACCTGGAGCTGCCAGGAGATTGGCCATTCCCTTGCAGTACAGAGAGTTTCTTCTCACCCTAGCACATGGCATTCCTTTGGCTGGGCATTTGGGCCAGACGAAAACTTGGGAAAGACTTGTCCCCTTGTTTCAGTGGCCTCATATGTCAGAGGACACAAAAGACTTTTGTAAATCTTGTGTGACCTGCCAAGCCAGTGGCAAGACTGGTGGCACTCCAAAGGCCCTTCTAATTCCACTTCCAGTGATTGGGGTGCCCTTTGAAAGGGTAGGGGTTGACATAGTTTGCCCCCTTGTCCCTCCCACAGCTTCAGGCAATAGATGTATCTTGGTGGTAGTGGACCATGCCACAAGATATCCTGAAGCCATACCCTTAAGGACCACTACAGCTCCTGCAGTGGCAAAGGCCCTCCTGGGAATCTTTTCCAGGTTGGGTTTTCCTAAGGAAGTGCTGTCAGAAAGAGGCAGCAACTTCATGCCTGCATACCTAAAGGCAATGTGGAAGGAGTGTGGTGTAACCTACAAGTTCACCACCCCTTACCATCCACAAACAAATGGTCTGGTTGAGAGGTTTAATAAAACTCTCAAAGGTATGATAATGGGACTCCCTGAAAAACTCAGGAGGAGATGGGATGTCCTGCTACCTTGCCTCCTTTTTGCTTACAGGGAGGTACCCCAAAAAGGAGTGGGCTTCAGCCCCTTTGAACTCCTCTTTGGGCACCCTGTAAGAGGTCCACTTGCTCTTGTAGAGGAGGGTTGGGAACAACCTTTAAAAGCTCCTAAACAGGACATAGTCGACCATGTACTTGGCCTAAGATCCAGAATGGAGTATATGAAAAAGGCCAGTAAAAACCTCCAGGCCAGCCAGGAGCTGCAAAAGCAATGGCATGACCAGAAGGCTGTCCAGACTCAGTACCACCCAAGAAAGAAGGTGTGGGTATTGGAGCCTGTGGCCATAAGCAAACTCCAAGACAAATGGAGTGGACCCCATCTCATTGTTGAAAAGAAGAAGGGTGAGGTTACCTACTTGGTAGACCTGGGCACTGCCAGGAGTCCCCTTAGGGTGATTCATGTCAACCGCCTAAAACCCTACTATGACAGGGCTGATCTCACTCTGCTCATGGCAGCAGATGAGGGACAGGAAGAAGAGAGTGACCCTCTGTGAGAAATTAGCCTCTTTCTAGCCTTTTTACCCCCACTTTTGGCCTGTTTGTGAGTGTATGTCAGGGTGTTTTCACTGTCTCACTGGTACCCTGCTAGCCAGGGCCCAGTGCTCATAGTGAAAACCCTATGTTTTCAGTATGTTTGTTATGTGTCACTGGGACCCTGCTAGTCAGGACCCCAGTGCTCATAAGTTTGTGACCTATAGGTATGTGTTCCCTGTGTGATGCCTAACTGTCTCACTGAGGCTCTGCTAACCAGAACCTCAGTGGTTATGCTCTCTCATTTCTTTCAAATTGTCACTAACAGGCTAGTGACCAATTTTACCAATTTACATTGGCTTACTGGAACACCCTTATAATTCCCTAGTATATGGTACTGAGGTACCCAGGGTATTGGGGTTCCAGGAGATCCCTATGGGCTGCAGCATTTCTTTTGCCACCCATAGGGAGCTCTGACAATTCTTACACAGGCCTGCCACTGCAGCCTGAGTGAAATAACGTCCACGTTATTTCACAGCCATTTTACACTGCACTTAAGTAACTTATAAGTCTCCGGTGACGTGGGACTCCTTTGTGCAACTTCGGGTGAGCACCGTTTCACGCATCCTTGTAGTGCCTGTTTCTGGCACTTATCTGGGTGCTACCTGCTGCTGAGAGGGCTCCTTGTCTTGCTCGACGTCCCCTCTCTCTCCTGACGCTATTTGAGACATCCTGGTCCCTCCTGGGCCACAGCAGCATCCAAAAACGCTTACTGCACAATTTGCAGCTAGCAAGGCTTGTTGGCAGTCTTTCGGCGGGAAAACACTTCTGCACGACTCTCCACGGCGTGAGGGATCCGTCCTCCAAAGGGGAAGTCTCTAGCCCTTGTCGTTCCTGCAGAAACCTAAGCTTCTTCTGTCCAGTAGAAGCTTCTTTGCACCCACAGCTGGCATTTCCTGGGCATCTGCCCATCTCCGACTTGCTTGTGACTTTTGGACTTGGTCCCCTTGTTCCACAGGTACCCTCGACTGGAAATCCATTGTTGTTGCATTGCTGGTTTGTTTCTTTCCTGCAGTATTCCCCTATCACGACTTCTTCGTCCTTTGGGGAACTTCAGTGCACTTTGCACTCACTTTTCAGGGTCTTGGGGTGGGCTATTTTTCTAACCCTCACTATTTTCTAATAGTCCCAGCGACCCTCTACAAGGTCACATAGGTTTGGGGTCCATTCGTGGTTCGCATTCCACTTTTGGAGTATATGGTTTGTGTTGCCCCTATCCCTATGTGTCCCCATTGCATCCTATTGTAACTATACATTTTTTGCACTGTTTTCTAAGACTATACTGCATATTTTTGGTATTGTGTACATATATCTTGTGTATATTTCCTATCCTCTCACTGAGGGTACACTCTGAGATACTTTGGCATATTGTCATAAAAATAAAGTACCTTTATTTTTAGTATAACTGTGTATTGTGTTTTCTTATGATATTGTGCAAGTGACACTTGTGGTACTGTAGGAGCTTCACTCGTCTCCTAGTTCAGCCTAAGCTGCTCTGCTAAGCTACCATTATCTATCAGCCTATGCTGCTAGACACCCTATACTCTAATAAGGGATAACTGGGCCTGGTGCAAGGTGCAAGTACCCCTTGGTACTCACTACAAGCCAGTCCAGCCTCCTACACCCTCTCCCTGATCTCGACTCCACCACTGAAGCAGATGCCTTAGTGGAGGGAGTAGTCTTAGCAGATTGTCTAACTGCAGAACAGAAAGACAACTGCATCAATCTCTTAAGTCAGTTTTCAGACCTCTTTTCACTGATACCAGGTACAGCATCCTGGTGTGAACATACAATTGACACAGGAGATAGCCTGCCTGTCAAAAGTAAAATTTATAGGCTGCCTGACCATGTCAGGGACTGCATTAAAGAAGAGGTGCAGAAAATGTTAGACGTAGGGGTGATTGAACCTTCTGAAAGCCCCTGGGCTAGCCCAGTTGTGCTTGTACCAAAACCTCACACCAAAGATGGAAAGAGGGAGATGAGGTTTTGTGTAGATTACAGAGGGCTCAATCAGGTAACAAAAACTGATGCTCACCCTATACTCAGGGCAGATGAGCTCACTGATACACTGGCTTCTGCCAAGTATCTTAGCACTTTTGATCTAACTGCAGGGTATTGGCAGATTAGATTGGCAGAAGATGCTAAACCCAAGACTGCATTTTCTACCATTGGAGGGCACTACCAATTCACAGTAATGCCCTTTGGTTTTAAAAATGCACCTGCCACTTTTCAGAGGTTGGTGAACACAGTCCTGCAAGGGTTGGAGGCTTTCAGTGCAGCATATCTAGATGATATTGCTGTCTTTAGCTCCACCAGGGATGATCACCTGGTCCACCTATGGAAAGTTTTGGAGGCCCTGCAAAAGGCAGGTCTCACTATCAAGGCCTCAAAGTGCCAGATAGGGCAGGGAAAATTGGTGTATCTGGGCCACCTGGTTGGTGGAGAACAGATTGCACCACTGCAGGGGAAAATCCAAACTATCATAGATTGGGTTCCCCCTACTACTCAGACCCAGGTGAGAGCCTTTTTAGGCCTCACAGGATACTATAGGAGATTCATAAAGAATTATGGCTCCATAGCAGCCCCTCTTAATGATCTCACTAGCAAGAAAATGCCTAAGAAGGTATTAAGGACAGCAAGCTGTCAGAAAGCTTTTGAGGAGCTCAAACAGGCCATGTGCTCTGCACCTGTCCTAAAAAGCCCTTGTTACTCCAAGAAATTAATTGTTCGAACTGATGCATCTGAATTAGGGGTAGGGGCAGTACTATCACAAATGAATTCTGAGGGCCAGGATCAACCAGTTGCTTTTATCAGCATAAGGTTGACCCCTAGAGAAAAGCGTTGGTCTGCCATTGAGAGGGAGGCCTTTGCTGTGGTCTGGGCACTGAAGAAGTTGAGACCATACCTGTTTGGTACTCACTTTATTGTTCAGACAGACCACAAACCTCTACTTTGGCTAAAACAAATGAAAGGTGAAAATCCTAAATTGTTGAGGTGGTCCATATCCCTACAGGGAATGGACTATACAGTGGAACATAGACCTGGGAGTAGCCACTCCAATGCAGATGGACTCTCCAGATATTTCCACTTAGACAATGAAGACTCATCAGGTCATGGCTAGTCTTATTGTCCTTCGTTTGGGGGGGGTTGTGTAGGAAAGTACCATCGTGCCTGGCACATTACCCCCATTTTCACTGTATGTATGTTTGTTTTTGCCCTTGTGTCACTGGGATCCTGCTAGGCAGGACCCCAGTGCTCCTAATGTATGCCCTGTATGTGTTCCCTGTGTGGTGCCTAACTGTATCACTGAGGCTCTGCTAATCAGAACCTCAGTGGTTATGCTCTCTCTGCTTTCTAAAATTATCACTGAAGGCCAGTGACTAATTTTACCAATTCTCATTGCCACACTGGTACACCCATATAATTCCCTTGTATATGGTACCTAGGTACCCAGGGTATTGGGGTTCCAGGAGATCCCTATGGGCTGCATCATTTCTTTTACCACCTATAGGGAGCTCAGGCAACTCTTACACAGGCCTGCCACTGCAGCCTGAGTGAAATAACGTCCACGTTATTTCACAGCCATTTGCCACTGCACAGAAGTAACTTAGAAGTCACCTATAAGTCTAACCCTCACTTGGTGAAGGTTTGGTGCCAAGTTAATTTGTGTGTTTGCACCCTGGCACTAGCCAAGGTGCCCTCACATCGTTCAGGGCAAATTCCCCGAACTTTGTGAGTGCGGGGACACCATTACACGCGTGCACTGCACATAGGTCACTACCTATGTGTATCGTCACAATGGTAACTCCGAACATGGCATGTAACATGTCTAAGATCATGGAATTGTCACCCCAATACCATTCTGGTATTGGGGGGACAATTCCATGATCCCCCGGGTCTCTAGCACAGAACCCTGGTACTGCCAAACTACCTTTCCGGGATTTCCACTTCAGCTGCTGCTGCCAACCCCTCAGATAGGATTCTGCCCTCCTGGGGTCCAGGCAGCCCCAGCCCAGAAAGGTAGAACAAAGGATTTCCTCTGAGAGAGGGTGTTACACCCTCTCCCTTTGGAAATAGGTGTGAAGGGCTGGGGAGGAGTAGCCTCCCCCATCCTCTGGAAATGCTTTGATGGGCACAGATGGTGCCCATCTCTGCATAAGCCAGTCTACACCGGTTCAGGGATCCCCCAGCCCTGCTCTGGCGCGAAACTGAACAAAGGAAAGGGGAGTGACCACTCCCCTGACCAGTACCTCCCAGGGGAGGTGCCCAGAGCTCCTCCAGTGTGTCCCAGACCTCTGCCATCTTGGATTCAGAGGTGTTGGGGGCACACTGCACTGCTCTGAGTGACCAGTGCCAGCAGGTGACGTCAGAGACCCCTTCTGATAGGTTCTTACCTCTCTTGGTAGCCAAACCTCCTTTCTTGGTAGCCAAACCTAATTTTCTGGCTATTTAGGTTCTCTCCTCTGGGGTATTCTTCAGATGATGAATGCAAGAGCTCACCAGAGTTCCTCTGCACTTCCCTCTTCGACTTCTGTCAAGGATAGACCACTGACTGCTCCAGGACGTCTGCAAAACCGCAACAAAGTAGCAAGATTGCAACATTGTAGTGCCTCATCCTGCCGGCTTTCTTGACTTTTTCCTGGTGGTGCATGCTCTGAGGGCTGTCTGCCTTCACCCTGCACGGGAAGCCAAGAAGAAATCTCCAGTGGGTCGACGGAATCTTCCCCCTGCTAACGCAGGCACCAAAAGACTGCATCACTGGTCCTCTGGGTCCCCTCTCATCCTGACGAGCGTGGTCCCTGGAACACAGGAGCTGGGTCCAAGTGTCTCCCACAGTCCAGTGGCCCTTCTTTCCAAATTTGGTGAAGTTAAGTCCTTGCCTCCCCATGCCAGACAGCAAACCTGTGTACTGCGTGATTTGCAGTTGCTCCAGCTTATGTGCACTTCTCCAAGGATTCCTTTGTGCACAGCCTAGCCTGGGTCCCCAGCACTCCGTCCTGCAGTGCTCAACCTGCTGAGTTAGACTCCGACGTCATGGGACATTCCTTTTGTGACTCTGAGTTCACAGAACTTCCAAGTGCCTGCTCCGGTACTTCTTTGGGTGCTGCCTGCTTCTGTGTGGGCTCTCTGAGATGCTGAGTGCCCCCTCTGTCTCCTCCTCCAAGGGGTGACATACTGGTCCTTCCCGGTCCCCAGGAGCACCAAAAAACCTCTACTGCGACCCTTGCAGCTAGCAAGGCTTGTTTGCGGTATTTCTGTGTGGAAGTACCTCTGCAACATCCAGCACGCCGTGGGACATCTTCCGTCCAAAGGAGAAGTTCCTAGCCCTTTTCATTGTTGCAGAATCTTCTGCTTCTTCCACCCAGACGCAGCCCTTTTGCTCCTTCATCCGGGGTTTCCTGGGCTCCTGGGCTCCTTGCCTTTCAGGTCCTCACACCCAGGAATCCGTATTCAGTGTTTTGCTGGTGCTTGTGGTTCTTGCAAAATCCCCCTATCACGACTATTGTGTCTTTCTGCGGTAGTAGGGTAACTTTACTCCTACTTTTCAGGGTCTTAGGGTGGGGGATTTTGGACACACTTACTGTTTTCTCACAGTCCCAGCGACCCTCTACAATCTCCCATAGGTCTGGGGTCCATTTGTGATTCACATTCCACTTTTGGAGTATATGGTTTGTGTTGCCCATAGACCTATGTTCACCTATTGCATCCTATTGTGATTCTACATTGTTTGCACTACTTTTCGTACTGTTACTTCTTATTTTTTGTTTGTGTACATATAACTTGTGTATGTTACTTACCTCCTAAGTGAGGGTATTCTCTGAGATACTTTTGGCATATTGTCACTAAAATAAAGTACCTTTATTTGTAGTATCTCTGAGTATTGTGTTTTCGTATGAAATTGTGCTATATGATATAAGCGGCATAGTAGGAGCTTTGCATGTCTCCTAGTTCAGCCTAAGCTGCTTTGCCATAGCTACCTCTATCAGCCTAAGCTGCTAGAAACACCTCTTCTCTACTAATAAGGGATAACTGGACCTGACACAAGGTGTAAGTACCACAAGGTACCCACTATAAGCCAGGCCAGCCTCCTACAGTGCAGTCTCTGCGGGTGATCTTATATCCGTTTCCTAGCTGGATTCAGCTCCTGGCAGGCATAAAGATATAATTTTCCTTATGCATCAGCTGAGCTGTGAAGCTCAGACCCAGACAACTGTCCATCAAGTCAAAGCAAGAGGCAGGGCAGATGTAAACCATAAACAGAAGTCCACATGCCTAAAGGAGCTACTGTATGTAGCGTCTCAGGGTAGGTGTCAGACCTGGTACTAACAGTAGGTGAACACTAAACACTACAGAAGGACGACCCACTTCCTTCCCATTAGAAGCTTGAAAGCAGCCTTGTGCTCTTGGCCATCATTTTGAAGCACTCAACAGGCCCTCTGCCCAGTGAGCTGTCACAAGAGAGCGTGAAGTCATCCACATTCAGCCCACTCCGCCTTCAGCTATTTTGAGATGAAGTTGGTTCCTCTGTCGGCAATAATAGGACACTGTTTTATATACCACCCAATGTGACCGTGGTGGCACTTCTAAGCTCTGCACCCAACAAGGCTTATTCTTATCTACGTAATGGTACTAAGTATATTGACTCTGACATCAGAGCGTTGACCCGCAGGACTCTGACTCGGGGGGACATCCGAAGAACAGCCCGGCCACCATCACATCATCTTCATATGTTTTCTACCTTTAAGTAGCCACTTTATGGATTAAGATGTTCAGTTTTGTTCTGTATATGTCTTAAATACAAATGCACAAATACTGATGTCACTAAAGCAGCGTGGCCTGACTTGTTTTTCTAGATATTGTTTTTAAATAATGAACAAGGTTTCATAGAAATTTATATCTTGATTTCTCAGTTATCATTTGTAAATGAAAGCAATGTTTGATGGATTAAAAATAGGTGAAAGGTTAGAGGGGCTTGATTATGAATCCTTTACTCTGGAGATCTTTGGAGGATATAAACTGGAACAAAGCCTTATTAGATAGAGAGGAACTTGGCCCAGGGACTAGAGGCTGAAGCTCATCCAAAATCTGGAAACGCTTGTCTCTTTCGAAGGCTACGGAGAAGGCACATTGGCCCATATTTATACTTTTTGACGCTAAACTGCGCTAACGCAGTTTAGCGTCAAAAAGTTTTGCGCCGGCTAACGCCATTCTGAAGCGCCATGCGGGCGCCGTATTTATTGAATGGCGTTAGCCGGCGCAAGCAGACCGGCGCTGCCTGGTGTGCGCGAGAAAAACCACGTACACCAGGCAGCGCCGGCGTAGGAGGAAAATGGCGCATGGGCGTCTTAAAATGGGGCAAGTCAGGTTACGTCGAAAAAATCGTCGTAACCCGACTTGCGCCATTTATTTTCGACGCCCATCCCCCATCAACATGACTCCTATCATTGTAAAGATAGGAGTCATGCCCCCTTGCCCAATGGCCATGCCCAGGGGACTTCTGTCCCCTGGGCATGGTCATTGGGCATAGTGGCATGTAGGGGGGCACAAATCAGGCCCCCCTATGCCAAAAACAATTATTAAAAAAAAAAAAAAAAATACTTACCTGAATGTCCCTGGGGTGGGTCCCTCCAGCCTTGGGTGTCCTCCTGGGGTGGGCAAGGGTGGCAGGGGGGGTCCCTGGGGGCAGGGGAGGGCACTCTGGGCTCATTTTGAGCCCACTTGTCCCTTAACGCCATGCCTGACCCAGGCGTTAAAAAGCGGCGCAAATGCGCCGTTTTTAGCCACGCCCACTCCCGGGCGTCTCTTTTGCCCGGGAGTATAAATACCACGTAAAGGCCTGGGAGTCATTTTTTAGACGGGAACGCCTCCCTTGCATATCATTAACGCAAGGAAGGGGTTCACGCTAAAAAATGACGCACATTCCGGGAACTTTGGCGCTATTCGCCTCTAACGCCATAGTATAAATATGGCGTTAGTTGGCGTTAGTTTAGCGTCGAATTTGCGTCGAAAAAAACGACGCAAATTCGGCGCAAACGGAGTATAAATACGGCCCATTGAGTCCTCCTACCAGTTTATTTGCCGTCTCGAGGAAAGAGCCGTAGACACACAGAGAAGATAACAGCAGCTAATTTGTCTTTATTAAAATCAGTATCTGTTATTCAGAAAAAAGTAAATGCAGGCGTGAACCATCTATGAAACTCCAAAAGGCCCCTTTTGGTGTTATGTTTAGCTGACCTAGCTGAGGGAAAGGAGGAGTCGAGGACACTGATGTACAGGGGCCCTTCTAACGCCATCATAATCTTACAGTAATTTGTATTCTTCTGCCTTCTTACAAATATCATTGCCACTATCTTGGTGATTGGTTTAGTAGTAACTATTCATTTCATATGCACATGGTTAGGAATTTGCCTTTAATACATCTTGAAGTTATATTCCTAGTTTCTAGTGATATTGAATGTCTCTATTCATGATGAACAAGGATTTGGGTTCCAGTAACTATTACTGTGAAGTCTCACAGGACTGATCGTTACCTAAAACACACCTTTCCCAAGTAGTGCTCAGTGGGTTGCGGGCTGGTTGCAGTCCATCATGTTCTCTGACGCAAGTTAAAACATTGACTAAAGGCCCGATTTAGATATTGTGGGAGGTGAATATTCCATCACAAATGTGACAGATATCCCATCCGCCGTATTACTCTCCCATTCTATCCTATGGGGATCGTAGTACAGTGGGTGGGCTATCCGCCATGTTCGTGGCAGAGAATTCCATCCACCAACCTCTTAATCACGCCCTAAGTCCTCAGTGCCAGAGGCTCAAGAAAACTCATTCCCACACCAGAAAGCCCAGAGAATGTATCAACCCCTAGTGCGACAGTGCTCTTCAGCTGCACAGCTTGAGTATGCTGTATGACATACTCCACTTAAACATGGATACATATGTTTCCCGAGATAGAATAGGTGTGGAGGAGACCAACACTGCTAATCTCTACCTTCTCAAAAGACTCTCCATGGAAGAGGGGAGCCTTAATTTGTTCTTCTGAGTGGCCAGCCACCTGAGTTGCCAGTTTAATATGCGTGCTGGGAAGGCAGATGAAAACATTGCTCCCGCCAGCAGGGAGCTGCTATTAAAAGCAGCTCCCTGCTTAGGGGAGCAATGCCGGCTTCACAGGACGTAGGGAGCTGGCTTGGACTGCGGGTAACTTCAGGCTCCCCCGCGGTCCTGTCTCTCTCTCTTTGTCTCTGTGTCTCTCTCTTCCATCCCACAGTTGGATGGAAGAGAGAGAGAGATTGTCATTGCAATAGTCTCTCAATGCAACGACTTTAAATAGTGAGAGCATACTAAGCCCTCACCTGTGGTATAATGGTCAAGGGCTCAGACCCTCTCAGGGAAAGTCAAGGCTTTTATAGTTAGGGTCGTTACAGTTAGGGTCACATTTTGAACGTACACCAAAGAAATGCACCTGTTATAGTTAGAGTTACCTTAAGTAACCATAGCTCGTGCCCTGGCCATGCACTGCTAATTACCCCACATAATGTATCACTCATGGCATCTTTGATTACATCAATAATAATATCAAGGTAACATTTTGAGCATCAAACTGTGCATGGCGGGGACGCGCGTTATAGTTACTCCATCCCCCACATCCGGCGCAAATCCTCAAGCGGCAGATCTTTCTCCTCCCTCGCCGCCAAGACCTGGAACACCCTCCCGTCTGACATAAGACAGATCCAGGACCTGCTCACCTTCAGGAGACACCTCGAGACCTGGCTCTTCGAGCAGTAGCAGCACCCCACCCCCCCAGCACCTTGAAACCCTCACGGGTATCTATTGCGCTTTATAAATAGACTGATTGATTGATTGATAACTATAACAGGTGAATTTCTAAGGCTTTGTATATTTAAAATGTGAGCCTAACTAGAACGTCCCTTCAATCTTTGTTTTTTTAAGTGAATATATATATATATATATATATATATATATACAGTATACACACACACACACATATATATATATATATATATATATATATATATATATATATATATATATATATGTGTGTGTGTGTGTGTTCGGTGGTGTAAATTCACTGAAAAAAACAAATGTTAAAGGGACGTTATAATTTGGAAATATATTTTTTTAACATAGAAATTCACTGACATATAAAACAAAGGTTACAGGGACATTATAGCCAGGCTCCAAATTTACTCACACAAAACCATACAAATTCATCAGTTAGAGTTATTTGAAGTAACTATAACTCGTGCCCTAAGGTAACTATAACTCGTGCCCCCGCCATGCATACTTTTAACATCTATAGATTTACAACAAATGTGACTGTGAGGTTATCAGTGATATAAAGGATGTCAGGAGTGCTGTAATACCTGGGCTAATTAGCAGTGTATAGTGATGGCACCCTTGCATTGATTTAACTACTTTAGCCTGGGGAGGTGGTGGTCCCCAGGGATTTCATAAGCCCTAGGAGGGGTCCCACCTGGGAGAAAATGAAAAGCAAGCATGGGAGACCGTGCTTGCTTTTTGAAAAAAAAATAGTCACAATTTTTGCTGTGATTTTTCTAAAACAGATGCTTTTTTAGCCCTGGGGAGGTCCCTGGGGGATTCCTGCACCAAGGTAGAGGGGTAGGGAATGGTAGGCTGCCCGCTTTTCTTTTTTTTCATTTTTAGTTTAGACTCAGCTTTAACCAAGTCTCAAAATGGCTGGCAATACTTCCTGGTTGAAGTGTTGGCAACCAATCAGATCTCTGCATGAGATTGGCTGTATTTGTGAATTTGTCACGACCCTAGGTATACAAATTTGCATTTCCTTGAAATTCTCCTAAACTAGTGAGCGGATTTACACCAAATAACACAAGCATTGGTAAATGCATTAGGTTTCACCTATGCACTGTGCAGATTAAACCTAAAAAAAAGCACAGGGAACAAGCGTCACAAGAGCAATTGATCTTCAAGTTAGGTGCTAGTATCTTGGTTTGGTGACATCCAGTCGGTTGAATGAGTAAAGGCATTTCAGGGTGTAAAATGAAATACTTCTTTTGGGTTAAAGCAGTGATTTACTGTATGGTATGTGCATCCTTGTTAGAGACGATTGTTGGGGTGGTGGTTAGTGAGGAGCTAGTACAGTTAATATTCCTAGTTTTGTGGCTAGTTACCTGCACTGTTTTCTGCAATATAAGGTAAAAGGTGAGTTTCTGGGAGGTAAAGAGTATTGTTTTCATGCATCAGTCTCTTTTCGCATAGATGGAAGGTGCGACAATGTTTAGGTCTGCTTTGGAAACGTATGTTGTGGTGTTCCATACGTATCTCAGAATTAATAGCCACAATAAGGTCGGTGTTGAGCTGTGGTTTCAATGTGAGCTGGCTGTCACTTTTGGTTTAAGCTGTTTGCTTTGGAATGGTCGCACAGTATGTGTCACAGATGCCTGAGTTTCTTCGAATTATAAACATGCTGTCGCTTACAATTTTTTTTTTTTTTTTAAGACTATTTATTTTTCATTTCGTAAAAGGTCACATATGTTAACCATTTCGATTTTGCATTATCGCCACATCTGAGATCTAAATGTTTGTGTTTTATCATCAAAAATAACAAAAATGCTGTGATCACATGGACTAAAATTCCATATTGCCTGTTTCTGCAAGCACCTTGTTGACAACATTAAAATATGTACTTTCAATCGTGCAAAATTCATGTTGAGATGCAATCATCACAAGGGTGGTGAAACCAAGATCTCGATTATGAGAAAGTTTGCTGATTTCAGAATTACCAGTGACGACAAGCGTCGTTGAGATCCAGTGCAGACGCGACTGCCGACAATCGTGCGACTTCAACAGTAACACTGTTGCTGCCTCTCATGCTTCGTACTCCCTTCAGCACTGGGAATATATTTTGGGTTTTCCCACCAGCCGCTGGCAGAAAGAAAAGTACTTTGCAAACCATGCTGTGCGTGTTGACCTCGTCTCCCCACGGCTGCTCACATTTCAAGCGTGCATGTTAAAGGCAGTCTTGAGACGTATGACACCGCCGCCAGATTTAGCAGACAGGCTGTGAGCGCTGTGCAGGGTAAAAATAAAAATAAGCACAGCGTACAGAGCATTAACAAAGGAGAGCGCAAGCGCTATGCCGACAACAGCTTAAAAAATATCCCACAAAGTGGAAGAAAACTCGGGACACTGAAAACAAGCATTGGTAAAGACAGGAACTATGCTACAGCCAATGGAAACAGAGGAAAAGCAACAGGCAAGTACAAGAACCAATGAAAAGCAAGGGAAAAGCAAGGGAGGGATGTAAGCCCCTCTTAAGGTATATTTAACACAATAGATTTTCCAATCAAAGCGCTCTGCGGGCTAAAAAAGCACTCTTTCTGGATGAAAAGCAGCCATCCTGCCAATTTTGGTGTGATTCCGTCCAGCATTTCGGGCTGTAGTCATGTCTGCAATCTCCATGGGAATTTAAATGGGAAATGCACTTTTTTGACTCCCCCCCCTTTTTCTTGAGGCATCACCCTGAAACTCTCCATGCACAACAAGATTCTAGGTGGCACATTTTTTGGAAATTTTCATGAAGATTTATCAAACGGTGCCAAAGATATAGGCAAGTCAAGAAACACTTTTTCAATTGAAATTATAGTGTGAAAGAGTATATAAGTATACATGGGTGTACCTGTATTTTAAAAAAAGACTCATTACAACAGGCATCATGATTGCCGCCTACCGTCTGCACCGTCTGCATGCACTTCCATTGTTTTGGACCAAATCTCGCTCTTTCTCCAAACCTTGAGCCATCCAAGTTTTTCAAAGTCCCATTGATTCTCATAACTAGTTTCAAACCTCTCTCAATCTACCTACTCATTTAATCAAAATGTGTCACCCTCTCCCAGTAATGACTCCTGTTACCTCTATGAAGCTAATTCTATTATAAATTTGGAGTAAATTAATTGGACATGATGTGCACAGACATGGCTGCTGCCCAATACTGCCCAATGCTGCTCAAACATCCAAAACTATTTTTAAAAGAAGAAGCAGAGCAAGAGGACATAATTAGCCATCACTCATCAGCACAAGAAGTGGCATCACTGGATTGCCCATCACTCATCAGCACAAGAAGTGGCATCACTGGATTGCCCATCACTCATCAGCACAGGAAGTGGCATCACTGGATTGCCCATCATCAGTTAGCACAGGAAGTGGCATCACTGGATTGCCCATCAACACTCAGCACAGGAAGTGGCATCACTGGATTGCCCATCATCAGTTAGCACAGGAAGTGACATCACTGGATTGCCCATCATCAGTTAGCACAGGAAGTGGCATCACTGGATTGCCCATCATCAGTCAGCACAAGATGTGACATCATTGGATTTTCCATCATCCATTTGCACAAGAAGGGACATCACTGGTTTCCTGCCCAGGGCACCCTGCACCCCCCCCTCTCCTAGGACCTACTTAATTGTTGCTGCAACACTGGCGGGTGCAGGTGCAGAACGTGCAACGCTGGCTCCCCAAAGGCAAGCCTGACTGTGCCTGTCCATGCCTGGACTGTACCCAGCACCAGAAACTATAAGTCCACCCCTACCCACCGCTACCCTGCTGTGCTCCTTCATGTTCTCAACCCCGGACCACTGCTTGTCGTACTGCCGCTCCGCCCCACACAACATGCGAGCAGTGAAGCACTAACACCCATCCTCAACACCTCTATCAACTAATCAACCAGTGTCCCACTGGCCACCTCAGGAACCACCAACTCCTCGACACCATGCAGTGCCGATTCATGCCAACCACAACATGGAAAAAACACTAATTTTTGCTGCAGACATCTTTGGCAGAGGAGACACAGTGGCCCTCGTTCCCCTGGATCTCTCTGCAGCATTTGGCACGGTCTCATACCCCATCCTCATCAGATGCCTGCACAATATTGGCATCCAAGGATCTTCTCTCCTCTGGATCTGCTTCTTCTTAACGGATAGAACACAAGCTGCCAGCCTGGCACCTCACGCCTCGGAAACCAGAAAACTCATCTGTGGAGGGCCTCAAGGTTCATCGCTCAGCCCCACCTCTTCAACACATACATGATCCCTCCGGCCAACAACATCCACGCACACATCAACGTCCTCTCCTACGCCTACAACCTGCAACTCACACTCTCCCTCTCGGATCGCACGTCCAAGATAAGAAACAAGTTCTCCACCTGCATGACCAAAGCTGCTGGATGAAAGCCAAATGTCTCAAGATAAACACCGACAAGACAGAAGTAGTGATCTTCGGCAACAAAACCTCACCATCGGACTCACACCAAGACCCCAGGCCAGGAACCATGAAATAATCATCAGCAAACTGGACATGTCCGCACAAGTTGATGCCATCACTCCATCTAGCTTCCACACCCTGAAGATGCTGAGGAAGATCTTCAAATGGCTCCCTAGCAAATTGTACTCTAGGAACACCCTCCACACCCAGATCACCAAACAACTCACCAGCAGACTACACACCAGCCAGAAGTCGATGCCAAGACTCATCCTCAAGCTCTCACACAGCACTCACATCACACCACGCCTCAGGGAGCTCCACTGGCTCTCGATGCACAAACACACTCATCTCATGCTCCTTCCACACACATTCAAGGCACTACACAACTCAGGCCCCACTTATCTCAACTTTCATATACACTTCCACCAACCATCCAAACACCTCCGGGGTCTGACTTGCACACATCGCCGCCACACAGAACACGATCAGGAGGATGGGCGTTCCCATTCATCGTTCCTAAAGCGTGGAAGGGCCTCCCACTTCACCATCAGAACCTCCACCTCTCTTCTTGAGTTCTGCAAGACACTGAGGACCTGGTTTTCAATTCATTAACCCACCCTAGGCAGGGCTAGGCACACACACCTGCTCAGACCCAGGAAATCCTTGCAGGTGATGAACCAACCTACCCTAGGCAGGACTAGGCACACACCTGCTCAGTGCCAGGACACCCTTGTGGGTGAATAACCAACTTACCCTAGGCAGGGCTAGACACACACCGGCTCAGTGCCAGGACACCCTTGTGGGTGAATAACCAACTTACCCTAGGCAGGGCTAGACACACACCGGCTCAGTGCCAGGCTACCCTCACGGGTGATTAAAGAACCTACCCTAGGCAGGGCCCGGCACACAAACACCTGCTCAGCACCAGGATACCCTTGTGGGTGGTTAACCAACCTACCCTAGGCAGGGCTCGGCACACACACCTGCTCAGTGCCAGGATACCCTAACGGGTGATTAAAGAACCTACCCTAGGCAGGGCTCGGCACACACCTGCTCAGTGCCAGGGTACCCCCAGGAGTGATTAACCAACCTACTCCGGGCAGGGCTCGGCACACACCTGATACCCTCAGAAGTGACAATGCACTGTACACATACATACCATATAAAATAACAGGGTGCACCTCAGTCAGGAGACCCAGTAAAGCAGGGGCGCCTCTAGCTCAGTGCACTGTCCCTTCTGAGGTGGGGCCAAGACTGGAAGTGGTTGTTGTCTGTCTGCAAGCAGAGTGACGAGTCACTGAAAGGAATGCTCGGACTGACTGCCAGTGTCTCACTCATTGTGCTCTCCGGGTGAGGCCGCACTGAAGCCGCACCCCTCTGTGGCAGGTAGCGCCCTGAGGCCATGCAGGGGAGGGCTCGCGTCTTCCTGGCAGGTGAGTGCCTCCTGCCACACCTGGCTCCTGCAGGGACAGACGGACAGGAGCTGGACCTCTGACCCCTTCGGGGCTCCCCCGGGCTGACAGCAGGCGCCTCGTCCACGGAGCTACCTCGGCAGCATGGCCACTGCCGGACAAATCATATTCCGGAGGTAGGGCGACTGCAGACCTGAGGGTAGCGCAAAGAGGCGGCGTCGAGGCGCATGCTCCAACATCTGCGTACTTCTGGGGGAGGGGAGGAGGGCAGGACTCGGAGGGGAAAGTTAGTGACTTCTGCCCGGCAGTGAGGGGGGTAAATGACTGGACCTACGGGCAGTGACGGGGTAAATGCAGTGCTTAATTTGTGCTTGTTGTTTCCGGTGCTGAGCACCGGCACTTATTTGTGAGGGCCGGGCTTAGTCTTCAGCCTCAAGCATTTGCTGCGAGCAAAAGACACATATGGGAAAGACGGAAGAAGGAAAAACTAAAAAGTGTCATAAAGGGAGAAAGTAGAAAGTTGCAGGATGAGCTGAAGGGGCAGGGGTGGCTGTAAATAGATTGAAGAGGCCAGAGATGGCTTCAGGATTACGCTGCCTCAGTATTTAGTGCTGGCAGATTTAATTACAGCAGCATCTTGTGTTTAAGAGGAGGGCTTTGAGCACCGGCGCCTCTTAATTTACAAATTAAGCACTGGGTAAATGACTGAACCTCCGGGCAGTGAGGAGGTAAATGACTGGACATCGTGTGGTGCCCCACCTCGTGCCCGCTGTAGTGGGTACTGATGCCCCGGGTTTGGGTACATCTCAGGGGACAGTGGGCGTCCTTGGCTGGTGCCCCACCTCGTGCCCGCTGTAGTGGGTACTGATGCCCCGGGTTTGGGTACATCTCAGGGGACAGTGGGCGTCCTTGGCTGGTGCCCCACCTCGTGCCCGCTGTAGTGTGTACTCGTGCCCGCTGTAGTGGGTACTCCTGCCCCCGGGTGTGAGTAGAGTACATCACAGGGGACAGTGGGCGTCCATGGCTGGAGCCCCACCTCGTGCCCGCTGTAGTGGGTACTCCTGCCCCGGGTGTGGGTACATCTCAGGGGACAGTGGGCGTCCGTGGCTGGTGCCGCACCTCGTGCCCGCTGTAGTGGGTACTGATGCCCCGGGTTTGGGTACATCTCAGGGGACAGTGGGCGTCCGTGGCTGGTGCCCCACCTCGTGCCCGCTGTAGTGGGTACTCGTGCCCCCGGGTTTGGGTACATCTCAGGGGACAGTGGGCGTCCGTGGCTGGTGCCCCACCTCGTGCCCGCTGTAGTGGGTACTGATGCCCCGGGTTTGGGTACATCTCAGGGGACAGTGGGCGTCCGTGGCTGGTGCCGCACCTCGTGCCCGCTGTAGTGGGTACTGATGCCCCGGGTTTGGGTACATCTCAGGGGACAGTGGGCGTCCGTGGCTGGTGCCCCACCTCGTGCCCGCTGTAGTGGGTACTCGTGCCCCCGGGTTTGGGTACATCTCAGGGGACAGTGGGCGTCCGTGGCTGGTGCCCCACCTCGTGCCCGCTGTAGTGGGTACTCCTGCCCCGGGTGTGAGTACATCACAGGGGACAGTGGGCGTCCGTGGCTGGTGCCGCACCTCGTGCCCGCTGTAGTGGGTACTCGTGCCCCCGGGTTTGGGTACATCTCAGGGGACAGTGGGCGTCCGTGGCTGGTGCCCCACCTCGTGCCCGCTGTAGTGGGTACTCGTGCCCGCTGTAGTGGGTACTCCTGCCCCGGGTGTGGGTACATCTCAGGGGACAGTGGGCGTCCGTGGCTGGTGCCCCACCTCGTGCCCGCTGTAGTGGGCACCCCTGCCCCGGGTGTGGGCACTGAGCTCCTATCCAGGTGAAGGCTGCCAGCTCCAAGCTCGCGGCGCAGTAGCGTCGGGCGCTGGTATTAGTCTCTGAGCCGGCGCTTGAAACCATGTTTTACACCCAGAGGGAGCCTGGACAGAGGGCGCTGAGACCCCGGCCCTGCGGGGCTCCGGCTCTCCTGAGAGTAAACTCTGAACCTCATTATAACGCCCCTGTGACCTCTGGGTCTTTAGTGAATGTATTTATATTCAAAGAAACACAGATTGAAGCTTGGTGGCAGTGAGGGGCACTTCGGTGTATCCTATAGATATTACAGGGGGCACCCCCAGTCTCTCCAGCTCGCCACCCAGGCACCCCTAACTACCCCCCGCCGCGCCCCCTGCGCTGTATCGTGACGATGACATGTTACACGTCTTGTGAAGGCCGCGCTTTACCTGCAGTGACGTCACTGGGATGCTACAACCTGCAGCAGGGGCGCCTCTCACAACTGCAGGGGTCTCTTCAATTCTTAACAAGAATGTGTTGCAAATGATGAGACTCCAGTGCTGTCATGTGGAGGGTCGTGCAGTACCGTGGAGGACAGCGTTGTACAGTGCAGTGTTGTAGAGTGCAGTGTTGTCATGTGGAGGGTCGTGCAGTACCGTGGAGGACAGCGTTGTACAGTGCAGTGTTGTAGACTCCAGTGCTGTCATGTGGAGGGTCGTGCAGTACCGTGGAGGACAGCGTTGTACAGTGCAGTGTTGTAGAGTGCAGTGTTGTCATGTGGAGGGTCGTGCAGTACCGTGGAGGACAGCGTTGTACAGTGCAGTGTTGTAGAGTGCAGTGTTGTCATGTGGAGGGTCGTGCAGTACCGTGGAGGACAGCGTTGTACAGTGCAGTGTTGTAGAGTGCAGTGTTGTCATGTGGAGGGTCGTGCAGTACCGTGGAGGACAGCGTTGTACAGTGCAGTGTTGTAGACTCCAGTGCTGTCATGTGGAGGGTCGTGCAGTACCGTGGAGGACAGCGTTGTACAGTGCAGTGTTGTCGAGTGCAGTGTTGTCATGTGGAGGGTCGTGCAGTACAGCAGAGGTCAGCGTTGTACAGTGCAGTGTTGTCGAGTGCAGTGTTGTCATGTGGAGGGTCGTGCAGTACAGCAGAGGTCAGCGTTGTACAGTGCAGTGTTGTAGAGTGGAGCAGAGTGGAGTAGAGAGGAGTGAGGTGGCGTACAGGGAAGTAAAGTGTGATAGAGTGGATTGGAGCCCTGTACAGTGGTGTGGGGCGCATAGCAGTCCAGGGGTGTAGCGTGCGGTTCAGTAAAGTGTCAAAAATTGGAGTGTTATGTCTACAGTACAGTGAAGTGCTGTGCTATAAAGTCTATAGTAAGGAGTAGAGTGGTGTACAGTGGAGTGCTGTGCTATAAAGTCTTTAGAAAGGAGTAGAGTGTTGTACAGTGGAGTGCTGTGGTATAAAGTCTATAGTAAGGAGTTGTTGTACAGTGGAGTGCTGTGGTATAAAGTCTATAGTAAGGAGTAGAGTGGTGTACAGTGGAGTGCTGTGCTATAAAGTCTTTAGAAAGGACTAGAGTGTTGTACAGTGGAGTGCTGTGGTATAAAGTCTATAGTAAGGAGTAGATTGTTGTACAGTGGAGTGCTGTGGTATAAAGTCTTTAGAAAGGAGTAGAGTGTTGTATAGTGGAGTGCTGTGGTATAAAGTCTATAGTAAGGAGTAGATTGTTGTACAGTGGAGTGCTGTGGTATAAAGTCTTTAGAAAGGAGTAGAGTGTTGTACAGTGGAGTGCTGTGGTATAAGGTCTGTAAAAAGGAGTAGTGTGTTGTACAGTGCAGTGCTGTGGTATAAAGTCTCGTAGAAAGGAGTAGAGTGTTGTACAGTGGAGCGCTGTGGTATAAAGTCTATAGGAAGGAGTAGACTGTTGTACAATGAAGTGCTGTGGTATAAAGTCCATAGAAAGGAGAGTGTTGTACAGTTGAGCGCTGTGGTATAAAGTCTTTAGAAAGGATTAGATTGGTGTACAGTGGAGTGCTGTGGTATAAAGTCTTTAGAAAGAAGTAGAGTGTTGTACAGTGGAGTGCTGTGGTATAAAGTCTGTAAAAAGTAGTAGTGTGTTGTACAGTGCAGTGCTGTGGTATAAAGTCTTGTAGAAAGGAGTAGAATGTTGTACAGTGGAGTGCTGTGGTATTAAGTCTATAATAGGGAGTAGAGTGGTGTACAGTGGAGTGCTGTGGTATAAAGTCTATAGTAAGGAGTAGAGTGTTGTACAGTGGAATGCTGTGGTATTAATTCTATAGGAAGGAGTAGAGTGTTGTACAATGGAGTGCTGTGGTATAAAGTCCATAGAAAGGAGTAGAGTGTTGTACAGTGGAGTGCTGTGGTATAAATTCCATAGAAAGGAGTAGAGTGTTGTACAGTGGAGTGCTCTGGTATACAGTCTATAATAAGGAGTAGAGTGGTGTACAGTGGAGTGCTGTGGTGTAAAGTCCATAGTAAGGAGTAGAGTGTTGTACAGTGGAGTGCTGTAGTATAAAGTCTATAATAAGGAGTAGAGTGTTGTACAGTGGAGCGCTGTGGTATAAATTCCATAGAAAGGATTAGAGTGGTGTACAGTGGAGTGCTGTGGTATAAAGTCTATAATAAGGAGTAGAGTGGTGTACAGTGGAGTGCTGTGGTGTAAAGTCCATAGTAAGGAGTAGAGTGTTGTACAGTGGAGTGCTGTAGTATAAAGTCTATAATAAGGAGTAGAGTGTTGTACAGTGGAGCGCTGTGGTATAAATTCCATAGAAAGGATTAGAGTGGTGTACAGTGGAGTGCTGTGGTATAAAGTCTATAGTAAGGAGTAGAGTGTTGTACAGTGCAGTGGTGCAGGAAAGCGTTGAGTACAGATTTGTAAGTGGATTGTACACAGATGACGTGGAGTACAGTGTCGTAGAGCGACATGTTTCAGTAGATTACAGCTGAAGAGGGTGGAGGAGAGTGTGGTGGAGTAGAACGGTGTAGAGAGGAGCGTTGACTAGTGGCGTAGAGTGTGGTAAAGTATTGCGTAGTGGAGTATAATGAAGTGCAGTCGATTGGAGTCATGTAGGAATGTGAATTGTAATTGCATTTCTATAGCGCATACTACCCCTGAGGAGATTTCCAAGCGCTTTAGGGCAGGTAGTGCGGCGGAACCCAAGGTTAGTGGTTGATCCAGCGGTCGAACGCTGAACATGGGCTCTCAAGAAAGAGAGACGTGGCATGCATTCACTCCGGTTACGTTGTGATAGATTAGAGTAATACCAGTTAGGTGTGGTCGTACTGGAGGCCAGGTGGGTTTGGGTGAATGGTTGGTGAGAAGGATAGGCTACTGGAGACTAGGGACTTCATTCACAAAGGTGAATTTAGACCAAACGTCTAAGTTTACACCAAAAGTCTAACTTAACTAGCAGTAACATTAGGGCCCATATTTATACTTTTTTAGCGCTGCATTTGCGCCTCTTTTTGACGCAAAAACGGTGCAAACTTGCAAAATACAATTGGATTTAGCAAAATTGCGCCGTTTTTGCGTCAAAAAGCGGCGCAAATGCGGCGCTAAAAAAGTATAAATATGGGCCTAGATTTTTTGTCGAAGTTCACACCAAAAGTCTACCTTTACTATAAGTAAAGTTAGACTTCGGGTCTTAACTCAGACTTTAGGTCTAAATTTAGGGGCATATTTAAGAGCCCCTAGCTCCACCTTAGCGCCGCCATAGTGTCATTCTTTTACGCTAAGTTGGCGCTAAAGTGGCCTTTTCAAGTGCAGTATTCACAAAGTGGTGCGATGCATGCCTTACTTTGTAAACCCTTGGGCACCCCTCCATTTGGGGGGGTGAAAAAATAGCACAAGGAAATCTAAGAGATTTCCTTGCGCCAATTTTTACCACTCTTTTACCGCCTGCTAAGAGCAGGTGTTAAAGGGGGCGTATGTATAATAGGCCCCTATGTCCTCTGCAGGAGTAGCGCCAACATTTTGGTGCTACTCCTTCAGACTACATCAATAGCATTAAAAAATGATGCTATTGCCCCCGTGCCAAGATGCACTATATTTTAAATACGGCGCACACAAGGGGGCGGTAGGGGGTGCTAAGGGGCACTGGTTGCAGCGCCACTTTCCTTAAATCTGCCCCTTAGACTTTTGGTCTAAACTTACCTTTGTGAATTGGACCCACTGCAATGTTAGTTTACAGGGATTGGGTTTTAAAGAGAGGTTGTGATCTATGAAATGAGGTGTCAGCCACTTGCAGAATTGCATTAGAGGGATTAAGACAGACAGGCATGGGACTGAGAGGAGGCCACCCTCAGACGCAGGGGGCATGTGGAGAACGGAGGGGAGGTGGACCATCACTCTGAAGAAAGAGAAGAGAGGACTCAAGCGGAAGTCAGTCGAGTTCAGTTTTCATGCAGGGTTTTAGGAATTGTTGGAGGGTGGGTCATTAGTTGTGTGGCCTGCACAAGTAACGAGTCCGCACCGACCGCCACCGGGAACCAAACACCCCATTGTAGCGCTCGACTCTCATAGGGTAGCGTCGCAGAGCAGTCCAAGGCTTACTCAAGGGAGGCGGTGTGGGCTAGTAATCCCCATTCACGAGCACACACGCATTACTCTCAATAAATGATTGTCCAGGCTGTGCTTTTCTTTTGATAAAGTAAAAGTACATTTATTACACACACGCTACTCAATACTATGCAACAATCTACAAATATACACAAGTTGATGGAATTAATCTTGGATGACATTTCATAATCATTCTGGGCTCACCCAAGGGGAAATGTTACCCTGTTTTACGTCACTGGGTTCTGCCAACAAGACTTGGCACATGCAAAGCTCACTGTTAGCGGAAAATGGTGCTGCCCGGGACCAGGAGGGACCTGGTGGCCTCTACCCAGGAGGGGGAGACAGAGGGGGCTCGCAGCAACTCTGAGAGCCCTCAGAAGACCAGGCAAGGTGCTCAGGAGTTCCACAGCACAGGGACAAAGGAGGTGCAAATGGAGGCCCATGCAGCATGACACAAAGGATTCCCACGCCACCGGAGAACCACTCAGGGAGCTGTGAGTCGCAGGATGGAGTGCTGGGGGCCTAAGCTGTGCTGTGCATGAAGAACTTCTTGGAAGGTCGCACACAAGCCTTGGCAACTGCAAGTCACGCGGTGCATGGGGGTACTATCTTGCGTGGGGAGGCAAGCTCTTACCTCCACTAAAGTTCGACAGCTGGACCGTGGGATTCTCAGGGTCACTTCAGTCCACCACCCGTGTTGCTGGATCCATGCCTGTCATCTGGAGCGGGGGTCCAAGCCACTGGTTGTTGCTGCAGAAAGTTGCCTGCTGAAGCAGGGAAGTGACTCTGTCACTCGACAAGAGATTCCTTTGTTCTTCTGGTGCAGGCTGAACACAGGCTATCCTCGGAGGATGCACGACCTGGAAACAGTTGCAGTTGCAGGCAGGCGCTGAAGATACAATGTTGCAGAAGTTGTCTTTGCTTCTTTGTTGCAGTTTGTAGAGTTCCTTGAGGGTCCAGCTGTGGTTCTGTTGGTAGAAGATGAAGTAAAGGATGCAGAGGATTCCTGCTGGAGTCTTGCAATCCGAATCTGAAGAACCACCCAAGAGAGAGACCCTAAATAGCCCTGAGAGGGAGATTGGTCACCTAACCAGGTAAGCACCTATCAGGAGGGGTCTCTGATGTCACTTGCTGGCACTGGCCACTCAGATGCTCCCAGAGTGCCCCACCACCTTGGAATCCAAGATGTCAAAACCCAGGGACACTCTGGAGGAGCTCTGACCACCACCCATAGGGTGGTGATGGACAGAGGAGTGGTCACTCCCCTTTCCTTTGTCCAGTTTCACACCGGAGCAGGGACTGGGGGCAGAAACCTCCTTGAGAGGTGGCAGCAGCTGGGGCTGCCTGGAAAACCTCAGAAGGCTGGTATGGGCAGTGCTGGGGGTCCACTGTGGAGCCCCCAGAGTGCATGGAATTCTAAAACCAATACTAGAATCAGTATTGGGGTACAATTCTCAGATGTTAGACAGATTACATGGCGATATTCGGAGTTACCATTGAGAAGCTAGAAATAGGTATTGACCTATGTCCAGTGCACATGTAAAATAGCATCTGCGAACTCACAAAGTCTGGGAAAATAGTCCTGGATGACGTTGGGGCACTCTTCTGGTGCAGGGGTGTCCTCACACACAGGTACTTTGCACCCAGCCTTCAGGGTTGGGCGGCCTGACATATAGGCGACTTATAAGTGACCTGGTGCAGTGTAAATGGCAGTGAAAGGGTGCATGCACCGCAGTCCTGCAGAAGCCTTTGCATGGGCTCCCTGTGGGTGGCAAAATAAATGCTGCAGCCCTTAGGGATCCCCTGGAACTCCAATACCCTGGGTAGCTAAGTAATGTATACTAGGGACTTGTGAGGGGGCACCAGTGTGCCAATTTGGGATGAAATACTGGGTTACCGGTATGTAGTGACAAATTTGGGAAAAGACAGAGCATAAGCACTGGCGTCCTGGTTAGCAGGACTCCAGTGACACAGTCAAGCATACTGACAAACAGGCCAGAAATTGGGGTAATCATGCTAGGAAGAGGCTACTTTCTCACAGGGTAAGGACACAAACACAGCGCTGGAGTGACGCTATGCTGCTCCTGCAGGTCCCCCTGCCATTGTGCACTTTGTCGGTGGTAGCCCCATCTTCGTGGGGCCACCACAAGCTGAGAATGGAGCTGAGGGAGACATTGTGCCTCGCAAGGAATTGTGGGGCAGGTTAGATGAGCGGCTCTCCTGCTGCTGCCGGGGCGAGCTGCTTCCCTTCAGTGTTTCATTGGTGTCTGTCAGTGGCCTCGCGCCACGATGCTCTTTGTCTGAAGGATGCCCAGACACCCCCACGAGACTGCCTTGTCGGAGAGCAGCGCAGGGAGCCCACCCCCGGCTGTCCTCGTGTTGGGGGGTGTCTGGTCCCACCAGGTAAGTGGCATTGGGGAGCGGTTCCGGAAGCCCAGTCCTGGCCGCTCCTGCTGTCTCCATGCATGGCCAGCACCTCTAGGTGCTTCTGCGGGAGCCGACCCTTCATTTGGTGTCTGATCGCTTCTGCGGACAGATGCACGAGCTGCAGACAGACAGGTCGCCTTGGGGGAGTGCGGCTGCACTCCCCCCTCTTCCTCTTGCACCACTAGGGCCTCGGATGGGGATCGGATCCTTTCCAGAACCTTCCGCTATGGTGCCCTGTAGGAGGCTGGACTGGCTTGTAGTGAGTACCAAGGGGTACTTGCACCTTGCACCAGGCCCAGTTATCCCTTATTAGTGTATAGGGTGTCTAGCAGCTTAGGCTGATAGATAATGGTAGCTTAGCAGAGCAGCTCAGGCTGAACTAGGAGACGTGTGAAGCTACTACAGTACCACTTAGTGTCATATGCACAATATCATAATAAAACACAATACACAGTTATACTAAAAATAAAGGTACTTTATTTTTATGACAATATGCCAAAGTATCTTAGAGTGTACCCTCAGTGAGAGGATAGGAAATATACACAAGATATATATACACAATAGCAAAAATATGCAGTATAGTCTTAGAAAACAGTGCAAACAATGTATAGTTACAATAGGATGCAATGGGGAAACATAGGGATAGGGGCAACACAAACCATATACTCCAAAAGTGGAATGCGAACCACGAATGGACCCCAAACCTATGTGACCTTGTAGAGGGTCGCTGGGACTATTAGAAAATAGTGAGGGTTAGAAAAATAACCCTCCCCAAGACCCTGAAAAGTGAGTGCAAAGTGCACTAAAGTTCCTCTAAGGACAAAGAAGTCGTGTTAGAGGAATAATGCAGGAAAGACACAAACCAGCAATGCAACAACTGTGGATTTCCAATCTAGGGTACCTGTGGAACAAGGGGACCAAGTCCAAAAGTCACAAGCAAGTCGGAGATGGGCAGATGCCCAGGAAATGCCAGCTGCGGGTGCAAAGAAGCTTCTACTGGACAGAAGAAGCTGAGGTTTCTGCAGGAACGAAAAGGGCTAGAGACTTCCCCTTTGGTGGACGGATCCCTCTCGCCATGGAGAGTCGTGCAGAAGTGTTTTCCCGCCGAAAGAACGCCAACAAGCCTTGCTAGCTGCAAATCGTGCGGTTGGCGTTTTTGGACGCTGCCGGGGCCCAGGAGGGACCAGGAGGTCGCAAATTGGACCTGGAGAGAGAGGGGACGTCGAGCAAGACAAACAGCCCTCACTGAAGCAGGTAGCACCCGGAGAAATGCCAGAAACAGGCACTACGAGGATGCATGAAACGGTGCTCGCCGAAGTTGCACAAAGGAGTCCCACGTCGCCGGAGACCAACTTAGAAAGTCGTGCAATGCAGGTTAGAGTGCCGTGGACCCAGGCTTGGCTGTGCACAAAGGATTTCCGCCGGAAGTGCACAGGGGCCGGAGTAGCTGCAAAGTCGCGGTTCCCAGCAATGCAGCCCAGCGAGGTGAGGCAAGGACTTACCTCCACCAAACTTGGGCTGAAGAGTCACTGGACTGTGAGGGTCACTTGGACAGAGTCGCTGGATTCGAGGGACCTCGCTCGTTGTGCTGAGAGGAGACCCAAGGGACCAGTGATGCAGCTTTTTGGTGCCTGCGGTTGCAGGGGGAAGATTCCGTCGACCCACTGGAGATTTCTTCGGAGCTTCTAGTGCAGAGAGGAGGCAGACTACCCCCACAGCATGCACAAGCAGGAAAACAGTCGAGAAGGCGGCAGGATCAGCGTTACAGAGTTGCAGTAGTCGTCTTTGCTACTATGTTGCAGGTTTGCAGGCTTCCAGCGCGGTCAGCAGTCGATTCCTTATCAGAAGGTGAAGAGAGAGATGCAGAGGAACTCGGATGAGCTCTTGCATTCGTTATCTAAAGTTTCCCCAGAGACAGAGACCCTAAATAGCCAGAAAAGAGGGTTTGGCTACTTAGGAGAGAGGATAGGCTACTAACACCTGAAGGAGCCTATCAGCAGGAGTCTCTGACGTCACCTGGTGGCACTGGCCACTCAGAGCAGTCCAGTGTGCCAGCAGCACCTCTGTTTCCAAGATGGCAGAGGTCTGGAGCACACTGGAGGAGCTCTGGACACCTCCCAGGGGAGGTGCAGGTCAGGGGAGTGGGCACTCCCCTTTCCTTTGTCCAGTTTCGCGCCAGAGCAGGGGCTAAGGGGTCCCTGAACCGGTGTAGACTGGCTTATGCAGAATTGGCCACATCTGTGCCCAAGAAAGCATTTCCAGAGGCTGGGGGAGGCTACTCCTCCCCTGCCTTCACACCATTTTCCAAAGGGAGAGGGTGTCACACCCTCTCTCAGAGGAAGTTCTTGGTTCTGCCATCCTGGGCCAGGCCTGGCTGGACCCCAGGAGGGCAGATGCCTGTCTGAGGGGTTGGCAGCAGCAGCAGCTGCAGTGAAACCCCAGGAAGGGCAGTTTGGCAGTACCAGGGTCTGTGCTACAGACCACTGGGATCATGGAATTGTGCCAACAATGCCAGGATGGCATAGAGGGGGCAATTCCATGATCATAGACATGTTACATGGCCATATTCGGAGTTACCATTGTGAAGCTACATATAGGTAGTGACCTATATGTAGTGCACGCGTGTAATGGTGTCCCCGCACTCACAAAGTTCAGGCAATTGGCTCTGAACAATGTGGGGGCACCTTGGCTAGTGCCAGGGTGCCCACACACTAAGTAACTTTGCACCTAACCTTTACCAGGTAAAGGTTAGACATATAGGTGACTTATAAGTTACTTAAGTGCAGTGTAAAATGGCTGTGAAATAACGTGGACGTTATTTCACTCAGGCTGCAGTGGCAGGCCTGTGTAAGAATTGTCAGAGCTCCCTATGGGTGGCAAAAGAAATGCTGCAGCCCATAGGGATCTCCTGGAACCCCAATACCCTGGGTACCTCAGTACCATATACTAGGGAATTATAAGGGTGTTCCAGTAAGCCAATGTAAATTGGTAAAAATGGTCACTAGCCTGTTAGTGACAATTTGGAAAGAAATGAGAGAGCATTACCACTGAGGTTCTGATTAGCAGAGCCTCAGTGAGACAGTTAGTCACTACACAGGTAACACATTCAGGCACACTTATGAGCACTGGGGCCCTGGGTTACCAGGGTCCCAGTGACACATACAACTAAAACAACATATATACAGTGAAAAATGGGGGTAACATGCCAGGCAAGATGGTACTTTCCTACATGCCCCCCATCTTTACTTCTTTTGGGGGCAGCTCCCGGGCCCTGAACCCCCGGGTATCGACCTGTCCAGCGGCACAGCCTCACACGATTCGCCACTCGCTCGGAAATAGGACAAAGGTCTCAGACCTTCTGCTTGTGATATCTCGGTCCCCAGGGGCCGATTTTGATGATCCTGGTGTTGTTTTGCTCCTGGTGATGAGCCCTTGCCACCCGGAGCCCTTTCATTAGGCCTCCTGGCTTAGAAGGTTCCAAATTGTAGTGAGCCTGTCCCACTGACTCCCTGCGCCAGACTTTCCCCTGGATGCTCCCTTTTGTTCTGGGCTGCGTGCCATCCTTGCGCCAGCCCAGTCTTTCCCCGAAACAGAACCTCACTGCGCCTCGTTGGGTCTGAAGTAATTCATGGGCAGAGTCCCTGCCCCAGGGGCCAGTCAGGGAGCTCTTCCTTCCAGTTGTCCATGACGCCCGTCTGCAGTCTCAGTGTCCTGTAGGGAAACACAGCCAAGAGAGGACTCTCCCCTCTGCAGGACCTTGTAAGTGGGGATGGAAGTGTCCAGCAGGCCTGCACCTTTGGCCTATCCAGATGTGCCACATCACTTCTGTGCCCCTGTCCCCTCCTTCCTGCACAGTCTTCATGGATACCTGAAAATGGCATCGTCCAGGAGCTAGGGCCACATGTGCTCTGAGACTCTCAGCCCCTCCTCTCTGACATTCCTTCCAGGGCCTCTCTGCCCATTTCCTGGCACGAGATGACTGCTAGCTGATTGATGCAGGGCCCTGCTCAGGCAGCTGGACAGAGCAGTAACTAGCCCTAATCCCGTGCTGCGTCAGAGAAAGAAGACATTCCTGGATGACCCATAAGTTGTGCAACTCTGCCTTTGCAGCCTACTGCATTCCTCATTCATTTCATACAGGTTACAGTGCACATTGGTGTGACTCTGGTCTCTGTGGGCCCTAGGTGTCTGGAGTTGTGCCCCAGGCCATCCTTCCCATTGACATTTAATGGAGTGTCCCCACAGTGAAAGACAGTAAGCACGCTGACCATCCCTCACATGTGTAAACCCATCTCATGAAGCCTTCGCCAGGTCACCTCCCACTCGGCAGAGTTCTTTCTGTGCCAGGCTGCCTAAGCGCAGTTCTTGGGCTGTTCACACTAGGAATCCACCCCGCGCAACCCTCACACATGTGCACACATGATCACGTGTAACCAGCCCAGGGCCTCCTAACCTTGCTGCGTCACAGCACCCTTTGCTTAACAAGGTAGCACCAGCGGTAAACACGCGTAGTCCATTTTACGATGAGTTTACTGTGGGTGAGTCCACAACTAGGAGGATCCCTCATAGCAAAAGGTCAAAAACAAGGTGATGAAAAAGCGAAAAACCAGGGCGAACCAGATAGTCAGAACCGTCATCTCACAGGAATATAGTGCGCAACGGGTTTCTGAGATAGCAAACGATCTAAGGACGTAACCTATAGAAAGCAATCAGAGAATGTAACCTATAGAAAGCAGTCTGAGGATGTAACCTATAGAAAGCAGTCTGAGGATGTAACCTATAGAAAGCAGTCTGAGGCTATACGCACAGTCTAAAAACAACAGTTAGTCGTGAGTTTTGGTTCATAAGTGTATTCTCTCTCCATGATGCTAGGGAAACTCAGTGGCAAAACCATAGTTACAGTTATGGTTCAACTGCAAACCCCCAAACCTGTCATCTATGGCACACCGCTAGAATCACAACTCACGCCTGCCAAACACGACACATGATCGCACTGAAAGCATCACTGATGGCAACACATATGGGATCACCAGAGTCGCGGCACAGGAGACAATATGAAACCAGCACTCTTGACACACATTTCGCAAATATAATAGGTGACTGAGCAGATTGGTTGCCTCCCGTGTGACACGGGTCACCCTGCCATGTGACTCGGGTCGCCTCCCATGTGACACAGGTCGCCCACCCATGTGACACGGGTCGCCTAGCCATGTGACTCGGGTCGCCTCCCATGTGACACAGGTCGCCCACCCATGTGACACGGGTCGCCCACCCATGTGACACGGGTCACCTAGCCATGTGACACAGGTCGCCCACCCATGTGACTCAGGTCGCCTAGCCATGTGACACAGGTCGCCCACCCATGTGACACGGGTCGGCTAGCCATGTGACTCAGGTCGCCTAGCCATGTGACACAGGTCGCCTAGCCATGTGACACAGGTCGCCCACCCATGTAACACGGGTCCCCTAGCCATGTGACACGGGTCACCCAGCCATGTGACACGGGTCGGCTAGCCATGTGACACAGGTCACCTAGCCATGTGACTCAGGTCGCCTAGCCATGTGACACAGGGCGCCCACCCATGTGACACGGGTCACCTAGCCATGTGACTCAGGTTGCCTAGCCATGTGACACAGGTCGCCTAGCCATGTGACACAGGTCACCCACCCATGTAACACGGGTCCCCTAGCCATGTGACACTGGTCACCTAGCCATGTGACACTGGTCACCTAGCCATGTGACTCAGGTCGCCTAGCCATGTGACACAGGTCGCCCACCCATGTGACACGGGTCCCCTAGCCATGTGACACTGGTCACCTAGCCATGTGAGACAGGTCACCCACCCATGTAACACGGGTTCCCTAGCCATGTGACACTGGTCACCTAGCCATGTGACACAGGTCGCCCACCCATGTGACACGGGTCGCATAGCCATGTGATACAGGTCAAATATCTATGTGCCACAGGTCGCCCACCCATATGACATGGTTCACCCACCCATGTGACATGGGCCGCCCACCCATGTGACACTGGTCACCCTGCCATGTGACATGGATTGCCTAGCCATGGGACATGGGTCGCCCACCCATGTGACACGGGTCATCCAGCTATGTGACACGGGTCGCCTAGCCATGTGACATGGGTCGCCTAGCCATGTGGTATCAGTCGCCCACCCATGTAACAGTGGTCACCCAGCCATGTGGCATTGATCGCCTAGCCATGTGACATGGGTCGCCCACCAATGTGACATGGTTCTCCCACCCATGTGACATGGGTCACCCTGCCATGTGACACGGTGGTTTCTGGGTGACTGGCTGATGAGGGGTTTTTGGTTGTGTGCTGGTGTCTGTTTGGTCATATGTTGTTTACGATGGTGGGCATGTGACTATGGCAGATTGGACATTTACTGAGAGTTCTGCTGGCAGATGACGGGGATGGAGTTGCAATGGAAGCTGGCTCTGTGGCCGTTGCACAGTGTGCGTGCGTGCACCGTATGATGATGGATGGATGTTTCACTGCGGATGCAGAGTTGTTTTTGTTGGTGGTTTGGCCTTGTGATGGTGGGTTTTGAGGGCATGCTGTAGCTTGTTATATATGATGGTAGGCGAGTGTTTGATCATGTAATGGTGTATATGTGGTGCACTCCTAGGGGCTTAGGGGCATATTTACGAGAGGCTAGCACCACTGTTGCTTGACGTTTGATGAAGGAGCGGCAGCACAAGCCTCTACTGTATCTGTGAGGCCGCGCAAATCCACTCTGCGCGCTTTGACTGGCCTCGTAGATTTGGAGTAAGACAAAGCAATGCAAGTCGCTGCAAGTCGCGGGTCGTGGGGTTTTCCACGCAACACCCATGGGTTTTGACCCATTCTCAGGTTTACAAGGCAATGTATCCCGGGGAAGCGCCAAAACTTTACGCCTCCCTGGGGAGGTGTAATGAGGAGAAACATTTTTATTTCTGCTCGTTGTATCCTCTTTTCATGTGTGCAACATCCTGCAGCGCACATAGAAGGAGGAAACGCCTCCATGGATTGTTCTTGTGCCGGAAGGTGTCCCGTCCTGCACAATGGTGCAAGGGTGCCTGCGTTGCTGCTAGGCTGCTGAAATGACACCAGTGCAGGGGGAAGGACAGGAGTGCACCATGTTGCATTCCTGCACTTCCACTTCGGTATAGGGCAGTGCAGCAAGATGACCTGTGGCGCTGACCTATGCCAAATCCCCATAAATATGCCACTTAGGCCCATATTTGTGGCCGGGTTTGCGTCACTCTTGCACCACGCAATGTAGTGCAGGAGCGACGCACACCGTAAGTGAGATTTATGAAGCCGCGGGACGCCACCTTGCGAGCCCCTGCGTAGCTTCATAAATCTCGAGTTACATTACTCCGTGCCAGGGAGGAGTTCCATAGGGGATGTGGTGAGTGTTCCCACGGAACATCCCTGGATTTTGACGCATTCCCAGAAATATCTTTATTTCTCCTTTTTTTTTACTCTTTCTATGTGTGCTGCATCCTGCAAGACACGTAGGAAGAGTAAAAAACCTCTCTGGATTGTTTTTTGTGCAGGAAGGTTTCCCTTCCTGCACAAAGACAGTCCTGTGTGCAACGCAGACACCGTTGTACCACGGTGCAATGTTGTCAGCGTTAGCGCTAGGAAACCCATTGTGCGTCAGCGGGGGGGAAAGGGCAGGACAGCGCTGTATTTCATAAATACGGTGCATTCCTGCCCTTTCCCTGTGCGCTGCCTGCACCACTGTCCTTGCACAGAAGCCCCTAATGTCCTTTGGAAGAGGTCACTTTTGAGGGGCTCACGATGATACGTCACAACACCTACGCCAAACCTCTGCATGACCTGTTAGTGGTTAATGCTCATTCCTACCACTGTGCTGAGACCCATCTAGAGTTGGAGCACCAGCTTACACAGGAGGATGGAGACAGTGGATTTCTGTGGTCAGCATGAGGGGGGTGACTGAGAACATTTTGAGCTTGAACAACCTGAAGGAATTTCTAATTAGAGAACCTTAAGCTTTTAGGAAAGACTGAAGGTTAGTTTCAAGGCAGGTTGGTGTGGAATGGTGTCAGGATGAAAGGCAAAAGGCTCAGATAATCTATCATTTAAGGCCCCTCATCAGTCAAGCCTACCAGATACTACATTCAAACAACAAGAGGGATCTGGCCTTGGTAGGGGCACTGTTGGGTCCAAACCAGAGAATTCCCTGGGTGTGGGCGCCCCTTGGACCATCATCAGAAAACCTCATGAGTTGAAACCCTCCACAGCTAAGGCTATGTCTGGTTCCCCACAGAGGAGTCTCATGTCGCGGACTCTACGCTAGATTCACAGCCTGTAATGTAGGAGGGAATCTCTTTAAGACCTTGATGCTTGCTGATAAGGCTGAGCCTGCAAGGATGAGAGAATGTCCGAAGACTTCAGGTCTACGACAGCGCCTCGAGGCAAACCAGTAGTCCCTGCGCTAGAGTTGGGCAGTTCCCACTCCAAAGCCGCAGCCCCCGGGAACGCTACCCTCTGGGGGTGGGAGGCCATGTAGACATTCTTACCTAAAAACCGAAGAGAGACCTCTTAGACCTTCCATGGTCAGACCTGACCTGCGGCTGCCGCCAGACAAGTATGTGAGAATCACCAGGAGAGGCGCTGTGGCTCCAGCCTTGTTGGGAGTTGGAGTACATGTTTTGATTGGGCAGATGTTGTGTGCTTCCACAAAAAAGTACTTGCTCTCTACACACCTGTGATGGTTTTATTCATGTAACCCGCTGCCTGAGGTTGAACTTTCAGGGGCACACGCATGACAGGGTCTTGGATAACAAAATCACTTACGGTGTTTCTGTCTCAGCAGCACAGATGGGAGGAGGGCAGTCTTTAAACTACACAGGTTTTTGGGTCGGTACCTGACCTTACTCCAATCCTACGCTGCAGTTCTTTACTTCCACCAAGCTACCGCTTCACATGACAGCGTAAAGTCCACGGAGTGATGGGTGGATCGCTTGAATTCATCTCAGCCACTGGTAATTACTCACCAGGTCACCCCAGCTTGGATCCAGCCACACGCAAATCAGTGGTGACCCCGCTACGTGCTGGGTCCCCCCCTCATCAGCACAGCGCTGGCTCAATGACCTCCTTTCAAATGTCACAGAGATATTATCAATGATACCGTAGAACAGCGTGAAAAGGACTGGGGGAGGAGCAAAGGGGGCGGGAGTAAAGCAGCATAAAGAGGATTGGGGAGGAGCAAAGGGGGCGGGAGTAAAGCAGCATAAAAAGGTCTAGGGGAGGAGCTGAGGGGCAGGAGTAATGCAGCATGAAAAGGTCTAGGGGTGGAGCTGAGGGGCAGGAGTAAAGCAGCATAAAGAGGATGAGGGGTGGAGCTAAGGAGGCATGAGTAAAGCAGTATGACGAGGAGGAGCGGTAGAGCTAAGGGGGCGTGAGTAAAGCAGTATGATGAGGGGTGGATGTAAGGGATGGGAGTAAAGCAGCATGAAGAGGACTAGGTGGGAGCTAAGGGGTGGGAGTAAAGTAGCATGAAGAGGACTACGGGTGGTGCTAAGGGGTAGGAGTAAAGCAGCAAGACATGGATAGGGCGGAGCTAAGCTGTTATAGTAAAGCAGCATTAAGAGGTCTAGGGGTGGAGCTAAGGGGGTAGGAGTAAGGCAGCATGAAGCGGGCTGGGACGGAGCTAAGGGGGTAGGAGTAAAGCAGCATGAAGAGGATTGGGGAGGAGCAAAGGGGGCGGGAGTAAAGCAGCATAAAGAGGATTGGGGAGGAGCTGAGGGGCAGGAGTAATGCAGCATGAAGCAGGCTGGGACGGAGCTAAGGGGGTGGGAGTAAAGCAGCATGAAGAGGTATAGGGATGGAGCTGAGGGGCAGGAGTAACGCTGCATGAAGATGTCTAGGGGTGGAGCTGAGAGGCAGGAGTAAAGCAGCATGAAGATGTCTAGGGGTGGAGCTGAGGGGCGGGAGTAAAGCAGCATGAAGATGTCTAGGGGTGGAGCTGAAGGGCAAGAGTAAAACTGCATATAGATGTCTAGAGGTGGAGCTGAGGGGCAGCAGTAAAGCAGCATGAAGATGTCTATGGGTGGAGCTGAGAGGCAGGAGTAAAGTTGCATGAAGATGTCTAGGGGTGGAACTGAGGGGCGGGAGTACAGCAGCATGAAGAGGACAAGGGGCGGAGCTAAGGGGCAGGAGTAAAGCAGCATGAAGATGACTACAGGTGGAGCTGAGAGGCGGGAGTAAAGCTGCATGAAGGTGTCTAGGGGTGGAGCTGAGGGGCAGGAGTAAAGCAGCATGAAAATGTCTAGGGGCAGAGCTAAGGGGCAGGAGTAAAGCAGCATGAAGATGACTATGGGTAGAGCTGAGAGGCAGGAGTAAAGCTGCATGAAGAGGTCTAGGGGTGGTGCTGAGGGGGAAGGAGTAAAGCAGTATGAAGAGCACTAGGGCGGAGCTAAGGGGTAGGAAGTAAAGCAGCATGAGGAGGATGAGGGGTGGAGCTAAGCGGTAGGGAGTAAACCAGTATGACGAGGATGTGGGTGAAGCTAAGGGGGCGTGAGTAAAGCAGTATGACGAGGACGAGCGGTGGAGCTAAAGGGGCGTGAGTAAAGCAGTATGACGAGGGGTGGAGGTAAGGGGTGGGAGTAAAGCACATGAAGAGGTCTAGGGATGGAGCTAAGGGTGAAAGTAAAATAGAATGAAGAGGTCTGGGGTGGAGCTAAGGGGGTAGGAGTAAGGCAGCATGAAGCGGGCTGGGACGGAGCTAAGGGGGTGGGAGTAAAGCAGCATGAAGAGGTCTAGGGATGGAGCTGAGGGGCAGGAGTAAAGCAGCACGACTTGGATTAGGGTAGACCTGCGGGAGTAAAGCAGCATGAGGAGGACAAGGGGCGGAGCTAAGGGAGTTGTAGTAAAGCAGCACAAATATGTCTAGGGGCAGAGTTTAGGGGCAGGAGTAAAGCAGCATGAAGAGGACTAGGGGTGGAGCTGAGGGGCGGGAGTAAAACAGCATGAACAGGTCCCAGTCCCAGCAGCTACCAGGCAGTGGTATTACCGGATAATGTAAAATGAAGCCGCCACACTGGCTCGGAGAGGGTGTAATCTCAGGTTGAATGGGGCAGTGTGTCCCTACAGATTGCAGATTACCTGCAAATAAATCCGCGCAGTCAATGAAATACGTTTCAAAGCAAAAAGAGACCTGAAGCCTTCTTTAAACCCAAACCTTGAAGGTTTATTACTAAAGCGCTTCACGGCATTCAGCAAGAGGGGGTGGAGGGAGCCTCGTCATTGGGGCATATTCAGAGCAAGTTGGCACAAGCCAGCGTGGCTAGTTTTCCTGCGCCAATTTGAAGGGCGGTATTTACAAGATACGGTGCATTTCTGTCTGTTCCTCCTGCGCTACCCACAATGTGCTGCCTAGCTACCATGGTGCAAGGGTGCCTGCGTTGCATGCAGGATTGGTTTTTGTGCAGGAAGGGCCACCTTGCAGCACACATAGAAAGAGGAAAAACTAGGAGAAATAAAGATGCGCCTACCCTGGGTAGGCGTAAGATTTTGACGCATTCCCAGGTTTACATAGCCTTGTAAATCTGGGAATGCGTGAAAATCCATGGGTGTTGCGACGGGAACACCCACCGCAGCGCCCATGGAGCACCCCCGTGAAGAGTAAGACAACGCAGCGACTTGCACTGCTGTGCCTTACTCCATATCTGCGAGGCCATGTGTGGCCACGCAGCGTGGCTTTGTGTGGCGTCATAGATATGGGTCGGCAGTCTGCACCGCCGGAGCGTCGTAAAAAGTGACGCACTGTCTGCACAAAGGGCTTTTAAATATGCCCCCCAGAGGGTCAGAATGACTACAAAAGTGTAAATGATCTGCCTCCACCCTCAGAGTGATGCAATTGGATCAGTCTTGTGTGGGTGAGCGATGTCCCTCCCTGAACCCCTCTCTGACCCTCGGTAAACCCCTCTTACTCCTCCCTAATCCCCTCAACCTTTAGTACTAAAACAGCCCCCCCCCCGGTCTCTTGTCTTCCTCCCTCATTTACTACTAACACACTTACAAATGCAAAGCCTCCGCGGTCGGGTGGAACTCCACACATAGAAGCATGGGCAGGGCTGAGTCGTGGAACCATGTACGTAGTTTAAAATGATAGTATGTAGTACATTTCATAGCACTACAACCCTCACTATAAAGCGCAGCGTGAGAACCAGGCCCTAATGGTTTATGTTCTAGGCTGCCCATTATCAGTGCTAGTGCCTTTTCCCACAGCTTTTTGCTGGAGGTTTCTGCTCCTACTATGTATCACCACTGGGCCTGGCCCCTGCACAGAGCTCCCCTGCTTGCCATCTGGGGCACACTTTACAAACACCAGACATACTGGCACAGGCTAGGTGTGGGAGGCCCAACAGCAAACGCTTCCTGTAAAGAGATGCGTCAGAGGTCACAGGCCTGAACCCTGTCTGCCCAGAGCGACGGGATAGTCCGCTTGTCAGCAGGTGGGTGGGATAGCTGCTCCCCTGCGGGGGGTAGCCCTGTCTCGAGCACCAAGGGTCACACCGCAATAATCTCATTAGTGTGTAAACTCTGGGTGAAGAAGGTTCACCAATCCATCCACTGCTGAGGCTTCAGATCCCTGAGAATGGGCTCCCCTTGAAGGCGGACGGAGCGTTCGAACAGTGACACTGCGAGAGTTTAATAACTTTGGTGAAATGGTCAGAAAGTTCTGATCTTCATGGACCTTTCACACCAATGACTTCATTAAATTCAGACTAAAAAGGACGGTGAAATGTTTGTCTTCAGGGCTGCTGGTGTCATCCGCAGGCTCATTCCTTTATCTGAACCTGCCTCACCCCAGGTGGCCTCCTAGAGTGAAACGTGCACCAGCTCTGAGAGGTCAGTGGTTACTCTGAGGGGACGTCCCTGCTGGTGGTGGAGCTCTTCCGCGGCCTGGAAAAGGCTTTCGACCTAGTAGACTAGGGATGTCTGGAAGCGGCGCTGATGGCAATGGTTTGTGTGCTCGGTTTGTCGCGTGGGCTCTCATTATTCTAAATGAGACTACTGGATTTCTAGGTAGCAGGATCGATAACGGTGTGGGGGACTGAGTCTGACCCACGTGTAAAGAACTCTGTCACCCTAAATCCGTTTTTTGCTCCGGCTAACTAGCAGTGCCTCATTTCTCCCATGTGGAAGGAATGATTTGGCAGCCGAGCGCATGACATCTTTGGAACTTCTCAGGGAAGTCGTGGTTACTCAGATCCAAACCAACTCTCTTATTTCCAATATGATCTCATATACAAATGACAAAGACAGTATAAGTTTTATATAATGTTTTAATAAAACGACTGTATTTTAGATATTAAGGCGTGAGCCGCAATAACCAGAACGATACAACACAGTAGGATTGTGATAGTTACCAGGAGAGTAAAACATAAAAACAAAGCTATCATATTGTCAAACAGTTTCTACTCTCCCTCTGCTTGTTCTATCTAGAGCACAGCATGTTAAGCTTCTAGCTTGCCTATTAGAATCACTATGGGGATATCAGCCCTCATACCTGAGCAAAGACCTGTGATCTTGGTTCAGCATCTGCAACGAGGCAGTCAGCGTCAAGTTGTGGTTCCCTGGTCGGAATCTCCCTCTTGCGTGTATTGGGACAAGGAAGTGATTTTATAACTAACATGTCATCGTGATCACAAAATGTCCCTACGCAGGAATGCCAAGTCTAAACTCTTACCACGTCTATCGGCAATGTACCAGACTGTATCCTTGACTGAAGCACAGAGTAAATATGTTATGGAGAACTCCAGTGCTGAAGTAGGCAAAACAGTGTGATATGAATAAAAAACAACACCGTAGAACTGGCTATTTGAAAAATAACAGTACGAAGCCTAATAAAAAGCATGTAGAGCAGAGTGCACAGAGGCTCTAAGCTGTCAGCAAATGAATAAAACATATTCAGGGCAAAATGCACAAAGGCCTAAAGCCTGAAGCTAAAGCGCAAAGAATACGTAAAACTAACCACACTACACCCTCCCCTTGTCGGTAGCAAGTGGTTCCAAGAATATAAAAGGATGCCCTAAATATAAACAATACCTAAAACAAGTATTTCGACAAGGTGAGAAGACAACAAAGTCATAAATTTAGGTAACACGTGGCCATAAAACCAAATTTAATATAGTGTCAATTTTGTAAAAATCCAATCGTCAGATAGAAGCAATAGAACGCAGGAGTTCCTCCACTTCGATATATGTCAATATCGGAAGATCCACGCCACAAAGTACCATGGAGCAGGTGTGATCCAAAGCCCCAAAACCATTCAGGGCGGCACCCCGTGCAGGGCCTATGAAAGAGACAATACCATCTTCCTCCAGGAAGGGAATCTCATAAACTGCCTCACGAAGCAAGCGCATCCGTAGTGCACAAGTCTGGGAATGAGCCCTAATCGGGAACATCAACAGATCAGTATCGACCATTGGAGGGCGCTGCAATGAGAGACAGAGAGCCAGTGCATGTTCAAACGAGCACCAAAGGCATCGAAACACGGGTTGCACACAATCCAAAACCGGTCTGAATGACAGAGACCAGTCGCACTCCAAATGTCCCAGGAGTGTCGCTCCAAAATGCTGCATCATGCGTTCACGACACAGCTGCGCTGATGGGAGCAGCAGTACAGGATCTCGTCGTGATGGGACAGCCATTGCGAAAAAATAGCAATAACAGCAAGACTCCAGCCAATAAAGCCAAAGTAATCGGGAAACCCCCAAAAATGCTTCCGAAAATAGAATGTGTAGCCGAAGGTATCAAACCGAATATGGAAGAGAAGGTATGAGCAAAACCAACACCAACGACTTTGAAAAAATGTGCAATACCAGCAGTGCTGGATTCATTAAATATACGTCCCACAAGTTCACCGAAGTGATTCGGAAAGTTAGTATTCAAAAGGGACTGTATCTCTGCCGATGACCTTGCCGCCTGAAGTGCGTAGGTCTCGCTAGCAGATGTAAGGGCCACATGCTTTTGAAACAATAAAGCTTTTAGTCGACTCAACTTGTCAAAATCAACCTTGGAAGTAGCAATATGAGGCCAGATGTCTGCTACCTCCCTAAATTGAGTGGGGGGAAACAACACATTCCCGCAGCACGTAACGGCCTTGTTGACAACGACGATGTAAACTATTCCGGCACGCATGCCACAGCAGCGTTCGCTGTTAAGAACAATGTAACTGCCGTTAGAAAGCACCTGGAAAGTGTTTTTAATAACCGGGACTGGAACTCCCTTCAGATAACAAGCTAAGTTAGCAATCGAAGCGTTACACGCCCCGTGCAAGGACAGCTGTTTACAAACCATTGAATGGCTGACAGAAGCTTTGCATTCGCTGCCGCTAAGAAAAACCTCCTTCAAACCATTAACACATCTGTACTGAAAGGGAAGGTCCCACACCTCGTGTATGTAACTGTCTCCCAATAGTTCATATCTACCCACCGGAATGTGCTTCAAACACGAAGTAAATTGCAAAGTAGAGATAGGTAAATTAATAACCCCATGGATCAACCATTCAGCTGACGGAATCTCAGCTACCGTGAAAGGCAGTTTCTCTAACTTTTCAATATTTAACATAACATATGTTGCTTCCTTTTTAGCCATCAGTTGTTGTTGACGAGTCAAATTAAAAGAGATAAAGATCTCTCTGGCACGAACGTGCTGCCATGGAACACGACCCGCCTTCAAGGTCTGAAGAGTCCAACCCAGCTGCATGATGGACCGCGTCTGACTCTGCCCATGATATAAAGAAGACATGTCTGATTTAATAATGTCAATGGCAGAGGAAACTATGCTGTCAATCGTGTAAACACGGTCAGAAAGAGTATGCATGCCATTATCAACAACAGACAAGGTCTGCATCAGATTTTCCTGATCAATCTGCCTCAACCGGGCTGCAGCCTCTTGTTGTGAAAGCTTCCAAATCTCATTATAAACCTCGTATAAGAACCTTTTCTTCCGTGGTATTCTGGGACCTGACAAAAAATCTTGTAAATCAGTATTATTAGACAGTAACATGAGATGTGACTTAACTGCATCCAGCGTGGAGGACTTCAACCATTGCTGACAAAGCTTCCCCACACTGTATGTAGTTATAATATCAGCATGTTCTGATGAAACGTAACGAGGGTCTGCCCTACTAGTCCTGAACACCCCTGAAGAGGTGACAAAACGTTGATGACACATATTAGTGTCTACAGGCCATAATAACCACCCGCCTGGATGTAACGATGAAGTGTTAAGTGTACCATTCTGGACCCAATGTGTAAAGTCACTGAAAGTAGCATTCACATAGTGCTGCCAATTTGTTAATTTAGAAGGGACAGGTATACTAGGCAAAGTTAACTCCTTAATCGTCGCTAAGCCCAAACAGCTAGTCTGTTGTACTGTGTCATTGAGGAAAATCATCTGTACAGGGATAATACATGCTCTAAATAACGTGTCCCTGCCTCGCATTTGCCAATTTTTCGTACCCCAAACACTTTTCAAGTCAACAGTCTTGAACCAGTATTCATATCCCTCGACCGACAGTTTAGATACAAACAAATTAGAATACAATAATTTAGTATCGGTCAATAACATTTGCTTATTAGAATACGGTGTAACTTTAAAATAGTAGGACCTAGCATTACGTGGATCATGCCCAGTAAAATATGCAAATTTGTCATAATACGTTTTTGAACTCCCTTGTGGAGAAGTCGAGCAATGTTCCCATTGCACATAATTAAACATGGACTTAGGGCTACTAGCTTTATGAATAAAGTGGTGTCCATAAGAGTTGTAACAAAACATGTCACCATGATTATCTCTAAACTGGTAAGCATCTTCATCGTCATAGACAGTATAATATTGCAAATCCGTTAGCATAGAATCTACTGTCTTCACATCCCAATCATCAGAAACAATGCCAGGTATAACAATATCATTCATTGATAATTTGAGGACATACGGTATTTGAATCAATTCCGTGGGACCATATATATCAAACATTACTTTATCCCACACAATTCCATCCGGAACTGGTATAGCAGAAATGTTCACTGTGGACAAGTCTCTTCGAACCATATGAGACGAAAAATGTGGTTTCAACACAGTCTCCACGTGCTCAATGTCAGATCGATCAGGAAGAAAATGACCATGTATTATCAGAAAAAAAGTAACCACAAATCCCAACCATAATAATATAGTCATCACGGCCAAAAATAGCCAAAAATAGTTCCAAGGAAAAACAAAATATGTTCGTTTAAGCCATCCCAGCAGCCGTCGTGGGCCGTGGACAGAAGACATCGAAGACGAGGAGCCGGACCCATCATTATCAGCGTCGTTGAAGCAGCCAGAAGCAGTTCTAGCAAAAGGTGCAACTCTGAACGAAGAAGCAGACGGAGGCTCCCGCCGTGGCACGCTATAAACCACATGTTCAGAAACATCAGTAGAACGTACAGCAATTTGATCACAAGATTCCATATTAATCGCCGTCAGTGGAACGATCGCAAGATCATCATCCACCCTCCCCAAGCTTGGAGAGGAAACAGTGTCGGTGAAAATCACCTGCAGCGGGACCTCATCCCCAGTAGTGAGAGGGATTCCGGAACTACTGGGTGTCCCTCTTGGTCTGCTGTGCAGAATCGGCCACATGTTGTAACTTGACATTATCAATGGAAACAAAGCGATTTCCTTTGGCCCCTCGCAGCGGCGGTAAAATCACAGTTCTCGTGCCGCTTACCCCTAACACAGGGACAGGTTCTCGATAAGAAGGACCAAATTCTTTTTTAACTGCGACCTTTTCACGCACCAGATCCCCAATCCTGGGTATCCAACCAGTAGGTGTTACTGGCTCATCCTTAATTCCTGAGGAGGCAGCATTGGCAGAAGAGTTATCTTCACGGAATTGTTGTAAATCCTGCAAAACAGTGACACGATCATTTATGTCAAGGGGCGTATCTGCCGCCTCCACACCAGGACCATCTAGATCAGGAACATACATTCGTGTTCCAAACAGGCACTCATATGAAGTACGACCCCCCAGTGACCTTCTAGGCAAGTTATTAAGTGCTCTCTGTACTCCATATAGGTGGGCTAGCCAACCACGACCTATAACTCTGGCCGTTAAGGACTGCTTTAAATCACGATTTAAACGCTCCACGACAGAATTTCCCTCGGGATGAAATGGAGACGAGAATTTGAGTTGTACCCCCAACGAAGCCATGGTGTCCCTGAATGCCTTAGAGGCAAAAGCAGGGCCCTGGTCCGAATGAAAAGCCGCAACTGCAAATATATCGACAAAGATGCGCAAATCTTTAATAACAGTGCGAGCGTCAGCCGAGCGTTGTGGCCATACCCATACAAATCTGGAGCACGAATCTACAGCAACCAATATATATTTGTATGCACTATCTGGTGTCAGCGGACCACAATGATCCAAGTACACACACTGTAATGGTTTGTTTAAAATCAGAAGGGGCGTCTGCTGCGGGCGTCTAGCCGACGATGTCTTAATTTGTTGACAAATGTCACAACAAAGGACATACTGTTTCGTCTCTTTATAGAGACCAGGCCACCAATAACGAGCCTGTAAAAGTGAAATTGTGGCAGCCACCCCAGCATGTGCAGAAGCCACCCCCTCATGTGCTGCAGAAATCAATCGAGGTCTCTCAATTTTATTGGGAATTTCACGTACACCAATGCCTGGAATTGTAACAGTAGCATGTAGCGCACCATTCAAGCAGTAACTATATTTTGAAGGAAATCCTTTAGGAAAAGGCGTGCCATCAGCCGTAGCCTTTATGGCAGCTGAAATTTCTGTGTCTGGTTTTGAACTCGAACGAGTCACTGCGGCTACAGTGGCGACAGCCACTGCCGATTTCGCGGCTTCATCAGCCAAAGTATTCCCAGCAACGTGTATTCCAACGCGCTGGTGTCCAAGTGTATGCACAACATGGACATTAGGAAGCGTTTCCTTTAGATCCGCAACCTTACCCCATAACATTTTATGCTTAATGGTGTTGCCTTTAGAATCTCTGAACCCATTCATCTTCCAATAGTGTAAATATTAGTTGAAAGACTGCACACAGTAGTAGGAGTCACAGACCAGCAAGGTTAAAAGTGCCGGATACGCATGCTCCAACGCTAACAATAGAGCTTTGAGCTCAGCCAGCTGTGCCGTGCAATCTCCCAAGGTTTTAGTATAAGTATGTCGGGGGCAGAACACTTCCCCCTCCATAGTGCCGCTCACCACCGCACATGCAGCAGAATACTGTTGTTTAGTCCCAACCGCCGGTTGCGCAGAGCCATCTGTATACATGACCACTTCATATTGGTCAATAGGCAATGTACCAGCAGGAACAGGGTATTCTATTTCGTATTGAAGAAATTCTTGAGTCTGCAGTTTAGGGTCAAATACATAATCTACATCAGTGGCTGTCAAAGACGTAGCCCATTGTATCCATCGCGGGTGTAAAGCTTTTGAATTAGGAACACTCGCTTTTGTAACAGCCTCTAAGGCCGGAACCGGGGAAACGACAACTATGCGTTGACCCTGGGCCAGCGGTCTTTCTTTAATAACAGCCATCTGTACTGCAGTGAGAATCTTCTCAGTTTGTGCAAAACGTTGCTCTGCAGCTGAATACAAGTGAGACTTGTATGCAATCGGGACAGTCTCCCCTTTATTAAAGGTGACATAAGTAAACCCAACAGCCCCAGGTATCACCCTGATCACTAAATGTGTTTTATTGTCCCGTGTGTGTAAGTGTTTAATTGCTAAGAGATCACTCTGCAATTCTCGCAGAATGTGTGTATGTTCAATCGTCCAAAGTTTACTCGAAAAATCCGGGCGAATCAACTCGTATAAGGGTTTTATACGCGTTGCATAATCAGGAATGTAAGTTCTGCCAAAATTCAGAAACCCCAACAATGACTGGAGCTTCCGAACCGTATTAGGAGGCTGCAATAAAGCACATTTCTCCAAAAAATGTGGCGCTAAGCTCTTGCCCTCACTCGACAACTCATATCCCAGGAAAATGACGCTGAGGAAGGCAATCTTTGATTTCTTAAAATTAAACTTATAGCCAATATCAGCAAACCCCACAACAATGCGCGATACACGCCTTAGATGTTGCAGAATCTCATCATCTGTCAGATATATGTCATCTACATATGATAATGCTTCAGGGTCGAGCTCATGCAGCATTTCAGTTACATGAGCCGAAAATAGTCCTGGGCTATTCTTATACCCCTGAGGCAAACAACAAAAAAATTTCTGAGAGCCAAACGCACTGAAACAGGTATAGTCCCGACTTTCGGGCGCTATATTTTGGCAGAAAAATCCATTCGAGATATCTAACGTTGTTTTGTATTTTTTACGCACTATATTATTCATAAGCGCTGCGCTATGTGAATTCTGTATAGCATATGTGCATGTATGACCATTTAAATGTCTGTAATCCTCCACTATCCTATATGAATGGTCCGGTTTAGCAACCGGAAATAAGGGATTATTCATCGGCGAGACACAGGGCTCAATTACACCCTGATACTCCAATTGTGTAAGAATTTTCCTAACCGATGCCCTTGCTTCAAATTTGATAGGATACTGCGGCTGTGGCTGAGGTTCGCCCTTTATCGGTATTACATGATAAGGTGATTGTCTGTCCCACCCCACGTTATTTCTATACAAGGCGGGAGCCTGTGCTAGAGCCCATGATTTACTATAGGACTCCGCAAGTTCTCTCGGAACAAGTGGTGAGAAGGAAGGTGTAATAACCTCTTCCCCCACCGGACAGTCGCGAACAAAGTCAGGTGGCCAATCTTGTTCGGCCAGCAGAACATCATATGATTTCACCACATGGTCCCAAAAGATGGCGTGTACAATGCGGTCAATGTCCCCTTCTAATTGCAGAGTCACTAAATATACTCTATCGGGATCAGAGACTCACATATCTGCCGTTTCGACTTGTATGAAGTCATCAGTTGCTTTCACCTCCAGATGCTCTAGAAGACTCCGGCGAACTATTGTGACCTCTGCCGCGCTGTCTAACAGTGCTAACGCCCATGTCTTGTTCGTCAAGAGAACTCTCTTCTTGAGTGGCATGTCTAACTGAGACTGCCGCCACTTTCTTCTTTTTGAATTGCTGTTTCTGTTGCAGCGGTTTCTCTTCTTGTTTAATAGAAACCTCTGTTGAGCGTTGTGAATCCTGTCTCGGTTTCACGTACTCCGTCCTCCACTCTGACCACCCACCTCTCTCACTTCTCTTTTCCGAGGAGTCCTGAAAGGAACGAGATTGGCGTGTATCAGTATATTGATATCTATCAGGCGTCTTCAAAGTATCCCTATTCCTGAGATTATACTTATTCTGTGGGGTCTCCGTTTGCGGAGACTGCCCATCATCCTTCTTAGGTGTTTGCTGTTTCTTTTCCCAGCGCTTTTTCGAACCCTCAGGTTGTTGCTGTTTAGCATTATCTTTATTATTTTTACCCTGTAACTGGGGTTTTTGTGGTCTAGCCCCTAGGCTATCACGACCAATACTAGAATATGTTTCCGCTATTATTCTCGGAAGTTCCCGCTCCTGTTGAAGCAGCGGAACATCCCGAAGACGCATACGCACTGCTAGTGCTACTGCCTCTCCTTTGAGATTACTCAAAATAATAGAAGAAACTGTGGCAAAATTGCCCAGCAACTGCATGCCCAAATCCAAGGCAGGGGCAGCCCCATATTCTTCCTGAATCTGCTTAAGTACGTCCGGTAAATTAGCTATGTCGGTGTACCGTGTGCCGTAGTGTAGAGCGCGGCAAACACCGTGCCCCAGGTATTACAAAGGTCCACCGGAGGAACCATCCCATACGGCAAACACATCGTAAAAATTCTATGTTTATCCTGAGGTCCCGTATGGGGAAATACTGCTTCCAGCGTATTAATTTTTTGCGCCAGCCAAAACGGAGTCTCCTCTCGTTTAGCCGGTGCTTTACCCATAACTGAGTGTACAGTGGCCGGATTAAGACCCGGAACCACCGCCTGTGGGTGCGCTGGAGCAGCACGCGCTGCATTCGTATTTAATGTCTGCATCACAAACTGAACTAATCGTCTATATGTAGCCGTTAATTCTGTATATAAACGACGAACTTCAACCACTGCCAATTGAGCAACCGCAGGATGTGGTGTATATGTAGCCAATAAAGGCCAGGTAGGACCATCATTACTCAGTGGACCTAACCTTACTTGTGCTATTGTGTGTGGGAGGGCGCCATCAAGCCAATTATGGTGTTCTTGATAAGATAGAGGTATTTCTAAATAAGCGTAAGCCCTGTATTGTCCAGGGGCATTCGCAACTGTGTATTCGTGAAAAGTATTTGTTCCCCCATCCACTGCTGGAAAAGCGACCCAAGAATAAAAAAGTTCCGTTCTATAGGCTGCATGGGCGTCCACCACAAAAGTGACTGGACCCCCCTGGACTGTCAGTCCATGTGTCAATAGATGTCCCGTGAGCGGATGTCGCATATTAATTGCTATGTTCACTACATTAGGATTCGCCATTTTATAAAAAACGGCTGCAGGTCAGAGAAGGCACACCAATATCGGGGTTTTTTCCTTTCAAAGTTCAAGCTTGAACAACCGACCACTAAGCAATAGGAAGCACCTATGCCGTGGCGGCGGAAACCCTCAGCCCCACGGACGTCTCCATATACGGAACCGAGGAGTCAAAATATATATGAGACCAAGAGAGTCAGTCAGACCTAATCATTAGAGCCAGACCAATCGTTGGCGGCGCCATGTCGCGTGGGCTCTCATTATCCTAAATGAGACTACTGGATTTCCAGGCAGCAGGATCGATAACGGTGTGGGGGACTGAGTCTGACCCACGTGTAAGGAACTCTGTCACCCTAAATCCGTTTTTTGCTCCGGCTAACTAGCAGTGCCTCATTTCTCCCATGTGGAAGGAATGATTTGGCAGCCGAGCGCATGACATCTTTGGAACTTCTCAGGGAAGTCGTGGTTACTCAGATCCAAACCAACTCTCTCATTCACAATATGATCTCATATACAAATGACAAAGACAGTATAAGTTTTATATAATGTTTTAATAAAACGACTGTATTTTAGATATTAAGGCGTGAGCCGCAATAACCAGAACGATACAACACAGTAGGATTGTGATAGTTACCAGGAGAGTAAAACATAAAAACAAAGCTATCATATTGTCAAACAGTTTCTACTCTCCCTCTGCTTGTTCTATCTAGAGCACAGCATGTTAAGCTTCTAGCTTGCCTATTAGAATCACTATGGGGATATCAGCCCTCATACCTGAGCAAAGGCCTGTGATCTTGGTTCAGCATCTGCAACAAGGCAGTCAGCGTCAAGTTGTGGTTCCCTGGTCGGAATCTCCCTCTTGCGTGTATTGGGACAAGGAAGTGATTTTATAACTAACATGTCATCGTGATCACAAAATGTCCCTACGCAGGAATGCCAAGTCTAAACTCTTACCACGTCTATCGGCAATGTACCAGACTGTATCCTTGACTGAAGCACAGAGTAAATATGTTATGGAGAACTCCAGTGCTGAAGTAGGCAAAACAGTGTAATATGAATAAAAAACAACACCGTAGAACTGGCTATTTGAAAAATAACAGTACAAAGCCTAATAAAAAGCATGTAGAGCAGAGTGCACAGAGGCTCTAAGCTGTCAGCAAATGAATAAAACATATTCAGGGCAAAATGCACAAAGGCCTAAAGCCTGAAGCTAAAGCGCAAAGAATACGTAAAACTAACCACACTACAGGTTTACCAGGGTGATCTCTACTCTCTGGTGGTGCATCCACCTGGGGGAACATTAATCAGGGGTGCGTCAGTGTCTTGGGGAGTGATAGGGGCGCCCGGCAGCATGACCCCGTGTGACCCCATCTATCTGATCTCCCCCTCTAGGTGCATTGAGGGACCAGGACCCCCCCCGCCGTGGCTGGCTGGCTACGATGGCTTCTTCCTTCTCGCCTCACATACTGCAAGGCTGCTCACCTTGAGTGAAGAGCTCTCTGGCGCACCTGGATGCAGAGAAAGACAGACGTGGCATTATGAGATGCAAATACTCACAGGCCTTCTCGGCAGCACCAGGAATGTGGGCAAACCTGTTAGATGCATTAGAGTTGAAAGTTCTGTCTAACTTCATATCCATTGGTCTTCTTGCTGCATCTGCAACATTCAACGTCTTCCATGATCACGCGTGTAAGAGAGGGGCGACTCCAAGGACCCTCACTGACCTCTCCTGCCCGTGCCATCGGTCACTAATATCTCTTCTAGCCTGACACTAGAGCCTCAGCCACGCGTGGACCCGCCTCGTGCCGGTAGGACAGAGGGTGACTCCACGGACCTCACTGACCTCTCCTGCCCGTGCCATCGGTCACTAATATCTCTTCTAGCCTGACACTAGAGCCTCAGCCACGCGTGGAACCGCCTCGTGCCGGTAGGACAGAGGGTGACTCCACGGACCCTCACTCACCTCTCCTGCCCGTGGCATCTCTCAGTAATATCTCTTCTAACATGGCACTAAAGGCTCAGCCAGGTGTGGACCCGCCTCGTACAGGTAGGACAGATGGTGACTCCAAGGACCCTCACTGACCTCTCCTGCCCGTGGCATCTCTCAGTAATATCTCTTCTAACATGGCACTAAAGGCTCAGCCAGGTGTGGACCCGCCTCGTACAGGTAGGACAGATGGTGACTCCAAGGACCCTCACTGACCTCTCCTGCCCCGTGCCATCGGTCACTAATATCTCTTCTAGCCTGACACTAGAGCCTCAGCCACGCGTGGACCCGCCTCGTGCTGGTAGGACAGAGGGTGACTCCACGGACCTCACTGACCTCTCCTGCCCCGTGGCATCTCTCAGTAATATCTCTTCTAGCCTGGCACTAGAGCCTCAGCCACGCGTGGCTCCACCAGCAGACCTCACAAAGGACAAGCAGACATGGCCGTCATTCTGCAGCACTCATGGAAAGAGGAGGATGCCTCCCGGGATTTTTGCTTCCTGCACAGAAACAGTCCTGCATGCAACGCACGCACCCTGGCACCACGGTGCACGCTGCGTTGGCGCTAGGCTGCCAATTCTGCACCAGTGCGGGGAAAGGGATGCGCTGTATTTCATAAACAAGGTGCGTTCCTGCCCCTGCAGGAGGAGACCTGCGGCGCTGTCCTGCGCCAAGTCCCCAGCAATGGACCAAAATGTGCTCAAGATCCGCACTTCCACAACAGCCCTTTTATTCAATCCATTCTGTAATATCTGTACAAATCCTGTTCCACGATGGCCACAGATGCGGGTGTGCGCGCAGCAGCAGCTGGCCACGAAAAGAAAGAAGCATTAGCAAAGCCAAAGATGTTATGGTCAGGAGCTGCGGGCTTTGCTAATACTTGTCATATAGCTCAATGGCGCTGTTTTACTGTTTATCGGGGCAGTGAGTAACAGGCTGTGTTATTACTCAGTTGAATGGTACCTGAACGTTGGCGCCAGATGGATAAAGGTCTAGTTGAGACTTCACTTTGTGACCTGCTGTTCACTGCAGATGTCAGCAGCGGGTGATAAAATCCTTCTTCCATGTTTCTGCCTCTTGGACAATGAGGCTTGTCCTGCATCTCTCCGCATCGCTCCAGTAGATACCCAACTCCATCGGTGCAGCAGGTGCAGTGGCACCGGAACCTAGAGACCCGAGGGGCCCTTGGAGCGCCGATAGTTACTGCATTTTATCACCCCAACAGCAGTCAAGGGGCGCAGTTTCGTGTTTGCTCCAGGGCGCACCCGCCCTTGGTATCGTACTGCCCACCTGACCCACCCATCCTTGGTACCCTACTGCCCACCAGGCACACCCATCCTTGCTACCCTCCTGCCCTCCTCGCCCACCCATCCTTGGTACCCTACTGTCCACCTGGTCCACCCATCCTTGGTACCTTACTGCTCACCTGGTCCACCCATCCTTGGTAGCCTACTGCCCACCTGGCGCACCCACCCTTGGTACCCTACTGCCCACCTGTTCCACCCATTCTTGCTACCCTGCTGCCGTCCTCGCCCACCCATCATTGGTACCCTGCTACCCACCTGGCCCACCCAACCTGGGTACCCTACTGCCCACCTGGTCCACCCATCTTTGGTACCCTACTGCCCACCTGGCGCACCCACCCTTGGTACCCTACTGCCCACCTGGCTCACCCATACTGGGTAACCTACTGCCCACCTGGCTCAATCATACTGGGTGCCCTACTGCCCACCTGGCGCACCCATCTTTGTTATCCTGCTTCCCACCTGGTCCACCCATCGTTGGTACCCTATTGCCCACCTGGTCCACCCATCCTTGGTACCGTACTGCCCACCTGGCTCAACTATACTGGGTACTCTACTGCCCACCTGGCGCACCCACCCTTGGTACCCTACTGCCCACGTCCCCACCCACCTGTTCAACCTAAGTTCTCTTTAGTTCATGAGTTGTCCCAGTGCCAGGGGCGTCAGTGCTGTACTCGAAGTGCTGTCAATCACTTCAGTCCACAAAAGACTGGCCTTGTGCCAAGGAATGAATGTCTTCAAATTACGTCTGTTAAGTACCTAAAATCAGTGCAAAGCACAGAGCTGGGCGAGTGAGGCGAGCCCGCTAGACAGGTTTTCGGCAGGTTTTCGAGGCACTTTGAACTACAGGACAAGAGGGAAACACAACAACTGCGTTGAAAAGAAAGATTGTTTGCGTGCGTTTCCCATCAGTGTAAAAAAGAAATACGGAGTCTGTACAATGTTCATGGTGGGGGTGTATGGGGTGCACGTGGAGAAGTGTGGCTCAATGGTTAGAGCGGCAGACCCTGAAGCAGAGATCTGGGATCTGGCTCAAGACCAGGGTTCAAGTCCCGCTTCGGCAGGTCTTGGGCTCAATTCCCTTGGACCAGATAATTCTCGCCTCAGTGCCTAATCTAATCAATGGGTCCCACTCTGCAACTCTGGGCAATAGCTTGCTTAATCTCCACAACGGCCCCACCAGTGCTTGGATGCCTGGCTTCACCCTGGGGGTGCTCAGGAGTGGGCGCCTCACAGGGAAAAGCCAGGAGGGGTTCCATAGCGGTATGAGTACAGCGCCTTGAGACCCTAACGGGTGAGTAGTGCCCTATACAAGTGCAAAGTTTACAGTTTACACGGAGGTGTATGGAGGTGCATTGAGGTGAACGAGGAGTATGGGTGTATGGAGATGCATGAAAGTGAATGGGATTCATGGGGGTGTATGGAGGTGTATGGAGGTACATGGAGGCGTATGGAGTTGTATGGGGTGTATGGAGTTGTATGGGGTGGACGGAGGTGTATGGGGGTATATGGAGGTGTATGGGCTGCATGGAGGTGTATTGAGGTACATGGAGGTGTATGCATGCATGGGGTGCACAGAGGTGTATGGAGGTTTATGGGGTACATGGAGGAGTATGGGGTGTATGTGGTGTATGGGGTGCATGGAGTGTATGGAGGTGCGCGGAGGTACATGGAGGTATGTGGTGGTATATGGAGGTGTATGGGGTGCAGGGAGGTTTATGGAGGTACATGGAGGTATATGGATGCATGGGGTGTATAGGGTGCACAGAGGTGTATGAAGGTGTATGGGTGCATGGAGGTATGTGGAGGTGTATGGGTGCATGGGGATACATGGGGTGTATGCTGTGCGTTGGAGGTGTATGGAGGTATATGGGGTGCATGGAGGTGCATGGAGGTACATAGAGGTGTATGGGGTACATTTGGGTGTATGTGGTGCATGGAGGTACATGAAGGTGTATGGAGGTGTATGGGATTCATGGAGGTGTATGGGTTGCATAGAGTTATATGGTGGTGTATGGGGAGCATGGAGGTGTATGGAGGTGTATGGATGTGTATGGGATTAATGAGGTGTATGGAGGTTTATGGGGTGCATGGAGGTGTATGGGGTGCATGGAGGTGTATGTTGGGCATGGTGGTGTATGAAGGTGTATGGGATTCATGGAGGTGTATGGGGTGCATGGAGGTGTATGGAGGTGCATGGAGGTGTATGGGGGTGTATGGGGTGCATGGAGGTGTATGGAGGTTTATGGGGTGCATGGAGGTGTATGGGGTGCATGGAGGTGCATGGAGGTGTATGTTGGGCATGGAGGTGTATGAAGGTGCATCGAGGTGTATGGAGGTGTATGGGGTGCATTGAGGTGTATGGAGGTGTATGGGGTACATGGAGGTGTATGGAGGTGTATGTGGTACATGGAGGTACTTGGATTGGGATGGAGGTGTTTGGAGGTGCATGGAGGTGTATGGAGGAGTATGGTGTGTGTAGAGGTGTATGGGGTGCATGGAGATGCATGGAGGTGTATGGAGGTGTATGGGGTACATGAGGTATATGGAGGTGCATGGAGGTGCATGGAGGTGTATGGGGTGCATAGAGGTGTATGGAGGTGCATTAAGGTGTATGGAGGTGTATGGGTGCATGGATGTATATGGGGTGCATTGAGGTGTATGGAGGTGTATGTGGTGCATGGTGGTGTATGGAGGTGCATAGAAGTGTATTGAGGTGTTTGGAGGTGTATGGGGTGCATTGAGGTGTATGGGGTACATGGAGGTACATGGAGGTGCGTGGAGGTGTATGGAGGTGTATGTGGTGCACGGAGGTACATGGAGGTGTATGGAGTTGCTTGGAGGTGCATGGAAGTGTATGGAGGAGAATGGGGTGAGTAGAGGTGTACGGCGGTGTATGGGGTCCATGAAGGTGTATGGAGGTGTATGGGGTACATGAGGTGTATGGAGGTGCATGGAGGTGCATGGAGATGTATAGAGGTGTATGGGGTGCGTGGAGGTGTATGGTGGTGTATGGGGTACATGGAGGTGCATGGAGGTGTATGGAGATGTATGGGGTGCATGGAGGTACATGGAGGTGTATCGAGGTGCATGGAGATGCATAAAGGTGCATGGAGGTGTATTGGGTGCGTTGAGGTGTATGGAGGTGTATGGGGAGCATGGAGGTGTATGGAGGTATAGGTGGTGCATGGAGGTGTATGGGGTGCATGGAGGTACATGGAGGTGCATAGAGGTGCATGGAGGTGTATGGGGTAAATGGATGTGTATGGAGGAGCATGGAGGTGAATGGAGGTGTATGGGGTGCATGGAGGTGTATAGGGTACATGCAGATATATGGGGTGCATGGAGGTGCATGGAGGTGTATGGAGGTGTATGTGGTGCATGGAGGTACATGGAGGTGTATGGAGGTGCTTGGAGGTGCATGGAGGTGTATGGAGGAGTATGGAGATGCATGGAGATGTATGGAGGTGAATGGGATTCATGGGGGTGTATGGGGTGTATGGAAGTACATAGAGGCGTGCGGAGGTGCATAGATGTGCACGGAGGTGTATAGAGGTGCATTGAGGTGCACGAAGGTGTATGGAGGTGCATTGAGGTGCATGGAAGTGTATGGAGGTGTATGGAGGTGTATGGGGTGCATGGAGGTGTATGGAGGTGTATGGGGTACATGAGGTGTATGGAGGTACATGGAGGTGTATAGAGGTGTATGGAGGAGTATGGAGTTGTATGGGTGCATGGGGTGTATGGAGGTGTATAGAGTTGTATGGGTGCATGGGTGTATGAAGGTGTATGGAGTTGTATGGGTGTATGGGGTGCACGGAGGTGTATGAGTTACATGGGGGTATATGGAGGTGTATGGGGTGCATGGAGGTGTATTGAGGTACATGGAGGTGTATGGATGCATGGGGTGTATGGGGTGCACGGAGGTGTATGGGTTATATGGAGGTGTATGGAGGTGTATGGATGCATGGGGTTGTGTGGGGTGCATGGCGGTGTATGGAGGTACATGGAGGTAAATGGTGGTGTATGGGGTGCATGGAGGTGCATGGAGGTGTATGGGGTACATGGAGGTGTATGGAAGAGCATGGAGGTGTATGGAGGTGTATGGGGTGCATGGAGGTGTATAGGGTACATGAAGGTGTATGGGGTGCATGGGTGCAAGGAGGTTTATGGGGTGTATGGAAGTTCATGGAGGTGTCAACCAGTTAAATTATATGGGCTCTGCTGTTTATCATCTGTTCACCAGTTAAACTATACATGCTCTGCTGTTTATTTCTTCACCTGTTAAACTATACAGGCTCTGCTGTTTATCGGTTCACTAGTTAAACTATGCAGGCTCTGCCGCTGTTTATCTGTTCACCAGTTGAACTATACAAGCTCTACTGTTTATCTGTTCACCAGTTAAAATATACAAGCTCTGCTGTTTATCTGTTCACTAATTAAACTATACAAGCTCTGCTGTTTATCTGTTCACCAGTTAAAATATACAAGCTCTGCTGTTTATCTGTTCACCAGTTAAACTATACAAGCTCTGCTGTTTATCTGTTCACCAATTAAACTATACAGACTCTGCTGTTTATCTGTTCACCAGTTAAAATATACAAGCTCTGCTGTTTATCTGTTCACTAATTAAACTATACAAGCTCTGCTGTTTATCTGTTCACCATTAAACTATACAGGCTCTGCTGTATGTTTTCACTAGTTAAACTATGCAGGATCTGCTGTTTATCTGTTCACTACTTAAACCCTACAGGCTCTGCTGTTCATCTGTTCACCAGTTAAACTATACAAGCTCTGCTGTTTATCTGTTCACCAGTAAACTACAGAATCTCTGCTGTTTATCATCTGTTCACCAGTTAAACTATACAGGCTCTGCTGTTTATCTGTTCACCAGTTAAACTATACAAGCTCTGCTGTTTATCTGTTCACCAGTAAACTATAGAAGCTCTGCTGTTTATCTGTTCATCAGTTAAGCTATACAGGCTCTGCTGTTTATATGTTCATTAGTTAAACTATACAGGCTCTGCTGTTTATCTGTTCATCAGTTAAGCTATACTTGCTCTGCTGTTTATATGTTCACCAGTTAAACTATACAAGCTCTGCTGTTTATCATCTGTTCCCCAGTTAAACTATACAGGCTCTGCAGCTGTTTATCTGTTCACTAGTTATACTAGAGAGGCTCTGCTGTTTATCTGTTCACCAGTTAAACTAAACAGGCTCTGCCACTGTTGATCTATTGACTAGTTAAACCATGCAGGCTCTGACTTTTATATGTTCACAAGGTAAACTGTATAGGTTCTGCTGTTTATCTGTTCACCAGTTAAACTATACAGGCTCTGCTGTTCATCATCTGTTCACCAGTTGAACTATATGGGCTCTGCGGTTTATCGGCTCTGCTGCTTTTTGTCTGTTCACTAGTTAAACTATTCAGGCTCTGCTGTTTATCTGTTCACCAGCTAAACAATACCGGCTCTGCTGTTTATGTGTTCACCAGTTAAACTAGACAGGTTCTGCTGTTTATCTGTTCTCTAGTTAAACTATACAGGCTCTGCTGTTTATCTGTTCACCTGTTAAACTATACAAGCTCTGATGTGTATCTGTTCACCAGTTAAACAATGCAGGCTCTTATGTTTATCCGTTCACCAGTTAAACTATACAAGTTCTGCCATTTATCATCTGTTCAACAGTTATACTATACAGGCTCTGCTGTTTATCTGTTCACCAGTTAAATTATACAGGCTCTGCAGCTGTTTATCTATTGACTAGTTAAACCATGCAGGCTCTGCCGTTTATCTGTTCACAAGGTAAACTTTACCAGTTCTGCTGTTTATCTGTTCACCAGTTAAAATATACAAGCTCTGCTGTTTATCTGTTCACCAGCTAAACTACAACGGCTCTGCTGTTTATCTGTCCACAAGTTAAACTATACAGGTTCTGCTGTTCATCTGTTCACTAGTTAAATTAACGAAGGTCTGCTATTTATCTGTTCACCTGTTAAACTATACAGGCTCTGCTGTTCATCATCAGTTCACCAGTTAAACTATGCAAGCTCTGCTGTTTATCATCGGTTCACCAGTTAAACTATACAGGCTCTACTGTTTATCTGTTCACCAGTTAAACTATATAGGATCTGTTGTTTATCTGTTCACCAGCTAAACTATACAAGCTCTGCTCTTTATCTGTTCACCAGTTAAACTATACAGACTCTGCTGTTTATGATGTGTTCACCAGTTAAACTATGCAGGCTCTGCTGCGGTTTATCTGTTCACTAGTTATACTATACAGGCTGTGCTGTTTATCTGTTCACCAGTCAAACTATACAGGCTCTTCCGCTGTTTATCTATTCACTAGTTAAACCATGTTCACAAGATAAACTATACAGGTTCTGCTGTTTGTTCGTTCACCAGTTAAACTATACGGGCACTGCTGTTTATCATCTGTTCACCAGTTGAACTATATGGGGTCTGCGTTTTATCTGCTCTGCCGCTATTTATCTGTTCACTAGTTAAACTATACAGGTTCTGCTGTTTATCTGTTCACCAGTTAAACTACACAGGCTCTACTGTTTATCTGTTCACCAGTTAAACTGTACAGGCACTGCTGTTTATCTGTTCAGCAGTTAAACTATACAGGCTCTGCTGTTTATCATCTGTTCACCAGTTAAGCCGTACAGGCTCTGCTGTTTATCATCTGTTCACCAGTTAAACTATACAGGCTCCGCTGATTATCTGTTCACTAGTTATACTATACAGGCTCTGCTGTTTATCTGTTCACCAGTTAAACTATACAGGCTCTGCCACTGTTTATCTATTCACTAGTTAAACCATGCAGGCTCTGCCTTTTATCAGTTCACCAGCTAAACTATACAGGCTCTGATGTTTCAACTATACAAGCTCTGCTGTTTATCTGTTCATCAGTTAAACTATACAGGCTCTGCTGTTTATCTGTTCACCAGCTAAACTATACAGTCTCTGCTGTTTATCTGTTCACCAGCTAAACTATACAGTCTCTGCTGTTTATCTGTTCACCAGTTAAACCATACAGGCTATCCCGCTGTTTATCTGTTCACTAGTTAAACTATACAGGCTCTTCTGTTTATCATCTGTTCACCAGAGCTGCCTGGACCCCAGGAGGGCAGAAACCTGTCTGAGGTGTTGGCAGCAGCTGCAGTGGAGACCCCGGAAAGGGAGTTTGGCAGTACCCGGGTTCTGTGCTAGAGACCCGAGCGATCGTGGAATTGTCCCCCCAATACCAGAATGGTATTGGGGTAACAAATCCATGATCTTAGACATGTTACATGGCCATGTTCGGAGTTACCATTGTGACGCTATACATAGGTAGTGACCTATGTATAGTGCACGCGTGTAATGGTGTCCCCGCACTCACAAAGTCTGGGGAATTTGCCCTGAACGATAGATACAGTGAAATATGGGGGTAACATGCAAGGCAAGATGGTACTTTCCTACATCCATCAAAAAAGTTAAACCCAAGAACTTCAACACATCCAAATTTGTGGGAATCCATCGGGTAGCTCTAGCGCAGGGCCTCAGTCTGGCACCGTTGTCCCTCAACTATTGTTCAACATACACATTAGTCTGGTCAACAGTCTCATCCAAAAATACATCATCTGTAAACATCTGAAGGAAATTCAAAGGCAAAATGTTTTCAGTATTCACTGTACACCCTGCGACACCAGTTAAGGCGGGCTGCACCATGTTTGAGGCAACCCAGAGTTCAGCTCTCCCAATGGGAAGCCTTTCATCCCCAGGCTGCAGCCCAGATGCCTCTTGCTACATGTAGGAGGCTGGACTGGCTTGTAGTGAGTACCAAGGGGTACTTACACCTTGCACCAGGCCCAGGTATCCCTTATTAGTGTATAGGGTGTCTAGCAGCTTAGGCTGATAGATAATGGTAGCTTAGCAGAGCAGCTTAGGCTGAACTTTGAGACGAGTGAAGCTCCTACAGTACCACTAGTGTCACTTGCACAATATCATAAGAAAACACAATACACAGATATACTAAAAATAAAGGTACTTTATTTTTATGACAATATGCCAAAGTATCTCAGTGAGTACCCTCAGTATGAGGATAGCAAATATACACAAGATATATGTACACAATACCAAAAATATGCATTATAGTATTAGAAAACAGTGCAAACAATGTATAGTTACAATAGGATGCAATGGGGACACATAGGGATAGGGGCAACACAAACCATATACTCCAAAAGTGGAATGCGAACCACGAATGGACCCCAAACCTATGTGACCTTGTAGAGGGTCGCTGGGACTGTAAGAAAACAGTGAGGGTTAGAAAAATAGCCCACCCCAAGACCCTGAAAAGTGAGTGCAAAGTGCACTAAAGTTCCCCAAAGAGCACAGAAGTCGTGATAGGGGAATTCTGCAGGAAAGACCAAAACCAGCAATGCAACAACGATGGATTTCCAGACGAGAGTACCTGTGGAACAAGGGGACCAAGTCCAAAAGTCACGATCAAGTCGAGAGTGGGCAGGTGCCCAGAAAATGCCAGCTGTGGGTGCAAAGAAGCTGCTACTAGGCAGTAGAATCTGAGGATTCTGCAGGAATGACAAGGGCTAGAAACTTCCCCTTTGGAGGATGGATGTCCCACGTCGTGAAGAGTTGTGCAGGAGTGCTTTCCTGAAGAAAGACCGCAAACAAGCCTTGCTAGCTGCAAATCATGCGGTTAGGGTTTTTGGATGCTGCTGTGGCCCAGGAGGGACCAGGATGTCACCAATTGCGTTAGGGGACAGAGGGGGCGCCCAGCAAGACAAGGAGCCCTCTCAAAAGCAGGCAGCACCCACAGAAGTGCCAGAACAGGCACTACAAAGTGGAGTGAAACGGTGCTCACCCGAAGTTGCACAAAGGAGTCCCACGCCGCCGGAGGACAACTCAGGAGGTCGTGCAATGCAGGTTAGAGTGCCGTGGACCCAGGATTGGCTGTGCACAAAGGATTCCCTCTGAAAGTGCACAGGAGCCGGAGTAGCTGCAAAAGACGCGGTTCCCAGCAATGCAGTCTGGCGTGGGGAGGCAAGGATTTACCTCCATCAATCTTGGACTGAAGAGTCACTGGACCGTGGGAGTCACATGGACAGAGTTGCTGGATTCAAGGGACCTCGCTTGTCGTGCTGAGAGGAGACCCAGAGGACCGGTGATGCAGTTTTTTGGTGCCTGCGGTTGCAGGGGGAAGATTCCGTCGACCCACGGGAGATTTCTTCGGAGCTTCTAGTGCAGAGAGGAGGCAGACTACCCCCACAGCATGCACCACCAGGAAAACAGTCGAGAAGGCGGCAGGATCAGCTTTACAGAGTTGCAGTAGTCGTCTTCACTACTTTGTTGCAGTTTTGCAGGCTTCCAGCACGGTCAGCAGTCGATTCCTTGGCAGAAGGTGAAGAGAGAGATGCAGAGGAACTCTGATGAGCTCTTGCATTCGTTATCTAAAGTTTCCCCAGAGACAGAGACCCTAAATAGCCAGAAAAGAGGGTTTGGCTACCTAGGAGAGAGGATAGGCTAGCAACACCTGAAGGAGCCTATCAGAAGGAGTCTCTGACGTCACCTGGTGGCACTGGCCACTCAGAGCAGTCCAGTGTGCCAGCAGCACCTCTGTTTCCAAGATGGCAGAGGTCTGGAGCACACTGGAGGAGCTCTGGGAACCTCCCAGGGGAGGTGCAGGTCAGGTGAGTGGTCACTCCCCTTTCCTTTGTCCAGTTTTGCGCCAGAGCAGGGCTGAGGGGTCCCTGAACCGGTGTAGAGTGGCTTATGCAGAAATGGGCACCATCTGTGCCCATGAAAGCATTTCCAGAGGCTGGGGGAGGCTACTCCTCCCCTGCCTTAACACCTTTTTCCAAAGGGAGAGGGTGTAACACCCTCTCTCTGAGGAAGTCCTTTGTTCTGCCATCCTGGGCCAAGCCTGGCTGGACCCCAGGAGGGCAGAAGCCTGTCTGAGGGGTTGGCAGCAGCAGCAGCTGCAGTGAAACCCCTGAAAAGGCAGTTTGGCAGTACCCGGGTCTGTGCTACAGACCCGTGGGATCATGGGATTGTGCCAACAATGCCAGGATGGCATAGAGGGGGCAATTCCATGATCATAGACATGTTACATGGCCATATTCGGAGTTACCATTGTGAAGCTACACATAGGTATTGACCTATGTGTAGTGCACGCGTGTAATGGTGTCCCCACACTCACAAAGTCCGGGGAATTTGCCCTGAACAATGTGGGGGCACCTTGGCTAGTGCCAGGGTGCCCACACACTAAGTAACTTATCACCCAACCTTTACCAGGTAAAGGTTAGACATATTTAGTGACTTATAAGTTACTTAAGTGCAGTGGTAAATGGCTGTGAAATAACGTGGACGTTATTTCACTCAGGTTGCAGTGGCAGGCCTGTGTAAGAATTGTCAGGGCTCCCTATGGGTGGCAAAAGAAATGCTGCAGCCCATAGGGATCTCCTGGAACCCCAATACCCTGGGTACCTCAGTACCATATACTAGGGAATTATAAGGGTGTTCCAGTATGCCAATGTAAATTGGTGAAATTGGTCACTAGCCTGTTAGTGACAATTTGGAAAGAAATGAGAGAGCATAACCACTGAGGTTCTGGATAGCAGAGCCTCAGTGAGACAGTTAGTCATAACACAGGTAACACATAGAGGGCACACTTATGAGCACTGGGGCCCTGGCTGGCAGGGTCCCAGTGACACATACAACTAAAACAACATATATACAGTGAAAAATGGGGGTAACATGCCAGGCAAGATGGTACTTTCCTACACTACACTATCGGCACATCAGTGGCTGTCGTAGTTTGGATTCTTGCTCTAGGCAAGACTGCTGGTTAAAGGATGACAGTACTTTTGTTTGTAGGTGACTACACCTATCCTACAACAAATCACAACTGTTGTCCCAACCTTACCGGCTCACTAGCAGCACCTCACCAGAAACACAATAGTAAAAGATGATTTGTGGCTGCCTTTAGGCATGGACTCAAGAACAAGACATCTCAGGGAGTGTTGTGGTTAAACGGAGATCATCCCTTTCTCACAGATATATCATATCCCATACAAACACAGGCAATGACAAAGATGCAGTAAAGTTTCAATAATTTTTATTTAACATAACTGCAATTTGCGATAAGTTGCATGGACTGCAATGATTAGGATAATGAAGAATGCAAGAAACAGAATTGTGAAGACGAGAGTCATTATTACAAAGATCCCCACCATCTTGCAATGCAAGAGAAAGACATACGAGATGTAATATGCGCTAACACCCTAGTGTGAGAGGCCTAACCTCCTACCTAGAGGAGAGCTGGGTTTGCTAAACCTAATCTACCAATGCCATGTGCATGAGAGGAGCCCCCAACCCTCGTTACCTTGGAATGAGGTCTCTATCTCAGACTCCACAGGACACGAAGACTGGGTCAGCGTCAAGACGACTGCAGCATCGGTATCAGCGGTGGTGGCGATGCCCTCTGGTCGGAATCCCTCTGATTATCTGTCTAAAGTACGATGTATTTATACAGATCTTCAAGGCCCCCTGATGTAGGTGTGTTCCTAAACAATAGATAACAGACATGCTTGGGACGGCAATTAATATAAACAATCCCTCAAAAGTATAGAGAGGGAAAATCCCTAAGTGTGAATGCCTACTGTTTGTTTGTCTTTGTTGCTTGATCTTGACGCCTTAGGGCGGTGGCACTGATAATGCAAAGCATAACAAGTGGCCTAACTATCAACAAGGCAGCCATCTTAGAAGAATTAAATAATTAAATGGGCTAAGACAGAGCAAGCTAAGTAGGTTAAAAATCACAAGGTGACGGGGGCACGAGTCTGCAAGCCATAGGCTAAGCTAACTCCTGTTATCCCATTAAAATGAACTAGGATTCACTACATGGCTTCATCATCAGATGATTCCTCTTGGACAGAACATTTACTGCCAGAATCCTGCACATCCTCCTCGGCCTCAGATGCAGAGTCAGTCTCATAATCATGTTTCAGAGGAAGATTCAAAACGCAAACTAGAATCTACTGAGCTGTCACTCTGCGGCTAGCCATGATCCTTGCTTATAAAAGTGACTTGACAAACAAGTCAACAACAACCAACACTGTGTAAAATAAGTAATAAACAAAGTGTGGCTTTATCACAAAGACATACATACTCAAAAAAGAGACCACCCTCTTTCCAGAGACAGCTAAACTCAGGATCTCCTGTACCTACTCTGCACAGACACAGCAAGTGTCATAAGGACTCTCGTATCTGGAGTTGGGAAGCAGCACCTCTGCTTGTGGGCAACTGAGTCACTCCCACACCTCTTTGTCAGCTTGGCACAACCCTCCCACCTCTCTAGCACCGCCTCACCAAAACCCAAGTGGTAAAAGGTGATTTATGGCAGCCTAGCGCATGGACTCTGAAAGCCACTCAGGGAAGTTGCTGTGAACAAGTTGTGCCCTTTCCTCTCTCCAGTAGGAAGTCTCTTACACACACACACAGGCAAGAAAGGAGACGGAGGAGAGTTTTCAATGCATTTATTGAAAAGATTGCAATCTACCATAAAATGCATGAGCTGAAAGGATTAGGATGATGAGCAATAGCAATATCAGGATTGCGAGAATCAGAGATGTGAAAATAAACAACCGCAACATATTTCAATAATCATGAATAAATGATTCCTACCTAAAGAGCCTAATCTCTAGCCTATAGCAAGAGAATGGCAGTGTTGGCCCAATCTGACCGTGCAGTGTCCATGAGAAACGCACCTCACCCCTAACCTTGGTACAAGGTCTGGCTTCCGATCTCCAGATAAAGTTCCCTAGTGACAGAAAGGCTGAGGTCAGCTGAGAAATGGCATGCAGTATGGATGGAAAGTCTTGGCAGGAAAGTTCCCTCTAAAGTCCTTTGTCCCTTTGTCCCACAAGGTGTTATATAAGAGGCATGTTTTGCTCTCACAAAATAAGCCTGACCTGGACATGTATCTAAGTGTTAGACTATTTGTGCAGTCTTGTGGCGGCAAAATCAAAATATTATCCTATGTTGTTCTCATTCTGGTCTTGTGTCAACCCAGGGCAAAAGAACACAATGGAAATGTGACATGCACAACAATGATAGTGAATCTTTAGCGGAGTGGCAACTGATTATGAAAATAAAACATTACGACTAAAAGCAGGCTGTGCTAAAATAAATAAAATGAATAAATGGAAACAGAACATAATACCTAGGTAAAAGGGCACAGGTCAAAAGCTTCAGCCAAGCCGGAATTGATGTGCCCAGGCAAGGAGCTAAAATGGACCCACAACATCATCCCCTATTGCCAGAACAAGAACCCCAAGTCCAAATCCTAAAGCTTAAAAAAGCTAAAAACTAAAAACCTAAAAGCATATATTAAAACCCTACATAAGTGTTAAAATGTCTAAGTCGACAAGCAACGCGGCCACCAAATAGACCATATTAAAAGGCAATTCTGTATCACATTTTATACTTTGAAAAAAGCCAATGGTTGAACGTTCAACAGTAAATATGGTCTTGCAGAAAATCTCTGATGTCATAAATAGAGACGGAGATTAGAAAGGACTCCACTTCGGCAGGCAACAAGTTGATCAAGGCATTGGCAGAAGTGTGCAGAAGCCTCAGTCACACAATCAATCAATCAATCAGGGAATTTGTAGAGCGCACTACTCACCCGTGAGGGTCTCAGAGTGCTGGGGGGAGCTGCTACTGTTCGAACAGCCAAGTCTTGAGAAGTCTCCTGAAGGTAAGGAGGTCCTTGGTCTGACGCAGGTGGGTGGGAAGAGAATTCCACGTCTTGGCGGCGAGGTGCGAGAATGATCTGCCCCCAGTGGTTGTTCTGCAGATACGTGGAACGGTGGCGAGGGCAAGGTGGGCAGAGCGAAGCTGTCGGGTCGGGGTGTAGAAGGGGAGCCGTCTGTTGAGGTATTCTGCTCCGGTAATATGCAGTGCCTTGTGAGCGTGGGTGAGGAGTTTGAAGGTGATTCTCTTGTTGACGGGGAGCCAATGCAGTTCTCTCAGGTGGGCTGTGATGTGGCAGTGCCAGGGGATGTCCAGGAAGAGGCGTGCAGAGGTGTTCTGGATGCGCTGCAGCCTTTTCTGGGGTGTGGCCGTGGTTCCTGCGTAGAGGGCATTGCCGTAGTCCAGTTTGCTGCTTACGAGGGCTTGGGCAACTGTTCTTCTGGTTTCAGTGGGAATCTATTTGTAGATCTTTCGAAGCGTGCAGAGGGTGTTGAAGCAGGAGGAGGAGATGGCGTTGACTTGCTGAGTCATAGATAGTGAGGAGTCCAGGATGAATCCCAGGTTGCGTGCATGGTCGGTGGGTCTGCAATGGCAGCACTGTCCATTGTGCCGGCTGTCTTTGGAGCCAGCAAATCCACGAGTGGGGGCTCATAAAAACCCTTGCTTATCAACCTCAGTCTCAAGGGTCATGTCCGTGAATGAACGCTCATCGAGAACATTAACAGATGCTTGTCCATAGGAGGCACGGACTGAACAACAAGACACACTTCCAGTGAACATCCGCAGAAGCACCAAATACAATGGAAAATTGGCTGCACACAAGTTAGAACTGGTCGGAATGTCAATGACCAATTCAGCTCCAGCTCCTCAACAAGAAAGCTCCGAAGTACTGCTTCATGCAATTCTGACACAGCTGGGCTGGTAGTAGCTCCATCACTCCGCTTTGCTGAGAAGGAAAAGTCACTGCGTATCAAAAATAGCAGCAGCAAAATACCTTCAATTAATGCCAAAGTAATTGGGACTCCACCAAAGGCAATCAAAAAGAGTGAATGTGTGGCTGAATGTACGACTCCAAACATGGTCCGGAAGGTACTGACAAATCTAGAACCAATAGCCTTTAAAAAGTGCACAATCCCCACACTGTTCAATGCATTAAAAATCCTGCTCACCAATTCTCCAAAATGCTTGGGGAAGTTGGTATTTGAAAGGGACTGTATCTCAACTAATGACATTGCTATCTGGAGATCATAGGTCTCTTTGACTAATGTGAGAGCCACGTGTTTTGAAACAATAGTGCCTTTAGTCTGCTGAGCTTGTCAAAATTTATATTAGCATTGTGAGGCCACATCTGCTACTTTTATCTCTTGTGTGGGGGGGGGGGGAATAAACATGGCTGCAACAAGTCACCATTTGAGAAACCAAAATCATATACTCAATTCCTGGTTTCATTCCGCAGCAGCTTTCATCCCTCAGTACCGCATAACTTCTATTAGAAAGTATCTGACATACTGCGCGAATCAAAGGGACGGGAGTACCCTTCAGGTTTCAGGCCAAGTTCGCCATCTCCGCATTGCAAAAGCCATGAAGGGACACCTGTTTGCAAATCATTGAATGACTAACAGTGATCTCATATATGGAGAAGTGTGGCACGATGGTTAGAGCGGCAGACCCTGATGCAGAGATCTGGACTGGACCAGGGTTCAATTCCTACCTTGGTGGGCCTTGGGCTCAATTCCCTTGGACCAGGAAATTCTCGTCTCAGTGCCTAATCTAATTAATGGGTCCCACTCTGTAACTCTGGGCAATAGCTCGCTTAATCTCCACGATGACCCTAGCAGCACTTTGATGCCTTACTTCACCCTGGGGGTTGCCCAAGAGTGGGTGCCTCACAGGGAAAAACCAGGAGGTGAGCACTCAGACATCCCCTGGGCCAGGCAGTGGTGCTGGTCCGCAAACCTCATAGTCAAAATGGAAAAAGAGAAATGAGGTTTTGTGTAGACCACAGAGGGCTCAATACAGTTACAAAAACAGATGCTCCCTCTATACCCAGGGCAGATGAGCTAATAGATACACTGGCATCTGCCAAGTATCTAAGCACTTTTGATTTGACTGCAGGGTATTGGCATATCAGATTATCAGAAGATGCTAAAGCAAAAACTGCATTTTCAACCATTGGAGGGATTATCAGTTTTACTGTTATGCCCTTTGGTCTGAAAAATGCACCTGCCACTTTCCAGAGGCTGGTGAACACAGTACCCCAAGTTGCGGAAGCATTTACTGCAGCATATCTAGATGATATTGCTGTATTTATCTCCACCTGTGATGACCACCTGGTCCACCTGTGGAAGGTTTTGGAGGCCCTGCAAAAGGAAGGCCCCACTATCAAGGCTTCAAAATGCCAGATAGGGCAGGAGAAAGTGGTTTATCTGAGACACCTGGTAGGCAGTGAACAGACTGAACCACTACAAGGGAAGATCCAGACTGTTTTAGAATGGGCTCTCCCTACAACTCAGACCCAGGTCAGAGCCTTTCTTGGCCATATTGGGTATTACTGGAGGTACATTATGAGCTATGGCTGAATTGTTGCCTCTCTTAATGACCTCATGTAGGAGGCTGGACTGGCTTGTAGTGAGTACCAAGGGGTACTTGCACCTTGCACCAGGCCCAGTTATCCCTTATTAGTGTATAGGGTGTCTAGCAGCATAGGCTGATAGATAATGGTAGCTTAGCAGAGCAGCTTAGGCTGAACTAGGAGACGTGTGAAGCTACTACAGTACCACAAGTGTCACTTGCACAATATCATAAGAAAACACAATACACAGTTATACTAAAAATAAAGGTACTTTATTTTTATGACAATATGCCAAAGTATCTTAGAGTGTACCCTCAGTAAGAGGATAGCAAATATACACAAGTTATATGTACACAATACCAAAAATATGCAGTATAGTCTTAGAAGACAGTGCAAACAATGTATAGTTACAATAGGATGCAATGGGGACACATAGGGATAGGGGCAACACAAACCATATACTCCAAAAGTGGAATGCGAACCACGAATGGACCCCAAACCTATGTGACCTTGTAGAGGGTCGCTGGGACTATTAGAAAATAGTGAGAGTTAGAAAATTAGCCCTCCCCAAGACCCTGAAAAGTGAATGCAAAGTGCACCTAAGTTCCCCAAAGAGCACAGAAGTCGTGATAGGGGAATTCTGCAGGAAAGACCAACACCAGCAATGCAACAACGATGGATTTCCAGACGAGAGTACCTGTGGAACAAGGGGACCAAGTCCAAAAATCACCATCAAGTCGGGAGTGGACAGATGCCCAGGAAATGCCAGCTGTGGGTGCAAAGAAGCTGCCACCGGATGGTAGAAGCTGTGGATTCTGCAAGAACGACAAGGGATAGAAACTTCCTGTGAGAAAGTAGCCTCTTTCTAGCCTTGTTACCCCCACTTTTGGCCTGTTTGTGAGTGTATGTCAGGGTGTTTTCACTGTCTCACTGGGATCCTCCTAGCCAGGGCCCAGTGCTCTTAGTGAAAACCCTATGTTTTCAGTATGTTTGTTATGTGTCACTGGGACCCTGCTAGTCAGGTCCCCAGTACTCATAAGTTTGTGGCCTGTATGAATGTGTTACCTGTGTAGTGACTAACTGTCTCACTGAGGCTCTGCTAATCAGAACCTCAGTGGTTATGCTCTCTCATTTCTTTCAAATTGTCACTAACAGGCAAGTGACCAATTTTACCAATTTACATTGGCTTACTGGAACACCCTTATAATTCCCTAGTATATGTACTGAGGTACCCAGGGTATTGGGGTTCCAGGTGATCCCTATGGGATGCAGCATTTCTTTTGCCACCCATAGGGAGCTCTGACAATTCTTACACAGGCCTGCCACTGCAGCCTGAGTGAAATAACGTCCACGTTATTTCACAGCCATTTTACACTGCACTTAAGTAACTTATAAGTCACCTATATGTCTAACCTTTACCTGGTAAAGGTTAGGTGCAAAGTTACTTAGTGTGAGGGCACCCTGGCACTAGCCAAGGTGCCCCCACATTGTTCAGGGCCAATTCCCCGGACTTTGTGAGTGCGGGGACACCATTACACGCGTGCACTACATATAGGTCACTACCTATATGTAGCTTCACAATGGTAACTCCGAATATGGCCATGTAACATGTCTATGATCATGGAATTGCCCCCTCTATGCCATCCTGGCATAGTTGGCACAATCCCATGATCCCAGTGGTCTGTAGCACCGACCCTGGTACTGCCAAACTGCCTTTCCTGGGGTTTCACTGCAGCTCCTGCTGCTGCCAACCCCTCAGACAGGTTTCTGCCCTCCTGGGGTCAAGCCAGGCTTGTCCCAGGATGGCAGAACAAAGGACTTCCTCTGAGAGAGGGTGTTACACCCTCTCCCTTTGGAAAATGGTGTGAAGGCAGGGGAGGAGTAGCCTCCCCCAGCCTCTGGAAATGCTTTCATGGGCACATTTGGTGCCAATTTCTGCATAAGCCAGTCTACACCGGTTCAGGGACCCCTTAGCCCTGCTCTGGCGCGAAACTGGACAAAGGAAAGGGGAGTGACTACTCCCCTGACCTGCACCTCCCCTGGGAGCTGTCCAGAGCTCCTCCAGTGTGCTCCAGACCTCTGCCATCTTGGAAACAGAGGTGCTGCTGGCACACTGGACTGCTCTGAGTGGCCAGTGCCACCAGGTGACGTCAGAGACTCCTTCTGATAGGCTCCTTCAGGTGTTGCGAGCCTATCCTCTCTCCTAGGTAGCCAAACCCTCTTTTCTGGCTATTTAGGGTCTCTGTCTCTGGGGAAACTTTAGATAACGAATGCAAGAGCTCATCCGAGTTCCTCTGCATCTCTCTCTTCACCTTCTGCCAAGGAATCGACTGCTGACCGCGCTGGAAGCCTTCAAAACTGCAACATAGTAGCAAAGACGACTACTGCAACTCTGTAACGCTGATCCTGCCGCCTTCTCGACTGTTTTCCTGGTGGTGCATGCTGTGGGGGTAGTCTGCCTCCTCTCTGCACTAGAAGCTCCGAAGAAATCTCCTGTGGGTCGACGGAATCTTCCCCCTGCAACCGCAGGCACCAAAGAACTGCATCACCGGTCCCTTGGGTCTCCTCTCAGCACGACGAGCGAGGCCCCTCGAATCCAGTAACTGTGTCCAAGTGACCCCCACAGTCCAGTGACTCTTCAGTCCAAGTTTGGTGGAGGTAAGTCCTTGCCTCCCCACGCCAGACTGCATTGCTGGGAACCGTGACTTTTGCAGCTACTCCGGCCCCTGTGCACTTCCGGCGGAAATCCTTTGTGCACAGCCAAGCCTGGGTCCACGGCACTCTAACCTGCATTGCACGACTTTCTAAGTTGGTCTCCGGCTACGTGGGACTCCTTTGTGCAACTTCGGGTGAGCACCGTTTCACGCATCCTTGTAGTGCCTGTTTCTGGCAGTTCTCCGGGTGCTACCTGCTACTGAGAGGGCTCCTTGTCTTGCTCGACATCCCCTCTGTCTCCTGGCGCAATTTGCGACATCCTGGTCCCTCCTAGGCTACAGCAGCGTCCAAAAACACTAACCACATGATTTGCAGCTAGCAAGGCTTGTTTGCGGTCTTTCGGCGCGAAAACACTTCTGCACGACTCTCCACGGCGTGAGGGATCCGTCCTCCAAAGGGGAAGTCTCTAGCCCTTGTCGTTCCTGCAGAAACCTAAGCTTCTCCTGTCCAGTAGAAGCTTCTTTGCACCCACAGCTGGCATTTCCTGGGCATCTGCCCATCTCCGACTTGCTTGTGACTTTTGGACTTGGTCCCCTTGTTCCACAGGTACCCTCGACTGGAAATCCATTGTTGTTGCATTGCTGGTTTGTGTCTTTCCTGCAGAATTTCCCTATCACGACTTCTATGTCCTTTGGGGAACTTTAGTGCACTTTGCACTCACTTTTCAGGGTCTTGGGGTGGGCTATTTTTCTAACCCTCACTATTTTCTAATAGTCCCAGCAACCCTCTACAAGGTCACATAGGTTTGGGGTCCATTCGTGGTTCGCATTCCACTTTTGGAGTATATGGTTTGTGTTGCCCCTATCCCTATGTGTCCCCATTGCATCCTATTGTAACTATACATTGTTTGCACTGTTTTCTAAGACTATACTGCACATTTTTGGTATTGTGTACATATATCTTGTGTATATTTCCTATCCTTTCACTGAGGGTACACTCTGAGATACTTTGGCATATTGTCATAAAAATAAAGTATCTTTATTTTTAGTATAACTGCGTATTGTGTTTTCTTATGATATTGTGCAAGTGACACTAGTAGTACTGTAGGAGCTTCACTCGTCTCCTAGTTCAGCCTAAGCTGCTCTGCTAAGCTACCATTATCTATCAGCCTATGCTACTAGACACCCTATACACTAATAAGGGATAACTGGGCCTGGTGCAAGGTGTAAGTACCCCTTGGTACTCAGTACAAGCCAGTCCAGCCTCCTACATTGGTTGTGCAGCGGTGGGATAAGTGCTTTGAGACTACTTACCACTCTTGTCATTGTACTTTTCATAAGAGAAAAATATACAAAACAAGTTCAGTGTGTGTACACATTGCTAAAAAGTTTTGCATTTCCTCTTTTCACTCTTTTCTAAAGTGCTGAAAAGTGCTTCTAAACTTTCTAAAAGTTCTTAAAAGTTTAAAAAGTTTTTTTCTCTGTCTTTCTAAAAGCTCTGACAAACTTTTTTCTCTTTTTCTATCACTTTAACTCTCTCTAAAAATGTCTGGCACAGGCCAAAATGTTGATCTGTCCAAACTTGCATATGATCACCTTAGCTGGAAAGGAGCAAGGAGTCTCTGCATAGAGAGAGGTTTGAGTGTAGGGAAGAATCCTTCCTTGGAATTGTTACTTAACATGCTTAGAGAACAAGATAAGGCTAAAAGTGCCCCATCTGTTGAAAAAGTAGCTAATGGTTCCCAATCTGATCCAGGGACTCCCCCAGGAAAAGATTCAGGAAAGAAACTTCCTAGCCTGCCCATTACTAGACAGTCTAGCATAGTTGGTACTGAGGTGGAGTCACATCATACAGATGGTGTGCTCTCACATTACACTGTCAGCCAAGCTGTTAGGGTGCCCTCTGTAAGGGACAGGTCTCCTTCTGTACATTCTCATCATACTTCTGTGTCTAGGAATGTCCCTCCCACCAACCCTGATGACAGAATGTTAGAAAGGGAACTCAATAAGTTGAGGGTGGAACAAACCAGACTGAAGCTTAAGAAGCAACAGCTGGGTTTGGATAGACAGTCCTTAGAACTAGAAAAGGAAAGACAGAAACTGGGTTTAGAAACCCATGGTGGCAGCAGCAGTATTCCCCATAGTCATCCTGCAAAAGAGCATGATTCCAGGAATCTGCACAAGATAGTTCCCCCTTATAAGGAGGGGGATGACATTAACAAGTGGTTTGCTGCACTTGAGAGGGCCTGTGCTGTACAGGATGTCCCTCAAAGGCAGTGGGCTGCTATCCTATGGCTATCATTTAGTGGAAAAGGTAGGGATAGGCTCCTTACTGTGAAAGAAAATGAAGCCAATGATTACAAAGTTCTTAAGAATGCACTCCTGGATGGTTATGGCTTAACCACTGAACAATACAGGATAAAGTTCAGAGAGACCAAAAAGGAGTCTTCACAAGACTGGGTTGATTTCATTGACCATTCAGTGAAGGCCTTGGAGGGGTGGTTACATGGCAGTAAAGTTACTGATTATGACAGCCTGTATAACTTGATCCTGAGAGGGCATATTCTTAATAATTGTGTGTCTGATTTGTTGCACCAGTACTTGGTGGATTCTGATCTGACCTCTCCCTAAGAATTGGGAAAGAAGGCAGACAAATGGGTCAGAACAAGGGTGAACAGAAAAGTTCATACAGGGGGTGACAAAGAGAACAATAAGAAGAAAGATGGTGAAAAATCTCAAGATAAGCATGGGGATAAGGGTAAAACCAAAGATTCCACTGCAAATCTTAAACACTCTTCAGGGGGTGGGGATAAAACAAATTCTTCCTCTTCTTCTCAACCTACACAATGTAAAAAGCCTTGGTGCTTTGTGTGTAAAAATAGAGGCCATAGGCCAGGGGATAAGTCCTGTCCAGGTAAACCCCCTGAGCCTACCACCACTAATACATCAAGCTCTAGTGCCCCTAGCAGTAGTGGTACTAGTGGTGGGACTGCTGGCAACAGTCAAGTTAAGGGTGTAGTTGGGTTCACTTATGGGTCCATAGTAGAAACTGGGGTAGTCAGTCCCAAGACAGTTTCTGTCACACCTAGTGGCATTGGCCTTGCCACACTGGCTGCTTGTCCCCTTACAATGGATAAGTACAGGCAGACAGTTTCAATAAATGGTGTTGAGGCCTTGGCCTACAGGGACACAGGTGCCAGTATCACTTTGGTGACTGAAAACCTAGTGCATCCTGAACAACACATCATTGGACAACAGTATAACATTATTGATGTCCATAACTCCACTAAGTTTCTTCCCTTAGCTATAATTCAGTTTAGTTGGGGTGGAGTTACTGGCCCTAAGCAGGTGGTGGTATCACCTAGCTTACCTGTAGACTGTCTCTTAGGTAATGACCTAGAGGCCTCAGGTTGGGCTGATGTAGAGTTTTATGCCCATGCAGCCATGCTGGGCATCCTAGAGGAATTGTTCCCTCTCATTTCTACTGAAATGAAAAAGCAAAGGAGAGAAGGCCTGAAAACTCAGGATCCCTCTCCATCAACAGGTAAAAAGGGTATCACAGTATCCCCTAACCACCCTTCCATTCAGGATACCATTCCTGTGGTGGGAGAAACCTCTCCTGGGGTGGCACCTGTTCCAAGGGAATCATCAGTTGGCAACACTGTACTCCCTGAGGTGGAAGTACCTCTCTGTGAGATAACTAACATTGGTGAGAAAAAGAGCACCATTATAGTTAACATGGAGCATCCCTCCAACCCTCCCAGAGAAACTTTAGTGCAGAAACCCTGCACTGCCTCACAACACTTAGGACAGCATCCCTGCCCTAGTGTGGAGCTCATAGGACAGCATCCCTGCCCTGCTCCAACTCAAGAGAAACAGCATCCCTGTTCTCTCTTCCAGCCAGATGGACAAAGTTTCGCCCAGCTATGGCTTTATTGAGACAGCATCCCTGTCTGGCATTTCCATCACTACAAATAGGTTCCGTGGACAATTCCCACTGCTCTAAACTAAAACTTACTGATAGAAACTCTGAAAATACATCTTCACATTGTTGCTTAGCTAAAAAACTTCAAACAGGGTGGTTTACATCCCCACAGGGAAGTAACCATATAGTGGATGATAAAGGGAGTAACCAGTCTATTGCAGAGCTACTCTCTACTTATCACCACTTAGACAATAAAGTCTCAACTGGCCAAGGTTAGCCTTATTGTCCTTCGTTTGGGGGGGGGGGTTGTGTGAGAAAGTAGCCTCTTTCTAGCCTTGTTACCCCCACTTTTGGCCTGTTTGTGAGTGTATGTCAGGGTGTTTTCACTGTCTCACTGGGATCCTGCTAGCCAGGGCCCAGTGCTCTTAGTGAAAACCCTATGTTTTCAGTATGTTTGTTATGTGTCACTGGGACCCTGCTAGTCAGGACCCCAGTGCTCATAAGTTTGTGGCCTATATGAATGTGTTACCTGTGTAGTGACTAACTGTCTCACTGAGGCTCTGCTAATCAGAACCTCAGTGGTTATGCTCTCTCATTTCTTTCAAATTGTCACTAACAGGCTAGTGACCAATTTTACCAATTTACATTGGATTACTGGAACACCCTTATAATTCCCTAGTATATGGTACTGAGGTACCCAGGGTATTGGGCTTCCAGGAGATCCCTATGGGCTGCAGCATTTCTTTTGCCACCCATAGGGAGCTCTGACAATTCTTACACAGGCCTGCCACTGCAGCCTGAGTGAAATAACGTCCACGTTATTTCACAGCCATTTTACACTGCACTTAAGTAACTTATAAGTCACCTATATGTCTAACCTTTACCTGGTAAAGGTTAGGTGCAAAGTTACTTAGTGTGAGGGCACCCTGGCACTAGCCAAGGTGCCCCCACATTGTTCAGGGCCAATTCCCCAGACTTTGTGAGTGCGGGGACACCATTACACGTGTGCACTACATATAGGTCACTACCTATATGTAGCTTCACAGTGGTAACTCCGAATATGGCCATGTAACATGTCTATGATCATGGAATTGTCCCCTCTATGCCATTCTGGCATAGTTGGCACAATCCCATGATCCCAGTGGTCTGTAGCACCGACCCTGGTACTGCCAAACTGCCTTTCCTGGGGTTTCACTGCAGCTCCTGCTGCTGCCAACCCCTCAGACAGGTTTCTGCCCTCCTGGGGTCAAGCCAGGCTTGTCCCAGGATGGCAGAACAAAGGACTTCCTCTGAGAGAGGGTGTTACACCCTCTCCCTTTGGAAAATGGTGTGAAGGCAGGGGAGGAGTAGCCTCCCCCAGCCTCTGGAAATGCTTTCATGGGCACATTTGGTGCCAATTTCTGCATAAGCCAGTCTACACCGGTTCAGGGACCCCTTAGCCCTGCTCTGGCGCGAAACTGGACAAAGGAAAGGGGAGTGACTACTCCCCTGACCTGCACCTCCCCTGGGAGCTGTCCAGAGCTCCTCCAGTGTGCTCCAGACCTCTGCCATCTTGGAAACAGAGGTGCTGCTGGCACACTGGACTGCTCTGAGTGGCCAGTGCCACCAGGTGACGTCAGAGACTCCTTCTGATAGGCTCCTTCAGGTGTTGCTAGCCTATCCTCTCTCCTAGGTAGCCAAACCCTCTTTTCTGGCTATTTAGGGTCTCTGTCTCTGGGGAGACTTTAGATAACGAATGCAAGAGCTCATCCGAGTTCCTCTGCATCTATCTCTTCACCTTCTGCCAAGGAATCGACTGCTGACGGCGCTGGAAGCCTGCAAAACTGCAACATAGTAGCAAAGACGACCACTGCAACTCTGTAACGCTGATCCTGCCGCCTTCTCAACTGTTTTCCTGGTGGTGCATGCTGTGGGGGTAGTCTGCCTCCTCTCTGCACTAGAAGCTCCGAAGAAATCTCCCATGGGTTGACGGAATCTTCCCCCTGCAACCGCAGGCACCAAAGAACTGCATCACTGGTCCCTTGGGTCTCCTCTCAGCACGACAAGCGAGGTCCCTCGAATCCAGCAACTGTGTCCAAGTGACCCCCACAGTCCAGTGACTCTTCAGTCCAAGTTTGGTGGAGGTAAGTCCTTGCCTCCCCACGCCAGACTGCATTGCTGGGAACTGCGACTTTTGCAGCTACTCCGGCCCCTGTGCACTTCCGGCGGAAATCCTTTGTGCACAGCCAAGCCTGGGTCCACGGCACTCTAACCTGCATTGCACGACTTTCTAAGTTGGTCTCCGGCGACGTGGGGCTCCTTTGTGCAACTTCGGGTGAGCACCGTTTCACGCATCCTTGTAGTGCCTGTTTATGGCACTTCTCTGGGTGCTACCTGCTGCTGAGAGGGCTCTTTGTCTTGCTCGACGTCCCCTCTGTCTCCTTGCTCAATTTGCTACATTCTGATCCCTCCGGGGCCACAGCAGCATCCAAAAACTCTAACTGCACGATTTGCAGCTAGCAAGGCTTGTTGGTGGTCTTTCGGTGGGAAAACACTTCTGCACGACTCTCCACGGCGTGTCGGATCCGTCCTCCAAAGGGAAAGTCTCTAGCCCTTGTCGTTCCTGCAGAAACCTAAGCTTCTCCTGTCCAGTAGAAGCTTCTTTGCACCCACAGCTGGCATTTCCTGGGCATCTGCCCATCTCCGACTTGCTTGTGACTTTTGGACTTGGTCCCCTTGTTCCACAGGTACCCTCAACTGGAAATCCATCGTTGTTGCATTGCTGGTTTGTGTCTTTCCTGCAGAATTTCCCTATCACGACTTCTATGTCATTTGGGGAACTTTAGTGCACTTTGCACTCACTTTTCAGGGTCTTGGGGTGGGCTATTTTTCTAACCCTCACTATTTTCTAATAGTCCCAGCGACCCTCTACAAGGTCACATAGGTTTGGGGTCCATTTGTGGTTCGCATTCCACTTTTGGAGTATATGGTTTGTGTTGCCCCTATCCCTATGTGTCCCCATTGCATCCTATTGTAACTATACATTGTTTGCACTGTTTTCTAAGACTATACTGCATATTTTTGGTATTGTGTACATATATCTTGTGTATATTTCCTATCCTCTCACTGAGGGTACACTCTGAGATACTTTGGCATATTGTCATAAAAATAAAGTACCTTTATTTTTAGTATAACTGTGTATTGTGTTTTCTTATGATATTGTGCAAGTGACACTAGTGGTACTGTAGGAGCTTCACTCGTCTCCTAGTTCAGCCTAAGCTGCTCTGCTAAGCTACCATTATCTATCAGCCTATGCTGCTAGACACCCTATACACTAATAAGGGATAACTGGGCCTGGTGCAAGGTGTAAGTCCCCCTTGGTACTCACTACAAGCCAGTCCAGCCTCCTACACTTCCCCTTTGGAGGAAGGATGTCCCACGTCGTGAAGAGTCGTGCAGAGGTGTTTTCGTGCAGAAAGACCGCCAACAAGCCTTGCTAGCTGCAAAGGTCGCGGTTAGGGTTTTTGGATGCTGCTGTGGCCCAGGAGGGACCAGGATGTCGCCAATTTTGTGAGGAGACAGAGAGGGCATCCAGCAAGATAAAGATCCCTCTCAGAAGCAAGCAGCACCCACAGAAGTGCCGGAACAGGCACTACGAAGTGGAGTGTACCGGAGCTCACCTGAATTCACAAATGAGAGTCCCATGATGCCGGAGGACAACTCAGGAGGTTGTGCACTGCAGGTTAGAGTGCCGTGGACCCAGGCTTGGCTGTACACAAAGGAAATCCTGGCAGAGTGCACAGGAGCCGGAGTAGCTGCAAAACACGCGGTTCCCAGCAATGCAGTCTAGCGTGGGGAGGCAAGGACTTACCTCCACCAAACTTGGACTGAAGTGTCACTGGACTGTGGGAGTCACTTGGACAGAGTTGCTGAGTTCAAGGGACCTCGCACATCGTGCTGAGAGGAGACCCAGAGGACCGGTGATGCAGTTCTTTGGTGCCTGCGGTTGCAGGGGGAAGATTCCGTCGACCCACTGGAGATTTCTTCGGAGCTTCTAGTGCAGAGAGGAGGCAGACTACCCCCACAGCATGCACCACCAGGAAAACTGTCGAGAAGGCGGCAGGATCAGCGTTACAAGGTCGCAGTAGTCGTCTTTGCTACTTTGTTGCAGTTTTGCAGGCTTCCAGCGCGGTCAGCAGTCGATTCATTGGCAGAAGGTGAAGAGAGAGATGCAGAGGAACTCTGATGAGCTCTTGCATTCGTTATCTAAAGAATTCCCCAAAGCAGAGACCCTAAATAGCCAGAAAAGGAGGTTTGGCTACTTAGGAGAGAGGATAAGCTAGCAACACCTGAAGGAGCCTATCAGAAGGAGTCTCTGACGTCACCTGCTGACACTGGCCACTCAGAGCAGTCCAGTGTGCCAGCAGCACCTCTGTTTCCAAGATGGCAGAGGTCTGGAGCACACTGAAGGAGCTCTGGGTACCTCCCAGGGGAGGTGCAGGTCAGGGGAGTGGTCTCTCCCCTTTCCTTTGTCCAGTTTCGCGCCAGAGCAGGGCTGAGGGATCCCTGAACTGGTGCAGACTGGCTTATGCAGAGATGGGCACCATCTGTGCCCATCAAAGCATTACCAGAGGCTGGGGGAGGCTACTCCTCCCCAGCCCTGACACCTTTTTCCAAAGGGAGAGGGTGTAACACCCTCTCTCTGAGGAAGTCCTTTGTTCTGCCTTCCTGGGCCAAGCCTGGCTGGACCCCAGGAGGGCAGAAACCTGTCTGAGGGGTTGGCGGCAGCAGCAGCTGCAGTGAAACCCCGAGAAAGTTAGTTTGGCAGTACCCGGGTCTGGGCTAGAGACTCGGGGGATCACGGAATTGTCTCCCCAATGCCAGAATGGCATTGGGGTGACAATTCCATGATCTTAGACATGTTACATGGCCATGTTCGGAGTTACCATTGTGGCGCTATACATATGTCGTGACATATGTATAGTGCACGCGTGTAATGGTGTCCCCGCACTCACAAAGTCCGGGGAATTTGCCCTGAACAATGTGGGAGCACCTTGGCTAGTACCAGGGGGCCCACACACTAAGTAACTTAGCACCCAACCTTTACCAGGTAAAGGTTAGACATATAGGTGACTTATAAGTTACTTAAGTGCAGTGGTAAATGGCTGTGAAATAACGTGGACGTTATTTCATTCAGGCTGCACTGGCAGGCCTGTGTAAGAATTTTCAGATCTCCCTATGGGTGGCACAAGAAATGCTGCAGCCCATAGGGATCTCCCGGAACCCCAATACCCTGGGTACCTCAGTACCATATACTAGGGAATTATAAGGGTTTTCCAGTATGCCAATGTAAATTGGTGAAATTGGTCACTAGCCTGTTAGTGACAATTTGGAAAGAAATGAGAGAGCATAACCACTGAGGTTCTGGATAGCAGAGCCTCAGTGAGACAGATAGTCATAACACAGGTAACTCAAACAGAGCACACTTATGAGCACTGGGGTCCTGGCTGGCAGGGTCCCAGTGACACATACAACTAAAACAACATATATACAGTGAAATATGGGGGTAACATGCCAGGCAAGATGGTACTTTCCTACACTTACCTTTGGTGTTTTCTTACACTCCCAGTGCCCCTCTACACACTACACTTGCCTAGGTGGGAACCCAACATTCGCATTCCATTATTTTAGTATATGGTTTGTGTTCCCCCTAGGCCCATTGCAATCTATTGTGTTTTTCACTGTTTGCACTATTTTATGACTGTTTACTTACCTGGTTTTGGTTACTAGTGTATATATTGTGTACAATACTTACCTCCAAAGGGAGTATAGCCTCTAAGATATTTTTGGCATTGTGCAACTAAAATAAAGTACCTTTATTTTTGGTAAGACTGAGTATTGTCTTTCTTGTGTGTGAGTACTGTGTGACTACAGTAGTATTGCAAGAGCTTTGCATGTCTCCTAGTTCAGCTTGGGTTCTCTGCTACCGCTACCTCTAGACAGCCTAAGCTGCTAGACACTGCCTACATTTCACTAAGGTGGATCACTGGACCTGGTATAAGGTGTAAGTACATCTGGTACCCACTACAAACCAGGCCAGCTTGTCACAAGGCCCTTAGTAACATATTAAATAAATAACTAGGGAAAACAAACAGGACCAAGTCCCCTGCCCCTTTTCCTGTTTAGTGCCTGAAAGTTGAGGCCTTCGCTCATTAATGAGGCTCTGTGCCAAGGGATTTACCCACAACCCAGAGGGTGCCTTGCGCCATGGAAGGCGACAGAAGCTCTGCCGGAACTCAGATGAGGCCTTTGCGGAATGGCTAGTGCTGACAAGGAGCACATCAATGCATGGACTGGTCCTCAGATGCTCCTCCGCCTGCAAGGAGCTGAGAACATGGCAAGAACTTGACCCCCAGCCTTGCAATGGCCAGTGATTCTCCTCCTACAGGTGGGGAATGATCCCGTCCCCTCTCCGAACTTAGGCCCATATATACAAGGAGCTTGCGTCACTGCTGTTCATTTGTTTTTTACACAGGGGCTGCGCATTTAGTGTTCCATATTATTTGGCAAAAGTGTCACTCATCTCTCCTGCGTGTCATTTTTTACCTGCTCTACAACTGGTTGCGTAAGGTTAAGTTAATCACATGCAAGGTGGGCGTTCCCTCTTAAAATCCTGATGAATCCATATTTACAAGTTTAGCAAAGTGACCCATTGTTGGCAAATGTCCAAAATGCATCAAAATTCCTAGGCCTGCTTAACCCAGGCGTAAAAATGACAGAGTAGCTTTTCAAAAGGAATCTGACCAGCTGAAGTCACTCAACACACTGGAACATGTCTGTATTTCACGTCCCCTCTACTAGTAGTGGGTCTACACATGTGCCAATAACGTTGGACGACCCCTTGACCAGGCTGGGACCATGGAATCTATGATTTCATCATCCACTGCAGCAACACCATGTGACGTTGTGTACCGTTTACAAGGGACAGGCCAGGAGTGTCACTTTCCCTGGAGGAAGGGGTCACCAAGTCCAGGTCTGCATACTCCGAAAGGACAACAGCTAAGTACACATATAAGGTAGGTAATACATGTATTTCCACTTCACATTCCTACATATACTTGCATTCACTACATTACACTGTCACTCACTGTGTCACACTTATGCAGTTCTCTACATACACATAAGTACACTATGCCCACTGTAATGTGACACATAGACATACTGCATGCATACCCTCTTATATTCAGGACCAATATAAAAATGTAGATGGTGACATTCCACAGTTTTACAGTCTTTTACATTGGTCCTAACAGATGAGGCTACTTGCGTCATTTCAAACTGACACAGCGCCTCTATATTTTGGCACATCGTTGAAGTTGTGTCAGTTCTGAGGCCACCTTCAGTGATGCGCCACTGTCTGGGCAGAATCATCATGGCAAAGCTCCCACAGATGCGTCAGAATGTCTGACGCACCTTCAGTGCTTGCACCATTGTGCCCCATTTTGTAAACATGGCACATCCATCACGTCGTAATGGATTCCTGCACATCTTAAATAATTTTTACGCATTGCTGCCTCAATTCAGCGATGCGTCATTTCTTGTAAGTATGGCCCTTAGTGTAACTGTTGGCTAAAAAAAATAATAACTAACGAGCTAGGGTGTCCTCGTGACATAGAGCCACATACAGTACTGCTATGATGGAGAGCAAAAATAGGATCACATTTACCCAGTTTTTGGCTTGGTAGGGCGAACAACACAATCTGTGATGGTGCAGAGGCAGGAAGAGGGTAGGAACAAGGAAACAGACAGTTTTACTAACCCTAACTACAGCTCAAATCTTGGTTTTATCCCTGCCACCATTATCTAATCAGAACAGGACTTTTGGCACTAATCAGTTGGGGTTAAGGTCAACAATGGATGCATTTTTAGACATGGCACTCACTGATGCCCGCTACCTGCTACCAGCATACGCATGCCATTGCAGACTAGTATGTGGTTTGACTTTTAAAGACTGGATTTCTGGTAGAGATTTATGTGTTTTTGTAGATATAGCTATATTTTTATACCTGGACTGACAGGGGTTTGTGTAACACTGTACATTTTCTTGAGGATTCACAGTCCATTTTTTGCACTTTCTCACTTTACTGTGTAATTGCAAATTAAACCTTCCATAGTATGCCAGAATTACTCTGTCAACCTGAAGGGTTTGAATCGCAGCATCAAATACTGATATTTGCAGGCATCCTAATTTCAGCGCCTATGTGGATCAGAGGTACGAAGGAGACAGACACAGGGCATGTTTGTGTGTGCGTCTCAGGGCGCTGCTGAGGTCTGCAAGACTAGTACTGCTCTTTTCGCACAACAACCCCTGTTCCCTTTCATCTCATACCCCAACTATGTGGTGAGTAATTACCAGACTTTAGTGCTCTTGGTCCAAAGCATCAGTAACTTTCAGTTAATGTGCTTGTGTTTCTTCTGCACAAAGCCATTCTTTGCCAGTTGACTGAGCAAACGTAACATCTAATATTTAAAGTAAAATAAATGAATAAATATTTGAAAGTAAACCTTTCAGCAACTCTTAATGGAAAATCATATCCATCCCCAAGTTGTCACTTCATTTAGGGACTTACTCTAACTCTGGTTCATTTCATACATCAGTTGCATTCAAAAGCATATATTAATTAGTGGTTAGACTCTAATGATGGAAGCAAAGCAGGAAGACAGGGCTCCTGGTGCATCACTACGAGTGGTAAGGATACATGCAGCAGTGCTTAGATACACTTCTTTCTGTCACCCATTTCACAGTAATGTCCTTGCCATTCTGAAGACCGTCCACTCCATTGATCCGCTCCAGCTTCACATCTCATTGCGGATGGTATTACTTGTTCTTAGAGTTACTGCTTTCATTTTCTTCCAGGATTAATTTATGCAATCTATTCACAAAACCTCTCCCTTGACCTGCAGGAATTCTTGCTATTGTTCTATTGTTCTCATGCAAAATGCCTGCCAACATCTGGTAAACTGAAGAGCTATTTGTATGCGTTGGCTTTAATCCCCATATTATGTCATGAAACAAATGACTTACTTTCAAGCTTTCTTTACTTATTTTCAAATGTTGGCATCACCTCTGGAGTGAAGAAACAAGGATAGCATTTGTAGAAGCTGTAAGCCTGCTATTTAAACAAATGTGATAACTCCCTGTCCGTCCAAGGTATTATGATTTGCAGAGCTGTGGAATTGATGAAATGTGCTATTCAGGTGAATAGTTTCAATGAAATGGTTCAAATGGAAATCATTGGAAGATGCTCATTTGCATTGAGAACGACACTGGTCCAACTCCTTAGGTTCAAATTTTTAATTACTTAAAACATTCACAGCTCTATTCCTAACTGTAATCCTAATCTTCAGACACACCATAGCCCTAACTTTACTCTGACCCTAATCCTATCTGTAGCTCCATACGCCATGCTGGTGGGATTGGTATTATGGACATTGATTCGAATCCTGGGGAATTTATCCTGTGCTTCTACTCCAGGTATATAAATAAGGAAGTAAATCATCTCCTATCAGTTATAACTACTGTTGCTGCCAACTCCAGGGGTTCAGGAGTGCAGGGATCCAGGGGTACAGGGGCACAGGGGCTCAGGGGTGCAGCTCTCAAGGGTCAAGGGGAACAGGGGCTCAGAGTACAGGGGTGCAGGGACTCAGGAGCGTGGAGGTTCCGGAGCTTGGGTTGCAAGGGTGCAGGGTGTCAGGGCATCAGGGGTGCAGGGGTTCAGAAGCTAACAGGATGTAGTGTCAGGGGTGCAGGGATACAAGGTGCAGTGTTCTGAGGTGCAGGGAATTAGGGTTGCAGGGGCTCAGGGGTGCTGGGGCTCAGGAGTTCAGGGGTACAGGGTGTCAGGGTGCAGACGCTCAGGGGTGCAGGGGCTCAGGAATGCAGGGATGCAGGGTCTCAGGGGTCAAGGGATGCAGTGGTGCTTGGGCTCGGGGGTTGCAGTGAATCTTGGGTGCAGGAGCACAAGGTTCAGGGTTCAGAGGTGCAGGCGCTCAGGATTGCAGACGCTATGGGGTGCAAGGGGTCATGGTGCAGGGGCTCAGATGTTGAGGGGTGCAGGGGCTCAGATGTTGAGGGGTACAGGGGCTCAGGGGTGCAGGGTTTCATGGGCGCAGGGGTTCAGGGATGCAGTGGTTGAGGGACTCAGGGGCACATGGGCACCAGGGTTAAGGGCTCAGAGGTTGAGGTTTGCAAGGGCTCAGGGGTTCAGGGGCTCAGGGGTGCAGGGTTCAGGGGTGCAGGGTTCAGAGGTACATGGAATCAGGGGCGTAGAGGTTTAGGGATTATGAGGAGCAAGGGCTCATGGGTTCAGGAGTACCTCCTAGAGTAACATGCTGTCTCCCTCTCTTGCAGCATGATCGCGATCATCATCATCCTCGTGGCCATCATCGCACTTATCATCGGCTTTGGAGTCTCAGGTACGTCTGGGTGGGACCCCGGGACCCTGGGACCACACTGGGTGCTGCAGTGAAACTAACAGAGGATGCTTATCGAGTCTGGATTCATCCATGTGCTTGTTTTACTGCCCCAGGGGCTGCTCAGATGCCAGCCTCGCGGACGGTTACGCTCTCTCTTCAAGTTAAGTGGTGGTGCCAGCCTCGCGGAGGGTTACGCTCTCTCTTCAAGTCATGTGGTGGTGCCAGCCTCGCTGAGGGTCTCTTTACAAGTTATGTGGTGGTGCCAGCCTCGTAGATGGTTACACTCTCTCTACAAGTTATGTTGAGATGCCAGCCGCGCAGCAGGTTACATTCTCTCTACATATTATGTGATGATGCTAGCCTCGTGGCGGGTTACACTCTACAACTTATGTGGTGGTGCCAGCCTCGTGCAGGGTTACACTCTCTACAAGTTATGTGCTGTTGCCAGCCTCTCTCTACAAGTTATGTTGTGATGCCAACCTTGCTGAGGGTTACATTCTCTCTACATATTATGTGATGATGCCAGCCTCGTGGCGGGTTACACTCTCTACAACTTATGTGGTGGTGCCAGCCTTGCGGAGGGCTATACTTGTAGGAGGCTGGCCTGGCTTGTAGTGGGTACCTTGGGTACTTACACCTTATACCATGTCCAGTTATCCCTTATTGGTGAAATGTAGTAGTGTTCTATCAGCTTAGGCTGATAGAGGTAGCTATAGCAGAGGAGCTTAGGCTGAACTAGGAGACATACAAAGCTCATGCAATACCACTTATAGGTACACAGTACTTACACACAAGTAAAGACAATACCCAGTGTTGCCAGAAATAAAGGTATCTATTTGGGTGACACAAGGCCAAAAGTATCTTAGAGGCAATACTCCTTCTGGAGGTAAGTATTACACACAATATATACACTAGACACCACAATTAGACAGGTAAATAGTCATTGAACAATGCAAACAGTAGGAATCATATAGAATGCAATGGGAGAAAATAGGTCTGGGGCAACAGAAGCCATATACTAAGAAAGTGGAATGCGAATCACAAATTCCCCCCAGACAAGTGTAGTGTGTGCAGAATCGCTGGGAGAGTAAGAATACAGTAAAGGTAAGTAAATTACCCCACACCAGAGCCTGAAAAGCAGGAGTAAAGTCCAGCAAGTTTCCTTAGGACACACTACAGCTCGTTTTTGGGATTTTGCAGCAGCCAACTAAGTCTGCAAAGAACAACTGCTGGATTATTGGACCTGAAGACTGTAGGAAAGTGCCATCTTGCCTGGCATGTTACCCCCATATTTCAATGTATATATGTTGTTTTAGTCTATGTGTCATTGGGACCCTGCCAGCCAGGGCCCCAGTGCTCATAAGTATATGCCCTGTATGTGTTCCCTGTGTGATGCCTAACTGTCTCACTGAGGCTCTGCTAACCAGAACCTCAGTGGTTATGCTCTCTCTGCTTTCCAAATTTGTCACTAACAGGCTAGTGACTAAATTTACCAATTCACATTGGCATACTGGTACACCCATATAATTCCCTAGTATATGGTACTGAGGTACCCAGGGTATTTGGGGTTCCAGGAGATCTCTATGGGCTGCAGCATTTCTTTTGCCATCCAGAGAGAGCTCTGACAATTCTTACACAGGCCTGCCAGTGCAGCCTGAGTGAAATAACGTCCATGTTATTTCACAGCCATTTACCACTGCACTTAAGTAACTTATAAGTCACCTATATGTCTAACCTTCACCTGGTGAAGGTTGGGTGCAAAGTTACTTAGTGTGTGGGCACCCTGACACTAGCCAAGTTGCCCCCACATCGTTCAGGGCAAATTCCCCAGACTTTGTGAGTGCAGGGACACCATTACACGCATGCACTATTAATAGGTCACTACCTATGTATAGCGTCACAATGGTAACTCCGAACATGGCCATGTAACATGTCTAAGATCATGGAATTGTCACCCCAATGCCATTCTGGCATTGGGGGGACAATTCGATGATTCACCGGGTCTCTAGCATAGTACCTGGGTACTGCCAAACTGCCTTTCCGGGGTCTCCACTGCAGCTGCTGCTGCCAACCCCTCAGACAGATTTCTGCCCTCCTGGGGTCCAGTCAGCCCTGGCCCAGGAAGGCAGAACAAAGGTTTTCCTCTGAGAGAGGGTGTAGCACCCTCTCCATTTGGAAATAGGTGTCAGGGATGGGGAGGAGTAGCCTCCCCCAGCCTCTGGAAATGCTTTGATGGCACAGATGGTGCCCATCTCTGCATAAGCCAGTCTACACCGGTTTAGGGATCCCCCAGCCCTGCTCTGGCGTGAAACTGGACAAAGGAAAGGGGAGTGACCACTTGCCTGAGCTGCACCCCCCAGGGGAGGTGCCCAGAGCTCCTCCAGTGTGTCCCACACCTCTGTCATCTTGGAAACAGAGGTGTTTTTCGCACACTGGACTGCTCTGAGTGGCCAGTGCCAGCAGGTGACGTCAGAGGCTCCTTCTAATAAGCTCTTACCTCTCTTGGTAGCCAATCCTCACCCTTGGTAGCCAAACCTCGTTTTCTGGCAATTTAGGGTCTCTGCTTTGGGGAATTCTTCAGATAATGAATGCAAGAGCTCACCAGAGTTCCTCTGCATCTCCCTCTTCACCTTCTGCCAAAGGATAGACCGCTGACTGCTCAGGACGCCTGCAAAACCGCAACAAAGTAGCAAGACGACTACTAACAACCTTGTATCGCCTCATCCTGACGGCTTTCTCATCTGTTTCCAGGTGGTGCATGCTCTGGGGGTAGTCTGCCTCCTCCCTGCACCAGGAGCTCTGAAGAAATCTCCTGTGGGTCGACGGAATCTTCCCGCTGCTAACGCAGGCACCAAAAGACTGCATCAATGGTCCTCTGGGTCCCCTCTCAGCCTGATAAGCGTGATCTCTGGAACTCAGCAACTCTGTCCAAGTGCCTCCCACAGTCCAGTGACCCTTCAGTCCAAGTTTGGAGGAGGTAAGTCCTTGCCTCCCCACGCTAGACTGCATTGCTGGGTACCGCATGATTTGCAGCTGTTCTGGCTCCTGTGCACTCTTCCAGGATTTCCTTCATGCACAGCCAAGCCTGGGTCCCCAACACTCTATCCTGCAGTGCTCAATCTTCTGAGTTGTCCTCCGGCGTCGTGGGACTCCCTTTTGTGACATCGCGTGGACTCCGGTTCACTTTACTTCCAAGTGCCTGTTTAGGTACTTCTGCAGGTGCTGCCTGCTTATGTGAGGGCTCCCTGAGTTGCTGGACGCTCCCTCTGTCTCCTCCTCTAAGGGGCGACATCCTGGTCCCTCCTGGGCCACAGCAGCACCCAAAAACCTTTACGGCAACCCTCGCAGCTAGCAAGGCTTGTTTGTGGTCTTTCTGCGTGGGAACACCTCTGCAAGCTTCAACGCGACGTGGGACATCCGTCTTCCAAAGGAGAAGTCCCTAGCTCTCTTCTTTCTTGCAGAACCCCAAGCTTCTTCCATCCAGTGGCTGCTTCCTTGCACCCTCAGCTGGCATTTCCTGGGCTCCTGCACACTCTCGATACTGTCGCGACTATTGGACTTGGTCCCCTTGTCTTACAGGTACTCAGGTCTGGAAATCCACTGTTGTTGCATTGCTGGTGTTTGTTCTTCCTGCAGAATCACCCTATCACGACTTCTGTGCTCTCTGGGGGTAGTAGGTGCACTTTACACCTACCTTTCAGGGTCTTGGGGTATGCTATTTTTCTAACCCTCACTGTTTTCTTACAGTCCCAGCGACCCTCTACAAGCTCACATAGGTTTGGAGTTCTTTCGTGGTTCGCATTCCACTTTTGGGGTATATGGTTTGTGTTGCCCCTATACCTATGTGCTCCTATCGCAATCTACTGTAATTCTACACTGTTTGCATTACTTTTCCTGCTATTACTTACCTAAGTTTGGTTTGTGTACATATATCTTGTGTATATATCTTATCCTCATACTGAGGGTACTCACTGAGATACTTTTGGCATATTGTCATAAAAATAAAGTACCTTTATTTTTAGCATATCTGTGTATTATGTTTTCTTATGATATTGTGCATATGGCACCAGTGGTACAGTAGGAGCTTTACATGTCTCCTAGTTCAGCCTAAGCTGCTTTGCCATAGCTACCTTCTGTCAGTCTAAGCTGCTAGAAACACCTCTTCTACACTAATAAGGGATAACTGGACCTGGCACAAGGTGTAAGTACCTCTGGTATCGACTACAAGCCAGGCCAGCCTCCTACATTGGTTGTGCAGCGGTGGGATAAGTACTTGTAACTACTTACCACTTTGTCATTGTGTACTTTTCATAAGAGAATAATATACAAAACAGTTCAGTGTATGTACACCTAACCAAAAAGTTTTGCTTTTCTCCTCTTAAACATTTTACAAAGTGATGAAAAGTATTCTAAAACTTCTAAAAGTTAGAAAAAGTTTTTTTTCTCTGTTCTTTAAAAAGTTCTGAAACTTTTTCTTCCTTCTCGCTATTTCTAAACCTTTTACTATCATGTCTGTAGAAGACTCTACTCTTAAAATGGTCAGTACTACTTATGACAGTTTGAATTACAAGAGCCTAAGGAGTCTCTGCTGAGAAAGAGGTTTAGTGAACCCTACCAAAGAATTTATATTTAACATGCTTATTGTGAATGATGAGTCCCAAGCAGGCACATCAAAGGACAGGTTAATAGAAGGTTCCCAATCTGACTCAGGGGATCTCCTTGAGGGAGGTGAGGAGGGATCTGAACAGGATCTGCCCCCTAACAGGACACCCAGTAATGTTGGTAGTAATGGAGGTTCCCATCACAGTAGGGAAGACTTTATTCCTAGAGGCCAAGTTTATAGGGTCCAGACAAATAGAGACAGATCCCCCTCTGTAGTTTCTAACTTATCTTCTGTGTCCAAGCATTCCCAACCCACCCACCCTGAGGATAACTTGTTAGAAAGGGAACTCAAAAAGTTAAGGGTTGAAGAGACCAGACTGAAGCTTAAACAGCAACAGCTGGCCTTAGATAGGGAATCCCTAGACATTGAGAAGGAGAGACAGAGATTGGGGTTTGGACCCCATGGTGGCAGCAGCAGTATTCCTGATAGTAATCTTGTTAGAGAGCATGATTCCAGGAATCTGCACAAGATAGTTCCCCTTACAAGGAGGGGGATGACATCAACAAGTGGTTTGCTGCACTTGAGAGGGCCTGTATGGTACAGGGGTTCCCTCAAAGGCAGTGGGATGCTATCCTATGGCTATCTTTCAGTGGAAAGGGTAGGGATAGGCTCCTTACTGTGAAGGAAAGTGATGCCAATAATATTCCAGTTTTGAAGGATGCACTCTTGGATGGATTTGGCTTAACCACTGAACAATACAGGATTAAGTTCAGAGACACCAGAAAAGAGTCCTCACAACACTGGATAGACTTTGTTGACTGTTCAGTGAAGGCCTTGGAGGGGTGGTTACATGGCAGTAAAGTTTCTGACTATGAAAGCCTGTATAATCTTACTCTGAGAGAGCATATTCTGAATAACTGTGTGTCTGACTTGTTACACCAATATCAAGTGGACTCAGATCTGACCTATCCCCAAGAACTGGGAAAGAAGGCAGACAAATGGGTCATAACAAGAGTGAAATGAAACGTTCATACAGGGGGTGACAAGGATGGCAAGAAGGAGGATGGTAAGTCTTCTGACAAGGGTGGGAACAAAAGTAAAACTGAGTCTTCATCAGGCCCACAAAAATCGTCTGGTTGGGGGGATGGGTCCAAATCCTCTTCCAATAATCAACCTAAAAAGCCTTGGTGTTCTTTGTGTAAAGTCGAAGGCCATTGGACAACTGATGCCCTGTGCAGAACCTTCACCAGATGAGCTGGCAGCAGACACTGCTGAGCTTTTGGGTGGAGGGGGGCCTGCCAGGGAGGAGCTGAGTGTGGCACTACAAACCTGTCCCACATTAGAGGGTCTCAGACAGCAAGCTGTCAAGCAGCAAAATGGGGATGTCAGTGACTCACATAGAGTTTACTGGGAGGACAACCTCTTGTACACCGAGGCAAGGGACCCAAAACCTGGAGCAGCAGGAGATTGGCCATTCACCCGCAGGAGAGAGAGTTCCACCCTATCGCAGCTTCCCTGCACCCTCAGGCTGGCATTTCCTGGGCTCCTGCCCACTCTCGACACTGTCGCGACTATTGGACTTGGTCCCCTTGTCTTACAGGTACTCAGGTCTGGAAATCCACTGTTGTTGCATTGCTGGTGTTTGTTCTTCCTGCAGAATCCCCCCAGCACGCCTTCTGTGCTCTCTGGGGGTAGTAGGTGCACTTTACACCTACTTTTCAGGGTCTTGGGGTGGGCTATTTTTCTAATCCTCACTGTTTTCTTACAGTCCCAGCGACCCTCTACAAGCTCACAGAGGTTTGGGGTCCATTCATGGTTCGCATTCCACTTTTGGAGTATATGGTTTGTGTTGCCCCATACCTATGTGCTCCTATTGCAATCCATTGTGATTCTACACTGTTTGCATTACTTTTCTTGCTATTACTTAGCTAATTTTGGTTTGTGTACATATATCTTGTGTATATAATTTATCCTCATACTGAGGGTACTCACTGAGATACTTTTGGCATATTGTCATAAAAATAAAGTACCTTTATTTTTAGTGACTCTGTGTATTGTGTTTTCTTGTGATATTGTGCATATGACACCAGTGGTATAGTGGGAGCTTTACATGTCTCCTAGTTCAGCCTAAGCTGCTTTGCCATAGCTACCTTCTATCAGCCTAAGCTGCTAGAAACACCTCTTCTACACTAATAAGGGATAACTGGACCTGGCACAAGGTCTAAGTACCTCTGGTACCCACTACAAGCCAGGCCAGCCTCCTACACTGCCTATGGGATATGCATTGGTAAAGGGCCATAGATTCTGCTGCTAGAGTTGGGTGGGTTACAGAAGGCCGTGGCCTTGGGGGAGATATTGGTGGATGGTCATTGACTCTGTCGCTTGAGTTTGATAGGTCACGGAAGGCCCTGGCCTTGCATTGATCTCTCATGGTACCCTGCCCTCTGCCTTGCAGGAAACAGCTCCAACATTGTGAAAGCTTCCACCTCTGTGAGCCGTATTGGGGATGTGGGCATCTTGGACTGCACTTTTACTCCAGATATAAAACAGAATAACGTCATCCTGTGGGAGAAGGTGAACGAGAGTGGCATCGTCTATCGCTACGAAAAGGGTGAAGACAAACTCACGGACCAGAACGCCATCTTCAAGGGCCGGACTGAGCTGTTCCCGACCCAGGTGGGAACAGGCAACGCTTCGCTGAAGCTGACCGACGTCACACTGAAAGATGCTGGCACCTACAAGTGCACTGTGACCACATCTGCTGGCACAGCAAATGCCAAGATGGAGTTCCGGGTTGGAAGTAAGTGGCATGCATGAAAGCAATGATAGTAACAAGAGATCTGTACACTTGCACCCTTGATCAGTACAACTCAACCTTACAGGACTGATGGCTCCATAAACTCAGAGCATAGCCATGCTTTACATGCTGGTGTGGTAACCTACTCTTTAGTGCACAGAAGAGAAGGCCTCCAAGGCAGCATGGAGGCGAGGGTGAGGCCTGTGGTGGGTGGAGACAGTGAGGTCTGAAGAGATGAAGAGAGATGGCATGAAGGAGCCTGAAATGTAGGGGCAAGAGGGTGAGCAAGGGTTGCACTGACAGGAAGAGAATCTTTGCATTCCTAAGTCAGTCACACAATGTCTCCAGCGACCAGAAGATGGAGTAATAGCGACCAGGAGAGAATGTCAGGTCTTCAGTATCCAGAAGAGACTGCTGGGAAGTAGAAAGTTGAAGAGAGTATGATATCTATAGGGACAAGAAGAGGGTACATTGTTTAAAAAGACCAGAAGAGGCTACATGGTCTGGAGAGGCCAGAAGAGGTTATATGGTCTGGAGAGGCTAGAAGAGGGTACATGTTCTGTAGAGCGATAAGAGGGTACGTGGTCTGGAGGGGCCAGAAGAGGGTTCAAGGTCTGGAGAGGCCAGAAGAGGGCACATGGTCTGTGGAGACCAGAAGAGGGTACATTGCTGGTAGAGGCCAGAAGAGGTTACATGGTCTATGGAGACCAGAAGAGGATGCATGGCCTGAAGAGTCCAGAAGAGGGTACATGGGATGGAGAGACCAAAATAGGGTACATGGTCTGTAGAGACCAGAAAAGGGTGTCTGATCTGGAGAGGCCGGAAGAGGGTACATGGTCTGGAGAGGCCAGAAGAGGGTACATGGTCTGGAGAGGCCAGAACTGGGTACATGGTCTGTACAGGTCAGAAGAGGGTACTTGGTCTGTTGAGATGAAAAGAGGGTACATGACCCGTAGAGGCCAGAAGACAGTACAAGGTCTGGAGAGGCCAGAAGAGGGTATGTGGTCTGGAGAGGCCAGAAGAGGATACTTGGTCTGTAGAGAGAAGTAGAGGTTCCATGGTCTGTAGTGATCAGTAGAGGGTACATGATCTGTAAAGACCAGAAGAGGACGTATGATCTGGGGAGACCAGAAGAGGGCACATGATCTGCAGAGGCCAGGAGAGGGTACATTGGCTGTAGAGGCCAGAACAGGGTGCATGGCCCATAGAGACCAGAAGAGGGTACATAGTCTGTAGGGGCTAGAAGAGGGTACGTGGTCTGTAGAGGCCGGAAGAGGGTTCGTGGTATGTAGAGACCAGAAGAGGGTACATGGTCTGTAGAGGCCAGAAGAGGGTATGTGATCTTTAAAGGCTAGAGGAGTGCACGTGGTCTGTAGAGACCAGAAGAGGGAACATTGCCTGTAGATGACAGAAGAGGGTACATGGTCTGGAGAGGCCAGAAGAGAGGTAGCCACCAGAAGAGAGCTTGATGGACAAGAAGGGATGGCCAGGGCTCTAGGGAGTAGAAGAAGGATCATAGTATGTAGACCCAAAAGAGAGCCAGTAGTGTGTTGAGAGCAGAAGAGACGGGATGGTCTTCAGGCTCCACAAGGGAATGTTATATATATTGTGACAAGAAGAGGTGGCTTGGTTTGTTTGATAGGAAATGTTGATTGGTCTGCGGTGCCCAGAAGTGAAGATCTGTTCTTTAGTGACTGTAGAGAGATTAGAACACTGGAATGTAGAGTGCTCCGTTGAAGACAGTGGAGAACTCCGGTCTTCCAATGGCTGGTAAAAGCCTGGAGCTCCAACATTCAAATGTTTGTCGTTCACAGCAATACCTGTGAACAAATGCGTCATGGAGCCTAAGGGGATTTCAACCCCCTTAGGCTCTGTGAGGCCTTTATTTTACTAATTAGAACATTCTGCCCTGTTGGTGCGGAATGTTCTAAAAGCTTTATAGCCTGCTGTAGCTCGGCTATTCCAGCATTTAAACGCCTGCGCCCTTGTCAACTCTGGATCAGGCCTTTGAAAGCTGGTATAGCCCGCTATGGTGAGCTATAAAGCTATATTCTGTCTGCCACTACCAGAAAAGAGGGCAGGGATTATCTTGTACAGAAATGGGACCAAGGGGCAGTTGGGCATACACTAAGGGGCATATTTCCAAAAAGCTTGCGCCACTGGCAAGGAAATGCTTTGTTCTGCCTTCCTGGGACTGAGCTGCTCAAGCAACAGGAGGGCAGAAACCTGTCTGTGAAGTGGCAGCAGCTGGGACTGCTTGGAAAACCTCAGAAGGTTGGTATGGCAATACTGGGGTCCACTGTGGAGCCCCCAAAGTGCATGGGATTGTGCAACCAATACTGGAATCAATAGTGGGATACAATTCCCAGTTGTTAGACACCTTACATGGCCATATTTGGGGTTACCATTGTGAAGATGGACATAGGTATTGAGCTAAGTCCAGTGCACGTGTAAAATGGCGTCCCTGCACTCACGAAGTCTGAGAAAATGGGCCTGGACAATGTGGGGGCATCTCTGCTAGTGCAGGGGTGCCCTCACACACAGTAACTTTGCACCTAGCCTTCAGGGTCTGAAGGTTAAACATATAGGTGACTTATAAGTTGCCTGGTGCAGTGAAAATGGCTGTGAAATAGTGCATGCACTATTTCACACAGCCTGCAATGGCAGTCCTGTAGAAGCCTTTGCAAGGGCTCCCTATTGGTGGCAAAAGAAATTCTGCAACCCATAGGAATCCCCTGGAACCCAATGCCATGGGTACCTAGGTACCATATACTAGGGACTTATAAGGTGGGTCCAGTATGCCAATTTGGGGTGGAATACTGCGTTACCAGTGAGTAAGTACAAATCTGGAACAAGAGAGAGCATAAGCACTGGAGTTATGGTTAGCAGGACTACAGTGACACAGTCAAGCACACTGGCAAAACAGTGAAACTTACTGACATATAGGCCACAAACTATGAGCATTGGGGTCCTGACTAGCAGGATCCCAGTGAGGCAGTAAAAACACACTGACAAGCAGGCCAAAAATGGGGGTAACCATGCTAGAAGAAAGCCACTTTCCTACATCTTGTAATCTGAATCTGAAGTACCACCCAAAGGAGAGACCCTAAATAGCCGTGATAGCGGGATTGGTCAGCTAACCAGGTAAGCACCTACTGGGCTCTGACGTCACCTGCTGGCACTGGCCACACAGATGCTCCCTGGGTTCCCTGCCACCTTGGAATCCAAGATGGCAAAACACAGGGACACACTGAAGGAGCTCTGAACACCACCCCTGGGGTGGTGATTGTAGGAGGCTGGCCTGGCTTATAGTGGGTACCTTGTGGTACTTACACCTTGTGCCAGGTCCATTTATCCCTTATTAGTAGATTAGTAGTGTTCTAGCAGCTTAGGCTGATAGAGGTAGCTATAGCAGAGCAGCTTAGGCTGAACTAGGAGACATGCAAAGCTCCTACTGTACCACTTATATCATATAGCACTATATCCTAAGAAACACAATACTCAGAGTTACTGAAAATAAAGATACTCTATTTTAGTGACAATATGCCAAAAGTATCTCAGAGGATATACTCCCTATATTTTGTGCATTTTATTTAAAATACACAAAATATACACACAGACCAAAATCAGGTAAGTAAAACACTTAGAAAAGTAGTGCAAACACTGTAGAACACAATAGAATGCAATAGGAGACAATAGGCATAGGGGCAACACAAACCATATACTTCAAACGTGGAATGCGAACCACGAATGGACCTCAGGCCTAGTGTAGTGTGTAGAGGGTCGCTGGGAGTGTAAGAAAACACCCACCCCAAGACCCTGAAAAGTAGGAGTGAAGTCACCATACTACCCCAGAAAGACAGTAAAGTCGAGATAGGGGATTCTGCAAAGACAACAACTGACTGCAAAGCACTGAAGACTGACTCCTGGACCTGAAGACCAGCAAAGGAAGGGGACCAAGTCCAAGAGTCACGCAAGTGCCCGGGGGGGGGCAGGAGCCCACTAAACCCCGGATGAAGGTGCAAAGGGGGCTTCCTCCGGGTAGAAGAAGCTGAAGATTCTGCAACAACAGAAGGTGCCTGGAACTTTTCCTTTGGTCAGAAGATGTCCAACAGCGTGCTGGAAGATCCAGAGTTGTTTCCACGCAGAAGGACCGCAAACAAGCCGTGCTAGCTGCAAGAGTCATGGTTAAAGGTTTTGGGTGCTGCCAGGGCCGAGGAAGAACCAGGAGGTCACCTCTTGGAGGAGGAGACAGAGGGGGCACTCAGCAACACAGAGAGCCTATGCAGAAGCAGGCAGTACCCGTAGAAGCACCTGAACAGGCATTCAGAAAATCTGATCACGGCGGTCATCTCAACACTACGAAGGGGAGCCCCACGAAGCTGGTGGTCAACTCAGCGAGTTGAGCAATGCAGGATGGAGTGCTGGGGACCTGGGCTATGCTGTGCATGAAGGATTCCTTGCAAAAGTGCACAGAAGCCCTAGCAGCTGCAGATCACACAGTACACAGGATTACTGTCTGGTGTGGGAAGGCAAAGACTTACCTCCACCGATTTTGGACAGAAGGACCACCGGACTGTCGGGGTCACTTGGATCCAGCTCCTGTGTTCCAGGGACCAGGCTCGTCAAGATGAGAGGGGACCCAGAGGACCGGGTATGCAGAAATTTGGTGCCTGCGTTAGCAGGGGGAAGATTCCGTTGACCCACGGGAGATTTCTTCGGAGCTTCTGGTGCAGGGTGAAGGCAGACTACCTCCAGAGCATGCACCACCTGGAAACAGTCGAGAAAGCCAGCAGGATGAGGCGCTACAATGTTGTGGTTCTGGTTAGCAGGCCCTTAGTGACACAGTTAGGCACCACACAGGGAACACATTCAGGCCACAAACTATGAGCACTGGGGTCCTGGCTAGCGGGATCCCAGTGAGACATATAAAACACACTGCCAAATAGGGTTTCCACTATGAGCACTGCGGTCCTGGCTAGCAGGATCTCAGTGAGACACTAAAAACACCCTGACATATACTCACAAACAGGCCAAAAGTGGGGGTAACAAGGCTAGAAAGAGGCTACCTTTATACAGTTGGTTGAGCAGAAAAATGAGGCAGAAAAGGCTGGGAGTGGTGAACAATGACCCAGAAAAGCCTGTAAGGATTCACACTCTGAGGCTCCAAGATTACCTTCTTACGGATCTTGTGTTGATCAGGATACAAGATACATGGCTGTGGGAGCACCGTCAGCCAATTACAACTCTGCTGTCCTTTGTGGTGTTGGTACTTGCTCTTGGTTTGCTATATTGATTACCATATTAGTTGGTTCTCCAGAGGTGATCTCAATTGGTTGGTTCTCCAGAGGTGAACTTGATTGGCTCCCCTATTGCTTAGTTCTCCAGAGGTGCACTCTATTGGTTGGTTCTCCAGAGGTGCGCTCTATTGGTTGGTTCTCCAGAAGTGAGCTTGATTGGCTCCCCTATTGGTTAGTTCTCCAGAGGTGCACTCTATTGGTTGGTTCTCCAGAGGTGAGCTCTATTGGTTGGTTCTCCAGAGGTGCACTCTATTGGTTGGTTCTCCAGAGGTGAGCTCTATTGGTTGGTTCTCAAGAGGTGAGCTCTATTGGTTGGTTCTTCAGAGGTGAGCTACATTGGTTGCCCTATTGGTTGGTTCTCCAAAGGTGCACTCTATTGGTTGGTTCTCTAGAGGCGAGCTTTATTGGTTAGTTCTTCAGAGGTGAATTCTATTGGTTGGTTCTCTAGAGGTGTGCTCTATTGGCTGGCATATTGGTTGGTTGTCCAGAGGGGAGTTCTATTGGTTGGTTGTCCGAAAGTGAGCTCTATTGGTTGCTCTTTTGGTGGGTTGTCCAGAGATAAGCTGACTGCTCCTGTACTTGATCTTGTCTATTTGCCACATAAAGCATGAACAGAGAGTGCTATTTGACCGCTGCTTCAGGTAATATCCGCAGTGGGCGTGAGTGAAGGGGGTCTTGCAATATTTATTGATACTTTTGTTTGAGTAGGTGCCGGGAGCCAGAAGCCTCAGTTAAGAGGGCCCATGCTGCTAAGGTGATGATTTACCCATTGTCATTTAACCAAACCAATATTTACTCAAATATTTTAGAATTTGAGAAACAAACCATTGTCTAAGTGGAAAAAGTTCCCCAAAGTTTTTCAAGTTCCCATGTTGGTACCAAAACCTGTCCCATGAGTGGAGGCAGTCTGCTGTAGTGGGCTGAGCCACAGCTCTCTACCTCTGTGCCCACAAGACTAAGACATTGTGTATCATTTATTTCCTACCAGTGTACAGCCCCGTGGATGTCACTAGTCCCACCAACCGCTCCCTGATGTGCTCTTCAGACGCATGGTATCCAGAACCTACAGTGAGGTGGCTCAACAAGACCTCTGGTGCCAATCTTACCCAGGACTACAAACCGGAGAAAGGCCTGGGCATTGCATTTCTGGTGAACTTGGAGCTGGCCATCACCATTGAGGCGGAGTATACGTGTGTGGTGGAGAACGCACTAGCCAAGGGTTCTGTGGATGCCAAGTTGAAAGGTATGTGTTCCACCTTTACCACAAACACCATCTGTGGTGCTCGATAAACAATGTTCCCTGCGAACTGATCTCAAGTTCCGTGCCACAGCATGATGAGGTGGGGCGGGGAAGCACGGGTGAAAGGGCACTAAAAAGAAGCACACCGTGCAGAGAGTCTAGTGTCCCCCCAGTTGGTTGGCAGAGGCAAAAGTAGATAATACGAACGCTGTCTTTTTTTGGTCGTGTGGGCGAGCAGTTGGGCTTATCCGAGGGTAGGGCGAAGCATTTGTTGTGCTCACAGAGACAATAAATAGGACACACTCAAAGGATAAATCAGAGACCACATTAGAAAAATAACACTTCCTTTTATATATGTTTTGAACCAAGAACTTAGTTTACACGTAAGCACTATTTTTGGTATCAATTGTTACAGGTAAGCATAATGTTCAAACCTGTGCGCCTTTACGCACAATGCAATCCAATGGAAGGAAAAGTCAAGCTGCAATAAAAGTAACTACAGTTGACTGTAGGGGGTTCACCTTCTGGTTACAGGATCACAGTGGGCCAAGGTCCAAAGCACCAAAGCACCACTAGCAGTTCGTCTGAGTTTCCAGGATTTCACCGGAAGCAGGGTGCTGGTGTGGTGGTAGTTGGGCTTCCTACGGTGAAGGGAGGCCACCTGCAAAGAGACTGCACAGGGGAACTTGAGGAAAAGTCTGAGAGCTCCCAAAATGGGTGCTTAGGTTGCAAGGGGCCTTGGAGCAAGGAGGCACAGCCAGTTCATCAGGATCCAGGTGGGCCGGCTCACATGCAAAGTGGATAGGGCGTCTGGGCTCAGTGCGCAAATATACTTCTCGCAGTCAGGGACAAACAGCTGGAAGGAACAAAATAAGGACAGCTGGCCCCTCACGAAGTGGGTCTCAATGATGCTGACATCCCTCAATGGATACTCAGTGGTGGTGCAGAGGAAATCCAGATTGGACTCTCACTGTTGATACTTGATGCAGGGCATCCAGTATACTGGGATTGGTGCTGCATGGCTCCAATTGGTCCTGGTGTCTTCATACTCGGTGGTAAGACAGCCTTGGTCCTCCAGAGCACAAGTACCTCCTGCTAGTCATCTGTGGCATCAGTCGGGCCCGGGAGCTGCAAGGTGGTGGACCGGACTCTGCTTTTCGGTGCCTGCGGACTGCAGGGAAGTAGCTTCTCTACTCCAAGGGAGACTGGTGGCGATTTTGGAGGTGCTGGCAGGCTACCCGAGGCTTTGGTAGTTCTTCAGCTCGCAGGACTAGTAACTCTGTCACGATTGTCAATAGAGTTGCGAGCAGGCAGTGCCTCGCTCCAAAAGTTCACATCTCTTCTGCTGTTCTCACCAGGCAGTGACTGTTCTTCATCCTTCTTGTCTTGATCCATCAAATCCGAGTTCTTGGGTTCAGGGGTGATATCTAAACACTCAATTTAGTGAAGTTAAGGGGAGTGACAGGTATCAACCAATCGGCTGCCTACCTTTAGGGTGACTACACCCTCAATATGACCACTTCTGTTGGAGAGTGGGCATAACCCTGACCCTAGTGGACTAATTCAATCCAAAACAAGATGGAGGAATTTAAAAAGAGGTGTCCACGTCAGCTGGTTCACCTTAGGGGTGGGACTGGCATGATGGGGGCACAACTCCTTATCTTAATAATTTTCCTGCATATCTTGCCACCAGAAGTGGTTTCAGGACATGGGGGTTGGTCATCTCTATCATCTGGAGAGACCTGGATTACATCACAAAGGTGGCTGGTCCTTTGAAGCTTCCTGTCCTGGAATGTCCATCCTGCCTAGAAGAGGTGATAACATCTCTGCCCAGAGCAGGCTTTCTTCCTGGCCCGGGAGTGCTGGCTCCCACCTCAGGGGGTCAGAAATAGGGCTAGGGGGGCTGAGCTGGTTTAGACCATTCATTCAACACACTAGTAGTCAGTAGGTTTTTCTTGGGGCAACCTCTAAGGTGCCATCTGGGTGCATGTAATAATAACTCCATTACTGGCATCAGTGAGGGTGAATTAATATAAGGTGTTTGTTACAAAACACCTCTATGTTCATAGAAGCCATCATGTAGATGGGGAACTCGTAATGATCAGTGTCCAGCACATGCACTTAAAGTGGCTTCGCTGTGCACTTTCTAGGTCTAAGAATAGACAAAGACACAGCAGGGACATTTCTGCTCATGCAGTTATGTCCTCACATGTGATAGTATGCACCCTGCCTCAGAGCTGGAAGGCCTTCTTTAGGGGTGACTTGCAAACATTATGAGCAGTGTTTAGGGGACGTGGCACACATGTTGTATGTCATGTTGTGTTTTTAATTTTGGAAGCACCTTGTCACGCAGCCTGCAATGGCAGTCTGCATATGTTTGGTGCTGGGCCCCTTACGATTGCACAAGTTGTACTGCAGTTTTTAGAGCCCTCTTCAGTACCCATGTGTAGGAGGCTAGCCTGGCTTATAGTGGGTACCTGATGGTACTTACACCTTGTGCCAGGTCCAGTTATCCCTTATTAGTAGATTAGTAGTGTTCTAGCAGCTTAGGCTGATAGAGGTAGCTATAGCAGAGCAGCTTAGGCTGAACTAGGAGACATGCAAAGCTCCTACTATACCACTCATATCATGTAGCACTATATCATAAGAATCACAATAGTCAGAGTTACTAAAAATAAAGGTACTTTATTTTAGTGACAATGCACTAAAAGTATCTCCGAGGATATACTCCCTTAGGAGGTAAGTAAAACACTCAAAATATACACACAAACCAAAATCAGCTAAGTAAACAGTTAGAAAAGTAGTTCAAACACTGTAGAATACAATAGGATGCAATAGGCCTAGGGGCAACACAAACCATATACTAAGAAAGTGGAATGCAAACAACTTAGGGACCCCAGGCCTAGTGTAGTGTGCAGAGGGTCGCTGGGAGTGTAAGAAAACACTAATGGTGTCCAAGATACCCCACTGCAAGACCCTGAAAAGTAGGAGTAAAGTAATCCTACTTACCCAGAAACACACGAAAGTCGTGATAGGAGATTCTGCAAAGACCACAACTGACTGCAAAGCACTGAAGACGGATTCCTGGACCTGAGGACCTGTAAAGGAAGGGGTCCAAGTCCAAGAGTCACAAAAGTTTCCGGGGGGGCAGGAACCCACTAGACCCCGGATGCAGGTGCAAAATGGTTGCCTCCGGGTGGAAGACGCAGAAGATTCTACAACAACGGAAGATGCCAGGAACTTCTCCTATGCACAGAAGATGTCCCACGGTGTGCTGGAAGATGCAGAGTTGTTTCTATGCAGAAAGACCACAGACAAGCCTTGCTAGCTGCAAAGGTTGCAGGTAAGGAAAAAGGGTGCTGCCCGGGCCCAGGAAGGACCAGGAGGTCACCACTTGGACGAGGAGACAGAGGGGGCGCTCAGCAATACAAAGAGCCCATGCAGAAGCAGGCAGCACCTGCAGAAGTACTTGAACACGGGTTCAATAAAACTGAGCACGGCGGTCGTCTTAACACTACAAAAGAGGGTCCCATGAAGCTGGTGGTCAACTCAGCGAGTTGAGGAATGCAGCACTGAGTGCTGGGGACCTGGGCTGTGCTGTGCACAAAGGATTCCTTTCAAAAGTGCACAGAAGCCCTAGCAGCTGCAGTTCATGCAGTACACAGGATTACTGTCTGGCGTGATTGAGGCAAGGACTTACCTCCACCAGATTTGGACAAATGGACCACTGGACTGTCGGGGTCACTTGGATCCAGCTCCTGTGTTCCAGGGACCACGCTTGTCAGGATGAGAGGGGACACAGAGGACCAGTGATGCAGAAGTTTGGTGCCTGCAAGAGATTTCTTCTTGGCTTCCAGTGCAGGGTGAAGGCAGACAGCCCCCAGAGCATGCACCACCAGGAAACAGTCGAGAAAGCTGGCAGGATTAGGTGCTACAATGTCGCTGGTAGTCGTCTTGCTACTTTGTTGCGGTTTTGCAGGCGTCCTGCAGCAGTCAGCGGTCAATCCTTGGCAGAAGTTGAAGAGAGAGATGCAGAGGAACTCTGGTGAGCTCTTGCATTCGTAATCTGAAGAGAAGCCCACAGAAGAGACCCTAAATAGCCCTCAGAGGAGGATTGGCCACCTAGTCAGGTAAGCAACTATCAGGAGGGTTCTCTGACGTCACCTGCTGGCACTGGCCACTCAGAGGCCTCCATTGTGCCCTCACACCTCTGCACTCAAGATGGCAGAGGTCTGGGACACACTGGGGGAGCTCTGGTTACCACTTGGGGTGGTGATGGACAGGGGAGTGGTCACTCTCCTTTCCTTTGTCCAGTTTCGCACCAGAGCAGGGGCTGGGGGATCCCTGAACCGGAGTAGACTAGCTTATGCAAGGAGGGCACCATCTGTGCCTTTCAAAGCATTTCCAGAGGCTGGGGGAGGCTACTCCTCCCCAGCACTTAACACCTATTTCCAAAGGGAGAGGGTGTAACACCCTCGCTCAGAGGAAAATCTTTGTTCTGCCATCCTGGGACTGGGCTGCCCAGACCCCAGGAGGGCAAAAGCCTGTTTGTGGGTTGGCAGCAGCGGTAGCTGCAGTGAAAACCCCAGAGAGTTGGTTTGGCAGTACCCGGGGTCCATGCTGGAGCCCCGGGGATGCATGTGATTGGCACCCCAATACCAGATTTGGCATGGGGGACAATTCCATGATCTTAGAAATGGAGTTACCATTTGAAGCTACATATAGGTATTGACCTATATGTAGTGCATGTGTGTAATGGTGTCCCCGCACTCACAAAGTCCGGGGAAATTGCCCTGAACTATGTGGGGACACCTTGGCTAGTGCCAGGGTGCCCTCACATTTAGTAACTTTGCACCTAACCTTCACTAAGTGAAGGCTAGACATATTGGTGACTTATAAGTTACTTGAGTGTAGTGTAAAATTGCTGTGAAATAATGTGTGCATTATTTCACTCAGGCTGCAGTGGCAGGCCTGTGTAAGATTTGTCTGAGCTCCCTATGGGCGGCAAAAGAAATGCTGCAGCCCATAGGGATCTCCTGGAACCCCAATACCCTGGGTACCTCAGTACCACATACTAGGGAATTATAAGAGTGTTCCAGTCTGCCAATTAGAATTGGTGAAAATGGCCACTAGCCTGTTAGTGACAATTTGAAAGGCATAGAGAGCATTAGCACTGAGGTTCTGATTAGGAGAGCCTCAGTGAGACAGTTAGTCACTACACAGGGACACACATTCAGGCCATAAACTATGAGCACTGGGGTCCTGGCTAGCAGGATCCCAGTGAGACAGGAAAAAAAACTGACATACATATAAAAATGGGGGTAACGTGCCAGGCAAGATGGTACTTTCCTACTCCATGCCCTAGGTTCCAGTGGTACCATTTACTAGGGACTTACAGAGGTGCTTAACGGCCTGGTCATTTGTGGCTCAAGTGACCAGGTGTCTTGTTTTGGGGAAGGAACACTGGCACCAGAGACCTGGTTAGCAGAACCCAGTGCACTTCAGTTGAAGTTGCATCCAAAAACCAGGCAAAAAGGCAAAACGTGTGGGGGGGACTACAACCAGAACCCAGCTTCCTACACCTATGACACAACAAAGGCAATCTCGAGACACTTTGCATGTGTAATAGTGTTCTCATCAGGGACAAGGGTTTATGTAATACCCAGTGACCAAAGCAAATACAGGCCTAGTCACTGCCTCTACCCGTGCAGTAATGATGCATGATAACCGTGCACCTCACAATGAGGCTACAACTCATGAATATTAATGATGCGAGATAACCGTGCACCTCACAATTAGACTACAACTCATGAATATTAATGATGCAAGATAACTGTGAACCTCACAATGAGACTACAACTCATGAATATTAATGATGCGAGATAACCGTGCACCTCACAATGAGGCTACGACTCATGAATATTAATGATGCGAGATAACCGTGCACCTCACAATTAGACTACAACTCATGAATATTAATGATGCAAGATAACTGTGAACCTCACAATGAGGCTACAATTCATTAATACTAATGATGCAAGATAACCATGCACCTCACAATGAGGCTACAACTCTAGAATATTAATGATGCAAGATAACCGTGAACCACACAATGAGCCTACAACTCATGAATATTAATGATGCAAGATAACCGTGAACCTCACAATGAGGCTACAATTCATGAATACTAATGATGCGAGATAACCGTGAACCTCACAATGAGGCTACAACTCATGAATATTAATGATGCGAGATAACCGTGCACCTCACAGTGAGGCTACAACTCATGCTGTGTGATATGAGTGGGAAGCGCTTTGCAGCCAAGGAGACCGGGGAGAAAACAATCTGTGAAAGGGCAGGAGCCCTTTAAATTTACCTCGCGCTCCCGCCGTCGCGGGAAGCGCTTTGCAGCCAAGGAGACCGGGGAGAAAACAATCCGTGAAAGGGCAGGAGCCCTTTAAATTTACCTCGCGCTCCCGCCGTCGCGGGACGCGCGCGGGCAGCGCCCGGGCAAAGCCCGGGCCAAGGGCGGGCCCGTCCTTGCCCGTCATTGCCCGGAAGAGGCTGGGCTGGGCCCCCCCCCTTTCACTTGCCCTTTGAGGGCCCCAGCTCATAAAGGAAAGTGAAATACTATCTGGAACGGAGAACTATCGTCCTTCCTGACCCGGCCAGCAGCGTCTTTTTTTTTTTGGGGAACTTTGAGACTCGCCTTCAGCCTTTGTTGAGATATCAAGAGCAGGAGCATCTCAGGAGTTACCACACGTGGGACAAATAAGTGACAATCTATTTTTTTTTTTTTTTTTCATTCTTTTTCTTATCTTCCTTCTTTTTAAATCCTAACTCATACTCAAATAGATTGTTACCCTTCGGCAAAAGTGTTTTCTATACACTTCACCTTTTCCTAGATTAACTACTTTAGCTGGGTTGGTGTTAACCTAGCTTACACAATTAATAACTACCCCATTTAAAAGGCGCAGTCTGGTTGAAACTACAACCTATCAGCTTGTCGTTCTTACTCATTTGGAACTGCCTCCATCCTCACTTCTGGTTATCTAAAACCCTAAGTCTCCTTTCACACTTCTCCTTTCTATAAGCAACGGAACTGGAAACGTCTTGGTTGATCACTTGCGTCACGAGGCCAAGCCAGAGATTATAGTAAATTTACCTACGCCCGCATCGTGCTGCATACCTGTGTGCCTCGTCCTCGGGACTGCTGTTCCTTCTGCTGGCCTCCACGTCTCCCCTCCGCCGTCGCCTGACATCGCGACCGCTGTGTGGGGGGAGCGTTTGACGGGACAGGACGGGACTACATTACCTAGGTCCCCTTGCACCCAGGAAGCGGAACTAACGCATTTTGCGTGCCCGGAGGCGCAATTAAATTGGTCCTGCCCCTGGCTGAGTGGGACCGCGCGGTGGTCGCGCCGGGCTAAGCCCGGGTAAAGGGCGGGCCGTTGTGTAGCCGTTAGGGGGCCGGAAGGGGTCGGGTTGGGCCAATTCGCTAAGCTGTTAATTGCTTCTATTTAATCTGATAACGCTTTAGTAAGCTGTATACTTGGGCTCCATTTAATTGAGTTATTGTGCCTTTTGGGTCATATATACTTGCTGTTCTGTGTTATTGCTGATATATGTAGGTGCCCTATACTTTGTTACGATATAAAAGCCTTGTGTAGGGCAGGGTTATAAATACTAGACAGTCCATCGAGTATTTTATTAATACTAGTAGTGGTTGTTATATACGTGAGGGTGGTGAAGAATGGCAAAAAATATTTCCACCCTGGATAATTACTTAGTTAAAATGGTGAGCAAGATAAACATTGATAGAAGGAAATCCTTAGGGAAGGAGTCCACCTCAGAAATTTTTTCTTCTGTAGACGATGGTAGCGGTTCTATTATGGTGGATCCCCTTAATATTGAAGCTCTCCCTTTGGAAAACTCAGCCATTTTACCCTTAGTTTTAGAACCACCAATTCAAGGCCCATTGGAGCCCCCGAGAGAGTCTGCATTGTCTCACTCTGCTCCTAAGAGAGCCGTTAGAAAATGCAGAAAAACGCAAATTAAGCGGGGGAAAACACATCTTAAACCAACGATAGAATATGGTCATAGAAGTAATGTAGCAAATAATGAGATTATAATTAATAAGGACGATGTGAATTGTGATCTCTTGGGTCACATCGCTAAGCTATTTGAGGAAAAACTAGACCTTATGACTAAACCTCTTATGGAAAAAATTGAATTGTTATCTACGGAGGTATCTAGGTTGGGTGGTCTTTTAGATAAGATGTGTAAGGAACAGACTATGAAACAGTCTGAGCTACCCGTCCAATCTGGTAACTGTGTACAATTGGCCGTAGCACAGAGGTCATGTTTACCTGAATCTAGGGAGCCACCATGTATGGTGAATAATACCCCTCATATGAAAACAGCTGCACCGAATACCGTGAGGTACACTACTCCCGTGAACAGACCAAATCATATTAATCTCCCACCGGATTGTGAACCATATGTCATAGTCCTTTCGAATGTTCCTCCCTTAGACCCAACAGCAATGAATTTCCGCGAGGAATCACATGACTCTCTCAAACGGAAATCAGTTGCTTGGTTAAACAAAAATTGTGGTTTCCCCCCACATCTATCCGATCATATACTGTCTACTAGACGGGTATCATGGATCGGAAACACGAGGAAAAAATGTAAGGGGGATTGTGTAATTGTTAATTTTAGGCACCCTCAACATGTTGCGACTGTTCTTCTTAGAGCAGCTTCTCTGGATGTAGAGGAGTCTGACGTGCATGTGCATCCTCTGGGTTATTTTTATAGACATCTAGCCAGTACATCAGAATTTTCTAAAAAACACAGATTTTTGACCAATAGAAGAAACACAAAATTTTATATTCCAATTGAAAATAGATTTTCGGTGCTGAGTATTTTGGATGAAAACGATTGACTCCCACGAGCAGAGGAATCTATCACAGAAATGTTAGTATATACCCAGGCGTGGGAGCAAAAACAGAGTATAGAATATTTAGAACCGAAACCTATAGTACCTTCGAGCCCCAGAAATTCATGGACAGCTAAATTGGTAAATAGCGTTAAACCCCCTTACTCTACTTTGAGTGAGGTAATCAGTTTGGGCGTACCTGATAAGTGCCTCATAGTGACAATGGAGGATAATGATGTTAGTAAAGATTATAATCAAGACAAAGAGTTAAATCCTTTAGCTGAACCAGAGGATGTTACAGAAAAAGACAACTTACCTGTAGTATTAGATTCACCCTGTGTAAAAGGGAAAACAAATATTAGACTGATATCTTGGAATATAGCTGGCTTAGCCAGGAACCTTGAGGACGTGGTATGGTGTTCCTATATTGAGAATTACGATATTATATTCCTACAAGAAACTTGGATGGTAGAAACCCCCCATAGGTTGGGGTATAAAACATACTGTTCTTATGCTATTCCATCAACTAGAGGTAGAGCCTCAGGGGGGCTGGTTATCTGGGTTAAAGTGACTCTAGAAATAGTTGTCACCCAGTTATCCATCCCCTCTCCGGACCTACTAGGCCTTAAAATTGATACAAGAGGGAAAGAAACCATATATTTAATAAATATATATAATAGACCGTCCCCATCTAACAAGGAATCAGAGGTGGTAGAACTCTTGGATTCCTTCTTAGATTCATTAGGAGATAATGTAAAGGTGCTAGTTGGTGGGGATTTTAACTGTAAATATGAGCCTGTCTTGGGGTTGGAAAAAGTATTTGATGAACAAGATGCTGCTAATGATATCTTGCCCTTAGAATCTGTAAGTTCAGCAAAAAGCACAAAAGCCGCCCTACAGATTTTACAGTTGACTGTGGTACATGATCTAAGGGCTTGTAATGGTCGATTCCGATCAGATAGACCAGCAGCTCCAACCTATTTTAAGGGAAATTCCAGGTCACATATAGATTTTGTAATGGCTACCCGGAATATATGGGACCAATTAACCGATTTCAAGATAGACCATAGGACGGAGAGTGATCATTTCCCCCTCCAACTATGGCTAGACTCTCAACCATTTATTATGAGATCCGAAGAAGAGACTCTATTATATACCACGGTCGCGGAGCTAGAGGTAACCAATAACAGGCGTGCTCTAAGATGGCCATATATCTTGGGATCAGAAAAGACGCTGGAAAATATTTACAATGTATTTACTGAAACGGTAGGAGACTCACAGTCAGCATTAGTGGGAACACAAGGTGTTCTCGATTTACATCTTAAGCTGGTGGATGCACTAACTCCACTACTGAGTAAAATTCATAAAAAAGATGGTAATAAGACAAGGAACCATCTTGAGATAGCGAACCCATGGTATAATAAAGATTGTCGAATAGCAAAATCAAGCCTGATCCAGGCAGTAAAATCCGGGAATTGTTTGGATATAAAAAGCAGTAGATTAGCCTACAAAAACGCTATGGCCCAAGCTAAAAAAGAATGGGATGTTCTGGAATTTAATCACTAAGGGAAATAAGCAGGGTAGATCAACAAAGGATATTTTCCTAGATGAAAATACTTGGTGTGATCACTTCACTAAGCTCTATGCTAACAAAAAGGAGAGTTTGCCATTCGGGGTCTATGAGACAAACTTAGAAATGAGTGTTGCTCCATTATCTTTCAGTTTAGAAGAAACTAATAAGGCTTTATTAGCTGTGAAAATGGGCAAAGCCCCAGGCCCTAATAAAATTCCCGGCGATCTACTAAAATATGATGTGGATGTGTGGGGGCCTTATATAAATTACCTGAGTAATTCCATTGTGGCAGGCACACCGATCCCCGATTCATGGAAAGGGGCAGAAATCATAACAATTTTTAAAAAAGGTGATCGCTATGATCATAATTACCGCCCAATAAGTTTAATAGACACTTTTCAAAAGATATATGCCAGACACATTTTAAATAGACTTTTAGATTGGACTGAAGAGACTAAAATATTAACCAAATATCAGGCTGGTTTTAGAATAAAAACCAGTACGGTTGATCAGGTGTTTAGGTTTATGTGCATCTGTTGGAAGTATATAAATATAAGGAAGGGTAGTCTCTATGTGGCATTTGTGGATCTAAGGGCCGCCTTTGATCTTGTTCCACGCAATTTGCTGTGGATTGCACTAAGGAACATGGCGGTCCCTGGGGAACTACTTAAAGAACTTATCAAGCTTCACACAGGGAACTATGCAAAAATTAGATGGGGAAAAGAAGGTGAAACCTCAAGGGCCATACCTGTAGACCGTGGTGTGCGCCAAGGTTGCGTGTTAGCACCTACACTCTTCTCATTATATGTTAACGATATTCCGAGCTATTTAAGGAATTGTGTACATGACTCCCCGAAGCTAGGTGGTGAGCCGGTTACTGCATTATTATTTGCCGATTATACCATCCTTATTTCTCAAACTCTGAGAGGTTTGCAAAATTTGGTGGATTCTTTCCAGAAGTATTGTGTGGGGAAGGGGCTAGAAATAAATCCTACCAAAACTAAGTATATGTCCATAAACCCCAAGAAATCCCTCAGGAATAATCTGTTCTTGGAGAATCAAAAACTGGAACAGGTAGGGAGTTTTAATTACTTGGGGTTAATGCTGGATAGTAACCTGTCCTGGAAAGGACAGATGGATAAAAGCATCTTATCCCTTAAACAAAATTCAATGCCTATTTTAAAAGTACACGGAGCTAGTTATTCTAAAGCAATTTCACCGGCACTTGAAGTATATAAAGCGAAGGCCCAATCGGCCGCCCTTTATGGTGCTGAACTCTGGGGCTACTATTGTAACAATAATTTTGGAAAAACGGAAAACCACTTTGTACGAAGGCTACTCAAAATACCGACAAGAACTCCTCTAGTCCCTGTTTTCCTTGATATTAACCTTAATAGAGCAGACTACCAAGCATTATTAAGACCACTGCTGTATTGGGTTAGGTTATGGGTAACCCCGGAGTTGAGTGACTACAAGAGTGGATTGACTGAATTAACTCAGATAGATGGTCATATGAATACCGCTTGGCTAAAATATGTATCTAAGTGGTATGAGAGATTAGGTTTATCACACCTATGGGAAGCTCCTCAGAATATGACAAAATGTACCAGGAAATATGTAAAGGACACCTTTTGGTCTTATGTCAACGGAGAGCTATTGCATAGTTCATCGATTGGTATTTTGACTTTGAATTTTTTGAATATAAAAGATACACCTAATTTCGAACAATTTTTGGATGAGATCGGTCCTCCACTGGCAAAAACACTATACCTACAGTTTAGTTATGGGATCTTACAGACTAATGCATACACATGCAATTGGGGAGGGGTAAAAGGTTGTGAATTGTGTGCCCTCTGTACTTTAGGGGCTAAAGAAGATGTTGCTCATCTACTCTTCTTTTGCCCAGTATATAAGAAACCAAGGAATTGTTGGATCAAACCCGTCTGTAAATATGTGGGGGTTAGATCCTACAAAGAAGCAGAGCGCATATTTCAGTCTAATACTTCACAATTAGTGGTGTTTGGCACGTGTAGATTTTTATTCAAATGTGTACCTTATTAGAAAACGACTTGGTTACAAACTGTAATAATTTGTTAGGTGGCCCGTTTTTTTTTCCCCTTCCTTGTATAGGTATATGATGCACTGTTTCTTCGATCCAAGTTAATAAATTTTTTTAGTTCTGGCTTTTAATTAATTTATAAATTATTATTTATATTTTTATATACGGTACTGCTTAATCATGGAGACATCCATATATTCCTTGCCAATTTTATGTATTGTATCTTATACTTAATTGTGAAATGTATATATGTATGTTGTATTTATCTTTTGTCTTGACTTTTATGGCAATATTTGCCGAAATAAAGTATAAAGTAAGTAAATATGAGTGAATGAAGTAGGATTCGACTGTTCTAGTGGATATGTGTCGGGCGAGTGGTACGAGGGTCGGGTAGGATACTAGGATAGGAGTAGCCAGGTGAGCGAAACGGGAACAATGTTGTCAAGAAAGTGGTGCGTCCAAATATGTTTACGTAGAAAAAAGAAAAATATCTTAAATATGAAGATAATGTGGTTTGATAAAATAAATAAAAAAGGGAATGAAACGTGTGGTGCGTACTTACGTTGGCGATTTGGCTCGCCCATATATGCTGAAAAGTACTGACGTCTTGACTAGTGCAGCCTGTAAATCTTTCGGGCAGGCGGTTATGGTTCTTATGTTTGATTTAGTCTCCCTTGCATACACCTCCCTTCATACATCATGTTCAGGGCGCTCTTTTTCTTACCACATAATGAGGCTACAACTTATGAATATTAATATTACATGATAACCAGGCACCTCACAATGTGGTTACAACTCATGAATATTATTATTACATGATAACCAGGCACCTCACAATGAGGTTACAACTCATGAATATTATTATTACATGATAACCAGGCACCTCACAATGAGGTTACAACTCATGAATATTACTATTACAAGATAACCAGGCACCTCACAATGAGGTTACAACTCATGAATATTAATATTACAAGATAACCAGGGACCTCGCCAGTCCCATAGTTGAAAGCAGGAACAGAGCTCTGCACTGGACACTTTGGTCCTCAATTCAGATTTTAAAACACTTTTGCAGTTTATTTAAAAAAATGTATTGACAGTTGTGTATTTTGGCCACTAGTGACATGTTCATGTGCACGTCAGGAAACGTACTTAGAAAATTCTCCGTTGGGAAACAAGCCCTTACACCCCTGCCTCGCACGCTCAGAGCACTTTGGTACTACAGAAGGTGCCTCGGGTTCTTCTGCAGTAGCTTCTGTGATAGGGGTCACAGCAAGCCCAAGGGGTTTCCCTTTATTGTACAGGAATGTATCCCCACGCAAATGAGGGTACACCTTTGCCTTTGCGACCACACCACATTGTGAATGTGGGTGAAATGGCGGACACGCCTTTGAGAAAGTGCCTCTGTAGTGGATCCTATTTAGTTTTAATGGGAATCAGGAGTTGGCTTCGCCTTCTGGCTTCCAGGCCTGTGCACTGTAGGAAAGTACCATCTTCTCTGGCACGTTACCCCCATTTTTCACTGTATATATGTTGTTTTAGTTGTATGTGTCACTGGGACCATGCCAGCCAGGGCCCCAGTGCTCATAAGTGTGCCTGAATGTGTTACCTGTGTTGTGACTAACTGTCTCACTGAGGCTCTGCTATCCAGAACCTCAGTGGTTAGGCTCTCTCATTTCTTTCAAATTGTCACTAACAGCCTAGTGACCAATTTCACCAATTCACATTGGCTTACTGGAACACCCTTATAATTCCCTAGTATATGGTACCGAGGTACCCAGGGTATTGGGGTTCCAGGAGATCCCTATGGGCTGCAGCATTTCTTTTGCCACCCATAGGTAGCTCTGACAATTCTTACACAGGCCTGCCACTGCAGCCTGAGTGAAATAATGCACACATTATTTCACAGCCATTTTCACTGCACTTAAGTAACTTATAAGTCACCTATATGTCTATCCTTTACCTAGTAAAGGTTAGGTGCAAAGTTACTTAGTGTGTGGGCACCCTGGCACTAGCCAAGGTGCCCCCACATTGTTCAGGGCAAATTCCCCAGACTTTGTGAGTGCGGGGACACCATTACACGCGTGCACTACACATAGGTCACTACCTATGTGTAGCTTCACAATGGTAACTCCGAATATGGCCATGTAACATGTCTATGATCATGGAATTGCCCCCTCTATGCCATCTTGGCATAGTTGGCACAATCCCATGATCCCACTGGTCTGTAGCACAGACCTTGGTACTGCCAAACTGCCTTTTCAGGGGTTTCACTGCAGCTGCTGCCAACCCCTCAGACAGGTTTCTGCCCTCCTGGGGTCCAGCCAGGCTTGGCCCAGGATGGCAGAACAAAGGACTTCCTCAGAGAGAGGGTGTTACACCCTCTCCCTTTGGAAAATGGTGTGAAGGCAGGGGAGGAGTAGCCTCCCCCAGCCTCTGGAAATGCTTTCATGGGCACAGATGGTGCCCATCTCTGCATAAGCCAGTCTACACCGGTTCAGGGACCCCTCAGCCCTGCTCTAGCGTGAAACTGGACAAAGGAAAGGGGAGTGACCACTCCCTTGACCTGCACCTCCCCTGCCCAGAGCTCCTCCAGTGTGCTCCAGACCTCTGCCATCTTGGAAACAGAGGTGCTGCTGGCACACTGGACTGCTCTGAGTGGCCAGGGCCAGCAGGTGATGTCAGAGACTCCTTCTGATAGGCTCCTTCAGGTGTTGCTAGCCTATCCTCTCTCCTTAGTAGCCAAACCCTCTTTTCTGGCTATTTAGGGTCTCTGCTTTGGGGAATTCCTTAGATAACGAATGCAAGAGCTCATCAGAGTTCCTCTGCATCTCTCTCTTCACCTTCTGACAAGGAATGGACTGCTGACCGCGCTGAAAGCCTGCAAAACTGCAACAAAGTAGCAAAGACGACTACTGCGACCTTGTAACGCTGATCCTGCCGCCTTCTCGACTGTTTTCCTGGTGGTGCATGCTGTGGGGGTAGTCTGCCTCCTCTCTGCACTAGAAGCTGCGAAGAAATCTCCTGTGGGTCGACGGAATCGTCCCCCTGCAACCGCAGGCACCAAAGAACTGCATCACTGGTCTCTTGGGTCTCCTCTCAGCACAACGAGCGAGGTCCCTTGAATCCAGCAACTCCGTCCAAGTGACCCCCACAGTCCAGTGACTCTTCAGTCCAAGTTTGGTGGAGGTAAGTCCTTGCCTCCCCACGCCAGACTGCATTGCTGGGAACCGCGACTTTTGCAGCTACTCCGGCCTCTGTGCACTTCCGGCAGAAATCCTTTGTGCACAGCCAAGCCTGGGTCCACGGCACTCTAACCTGCATTGCACGACTTTCTAAGTTGTTCTCCGGCGACGTGCGACTCCTTTGTGCAACTTCGGGTGAGCACCATTTCACACTTCTTCATAGTGCCTGTTCTGGCACTTCTGCGGGTGCTGCCTGCTTCTGAGAGGGCTCCTTGTTTTGCTCGATGACACCTCTGTCCCCAGATACAATTGGTGACATCCTGGTCCCTCCTGGGCCACAGCAGCATCCAAAAACCCTAACCGCACGATTTGCAGCTAGCAAGGCTTGTTGGTGGTCTTTCAGTGGGAAAACACTTCTGCACGACTCTCCACGGCGTGCGGGATCCATCCTCCAAAGGGGAAGTCTCTAGCCCTTGTTGTTCCTGCAGAATCCTCAGCTTCTACTGGCCAGTAGTAGCTTCTTTGCACCCACAGCTGGCATTTCCTGGGCATCTGCCCATCTCCGACTTGCTTGTGACTTTTGGACTTGGTCCCCTTGTTCCACAGGTACCCTCGACTGGAAATCCATCGTTGTTGCATTGCTGGTTTGTGTCTTTCCTGCAGAATTCCCCTATCATAACTTCTATGTCCTTTGGGGAACTTTAGTGCACTTTGCACTCACTTTTCAGGGTCTTGGGGTGGGCTATTTTTCTAACCCTTACTATTTTCTAATAGTCCCAGCGACCCTCTACAAGGTCACATAGGTTTGGGATCCATTCGTGGTTCGCATTCCACTTTTGGAGTATATGGTTTGTGTTGCCCCTATTCCTATGTGTCCCCATTGCATCCTATTGTAACTATACATTGTTTGCACTGTTTTCTAAGACCATACTGCATATTTTTGGTATTGTGTACATATATCTTGTGTATATTTGCTATCCTCATACTGAGGGTACACTCTGAGATACTTTGGCATATTGTCATAAAAATAAAGTACCTTTATTTTTAGTATCTCTGTGTATTGTGTTTTCTTATGATATTGTGCATATGACACTAAGTGGTACTGTAGGAGCTTCACTCGTCTCCTAGTTCAGCCTAAGCTGCTCTGCTAAGCTACCGTTATCTATCAGCCTAAGCTGCTAGACACCCTATACACTAATAAGGGATAACTGGGCCTGGTGCAAGGTGCAAGTACCCCTTGGTACTCACTACAAGCCAGTCCAGCCTCCTACATGCACCATCACCTAGTGACTTTTAACCTACTTAGCCTGCTCTGTTTTACCGCATTTATATAATTATTTCTTCCAAGATGTCTGCCTTGTTTATAGTTAGGAAGATGTTTTGATTTCACGTTATCACTGCCACTCTCTGAAGGCGTGCGTCATTGTCAGCATCAAAGACAAGTGATAGACGTAGATATTCACATCATGTTCCTTTCCCACTTACATGTGAGAGGAACATAGGGGGGTCATTTTGACCCTGGTTGTAAAAACCGCCTACCGACGCGGTGACGTCTGCCAAAAGACCATCACCGTGGCTACCAGCCATCTGCTGTATTATGACCACAGACAGATTTCCTCCAGAAGGATGGTGGAAATCCAGCTGTGGTCATTCCGGCAGATGGCGGGAAGGTGATGCACGAGAACTGAAGCCCTGCTGCCAAAGGAAAAGGTGCTGAACCCAACCATCTCCAACCAGGATGCTTCAATCGCTGCTGCCATGTCGTCCTTTAACCATGAAGGACCGTAAGGAACCTCAGAGCACCTCCAGGCTTCCGCAAATCACCACAAACCTCCCTCTGAGTGAAGGTATCGCTCCTTGCACCCTGCAGGCACCAAGATCTGTGAAGCCCGGTTCTGCGACCTGCTGCTGACCGACGCTTGTGACTCAGCAAATCAACCAAATCCCTTGCACCAGCCTCTGAGGACAAGGCCTGCATCCCTGCCAAGTTTGAGGATCCTAGGACTTAACTTAAAGTACCTGGGGTACCGGATCCCCAGTGGAAAGCATCAAATGACGAGTCCCCCACGAACTCCCAAAGCACCCTCCGAGGGACTTCAAGACACCCGAGACCCACCTTCTGAGTGACCAAGCTGACCTGTGAACACCCTTTCAAGTTGTCTGCTCCTAACCGCGAGGTCCTCATGATGCACAACTCCTGGCTGACCTGTCCACTCTGCATCTGGCCCCAGCGGCCCCAGCATCGATGAGCCATCTGTGCTCCCATTGTCCCCAGGCCCTTGAAACCTCCCTCCTCCAAGGAGACACACCGGACTAACCTGTAAGTCCTCCTACGCAGTGTGTTTCCAAGTGGTCCCTTTCTTTGCATTCCAGCTCCAAGATCTGGAATTGCTGCTCCCTTCTGGAACCCGGAGCTGCCCGAGCTCGTCCAGCTGGACACTTGAAGCTGACCACGACATCTACCGAAAACCAGAAGGTGAGCACTGCGAGACCATTTCCTGATTTTGTATTCATTTTTCTGTTTTCTCCCATTGACTTCAATGGTGCGCAATTACGCATAAAAGTGCAACATTTCTGAAACTTTAAAAATTCATAACAAAAGAAGTACTTAACCTTAGAATGAAGCTCTACAGAATTATATAAACATTGGTATTATTGTTATAAAATTGGACTCGTTATTCTTTGAGTGAGTCTCATTTATTGATGTTGTGTCTACAACAAATGCTCAGCACATCTCATAAATCAGCCTAACTGCTCACCCACACTTCCACAAAAATAGAGCATTAGGTGGCCCATGTTTACCTCTCTTTACCAACGTGGTGTTGCCGGATTCACTACACAGCAGACGCCCACAGCTCCAAGGGCACCGCACATTTCTTTCTGGGCACCCAGGAGCACTGTACTGGTGCACGCTGAGAGCACTCAACGAAGACTGTGGCACAGCACACACCAGAGCGTGCGGAGTGTGGCGCAGAGCACACCAGAGAGCGCGGAGTGTGGCGCAGCGCACACCAGAGAGCGCGGAGTGTGGCGCAGCGCACACCAGAGAGCGCGGAGTGTGGAGCAGCGCACACCAGAGAGCGAGTCCGGAGTGTGAGGCAGAGCACACCAGAGAGCGCGGAGTGTGGCGCAGCGCACACCAGAGAGCGCGGAGTGTGGCGCAGCGCACACCAGAGAGCGCGGAGTGTGGAGCAGCGCACACCAGAGAGCGAGTCCGGAGTGTGGGGCAGCGCACAGCAGAGAGCTCACCCTATGAAGAGTGTGGTGCAGCGCACACCAGAGAGTGCGGAGTGTGGGGCAGCGCACACCAGAGAGCGCGGAGTGTGGGGCAGCGCACACCAGAGAGCGCGGAGTGTGGGGCAGCGCACACCAGAGAGCGCGGAGTGTGGCTCAGCGCACACCAGAGAGTCCGGGGTGTAGTACAGCGCACACCAGGGAGTGCGGAGTGTGGGGCAGCGCACACCAGGGAGTGCGGAGTGTGGGGCAGCGCACACCAGGGAGTGCGGAGTGTGGCACAGCGCACACCAGAGAGCGCGGAGTGTGGCTCAGCGCACACCAGGGAGTGCAGAGTGTGGGGAAGCGCACACCAGAGAGCGCGGAGTGTGGCGCAGCGCACACCAGAGAGCGCGGAGTGTGGCGCAGCGCACACCAGAGAGCGCGGAGTGTGGAGCAGCGCACACCAGAGAGCGAGTCCGGAGTGTGAGGCAGAGCACACCAGAGAGCGCGGAGTGTGGCGCAGCGCACACCAGAGAGCGCGGAGTGTGGAGCAGCGCACACCAGAGAGCGAGTCCGGAGTGTGGGGCAGCGCACAGCAGAGAGCGCAGAGTGTGAGGCAGCGCACAGCAGAGAGCTCACCCTATGAAGAGTGTGGTGCAGCGCACACCAGAGAGCGCGGAGTGTGGGGCAGCGCACACCAGAGAGCGCGGAGTGTGGCTCAGCGCACACCAGAGAGCGCGGAGTGTGGGGCAGCGCACACCAGGGAGTGCGGAGTGTGGCACAGCGCACACCAGGGAGTGCAGAGTGTGGGGAAGCACACCAGAGAGTCCGGGGTGTGGGGCAGCGCACACCAGAGAGCGCGGAGTGTAGTACAGCGCACCCCAGAGAGTCCGGGGTGTAGTACAGCGCACACCAGAGAGTCCGGGGTGTAGTACAGCGCACACCAGAGAGTCCGGGGTGTAGTACAGCGCACACCAGAGAGTCCGGGGTGTAGTACAGCGCACACCAGAGAGTCCGGGGTGTAGTACAGCGCACACCAGAGAGTCCGGGGTGTAGTACAGCGCACCCCAGAGAGTCCGGGGTGTAGTACAGCGCACACCAGAGAGTGCAGGATGTAGTACAGCGCACCCCAGAGCGCGCCAAGCTATAACTGACCACCAGACTCAGAGCCAGGTGTCCCTCTCATGAACCAATGTTGGGTTTAGTGCAGGAAAGTGTCCAGGGTAGGTCCGAGCAGAGCATGCGAGGCAGATTCACATTAGATAGTTTAAATACAGTAAATATTACAGATGATGGACGGAGGGGTGGGGGGGCTGCAGCACCCCCATATTACCCGGGGGGACTTCAGAAGGTGACTGGATATGAAAGATGCCTTTCAAGTGTGTTTTTCTTGTGCTTCTGAGGCAGAGGCCAGTGTCAGGTGACTCTTGTGAGCTTCTCTTCTGCCTGAGTGCCGGGGGAGGGTTTGATGGAGTGAAGTGAGTGACCCTCATGCTGGAGGGCAGGGGTGTGAAAGGAAAGGCTGTCTGGGTACCACATTTAATTACCTCTGAATGAACTCCTCACATATTTCAGACAATATCAGCGGCCACGAAGCACAAATGGAGCATTTTTTCTAATCCTGAAGTGTGATGCAAACAAAGACTTTATTAGCATCAAACAAAGGAAGACGCTTTACTTGGTAAAGATCCACTGGACCCCGATTTCCGCACATGATCCTTTGTTGATCAGTAAAGCTGCATATTTGGGGTACAGGGGGGTCCACAAGGCGTCTCCGGCCACGTCCCGCCCGCCCCCCTCTGGCTCAGTGCATCTGTGACCCTCCTCTGTGCGATGCCGCACAACCCGTGGGACTTCAGTGGTCTCACACTGATGGCAGCGCCCACACTGAGCGCTCCAGGGCGATCAGTTAAATAACGGGCACCCCGGGAATGTGGCCTGGACCTGCCCTGCGCACCCGGCGTTCAGCACTAAGGCCCTGACCATGGAAAGGGCGCGATATTTATCACCTCCGATATATCGCGATAACTCCGGGGTTACATGTAACACATCGCACCTTATTACCACCAGAAGTGGGGCCACCTTCCACCTCCATCCTCAGCGTGCTGTCACCAGTCCACATGCATATGAATTCCACCTCGCAGCCGCACAGCTCACAGTGTCATGCTCCTCTGTGCACACAGCTCTGTGCTCACCAGCTCACAGCTCTGTGCTCACGGGTCTATGCTCACCAGCTCACAGCTCTGTGCACACAGGTCTATGCTCAACAGCTCACAGCTCTGTGCTCACGGTTCTATGCTCAACAGCTCACAGTGTCATGCTCAACAGCTCACAGTGTCATGCTCCTCTGTGCACACAGCTCTGTGCTCACCAGCTCACAGCTCTGTGCTCACAGGTCTATGCTCACCAGCTCTCAGCTCTGTGCCCACGGGTCTATGCTCACCAGCTCACAGCTCTATGCTTACGGGTCTATGCTCACCAGCTCACAGCTCTGTGCCCACGGGTCTATGCTCACCAGCTCTCAGCTCTGTGCTCACGGGTCTATGCACACAGCTCTATGCTCACAGTGTCATGCTCAACAGCTCACACCTCTGTGCACACAGCTCTGTGCTCACCAGTTCACAGCTCTGTGCTCACGGGTCTATGCTCAACAGCTCACAGTGTCATGCTCAACAGCTCACAGTGTCATGCTCCTCTGTGCACACAGCTCTGTGCTCACCAGCTCACAGCTCTGTGCTCACGGGTCTATGCACACAGCTCTATGCTCACAGTGTCATGCTCAACAGCTCACACGTCTGTGCACACAGCTCTGTGCTCACGGGTCTGTGTGCACAGTTCTTTACTCAATAGCTCACACGCCTTGTTGCAGTTTGGACTCTTGCTCTTTCCAAGACTGCTGGTTTAAGGATGACAGTACTTTTGTTTGTAGGCGACTGCGTCTTTCCTACAACAAGTCGCAACTGTTATCCCAACCTTATCGGCTCACTAGCAGCAGCTCACCAGACACGTAATAGTAAAAGGTGATTTGTGGCAGCCTTTACGCATGGACTCGAGAATAAGACATCTCAGGGAGTGTCGTGGTTAAATGGAGATTACCCCTTTCTCACAGATATATCGTGTCTCATACAAACACAGGCAATGACACAGATGCAGTAAAGTTTCAATAGTTTTTATTTAACATAACTGCAATTTGCGATATGATGCATGGGCTGCAATGATTAGGATAATGAATAATGCAAGGAACAAACTTGTGAAGAGAAGAGTCATTATTACGAAGACCCCCACCATCTTGCAATGCATAAGAAAGACATACGAGATGTAATATGCGCTAACACCCTAATGTGAGAGGCCTAACCTCCTACCTAGAGGAGAGCTGGGTTTGCTAAACCTAATCTGCCAGTGCCATGTCCATGAGAGGAGCCCCAACCCTCGTTACCTTGGAATGAGGTCTCTATCTCAGACTCCGCAGGGACACGAAGACTGGGTCAGCGTCAAGACGACGGCAGCATCGGTATCAGCGGTGGTGGCGATGCCCTCCTGTCGGAATCCCTCTGATTATCTGTCTAAAGTACGATGTATTTATACAGATCTTCAAGGCCCCCTGATGTAGGTGTGTTCCTAAACAATAGATGACAGACATGCTTGGGACGGCAATTAATATCAACAATCCCTCGAAAGTATAGAGAGGGAAAATCCCTAAGTGTGAACACCTACTGTTTGTTTGTCTTTGTTGCTTGATCTTGACGCCTTAGCGCGGTGGCACTGATAATAGAACCCATAACAAGTGGCCTAACTATAAACAAGGCAGCCATCTTAGAAGAATTAAATAATGAAATGGGCTGAGACAGAGCAAGCTAAGTAGGTTAAAAGTCATAAGGTGACGGGGCACGAGTCTGCAAGCCATAGGCTAAGCTAACTCCTGTTATCCCATTAAAACGAACTAGGATTCACTACAGCCTGTGCTCACAATTGTATGCTCATCATCTCACAGTCCAGTGCTCACGACTCCCTACTCACATATCAGTGCTCACCATCTCAGTGCTTACAGTTTAATGCTCACCAGCTCGGTGCTCACAATGCTATGCTCACCAGCTCACAGTTCTATGCTCATCAGCTGTGCTCACCAGCTCACAGCTCTGTGCTCACAGTTCTATGCTCATCAGCTGTGCTCACCAGCTCACAGCTCTGTGCTCACAGTTACATGCTCCCCAGTTTACAGCTCTGTGCTCACGGGTCTATGCTCACCAGCTCACAGCTCTGTGCCCACGGGTCTATGCTCACCAGCTCACAGCTCTGTGCCCACGGGTCTATGCTCACCAGCTCACAGCTCTATGCTCACGGGTCTATGCTCACCAGCTCAGAGCTCTGTGCCCACGGGTCTATGCTCACCAGCTCACAACTCTGTGCTCACGGGTCTATGCTCACCAGCTCACAACTCTGTGCTCACGGGTCTATGCTCACCAGCTCACAGCTCAGTGCTTACGGGTCTATGCTCACCAGCTCACAGCTCTGTGCCCACGGGTCTATGCTCACCAGCTCACAGCTCTGTGCTCATCAGCTGTGCTCACCAGCTCACAGCTCTGTGCTCACAGTTACATGCTCCCCAGTTTACAGCTCTGTGTTCATAGTTCTATGCTCACCAGCTCACAGCTCATGCTCACAGGTCTATGCTCACCAGCTCACAGCTCTACACTCACGGGTCTATGCTCACCAGCTCACAGCTCATGCTCACAGGTCTATGCTCACCAGCTCACAGCTCTGTGCCCACGGGTCTATGCTCACCAGCTCACAGCTCATGCTCACAGGTCTATGCTCACCAGCTCACAGCTCTACACTCACGGGTCTATGCTCACCAGCTCACAGCTCTGTGCCCACGGGTCTATGCTCACCAGCTCACAGCTCTGTGCCCACAGGTCTATGCTCACCAGCTCACAGCTCAGTGCTTACGGGTCTATGCTCACCAGCTCACAGCTCTGTGCCCACGGGTCTATGCTCACCAGCTCACAGCTCAGTGCTCACAGGTCTATGCTCACCAGCTCACAGCTCTGTGCTCACAGGTCTATGCTCACCAGCTCACAGCTCTGTGCTCACGGGTCTATGCTCACCAGCTCACAGCTCTGTGCCCACGGGTCTATGCTCACCAGCTCACAGCTCTGTGCCCACGGGTCTATGCTCACCAGCTCACAGCTCTGTGCACACAGGTCTATGCTCATCAGCTGTGCTCACCAGCTCACAGCTCTGTGCTCACAGTTACATGCTCCCCAGTTTACAGCTCTGTGTTCATAGTTCTATGCTCACCAGCTCACAGCTCAGTGCTTACGGGTCTATGCTCACCAGCTCACAGCTCTGTGCCCACGGGTCTATGCTCACCAGCTCACAGCTCAGTGCTTACGGGTCTATGCTCACCAGCTCACAGCTCTGTGCCCACGGGTCTATGCTCACCAGCTCACAGCTCTGTGCTCACGGGTCTATGCTCACCAGCTCACAGCTCTGTGCCCACGGGTCTATGCTCACCAGCTCACAGCTCTGTGCCCACGGGTCTATGCTCACCAGCTCACAGCTCTGTGCCCACGGGTCTATGCTCACCAGCTCACAGCTCATGCTCACAGGTCTATGCTCACCAGCTCACAGCTCTACACTCACGGGTCTATGCTCACCAGCTCACAGCTCATGCTCACAGGTCTATGCTCACCAGCTCACAGCTCTGTGCCCACGGGTCTATGCTCACCAGCTCACAGCTCATGCTCACAGGTCTATGCTCACCAGCTCACAGCTCTACACTCACGGGTCTATGCTCACCAGCTCACAGCTCTGTGCCCACGGGTCTATGCTCACCAGCTCACAGCTCTGTGCCCACGGGTCTATGCTCACCAGCTCACAGCTCAGTGCTTACGGGTCTATGCTCACCAGCTCACAGCTCTGTGCCCACGGGTCTATGCTCACCAGCTCACAGCTCAGTGCTCACAGGTCTATGCTCACCAGCTCACAGCTCTGTGCTCACAGGTCTATGCTCACCAGCTCACAGCTCTGTGCTCACGGGTCTATGCTCACCAGCTCACAGCTCTGTGCCCACGGGTCTATGCTCACCAGCTCACAGCTCTGTGCCCACGGGTCTATGCTCACCAGCTCACAGCTCTGTGCACACAGGTCTATGCTCATCAGCTGTGCTCACCAGCTCACAGCTCTGTGCTCACAGTTACATGCTCCCCAGTTTACAGCTCTGTGTTCATAGTTCTATGCTCACCAGCTCACAGCTCAGTGCTTACGGGTCTATGCTCACCAGCTCACAGCTCTGTGCCCACGGGTCTATGCTCACCAGCTCACAGCTCAGTGCTTACGGGTCTATGCTCACCAGCTCACAGCTCTGTGCCCACGGGTCTATGCTCACCAGCTCACAGCTCTGTGCTCACGGGTCTATGCTCACCAGCTCACAGCTCTGTGCCCACGGGTCTATGCTCACCAGCTCACAGCTCTGTGCCCACGGGTCTATGCTCACCAGCTCACAGCTCTGTGCACACAGGTCTATGCTCATCAGCTGTGCTCACCAGCTCACAGCTCTGTGCTCACAGTTACATGCTCCCCAGTTTACAGCTCTGTGTTCATAGTTCTATGCTCACCAGCTCACAGCTCTGTGCTCACAGTTCTATGCTCATCAGCTGTGCTCACCAGCTCACAGCTCTGTGCTCACAGTTACATGCTCCCCAGTTTACAGCTCTGTGTTCATAGTTCTATGCTCACCAGCTCACAGCTCTGTGCTCACGGGTCTATGCTCACCAGCTCACAGCTCTGTGCCCACGGGTCTATGCTCACCAGCTCACAGCTCAGTGCTTACGGGTCTATGCTCACCAGCTCACAGCTCTATGCTTACGGGTCTATGCTCACCAGCTCACAGCTCTGTGCTCACAGGTCTATGCTCACCAGCTCACAGCTCAGTGCTCATGGGTCTATGCTCACCATCTCACAGCTCTGTGCTCGTGGGTCTATGCTCACCAGCTCACAGCTCTGTGCACACAGGTCTATGCTCACCAGCTCACAGCTCTATGCTCACGGGTCTATGTTCACCAGCTCACAGCTCTGTTCTCACGGGTCTATGCTCACCAGCTCACAGCTCTGTGCTCACGGGTCTATGCTCACCAGCTCACAGCTCTGTGCCCACGGGTCTATGCTCACCAGCTCACAGCTCAGTGCTTACGGGTCTATGCTCACCAGCTCACAGCTCTGTGCGTGGGGGTCTATGCTCACCAGCTCACAGCTCTGTGCTCACAGGTCTATGATCACCAGCTCACAGCTCTGTGCACACAGGTCTATGCTCACCAGCTCACAGCTCTACGCTCACGGGTCTATGCTCACCAGCTCACAGCTCTATGCTTACGGATCTATGCTCACCAGCTCACAGCTCTGTGCCCACGGGTCTATGCTCACCAGCTCACAGCTCTGTGCCCACGGGTCTATGCTCACCAGCTCACAGCTCTATGCTCACGGGTCTATGCTCACCAGCTCAGAACTCTGTGCCCACGGGTCTATGCTCACCAGCTCACAGCTCAGTGCTTACGGGTCTATGCTCACCAGCTCACAGCTCTGTGCCCACGGGTCTATGCTCACCAGCTCACAGCTCTGTGCCCACGGGTCTATGCTCACCAGCTCACAGCTCAGTGCTAACGGGTCTATGCTCACCAGCTCACAGCTCTGTGCCCACAGGTCTATGCTCACCAGCTCACAGCTCTGTGCCCACGGGTCTATGCTCACCAGCTCACAGCTCTGTGCCCACGGGTCTATGCTCACCAGCTCACAGCTCTGTGCCCACAGGTCTATGCTCACCAGCTCACAGCTCTACGCTCACAGGTCTATGCTCACCAGCTCACAGCTCTGTGCCCACGGGTCTATGCTCACCAGCTCACAGCTCTGTGCACACAGGTCTATGCTCACCAGCTCACAGCTCTGTGCCCACGGGTCTATGCTCACCAGCTCACAGCTCTGTGCTCATCAGCTGTGCTCACCAGCTCACAGCTCTGTGCTCACAGTTACATGCTCCCCAGTTTACAGCTCTGTGTTCATAGTTCTATGCTCACCAGCTCACAGCTCTGTGCCCACGGGTCTATGCTCACCAGCTCACAGCTCATGCTCACAGGTCTATGCTCACCAGCTCACAGCTCTACACTCACGGGTCTATGCTCACCAGCTCACAGCTCATGCTCACAGGTCTATGCTCACCAGCTCACAGCTCTGTGCCCACGGGTCTATGCTCACCAGCTCACAGCTCATGCTCACAGGTCTATGCTCACCAGCTCACAGCTCTACACTCACGGGTCTATGCTCACCAGCTCACAGCTCTGTGCCCACGGGTCTATGCTCACCAGCTCACAGCTCTGTGCCCACGGGTCTATGCTCACCAGCTCACAGCTCAGTGCTTACGGGTCTATGCTCACCAGCTCACAGCTCTGTGCCCACGGGTCTATGCTCACCAGCTCACAGCTCAGTGCTCACAGGTCTATGCTCACCAGCTCACAGCTCTGTGCTCACAGGTCTATGCTCACCAGCTCACAGCTCTGTGCTCACGGGTCTATGCTCACCAGCTCACAGCTCTGTGCCCACGGGTCTATGCTCACCAGCTCACAGCTCTGTGCCCACGGGTCTATGCTCACCAGCTCACAGCTCTGTGCACACAGGTCTATGCTCATCAGCTGTGCTCACCAGCTCACAGCTCTGTGCTCACAGTTACATGCTCCCCAGTTTACAGCTCTGTGTTCATAGTTCTATGCTCACCAGCTCACAGCTCAGTGCTTACGGGTCTATGCTCACCAGCTCACAGCTCTGTGCCCACGGGTCTATGCTCACCAGCTCACAGCTCAGTGCTTACAGGTCTATGCTCACCAGCTCACAGCTCTGTGCCCACGGGTCTATGCTCACCAGCTCACAGCTCTGTGCTCACGGGTCTATGCTCACCAGCTCACAGCTCTGTGCCCACGGGTCTATGCTCACCAGCTCACAGCTCTGTGCCCACGGGTCTATGCTCACCAGCTCACAGCTCTGTGCCCACGGGTCTATGCTCACCAGCTCACAGCTCATGCTCACAGGTCTATGCTCACCAGCTCACAGCTCTACACTCACGGGTCTATGCTCACCAGCTCACAGCTCATGCTCACAGGTCTATGCTCACCAGCTCACAGCTCTGTGCCCACGGGTCTATGCTCACCAGCTCACAGCTCATGCTCACAGGTCTATGCTCACCAGCTCACAGCTCTACACTCACGGGTCTATGCTCACCAGCTCACAGCTCTGTGCCCACGGGTCTATGCTCACCAGCTCACAGCTCTGTGCCCACGGGTCTATGCTCACCAGCTCACAGCTCAGTGCTTACGGGTCTATGCTCACCAGCTCACAGGTCTGTGCCCACGGGTCTATGCTCACCAGCTCACAGCTCAGTGCTCACAGGTCTATGCTCACCAGCTCACAGCTCTGTGCTCACAGGTCTATGCTCACCAGCTCACAGCTCTGTGCTCACGGGTCTATGCTCACCAGCTCACAGCTCTGTGCCCACGGGTCTATGCTCACCAGCTCACAGCTCTGTGCCCACGGGTCTATGCTCACCAGCTCACAGCTCTGTGCACACAGGTCTATGCTCATCAGCTGTGCTCACCAGCTCACAGCTCTGTGCTCACAGTTACATGCTCCCCAGTTTACAGCTCTGTGTTCATAGTTCTATGCTCACCAGCTCACAGCTCAGTGCTTACGGGTCTATGCTCACCAGCTCACAGCTCTGTGCCCACGGGTCTATGCTCACCAGCTCACAGCTCAGTGCTTACGGGTCTATGCTCACCAGCTCACAGCTCTGTGCCCACGGGTCTATGCTCACCAGCTCACAGCTCTGTGCTCACGGGTCTATGCTCACCAGCTCACAGCTCTGTGCCCACGGGTCTATGCTCACCAGCTCACAGCTCTGTGCCCACGGGTCTATGCTCACCAGCTCACAGCTCTGTGCACACAGGTCTATGCTCATCAGCTGTGCTCACCAGCTCACAGCTCTGTGCTCACAGTTACATGCTCCCCAGTTTACAGCTCTGTGTTCATAGTTCTATGCTCACCAGCTCACAGCTCTGTGCTCACAGTTCTATGCTCATCAGCTGTGCTCACCAGCTCACAGCTCTGTGCTCACAGTTACATGCTCCCCAGTTTACAGCTCTGTGTTCATAGTTCTATGCTCACCAGCTCACAGCTCTGTGCTCACGGGTCTATGCTCACCAGCTCACAGCTCTGTGCCCACGGGTCTATGCTCACCGGCTCACAGCTCAGTGCTTACGGGTCTATGCTCACCAGCTCACAGCTCTGTGCCCACGGGTCTATGCTCACCAGCTCACAGCTCTGTGCTCACGGGTCTATGCTCACCATCTCACAGTTCTATGCTCATCAGCTGTGCTCACCAGCTCACAGCTCTGTGCTCACAGTTACATGCTCCCCAGTTTACAGCTCTGTGTTCATAGTTCTATGCTCACCAGCTCACAGCTCTGTGCCCACGGGTCTATGCTCACCAGCTCACAGCTCATGCTCACAGGTCTATGCTCACCAGCTCACAGCTCTACACTCACGGGTCTATGCTCACCAGCTCACAGCTCTGTGCCCACGGGTCTATGCTCACCAGCTCACAGCTCTGTGCCCACGGGTCTATGCTCACCAGCTCACAGCTCAGTGCTTACGGGTCTATGCTCACCAGCTCACAGCTCTGTGCCCACGGGTCTATGCTCACCAGCTCACAGCTCAGTGCTCACAGGTCTATGCTCACCAGCTCACAGCTCTGTGCTCACAGGTCTATGCTCACCAGCTCACAGCTCTGTGCTCACGGGTCTATGCTCACCAGCTCACAGCTCTGTGCCCACGGGTCTATGCTCACCAGCTCACAGCTCTGTGCCCACGGGTCTATGCTCACCAGCTCACAGCTCTGTGCACACAGGTCTATGCTCATCAGCTGTGCTCACCAGCTCACAGCTCTGTGCTCACAGTTACATGCTCCCCAGTTTACAGCTCTGTGTTCATAGTTCTATGCTCACCAGCTCACAGCTCAGTGCTTACGGGTCTATGCTCACCAGCTCACAGCTCTGTGCCCACGGGTCTATGCTCACCAGCTCACAGCTCAGTGCTTACGGGTCTATGCTCACCAGCTCACAGCTCTGTGCCCACGGGTCTATGCTCACCAGCTCACAGCTCTGTGCTCACGGGTCTATGCTCACCAGCTCACAGCTCTGTGCCCACGGGTCTATGCTCACCAGCTCACAGCTCTGTGCCCACGGGTCTATGCTCACCAGCTCACAGCTCTGTGCACACAGGTCTATGCTCATCAGCTGTGCTCACCAGCTCACAGCTCTGTGCTCACAGTTACATGCTCCCCAGTTTACAGCTCTGTGTTCATAGTTCTATGCTCACCAGCTCACAGCTCTGTGCTCACAGTTCTATGCTCATCAGCTGTGCTCACCAGCTCACAGCTCTGTGCTCACAGTTACATGCTCCCCAGTTTACAGCTCTGTGTTCATAGTTCTATGCTCACCAGCTCACAGCTCTGTGCTCACGGGTCTATGCTCACCAGCTCACAGCTCTGTGCCCACGGGTCTATGCTCACCAGCTCACAGCTCAGTGCTTACGGGTCTATGCTCACCAGCTCACAGCTCTGTGCCCACGGGTCTATGCTCACCAGCTCACAGCTCTGTGCTCACGGGTCTATGCTCACCAGCTCACAGCTCTGTGCCCACGGGTCTATGCTCACCAGCTCACAGCTCTGTGCCCACGGGTCTATGCTCACCAGCTCACAGCTCTGTGCCCACGGGTCTATGCTCATCAGCTCACAGCTCTGTGCACACAGGTCTATGCTCACCAGCTACTCACCAGCTCACAGCTCTGTGCTCACGGGTCTATGCTCACCAGCTCACAGCTCTGTGCCCACGGGTCTATGCTCACCAGCTCACAGCTCTACGCTCACGGGTCTATGCTCACCAGCTCACAGCTCTGTGCCCACGGGTCTATGCTCACCAGCTCACAGCTCTACGCTCACGGGTCTATGCTCACCAGCTCACAGCTCTATGCTCACGGGTCTATGCTCATCAGCTCACAGCTCTATGCTCACGGGTCTATGCTCACCAGCTCACAGCTCTGTGCTCACGGCTCTATGCTCATCAGCTCACAGCTCTGTGCACACAGGTCTATGCTCACCAGCTACTCACCAGCTCACAGCTCTGTGCTCACGGGTCTATGCTCACCAGCTCAGAGCTCTGTGCTCACAGATCTATGCTCACCAGCTCACAGCTCTGTGCTCACAGGTCTATGCTCACCAGCTACTCACCAGCTCACAGCTCTGTGCTCACAGGTCTATGCTCACCAGCTCACAGCTCTGTGCTCACAGGTCTATGCTCACCAGCTACTCACCAGCTCACAGCTCTGTGCTCACAGGTCTATGCTCACAGCTCTGTGCTCACAGGTCTATGCTCACCAGCTACTCACCAGCTCACAGCTCTGTGCTCACAGTTACATGCTCCCCAGTTTACAGCTCTGTGTTCATAGTTCTATGCTCATCAGCTGTGCTCATCAGCTCACAGCTCTGTGCTTACGGGTCTATGCTCACCAGCTCACAGCTCTGTGCCCACAGGTCTATGCTCACCAGCTCACAGCTCTAAGCTCACAGGTCTATGCTCACCAGCTCACAGCTCTATGCTTACGGGTCTATGCTCACCAGCTCACAGCTCTGTGCCCACAGGTCTATGCTCACCAGCTCACAGCTCTAAGCTCACAGGTCTATGCTCACCAGCTCACAGCTCTACGCTCACAGGTCTATACTCACCAGCTCACAGCTCTGTGCTCACGGGTCTATGCTCACCAGCTCACAGCTCTGTGCCCACGGGTCTATGCTCACCAGCTCACAGCTCTATGCTCACGGGTCTATGCTCATCAGCTCACAGCTCTATGCTCACGGGTCTATGCTCACCAGCTCACAGCTCTGTGCTCACGGGTCTATGCTCACCAGCTCACAGCTCTGTGCCCACGGGTCTATGCTCACCAGCTCACAGCTCTACGCTCACGGGTCTATGCTCACCAGCTCACAGCTCTGTGCCCACGGGTCTATGCTCACCAGCTCACAGCTCTACGCTCACGGGTCTATGCTCACCAGCTTACAGCTCTATGCTCACGGGTCTATGCTCATCAGCTCACAGCTCTATGCTCACGGGTCTATGCTCACCAGCTCACAGCTCTGTGCTCACGGGTCTATGCTCATCAGCTCACAGCTCTGTGCACACAGGTCTATGCTCACCAGCTACTCACCAGCTCACAGCTCTGTGCTCACGGGTCTATGCTCACCAGCTCAGAGCTCTGTGCTCACAGATCTATGCTCACCAGCTCACAGCTCTGTGCTCACAGGTCTATGCTCACCAGCTACTCACCAGCTCACAGCTCTGTGCTCACAGGTCTATGCTCACCAGCTCACAGCTCTGTGCTCACAGGTCTATGCTCACCAGCTACTCACCAGCTCACAGCTCTGTGCTCACAGGTCTATGCTCACCAGCTCACAGCTCTGTGCTCACAGGTCTATGCTCACCAGCTACTCACCAGCTCACAGCTCTGTGCTCACGGGTCTATGCTCACCAGCTACTCACCAGCTCACAGCTCTGTGCTCACAGTTACATGCTCCCCAGTTTACAGCTCTGTGTTCATAGTTCTATGCTCATCAGCTGTGCTCATCAGCTCACAGCTCTGTGCTTACGGGTCTATGCTCACCAGCTCACAGCTCTGTGCCCACAGGTCTATGCTCACCAGCTCACAGCTCTAAGCTCACAGGTCTATGCTCACCAGCTCACAGCTCTATGCTTACGGGTCTATGCTCACCAGCTCACAGCTCTGTGCCCACAGGTCTATGCTCACCAGCTCACAGCTCTAAGCTCACAGGTCTATGCTCACCAGCTCACAGCTCTACGCTCACAGGTCTATACTCACCAGCTCACAGCTCTGTGCTCACGGGTCTATGCTCACCAGCTCACAGCTCTGTGCCCACGGGTCTATGCTCACCAGCTCACAGCTCTATGCTCACGGGTCTATGCTCATCAGCTCACAGCTCTATGCTCACAGGTCTATGCTCACCAGCTCACAGCTCTGTGCTCACGGGTCTATGCTCATCAGCTCACAGCTCTGTGCACACAGGTCTATGCTCACCAGCTACTCACCAGCGCACAGCTCTGTGCTCACGGGTCTATGCTCACCAGCTCAGAGCTCTGTGCTCACAGATCTATGCTCACCAGCCCACAGCTCTGTGCTCACAGGTCTATGCTCACCAGCTACTCACCAGCTCACAGCTCTGTGCTCACAGGTCTATGCTCACCAGCTCACAGCTCTGTGCTCACAGGTCTATGCTCACCAGCTACTCACCAGCTCACAGCTCTGTGCTCACAGGTCTATGCTCACCAGCTCACAGCTCTGTGCTCACAGGTCTATGCTCACCAGCTACTCACCAGCTCACAGCTCTGTGCTCACGGGTCTATGCTCACCAGCTACTCACCAGCTCACAGCTCTGTGCTCACGGGTCTATGCTCACCAGCTACTCACCAGCTCACAGCTCTGTGCTCACAGGTCTATGCTCACCAGCTCACAGCTCTATGCTTACGGGTCTATGCTCACCAGCTACTCACCAGCTCACAGCTCTGTGCACACAGGTCTATGCTCACCAGCCACAGCTCCGTGCTCACAGGTCTATGCTCACCAGCTACTCACCAGCTCACAGCTCTGTGCTCACAGGTCTATGCTCACCAGCTCACAGCTCTATGCTCACAGGTCTATACTCACCAGCTCACAGCTCTATGCTTACGGGTCTATGCTCACCAGCTATTCACCAGCCCACAGCTCTGTGCTCACAGGTCTATGCTCACCAGCTCACAGCTCTGTGCTCACGGGTCTATGCTCATCAGCTCACTGCTCTATGCGTACGGGTCTATGCTCACCAGCTCACAGCTCAGTGCTTACGGGTCTATGCTCACCAGCTCACAGCTCTAAGCTCACAGGTCTATGCTCACCAGCTCACAGCTCTACACTCACGGGTCTATGCTCACCAGCTCACAGCTCTGTGCCCACGGGTCTATGCTCACCAGCTCACAGCTCTGTGCACACAGGTCTATGCTCACCAGCTCACAGCTCTATGCTCACGGGTCTATGCTCACCAGCTCACAGCTCAGTGCTTACGGGTCTATGCTCATCAGCTCACAGCTCTATGCTCACAGGTCTATGCTCACCAGCTCACAGCTTTATGCTTACGGGTCTATGCTCACCAGCTCACAGCTCTGTGCGTGCGGGTCTATGCTCACCAGCTCACAGCTCTAAGCTCACAGGTCTATGCTCACCAGCTCACACCTCTGTGCTCACAGGTCTATGCTCACCAGCTCACAGCTCTAAGCTCACAGGTCTATGCTCACCAGCTCACAGCTCTATGCTCATGGGTCTATGCTCACCAGCTCACAGCTCTGTGCACACAGGTCTATGCCCACCAGCTCACAGCTCTACGCTCACGGGTCTATGCTCACCAGCTCACAGCTCTATGCTTACGGGTCTATGCTCACCAGCTCACAGCTCTGTGCTCACAGGTCTATGCTCACCAGCTCACAGCTCAGTGCTCATGGGTCTATGCTCACCAGCTCACAGCTCTGTGCTCACGGGTCTATGCTCACCAGCTCACAGCTCATGCTCACGGGTCTATGCTCACCAGCTCACAGCTCTGTGCTCACGGGTCTATGCTCACCAGCTCACAGCTCTGTGCACACAGGTCTATGCCCACCAGCTCACAGCTCTACGCTCACGGGTCTATGCTCACCAGCTCACAGCTCTGTGCCCACGGGTCTATGCTCACCAGCTCACAGCTCAGTGCTTACGGGTCTATGCTCACCAGCTCACAGCTCTGTGCCCACGGGTCTATGCTCACCAGCTCACAGCTCTGTGCACACAGGTCTATGCTCACCAGCTCACAGCTCTGTGCACACGGGTCTATGCTCACCAGCTCACAGCTCAGTGCTTACGGGTCTATGCTCACCAGCTCACAGCTCAGTGCTTACGGGTCTATGCTCACCAGCTCACAGCTCTACGCTCACGGGTCTATGCTCACCAGCTCACAGCTCTGTGCGTGCGGGTCTATGCTCACCAGCTCACAGCTCTACGCTCACGGGTCTATGCTCACCAGCTCACAGCTCTGTGCACAAGGGTCTATGCGCACCAGCTCACAGCTCTACGCTCACGGGTCTATGCTCACCAGCTCACAGCTCTGTGCTCACAGGTCTATGCTCACCAGCTCAGTGCTCACAGGTCTATGCTCACCAGCTCACAGCTCTATGCTCACGGGTCTATGCTCACCAGCTCACAGCTCTATGCTTACGGATCTATGCTCACCAGCTCACAGCTCTGTGCCCACGGGTCTATGCTCACCAGCTCACAGCTCTGTGCCCACGGGTCTATGCTCACCAGCTCACAGCTCTATGCTCACGGGTCTATGCTCACCAGCTCAGAGCTCTGTGCCCACGGGTCTATGCTCACCAGCTCACAGCTCAGTGCTTACGGGTCTATGCTCACCAGCTCACAGCTCTGTGCCCACGGGTCTATGCTCACCAGCTCACAGCTCTGTGCCCACGGGTCTATGCTCACCAGCTCACAGCTCAGTGCTTACGGGTCTATGCTCACCAGCTCACAGCTCTGTGCCCACAGGTCTATGCTCACCAGCTCACAGCTCTGTGCCCACGGGTCTATGCTCACCAGCTCACAGCTCTGTGCCCACGGGTCTATGCTCACCAGCTCACAGCTCTGTGCCCACAGGTCTATGCTCACCAGCTCACAGCTCTACGCTCACAGGTCTATGCTCACCAGCTCACAGCTCTGTGCCCACGGGTCTATGCTCACCAGCTCACAGCTCTGTGCACACAGGTCTATGCTCACCAGCTCACAGCTCTACGCTCACGGGTCTATGCTCACCAGCTCACAGCTCTGTGCTCACAGGTCTATGCTCACCAGCTCACAGCTCTGTGCTCACAGGTCTATGCTCACCAGCTCACAGCTCTGTGCTCACGGGTCTATGCTCACCAGCTCACAGCTCTATGCTTACGGGTCTATGCTCACCAGCTCACACCTCTGTGCTCACAGTTACAGGCTCACCAGCTCACAGCTCAGTGCTCGCGGGTCTATGCTCACCAGCTCACAGCTCTGTGCTTACAGGTCTATGCTCACCAGCTCACAGCTCTATGCTCACAGGTCTATGCTCACCAGCTCAGTGCTCACAGGTCTATGCTCACCAGCTCACAGCTCTATGCTCACGGGTCTATGCTCACCAGCTCACAGCTCTGTGCCCACGGGTCTATGCTCACCAGCTCACAGCTCTGTGCCCACGGGTCTATGCTCACCAGCTCACAGCTCTATGCTCACGGGTCTATGCTCACCAGCTCAGAGCTCTGTGCCCACGGGTCTATGCTCACCAGCTCACAGCTCAGTGCTTACGGGTCTATGCTCACCAGCTCACAGCTCTGTGCCCACGGGTCTATGCTCACCAGCTCACAGCTCTGTGCTCACAGGTCTATGATCACCAGCTCACAGCTCTGTGCACACAGGTCTATGCTCACCAGCTCACAGCTCTACGCTCACGGGTCTATGCTCACCAGCTCACAGCTCTATGCTTACGGATCTATGCTCACCAGCTCACAGCTCTGTGCCCACGGGTCTATGCTCACCAGCTCACAGCTCTGTGCCCACGGGTCTATGCTCACCAGCTCACAGCTCTATGCTCACGGGTCTATGCTCACCAGCTCACAGCTCTGTGCCCACGGGTCTATGCTCACCAGCTCACAGCTCAGTGCTTACGGGTCTATGCTCACCAGCTCACAGCTCTCTGCCCACGAGTCTATGCTCACCAGCTCACAGCTCTGTGCCCACGGGTCTATGCTCACCAGCTCACAGATCTGTGCCCACGGGTCTATGCTCACCAGCTCACAGCTCTGTGCCCACAGGTCTATGCTCACCAGCTCACAGCTCTAAGCTCACAGGTCTATGCTCACCAGCTCACAGCTCTACGCTCACGGGTCTATGCTCACCAGCTCACAGCTCTGTGCCCACGGGTCTATGCTCACCAGCTCACAGCTCTGTGCACACAGGTCTATGCTCACCAGCTCACAGCTCTACGCTCACGGGTCTATGCTCACCAGCTCACAGCTCTGTGCTCACAGGTCTATGCTCACCAGCTCACAGCTCTATGCTTACGGGTCTATGCTCACCAGCTCACAGCTCTGTGCTCACAGGTCTATGCTCACCAGCTCACAGCTCTGTGCTCACAGGTCTATGCTCACCAGCTCACAGCTCTGTGCTCACGGGTCTATGCTCACCAGCTCACAGCTCTGTGCCCACGGGTCTATGCTCACCAGCTCACAGCTCTGTGCCCACGGGTCTATGCTCACCAGCTCACAGCTCTGTGCACACAGGTCTATGCTCATCAGCTGTGCTCACCAGCTCACAGCTCTGTGCTCACAGTTACATGCTCCCCAGTTTACAGCTCTGTGTTCATAGTTCTATGCTCACCAGCTCACAGCTCAGTGCTTACGGGTCTATGCTCACCAGCTCACAGCTCTGTGCCCACGGGTCTATGCTCACCAGCTCACAGCTCAGTGCTTACGGGTCTATGCTCACCAGCTCACAGCTCTGTGCCCACGGGTCTATGCTCACCAGCTCACAGCTCTGTGCTCACGGGTCTATGCTCACCAGCTCACAGCTCTGTGCCCACGGGTCTATGCTCACCAGCTCACAGCTCTGTGCCCACGGGTCTATGCTCACCAGCTCACAGCTCTGTGCACACAGGTCTATGCTCATCAGCTGTGCTCACCAGCTCACAGCTCTGTGCTCACAGTTACATGCTCCCCAGTTTACAGCTCTGTGTTCATAGTTCTATGCTCACCAGCTCACAGCTCTGTGCTCACAGTTCTATGCTCATCAGCTGTGCTCACCAGCTCACAGCTCTGTGCTCACAGTTACATGCTCCCCAGTTTACAGCTCTGTGTTCATAGTTCTATGCTCACCAGCTCACAGCTCTGTGCTCACGGGTCTATGCTCACCAGCTCACAGCTCTGTGCCCACGGGTCTATGCTCACCAGCTCACAGCTCTGTGCACACAGGTCTATGCTCATCAGCTGTGCTCACCAGCTCACAGCTCTGTGCTCACAGTTACATGCTCCCCAGTTTACAGCTCTGTGTTCATAGTTCTATGCTCACCAGCTCACAGCTCTGTGCTCACAGTTCTATGCTCATCAGCTGTGCTCACCAGCTCACAGCTCTGTGCTCACAGTTACATGCTCCCCAGTTTACAGCTCTGTGTTCATAGTTCTATGCTCACCAGCTCACAGCTCTGTGCTCACGGGTCTATGCTCACCAGCTCACAGCTCTGTGCCCACGGGTCTATGCTCACCAGCTCACAGCTCAGTGCTTACGGGTCTATGCTCACCAGCTCACAGCTCTGTGCCCACGGGTCTATGCTCACCAGCTCACAGCTCTGTGCTCACGGGTCTATGCTCACCATCTCACAGTTCTATGCTCATCAGCTGTGCTCACCAGCTCACAGCTCTGTGCTCACAGTTACATGCTCCCCAGTTTACAGCTCTGTGTTCATAGTTCTATGCTCACCAGCTCACAGCTCTGTGCCCACGGGTCTATGCTCACCAGCTCACAGCTCATGCTCACAGGTCTATGCTCACCAGCTCACAGCTCTACACTCACGGGTCTATGCTCACCAGCTCACAGCTCTGTGCCCACGGGTCTATGCTCACCAGCTCACAGCTCTGTGCCCACGGGTCTATGCTCACCAGCTCACAGCTCAGTGCTTACGGGTCTATGCTCACCAGCTCACAGCTCTGTGCCCACGGGTCTATGCTCACCAGCTCACAGCTCAGTGCTCACAGGTCTATGCTCACCAGCTCACAGCTCTGTGCTCACAGGTCTATGCTCACCAGCTCACAGCTCTGTGCTCACGGGTCTATGCTCACCAGCTCACAGCTCTGTGCCCACGGGTCTATGCTCACCAGCTCACAGCTCTGTGCCCACGGGTCTATGCTCACCAGCTCACAGCTCTGTGCACACAGGTCTATGCTCATCAGCTGTGCTCACCAGCTCACAGCTCTGTGCTCACAGTTACATGCTCCCCAGTTTACAGCTCTGTGTTCATAGTTCTATGCTCACCAGCTCACAGCTCAGTGCTTACGGGTCTATGCTCACCAGCTCACAGCTCTGTGCCCACGGGTCTATGCTCACCAGCTCACAGCTCAGTGCTTACGGGTCTATGCTCACCAGCTCACAGCTCTGTGCCCACGGGTCTATGCTCACCAGCTCACAGCTCTGTGCTCACGGGTCTATGCTCACCAGCTCACAGCTCTGTGCCCACGGGTCTATGCTCACCAGCTCACAGCTCTGTGCCCACGGGTCTATGCTCACCAGCTCACAGCTCTGTGCACACAGGTCTATGCTCATCAGCTGTGCTCACCAGCTCACAGCTCTGTGCTCACAGTTACATGCTCCCCAGTTTACAGCTCTGTGTTCATAGTTCTATGCTCACCAGCTCACAGCTCTGTGCTCACAGTTCTATGCTCATCAGCTGTGCTCACCAGCTCACAGCTCTGTGCTCACAGTTACATGCTCCCCAGTTTACAGCTCTGTGTTCATAGTTCTATGCTCACCAGCTCACAGCTCTGTGCTCACGGGTCTATGCTCACCAGCTCACAGCTCTGTGCCCACGGGTCTATGCTCACCAGCTCACAGCTCAGTGCTTACGGGTCTATGCTCACCAGCTCACAGCTCTGTGCCCACGGGTCTATGCTCACCAGCTCACAGCTCTGTGCTCACGGGTCTATGCTCACCAGCTCACAGCTCTGTGCCCACGGGTCTATGCTCACCAGCTCACAGCTCTGTGCCCACGGGTCTATGCTCACCAGCTCACAGCTCTGTGCCCACGGGTCTATGCTCATCAGCTCACAGCTCTGTGCACACAGGTCTATGCTCACCAGCTACTCACCAGCTCACAGCTCTGTGCTCACGGGTCTATGCTCACCAGCTCACAGCTCTGTGCCCACGGGTCTATGCTCACCAGCTCACAGCTCTACGCTCACGGGTCTATGCTCACCAGCTCACAGCTCTGTGCCCACGGGTCTATGCTCACCAGCTCACAGCTCTACGCTCACGGGTCTATGCTCACCAGCTCACAGCTCTATGCTCACGGGTCTATGCTCATCAGCTCACAGCTCTATGCTCACGGGTCTATGCTCACCAGCTCACAGCTCTGTGCTCACGGCTCTATGCTCATCAGCTCACAGCTCTGTGCACACAGGTCTATGCTCACCAGCTACTCACCAGCTCACAGCTCTGTGCTCACGGGTCTATGCTCACCAGCTCAGAGCTCTGTGCTCACAGATCTATGCTCACCAGCTCACAGCTCTGTGCTCACAGGTCTATGCTCACCAGCTACTCACCAGCTCACAGCTCTGTGCTCACAGGTCTATGCTCACCAGCTCACAGCTCTGTGCTCACAGGTCTATGCTCACCAGCTACTCACCAGCTCACAGCTCTGTGCTCACAGGTCTATGCTCACAGCTCTGTGCTCACAGGTCTATGCTCACCAGCTACTCACCAGCTCACAGCTCTGTGCTCACAGTTACATGCTCCCCAGTTTACAGCTCTGTGTTCATAGTTCTATGCTCATCAGCTGTGCTCATCAGCTCACAGCTCTGTGCTTACGGGTCTATGCTCACCAGCTCACAGCTCTGTGCCCACAGGTCTATGCTCACCAGCTCACAGCTCTAAGCTCACAGGTCTATGCTCACCAGCTCACAGCTCTATGCTTACGGGTCTATGCTCACCAGCTCACAGCTCTGTGCCCACAGGTCTATGCTCACCAGCTCACAGCTCTAAGCTCACAGGTCTATGCTCACCAGCTCACAGCTCTACGCTCACAGGTCTATACTCACCAGCTCACAGCTCTGTGCTCACGGGTCTATGCTCACCAGCTCACAGCTCTGTGCCCACGGGTCTATGCTCACCAGCTCACAGCTCTATGCTCACGGGTCTATGCTCATCAGCTCACAGCTCTATGCTCACGGGTCTATGCTCACCAGCTCACAGCTCTGTGCTCACGGGTCTATGCTCACCAGCTCACAGCTCTGTGCCCACGGGTCTATGCTCACCAGCTCACAGCTCTACGCTCACGGGTCTATGCTCACCAGCTCACAGCTCTGTGCCCACGGGTCTATGCTCACCAGCTCACAGCTCTACGCTCACGGGTCTATGCTCACCAGCTTACAGCTCTATGCTCACGGGTCTATGCTCATCAGCTCACAGCTCTATGCTCACGGGTCTATGCTCACCAGCTCACAGCTCTGTGCTCACGGGTCTATGCTCATCAGCTCACAGCTCTGTGCACACAGGTCTATGCTCACCAGCTACTCACCAGCTCACAGCTCTGTGCTCACGGGTCTATGCTCACCAGCTCAGAGCTCTGTGCTCACAGATCTATGCTCACCAGCTCACAGCTCTGTGCTCACAGGTCTATGCTCACCAGCTACTCACCAGCTCACAGCTCTGTGCTCACAGGTCTATGCTCACCAGCTCACAGCTCTGTGCTCACAGGTCTATGCTCACCAGCTACTCACCAGCTCACAGCTCTGTGCTCACAGGTCTATGCTCACCAGCTCACAGCTCTGTGCTCACAGGTCTATGCTCACCAGCTACTCACCAGCTCACAGCTCTGTGCTCACGGGTCTATGCTCACCAGCTACTCACCAGCTCACAGCTCTGTGCTCACAGTTACATGCTCCCCAGTTTACAGCTCTGTGTTCATAGTTCTATGCTCATCAGCTGTGCTCATCAGCTCACAGCTCTGTGCTTACGGGTCTATGCTCACCAGCTCACAGCTCTGTGCCCACAGGTCTATGCTCACCAGCTCACAGCTCTAAGCTCACAGGTCTATGCTCACCAGCTCACAGCTCTATGCTTACGGGTCTATGCTCACCAGCTCACAGCTCTGTGCCCACAGGTCTATGCTCACCAGCTCACAGCTCTAAGCTCACAGGTCTATGCTCACCAGCTCACAGCTCTACGCTCACAGGTCTATACTCACCAGCTCACAGCTCTGTGCTCACGGGTCTATGCTCACCAGCTCACAGCTCTGTGCCCACGGGTCTATGCTCACCAGCTCACAGCTCTATGCTCACGGGTCTATGCTCATCAGCTCACAGCTCTATGCTCACAGGTCTATGCTCACCAGCTCACAGCTCTGTGCTCACGGGTCTATGCTCATCAGCTCACAGCTCTGTGCACACAGGTCTATGCTCACCAGCTACTCACCAGCGCACAGCTCTGTGCTCACGGGTCTATGCTCACCAGCTCAGAGCTCTGTGCTCACAGATCTATGCTCACCAGCCCACAGCTCTGTGCTCACAGGTCTATGCTCACCAGCTACTCACCAGCTCACAGCTCTGTGCTCACAGGTCTATGCTCACCAGCTCACAGCTCTGTGCTCACAGGTCTATGCTCACCAGCTACTCACCAGCTCACAGCTCTGTGCTCACAGGTCTATGCTCACCAGCTCACAGCTCTGTGCTCACAGGTCTATGCTCACCAGCTACTCACCAGCTCACAGCTCTGTGCTCACGGGTCTATGCTCACCAGCTACTCACCAGCTCACAGCTCTGTGCTCACGGGTCTATGCTCACCAGCTACTCACCAGCTCACAGCTCTGTGCTCACAGGTCTATGCTCACCAGCTCACAGCTCTATGCTTACGGGTCTATGCTCACCAGCTACTCACCAGCTCACAGCTCTGTGCACACGGGTCTATGCTCACCAGCCACAGCTCCGTGCTCACAGGTCTATGCTCACCAGCTACTCACCAGCTCACAGCTCTGTGCTCACAGGTCTATGCTCACCAGCTCACAGCTCTATGCTCACAGGTCTATACTCACCAGCTCACAGCTCTATGCTTACGGGTCTATGCTCACCAGCTATTCACCAGCCCACAGCTCTGTGCTCACAGGTCTATGCTCACCAGCTCACAGCTCTGTGCTCACGGGTCTATGCTCATCAGCTCACTGCTCTATGCGTACGGGTCTATGCTCACCAGCTCACAGCTCAGTGCTTACGGGTCTATGCTCACCAGCTCACAGCTCTAAGCTCACAGGTCTATGCTCACCAGCTCACAGCTCTACACTCACGGGTCTATGCTCACCAGCTCACAGCTCTGTGCCCACGGGTCTATGCTCACCAGCTCACAGCTCTGTGCACACAGGTCTATGCTCACCAGCTCACAGCTCTATGCTCACGGGTCTATGCTCACCAGCTCACAGCTCAGTGCTTACGGGTCTATGCTCATCAGCTCACAGCTCTATGCTCACAGGTCTATGCTCACCAGCTCACAGCTTTATGCTTACGGGTCTATGCTCACCAGCTCACAGCTCTGTGCGTGCGGGTCTATGCTCACCAGCTCACAGCTCTAAGCTCACAGGTCTATGCTCACCAGCTCACACCTCTGTGCTCACAGGTCTATGCTCACCAGCTCACAGCTCTAAGCTCACAGGTCTATGCTCACCAGCTCACAGCTCTATGCTCATGGGTCTATGCTCACCAGCTCACAGCTCTGTGCACACAGGTCTATGCCCACCAGCTCACAGCTCTACGCTCACGGGTCTATGCTCACCAGCTCACAGCTCTATGCTTACGGGTCTATGCTCACCAGCTCACAGCTCTGTGCTCACAGGTCTATGCTCACCAGCTCACAGCTCAGTGCTCATGGGTCTATGCTCACCAGCTCACAGCTCTGTGCTCACGGGTCTATGCTCACCAGCTCACAGCTCATGCTCACGGGTCTATGCTCACCAGCTCACAGCTCTGTGCTCACGGGTCTATGCTCACCAGCTCACAGCTCTGTGCACACAGGTCTATGCCCACCAGCTCACAGCTCTACGCTCACGGGTCTATGCTCACCAGCTCACAGCTCTGTGCCCACGGGTCTATGCTCACCAGCTCACAGCTCAGTGCTTACGGGTCTATGCTCACCAGCTCACAGCTCTGTGCCCACGGGTCTATGCTCACCAGCTCACAGCTCTGTGCACACAGGTCTATGCTCACCAGCTCACAGCTCTGTGCACACGGGTCTATGCTCACCAGCTCACAGCTCAGTGCTTACGGGTCTATGCTCACCAGCTCACAGCTCAGTGCTTACGGGTCTATGCTCACCAGCTCACAGCTCTACGCTCACGGGTCTATGCTCACCAGCTCACAGCTCTGTGCGTGCGGGTCTATGCTCACCAGCTCACAGCTCTACGCTCACGGGTCTATGCTCACCAGCTCACAGCTCTGTGCACACGGGTCTATGCGCACCAGCTCACAGCTCTACGCTCACGGGTCTATGCTCACCAGCTCACAGCTCTGTGCTCACAGGTCTATGCTCACCAGCTCAGTGCTCACAGGTCTATGCTCACCAGCTCACAGCTCTATGCTCACGGGTCTATGCTCACCAGCTCACAGCTCTATGCTTACGGATCTATGCTCACCAGCTCACAGCTCTGTGCCCACGGGTCTATGCTCACCAGCTCACAGCTCTGTGCCCACGGGTCTATGCTCACCAGCTCACAGCTCTATGCTCACGGGTCTATGCTCACCAGCTCAGAGCTCTGTGCCCACGGGTCTATGCTCACCAGCTCACAGCTCAGTGCTTACGGGTCTATGCTCACCAGCTCACAGCTCTGTGCCCACGGGTCTATGCTCACCAGCTCACAGCTCTGTGCCCACGGGTCTATGCTCACCAGCTCACAGCTCAGTGCTTACGGGTCTATGCTCACCAGCTCACAGCTCTGTGCCCACAGGTCTATGCTCACCAGCTCACAGCTCTGTGCCCACGGGTCTATGCTCACCAGCTCACAGCTCTGTGCCCACGGGTCTATGCTCACCAGCTCACAGCTCTGTGCCCACAGGTCTATGCTCACCAGCTCACAGCTCTACGCTCACAGGTCTATGCTCACCAGCTCACAGCTCTGTGCCCACGGGTCTATGCTCACCAGCTCACAGCTCTGTGCACACAGGTCTATGCTCACCAGCTCACAGCTCTACGCTCACGGGTCTATGCTCACCAGCTCACAGCTCTGTGCTCACAGGTCTATGCTCACCAGCTCACAGCTCTGTGCTCACAGGTCTATGCTCACCAGCTCACAGCTCTGTGCTCACGGGTCTATGCTCACCAGCTCACAGCTCTATGCTTACGGGTCTATGCTCACCAGCTCACACCTCTGTGCTCACAGTTACAGGCTCACCAGCTCACAGCTCAGTGCTCGCGGGTCTATGCTCACCAGCTCACAGCTCTGTGCTTACAGGTCTATGCTCACCAGCTCACAGCTCTATGCTCACAGGTCTATGCTCACCAGCTCAGTGCTCACAGGTCTATGCTCACCAGCTCACAGCTCTATGCTCACGGGTCTATGCTCACCAGCTCACAGCTCTATGCTCGCAGGTCTATGCTCACCAGCTCACAGCTCTATGCTCGCAGGTCTATGCTCACCAGCTCACAGCTCTATGCTTACGGGTCTATGCTCACCAGCTCACAGCTCTATGCTCACGGGTCTATGCTCACCAGCTCACAGCTCTATGCTCACGGGTCTATGCTCACCAGCTCACAGCTCTGTGCGTGGGGGTCTATGCTCACCAGCTCACAGCTCTGTGCTCACAGGTCTATGATCACCAGCTCACAGCTCTGTGCACACAGGTCTATGCTCACCAGCTCACAGCTCTACGCTCACGGGTCTATGCTCACCAGCTCACAGCTCTATGCTTACGGATCTATGCTCACCAGCTCACAGCTCTGTGCCCACGGGTCTATGCTCACCAGCTCACAGCTCTGTGCCCACGGGTCTATGCTCACCAGCTCACAGCTCTATGCTCACGGGTCTATGCTCACCAGCTCACAGCTCTGTGCCCACGGGTCTATGCTCACCAGCTCACAGCTCAGTGCTTACGGGTCTATGCTCACCAGCTCACAGCTCTCTGCCCACGAGTCTATGCTCACCAGCTCACAGCTCTGTGCCCACGGGTCTATGCTCACCAGCTCACAGATCTGTGCCCACGGGTCTATGCTCACCAGCTCACAGCTCTGTGCCCACAGGTCTATGCTCACCAGCTCACAGCTCTAAGCTCACAGGTCTATGCTCACCAGCTCACAGCTCTACGCTCACGGGTCTATGCTCACCAGCTCACAGCTCTGTGCCCACGGGTCTATGCTCACCAGCTCACAGCTCTGTGCACACAGGTCTATGCTCACCAGCTCACAGCTCTACGCTCACGGGTCTATGCTCACCAGCTCACAGCTCTGTGCTCACAGGTCTATGCTCACCAGCTCACAGCTCTATGCTTACGGGTCTATGCTCACCAGCTCACAGCTCTGTGCTCACAGGTCTATGCTCACCAGCTCACAGCTCTGTGCTCACAGGTCTATGCTCACCAGCTCACAGCTCTGTGCTCACGGGTCTATGCTCACCAGCTCACAGCTCTGTGCCCACGGGTCTATGCTCACCAGCTCACAGCTCTGTGCCCACGGGTCTATGCTCACCAGCTCACAGCTCTGTGCACACAGGTCTATGCTCATCAGCTGTGCTCACCAGCTCACAGCTCTGTGCTCACAGTTACATGCTCCCCAGTTTACAGCTCTGTGTTCATAGTTCTATGCTCACCAGCTCACAGCTCAGTGCTTACGGGTCTATGCTCACCAGCTCACAGCTCTGTGCCCACGGGTCTATGCTCACCAGCTCACAGCTCAGTGCTTACGGGTCTATGCTCACCAGCTCACAGCTCTGTGCCCACGGGTCTATGCTCACCAGCTCACAGCTCTGTGCTCACGGGTCTATGCTCACCAGCTCACAGCTCTGTGCCCACGGGTCTATGCTCACCAGCTCACAGCTCTGTGCCCACGGGTCTATGCTCACCAGCTCACAGCTCTGTGCACACAGGTCTATGCTCATCAGCTGTGCTCACCAGCTCACAGCTCTGTGCTCACAGTTACATGCTCCCCAGTTTACAGCTCTGTGTTCATAGTTCTATGCTCACCAGCTCACAGCTCTGTGCTCACAGTTCTATGCTCATCAGCTGTGCTCACCAGCTCACAGCTCTGTGCTCACAGTTACATGCTCCCCAGTTTACAGCTCTGTGTTCATAGTTCTATGCTCACCAGCTCACAGCTCTGTGCTCACGGGTCTATGCTCACCAGCTCACAGCTCTGTGCCCACGGGTCTATGCTCACCAGCTCACAGCTCAGTGCTTACGGGTCTATGCTCACCAGCTCACAGCTCTGTGCCCACGGGTCTATGCTCACCAGCTCACAGCTCTGTGCTCACGGGTCTATGCTCACCAGCTCACAGCTCTGTGCCCACGGGTCTATGCTCACCAGCTCACAGCTCTGTGCCCACGGGTCTATGCTCACCAGCTCACAGCTCTGTGCCCACGGGTCTATGCTCATCAGCTCACAGCTCTGTGCACACTGGTCTATGCTCACCAGCTACTCACCAGCTCACAGCTCTGTGCTCACGGGTCTATGCTCACCAGCTCACAGCTCTGTGCCCACGGGTCTATGCTCACCAGCTCACAGCTCTACGCTCACGGGTCTATGCTCACCAGCTCACAGCTCTGTGCCCACGGGTCTATGCTCACCAGCTCACAGCTCTACGCTCACGGGTCTATGCTCACCAGCTCACAGCTCTATGCTCACGGGTCTATGCTCATCAGCTCACAGCTCTATGCTCACGGGTCTATGCTCACTAGCTCACAGCTCTGTGCTCACGGCTCTATGCTCATCAGCTCACAGCTCTGTGCACACAGGTCTATGCTCACCAGCTACTCACCAGCTCACAGCTCTGTGCTCACGGGTCTATGCTCACCAGCTCAGAGCTCTGTGCTCACAGATCTATGCTCACCAGCTCACAGCTCTGTGCTCACAGGTCTATGCTCACCAGCTACTCACCAGCTCACAGCTCTGTGCTCACAGGTCTATGCTCACCAGCTCACAGCTCTGTGCTCACAGGTCTATGCTCACCAGCTACTCACCAGCTCACAGCTCTGTGCTCACAGGTCTATGCTCACAGCTCTGTGCTCACAGGTCTATGCTCACCAGCTACTCACCAGCTCACAGCTCTGTGCTCACAGTTACATGCTCCCCAGTTTACAGCTCTGTGTTCATAGTTCTATGCTCATCAGCTGTGCTCATCAGCTCACAGCTCTGTGCTTACGGGTCTATGCTCACCAGCTCACAGCTCTGTGCCCACAGGTCTATGCTCACCAGCTCACAGCTCTAAGCTCACAGGTCTATGCTCACCAGCTCACAGCTCTATGCTTACGGGTCTATGCTCACCAGCTCACAGCTCTGTGCCCACAGGTCTATGCTCACCAGCTCACAGCTCTAAGCTCACAGGTCTATGCTCACCAGCTCACAGCTCTACGTTCACAGGTCTATACTCACCAGCTCACAGCTCTGTGCTCACGGGTCTATGCTCACCAGCTCACAGCTCTGTGCCCACGGGTCTATGCTCACCAGCTCACAGCTCTATGCTCACGGGTCTATGCTCATCAGCTCACAGCTCTATGCTCACGGGTCTATGCTCACCAGCTCACAGCTCTGTGCTCACGGGTCTATGCTCACCAGCTCACAGCTCTGTGCCCACGGGTCTATGCTCACCAGCTCACAGCTCTACGCTCACGGGTCTATGCTCACCAGCTCACAGCTCTGTGCCCACGGGTCTATGCTCACCAGCTCACAGCTCTACGCTCACGGGTCTATGCTCACCAGCTTACAGCTCTATGCTCACGGGTCTATGCTCATCAGCTCACAGCTCTATGCTCACGGGTCTATGCTCACCAGCTCACAGCTCTGTGCTCACGGGTCTATGCTCATCAGCTCACAGCTCTGTGCACACAGGTCTATGCTCACCAGCTACTCACCAGCTCACAGCTCTGTGCTCACGGGTCTATGCTCACCAGCTCAGAGCTCTGTGCTCACAGATCTATGCTCACCAGCTCACAGCTCTGTGCTCACAGGTCTATGCTCACCAGCTACTCACCAGCTCACAGCTCTGTGCTCACAGGTCTATGCTCACCAGCTCACAGCTCTGTGCTCACAGGTCTATGCTCACCAGCTACTCACCAGCTCACAGCTCTGTGCTCACAGGTCTATGCTCACCAGCTCACAGCTCTGTGCTCACAGGTCTATGCTCACCAGCTACTCACCAGCTCACAGCTCTGTGCTCACGGGTCTATGCTCACCAGCTACTCACCAGCTCACAGCTCTGTGCTCACAGTTACATGCTCCCCAGTTTACAGCTCTGTGTTCATAGTTCTATGCTCATCAGCTGTGCTCATCAGCTCACAGCTCTGTGCTTACGGGTCTATGCTCACCAGCTCACAGCTCTGTGCCCACAGGTCTATGCTCACCAGCTCACAGCTCTAAGCTCACAGGTCTATGCTCACCAGCTCACAGCTCTATGCTTACGGGTCTATGCTCACCAGCTCACAGCTCTGTGCCCACAGGTCTATGCTCACCAGCTCACAGCTCTAAGCTCACAGGTCTATGCTCACCAGCTCACAGCTCTACGCTCACAGGTCTATACTCACCAGCTCACAGCTCTGTGCTCACGGGTCTATGCTCACCAGCTCACAGCTCTGTGCCCACGGGTCTATGCTCACCAGCTCACAGCTCTATGCTCACGGGTCTATGCTCATCAGCTCACAGCTCTATGCTCACAGGTCTATGCTCACCAGCTCACAGCTCTGTGCTCACGGGTCTATGCTCATCAGCTCACAGCTCTGTGCACACAGGTCTATGCTCACCAGCTACTCACCAGCGCACAGCTCTGTGCTCACGGGTCTATGCTCACCAGCTCAGAGCTCTGTGCTCACAGATCTATGCTCACCAGCCCACAGCTCTGTGCTCACAGGTCTATGCTCACCAGCTACTCACCAGCTCACAGCTCTGTGCTCACAGGTCTATGCTCACCAGCTCACAGCTCTGTGCTCACAGGTCTATGCTCACCAGCTACTCACCAGCTCACAGCTCTGTGCTCACAGGTCTATGCTCACCAGCTCACAGCTCTGTGCTCACAGGTCTATGCTCACCAGCTACTCACCAGCTCACAGCTCTGTGCTCACGGGTCTATGCTCACCAGCTACTCACCAGCTCACAGCTCTGTGCTCACGGGTCTATGCTCACCAGCTACTCACCAGCTCACAGCTCTGTGCTCACAGGTCTATGCTCACCAGCTCACAGCTCTATGCTTACGGGTCTATGCTCACCAGCTACTCACCAGCTCACAGCTCTGTGCACACGGGTCTATGCTCACCAGCCACAGCTCCGTGCTCACAGGTCTATGCTCACCAGCTACTCACCAGCTCACAGCTCTGTGCTCACAGGTCTATGCTCACCAGCTCACAGCTCTATGCTCACAGGTCTATACTCACCAGCTCACAGCTCTATGCTTACGGGTCTATGCTCACCAGCTATTCACCAGCCCACAGCTCTGTGCTCACAGGTCTATGCTCACCAGCTCACAGCTCTGTGCTCACGGGTCTATGCTCATCAGCTCACTGCTCTATGCGTACGGGTCTATGCTCACCAGCTCACAGCTCAGTGCTTACGGGTCTATGCTCACCAGCTCACAGCTCTAAGCTCACAGGTCTATGCTCACCAGCTCACAGCTCTACACTCACGGGTCTATGCTCACCAGCTCACAGCTCTGTGCCCACGGGTCTATGCTCACCAGCTCACAGCTCTGTGCACACAGGTCTATGCTCACCAGCTCACAGCTCTATGCTCACGGGTCTATGCTCACCAGCTCACAGCTCAGTGCTTACGGGTCTATGCTCATCAGCTCACAGCTCTATGCTCACAGGTCTATGCTCACCAGCTCACAGCTTTATGCTTACGGGTCTATGCTCACCAGCTCACAGCTCTGTGCGTGCGGGTCTATGCTCACCAGCTCACAGCTCTAAGCTCACAGGTCTATGCTCACCAGCTCACACCTCTGTGCTCACAGGTCTATGCTCACCAGCTCACAGCTCTAAGCTCACAGGTCTATGCTCACCAGCTCACAGCTCTATGCTCATGGGTCTATGCTCACCAGCTCACAGCTCTGTGCACACAGGTCTATGCCCACCAGCTCACAGCTCTACGCTCACGGGTCTATGCTCACCAGCTCACAGCTCTATGCTTACGGGTCTATGCTCACCAGCTCACAGCTCTGTGCTCACAGGTCTATGCTCACCAGCTCACAGCTCAGTGCTCATGGGTCTATGCTCACCAGCTCACAGCTCTGTGCTCACGGGTCTATGCTCACCAGCTCACAGCTCATGCTCACGGGTCTATGCTCACCAGCTCACAGCTCTGTGCTCACGGGTCTATGCTCACCAGCTCACAGCTCTGTGCACACAGGTCTATGCCCACCAGCTCACAGCTCTACGCTCACGGGTCTATGCTCACCAGCTCACAGCTCTGTGCCCACGGGTCTATGCTCACCAGCTCACAGCTCAGTGCTTACGGGTCTATGCTCACCAGCTCACAGCTCTGTGCCCACGGGTCTATGCTCACCAGCTCACAGCTCTGTGAACACAGGTCTATGCTCACCAGCTCACAGCTCTGTGCACACGGGTCTATGCTCACCAGCTCACAGCTCAGTGCTTACGGGTCTATGCTCACCAGCTCACAGCTCAGTGCTTACGGGTCTATGCTCACCAGCTCACAGCTCTACGCTCACGGGTCTATGCTCACCAGCTCACAGCTCTGTGCGTGCGGGTCTATGCTCACCAGCTCACAGCTCTACGCTCACGGGTCTATGCTCACCAGCTCACAGCTCTGTGCACACGGGTCTATGCGCACCAGCTCACAGCTCTACGCTCACGGGTCTATGCTCACCAGCTCACAGCTCTGTGCTCACGGGTCTATGCTCACCAGCTCACAGCTCTGTGCCCACGGGTCTATGCCCACCAGCTCACAGCTCTACGCTCACGGGTCTATGCTCACCAGCTCACAGCTCTATGCTTACGGGTCTATGCTCACCAGCTCACAGCTCTGTGCTCACAGGTCTATGCTCACCAGCTCACAGCTCAGTGCTCATGGGTCTATGCTCACCATCTCACAGCTCTGTGCTCGTGGGTCTATGCTCACCAGCTCACAGCTCTGTGCACACAGGTCTATGCTCACCAGCTCACAGCTCTATGCTCACGGGTCTATGCTCACCAGCTCACAGCTCTGTTCTCACGGGTCTATGCTCACCAGCTCACAGCTCTGTGCTCACGGGTCTATGCTCACCAGCTCACAGCTCTGTGCCCACGGGTCTATGCTCACCAGCTCACAGCTCAGTGCTTACGGGTCTATGCTCACCAGCTCACAGCTCTGTGCGTGGGGGTCTATGCTCACCAGCTCACAGCTCTGTGCTCACAGGTCTATGATCACCAGCTCACAGCTCTGTGCACACAGGTCTATGCTCACCAGCTCACAGCTCTACGCTCACGGGTCTATGCTCACCAGCTCACAGCTCTATGCTTACGGATCTATGCTCACCAGCTCACAGCTCTGTGCCCACGGGTCTATGCTCACCAGCTCACAGCTCTGTGCCCACGGGTCTATGCTCACCAGCTCACAGCTCTATGCTCACTGGTCTATGCTCACCAGCTCAGAACTCTGTGCCCACGGGTCTATGCTCACCAGCTCACAGCTCAGTGCTTACGGGTCTATGCTCACCAGCTCACAGCTCTGTGCCCACGGGTCTATGCTCACCAGCTCACAGCTCTGTGCCCACGGGTCTATGCTCACCAGCTCACAGCTCAGTGCTTACGGGTCTATGCTCACCAGCTCACAGCTCTGTGCCCACAGGTCTATGCTCACCAGCTCACAGCTCTGTGCCCACGGGTCTATGCTCACCAGCTCACAGCTCTGTGCCCACGGGTCTATGCTCACCAGCTCACAGCTCTGTGCCCACAGGTCTATGCTCACCAGCTCACAGCTCTACGCTCACAGGTCTATGCTCACCAGCTCACAGCTCTGTGCCCACGGGTCTATGCTCACCAGCTCACAGCTCTGTGCACACAGGTCTATGCTCACCAGCTCACAGCTCTACGCTCACGGGTCTATGCTCACCAGCTCACAGCTCTGTGCTCACAGGTTTATGCTCACCAGCTCACAGCTCTGTGCTCACAGGTCTATGCTCACCAGCTCACAGCTCTGTGCTCACGGGTCTATGCTCACCAGCTCACAGCTCTATGCTTACGGGTCTATGCTCACCAGCTCACACCTCTGTGCTCACAGTTACAGGCTCACCAGCTCACAGCTCAGTGCTCGCGGGTCTATGCTCACCAGCTCACAGCTCTGTGCTTACAGGTCTATGCTCACCAGCTCACAGCTCTATGCTCACAGGTCTATGCTCACCAGCTCAGTGCTCACAGGTCTATGCTCACCAGCTCACAGCTCTATGCTCACGGGTCTATGCTCACCAGCTCACAGCTCTATGCTTACGGATCTATGCTCACCAGCTCACAGCTCTGTGCCCACGGGTCTATGCTCACCAGCTCACAGCTCTGTGCCCACGGGTCTATGCTCACCAGCTCACAGCTCTATGCTCACGGGTCTATGCTCACCAGCTCAGAGCTCTGTGCCCACGGGTCTATGCTCACCAGCTCACAGCTCAGTGCTTACGGGTCTATGCTCACCAGCTCACAGCTCTGTGCCCACGGGTCTATGCTCACCAGCTCACAGCTCTGTGCCCACGGGTCTATGCTCACCAGCTCACAGCTCAGTGCTTACGGGTCTATGCTCACCAGCTCACAGCTCTGTGCCCACAGGTCTATGCTCACCAGCTCACAGCTCTGTGCCCACGGGTCTATGCTCACCAGCTCACAGCTCTGTGCCCACGGGTCTATGCTCACCAGCTCACAGCTCTGTGCCCACAGGTCTATGCTCACCAGCTCACAGCTCTACGCTCACAGGTCTATGCTCACCAGCTCACAGCTCTGTGCCCACGGGTCTATGCTCACCAGCTCACAGCTCTGTGCACACAGGTCTATGCTCACCAGCTCACAGCTCTACGCTCACGGGTCTATGCTCACCAGCTCACAGCTCTGTGCTCACAGGTCTATGCTCACCAGCTCACAGCTCTGTGCTCACAGGTCTATGCTCACCAGCTCACAGCTCTGTGCTCACGGGTCTATGCTCACCAGCTCACAGCTCTATGCTTACGGGTCTATGCTCACCAGCTCACACCTCTGTGCTCACAGTTACAGGCTCACCAGCTCACAGCTCAGTGCTCGCGGGTCTATGCTCACCAGCTCACAGCTCTGTGCTTACAGGTCTATGCTCACCAGCTCACAGCTCTATGCTCACAGGTCTATGCTCACCAGCTCAGTGCTCACAGGTCTATGCTCACCAGCTCACAGCTCTATGCTCACGGGTCTATGCTCACCAGCTCACAGCTCTATGCTCGCAGGTCTATGCTCACCAGCTCACAGCTCTATGCTCGCAGGTCTATGCTCACCAGCTCACAGCTCTATGCTTACGGGTCTATGCTCACCAGCTCACAGCTCTATGCTCACGGGTCTATGCTCACCAGCTCACAGCTCTATGCTCACGGGTCTATGCTCACCAGCTCACAGCTCTGTGCGTGGGGGTCTATGCTCACCAGCTCACAGCTCTGTGCTCACAGGTCTATGATCACCAGCTCACAGCTCTGTGCACACAGGTCTATGCTCACCAGCTCACAGCTCTACGCTCACGGGTCTATGCTCACCAGCTCACAGCTCTATGCTTACGGATCTATGCTCACCAGCTCACAGCTCTGTGCCCACGGGTCTATGCTCACCAGCTCACAGCTCTGTGCCCACGGGTCTATGCTCACCAGCTCACAGCTCTATGCTCACGGGTCTATGCTCACCAGCTCACAGCTCTGTGCCCACGGGTCTATGCTCACCAGCTCACAGCTCAGTGCTTACGGGTCTATGCTCACCAGCTCACAGCTCTGTGCCCACAGGTCTATGCTCACCAGCTCACAGCTCTGTGCCCACGGGTCTATGATCACCAGCTCACAGCTCAGTGCTTACGGGTCTATGCTCACCAGCTCACAGCTCTCTGCCCACGAGTCTATGCTCACCAGCTCACAGCTCTGTGCCCACGGGTCTATGCTCACCAGCTCACAGATCTGTGCCCACGGGTCTATGCTCACCAGCTCACAGCTCTGTGCCCACAGGTCTATGCTCACCAGCTCACAGCTCTAAGCTCACAGGTCTATGCTCACCAGCTCACAGCTCTACGCTCACGGGTCTATGCTCACCAGCTCACAGCTCTGTGCCCACGGGTCTATGCTCACCAGCTCACAGCTCTGTGCACACAGGTCTATGCTCACCAGCTCACAGCTCTACGCTCACGGGTCTATGCTCACCAGCTCACAGCTCTGTGCTCACAGGTCTATGCTCACCAGCTCACAGCTCTATGCTTACGGGTCTATGCTCACCAGCTCACAGCTCTGTGCTCACAGGTCTATGCTCACCAGCTCACAGCTCTGTGCTCACGGGTCTATGCTCACCAGCTCACAGCTCTATGCTTACGGGTCTATGCTCACCAGCTCACACCTCTGTGCTCACAGTTACAGGCTCACCAGCTCACAGCTCAGTGCTCGCTGGTCTATGCTCACCAGCTCACAGCTCTGTGCTTACAGGTCTATGCTCACCAGCTCACAGCTCTATGCTCACAGGTCTATGCTCACCAGCTCACAGCTCAGTGCTCACAGGTCTATGCTCACAGCTCTATGCTCACGGGTCTATGCTCACCAGCTCACAGCTCTATGCTCGCAGGTCTATGCTCACCAGCTCACAGCTCTGTGCTCACAGGTCTATGCTCACAAGCTCACAGCTCTATGCTCGCAGGTCTATGCTCACCAGCTCACAGCTCTATGCTTACGGGTCTATGCTCACCAGCTCACAGCTCTATGCTCACGGGTCTATGCTCACCAGCTCACAGCTCTATGCTCACGGGTCTATGCTCACCAGCTCACAGCTCTGTGCTCACAGGTCTATGCTTACCAGCTCACAGCTCTCTGCTCACAGGTCTATGCTCACCAGCTCACAGCTCTACGCTCACGGGTCTATGCTCACCAGTCCACAGCTCTACGCTCACGGGTCTATGCTCACCAGCTCACAGCTCAGTGCTTACGGGTCTATGCTCACCAGCTCACAGCTCTGTGCCCACGGGTCTATGCTCACCAGCTCACAGCTCTGTGCCCACGGGTCTATGCTCACCAGCTCACAGCTCTGTGCCCACAGGTCTATGCTCACCAGCTCACAGCTCTAAGCTCACAGGTCTATGCTCACCAGCTCACAGCTCTACGCTCACGGGTCTATGCTCACCAGCTAACAGCTCTATACTTACGGATCTATGCTCACCAGCTCACAGCTCAGTGCTCACGGGTCTATGCTCACCAGCTCACAGCTCTATGCTCACGGGTCTATGCTCACCAGCTCATAGCTCTATGCTCACAGGTCTATGCTCACCAGCTCACAGCTCTAAGCTCACGGGTCTATGCTCACCAGCTCACAGCTCTGTGCCCACGGGTCTATGCTCACCAGCTCACAGCTCTGTGCACACAGGTCTATGCTCACCAGCTCACAGCTCTATGCTCACGGGTCTATGCTCACCAGCTCAGAGCTCTATGCTTACGGGTCTATGCTCACCAGCTCACAGCTCTGTGCCCACGGGTCTATGCTCACCAGCTCACAGCTCTGTGCACACAGGTCTATGCTCACCAGCTCACAGCTCAGTGCTCACAGGTCTATACTCACCAGCTCACAGCTCTGTGCACACAGGTCTATGCTCACCAGGTCACAGCTCTACGCTCACGGGTCTATGCTCACCAGCTCACAGCTCTACGCTCACGGGTCTATGCTCACCAACTCATAGCTCAGTGCTTACGGGTCTATGCTCACCAGCTCACAGCTCTATGCTCATGGGTCTATGCTCACCAGCTCACATCTCTGTGCTCACAGGTCTATGCTCACCAGCTCACAGCTCAGTGCTCACAGGTCTATGCTCACCAGCTCACAGCTCTATACTTACGGATCTATGCTCACCAGCATAATGGTAGCTTAGCAGAGCAGCTTAGGCTGAACTAGGAGACGTGTGAAGCTACTACAGTACCACCTAGTGTCATATGCACAATATCATAAGAAAACACAATACACAGTTATACTGAAAATAAAGGTACTTTATTTTTATGACAATATGCCAAAGTATCTTAGAGTGTACCCTCAGTGAGAGGATAGGAAATATACACAAGATATATATACACAATAGCAAAAATATGCAGTATAGTCTTAGAAAACAGTGCAAACAATGTATAGTTACAATAGGATGCAATGGGGAAACATAGGGATAGGGGCAACACAAATCATATACTCCAAAAGTGGAATGCGAACCACGAATGGACCCCAAACCTATATGACCTTGTAGAGGGTCGCTGGGACTATTAGAAAATAGTGAGAGTTAGAAAAATAACCCTCCCCAAGACCCTGAAAAGTGAGTGCAAAGTGCACTGAAGTTCCCCTAAGGACAAAGAAGTCGTGTTAGAGGAATAATGCAGGAAAGACACAAACCAGCAATGCAACAACTGTGGATTTCCAATCTAGGGTACCTGTGGAACAAGGGGACCAAGTCCAAAAGTCACAAGCAAGTCGGAGATGGGCAGATGCCCAGGAAATGCCAGCTGCGGGTGCAAAGAAGCTTCGACTGGACAGAAGAAGCTGAGGTTTCTGCAGGAACGAAAAGGGCTAGAGACTTCCCCTTTGGTGGACGGATCCCACTCGCCGTGGAGAGTCGTGCAGATGTGTTTTCCTGCCGAAAGGACGCCAACAAGCCTTGCTAGTTGCAAATTGTGCGTTTGGCGTTTTTGGACGCTGCTGGGACCCAGGAGGGACCAGGAGGTCGCAAATTGGACCTAAAGAGAGAGGGGACGTCGAGCAAGACAAAGAGCCCTCACTAAAGCAGGTAGCACCCGGAAAAGTGCCAGAAACAGGCACTACGAGGATGCGTGAAACAGTGCTCGCCGAAGTTGCACAAAGGAGTCCCACGTCGCCGGAGACCAACTTAGAAAGTCGTGCAATGCAGGTTAGAGTGCCGTGGACCCAGGCTTGGCTGTGCACAAAGGATTTCCGCCGGAAGTGCACAGGGGCCGGAGTAGCTGCAAAGTCGCGGTTCCCAGCAATGCAGCCCAGCGAGGTGAGGCAAGGACTTACCTCCACCAAACTTGGACTGAAGAGTCACTGGACTGTGGGGGTCACTTGGACAGAGTCGCTGGATTCGAGGGACCTCGCTCGTCGTGCTGAGAGGAGACCCAAGGGACCGTTAATGCAGCTTTTTGGTGCCTGCGGTTGCAGGGGGAAGATTCCGTCGACCCACGGGAGATTTCTTCGGAGCTTCTGGTGCAGAGAGGAGGCAGACTACCCCCACAGCATGCACAAGCAGGAAAACAGTCGAGAAGGCGGCAGGATCAGCGTTACAGAGTTGCAGTAGTCGTCTTTGCTACTATGTTGCAGGTTTGCAGGCTTCCAGCGCGGTCAGCAGTCGATTCCTTATCAGAAGGTGAAGAGAGAGATGCAGAGGAACTCGGCTGAGCTCATGCATTCGTTATCTAAAGTTTCCCCAGAGACAGAGACCCTAAATAGCCAGAAAAGAGGGTTTGGCTACCTAGGAGAGAGGATAGGCTACTAACACCTGAAGGAGCCTATCAGCAGGAGTCTCTGACGTCACCTGGTGGCACTGGCCACTCAGAGAATTCCAGTGTGCCAGCAGCACCTCTGTTTCCAAGATGGCAGAGGTCTGGAGCACACTGGAGGAGCTCTGGACACCTCCCAGGGGAGGTGCAGGTCAGGGGAGTGGTCACTCCCCTTTCCTTTGTCCAGTTTCGCGCCAGAGCAGGGCTAAGGGGTCCCCTGAACCGGTGTAAACTGGCTTATGCAGAATTGGGCACCTCTGTGCCCAACAAAGCATTTCCAGAGGCTGGGGGAGGCTACTCCTCCCCTGCCTTCACACCATTTTCCAAAGGGAGAGGGTGTCACACCCTCTCTCAGAGGAAGTTCTTTGTTCTGCCATCCTGGGCCAGGCCTGGCTGGACCCCAGGAGGGCAGCTGCCTGTCTGAGGGGTTGGCAGCAGCAGCAGCTGCAGTGAAACCCCAGGAAGGGCAGTTTGGCAGTACCAGGGTCTGTGCTACAGACCACTGGGATCATGGGATTGTGCCAACTATGCCAGGATGGCATAGAGGGGGCAATTCCATGATCATAGACATGTTACATGGCCATATTCGGAGTTACCATTGTGAAGCTACATATAGGTAGTGACCTATATGTAGTGCACGCGTGTAATGGTGTCCCCGCACTCACAAAGTTCAGGGAATTGGCTCTGAACAATGTGGGGGCACCTTGGCTAGTGCCAGGGTGCCCTCACACTAAGTAACTTTGCACCTAACCTTTACCAGGTAAAGGTTAGACATATAGGTGACTTATAAGTTACTTAAGTGCAGTGTAAAATGGCTGTGAAATAACGTGGACGTTATTTCACTCAGGCTGCAGTGGCAGGCCTGTGTAAGAATTGTCAGAGCTCCCTATGGGTGGCAAAAGAAATGCTGCAGCCCATAGGGATCTCCTGGAACCCCAATACCCTGGGTACCTCAGTACCATATACTAGGGAATTATAAGGGTGTTCCAGTAAGCCAATGTAAATTGGTAAAAATGGTCACTAGCCTGTTAGTGACAATTTGGAAAGAAATGAGAGAGCATAACCACTGAGGTTCTGGTTAGCAGAGCCTCAGTGAGACAGTTAGGCACTACACAGGGAACACACACATATAGGCCACAAACTTATGAGCACTGGGGTCCTGACTAGCAGGGTCCCAGTGACACATAACAAACATACTGAAAACATAGGGTTTTCACTATGAGCACTGGGCCCTGGCTAGCAGGATCCCAGTGAGACAGTGAAAACACCCTGACATACACTCACAAACAGGCCCAAAGTGGGGGTAACAAGGCTACAAAGAGGCTACTTTCTCACATATGCTCACCAGCTCACAGCTCTGTGCTCACGGGTCTATGCTCACCAGCTCACAGCTCTGTGCCCACGGGTCTATGCTCACCAGCTCACAGCTCTGTGCACACAGGTCTATGCTCACCAGCTCACAGCTCAGTGCTCACAGGTCTATACTCACCAGCTCACAGCTCAGTGCTCACAGGTCTATGCTCACCAGCTCACAGCTCTATGCTCACGGGTCTATGCTCACCAGCTCACAGCTCTGTGCTTACAGGTCTATGCTCACCAGCTCACAGCTCAGTGCTCACAGGTCTATGCTCACCAGCTCACAGGTCTATGCTCACCAGCTCACAGCTCAGTGCTCACAGGTCTATGCTCACCAGCTCACAGCTCATGCTCACAGGTCTATGCTCACCAGCTCACAGCTCTGTGCTCACGGGTCTATGCTCACCAGCTCACAGCTCAGTGCTCACAGGTCTATGCTCACCAGCTCACAGCTCTATGCTTACGGGTCTATGCTCGCCAGCTCACAGCTCTGTGCACACAGGTCTATGCTCACCAGCTCACAGCTCTATGCTCACGGGTCTATGCTCACCAGCTCACAGCTCAGTGCTCACAGGTCTATACTCACCAGCTCACAGCTCAGTGCTCACAGGTCTATGCTCACCAGCTCACAGCTCTGTGCTTACGGGTCTATGCTCACCAGCTCACAGCTCTGTGCTCACAGGTCTATGCTCACCAGCTCACAGCTCTATATTTACGGGTCTATGCTCACCAGCTCACAGCTCATGCTCACAGCTCATGCTCACAGCTCTGTGCTCATGGGTCTATGCTCACCAGCTCACAGCTCTGTGCTCACAGGTCTATGCTCACCAGCTCACAGCTCTGTGGTTAGGGGTCTATGCTCACCAGCTCACAGCTCTATGCTCACGGGTCTATGCTCACCAGCTCACAGCTCAGTGCTCACAGGTCTATGCTCACCAGCTCACAGCTCTATGCTTACGGGTCTATGCTCACCAGCTCACAGCTCTGTGCACACAGGTCTATGCTCACCAGCTCACAGCTCATGCTCACAGCTCATGCTCACAGCTCTGTGCTCATGGGTCTATGCTCACCAGCTCACAGCTCTGTGCCCACAGGTCTATGCTCACCAGCTCACAGCTCATGCTCACAGCTCGGAGCTCACATCTCATGCTCACAGCTCGGAGCTCACAGCTCATGCTCACAGCTTGGTGTTCACAGCTCGGTGTCATAGCTCATGCTCACAGCTCGGTGTTCGCAGCTCATGCTCACAGCTCGGTGTTCGCAGCTCATGCTCACAGCTCGGTGCTCACAGCTCGGTGTTCACAGCTCGGTGTTCACAGCTCGGTGCTCACAGCTCGGTGTTCACAGCTCATGCTCACAGCTCGGTGTTCGCAGCTCGGTGCTCACAGCTCGGTGTTCACAGCTCGGTGCTCACAGCTCGGTGTTCACAGCTCATGCTGACAGCTCATGTTCGCAGCTCGGTGCTCACAGCTCGGTGTTCACAGCTCGGTGCTCATGCTCACAGCTCGGTGTTCGCAGCTCATGCTCACAGCTCGGTGTTCACAGCTCGGTGCTCACAGCTCGGTGTTCACAGCTCATGCTGACAGCTCATGTTCACAGCTCGGTGCTCACAGCTCGGTGTTCACAGCACGGTGCTCACAGCTCAGTGTTCACAGCTCATACCTCGGTGCTCACAGCTCGGTGCTCGGTGCTCACAGCTCATGCTCATACCTCGGTGTTCACAGCTCGGTGCTCACAGCTCATGCTCACAGCTCGGTGTTCGCAGCTCGGTGCTCACAGCTCATGGTCACAGCTCGGAGCTCCCATCTCATGCTCACAGCTCATGCTCACAGCTCGGTGGTCACAGCTCATGCTCACAGCACAGTGCTCACAGCTCATGCTCACAGCTCGGAGCTCAGCAGCATCACAGCTCAAAGCTTCCAGCACACAGCTTTATGTTCACTGCTGTTAATCTACACTTTCAGTGTCAGCTCCTCGGCCTGCACACCTCAGTCTTGGGATGTGACCACATGTTCATGACATCTGTTTCCTTTCCTCATTTTCAGCCTCCGGACAACTGCTGAAGGAAAGCAGCCTGCAGGTCCTCAGCGCCTCCCCCCACCTGCTGCACCAGACCCCCCTGCAGGGGCCCCTCCTGACCATGGCCGCCTTCCTGCTTACCCTGCTGTAGAGCCGGAGGCAGTCCTTCCTGCCCAGGTGAGCACGGAGTAATGTGTGAGTCATTCCTTCCTGCCCAGGTGAGCGTGGAGTAATGTGTGAGTCATTCCTTCCTCCCCAGGTGAGGATGGGGTAAGATGTGTGAGTCATCCCTTCCTGCCCAGGTGAGCGTGGAGTAATGTGTGAGTCATTCTTCCTGCCCAGGTGAGCTTGCAGTAATGTGTGAGTCATTCCTGTCTCTGTCCATAGGTAGAGTGTGTTCACCCTGTGCAGATATCCGCCTATGTCCACTGGGCAGAACCGTCTGTGTGTGGTCTCCGTCCATAGGTAGACTGTGTTTACCCTGTGCAGATATCCGCCTATGTCCACTGGGCAGAACCGTCTGTGCGTGGTCTCCGTCCATAGGTAGACTGTGTTCACCCTGTGCAGATATCCACCTATGTCCACTGGGCAGAACCGTCTGTGCGTGCTCTCTGTCCATAGGTAGAGTGTGTTCACCCTGTGCAGATATCCACCTATGTCCACTGGGCAGAAGCGTCTGTGCGTGGTCTCTGTCCATAGGTAGAGTGTGTTCACCCTGTGCAGATATCCGCCTATGTCCACTGGGCAGAAGCGTCTGTGCGTGGTCTCTGTCCATAGGTAGAGTGTGTTCACCCTGTGCAGATATCCGCCTATCTCCACTGGGCAGAACCATGGGTGTGTGGTCTCTGTCCATAGGTAGAGTGTGTTCACCCTGTGCAGATATCCGCCTATCTCCACTGGGCAGAACCGTGGGTGCGTGGGGTCCGTCCATAGGTAGAGTGTGTTCACCCTGTGCAGATATCCGCCTATGTCCACTGGGCAGAACCGTGGGTGCGTGGTGTCCGTCCATGGGTAGACTGTGTTCACCCTGTGCAGATATCCGCCTATGTCCACTGGGCAGAACCGTGGGTGCGTGGTCTCTGTCCATGGGTAGAGTGTGTTCACCCTGTGCAGATATACGCCTATGTCCACTGGGCAGAACCGTGGGTGCGTGGTCTCTGTCCATGAGTAGACTGTGTTCACCCTGTGCAGATATCCGCCTATGTCCACTGGGCAGAACCGTGGGTGCGTGGTCTCTGTCCATGGGTAGAGTGTGTTCACCCTGTGCAGATATACACCTATGTCCACTGGGCAGAACCGTGGGTGCGTGGTCTCTGTCCATGGGTAGACTGTGTTCACCCTGTGCAGATATACGCCTGTGTCCACTGGGCAGACCCGTGGGTGCGTGGTCTCTGTCCATAGGTAGAGTGTGTTCACCCTGTGCAGATATCCGCCTATGTCCCCTGGGCAGAACCATTGGTGCGTGTTCTCTGTCCATGGGTAGACTGTGTTCACCCTGTGCAGATATCCGCCTATGCCCCCTGGGCAGAACCATTGGTGGGTGTTCTCTGTCCATGGGTAGACTGTGTTCACCCTGTGCAGATATCCACCTATGTCCACTGGGCAGAACCGTGGGTGCGTGGTCTCTGTCCATGGGTAGAGTGTATTCACCCTGTGCAGATATCTGCCTATGTCCACTGGGCAGAACCATCGGTGCGTGTTCTCTGTCCTTAGGTAGAGTGTGTTCACCCTGTGCAGATATCCGCCTATGTCCACTGGGCAGAACCGTGGGTGCGTGGTCTCTGTCCATAGGTAGAGAGTGTTCACCCTGTGCAGATATCCGCCTATGTCCACTGGGCAGAACTGTGGGTGCGTGTTCTCTCTCCATAGGTAGAGTGTGTTCACCCTGTTCAGATATCCGCCTACATGCACTGGGCAGAACCATCGGTGCGTGTTCTCTGTCCATGGGTAGAGTGTGTTCACCCTGTGCAGATATCCACCTATGTCCACTGGGCAGAACCGTCGGTGCGTGTTTTCTGTCCATGGGTAGACTGTGTCCACCCTGTGCAGATATCAGCCTATGTCCACTGGGCAGAACCGTGGGTGCATGGTCTCTGTCCATAGGTAGAGTGTGTTCACCCTGTGCAGATATCCACCTATGTCCACTGGGCAGAACCGTGGGTGCGTGGTCTCTGTCCATGGGTAGAGTGTATTCACCCTGTGCAGATATCCGCCTATGTCCACTGGGCAGAACCGTGGGTGCGTGGTCTCCGTCCATAGGTAGAGTTGTGAGAAGGTAGCCTCTTTCTAGCCTTGTTACCCCCACTTGTGGCCTGTTTGTGAGTGTATGTCAGGGTGGTTGTCACTGTTTTCACTGTCTCACTAGGATCCTGATAGCCAGGCCTCAGTGCTCATAGTGAAAACACTATGTTTTCAGTATGTTTGTTATGTGTCACTGGGATCCTGCTGGTCAGGACCCCAGTGCTCATAGGTTTGTGGCCTATATGTATGTGTCACTGGGACCCTGTCACACAGGGCCCCAGTGCTCATAGGTGTGCATGTATATGTTCCCTGTGTGGTGCCTAACTGTCTCACTGAGGCTCTGCTAACCAGAACCTCAGTGGTTATGCTCTCTCATTACTTTCAAATTGTCACTAACAGGCTAGTGACCAATTTTACCAATTCACATTGGCTTACTGAAACACCCTTATAATTCCCTAGTATATAGTACTGAGGTACCCAGGGTATTGGGGTTCCAGGAGATCCCTATGGGCTGCAGCATTTCTTTTGCCACCCATAGGGAGCTCTGACAATTCTTACACAGGCCTGCCACTGCAGCCTGAGTGAAATAACGTCCACGTTATTTCACAGCCATTTTACACTGCACTTAAGTAACTTATAAGTCACCTATATGTCTAACCTTTACCTGGTAAAGGTTAGGTGCAAAGTTACTTAGTGTGAGGGCACCCTGGCACTAGCCAAGGTGCCCCCACATTGTTCAGAGCCAATTCCCTGAACTTTGTGAGTGCGGGGACACCATGACACGCGTGCACTACATATAGGTCACTACCTATATGTAGCTTCACAATGGTAACTCCGAATATGGCCATGTAACATGTTTATGATCATGGAATTGCCCCCTCTATGCCATCCTGGCATAGTTGGCACAATCCCATGATCCCAGTGGTCTGTAGCACAGACCCTGGTACTGCCAAACTGCCCTTCCTGGGGTTTCACTGCAGCTGCTGCTGCTGCCAACCCCTCAGACAGGCATCTGCCCTCCTGGGGTCCAGCCAGGCCTGGCCCAGGATGGCAGAACAAAGAACTTCCTCTGAGAGAGGGTGTGACACCCTCTCCCTTTGGAAAATGGTGTGAAGGCAGGGGAGGAGTAGCCTCCCCCAGCCTCTGGAAATGCTTTCTTGGGCACAGATGTGCCCAATTCTGCATAAGCCAGTCTACACCGGTTCAGGGACCCCTTAGCCCCTGCTCTGGCGCGAAACTGGACAAAGGAAAGGGGAGTGACCACTACCCTGACCTGCACCTCCCCTGGGAGGTGTCCAGAGCTCCTCCAGTGTGCTCCAGACCTCTGCCATCTTGGAAACAGAGGTGCTGCTGGCACACTGGACTGCTCTGAGTGGCCAGTGCCACCAGGTGACGTCAGAGACTCCTTGTGATAGGCTTCTTCAGGTGTTGCTAGCCTATCCTCTCTCCTAGGTAGCCAAACCCTCTTTTCTGGCTATTTAGGGTCTCTGTCTCTGGGGAAACTTCAGATAACGAATGCAAGAGCTCATCCGAGTTCCTCTGCATCTCCCTCTTCACCTTCTGATAAGGAAACAACTGCTGACCGCGCTGGAAGCCTGCAAACCTGCAACATAGTAGCAAAGACGACTACTGCAACTCTGTAACGCTGATCCTGCCGCCTTCTCGACTGTTTTCCTGCTTGTGCATGCTGTGGGGGTAGCCTGCCTCCTCTCTGCACCAGAAGCTCCGAAGAAATCTCCCGTGGGTTGACGGAATCTTCCCCCTGCAACCGCAGGCACCAAAAAGCTGCATTACCGGTCCCTTGGGTCTCCTCTCAGCACGACGAGCGAGGTCCCTCGAATCCAGCGACTCTGTCCAAGTGACCCCCACAGTCCAGTGACTCTTCAGCCCAAGTTTGGTGGAGGTAAGTCCTTGCCTCACCTCGCTGGGCTGCATTGCTGGGAAACGCGACTTTGCAGCTACTCCGGCCCCTGTGCACTTCCGGCGGAAATCCTTTGTGCACAGCCAAGCCTGGGTCCACGGCACTCTCACCTGCATTGCACAACTTTCTAAGTTGGTCTCCGGCGACGTGGGACTCCTTTGTGCAACTTCGGCGAGCACCGTTTCACGCATCCACGTAGTGCCTGTTTCTGGCACTTCTCCGGGTGCTACCTGCTTCAGTGAGGGCTCTTTGTCTTGCTCGACGTCCCCTCTCTCTTCAGGTCCAATTTGCAACCTCCTGGTCCCTCCTCGGCCCCAGCAGCGTCCAAAAACGCCAAACGCACGATTTGCGTCTAGAAAGGCTTGTTGGCGTCCTTTCGGCGGGAAAGTACTTCTGCACAACTCTCCAAGGCGAGGGGGATCCGTCCACCAAAGGGGAAGTCTCTAGCCCTTTTCGTTCCTGCAGAAACCTCAGCTTCTTCTGTCCAGTCGAAGCTTCTTTGCACCCGCAGCTGGCATTTCCTGGGCATCTGCCCATCTCCGACTTGCTTGTGACTTTTGGACTTGGTCCCCTTGTTCCACAGGTACCCTAGATTGGAAATCCACAGTTGTTGCATTGCTGGTTTGTGTCTTTCCTGCATTATTCCTCTAACACAATTTCTTTGTCCTTAGGGGAACTTTAGTGCACTTTGCACTCACTTTTCAGGGTCTTGGGGAGGGTTATTTTTCTAACTCTCACTATTTTCTAATAGTCCCAGCGACCCTCTACAAGGTCACATAGGTTTGGGGTCCATTCGTGGTTCGCATTCCACTTTTGGAGTATATGGTTTGTGTTGCCCCTATCCCTATGTTTCCCCATTGCATCCTATTGTAACTATACATTGTTTGCACTGTTTTCTAAGACTATACTGCATATTTTTGCTATTGTGTATATATATCTTGTGTATATTTCCTATCCTCTCACTGAGGGTACACTCTAAGATACTTTGGCATATTGTCATAAAAATAAAGTACCTTTATTTTTAGTATAACTGTGTATTGTGTTTTCTTATGATATTGTGCATATGACACTAAGTGGTACTGTAGTAGCTTCACACGTCTCCTAGTTCAGCCTAAGCTGCTCTGCTAAGCTACCATTATCTATCAGCCTAAGCTGCTAGACACCCTATACACTAATAAGGGATAACTGGGCCTGGTGCAAGGTGCAAGTACCCCTTGGTACTCACTACAAGCCAGTCCAGCCTCCTACAAGAGTGTGTTCACCCTGTGCAGATATCCGCCTATGTCCACTGGGCAGAACCGTGGGTGCGTGGTCTCCGTCCATAGGTAGAGTGTGTTCACCCTGTGCAGATATCCGCCTATGTCCACTGGGCAGAACCATGGGTGCGTGGTCTCCGTCCATAGGTAGAGTGTGTTCACCCTGTGCAGATATCCGCCTATGTCCACTGGGCAGAACCGTGGGTGCGTGGTCTCCGTCCATAGGTAGAGTGTGTTCACCCTGTGCAGATATCTGCCTATGTCCACTGGGCAGAACCGTGGGTGCGTGGTCTCCGTCCATAGGTAGAGTGTGTTCACCCTGTGCAGATATCCGCCTATGTCCACTGGGCAGAACCGTGGGTGCGTGGTCTCCGTCCATAGGTAGAGTGTGTTCACCCTGTGCAGATATCCGCCTATGTGCACTGGGCAGAACCGTGGGTGCGTGTTCTCTGTCCATGGGTAGACTGTGTTCACCCTGTGCAGATATACGCCTATGTCCACTGGGCAGACCCGTGGGTGCGTGGTCTCTGTCCATAGGTATAGTGTGTTCACCCTGTGCAGATATCCGCCTATGTCCCCTGGGCAGAACCATTGGTGCGTGTTCTCTGTCCATGGGTAGACTGTGTTCACCCTGTGCAGATATCCGCCTATGTCCCCTGGGCAGAACCATTGGTGTGTGTTCTCTGTCCATGGGTAGACTGTGTTCACCCTGTGCAGATATCCACCTATGTCCACTGGGCAGAACCGTGGGTGCGTGGTCTCTGTCCATGGGTAGAGTGTATTCACCCTGTGCAGATATCCGCCTATGTCCACTGGGCAGAACCGTCTGTGCGTGGTCTCTGTCCATAGGTAGAGTGTGTTCACCCTGTGCAGATATCCACCTATGTCCACTGGGCAGAAGCGTCTGTGCGTGGTCTCTGTCCATAGGTAGAGTGTGTTCACCCTGTGCAGATATCCGCCTATCTCCACTGGGCAGAACCGTGGGTGTGTGGTCTCTGTCCATAGGTAGAGTGTGTTCACCCTGTGCAGATATCCGCCTATCTCCACTGGGCAGAACCGTGGGTGCGTGGTGTCCGTCCATAGGTAGAGTGTGTTCACCCTGTGTAGATATCCGCCTATGTCCACTGGGCAGAACCGTGGGTGCGTGGTGTCCGTCCATGGGTAGACTGTGTTCACCCTGTGCAGATATACGCCTATGTCCACTGGGCAGAACCGTGGGTGCGTGGTCTCTGTCCATGGGTAGACTGTGTTCACCCTGTGCAGATATACGCCTCTGTCCACTGGGCAGAACCGTGGGTGCGTGGTCTCTGTCCATGGGTAGACTGTGTTCACCCTGTGCAGATATACGCCTGTGTCCACTGGGCAGACCCGTGGGTGCGTGGTCTCTGTCCATAGGTAGAGTGTGTTCACCCTGTGCAGATATCCGCCTATGTCCCCTGGGCAGAACCATTGGTGCGTGTTCTCTGTCCATGGGTAGACTGTGTTCACCCTGTGCAGATATCCGCCTATGCCCCCTGGGCAGAACCATTGGTGCGTGTTCTCTGTCCATGGGTAGACTGTGTTCACCCTGTGCAGATATCCACCTATGTCCACTGGGCAGAACCGTGGGTGCGTGGTCTCTGTCCATGGGTAGAGTGTATTCACCCTGTGCAGATATCTGCCTATGTCCACTGGGCAGGACCATCGGTGCGTGTTCTCTGTCCATAGGTAGAGTGTGTTCACCCTGTGCAGATATCCGCCTATGTCCACTGGGCAGAACCGTGGGTGCGTGGTCTCTGTCCATAGGTAGACTGTGTTCACCCTGTGCAGATATCCGCCTATGCCCCCTGGGCAGAACCATTGGTGCGTGTTCTCTGTCCATGGGTAGACTGTGTTCACCCTGTGCAGATATCCACCTATGTCCACTGGGCAGAACCGTGGGTGCGTGGTCTCTGTCCATGGGTAGAGTGTATTCACCCTGTGCAGATATCTGCCTATGTCCACTGGGCAGGACCATCGGTGCGTGTTCTCTGTCCATAGGTAGAGTGTGTTCACCCTGTGCAGATATCCGCCTACATGCACTGGGCAGAACCATTGGTGCGTGTTCTCTGTCCATGGGTAGAGTGTGTTCACCCTGTGCAGATATCCACCTATGTCCACTGGGCAGAACCATCGGTGCGTGTTTTCTGTCCATGGGTAGACTGTGTTCACCCTGTGCAAATATCGGCCTATGTCCACTGGGCAGAACCGTGGGTGCATGGTCTCTGTCCATAGGTAGAGTGTGTTCACCCTGTGCAGATATCCGCCTATGTCCACTGGGCAGAACCGTCGGTGCGTGTTTTCTGTCCATGGGTAGACTGTGTTCACCCTGTGCAGATATCGGCCTATTTCCACTGGGCAGAACCGTGGGTGCGTGGTCTCTGTCCATGGGTAGAGTGTATTCACCCTGTGCAGATATCCGCCTATGTCCACTGGGCAGAACCGTGGGTGCGTGGTCTCCGTCCATAGGTAGAGTGTGTTCACCCTGTGCAGATATCCGCCTATGTCCACTGGGCAGAACCGTGGGTGCGTGGTCTCCGTCCATAGGTAGAGTGTGTTCACCCTGTGCAGATATCCGCCTATGTCCACTGGGCAGAACCGTGGGTGCGTGGTCTCCGTCCATGGGTAGAGTGTGTTCACCCTGTGCAGATATCCGCCTATGTGCACTGGGCAGAACCGTGGGTGCGTGTTCTCTGTCCATGGGTAGACTGTCTTCACCCTGTGCAGATATACGCCTATGTCCACTGGGCAGACCCGTGGGTGCGTGGTCTCTGTCCATAGGTATAGTGTGTTCACCCTGTGAAGATATCCGCCTATGTCCCCTGGGCAGAACCATTGGTGCATGTTCTCTGTCCATGGGTAGACTGTGTTCACCCTGTGCAGATATCCACCTATGTCCACTGGGCAGAACCGTGGGTGCGTGGTCTCTGTCCATGGGTAGACTGTATTCACCCTGTGCAGATATCCGCCTATGTCCACTGGGCAGAACCGTGGGTGCGTGTTCTCTGTCCATAAGTAGAGTGTGTTCACCCTGTGCAGATATCCGCCTATGTCCACTGGGCAGAACCGTGGGTGCGTGGTCTCTGTCCATACGTAGAGTGTGTTCACCCTGTGCAGATATCCACCTATGTCCACTGGGCAGAACCGTGGGTGCGTGTTCTCTGTCCATAGGTAGAGTGTGTTCACCCTGTGCAGATATCCGCCTACACGCACTGGGCAGAACCATCGGTGCGTGTTCTCTGTCCATGGGTAGAGTGTGTTCACCCTGTGCAGATATCCACCTATGTCCACTGGGCAGAACCGTCGGTGCGTGTTTTCTGTCCATGGGTAGACTGTGTTCACCCTGTGCAGATATCGGCCTATGTCCACTGGGCAGAACCGTGGGTGCGTGGTCTCTGTCCATAGGTAGAGTGTGTTCACCCTGTGCAGATATCCACCTATGTCCACTGGGCAGAACCGTCGGTGAGTGTTTTCTGTCCATGGGTAGACTGTGTTCACCCTGTGCAGATATCGGCCTATGTCCACTGGGCAGAACCGTGGGTGCGTGTTGTCTGTCCATGGGTAGACTGTGTTCACCCTGTGCAGATATCCTCCTATGTCCACTGGGCAGAACCGTCGGTGCGTGTTCTCTGTCCATAGGTAGAGTGTGTTCACCCTGTGCAGATATCTGCCTATGTCCACTGGGCAGAACCGTCTGTGTGTGTTCTCTGTCCATGGGTAGAGTGTATTCACCCTGTGCAGATATCCGCCTATGTCCACTGGGCAGAACCGTGGGTGCATGGTCTCTGTCCATGGGTAGAGTGTATTCACCCTGTGCAGATATCCGCCTATGTCCACTGGGCAGAACCGTGGGTGCGTGGTCTCCGTCCATAGGTAGAGTGTGTTCACCCTGTGCAGATATCTGCCTATGTCCACTTGGCAGAACCGTGGGTGCGTGGTCTCCGTCCATAGGTAGACTGTGTTCACCCTGTGCAGATATCCGCCTATGTCCACTGGGCAGAACCGTGGGTGCGTGTTCTCCATAGGTAGAGTGTGTTCACCCTGTGCAGATATCCGCCTATGTCCACTGGGCAGAACCGTGGGTGCATGGTCTCCGTCCATAGGTAGAGTGTGTTCACCCTGTGCAGATATCCGCCTATGTCCACTGGGCAGAACCGTGGGTGCGTGTTCTCTGTCCATAGGTAGAGTGTGTTCACCCTGTGCAGATATCTGCCTATGTCCACTGGGCAGAACCGTGGGTGCGTGGTCTCCGTCCATGGGTAGAGTGTGTTTACCCTGTGCAGATATCTGCCTATGTCCACTGGGCAGAACCGTGGGTGCGTGGTCTCCGTCCATGGGTAGAGTGTGTTCACCCTGTGCAGATATCCACCTATGTCCACTGGGCAGAACCGTCTGTGCGTGGTCTCTGTCCATAGGTAGAGTGTGTTCACCCTGTGCAGATATCCGCCTATGTCCACTGGGCAGAACCGTGGGTGCGTGTTCTCTGTCCATAGGTAGAGTGTGTTCACCCTGTGCAGATATCTGCCTATGTCCACTGGGCAGAACCGTGGGTGCGTGGTCTCCGTCCATGGGTAGAGTGTGTTCACCCTGTGCAGATATCTGCCTATGTCCACTGGGCAGAACCGTGGGTGCGTGGTCTCCGTCCATGGGTAGAGTGTGTTCACCCTGTGCAGATATCCACCTATGTCCACTGGGCAGAACCGTCTGTGCGTGGTCTCTGTCCATAGGTAGAGTGTGTTCACCCTGTGCAGATATCCGCCTATGTCCACTGGGCAGAACCGTGGGTGCGTGGTCTCTGTCCATAGGTAGAGTGTGTTCACCCTGTGCAGATATCTGCCTATGTCCACTGGGCAGAACCGTGGGTGCGTGGTCTCTGTCCATAGGTAGCCTCTGTTTACCACGTGCACATATCTCCCTATGCACACTGGGAATGACTCCTTATAGTTTAAAAAGAAATCATATTAAAATGTGATTCTTTTTGTCACAAATAAAAGGAACCATTGGCTTTGAAGTACTGTAACCCGATGACCCACTTTAAAAACACAAGTGCGATTAATAAAAAGAAAAAGAATGGAAACAACAAAAAATGCATTAACAAAGGACAGTGTTACCCTGACAGCTGTGGCTGTGGAGTGCACTTCTTTTTAGGCGGATGTGCATCTGTGATCAGAAAGATGCTGTCACTCCCAATGCAAGAGAACCAATGGCTGAAGTGGGCGGACCCGCAGCCCTTGCTGAACCCTGTCCTGGGTGGAAGAAAGATGCTGTCACTCACAGTGCAAAAGAACCAATGGCTGAAGTGGGCGGACCCGCAGCCCTTGCTGAACCTTGCCCTGGGTGGAACAAAGATGCTGTCACTCGCAGTGCAAGAGAACCAATCTCTGAAGTGGGCGGGCCCACAGCCCTTGCTGAACCTTGTCCTGGGTGGAAGAAAGATGTGAATAACAGCTAAACATGCCAGTGCATGAAAAGGCCTGAGCCAAAGACCCCCTGAGTATGTATGCTTGTGCATTTATCACTTTTTAATTACATGAGCTGGAAGCCAGCTACAGCTGTCTTCAGGCCAGACCTAAAAATGACCTTAGTAGCGCAGTTAAAAAACACTGTACCACATAAAAGGTGACGGCAGTGTGGTCTGTTCCCTTGTGGGAGGAGAGGGTTGAACGTTGGGTGCTGCAATGAGCCAGACCTGAGTATTTCTTCTTTTTCTTTCAGGACACCTGACAGCCCTCCAATCAGCAGCAAGAACCCAGAAGGCCCACCCTGAGGCACAGCTTCATTGAAGAATGTTCACCGTCCTGCTTGGGTATCCTTTCATTCATAGGCTGCAGTCCCTGCTAATCAAACCGCCCCATAGAGGAGAATATCAGCAGCCCAGGATCACACAGAGTACAAGCAGCAAATGAGATTCACTGGAGGAACCCCCAGTGCCAAAGGAAACTTTACATTCAAGAATCTGTTCTAGAAAAAGCAAAATGAGCTCCTACAGATTTCACAGGGAAGGTAAATGCAACTTAGACCTTTTCAATGGACAAAACGAGAAGGGCGTAACTGGCCAGGTTACGTAAAGTAGTGCAAGAAATGGAGGAGTCAGTGGCTAGAAGCGGAGGCAGGATGCTGGTGAGATGTCCGTGGATTTGTGAAGTATCATGTGAACTAGGAGGGGCTACCCCAAGAGCTCCACATGTCCAGGAGGGCAATAAAACTACCTCTACAGTGGTAAGGAGAGATGCGCTTTGTTAGTCCTGATACCAAAGGGTGGGCTTCCCCCCAACGTTTTACCTTCTTTCATTTTCTGACCTCGCTTTTGCTAGTTTTAGGACTCTGCGCACTTTACCACTGCTGACCAGTTCTAAAGTGCTTGTGCTCGCCCCGAAAACATTGTAACATTGGCTCATGACCAATTGGCATATTTCATTTACTACATGCTACCAGTGGGCCTGCAGCGCAGATTGTGCACCCACTTAAGTAGCCCCTTAACCATGTCTCAGGTCTGCCATTGCAGACCCTGTGAGTGCAATTTTAAACTGGCATGTAAACCTGGCAAGTTAAACCTTTTGTCAGGCCTAAACCTTCCTTTTTTATACATATACATGACTTGTAAGGTAGGTCCTATATGACCCACAGGGGAGGGTGTCATGTATTTAAAAGACAGTGCATATACTTTTAAGTTTTACATTCCCTAATAATAAAATGAACCTCCCGGATTCGTTCATTCCCTACTGCAAGGCCCATCTCTCCCATAGGATAACTTTGGGATCACCTTATTACATCTTTTAAGTGTAATTCGCAATCTGGAAGAGATAAGATTTTAAAATCACAATTTATGGGGAAGTTGGATTTTAAATTTAAAATTTAAAAAGTCTGAAAATGCCACTTTTACAAATTCAGCATTTTCTTACTTTAGCCATTTGATGCCTGCTGCCCGTCTCTAATACACGTCTGGGGTGGGGTGACAGCTGGGCTTGTGCATTCCCTCTGGACAGCCACACACGAAGGGAGATTAGGTGTGAGTGATGGTTCATCCACAGTCTGATGGGCCACCCTGGGCAAGAAGGGAGGGGGTGCTGACACTTACACCTGAATGGGCACTTTCCTGCTCCACACACAGGGCTGCATACCCCCCTGTAGTGAGTCTGGAGCCAGGGCAGGAAGGGAGAACCTCTGTGCTCTTCAAAGACCCTTCTCTGACTTCTCCCTCACTTCAAGGAAAAGCACCACTGGGTATTAGTACTGGACCTCTGGCACCACCACTTCCGCGCACTTCTGGACCTGTGCATACTCTGCCAGGAGGAAGGGCTGCTGTGCTGCTACAAGGACTGCCCCTCTACTGAGCAGCTACTCTGCTGGACTCCTGCTTTGCTGAGGTGACCTGCTGCCTGGTAGTGAGAAGGACTGGACCTGCATCTCTCCATCCCAGAACCAAGTGACACCAAGAGCTTGCTGGCTTGCCTCCTATTTTCTGAAGTCTCAGGGACACAAAAGACTTACAACCTTCCTGCTATAGCTCCTGGACCCGTTTTCAACCAGCTCCTGACCCTCAAGGGTGCCCTTCCAGTCTTGGCACCTTGAAGTGGTTTTGTGGATCCTGAATTCAAGTTTTTGGGATCTTCGTGATCGTGAATAGGCCTGCTTGCACCAGAACCGTGCCTCTCACACGAAGAATCAGCCCGAGCAGCTGCAAGTGCATCTCTTCACATAGCAGCATTGCCGCTCGTGACCGCGGGGCTTCAGTCCGCCCAGCCGACTCCTTGCACCCGCGGTTCACCGTCATCGACACTCTACCTGCACCTGCACAAACTTCTCCCCTGCGAGTGGGACTTTTGGCTCAATTCTGGGAAGGTAAAACTTCATGAGGACTTACCTGGTACTGTATTCAACCAGCACTCCATCACAGTCGGCCTGAACTTTTGGATTTAACTAGATCTAACACGACCAGATAGCCCTGCTTTTAAGCTCTATATTACATTTTAATCTTTAAAAAATTCATAACTCGAAAAATTCATAACTCAACTTCTACCTATTGGATTTTTGTTGTTTTGGTCTTGTTTTACTTGTAAAATTAAGCTCTATTTTTCTAACCAGGTGTGGTGTTTTATTGTCGTGTTTTCACTGTTTTAGTGTTTTAAGTGTTGCATAAATACTTTACACATTGCCTCATAAGTAAAGCCTGCCTGCTGTGTGCGACACTATCAAAGGGTGAGCACAGATGGACTTAGGGTAGGTAACTGACTTACCCTGACTGGGACTGTGGTCCCTACTTGGACAAGGTGCATACTTCTGCGAACTAGAGATCCAAATTCTAACACGCTTATGTTAATAGTGCTCTGCTGATGCATCAGAGCACTTAACTCAAGAAACTTTAGATAGTACAGTAGGTCCATGCATCTTTTGCACCACTCATTCCTCAACTAACAGGTTAAAGCACTTGCAGTGGCCCCGATCCCTTCTGTCCTTTTAACATTAATAAAAGAAGTAGCCATAACATATGATAATAGTGACATCTTCTCTGACTGTGCCCAGGACCACAAGACTGTGGCATCAAGCGTTGCATGAAAATTCGTTATTCTGGTTATTATGGATCAGGCAAACAAGGGGCAACAATTCAGTAGAAAAATAGTGTTTATGAAGTACTTTCTTATTCAGTTAGTTTTTACTCTGCTTAGTATCTGTGACTGTGCAGTTGTAATGACACTACATAGTAACACGCCCAATGCAAGCAGAGTTAACATGGGATGCAAGCCCTGTCACTGACGTGTTCTGTTTAAATGTGAAAGACTGAAAAAATGCAATCCGGGATGAAACTGTGAGAAAAGAGAAACTAGAAGAAACAACTCTACAAATGAAGTTACGTCAAATTATAATTATATCTCGTACAGTGAAAAAACACTTCCAATAAGTTTGTGGCCAGTCTGCTGCAACTGTACACCTACCTCTGAGACCTGAAAAAATATGGTACTGCTGTGCTGTTTCCTGCTGTAAAAAAAAACTCAAACAAAGGCCTCAGCTTGTGACAATTCTTTCAGAGAGAAGCTGCTGACAGACTGCACAGCGATCAATTTTATTCCAGACTATTCTGTTAGTGTTGGTTATAAAACTGGACTCGTAACGGGAGAACACATGCCTTGGAGATGAGAACTCTGAAACAGCGTAAGGATTTGCAGGAAGACTCCTTACTTATGTTGAAAAGTTAGTTATTTGGGCTGTAGGATCCATCCACCTCTGCCTCGTCCCAGATCTTCCTGCATTGCTTATTCTGTGTAGGAGTTTAGAATTCCTACTCAAGACCACTTTACCATTCTCCGTTACTAGACTATCTTCAAGTCCCCCTCCCCAAGTGTGAGCAGCACAGAAAAGACTTCTGTAGAGCTGTAGCCAACAGTTAGATGTTTGAGATCCAGGCAGGAGGATTCCGAGACAGCCTGGCTGAGAGCCGGGCGGAATCGAGAGAAGGTGTACATGAAAGGTAGAGGGTTTTAGTGAGAGCTGGAGCCATGGCACACGCTTAGCACTGTAGGACTTGGGTCCCTCAGGAATACCCAATAACCCCTATATTGTACAGTCCTCACATGTCCTTGAAGTCTTTTAAATCTGGACACCCAGCAATTCACATGACTGCAATGTTAATGATGCTAAATTAAAATTTACTGGCGTACTAAAAAAATGTGACCTAAAATCCAGCGTCAGGCACAGTGGTGCTGCAGAGGAAACTGAGTCTCATTGTGTAAAGCTGGCAGCCGCTCCTGCTGGGGATCCATGCGGAGCGTAACAGTCAGCTTTATGGAGAACTTCCAGATGAAAGGAATCTGAACAATCTGTGTTCTTTCAAGGTTATTTATGAGATCATATTTTATCTTAGTCAATTCTGTATCGTCTTTCCACAGAACACTGACATGCTTTGCTGCCATTCAAGGCCAGTTTCCGTCTCCCTGCTGCTCTGCATAGTTCAGTGAGTCACACATTTCTTCAATTTACATGAGCAGGTCAGCATTGCCTCCTCACGGATACCTTTTATTGTTACTACAAACAAAGCCTGTTTGTTCCATTTTACAACAGGAGACTGAACAGAATGAAAAAGAAGCCGGAGGAAGGAACATTCCCCTCAGGCTGGAAGACAGGATGCTTTTGGACAGGGATTGCTGTCAGCTGGTCTGTGGTTTCCAAAGACACCATCCCAACCCTTTTTTCTGCTGTTTTCCTTTTCCTTCTTTTGTCCTCAGACTACCTCCGGTGTGTCTGTGTCTCTGGATGAATCCGCTCATTCTTATGGTATCCTCTTAGTCGTCGTATATCAGCATCAAAAGGTGAATGAAGGAACCGCAAGAAATGGAGCCGGGACTGTGCCTGGGGTTTTGCATCAAATGCGCATTTGGTATTCTGCCTAACCTCATATGGATGATAGGCTGTTGTCCTGGATGCCCAGTTTAAAGCAGTTATCGCTTATTTAGGAGATGTCTGCCTGAGTGTCCCTTCTTCTCAGTTTGTTTCTGAAGACTAAGAACCCTAATGTACTCAAAGTCCCACCCACCCCTCTGGATGAGCTCCCCCGGTCAGGAGCCCAAAGCACTGGCACTCAGTCATCAGGACTACAACACTCTAATGCAGCAGACGACTTTCAAGAAATCACACCTGCTGAAATATTACACTCTCCAATCATTCAACGCTAACCTTTCATTCCTACAATTCACCAGCAAAGACCTGAGGGTGTAAGTTTGCCTTTTTCATTGTTAAACGTTGGCATGTTTTTCCTGATGCACTTAGATGTGATGAATCCCGGACTCTTCTATGTGCCTTCTAAAAACAAGGCTGCTATGACAATCATCCCCTTAATCTTAGTAAACCTCTTTCGATTCCACTCTCTCATTGGCACCAAGAATCCTTTTTTGAATGGGTGCCTTACACAGCCTGCAACATGACAATGGAGGACACTGATCTTTTGATTTTTCTCATCCAGCTTTGGGGTATTCTGCATTCTTATTGCCAGAATATCTCTATTGCCTCCATTGTGGTCCTGAGCCTCATCAATGCACAAGGAGCACCCTCGGCATCCAACGTTAGATGCCTGAACAACCGCTCTGCAAGAGGACCGTGCTCAGCCTCTTCCATCTCGTAATGAAACTTCCTCACTGCTGAGTCAAGTGCGCTCAGCCTCTACCATCCATTGCGTGGACCTCCTCACTGCTGAGTCAAGGCTACTCAGGCCGTCAAACTAATGCCTGAAGATCCCCAATACTGGGTCAAGCGTGCTCAGGCTCTTCCATGCAATGTCTGAACCTCCTCAATGCTGAGTCAAGCATGCTCAGCCTCTTCTATCTGCCCCCTGGACCTCCTCACTGCTGAGTCAAGCATGTTCAGCCTCTTTTATCTAATGACAGAATCTTCTCACTGCTGAGTCAAGGGTACTCAGCCTCTTCTACCTAATGCCTGAACTTCCTCAATGCTGAGTCAAGCATATTCAGCCTCTCCCATCTAATGCCTCAACGTCCTCACTGCTGAGTCAATCATGCTCAGCCTCTTCCATCTACTGCCTGAACATTGTCAATGCTGAGTCAGGTGTGCTAAGCCTCTTCCATCTGATGCCAGATCCTCCTGAACGCTAAGTCAAGAGTTCTCAGCCTCTTTCATCTGGTGCCTGAACCCCCTGAATGCTGAGTCATGCATGCTCAGAATGTTCCGTCTTATGCCAGAACCTCATCATTGCGGAGTCAAGCATGCTCAGCCTTTTCCACCTAATGACTGAACCTCCTCAATGCTGAGTCAAGCGTGCCCAACCTCTTTCATCTAATGCCTAACCGTCCTCATCTCTGAGTCCAGAGTGGTCAGCCTCTTCCACCTAATGCCTCAAGCTCCTCATCGCTGAGTGCAGAGTGCTCAGCCTCTTCCATCTAATGCCTGAACCTACTCACTGCTGAGTCATGCATGCTGTAGGAAAGTACCATCTTGCCTGGCATGTTACCCCCATTTTTCACTGTATATATGTTGTTTTAGTTGTATGTGTCACTGGGACCCTGGTAACCCAGGGCCCCAGTGCTCATAAGTGTGCCTGAATGTGTTACCTGTGTAGTGACTAACTGTCTCACTGAGGCTCTGCTAATCAGAACCTCAGTGGTTATGCTCTCTCATTTCTTTCCAAATTGTCACTAACAGGCTAGTGACCATTTTTACCAATTTACATTGGCTTACTGGAACACCCTTATAATTCCCTAGTATATGGTACTCAGGTACCCAGGGTATTGGGGTTCCAGGAGATCCCTATGGGCTGCAGCATTTCTTTTGCCACCCATAGGGAGCTCTGACAATTCTTACACAGGCCTGCCACTGCAGCCTGAGTGAAATAATGTCCACGTTATTTCACAGCCATTTTACACTGCACTTAAGTAACTTATAAGTCACCTATATGTCTAACCTTTACCTGGTAAAGGTTAGGTGCAAAGTTACTTAGTGTGAGGGCACCCTGGCACTAGCCAAGGTGCCCACACATTGTTCAGAGCCAATTCCCTGAACTTTGTGAGTGCGGGGACACCATTACACGTGTGCACTACATATAGGTCACTACCTATATGTAGCTTCACAATGGTAACTCCGAATATGGCCATGTAACATGTCTATGATCATGGAATTGCCCCCTCTATGCCATCCTGGCATAGTTGGCACAATCCCATGATCCCAGTGGTCTGTAGCACAGACCCTGGTACTGCCAAACTGCCCTTCCTGGGGTTTCACTGCAGCTGCTGCTGCTGCCAACCCCTCAGACAGGCATCTGCCCTCCTGGGGTCTAGCCAGGCCTGGCCCAGGATGGCAGAACAAAGGACTTCCTCTGAGAGAGGGTGTTACACCCTCTCCCTTTGGAAAATGGTGTGAAGGCAGGGGAGGAGTAGCCTTTCCCAGCCTCTGGAAATGCTTTGTTGGGCACAGATGTGCCCAATTCTGCATAAGCCAGTCTACACCGGTTCAGGGGACCCCTTAGCCCTTCTCTCGGCGCGAAACTGGACAAAGGAAAGGGGAGTGACCACTCCCCTGACCTGCACCTCCCCTGGGAGGTGTCCAGAGCTCCTCCAGTGTGCTCCAGACCTCTGCCATCTTGGAAACAGAGGTGCTGCTGGCACACTGGACTGCTCTGAGTGGCCAGTGCCACCAGGTGACGTCAGAGACTCCTTCTGATAGGCTCCTTCAGGTGTTAGTAGCCTATCCTCTCTCCTAGGTAGCCAAACCCTCTTTTCTGGCTATTTAGGGTCTCTGTCTCTGGGGAAACTTTAGATAACGAATGCAAGAGCTCATCCGAGTTCCTCTGCATCTCTCTCTTCACCTTCTGCCAAGGAATCGACTGCTGACCGCGCTGGAAGCCTGCAAACCTGCAACATAGTAGCAAAGATGACTACTGCAACTCTGTAACGCTGATCCTGCCGCCTTCTCGACTGTTTTCCTGGTGGTGCATGCTGTGGGGGTAGTCTGCCTCCTCTCTGCACCAGAAGCTCCGAAGAAATCTCCCGTGGGTCGACGGAATCTTCCCCCTGCAACCGCAGGCACCAAAAAGCTGCATTACCGGTCCCTTGGGTCTCCTCTCAGCACGACGAGCGAGGTCCCTCGAATCCAGCAACTCTGTCCAAGTGACCCCCACAGTCCAGTGACTCTTCAGTCCAAGTTTGGTGGAGGTAAGTCCTTTCCTCACCTCGCTGGGCTGCATTGCTGGGAACCGCAACTTTTGCAGCTACTCCAGCCCCTGTGCACTTCCGGTGGAAATCCTTTGAGCACAGCCAAGCCTGGGTCCACGGCACTCTAACCTGCATTGCACGACTTTCTAAGTGGGTCTCCGGCGACGTGGGACTCCTTTGTGTAACTTTGGGTGAGCACCGTTTCACGCATCCTCGTAGTGCCTGTTTCTGGCACTTCTCCGGGTGCTACCTGCTGTTGAGAGGGTTCCTTGTCTTGCTCGACGTCCCCTCTCTCTCCTGGTACAGTTTGCGACCTCCTGGTCCCTCCTGGGCCACCGCAGCGTCCAAAAACGCTAACCGCACAATTTGCAGCTAGCAAGGCTTGTTGGCGTTTTTTCGGCGGGAAAACACTTCTGCATGACTCTACAAGGCAAGAGGGATCCGTCCTCCAAAGGGGAAGTCTCTAGCCCTTTGCGTTCCTGCAGAAACCGCAGCTTCTTCTGTCCAGTGGAAGCTTCTTTGCACCCGCAGCTGGCATTTCCTGGGCATCTGCCCATCTCCGACTTGCTTGTGACTTTTGGACTTGGTCCCCTTGTTCCACAGGTACCCCAGATTGGAAATCCAGCGTTGTTGCATTGTTGGTTTGTGTCTTTCCTGCATTATTCCTCTAACACAACTTCTTTGTCCTTAGGGGAACTTTGGTGCACTTTGCACTCACTTTTCAGGGTCTTGTGGAGGGTTATTTTTCTAACTCTCACTATTTTCTGATAGTCCCAGCGACCCTCTACAAGGTCACATAGGTTTGGGGTCCATTCGTGGTTCGCATTCCACTTTTGGAGTATATGGTTTGTGTTGCCCCTATCCCTATGTTTCCCCATTGCATCCTATTGTAACTATACATTGTTTGCACTGTTTTCTAAGACTATACTGCATATTTTTGCTATTGTGTATATATATCTTGTGTATATTTCCTATCCTCTCACTGAGGGTACACTCTAAGATACTTTGGCATATTGTCATAAAAATAAAGTACCTTTATTTTTAGTATAACTGTGTATTGTGTTTTCTTATGATATTGTGCATATGACACTAAGTGGTACTGTAGTAGCTTCACCCGTCTCCTAGTTCAGCCTAAGCTGCTCTGCTAAGCTACCATTATCTACCAGCCTAAGCTGCTAGACACCCTATACACTAATAAGGGATAACTGGGCCTGGTGCAAGGTGCAAGTACCCCTTGGTACTCACTACAAGCCAGTCCAGCCTCCTACACATGCTCAGCCTGAACTTCCTCAATATGGAACCAAGTGTACTCAGCCTCTTCCGTTTAATGATGGAACTGCCTCAATAATAAGTCCAGAGTGCTCAGCCTCTTCCATCTAATGCCTGAACCTACTCACTGCTGAGTCATGCATGCTCAGCCTCTTACAACTAATACCTGAACCTCTTCACTGCTGACTCATGCATACTTAGCCTCTTCCACCTAGTGCCTTCACCTCCTCAATGCTGAGTCAAGCATGCCCATCCTCTTCTATCTACTGCCTGAAGCTCCTCAATGCTGAGTCAAGCATGCCCATCCTCTTCTATCTACTGCCTGAAGCTCCTCAATGCTGAGTCAAGCATGCTCAACCTCTTCCATCTAATGCAAGAACCTGCTCGCTGTTGAATCAAGCATGCAAAGCCTCTTCCATGCAATGCCTGAACTTCCATAGTGCCGAGTCAAGCATGCTGAGCCTCTTCCATCTAATGCCTGAACCTCCTCAATGCTGAGTCAAGCATGCTGAGCCTCTTCCATCTAATGCCTGACCTTCCTCAATGTGGAATCAATTGTACTCAGCCTCTTCCGTCTAATGACGGAACCTCCTCAATAATGAGTCAAGCATGCTCAGCGTCTTTCACCTAATGTCTAACCCTCCTCACCTCTGAGTCCAGAGTGCTCAACCTCTTCCACCTAATGCCTGAACCTCCTCAATGATGAGTCACCCATGCTCAACCTCTTCTATCTACTGCCAAAGATCCTTGCTGCTGAGTTATGTGCGCACAGCCTCTTCCATCCAATGCTTAATCCTCCTCACCACTGAGTCCACAATGTTCAGCCCTTTCGACCAAATTCCTGAACATCCTCACCGTTGAGTCCAGAGTGCTCAGCCTCTTCCATCTAATGCCTACACCTCCTCAATGCTGAGTCAAGTGTGCTCTGCATCTTCCATCTAATGTCTGAATCTCCTCACTGCTGAGTCCAGACAGCTCAGCATCTTCCATCTAATGCCTAAACCTACTCACCGCTGAGTCATGCATGCTCAGCATCTTCCATCTAATGCCTGAACGTACTCACTGCTGAGTCAAGTGTGCTCAGCATCTTTCATCTAATGTCTGAATCTCCTCACTGCTGAGTCACAGTGCTCAACCTCATCCACCTAATGCCTGAACCTCCTCACCGCTGAGTCCAGAGTGCTCAGCCTCTTCCAACTCATGCCTCACCCTACTCCCTGCTGAGTCAGGAATACCCAGCCTCTTCCATCTAATGCCTAAACCTACTCATTTATGTAGGAGGCTGGCCTGGTGTGTGGTGGGTACCTATGGTAGATACTCTTTATACCAGGTCCAGTTACCCCTTATTAGTGTAGTGTAGTCAGTGTCTAGAAGCCAGGCTCTCTAGGCGTCGCTGTGGATGAGCAGCCAAGGCTTATCTGGAGACATGCAAAGCTCATGCAGTACCACTGTAGTCACACAGTAATCACACACATGAAAGAAAATACTCAGTGTTCCAAAAATAAAGGTACTTTATTTTGGAAACTGTAGGAGGCTGTGTAGGAGGCTGGCCTGGCTTGTAGTGGGTACAAGAGGTACGTAGACCTTGTGCCAGGTCCAGTTATCCCTTATTAGTGTAGAAGAGATGTTTCTAGCAGCCTAGGCTGATAGAAGGTAGCTATGGCAAAGCAGCTTAGGCTGAACTAGGAGACATGTAAAGCTCCTACTATACCACTGGTGTCATGTGCACAATATCATAAAAAAACACAATACACAGATATCCTAAAAATAAAGGTACTTTATTTTTATGACAATATGCCAAAAGTATCTCAGTGAGTACCCTCAGTATGAGGATGACAAATATACACAAGATATATGTACACAATACCAAAATTATGCAGTAATAGCAAAAGGAAGTAATGCAAGCAGTGTAAAGTTACAATAGATTGGAATAGGAGCACATAGGTATAGGGGCAACACAAACCATATACTCCAAAAGTGGAATGCGAACCACAAATGGACCCCAAACCTATGTGAGCTTGTAGAGGGTCGCTGGGACTGTAAGAAAACAGTGAGGGTTAGAATAATAGCCCACCCCAAGACCCTGTAAGGTAGGTGTAAAGTGCACCTACAACCCCCAAAGAGCACAGAAGACGTGATAGGGGGATCCTGCAAGGAAAACCAACACCAGTAATGCAACAACAGTAGATACCTGGACCTGAGTACCTGTAAGACAAGGGGACCAAGTCCAAGAGTCACGACAGTATCGAGAGTGGGCAGGAGCCCAGGAAATGCCAGCTGAGGGTGCAAGGAAGCTGCCACCTGTTGGAAGAAGCTTGGTGATTTCCAAGAACGAAGAGGACTAGGAACTTCCCCTTTGGAGGATGGATGTCCCACGTCATGAAGAAGCTTGCAGAGGTGTTCCCATGCAGAAAGACCGCAAACAAGCCTTGCTAGCTGCAAAGGACGCAGTTAGGGTTTTTGGATGCTGTTGTTGCCCAGGAGGGACCAGGATGTTGCCACTTGGATGACGAGACAGAGGGGGTGCCCAGCAAGTCAGGGAGCCCTCACAGAAGCAGGCAGCACCCGCAGTAGTACCGGATCAGGCACTTAGAAGAGGAGTGAACTGGAGTCCACCCGAAGTCAGAAAAGGGAGTCCCACGATGCCGGAGGACAACTCAGAAGGTTGTGCACTGCAGGTTAGAGTGTCGGGGACCCAGGCTTGGCTGTAAACTAAGGAAATCCTGGAAGAGTGCACAGGAGCTGGATCAGCTGCAAATCACGCGGTACCCAGCAATGCAGTCTAGCGTGGGGAGGCGAGGACTTACCTCCACCAAACTTGGACTGAAGAGTCACTGGACTGTGGGAGTCACTTGGACAGAGTTGCTGAGTTCCAGGGACCACGCTCGTCGTTCTGAGAGGGGACCCAGAGGATCGGTGATGCAGTCTTTTGTTGCCTGCGGTTGCAGGGGGAAGATTCCGTCGACCCATGGGAGATTTCTTCAGAGCTCCTGGTGCAGAAAGGAGGCAGGCTACCTGTAGAAGGCTGGAATGGCTTGTAGTGAGTACCAAGGGGTACTTACACCTTGCACCAGGCCCAGGTATCCCTTATTAGTGTAGAGGGGTGTCTAGCAGCTTAGGCTGATAGAAAAAGTAGCTTAGCAGAGCAGCTTAGGCTGAACTAGGAGACGAGTGAAGCTACTACAGTACCACTAGTGTCATTTGCACAATATCATAAGAAAACACAATACACAGATGTACTAAAAATAAAGGTACTTTATTTTTATGACAATATGCCAAAGTATCTCAGTGAGTACCCTCAGTATGAGGATAGCAAATATACACAAGATATATGTACACAATACCAAAATATGCAGTAATAGCAATAGAAAACAGTGCAAACAATGTATAGTCACAATAGAATGCAATGGGGGCACATAGGGATAGGGGCAACACAAACCATATACTCTAGAAGTGGAATGCGAACCACGAATGGACCCCAAACCTATGTGACCTTGTAGAGGGTCGCTGGGACTGTAGGAAAACAGTGAGGGTTAGAAAAATAGCCCACCCCAAGACCCCGAAAAGTGGGTGCAAAGTGCACCTAAGTTCCCCAAAGAGCACAGAAGTCGTGATAGGGGAATTCTGCAAGGAAGACCAACACCAGCAATGCCACAACAATGGATTTCCTGACGAGAGTACCTGTGGAACAAGGGGACCAAGTCCAAGAGTCACGATCAAGTCAGGAATGGGCAGATGCCCAGGAAATGCCAGCTGTGGGTGCAAAGAAGCTGCCACCGGATGGTAGAAGCTGTAGATTCTGCAAGAACCACAAGGGCTACAAACTTCCCCTTTGGAGGATAGATGTCCCACGTCGTGAAGAGTCGTGCAGAGGTTTTTCCGTGCAGAAAGACCGCCAACAAGCCTTGCTAGCTGCAAAGGTCACAGTTAGAGTTTTTGGATGCTGCTGTGGCCCAGGAGGGACCAGGATATCGCCAATTGCGTGAGGAGACAGAGGGGGCGTCCAGCAAGACAAAGAGCCCACTCAGAAGCAAGCAGCACCCGCAGAAGTGCCGGAACAGGCACTACGAAGTGGAGTGAAACGGAGCTCACCCGAAGTTGCACAAGAGGGTCCCACGAAGCCGGAGGACAACTCAGGAGGTCGTGCAATGCAGGTGAGAGTGCCGGGGACCGAGGCTTGGCTGTGCACAAAGGAAATCCTGGAAGAGTGCACAGGAGCCGGAGTAGCTGCAAAACACGCAGTTCCCAGCAATGCAGTCTAGCGTGGGGAGGCAAGGACTTACCTCCACCAAACTTGGACTGAAGAGTCATTGGACTGTGGGAGTCACTTGGACAGAGTTGCTGAGTTCAAGGGACCTCGCTCGTCGTGCTGAGAGGAGACCCAGAGGACCGGTGATGCAGTTCTTTGGTGCCTGAGGTTGCAGGGGGAAGATTCCGTCGACCCACGGGAGATTTCTTCGGAGCTTCTAGTGCAGAGAGGAGGCAGACTACCCCCACAGCATGCACCACCAGGAAAACAGTTGAGAAGGCGGCAGGATCAGCATTACAAGGTCGCAGTAGTCGTCTTTGCTACTTTGTTGTAGTTTTGCCAGGCTTCCAGCGCTGTCAGCAGTCGATTCCTTGGCAGAAGGTGAAGAGAGAGATGCAGAGGATCTCTGATGAGCCCTTGCATTCGTTATCTAAGGAATTCCCCAAAGCAGAGACCCTAAATAGCCAGAAAAGGAGGTTTGGCTACCTAGGAGAGGGGATAGGCTAGCAACACCTGAAGGAGCCTATCAGAAGGAGTCTCTGATGTCACCTGCTGGCACTGGCCACTCAGAGCAGTCCAGTGTACCAGCAGCACCTCTGTTTCCAAGATGGCAGAGGTCTGGAGCACACTGGAGGAGCTCTGGAAACCTCCCAGGGGAGGTGCAGGTCAGGGGAGTTGTCACTCCCCTTTCCTTTGTCCAGTTTCGCGCCAGAGCAGGGCTGAGGGATCCCTGAACCGGTGCAGACTGGCTTATGCAGAGATGGGCACCATCTGTGCCCATCAAAGCATTTCCAGAGGCTGGGGGAGGCTACTCCTCCCCAGCCCTGACACCTTTTTCCAAAGGGAGAGGGTGTAACACCCTCTCTCTGAGGAAGTCCTTTGTTCTGCCTTCCTGGGCCAAGCCTGGCTGGACCCCAGGAGGGCAGAAACCTGTCTGAGGGGTAGGCAGCAGCAGCAGCTGCAGTGAAACCCAGCGAAAGGTAGTTTGGCAGTACCCGGGTCTGAGCTAGAGACTCGGGGGATCATGGAATTGTCTCCCCAATTCCAGAATGGCATTGGGGTGACAATTCCATGATCCTAGACATGTTACATGGCCATGTTCAGAGTTACCATTGTGACGCTATACATATGTCGTGACATATGTATAGTGCACGCGTGTAATGGTGTCCCCGCACTCACAAAGTCCGGGGAATTTGCCCTGAACAATGTGGGAGCACCTTGGCTAGTGCCAGGGTGCCTACACACTAAGTAACTTAGCATCCAACCTTTACCAGGTAAAGGTTAGACATATAGGTGACTTATAAGTTACTTAAGTGCAGTGGTAAATGGCTGTGAAATAACGTGGACGTTATTTCACTCAGGCTGCACTGGCAGGCCTGTGTAAGAATTGTCAGATCTCCCTATGGGTGGCAAAAGAAATGCTGCAGCCCATAGGGATCTCCTGGAACCCCAATACCCTGGGTACCTCAGTACCATATACTAGGGAATTATAAGAGTGTTCCAGTATGCCAATGTTAATTGGTGAAATTGGTCACTAGCCTGTTAGTGACAATTTGGAAAGAAATGAGAGAGCATAACCACTGAGGTTCTGGATAGCAGAGCCTCAGTGAGACAGTTAGTCATAACACAGGTAACACATACAGGGCACACTTATGAGCACTGGGGCCCTGGCTGGCAGGGTCCCAGTGACACATAAAACTAAAACAACATATATACAGTGAAATATGGGGTTAACATGCCAGGCAAGATGGTACTTTCCTACACTACCCCCAGAGCATGCACCACCAGGAAACAGTGAGAAAGCCGGCAGGATGAAGCGATACAAGGTTGCAGTAGTCGTCTTTGCTACTTTGTTGCGGTTTTGCAGGCATCCTGAGCAGTCAGCAGTTGATCCTTTGCCAGAAGGTGAAGAGGGAGATGCAGAGGAACTCTCATGAGCTCTTGCATTCGTTATCTGGTGAGATCCCCAAAGCAGAGACCCTGAATAGCCAGAAAAGGAGGTTTGGCTACCTAGGAAGGAGGATTGGCTACTAAGAGAGGTAACAGCCTACAAGAAGGAGTCTCTGACGTCACCTGCTGGCACTGACCACTCAGGGCAGTCCAGTGTGCCACAAACACCTCTGTTTCCAAGATGGCAGAGGTTTGGGGCACACTGGAGGAGCTCTGCACACCTCCCCTGGGAGGACACCCAGTAATGTTGGTAGGAATGGAGGTTCCCATCACAGTAGAGGAGTCTTTATTCCTGGAGAAGAAGAGGCAGAGATTGGGGTTTGGACCCCATGGTGGCAGCAGCAGTATTCCTGATAGTAATCCTGTTAGAGAGCATGATTCCAGGAATCTGCACATGATAGTTCCCCCTTACAAGAAGGGGGTTGACATCAACAAGTGGTTTGCTGCACTTGAGAGGGCCTGTATGGTACAGGGGGTCCCTCAAAGACAGTGGGATGCTATATTATGGCTATCTTTCACTGGAAAGGGTAGGGATAGGCTCCTTACTGTTAGAAAAAGTGATGCTAACAATTGTTCAATTTTGAAGGATGCACTCTTGGATGGATTTGGCTTAACCACTGAACAATACAAAGTTCAGAGACACCAGAAAAGAGTCCTCACAAGACTGGACAGACTTTGTTGACTGTTCAGTGAAGGCCTTGGAGGGGTGGTTACATGGCAGTAGAGTTTCTGACTGTGAAAGCCAGTAAAATCTTATTCTGAGAGAGCATATTCTCAATAACTGTGTGTCTGACTTGTTACACCAATATCCAGTGGACTCAGATCTGACCTCTCCCCAAGAATTGGGAAAGAAGGCAGACAAATGGGTCAGAACAAGAGTGAATAGAAAAGTTCATATAGGGGGTGACAAGGATGGCAAGAAGAAGGATGGTAAGTCTTCTGACAAGGGTGGGGACAAAAGTACAGCGGAGTCTTCATCAGGCCCACAAAAATCCTCTGGTGGGGGTGGTGGGTCCAAATCCTCTTCCAATAATCAACCTAAAAAGCCTTGGTGTTATTTGTGTAAAGTCAAAGGCCATTGGACAACTGATGCCAGTTGTCCAAAGAAAAACACCAAACCTCCCACTACCACAACCCCTACTGCAAATTCTAGTGCCCCTAGTAATAGCAGTGGTTGTGGGAGCAAACCTACTAATAGCCAATCCAAGAGAGTAGCTGGGCTCACTTTTGGTAACTTAGTTGAGGTTGGTCTTGTTAGGGAGATCACAGAGGCTGTGTTAGTCTCTGAAGGTGCCATTGATTTGGCCACCTTGGTTGCTTGTCCCCTTAATATGGATAAGTAAAAGCAACTTCCCCTAACAAATGGTGTTGAGGTTCAGGCCTACGGGGACACAGGTGCCAGTGTTATTATGGTGATAGAGAAACTGGTGCACCCTGAACAACACCTACTTGGTCAGCAGTACCAAGAGACAGACACTCATAACAACACTCTTAGCCACCCCATGGCTGTTGTGAATCTCAACTGGGGGGGGGGGTTTACTGGTTCAAAGAAAGTTGTGGTTGCCTCAGAATTACCTGTAGACTGTCTACTAGGGAACAATTTAGAGACATCAGCTTGGGCAGAAGTGGAGTTGGATGCTCATGCAGCAATTCTGGGCATTCCTGGCCATATTTTTGCTTTGACAAGGGCTCAGGCCAAAAAGCAAAAAGGACAGGGTAACTTGGATCCTGGAAAATTGGACCAAGTGTTCCATAAAGCTAGGGGTAGCAAGGGTAAATCCCTACCCACTATCCATCCCTCTACAGATGATTCTCCTTCTGAGGAAGAAGAATTTCCTCCCTGTGCAGAACCTTCACCAGATGAGCTGGCAGCAGACACTGCTGAGCTTTTGGGTGGAGGGGGGGGCCTGCCAGGGAAGAGCTGAGTGTGGCACAGCAAATCTGTCCCACATTAGAGGGTCTCAGACAGCAAGCTGTCAAACAGCAAAATGGGGATGTCAGTGACTCACATAGAGTTTATTGGGAGGACAACCTCTTGTACACTGAGGCAAGGGAGCCAAAACCTGGAGCAACCTGGAGATTGGTAATTCCCCTGCAGTACAGAGAGTTCCTTCTAACTCTTGCACATGACATTCCTTTGGCTGGGCATTTGGGCCAGATCTAAACATGGGAAAGGCTTGTCCCCCTGTTTCAGTGGCCTAGAATGTCAGAGGACACTAAAGATTTTTGCAAGTCTTGTGTGACCTGCCAAGCCAGTGGCAAGACTGGTGGCACACCAAAGGCTCCCCTTATTCCACTACCTGTGGTTGGGGTCCCCTTTGAAAGGGTAGGGGTTGACATAGTTGGCCCCCTTGACCCTCCTACTGCTTCAGGCAATAGTTTTATCTTGGTGGTTGTGGACCATGCCACAAGATATCCTGAAGCAATTCCTCTAAGGACCACTACAGCTCCTGCAGTGGCAAAGGCCCTCCTGGGAATCTTTTCCAGGGTGGGTTTCCCTAAAGATGTTGTATCAGACAGGGGTAGCAACTTCATGTCTGCATACTTGAAAGCAATGTGGAAGGAATGTGGTGTAACCTACAAATTCACCACTCCTTATCATCCACAGACTAATGGACTGGTAGAGAGGTTTAATAAAACTCTCAAAGGTATGATAATGGGACTCCCTGAAAAACTCAGGAGGAGATGGGATGTCCTGTTACCTTGCCTCCTTTTTGCTTACAGGGAGGTACCCTAGAAAGGAGTGGGCTTTAGCCCCTTTGAACTCCTCTTTGGACACCCAGTAAGAGGTCCACTAACACTTGTGAAGGAGGGTTGGGAACAACCTTTAAAAGCTCCCAAACAAGACATAGTGGACTATGTACTTGGCCTAAGATCCAGAAAGGTGGAGTACATGAAAAAGGCCAGTAAAAACCTTCAGGCAAGCCAAGAGCTCCAGAAGCAATGGCATGATCAGAAGGCTGTTCTGATTCAGTACCAACCAGGACAGAAGGTGTGGGTATTGGAGCCTGTGGCCCCAAGAGCACTCCAACACAAATAGAGTGCACCCCATCTAATTGTTGAGAAAAAGGGTGAGGTCACCTGTTTGGTAGACCTGGGCACTGCCAGGAGTCCCCTTAGGGTGAGTCATGTCAACCGCCTAAAACCCTACTATGACAGGGCTGATCTCACCCTGCTCATGGCAACAGATGAGGGACAGGAAGAAGAGAGTGACCCTCTCCCTGATCTCTTTTCCACCACTGAAAATGATGCTTTAGTGGAGGGAGTAGTTTTGGCAGATTGTCTGACTGCAGAACAGAAAGACAACTGCATAAATCTCCTAGGACAATTTTCTGAACTCTTCTCAACTGTGCCAGGCACCACAACCTGGTGTGAACACACAATTGATACTGGAGACAGCTTGCCTGTCAAAAGTAAAATCTATAGGCAGCCTGACCATGTCAGGGACTGCATAAAACAAGAGGTGCAGAAAATGCTTGATCTAGGAGTGGTTGAACCGTCTGAAAGCCCATGGGCGAGTCCTGTGGTGCTTGTACCAAAGCCTCACTCAAAAGATATAAAAAGGGAGATGAGGTTTTGTGTAGACTACAGAGGTCTCAATCAGGTAACAAAAACTGATGCTCACCCTATACCCAGGGCAGATGAGCTCATAGATACACTGGCATCTGGCAAGTATCTAAGCACCTTTGATTTGACTGCAGGGTATTGGCAGATCAAATTGGCTGAGGATGCTAAACCTAAAACTGCATTTTCAACTATAGGAGGGCACTACCAATTTACAGTGATGCCCTTTGGTTTGAAAAATGCACCTGCCACTTTTCAGAGGTTGGTGAACACAGTCCTGCAAGGGTTGGAGGCTTTTAGTGCAGCTTATCTAGATCATATAGCTATCTTTAGCTCCACCTGGGATGGACACCTGGTCCACCTTTGGAAAGTTTTGGAGGCCCTGCAAAAGGCAGGCCTCACTATCAAGGCCTCAAAGTGCCAGATAGGGCAGGGAAAGGTGGTTTATCTGGGACACCTGGTAGGTGGAGAACAGATTGCACCACTTCAGGGGAAAATCCAGACAATCACGGATTGGGTGCCCCCTACCACTCAGACCAAGGTGAGAGCCTTCCTAGGCCTCACTGGGTATTACAGGAGGTTCATAAAGAACTATGGCTCCATAGCATCCCCTCTGATGATCTCACTAGTAAAAAGATGCCTAAAAAGGTATTGTGGACAGATAGCTGTCAGAAAGCTTTGGAGGAGCTCAAACAGGCCATGTGCTCTGCACCTGTCCTAAAACGCCCATGTTATTTCAAGAAATTCATTGTTCAAACTGATGCATCTGAATAAGGGGTAGAGGCAGTCTTATCACAACTGAATTCTGAGGGCCAGGATCAACCAGTTGCTTTTATCAGCAGAAGGTTGACCCCTAGAGAAATGTGTTGGTCTGCCATAGAGAAGGAGGCCTTTGCTGTGGTCTGGGCACTGAAGAAGTTGAGGCCATACCTGTTTGGCATTAACTTTATTGTTCAGACAGACCACAAACCTCTACTTTGGCTAAAACAAATGAAAGGTGAAAATCCTAAATTGTTGAGGTGGTCCATATCGCTACAGGGAATGGACTATAAAGTGCAACATAGACTTGTGAGTAACCACTCCAATGCATATGCACTCTCCAGATATTTCCACTTAGACAATGAAGACTCATCAGGTCAGGGCCCCAGTGCTCATGAGTATGTGAACTATAGGTATGTGTTCCCTGTGTGATGCCTAACTGTCTCACTGAGGATCTGCTAACCAGAACCTCAGTGGTTATGCTCTCTCTGCTTTCCAAATTTGTCACTAACAGACTAGTGACTAAATTTACCAATCCACATTGGCATACTGGTACACCCATATAATCCCCTAGTATATGGTACTGAGCTACCCAGGGTATTGGGCTTCCAGGAGATCCCTATGGGCTGCAGCATTTCTTTTGCCACCCATAGGGAGCTCTGACAATTCTTACACAGGCCTGCCACTGCAGCCTGCTTGAAATGACGTCCACGTTATTTCACAGTCATTTACCACTGCACTTAAGTAACTTATAAGTCACCTATATGTCTAACCTTCACCTGGTGAAAGTTGGGTGCAAAGTACTTAGTGTGTGGGCACCCTGGCACTAGCCAAGGTGCCCCCACATCGTTCAGGGCATATTCCCCAGACTTTGTGAGTGCGGGGACACCATTACATGCTTGCACTGTACATAGGTCAATACCCATGTACAGCGTCACAATGGTAACTCCGAACATGGCCATGTAACATGTCTAATATCATGGAATTGTCACCCCAATGCCATTCTGGCATTTGGGGGACAATTCCATGATCCCCCGGGTCTCTAGCAGAGTACCCGGGTACTGCCAAACTGCTTTTCCGGGGTCTCCACTGTGGCTGCTGCCGCTGCCAACCCCTCAAACAGGTTTCTGTGCTCCTGGGGTCCAGGCAGCCCTGGCCCAGGAAGGCAGAACAAAGGACTTCCTCTGAGAGAGGGTGTAACACCCTCTCCCTTTGGAAATAGGTGTGAGGGCTAGGGAGGAGTAGCCTCTGGAAATGCTTTGATGGGCACAAATGGTGCCCATCTCTGCATAAGCCAGTCTACACCGGTTCAGGGATCCCCCAGCCCTGCTCTGGCGCGAAACTGGACAAAGGAAAGGGGAGTGACCACTCCCCTGACCTGCACCTCCCAGAGGAGGTGCCCAGAGCTCCTCCAGTGTGTCCCAGACCTCTGCCATCTTAGAAACAGAGGTGTTTGTGGCACACTGGACTGTTCTGAGTTTCCAGTGCCAGCAGGTGACGTCAGAGGCTCCTTCTGATAGGCTCTTGCCTCTCTTAGTAGCCAATCCTCCTTCCTAGGTAGCCAAACCTCCTTTTCTGGCTATTTAGGGTCTCTGCTTTGGGGATCTCACCAGTTAATGAATGCAAGAGCTCATCAGAGTTCCTCTGCATCTCCATCTTCACCTTCTACGAAAGGATTGACCGCTGACTGCTCAGGACGCCTGCAAAACCGCAACAAAGTAGCAAGACAACTACTAGCAACCTTGTATCGCCTCATCCTGCCGGCTTTCTCGACTGTTTCCAGGTGGAGCATGCTCTGGGGGTAGCCTGCCTCCTCCCTGAACCAGGAGCTCTGAAGAAATCTCCCGTGGGTCGACGGAATCTTCCCCCTGCAACCGCAGGCACCAAAAGACTGCATCACTCATCCTCTGGGTTCCCTCTCAGCACAACGAGAGTGGTCCCTGGAACTCAGCAACTCTGTCCAAGTGACTCCCACAGTCCAGTGACTCTTCAGTCCAAGTTTGGTGGAGGTAAGTCCTTGCCTCCCCACGCTAGATTGCATTGCTGGGTACTGTGTGATTTGCAGCTGCTCCGGCTCCTGTGCACTCTTCCAGGACTTCCTTTGTGCACTGCCAAGCCTGGGTCCCTGACACTCCTTCCTGCAGTGCACAACCTTCTGAGCTGTCCTCCGGCGTTGTTGTAACTTCGGGTGGACTCTGGTTCACTTTCCTTCCAAGTGCCTGTTCAGGTACTTCTGCGGGTGCTGCCTGCTTCTGTGAGGGCTCCCTGAGTTGCTGGGTGCCCCCTCTGTCTCCTTATCCAAGTCCAAGTGACGACATCCTGGTCCCTCCTGGGCCACAGCAGCACCTAAAAACCTCTACCGCGACCCTTGCAGCTAGCAAGGCTTGTTTGTGGTCTTTCTGCATGAGAAAACCTCTGCAAGCTTCATCGCGACGTGGGACATCCATCCTCCAAAGGGGAAGTTCCTAGTCCTCTTCTTTCTTGTAGAACTCCAAGCTTCTTCCACCCGGTGGCAGCTTCCTTGCACCCTCAGCTGGCATTTCCTGGGCTCCTGCCCACTCTCGACACTGTCGCGACTATTGGACTTGGTCCCCTTGTCTTACAGGTACTCAGGTCCGGAAATCCACTGTTGTTGCATTGCTGGTGTTTGTTCTTCCTGCAGAATCCCCCTACCACGACTTCTGGGCTCTCTGGGGGTAGTAGGTGCACTTTACACCTACCTTTCAGGGTCTTGGGGTGGGCTATTTTTCTAACCCTCACTGTTTTCTTACAGTCCCAGCCACCCTCTGCAAGCTCACATAGGTTTGGGGTCCATTCGTGGTTCGCATTCCACTTTTGGAGTATATGGTTTGTGTTACCCCTATACGCATGTGCTCCTTGTAGGAAAGTACCATCTTGCCTGGCATGTTACCCCCATATTTCACTGTATATATGTTGTTTTAGTTGTATGTGTCACTAGGGACCCTGCCAGCAAGGGCCCCAGCGCTCATAAGTGTGCCCTGTATGTGTTACCTGTGTGATGACTAACTGTCTCACTGAGGCTCTGCTAACCAGAACCTCAGTGGTTATGCTCTCTCATTTCTTTCCAAATTGTCACTAACAGGCTAGTGACCAATTTCACCAATTTACATTGGCATACTGTAACACCCTTATAATTCTCTAGTATATGGTATTGAGGTACCCAGGGTATTGGGGTTCCAGGAGATCCCTATGGGCTGCAGCATTTCTTTTGCCACCCATAGGGAGCTCTGACAATTCTTACACAGGCCTGCCATTGCAGCCTGAGTGAAATAACGTCCACGTTATTTCACAGCCATTTACCACTCCACTTAAGTAACTTATAAGTCACCTATATGTCTAACCTTTACCTGGTAAAAGTTGGGTGCTAAGTTACTTAGTGTGTGGGCACCCTGGCACTAGCCTAGCTGCTGCTCTGAGTGGCCAGTGCCAGCAGGTGACGTCAGAGACTCCTTCTGATAGGCTCTTACCTTTGTTGCTAGCCTATCCTCCTTCCTAAGTAGCCAAACCTCCTTTTCTGGCTATTTAGGGTCTCTGCTTTGGGGAATTCTTTAGATAACGAATGCAAGAGCTCATCAGAGTTCCTCTGCATCTCTCTCTTCACCTTCTGCCAAGGAATCGACCTCTGACTGCTCTGGACGCCTGCAAAACTGCAACAAAGTAGCTAAGACGACTACTGCAACCTTGTATCGCTGATCCAGCCGCCTTCTCGTCTGCTTTCCTGGTGGTGCATGCTGTGGGGGTAGTCTGCCTCCTCACTGCACTAGAAGCTCCGAAGAAATCTCCCGTGGGTCGACGGAATCTTCCCCCTGCAACCGCAGGCATCAAAAGACTGCATCACCGGTCCTCTGGGTCCTCTCTCAGCACGACGAGCGTGGTCCCTGGAACTCAGCAACTCTGTCCAAGTGACTCCCACAGTCCAGTGACTCTTCAGTCCAAGTTTGGTGGAGGTAAGTCCTTGCCTCCCCACGCTAGACTGCATTGGTGGGTACCGCGTGATTTGTAGCTGCTCCGGCTCCTGGGCACTCTTCCAGGATTTCCTTTGTGCACAGCCAAGCCTGGGTCCCCGACACTCTAACCTGCAGTGCACAACCTCCTGAGTTGTCCTCCAGCGTCGTGGAACCTTCTTTTGTGACTTCGGTTGAGCTCCGGGTCACTCTTCTTCGTAGTGCCTGTTCCGGCACTTTTGTGGGTGCTGCTTGCTTCTGAGTGGGCTCCATGTCTTGCTGAGCGCCCCCTCTGTTTCCTCACGCAAGTGGCGACATCCTGGTCCATTCTGGGCCACAGCAGCATCCAAAAACCCTAACCGCGACCCTTGCAGTTAGCAAGGCTTGTTTGCAGTCTTTCTGCACGGGAAGACCTCTGCAAGCTTCTTCATGACGTGGGACATCCATCCTCCAAAGGGGAAGTTCCTAGTCCTCTTCGTTCTTGCAGAATCCACAGCTTCTACCATCCGGTGGCAGCTTCTTTGCACCCACAGCTGGCATTACCTGGGAATCTGCCCACTCCCGACTTGAGTGTGACTCTTGGACTTGGTCCCCTTGTTCCACAGGTACTCTCATCTGGAAATCCATTGTTGTTGCATTGCTGGTGTTGGTCTTCCTTGCAGAATTCCCCTATCACGACTTCTGTGCTCTCTGGGGAACTTTAGTGCACTTTGCACCCACTTTTCAGGGTCTTGGGGTGGGCTATTTTTCTAACCCTCACTGTTTTCTTACAGTCCCAGCGACCCTCTACAAGGTCACATAGGTTTGGGGTCCATTCGTGGTTCGCATTCCACTTTTGGAGTATATGGTTTGTGTTGCCCCTATCCCTATGTGTCCCCATTGCATCCTAGTGTAACTATACATTGTTTGCACTGTTTTCTAAGACTATACTGCATATTTCTGGTATTGTGTACATATATCTTGTGTATATTTGCTATCCTCATACTGAGGGTACTCACTGAGATACTTTGGCATATTGTCATAAAAATAAAGTACCTTTATTTTTAGTATATCTATGTATTGTGTTTTCTTATGATATTGTGCATATGACACTAGTGGTATAGTGGGAGCTTCACTCGTCTCCTAGTTCAGCCTAAGCTGCTCTGCTAAGCTACCATTATCTATCAGCCTAAGCTGCTAGACACCCTATACACTAATAAGGGATAACTGGGCCTGGTGCAAGGTGCAAGTACCCCTTGGTACTCACTACAAGCCAGTCCAGCCTCCTACATTGGTTGTGCAGCGGTGGAATAAGTACTTTGCAACTACTTACCACTTTTGTCACTGTAATTTTCATAAGAGAAAAATATACAAAACAAGTTCAGTGTATGTTCACCTAACCAAAAAATTTTGCATTTCCTCTTTTCACTCTTTTCTAAGTGCTGAAAAGTACTTCTAAACTTTCAAAAAGTTCTTAAAAGTTTAAAAAGTCTTTTTTTTCTGTCTTTCTAAAAAGTTCTGAAAACTTTTTTCTCTTTTTCTATCACTTTAACTCTCTCTAAAAATGTCTGGCACAGGCCAAAATGTTGATCTGTCCAAACTTGCATATGACCACCTTAGCTGGAAAGGAGCAAGGAGTCTCTGTGTAGAGAGAGGTTTGAGTGTAGGGAAGAATCCTTCTTTGGAATTATTGCTTAACATGCTTAGAGAACAAGATAAGGCCATAGGGGCCACATCTGTTGAAAAAGTAGCAAATGGTTCCCAATCTGATCCAGGGACTCCCCCAGGAAAAGATTCAGGAAAGAAACTTCCTAGCCTGCCCATTACTAGACAGTCTAGCATAGTTGGTAATGATGGAGAGCCTCACCATAGAAATAGTGTTGTCTCACATCATAGCAAAAGCATTTATTCTCACCATACTGGTAGTGATGTTTCTGTTAGCCAAGCTGTTAGGGTGGCTACTGTAAGGGACAGGTCTCCTTCTGTTCATTCTTCTGTGTCTAAGAATGTCCCTCCCACCAACCCTGATGACAGAATGTTAGAGAGGGAACTCAATAAGTTGAGAGTGGAACAAACCAAACTGAAGCTTAAAAAGCAACAGCTGGATTTGGATAGACAGTCTTTTGAACTAGAGAAAGAAAGACAGAAGTTGGGTTTAGATACCCATGGTGGCAGCAGCAGTATTCCCCATAGTCATCCTGCAAAAGAGCATGATTCCAGGAATCTGCACAAGATAGTTCCCCCTTATAAGGAGGGGGATGACATTAACAAGTGGTTTGCTGCACTTGAGAGGGCCTGTGTTGTACAGGATGTCCCTCAAAGGCAGTGGGCTGCTATCCTATGGCTATCATTTAGTGGAAAAGGTAGGGATAGGCTCCTTACTGTGAAAGAAAATGATGCTAATAATTTCCAAGTTCTTAAGAATGCACTCCTGGATGGTTATGGCTTAACCACTGAACAGTATAGGACAAAGTTCAGAGAGACCAAAAAGGAGTCTTCACAAGACTGGGTTGATTTCATTGACCATTCAGTGAAGGCCTTGGAGGGATGGTTACATGGCAGTAAAGTTACTGATTATGACAGCCTGTATAACTTGATCCTGAGAGAGCATATTCTTAATAATTGTGTGTCTGATTTGTTGCACCACTACTTGGTGGACTCTGATCTGACCTCTCCCCAAGAATTGGGAAAGAAGGCAGACAAATGGGTCAGAAGAAGGGTGAACAGAAAAGTTCATACAGGGAGTGACAAAGATGGCAACAAAAAGAAGGATGGTAAGTCTTCTGACAAGGGTGGGGACAAATCTAAAAATGAGTCTTCATCAGGCCCACAAAAACACTCTGGTGGGGGTGGTGGGCCCAAATCCTCTTTTAATCAGAACAAGGAAAAGAAACCATGGTGCTATTTATGTAAAATAAAAGGCCATTGGACAACAGATCCCAGTTGTCCAAAGAAAAGCACCAATGCTCCTACCACTACAACCCCTACTGCTACCCCTAGTGTCCCTACTAATAGCAGTGGTGGTGGGAGCAAACCTACTAATAGCCAATCCAAGGGAGTAGCTGGGCTCACTATTGGTAACTTAGTTGGGGTTGGCCTTGTTAGGGAGGCCACAGAGGCTGTGTTAGTCTCTGAGGGGGCTATTGATTTAGCCACCTTAGTTGCTTGTCCCCTTAATATGGATAAGTACAAGCAGCTACCCCTAATAAATGGTGTTGAGGTTCAGGCCTACAGGGACACTGGAGCCAGTGTGACTATGGTCATAGAGAAACTGGTCCACCCTGAACAACACCTACTTGGTCACCAGTACCAAGTAACCGATGCTCACAACAACACACTTAGCCACCCCATGGCTGTTGTTAATCTCAACTGGGGGGGGCTTACTGGTCCAAAGAAAGTTGTGGTAGCCACAGATTTACCTGTAGACTGTCTACTAGGAAATGATTTGGAGACATCAGCTTGGTCAGATGTGGAGTTGGAGGCCCATGCAGCAATGCTGGGCATCCCAGGGCATATTTTTGCTTTGACAAGGGCTCAGGCCAAAAAGCAAAAAGGACAGGGAAGCTTGGATCCTGGAACAATGGACCAAGTGCTCCCTAAAGCTAGGGCTAGTAGAAGCAAACCACTTCCTACTATCCCTCCCTCTACAGTGGATTCAACTTCTCAGGAAGAAGAATTCCCTCCCTGTGCAGAACCTACACCAGAGGAGCTGGAAGCAGACACTGCTGAGCTTTTGGGTGAAGGGGGGCCTGCCAGAGAGGAGCTGAGTGTGGCACAGCAAACCTGTCCCACATTAGAGGGTCTCAGACAGCAAGCTGTCAAACAGGCTAATGGGGATGTCAGTGACTCTCACAGAGTTTACTGGGAGGACAACCTCTTGTACACTGAGCATAGGGATCCTAAACCTGGAGCTGCCAGGAGATTAGTGATTCCTCAGGAGTACAGAAAGTTCCTCCTAACACTGGCACATGACATTCCCTTAGCTGGGCATCTAGGACAAATGAAAACTTGGGACAGGCTTGTTCCCCTGTTTCATTGGCCTAGAATGTCTGAGGACACAAAGGAATTTTGTAAGTCCTGTGAAACCTGTCAAGCCAGTGGCAAGACAGGTGGCACCCCAAAGGCACCCCTTATCCCACTGCCTGTGGTTGGGGTTCCCTTTGAAAGGGTAGGGGTTGACATAGTTGGCCCCCTTGACCCTCCTACTGCTTCAGGCAATAGGTTTATCTTAGTGGTAGTGGACCATGCCACAAGATATCCTGAAGCTATTCCTTTAAGGACCACTACAGCTCCTGCAGTGGCAAAGGCCCTCCTGGGAATATTTTCCAGGGTGGGCTTCCCAAAGGAAGTAGTATCAGACAGAGGAAGCAATTTCATGTCTGCATACTTAAAGGCCATGTGGAAGGAGTGTGGTGTAACTTACAAGTTCACAACACCCTATCATCCACAAACAAATGGACTGGTGGAGAGATTTAATAAAACTCTCAAAGGCATGATTATGGGTCTCCCTGAAAAACTCCGCAGGAGATGGGATATCCTTCTACCATGCCTCCTTTTTGCCTACAGGGAGGTACCCCAGAAAGGAGTGGGCTTCAGCCCCTTTGAACTTCTTTTTGGACACCCTGTTAGGGGTCCACTCACACTTGTAAAGGAGGGTTGGGAACAACCTTTAAAAGCTCCTAAGCAGGATATTGTGGATTATGTACTTGGCCTCAGATCAAGGATGGCTGAGTACATGAAAAAGGCCAGTAAAAACCTTCAGGCCAGCCAAGAGCTCCAGAAGCAATGGCATGATCAGAAGGCTGTTTTGGTTCAGTACCAACCAGGGCAGAAAGTGTGGTTCTTGGAGCCTGTGGCCCCAAGAGCACTCCAAGATAAATGGAGTGGACCCCACACAATTGTTGAAAAGAAGGGAGAAGTCACCTATTTAGTTGACTTAGGCACTGCCAGGAGTCCCCTTAGGGTGCTCCATGTCAACCGCCTGAAACCCTACTATGACAGGGCTGATCTCACCCTGCTCATGGCAACTGATGAGGGACAGGAAGAAGACAGTGATCCTCTACCAGATCTCTTCTCTTCCACAGAACAAGATGCTCTTGTGGAAGGTGTATTTTTGGCTGATTGTCTTACGGCTGAGCAGAAAGACAATTGCATAAATCTCCTAGATCAATTCTCTGAACTCTTCTCTACTGTGCCAGGTACCACTTCTTGGTGTGAGCACACTATAGATACTGGAGACAGTTCACCTGTCAAAAGTAAAATCTATAGGAAGCCTGACCATGTCAGGGACTGCATAAAGCAAGAGGTCCAGAAAATGTTAGAACTAGGAGTGGTTGAGCACTCTGACAGTCCATGGGCTTCTCCTGTGGTACTGGTACCAAAACCCCATTCCAAAGATGGAAAGAAGGAAATGCGGTTTTGTGTAGACTATAGAGGTCTCAACTTGGTAACCAAAACTGATGCTCACCCTATACCCAGGGCAGATGAGCTCATAGATACACTGGCATCTGCCAAGTATCTAAGGACTTTTGATTTGACTGCAGGGTATTGGCAGATCAAATTGTCAGAAGATGCTAAACCTAAAACTGCATTTTCTACCATTGGAGGACATTATCAATTTACAGTAATGCCTTTTGGTTTGAAAAATGCACCTGCCACTTTTCAGAGGTTGGTGAACACAGTCCTGCAAGGGCTGGAAGCTTTCAGTGCAGCATATTTGGACGATATAACTGTCTTTAGCTCCAGCTGTGATGATCAACTGGTCCACCTATGGAAAGTTTTGGAGGCCCTGCAAAAGGCAGGCCTCACTATCAAGGCTTCAAAATGCCAGATAGGGCAGGGTAAGGTGGTTTATCTGGGACACCTTGTTGGTGGGGAACAGATTGCACCACTTCAGGGGAAAATCCAAACAAATATTGATTGGGTTCGCCCTACCACTCAGACTCAGGTGAGAGCCTTCCTAGGCCTCACTGGGTATTACAGGAGGTTCATTAAGAACTATGGCTCCATTGCAGCCCCTCTTAATGACCTCACATCCAAGAAAATGCCTAAAAAGGTATTATGGACAGCAAACTGTCAGAAAGCTTTTGAGGAGCTGAAGCAGGCCATGTGCTCTGCACCTGTCCTGAAAAGCCCTTGTTACTCTAAAAAATTATATGTCCAAGCTGATGCATCTGAATTAGGAGTAGGGGCAGTCCTATCACAACTTAATTCTGAGGGCCAGGATCAACCTGTTGCTTTTATTAGTAGGAGGTTGACCCCTAGAGAAAAGCGTTGGTCTGCCATTGAGAGGGAGGCCTTTGCTGTGGTCTGGGCACTGAAGAAGTTGAGGCCATACCTGTTTGGCACTCACTTCATTGTTCAGACAGACCACAAACCTCTACTTTGGCTAAAACAAATGAAAGGTGAAAATCCTAAATTGTTGAGGTGGTCCATATCCCTACAGGGAATGGACTACACAGTGGAACATAGACCTGGGAGTAGCCACTCCAATGCAGATGGACTCTCCAGATATTTCCACTTAGACAATGAAGACTCATCAGGTCATGGCTAGTCTTATTGTCCTTCGTTTGGGGGGGGGTTGTGTAGGAAAGTACCATCTTGCCTGGCATGTTACCCCCATTTTTCACTGTATAAATGTTGTTTTAGTTGTATGTGTCACTGGGACCCTGGTAACCCAGGGCCCCAGTGCTCATAAGTGTGCCTGAATGTGTTACCTGTGTAGTGACTAACTGTCTCACTGAGGCTCTGCTAATCAGAACCTCAGTGGTTATGCTCTCTCATTTCTTTCCAAATTGTCACTAACAGGCTAGTGACCATTTTTACCAATTTACATTGGCTTACTGGAACACCCTTATAATTCCCTAGTATATGGTACTGAGGTACCCAGGGTATTGGGGTTCCAGGAGATCCCTATGGGCTGCAATATTTCTTTTGCCACCCATAGGGAGCTCTGACAATTCTTACACAGGCCTGCCACTGCAGCCTGAGTGAAATAACGTCCACGTTATTTCACAGCCATTTTACACTGCACTTAAGTAACTTATAAGTCACCTATATGTCTAACCTTTACCTGGTAAAGGTTAGGTGCAAAGTTACTTAGTGTGAGGGCACCCTGGCACTAGCCAAGGTGGCCCCACATTGTTCAGGGCCAATTCCCCGGACTTTGTGAGTGCGGGGACATCATTACACGCGTGCACTACATATAGGTCACTACCTATATGTAGCTTCACAATGGTAACTCCGAATATGGCCATGTAACATGTCTATGATCATGGAATTGCCCCCTCTATGCCATCCTGGCATAGGTGGTACAATCCCATGGTCCCAGTGGTCTGTAGCACAGACCCTTGTACTGCCAAACTGCCTTTCCTGGGGTTTCACTGCTGCTGCTGCTGCTGCCAACCCCTCAGACAGGTTTCTGCCCTCCTGGGGTCAAGCCAGGCTTGTCCCAGGATGGCAGAACAAAGGACTTCCTCTGAGAGAGGGTGTTACACCCTCTCCCTTTGGAAAATGGTGTGAAGGCAGGGGAGGAGTAGCCTCCCCCAGCCTCTGGAAATGCTTTCTTGGGCACAGATGTGCCCAATTCTGCATAAGCCAGTCTACACCGGTTCAGGGACCCCTTAGCCCTGCTCTGGCGCGAAACTGGACAAAGGAAAGGGGAGTGACCACTCCCCTGACCTGCACCTCCCCTAGGAGGTGTCCAGAGCTCCTCCAGTGTGCTCCAGACCTCTGCCATCTTGGAAACAGAGGTGCTGCTGGCACACTGGACTGCTCTGAGTGGCCAGTGCCACCAGGTGACGTCAGAGACTCCTTCTGATAGGCTCCTTCAGGTGTTAGTAGCCTATCCTCTCCCCTAGGTAGCCAAACCCTCTTTTCTGGCTATTTAGGGTCTCTGTCTCTGGGGAAACTTTAGATAACGAATGCAAGAGCTCATCAGAGTTCCTCTGCATCTCTCTCTTCACCTTCTGCCAAGGAATCGACTGCTGACCGCGCTGGAAGCCTGCAAAACTGGAACAAAGTAGCTAAGACGACTACTGCAACTCTGTAACGCTGATCCTGCCTGTAGGAAAGTACCATCTTGCCTGGCATGTTACCCCCATTTTTCACTGTATATATGTTGTTTTAGTTGTATGTGTCACTGGGACCCTGTTCACCAGGGCCCCAGTGCTCATAAGTGTGCCTGAATGTGTTACCTGTGTAGTGACTAACTGTCTCACTGAGGCTCTGCTAATCAGAACCTCAGTGGTTATGCTCTCTCATTTCTTTCTAAATTGTCACTAACAGGCTAGTGACCAATTTTACCAATTTACATTGGCTTACTGGAACACCCTTATAATTCCCTAGTATATGGTACTGAGGTACCCAGGGTATTTGGGTTCCAGGAGATCCCTATGGGCTGCAGCATTTCTTTTGCCACCCATAGGGAGCTCTGACAATTCTTACACAGGCCTGCCACTGCAGCCTGAGTGAAATAACGTCCACGTTATTTCACAGCCATTTTACATTGCACTTAAGTAACTTATAAGTCACCTATATGTCTAACCTTTACCTGGTAAAGGTTAGGTGCAAAGTTACTTAGTGTGAGGGCACCCTGGCACTAGCCAAGGCGCCCCACATTGTTCAGGGCCAATTCCCTGAACTTTGTGAGTGCGGGGACACCATTACATGCGTGCACTACATATAGGTCACTACCTATATGTAGCTTCACAATGGTAACTCCGAATATGGCCATGTAACATGTCTAAGATCATGGAATTGCCCCCTCTATGCCATCCTGGCATTGTTGGCACAATTCGATGATCCCAGTGGTCTGTAGCACAGACCCTGGTACTGCCAAACTGCCTTTCCTAGGGTTTCACTGCAGCTGCTGCTGCTGCCAACCCCTCAGACAGGTCTCTGCCCTTCTGGGGTCAAGCCAGGCTTGTCCCAGGATGGCAGAACAAAGGACTTCCTCTGAGAGAGGGTGTTACACCCTCTCCCTTTGGAAAATGGTGTGAAGGCAGGGGAGGAGTAGCCTCCCCCAGCCTCTGGAAATGCTTTCTTGGGCACAGATGTGCCCAATTCTGCATAAGCCAGTCTACACCGGTTCAGGGACCCCTTAGCCCCTGCTCTGGCGTGAAACTGGACAAAGGAAAGGGGAGTGACCACTCCCCTGACCTGCACCTCCCCTGGGAGGTGTCCAGAGCTCCTCCAGTGTGCTCCAGACCTCTGCCATCTTGGAAACAGAGGTGCTGCGGGCACACTGGACTGCTCTGAGTGGCCAGTGCCACCAGGTGACGTCAGAGACTCCTTGTGATAGGCTCCTTCAGGTGTTGCTAGCCTATCCTCTCTCCTAAGAAGCCAAACCCTCTTTTCTGGCTATTTAGGGTCTCTGTCTCTGGGGAAATTTTAGATAACGAATGCAAGAGCTCATCCGAGTTCCTCTGCATCTCTCTCTTCACCTTCTGCCAAGGAATCGACTGCTGACCGCGCTGGAAGCCTGCAACACTGCAACAAAGTAGCAAAGACGACTACTGCAACTCTGTAACGCTGATCCTGCCGCCTTCTCGACTGTTTTCCTGGTGGTGCATGCTGTGGGGGTAGTCTGCCTCCTCTCTGCACTAGAAACTCCGAAGAAATCTTCCGTGGGTCGACGGAATCTTCCCCCTGCAACCGCAGGCACCAAAAAGCTGCATTACCGGTCCCTTGGGTCTCCTCTCAGCACGACGAGTGAGGTCCCTCGAATCCAGCAACTCTGTCCAAGTGACTCCCACAGTCCATTGACTCTTCAGTCCAAGTTTGGTGGAGGTAAGTCCTTGCCTCACCTCGCTGGGCTGCATTGCTGGGAACCGCGACTTTTGCAGCTACTCCGGCCTCCGTGCACTTTCGGCGGAAATCCTTTGTGCACAGTCCAGCCTGGGTCCACGGCACTCTAACCTGCATTGCACGACTTTCTAAGTTGGTCTCTGGCGACGTGGGACTCCTTTGTGTAACTTCGGGTGAGCACCGTTTCACGCATCCTCGTAGGGCCTGTTTCTGGCACTTCTCCGGGTGCTACCTGCTGCTGAGAGGGCTCCTTGTCTTGCTTGACGTTCCCTCTCTCTCCTGGTCCAATTTGCGACCTCCTGGTCCCTCCAGGGCCACAGCAGCATCCAAAAACGCTAACCGCACAATTTGCAGCTAGCAAGGCTTGTTGGCGTTCTTTCGGCGGGAAAACACTTCTGTACGACTCTCCACGGCGAGATGGATCAGTCCACCAAAGGGGAAGTCTCTAGCCCTTTTCGTTCCTGCAGAAACCTCAGCTTCTTCTGTCCAGTAGAAGCTTCTTTGCACCCACAGCTGGCATTTCCTGGGCATATGCCCATCTCCGACTTGCTTGTGACTTTTGGACTTGGTCCCCTTGTTCCACAGGTACCCTAGATTGGAAATCCACAGTTGTTGCATTGTTGGTTTGTGTCTTTCCTGCATTATTCCTCTATCACGACTTCTTTGTCCTTAGGGGAACTTTAGTGCACTTTGCACTCACTTTTCAGGGTCTTGGGGAGGGCTAATTTTCTAACTCTCACTATTTTCTAATAGTCCCAGCGACCCTCTACAAGGTCACATAGGTTTGGGGTCCATTCGTGGTTCGCATTCCACTTTTGGAGTATATGGTTTGTGTTGCCCCTACCCCTATGTGTCCCCATTGCATCCTATTGTAACTATACATTGTTTGCACTGTTTTCTAAGACTATACTGCATATTTTTGCTATTGTGTATATATATCTTGTGTATATTTCCTATCCTCTCACTGAGGGTACACTCTAAGATACTTTGGCATATTGTCATAAAAATAAAGTACCTTTATTTTTAGTATAACTGTGTATTGTGTTTTCTTATGATATTGTGCAAGTGACACTTGTGGTACTGTAGTAGCTTCACACGTCTCCTAGTTCAGCCTAAGCTGCTCTGCTAAGCTACCATTATCTATCAGCCTAAGCTGCTAGACACCCTATACACTAATAAGGGATAACTGGGCCTGGTGCAAGGTGCAAGTACCCCTTGGTACTCACTACAAGCCAGTCCAGCCTCCTACATTGGTTGTGCAGCGGTGGGATAAGTGCTTTGAGACTACTTACCACTCTTGTCATTGTACTTTTCATAAGAGAAAAATATACAAAACAAGGTCAGTGTATATACACATAGCCAAAAAGTTTTGCATTTCCTCTTTTCATTCTTTTCTAAGTGCTGAAAAGTACTTCTAAACTTTCTAAAAAGTTCTAAAAAGTTTAAAAAGTTTTTTTTCTCTGTCTTTCTAAAAGCTCTGACAAACTTTTTTCTCTTTTTCTATCACTTTAACTCTCTCTAAAATGTCTGGCACAGGCCAAAATGTTGACCTGTCTAAGATTGCATATGATCACCTTAGCTGGAAAGGAGCAAGGAGTCTCTGCATAGAGAGAGGTTTGAGTGTAGGGAAGAATCCTTCCTTGGAATTGTTGCTTAACATGCTTAGAGAACAAGATAAGGCCATAGGGGCCACATCTGTTGAAAAAGTAGCAAATGGTTCCCAATCTGATTCAGGGACTCCCCCAGAAAAAGATTCAGGAAAGAAAGTTCCTAGCCTGCCTATTAAAAGACAGTCTAGCATAGTTGGTACTGAGGTGGAGTCACATCATCCAGATGATGTGCCCTCACATTACACTGTCAGCCAAGCTGTTAGGGTGCCCTCTGTAAGGGACAGGTCTCCTTCTGTTCATTCCCATCATACCTCTGTATCTAGAAATGTCCCTCCCACCAACCCTGATGACAGATTGTTAGAGAGGGAACTCAATAAGTTGAGGGTGGAACAAACCAGACTGAAGCTTAAAAAGCAACAGCTGGATTTGGATAGACAGTCTTTAGAATTAGAGAAGGAAAGACAGAAGTTGGGTTTAGAAACCCATGGTTGCAGCAGCAGTATTCCCCATAGTCATCCTGCAAAAGAGCATGATTCCAGGAATCTGCACAAGATAGTTCCCCCTTATAAGGAGGGGGATGACATTAACAAGTGGTTTGCTGCACTTGAGAGGGCCTGTGTTGTACAGGATGTCCCTCAAAGGCAGTGGGCTGCTATCCTATGGATATCATTTAGTGGAAAAGGTAGGGATAGGCTCCTTACTGTGAAAGAAAGTGATGCCAATAATTTTACAGTTCTTAAGAATGCACTCCTGGATGGTTATGGCTTAACCACTGAACAATACAGGATAAAGTTCAGAGAGACCAAAAAGGAGTCTTCACAAGACTGGGTTGATTTCATTGACCATTCAGTGAAGGCCTTGGAGGGGTGGTTACATGGCAGTAAAGTTACTGATTATGACAGCCTGTATAACTTGATCCTGAGAGAGCATATTCTTAATAATTGTGTGTCTGATTTGTTGCACCAGTACTTGGTGGACTCTGATCTGACCTCTCCCCAAGAATTGGGAAAGAAGGCAGACAAATGGGTCAGAACAAGGGTGAACAGAAAAGTTCATACAGGGGGTGACAAAGATGGCAACAAAAAGAAGGATGGTAAGTCTTCTGACAAGGGTGGGGACAAATCTAAAAATGAGTCTTCATCAGGCCCACAAAAACACTCTGGTGGGGGTGGTGGGTCCAAATCCTCCTTTAATCAAAACAAAGAAAAGAAACCATGGTGCTATTTATGTAAAGTAAAAAGCCATTGGACAACAGATCCCAGTTGTCCAAAGAAAGGCACCAAGCCTCCTACCACTACAACCCCTACTGCTACACCTAGTGTCCCTACTAATAGCAGTAGTGGTGGAAGCAAACCTACTAATAGCCAATCCAAGGGAGTAGCTGGGCTCACTATTGGTAACTTAGTTGGGGTTGGCCTTGTTAGGGAGGCCACAGAGGCTGTGTTAGTCTCTGAGGGGGCTATTGATTTAGCCACCTTAGTTGCTTGTCCCCTTAATATGGATAAGTACAAGCAGCTACCCCTAATAAATGGTGTTGAGGTTCAGGCCTACAGGGACACTGGTGCCAGTGTGACTATGGTCATAGAGAAACTGGTCCACCCTGAACAACACCTACTTGGTCACCAGTACCAAGTAACCGATGCTCACAACAACACACTTAGCCACCCTATGGCTGTTGTTAATCTCAACTGGGGGGGGGGTTACTGGTCCAAAGAAAGTTGTGGTACCTTCAGATTTACCTGTAGACTGTCTATTAGGGAATGATTTGGAGACATCAGCTTGGTCAGATGTGGAGTTGGAGGCCCATGCAGCAATGCTGGGCATCCCAGGGCATATTTTTGCTTTGACAAGGGCTCAGGCCAAAAAGCAAAAAGGACAGGGAAGCTTGGATCCTGGAACAATGGACCAAGTACTCCCTAAAGCTAGGGCTAGTAGAAGCAAACCACTTCCTACTATCCCTCCCTCTACAGTGGATTCTACTTCTGAGGAAGAAGAATTCCCTCCATGTGCAGAACCTACACCAGAGGAGCTGGAAGCAGATACTGCTGAGCTTTTGGGTGAAGGGGGGCCTGCCAGGGAGGAGCTGAGTGTGGCACAGCAAACCTGTCCCACATTAGAGGGTCTAAGACAGCAAGCTGTCAAACAGGCTAATGGGGATGTCAGTGACTCTCACAGAGTTTACTGGGAGGACAACCTCTTGTACACTGAGCATAGGGATCCTAAACCTGGAGCTGCCAGGAGATTAGTGATTCCTCAGGAGTACAGAAAGTTCCTCCTAACTCTTGCCCACGACATTCCTCTAGCTGGGCATCTGGGACAAATGAAAACTTGGGACAGACTTGTTCCCTTGTTTCATTGGCCTAGGGCAGGGATGCTGTCCTAAGTGTTGTGAGGTAGTGCAGGGTTTCTGCACTAAAGTTTCTCTGGGAGGGTTGGAGGGATGCTCCATGTTAACTAAAATGGTGCTGTTTTTCTCACCAATGTTAGTTATCCCACAGAGAGGTACTTCCACCTCAGGGAGTACAGTTTTGCCAACTGATGATTCCCTTGGAACAGGTGCCACCCCAGGAGAGGTTTCTCCCACCACAGGAATAGTATCCTGAATGGTAGGGTGGTTAGGGAATACTGTGATACCCTTTTTACCTGTTGATGGAGAGGGATCCTGAGTTTTCGGGCCTTCTCTCCTTTGCTTTTTCATTTCACTTGAAATGAGAGGGAACAATTCCTCAGGGATGCCCAGCATGGCTGCATGGGCATAAAACTCTACATCAGCCCAACCTGAGGCCTCTAGGTCATTACCTAAGAGACAGTCTACAGGTAAGCTAGGTGATACCACCACCTGCTTAGGGCCAGTAACTCCACCCCAACTAAACTGAATTATAGCTAAGGGAAGAAACTTAGTGGAGTTATGGACATCAATAATCTTATACTGTTGTCCAATGATGTGTTGTTCAGGAGGCACTAGGTTTTCAGTCACCAAAGTGAAACTGGCACCTGTGTCCCTGTAGGCCAAGGCCTCAACACCATTTATTGAAACTGTCTGCCTGTACTTATCCATTGTAAGGGGACAAGCAGCCAGTGTGGCAAGGCCAGTGCCACTAGGTGTGACAGAAACTGTCTTGGGACTGATTACATCAGTTTCCACTATGGACCCATAAGTGAACCCAACTACACCCTTTGCTTGACTGTTGCCAGCAGTCCCACCACTAGTACCACTACTGCTAGGGGCACTAGAGCTTGATGTATTAGTGGTGGTAGGCTCAGGGGGTTTACCTGGACAGGACTTATCCCCTGGCCTATGGCCTCTGTTTTTACACACAAAGCACCAAGGCTTTTTAATGTGTGCAGGTTGGGAAGAAGAGGAAGAATTTGTTTTATCCCCACCCTCTGAAGAGTGTTTAAGATTTGAAGTGGGATCTTTGGTTTTACCCTTATCCCCATGCTTATCTTGAGATTTTTCACCATCTTTCTTCTTATTGCCATCTTTGTCACCCCCTGTATGAACTTTTCTGTTCACCCTTGTTCTGACCCATTTGTCTGCCTTCTTTCCCAATTCTTGGGGAGAGGTCAGATCAGAGTCCACCAAGTACTGGTGCAACAACTCAGACACACAATTATTAAGAATATGCTCTCTCAGGATCAAGTTATACAGGCTGTCATAATCAGTAACTTTACTGCCATGTAACCACCCCTCCAAGGCCTTCACTGCCTGGTCAATGAAATCAACCCAGTCTTGTGAAGACTCCTTTTTGGTCTCTCTGAACTTTATCCTGTACTGTTCAGTGGTTAAGCCATAACCATCCAGGAGTGCATTCTTAAGAACTGTAAAATTATTGGCATCATTTTCTTTCACAGTAAGGAGCCTATCCCTACCTTTTCCACTAAATGATAGCCATAGGATAGCAGCCCACTGCTTTTGAGGGACATCCTGTACAGCACAGGCCCTCTCAAGTGCAGCAAACCACTTGTTAATGTCATCCCCCTCCTTATAAGGGGGAACTATCTTGTGCAGATTCCTGGAATCATGCTCTTTTGCAGGATGACTATGGGGAATACTGCTGCTGCCACCATGGGTATCTAAACCCAACTTCTGTCTTTCCTTCTCTAATTCTAAAGACTGTCTATCCAAATCCAGCTGTTGCTTCTTGAGCTTCAGTCTGGTTTGTTCCACTCTCAATCTATTGAGCTCCCTTTCTAACAATCTGTCATCAGGGTGGGTGGGAGGGACATTTCTAGATACAGAGGTATGATGGGAATGAACAGAAGGAGACCTGTCCCTTACAGACGGCACCCTAACAGCTTGGCTACCAGTATAATGTGAGAGCACACCATCAGTATGGTGTGATTCAACCTCTGTACCAACTATGCTAGACTGTCTAGTAATGGGCAGGCTGAGAAGTTTCTTTCCTGAACCTTTTCCTGGGGGAGTCCCTGGATCAGATTGAGAACCATTAGCTACTTTTTGCACAGATTGGGCACTTATGGCCTTATCCTGTACTCTAAGCATGTTAATTAACAGTTCTAAGGAAGGATTCTTCCCTACACTCAAACCTCTCTCTATGCAGAGACTCCTTGCTCCTTTCCAGCTAAGGTGATCATATGCAAGTTTGGACAGTTCAACATTTTTTCCTGTGCCAGACATTTTTTAGAGAGAGTTAAAGTGATAGAAAAAGAGAAAAAAGTTTTCAGAACTTTTTGGAAAGACAGAAAAAAACTTTTTAAACTTTTAAGAACTTTTTGAAAGTTTTAGAAGTACTTTTCAGCACTTAGAAAAGAGTGAAAAGAGGAAATGCAACACTTTTTGGCTATGTGTATATACACTGACCTTGTTTTGTATATTTTTCTCTTATGAAAAGTACAATGCCAAGAGTGGTAAGTAGTCTCAAGCACTTATCCCACCACTGCACAACCAATGTAGGAGGCTGGACTGGCTTGTAGTGAGTACCAAGGGGTACTTGCACCTTGCACCAGGCCCAGTTATCCCTTATTAGTGTATAGGGTGTCTAGCAGCTTAGGCTGATAGATAATGGTAGCTTAGCAGAGCAGCTTAGGCTGAACTAGGAGACGTGTGAAGCTACTACAGTACCACTTAGTGTCATATGCACAATATCATAAGAAAACACAATACACAGTTATACTAAAAATAAAGGTACTTTATTTTTATGACAATATGCCAAAGTATCTTAGAGTGTACCCTCAGTGAGAGGATAGGAAATATACACAAGATATATATACGCAATAGCAAAAATATGCAGTATAGTCTTAGAAAACAGTGCAAACAATGTATAGTTACCATAGGATGAAATGGGGAAACATAGGGATAGGGGCAACACAAACCATATACTCCAAAAGTGGAATGCGAACCACGAATGGACCCCAAACCTATGTGACCTTGTAGAGGGTCGCTGGGACTATTAGAAAATAGTGAGAGTTAGAAAAATAACCCTCCCCAAGACCCTGAAAAGTGAGTGCAAAGTGCACTAAAGTTCCCCTAAGGACAAAAGAGTCGTGTTAGAGGAATAATGCAGGAAAGACACAAACCAGCAATGCAACAACTGTGGATTTCCAATCTAGGGTACCTGTGGAACAAGGGGACCAAGTCCAAAAGTCACAAGCAAGTCGGAGATGGGCAGATGCCCAGGAAATGCCAGATGCGGGTGCAAAGAAGCTTCGACTGGACAGAAGAAGCTAAGGTTTCTGCAGGAACGAAAAGGGCTAGAGACTTCCCCTTTGGTGGACGGATCCCGCTTGCCTTGGAGAGTCGTGCAGAAGTGTTTTCCCGCCGGAAAGACGCCAACAAGCCTTGCTACACGCAAATCGTGCGTTTGGCGTTTTTGGACGCTGCTGGGGCCCAGGAGGGACCAGGAGGTCGCAAATTAGACCTGCAGAGAGAGGGGACGTCGGGCAAGACAAAGAGCCCTCACTGAAGCAGGTAGCACCCGCACAAGTGCCAGAAACAGGCACTACGAGGATGCGTGAAATGGTGCTCGCCGAAGTTGCACAAAGGAGTCCCACGTCGCCGGAGACCAACTTAGAAAGTCGTGCAATGCAGGTTAGAGTGCCGTGGACCCAGGCTTGGCTGTGCACGAAGGATTTCCGCCGGAAGTGCACAGGGGCCGGAGTAGCTGCAAAGTCGCGGTTCCCAGCAATGCAGCCCAGCGAGGTGAGGCAAGGACTTACCTCCACCAAACTTGGGCTGAAGAGTCACTGGACTGTGGGGGTCACTTGGACAGCGTCGCTGGATTCGAGGGACCTCGCTCGTCGTGCTGAGAGGAGACCCAAGGGACCGGTAATGCAGCTTTTTGGTGCCTGCGGTTGCAGGGGGAAGATTCCGTCGACCCACAGGAGATTTCTTCAGAGCTTCTGGTGCAGAGAGGAGGCAGACTACCCCCACAGCATGCACAAGCAGGAAAACAGTCGAGAAGGCGGCAGGATCAGCGTTACAGAGTTGCAGTAGTCGTCTTTGCTACTATGTTGCAGGTTTGCAGGCTTCCAGCGCGGTCAGCGGTCGATTCCTTATCAGAAGGTGAAGAGGGAGATGCAGAGGAACTCGGCTGAGCTCATGCATTCGTTATCTCAAGTTTCCCCAGAGACAGAGACCCTAAATAGCCAGAAAAGAGGGTTTGGCTACTTAGGAGAGAGGATAGGCTACTAACACCTGAAGGAGCCTATCAGCAGGAGTCTCTGACGTCACCTGGTGGCACTGGCCACTCAGAGCAGTCCAGTGTGCCAGCAGCACCTCTGTTTCCAAGATGGCAGAGGTCTGGAGCACACTGGAGGAGCTCTGGACACCTCCCAGGGGAGGTGCAGGTCAGGGGAGTGGTCACTCCCCTTTCCTTTGTCCAGTTTCGCGCCAGAGCAGGGGCTAAGGGGTCCCTGAACCGGTGTAGACTGGCTTATGCAGAATTGGGCACCTCTGTGCCCAACAAAGCATTTCCAGAGGCTGGGGGAGGCTACTCCTCCCCTGCCTTCACACCATTTTCCAAAGGGAGAGGGTGTCACACCCTCTCTCAGAGGAAGTTCTTTGTTCTGCCATCCTGGGCCAGGCCTGGCTGGACCCCAGGAGGGCAGATGCCTGTCTGAGGGGTTGGCAGCAGCAGCAGCTGCAGTGAAACCCCAGGAAGGGCAGTTTGGCAGTACCAGGGTCTGTGCTACAGACCACTGGGATCATGGGATTGTGCCAACTATGCCAGGATGGCATAGAGGGGGCAATTCCATGATCATAGACATGTTACATGGCCATATTCGGAGTTACCATGGTGAAGCTACATATAGGTAGTGACCTATATGTAGTGCACACGTGTAATGGTGTCCCCGCACTCACAGAGTTCAGGGAATTGGCTCTGAACAATGTGGGGGCACCTTGGCTAGTGCCAGGGTGCCCTCACACTAAGTAACTTTGCACCCAACCTTTACCAGGTAAAGGTTAGACATATAGGTGACTTATAAGTTACTTAAGTGCAGTGTAAAATGGCTGTGAAATAACGTGGACGTTATTTCACTCAGGCTGCAGTGGCAGGCCTGTGTAAGAATTGTCAGAGCTCCTTATGGGTGGCACAAGAAATGCTGCAGCCCATAGGGATCTCCTGGAACCCCAATACCCTGGGTACCTTAGTACCATATACTAGGGAATTATAAGGGTGTTCCAGTAAGCCAATGTGAATTGGTAAAATTGGTCACTAGCCTGTTAGTGACAATTTAAAAGTAATGAGAGAGCATAACCACTGAGGTTCTGGTTAGCAGAGCCTCAGTGAGACAGTTAGGCACCACACAGGGAACATATACATGCACACCTATGAGCACTGGGGCCCTGTGTGACAGGGTCCCAGTGACACATACATATAGGCCACAAACCTATGAGCACTGGGGTCCTGACCAGCAGGATCCCAGTGACACATAACAACCATACTGAAAACATAGTGTTTTCACTATGAGCACTGAGGCCTGGCTATCAGGATCCCAGTGAGACAGTGAAAACAGTGACAAACACCCTGACATACACTCACAAACAGGCCAAAAGTGGGGGTAACACGGCTAGAAAGAGGCTACCTTCTCACAGATGTCTGAGGACACAAAAGAGTTTTGTAAGTCCTGTGAAACCTGTCAAGCCAGTGGCAAGACAGGTGGCACCCCAAAGGCACCCCTTATTCCACTGCCTGTGGTTGGGGTTCCCTTTGAAAGGGTAGGGGTTGACATAGTTGGCCCCCTTGACCCTCCTACTGCTTGAGGCAATAGATTCATCTTGGTGGTAGTGGACCATGCCACAAGATATCCTGAAGCTATTCCTTTAAGGACCACTACAGCTCCTGCAGTGGCAAAGGCCCTCCTGGGAATATTTTCCAGGGTGGGCTTCCCAAAGGAAGTAGTATCAGACAGAGGAAGCAATTTCATGTCTGCATACTTAAAGGCCATGTGGAAGGAGTGTGGTGTAACTTACAAGTTCACTACACCCTATCATCCACAAACAAATGGACTGGTGGAGAGATTTAACAAAACTCTCAAAGGCATGATTATGGGTCTCCCTGAAAAACTCCGCAGGAGATGGGATATCCTGTTACCATGCCTCCTTTTTGCCTACAGGGAGGTACCCCAGAAAGGAGTGGGCTTCAGCCCCTTTGAACTTCTTTTTGGACACCCTGTTAGGGGTCCACTCACACTTGTAAAGGAGGGTTGGGAACAACCTTTAAAAGCTCCTAAGCAGGATATTGTGGATTATGTACTTGGCCTCAGATCAAGGATGGCTGAGTACATGAAAAAGGCCAGCAAAAACCTTCAGGCCAGCCAAGAGCTCCAGAAGCAATGGCATGATCAGAAGGCTGTTTTGGTTCAGTACAAACCAGGGCAGAAAGTGTGGGTCTTGGAGCCTGTGGCCCCAAGAGCACTCCAAGATAAATGGAGTGGACCCCACACAATTGTTGAGAAAAAGGGTGAAGTCACCTATTTAGTTGACTTAGGCACTGCAAGGAGTCCCCTTAGGGTACTCCATGTAAACCGCCTGAAACCCTACTATGACAGGGCTGATCTCACCCTGCTCATGGCAACTGATGAGGGACAGGAAGAAGACAGTGATCCTCTACCTGATCTCTTCTCTTCCACAGAACAAGATGCTCTTGTGGAAGGTGTAGTTTTGGCTGATTGTCTTACTGCTGAGCAGAAAGACCATTGCATAAATCTCCTAGATCAATTCTCTGAACTCTTCTCTACTGTGCCAGGTACCACTTCTTGGTGTGAGCACACTATAGATACTGGAGACAGTTTACCTGTCAAAAGTAAGATCTATAGGCAGCCTGACCATGTCAGGGACTGCATAAAGCAAGAGGTGCAGAAAATGTTAGAACTAGGAGTGGTTGAGCACTCTGAAAGTCCATGGGCTTCTCCTGTGGTACTTGTACCAAAACCCCATTCCAAAGATGGAAAAAAGGAAATGCGGTTTTGTGTAGACTATAGAGGTCTCAACTTGGTAACCAAAACTGATGCTCACCCTATACCCAGGGCAGATGAGCTCATAGATACACTGGCATCTGCCAAGTATCTAAGCACTTTTGATTTGACTGCAGGGTATTGGCAGATCAAATTGTCAGAAGATGCTAAACCTAAAACTGCATTTTCAACCATTGGAGGCCATTACCAGTTTACTGTAATGCCTTTTGGTTTGCAGAATGCACCTGCCACTTTTCAGAGGTTGGTGAATACAGTCCTGCAAGGGCTGGAAGCTTTCAGTGCAGCATATTTGGACGATATAGCTGTATTTAGCTCCAGCTGGGATGATCACCTGGTCCACCTATGGAAAGTTTTGGAGGCCCTGCAAAAGGCAGGCCTCACTATCAAGGCTTCAAAGTGCCAGACAGGGCAGGGTAAGGTGGTTTATCTGGGACACCTTGTTGGTGGGGAACAGATTGCACCACTTCAGGGGAAAATCCAAACAATTATTGATTGGGTTCCCCCTACCACTCAGACTCAGGTGAGAGCCTTCCTAGGCCTCACTGGGTATTACAGGAGGTTCATTAAGAACTATGGCTCCATTGCAGCCCCTCTTAATGACCTCACATCCAAGAAAATGGCTAAAAAGATATTATGGACAGCAAACTGTCAGAAAGCTTTTGAGGAGCTGAAGCAGGCCATGTGCTCTGCACCTGTCCTGAAAAGCCCTTGTTACTCTAAAAAATTCTATGTCCAAACTGATGCATCTGAATTAGGAGTAGGGGCAGTCCTATCACAACTTAATTCTGAGGGCCAGGATCAACCTGTTGCTTTTATTAGTAGGAGGTTGACCCCTAGAGAAAAGCGTTGGTCTGCCATAGAGAGGGAGGCCTTTGCTGTGGTCTGGGCTCTGAAGAAGTTGAGGCCATACCTGTTTGGCACTCACTTCATTGTTCAGACAGACCACAAACCTCTACTTTGGCTAAAACAAATGAAAGGTGAAAATCCTAAATTGTTGAGGTGGTCCATATCCCTACAGGGAATGGACTATACAGTGGAACATAGACCTGGGAGTAGCCACTCCAATGCAGATGGACTCTCCAGATATTTCCACTTAGACAATGAAGACTCATCAGGTCATGGCTAGTCTTATTGTCCTTCGTTTGGGGGGGGGTTGTGTAGGAAAGTACCATCTTGCCTGGCATGTTACCCCCATTTTTCACTGTATATATGTTGTTTTAGTTGTATGTGTCACTGGGACCCTGTTCACCAGGGCCCCAGTGCTCATAAGTGTGCCTGAATGTGTTACCTGTGTAGTGACTAACTGTCTCACTGAGGCTCTGCTAATCAGAACCTCCGTGGTTATGCTCTCTCATTTCTTTCTAAATTGTCACTAACAGGCTAGTGACCAATTTTACCAATTTACATTGGCTTACTGGAACACCCTTATAATTCCCTAGTGTATGGTACTGAGGTACCCAGGGTATTGGGGTTCCAGGAGATCCCTATGGGCTGCAGCATTTCTTTTGCCACCCATAGGGAGCTCTGACAATTCTTACACAGGCCTGCCACTGCAGCCTGAGTGAAATAACGTCCACGTTATTTCACAGCCATTTTACACTGCACTTAAGTAACTTATAAGTCACCTATATGTCTAACCTTTACCTGGTAAAGGTTAGGTGCAAAGTTACTTAGTGTGAGGGCACCCTGGCACTAGCCAAGGCGCCCCCACATTGTTCAGGGCCAATTCCCTGAACTTTGTGAGTGCGGGGACACCATTACACGTGTGCACTACATATAGGTCACTACCTACATGTAGCTTCACAATGGTAACTCCGAATATGGCCATGTAACATGTCTAAGATCATGGAATTGCCCCCTCTATGCCATCCTGGCATTGTTGGCACAATTCGATGATCCCAGTGGTCTGTAGCACAGACCCTGGTACTGCCAAACTGCCTTTCCTAGGGTTTCACGGCAGCTGCTGCTGCTGCCAACCCCTCAGACAGGTTTCTGCCCTCCTGGGGTCAAGCCAGGCTTGTCCCAGGATGGCAGAACAAAGGACTTCCTCTGAGAGAGGGTGTTACACCCTCTCCCTTTGGAAAATGGTGTGAAGGCAGGGGAGGAGTAGCCTCCCCCAGCCTCTGGAAATGCTTTCTTGGGCACAGATGTGCCCAATTCTGCATAAGCCAGTCTACACCGGTTCAGGGACCCCTTAGCCCTGCTCTGGCGCGAAACTGGACAAAGGAAAGGGGAGTGACCACTCCCCTGACCTGCACCTCCCCTGGGAGGTGTCCAGAGCTCCTCCAGTGTGCTCCAGACCTCTGCCATCTTGGAAACAGAGGTGCTGCTGGCACACTGGACTGCTCTGAGTGGCCAGTGCCACCAGGTGACGTCAGAGACTCCTTCTGATAGGCTCCTTCAGGTGTTGCTAGCCTATCCTCTCTCCTAAGTAGCCAAACCCTCTTTTCTGGCTATTTAGGGTCTCTGCTTTGGGGAATTCCTTAGATAACGAATGCAAGAACTCCTCAGAGTTGCTCTGCATCTCTCTCTTCACCTTCAGCCAAGGAATCGACTGCTGACCGCGCTGGAAGCCTGCAAAACTGCAACAAAGTAGCAAAGACGACTACTGCAACACTGTAACGCTGATCCTGCCGCCTTCTCGACTGTTTTCCTGGTGGTGCATGCTGTGGGGGTAGTCTGCCTCCTCTCTGCACTAGAAGCTCCGAAGAAATCTCCCGTGGGTCGACGGAATCTTCCCCCTGCAACCGCAGGCACCAAAGAACTGCATTACCGGTACTCTGGGTCTCCTCTCAGCACAACGAGCGAGGTCCCTTGATTCCAGCAACTCTGTCCAAGTGACTCCCACAGTCCAGTGACTCTTCAGTCCAAGTTTGGTGGAGGTAAGTCCTTGCCTCACCTCGCTGGGCTGCATTGCTGGGAACCGCGACTTTTGCAGCTACTCCGGCCTCCGTGCACTTCCGGCGGAAATTCTTTGTGCACAGTCCAGCCTTGGTCCACGGCACTCTAACCTGCATTGCACGACTTTCTAAGTTGGTCTCCGGCGACGTGGGACTCCTTTGTGCAACTTCGGGTGAGCACCGTTTCACGCATCCTCGTAGTGCCTGTTTCTGGCACTTCTCTGGATGCTACCTGCTGCTGATAGGGCTCCTTGTCTTGCTCGACGTCCCCTCTCTCTCCTGACACAATTTGCGACATCCTGGTCCCTCCTGGACCATAGCAGCATCCAAAAACGCTTACCGCATGATTTGCAGCTAGCAAGGCTTGTTGGCGGTCTTTCGGTGGGAAAACACTTCTGCACAACTCTCCACGGCAAGAGAAATCCGTCCTCCGAAGGGGAAGTCTCTAGCCCTTTTTGTTCCTGCAGAATCCTCAGCTTCTTCTGTCCAGTAGAAGCTTCTTTGCACCCACAGCTGGCATTTCCTGGGCATCTGCCCATCTCCGACTTGCTTGTGACTTTTGGACTTGGTCCCCTTGTTCCACAGGTACCCTCGACTGGAAATCCATTGTTGTTGCATTGCTGGTTTGTGTCTTTCCTGCAGAATTTCCCTATCACGACTTCTGTGCTCTTTGGGGAACTTTAGTGCACTTTGCACTCACTTTTCAGGGTCTTGGGGTGGGCTATTTTTCTAACCCTCACTATTTTCTAATAGTCCCAGCGACCCTCTACAAGGTCACATAGGTTTGGGGTCCATTCGTGGTTCGCATTCCACTTTTGGAGTATATAGTTTGTGTTGCCCCTATCCCTATGTGTCCCCATTGCATCCTATTGTAACTATACAATGTGTGCACTGTTTTCTAAGACTATACTGCATATTTTTGGTATTGTGTACATATATCTTGTATATATTTCCTATCCTCTCATTGAGGGTACACTCTGAGATACTTTGGCATATTGTCATAAAAATAAAGTACCTTTATTTTTAGTATAACTGTGTATTGTGTTTTCTTATGATATTGTGCAAGTGACACTTGTGGTACTGTAGGAGCTTCACTCGTCTCCTAGTTCAGCCTAAGCTGCTCTGCTAAGCTACCATTATCTATCAGCCTATGCTGCTAGACACCCTATACACTAATAAGGGATAACTGCGCCTGGTGCAAGGTGCAAGTACCCCTTGGTACTCACTACAAGCCAGTCCAGCCTCCTACAACCAGCAATTATTCTGATGACCAAATTTGTTTTATTGTCACGTATGTGCAAGTGTTCAGCTTCTAGCATGTCCTGTTGCATTTCCCCAAGGACGCGTGTGTGTTCAGTTGTCCAGTGTCTGCTAGAAAAATTGGGCTGAACTAAGTCATAAAGTGGCCTGATACGTTGTGCATAATCTGGAATGTATGTTTTGCTAAAATTAAAGAAACCTAGTAATGACTGGAGTTTCTTCAGCGAGTTAGGAGGGTGCAGTTGAGCACATTTTTCTAGAAAGTGTGGGGCCAGGCTCTTTCCCTCGTTTGATAGCTCATATCCCAGGAATAATACACTGAGAAAGGCGATGTTGCTTTTCTTAAAATTTTATTTGTAACCGAGGTCTGCAAATCCCAGAATGGTCTGATCGACCCTTGTAAGATGCATGTTGAGGACGTCGTCTGTGAGATATATGGCATCTACGTAGGATAACGCCTCGGAATCAATATCATGTAATACTGATGCTACACGGGCTGAAAATAGCCCTGGGCTATTTTTATAGCCTTGAGGTAAACAACAAAAGCGTTTCTGAGAGCCAAATGAGAATTGTAGGAAAGTACCATCTTGCCTGGCATGTTACCCCCATTTTTCGCTGTATATGTTGTTTTAGTTGTATAAGTCACTGGGACCCTGCCAGCCAGGGCCCCAGTGCTCATAAGTCTGCCTGACTGTGTTACCTGTGTTATGACTAACTGTCTCACTGAGGCTCTGCTATCCAGAACCTCAGTGGTTATGCTCTCTCATTTCTTTCCAAATTGTCACTAACAGGCTAGTGACCAATTTTACCAATTCACATTGGCATACTGGAACACCCTTACAATTCCCTAGTATATGGTACTGAGGTACCCAGGGTATTGGGGTTCCAGGAGATCCCTATGGGCTGCAGCATTTCTTTTGCCACCCATAGGGAGCTCTGATAAATACTACACAGGCCTGCCACTGCAGCCTGAGTGAAATAATGCACACATTATTTCACAGCCATTTTTCACTGCACTTAAGTAACTTATAAGTCACCTATATGTCTAACCTTTACCTGGTAAAGGTTAGGTGCAAAGTTACTTAGTGTGTGGGCACCCTGGCACTAGCCAAGGTGCCCCCACATTGTTCTGGGCAAATTCCCCGGACTTTGTGAGTGCGGGGACACCATTACACGCGTGCACTACACATAGGTCAATACCTATGTGTAGCTTCACAATGGTAACTCCGAATATGGCCATGTAACATGTCTATGATAATGGAATTGCCCCCTCTATGCCATCCTGGCATAGTTGGCACAATCCCATGATCCCAGTGGTCTGTAGCACAGACCCTGGTACTGCCAAACTGCCTTTTCAGGGGTTTCACTGCAGCTGCTGCTGCTGCCAACCCCTCAGACAGGTTTTTGCCCTCCTGGGGTCCAGCCAGGCCTGGCCCAGGATGGCAGAACAAAGGACTTCCTCAGAGAGAGGGTGTTACACCCTCTCCCTTTGGAACATGGTGTGAATGCAGGGGAGGAGTAGCCTCCCCCAGCCTCTGGAAATGCTTTCATGGGCACACATGGTGCCCATTTCTGCATAAGCCAGTCTACACCGGTTCAGGGACCCCTTAGCCCTGCTCTGGCGCGAAACTGGACAAAGGAAAGGGGAGTGACCACTCCCCTGACCTGAACCTCCCCTGGGAGGTGTCCAGAGCTCCTCCAGTGTGCTCCAGACCTCTGCCATCTTGGAAACAGATATGCTGCTGGCACACTGGACTGCTCTAAGTGGCCAGGGCCAGCAGGTGACGTCAGAGACTCCTTCTGATAGGCTCCTTCAGGTGTTGCTAGCCTATCCTCTCTCCTAAGTAGCCAAACCCTCTTTTCTGGCTATTTAGGGTCTCTGCTTTGGGGAATTCCTTAGATAACGAATTGAAGAGCTCATCAGAGTTCCTCTGCATCTCTCTCTTCACCTTCTGCCAAGGAATCGACTGCTGACCGCGCTGGAAGCCTGCAAAACTGCAACAAAGTAGCAAAGACGACTACTGCAACTCTGTAACGCTGATCCTGCCGCCTTCTCGACTGTTTTCCTGGTGGTGCATGCTGTGGGGGTAGTCTGCCTCCTCTCTGCACTAGAAGCTCCGAAGAAATCTCCCGTGGGTCGACGGAATCTTCCTCCTGCAACCGCAGGCACCAAAGAACTGCATTACCGGTACTCTGGGTCTCCTCTCAGCACAACGAGCGAGGTCCCTTGATTCCAGCAACTCTGTCCAAGTGACTCCCACAGTCCAGTGACTCTTCAGTCCAAGTTTGGTGGAGGTAAGTCCTTGCCTCTCCACGCCAGACTGCATTGCTGGGAACTGCGTCTCTTGCAGCTACTCCGGCCTCTGTGCACTTCCGGTGGAAATCCTTTGTGCACAGCCAAGCCTGGGTCCACGGCACTCTAACCTGCATTGCACGACTTTCTAAGTTAGTCTCCGGCGACGTGGGACTCCTTTGTGCAACTTCGGGTGAGCACCGTTTCACTCTTCTTCGTAGTGCCTGTTCTGGCACTTCTGCGGGTGCTGTCTGCTTCTGAGAGGGCTCCTTGTCTTGCTCGATGCCCCCTCTGTCCCCAGGCGCAACTGGCGACATCCTGGTCCCTCCTGGGCCACAGCAGCATCCAAAATCCCTAATCGCACAATTTGCAGCTAGCAAGGCTTGTTCATGGTCTTTCGGCGGGAAAATACTTTTGCACAACTTTCCACGGCGTGTGGGATCCATCCTCCAAAGGGGAAGTCTCTAGCCCTTGTCGTTCTTGCAGAACCCTCAGCTTCTACTGTCCAGTAGCAGCTTCTCTGCACCCACAGCTGGAATTTCCTGGGCATCTGCCCATCTCCGACTTGCTTGTGACTTTTGGACTTGGTCCCCTTGTTCCACAGGTACCCTCAACTGGAAATCCATCGTTGTTGCATTGCTGGTTTGTGTCTTTCCTGCAGAATTCCCCTATCACGACTTCTTTGTCCCTTGGGGAACTTCAGTGCACTTTGCACTCACTTTTCAGGGTCTTGGGGTGGGCTATTTTTCTAACCCTCACTATTTTCTAATAGTCCCAGCGACCCTCTACCAGGTCACATAGGTTTGGGGTCCATTCGTGGTTCGCATTCCACTTTTGGAGTATATGGTTTGTGTTGCCCCTATCCCTATGTGTCCCAATTGCATCCTATTGTAACTATACATTGTTTGCACTGTTTTCTAAGACTATACTGCATATTTTTGGTATTGTGTATATATATCTTGTGTATATTTGCTATTCTCATACTGAGGGTACACTCTGAGATACTTTGGCATATTGTCATAAAAAAATTAAGTACCTTTATTTTTAGTATATCTGTGTATTGTGTTTTCTTATGATATTGTGCAAGTGACACTAGTGGTACTGTAGGAGCTTCACTCGTCTCCTAGTTCAGCCTAAGCTGCTCTGCTAAGCTACCATTATCTATCAGCCAATGCTGCTAGACACCCTATACACTAATAAGGGTCAGATGTGGAGTTGGAGGTCCATGCAGCAATGCTGGGCATCCCAGGGCATATTTTTGCTTTAACCAGGGCTCAGGCCAAAAAGCAAAAAGGACAGGGAAACTTGGATCCTGGAACAATGGACCAAGTGCTCCCTAAAGCTAGGGCTAGTAGAAGTAAAGCACTTCCTACTATCCCTCCCTCTACAGTGGATTCTAATTCTGAGGAAGAAGAATTTCCACCCTGTGCAGAACCTACACCAGAGGAGCTTGAAGCAGACACTGCTGAGCTTTTGGGTGAAGGGGGGCCTGCCAGGGAGGAGCTGAGTGTGGCACAGCAAACCTGTCCCACACTAGAGGGTCTAAGACAGCAAGCTGTCAAACAAGCTAATGGGGATGTCAGTGACTCTCACAGAGTTTACTGGGAGGACAACCTCTTGTACACTGAGGCAAGGGATCCTAAACCTGGAGCTGCCAGGAGGTTAGTGATTCCTCAGGAGTACAGAAAGTTCCTCCTAACTCTTGCTCACAACATTCCCCTGGCTGGACATTTGAGGCAAATGAAAACTTGGGACAGGCTTGTTCCCTTGTTTCATTGGCCTAGAATGTCTGAGGACACAAAAGATTTTTGTAAGTCCTGTGAAACCTGTCAAGCCAGTGGCAAGACAGGTGGCACCCCAAAGGCACCCCTTATTCCACTGCCTGTGGTTGGGGTTCCATTTGAAAGGGTAGGGGTTGACATAGTTGGCCCCCTTGACCCTCCTACTGCTTCAGGCAATAGGTTTATCTTGGTGGTAGTGGACCATGCCACCAGATATCCTGAAGCAATTCCTCTAATGACCGCTACAGCTCCTGCAGTGGCATAGGCCCTCCTGGGAATCTTTTCCAGGGTGGGCTTCCCAAAATAAGTGGTATCAGACAGGGGAAGCAATTTCATGTCTGCTTACTTGAAGGCCATGTGGAAGGAGTGTGGTGTGACTTATAAGTTCACTACACCCTATCATCCACATACAAATGGACTGGTGGAGAGATTTAACAAAACTTTCAAAGGCATGATTATGGGTCTCCCAGAAAAACTCCGCAGGAGATGGGATACCCTGTTACCATGCCTCCTTTTTGCCTACAGGGAGGTACCCCAGAAAGGAGTGGGCTTCAGCCCCTTTGAACTTCTTTTTGGACACCCTGTTAGGGGTCCACTCACACTTGTGAAGGAGGGTTGGGAACAACCTTTAAAAGCTCCTAAGCAGGATATTGTGGATTATGTACTTGGCCTCAGATCAAGGATGGCTGAGTACATGAAAAAGGCCAGTAAAAACCTTCAGGCCAGCCAAGAGCTCCAGAAGCAATAGCATGATCAGAAGGCTGTTTTGGTTCAGTACCAACCAGGGCAGAAAGTGTGGGTCTTGGAGCCTGTGGCCTCAAGAGCACTCCAAGATAAATGGAGTGGACCCCACACAATTGTTGAGAAAAAGGGTGAAGTCACCTACTTGGTTGACTTAGGCACTGCCAGGAGTCCCCTTAGGGTGCTCCATGTCAACCGCCTGAAACCCTACTATGACAGGGCTGATCTCACCCTGCTCATGGCAACTGATGAGGGACAGGAAGAAGACAGTGATCCTCTACCTGATCTCTTCTCTTCCACAGAACAAGATGCTCTAGTGGAAGGTGTAGTTTTGGCTGATTGTCTTACTGCTGAGCATAAAGACCATTGCATAAATCTCCTGGGTCAGTTTTCTGAACTCTTCTCTACTGTGCCAGGTACCACTTCTTGGTGTGAGCACACTATAGAAACTGGAGACAGCTTGCCTGTCAAAAGTATGATCTATAGGGAGCCTGACCATGTCAGGGACTGCATAAAGCAAGAGGTGCAGAAAATGCTAGAACTAGGAGTGGTTGATCACTCTGAAAGTCCATGGGCTTCTCCTGTGGTACTTGTACCAAAACCTCATTCCAAAGATGGAAAGAAGGAAATGTGGTTTTGTGTAGACTACAGAGGTCTCAACCAGGTAACCAAAACTGATGCTCACCCTATACCCAGGGCAGATGAGCTCATAGATACACTGGCATCTGCCAAGTATCTAAGCACTTTTGATTTGACTGCAGGGTATTGGCAGATCAAATTATCAGAAGATGCTAAACCTAAAACTGCATTTTCAACCATTGGAGGCCATTACCAATTCACAGTAATGCCTTTTGGATTGAAAAATGCACCTGCCACTTTTCAAAGGTTGGTGAACACAGTCCTGCAAGGGCTGGAAGCTTTCAGTGCAGCATATTTGGACGATATAGCTGTCTTTAGCTCCAGCTGGGATGATCACCTGGTCCACCTATGGAAAGTTTTGGAGGCCCTGCAAAAGGCAGGCCTCACTATCAAGGCTTCAAAGTGCCAGATAGGGCAGGGTAAGGTGGTTTATCTGGGACACCTTGTTGGTGGGGAACAGATTGCACCACTACAGGGGAAAATCCAAACAATTATTGATTGGGTTCCCCCTACTACTCAGACTCAGGTGAGAGCCTTCCTAGGCCTCACTGGGTATTACAGGAGGTTCATTAAGAACTATGGCTCCATTGCAGCCCCTCTTAATGACCTCACATCCAAGAAAATGCCTAAAAAGGTATTATGGACAGCAAACTGTCAGAAACCTTTTGAGGAGCTGAAGCAGGCCATGTGCTCTGCACCTGTCCTGAAAAGCCCTTGTTACTCTAAAAAATTCTATGTCCAAACTGATGCATCTGAATTAGGAGTAGGGGCAGTCCTATCACAACTTAATTCTGAGGGCCAGGATCAACCTGTTGCTTTTATTAGTAGGAGGTTGACCCCTAGAGAAAAGCGTTGGTCTGCCATTGAGAGGGAGGCCTTTGCTGTGGTCTGGGCACTGAAGAAGTTGAGGCCATACCTGTTTGGCACTCACTTCATTGTTCAGACAGACCACAAACCTCTACTTTGGCTAAAACAAATGAAAGGTGAAAATCCTAAATTGTTCAGGTGGTCCATATCCCTACAGGGGATGGACTATACAGTGGAACATAGACCTGGGAGTAGCCACTCCAATGCAGATGGACTCTCCAGATATTTCCATTTAGACAATGAAGACCCATCAGGGAATGACTAGTCTTATTGTCCTTCGTTTGGGGGGTGGGTTGTGTAGGAAAGTACCATCTTGCCTGGCATGTTACCCCTATTTTTCACTGTATATATGTTGTTTTAGTTGTATGTGTCACTGGGACCCTGCCACACAGGGCCCCAGTGCTCATAAGTGTGCCTGACTGTGTTACCTCTGAAGTGACTAACTGTCTCACTGAGGCTCTGCTATCCAGAACCTCAGTGGTTATGCTCTCTCATTTCTTTCAAATTGTCACTAACAGGCTAGTGACCAATTTTACCAATTTATATTGGCTTACTGGAACACCCTTATAATTCCCTAGTATATGGTACTGAGGTACCCAGGGTATTGGGGTTCCAGGAGATCCCTATGGGCTGCAGCATTTCTTTTGCCACCCATAGGGAGCTCTGACAAAGCTTACACAGGCCTACCACTGCAGCCTGAGTGAAATAACGTCCACGTTATTTCACAGCCATTTTACACTGCACTTAAGTAACTTATAAGTCACCTATATGTCTAACCTTTACCTGGTAAAGGTTAGGTGCAAAGTTACTTAGTGTGAGGGCACCCTGGCACTAGCCAAGGTGCCCCCACATTGTTCAGGGCCAATTCCCCGGACTTTGTGAGTGCGGGGACACCATTACACATGTGCACTACATATAGGTCACTACCTATATGTAGCTTCACAATGGTAACTCCGAATATGGCCATGTAACATGTCTATGATCATGGAATTGCCCCCTCTATGCCATCCTGGCATAGTTGGCACAATCCCATGATCCCAGTGGTCTGTAGCACAGACCCTGGTACTGCCAAACTGCCTTTCCTGGGGTTTGACTGCAGCTGCTGCTGCTGCCAACCCCTCAGACAGGTTTCTGCCCTCCTGGGGTCAAGCCAGGCTTGTCCCAGGATGGCAGAACAAAGGACTTCCTCTGAGAGAGGGTGTTACACCCTCTCCCTTTGGAAAATGGTGTGAAGGCAGGGGAGGAGTAGCCTCCCCCAGCCTCTGGAAATGCTTTCATGGGCACATTTGGTGCCCATTTCTGCATAAGCCAGTCTACACTGGTTCAGGGACCCCTTAGCCCTGCTCTGGCGCGAAACTGGACAAAGGAAAGGGGAGTGACCACTCCCCTGACCTGCACCTCCCTTGGGAGGTGTCCAGAGCTCCTCCAGTGTGCTCCAGACCTCTGCCATCTTGGAAACAGAGGTGCTGCTGGCACACTGGACTGCTCTGAGTGGCCAGTGCCACCAGGTCACGTCAGAGACTCCTTCTGATAGGCTCCTTCAGGTGTTGCTAGCCTATCCTCTCTCCTAGGTAGCCAAACCCTCTTTTCTGGCTATTTAGGGTCTCTGTCTCTGAGGAAACTTTAGATAACGAATGCAAGAGCTCATCCGAGTTCCTCTGCATTTCTCTCTTCACCTTCTGCCAAGGAATCGACTGCTGACGGCACTCTAACCTGCATTGCACGACTTTCTAAGTTGGTCTCTGGCGACGTGGGACTCATTTGTGCAACTTCGGGTGAGTACCGTTTCATGCATCCTCGTAGTGCCTGTTTCTGGCACTTCTCCGGGTGCTACCTGCTGCTGAGAGGGCTCCTTGTCTTGCTCGACATCCCTGTGTCTCCTGACGCAATTTTTGACATCCTGGTCCCTCCTGGGCCACAGCAGCGTCCAAAAACACTAACTGCACGATTTGCAGCTAGCAAGGCTTGTTTGGGGTCTTTCGGTGGGAAAACACTTCTGCACGACTCTCCACGGCGTGCGGGATCTGTCCTCCAAAGGGGAAGTCTCTAGCCCATGTCGTTCCAGCAGAAACCTAAGCTTCTCCTGTCCAGTAGGAGCTGCTTTGCACCCACAGCTGGCATTTCCTGGGCATCTGCCCATCTCCGACTTGCTTGTGACTTTTGGACTTGGTCCCCTTGTTCCACAGGTACCCTCGACTGAAAATCCATTGTTGTTGCATTGCTGGTTTGTATCTTTCCTGCAGTATTCCCCTATCACGACTTCTTTGTCCTTTGGGGAACTTCAGTGCACTTTGCACTCACTTTTCAGGGTCTTGGGGTGGGCTATTTTTCTAACCCTCACTATTTTCTAATAGTCCCAGCGACCCTCTACAAGGTCACATAGGTTTGGGGTCCATTCGTGGTTCGCATTCCACTTTTGGAGTATATGGTTTGTGTTGCCCCTATCCCTATGTGTCCCCATTGCATCCTATTGTAACTATACATTGTTTGCACTGTTTTCTAAGACTATACTGCATATTTTTGGTATTGTGTACATATATCTTGTGTATATTTGCTATCCTCTCACTGAGGGTACACTCTGAGATACTTTGGCATATTGTCATAAAAATAAAGTACCTTTATTTGTAGTCTATCTGTGTATTGTGTTTTCTTATGATATTGTGCAAGTGACACTGAGTGGTACTGTAGGAGCTTCACTCGTCTCCTAGTTCAGTCTAAGCTGCTCTGCTAAGCTACCATTATCTATCAGCCTATGCTGCTAGACACCCTATACACTAATAAGGGATAACTGGGCCTGGTGCAAGGTGCAAGTACCCCTTGGTACTCACTACAAGCCAGTCCAGCCTCCTACAGACGCTGGCGTATTGCCAGTGCTACCGCTTCCCCTTTAATGTTACTGAGTATTATTGAGGATACTGCGTCAAAGTTACGCATTAATTTAATCTCCAAATCCAGAACTGTATTTTTTCCCGTTCCGCTGGCACTTTACCCATAATAGTATGCACTGTTTGTGGATTTATCCCAGTAACCAATTGGTTACAACCAGGTGCTGGCGGTGCTGGACGCGCTGGTGTTGTGTTCAATGTTAAGAACTCAACTAGTCATCTATATAATGTCACCAATTCATTATATAAATCTCGTAGATCTGCTAGTGGCATATTCTGTATGCTTGGGTGAGGTGTGTATGTGGCAAACATAGGCCATGTAGGTCCGTCGTTACTTAAAGACCTAACCTCACTCTTTGTAGTACACGTGGTAGGGCGCCTTCAAACCAGTTCTGATGCTCTTGGTATGTGAGCGATATCTCATGATAATGGTATGCTTGGTACCGTAAAGGTACGTTGGCAACTTCATATGTGTGGAATTTATGCGATCTTTGGTCTACCTCAGGAAAGGTGACCCAACAGTAAAATGTTTCTGTTTGGTATGCTTCATTAGCTTCTACTATAAGAGTAACATCCTGCCCTCATCTGTAAGGCCATGCGTTAATAAATGTTGTGTTGGTGCTTGTCTGGCATTTTCAGGAATTTCAATGGCGTTAGCCATATTTGTTTAAAAAAACAGAAGTCCTTTTTTGAGTTCGAGCTCGAACAACCTACAGCTTAATCAGGTGTTACCTTTTCAGCTGAGGAGGATTTTCCCAAAGACCACAGACGTCTCCGTATAATGGTACTTAGGGTGCCTGTTGTCTGTGAGACAGTGATAGGGTATCCATAAATTAGTGCCTATACACCATCGTTAGTGGCGCCATGTCGTAGTTTGGACTCTTGCTCTGGGCAAGACTGCTGGTTAAATGATGACAGTACTTTTGTTTGTAGGCGGCTATGCCTATCCTACAACAAATCACAACTGTTCTCCCAACCTTACTGGCTCACTAGCAGCACCTCACCAGAAACACAATAGTAAAAGGTGATTTGTGGCAGCCTTTACGCATGGACTCGAGAATAAGACATCTCAGGGAGTGTCATGGTTAAACGGAGATTACCCCTTTCTCACAGATATATCGTGTCTCATACGAACACAGGAAATGACAAAGATGCAGTAAAGTTTCAATAGTTTTTATTTAACATAACTGCAATTTGTGATAGGTTGCATGGGTTGCAATGATTAGGATAATGAATAATGCAAGGAACAGAATTGTGAAGACGAGAGTCATTATTACAAAGACCCCCACCATCTTGCAATGCATAAGAAAGACATTTGAGAAGTAATATGCCCTGATACCCTAATGTGATAGGCCTAACCTCCTTCCTAAAGGAGAGCTGGGTTTGCTAAACCTAATCTGCCAGTGCCATGTGCATGAGAGGAGCCCCCAACCCTCGTTACCTTGGAATGAGGTCTCTATCTCAGACTCCGCAGGGACACGAAGACTGGGTCGGTGTCAAGACGACATGCAGCATCGATATCAGCGGTGGTGGCGATGCCCTCCTGTCGGAATCCCTCTGATTATCTGTCTAAAGTACGATGTATTTATACAGATCTACAAGGAGCCCTGACGTAGGTGTGTTCCCAAACAATAGATAACAGACATGCTTGAGACGGCAATTAATATAAACAATCCTTTGAAAGTATAGAGAGGGAAAATCCCTAAGTGTGAACTCCTACTGTTTGTTTGCCTTTGGTGCTTGATCTTGATGCCTTAGCGCGGTGACACTGATAATGTAACTCATAACAAGTGGCCTAACCATAAACAAGGCAGCCATCTTAGAAGAATTAAATAATTAAATGGGCTAAGACAGTGCAAGCTAAGTAGGTTAAAAGTCATAAGGTGACGGGGGTACGAGTCTGCAAGCCAGAGGCTAAGTTAACTCCTGTTATCCCATTAAAACGAACTAGTATTCACTACAGCCTCCTGTTGAGAAGTCTCAGGGACATCAAAGACTTCATCTGCCAGCACCTGGGCTCTCTTGCTGAGACCCCTGACTTGAAAAGTGGTACCACATCCAGTACCCGGACCCTTGAGAGGAAAGGTTGGAAAAACCTGAGAGAAAATCAATGCACTGGACCTGAGCAGCAGAAAACTCAATGCAGCGCCTACATCATGGATGGAAAAGTGACACAGTGACGCTGAAATTGATGCATCGCCTGCTCACCACGGATCCATAGTCACTGTGCATCTGGATTTTCTACGCATCGTCCCTGGGCGTGAAATCTTCAAAATTACCACACGGACTCAAGGATGCTTGTCCAGAAATCAATGCATCCCTTCCCTGCGAGGAAAGAATCTACGCACCGCTTACCCAGCGGAAAAAGAATTGATGCACAACCTCACTTGCGAGTAAGGAATTGATGCCTTGCTTGCTTTTCTGATGCACCGTCACCCCTGCGACTTTATTTTTGACACATACCAGGCACTTTGTGCTAAAACCACACATCCATTGATTTTTATGGATTAAGACTCTTTTTCACTTTATAAATGGATATCTTTTCTTGTAAATGTTGATTTTTTGTCGTTTTGGTCTTCTTTGATTTAAATAAATAATGGCTATTTTTCCAAACTGGTGTGGAGTCCTTTTGTGGTGTTTTCACTGTGTAACTGTGTGTGTTGGTACAAATACTTTACACATTGCCTCTGAAATAAGCCTGCCTTCTTGTGCCAAGCTACCAAGGGGGTGAGCAGGGGTTATCTTAGATGTGTAACTCCCTTACCCTGACTAGAGCAAGGGTCCCTACTTGGATACGGTGCAAACTGACTGCCAAGACCACTCCTCCACTGGCAGAAACAGCCAAGCGAATATGGTCCCTTAAATTGAACCTTGCAGACCCTGAGCAAGTGCCACAAACAACCTGGGATGAGTCTGTAGTAGAGCTTCTGGCATCCTGCCATCAGCAGCTTCAAGGAACAAGACCCCACAGCTTACAAAGCCCCTCATCAAGAAGGTATACAAAGTAACTTAAACGGAACTTAAATTCCGCCCTCCGCTGTCTTCAGAAAGAACCTAGTAACGAGGCCCTGAGAGCGCTGGTATCTACCTCTAGACCGGCCTACAGGGGCCATCAAAGAGACAAGGCAGCTGCGCTAGCAGCAAAACGTTTGCATGCATCAACGACAAATCGGCATGCACATTTCTGGAGGCTTATAAACAGCCTAAGCTCTGCAACACACTCACCCGCCATGATTAATATGTCTGAGCCCACCTGGTATCAGTATCTCTCACACCATTGTGGCCTTTCAACTAAGATCCCTGGCAAAAGCATCAGCATGTAGCTCCACCGCCTCTACAAAACGACAACGCAGCTGCTTTTCGGTTCCCTCTGAAACAGCGAGGATGAGAATTATTAATTGCCGGAATGAGGGAGCACCGGGACCCAATGGTATCCCCGCCGCCCTGCACAAAGAGGACCCAGATTTCTGTGCAAAACATCTCTCGACACTCTAGAATTGCATTCTTGCTAACAACATCATCCTGCAAGCATGGAGAGGCTCAACTAAAACCCCCATCTATAAAGGGGGTGCGTCTAACAACCCAGCAAATTACCAATTAATAGCAATGTTAATAACCTGATCCCGTTTAACCAAACCGGATTCTCAAAAGGGATGGGCACGACTGCCAACCTCTTGGCCGTCGCACTATTATTTGACCAATGCCAACGTGCCAAGAAGTCCCTCTTTCTTTCATTAATAGACTATAAAGCTGCATTTGATCGAGTAGAAAGAGGGAAACTCTAGTTTAAACTTGCAAGTTGGGGCATTCCCTCCCAGTTGTTGAAAGCAATAGTCCTTCTCCACAGAGATACCTGGGTGAGGGTCAAACTGGGTGGTGGGACGCACCTCTCCAGGAAAATTCCCACTCTTCAGGGTCTGCGTCAGGGATGTGTACTTGCACCCCTTCTCTTCAATTAATTTTTGGCTGACCTACCGGCAGAACTGGACAAGGTGAACTCACATTCACCAAGGCTGGGGAAAACTGCCATGACAAGCTTGATGTACGCTGATGATCTCATCCTTTTCAGCCACACTAGAATAGGCCTGCAGAGGCTACTTAACACAACAGCTGAATTCTCTGGAAAAAAATGCTCTCCTTATTAATTTGAATAAATAAAAAATCGTGCCCTTTAAGACGACTGGGCGGCTGCGACATCAGTAGTACTTGAGTAACAATAAGGTTTAAACAGTACGCAAATATAAATATCTAGGGGTTCTACTTGACAGCAATGGCTCCTTCAAACCCCACCTGGAGTGTCTCAGTCGGAAATCCACCTTACATGCATTTGCGTTCAACAGCATTAAAAAAACAACTGGTTCTTCAACCTATCTGCCGCTATTAAAGGTCATCCAAGCCAAATTAATACCAACAATCACATATGGCAGCGAAGTTCTAAGAGGCCATGGCGACGACCACTTGGACAAAATGATCACTAAGCTCTTCAAGAGGTTGTTCAGCTTACCAGGTAAGGCTGTCTCTAGCAAGGAAAGGGGCATTTATCAACCTAAGCCATAAGCTCAAGGTAGCAAAACAAGGCTCACTAAGCTCTCTTATTTGGGTGGAAATGACTTCGGATCCAACTTCCGCCTTCCGCCTCTAACTCGAGTCCTCCTTGACAACATTGGGCCTGGAAGATCAACTACTCCAACTCAGCTCACATCAGCTTGTCAAATGCACAACAAAAGTAAGCGTCAAGTCTCTCTCACATCCTTAGGACAAAGAGGCTTTATCGAAACAAAGCCATCCCTGGTTGGTTCTATCATCACACGGCTCTCTACTCCCATAACTACATCTGGGAGCAGCAGTTAATCCACAGATTGAAGCAGCCTTTATGAAATATCGAATGGGCTGACTTCCAACATATGCCCACCTTCCCAGGTGGACGAGAGTCAACATGACTGACACCTGTTGATTATGAGGGCTGGCTCCGGAAACGCTGATCCATCAGATATGCCTATGCAAAAGCATCACAACAGATCGTAACAGGCTCCTACGACCAGTTTGTCTTCAAAGGGGGCTGCGCAGATGCAGACCAGCGATATTGGCAGGCTTTAAGAGGGACGACATAGAGCACAGCTGCAGACTGGCTAAATTCTTGGATAAATTAGGGCACCTTCTTCAAGAGACTGAACACCCGAGACAAACACACACACTCAGCCTGCAAGCAACGTCGTAGCACTCCGCAATTTAGCTGAAACATTTTAACTCATTTTATTACTGTATTTACAACTCCTTGGCTTTTTGTTGTTTTTCCTTTCTTTTTCTTCTTTTCCTCTCTTTTCTTTTTCTCTCTTTTCGTTGTGTAATGGTTTTTATTGACCGAACACATGATCAAATAAAATGTAAATACAAAAAAATACAAACAATGCCAACTAGAGACCCTATTTCTAACAGATAGCTAGATAGATAGATAGATAGATAGATAGATAGATAGATAGATAGATAGATAGATAGATAGATAGATAGATAGATGTTACTGGTACAGCAAAAGTACCTCTAAGATTTAGTGTTCCTTCCAGCAAGCAGATGTCCTTACAATCAATCAATCAATCAATAAATTTGTTGAGCGCGCTACTCACCCGGTAGGGTCTCAAGTCGCTGGGGAGAGGTGGAGGGGGGGGCTCTACTGCTCGAAGAGCCATGTCTTGAGGTGCTTTCTGAAGGACAGGAGGTCCCGGGTCTTGCGTAGGTTGGTGGGGAGGGAGTTCCAGGTTTTGGCGGCGAGGTGGGAGAAGGACCTGCCGGTGGACGTGGTGCGTTGGATTTGAGGGACTGTTGCGAGGGCGAGGTCGGCTGAGCTGGCGTGTCAGGATGTGGAAGTTGAGTCGGCCGTTGAGGTAGGCCGGTCCGGTGTCGTGGAGGGCTTTGTGAGTGTGGATTAGGATTTTGAAGATGATCCTTTTGTTGATGGGCAGCCAGTGTAGGGTTCTGAGGTGGGCGGAGATGTGCTAGCGGCGAGGGAGGTTGAGGATGAGACATGCTGAGGCATTCTGGATGTGCTGGAGCTTTTTCTAGAGCTTGGCTGTAGTTCCCGCGTACAGGGTGTTGCCGTAGTCCAGTCTGCTGCTGACGAGGACGTGGGTGACCGTTCTTCTGGTTTCTACGGGAATCCACCTGAAGGTCTTGCGGAGCATACGGAGGGTGTTGAAGCAAGAGGACGATATGGCGTTGACTTGCTGGGTCATGGAGATGCAAAGATGATGTATAGAATAAAGGTGGCTTCGGGATAATACACAGGTAATAGATACCCAGCGATAGACACTAACTGCAGTTCTTCGGCTGCCACTAGATGCCTCCACAGAGTTGATGCCAAGGAGAAAGGCTCTGTTCACTGGCAGGAAATAGATGTAATGGAGTCCACTGTCATGTTTCCTCAATGATATTTCATGTTTTGTCACCATTGTCACAATCAGTTACATGTGATGTCATCTGTGGTCCGGAGCAGGTGAATTTTACTCTTCTTTTCTTAACATTCCTGTTGGAAACGGCCCTCTCCGGCTGCAGGGTCATCCCCACACTTTTTGCCTTCCTCCTCCTATTTTCTGACTCTGCTTTTGTTTGTTTTAGGACTCTCTGCACTTTACCACTGTTAAACAGTGCTGAAGTGCATATGCCCTCTCCTCTAAACATGGTACCATTGGTTTAACCACAAGTGGCATATTTCATTCAAAGTGCACTAGGTGTGCTCAGGGCCTGTAAATTAAATGCTACCACTAGGTCTGCAGCACTGATTGTACCCTCCACTTAAGTAGTGCTTTTATCATGTCTCAATCCTGCCACTGCCGAGCCTGCATGTCAATTTTAAACTGCCATTTCGACCTGGCTAGTGCTCCCACTTGCCAGGCCCAAACCTTCCTTTCTATTATTTTTTATTATTTAAGACACTCCTAAGGTAGGCCCCAGTTACCCCCAAGGGCAGGGTGCAGGGAATTTAAAAAGTTGGACATGTACTTTTAAGTTTAACATGTCCAGGTAGTGAAAGACTGATAAATATTTTTTTCACTATTGCAAGGCCTACCTCTCCCATAGGATAACTTTGGGACTACCTTAAAACATATTTAAGTGTAACTCCCAATTGGGCAAAAGATACAAATAAGGAGTTTGGTGACTCTGGACTCACTTAAAATCACAACTTATGTTAAATTCGGATTTTAAATTCTAATTCTGAAAATGCCACTTTTAGAAATTTGGGATTTTCTTACTTTAACCTTTCTGTGCCTCTGTAGACTTGAACCATTCTATAATGTCTCATTATTGTCTGTTGCACGTCACTGCCCAATCATTTACAGTTCCCAATTTACAACTACAACTTTTCTTGTTGTCAGCTTGTCCGGCCATAACAATTTCAAAATTACAAGTTACAACATTTAAAACACAATGGCACTCATTACAACCCTGGTGGTCGGTGTTAAAGCGGCGGTAATACCGCCAACAGGCTGGCGGAAAAGAAAATGGAATCATGACCATGGCGGTTACCGCCATGGTCATCCGCCACTTCTCCACTCCGACCGCCTGGGCGGTGACGACCGCTAGGCTGGAGACTTCAGTCTCCAGCCCGGCGGCTGTCACCAGACCGCCAGCGGTATCAAGACCCTGCATACCGCCATGGATTTCGGGTGGTTTGGAAAAGTTCCTTCCCTGGCACTGATAGGGATCTCTTCCACCCGAGTCCTCCCCCCACACCCCCATCCCCTGCCACCCCCTAAAGGTGGCAGGACCCCCTCCCCACCCCCAACATGCACATATACACACCCCCTCCCCACCCCACCCCACCATGCACATACACACACCCCTACACACACACATACACTACAACACATACCCGCACACATGCGAACAGACATGCACACAGACCGACCCGCACACATTTCCCATCCACACAACACACCCCCCGCATGCATACACACACTCACACACACCCTCTACACACTCCCACACACACCCCCATGCACGCACACAACACCCCCGAGCCCCCCCTAACGGACGATCAACTTACCTTGTCCGTTGATCCTCCTGGAGGGGACGGGATCCATGGGGGCTGCTCTGCCACCAGCACCCCGTCACCAGAACACCGCCACATCGAATCATGGGACGTGATTCGGTGGGCGGTGTTCTGATGACGGGGCGGTGGAGGTTGAGCAGCCTCCACTTTCCTGCCAACCACCAGTATGGCTGCTGGCGGCTCTCTGTCCGAAAAGGGACGGAGGGCTGCCAGCAGTCATAATACAATGCGCGGAGGCCCAATATGTCTTACTAACGTCTATAGTTAGTTACAGTTCACTTGTGTTCAGACAATCCTTGCTGCACCAAACACAGCTGAAGCATTTGCAGAACATGGCTACTGATACTCACATCCTTCCCTTTGTTGTGGAGCCATTTTAGATACATCTCCATACACGTTAGTTTAACACACTGGGCCGCTGTGCACTTTCACCCAGATACATTTTTTTGGGCTTCGCATTGTTATTCTTACAATAACCAGTTTTACGGTCTTGTTTTATTTTTCATTTATCTAACTGTTTTGCTTAGTCCAGCACTGTGTTCTCTAACACGACATTCTTGATCACTTTGTGCTTCAGTCAAAGCTACAGTTTGGTACATTGCCGGTGAACGTGGTAGACGTTTAGTCTCCAACATTCGTAGACATTACACATCCTTATGTAGGAACATTTTTTCAGAAAATCAGCTGTGTTATTATAAAAACACTTCCTAGTCCCAGTACACGTCAAGAGGGAGATTGCAGCCAGGGAACCACAAATGTACGCTGAATGCTTCGCCGCAGATGCTAACGCAAACTACAGGCCTTTGCTCAGGTATGAGGGACGATATCCTTCCGGGGGAACCTGAAAGGCAGAGTTAGAGCTTACCATGCTGTGCTCAGATTATGACCTAGATAGGAAATAGTCCACAAATAATAGTGACAATATGATAGCGTTATTCTTGTGCTTCACTCTCCTAGTCACCATTTTAATTATGTCATGTTGTGTCATTCTGGTTATTGCAGCTCACGCTTTGCTATCTAAAATGCAGTTGTTTTATTAAACCAGTCTTTAAAACTTATACTGCTCTTATTGTCATTTATATATGAGACTGAATTGTGTATGAGAGGACCTGAGTGACCACGACTTCACTGAGAAGTATAACATGTCCTGGGCTTGGCTGCGCAATCATCTCTATCCCGTGATGGAGACGAGGCACTGCTAGTTAGCCGGAGCAAAACCAGGATTTGGAGCACCAGGTGTCACCCGCAGTGGGTCAGACTCAGTCTCCTACACCGTGGATGATCTTGCTTCTCAAAATCCAGTAGTCTTATTAGAATAATTAGAGCCTATGCGACATGGTGCCCCCAACGTTTGGTCAGGCTCTAATTTTCGGGTCCACCGGAGTACCTCTGTCTCATTATATATAATGACACCTCAATGCTGTATGCAGAGACGTCCGTGGTCCTGAGGATTTCCACCACAGCTGTGTAGGTAATTCTACTACAACTGGCGGTTGTTCAAGCTTGAACTTTAAAAGGAGACCCCATTTTGGTGTACCCTCTCTGAACTCATAGGGTTACGATCATGGCGAATCCCCAACATGTACAAATAGCTGTCAACATGAGACAACCTCTCACAGCACACTTATTCGCGAATGGCCTAACGGCCCAGGGAGGTCCAGTAACATTTGTGGTGGACGCCCACACAGCTTATAGAACAGAACTTTTTTACCCTTGGGTCACATTTCCAGCAGTTGATGGGAACACAAATACATTTCACCAATATACACCTGCGAATGCGCCTGCACAATACAGAGAGTACGCATATTTAGAGATACCTCTATCTTATCAAGAACATAATAATTGGCTTGATGGCGCCCTACCCCATACAATACTACCAGTAAGGTTAGGTCCACTAAGTAATGACGGTCCTACCTGGCCTTTATTGGCCACCTATACACCACATCCTGCGGTAGCAAATTTAGCAGTAGCTGAGGTTCGTCGCTTATACATTGAGTTAATAGCAATATATAGACGATTAGTACAATTTGTGATGCAAACACTAAATACAAACCCAGCATGTGCTGCTCCGGCACATCCACATGCAGTAACGCCAGGTATAAATCCTGCGACTGTACATTTGATCATGGGTAAAGTACCCGCCAAACGAGAAGAAACTCCGTTTTGGTTAGCACAAAAAATGTATACGCTGGAGGCAGTATTTCCCCATACGGGACCTCAGGATAAACATAGAATATTGACGATGTGATTGCCCTTTGGAATGGTCCCTACAGTAGAAAACTTTAATACCTGGGGTACGGTATTTGCCGCACTCTACACAACAGCACACGGTACACCAACACTTGCCAATTTACCGGAAGTGCTGTAGGAGGCTGGTCTGGCTGATAGTGGGTACCTTGTGGTACTTACACCTTGTGCCAGATCCAGTGATCCCTTATTAGTAGAATAGAGGTGTTTCTAGCAGCTTAGGCTGATAGAAGGTATCTATGGCAAAGCGGCTGAACCAGGAGACATGCAAAGCTCCTACTCTACCACTTATATCATAGAGCACAATATCATAAGAAAACACAATACTCAGAGTTACTAAAAATAAAGGTACTTTATTTTAGTGACAATGGCGGTCATTACAACATTGGCGGTAAAAGCCGCTTACCGCCGTGCAGTAGACCACCAACACACCGTCGCAGCTGTGGAATTCCGCCACAGCTATTATGACCCACAGCACGGAATCCACCAATATTCAGACACCCACACAAGTCCGCCACACCAAAGGTCAGTGATAAACTGGCGAAAACAAAACCTCCACCGTCATGCCAACAGAAATACGCCCACACTATCACGACCCACAAATCCACGTGGCGGTCTTTCAACCGCGGTATTCCATTGGCGGTACACACCACCGCGCTCAAAATACACACACACATCTCCAAAACACAGCCACATTGGACAATTCGGAATACACACACCTGATACACATACACACACCACTCCCACACACCCAATACAATATAAAACACACACCCACATCATCCACAAACCCCTACGACCACAATTACCGAGAGAAGGCCAGAGAGAGACACCACCATCAACAATACTAGCATCCACAAGAACACAACACCATCACCCACATAACTTCCACGCACCTCACACAACACACCACTACATATCAGCACACTTATCACCCCACACACCACCCCACACATCACCCACACCATCCCATGACACGGCAAAGACACCCCAGGTTCTCTGAGGAGGAGCTCAGGGTCATGGTGGAGAAAATCGTCCGGGTAGAGCCACAGCTATTCGGATCACAGGTGCAGCACACCTCCATTGCAAGGAAGATGGAGCTATGGCACTGTCGCGTTGGCTCTCATTATCCTAAATGAGACTACTAGATTTCTAGGTAGCAGAGTCGTTCCTGGTGTGGGGGACTAAGTCTGACCCACTAAGAAAGACCCCTGTCACCTTGAATCCGGTTTTGCTCCGGCTAACTAGCAGTGACTCATCTCTCCCAAGGGGAAGGGATGATTTGGCAACCGAGCGCATGACATCTTAGAACTTCTCAGGGAAGTCGTGGTCACTCAGATCCCAACCAGCTCTCTCATTCACAGTATGATCTCGTATACAAATGACAGAAACAGTTTAAGTTTTATAGATTGATTTAATAAAACAACTGCATTCTAGATAATAAGGCGTGAGCCACACTAACCAGAACCATACAACACAGTAGGATTGAAATAGTAACGAAGAGAGTGAAACATAAAAATAACGCTATCATAGTGTTAACAGATTACGTTCTCTCTAAATAAGTTTTATTTCGAGCACAGCATGTTAAGCTCTAAGCTTGCCTTTCAGATTCCCTGGGAAGACATCAACCCTCATACCTGAGCAAAGGCCTGTGATCTGGATCAGCATCTGCAACAGGGCATTCAGTGTCTAGTTGTGGTTTCCTGGTCGGAATCTCCCTCTTGCGTGTATTAGGACAAGGAAGTGTTTTTATAACTAACATGTCGATGTGGTAACAAAACGTCGCTACGCAAGAATGTGTATCATCTACATACCAAAGACTAAACTCCTACCACGTCTATCGGCAATGTACCAGACTGTATCCTTGACTGAAGCACAGAGTGAGCGAGAATGTGTTATTGAGAACTCCGATGCTGAAGTAGGCTAAACAGTGTGATATAAAAAATAAAACAAGACCGTAGAACTGGCTTTTGAAAAAATAACAGTACGAAGCTGAATAAAATGCATCTAGAGCAAAGTGCACAGAGGCCCGATGCTGCGAGCAAAGGAATAAAATGCATCCAGGGCAAAGCGCACAAAGGCCTAACGCCTGAAGCAAACGCGCAAAAGCCACATAAAAATGGCTACACTACAGCACATAATAGTGGACAGGGTCAATGCAGTGGGACAACACCCAAGAAATCGGGAGGACATCAGGAAGAGGTAGAACGACCTACGGGGGAAGGTGCGTTCCGTGGTCTCAAGATACCACCTAGCGGTTCAGTGGACTGGCGGCGGACCCTCACCTCCTCCCCCACAACTAACAACATGGGAGGAGCAGGTCTTGGTGATTCTGCATCCTGAGGGCCTCGCAGGAGTAGCTGGAGGAATGGACTCTGGTAAGTCAAATCTTAACTATTACATCCCCCACCCTACCTGCATGCCATCACATACCCCCACCCTCACCCTCACCCCCATCACTCCAACTCCTCACAAATGTCCCAACATCACAAACCACACATCCCAACACCAAGCCCTGCATGCAACAACAAAGCATGGACACACATCACTAAAGCATGTCCACTGCACATACCCATACACCCCCCTAAAACATCATCACACAAGGTCCCACACAGGAATGCAAGCACTGGGGTACACGGTCACCCACCCATTGCACACCATGGCACACACAGATGTAATAAACATCCTTTTATACCCCTGCAGGACCCCTACCCAACGTCACCAGACAGGAGGGTCCACACATGTCCACACCACCAACAGAAGAGGCCCACAGTGATGACAGCACCTCTGTCCAACTGGATCTAGATGACCAGCCCGGCCCGTCGGGGACCTCGGGACAGTCAGTTCCTCTGACACAGTCACAGGCCACTACAGAGCTTCCCCCTCTGGAAACACCAGCACAGCACCCACCCAGCAGGCCCATACCTCCGTCCCCAGGACACGTCAATCAGCAGTGTGTCCACCACTACAGGGAACCCAGGCTAACCCACCACCCCAAAAACAACAGGGACCTGGGGGCAGTGGCAGTGGGCACACGGTCCAGGGGACGGAGGCCCAGGAACACAGGGGAACTGGGAGGGCTGCTGTGCGACAGGGGGAGGACAGGCCAAGGGAACCCACTCTCCACGAGGCCCTCTCCAACATCATGGGAGCCTACCACCACTCCCAGGAGACGATGGCAACGGTACTGGCCAAGTTTCAGGAGACCCAGCGACTGCAGGAGGAAGAGTATTTGGGCTTCAGGGAGGAACTCAGATCCATCAATTCCACCCTGGGCACCATTGTAGGGGTGCTGAAGGAAGTACTGAACACCAGGAGGGACACTGTGGCACTAAAAGGGGCCTCTGACACTAGCCTGGATGATGAACTGCCCCCCACCTCCGCCGGCGCTAGTGGACAGGATGCCCCACCACAGGACCACCACACCAGCACCCCACCCCTTGCAGAGGGAGAACCACCTCGCAAACGGTCCGTGAGATCCAGGACAAAGACAGAGAACGATGCCAAGACCCCCGCCAAGAAATGAGACCACCCTGATTGTCATCCTTCTGTCCCACTTTGTCACCCTGTCCATCCTTAAACTGCCCCAGCTCCACTTCCTATGCCCATTTGGGCAATGCACCTGTGAGACTAATAGACTGGACTCTGCCATGGACATTCCTCCGCCATCACCCCTCACCATTTTGCTACCCCCTTCAATATTGAGCACTAAAATAAACACCCTTAAAGCACATAACAATCTGGAGTCAGTCTGTGATTTTGGAATAGTGTATTAGCAATTACTGTGGCAAAATGCTCTTTCATTTGTAATGTGAACATACCTATGTCACACAGCTGTAGTCCATGATGAATCAAAGCAGAAGTCACACTGTGGGACACACATCTGTGAAATCGTAAGGGAAAGTGACAACTCACTGACCACACACTGGGTGAAAACGACAGACAGTAGAGAGGTAGTAGTGTTAAAGTACATGTAGTAGGCTGGTTTGTATTCTTACCTGTGTCTCACTGGAAATATTGCTGGATCACTGAGTCCCTGTAGTCCATGTCTTCTTCCTCTGATTCCTCGTCTTCACTGTCCACAGGCTCCACAGCTGCAACAACACCGCCATCTGGATCATCCTCCTGCAGAAAAAGGCACCTGTCATCGCAAAGCTAAGTTGTGAATCATACAGTAGGCCACGATGATCTGGCACACCTTCTTTGGTGAGTAGAATAGGGATCCACCTGTCATATGGAGGCACCTGAACCTGGCCTTCAGGAGGCCGAAGGTCAGCTTGATTATCCGCTGTGAACGCCCATGTGCCTCATTGTAGCGTTCCTCTGCCCTTGTCCTGGGATTCCTCACTGGGGTCAGTAGCCATGACAGGTTGAGGTAACCAGAGTCACCTGCAAATGGCGAGGGACAACTGTTAGACACACACTAACCTGTAGGGATATCCCCAGACCCAGACAACCATTCCCACTGTCTTGCTTCCAGGTGCTCACCTAATAGCCACACACAGTGCCTCCTGAGTTGACCCATCACATAAGGGATGCTGCTATTCCGCAGGATGTAGGCGTCATGCACTGATCCAGGGAACTTGGCATACACATGGGAGATCTACTGGTCTGCCAAACATACCATCTGTACATTCATGGGATGGTAACTCTTCCGGTTTCTGTACACCTGTTCATTCCTGCGGGGGGGACCAAAGCCACATGGGTCCCATCAATGGCACCTGTAATGTTGGAGATATGTCCCAGGGCATAGAAATCACTTTTCACTGTAGGCAAATCCTCCACCTGAGGGAAAACGATGTAGCTCCGCATGTGTTTCAGCAGGGCAGACAACACTCTGGACAACACATTGGAAAACATAGGCTGGGACACCCCTGATGCTATGGCCACTGTTGTTTGAAATGACCCACTTGCAAGGAAATGGAGTACTGACAGCACCTGCACTTGAGGGGGGATTCCTGTGGGATGGCGGATAGCTGACATCAGGTCTGGCTCCAGCTGGGTACACAGTTCCTGGATTGTGGCACGGTTAAGCCTGTAGGTGATGATCACATGTCTTTCCTCCATTGTCAACAGGTCCACCAACGGTCGGTACACCGGAGGATGGCGCCATCTCCTCACATGTCCCAGCGGACAGTGCCTATGAAGGACAACAGCGAGCACAGTCAACCAACTCAGAGGTACGTACCCACAGCTTACACAGAACACCAATCATAATCCAAAAAGTGGCCTGTCTGTGTGTTGAGTCTAGGCCTAGGTATGTGTGACGCAGTTAAAAATGAAGCCATGTGGGCCCCTGAAATGGCGGCTGCCTGACCTGTAAAGTGGGACAATTGGATGTGAGGTAACTGCGCTGGCGTTGTACACCGTCGTGGTAGACCGTGGCGCAATGCTGCATTGGTTAACATTGGACCCTATGACGATGTACGCCGGCGGTGACGGTACGCACCACCGCGGACGTGACCGCCATTTTCTATCTGTTCAATCACTCGATACCTGATCTTCGACAGGAGAGGACCTACACTGCAAGTGCTGTTGTGACCTCGGTCTGGAAGAGACAATGGCTTGTCAGTCTGGGGAAAGGGCCCCTGCCTTCACATCGGAGGAGTTGGAGAAACTTGTGGACGGGGTCCTGCCCTAGTACACGCTACTCTACGGTTCTCCAGACAAACAGGTAAGTACACTGAGAGCATGCTGTATGGGCTATGCCTGTGTGGAGTGGGGTGGATGTAAGAAGGGGGGGAGATTGCGGCATGCATGAAACGACGGTGAGTGCATGTGCCACATGGCAAGGGTAGGGATGTGGGCCAATGACTGTGACAGTGCAGTTGGTAATAAGTTCCTCTTCCCCCTGTACAATTCATGTAGGTCAGCGCCCACCAGAAAAAAGATATTTGGCGTGCCATCGCCAAGGACGTCCGGACCCTTGGGGTCTACCACAGACAGAGCACCCACCGCCGGAAAAGATGGGAGGACATTCGTCGCTGGAGCAAGAAGACGGCAGAGGCTCAGCTGGGGATGGTCTCCCAACGTGGGAGGGATGCCCGTCGCACCATTATCCCCCTGATGTTCAGGATCCTGGTGGTGGCGTACCCGGAGTTGGATGGGCGCTTGAGTGCATCACAGCAGCCACAAGGGGGTGAGTACACTCTCATCCTGCTGATTTTGTGCGCAGTGGAGGGGTCTGGGTGGGGAGGTGGGCTGTGGGTTTACCTAGGCCAGGGCGAGTTCCGTAGGCAAGGTCCCTCCATAAGGCAGGCCATGTGGCACCCCACCCCATTCTCTGTAGAGTGCTAAGTACACCTAGTCATGCCCCTGTGTCATCCATGTGTGCAGATGTCGTCCATAGCCTAGTACGCCATTTCCCAGGAATTGAACAGTGGAGCCCGAGAGCGCGGCGTAGTGCAGGGGGCTTGTGTGTCTGTCGTGTCTGCCAATGGTAGCGGTAATGCATGCACTCAACATGTCTTTCTTCTGTCGTACCCCCCTTTTTGTGGTCTCCCTGTTCTTGTGTGCATTAGCATCATCAGGCAGAGGAGCAGTGGTACCGAAGCACGACGGGGCTGCATCCCACATGGTCATGGAGGGCCACACTACGGACTCAGACTTCACCAGTGGGACGGAGGGCGAGGGGAGCTCCACGGCAGGGACAGGAGCTGAGACCAGCAACACAGACTCGTCCTCTGATGGGAGCTCCCTTGTGGTGGCGGCAACATCTGCGCCCGCCCATCTACAGGTGCAGCCGCCACCCCCCCTACCAGCACCGCCCTCCCAGCAGCCCCTCAGCCTTTGCCCCGTGCCCGCTCACCCTGGAGGGTGGGCATCACCTTCGCCCCAGGCACCTCAGCCCCTTCCCCCAGTCACCCCTGCTGCTCTCAGTGAGGAGGCCATTGACCTCCTCAGGTCCCTCACTGTTGGGCAGTCTACCATTCTGAATGCCATCCAGGGTGTCGAAAGGCAGTTGCAACAAACCAATGCATTCCTGAAGGGCATTCATTCTGGTCAGGTAGCCCTTAAGCGAGCTTTTCAGACTCTGGCCTCAGCACTGATGGCAGCCATTGTCCCTGTCTCTAGCCTCCCCCCTCCAACTTCCTCCACCCAGACCCAATCCCCTGTACCCCAGCCTATCACAATCACACCTACAGACCCGCATGCACACACGTCAACACACAAGGGAAGCTCAGGCAAACATAAGCACCACACATCCCACAGGCACTCACGCAAGCATCACACACATGCAGACATAACAACATCCACTGCCTCCACTGTGTCCCCCTCCTCCTCGTCTCCCTCCTCCCATCTACAGCCACTACTGCCATCACCAGCACACACACCACCATACCCCGCTCACGTGCAGTCACCACTACCATTCACACGTCCCCGTGTCCTCTCCCAGTGTGCCTGTGACGCCACCTCCCAAGATACACAAACGCAGGCACACACCCACCCAACAGCCATCCACCTCACGACAGCCTCCAGCACATGCGCCTTCACCCAAAGTCAGCAAATGAACACCTCCTACAACCACAACCTCTTCCTCCACTCCCAAACCCCCTCCAGCTACCCATCCCAGTGTCTCCAAAAAACTTTTCCTGTCCAACCTTGACCTCTTTCCCACACCTCCCCCACCCCATCCATCTCCTAGGTCCCGAACTAGCACCTCAGCCACAACATCTCTGGGACCAGTGGTGCCTGTAGTCACTGGAATCTGGAGTGCACCGGCAACCAGGCCAGCCATTGTGGCACGGAGCCACAGCACAGACAGTCCCCCACCTGTGAAGCATCAAAAGTTGGCCAGTGCCCGGCGGGAGAGGGGGAAGACTCCAGCCACCAAAGCCGCTCCCAGGGGTCCCGGTGGGAGTGTGGAGTCAGCTGCGACACTTTCCAAGGTGGGGAAGGGCCACAAGAAACCAGGAAAGTCTGGGAAGAGCAGCACGGCGGAGGAGACCGCCATCATCCCCGCTGCCCAGGAGGCCACAGCCGTCATCCCCGCTGCCGAGGAGGCCACAGCCATCATCCCCGCTGCCCAGGAGGCCACCGCCATCATCCCCGCTGGGCCAGAGAGGACTGCCAGCACAAGCCCCGCTGGGCTAGAGAGGACCGCCAGCCCAAGCCGCTGGGCTAGAGAGGACCGCCAGCACAAGCCCCGCTGGGACAGAGAGGACCGCCAGCAGCTGAGTCACTGCAAAGGAGCCCGCCGCTCCAAGCACTGCTGAACAGGGCACCGCCGCTCCAAGCACCGGTGAACAGGGCACTGCCGCTCCAAGCACCGCTGAACAGGGCACCGCCGCTCCAAGCACCTCTGAACAGGGCACCGCCGCCTCAAGCCCCACAGGCCCATGACCGCCAAGGGCACTGACGCTACTGAGTCCATCACGAGCAGGATGAAGTAATCTGGGCACAAAGCCCCCTCCAGAACCAGTGGAGACTGTCATCCACTACCTCTGTCCTTAGCAGGATGAAGCACTCTGGGCACAATGCCCCCTCCAGAACCAGTGGAGAGATACATCCACTACCTCTGTCCTTAGCAGGATAAAGTACTCTGGGCACAATGCCTCCTCCAGAACCAGTGGAGACTGTTATCCACTTGAGAGACTGTGGCTTTGCACTCCCCAGGATTGAACAGTGGGCAACCCACCCACTGTAGAGACTTGAGAGACTGTGGCTTTGCACTCCCCAGGATTGAACAGTGGGCAACCCACCCACTGTATAGACGTGAGAGACTGTGGCTTTGCACTCCCCAGGATTGAAATGTGGGCATGTGGCCCTCTCATGGATTTGGCGTTGTGCACTCAACCGGCTGAGGTGCCCCCACCTTTCCCTCCCCCTGAAGTGCCTGTTTTCTTCCTCTCTGATGCCCCTGCAGTGTTCTCTCCATCATGGTCGGGGATCTTGTGTGGGCCTTGCCCATACCGTGTGGGCCCAGTGTAGGAGGCTGGCCTGGCTTGTAGTGGGTACCAGAGGTACTTACACCTTGTGCCAGGGCCAGTTATCCCTTATTAGTGTAGAAGAGGTGTTTCTAGCAGCGTAGGCTGATAGAAGATAGCTATGGCAAAGCAGCTTAGGCTGAACTAGGAGACATGTAAAGCTCCTACTATACCACTGGTGTCATATGCACAATATCATAAGAAAACACAATACACAGAAGTACTGAAAAATAAAGGTATTTTTATGACAATATGCCAAAAGTATCTCAGTGAGTACCCTCAGTATGAAGATGCCAAATATACACAAGATATATGTACACAATACCAAAAATATGCAGTAATAGCAAAAGGAAGTAATGCAAGCAGTGTAAAGTTACAGTAGATTGCAATAGGAGCACATAGGTATAGGGGCAACACAAACCATATACTCCAAAAGTGGAATGCGAACCACGAATGGACCCCAAACCTACGTGAGTTCGTAGAGAGTCGCTGGGGCTGTAAGAAAACAGTGAGGGTTAGAAAAATAGCCCACCCCAGGACCCTGAAAAGTAGGTATAAAGTGCACCTATGTTCCCCAGAGAGCACAGAAGTCGTGATAGGGGAATTCTGCAAGGAAGACCAACACCAGCAATGCAACCAAAGTGGATTTCCGGACCTGATTACCTGCGAAACAAGGGGTCCAAGTCCAAGAGTCGCGACAATGTCGAGAGAGGGCAGATGTCCAGGAAATGCCGGCTGAGGGTGCAAAGGAGCTGCCACCGGATGGTAGAAGCTGTGGATTCTGCAAGAACAAAGAGGGCTAGAAACTTCCTCTTTGGAGGATGGATGTCCCATGTCATGTAGAAGCTTGCAGAGGTGTTCCCACGCAGAAAGACCGCAAACAAGCCTTGCTAGCTGCAAGGGTCGCGGTTAGGGTTTTTGGGTGCAGCTGTGGCCCAGGAGGGACCAGGATGTCGCCACTTGGATGAGGAGACAGAGGGGGCACCCAGCAAGTCAGGGAGCCCTCACAGAAGCAGGCAGCACCCGCAGAAGTACCGGAAGAGGCACTTGGAAGAGGAGTGAACCGGAGCTCACCCGAAGACACAAAAAGGAGTCCCACGACGCCGGAGGACAACTCAGGAGGTTGTGCACTGCAGGTTAGAGTGTCGGGGACCCAGGCTTGGCTGTGCACGAAGGAAATCCTGGAAGAGTGCACAGGAGCCGGAGCAGCTGCAAATCACGCGGTACCAAGCAATGCAGTCTAGAGTGGGGACGCAAGGACTTACCTCCACCAAACTTGGACTGAAGAGTCACTGGACTGTGGGAGTCACTTGGACAGAGTTGCTGAGTTCCAGGGACCACGCTCGTCGTGCTGAGAGGGGCCCAGAGGACAAACTTGTTTTGTATATTATTCTCTTATGAAAAGTGCACAATGACAAAGTGGTAAGTATTTACAAGCACTTATCCCACCGCTGCACAACCAATGTAGGAGGCTGGCCTGGCTTGTAGAGGGTACCAGAGGTACTTACACCTTGTGCCAGGTCCAGTTATCCCTTATTAGTGTAGAAGATGTGTTTCTAGCAGCTTAGGCTGATAGAAGGTAGCTATGGCAAAGCAACTTAGGCTGAACTAGGAGACATGTAAAGCTCCTACTATACCACTGGTGTCATATGCACAATATCATAAGAAAACACAATACACAGATATACTAAAAATAAAGGTATTTTATTTTTATGACAATATGCCAAAAGTATCTCAGTGAGTACCTTCAGTATGAGGATAAGATATATACACAAGATATATGTACACAAAACAAAATTATGCAGATTATAGCAAGAAAAGTAATACAAACAGTGTAAGGTTACAGCAGATTGCAATAGGAGCACATATGTATAGGGGCAACACAAACTATATACTCCAAAAGTGGAATGCGAACCACGAATGAACCCCAAACCTATGTGAGCTTGTAGAGGGTCGCTGGGACTGTAAGAAAACAGTGAGGGTTAGAAAAATAGCCCACCCCAAGACCCTGAAAGGTAGGTGTAAAGTGCACCTACAACCCCCAGAGAGCACAGAAGTGGAGATAGGGGGATTCTGCAAGGAAAACCAACACCAGAAATGCAACAACAGTGGATTTCCGGACCTGAGTACCTGCAAGACAAGAGGACCAAGTCATATGGGCTGCAGCATTTCTTTTGCCACCCATAGGGAGCTCTGACAATTCTTACACAGGCCTGCCACTGCAGCCTGAGTGAAATAATGCACACATTATTTCACAGCCATTTTCACTGCACTTAAGTAACTTATAAGTCACCTATATGTCTAACCTTTACCTGGTAAAGGATAGGTGCAAAGTTACTTAGTGTGTGGGCACCCTGGCACTAGCCAAGGTGCTCCCACATTGTTCAGGGCAAATTCCCCGGACTTTGTGAGTGCGGGGACACCATTACACACGTCACTACACATGGGTCAATACCTATGTGTAGCTTCACAATGGTAACTCCGAATATGGCCATGTAACATGTCTAAGATCATGGAATTGCCCCCTCTATGCCATCCTGGCATTGTTGGTACAATCCCATGATCCCACGGGTCTGTAGCTCAGACCAGGGTACTGCCAAACTGCCTTTTCAGGGGTTTCACTGCAGCTGCTGCTGCTGCCAACCCCTTAGACAGGTTTCTGCCCTCCTGGGGTCCAGCCAGGCTTGGCCCAGGAAGGCAGAACAAAGGACTTCCTCAGAGAGAGGGTGTTACACCCTCTCCCTTTGGAAAAAGGTGTGAAGGCAGGGGAGGAGTAGCCTCCCCCAGCCTCTGGAAATGCTTTCATGGGCACAGATGGTGCCCATTTCTGCATAAGCCAGTCTACACCGGTTCAGGGACCCCTCAGCCCTGCTCTGCGCGAAACTGGACAAAGGGAAAGGGAGTGACCACTCCCCTGACCTGCACCTCCCCTGGGAGGTGCCCAGAGCTCCTCCAGTGTGCTCCAGACCTCTGCCATCTTGGAAACAGAGGTGCTGCTGGCACACTGGACTGCTTTGAGTGGCCAGGGCCAGCAGGTGACGTCAGAGACTCCTTGTGATAGGCTCCTTCAGGTGTTGCTAGCCTATCCTCTCTCCTAAGTAGCCAAACCCTCTTTTCTGGCTATTTAGGGTCTCTGCTTTGGGGAATTCCTTAGATAACGAATGCAAGAGCTCATCAGAGTTCCTCTGCATCTCTCTCTTCGCCTTCTGCCAAGGAATCGACTGCTGACCGCGCTGGAAGCCTGTAAAACTGCAACAAAGTAGCAAAGACGACTACTGCAACTCTGTAACGCTGACCCTGCCGCCTTCTCGACTGTTTTCCTGGTGGTGTATGCTGTGGGGGTAGTCTGCCTCCTCTCTGCACTAGAAGCTCAGAAGAAATCTCCTGTGGGTCGACGGAATCTTCCCCCTGCAACCGCAGGCACCAAAGAACTGCATTACCGGTACCCTGGGTCTCCTCTCAGCACGACGAGCGAGGTCCCTTGATTCCAGCAACTCTGTCCAAGTGACTCCCACAGTCCAGTGACTCTTCAGTCCAAGTTTGGTGGAGGTAAGTCCTTGCCTCCCCACGCCAAACTGCATTGCTGGGAACCGCGTCTTTTGCAGCTACTCCGGCCTCTGTGCATTTCCGGCGGAAATCCTTTGTGCAAAGCCAAGCCTGGGTCCACGGCACTCTAACCTGCATTGCACGACTTTCTAAGTTGTCCTCCGGCGGCGTGGGACTCCTTTGTGCAACTTCGGGTGAGCACCGTTTCACTCCTCTTCGTAGTGCCTGTTCCGGCACTTCTGCTGGTGCTGCCTGCTTCTAAGAGGGCTCCTTGTCTTGCTCAGCGCCCCCTCTGTCCCCAGACGTAATTGGCGACATCCTGGTCCCTTCTGGGCCACAGCAGCATCCAAAAACACTAATGGCACAATCTGCAGCTAGCAAGGCTTGTTGGCAGTCTTTTGGCTGGAAAACACTTCTGCACGACTCTCCACGGCGTGTGGGATCCATCCTCCAAAGGGGAAGTCTCTAGCCCTTGTCGTTCCTGCAGAATCCTCAGCTTCTACTGTCCAGTAGCAGCTTCTTTGCACCCACAGCTGGCATTTCCTGGGCATCTGCCCATCTCCGACTTGCTTGTGACTTTTGGACTTGGTCCCCTTGTTCCACAGGTACCCTCGACTGGAAATCCATCGTTGTTGCATTGCTGGTTTGTGTCTTTCCTGCAGAATTCCCCTATCACGACTTCTGTGCTCTTTGGGGAACTTTAGTGCACTTTGCACTCACTTTTCAGGGTCTTGGGGTGGGCTATTTTTCTAACCCTAACTATTTTCTTACAGTCCCAGCGACCCTCTACAAGGTCACATAGGTTTGGGGTCCATTCGTGGTTCGCATTCCACTTTTGGAGTATATGGTTTGTGTTGCCCCTATCCCTATGTGTCCCTATTGCATCCTATTGTAACTATACATTGTTTGCACTGTTTTCTAAGACTATACTGCATATTTTTGGTATTGTGTACATATATCTTGTGTATATTTGCTATCCTCATACTGAGGGTACTCACTGAGATACTTTGGCATACTGTCATAAAAATAAAGTACCTTTATTTTTAGTATATCTGTGTATTGTGTTTTCTTATGATATTGTGCAAGTGACACTAGTGGTACTGTAGGAGCTTCACTCGTCTCCTAGTTCAGCCTAAGCTGCTCTGCTAAGCTACCATTATCTATCAGCCTAAGCTGCTAGACACCCTATACACTAATAAGGGATACCTGGGCCTGCTGCAAAGTGTAAGTACCCCTTGGTACTCACTACAAGCCAGTCCAGCCTTCTACAACCCCCCCCCAAACGAAGGACAATAAGACTAGCCATGACCTGATGAGTCTTCATTGTCTAAGTGGAAATATCTGGAGAGTCTATCTGCATTGGAGTGGGTACTCCCAGGTCTATGTTCCACTGTATAGTCCATTCCCTGTAGAGATATAGGCCACCTCAACAATTTAGGGTTTTCACCTTTCATTTGTTTTAGCCAAAGTAGAGGTTTGTGGTCTGTCTGAACAATGAAGTGAGTGCCAAACAGGTATGGCCTCAACTTCTTCAGTGCCCAGACCACAGCAAAGGCCTCCCTCTCTATGGCAGACCAACGCTTTTCTCTAGGAGTCAACCTCCTGCTGATAAAAGCAACAGGTTGATCCTGGCCCTCAGAATTGAGTTGTGATAAGACTGCCCCTACCCTTAATTCAGATGCATCAGTTTGAACAATGAATTTCTTGGAGTAACATGGGCTTTTTAGGACCGGTGCAGTGCACATGGCATGTTTGAGCTCCTCAAAAGCTTTCTGACAGCTAGCTGTCCACAATACCCTTTTAGGCATTTTCTTGGAAGTGAGATCATTAAGTGGGGCTGCAATGGAGCCATAGTTTTTAATGAATATCCTGTAATACCCAGTGAGGCCTAGGAAGGCTCTCACCTGGGTCTGAGTTGTAGGGGAACCCAATCCATGATTGTCTGGATTTTCCCCTGAAGTGGTGCAATCTGTTCTCCACCTACCAGGTGTCCCAGATAAACCACTTTCCCCTGCCCTATCTGGCACTTTGAAGCCTTGATAGTGAGGCCTGCCTTTTGCAGGGCCTCCAAAACTTTCCACAGGTGGACCAGGTGATCATCCCAGGTGGAGCTAAAGACAGCTATATAGTCCAGATATGCTGCACTAAAAGCCTCCAACCCTTGCAGGACTGTATTCACCAACCTCTGAAAAGTGGCAGGGCATTTTTCAACCCAAAGGGCATCACTGTAAATTGGTAGTGCCCTCTTATAGTTGAAAATGCAGTTTTCGCTTTAGAAACCTCTGATAATTTGATTTGCCAAAACCCTGCAGTCAAATCAAAGGTGCTTAGATACTTAGCATATGCCAGTGTATCTATGAGCTCCTCTGCCCTGGGTATAGGGTGAGCATCGGTTTTTGTTACCTGGTTGAGACCTCTGTAATCTACACAAAACCTCATCTCCCTTTTTCCATCTTTGGAGTGAGGCTTTGGTACAAGCACCACAGGAGAGGCCGTTGGGCTTTCAGAATGTTCAACCACTCCTAGTTCAAGCATTTTCTGAACTTCTTGTTTTATGCAGTCCCTGACATAGTCAGGCTGCCTATAGATTTTACTTTTGACAGGCATGCTGTCTCCAGTATCTATTGCGTGCTCACACCAAGATGTGGTGCCTGGCAAAGTTGAAAAGAGTTCAGAAAATTGACCTAGGAGATTTATGCAGTTGTCTTTCTGTTCAGCAGTAAGACAGTCTGCCAAAACTACACCTTCCACTAGAGCATCCTGTTCTGTGGAAGAGAAGAGATCAGGGAGAGGGTCACTCTCTTCTTCCTGTCCTTCATCTGTTGCCATGAGCAGGATGAGATCAGCCCTGTCATAGTAGGGTTTTAGGCGATTGACATGGAGCACCCTAAGGGGACTCCTGGCAGTGCCCAGGTCAACCAAGTAGGTGACTTCGCCCTTTTCTTCAACAATGAGATGGGGTCCACTCCATTTGTCTTGGCGTGCTCTTGGGGCCACAAGCTCCAATACTCACACCTTCTGTCCTGGTTGGTACTAAATCAGAACGGCCTTCTGGTCATGCCATTGCTTTTGGAGCTCTTGGCTGGCTTGAAGGTTTTTACTGGCCTTTTTCATGTACTCAGCCATTCTGGATCTTAGGGAAAGTACATAGTCCACTACATCTTGCTTAGGAGCTTTTAAAGGTTGTTCCCAACCCTCCTTTACAAGTGTTAGAGGACCTCCTACAGGGTGCCCAAATAGGAGTTCAAAGGGGCTGAAGACCACTCCTTTCTGGGGTACCTCACTGTAAGCAAAAAGGAGGCAAGGTAACAGGACATCCCATCTCCTCCAGAGTTTTTCAGGGAGTCCCATTATCATTCCTTTGAGAGTTTTATTAAACCTCTCTACCAGTCCATTTGTTTGTGGATGATAAGGTGTGGTGAATTTGTATGTTACACCACATTCCTTCCACATGGCCTTTAAGTATGCAGACATAAAGTTGCTACCCCTTTCTGATACAACCTCTTTTGGGAAACCCACCCTGGAAAATATTCCCAGGAGAGCTTTTGCCACTGTAGGTGCTGTAGTGGTCCTTAGAGGAATAGTTTCAGGATATCTTGTGACATGGTCCACTACCACCAAGATAAACCTATTGCCTGAAGAAGTAGGAGGGTCAAGGGGGGCACCTATGTCAACCCCTACCCTTTCAAAGGGAACCCTGTAGGAAAGTACCATCTTGCCTGGCATGTCACCCCCATTTTTCACTGTATATATGTTGTTTTACTTGTATTTGTCACTGGGACCCTGCCAGCCAGGGCCCCAGTGCTCATAAGTGTGCCCTGTATGTGTTACCTGTGTTATGACTAACTGTCTCACTGAGGCTCTGCTATTCAGAACCTCAGTAGTTATGCTCTCTCATTTCTTTCCAAATTGTCACTAACAGGCTAGTGACCAATTTCATCAATTCACATTGGCATACTGGAACACCCTTATAATTCCCTAGTATATGGTACTGAGGTACCCAGGGTATTGGGGTTCCAGGAGATCCCTATGGGCTGCAGCATTTCTTTTGCCACCCATAGGGAGCTCTGACAATTCTTACACAGGCCTGCCACTGCAGCCTGAGTGAAATAATGTACACATTATTTCACAGCCATTTTCACTGCACTAAAGTAATTTATAAGTCACCGATATGTCTAACCTTTACTTAGTAAAGGTTGGGTGCTAAGTTACTTAGTGTGTGGGCACCCTGGCACTAGCCAAGGTGCTCCCACATGGTTCAGGGCAAATTCCCCGGACTTTGTGAGTGCGGGGACACCATTACACGTGTGCACTATACATAGGTCACTACCTATGTATAGCTTCACAATGGTAACTCCGAATATGGCCATGTAACATGTCTAAGATCATGGAATTGCCCCCTCTATGCCATCCTGGCATTGTTGGCACAATCCCATGGGTCTCTAGCACAGACCCAGGTACTGCCAAACTGCCTTTTCAGGGGTTTTACTGCAGCTGCTGCTGCTGCCAACCACTCAGACAGGTTTCTGCCCTCCTGGGGTCCAGCCAGGCTTGGGTCAGGAAGGCAGAACAAAGGACTTCCTCAGAGAGAGGGTGTTACACCCTCTCCCTTTGGAAAAAGGTGTTAAGGCAGGGGAGGAGTAGCCTCCCCCAGCCACTGGAAATGCTTTCATGGGCACAGATGGTGCCCATTTCTGCATAAGCCAGTCTACACCGGTTCCGGGACCCCTCAGCCCTGCTCTGGTGCGAAACTGGACAAAGGAAAGGGAAGTGACCACTCCCCTGACCTGCACCTCCCCTGGAAGGTGCCCAGAGCTCCTCCAGTGTATCTGCCATCTTGGAAACAGAGGTGCTGCTGGCACATTGGACTGCTCTGAGTGGCCAGGGCCAGCAGGTGATGTCAGAGACTCCTTCTGATAGGCTCCTTCAGGTGTTGCTAGCCTATCCTCTCTCCTAAGTAACCAAACCCTCTTTTCTGGCTATTTAGGGTCTCTGCTTTGGGGAATTCCTTATATAACGAATGCAAGAGCTCATCAGAGTTCCTCTGCATCTCTCACTTCACCTTCTGCCAAGGAATCGACTGCTGATCGCGCTGGAAGCCTGCAAAACTGCAACAAAGTAGCAAAGACGACTACTGCGACACTGTAACGCTGATCCGGCCGCCTTCTCGACTGTTTTCCTGGTGGTGCATGCTGTGGGGGTAGTCTGCCTCCTCTCTGTACTAGAAGCTCCGAAGAAATCTCCCGTGGGTCGACGGAATCGTCCCCCTGCAACCGCAGGCACCAAAGAACTGCATCACCCGTCCCCTGGGTCTCCTCTCAGCACGACGAGCGAGGTCCCTTGAATCCAGCAACTCTGTCCAAGTGACTCCCACAGTCCAGTGACTCTTCAGTCCAAGTTTGGTGGAGGTAAGTCCTTGCCTCCCCACGCCAGACTGCATTGCTGGGAACTGCGTCTTTTGCAGCTACTCCGGCTCCTGTGCACTTTTCCAGGATTTCCTTTGTGCACAGCCAAGCCTGGGTCCACGGCACTCTAACCTGCATTGCACGACCTCCTGAGTTGTCCTCCGGCGGCGTGGGACTCTCTTGTGCAACTTCGGGTGAGCACCGTTTCAGTCCACTTTGTAGTGCCTGTTCCGGCACTTCTCCGAGGGCTGCTTGCTTCTGAGAGGGCTCCTTGTCTTGCTGGACGCCCTCTCTGTCCCCTCACGCAATTGGCGACATCCTGGTCCCTCCTGGGCCACAGCAGCATCCAAAAACCCTAACTGCACGCTTTGCAGCTAGCAAGGCTTGTTTGCGGTCTTTCTTCAGGAAAACACTTCTGCACGACTCTTCACGACGTGGGACATCCATCCTCCAAAGGGGAAGTTTCTAGCCCTTGTCGTTCTTGCAGAATCCTCAGCTTCTTTGCACCCACAGCTGGCATTTCCTGGGCATCTGCCCACTCTCGACTTGATCGTGACTTTTGGACTTGGTCCCCTTGTTCCACAGGTACTCTCGTCTGGAAATACATCAATGTTGCATTGCTGGTGTTGGTCTTTCCTGCAGAATTCCCCTATCACGACTTCTGTGCTCTTTGGGGAACTTTAGTGCACTTTGCACTCACTTTTCAGGGTTTTGGGGTGGGCTATTTTTCTAACCCTCACTGTTTTCTTACAGTCCCAGCGACCCTCTACAAGGTCACATAGGTTTAGGGTCCATTCGTGGTTCGCATTCCAGTTTTGGAGTATATGGTTTGTGTTGCCCCAATCCCTATGTGCTCCCATTGCATCCTATTGTAACTATACATTGTTTGCACTGTTTTCTAATACTATACTGCATATTTTTGGTATTGTGTACATATATCTTGTGTATATTTGCTATCCTCATACTGAGGGTACTCACTGAGATACTTTGGCATATTGTCATAAAAATAAAGTACCTTTATTTTTAGTATATCTGTGTATTGTGTTTTCTTATGATATTGTGCAAGTGACACTAGTGGTACTGTAGGAGCTTCACTCGTCTCCTAGTTCAGCCTAAACTGCTCTGCTAAGCTACCATTATCTATAAGCCTAAGCTGCTAGACACCCTATACACTAATAAGGGATACCTGGGCCTGGTGCAAGGTGTAAGTACCCCTTGCTACTCACTACAAGCCAGTCCAGCCTCCTACAAACCCCAACCACAGGTAGTGGAATAAGGGGAGCCTTTGGAGTGCCACCAGTCTTGCCACTGGCTTCGCAGGTCACGCAAGACTTACAAAAATCTTTTGTGTCCTCTGACATCCTAGGCCAATTCTTGGGGAGAGGTCTGATCTGAGTCCACTAGATATTGGTGTAACAAATCAGACACACAGTTATTCAGAATATGCTCTCTCAGGATTAGATTGTACAGGCTTTCATAGTCAGAAACTTTACTGCCATGTAACCACCCCTCCAAGGCCTTCACTGAATAGTCAACAAAGTCTACCCAGCCTTGTGAGGACTCTTTTCTGGTTTCTCTGAACTTAATCCTGTATTGTTCAGTAGTTAAGCCAAATCCATCCAAGAGTGCATCCTTCAAAACTGCAAAATTATTGGCATCACTTTCTCTAACAGTAAGGAGCCTATCCCTACCCTTTCCATTGAAAGATAGCCACAATATAGCAGCCCACTGCCTTTGAGGGACCCCCTGTACCATACAGGCCCTCTCAAGTGCAGCAAACCACTTGTTAATGTCACCCCCCTCCTTGTAAGGGGGAACTATCTTGTGCAGATTCCTGGAATCATGCTCTTTCACAGGATTGCTATCTGGAATACTGCTGCTGCCACCATGGGGTCCAAACCCCAACCTCTGTCTCTCCTTCTCCAGATCTAGGGATGCCCTGTCTAGAGCCAGCTGTTGCTGATTAAGCTTCAGCCTGGTCTATTCCACTCTCAACTTATTGAGTTCCCTTTCTAACAATTTGTCTTGAAGGTATTTGGGTTGGGAATGCTTAGACACAGAAGAAATATTGGATTCACCAGAGGGAGACCTGCCTCTAACAGCTTGCACTCTAACAACCTGACCTTCAGGAACAAAACCATCCCTACTATGATGGGAGCTTCTATTACCACCAGTATTGCTAGGTGGTCTGCTAAGGGGCAGATTAGGAAGAGAACCATGTACACCTCCCTCAAGGGGCTCCCCTGAGTCAGAGTATGAGCTATCCTCTAACTTCTCAATTGAAGTGCCACCCTGGGACTTATCATTCTCAATGAGCATGTTAGACAGAAATTCTCTAGAAGGGTTCTTTCCTACCACTAAACCTCTATCAATGCAGAGACTCCTTAGGCTCTTAAAGTTAAGATTGTCATAAGTTGTATTGACCATTTTAAGAGAAGTTCCTACATCAGACATGATAGAAGAAGGTTTAGAGACAGTGAGAAGAGAGAAAAAGTTTCAGGACTTTTTAAAGAACAGAAAAAAAAAAAAATCAAACTTTTTTCAACTTTTTGAAAGTTTAGGAGTACTTTTCAGCACTTAGCAGAAAGTGTAAGAGAAGAAAAGCAAAACTTTTTGGTTAGGTGTACATACACTGAAATTGTTTTGTATATTTTTCTCTTATGAAAAGTACAATATGACAAAGTGGTAAGTAGTTACAAGTACTTATCCCACCGCTGCACAACCAATGTAGGAGGCTGGCCTGGCTTGTAGTGGGTACCAAGGGGTACTAACACTCTGTACCATGTCCAGTTATCCCTTATTAGTGTAGAAGAGGTGTTTCTAGCAGCTTAGGCTGATAGAAGGTAGCTATAGCAGAGCAGCTTAGGCTGAACTAGGAGACATGCAAAGCTCCTACTATACCACTGGTGTCATATGCACAATATCATAAGAAAACACAATACACAGATATACTAAAAATAAAGGTACTTTATTTTTATGACAATATGCCAAAAGTATCTCAGTGAGTACCCTCGGTATGAGGGTGCCAAATATACACAAGATATATGTACACAATACCAAAAATATGCAGTAATAGCAAAAGGAAGTAATGCAAGCAGTGTAAAGTTACAATAGATTGCAATAGGAGAACATAGGTATAGGGGCAACACAAACCATATACTCCAAAAGTGGAATGCGAACCACGAATGGACCCCAAACCTATGTGAGCTTGTAGAGGGTCGCTGGGGCTGTAAGAAAACAGTGAGGGTTAGAAAAATAGCCCACCCCAAGACCCTGTAAGGTAGGTGTAAAGTGCACCTACAACCCCCAGAGAGCACAGAAGTCGTGATAGGGGGACTCTGCAAGGAAAACCAACACCAGCAAAGCAACAACAGTTGATTTCCGGACCTGAGTACCTGTAAGACAAGGGGACCAAGTCCAAGAGTTGCGACAGTGTCGAGAGTGGGCAGATGCCCAGGAAATACCAGCTGAGGGTGCAAGGAAGCTGCCACCGGATGGAAGAAGCTTTGTGTTCAGCTAGAACGAAGAGGACTAGGAACTTGCCCTTTGGAGGAGGGATGTCCCACGTCGTGAAGACGCTTGCAGAGGTGTTCCCATGCAGAAAGACCGCAAACAAGCCTTGCTAGCTGCAAGGGTCGCAGTTAGGGTTTTTGGATGCTGCTGTGGCCCAGGAGGGACCAGGATGTCGCCACTTGGATGAGGAGACAGAGGGGGTGCCCAGCAAGTCAGGGAGCCCTCCCAGAAGCAGGCAGCACCCACAGAAGTACCGGAACAGGCACTTAGAAGAGGAGTGAACCGGAGTCCACCCGAAGTCAGAAAAGGGAGTCCCACGACACCTGAGGACAACTCAGAAGGTTGTGCACTGCAGGTTAGAGTGTCGGGGACCCAGGCTTGGCTGTGCACAAAGGAAATCCTAGAAGAGTGCACAGGAGCCGGAGCAGCTGCAAATCACGCGGTACCCAGCAATGCAATCTAGCGTGGGGAGGCAAGGACTTACCTCCACCAAACTTGGACTGAAGAGTCACTGGACTGTGGGAGTCACTTGGACAGAGTTGCTGAGTTCCAGGGACCACACTCGTCGTGCTGAGAGGGGACCCAGAGGACCGGTGATGCAGTCTTTTGGTGCCTGCGGTTGCAGGGGGATGATTCCGTCGACCCACTGGAGATTTCTTCGGAGCTTCTAGTGCAGAGAGGAGGCAGACTACCCCCACAGCATGCACCACCAGGAAAGCAGATGAGAAGGCGGCAGGATGAAGCGATACAAGGTTGCTAGTAGTCATCTGGCTACTTTGTTGCGGTTTTGCAGGCGTCCTGAGCAGTCAGCGATCGATCCTTTGGCAGAAGGTGAAGAGGGAGATGCAGAGGAACTCGGGTAAGCTCTTGCATTCGTTATATAAAGAATTCCCCAAAGCAGAGACCCTAAATAGCCAGAAAAGGAGGTTTGGCTACTTAGGAAGGAGGATAGGCTAGCAACACAGGTAAGAACCTATCAGAAGGAGTCTCTGATGTCACCTGCTGGCACTGGCCACTCAGAGCAGTCCAGTGTGCCAGCAGCACCTCTGTTTCCAAGATGGCAGAGGTCTGGAGCACACTGGAGGAGCTCTGGGCACCTCCCCTGGGAGGTGCAGGTCAGGGGAGTGGTCACTCCCCTTTCCTTCGTCCAGTTTCGCGCCAGAGCAGGGCTGGGAGATCCCTGAACCGGTGTAGACTGGCTTATGCAGAGATGGGCACCATCTGTGCCCATCAAAGCATTTCCAAAGGCTGGGGGAGGCTACTCCTCCCCAGCCCTGACTCCTTTTTCCAAAGGGAGAGGGTGTAACACCCTCTCCCTGAGGAAGTCCTTTGTTCTGCCCTCCTGGGCCAGGCCTGGTTGGACCCCAGGAGGCCAGACACCTGTCTGAGGGGTTGGCAGCAGCAGCAACTGCAGTGAAACCCCGGTAAAGGTAGTTTGGCAGTACCCGGGTCTGTGCTAGAGACTCGGGTGATCATGGAATTGTCTCCCCAATGCCAGAATGGCATTGGGGTGACAATTCCATGATCTTAGACATGTTACATGGCGATGTTCAGAGTTACCATTGTGACGCTATACATAGGTAGTGACCTATGTATAGTGCACGCGTGTAATGGTGTCCCCGCACTCACAAAGTCTGGGGAATTTGCCCTGAACAATGTGGGTGCACCTTGGCTAGTGCCAGGGTGCCCACACACTAAGTAACTTAGCACTCAACCTTTACCAGGTAAAGGTTAGACATATAGGTGACTTATAAGTTACTTAAGTGCAGTGGTAAATGGCTGTGAAATAACGTGGACGTTATTTCACTCAGGCTGCAGTGGCAGGCCTGTGTAAGAATTGTCAGAGCTCCCTATGGGTGGCAAAAGAAATGCTGCAGCCCATAGGGATCTCCTGGAACCCCAATACCCTGGGTACCTCAGTACCATATACTAGGGAATTATAAGGGTGTTCCAGTAAGCCAATGTAAATTTTTAAAATTGGTCACTAGCCTGTTAGTGACAATTTGTAAAGAGAGAGCATAACCACTGAGGTTCTGGTTAGCAGAGCCTCAGTGAGACAGTTAGGCATCACACAGGGAACACATACATATAGGTCACAAACTTATGAGCACTGGGGTCCTGCCTAGCAGGGTCCCAGTGACACATAACAAACATACTGAAAACATAGGGTTTTCACTATGAGCACTGGGCCCTGTCTAGGAGGATCCCAGTGAGACAGTGAAAACACCCTGACATATACTCACAAACCGGCCAAAAGTGGGGGTAACAAGGCTAGAAAGAGGCTACTTTCTCACAGGTTCTGGTTAGCAGAGCCTCAGTGAGACAGTTAGTCGTCACACAGGGAACACAATCAGGGCACACTTATGAGCACTGGGGCCCTGGCTGGCAGGGTCCCAGTAACACATACACTAAAACAACATATATACCGTGAAATATGGGGGTAACATGCCAGGCAAGATGGTACTTTCCTACAGCTAGTGAACAATTTCACCAATTCACATTGGCATACTGGTACACCCATATAATTCCCTAGTATATGGTACTGAGGGTATTGGGGTTCCAGGAGACCCTTATGGGCTGCAGCATTTCTTTTGCCACCCATAGGGAGATCTGACAATTCTTACACAGGCCTGCCAGTGCAGCCTGAGTGAAATAACATCCACGCCATTTCACAGCCATTTACCACTGCACTTAAGTAACTTATAAGTCACCTATATGTCTAACCTTCACCTGGTAAAGGTTGGGTGCAAAGTTACTTAGTGTGAGGGCACCCTGGCACTAGCCAAGGTGCCCCCACATCGTCCAGGGCAAATTCCCCGGACTTTGTGAGTGCGGGGACACCATTACACGCGTGCACTATACATAGGTCACTACCTATGTATAGCGTCACAATGGTAACTCTGAACATGGCCATGTAACATGTCTAAGATCATGGAATTGTCACCCCAATGCCGTTCTGGCATTGGGGAGGACAATTCCATGATCCCCCGGGTCTCTAGCACAGAACCCGGGTACTGCCAAACTGCCTTTCCGGGGTTTCCACTGCAGCTGCTGCCAACCCCTCAGACAGATTTCTGCCCTCCTGGGGTCCAGGCAGCCCTGGCCCAGGAAGGCAGAACAAAGGATTTCCTCTGAGAGAGGGTGTAACACCCTCTCCCTTTGGAAATAGGTGTGAAGGCTGGGGAGGAGTAGCCTCCCCCAGCCTCTGGAAATGCTTTGATGAGCACAGATGGTGCCCATCTCTGCATAAGCCATTCTACACCGGTTCAGGGATCCCCCAGCCCTGCTCTGGCATGAAACTGGACAAAGGAAAGGGGAGTGACCACTCCCCTGACCTGCACCTCCCAGGGGAGGTGCCCAGAGCTCCTCCAGTGTGCCCCAGACCTCTGCCATCTTGGATTCAGAGGTGTTGCTGGCACACTGGACTGCTCTGAGTGGCCAGTGCCAGCAGGTGACGTCAGAGACTCCTTCTGATAGGCTCTTACCTCTCTTAGTAGCCAATCCTCCTTCCTAGGTAGCCAAACCTCCTTTTCTGGCTATTTAGGGTCTCTGCTTTGGGGAATTCTTCAGATACCGAATGCAAGAGCTTACCAGAGTTCCTCTGCATCTCCCTCTTCACCTTCTGCCAAAGGATCGATCGCTGACTGCTCAGGACGCCTGCAAAACCGCAACAAAGTAGCCAGACGACTACTAGCAACCTTGTATCGCTTCATTCTGCTGGCTTTCTCGACTGTTTCCAGGTGGTGCATGCTCTGGTGGTAGCCTGCCTCCTTCTTGCACCAGGAGCTCCGAAGAAATCTCCCGTGGGTCGACGGAATCTTCCCCCTGCAACCGCAGGCAACAAAAGACTGCATCACTGGTCCTCTGGGTCCCCTCTCAGCAACACGAGCGTGGTCCCTGGAACTCAGCAACTCTGTCTAAGTGACTCCCACAGTCCAGTGACTCTTCATTCCAAATTTGGTGGAGGTAAGTCCTTGCCTCCCACGCTAGACTGCATTGCTGGGTACCGCGTGATTTGCAGCTGCTCCGGCTCCTGTGCACTCTTCCAGGATTTCCTTCCGGCACAGCCAAGCCTGGGTCCCCGACACTCTAACCTGCAGTGCACAACCTTCTGAGTTGTCCTCCGGCGTCGTGGGACTCCCTTTTCTGACTTCGGGTGGACTCCGGTTCACTCCTCTTCTAAGTGCCTGATCCGGTACTTCTGCAGGTGCTGTCTGCTTCTGTGAGGGCTCCCTGACTTGCTGGGCGCCCCCTCTGTCTCGTCATCCAAGTGGCGACATCCTGGTCCCCCCCGGCAGCATCCACAAAACCCTAACCGCGACCCTTGCAGCTAGCAAGGCTTGTTTGCGGTCTTTCTGCGTGGAAACACTTCTGCAAGCGTCTTCACGGCGTGGGACATCCATCCTCCAAAGGGGAAGTTCCTAGTCCTCTTCGTTCTTGCAAAACACCAAGCTTCTTCCATCCGGTGGCAGCTCCTTTGCACCCCCAGCTGGCATTTCCTGGGCATCTGCCCACTCTCTACACTGTTGCTACTCTTGGACTTGGTCCCCTTGTCTTACAGGTACTCAGGTCCGGAAATGCACTGTTGTTGCATTTCTGGTGTTTGTTTTCCTTGCAGAATCCCCCTATCACGACTTCTGCGCTCTCTGGGGGTAGTAGGTGCACTTTACACCTACTTTTCGGGGTCTTGGGGTGAGCTATTTTTCTAACCGTCACTGTTTTCTTGCAGTCCCAGCGACCCTCTAGAAGCTCACATAGGTTTGGGGTCCATTCGTGGTTCGCATTCCACTTCTAGAGTATATGGTTTGTGTTGCCCCTATAGCTATGTGTTCTCATTGCAATCTATTGTGACTGTACATTGCTTGCATTACTTCCTTTTGCTATTACTGCATATTTTTGGTATTGTATACATATATCTGGTGTATACTTCTCATCCTCATACTGCGGGTACTCACTGAGATACTTTTGGCATATTGTCATAAAAATAAAGTACCTTTATTGTTAGTACTTCTGTGTATTGTGTTTTCTTATGATATTGTGCATATGACACCAGTGGTATAGTAGGAGCTTTGCATGTCTCCTAGTTCAGCCTAAGCTGCTTTGCTACAGCTAGAGACACCTCTTCTACACTAATAAGGGATACCTGGGCCTGGTGCAAGGTGTAAGTACCCCTTGGTACCCACTATAAGCCGGGCCAGCCTCCTACAACAAACAGGCCACAAGTGGGGGGTAACAAGGCTAGAAAGAGGCTACCCTCCTACAGTAACCTACAGTGTGTCTTGGTACCGCCAAAATGCCTAGGATGTGGACAGACAGTTATGAGAGCCTAAGCGTGAACTGCCAGGAAAAGGCCTGGCAGCGAAGGGGTTAAAAAAAGGAAACAAAGTTCCACTTCCAGGTCATGGCGATAGAGTCAGAACGTATGGGAAACACTGCAGAGTTCCACTTCCGGGTCACTGGCGGGAGAGACGGCACGAGCAGCGCCCTCGTGTGCAGCAGCGGAAGAAACTGCTAACATCCGCATTGTGCACTTTGACTTCCGGGTCACTGAGGGCGGAGACAGCACGGCATTGAGGTTGCCGCAGATGAGAGAGGAAGGGGCGTCTGCCAGTCTCTGTGCTGTCATCGACGGCTGTGACCCGGAAGGGGAACCACGGTTTCCGGGATTGGCCGCCGCCTCTGAGCACAGTGACTTGGCGAGCTGAGCCCGTAGCGCCGGGGGGGTTCATGGAGGTGAGTGTGTGAGGTCGGGGGGCCCCCTCCGGCACAGGGCGGTCACCGCGGCCCGGACGGGGGCGTTTCAGGGACGTGTCAGCGGGGAGGGCGGGGCCTGTGTGTGCTGCTCAGAGAGAGACTGTTATTATCTATTGTGTCTCCCCGGGCCGCCCCCGCACTGCTCCCCAAACCCATTATTATCATCTTTTCAGCTGTCCCGGCCGCGGCCGCCGAGCTTCTCCGCAGTAGAAACGCATTTTATGCACCGGTTCAGGCGGCTTCTGCCTCTGGGATCAGGGAAAGCACAAGGGGAGCTGCGCCTGCTTGGACCCGAGGAATAACCCGCCTGCTTCTGGGGGGTCTGCTATCGGGAGACGCTGCCAAGCCAGTAGAAGAAGGGGGTCAGACAAGCCAACAATGCGCCTCGTGGCAGACTCTGGGGCTCACAAGGAACAGAGCAACACCCATGAGTTCTGGGTGGCCGTCGAACACCTCATCGACACTGTTGCCTCCAACCTCAGCATCTTAAGAGATGACCACAAAAAGCTGGCAGATCCACTGTGGAGGGCACTCTGACGAAGCTGGCCCCCCAACAATCCCGGAACTCGGACAACCTTGCTGACCTCCAACATCGGTTCCAACAGTTGCATGACCGAGCAGAGGATGCAAAAGGCAGAGCATGTCAGAACATCGTAAGGATAGTGGGAATGCCAGAAGGCGAAGAAGGAACTTATCCTACTTCGTTCATTGATATGACATACCCTCAGAGTCAACATCAAGAGAAAGATACGGAAGCCCCAACCCATGCTCTCCGGAACTCTAGATAGCACACTGTGGTGAATGAAAGTATCGATCTCGTGATAAAGGTATTGTTAAAACAACTTTATTCGTAATGCGCAACCTAGCGTCCAGCCACTCGGAGAAACAGGTTAAACTGTGTTCTCCAGAATGCTCTGAACACAAGCGTTCTGAAGAACGCGCAACGAACCCATACACAACATATCCTCTTGCCTTCACATAAATAGTGTACTAAAGGAAATATCTAGCATAAAACTTAAAACAGAAAACAAGTTGTTACTTAATATCGCAGTCTTTCAAATAAATAATTATAATACTTAATCACTTCAAAATATAATCTTTAAGATAACCAGGACACTTGCGAGTCATCATCAATTTCTCACAAACTGCTCCTTCTGTTCGAGAATTCTCATTTTCTTGATTTGCACTTTCTGATTCACTCACTCCAGCCTCAGAAACATGACCCATACCAGAAGTAGATTCTCTTTCATCATTTCTTCCAGTATCAGAATTAGTACTGTGACTTATATCTGACTCTCCATCATCACTCCAGAAGAAAGAAATAGAACATTCATCCTCCACCTGACTAGAAACACACTTCCTCCCCCTCTGATAAAGAGCCACATTTCTCACATTCCACTTCTCTCCTTCCTCAGTCTCAACTTGAAATTTTCCAACCTTCTTCACACGAAAAGGGCCTCTAAATTTTGAAACACCCACTCTTACTCTACCTGACTTAACCTTGACCCACCCTAAGTCCATGATTATGCTGACAGGGAACACCTGTCTTGTTACTACCACCAGATGCAACCCACTCCTGAAGCCAAGAAGGAATCAATTTCGTCCCCATCGGTCTCCCTCTCATCACTCGGAAAGGAGACACGCCGGTAGAACTATGAACCGTGGAGCGATATGCTCGTACTACATCAATTATCATTTTCTGCACACTACAGTAATTAGCCAAAGCTAGCTGTATAGTTCCCTTGATTAATCTGTTAATCCTCTCAACAGTTACATTACCCTGTGGGTAGTAGAGGGACGTCCTGGTGTGTCGCACTCCACAATTCCTCAAAAACAAACACATCTCATTTGAAGTTAATTGAGTGCCATTGTCCGTGATAAGGACCCTGGGAATGCCTTCCTCCATGAAAATGTCTTCCAAAACTTTTATAGTTGTGGTAACATCATGTACAAACCTAACTACTAACCATCTTGAGTGAACATCCACAATTACCACAGCAAAACGCATTTGAAAGGGAACTTCCATCAACGGACCAATGAAATCTAAACAAATTGTGTGCCAAGGTTTCCCCGGATCTTCAATATGGCCTTCCACCCTGCCAACTCCCACTTTCAACCTCTTCTCACTCACTTTGCATAGTGTACACTGCTCCACCCAACACTTGACCTGCCCATCCAAACCAGGCCACCAAAAATTCTCTTTCAATCTTCTGCTGGTCATCCCCTGACCCAAATGACCCTTGTGAGCTAAAGAAAATAACTTAAACCTCAAACCCACCGGCGGAACAAAACGTTCCCCTCGCATCAATACACTGTCCCCACAACACGACAGCTCATCCAATACACCCAAAAAAGGCCTAACAGACAGTGGAAGAGTACTCTCCCTTCGAATTCCCAAGGAAACTAATCTAAAGACGCATTTAAGACAATCATCAGCTGCTATCTCATTCTTCCATTCATCCAGTGTAAATGTACCTAAACCCCATTCAACAACATTACACATAGAAGCCACAGCATCATCCGTATCACAAGATTTTACCAACTGGGCATCCACCTTTTCCCAGTCAAGGGACAACTTAGACAGACAATCAGCCTGAACATTTTTCCAACCCTGAACATACTCTACACGATACAGATAATCTTGCAGATAGTTTAGCTAACCTCGCTGATCCCTTCCCAGCACCACCAGCTGATAATATTCTCAATAAGGGTTTGCAATCACTCCTTAAAGTAAACTCTAACCCCCACAAATACGTTCTGAAATGTTCCGTGCCCCAAACAGCCGCTAAAGCCTCACGCTCAATAACGGAATAGTTACGCTCCGTTTGTGTCAACGTACGAGAAGCAAACGCGACTGTCTTCTCTTGTTTTCCATGTACTTGTGACAACACAGCTCCTAAACCCGTGCCACTAGCATCCACAGTCAGGATAGAACGTAAATTAATATCAAAAGCTGACAAAATACCTGCATCACAAATCTCATCCTTGATTCGATTAAAACAATTCACCTGTTCCTCAGACCAACAAAACTTACTCCCTTTCCTCAACAACTTCCTTAGACACTCAGTCTTGCTTGCAAATTTATTTACAAACTTTGAGTAATACTCCACCAGTCCCAAAAAGGACCTCAACTGGTGTTTGACAGCTGGTGCAGGTGCAAATTTGATGGCTACCAACAGGCTTTTCTTTGGTTTAATACTGCCTTTAGCAATAGAGTACCCAAGATAGTCAATTTCCTCTACCAAAAAAATACACTTCTCCTTATTCAAGCTTAGACCAGATTCTCCAATGATCTTGAGTACTTTCCTCAGTGTGACATTGTGCTCATCAACTGTATCACCCATCACAAGTATATAATCTTGGAAAAATAATACATCCTTGAAATTACCAAACATCTCACCCATCAATCGCTGAAACACACTCACAGCGGAAGCCAGACCAAAAGGCATACGAGTAAATTGGAAGGTACCTTCCGGAGTGACAAATGCAGTGACATGATTAGAATCAGGATGAAGTCTAATCTGATGGTAAGCACTCCTCAAATCTAATTTGGAGAAAAACCTACCATTTTTGACCGCAGATAACAACTCATTTATATTGGGTAAAGGGTAGGTATCAACCACAATGTTCTGATTTACAGACCTCAAGTCTACACACAATCTAACCTTCCCATCCGATTTCCGCGTAAGAACAACCGGGGAAATCCATGGAGAAACTTCAATCGGTTCAATGGTACCCTCAATCAACATGTTGTTAATCACTTTCTTGACTTCCTCTCTTACCACAAATGGTATCTTCCGGACTTTATGTTGAATAGGGTGAGCATCCTCTCTCAACACTATTTTATGCACATAACCTTTTAAATATCCTAATTCTTTTTTAAAGACATCCCCAGCCCCCTCCAAAATGTCTTCCAAATGTATATTTTCCACCAACAAAACCTGATTGGGTGCTCTGGGGCTGATGACAATGTTGAGATCATATTGATGCATCCAACCCAATATAGGTGAGCCCTCAACAGACACATAAACTTTTCCAAGAACTTTCCTTCCACCAAAATGAATTTCCTTCAACATATAACCCAGCAAATGAATTTCCACCCCTTGATATCCCCCCGGGATATATCTTTAGGTAATAACTCTTCTTTACCCCAAAAACGTCTAAAAAGGCTCTCAGGGATAATGGTGTACAACGAACCCGAGTCTACCATGAGATTTAGTTAAACTTCCCCAATTAAGAAAGAAGCTGTCGGTCTAGAACATCGACGATCACTCACACTCACTTTCACGTTGGAATCTTTTCCAACAACAAGTACTCTGTCCTCACAAGGAGATTCACAACATTCGTCAACCAAATTTCTGCTTGATCTATATTCCTTAGTACCCCGATTATTTTCTCTGCACACGCGGGCATAATGTCCTCTACGACCACACTTACAATACTCCTTATTGATGGCAAAACATTTCTTGGAGTCACTGTAGGAGGCTGGACTGGCTTGTAGTGAGTACCAAGGGGTACTTGCACCTTGCACCAGGCCCAGTTATCCCTTATTAGTGTATAGGGTGTCTAGCAGCTTAGGCTGATAGATAATGGTAGCTTAGCAGAGCAGCTTAGGCTGAACTAGGAGACGTGTGAAGCTACTACAGTAACACTTAGTGTCATATGCACAATATCATAAGAAAACACAATACACAGTTATACTAAAAATAAAGGTACTTTATTTTTATGACAATATGCCAAAGTATCTTAGAGTGTACCCTCAGTGAGAGGATAGGAAATATACACAAGATATATATACACCATAGCAAACATATGCAGTATAGTCTTAGAAAACAGTGCAAACAATGTATAGTTACAATAGGATGCAATGGGGACACATAGGGATAGGGGCAACACAAACCATATACTCCAAAAGTGGAATGCGAACCACGAATGGACCCCAAACCTATGTGACCTTGTAGAGGGTCGCTGGGACTATTAGAAAATAGTGAGAGTTAGAAAATTAGCCCTCCCCAAGACCCTGAAAAGTGAGTGCAAAGTGCACTAAAGTTCCCCTAAGGACAAAGAAGTCGTGATAGAGGAATAATGCATGAAAGACACAAACCAACAATGCAACAACTGTGGATTTCCAATCTAGGGTACCTGTGGAACAAGGGGACCAAGTCCAAAAGTCACAAGCAAGTCGGAGATGGGCATATGCCCAGGAAATGCCAGCTGCGGGTGCAAAGAAGCTTCTACTGGACAGAAGAAGCTGAGGTTTCTGCAGGAACGAAAAGGGCTAGAGACTTCCCCTTTGGTGGACGGATCCCTCTCGCCGTGGAGAGTCGTGCAGAAGTGTTTTCCCGCCGAAAGAACGCCAACAAGCCTTGCTAGCTGCAAATCGTGCGGTTAGCGTTTTTGGACGCTGCTGAGGCCCAGGAGGGACCAGGAGGTTGCAAATTGAACCAGCAGAGAGAGGGGACGTCGAGCAAGACAAGGAGCCCTCTCTGAAGCAGGTAGCACCCGGAGAAGTGCCAGAAACAGGCACTACAAGGATGCGTGAAACGGTGCTCGCCGAAGTTGCACAAAGGAGTCCCACGTCGCCGGAGACCAACTTAGAAAGTCGTGCAATGCAGGTTAGAGTGCCGTGGACCCAGGCTTGGCTGTGCACAAAGGATTTCCGCCGGAAGTGCACAGGGGCCGGAGTAGCTGCAAAGTCGCGGTTCACAGCAATGCAGCCCAGCGAGGTGAGGCAAGGACTTACCTCCACCAAACTTGGACTGAAGAGTCACTGGACTGTGGGGGTCACTTGGACAGAGTCGCTGGATTCGAGGGACCTCGCTCGTCGTGCTGAGAGGAGACCCAAGGGACCGGTAATGCAGCTTTTTGGTGCCTGCGGTTGCAGGGGGAAGATTCCGTCGACCCACAGGAGATTTCTTCAGAGCTTCTGGTGCAGAGAGGAGGCAGACTACCCCCACAGCATGCACAAGCAGGAAAACAGTCGAGAAGGCGGCAGGATCAGCGTTACAGAGTTGCAGTAGTCGTCTTTGCTACTATGTTGCAGGTTTGCAGGCTTCCAGCGCGGTCAGCAGTCGATTCCTTATCAGAAGGTGAAGAGAGAGATGCAGAGGAACTCGGATGAGCTCTTGCATTCGTTATCTAAAGTTTCCCCAGAGACAGAGACCCTAAATAGCCAGAAAAGAGGGTTTGGCTACCTAGGAGAGAGGAAAGGCTACTAACACCTGAAGGAGCCTATCACAAGGAGTCTCTGACGTCACCTGGTGGCACTGGCCACTCAGAGCAGTCCAGTGTGCCAGCAGCACCTCTGTTTCCAAGATGGCAGAGGTCTGGAGCACACTGGAGGAGCTCTGGACACCTCCCAGGGGAGGTGCAGGTCAGGGGAGTGGTCACTCCCCTTTCCTTTGTCCAGTTTCGCGCCAGAGCAGGGGCTAAGGGGTCCCTGAACCAGTGTAGACTGGCTTATGCAGAATTGGGCACATCTGTGCCCAAGAAAGCATTTCCAGAGGCTGGGGGAGGCTACTCCTCCCCTGCCTTCACACCATTTTCCAAAGGGAGGGGGTGTCACACCCTCTCTCAGAGGAAGTTCTTTGTTCTGCCATCCTGGGCCAGGCCTGGCTGGACCCCAGGAGGGCAGATGCCTGTCTGAGGGGTTGGCAGCAGCAGCAGCTGCAGTGAAACCCCAGGAAGGGCAGTTTGGCAGTACCAGGGTCTGTGCTACAGACCACTGGGATCATGGGATTGTGCCAACTATGCCAGGATGGCATAGAGGGGGCAATTCCATGATCATAGACATGTTACATGGCCATATTCGGAGTTACCATTGTGAAGCTACATATAGGTAGTGACCTATATGTAGTGCACGCGTGTAATGGTGTCCCCGCACTCACAAAGTTCAGGGAATTGGCTCTGAACAATGTGGGGGCACCTTGGCTAGTGCCAGGGTGCCCTCACACTAAGTAACTTTGCACCTAACCTTTACCAGGTAAAGGTTAGACATATAGGTGACTTATAAGTTACTTAAGTGCAGTGTAAAATGGCTGTGAAATAACGTGGACGTTATTTCACTCAGGCTGCAGTGGCAGGCCTGTGTAAGAATTGTCAGAGCTCCCTATGGGTGGCAAAAGAAATGCTGCAGCCCATAGGGATCTCCTGGAACCCCAATACCCTGGGTACCTCAGTACCATATACTAGGGAATTATAAGGGTGTTCCAGTAAGCCAATGTAAATTGGTAAAATTGGTCACTAGCCTGTTAGTGACAATTTGAAAGTAATGAGAGAGCATAACCACTGAGGTTCTGGTTAGCAGAGCCTCAGTGAGACAGTTAGGCACCACACAGGGAACATATACATGCACACCTATGAGCACTGGGACCCTGTGTGACAGGGTCCCAGTGACACACCCATATAGGCCACAAACCTATGAGCACTGGGGTCCTGACCAGCAGGATCCCAGTGACACATAACAAACATACTGAAAACATAGTGTTTTCACTATGAGCACTGAGGCCCTGGCTAGCAGGATCCCAGTGAGACAGTGAAAACAGTGACAAACACCCTGACATACACTCACAAACAGGCCAAAAGTGGGGGTAACAAGGCTAGAAAGAGGCTACCTTCTCACAGTGCTCATGGAAAGCGCTTCAATACCTTCATTTTGAGTTTGCATTATCTAAAACTGCAAAAGAAAAAAACACCAAATAGGCAACATTGCACTTGCCAACAAAGACTGATGCTTCCTTGTCTGATGAATTACCTTTGCCCCCACCAATTTATAATTCCTTCTCAAGGTGTTAATGTCCTCCTCTACCTGGGGTGATGATGCCCAGGTCCTGGGGTTTAAAGTCCCTTTCATCAACCGACCACTTTCGAGGGTACCTGTAATTATCCCTCAATTGTTTCATGATGCTGTTCTAATTAGCGCATGCAGGTGATGCTCCTGAGCTCCTCTATGGGTTCCTCTCGTCTACGTTGGTTGTAAACAAATTACTCCATTTCTTGATGAAGTATTTCCAATTTGTGTATCATCTGCTTTTCTGATAGTTGTTATTTTCTAGCAGTTTATCGCTTTTTCAAGTCGTGAGTTTTTCTTTTAGGAAGTCTACGTAAAGAGAAGTCAGAGTATTTTATTAATAATTTGTTAATTATCTTTTTTACGCTTAATAGTTATTATATTTTAGTTTAAGTATAAGTTTAAACTGTTCAAATTTATATATTTCTTCTCCAGTGGCCTGGTGAGAAAACCCGGCAGCATTTCCTCGTCTTTTGGCGTTTGTCTGTTTTGTCCCGTGGTGGGATCGCCAAAGTCATAATCAGGCCCTTAGGTGATGTAACATTTTTATTCAATTTAAGTATATGTATATAATGTTTTGGTTTTACTAGAATTAATTATTTTTGTAAAATTTTATTTTGTATACCTATTAGTGAATATTTAAATATTTTGATATTGTTATCAGTATTTTTGTATTCAATATTTTTGTTTTCGCTATAGTTAAAAATCGATATTTTTAACAACGATATATGTGTACTCAGTGTTTGTGGTTTTACTAGTTAAGTATAGGAGTCAATTTTTTTGTTATCAATATTTAATTTCGGATTTTTTATACTTCGATATTGTATGCATCAATATTATGTCAGTGATCCATAGTCGATGTGGCCCTTGTGTCACCCATATAATGCTTTCTTTGCTAATCTATGCTATTAATGTGGAGCCCTTGTGTCACCCATTTCTTGCTTTCCTTCTTAATCCATGATGCTGAAGTAGGATCCTTGCAGCACTGGCATCTAAATCTTGCTTGCTTTGTTAATCCATATAGTTAATGTGGACCTTGTGTCACATATATTATGCTTTCTTTGTTAATCCATGCTGTTGGTGTGTCCTTGGCTGGCTCATATCTTGTTTTCTGTACTAATCTATGCTATTATTGTGGGCCCCTGTGTCACCCATATCTTGCCTTCTTTGTTATTTCGTGCTGCAAATATTGCCATTGTATTGGCACTGTCTTTCATTGGTACACTGGAGGGGCTTGGAACAGCAGAGACACTGTTACTGTCCTAGTGTCTTCCAATGATTAAAGTTGAATGGCAAGTTGACGTTTTCTCAGTTTTATATACAACATGTAACTTCCAAAGTTAGAATGAATTATTAAGCATTACTTCTATATTTGTAACTCATCCAGTGCTGATTTCATATGCATTTTTTATTCCAGCAAGTGAATTAATTGCAGAAAGAAAAAGAGAATTATTCATGCTTTTGTCTGAAAAGTGTTATGTGGGACTAGCAGTGAAAGCATTGACGTGTATCCCATTCTCACAGACATGGTTACAGCGAAGATTTCACAGAGACCAGAGGATCCGATCCTATATTGCAGGAAGTGATGCAGCAAATTAAATGAAACCCATCTTGGAGAAGTGGATTTCCACCGAAGATGATCTACAAATGGTTATTAATATGAGAAAAGCTCAAATGCAGATAATCACAGTTTGTACCACTCGCCAAAGAGGTGCTATATGTCTTGATAAAATGACAAACCATTACTACTGCATGGAACTCTGAGCCACCTGATGAAGTAAACAGAAAATGGGCTAATTATGTGCAATAAAAGTATCATTGCTTCCTGTAAAGGCAAATTCAAGGAAATGACATCAAATCTACATGGAGGGTGCTGCGCCAGGGGAGGCTGTATCTTGCAGTGAATTGGAAAATGAATTAATTAGAGGGAGAAGGCAACTTGAACATTAAATTCACACAGTGAATGTAATAGGACATTTATTATAAAGAAATAATTGAGGACATACCCGAGAACCCAGAAAGGTGAGACATCATATATATGTGTGTGGAACGTGAGATGGCTAGTGGGAAAATGGGACGTTTATCATTAAATCAGGAAAATAACATTGATGAGAAACTGTATCCATGTTCAGAGTGTGACCAGGTTTTCCACACAAAGGGAGAGGTGATAACACATCTGCAAAATCATACTGGTGAGAAACCATATAAATGTTCCAAATGTAACAAGGCTTATACTACAAGATCATCATTGACACTACATCAGAGAAATCACACCGGTGAGAAACCCTATAAATGTACTGAATGTGACAAAACATACACTACAAACAGACCGTTAATAGTACATCAGCGAAATCATACTGGGGAGAAACCATATAAATGTTCAGAGTGTAACAAGGCTTTCACTACGAAACGATCTTTGACACTACATCAGAAGAATCATACTGGTGAGAAACCCTATAAGTGTTCTGAATGTAACAAGGCCTTCACTAAAAAAATATTGTTAATTGTACATCAGAGAAATCATACTGGTGAGAAACCATATACATGTTCTGACTGTAACAAGGCTTACACTACAAAAAGATCCTTAACAATTCATCAGAGAAACCACACTGGCGAGAAACCCTATAAATGTAGTGAATGTGACAAGGCTTACACTACAAAGGGGCAGCTAACAGTACATGAGCAAAACCACACTGGTGAGAAACCATATAAATGTACCAAGTGTGACAAGGCTTTTACTGTAAAGGCACGGCTGGCTGTACATCAGCAAAGCCATTCTGGTGAGAAACCATATGAATGTTTTGAGTGTGGGAAAACATTCTCTACAAAAAGATTGCTTGTCCTACATCAGAAGTACAAAACTAGTGAGAAACCACATAAATGTAGTGAATGCAACAAGGCTTTTAAGCAAAAAAGCAATTTATCACGACATCAGAGAAGTCACACTGGGGAAAAACCTTATAAATGTACTGAATGTGACAAGGCTTTCACTACAAATGGGGAGTTGATAATTCATTTACGACACCATACAGGTGAGAAGCCATATAAATGTCCAAAATGTGGCAAGGCTATCACTACAAAGAGGAAGCTGAAATTGCACCAGGGAACTCACACTGATGAGAAACCATATATATGTTCTGAATGTGGCAGGACTTTCAAACAAGTTGAAAGTTTATCATTACATCAGAGAATTCACACTGGTGAGAAACTATATAAATGTTCTGAATGTGACAAGGCTTTCACTACAAAGAGATTACTGAGACTACATGAGCAGAAACATACTGGGTTGAAACCATATAAATGTACTCGTTGTGAAAAGGATTTCAGTACAAAGTGGCTGCTGATACGACATCAGCCAAACCATAGTGGTGAGAAACCATACAAATGCTCCCTGTGTGATAAGGCGTTCAAAGAAAAGGGCTTGTTATCATTACATAAGAGAATTCACTCAAATGAGAAACCGTATAAATGTACTGAATGTGACAAGGCTTTCACTACAAAGCGGGATCTGACAATCCATGAGCGGAACCATACTGGGGAAACGCCATTTCAATGCTCTGAATGTGACAAGACTTTTAAACAAAAAAGTAATTTATTGGTACATCAGAGAAGTCACACTGGAGTGAAGCCGTATAAATGTTCAGAATGTGACAAGGCTTTCTCTAGAAAAGGGCAGCTGATTCTACATCAGGGATCTCACACTGGCGAGAAACCTTATAAATGTTCGGAATGTTGCAAGGCTTTTATGGAAAGGGGACGTTTGTTGTCACATCAGAGGAATCACACTGGTGAGAATCCATATAAATGTTCTGAGTGTAATAAAGCTTTTACTACAAATAAATCACTGAAGCTACACGAGAAAACCCATACTGGAGAGAAGCCACATGAATGCACTCAATGTGAAAAGGCTTTCATTACAAAAGATGCGCTAACATTACATCAGCGTATCCATACTGGTGAGAAACCATACAGATGTTTGCAGTGTGACAAAGCTTTCACTGTGAAAAGATCGTTGAAAGTGCATGAGCTGTGCCATTCTGTCAAGAAATCATATAAATGTGCTGAATGTGACAAGGCTTTCATTACAGAGAGAAACTTGATACTACATAAGCGGAACCATACTGGTGAAAATACATATGAATGTTCAGAGTGTGGGAAGGATTTCAGACAGAAGGCTAATTTATCACTACATCAGAGAACCCATACTGGGGAGAAACCATACAAATGTTCAGAGTGCTACAAGTCTTTCAGGCAAAAGGGCCACTTATCCCTACATCAGAGAAATCACACAGGAGTGAAACCATACAAATGCTCTGAATGTGAAAAGGCTTTCAAGCGAAAGGACCAGTTATTGAAACATCAGAAAATTCACACTGGAAGTAAACTTTTTGAAAATAGTCAATATGACAATGTTTTCAGTACAAGTAAGAAGCTAAATGTACATCAGCTACACTATACTGGGGAAGCCAGTCACTCACAACAATTGGGCAGCTGATTCTACAAGATCCTACCCAGACTGCGGAAAAACGGTCTAAATGTTCTCAATGTGACAAGACTTTCAAGCAGAAGGACCAATTACAACCCCAGAGGAGTGTCACTGGTAAGAAGCCATGCAGGTGTTCATAGTGTGAAACAGCATTCATTGGAAAGGGCCAGCTGATAGTACATCAGAGAATTTACACTGCTCAGGAACCATATAGATGTGCAAGGGTTTCACTGCAAAAAGATCACTGATAATTCACAATACATTAACCATCCACAACCTTTCCTATCATTCATGGACATTATGCTTGTCTTTGACCATGGACTGCGCTACACTGCCTTTTGGCTTCGTTCGCGGTGTAGAAACACCATATACATACATACATGTGCACATAATCATATTACCTCAGCTAATCCATAGTGTTAAAAAAAAATATATATACTCACACTGATTGTGACAAGGCCTTTTCACAAAAGTCTAATTTATGCTATCATGCAAGATATATTCCATTCCATGAGCACAAAGACCATCAAGAATTAGGATTTGCAAACTCATGCTAGGAACTACCACTGAATAAAGGTTGTTAAGTGTTGTGTTTACCTCATCGCACAGTCTTATCCATCTGGCACACAGTCTTGTGCTGTGTCCCTCCAGCTGGGTTATATGTTGATACCAAAGATATTATCAAAAACATTTATTGTGACCTAAATATCACAAAATAAAAATCACCCCACTGGGTATAAATTTAAATTTTTTAACTCCAATGGGGCTATTGTTTTGTAAATGATGTTTAGAGTTATTCTAGTACTGTACAATCCAGCTGACGTGTTTTTAAAGGAGGGGCGGTTGAGTCAAACATCACAGTTGTGTAACCACCCCTAGAACATGGATCCTGTCCTCTCCAGGAGAAATATGTGAGGGAAAGCCAGCAGTTTAATTACAAAAACAGTGTGCTCAGAAATGTATGTTAAGTGACAAGGATAGGGGCTTGATGTACATTTGCTACATGTGCAGCGTTAGGTCTGGATGTTTCTCCTGTATGATGAGAAAAGGAAAAGTGCTACTTCCATCATTAAACCTGCACAGGGCTTTTCAAGTTTAAAAGGACGAACAACAAACTCAAGAATATATAAATAAATAGGAAGCAAACAACCTACTAACCAGCTATGACAGCAACTGAAAAACTAGACCTGCCAGTATAAAATCTATTTAGTCAAACAACAAATGCTTGAAGCTGCCATCAGGATGGTCAGACGTTGACTGATGCATGGATTTGGAAAGTAGAATGTAAGCCTAAGAGTGGGTTAATTACAAGTACCCAGGATATTGGACAGTGTAACAGTAGGCTTACAAAATAGTTAAAAAACAAAAACAAATCCATTTCTACAACATCTCACAATTTGTTATTTCCACAGTGTGAGATTTTTATGACAGATACATTAAACATAAAAACAAGAGCATTACTAGACTGATTCCTTCTCTTCATAGCTCTGTAAAGTTCATTATTCTGGTGTAGGATTTCCTGCACTGAAGTTCGGTTCCTTTCAGTCCTGGGAGCTGAGGGTGCAGTGCTTGGTCCAGCCGTTGTGTTCTTTGTTCCAGGCAGTCGCGGTCAGGGGGAGCCTCTGGATCCTCTGCAGGTGTCGCTGTGGGGGTCAGGGGGGGTCGTCTCAGGTTACTCACAAGGTCGCAGTCACCTGGGAGTCCTCTCTGGGGTGTTGGTTCTCTGGAGCTCGAGTCAGGTGCAGAGGGTGAAGTCTCACGCTTCCGGCGGGAAGAGTGAGTTCTTTAAAAGTTGCTTCAGAGTTGCAAAAATAATGCTGTTGGTGAACAGTGCTGCTGTTCTCAGGAGTTTCTTGGTCCTTCGGTTCAGGGCAGTCTTCTGAGTCCTCAGAGGTCGCTGGTCCCTGTCTGATGCGTCGCTGTGCAGGTTCTTTGAGTCTGGAGACAGGCCGGCAGGGCTGGGGCCAAGTCTGTTGCCGTCTCTGTCATCTCTGCAGGGCTTTCAGGATATCACAAACTAAAAATCACCCCACTGGGTATAGATTTTACATTTTTAACTCCAATGGGGCTATAGTTTTGTAGATGATGTTTAGAGTTATTCTAGTACTGTACAATCCAGCTGACGTGTGTTTAAAGAGGGGTGGTTGAGTTGAGCATCACAGGTGTATAACAACCTGTTGTAGGTTGCAGGAATCTGATTTTCTGGGTTCTGGGTCGCCCCTAAATACTTAATTTAAGGGTGTGTTTAGTTCAGGAGGGCAGTAGCCAATGGCTACTGCCCTGGAGGGTGGCTACACCCTCTTTGTGCCTCCTCCCTGAGGGGAGAGGCGCATATCCCTAATCCTACAAGGGGAATCCTCCAATTTCTAAAGGCATGGGTCACCTCGGCTCAGGGCACCTTAGGGGCAGTCCTGACTAGTGGGTGACTCCTCCTTGTTTTTCTCATTATCTCCTCCAGCCTTGCCGCCAAAAGTGGGGGCAGTGGCCGGAGGGGCGGGCATCTCTACTAGCTGGAATGCCCTGGGTGCTGTACCAAAAGGCATGAGCCTTTGAGGCTCACTGCTAGACGTTACAGTTCCTGCAGGGGGAGGTGAGAAGCACCTCCACCCAGTACAAGCTTTGTTCCCGGCCACAGAATAACAAAGGCACTCTACTCTCCCCATGTGGCCAGAAACTCGTCTGGTTGTGGCAGGCTGGCAGAAACTGGTCAGCCTATCACTAGGAGTTGGACTGGTATTCAGGGGGCATCTCTAAGATGCCCCTGGGTGAATTTTACAATAAATTCCACACTGGCATCAGTGTGCATTTATTGTGCTGAGAAGTTTGATACCAAACTTCCCAGATTTCAGTGTAGCCATTATGGAACTATGGAGTTCGTGTTTGACAAACTCCCAGACCATATACACTTTATGGCTACCATGCACTTACAATGTCTAAGGTTTTGCTTAGACACTGTAGGGGCATTGTCATGCACATATGCCCTCACCTATGGTATAGTGCACCCTGCCTTAGGGCTGTAAAGCCTGCTAGAGGGGTGACTTACCTATGCTACAGGCAGTGTGAGGTGGGCATGGCACTCTGAGGGGAGTACCATGTCGACCTAATCATTTTCTCCACACCGGCACACACAAGCTGTGAGGCAGTGTGTATGTGCTGAGTGAGGGGACCCCAGGGTGGCATAAGATATGGTGCAGCCCTTAGGGACCTTGCCTGGCAATCAGGGCCCTTAGTACCAGGGGTACCATTTACAAGGGACTTATCTGTGTGCCAGGGATGTGCTAATTGTGGGAACAAAGGTACAGTTTTAGGAAAAGAAAACTGGTGCCGGGGCCTGGTTAGCAGGCTCCCAGCACACTTCCAATCATAACTGGCATCAACAAAAGGCAAAAAGTCAGGGGGTAACCATGCCAAGGAGGCATTTCCTTACATCCGGTACCTGTTATACACTGGGGCCACGAGAAAACCAAATTACAGAAGATGAGGGTTCTGTAATTTCTTGGGTTTGTCTGGTACAAATACTCAGCACAAAGTTTCAGAATGAGGTTTATCACAGTCACGATGTAACTGCCAAAGTGGCCCAGCAGTAAAACAATAAACCTGCGCAAATGGAAAAGGAAATGAATCTGCCTCAAGTCTGAGCTGAGAATCATCAAAGCACTAAAGCCGATTCGCCCATAAAGTGCACTGTACAAGAGCGTTCCCTCATTGACATGCAGGGTCTGGAACTGGTAAAAGATCCATACGAAGTCTAAATGCACAGACACGGAGTCCTGATCCAGTAGAAGGAACAACCCAACACTGGCGCTAGCGTCAACTGGTTTAACAAGGGCAGTGGCGTCAGGGATCAGTAATATCCCTGCTGAGGGATTAGTGTGTTGTTCTCTGCTGGTACAAGTAGTCTTTAAGAAAGAACAGTCGGTAGGGCTAGAAACTACACTGGATTAAAAAGGTTACTTCTTTCAGAAACCAATTACATTTTGTCACATAACGTGAAACGTGGCACCTGCAATAATAAACTGGAGGCAGATGTGTGCGGTTCTGGTACTCCTGGCGGAAAACTACGGTGCAGATTTAAAACAAATAAGACCTGGTTTAAAGTCCGGTGGAGAGGGTCATAGCTGCGACAGAGTTCACTCTGCCAAACCCTCTGTCCACTCACCTGATATATAGGTGGGCAGACCTTCAATATCTCAACTTCGGAACCCACTCCGGCTCCGTCTGTGCGATGGAGCCAGGTCCAATGGAACACTGGCTGTCAGAGGTTTGGCGATTTGACCACCTGCCTGTTTTAGAATGGGTGGTCTGAATGGTCAGTTTTCAGTGTTCGTCGACGCCTGCTAAAACCTGCATTAAGAGACCACGAAAATGTTCAAATGAACCGCACACCATGAGAGACAACCCTTATGGCGTTAGGGTTATTCGTTTTCAAGCTTTTTGGAGTTTTGTTTTTCAAGAACCAAAAACCTGGTGAAAGTTTGACTAACCTACGCAAATGTGCTAGTACAATCTGTAAAACGTTTACCATGTTGATAGAACCCTCCTTGACAACTGTTCCTGTCTATGATTAGAGATGTCCACAAGGCCTGTGGACATCTCTAAATGCATTAATACTCAATTGTATTTTACTCAGTTATGCTGACGGAGTACAAAACTTACTCCACACTATAAATTAGGCCCACAGTGCTATCTAGAGCTCAACGTCATCTAAATGCCATTGTCAATCAACTTTGGAAAACCAAGAAGGCTTCTGAACCACAGTTTTGCACTTTGCAAATGGATGTTATGATTGGGATCTTGCCTCTGTTGTTTCCAGTGACATGTTTGCTATTCTTGTAGCTAAGATTCCAGAGTCCCACTAGTGTTTTGTGGGCATTGTTGTGGCAGAGAGCAGATGGCCAATCCCAGTGACCTGCATGTTAAAGCCTTATCAGTGCAATTCTGAGATGCACCCTTGTAAACGTCATTTCTTCTTGTGCACAACGGGGAACCTCTGTTTGATGTATTCAGTGGCCCCTATGCACGTCCTTATTAGGCATGTGTGAAGTTTTTATTCTGAACACTTCCCTGTTACTGACCTATCCATACTTCATGAAGTTTCCTGCTTTTACTGTACACTCAGTTTGTCTTGTGACTGATAGTTGGTGTCCGTAACTCATGATAATTTTGAGTGCATGACTACTGTCAAACACGTGCGAACCATTGGCTTGTGAGTGCAGACATCTTTAGCTTACTCTAGCGAGTTTGCTGAAACTATGACTCATGAGCATTTTATACTCAAGCGAGTAGCTTCTCCTCATTAATGATTCAACCAAATATACACCCACATACCAAATGCTCATGAAAGTCCTAGTGTTTCTGTAGAAGTCCAACTTGAGTAGACCGTTGCAACCTTCTCAAATTTTTCAGTTTTTGCAAGACATTTTCAAAATTTGTGAGCAAAAAGCTTTACAACTTTGCACACTCCTAGTTACTATCCGTGCTCTATTAATTTGAAACGTGTTGTAAATTTCCAAAGCCAGACTTTGTTTTGAACACATTGTTAGCCTGTCTACAGTCCATATTCATCATGTCATATCTTTCACAGAATTTGTGAAAGTGTCAATTCATCTAAACTATGACATTGCTAACGCATAAGGTAACACTTGTGCTACAAGCTACACGTTATCTACATTTCAGGGTCCGACAGTGGATGTGTAAAATAAATGTGTAGTCCAAGTTGATGTATTTTGATTACGTTGATTCATACTGATTATATCTTAGGTCAATAGAAAGTTCCCCAGTGTTGGGTAAAACTCAGTGGTCAGCCCTAAATAAACACCATGAATTGACCCCTGAATTATAGAGGCCTGTGCACTGGGTTATCACGAGATCCTGGCAGACTGATGCAGCATCCACTCTTAAGCTGAGAGTCGATACCGAGAGGAGGGGAGCTCAACCTGTTGATGCTTTTTCCTCCCTGAAGGAACACACTCTCCAGGGCGACGTCTGATAGCCACAACTGATCTGCTGTGAACGGGTATGCAGTGCACTGGACCCCAATGAGGGCTGGGGGTCTGGGTGGGGTGAGGGAAAGTGTTTGTTGTAAAATAATGTTATGATCTTTTGAAAATCAATAAACTACACCTTAAAAAAAACCTCTAGAGGCAAGTTAGCTACTCCATCTCATCAATGTGTAGTGCATAGAAGTAGTCTTTAGGGTGAAAGTCTGCTCAAAAGACTTGAATTATGTTTGTACTGCTAATTTTATTGTCCGTGTTAGCAACGTGCATAAATGTTGTAATTATATTCTGTGTAGTCATTACTCACGTAGGAAGCAATTGGATGGGACTTTTGACATAAACATATAGAGTGTATTTTTTAGTGCAGTGTGTAAGTGTGCTATTCTAAAAAACAAATTAGGATATGAATTGCAACTGCCTCCGTGACCACCTTTTACGGAACCAGAAAGAACACGCACCACATTAACAGGTTTGCTCAGTAGGGCTGTGTAGGCTCCACAGCCAGTACCAGCTGGTTATACACCGCCCCACATCCTGAGAACCTATCAATCACTTACTTAGTAGGAATCTTAAATTATACAGGCCTCTTTTACCCAAACGAATACAATATGCGCTACTGTAGTGTAGCCATTTTTAATATAGCTTCATGCGCGTTAGCTTAACGTATTAGGACTCTGTGCACCTTGCCCTAGATACATTTTATTCAACCTCGCACTGTTATTTTACAATAACCAGTTTCACAGTCTTGTTTTTATTTCATTCTATCACACTGTTTAGCTTACTTCAGCACTGTGTTCTCAAACAATGCATTCTTGCTCACTCTGTGCTTCAGTCAAGGCTACAGTCTGGTACATTGCCGGTAAACGTGGTAGAAGTTTAGTCTCTAGTGTTGGTAGAAAATACACATCCTTACGTAGGGACATTTTCTTAGAACATCTGCGTGTTAGTTATAAAAACACTTTCTAGTCCTAGTGCAGGTCAAAGGGAGATTCCGACCAGGAACCTACAAGTAAATGCTGACTGCCCCGTTGCAGATGCTGATGCAGAATACAGGCCTTTGCTCAAGTATGAGGGTTGATGTCCTCCCGAAAGGCAGGCTTAGAGCTTTACATGCTGTTCTCAGACTATTACTTAGAGAGAACCTAATCTAGTTGCACTATGATAGCCTTATTCTTGTGCTTCACTCTCATTGTTACTATTTTAATCCTACTGTGTTGTATAGTTCTGGTTATTGCAGCTCACGCTTTGCTATCTAAAATGCAGTCGTATTATTAAACCAATCTTTAAAACCTAAACTGCCTTTGTCATTTATATACGAGACCGCGCTGTGTATCAGAGAACCGGTTGTGACCTGAGTGACCACGACTTCCCTGGGAAGTATTAAGATGTCATGCGCTCAGCTGCCCAATTGTCTCTTCCCCTTGGGAGAGATGAGGCACTGCTAGTTAGCCGGAGCAAAACCCGGATTTAGGGCAACAAGGGTCCTTCACCTTGGGTAAGACTTAGTCCCCCACACTGTGGACGATTTTGCTGCTCAAAATCCAGTAGTCTCATTAGGATAATGAGAGCCTACGCAACACTACAATGCATGAACACAAGACCATCTCTAGCAGGACCAGTAGTGCAGGGGCAGGTTGCCGTACAAGCAGTCAGTTCACAGACAATAAACGCTGTCATGGGAAATTGCCATCTGGATCATTTGCAAGATCAGCCAGTTGGAAGCAGTTTACCCTCATACAACACAGCAAGCACAGAGTACTGATTGTGTGTCCCCCACCCTTGGAATGGTGCCACCTGAAGAAGAGTGCAAAACCTGGGGAAGTATATTCACATGCATCTACAGTGACACACATGCACACCCTCACTAGCTGTTCTCCTAGATGTAATAAAACAAGTGCAAAAGAAGGGACTGGTCTGCACTGGCTCTGGACAAAGGAATGAAATGAATGGGACATTTCCCTACAGTTTTCTCCATCATTCTAAGCACAAATAATGATGAAACATCAGTTCCTGTTCAAGATCATGAATAATATCTGAAGCTTATACATCTGTGGGTCAGTGCATTGCTCTGCCTCCTGTGGCTCCACCGTCTAAGTAGAGCCCTTTCCCTGGCTCCTCTGAACTCCTGACCCCTGTCAGGAGTTTGAGGCCCTCCTCCAGCCGCAGGCTTCTGCCTGCGCCTCATCACTGGTGTATAGTGGGAGAACTCTGCTTTCCTACTAGGCTACCTTCTGCCTCTCTCCTCCTTTTGCTTTGCTCTGCTCTGCTCTTTGCTCCACTACTGTCCCTTAGTGCTCCTTTTCCTTGTTGCTCTCTCAGTCTACTCTCTCTCTCACTTTCACTCTCCCTCTCTCTCTCTCTCTCTGCCGCCACCCCCTTTTAGACTCTGCCCCCTTTTCACGCCGTTTTTTGTCTACCTTCCGCCTTCCAGCAGTCCTCTCCTCTCCCCCACCTCCCTACTTAATGGCGTCCGTTGCGTGGCTGCACCGCTGGTGCGCCAAAGGCAAGCCCTTCTGCGCCCGTCCGCGCCGTGCCCAACGCCAGGACCCCTGGCTCCCGTCCCCACACCATCTCCACGCACGTCTTCACTACAACGCCGCCACCCTCTGTGCCCTCAATACCGCCCACTCTCCCACCTGCCTTCAAGCCTCCCTGCAGACCACCCGCTGACCCTTCTCCTGCCGGAACTGCACCTTCACCAGCCTCCACGCCAACGACACACCCACCAAGGCAGGACACAACCATCTCAGATGTATCCTCCTCAACACCTGCCCCGTCCACAAGCACCCAGCAGAGCTATGGAATCTGCTCGACTCAGCCTCCTTAGACGTCGCCTTTCCGACCGAGACCTGGATGAACCTCTCCTTAGCGCCTGACATCGCCATAGCCATCCCGTACTGCTACAAGATCACCCGCAGAGACCGCTCCAACAAACCAGGAGGAGGCATCGCCATCATCCACAACAACACCGAAGACACCCTCAGCCCCGCTGAACTCCTGCACTTCCACATCCACACTGACCCAAACACCACCCTTCGAGGGACCCTCGTCTACAGGCTCCCCAGCCCACGACAGCAGTTCAGCGACTCCATTACCGACATCATCAGCACGCACGCTCTCACATCCACTGACTACATACTCCCCGGAGACTTAAACTTTCACCTTGAGAACACCAACGACAACAACACCGTAACCCTGCTCGACAACCTCTCCAACCTCTGCCTCAAACAGCTCGTCACAACACCAACCCACTCCGCAGGACACTCACTCGACCCTATTTTCTGAGCCAGTAGTCACATCTCTTTCAGCCACACCACCAAACTCCACTGGACAGACCACCGCTGCATCCACTTCTCCTTCAAGAAACCCACAACACACCACCACCCACAACGGATCCCCCACCGCAGTTGGAACAAGGTCACTGAAGACCAACTTATCGCGACCCTCTCCCAGAACCCACCCATAGACACCACCGACACTTATGCAGCTGCCTGTAACTTCAGGCAATGGGTCAACACCTGCACCAATACTCTCGCCCCAATCAGGAATCCCTCCAATAGATGTATCGACAGAAAGGCCTTCTGGTTTACTGGTGACCTCGAATCTAAGCAAAGCTGCCGAAGACTCGAAAGAAAGTGGCGCCAAGATCAGACTCTGGACAACCACACAGCCTTCAAAAACGCCATCGACAGACACCACCAACTCATCCGAGCCTCCAAAAGAACCGCCTCCAAAGACAGAATCCACAACAACACACACAGGCACAAGGAGCTCTTCAACTTCTTGAAGGAACTCTCCAACCCCAGCTCCAACGTCAGTGCCATCCCTCCATCCCAAGACCTCTGCGACTCCCTAGCCTCCTACTGCCACCGCAAGATTGCAGACATCCACGACAGCTTCAGCACCCGGACCCCACCGGCAACTACCAACACCACAGATTCACCTCTGACCAACCTCCCGCTCTCCTGGACCCCCCTTCGACGACAGCGACACCATCGAAATCATAAACACCATCCACTCCGGCTCTCCAACCGACCCCTGCCCTCACCACATCCTCAACAAAGCAAGCTCCGTCATCGCACCCCAACTACGGAAGATCATCAACAACTCCTTCTAGTCCGCCACCTTCTCGGAGAGCTGGAAACACACCGAGATCAAAGCCCTCCTCAAAAAACCCAAGGCGGACCCAAAGGACCTCAAGAACTTCCGGCCTATCTCCCTGCTCCCCTTCCCGGCAAAAGTCATCAAGAAGGCCGTCAGCAGACAACTATCCCGCTTCCTAGAGGAGAACTGCACCCTGGACCCTTCCCAATCCAGATTCCGCAGCAACCACAGCACCGAAACCGCCCTCATTGCCGCCACCGACGGCATCAGAACCATACTGGACAGCGGCGAAACCGCAGCCCTCATGCTCCTTGACCTCTCAGCCTCGTTCGACACCGTCTGCCGCCACATCCTACGCTCATGCCTCAGCAATGCTGGAATCTGCGACAGAGCCCTGGACTGGGTCACCTCCTTTCTCACCGGCAGAACCCAGAAAATCCGCCTCCCCCCATTCCGCTTGGAGGCCACCAAAATCATCTGCGGCGTACCCTAGGGTTCCTTCCTCAGCCCGACCCTCTTCAACGTCTACATGGCCCTACTCGCTAACATTGCCCGATCCCACAACTGCAACATCATCTCATACGCCTACGACACCCAGCTGATCCTTTCCCTCACCAAGGACTCCGCCAAGACCTACCTCCACGAAGGAATGAAGGCCATCGCCTAATGGATGAAGAGCAGCTGCCTCAAACTCAATTCGGACAAGATGGATTTTCTTATATTCGCCCTCCCCTCCGCATGGGATGACTCCTGGTGGCCTGCCACTCTCAGAACCGCTCCGACTCCCACCGACCATGCACGCAACCTAGGATTCATCGTGGACCCCTCACTATCTATGACCCAGTCAACGCCATCTCCTCCTCCTGCTTCAACACCCTCTGCATGCTCTGAAAGATCTACAAATGGATACCCACCGAAACCAGAAGAACAGTCACCTAAGCCCTCGTAAGCAGCAAACTGGACTACATCAATGCCCTCTACGCAGGAACCACGGCCAAACGCCAGAAGAGGCTGCAATGCATCCAGAACGCCTCCACACGTCTCATCCTGGACATCCCCCGCCACTGCCACATCACAGACCACCTGAAAAACCTACACTGGGTCCCAATCAACAAGAGAATTACATTCAAGCGCCTCACCCACGTTCACAAATCAATGCACAATGCTGGACCAGAATACCTCAACAAATGACTCTCCTTCTACACCCTGACCCAGCATCTCCGCTTCGCTGACCTCGCCCTCGCAACCGTCCCACGCGTCTGCAGAACTACAACCGGTGGTAGATCATTTTTGCACCTCGCCGCCAAAACGTGGAACACTCTTCCCACCCACCTGCGCCAGACCAAAGACCTCCTTACCTTCAGGAAACTTCTCAAGACCTGGATGTTCGTGCAGTAGCAGCACCTCCTCCCTCTCCCCTCCTCAGCGCCTTGAGACTCTCACAGGTGAGTAGTGAGCTTTACAAATCCCTGATTGATTGATTGATTGTGGGTTGTACTCCTTTACAGGCCTGTGAACCACACCTCAAACCTAAAAACTGTGTTAAGAGTTCCATTAAAGAAAATGTGGTAACTGAAGATAAAAAGAGACGGGGGCTAGGGAGAGAAAAGATGAACTGGATCTCCAGTAACCCAGGGCTGCAGCTGGAGTGGTTATATTTTAAGGGACTGCATTAAAATTAAGAAGGCTGGAACAGTATCAGTATTCTGATATCCGCTCTTCCCATTCTTTTCAGGACGCTGATGATAAACAAGAGAGAAGGAGTAGGACAGAGTACCAGAGAAGATAGGAATATAGCAAGAAGAAAGGTGAAACACGATGAGAGATTGAGGTCCTTCTAAAAAGAGAAGAGAAATGTTTGGACTGTAAAGCTCAATTTAAAAATAAGAACTTGGCAGGACTGTTTAAGAAGCATGCCATACCCACTACACATACTTCAGCGGAATGACACTTGGGGGAGAGCACTTCCAGACAGCACAGCAGAAGCACCAACAGTGAGTCAGACTCCAGAGGTTTTTGTTGGCAAGTCCTACAATGATTTCAGGTAAAAATGTAAATATTCCTGATCGGGTTTATAGTTTGGATATACAAATACAGGGGGATATACTGCGCAAAATTGAAGTAGTCTTCTGCCCGTTATTATCTGAAAATTATGATATAATTTTAGCAGAAGATGAACGGCCCAGGTCTTCATTAGGGAAGCCCACCAAGGACAGGAGGTAATACGAGTAGCCTCTTTTTCTGTAGTACCTGAGGAAATCCAAAAACCAAAAATTTTATTTCACAAAGGACTGGGGTGTCAAACATCCTCTAGCCTTGTACAAGAGGCAACGTGTGAGGGATAAACACTCTAGTATTTTATGCTGTGAGCTCCAAGCAATATCCCATGAATCAAGACGCTAAGCGCGACATAAAGGCAATACTAAATCAACCTCAGTATTAGTGCATTATAGCACCTTGTTTTTCACCAATCAACATTCATCTTTTTCTCATGTTAAAACCAGACTGATCATATAGAATATTTTTACAATATTGAAATCTAAACACACAGACATGCAGTTCAAAATGCCCAACCATGAGTTTAATGACAAACCTAATACAGAAAAAACATACAACAACCCTAGGCATTCCTATGGGTTTTTTCAGTCAAAGCCCAGTGCCTGAAAGTGAATATGTAACTGCTTTCAGCTTTGACAGAGTTTAAAATTCCTTCAAAAGATTACCAATGGGTTGTAAGATTAGCCCATGTCTATTCTCAGCTTGTATCGTGGAGATCTTACAACCAGATCCCAAGCGCTGCAACATTGATGATATTTACCTCAAAGATGACTTCGACATACATCAAACTACAATCGAACAGATAGCAATAGTTTTATCATCACTTGGGGCCAGATGTATAAAGCATTTTGCATTCGCAAACGGTGCGAATGCCCGTTTGCGAATGCAAAATGCCATTTCAGAATGTATGAAATACATTTTTAATGCAATTTTTAAGGAATCGCTAAAATAGCGATTCCTTAAAATTGCGACCCTGTTTAGAGAGCCGCAAATTGCAACTCTAAATTAGAAATCGCAAATAAGGATTCCTTATTTGCGATTCCTTAGCACATGTAAGAAGCAATTCCTAAATGCGATTTTGGCATTTAGGAATCACTAATTACCACCAAGTTGAACTTGGTGGTAACCATGTGCAAAATTAAAAAATACATTTAAAATGCATTTTTAAATTGTACATGTAAAGCACACATGCCCTTTTGGCATGTGTGCACCTTACATGGTGAAAACATTTTTTTGGGGTGCAGCAGAGGGGGCCTTAGGCCCCCAGCACCCTGGGGTTTTGCATTTCCAAAATTGCAATTTCTGGTTCAGAAATCACAATTTTGGAAATGCAAAAAATTCGCAGATATGGGCCAACAGGCCAATAGGTGCGAATGGGACCGTTATCGCAATTTGCGAATCGGAAATAGCATTTGCGATTTTTAAGAATTCGCTATTACCGATTTGCAAATGTGATACATGGCACTTTGCGAGTCGGAAATAGCGATTTCTTAAAAATCGATATTTCTGATTCGCAAATGGCCTTGATGATACATCTGGCCCTTAGTTACAAAATTAAGTTTAAAAAGTTTAAAATTGCTCAGCTGACTGACTTTTTGGATATTGTAAGAAAGTAGGTTACCAGTTTGGGGGAGGGGGTGATAAAACCCTGCTTGAGCAGCAATCACAGTCCTTGTCAGGGTGAATTCACAGCAAATCCTAAAGTAACCTGTGCTTAACCCTCTGTTACCTTGGCACAAAGTAGTCAGGCTTAGTGAGAGACAATGTGTAAAGTATGCAGCATTTCAAATAGTAATAAAGTCGGTTCTGTTGGAGGTTAGAAGAATCCAGCTGCTGGTTATAAGAGACTAGCCCTAGTCACCCTGGTGATCCTGGGTTCCTAGTTGCAAGTCCAGTCCTTCTCTCCCATGCAAGAGGGCAGCAGTCCAGCAGAGGGGCAGTCCTTTTAGCAGCACAGCAGTCCTTCTTCCTGGCTGTGTCTTCCACAGATCCAGAAGTCTTCTGATGTGATGGTGACGGAGATCCAATAATTTTACTTGGTGCCTTTCTTTTAAGTGGAAGATGTTTCTAGAGATTACCCTTTGAAGTCTACCGGGTTCTGGCCTCCCATGCCCTGTCTCCAGACTAACTACAGGTTTTAGCCAAACCTTTGTGTTAAGACAGGACACAGCCTATTCATGTGCAAATAGGCCACGCTCCTCCCTCCCACCCTGCCATTGATGGGCCATCCAGGCACCCCTAAGCTCTCTATTATAAGTGACTGTCTGGGAGGAATACACAAAGTCCAACTGACAACTAAACCCAGTCAGCTGACTTAGGCCCAGACTTTAAGCACTAAATGGCAAAAGCAGGAAAACGCCAACTTCATAAAAGTGGAATTTTTAACATTCTAATTAGAAATCAGACTTTACCAGTAAAGAGGATTTTTCATTATGATTCCAAATACGCCAAACATGAACTGACCACCTACTCCCTAATTAGAAGTTACAGCTTATTAAATGTAATACGTTAACTCTAATGCTGTCCTATGGGAGAGGTGGCTTTGCAGTAGTGAAAAACAAATGTAAGATTTTTTCACTACCAGGATGTCTAAAATGTAAAAGTACATGTTCTACATTTAGAATATACTCCACCCTGCCCTCTGGAATGTGTAGAGCATGCCCTTTGGGCAACATAAATGTATTAAAAAAGAAAGCTTTACACAATGCAAAAGGTTTAATTTCACAGGTCAACATGGCATTTTAAAACTGAACTCACAGACTGCAATGGCAGGCCTTAGACATGTTGGCAAGGCTACTTAAGTGAGTGGCACAATCAGTGCTGCGGACCTACAAGTAGCATTTAATTTACAGGACCTTGGTGCAGGTAGTACCACTTTACTATGGACTTGCACGTAAATTAAATATGCCAATTGCGAACAAGTCAATGTTACTATGTCTTAAGGAGTAAGCACACACACTTTAGCACTTGTCAACAGTCGTAATGTATTCAGAGTCCTAAAGCTAACAAAAAGGAGATCAGAAAAATGGAGTAGGAAGGAAGCATTTGGGGAAGTATCACCCTAAGGCTGACAGGTCTAACAGATATGAATTATTTACTGAGGGCAAAGAACTTGCACCTGATTTCTGGTAGAACAGTGCTATCTTTTACCCCCCGACACACTGATGAAGTTACAATCCCAGTTGGGGTTTCTGAACTTCGGATGGATTTACTTGCTACATTATGCGATTGAGTGATTGACCTAATTTCGTCCACATTTTCTGCAAAACAATGGACAAACACACTGAAATCTTGCTTGTGCTACAAGCAAACATTCTAGAGACTAGGAGCCAGTTGTACAAAGCCCTTTCGCATTTCTTAAAGTAAGAATCGGTATTTTAGACTAAGAAATCCAAAACAGCCTTTTCTGATGTACAAAGGCCTTTAGGAAATCGCAAATTGCGATTTCTACCTTGCAGAAATCATAATTTGAAATCCCCACAATAGGAAATCGCAAATAGGAATTACCTATTTACGATTCCTATTCTGATGTGCCAATGCGAATTTGGACATTTATGAAATGCAATTACTATCAACTTGAGGTCGATGGTAACCATGTTCAGTTAAAAAAAAAAAAAAGCACCTCAAAATGCTTTTTTACATTGCAATAGAGCACACACGTGCCCCTTGAGCATATGTGTGCTCTACATGTGCTCCCCTATGTTTGGGGTGCACCAAGGGGGAGCTTTTGCCTATTGCCATTCTTGGTTTTGCATTTCCCTATTTGGGAAATGCAAAACAAGCCCATTGGTACAAATGCAATGGGATTCCTGATTTGTGATTTACTAAATGTGATTCCTACTTTTTAGGAATTGCTTTTAGGAAGTTGGTATCTCTGTCCGTAGCATTTTGCATTTCCTAAATAGCGATTTCTAGGAAGCTACTATTTAGGAAATGCAAAATTGCATTTTAGTACATCTGGCCCAAAATGTTTACAAACTAGGGATACAAAGATGAACCTAGTACTAGGAATTGTACCAAGCCTCTCAGGTTACACATATCTAATTTACAATGAGGGACAGAGGATTCACATAGCATACAAATCACACTTGTATTCTCCAGATGAAGCATAGTTTGTTTCCGTGAGGAAACGATTTGCAGCTGTGCAGACACTTATTTTGAAAGAGTACCTGTTATGCTGGGAAAATAATGATTGTGGTTGATCCCATTCCTGAACTTGAAGAGGCCACTAAGGCAAGGACGTTTGAACTCTACACCTGAGATGGGAGCAGTGGGGCCCAAATTTGACTATGATCTGACTCTTTGGACACAAACTTTTCACTAATATGAGCAGGATATACCTTAGACTCTACAAGTATTATCCATTGATTCACATTAGAACATGTTTATACAGTTGGTTCTGCACAGCCAGCTGTTGGGACCAAACAAAGTATTCTACAGTCTGCGTAGCAGTGCAGGGTGTAGTTGAAGATGGTAAATTTCACCTGCAACACACTCACACCAGAACCCTAGGTGATAGCACTGCACAACATGCAAAATTCATGCCTTGATACTTGTATTGCTGAAGGCTACCGCATCAGTCTCAAATTTATCCTTCTGTGTGCATGGTACAATATCGATTTAAATCATTGGCGCCAAAATGGATTTAAAGATTCAAAAGTGAAACCATTTTAGGATAAACAGCTCTGGGGAAAGGTAGCTATCTTACAAGACAAACTTCCACTGCATTACAGGCAACAATAAAGTGTGAACCGCCAACAGTTGGCTTTCCTCTGAAATAATCCTACACCCTCAATTCAGATAACATTCCTGTGGTGTCCATACCCGGAGATGGAGATAGGATAATTCCTAACAAGCTGTCTTTATTAGGCTTAACCAAAACAGCCCATGAGTGGTTGGTGTCTTCTCATGCTACAACAACAATACTAGTGGCGATGTTTATTTGAACAAGTCAGAGATCATGGTCGATAACGTGATGTTTGCCAAAAGATTAACGTTTCTAGTGTTAGAACACCCGAGCAGACTCACCTCAGATTCTCCAATCTACTGTTAATGATTTTATATTTAGACCATGTCGGACCAATGAATTCTGTTAATTGATATGAGAACATATTGGTGGATGGCGATTCATGTTCTCAATTCCTGTGGGTGTGGTCTCAGGCAAATGCAGTAACTTAAGCAGTCATAAAGGACTTTCAGTGTCTCATATCCATGAAAGCAGTCCATATATTTCATTCAGACAATGGTCCTGAGTTCTCCTCAAAGGCTTACAGGGATACTGTGTCTGCTATAATTCAGCAGCCCATTTTGATCTGAGAGTCACAGATCAATAGAACTAACAAATGGCATGCCTAACCAAGACCTAATCTCTACAGTAACTAATTCTTCTCTTGGTACCATCACCTGTTTGGAGTTGAAAGAGCATTAAGTAACTTGTCTTGAAGAGTATTGGGTGTCCGCCCTCCATATGTACTCTTCAGAGTGCCTAAGTATGTACCTGGTCTAGATATTCCTAAGAAGGTGGCAAAAGAAAAAGAATTTGACCTGGACCATTGTTTAAATATCTTACAGAGCATCCAAGAGGTCAGAGACAAGCTTTCTAATTTGACGCATTGTGAGGCGCTACCCGCATAGATAAGGTATCACCAGCTGCTGAGGCGTGTGTCTCCCAAGTAGGTAATCTAGTTCTAGAAAATATTTACAATAAATAAGCCATTGGCCATCCTAGAGATCACCCGCTCCGGGGGTAACAGGCACAGGAACTGTTCTCCTCCCTCCATTGACTGGTACAAAGAAAAACAGACAGGTGTCAATTGACCACATTAAGAATGCTGTACCGCAAACCCTCCTGGACATAAGAAGGACTCTGAGTAGATCCGCTTGGATTCTCCCTAATGTGAATGAAATACCCCTTGAAGAATATTGTAATATTACCACCTTGGTTACCCATTGGAGATACTTGGGGTTACCATGTTTTGAGCTTTACACCAGTTGACAGATTTCATCGAGGACTCTTCTACTGCAATTACTACACATAATGTGGAATCTTCCAATTTGCGCCATGGTTTACTCTGAAACCATGGATGAGTCGATATGGATTGAGATGATGCCTTTTCAAGAAGCAACTTTTTAAAGAGAATCTGATTTTTGTGTGGTGACTTTTCTGCATACTCCCCAGCTACTCTAAACCATTTATTTCTTCTTGCTTATCATTGGTTTTGTGACAGGTATTTAACCCCTTCGCTGCCAGGCCTTTTCCCCCTCAGGTGCCAGGCCTTTTTTTGGCTATTTGAGGCAGTTCGCACTTAGGCCCTCATAACTTTTTGTCCACATAAGCTACCCACAACAAATTTGCGTCCTGTTTTTCCAACATCTTAGGGATTCTGGAGGTACCCAGAGTTTGTGGGATCCCCTGAAGGAGATCAAGAAATTAGCCAAAATACAGTGAAAATGTTGTTATTTTTTTAACAAAAAAGGGAAAAAAGGGCTGCTGATAAGGCTTGTGTTTTGTTTCTTCCTGAAAATTCCATCAACAAAGGGTTTGCAGTGCTAAAATCACCATCTTCCCAGCTTTCAGGAACAGGCAGACTTGAATCAGAAAACCCAATTTTTCTACACAATTTTGGTATTTTACTGGGACATTCCCCCTGTTAACGATTTTTTGTGCTTTCAGCCTCCTTCCAGTTAGTGACGGAAATGGATGTTAAATCAATGCTGTATCCCGGAAAGCTAAACATTTCTGAAAAGAGACAAAATTCTGAATTTAGCAAGGGGTAATTTGTGTAGATCCTGCAAGGGTTTCCTACAGAAACAGCTGAAATGAAACGATATTGAAATTGAGGTGAAAAAAACAGCCATTTTTCTCCACGTTTTACTCTGTAACTTTTTCCTGCAATGTCAGATTTTTGAAAGCAATATGCCGTTACGTCTTCTGGACACTTCTGGTTGCGGGGATATATAAAGCTTGTAGGTTCATCAAGAACCCTGGGTACCCAGAGCCAATAAATGAGCTGCACCTTGCAATGGGTTTTCATTCTATACCGGGTATACAGCAATTCATTTGCTGAAATATAAAGATTAAAAAATAGGTATCAAGAAAATCTTTGTATATCCAAAATGGGCACAAGATAAAGTGTTGAGAAGCAGTGGTTATTTTCACGTCTCTGAATTCCGGGGTGCCCATACTAGCATGTGAATTACAGGGCATTTCTCAAATAGACATCTTTTTTACACACTGTCTTATATTTGGAAGGAAAAAATGCAGAGAAAGACAAAGGGCAATAACACTTTGCAGAGGGGTCTGGGTAAGAACATGTTGGGGGATCCACGCAAGCCACACCTCCCAGTACTCCTTGGGGTGTCTAGTTTTAAAAAATGTCTGGGTTTGGTAGGTGTCCTTAGATGAAGGCCGCACCCGGGACCAAAAACATAGGTGCCCCCCCCCCCCCCCCCCCCCAACCACAGGTAGTTTTGTAATATATCATTTTGATGTGTCCATGTACTTCTGTGATGTCTCAAATACTAATACTGTGAAAAGAAACGCACTTAGGTTATGTTAAAAAGACATCTCACCGGCCAACCAAGTGGGAGGCATGCTTCATCATCGGGGTCCCATCTGAGACACCTAGCGTGTCACAGGTGTGCTGCGATGCCTGATTACAGCGGAGCAGTGTAGGAAAGTACCATCTTGCCTGGCATGTTACCCCCATTTTTCACTGTATATATGTTGTTTTAGTTGTATGTGTGTAGGAGGCTGGACTGGCTTGTAGTGAGTACCAAGGGGTACTTGCACCTTGCACCAGGCCCAGTTATCCCTTATTAGTGTATAGGGTGTCTAGCAGCTTAGGCTGATAGATAATGGTAGCTTAGCAGAGCAGCTTAGGCTGAACTAGGAGACGTGTGAAGCTACTACAGTACCACTTAGTGTCATATGCACAATATCATAAGAAAACACAATACACAGTTATACTAAAAATAAAGGTACTTTATTTTTTTGACAATATGCCAAAGTATCTTATAGTGTACCCTCAGTGAGAGGATAGGAAATATACACAAGATATATATACACAATAGCAAAAATATGCAGTATAGTCTTAGAAAACAGTGCAAACAATGTATAGTTACAATAGGATGCAATGGGGACACATAGGGATAGGGGCAACACAAACCATATACTCCAAAAGTGGAATGCGAACCACGAATGGACCCCAAACCTATGTGACCTTGTAGAGGGTCGCTGGGACTATTAGAAAATAGTGAGAGTTAGGAAAATAACCCTCCCCAAGACCCTGAAAAGTGAGTGCAAAGTGCACTAAAGTTCCCCAAAGGACAAAGCAGTCGTGATAAGGGAATAAGGCAGGAAAGACACAAACCAACAATGCAACAACGCTGGATTTCCAATCTGGGGTACCTGTGGAACAAGGGGACCAAGTCCAAAAGTCACAAGCAAGTCGGAGATGGGCAGATGCCCAGGAAATGCCAGCTGCGGGTGCAAAGAAGCTTCTACTGGACAAAAGAAGCTGCGGTTTCTGCAGGAACGCAAAGGGCTAGAGACTTCCCCTTTGGAGGACGGATCCCTCTCGCCTCATAGAGTCGTGCAGAAGTGTTTTCCCGCCGAAAGAACGCCAACAAGCCTTGCTAGCTGCAAATCGTGCGGTTAGCGTTTTTGGACGCTGCTGTCGCCCAGGAGGGACCAGGAGGTCGCAAATTGGACCAGGAGGTAGAGGGGACGTCGAGCAAGACAAGGAGCCCTCTTAGCAGCAGGTAGCACCCGGAGAAGTGCCAGAAACAGGCACTACGAGGATGCGTGAAACTGTGCTCACCCGAAGTCGCACAAAGGAGTCCCACGTCGCCGGAGACCAACTTAGAAAGTCGTGCAATGCAGGTTAGAGTGCCGTGGACCCAGGCTTGGCTGTGCACAAAGGATTTCCGCCGGAAGTGCACAGGGGCCGGAGTAGCTGCAAAAGTCGCGGTTCCCAGCAATGCAGTCTAGCGAGGTGAGGCAAGGACTTACCTCCACCAAACTTGGACTGAAGAGTCACTGGATTGTGGGAGTCACTTAGACAGAGTTGCTGGATTCGAGGGACCTCGCTCGTCGTGCTGAGAGGAGACCCAAGGGACCGGTAATGCAGCTTTTTGGTGCCTGCGGTTGCAGGGGGAAGATTCCGTCGACCAACGGGAGATTTCTTCTGAGCTTCTAGTGCAGAGAGGAGGCAGACTACCCCCACAGCATGCTCCACCAGGAAAACAGTCGAGAAGGCGGCAGGATCAGCGTTACAGAGTTGCAGTAGTCGTCTTAGCTACTATGTTGCAGTTTTGCAGGCTTCCAGCGCGGTCAGCAGTCGATTCCTTGGCAGAAGGTGAAGAGAGAGATGCAGAGGAACTCGGATGAGCTCTTGCATTCGTTATCTAAGGAATCCCAAGAGACAGAGACCCTAAATAGCCAGAAAAGAGGGTTTGGCTACCTAGGAGAGAGGATAGGCTAGCAACACCTGAAGGAGCCTATCACAAGGAGTCTCTGACGTCACCTGCTGGCACTGGCCACTCAGAGCAGTCCAGTGTGCCAGCAGCACCTCTGTTTCCAAGATGGCAGAGGTCTGGAGCACACTGGAGGAGCTCTGGACACCTCCCAGGGGAGCTGCAGGTCAGGGGAGTGGTCACTCCCCTTTCCCTTGTCCAGTTTCGCGCCAGAGCAGGGCTAAGGGGTCCCCTGAACCGGTGTAGACTGGCTTATGCAGAACTGGGCACATCTGTGCCCAAGAAAGCATTTCCAGAGGCTGGGGGAGGCTACTCCTCCCCTGCCTTCACACCATTTTCCAAAGAGAGAGGGTGTAACACCCTCTCTCAGAGGAAGTCCTTTGTTCTGCCATCCTGGGCCAGGCCTGGCTGGACCCCAGGAGGGCAGATGCCTGTCTGAGGGGTTGGCAGCAGCAGCAGCTGCAGTGAAACCCCGGGAAAGGCAGTTTGGCAGTACCAGGGTCTGTGCTACAGACCACTGGGATCATGGGATTGTGCCAACTATGCCAGGATGGTATAGAGGGGGCAATTCCATGATCATAGACATATTACATGGCCATATTCGGAGTTACCATTGTGAAGCTACATATAGGTAGTGACCTATATGTAGTGCATGCGTGTAATGGTGTCCCCGCACTCACAAAGCTCGGGGAATTGGCCCTGAACAATGTGGGGGCACCTTGGCTAGTGCCAGGGTGCCCTCACACTAAGTAACTTAGCACCCAACCTTTACTAGGTAAAGGTTAGACATATAGGTGACTTATAAGTTACTTAAGTGCAGTGTAAAATGGCTGTGAAATAACGTGGACGTTATTTCACTCAGGCTGCAGTGGCAGGCCTGTGTAAGATTTGTCAGAGCTCCCTATGGGTGGCAAAAGAAATGCTGCAGCCCATAGGGATCTCCTGGAACCCCAATACCCTGGGTACCTCAGTACCATATACTAGGGAATTATAAGGGTGTTCCAGTAAGCCAATGTAAATTGGTAAAATTGGTCACTAGCCTGTCAGTGACAATTTGGAAGAAATGAGAGAGCATAACCACTGAGGTTCTGATTAGCAGAGCCTCAGTGAGACAGTTAGTCACTACACAGGTAACACATTCAGGCACACTTATGAGCACCATATACTAGGGATTTATAAGGGTGTTCCAGTAAGCCAATGTAAATTGGACAAAGGAAAGGGGAGTGACCACTCCCCTGACCTGCACCTCCCCTGGGAGGTGTCCAGAGCTCCTCCAGTGTGCTCCAGACCTCTGCCATCTTGGAAACAGAGGTGCTGCTGGCACACTGGACTGCTCTGAGTGGCCAGTGCCACCAGGTGACGTCAGAGACTCCTTGTGATAGGCTCCTTCAGGTGTTGCTAGCCTATCCTCTCTCCTAAGTAGCCAAACCCTCTTTTCTGGCTATTTAGGGTCTCTGTCTCTGGGGAAACTTTAGATAACGAATGCAAGAGCTCATCCGAGTTCCTCTGCATCTCTCTCTTTACCTTCTGCCAAGGAATCGACTGCTGACCGCGCTGGAAGCCTGCAACACTGCAACAAAGTAGCAAAGACGACTACTGCCACTCTGTAACGCTGATCCTGCCGCCTTCTCGACTGTTTTCCTGGTGGTGCATGCTGTGGGGGTAGTCTGCCTCCTCTCTGCACTAGAAGCTCCGAAGAAATCTCCCGTGGGTCGACGGAATCTTCCCCCTGCAACCGCAGGCGCCAAAAAGCTGCATTACCGGTCCCTTGGGTCTCCTCTCAGCACGACGAGCGAGGTCCCTCGAATCCAGCAACTCTGTCCAAGTGACCCCCACAGTCCAGTGACTCTTCAGTCCAAGTTTGGTGGAGGTAAGTCCTTGCCTCACCTCGCTAGACTGCATTGCTGGGAACCGCGACTTTTGCAGCTACTCCGGCCCCTGTGCACTTCCGGCAGAAATCCTTTGTGCACAGCCAAGCCTGGGTCCACGGCACTCTAACCTGCATTGCACGACTTTCTAAGTTGGTCTCCGGCGACGTGGGACTCCTTTGTGTAACTTCGGGTGAGCACAGTTTCACGCATCCTCGTAGTGCCTGTTTCTGGCACTTCTCCGGGTGCTACCTGCTGCTGAGAGGGCTCCTTGTCTTGCTCAACGTCCCCTCTCTCTCCTTGTCCAATTTGCGACCTCCTGGTCCCTCCAGGGCCACAGCCGCGTCCTAAAACGCTAACCGCACGATTTGCAGCTAGCAAGGCTTGTTGGCGTTCTTTCGGCGGGAAAACACTTCTGCACGACTCTCCACGGCGAGAGGGATCCGTCCACCAAAGGGGAAGTCTCTAGCCCTTTTCGTTCCTGCAGAAACCTCAGCTTCTTCTGTCCAGTAGAAGCTTCTTTGCATCCACAGCTGGCATTTCCTGGGCATATGCCCATCTCCGACTTGCTTGTGACTTTTGGACTTGGTCCCCTTGTTCCACAGGTACCCTAGATTGGAAATCCATCGTTGTTGCATTGTTGGTTTGTGTCTTTCCTGCATTATTCCTCTAACACGACTTCTTTGTCCTTAGGGGAACTTTAGTGCACTTTGCACTCACTTTTCAGGGTCTTGGGGAGGGCTATTTTTCTAACCCTCACTATTTTCTAATAGTCCCAGCGACCCTCTACAAGGTCACATAGGTTTGGGGTCCATTCGTGGTTCGCATTCCACTTTTGGAGTATATGGTTTGTGTTGCCCCTATCCCTATGTGTCCCCATTGCATCCTATTGTAACTATGCATTGTTTGCACTGTTTTCTAAGACTATACTGCATATTTTTGCTATTGTGTATATATATCTTGTGTATATTTCCTATCCTCTCACTGAGGGTACACTCTAAGATACTTTGGCATATTGTCATAAAAATAAAGTACCTTTATTTTTAGTATAACTGTGTATTGTGTTTTCTTATGATATTGTGCAAGTGACACTTGTGGTACTGTAGTAGCTTCACACGTCTCCTAGTTCAGCCTAAGCTGCTCTGCTAAGCTACCATTATCTATCAGCCTAAGCTGCTAGACACCCTATACACTAATAAGGGATAACTGGGCCTGGTGCAAGGTGCAAGTACCCCTTGGTACTCACTACAATCCAGTCCAGCCTCCTACATTGGTTGTGCAGCGGTGGGATAAGTGCTTTGAGACTACTTACCACTCTTGTCATTGTACTTTTCATAAGAGAAAAATATACAAAACAAGGTCAGTGTATATACACATAGCCAAAAAAAGTTTTGCATTTCCTCTTTTCACTCTTTTCTAAGTGCTGAAAAGTACTTCTAAACTTTCTAAAAAGTTCTAAAAAGTTTAAAAAGTTTTTTTCTCTGTCTTTCTAAAAGCTCTGACAAACTTTTTTCTCTTTTTCTATCACTTTAACTCTCTCTAAAAATGTCTGGCACAGGCCAAAATGTTGACCTGTCTAAGATTGCATATGATCACCTTAGCTGGAAAGGAGCAAGGAGTCTCTGCATAGAGAGAGGTTTGAGTGTAGGGAAGAATCCTTCCTTGGAACTGTTACTTAATATGCTTAGAGAACAGGATAAGGCTAAAAGTGCCCCATCTGTTGAAAAAGTAGCTAATGGTTCTCAATCTGATCCAGGGACTCCCCCAGGTAAAGGTTCAGGAAAGAAACTTCTTAGCCTTCCCATTACAAGACAGTCTAGCATAGTTGGTACTGAGGTGGAGTCACATCATACAGATGATGTGCTCTCACATTACACTGTCAGCCAAGCTGTTAGGGTGCCCTCTGTAAGGGACAGGTCTCCTTCTGTTCATTCCCATCATACCTCTGTATCTAGAAATGTCCCTCCCACCAATCCTGATGACAGATTGTTAGAAAGGGAACTCAATAAGTTGAGGGTGGAACAAACCAGACTGAAGCTTAAAAAGCAACAGCTGGATTTGGATAGACAGTCTTTAGAATTAGAGAAGGAAAGACAGAAGTTGGGTTTAGAAACCCATGGTGGCAGCAGCAGTATTCCCCATAGTCATCCTGCAAAAGAGCATGATTCCAGGAATCTGCACAAGATAGTTCCCCCTTATAAGGAGGGGGGTGACATTAACAAGTGGTTTGCTGCACTTGAGAGGGCCTGTGTTGTACAGGATGTCCCTCAAAGGCAGTGGGCTGCTATCCTATGGCTATCATTTAGTGGAAAAGGTAGGGATAGGCTCCTTACTGTGAAAGAAAGTGATGCCAATAATTTTACAGTACTTAAGAATGCACTCCTGGATGGTTATGGCTTAACCACTGAACAGTACAGGATAAAGTTCAGAGAGACCAAAAAGGAGTCTTCACAAGACTGGGTTGATTTCATTGACCATTCAGTGAAGGCCTTGGAGGGGTGGTTACATGGCAGTAAAGTTACTGATTATGACAGCCTGTATAACTTGATCCTGAGAGAGCATATTCTTAATAATTGTGTGTCTGATTTGTTGCACCAGTACTTGGTGGACTCTGATCTGACCTCTCCCCAAGAATTGGGAAAGAAGGCAGACAAATGGGTCAGAACAAGGGTGAACAGAAAAGTTCATACAGGGGGTGACAAAGAGAACACTAAGAAGAAAGATGGTGAAAAATCTCAAGATAAGCATGGGGATAAGGGTAAAACCAAAGATCCCACTTCAAATCTTAAACACTCTTCAGGGGGTGGGGATAAAACAAATTCTTCCTCTTCTTCTCAACCTACACAATTTAAAAAGCCTTGGTGCTTTGTGTGTAAAAATAGAGGCCATAGGCCAGGGGATAAGTCCTGTCCAGGTAAACCCCCTGAGCCTACCACCACTAATACATCAAGCTCTAGTGCCCCTAGCAGTAGTGGTACTAGTGGTGGGACTGCTGGCAACAGTCAAGTTAAGGGTGTAGTTGGGTTCACTTATGGGTCCATAGTAGAAACTGGGGTAGTCAGTCCCAAGACAGTTTCTGACACACCTAGTGGCATTGGCCTTGCCACACTGGCTGCTTGTCCCCTTACAATGGATAAGTACAGGCAGACAGTTTCAATAAATGGTGTTGAGGCCTTGGCCTACAGGGACACAGGTGCCAGTATCACTTTGGTGACTGAAAACCTAGTGCATCCTGATCAACACATCATTGGACAACAGTATAAGATTATTGATGGCCATAACTCCACTAAGTTTCTTCCCTTAGCTATAATTCAGTTTAGTTGGGGGGGAGTTACTGGCCCTAAGCAGGTGGTGGTATCACCTAGCTTACCTGTAGACTGTCTCTTAGGTAATGACCTAGAGGCCTCAGGTTGGGCTGATGTAGAGTTTTATGCCCATGCAGCCATGCTGGGCATCCCAGAGGAATTGTTCCCTCTCATTTCTACTGAAATGAAAAAGCAAAGGAGAGAAGGCCTGAAAACTCAGGATCCCTCTCCATCAACAGGTAAAAAGGGTATCACAGTATCCCCTAACCACCCTACCATTCAGGATACCATTCCTGTGGTGGGAGAAACCTCTCCTGGGGTGGCACCTGTTCCAAGGGAATCATCAGTTGGCAAAACTGTACTCCCTGAGGTGGAAGTACCTCTCTGTGGGATAACTAACATTGGTGAGAAAAAGAGCACCATTTTAGTTAACATGGAGCATCCCTCCCACCCTCCCAGAGAAACTTTAGTGCAGAAACCCTGCACTGCCTCACAACACTTAGGACAGCATCCCTGCCCTAGTGTGGAGCTCATAGGACAGCATCCCTGCCCTGCTCCAACTCAAGAGAAAAAGCATCCCTGTTCTCTCTTCCAGCCATATGGACAAAGTTTTTGCCCAGCTATGGCTTTTCTGAGACAGCATCCCTGTCTGGCATTTCCATCACTACAAATAGGTTCAGTGGACAATTCCCACTGCTCTAAACTAAAACTTACTGATAGAAACTCTGAAAATACATCTTCACATTGTTGCTTAGCTAAAAAACTTCAAACAGGGTGGTTTACATCCCCACAGGGAAGTAAACATATAGTGGATGATAAAGGGAGTAACCAGTCTATTGCAGAGATACTCTCTACTTATCACCACTTAGACAATAAAGTCTCAACTGGCCAAGGTTAGCCTTATTGTCCTTCGTTTGGGGGGGGGTTGTGTGAGAAAGTAGCCTCTTTCTAGCCTTGTTACCCCCACTTTTGGCCTGTTTGTGAGTGTATGTCAGGGTGTTTTCACTGTCTCACTGGGATCCTGCTAGCCAGGGCCCGGTGCTCATAGTGAAAACCCTATGTTTTCAGTATGTTTGTTATGTGTCACTGGGACCCTGCTAGTCAGGACCCCAGTGCTCATAAGTTTGTGGCCTATATGTATGTGTTCCCTGTGTGGTGCCTAACTGTCTCACTGAGGCTCTGCTAACCAGAACCTCAGTGGTTATGCTCTCTCATTTATTTCAAATTGTCACTAACAGGCTAGTGACCAATTTTACCAATTTACATTGGCTTACTGGAACACCCTTATAAATCCCTAGTATATGGTACTAAGGTACCCAGGGTATTGGGGTTCCAGGAGATCCATATGGGCTGCAGCATTTCTTTTGCCACCCATAGGGAGCTCTGACAATTCTTACACAGGCCTGCCACTGCAGCCTGAGTGAAATAACGTCCACGTTATTTCACAGCCATTTTACACTGCACTTAAGTAACTTATAAGTCACCTATATGTCTAACCTTTACCTGGTAAAGGTTAGGTGCAAAGTTACTTAGTGTGAGGGCACCCTGGCACTAGCCAAGGTGCCCCCACATTGTTCAGAGCCAATTCCCTGAACTTTGTGAGTGCGGGGACACCATTACACGCGGGCACTACATATAGGTCACTACCTATATGTAGCTTCACAATGGTAACTCCGAATATGGCCATGTAACATGTCTAAGATCATGGAATTGCCCCCTCTATGCCATCCTGGCATTGTTGGCACAATTCCATGATCCCAGGGGTCTGTAGCACAGACCCTGGTACTGCCAAACTGCCTTTCCTGGGGTTTCACTGCAGCTGCTGCTGCTGCCAACCCCTCAGACAGGTTTCTGCCCTCCTGGGGTCAAGCCAGGCTTGTCCCAGGATGGCAGAACAAAGGACTTCCTCTGAGAGAGGGTGTTACACCCTCTCCCTTTGGAAAATGGTGTGAAGGCAGGGGAGGAGTAGCCTCCCCCAGCCTCTGGAAATGCTTTCTTGGGCACAGATGTGCCCAATTCTGCATAAGCCAGTCTACACCGGTTCAGGGGACCCCTTAGCCCTGCTCTGGCGTGAAACTGGACAAAGGAAAGGGGAGTGACCACTCCCCTGACCTGCACCTCCCCTGGGAGGTGTCCAGAGCTCCTCCAGTGTGCTCCAGACCTCTGCCATCTTGGAAACAGAGGTGCTGCTGGCACACTGGACTGCTCTGAGTGGCCAGTGCCACCAGGTGACGTCAGAGACTCCTTGTGATAGGCTCCTTCAGGTGTTGCTAGCCTATCCTCTCTCCTAAGTAGCCAAACCCTCTTTTCTGGCTATTTAGGGTCTCTGTCTCTGGGGAAACTTTAGATAACGAATGCAAGAGCTCATCCGAGTTCCTCTGCATCTCTCTCTTCACCTTCTGCCAAGGAATCGACTGCTGACCGCGCTGGAAGCTACTGGCCTGGCTTGTAGTGGGTACCAAGAGGTACTTACACCTTGCACCAGGTCCAGGTATCCCTTATTAGTGTAGAGGGATGTCTAGCAGCTTAGGCTGATAGAAAAGGTAGCTTAGCAGAGCAGCTTAGGCTGAACTAGGAGACGAGTGAAGCTCCTACAGTACCACTAGTGTCATATGCACAATATCATAAGAAAACACAATGCACAGATATACTAAAAATAAAGGTACTTCATTTTTATGACAATATGCCAAAGTATCTCAGTGAGTACCCTCAGTATGAGGATAGCAAATATACACAAGATATATGTACACAATACCAAAATATGCAGTAATAGCAATAGAAAACAGTGCAAACAATGTATAGTCACAATAGAATGCAATGGGGTCACATAGGATTAGGGGCAACACAAACCATATACTCTAGAAGTGGAATGAGAACCACGAATGGACCCCAAACCTATGTGACCTTGTAGAGGGTCGCTGGGACTGTAAGAAAACAGTGAGGGTTAGAAAAATAGCCCACCCCAAGACGGGAGTGGGCAGATGCCCAGGAAATGCCAGCTGTGGGTGCAAAGAAGCTGCCACCGGATGGTAGAATCTGTGGATTCTGCAAGAACGACAAGGGCTAGAAACTTCCCCTTTGGAGGATGGATGTCCTACGTCGTGAAGAGTCGTGCAGAGATATTTCCGTGCAGAAAGACCGCAAACAAGCCTTGCTAGCTGCAAGGGTCGTGGTTAGGGTTTTTGGATGCTGCTGTGGCCCAGGAGGGACCACGATGTCGCCAATTGCATGAGGAGACAGAGGGGGCGTCCAGCAAGACAAGGAGCCCACTCAGAAGCAAGCAGCACCCGCAGAAGTGCCAGAACAGGCACTACAAAGTAGAGTGAACCGGAGCTCACCCGCAGTCACAAAAGAGGGCCCCACGACGCCGGAGGGCAACTCAGGAGGTCGTGCACTGCAGGTTAGAGTGCCGGGGACCCAGTCTGGGCTGTGCACAAAGGAAATCCTGGAAGAGTGCACAGGAGCTGGAGCAGCTGCAAAACACGCTGTTCCCAGCAATGCAGTCTAGCGTGGGGAGGCAAGGATTTACCTCCACCAAACTTGGACTGAAGAGTCACTGGACTGTGGGAGTCACTTGGACAGAGTTGCTGAGTTCAAGGGACCTCGCTCATCGTGCTGAGAGGAGACCCAGAGGACCGGTGATGCAGTTCTTTGGTGCCTGCGGTTGCAGGGGGAAGATTCCGTCGACCCACGGGAGATTTCTTCGGAGCTTCTAGTGCAGAGAGGAGGCAGACTACCCCCACAGCATGCACCACCAGGAAAACAGTCGAGAAGGCGGCAGGATCAGCGTTACAAGGTCGCAGTAGTCGTCTTTGCTACTTTGTTGCAGTTTTGCAGGCTTCCAGCGCGGTCAGCAGTCGATTCCTTGGCAGAAGGTGAAGAGAGAGATGCAGAGGAACTCTGATGAGCTCTTGCATTCGTTATCTAAGGAATTCCCCAAAGCAGAGACCCTAAATATCCAGAAAAGGAGGTTTGGCTACCTAGGAGAGAGGATAGGCTAGCAACACCAGAAGGAGCCTATCAGAAGGAGTCTCTGACGTCACCTGCTGGCACTGGCCACTCAGAGCAGTCCAGTGTGCCAGCAGCACCTCTGTTTCCAAGATGGCAGGGGTCTGGAGCACACTGGAGGAGCTCTGGGCACCTCCCAGGGGAGGTGCAGGTCAGGGGGGTGGTCACTCCCCTCTCCTTTGTTCAGTTTCGCGCCAGAGCAGGGCCGAGGGATCCCTGAACCGGTGTAGACTGGCTTATGCAGAAATGGGCACCATCTGTGCCCATGAAAGCATTTCCAGAGGCTGGGGGAGGCTACTCCTCCCCAGCCCTAACACCTTTTTCCAAAGGTAGAGGGTGTAATACCCTCTCTCTGAGGAAGTCCTTTGTTCTGCCTTCCTGGGCCAAGCCTGGCTGGACCCCAGGAGGGCAGAAACCTGTCTGAGGGGTTGGCAGCAGCAGCAGCTGCAGTGAAACCCCGGGAAAGGTAGTTTGGCAGTACCCGGGTCTGAGCTGGAGACTCGCGGGATCATGGAATTGTCTCCCCAATGCCAGAATGGCATTGGGGTGACAATTCCATGATCCTAGACATGTTTCATGGCCATGTTCGGAGTTACCATTGTGACGCTATACCTATACATATGTATAGTGCACGCTTGTAATGGTGTCCCCGCACTCACAACGTCCGGGGAATTTGCCCTGAACAATCTGGGAGCACCTTGGCTAGTGTCAGGGTGCCCACACACTAAGTAATTTAGCTCCCAACCTTTACCAGGTAAAGGTTAGACATATAGGTGACTTATAAGTTACATAAGTGCAGTGAAAATGGCTGTGAAATAACGTGGACGTTATTTCACTCAGGCTGCACTGGCAGGCCTGTGTAAGAATTGTCAGATCTCCCTATGGGTGGCACAAGAAATGCTGCAGCCCATAGGGATCTCCTGGAACCCCAATACCCTGGGTACCTCAGTACCATATGCCAGGGAATTATAAGGGTGTTCCAGTATGCCAATGTAAATTGGTGAAATTGGTCACTAGCCTGTTAGTGACAATTTGGAAAGAGAATGAGAGAGCATAACCACTGAGGTTCTGGGTAGCAGAGCCTCAGTGAGACAGTTAGTCATAACACAGGTAACACATACAGGGCACACTTATGAGCACTGGGGCCCTGGCTGGCAGGGTCCCAGTGACACATACAACTAAAACAACATATATACAGTGAAATATGGGGGTAACATGCCGGGCAAGATGGTACTTTCCTACACAACCCCCACCCCCCCAAACGAAGGACAATAAGACTAGCCATGACCTGATGAGTCTTCATTGTCTAAGTGGAAATATCTGGAGAGTCCATCTGCATTGGAGTGGGTACTCCCAGGTCTCTGTTCCACTGTATAGTCCATTCCCTGTAGGGATATGGACCACCTCAACAATTTAGGGTTTTCACATTTCATTTGTTTTAGCCAAAGTAGAGGTTTGTGGTCTGTCTGAACAATGAAGTGAGTGCCAAACAGGTATGGCCTCAACTTCTTCAGTGCCCAGACCACAGCAAAGGGCTCCCTCTCTATGTCAGACCAACGCTTTTCTCTAGGGGTCAACCTCCTACTAATAAAAGCAACAGGTTGATCCTGGCCCTCAGAATTAAGTTGTGATAAGACTGCCCGTACCCCTAATTCAGATGCATCAGTTTGGACAATGATTTTTTTGGAGTAACGGGCTTTTCAGGACAGGTGCAGAACACATGGCCTGCTTCAGCTCCTCAAAAGCTATGAACCTCCTGTAGTACCCAGTGAGGCCTAAAAAGGCTCTCACCTGAGTCTGAGTTGTAGGGGGAACCCAATCTATAATAGTTTGGATTTTCCCCTGAAGTGGTGCAATCTGTTCTCCACCGTCTAGGTGTCCCAGATAAACCACTTTCCCCTGCCCTATCTGGCACTTTGTAGCCTTGATAGTGAGGCCTGCCTTTTGCAGTGCCTCCAAAACTTTCCATAGGTGGACCAGGTGATCATCCCAGCTGGAGCTAAAGACAGCTATATCATCTAGATATGCTGCACTAAAAGCTTCCAGCCCTTGCAGGACTGTGTTCACCAACCTTTGAAAAGTGGCAGGTGCATTTTTCAAACCAAAGGGCATTACTGTGAATTGGCAGTGCCCTCCAATGGTGGAAAATGCAGTTTTTGCTTTTGCATCCTCTGATAATTTGATCTGCCAATACCCTGCAGTCAAATCAAAGGTGCTTAGATACTTGGCAGATGCCAGTGTATCTATTAGCTCATCTGCCCTGGGTATAGGATGAGCATCAGTTTAAGTACCTGGTTGAGACCTCCGTAGTCAACACAAAATCTAATTTCCTTTTTCCCATCTTTGGAATGAGGCTTTGGTACAAGTACCACAGGAGAGGCCCATGGACTTTCAGAGTGCTCAACCACTACCAGTTCAAGCATTTTCTGAACCTCTTGTTTTATGCAGTTTTTGACATAGTCAGGCTGCCTATAGATCTTACTTTTGACAGGCAAGCTGTCTCCAGTATCTATAGTGTGCCCACACCAAGAAGTGGTGCCTGGCACAGTAGAAAAGAGTTCAGAAAACTGACCCAGGAGATTTATGCAGTGGTGTAGGAGGCTGGACTGGCTTGTAGTGAGTACCAAGGGGTACTTACACCTTGCACCAGGCCCAGGTATCCCTTATTAGTGTATAGGGTGTCTAGCAGCTTAGGCTGATAGATAATGGTAGCTTAGCAGAGCAGCTTAGGCTGAACTAGGAGACGAGTGAAGCTCCTACAGTACCACTAGTGTCACTTGCACAATATCATAAGAAAACACAATACACAGTTATACTAAAAATAAAGGTACTTTATTTTTATGACAATATGCCCAAGTATCTTAGAGTGTAACCTCAGTGAGAGGATAGGAAATATACACAAGATATATGTACACAATACCAATAATATGCAGTATAGTCTTAGAAAACAGTGCAAACAATGTATCGTTACAATAGGATGCAATGGGGACACATAGGGATAGGGGCAACACAAACCATATACTCCAAAAGTGGAATGCGAACCACGAATGGACCCCAAACCTATGTGACCTTGTAGAGGGTCGCTGGGACTATTAGAAAATAGTAAGGGTTAGAAAAATAGCCCACCCCAAGACCCTGAAAAGTGAGTGCAAAGTGCACTAAAGTTCCCCAAAGAGCACAGAAGTCATGATAGGGGAATTCTGCAGGACAGACGCAAACCAGCAATGCAACAACAATGGATTTCCAGTCGAGGGTACCTGTGGAAAAAGGGGACCAAGTCCAAAAGTTACAAGCAAGTCGGAGATGGGCAGATGCCCAGGAAATGCCAGCTGTGGGTGCAAAGAAGCTGCTACTGGACAGTAGAAGCTGAGGTTTCTGCAGGGACGACAAGGGCTAGAGACTTCCCCTTTGGAGGATGGATCCCCCACGCCGTGGAGAGTCGTGCAGAAGTGTTTTCCCGCCGAAAGACCGCCAACAAGCCTTGCTAGCTGCAAATCGTGCGGTTAGTGTTTCTGGATGCTGCTGTGGCCCAGGAGGGACCAGGATGTCGCCAATTGCGTCTGGGGACAGAGGGGGTGTCGAGCAAGACAAGGAGCCCTCTCAGAAGCAGGCAGCACCCGCAGAAGTGCCGGAATAGGCACTACGAAGAAGCTTGAAACGGTGCTCACCCGAAGTTGCACAAAGGAGTCCCACGTCGCCGGAGGACAACTTAGAAAGTCGTGCAATGCAGGTTAGAGTGCCGTGGACACAGGCTTGGCTGTGCACAAAGGATTTCCGCCGGAAGTGCACAGAGGCCGGAGTAGCTGCAAAAGACGCGGTTCCCAGCAATGCAGTCTGGCGTGGGGAGGCAAGGACTTACCTCCACCAAACTTGGACTGAAGAGTCACTGGACTGTAAGAGTCACTTGGACAGAGTTGCTGGATTCAAGGGACCTCGCTCGTCGTGCTGAGAGGAGACCCAGGGGACCGGTGATGCAGTTCTTTGGTGTAGGAGGCTGGACTGGCTTGTAGTGAGTACCAAGGGGTACTTGCACCTTGCACCAGGCCCAGTTATCCCTTATTAGTGTATATGGTGTCTAGCAGCATAGGCTGATAGATAATGGTAGCTTAGCAGAGCAGCTTAGGCTGAACTAGGAGACGAGTGAAGCTCCTACAGTACCACTTAGTGTCATATGCACAATATCATTAGAAAACACAATACACAGTTATACTAAAAATAAAGGTACTTTATTTTTATGACAATATGCCAAAGTATCTCAGAGTGTACTCTCAGTGAGAGGATAGGAAATATACACAAGATATATATATACACAATACCAAAATATGCAGTAATAGTCTTAGAAAACAGTGCAAACAATGTATAGTTACAATAGGATGCAATGGGGACACATAGGGATAGGGGCAACACAAACCATATACTCCAAAAGTGGAATGCGAACCACGAATGGACCCCAAACCTATGTGACCTTGTAGAGGGTCGCTGGGACTATTAGAAAATAGTGAAGGTTAGAAAAATAGCCCACCCCAAGACCCTGAAAAGTGAGTGCAAAGTGCACTAAAGTTCCCCCAAGGACAAAGAAGTCGTGATAGAGGAATACTGCAGGAAAGACACAAACCAGCAATGCAAGAACGATGGATTTCCAGTCGAGGGTACCTTTGGAACAAGGGGACCAAGTCCAAAAGTCACAAGCAAGTCGGAGATGGGCAGATGCCCAGGAAATGCCAGCTGTGGGTGCAAAGAAGCTTCTACTGGACAGAAGAAGCTGAGGTTTCTGCAGGAACGACAAGGGCTAGAGACTTCCCCTTTGGAGGACGGATCCCTCACGCCGTGGAGAGTCGTGCAGAAGTGTTTTCCCGCCGAAAGAACGCCAATAAGCCTTGCTAGCTGCAAATCGTGCGGTTAGTGTTTTTGGATGCTGCTGTGGCCCAGGAAGGACCAGGATGTCGCAAGTTGCGTCAGGAGAGAGAGGGGACGTCAAGCAAGACGAGGAGCCCTCTCAGCAGCAGGTAGCACCCGGAGAAGTGCCAGAAACAGGCACTACAAGGATGCGTGAAACGGTGCTCACCCGAAGTTACACAAAGGAGTCCCACGTCGCCGGAGACCAACTTAGAAAGTCGTGCAATGCAGGTTAGAGTGCCGTGAACCCAGGCTGGACTGTGCACAAAGGATTTCCGCCGGAAGTGCACGGAGGCCAGAGTAGCTGCAAAAGTCGCGGTTCCCAGCAATGCAGTCTGGCGTGGGGAGGCAAGGACTTACCTCCACCAAACTTGGACTGAAGAGTCACTGGACTGTGGGAGTCACTTGGACAGAGTTGCTGGATTCGAGGGACCTCGCTCGTCGTGCTGAGAGGAGACCCAAACGACCGGTAATGCAGCTTTTTGGTGCCTGCGGTTGCAGGGGGAAGATTCCGTCGACCCACAGGAGATTTCTTCGGAGCTTCTAGTGCAGAGAGGAGGCAGACTACCCCCACAGCATGCACCACCAGGAAAACAGTCGAGAAGGCGGCAGGATCAGCGTTACAGAGTTGCAGTAGTCGTCTTTGCTACTATGTTGCAGTTTTGCAGGCTTCCAGCGCGGTCAGCAGTCGATTCCTTGGCAGAAGGTGAAGAGAGAGATGCAGAGGAACTCGGATGAGCTCTTGCATTCGTTATCTAAAGTTTCCCCAGAGACAGAGACCCTAAATAGCCAGAAAAGAGGGTTTGCTACCTAGGAGAGAGGATAGGCTAGCAACACCTGAAGGAGCCTATCAAAAAGGAGTCTCTGACGTCACCTGGTGGCACTGGCCACTCAGAGCAGCCCAGTGTGCCAGCAGCACCTCTGTTTCCAAGATGGCAGAGGTCTGGAGCACACTGGAGGAGCTCTGGACACCTCCCAGGGGAGGTGCAGGTCAGAGGAGTGGTCACTCCCCTTTCCTTTGTCCAGTTTCGCGCCAGAGCAGGTCTAAGGGGTCCCCTGAACCGGTGTAGACTGGCTTATGCAGAATTGGGCACATCTGTGCCCAAGAAAGCATTTCCAGAGGCTGGGGGAGGCTACTCCTCCCCTGCCTTCGCACCATTTTCCAAAGGGAGAGGGTGTAACACCCTCTCTCAGAGGAAGTTCTTTGTTCTGCCATCCTGGGCCAGGCCTGGCTGGACCCCAGGAGGGCAGATGCCTGTCTGAGGGGTTGGCAGCAGCAGCAGCTGCAGTGAAACCCCAGGAAAGGCAGTTTGGCAGTACCAGGGTCTGTGCTACAGACCACTGGGATCATGGGATTGTGCCAACTATGCCAGGATGGCATAGAGGGGGCAATTCCATGATCATAGACATGTTACATGGCCATATTCAGAGTTACCATTGTGAAGCTACATATAGGTAGTGACCTATATGTAGTGCACGCGTGTAATGGTGTCCCCGCACTCACAAAGTCCGGGGAATTGGCCCTGAACAATGTGGGGGCACCTTGGCTAGTGCCAGGGTGCCCTCACACTAAGTAACTTTGCACCTAACCTTTACCAGGTAAAGGTTAGACATATAGGTGACTTATAAGTTACTTAAGTGCAGTGTAAAATGGCTGTGAAATAACGTGGACGTTATTTCACTCAGGCTGCAGTGGCAGGCCTGTGTAAGAATTGTCAGAGCTCCCTATGGGTGGCAAAAGAAATGCTGCAGCCCATAGGGATCTCCTGGAACCCCAATACCCTGGGTACCTCAGTACCATATACTAGGGAATTATAAGGGTGTTCCAGTAAGCCAATGTAAATTAGTAAAATTGGTCACTAGCCTGTTAGTGACAATTTGAAAGAAATGAGAGAGCATAACCACTGAGGTTCTGATTAGCAGAGCCTCAGTGAGACAGTTAGTCACTACACAGGTAACACATTCAGGCACACTTATGAGCACTTGGGCCCTGGGTGACAGGGTCCCAGTGACACATACAACTAAAACAACATATACACAGTGAAAAATGGGGGTAACATGCCAGGCAAGATGGTACTTTTCTACATTTGGTGCCTGCGGTAGCAGGGGGAAGATTCCGTCGACCCACGGGAGATTTCTTCGGAGCTTCTAGTGCAGAGAGGAGGCAGAGTACCCCCACAGCATGCACCACCAGGAAAACAGTCGAGAAGGCGGCAGGATCAGCGTTACAGAGTTGCAGTAGTCGTCTTTACTACTTTGTTGCAGTTTTGTAGGCTTCCAGCGCGGTCAGCAGTCGATTCCTTGGCAGAAGGTGAAAAGAGAGATGCAGAGGAACTCTGATGAGCTCTTGCATTCGTTATCTAAGGAATTCCCCAAAGCAGAGACCCTAAATAGCCAGAAAAGAGGGTTTGGCTACCTAGGAGAGAGGATAGGCTAGCAACACCTGAAGGAGCCTATCAGAAGGAGTCTCTGACGTCACCTGCTGGCCCTGGCCACTCAGAGCAGTCCAGTGTGCCAGCAGCACCTCTGTTTCCAAGATGGCAGAGGTCTGGAGCACACTGGAGGAGCTCTGGGCACCTCCCACGGGAGGTGCAGGTCAGTGGAGTGGTCACTCCCCTTCCCTTTGTCCAGTTTCGCGCCAGAGCAGGGCTGAGGGGTCCCTGAACCGGTGTAGACTGGCTTATGCAGAAATGGGCACCATCTGTGCCCATGAAAGCATTTCCAGAGGCTGGGGGAGGCAACTCCTCCCCTGCCTTCACACCTTTTTCCAAAGGGAGAGGGTGTAACACCCTCTCTCTGAGGAAGTCTTTTGTTCTGCCTTCCTGGGCCAAGCCTGGCTGGACCCCAGGAGGGCAGAAACCTGTCTGAGGGGTTGGCAGCAGCAGCAGCTGCAGTGAAACCCCTGAAAAGGCAGTTTGGCAGTACCCTGGTCTGAGCTAAAGACCCGTGGGATCATGGGATTGTACCAACAATGCCAGGATGGCATACAGGGGGCAATTCCATGATCTTAGACATGTTACATGACCATATTCGGAGTTACCATTGTGAAGCTACACATAGGTATTGACCTATGTGTAGTGCACGCGTGTAATGGTGTCCCCGCACTCACAAAGTCTGGGGAATTTGCCCTGAACAATGTGGGAGCACCTTGGCTAGTGCCAGGGTGCCCACACACTAAGTAACTTTGCACCTAACCTTTACTAAGTAAAGGTTAGACATATAGGTGACTTATAAGTTACTTAAGTGCAGTGAAAATGGCTGTGAAATAATGTGTGCATTATTTCACTCAGGCTGCAGTGGCAGGCCTGTGTAAGAATTGTCAGAGCTCCCTATGGGTGGCAAAAGAAATGCTGCAGCCCATAGGGATCTCCTGGAACCCCAATACCCTGGGTACCTCAGTACCATATAGTAGGGAATTATAAGGGTGTTCCAGTATGCCAATGTGAATTGGTGAATTTGGTCACTAGCCTGTTAGTGACAATTTGGAAAGAAATGAGAGAGCATAACCACTGAGGTTCTGGATAGCAGAGCCTCAGTGAGACAGTTAGTCATAACACAGGTAACACATTCAGGCACACTTATGAGCACTGGGGCCCTGGCTGGCAGGGTCCTAGTGACACATACAACTAAAACAACATATATACAGTGAAAAACTGGGGGTAACATGCCAGGCAAGATGGTACTTTCCTACACAACCCCCCCCCAAACGAAGGGCAATAAGACTAGACATTACCATTGTCTAAGTGGAAATATCTGGAGAGTCCATCTGCATTAGAGTGGGTACTCCCAGGTCTATGTTCCACTGTATAGTCCATTCCCTGTAGGGAGATGGACCACCTCAACAATTTAGGATTTTCACCTTTCATTTGTTTTAGCCAAAGTAGAGGTTTGTGGTCTGTCTGAACAATGAAGTGAGTGCCAAACAGGTATGGCCTCAACTTCTTCAGTGCCCAGACCACAGCAAAGGCCTCCCTCTCAATGGCAGACCAACGCTTTTCTCTAGGGGTCAACCTCCTACTAATAAAAGCAACAGGTTGATCCTGGCCCTCAGAATTAAGTTGTGATAGGACTGCCCCTACTCCTAATTCAGATGCATCAGTCTGGACGTAGAATTTTTTAGAGTAACAAGGGCTTTTCATGACAGGTGCAGTGCACATGGCCTGCTTCAGCTCCTCAAAAGCTTTCTGACAGTTTGCTGTCCATCATACCTTTTTAGGCATTTTCTTTGAAGTGAGGTCATTAAGAGGGGCTGCAATGGAGCCATAGTTCTTAATGAACCTCCTGTAATACCCAGTGAGGCCTAAAAAGGCTCTCACCTGAGTCTGAGTAGTAGGGGGAACCCAATCAATAATTGTTTGGATTTTCCCCTGAAGTGGTGCAATCTGTTCCCCACCAACCAGGTGTCCCCGATAAACCACCTTCCCCTGCCCTATCTGGCACTTTGAAGCCTTGATAGTGAGGCCTGCCTTTTGCAGGGCCTCCATAACTTTCCATACATGGACCAGGTGATCATCCCAGCTGGAGCTAAAGACAGCTCTATCGTCCAAATATGCTGCACTGAAAGCTTCCAGCCCTTGCAGGACTGTATTCACCAACCTCTGAAAAGTGGCAGGGGTATTTTTCAATCCAAAAGGCATTACTGTGAATTGGTAATGGCCTCTAATGGTTGAAAATGCAGTTTTAGCTTTAGCATCTTCTGATAATTTGATCTGCCAATACCCTGCAGTCAAATAAAAAGTGCTTAGATACTTGGCAGATGCCAGTGTATCTATGAGCTCATCTGCCCTGGGTATAGGGTGAGCATCAGTTTTGGTTACCTGGTTGAGACCTCTGTAGTCTACACAAAACCGCATTTCCTTCTTTCCATCCTTGGAATGAGGTTTTGGTACAAGTAACACAGGAGAGGCCCATGGACTTTCAGAGTGCTCAACCACTCCCAGTTCAAGCATTTTCTGCACCTCTTGCTTTATGCAGTCTCTGACATGGTCAGGCTGCCTATAGATCTTACTTTTGACAGGCAAGCTGTCTCCAGTATCTATAGTGTGCTCACACCAAGAAGTGGTACCTGGCACAGTAGAGAAGAGTTCAGAAAACTGACCCAGGAGATTTATGCCGTGGTTTTTCTGCTCAGCAGTAAGACAATCTGCCAGTACAACACCTTCCACCAGAGCATCTTGTTCTGTGGAAGAGAAGAGATCAGGGAGAGGATCACTGTCTTCTTCCTGTCCCTCATCAGTTGCCATGAGCAGGGTGAGATCAGCCCTGTCATAGTAGGGTTTCAGGCGATTGCCATGGAGCACCCTAAGGGGACTCCTGGCAGTGCCTAAGTCAACTAAGTAGGTGACTTCACCCTTCTTTTCAATAATTGTGTGGGGTCCACTCCATTTATCTTGGAGTGCTCTTGGGGCCACAGGCTCCAAGACCCACACTTTCTGCCCTGGTTGGTACTGAACCAAAACAGCCTTCTGGTCATGCCATTGCTTCTGGAGCTCTTGGCTGGCCTGAAAGTTTTTACTGGCCTTTTTCATGTACTCAGCCATCCTTGATCTGAGGCCAAGCACATAATCCACAATATCTTGCTTTGGAGCTTTTAAAGGTTGTTCCCAACCCTCCTTGACAAGTGTTAGTGGACCCCTAACAGGGTGTCCAAAACGAAGTTCAAAGGGGCTGAAACCCTCTCCTTTCTGGGGTACCTCCCTGTAGGCAAAAAGGAGGCATGGTAAAAGGATATCCCATCTCCTGCGGAGTTTTTCAGGGAGTCCCATAATCATGCCTTTGAGAGTTTTGTTAAATCTCTCCACCAGTCCATTTGTTTGTGGATGATAGGGTGTAGTGAACTTGTAAGTCACACCACACTCCTTCCACATGGCCTTCAACTAAGCAGACATGAAATTGCTTCCCCTGTCTGATACTACCTCTTTTGGGAAGCCCACCCTGGAAAAGATTCCCAGGAGGGCCTTTGCCACTGCAGGAGCTGTAGTGGTCCTAAGAGGAATTGCTTCAGGATATCTGGTGGCATGGTCCACTACCACTAAGAGAAACCTATTGCCTGAAGCAGTAGGAGGGTCAAGGGGGCCAACTATGTCAACCCCTACCCTTTCAAAGGGAACCCCAACCACAGGCAGTGGGATAAGGGGTGCCTTTGGGGTGCCACCTGTCTTGCCACTGGCTTGACAGGTTTCACAGGACTTATAAAACTCTTTTGTGTCCTCAGACATTCTAGGCCAATGAAACAAGGGAACAAGCCTGTCCCAAGTTTTCATTTGCCCCAGATGTCCAGCTAGGGGAATGTCGTGTGCAAGAGTTAGGAGGAACTTTCTGTACTCTTGAGGAATCACTAATCTCCTGGCAGCTCCAGGTTTAGGATCCCTTGCCTCAGTGTACAAGAGGTTGTCCTCCCAGTAAACTCTGTGAGAGTCATTGACATCCCCATTAGTTTGTTTGACAGCTTGCTGTCTTAGACCCTCTAGTGTGGGACAGGTCTGCTGTGCCACACTCCGCTCCTCCCTGGCAGGCCCCCCTTCACCCAAAAGCTCAGCAGTGTCTGCTTCCAGCTCCTCTGGTGAAGGTTCTACACAGGGTGGGAATTCTTCTTCCTCAGAAGTTGAATCCACTGTAGAGGGAGGGATAGTAGGTACTGATTTACCTTTGCTACCCCTAGCTTTAGGGAGCACTTGGTCCATTATTCCAGAATCCAAGTTTCCCGGTCCTTTTTGCTTTTTGGCCTGAGCCCTGGTGTAGGAAAGTACCATCTTGCCTGGCATGTTACCCCCATTTTACACTGTATATATGTTGTTTTAGTTGTATGTGTCACTGGGACCCTGCCAGCCAGGGCCCCAGTGCTCATAAGTGTGCCTGACTGTGTTACCTGTGTAGTGACTAACTGTCTCACTGAGGCTCTGCTATCCAGAACCTCAGTGGTTATGCTCTCTCATTTCTTTCAAATTGTCACTAACATGCTAGTGACCAATTTTCCAATTTACATTGGCTTACTGGAACACCCTTATAATTCCCTAGTATATGGTAGTGAGGTACCCAGGCTATTGGGGTTCCAGGAGATCCCTATGGGCTGCAGCATTTCTTTTGCCACCCATAGGGAGCTCTGACAATTCTTACACAGGCCTGCCACTGCAGCCTGAGTGAAATAACATCCACGTTATTTCACAGCCATTTACCACTGCACTTAAGTAACTTATAAGTCACCTATATGTCTAACCTATACCTGGTAAAGGTTAGGTGCAAAGTTACTTAGTGTGAGGGCACCCTGGCACTAGCCAAGGTGCCCCCACATTGTTCAGGGCAAATTCCCCGGACTTTGTGAGTGCGGAGACACCATTACATGCGTGCACTACACATAGGTCACTACCTATGTGTAGCTTCACAATGGTAACTCCGAATATGGCCATGTAACATGTCTATGATCATGGAATTGCCCCCTCTATGCCATCCTGGCATAGTTGGCACAATCCCATGATCCCAGTGGTCTGTAGCACAGACCCTGGTACTGCCAAACTGCCTTTTCAGGGGTTTCACTGCAGCTGCTGCTGCTGCCAACCCCTCAGACAGGTTTCTGCCCTCCTGGGGCAAAGCCAGGCTTGTCCCAGGATGGCAGAACAAAGGACTTCCTCTGAGAGAGGGTGTTACACCCTCTCCCTTTGGAAAGTGGTGTGAAGGCAGGGGAGGAGTATCCTCCCCCAGCCTCTGGAAATGCTTTCATGGGCACATTTGGTGCCCATTTCTGCATAAGCCAGTTTAACCGGTTCAGGGACCCCTTAGCCCTGCTCTGGCGCAAAACTGGACAAAGGAAAGGGGAGTGACCACTCCCCTGACCTGCACCTCCCCTGGGAGGTGTCCAGAGCTCCTCCAGTGTGCTCCAGACCTCTGCCATCTTGGAAACAGAGGTGCTGCTGGCACACTGGACTGCTCCGAGTGGCCAGTGCCACCAGGTGACGTCAGAGACTCCTTCTGATAGGCTCCTTCAGGTGTTGCTAGCCTATCCTTTCTCCTAAGTAGCCAAACCCTCTTTTCTGGCTATTTAGGGTCGCTGCTTTGGGGATTTCCTTAGATAACGAATGCATGAGCTCATCAGAGTTCCTCTGTATCTCTCTCTTCACCTTCTGCTAAGGAATCGACTGCTGACCGCGCTGGAAGCCTGCAAAACTGCAACAAAGTAGCTAAGACGACTACTGCAACTCTGTAACGCTGATCCTGCCGCTTTCTAGACTGTTTTCCTGGTGGTGCATGCTGTGGGGGTAGTCTACCTCCTCTCTGCACTAGAAGCTCCGAAGAAATCTCCCGTGGGTCGACAGAATCTTCCCCCTGCAACCGCAGGCACCAAAGAACTGCATTACCGGTACTCTGGGTCTCCTCTCAGCTCGACGAGCGAGGTCCCTTGATTCCAGCAACTCTGTCCAAGTGACTCCCACAGTCCAGTGACTCTTCAGTCCAAGTTTGGTGGAGGTAAGTCCTTGCCTCCCCACGCCAGACTGCATTGCTGGGAACCGCATCTTTTGCAGCTACTCCGGCTTCCGTGGACTTCCAGCGGAAATCCTTTGTGCACAGCAAAGCCTACGTCCACGGCACTCTAACCTGCATTGCACGACTTTCTAAGTTGGTCTCCGGCGACGTGGGACTCCTTTGTGTAACTTCGGGTGAGCACCGTTTCACTCTTCTTCGTAGTGCCTGTTCCGGCACTTCTGCGGGTGCTGCCTACTTCTGAGTGGGCTCCTTGTCTTGCACGACGCCCCCTCTGTCCCCAGACGTAATTGGCGACACCCTGGTCACTCCTGGGCCACAGCAGCATCCAAAATCCCTAACCGCACGATTTGCAGCTAGCAAGGCTTGTTGGCTGTCATTCGGCGGGAAAACACTTCTGCACGACTCTCCACGGCATGGGAGATCCATCCTCCAAAGGGGAAGTCTCTAGCCCTTGTCGTTCCTGCAGAATCTTCAGCTTCTACTGTCCAGTAGCAGCTTCTTTGCACCCACAGCTGGCATTTCCTGGGCATCTGCCCATCTCCGACTTGCTTGTGACTTTTGGACTTGGTCCCCTTGTTCCACAGGTACCCTCGACTGGAAATCCATCGTTGTTGCATTGCTGGTTTGTGTCTTTCCTGCAGAATTCCCCTATCACGACTTCCATGTCCTTTGGGGAACTTTAGTGCACTTTACACTCACTTTTCAGGGTCTTGGGGTGGGCTATTTTTCTAACCCTCACTATTTTCTAATAGTCCCAGCGACCCTCTACAAGGTCACATAGGTTTGGGGTCCATTCGTGGTTCGCATTCCACTTTTGGAGTATATGGTTTGTGTTGCCCCTATCCCTATGTGTCCCCATTGCATCCTATTGTAACTATACATTGTTTGCACTGTTTTCTAAGACTATACTGCATATTTTTGGTATTGTGTATATATATCTTGTGTATATTTGCTATCCTCATACTGAGGGTACACTCTGAGATACTTTGGCATATTGTCATAAAAATAAAGTACCTTTATTTTTAGTATATCTGTGTATTGTGTTTTCTTATGATATTGTGCAAGTGACACTAGTGGTACTGTAGGAGCTTCACTCGTCTCCTAGTTCAGCCTAAGCTGCTCTGCTAAGCTACCATTATCTATCAGCCTATGCTGCTAGACACCCTATACACTAATCAGGGATAACTGGGCCTGGTACAAGGTGTAAGTACCCCTTGGTACTCACTACAAGCCAGTCCAGCCTCCTACATTGGTTGTGCAGTGGTGGGATAAGTGCTTTGAGACTACTTACCACTTTTGTGATTGTACTTTTCATAAGAGAAAAATATACAAAACAAGTTCAGTGTGTATACACATAACCAAAAAGTTTTGCATTTCCTCTTTTCACTCTTTTCTAAGTGCTGAAAAGTACTTCAAAACTTTCAAAAAGTTGTTAAAAAGTTTGAAAATTTTTTTCTGTCTTTCCAAAAGTTCTGAAAAACTTTTTCTTCACTTTTTCTGTCACTTAAACTCTTTCTAAAATGTCTGACACAGGCCAAAATGTTGATCTGTCCAAACTTGCATATGACCACCTTAGCTGGAAAGGAGCAAGGAGTCTCTGTATAGAAAGAGGTTTGAGTGTAGGGAAGAATCCTTCTTTGGAATTGTTGCTTAACATGCTTAGAGAACAAGATAAGGCCAAAAGGGCCCCATCTGTTGAAAAAGTAGCTAATGGTTCCCAATCTGATCCTGGGACTCCCCAAGGAAAAGATTCAGGAAAGAAACTTCCTAGCCTGCCCATTACTAGACAGTCTAGCATAGCTGGTACTGATGTAGAGTCACACCATACAGATGGTGGTGTCTCACATCATAGCAAGAGTATTCCTTCTCACCACAGTAGAAGTGATGTTTCTGTTAGCCAAGCTGTTAGGGTGCCTTCTGTAAGGGACAGGTCTCCTTCTGTCCATTCTCACCACACTTCTGTTTCAAGGCATGTCCCTCCCACCCACCCTGATGACAGAATGTTAGAAAGGGAGCTCAATAGATTGAGAGTGGAACAAACCAGACTGAAGCTCAAGAAGCAACAGCTGGATTTGGATAGACAGACCTTAGAAGTAGAGAAGGAAAGACAGAAGTTGGGTTTAGAAACCCATGGTGGCAGCAGCAGTATTCCCCATAGTTATCCTGCAAAAGTGCATGATTCCAGGAATCTGCACAAGATAGTTCCCCCTTATAAGGAGGGGGATGACATTAACAAGTGGTTTGCTGCACTTGAGAGTGCCTGTGCTGTACAGGATGTCCCTCAAAGGCAGTGGGCTGCTATCCTATGGCTATCATTTAGTGGAAAAGGTAGGGATAGGCTCCTTACTGTGAAAGAAAATGAAGCCAATGATTACAAAGTTCTTAAGAATGCACTCCTGGATGGTTATGGCTTAACCACTGAACAATACAGGATAAAGTTCAGAGAGACCAAAAAGGAGTCTTCACAAGACTGGGTTGATTTCATTGACCATTCAGTGAAGGCCTTGGAGGGGTGGTTACATGGCAGTAAAGTTACTGATTATGACAGCCTGTATAACTTGATCCTGAGAGAGCATATTCTTAATAATTGTGTGTCTGATTTGTTGCACCAGTACTTGGTGGACTCTGATCTGACCTCTCCCCAAGAATTGGGAAAGAAGGCAGACAAATGGGTCAGAACAAGGGTGAACAGAAAAGTTCATACAGGGGGTGACAAAGATGGCAATAAGAAGAAGGATGGTAAGTCTTCTGACAAGGGTGGGGACAAATCTAAAAATGAGTCTTCATCAGGCCCACAAAAACACTCTGGTGGGGGTGGTGGGCCCAAATCCTCTTCAAATCAAAACAAAGAAAAGAAACCATGGTGCTATTTATGTAAAATAAAAGGCCATTGGACAACAGATCCCAGTTGTCCAAAGAAAAGCACCAAGCCTCCTACCACTACAAACCCTACTGCTACACCTAGTGTCCCTACTAATAGCGGTGGTGGTGGGAGCAAACCTACTAATAGCCAATCTAAGGGAGTAGCTGGGCTCACCTTTGGTAACTTAGTTGGGGTTGGTCTGATTAGGGAGACCACAGAGGCTGTGTTAGTCTCTGAGGGGGCTATTGATTTAGCCACCTTGGTTGCTTGTCCCCTTAACATGGATAAGTACAAGCAACTACCCCTAATAAATGGTGTTGAGGTTCAGGCCTACAGGGACACTGGTGCCAGTGTCACAATGGTGATAGAGAAACTGGTCCACCCTGAACAACACCTACTTGGTCACCAGTACCAAGTAACCGAGGCCCACAACAACACCCTTAGCCACCCCATGGCTGTTGTAAATCTCAACTGGGGGGGGGTTGATGGCCCAAAGAAAGTTGTGGTTGCCTCAGATTTACCTGTAGACTGTCTATTAGGGAATGATTTAGAGACATCAGCTTCGGCAGAAGTGGAGTTGGAGGCTCATGCAGCAATGCTGGGCATTCCAGGGCATATTTTTGCTTTGACAAGGGCTCAGGCCAAAAAGCAAAAAGGACAGGGTGACTTGGATCCTGGAACAATGGACCAAGTGCTCCCTAAAGCTAGGGGTAGCAAAGGTAAATCACTACCTACTATCCCTCCCCCTACAGTGGATTCAACTTCAGAGGAAGAAGAATTCCCACCCTGTGTAGAACCTTCACCAGAGGAGCTGGAAGCAGACACTGCTGAGCTTTTGGGTGAAGGGGGGCCTGCCAGGGAGGAGCTGAGTGTGGCACAGCAGACCTGTCCCACACTAGAGGGTCTAAGACAGCAAGCTGTCAAACAAGCTAATGGGGATGTCAGTGACTCTCACAGAGTTTACTAGGAGGACAACCTCTTGTACACTGAGGCAAGGGATCCTAAACCTGGAGCTGCCAGGAGATTAGTGATTCCTCAGGAGTACAGAAAGTTCCTCCTAACTCTTGCTCACGACATTCCCCTAGCTGGACATTTGGGGCAAATGAAAACTTGGGACAGGCTTGTTCCCTTGTTTCATTGGCCTAGAATGTCTGAGGACACAAAAGATTTTTGTAAGTCCTGTGAAACCTCTCAAGCCAGTGGCAAGACAGGTGGCACTCCAAAGGCACCCCTTATTCCACTGCCTGTGGTTGGGGTTCCCTTTGAAAGGGTAGGGGTTGACATAGTTGGCCCCCTTGACCCTCCTACTGCTTCAGGCAATAGGTTTATCCTGGTGGTAGTGGACCATGCCACAAGATATCCTGAAGCAATTCCTCTAAGGACCACTACAGCTCCTGCAGTGGCAAAGGCCCTCCTGGGAATCTTTTCCAGGGTGGGCTTCCCAAAAGAGGTGGTATCAGACAGGGGAAGCAATTTCATGTCTGCATACTTAAAGGCCATGTGGAAGGAGTGTGGTGTGACTTATAAGTTCACTACACCCTATCATCCACAAACAAATGGACTGGTGGAGAGATTTAACAAAACTCTCAAAGGCATGATTATGGGTCTCCCTGAAAAACTCCGCAGGAGATGGGATATACTGTTACCATGCCTCTTTTTTGCCTACAGGGAGGTACCCCAGAAAGGAGTGGGCTTCAGCCCCTTTGAACTTATTTTTGGACCCCCTGTTAGGGGTCCACTAACACTTGTCAAGGAGGGTTGGGAACAACCTCTAAAAGCTCCAAAACAAGATATTGTGGATTATGTACTTGGCCTCAGATCAAGGATGGCTGAGTACATGAAGAAGGCCAGTAAAAACCTTCAGGCCAGCCAATAGCTCCAGAAGCAATGGCATGTCCAGAAGGCTGTTTTGGTTCAATACCAACCAGGGCAGAAAGTGTGGGTCTTGGAGCCTGTGGCCCCAAGAGCACTCCAAGATAAATGGAGTGGACCCCACACAATTGTTGAAAAGAAGGGGGAAGTCACCTATTTAGTTGACTTAGGCACTGCCAGGAGTCCCCTTAGGGTGCTCCATGTCAACCGCCTGAAACCCTACTATGACAGGGCTGATCTCACCCTGCTCATGGCAACTGATGAGGGACAGGAAGAAGACAGTGATCCTCTTCCTGATCTCTTCTCTTCCACAGAACAAGATGCTCTAGTGGAGGGGGTAGTTTTGGCTGATTGTCTTACTGCTGAGCAGAAAGACCATTGCATAAATCTCCTGGGTCAGTTTTCTGAACTCTTCTCTACTGTGCCAGGTACCACTTCTTGGTGTGAGCACACTATAGATACTGGAGACAGCTTGCCTGTCAAAAGTAAGATCTATAGGCAGCCTGACCATGTCAGAGACTGCATAAAGCAAGAGGTGCAGAAAATGTTAGAACTGGGAGCGGTTGATGTAGGAAAGTACCATCTTGCCTGGCATGTTACCCCCATTTTTCACTGTATATATGTTGTTTTAGTTGTATGTGTCACTGGGACCCTGCCAGCCAGGGCCCCAGTGCTCATAAGTGTGCCTGACTGTGTTACCTGTGTAGTGACTAACTGTCTCACTGAGGCTCTGCTATCCAGAGCCTCAGTGGTTATGCTCTCTCATTTCTTTCAAATTGTCACTAACAGGCTAGTGACCAATTTTACCAATTTACATTGGCTTACTGGAACACCCTTATAATTCCCTAGTATATGGTTCTGAGGTACCCAGGGTATTGGGGTTCCAGGAGATCCCTATGGGCTGCAGCATTTCTTTTGCCACCCATAGGGAGCTCTGACAATTCTTACACAGGCCTGCCACTGCAGCCTGAGTGAAATAACGTCCACGTTATTTCACAGCCATTTTACACTGCACTTAAGTAACTTATAAGTCACCTATATGTCTAACCTTTACCTGGTAAAGGTTAGGTGCAAAGTTACTTAGTGTGAGGGCACCCTGGCACTAGCCAAGGTGCCCCCACATTGTTCAGGGCCAATTCCCCGGACTTTGTGAGTGTGGGGACACCATTACACGCGTGCACTACATATAGGTCACTACCTATATGTAGCTTCACAATGGTAACTCCGAATATGGCCATGTAACATGTCTATGATCATGGAATTGCCCCCTCTATACCATCCTGGCATAGTTGGCACAATCCCATGATCCCAGTGGTCTGTAGCACAGACCCTGGTACTGCCAAACTGCCTTTCCTGTGGTTTCACTGCAGCTGCTGCTGCTGCCAACCCCTCAGACAGGTTTCTGCCCTCCTGGGGTCAAGCCAGGCTTGTCCCAGGATGGCAGAACAAAGGACTTCCTCTGAGAGAGGGTGTTACACCCTCTCCCTTTGGAAAATGGTGTGAAGGCAGGGGAGGAGTAGCCTCCCCCAGCCTCTGGAAATGCTTTCATGGGCACATTTGATGCCCATTTCTGCATAAGCCAGTCTACACCGGTTCAGGGACCCCTTAGCCCTGCTCTGGGGCGAAACTGGACAAAGGAAAGGGGAGTGACCACTCCCCTGACCTGCACCTCCCCTGGGAGGTGTCCAGAGCTCCTCCAGTGTGCTCCAGACCTCTGCCATCTTGGAAACAGAGGTGCTGCTGGTACACTGTTCTGCTCTAAGTGGCCAGTGCCACCAGGTGACATCAGAGACTCCTTCTGATAGGCTCCTTCAGGTGTTGCTAGCCTATCCTCTCTCCTAGGTAGCCAAACCCTCTTTTCTGGCTATTTAGGGTCTCTGTCTCTGGGGAAACTTTAGATAACGAATGCAAGAGCTCATCCGAGTTCCTCTGCATCTCTCTCTTCACCTTCTGCCAAGGAATCGACTGCTGACCATGCTGGAAGCCTGCAAAACTGCAACATAGTAGCAAAGACGACTACTGCAACTCTGTAACGCTGATCCTGCCGCCTTCTCGACTGTTTTCCTGGTGGTGCATGCTGTGGGGTTAGTCTGCCTCCTCTCTGCACTAGAAGCTCCGAAGAAATCTCCCGTGGGTCGACGGAATCTTCCCCCTGCAACCGCAGGCACCAAAGAACTGCATTACCGGTCCCTTGGGTCTCCTCTCAGCACGACGAGCGAGGTCCCTCGAATCCAGCAACTCTGTCCAAGTGACTCCCACAGTCCAGTGACTCTTCAGTCCAAGTTTGGTGGAGGTAAGTCCTTGCCTCCCCACGCCAGACTGCATTGCTGGGAACCGCGACTTTTGCAGCTACTCCGGCCTCCGTGCACTTCCGGCGGAAATCCTTTGTGCACAGTCCAGCCTGGGTCCACGGCACTCTAACCTGCATTGCACGACTTTCTAAGTTGGTCTCCGGCGACGTGGGACTCCTTTGTGTAACTTCGGGTGAGCACCGGTTCACGCATCCTCGTAGTGCCTGTTTCTGGCACTTCTCCGGGTGCTACTTGCTGCTGAGAGGGTTCCTTGTCTTGCTCGACGTCCCCTCTCTCTCCTGACGCAATTTGCGACATCCTGGTCCTTCCTGGGCCACAGCAGCATCCAAAAACGCTGACCGCATGATTTGCAGCTAGCAAGGCTTGTTGGCGGGCTTTCGGCGGGAAAACACTTCTGCACGACTCTCCACGGCGAGAGGGATCCGTCCACCAAAGGGGAAGTCTCTAGCCCTTTTCGTTCCTGCAGAAACCTCAGCTTCTTCTGTCCAGTAGAAGCTTCTTTGCACCCACAGCTGGCATTTCCTGGGCATCTGCCCATCTCCGACTTGCTTGTGACTTTTGGACTTGGTCCCCTTGTTGCACAGGTACCCTAGATTGGAAATCCATCGTTGTTGCATTGTTGGTTTGTGTCTTTCCTGCATTATTCCCCTAACACGACTTCTTTGTCCTTTGGGGAACTTTAGTGCACTTTGCACTCACTTTTCAGGGTCTTGGGGTGGGCTATTGTTCTAACCCTCACTATTTTCTAATAGTCCCAGCGACCCTCTACAAGATCACATAGGTTTGGGGTCCATTCGTGGTTCGCATTCCACTTTTGGAGTATATGGTTTGTGTTGCCCCTATCCCTATGTGTCCCCATTGCATCCTATTGTAACTATACATTGTTTGCACTGTTTTCTAAGATTATACTGCATATTTTTGGTATTGTGTATACATATCTTGTGTATATTTCCTATCCTCTCACTGAGGGTACACTCTAAGATACTTTGGCATATTGTCATAAAAATAAAGTACCTTTATTTTTAGTATAACTGTGTATTGTGTTTTCTTATGATATTGTGCATATGACACTAAGTGGTACTGTAGGAGCTTCACTCGTCTCCTAGTTCAGCCTAAGCTGCTCTGCTAAGCTACCATTATCTATCAGCCTATGCTGCTAGACACCCTATACACTAATAAGGGATAACTGGGCCTGGTGCAAGGTGCAAGTACCCCTTGGTACTCACTACAAGCCAGTCCAGCCTCCTACATTGGTTGTGCAGCGGTGGGATAAGTGCTTTGAGACTACTTACCACTCTTGTCATTGTACTTTTCATAAGAGAACAATATACAAAACAAGTTCAGTGTATATACACATAACCAAAAAGTTTTGCATTTCCTCTTTTCACTCTTTTCTAAGTGCTGAAAAGTACTTCTAAACTTTCTAAAAAGTTCTAAAAAGTTTGAAAAGATTTTTTTTTCTGTCTTTCAAAAAGTTCTGAAAACTTTTTTTTCTCTTTTTCTATCACTTTAACTCTCTCTAAAAATGTCTGGCACAGGCCAAAATGTTGATCTGTCCAAACTTGCATATGACCACCTTAGCTGGAAAGGAGCAAGGAGTCTCTGTGTAGAGAGAGGTTTGAGTGTAGGGAAGAATCCTTCCTTGGAATTGTTACTTAATATGCTTAGAGAACAAGATACGGCTAAAAGTGCCCCATCTGTTGAAAAAGTAGCTAATGGTTCCCAATCTGATCCAGGGACTCCCCCAGGAAAAGATTCAGGAAAGAAACTTCCAAGCCTGCCCATTACTAGACAGTCTAGCATAGTTGGTACTGATGTTGAGTCCCACCATACAGATAGTGTTGTCTCACATCATAGCAAGAGCATTCATTCTCATCACAGTAGATATGATGTTTCTGTTAGCCAAGCTGTTAGGGTGCCCTCTGTAAGGGACAGGTCTCCTTCTGTCCATTCTCATCATACTTCTGTTTCAAGACATGTCCCTCCCACCCACCCTGATGACAGATTGTTAGAAAGGGAGCTCAATAGAGTGAGAGTGGAACAAACCAGACTGAAGCTCAAGAAGCAACAGCTGGATTTGGATAGACAGACTTTAGAAGTAGAGAAGGAGAGACAGAAACTGGGTTTAGAAACCCATGGTGGCAGCAGCAGTATTCCCCATAGTCATCCTGCAAAAGAGCATGATTCCAGGAATCTGCATAAGATAGTTCCCCCTTATAAGGAGGGGGATGACATTAACAAGTGGTTTGCTGCACTTGAGAGGGCCTGTGTTGTACAGGATGTCCCTCAAAGGCAGCGGGCTGCTATCCTATGGCTATCATTTAGTGGAAAAGGTAGGGATAGGCTCCTTACTGTGAAAGAAAGTGATGCCAATAATTTTACAGTTCTTAAGAATGCACTCCTGGATGGTTATGGCTTAACCACTGAACAATACAGGATAAAGTTCAGAGAGACCAAAAAGGAGTCTTCACAAGACTGGGTTGATTTCATTGACCATTCAGTGAAGGCCTTGAAGGGGTGGTTACATGGCAGTAAAGTTACTGATTATGACAGCCTGTATAACTTGATCCTGAGAGAGCATATTCTTAATAATTGTGTGTCTGATTTGTTGCACCAGTACTTGGTGGACTCTGATCTGACCTCTCCCCAAGAATTGGGAAAGAAGGCAGACAAATGGGTCAGAACAAGGGTGAACAGAAAAGTTCATACAGTGGGTGACAAAGAGAACACTAAGAAGAAAGATGGTGAAAAATCTCAAGATAAGCATGGGGACAAGGGTAAAACCAAAGATCCCACTTCAAATCTTAAACACTCTTCAGGGGGTGGGGATAAAACACATTCTTCCTCTTCTTCTCAACCTACACAATTTAAAAAGCCTTGATGCTTTGCGTGTAAAAACAGAGGCCATAAGCCAGGGGATAAGTCCTGTCCAGGTAAACCCCCTGAGCCTACCACCACTAATACATCAAGCTCTAGTGCCCCTAGCAGTAGTGGTACTAGTGGTGGGACTGCTGGCAACAGTCAAGTTAAGGGTGTAGTTGGGTTCACTTATGGGTCCATCATAGAAACTGGGGTAGTCAGTCCCAAGACAGTTTCTGTCACACCTAGTGGCATTGGCCTTGCCACACTGGCTGCTTGTCCCCTTACAATGGATAAGTACAGGCAGACAGTTTCAATAAATGGTGTTGAGGCCTTGGCCTACAGGGACACAGGTGCCAGTATCACTTTGGTGACTGAAAACCTAGTGGCTCCTGAACAACACATCATTGGACAAAAGTATAAAATTATTGATGTCCATAACTCCACTAAGTTTCTTCCCTTAGCTATAATTCAGTTTAGTTGGGGTGGAGTTACTGGCCCTAAGCAGGTGGTGGTATCACCTAGCTTACCTGTAGACTGTCTCTTAGGTAATGACCTAGAGGCCTCAGGTTGGGCTGATGTAGAGTTTTATGCCCATGCAGCCATGCTGGGCATCCCAGAGGAATTGTTCCCTCTCATTTCTACTGAAATGAAAAAGCAAAGGAAAGAAGGCCTGAAAACTCAGGATCCCTCCCCATCAACAGGTAAAAAGGGTATCACAGTTTCCCCTAACCACCCTGCCATTCAGGATACCATTCCTGTGGTGGGAGAAACCTCCCCTGGGGTGGCACCTGTTCCAAGGGAAGCATCAGCTGGCAAAGCTATACTCCCTGAGGTAGAAGTACCTCTCTGTGGGATAACTAACATTGGTGAGAAAAACAGCACCATTTTAGTTAACATGGAGCATCCCTCCAACCCTCCCAGAGAAACTTTAGTGCAGAAACCCTGCACTGCCTCACAACACTTAGGACAGCATCCCTGCCCTAGTGTGGAGCTCATAGGACAGCATCCCTGCCCTGCTCCAACTCAAGAGAAACAGCATCCCTGTTCTCTCTTCCAGCCATATGGACAAAGTTTTTGCCCAGCTATGGCTTTTCTGAGACAGCACCCCTGTCTGGCATTTCCATCACTACAAATAGGTTCAGTGGACAATTCCCACTGCTCTAAACTAAAACTTACTGATAGAAACTCTGAAAATACATCTTCACATTGTTGCTTAGCTAAAAAACTTCAAACAGGGTGGTTTACATCCCCACAGGGAAGTAACCATATAGTGGATGATAAAGGGAGTAACCAGTCTATTGCAGAGCTACTCTCTACTTATCACCACTTAGACAATAAAGTCTCAACTGGCCAAGGTTAGCCTTATTGTCCTTCGTTTGGGGGGGGGGGGGTTGTGTGAGAAAGTAGCCTCTTTCTAGCCTTATTACCCCCACTTTTGGCCTGTTTGTGAGTGTATGTCAGGGTGTTTTCACTGTCTCAATGGGATCCTGCCAGCCAGGGCCCAGTGCTCATAGTGAAAACCCTATGTTTTCAGTATGTTTGTTATTTGTCACTGGGACCCTGCTAGTCAGGACCCCAGTGCTCATAAGTTTGTGACCTATATGTATGTGTTCCCTGTGTGGTGCCTAACTGTCTCACTGAGGCTCTGCTAACCAGAACCTCAGTGGTTATGCTCTCTCATTTCTTTCCAAATTGTCACTAACAGGCTAGTGACCAATTTCACCAATTTACATTGGCTTACTGGAACACCCTTATAATTCCCTAGTATATGGTACTAAGGTACCCAGGGTATTGGGGTTCCAGGAGATCCCTATGGGCTGCAGCATTTCTTTTGCCACCCATAGGGAGCTCTGACAATTCTTACACAGGCCTGCCACTGCAGCCTGAGTGAAATAACGTCCACGTTATTTCACAGCCATTTTACACTGCACTTAAGTAACTTATAAGTCACCTATATGTCTAACCTTTACCTGGTAAAGGTTAGGTGCAAAGTTACTTAGTGTGAGGGCACCCTGGCACTAGCCAAGGTGCCCCCACATTGTTCAGGGCCAATTCCCCGGACTTTGTGAGTGCGGGGACACCATTACACGCGTGCACTACATAAAGGTCACTACCTATACGTAGCTTCACAATAGTAACTCCGAATATGGCCATGTAACATGTCTATGATCATGGAATTGCCCCCTCTATGCCATCCTGGCATAGTTGGCACAATCCCATGATCCCAGTGGTCTGTAGCACAGACCCTGGTACTGCCAAACTGCCTTTCCTGGGGTTTCACTGCAGCTGCTGCTGCTGACAACCCCTCAGACAGGCATCCGCCCTCCTGGGGTCCAGCCAGGCCTGGCCCAGGATGGCAGAACAAAGAACTTCCTCTGAGAGAGGGTGTTACACCCTCTCCCTTTGGAAAATGGTGTGAAGGCAGGGGAGGAGTAGCCTCCCCCAGCCTCTGGAAATGCTTTCTTGGGCACAGATGTGCCCAATTCTGCATAAGCCAGTCTACACCGGTTCAGGGGACCCCTTAGCCCTGCTCTGGCGCGAAACTGGACAAAGGAAAGGGGAGTGACCACTCCCCTGACCTGCACCTCCCCTGCGAGGTGTCCAGAGCTCCTCCAGTGTGCTCCAGACCTCTGCCATCTTGGAAACAGAGGTGCTGCTGGCACACTGGACTGCTCTGAGTGGCCAGTGCCACCAGGTGATGTCAGAGACTCCTTCTGATAGGCTCCTTCAGGTGTTGCTAGCCTATCCTCTCTCCTAGGTAGCCAAACCCTCTTTTCTGGCTATTTAGGGTCTCTGTCTCTGGGGAAACTTTAGATAACGAATGCAAGAGCTCATCCGAGTTCCTCTGCATCTCTCTGTTCACCTTCTGCCAAGGAATCGACTGCTGACCGCGCTGGAAGCCTGCAAAACTGCAACATAGTAGCAAAGACGACTACTGCAACTCTGTAACGCTGATCCTGCTGCCTTCTCGACTGTTTTCCTGGTGGTACATGCTGTGGGGGTAGTCTGCCTCCTCTTTGCACTAGAAGCTCCCAAGAAATCTCCCGTGGGTCGACGGAATCTTCCCCCTGCAACCGCAGGCACCAAAAAGCTGCATTACCGGTCGTTTGGGTCTCCTCTCAGCACGACGAGCGAGGTCCCTCGAATCCAGCAACTGTGTCCAAGTGACTCCCACAGTCCAGTGACTCTTCAGTCCAAGTTTGGTGGAGGTAAGTCCTTGCCTCCCCACGCCAGACTGCATTGCTGGGAACCGCAACTTTTGCAGCTACTCCGGCCTCCGTGCACTTCCGGCGGAAATCGTTTGTGCAGAGTCCAGCCTGGGTCCACGGCACTCTATCATGCATTGCACGACTTTCTAAGTTGGTCTCCGGCGACGTGGGACTCCTTTGTGTAACTTTGGGTGAGCACCGTTTCACGCATCCTCTTAGTGCCTGTTTCTGGCACTTCTCCGGGTGCTACCTGCTGCTGAGAGGGCTCCTTGTCTTGCTCGACGTCCCCTCTCTCTCCTGACGCAATTTGCGACATCCTGGTCCTTCCTGGGCCACAGCAGCATCCAAAAACGCTGACCGCACGATTTGCAGCTAGCAAGGCTTGTTGCCGGTCTTTCGGCGGGAAAACACTTCTGCAGGTCTCTCCACGGCGAGAGGGATCCGTCCACCAAAGGGGAAGTCTCTAGCTCTTTTCGTTCCTGCAGAAACCTCAGCTTGTTCTGTCCAGTAGAAGCTTCTTTGCACCCACAGCTGGCATTTCCTGGGCAGCTGCCCATCTCCGACTTGCTTGTGACTTTTGGACTTGGTCCCCTTGTTCCACAGGTACCCTAGATTGGAAATCCATCGTTGTTGCATTGTTGGTTTGTGTCTTTCCTGCATTATTCCCCTAACACGACTTCTTTGTCCTTTGGGGAACTTTAGTGCACTTTGCACTTACTTTTCAGGGTCTTGGGGTGGGCTATTTTTCTAACCCTCACTATTTTCTAATAGTCCCAGCGACCCTCTACAAGGTCACATAGGTTTGGGGTCCATTCGTGGTTCGCATTCCACTTTTGGAGTATATGGTTTGTGTTGCCCCTATCCCTATGTGTCCCCATTGCATCCCATTGTAACTATACATTGTTTGCACTGTTTTCTAAGACTATACTGAATATTTTTGGTATTGTGTACATATATCTTGTGTATATTTCCTATCCTCTCACTGAGGGTACACTCTGAGATACTTTGGCATATTGTCATAAAAATAAAGTACCTTTATTTTTAGTATAACTGTGTATTGTGTTTTCTTATGATATTGTGCATATGACACTAAGTGGTACTGTAGGAGCTTCACTCGTCTCCTAGTTCAGCCTAAGCTGCTCTGCTAAGCTACCATTATCTATCAGCCTATGCTGCTAGACACCCTATACACTAATAAGGGATAACTGGGCCTGGTGCAAGGTGCAAGTACCCCTTGGTACTCACTACAAGCCAGTCCAGCCTCCTACAAAGACACAAACCAGCAATGCAACAACAATGGATTTCCAGTCGAGGGTACATGTGGAACAAGGGGACCAAGTCCAAAAGTCACAAGCAAGTCGGAGATGGGCAGATGCCCAGGAAATGCCAGATGGGGGTGCAAAGAAGCTGCTACTGGACAGTAGAAACTGAGGTTTCTGCAGGGACGAGAAGGGCTAGAGACTTCCCCTTTGGAGGATGGATCCCCCATGCCGTGGAGAGTCGTGCAGAAGTGTTTTCCCGCCGAAAGACCGCCAACAAGCCTTGCTAGCTGCAAATCGTGCAGTTAGTGTTTTTGGATGCTGCTGTGGCCCAGGAGGGACCAGGATGTCGCCAATTGTGTCTGGGGACAGAGGGGGCGTCGAGCAAGACAAGGAGCCCTCTCAGAAGCAGGCAGCACCCGCAGAAGTGCTGGAACAGGCACTACGAAGAAACGTGAAACAGTGCTCACCCGAAGTTGCACAAAGGAGTCCCACGTCGCCGGAGGACAACTTAGAAAGTCGTGCAATGCAGGTTAGAGTGCCGTGGACCCAGGCTTGGCTGTGCACAAAGGATTTCCGCCGGAAGTGCACAGAGGCCGGAGTAGCTGCAAAAGACGCGGTTCCTAGCAATGCAGTCTGGCGTGGGGAGGCAAGGACTTACCTCCACCAAACTTGGACTGAAGAGTCACTGGACTGTGTGAGTCACTTGGAGAGAGTTGCTGGATTCAAGGGACCTCGCTCGTCGTGCTGAGAGGAGACCCAGGGGACCGGTGATGCAGTTCTTTGGTGCCTGCGGTAGCAGGGGGAAGATTCCGTCGACCCACGGGAGATTTCTTCGGAGCTTCTAGTGCAGAGAGGAGGCAGACTACCCCCACAGCATGCACCACCAGGAAAACAGTCGAGAAGGCGGCAGGATCAGCGTTACAGAGTTGCAGTAGTCGTCTTTGCTACTTTGTTGCAGTTTGGAGGCTTCCAGCGCGGTCAGCAGTCGATTCCTTGGCAGAAGGTGAAGAGAGAGATGCAGAGGAACTCTGATGAGCTCTTGCATTCGTTATCTAAGGAATTCCCCAAAGCAGAGACCCTAAATAGCCAGAAAAGAGGGTTTGGCTACCTAGGAGAGAGGATAGGCTAGCAACACCTGAAGGAGCCTATCAGAAGGAGTCTCTGACGTCACCTGCTGGCCCTGGCCACTCAGAGCAGTCCAGTGTGCCAGCAGCACCTCTGTTTCCGAGATGGCAGAGGTCTGGAGCACACTGGAGGAGCTCTGGGCACCTCCCAGGGGAGGTGCAGGTCAGGGGAGTGGTCACTCCCCTTCCCTTTGTCCAGTTTCGCGCCAGAGCAGGGCTGAGGGGTCCCTGAACCGGTGTAGACTGGCTTATGCAGAAATGGGCACCATCTGTGCCCATGAAAGCATTTCCAGAGGCTGGGGGAGGCTACTCCTCCCCTGCCTTCACACCTTTTTCCAAAGGGAGAGGGTGTAACACCCTCTCTCTGAGGAAGTCCTTTGTTCTGCCTTCCTGGGCCAAGCCTGGCTGGACCCCAGGAGGGCAGAAACCTGTCTGAGGGGTTGGCGGCAGCAGCAGCTGCAGTGAAACCCCTGAAAAGGCAGTTTGGCAGTACCCGGGTCTGAGCTACAGACCCGTTAGATCATGGGATTGTACCAACAATGCCAGGATGGCATAGAGGGGGCAATTCCATGATCTTAGACATGTTACATGACCATATTCGGAGTTACCATTGTGAAGCTACACATAGGTATTGACCTATGTGTAGTGCACGCATGTAATGGTGTCCCCGCACTCACAAAGTCCGGGGAATTTGCCCTGAACAATGTGGGAGCACCTTGGCTAGTGCCAGGGTGCCCACACACTAAGTAACTTTGCACCTAACCTTTACTAAGTAAAGGTTAGACATATAGGTGACTTATAAGTTACTTAAGTGCAGTGAAAATGGCTGTGAAATAATGTGTGCATTATTTCACTCAGGCTGCAGTGGCAGGCCTGTGTAAGAATTGTCAGAGCTCCCTATGGGTGGCAAAAGAAATGCTGCAGCCCATAGGGATCTCCTGGAACCCCAATACCCTGGGTGCCTCAGTACCATATACTAGGGAATTATAAGGGTGTTCCAGTATGCCAATGTGAATTGGTGAATTTGGTCACTAGCCTGTTAGTGACAATTTGGAAAGAAATGAGAGAGCATAACCACTGAGGTTCTGGATAGCAGAGCCTCAGTGAGACAGTTAGTCATAACACAGGTAACACAGTCAGGCACACTTATGAGCACTGGGGCCTTGGCTGGCAGGGTCCTAGTGACACATACAACTAAAACAACATATATACAGTGAAAAAATGGGGGTAACATGCCAGGCAAGATGGTACTTTCCTACAAGTGGTCTTTCTGCTCAGCAGTAAGACAATCTGCCAGAACTACACCTTCCACTAGAGCATCTTGTTCTGTGGAAGAGAAGAGATCAGGGAGAGGGTCACTCTCTTCTTCCTGTCCTTCATCTGTTGCCATGAGCAGGGTGGGATCATCCCTGTCATAGTAGGGTTTCAGGCGATTGACATGGAGCACCTTAAGGGGACTCCTGGCAGTGCCTAAGTCAACCAAGTAGGTGACTTCTCCCTTTTTCTCAACAATTATGTGGGGTCCACTCCATTTGTCCTGGAGTGGTCCTGGGGCCACAGGCTCCAAGACCCACACTTTCTGCCCTGGTTGGTACTGAATCAGAACAGCCTTCTGGTCATGCCATTGCTTTTGGAGCTCTTGGCTGGCCTGAAGGTTTTTACTGGCCTTTTTCATGTACTCAGCCATCCTAGATCTTAGGCCAAGTACATAGTCCACTATGTCTTGCTTTGGGGCTTTTAAAGGTTGTTCCCATCCCTCCTTCACAAGTGTTAGAGGACCTCTTACAGGGTGTCCAAATAGGAGTTCAAAGGGGCTGAAGCCCACTCCTTTCTGGGGTACCTCCCTGTAAGCAAAAAGGAGGCAAGGTAATAGGACATCCCATCTCCTCCGGAGTTTTTCAGGGAGTCCCATTATCATTCCTTTGAGAGTTTTATTAAACCTCTCAACCAGTCCATTTGTTTGTGGATGATAGGGTGTGGTGAACTTGTATGTCACACCACATTCCTTCCACATGGCCTTTAAGTAAGCAGAGATGAAATTGCTTCCCCTGTCTGATACCACCTCTTTTGGGAAGCCCACCCTGTAAAAGATTTCCAGGAGGGCCTTTGCCGCTGCAGGAGCTGTAGTGGTCCTTAGAGGAATTGCTTCAGGATATCTGGTGGCATGGTCCACTACCACCAAGATAAACCTATTGCCTGAAGCAGTAGGAGGGTCAAGGGGGCCAACTATGTCAACCCCTACCCTTTCAAAGGGAACCCCAACCACAGGTAGTGGAATAAGGGGTGCCTTTGGGGTGCCACCTGTTTTGCCATTGGCTTGACAGGTTTCACAGGACTTACAAAATTCCTTTGTGTCCTCTGACATTCTAGGCCAATGAAACAAGGGAACAAGCCTGTCCCAAGTTTTCATTTTCCCTAAATGTCCAGCTAAGGGAATGTCGTGGGCTAGAGTTAGGAGGAACTCTCTGTATTGCTGAGGAATCAACAATCTCCTGGCAGCTCCAGGTTTTGGATCCCTTGCTTCAGGATACAAGAGGTTGTCATCCCAGTAAACTCTGTGAGAGTCACTGACATCCCCATTTGCTTGTTTGACAGCTTGCTGTCTTAGACCCTCTAGTGTGGTACAGGTCTGCTGTGCCACACTCAGCTCCTCCCTGGCAGGCCCCCCTTCACCCAAAAGCTCAGCAGTGTCTGCTTCCAGCTCCTCTGGTGTAGGTCCTGCACAGGGTGGAAATTCTTCTTCCTCAGAATTAGAATCCACTGTAGAGGGAGGGATAGTAGGTAGTGTTTTACCTTTACTAACCCTAGCTTTAGGGAGCACTTAGTCCATTCTTCCAGGATCAAAGTCACCCTGTCCTTTTTGCGTTTTGGCCTGAGCCCTGGTTAAAGCAAAAATATCCCCTGGAATGCCCAGCATTGCGTGATGAGCCCCCAACTCCACTTCTGCCCAAGCTGATGTCTCCAAATCGTTCCCTAGTAGACAGTCTACAGGTAAATCTGAGGCAACCACAACTTTCTTTGGACCAGTAACCCCCCCCCCAGTTGAGATTCACAACAGCCATGGGGTGGCTAAGAGTGTTGTTATGAGCATCAGTCACTTGGTACTGGTGACCAAGTAGGTGTTGTTCAGGGTGGACCAGTTTCTCTATTACCATGGTAACACTGGCTCCTGTGTCCCTGTAGGCCTGAACCTCAACACCATTTATTAGGGGGAGTTGCTTGTACTTATCCATATTAAGGGGACAAGCAACCAAGGTGGCCAAATCAATGGCCCCCTCAGAGACTAACACAGCCTCTGTGGTCTCCCTAACAAGACCAACCCAAACTAAATTACCAAATGTGAGCCCAGCTACTCCCTTGGATTGGCTATTAGTAGGTTTGCTCCCACCACCACTGCTATTACTAAGGGCACTAGGTGTAGCAGCAGGGATTTTAGTGGTAGGAGGCTTGGTGCTTTTCTTGGGACAACTGGGATCAGTTGTCCAATGGCCTTTTATTTTACATAAATAGTACCATGGTTTCTTTACTTGATTTTGATTTGAAGAGGATTTGGTCCCACCACCCCCACCAGAGTGTTTTTGTGGGCCTGATGAAGACTCGTTTTTAGATTTGTCCCCACCCTTGTCAGAAGACTTACCATCCTTCTTCTTGCCATCCTTGTCACCCTCTGTATGAACTTTTCTGTTCACCCTTGTTCTGACCCATTTGTCTGCCTTCTTTCCCAATTCTTGGGGAGACGTCAGATCAGAGTCTACCAAGTACTGGTGTAACAAATCAGACACACAATTATTAAGAATATGCTCTCTCAGGATTAAGTTATACAGGCTTTCATAGTCAGAAACTTTACTGCCATGTAACCACCCCTCCAAGGCCTTCACTGAATGGTCAACAAAGTCTACCCAGTCTTGTGAAGACTCCTTTTTGGTTTCTCTGAACTTGATCCTGTACTGTTCAGTGGTTAAGCCATAACCATCAAGGAGTGCATTCTTAAGAACTGTAAAATCATTGGCATCACTTTCCTTAACAGTAAGGAGCCTCTCCCTACCCTTTCCACTGAAAGATAGCCATAGGATAGCAGCCCACTGCCTTTGAGGGACCCCCTGTACATTACAGGCCTTCTCAAGTACAGCAAACCACTTGTTAATGTCATCCCCCTCCTTGTAAGGGGGTACTATCTTTTGCAGATTCCTAGAATCATGCTCTTTTACAGGATTACTATCTGTAATACTGCTGCTGCCACCATGGGGTCCAAACCCCAACCTCTGTCTTTCTTTTTCTAAGTCAAATGCTTGTCTATCTAAATCCAGCTGTTGCTTCTTGAGCTTCAGCCTGGATTCTTCCACTCTCAATCTATTGAGTTCCCTTTCTAACACTCTGTCTTCAGGGAGGGTGGGTTGGGCATGCCTTGACACAGAAGAACGGTGAGAATGAACAGAGGGAGACCTGTCTCTAACAGATGGCACTCTAACAACCTGGCCTAAAGGGGTAACCTCTATACTATGATGAGAACTCACATTAGTACCAACCATGCTAGGTGGCCTGCTAAGGGGCAGGTTGGGAAAGTCCCCTTCTAACCCTTTCACTGGGGTTGCCGCAGAATCAGAGTGGGAACCATCAGCTAATCTCTCACCAGAAGTGCCAACTAAGGTCTTATCTTGTTCAATGAGCATATTAACTAACAGTTCTCTTGAGGAATTCTTCCCTACCCCTAAACCTCTTTCAATGCAGAGACTCCTTGCTCCTTTCCAGCTAAGGTGGTCATAAGCAAGTTTAGTCAGATCAACAGTTTGACCTGTACCAGACATTATAGAAAAGGTTTAAGGGACAGAAAAAGAAAGAAAACATTTCAGAACTTTTTAAAGAACAGAAAAAAAAAACTTTTAAAAGTTTTTAAGAACTTTTTGAAAGTTTTAGAGGTACTTTTCAGCACTTAGCAAAAGAGTAAGAGAGGAAAAGCAAAACTTTTTGGTTAGGTGTACATACACTGAACTTGTTTTGTATATTTTTCTCTTATGAAAAGTACAAAATGACAAAGTGGTAAGTAGTTGCAAGTACTTATCCCACAGCTGCACAACCAATGTAGGAGGCTGGCCTGGCTTGTAGTGGGTACCAAGAGGTACTTACACCTTGCACCAGGTTCAGGTATCCCTTATTAGTGTAGAGGGGTGTCTAGCAGCTTAGGCTGATAGAAAAGGTAGCTTAGCAGAGCAGCTTAGGCTGAACTAGGAGACGAGTGAAGCTCATACAGTACCACAAGTGTCATATGCACAATATCATAAGAAAACACAATACACAGATATACTAAAAATAAAGGTACTTTATTTTTATGACAATATGCCAAAGTATGTCAGTGAGTACCCTCAGTATGAGGATAGTAAATATACACAAGATGTATGTACACAATACCAAAATATGCAGTAATAGCAATAGAAAACAGTGCAAACAGTGTATAGTCACAATAGAATGCAATGGGAGCACATAGGTATAGGGGCAACACAAACCATATACTCCAAAAGTGGAATGCGAACCACGAATGGACCCCAAACCTATGTGAGCTCGTAGAGGGTCACTGGGACTGTAAGAAAACAGTGAGGGTTAGAAAAATAGCCCACCCCAAGACCCTGAAAAGTGGGTGCAAAGTGCACCTAAGTTCCCCAAAGAGCACAGAAGTCGTGATAGGGGAATTCTGCAAGGAAGACCAACACCAGCAATGCAACAACGATGGATTTCCAGACGAGAGTACCTGTGGAACAAGGGGACCAAGTCCAAAAGTCACAATCAAGTCGGGAGTGGGCAGATGCCCAGGAAATGCCAGCTGTGGGTGCAAAGAAGCTGCCACTGGATGGTAGAAGCTGTGGGTTCTGCAAGAACGACAAGGGCTAGAAACTTACCCTTTCGAGGATGGATGTCCCACGTCGTGAAGAAGCTTGCAGAGGTGTTTCCGTGCAGAAAGACCGCAAACAAGCCTTGTGTAGGAGGCTAGACTGGCTTGTAGTGAGTACCAAGGGGTACTTGCACCTTGCACCAGGCCCAGTTATCCCTTATTAGTGTATAGGGTGTCTAGCAGCATAGGCTGATAGATAATGGTAGCTTAGCAGAGCAGCTTAGGCTGAACTAGGAGACGAGTGAAGCTCCTACAGTACCACAAGTGTCACTTGCACAATATCATAAGAAAACACAATACACAGTTATACTAAAAATAAAGGTACTTTATTTTTATGACAATATGCCAAAGTATCTTAGAGTGTACTCTCAGTGAGAGGATAGGAAATATACACAAGATATATGTACACAATACCAAAAATATGCAGTATAGTCTTAGAAAACAGTGCAAACAATGTATAGTTACAATAGGATGCAATGGGGACACATAGGGATAGGGGCAACACAAACCATATACTCCAAAAGTGGAATGCGAACCACGAATGGACCCCAAACCTATGTGACCTTGTAGAGGGTCGCTGGGACTATTAGAAAATAGTAAGGGTTAGAAAAATAGCCCACCCGAAGATCCTGAAAAGTGAGTGCAAAGTGCACTAACGTTCCCCAAAGGACATAGAAGTCGTGATAGGGGAATTCTGCAGGAAAGACACAAACCAGCAATGCAACAACGATGGATTTCCAGTCGAGGGTACCTGTGGAACAAGGGGACCAAGTCCAAAAGTCACAAGCAAGTCGGAGATGGGCAGATGCCCAGGAAATGCCAGCTGTGGGTGCAAAGAAGCTGCTACTGGACAGTAGAAGCTTAGGTTTCTGCAGGAACGACAAGGGCTAGAGACTTCCCCTTTGGAGGACGGATCCTTCACGCCGTGCAGAGTCGTGCAGAAGTGTTTTCCCGCCGAAAGACCACCAACAAGCCTTACTAGCTGCAAATCGTGCGGTTAGTGTTTTTGGACGCTGCTGTGGCCCAGGAGGGACCAGGATGTCGCAAATTGCGCCAGGAGACAGAGGGGACATCGAGCAAGACAAGGAGCCCTCTCAGCAGCAGGTAGCACCCGGAGAAGTGCCAGAAACAGGCACTATGAGGATGCGTGAAACGGTGCTCACCCGAAGTTGCACAAAGGAGTCCCACGTCGCCGGAGACCAACTTAGAAAGTCGTGCAATGCATGTTAGAGTGCCGTGGACCCAGGCTTGGCTGTGCACAAAGGATTTCCGCCGGAAGTGCACAGGGGCCGGAGTAGCTGCAAAAGTCGCGGTTCCCAGCAATGCAGTCTGGAGTGGGGAGGCAAGGACTTACCTCCACCAAACTTGGACTGAAGAGTCACTGGACTGTGGGGGTCACTTGGACACAGTTGCTGGATTCGAGGGACCTCGCTCGTCGTGCTGAGAGGAGACCCAAGGGACCGGTGATGCAGTTCTTTGGTGCCTGCGGTTGCAGGGGGAAGATTCCGTCGACCCACAGGAGATTTCTTCGGAGCTTCTAGTGCAGAGAGGAGGCAGACTACCCCCACAGCATGCACCACCAGGAAAACAGTCGAGAAGGCGGCAGGATCAGCGTTACAGAGTTGCAGTAGTCGTCTTTGCTACTATGTTGCAGTTTTGCAGGCTTCCAGCGCGGTCAGCAGTCGATTCCTTGGCAGAAGGTGAAGAGAGAGATGCAGAGGAACTCGGATGAGCTCTTGCATTCGTTATCTAAAGTTTCCCCAGAGGCAGAGACCCTAAATAGCCAGAAAAGAGGGTTTGGCTACCTAGAAGAGAGGATAGGCTAGCAACACCTGAAGGAGCCTATCAGAAGGAGTCTCTGACGTCACCTGGTGGCACTGGCCACTCAGAGCAGTCCAGTGTGCCAGCAGCACCTCTGTTTCCAAGATGGCAGAGGTCTGGAGCACACTGGAGGAGCTCTGGACACCTCCCAGGGGAGGTGCAGGTCAGGGGAGTGGTCACTCCCCTTTCCTTTGTCCAGTTTCGCACCAGAGCAGGGCTAAGGGGTCCCTGAACCGGTGTAGACTGGCTTATGCAGAAATGGGCACCAAATGTGCCCATGAAAGCATTTCCAGAGGCTGGGGGTGGCTACTCCTCCCCTGCCTTAACACCTTTTTCCAAAGGGAGAGGGTGTAACACCCTCTCTCAGAGGAAGTCCTTTGTTCTGCCATCCCGGGACAAGCCTGGCTTGACCCCAGGAGGGCAGAAACCTGTCTGAGGGGTTGGCAGCAGCAGCAGCTGCAGTGAAACCCCAGGAAAGGCAGTTTGGCAGTACCAGGGTCTGTGCTACAGACCACTGGGATCATGGGATTGTGCCAACTATGCCAGGATGGCATAGAGGGAGCAATTCCATGATCATAGACATGTTACATGGCCATATTCGGAGTTACCATTGTGAAGCTACATATAGGTAGTGACCTATATGTAGTGCACGCTTGTAATGGTGTCCCCGCACTCACAAAGTCCGGGGAATTAGCCCTGAACAATGTGGGGGCACCTTGGCTAGTGCCAGGGTGCCCTCACACTAAGTAACTTTGCACCTAACCTTTACCAGGTAAAGGTTAGACATATAGGTGACTTATAAGTTACTTAAGTGCAGTGTAAAATGGCTGTGAAATAACGTGGACGTTATTTCACTCAGGCTGCAGTGGCAGGCCTGTGTAAGAATTGTCAGAGCTCCCTATGGGTGGCAAAAGAAATGCTGCAGCCCATAGGGATCTCCTGGAACCCCAATACCCTGGGTACCTCAGTACCATATACTAGGGAATTATAAGGGTGTTCCAGTAAGCCAATGTAAATTGGTAAAATTGGTCACTAGCCTGTTAGTGACAATTTGAAAGAAATGAGAGAGCATAACCACTGAGGTTCTGGATAGCAGAGCCTCAGTGAGACAGTTAGGCATCACACAGGGAACACGTACCTATAGGCCACAAACTTATGAGCACTGGGGTCCTGACTAGCAGGGTCCCAGTGACACATAACAAACATACTGAAAACATAGGGTTTTCACTATGAGCACTGGGCCCTGGCTGGCAGGATCCCAGTGAGACAGTGAAAACACCCTGACATACACTCACAAACAGGCCAAAAGTGGGGGTGACAAGGCTAGAAAGAGGCTACTTTCTCACACCTTGCTAGCTGCAAGGGTCACGGTTAGGGTTTTTGGATGCTTCTGTGGCCCAGGAGGGACCAGGATGTCACCAATTGTGTGAGGAGACAGAGGGGGCGTCCAGCAAGACAAAGAGCCCACTCAGAAGCAAGCAGCACCCGCAGAAGTGCCGGAACAGGCACTACGAAGTGGAGTGAACTAGAGCTCACCCAAAGTCACAAAGGAGGGTCCCACGACGCCGGAGGACAACTCAGGAGGTCGTGCACTGCAGGTTAGAGTGCCAGGGACCCTGGCTTGGCTGTGCACAAAGGAAATCCTGGAAGAGTGCACAGGAGCCGGAGCAGCTGCAAATCACACGGTACCCAGCAATGCAGTCTAGCGTGGGGAGGCAAGGACTTACTTCCACCAAACTTGGACTGAAGAGTCACTGGACTGTGGGAGTCACTTGGACAGAGTTGCTGAGTTCAAGGGACCTTGCTCGTCGTGCTGAGAGGAGACCCAGAGGACCGGTGATGCAGTTCTTTGGTGCCTGCGGTTGCAGGGGGAAGATTCCATCGACCCACAGGAGATTTCTTCAGAGCTTCTAGTGCAGAGAGGAGGCAGACTACCCCCACAGCATGCACCACCAGGAAAACAGTTGAGAAGGCGGCAGGATCAGCGTTACAAGGTCGCAGTAGTCGTCTTTGCTACTTTGTTGCAGTTTTGCAGGCTTCCAGAGCAGTCAGCGGGCGATTCCTTGGCAGAAGGTGAAGAGAGAGATGCAGAGGAACTCTGATGAGCTCTTGCATTCGTTATCTAAAGAATTCCCCAAAGCAGAGACCCTAAATAGCCAGAAAAGGAGGTTTTCGGTCTTTCTGCGTGGGAACACCTCTGCAAGCTTGTTCATGACGTGGGACATCCATCCTCCAAAGGGGAAGTGTGAGAAGGTAGCCTCTTTCTAGCCTTGTTACCCCCACTTTTGGCCTGTTTGTGAGTGTATGTCAGGGTGTTTGTCACTGTTTTCACTGTCTCACTGGGATCCTGATAGCCAGGCCTCAGTGCTCATAGTGAAAACACTATGGTTTCAGTATGTTTGTTATGAGTCACTGGGATCCTGCTGGTCAGGACCCCAGTGCTCATAGGTTTGTGGCCTATATGTATGTGTCACTGGGACCCTGTCACACAGGGCCCCAGTGCTCATAGGTGTGCATGTATATGTTCCCTGTGTGGTGCCTAACTGTCTCACTGAGGCTCTGCTAACCAGAACCTCAGTGGTTATGCTCTCTCATTACTTTCAAATTGTCACTAACAGGCTAGTGACCAATTTTACCAATTTACATTGGCTTACTGGAACACCCTTATAATTCCCTAGTATATGGTACTGAGGTCCCAGGGAATTGGGGTTCCAGGAGATCCCTATGGGCTGCAGCATTTCTTTTGCCACCCATAGGGAGCTCTGACAATTCTTACACAGGTCTGCCACTGCAGCCTGAGTGAAATAACGTCCACGTTATTTCACAGCCATTTTACACTGCACTTAAGTAACTTATAAGTCACCTATATGTCTAACCTTTACCTGGTAAAGGTTAGGTGCAAAGTTACTTAGTGTGAGGGCACCCTGGCACTAGCCAAGGTGCCCCCACATTGTTCAGAGCCAATTCACTGAACTTTGTGAGTGCGGGGACACCATTACACGCGTGCACTACATATAGGTCACTACCTATATGTAGCTTCACCATGGTAACTCCGAATATGGCCATGTAACATGTCTATGATCATGGAATTGCCCCCTCTATGCCATCCTGGCATTGTTGGTACAATTCCATGATCCCAGTGGTCTGTAGCACAGACCCTGGTACTGCCAGACTGCCCTTCCTGGGGTTTCACTACAGCTGCTGCTGCTGCCAACCCCTCAGACAGGCAGCTGCCCTCCTGGGGTCCAGCCAGGCCTGGCCCAGGATGGCAGAACAAAGAACTTCCTCTGAGAGAGGGTGTGACACCCTCTCCCTTTGGAAAATGGTGTGAAGGCAGGGGAGGAGTAGCCTCCCCCAGCCTCTGGAAATGCTTTGTTGGGCACAGATGTGCCCAATTCTGCATAAGCCAGTCTACACCGGTTCAGGGACCCCTTAGCCCCTGCTCTGGCGCGAAACTGGACAAAGGAAAGGGGAGTGACCACTCCCCTGACCTGCACCTCCCCTGGGAGGTGTCCAGAGCTCCTCCAGTGTGCTCCAGACCTCTGCCATCTTGGAAACAGAGGTGCTGCTGGCACACTGGACTGCTCTGAGTGGCCAGTGCCACCAGGTGACGTCAGAGACTCCTTGTGATAGGCTCCTTCAGGTGTTAGTAGCCTTTCCTCTCTCCTAGGTAGCCAAACCCTCTTTTCTGGCTATTTAGGGTCTCTGTCTCTGGGGAAACTTTAGATAACGAATGCATGAGCTCAGCCGAGTTCCTCTGCATCTCCCTCTTCACCTTCTGATAAGGAATCGACCGCTGACCGCGCTGGAAGCCTGCAAACCTGCAACATAGTAGCAAAGATGACTACTGCAACTCTGTAACGCTGATCCTGCCGCCTTCTCGACTGTTTTCCTGCTTGTGCATGCTGTGGGGGTAGTCTGCCTCCTCTCTGCACCAGAAGCTCCGAAGAAATCTCCCGTGGGTCGACGGAATCTTCCCCCTGCAACCGCAGGCACCAAAAAGCTGCATCTCCGGTCCCTTGGGTCTCCTCTCAGCACGACGAGCGAGGTCCCTCGAATCCAGCGACACCGTCCAAGTGACCCCCACAGTCCAGTGACTCTTCAGCCCAAGTTTGGTGGAGGTAAGTCCTTGCCTCACCTCGCTGGGCTGCATTGCTGGGAACCACGACTTTGCAAGCTTCTCCGGCCCCTGTGCACTTCCGGCGGAAATCCTGTGTGCACAGCCAAGCCTGGGTCCACGGCACTCTAACCTGCATTGCACGACTTTCTAAGTTGGTCTCCGGCGACGTGGGACTCCTTTGTGCAACTTCGGCGAGCACCGTTTCACGCATCCTCGTAGTGCCTGTTTCTGGCACTTCTCCGGGTGCTACCTGCTTCAGTGAGGGCTCCTTGTCTTGCTCGACGTCCCCTCTCTCTGCAGGTCCAATTTGCGACCTCTTGGTCCCTCCTGGGCCCCAGCAGCGTCCAAAAACGCCAAACGCACGATTTGCGTGTAGCAAGGCTTGTTGGCGTCCATCCGGCGGGAAAACACTTCTGCACGACTCTCCAAGGCGTGGGGGATCCATCCTCCAAAGGGGAAGTCTCTAGCCCTTGTCGTTCCTGCAGTATTCACAGTTCTTCAGCCTAGTAAGAGCTTCTTTGCACCAACCGCTGGCATTTCTTGGGCATCTGCCCATCTCCGAGTTGCTTGTGACTTTTGGACTTGGTCCCCTTGTTCCACAGGTACCCTCAGTCAGGAATCCATCGTTGTTGCATTGCTGATTTGTGTTTTCCTTGCATTTTCCCTCTAACACGACTATTTTGTCCTTAGGGGAACTTTGGTGCACTTTGCACTCACTTTTCAGGGTCTTGGGGAGGGTTATTTTTCTAACTCTCACTATTTTCTAATAGTCCCAGCGACCTTCTACAAGGTCACATAGGTTTGGGGTCCATTCGTGGTTCGCATTCCACTTCTGGAGTATATGGTTTGTGTTGCCCCTATCCCTATGTTTCCCCATTGCATCCTATTGTAACTATACATTGTTTGCACTGTTTTCTAAGACTATACTGCATATTTTTGCTATTGTGTATATATATCTTGTGTATATTTCCTATCCTCTCACTGAGGGTACACTCTAAGATACTTTGGCATATTGTCATAAAAATAAAGTACCTTTATTTTTAGTATAACTGTGTATTGTGTTTTCTTATGATATTGTGCATATGACACTAAGTGGTACTGTAGTAGCTTCACACGTCTCCTAGTTCAGCCTAAGCTGCTCTGCTAAGCTACCATTATCTATCAGCCTAAGCTGCTAGACACCCTATACACTAATAAGGGATAACTGGGCCTGGTGCAAGGTGCAAGTACCCCTTGGTACTCACTACAAGCCAGTCCAGCCTCCTACATTGGTTGTGCAGTGGTGGGATAAGTGCTTTGAGACTACTTACCACTCTTGTCATTGTACTTTTCATAAGAGAAAAATATACAAAACAAGGTCAGTGTATATACACATAGCCAAAAAGTTTTGCATTTCCTCTTTTCACTCTTTTCTAAGTGCTGAAAAGTACTTCTAAACTTTCAAAAGGTTCTTAAAAAGTTTAACAAGTTTTTTCTGTCTTTCCAAAAGTTCTGAAAACTTTTTTTTCTCTTTATCTATCACTTTAACTCTCTCTAAAAATGTCTGGCACAGGCCAAAAAGTTGAACTGTCCAAACTTGCATATGATCACCTTAGCTGGAAAGGAGCAAGGAGTCTCTGCATAGAGAGAGGTTTGAGTGTAGGGAAGAATCCTTCCTTAGAACTGTTAATTAATATGCTTAGAGTACAGGATAAGGCCATAAGTGCCCAATCTGTAGAAAAAGTAGCTAATGGTTCTCAATCTGATCCAGGGACTCCCCCAGGAAAAGGTTCAGGAAAGAAACTTCTCAGCCTGCCCATTACTAGACAGTCTAGCATAGTTGGTACAGAGGTTGAATCACATCATACTGATGATGTGCTCTCACATTATACTGGTAGCCAAGCTGTTAGGGTGCCCTCTGTAAGGGACAGGTCTCCTTCTGTTCATTCCCATCATACCTCTGTATCTAGAAATGTCCCTCCCACCCACCCTGATGACAGATTGTTAGAAAGGGAGCTCAATAGATTGAGAGTGGAGCAAACCAGACTGAAGCTCAAGAAGCAACAGCTGGATTTGGATAGACAGTCTTTAGAAATAGAGAGGGAAAGACAGAAGTTGGGTTTAGATACCCATGGTGGCAGCAGCAGTATTCCCCATAGTCATCCTGCAAAAGAGCATGATTCCAGGAATCTGCACAAGATAGTTCCCCCTTATAAGGAGGGGGATGACATTAACAAGTGGTTTGCTGCACTTGAGAGGGCCTGTGCTGTACAGGATGTCCCTCAAAGGCAGTGGGCTGCTATCCTATGGCTATCATTTAGTGGAAAGGGTAGGGATAGACTCCTTACTGTGAAAGAAAGTGATGCCAATAATTTTACAGTTCTTAAGAATGCACTCCTGGATGGTTATGGCTTAACCACTGAACAGTACAGGATAAAGTTCAGAGAGACCAAAAAGGAGTCTTCACAAGACTGGGTTGATTTCATTGACCATTCAGTGAAGGCCTTGGAGGGGTGGTTACATGGCAGTAAAGTTACTGATTATGAAAGCCTGTATAACACAATCCTGAGAGAGCATATACTTAATAATTGTGTGTCTGATTTGTTGCACCAGTACCTGGTAGACTCTGATCTGACCTCTCCCCAAGAATTGGGAAAGAAGGCAGACAAATGGGTCAGAACAAGGGTGAACAGAAAAGTTCATACAGGGGGTGACAAAGATGGCAATAAGAAGAAAGATGGTGAAAAATCTCAAGATAAGCATGGGGATAAGGGTAAAACCAAAGATCCCACTTCAAATCTTAAACACTCTTCAGAGGGTGGGGATAAAACAAATTCTTCCTCTTCTTCCCAACCTGCACACATTAAAAAGCCTTGGTGCTTTGTGTGTAAAAACAGAGGCCATAGGCCAGGGGATAAGTCCTGTCCAGGTAAACCCCCTGAGCCTACCACCACTAATACATCAAGCTCTAGTGCCCCTAGCAGTAGTGATACTAGTGGTGGGACTGCTGGCAACAGTCAAGCAAAGGGTGTAGTTGGGTTCACTTATGGGTCCATAGTGGAAACTGATGTAATCAGTCCCAAGACAGTTTCTGTCACACCTAGTGGCATTGGCCTTGCCACACTGGCTGCTTGTCCCCTTACAATGGATAAGTACAGGCAGACAGTTTCAATAAATGGTGTTGAGGCCTTGGCCTACAGGGACACAGGTGCCAGTTTCACTTTGGTGACTGAAAACCTAGTGCCTCCTGAACAACACATCATTGGACAACAGTATAAGATTATTGATGTCCATAACTCCACTAAGTTTCTTCCCTTAGCTATAATTCAGTTTAGTTGGGGTGGAGTTACTGGCCCTAAGCAGGTGGTGGTATCACCTAGCTTACCTGTAGACTGTCTCTTAGGTAATGACCTAGAGGCCTCAGGTTGGGCTGATGTAGAGTTTTATGCCCATGCAGCCATGCTGGGCATCCCTGAGGAATTGTTCCCTCTCATTTCAAGTGAAATGAAAAAGCAAAGGAGAGAAGGCCTGAAAACTCAGGATCCCTCTCCAGCAACAGGTAAAAAGGGTATCACAGTATCCCCTAACCACCCTACCATTCAGGATACTATTCCTGTGGTGGGAGAAACCTCTCCTGGGGTGGCACCTGTTCCAAGGGAATCATCAGCTGGCAAAGCTGGACTCCCTGAGGTGGAAGTACCTCTCTGTGGGATAACTAACATTGGTGAGAAAAAGAGCACCATTTTAGTTAACATGGAGCATCCCTCCAACCCTCCCAGAGAAACTTTAGTGCAGAAACTCTGCACTGCCTCACAACACTTAGGACAGCATCCCTGCCCTAGTGTGGAGCTGATAGGACAGCATCCTTGCCCTGCTCCAACCCAAGAGAAACAGCATCCCTGTTCTCTCTTCCAGCCATATGGACAAAGTTTTTGCCCAGCTATGGCTTTTCTGAGACAGCATCCCTGTCTGGCATTTCCATCACTACAAATAGGTTCAGTGGACAATTCCCACTGCTCTAAACTAAAACTTACTGATAGAAACTCTGAAAATACATCTTCACATTGTTGCTTAGCTAAAAAACTTCAAACAGGGTGGTTTACATCCCCACAGGGAAGTAACCATATAGTGGATGATAAAGGGAGTAACCAGTCTATTGCAGAGCTACTCTCTACTTATCACCACTTAGACAATAAAGTCTCAACTGGCCAAGGTTAGCCTTATTGTCCTTCGTTTGGGGGGGGGTTGTGTGAGAAGGTAGCCTCTTTCTAGCCTTGTTACCCCCACTTTTGGCCTGTTTGTGAGTGTATGTCAGGGTGTTTGTCACTGTTTTCACTGTCTCACTGGGATCCTGATAGCCAGGCCTCAGTGCTCATAGTGAAAACACTATGGTTTCAGTATGTTTGTTATGAGTCACTGGGATCCTGCTGGTCAGGACCCCAGTGCTCATAGGTTTGTGGCCTATATGTATGTGTCACTGGGACCCTGTCACACAGGGCCCCAGTGCTCATAGGTGTGCATGTATATGTTCCCTGTGTGGTGCCTAACTGTCTCACTGAGGCTCTGCTAACCAGAACCTCAGTGGTTATGCTCTCTCATTACTTTCAAATTGTCACTAACAGGCTAGTGACCAATTTTACCAATTTACATTGGCTTACTGGAACACCCTTATAATTCCCTAGTATATGGTACTGAGGTCCCAGGGTATTGGGGTTCCAGGAGATCCCTATGGGCTGCAGCATTTCTTTTGCCACCCATAGGGAGCTCTGACAATTCTTACACAGGTCTGCCACTGCAGCCTGAGTGAAATAACGTCCACGTTATTTCACAGCCATTTTACACTGCACTTAAGTAACTTATAAGTCACCTATATGTCTAACCTTTACCTGGTAAAGGTTAGGTGCAAAGTTACTTAGTGTGAGGGCACCCTGGCACTAGCCAAGGTGCCCCCACATTGTTCAGAGCCAATTCACTGAACTTTGTGAGTGCGGGGACACCATTACACGCGTGCACTACATATAGGTCACTACCTATATGTAGCTTCACCATGGTAACTCCGAATATGGCCATGTAACATGTCTATGATCATGGAATTGCCCCCTCTATGCCATCCTGGCATTGTTGGTACAATTCCATGATCCCAGTGGTCTGTAGCACAGACCCTGGTACTGCCAGACTGCCCTTCCTGGGGTTTCACTACAGCTGCTGCTGCTGCCAACCCCTCAGACAGGCAGCTGCCCTCCTGGGGTCCAGCCAGGCCTGGCCCAGGATGGCAGAACAAAGAACTTCCTCTGAGAGAGGGTGTGACACCCTCTCCCTTTGGAAAATGGTGTGAAGGCAGGGGAGGAGTAGCCTCCCCCAGCCTCTGGAAATGCTTTGTTGGGCACAGATGTGCCCAATTCTGCATAAGCCAGTCTACACCGGTTCAGGGACCCCTTAGCCCCTGCTCTGGCGCGAAACTGGACAAAGGAAAGGGGAGTGACCACTCCCCTGACCTGCACCTCCCCTGGGAGGTGTCCAGAGCTCCTCCAGTGTGCTCCAGACCTCTGCCATCTTGGAAACAGAGGTGCTGCTGGCACACTGGACTGCTCTGAGTGGCCAGTGCCACCAGGTGACGTCAGAGACTCCTTGTGATAGGCTCCTTCAGGTGTTAGTAGCCTTTCCTCTCTCCTAGGTAGCCAAACCCTCTTTTCTGGCTATTTAGGGTCTCTGTCTCTGGGGAAACTTTAGATAACGAATGCATGAGCTCAGCCGAGTTCCTCTGCATCTCCCTCTTCACCTTCTGATAAGGAATCGACCGCTGACCGCGCTGGAAGCCTGCAAACCTGCAACATAGTAGCAAAGACGACTACTGCAACTCTGTAACGCTGATCCTGCCGCCTTCTCGACTGTTTTCCTGCTTGTGCATGCTGTGGGGGTAGTCTGCCTCCTCTCTGCACCAGAAGCTCCGAAGAAATCTCCCGTGGGTCGACGGAATCTTCCCCCTGCAACCGCAGGCACCAAAAAGCTGCATCTCCGGTCCCTTGGGTCTCCTCTCAGCACGACGAGCGAGGTCCCTCGAATCCAGCGACACCGTCCAAGTGACCCCCACAGTCCAGTGACTCTTCAGCCCAAGTTTGGTGGAGGTAAGTCCTTGCCTCACCTCGCTGGGCTGCATTGCTGGGAACCACGACTTTGCAAGCTTCTCCGGCCCCTGTGCACTTCCGGCGGAAATCCTGTGTGCACAGCCAAGCCTGGGTCCACGGCACTCTAACCTGCATTGCACGACTTTCTAAGTTGGTCTCCGGCGACGTGGGACTCCTTTGTGCAACTTCGGCGAGCACCGTTTCACGCATCCTCGTAGTGCCTGTTTCTGGCACTTCTCCGGGTGCTACCTGCTTCAGTGAGGGCTCCTTGTCTTGCTCGACGTCCCCTCTCTCTGCAGGTCCAATTTGCGACCTCTTGGTCCCTCCTGGGCCCCAGCAGCGTCCAAAAACGCCAAACGCACGATTTGCGTGTAGCAAGGCTTGTTGGCGTCCATCCGGCGGGAAAACACTTCTGCACGACTCTCCAAGGCGTGGGGGATCCATCCTCCAAAGGGGAAGTCTCTAGCCCTTGTCGTTCCTGCAGTATTCACAGTTCTTCAGCCTAGTAAGAGCTTCTTTGCACCAACCGCTGGCATTTCTTGGGCATCTGCCCATCTCCGAGTTGCTTGTGACTTTTGGACTTGGTCCCCTTGTTCCACAGGTACCCTCAGTCAGGAATCCATCGTTGTTGCATTGCTGATTTGTGTTTTCCTTGCATTTTCCCTCTAACACGACTATTTTGTCCTTAGGGGAACTTTGGTGCACTTTGCACTCACTTTTCAGGGTCTTGGGGAGGGTTATTTTTCTAACTCTCACTATTTTCTAATAGTCCCAGCGACCTTCTACAAGGTCACATAGGTTTGGGGTCCATTCGTGGTTCGCATTCCACTTCTGGAGTATATGGTTTGTGTTGCCCCTATCCCTATGTTTCCCCATTGCATCCTATTGTAACTATACATTGTTTGCACTGTTTTCTAAGACTATACTGCATATTTTTGCTATTGTGTATATATATCTTGTGTATATTTCCTATCCTCTCACTGAGGGTACACTCTAAGATACTTTGGCATATTGTCATAAAAATAAAGTACCTTTATTTTTAGTATAACTGTGTATTGTGTTTTCTTATGATATTGTGCATATGACACTAAGTGGTACTGTAGTAGCTTCACACGTCTCCTAGTTCAGCCTAAGCTGCTCTGCTAAGCTACCATTATCTATCAGCCTAAGCTGCTAGACACCCTATACACTAATAAGGGATAACTGGGCCTGGTGCAAGGTGCAAGTACCCCTTGGTACTCACTACAAGCCAGTCCAGCCTCCTACAGGAAGTTCCTAGTCCTCTTCGTTCTTGCAGAATCCACAGCTTCTACCATCCGTTGGCAGCTTCTTTGCACCCACAGCTGGCATTTCCTGGGCATCTGCCCACTCCCGACTTGAGTGTGACTCTTGGACTTGGTCCCCTTGTTCCACAGGTACTCTCGTCTGGAAATCCATCGTTGTTGCATTGCTGGTGTTGGTCTTCCTTGCAGAATTCCCCTATCATGACTTCTGTGCTTTCTGGGGAACTTAGGTGCACTTTACACCTACTTTTCAGGGTCTTGGGGTGGGCTATTTTTCTAACCCTCACTGTTTTCTTACAGTCCCAGCGACCCTCTACAAGCTCACATAGGGTTGGGGTCCATTCGTGGTTCGCATTCCACTTTTGGAGTATATGGTTTGTGTTGCCCCTATCCCTATGTGCCCCCATTGCATTCTATTGTGACTATACATTGTTTGCACTGTTTTCTATTGCTATTACTGCATATTTTTGGTATTGTGTACATATATCTTGTGTATATTTCCTATCCTCATACTGAGGGAACTCACTGAGATACTTTTGGCATATTGTCATAAAAATAAAGTACCTTTATTTTTAGTATATCTGTGTATTGTGTTTTCTTATGATATTGTGCATATGACACCAGTGGTATAGTAAGGGCTTTACACGTCTCCTAGTTCAGCCTAAGCTGCTCTGCTAAGCTACCTTTTCTATCAGCCTAAGCTGCTAGACACCCCTCTACACTAATAAGGAATAACTGGACCTGGTGCAGCATTTTGGTGGCATCACAACTTCTAGAGGACAACGTCAAATAGTGTAAAAAACAAGAAGTGTGATCAGACACCTGAAGAGTTAAAGAAAAGGGTTTGTCTGTAGGCCAAAACACCAAACTAGACTTCACTGGCACAACAAAATGCCCATTCTTCAATTGCACGAGGAAAAAATCTGAGCCAAAAATGGAGAGAGAAACCCACAGAGCAATTCACTTGTTATGAGCTTGACAAAAATGTTATTGTCCTTGCAACCAGATTTTTGAATTATCAAACACATGATTTCTTTAATATTTCACCAAACATGATAGATCATCTGCAGTCAATGAGATACTAATCTTAAATGAAACACCACATTCATGTACCAATTGTGCTAAGAGGTTTGTGGTCTCATTTATAAGCCCCTTGCGTCTCCTTGTGCCACCCTACCTCAAAGAATTTTTACGCTAAAGCGACATTAGGGAGGCCCCCATATTTGTAAACCCTTGCACCACATTATGCCTGTGCCAGGTATAATATATGCAAGGTGGGGGGCGTTCACACAGAGGGAGGCCCAGAAAAATGGGGCATTAAAATCTACAAGATTTTTACCGTGATTTTTAATGGCTGCTCAGGGCAGGCATTAAACTCACACTCCCATTGTATCAAACGGACCTCCCTGTACTTTTCTGGACTAGTGCCATAATTTATTGCGCTAATCCAGCAGAGCACCCCAATAGCATGAAAAATGTTGATTCTATTGTTGCAAGGTGCGCCATGGTGCACTGTACTGTAAATACAGCGCTAGCATGGTGATATTAGGAGAGCACAGGGCGACACAAGAAAAGTGGTGCCTCAGAGCTGATGCACCACTTTCTTGTAGATGAGGCCCTTAGTTTCCTATCAGAACTAAACCTCCATCAGCAAGGACACATAAGAGAAAAACCACACAAATGCAATGAATGAGGGAAGAGCTTTACATTTTTATCAAGTCTGAAGTGCCATCAGCTAAAACATAACGGAGGAGAACAATATTGTTTCAGTGAATGTGGGTAGGGTTTTATTCAGTCATCACACCTGGATAGTCATGATCAATTACACAGAGGAACAAAACCATACTCCTGTGGTGAATGTGGGGGGTTAATCAGTCTTCTCAGCAGATAACCCATCAACAAACACACATAGAAGAAAAACCATCCACATGCAATGATTGTGAAAAGAGTTTTAATCAGTCTTTATACTTAAAGACCCATCAACGAATACACACAGGAGAAAATACATTTGGGTGCAATGAATGTGGAAAGTGCTTTATCGTGTTATCACAACTAAAGCAGTATCAGGTGACACACACAGGAGAAAAAAATGCAACTGCAGTGAATGTGGGAAGAGGCTTTAGTATATTTTCGGCACTACAACATCATCAGTGAATACACACAGGGGAAAATCATACAGGTGCAGTAAATATGGGAAAAGCTTTAGTTATTCATGAGATCCATGAACAAGTGCACATGGGTGAAACCCCATATTGCTGTGGTGAATGTGGGAGAACTTTTATTAAATCATTACACCTAATTATCCGTCATCGGACACAGAACAAAAAACATATATTTGCAGTGAATGTGCAAAGAGCTTTATCCATTTGTCACAACTAAAGCAACATGAGCGAATAAACACAGGAGAATATCCATAAAAGTGCAGCAAATGTGGAAAGAGAATTAGAGGCATGTTTACAAGAAAGTGGCACATCAGCTCTGATGTACCACGTTTCTTGCTTCGTCCTGCGGTCCCTAACCTCACCATGGTAGAACTGTATTTACTATACTGCGCATCATGGCACACGTTAGCACAATAGCGTCATAATTTATGTCACTGTTGTGGCAGTTAGCTGGGTTAGTGCCATAAATGATGGTGCTAGTCCGGCAAAGCACAGGGAGGCCCATAGGTTTTTATAGGACCCATCAATTTAATGCCTGCCCTGAATGTCGCCCTTGCATACATTATACCTGACATAGGTATAATGTGGTGCAATGGTTTGCAAAGTGGCGCCATGCATTGCACCTTTTTGTAAATATGGTGTATGGTTGGGGCCTTCTTAACGCCTTCTTAGCATAAAAAAATGAGGCTAGGGTGGCGCAAGGAGGCACAAGTGGCTTGTACATATGTCCCTTAGTATTTTATCAACCCTAAAGGATAGTCAGTGAACACACAGAGGAATAAAGTCATGCACGTGCAGTGAGTGTAGCAAGAGTTTTATTGAACCATCAAAACTGAAGACACTTCATAAAAACCCATCCTTGGAAAAAAACATAAATGGGTACAGAATATTTAGGCTGTCTGGTAGTTCTTGAGGATTTCACTGGTGTTTTCTCAGTGCTTTCCAAATCGTTTGAAATCGGTGCTTACCAATGTTCATTCAGTTGCCTAACCCCAAAATAGATAAATTGTGTTTTTCCCAAAATTTCAAAACATGTTGTTTTTTCAGTGACTTTTATAAAGCACATATTTAATATAAGGGAGAATTAGTAAGGGTATATAGGTGGTCATTACAACCCTGGCAGATGGTGTTAAAGTGGCGGTAAGACCGGCAACAGGCCGGCGGAAAAATTTGGAATTCCGACCGTGGCAGAAACCGCCAACAAAGACAGCCACTTTAACACTCCGACCGCCACGGCGGTACAAACAAACAGCTCGGCGGTCACCGCCAACAGACAGGCGGAAGACAATGTACCGCCCACACTATTATGACCGGGAAATCCGCCACCTTTTCCGGGGCGGATTCACAGCGGATAAAAACACGGCGTAAACAGGCATTTCGAAGGAAAAACGCTTACCTCTACACACTCCACGAGGAACGACGACACCATGGAGCTGGAACTCCATATTCTTCCTGCGCTAGCCTTCCTGCTCCTGTACCAGGAGCACCAATGCCGGCGGCAAAGACCACGGTGAGTACTGCACCTACGACATAGGGGAGGGGGGAGGGAAAAAACAGGGACACACACACGCAACACCCCAACCCCCACCCCCACCCTCACCCACTACAACACACACAACAATGCATATCCAAACATTACAGTAACACCTCCCAACCCCCCCGGAAGAATGCAAAGACAAAAGGAAATGAGTGTAGCCATTGTAATATATCAAAATTCAGTAAGCAAAAATATATATATATATACACTATTAACAATATATACACCACGATTAGTAGTCCAGGTATTGCACCATTCATAGTCCGTGGACCACTGGGCCCAAAATGCATGGGCGAGGCCCACACAAGATACCCGAACATGACAGAGAGAACACTGCAGGGGCACCAGATAGAAATACAACAGGCACCTCAGGGGGAAGGGAAGGGGGGGCACCTCAGCCGGTTGAGTGCACGACGCCAGATCCACGAGGGGGCTCCATGCCCATTGATGTATCCTGGGGAGTGCAAAGCCACAGTCTCTCAAGTCTCTCCAGTGAGTGGTTTGCCCACTGCTTTATCCTGGGGAGTGCAAAGCCACAGTTTCTCAAGTCTCTCCAGTGGGTGGTTTGCCCACTGCTTTATCCTGGGGAGTGCAAAGCCGCAGTCTCTCAAGTCTCTCCAGTGGATGGTTTGCCCACTGCTTTATCCTGGGGAGTGCAAAGCCACAGTCTCTCAAGTCTCTCCAGTGGGTGGTTTGCCCACTGTTCAATCCTGGGGAGTGCAAAGCCACAGTCTCTCAAGTCTCTCCAGTGGGTGGGTTGCCCACTGCTTTATCCTGGGGAGTGCAAAGCCACAGTCTCTCAAGTGGATAACAGTCTCCACTGGTTCTGGAGGGGGACTGGTGCCCAGAGTGCTTCATCCTGTGCAGGACAGACGGAGTGGATGCATGTCTCCACTGGTTCTGGAGGGGGACTGGTGCCCAGAGTGCTTCATCCTGTTCAGGACAAACGGAGTGGATGCATGTCTCCACTGGTTCTGGAGTAGGACTGGTGCCCAGAGTGCTTCATCCTGTGCAGGACAGACGGAGTGGATGCATGTCTCCACTGGTTCTGGAGGGGGACTGGTGCCAGAGAGTGCTTCATCCTGTACAGGACAGACGGAGTGGATGCATGACTCCACTGGTTCTGGAGGGGGACTGGTGCCCTGAGTGCATCACTCACCCCGTGACGGTCCCAGTTGCGTCACTGCCCCTGCCGCTCATGGGCTAGCGGTGCTTGAGTTGGCGGTCCTTGCCCTGTTCAGCGGTGCTTGACTTGGCGGTCGTTGCCCTGTTCAGTGGTGCTTCACTTGGCAGTCGTTGCCCTGTTCAGCGGTGCTTGCCCTGTTCAGCGGTGCTTGACTTGGTGGTCGTTGCCCTGTTCAGCGGTGCTTGACTTGGCGGTCGTTGCCCTGTTCAGCAGTGCTTGACTTGGCAGTGCTTGCCCCGTTCAGCGGTGCTTGACTTGGCGGTCGTTGCCCTGTTCAGCGGTGCTTGACTTGGCGGTCCTTGCCCTGTTCAGCGGTGCTTGACTTGGCGGTCCTTGCCCTGTTCAGCGGAGCTTGACTTGGCGGTACTTGCCCTGTTCAGCGGTGCTTGCCCTGTTCAGCGGTGCTTGACTTGGCGGTCCTTGCCCTGTTCAGCGGTGCTTGACTTGGCGGTCCTTTATTGCCCAGCTGGGCTGGGGCTGGTGGTCCTTCATTGGTCAGCTGGGCTGTGGCTGTCGGGGCCCTCCCGGGCAGCTGGGCTGTGGCTGGCGGGGTCATCCTGGGCAGCTGGGCTATGGCTGTCGGGCCCTCCTGGGCAGCTGGGCTGTGGCTGGTGGGGTCCTCCTGGGCAGCTGGGCTGTGGCTGGCGGGCACTCCTGGGCAGCTGGGCTGTGGCTGTCGGGGCCCTCCTGGGCAGCTGGGCTGTGGCTGTCGGGGCCCTCCTGGGCTGGGCTGTGGCTGGCGGGGTCCTCCTGGACAGTGACGATGGGGCTGGCGGTGGCCTCCTGGCCAGCGGGAATGATGGCAGTCTTCTCCGCCGTGCTGCTCCTCCCAGACTTTGCGGGTTTCTTCTGCCCCTTCCCCACCTTGGGTGGAGTCACAGCTGAGTCCACACTCCCCCCGGGACCCCTGTGAGTGGCTTGGCTGGCTGTAGTCTTCCCCCTCTTCCGCCGGGCACTGGTCAACTTCTGGTGCTTCACAGGGGGGGGACTGGCTGTGCTCTGGCTCCGTGATACACTGGCTGGCCTGGTGGCCGGTGCACTCCACATACCTCTGACAACAGGCACCACTGGTCCCGGTGATGTTGTGGCTGAGGTGCTAGTACGGGACCTATGAGTTGGACGGGGGGTGGTGGCAAATAGGTTAAGGGTGGACAGGAAAAGTTGTTTGGAGACACTGGGATGGGTAGCTGGAGGGGGTTTGGGAGTGGAGGAAGAGGTGGTGGTTGTAGGAGGTGTAGCTTTTGTGACTTTGGTGCAGGTGCATGCGCTGGAGGCTGTCATGAGGTGGATGTATGTTGGGTGGGTGTGTGCCTGCGTTTGTGTATCTTGGGAGGGGGCGTCACAGACACACTGGGAGAGGACACAGGCGACGTGTGAATGGTAGTGGGGGTGGTGACTGCACGTGAGCGGGGTGTGGTGGTGGGTATGCTGGTGCGGGACGTAGTGGCTGTAGTGGTAGTGCATGCAGGTGTGAGTGTAGACGAGACTGGGAGGAAGGAGGGAGACGAGGAGGAGGGAGACACAGTGGAGGCAGTGGATGTTGGTGTGTCTGTATGTGTGTGATGCTTGCGTGAGTGCCTGTGGGATGCGTGGTGCTTATGTTTGCCTGAGCTTCCCTTATGTGGTGAGGTGTGTGCAGGCTGGTCTGATGGTGTGCTTGGGATAGGCAGAGGTACAGGGGATTGGGTCTGGGTGGAGGAAGTTGGAGGGGGGAGGCTAGAGACAAGGACAATGGCTGCCATCAGTGCTGAGGCCAGAGTTTGAAATGTTCGATGAAGGGCAGCCTGACCAGAATGAATGCCCTCCAGGAATGCATTAGTTTGTTGCAACTCCCTTTCTACACCCTGGATGGCATTCAAAATGGTAGACTGCCCAACAGTGAGGGACCTGAGGAGGTCAATGGCCTCCTCACTGAGGGCAGCTGAGGTGACAGGGGCAGGGGCTGAGGTGCCTGGGGCGAAGGTGATGCCCACCCTCCTGGGTGAGCGGGCACGGGGCACACGCTGAGGGGCTGCTGGGAGGGAGGTGCTGGTAGGGGGGGTGGCGGCTGTACCTGTAGTAGTGGGGGACACAGATGTTGCGGCCACCACAAGGGAGCTCAGATCGGAGGGCGAGTCGGTGTCACTGGTTTCAGCACCTGTCACCGCCGTGGTGCTCCCCTCACCCTCCGTCCCACTGGTGCATTCAGAATCCGTAGTGTGGCCCTCCATGGCCATGTGGGACGCAGCTCCCTCGTGCTCCGGTGCCACTGCTCCTCTGCCTGATGATGCTAATGCACACAAGAACAGGGAGACCGCAAAAAAGGGGGGGGACAGAAGAAAGACAGGTTGAGTGCATGGCTTACCGCTACCGTTGGCGGACAAGACAGACACAGCAGCCCCCTGCACTACGTTGCGCTGTTGGGCTCTACAGTGCAGTTCCTGGGAAATGGCCTACAAGGCTATGGACGACATCTGCACACATAGATGACACAGGTGCATGAATACCTGTACTTGGCACTCTACAGAGGTGGGGTGGGGGGCCACAGGGCCATGCCTTATGAAGGGGCCTAGCCTACGGAACTCGCCCTGACCTAGGGAAACCCAGAGCCCTCCTCCCCCACCCAGACCCCTCCACTGTGCGCAAAGTCAGCTGAATGAGAGTGTACTCACCCCCTTGTGTCTGCTGTGATGCCCTCAAGCGCCCATCCAACTCCAGGTAGGCCACCGCGAGGATCCCGAACATCAGGGGGGTCATGGTTCGACGGGCACCCCTCCAGCGTTAGGGGGCCATCCCCAGCTGAGCCTCCGCTGTCTTCTTGCTCCAGCGGCGAATGTCCTCCCATCTCTTACGGCAGTGGGTGCTCTGTCTGTGGTGGACCCCCAGGGTCCGGACGTCCTTGGCGATAGCACGCCAAATATCCTTCTTCTGGTGGGCACTGACCTACATGAAATGTACAGGGGAAGAAGAGAAGTCATTCCCAACTGCTCCGTCAAAGTGAGTGGCCCCCATCCCTACCCTTGCCATGTGGCACATGCATTCATCGTCGTTTCATGCATGCCTCAATCTCCCCCCGCCATCTTTCATCCACCCCACTCCGCACAGGCATTGCCCATACAACATGCCCCCTGTGTACTTACCTGTTGGTCTGGAGGACCGTAGAGTAGCGTGTACTGGGGGAGGACCCCCTCAACGAGCTTCTCCAACTCCTCCAATGTGAAGGCAGGGGCCCTTTCCCCAGATGCACGAGCCATTGTCTCTTCCAGACCGAGGTCACAGCAGCACTTGCAGTGTAGGTCCTCTCCTGTCGAAGATCAGGTATCGAGTGATTCAACAGCTAGAAAATGGCGGTCACGTCCGCGGCGGTCACGTCCGTGGCGGTGGGTACCATCACAGCAGTCCAGGTGAGTCCTTTGGGCAGCCAGACAGCTCCTCTTAGCAAGTTGCAGGTTCTGGTGCAGAATGTCTTCCCAAGAAGTGTCTTGAAGTGTCTGAGTTGGTAGGGTCAGGTACCCAGTTTATATACCCAAATGTGCCTTTGAAGTGGGGGAGACTTCAAAGAGTGGCTTAGAAGTGCACAAGGAGCCATTTCAGTACAATCCTGTCTGCCAGGGTCCCAGTAGGGGCTTTGGCAGCCCATTATGTGAGTGCAGGCCACTGTCCTTTGAAATGTTAGTGTCAGGCCCTCCACCCTTCCAGCCCAGGAATACCCATTCAGGATGCAGATGTGTGAAGGTGTGACTGACCATCCTGTGTTTGTGGTTGTCTGGGTGAAATGCACAAGAGAGCTGTCAATTAGCCCAGCCCAGACGTGGATTGGAGACAGGCTGTAAGGCACAGAAAAATTTTAAGTGCAGAGAAATGCTCACTTTCTAAAAGTGGCATTTCTAAAATAGTAATATTAAATCCAACCTCACCAGTCAGCAGGATTTTGTATCACCATTCTGGCATACTAAATATGACCTGGTTACCCCTTTCAGCTCAGAATCTACCACTCAAAGAGTATATGAGGGTAGCCCTAGTGCTATCCTATGAAAGGAGCAGGCCTCATGAGCAGTGGAAAACAAATTTAGGAGTTTTACACTACCAGGACATATAGAACACATATGTTCATCCTACATAGCACCCTGCCCTATGGGTTACCTAGGGCTGACCTTAGGGGTGACTCTTATGTAGAAAAGGGGGAGTTTAAGGCTTTGCAGCTACTTTTAAATTCCAAGTGAAACTGCACACACAGGCCTTGCAATGGCAGGCCTGAGACATGGTTAAGGGGTTACTTTTGTGGGGGGCACCATCAGTCCTGCAGGCCCACTAGTAGCATTTAAGTTACAGGCCCTGGGCACATGTAGTGCACTTTACTAGGGACTTACTAGTATATTAAATATGCCAGTTGGGTATGAGCCAATGTCACTATGTTTTAAGGGAGAGTGAATATGCACTATAGCACTGATTAGCAGACCAGAGCCAGCATAAATTAGGTCAGAAAAAAAGGAGAAGGAAGGCTAAAAGTTTGGGAGTGACCCTGCAGAAAGGCCATTTCCAACAATCTGTTATTTATTTTTATTTTTTGCTTGGTTGCTTTCCCACAGTGATAACCTTATGTTAATGTTATAATACCAGGTGTTTAAGGTGTGGTACGCCTATGAGGTGGAGGTGAGTGCCATTAAAAAGCTTGGCTTTACCACATTGGGAACCAGCATCATTCCCAGGTGTCATGCCTCAAACTGTCTCCTAAAACACAGAACCTGGTGCTGGTAGACACATCATTGGCACTGCCTAAGGGTGTTCTAACTCTGCAAATCTGTGAACATTGACTCCTATATGACTGTATTCACATCTTTGAATGGGTTCATTAAAAATAATACAAGAGGTTTCAAATATGGCTGCCGTGAATGTGCAAACAACCATGGCCCACAGTGGCCATCTGTGATTGGATTTATGATATTTTTATCCAGTTCTAAAATTGACACCATAGATACCTGCACCTTTGTGACAAACTTTTCTCTTTGTATGCATGTCTTCTCCCTTATGTATTGCTCAATAGTAAGTCATGGATTCTGGTTAACAGAGATTTAAGGAAGCAACACATAGCAGAAAATGTAGACTCATAGAGTCACTGGATATGTCACCCTGTAGTCTTTCACACAGCTGTTGTGCAGCTCATGCACTAAACATTCACCAGACGAGAAAGCTCTTACTAATCTAGCATAGAAACAACTCATGTTAGTGGACATTTGAAATAAACCTCAATGGAAAGAACTTGAGAATATGAACGTAGCAGGAATACGTGGCTCAAAATGCACTTTCCCAAAGGTCTCAAATCCAACTATTCTCCTTCTGTGAGTGCAAGCCAATAGTTACGTTTAATCACTTGTGAATGTTCAAGGGTGCCAAATCACCTACAAGTCCGCCTTTTTTTCTGACCATTGTTGTGCCAGGTGCAGTGGTAGAAGGAAGCAAATTGTCAATGCTATTTGAACAAGCTGATGGATAAAGGAATGTCATCAATATCTATCTATCTATCTATCTATCTATCTATCTATCTATCTATCTATCTATCTATCTATCTATCTGTCTGTCTGTCTGTCTGTCTGTCTGTCTGTCTGTCTGTCTGTCTGTCTGTCTGTCTGTCTATCTATCTATCTATCTATCTATCTATCTATCTATCTATCTATCTATCTATCTATCTATCTATCTAGCTATCTGTCTTGTCTAATGATTTGTTGGTAGAAACCTTAAGTCCTGGAAGGCCTTCACAAACCTGCAGTGCATTAAGTCATTAGTAGAAGTCCCTTTCAAGTCAGGTGCAGCAACCTTAAGTCTTCCTCGAAAGTGCAGTACTTCAAGTAGTTTGTACCACACAATGAGAGTTTGAGGTTTTGAACCACTGCATTTTCTTCTTATATATATCATTGGACCACAAATCTTTTGACAACTGTATGATTTATTATCTCTTCTGCAACAGCCTCAAAAACGAGAGCAAAATAATATCTTTTGGGTGAGGAAGTGTAGGAGGCTGGACTGGCTTGTAGTGAGTACCAAGGGGTACTTGCACCTTGCACCAGGCCCAGTTATCCCTTATTAGTGTATAGGGTGTCTAGCAGCTTAGGCTGATAGATAATGGTAGCTTAGCAGAGCAGCTCAGGCTGAACTAGGAGACGTGTGAAGCTACTACAGTACCATTTAGTGTCATATGCACAATATCATAAGAAAACACAATACACAGTTATACTAAAAATAAAGGTACTTTATTTTTATGACAATATGCCAAAGTATCTTAGAGTGTACCCTCAGTGAGAGGATAGGAAATATACACAAGATATATATACACAATAGCAAAAATATGCAGTATAGTCTTAGAAAACAGTGCAAACAATGTATAGTTACAATAGGATGCAATGGGAAAATATAGGGATAGGGGCAACACAAACCATATACTCCAAAAGTGGAATGCGAACCACGAATGGACCCCAAACCTATGTGACCTTGTAGAGGGTCGCTGGGACTATTAGAAAATAGTGAGAGTTAGAAAAATAACCCTCCCCAAGACCCTGAAAAGTGAGTGCAAAGTGCACTAAAGTTCCCCTAAGGACAAAATAGTCGTGTTAGAGGGAGAATGCAAGGAAAACACAAATCAGCAATGCAACAACGATGGATTCCTGTCTGAGGGTACCTGTGGAACAAGGGGACCAAGTCCAAAAGTCACAAGCAGCTCGGAGATGGGCAGATGCCCAAGAAATGCCAGCGGTTGGTGCAAAGAAGCTCTTACTAGGCTGAAGAACTGTGAATACTGCAGGAACGACAAGGGCTAGAGACTTCCCCTTTGGAGGATGGATCCCCCACGCCTTGGAGAGTCGTGCAGAAGTGTTTTCCCGCCGGATGGACGCCAACAAGCCTTGCTACACGCAAATCGTGCGTTTAGCGTTTTTGGACGCTGCTGGGGCCCAGGAGGGACCAGGAGGTCGCAAATTGGACCTGCAGAGAGAGGGGACGTCGAGCAAGACAAAGAGCCCTCACTGAAGCAGGTAGCACCCGGAGAAGTGCCAGAAACAGGCACTACGAGGATGCGTGAAACGGTGCTCGCCGAAGTTGCACAAAGGAGTCCCACGTCGCCGGAGACCAACTTAGAAAGTCGTGCAATGCAGGTTAGAGTGCCGTGGACCCAGGCTTGGCTGTGCACGAAGGATTTCCGCCGGAAGTGCACAGGGGCCGGAGTAGCTTGCAAAGTCGCGGTTCCCAGCAATGCAGCCCAGCGAGGTGAGGCAAGGACTTACCTCCACCAAACTTGGGCTGAAGAGTCACTGGACTGTGGGGGTCACTTGGACAGCGTCGCTGGATTCGAGGGACCTCGCTCGTCGTGCTGAGAGGAGACCCAAGGGACCGGTAATGCAGCTTTTTGGTGCCTGCGGTTGCAGGGGGAAGATTCCGTCGACCCACGGGAGATTTCTTCGGAGCTTCTGGTGCAGAGAGGAGGCAGACTACCCCCACAGCATGCACAAGCAGGAAAACAGTCGAGAAGGCGGCAAGATCAGGGTTACAGAGTTGCAGTAGTCGTCTTTGCTACTATGTTGCAGGTTTGCAGGCTTCCAGCGCGGTCAGCGGTCGATTCCTTATCAGAAGGTGAAGTGGGAGATGCAGAGGAACTCGGCTGAGCTCGTGCATTCGTTATCTAAAGTTTCCCCAGAGACAGAGACCCTAAATAGCCAGAAAAGAGGGTTTGGCTACCTAGGAGAGAGGAAAGGCTACTAACACCTGAAGGAGCCTATCACAAGGAGTCTCTGACGTCACCTGGTGGCACTGGCCACTCAGAGCAGTCCAGTGTGCCAGCAGCACCTCTGTTTCCAAGATGGCAGAGGTCTGGAGCACACTGGAGGAGCTCTGGACACCTCCCAGGGGAGGTGCAGGTCAGGGGAGTGGTCACTCCCCTTTCCTTTGTCCAGTTTCGCGCCAGAGCAGGGGCTAAGGGGTCCCTGAACCGGTGTAGACTGTTTTATGCAGAATTGGGCACATCTGTGCCCAACAAAGCATTTCCAGAGGCTGGGGGATGCTACTCCTCCCCTGCCTTCACACCATTTTCCAAAGGGAGAGGGTGTCACACCCTCTCTCAGAGGAAGTTCTTTGTTCTGCCATCCTGGGCCAGGCCTGGCTGGACCCCAGGAGGGCAGTGTAGGAGGCTGGACTGGCTTGTAGTGAGTACCAAGGGGTACTTGCACCTTGCACCAGGCCCAGTTATCCCTTATTAGTGTATAGGGTGTCTAGCAGCTTAGGCTGATAGATAATGGTAGCTTAGCAAAGCAGCTCAGGCTGAACTAGGAGACGTGTGAAGCTACTACAGTACCACTTAGTGTCATATGCACAATATCATAAGAAAACACAATACACAGTTATACTAAAAATAAAGGTACTTTATTTTTATGACAATATGCCAAAGTATCTTAGAGTGTACCCTCAGTGAGAGGATAGGAAATATACACAAGATATATATACACAATAGCAAAAATATGCAGTATAGTCTTAGAAAACAGTGCAAACAATGTATAGTTACAATAGGATGCAATGGGGAAACATAGGGATAGGGGCAACACAAACCATATACTCTAGAAGTGGAATGCGAACCACGAATGGACCCCAAACCTATGTGACCTTGTAGAGGGTCGCTGGGACTATTAGAAAATAGTGAGAGTTAGAAAAATAACCCTCCCCAAGACCCTGAAAAGTGAGTGCAAAGTGCACTAAAGTTCCCCTAAGGACAAAATAGTCGTGTTAGAGGGAGAATGCAAGGAAAACACAAATCAGCAATGCAACAACGATGGATTCCTGTCTGAAGGTACCTGTGGAACAAGGGGACCAAGTCCAAAAGTCACAAGCAGCTCGGAGATGGGCAGATGCCCAAGAAATGCCAGCGGTTGGTGCAAAGAAGCTCTTACTAGGCTGAAGAACTGTGAATACTGCAGGAACCACAAGGGCTAGAGACTTCCCCTTTGGAGGATGGATCCCCCACGCCTTGGAGAGTCGTGCAGAAGTGTTTTCCCGCCGGATGGACGCCAACAAGCCTTGCTACACGCAAATCGTGCCTTTTGCGTTTTTGGACGCTGCTGGGGCCCAGGAGGGACCAGGAGGTCGCAAATTGGACCTGCAGGGAGGGGGGACGTCGAGCAAGACAAAGAGCCCTCACTGAAGCAGGTAGCACCCGGAGAAGTGCCAGAAACAGGCACTACGAGGATGCGTGAAACGGTGCTCGCCGAAGTTGCACAAAGGAGTCCCACGTCGCCGGAGACCAACTTAGAAAGTCGTGCAATGCAGGTTAGAGTGCCGTGGACCCAGGCTTGGCTGTGCACACAGGATTTCCGCCGGAAGTGCACAGGGGCCGGAGAAGCTTGCAAAGTCGCGGTTCCCAGCAATGCAGCCCAGCGAGGTGAGGCAAGGACTTACCTCCACCAAACTTGGGCTGAAGAGTCACTGGACTGTGGGGGTCACTTGGACGGTGTCGCTGGATTCGAGGGACCTCGCTCGTCGTGCTGAGAGGAGACCCAAGGGACCGGAGATGCAGCTTTTTGGTGCCTGCGGTTGCAGGGGGAAGATTCCGTCGACCCACGGGAGATTTCTTCGGAGCTTCTGGTGCAGAGAGGAGGCAGACTACCCCCACAGCATGCACAAGCAGGAAAACAGTCGAGAAGGCGGCAGGATCAGCGTTACAGAGTTGCAGTAGTCGTCTTTGCTACTATGTTGCAGGTTTGCAGGCTTCCAGCGCGGTCAGCGGTCGATTCCTTATCAGAAGGTGAAGAGGGAGATGCAGAGGAACTCGGCTGAGCTCATGCATTCGTTATCTAAAGTTTCCCCAGAGACAGAGACCCTAAATAGCCAGAAAAGAGGGTTTGGCTACCTAGGAGAGAGGAAAGGCTACTAACACCTGAAGGAGCCTATCACAAGGAGTCTCTGACGTCACCTGGTGGCACTGGCCACTCAGAGCAGTCCAGTGTGCCAGCAGCACCTCTGTTTCCAAGATGGCAGAGGTCTGGAGCACACTGGAGGAGCTCTGGACACCTCCCAGGGGAGGTGCAGGTCAGGGGAGTGGTCACTCCCCTTTCCTTTGTCCAGTTTCGCGCCAGAGCAGGGGCTAAGGGGTCCCTGAACCGGTGTAGACTGGCTTATGCAGAATTGGGCACCTCTGTGCCCAACAAAGCATTTCCAGAGGCTGGGGGAGGCTACTCCTCCCCTGCCTTCACACCATTTTCCAAAGGGAGAGGGTGTCACACCCTCTCTCAGAGGAAGTTCTTTGTTCTGCCATCCTGGGCCAGGCCTGGCTGGACCCCAGGAGGGCAGATGCCTGTCTGAGGGGTTGGCAGCAGCAGCAGCTGCAGTGAAACCCCAGGAAGGGCAGTTTCGCAGTACCAGGGTCTGTGCTACAGACCACTGGGATCATGGAATTGTACCAACAATGCCAGGATGGCATAGAGGGGGCAATTCCATGATCATAGACATGTTACATGGCCATATTCGGAGTTACCATGGTGAAGCTACATATAGGTAGTGACCTATATGTAGTGCACGCGTGTAATGGTGTCCCCGCACTCACAAAGTTCAGGGAATTGGCTCTGAACAATGTGGGGGCACCTTGGCTAGTGCCAGGGTGCCCTCACACTAAGTAACTTTGCACCTAACCTTTACCAGGTAAAGGTTAGACATATAGGTGACTTATAAGTTACTTAAGTGCAGTGTAAAATGGCTGTGAAATAACGTGGACGTTATTTCACTCAGGCTGCAGTGGCAGGCCTGTGTAAGAATTGTCAGAGCTCCCTATGGGTGGCAAAAGAAATGCTGCAGCCCATAGGGATCTCCTGGAACCCCAATACCCTGGGTACCTCAGTACCATATACTAGGGAATTATAAGGGTGTTCCAGTAAGCCAATGTAAATTGGTAAAAAATGGTCACTAGCCTGTTAGTGACAATTTGAAAGTAATGAGAGAGCATAACCACTGAGGTTCTGGTTAGCAGAGCCTCAGTGAGACAGTTAGGCACCACACAGGGAACATATACATGCACACCTATGAGCACTGGGGCCCTGTGTGACAGGGTCCCAGTGACACATACATATAGGCCACAAACCTATGATCACTGGGGTCCTGACTAGCAGGATCCCAGTGACACATAACAACCATACTGAAAACATGGTGTTTTCACTATGAGCACTGAGGCCTGGCTATCAGGATCCCAGTGAGACAGTGAAAACAGTGACAAACACCCTGACATACACTCACAAACAGGCCAAAAGTGGGGGTAACAAGGCTAGAAAGAGGCTACCTTCTCACACAACCCCCCCCCCAAACGAAGGACAATAAGGCTAACCTTGGCCAGTTGAGACTTTATTGTCTAAGTGGTGATAAGTAGAGAGTAGCTCTGCAATAGACTGGTTACTCCCTTTATCATCCACTAAATGGTTACTTCCCTGTGGGGATGTAAACCACCCTGTTTGAAGTTTTTTAGCTAAGCAACAATGTGAAGATGTATTTTCAGAGTTTCTATCAGTAAGTTTTAGTTTAGAGCAGTGGGAATTGTCCACTGAACCTATTTGTAGTGATGGAAATGCCAGACAGGGATGCTGTCTCAGAAAAGCCATAGCTGGGCAAAAACTTTGTCCATATGGCTGGAAGAGAGAACAGGGATGCTGTTTCTCTTGGGTTGGAGCAGGGCAGGGATGCTGTCCTATCAGCTCCACACTAGGGCAGGGATGCTGTCCTAAGTGTTGTGAGGTAGTGCAGGGTTTCTGCACTAAAGTTTCTCTGGGAGGGTTGGAGGGATGCTCCATGTTAACTAAAATGGTGCTGTTTTTCTCACCAATGTTAGTTATCCCACAGAGAGGTACTTCCACCTCAGGGAGTCCAGCTTTGCCAGCTGATGATTCCCTTGGAACAGGTGCCACCCCAGGAGAGGTTTCTCCCACCACAGGAATAGTATCCTGAATGGTAGGGTGGTTAGGGGATACTGTGATACCCTTTTTACCTGTTGATGGAGAGGGATCCTGAGTTTTCAGGCCTTCTCTCCTTTGCTTTTTCATTTCACTTGAAATGAGAGGGAACAATTCCTCAGGGATGCCCAGCATGGCTGCATGGGCATAAAACTCTACATCAGCCCAACCTGAGGCCTCTAGGTCATTACCTAAGAGACAGTCTACAGGTAAGCTAGGTGATACCACCACCTGCTTAGGGCCAGTAACTCCACCCCAACTAAACTGAATTATAGCTAAGGGAAGAAACTTAGTGGAGTTATGGACATCAATAATCTTATACTGTTGTCCGATGATGTGTTGTTCAGGAGGCACTAGGTTTTCAGTCACCAAAGTGAAACTGGCACCTGTGTCCCTGTAGGCCAAGGCCTCAACACCATTTATTGAAACTGTCTGCCTGTACTTATCCATTGTAAGGGGACAAGCAGCCAGTGTGGCAAGGCCAATGCCACTAGGTGTGACAGAAACTGTCTTGGGACTGATTACATCAGTTTCCACTATGGACCCATAAGTGAACCCAACTACACCCTTTGCTTGACTGTTGCCAGCAGTCCCACCACTAGTACCACTACTGCTAGGGGCACTAGAGCTTGATGTATTAGTGGTGGTAGGCTCAGGGGGTTTACCTGGACAGGACTTATCCCCTGGCCTATGGCCTCTATTTTTACACACAAAACACCAAGGCTTTTTAATGTGTGCAGGTTGGGAAGAAGAGGAAGAATTTGTTTTATCCCCACCCTCTGAAGAGTGTTTAAGATTTGAAGTGGGATCTTTGGTTTTACCCTTATCCCCATGCTTATCTTGAGATTTTTCACCATCTTTCTTCTTATTGCCATCTTTGTCACCCCCTGTATGAACTTTTCTGTTCACCCTTGTTCTGACCCATTTGTCTGCCTTCTTTCCCAATTCTTGGGGAGAGGTCAGATCAGAGTCTACCAGGTACTGGTGCAACAAATCAGACACACAATTATTAAGTATATGCTCTCTCAGGATTGTGTTATACAGGCTTTCATAATCAGTAACTTTACTGCCATGTAACCACCCCTCCAAGGCCTTCACTGCCTGGTCAATGAAATCAACCCAGTCTTGTGAAGACTCCTTTTTGGTCTCTCTGAACTTTATCCTGTACTGTTCAGTGGTTAAGCCATAACCATCCAGGAGTGCATTCTTAAGAACTGTAAAATTATTGGCATCATTTTCTTTCACAGTAAGGAGCCTATCCCTACCTTTTCCAGTAAATGATAGCCATAGGATAGCAGCCCACTGCTTTTGAGGGACATCCTGTACAGCACAGGCCCTCTCAAGTGCAGCAAACCACTTGTTAATGTCATCCCCCTCCTTGTAAGGGGGAACTATCTTATGCAGATTCCTGGAATCATGCTCTTTTGCAGGATGACTATGGGGAATACTGCTGCTGCCACCATGGGTATCTAAACCCAACTTCTGTCTTTCCCTCTCTATTTCTAAAGACTGTCTATCCAAATCCAGCTGTTGCTTCTTGAGCTTCAGTCTGGTTTGTTCCACTCTCAATCTATTGAGCTCCCTTTCTAACAATCTGTCATCAGGGTGGGTGGGAGGGACATTTCTAGATACAGAGGTATGATGGGAATGAACAGAAGGAGACCTGTCCCTTACAGAGGGCACCCTAACAGCTTGGCTACCAGTATAATGTGAGAGCACATCATCAGTATGATGTGATTCAACCTCTGTACCAACTATGCTAGACTGTCTAGTAATGGGCAGGCTGAGAAGTTTCTTTCCTGAACCTTTTCCTGGGGGAGTCCCTGGATCAGATTGAGAACCATTAGCTACTTTTTCTACAGATTGGGCACTTATGGCCTTATCCTGTACTCTAAGCATATTAATTAACAGTTCTAAGGAAGGATTCTTCCCTACACTCAAACCTCTCTCTATGCAGAGACTCCTTGCTCCTTTCCAGCTAAGGTGATCATATGCAAGTTTGGACAGTTCAACTTTTTGGCCTGTGCCAGACATTTTTAGAGAGAGTTAAAGTGATAGACAAAGAGAAAAAAAAGTTTTCAGAACTTTTTAGAAAGACAGAAAAAACTTTTTAAACTTTTAAGAACTTTTTGAAAGTTTAGAAGTACTTTTCAGCACTTAGAAAAGAGTGAAAAGAGGAAATGCAAAACTTTTTGGCTATGTGTATATACACTGACCTTGTTTTGTATATTTTTCTCTTATGAAAAGTACAATGACAAGAGTGGTAAGTAGTCTCAAAGCACTTATCCCACCACTGCACAACCAATGTAGGAGGCTGGACTGGCTTGTAGTGAGTACCAAGGGGTACTTGCACCTTGCACCAGGCCCAGTTATCCCTTATTAGTGTATAGGGTGTCTAGCAGCTTAGGCTGATAGATAATGGTAGCTTAGCAAAGCAGCTCAGGCTGAACTAGGAGACGTGTGAAGCTACTACAGTACCACTTAGTGTCATATGCACAATATCATAAGAAAACACAATACACAGTTATACTAAAAATAAAGGTACTTTATTTTTATGACAATATGCCAAAGTATCTTAGAGTGTACCCTCAGTGAGAGGATAGGAAATATACACAAGATATATATACACAATAGCAAAAATATGCAGTATAGTCTTAGAAAACAGTGCAAACAATGTATAGTTACAATAGGATTCAATGGGGAAACATAGGGATAGGGGCAACACAAACCATATACTCTAGAAGTGGAATGCGAACCACGAATGGACCCCAAACCTATGTGACCTTGTAGAGGGTCGCTGGGACTATTAGAAAATAGTGAGAGTTAGAAAAATAACCCTCCCCAAGACCCTGAAAAGTGAGTGCAAAGTGCACTAAAGTTCCCCTAAGGACAAAATAGTCGTGTTAGAGGGAGAATGCAAGGAAAACACAAATCAGCAATGCAACAACGATGGATTCCTGTCTGAAGGTACCTGTGGAACAAGGGGACCAAGTCCAAAAGTCACAAGCAGCTCGGAGATGGGCAGATGCCCAAGAAATGCCAGCGGTTGGTGCAAAGAAGCTCTTACTAGGCTGAAGAACTGTGAATACTGCAGGAACGACAAGGGCTAGAGACTTCCCCTTTGGAGGATGGATCCCCCACGCCTTGGAGAGTCGTGCAGAAGTGTTTTCCCGCCGGATGGACGCCAACAAGCCTTGCTACACGCAAATCGTGCGTTTGGCGTTTTTGGACGCTGCTGGGGCCCAGGAGGGACCAGGAGGTCGCAAATTGGACCTGCAGAGAGGGGGGACGTCGAGCAAGACAAAGAGCCCTCACTGAAGCAGGTAGCACCCGGAGAAGTGCCAGAAACAGGCACTACGAGGATGCGTGAAACGGTGCTCGCCGAAGTTGCACAAAGGAGTCCCACGTCGCCGGAGACCAACTTAGAAAGTCGTGCAATGCAGGTTAGAGTGCCGTGGACCCAGGCTTGGCTGTGCACACAGGATTTCCGCCGGAAGTGCACAGGGGCCGGAGAAGCTTGCAAAGTCGCGGTTCCCAGCAATGCAGCCCAGCGAGGTGAGGCAAGGACTTACCTCCACCAAACTTGGGCTGAAGAGTCACTGGACTGTGGGGGTCACTTGGACGGTGTCGCTGGATTCGAGGGACCTCGCTCGTCATGCTGAGAGGAGACCCAAGGGACCGGAGATGCAGCTTTTTGGTGCCTGCGGTTGCAGGGGGAAGATTCCGTCGACCCACGGGAGATTTCTTCGGAGCTTCTGGTGCAGAGAGGAGGCAGACTACCCCCACAGCATGCACAAGCAGGAAAACAGTCGAGAAGGCGGCAGGATCAGCGTTACAGAGTTGCAGTAGTCGTCTTTGCTACTATGTTGCAGGTTTGCAGGCTTCCAGCGCGGTCAGCGGTCGATTCCTTATCAGAAGGTGAAGAGGGAGATGCAGAGGAACTCGGCTGAGCTCATGCATTCGTTATCTAAAGTTTCCCCAGAGACAGAGACCCTAAATAGCCAGAAAAGAGGGTTTGGCTACCTAGGAGAGAGGAAAGGCTACTAACACCTGAAGGAGCCTATCACAAGGAGTCTCTGACGTCACCTGGTGGCACTGGCCACTCAGAGCAGTCCAGTGTGCCAGCAGCACCTCTGTTTCCAAGATGGCAGAGGTCTGGAGCACACTGGAGGAGCTCTGGACACCTCCCAGGGGAGGTGCAGGTCAGGGGAGTGGTCACTCCCCTTTCCTTTGTCCAGTTTCACGCCAGAGCAGGGGCTAAGGGGTCCCTGAACCGGTGTAGACTGGCTTATGCAGAATTGGGCACCTCTGTGCCCAACAAAGCATTTCCAGAGGCTGGGGGAGGCTACTCCTCCCCTGCCTTCACACCATTTTCCAAAGGGAGAGGGTGTCACACCCTCTCTCAGAGGAAGTTCTTTGTTCTGCCATCCTGGGCCAGGCCTGGCTGGACCCCAGGAGGGCAGATGCCTGTCTGAGGGGTTGGCAGCAGCAGCAGCTGCAGTGAAACCCCAGGAAGGGCAGTTTGGCAGTACCAGGGTCTGTGCTACAGACCACTGGGATCATGGAATTGTACCAACAATGCCAGGATGGCATAGAGGGGGCAATTCCATGATCATAGACATGTTACATGGCCATATTCGGAGTTACCATGGTGAAGCTACATATAGGTAGTGACCTATATGTAGTGCACGCGTGTAATGGTGTCCCCGCACTCACAAAGTTCAGGGAATTGGCTCTGAACAATGTGGGGGCACCTTGGCTAGTGCCAGGGTGCCCTCACACTAAGTAACTTTGCACCTAACCTTTACCAGGTAAAGGTTAGACATATAGGTGACTTATAAGTTACTTAAGTGCAATGTAAAATGGCTGTGAAATAACGTGGACGTTATTTCACTCAGGCTGCAGTGGCAGGCCTGTGTAAGAATTGTCAGAGCTCCCTATGGGTGGCAAAAGAAATGCTGCAGCCCATAGGGATCTCCTGGAACCCCAATACCCTGGGTACCTCAGTACCATATACTAGGGAATTATAAGGGTGTTCCAGTAAGCCAATGTAAATTGGTAAAAAATGGTCACTAGCCTGTTAGTGACAATTTGAAAGTAATGAGAGAGCATAACCACTGAGGTTCTGGTTAGCAGAGCCTCAGTGAGACAGTTAGGCACCACACAGGGAACATATACATGCACACCTATGAGCACTGGGGCCCTGTGTGACAGGGTCCCAGTGACACATACATATAGGCCACAAACCTATGATCACTGGGGTCCTGACTAGCAGGATCCCAGTGACACATAACAACCATACTGAAAACATGGTGTTTTCACTATGAGCACTGAGGCCTGGCTATCAGGATCCCAGTGAGACAGTGAAAACAGTGACAAACACCCTGACATACACTCACAAACAGGCCAAAAGTGGGGGTAACAAGGCTAGAAAGAGGCTACCTTCTCACAGGCAGCTGCCTGTCTGAGGGGTTGGCAGCAGCAGCAGCTGCAGAGAAACCCCAGGAAGGGCAGTCTGGCAGTACCAGGGTCTGTGCTACAGACCACTGGGATCATGGAATTGTACCAACAATGCCAGGATGGCATAGAGGGGGCAATTCCATGATCATAGACATGTTACATGGCCATATTCGGAGTTACCATGGTGAAGCTACATATAGGTAGTGACCTATATGTAGTGCACGCGTGTAATGGTGTCCCCGCACTCACAAAGTTCAGTGAATTGGCTCTGAACAATGTGGGGGCACCTTGGCTAGTGCCAGGGTGCCCTCACACTAAGTAACTTTGCACCTAACCTTTACCAGGTAAAGGTTAGACATATAGGTGACTTATAAGTTACTTAAGTGCAGTGTAAAATGGCTGTGAAATAACGTGGACGTTATTTCACTCAGGCTGCAGTGGCAGACCTGTGTAAGAATTGTCAGAGCTCCCTATGGGTGGCAAAAGAAATGCTGCAGCCCATAGGGATCTCCTGGAACCCCAATACCCTGGGTACCTCAGTACCATATACTAGGGAATTATAAGGGTGTTCCAGTAAGCCAATGTAAATTGGTAAAAATGGTCACTAGCCTGTCAGTGACAATTTGGAAAGAAATGAGAGAGCATAACCACTGAGGTTCTGATTAGCAGAGCCTCAGTGAGACAGTTAGTCACTACACAGGTAACACATTCAGGCACACTTATGAGCACTGGGGCCCTGGGATACCAGGGTCCCAGTGACGCATACAACTAGAACAACATATATACAGTGAAAAATGGGGGTAACATGCCAGGCAAGATGGTACTTTCCTACACAACCCCCCCCCAAACGAAGGACAATAAGACTAGCCATTACCTGATGAGTCTTCATTGTCTAAGTGGAAATATCTGGAGAGTCCATCTGCATTGGAGTGGCTACTCCCAGGTCTATGTTCCACTGTATAGTTCATTCCCTGTAGGGATATGGACCACCTCAACAATTTAGGATTTTCACCTTTCATTTGTTTTAGCCAAAGTAGAGGTTTGTGGTCTGTCTGAACAATGAAGTGAGTGCCAAACAGGTATGGCCTCAACTTCTTCAGAGCCCAGACCACAGCAAAGGCCTCCCTCTCAATGGCAGACCAACGCTTTTCTCTAGGGGTCAACCTTCTACTAATAAAAGCAACAGGTTGATCCTGGCCCTCAGAATTAAGTTGTGATAGGACTGCCCCTACTCCTAATTCAGATGCATCAGTTTGGACATAGAATTTTTTAGAGTAACAAGGGCTTTTCAGGACAGGTGCAGAGCACATGGCCTGCTTCAGCTCCTCAAAAGCTTTCTGACAGTTTGCTGTCCATAATACCTTTTTAGGCATTTTCTTGGATGTGAGGTCATTAAGAGGGGCTGCAATGGAGCCATAGTTCTTAATGAACCTCCTGTAATACCCAGTGAGGCCTAGGAAGGCTCTCACCTGAGTCTGAGTGGTAGGGGGAACCCAATCAATAATAGTTTGGATTTTCCCCTGAAGTGGTGCAATCTGTTCCCCACCAACAAGGTGTCCCAGATAAACCACCTTACCCTGCCCTATCTGGCACTTTGAAGCCTTGATAGTGAGGCCTGCCTTTTGCAGGGCCTCCAAAACTTTCCAAAGGTGGACCAGGTGATCATCCCAGCTGGAGCTAAAGACAGCTATATCATCCAAATATGCTGCACTGAAAGCTTCCAGCCCTTGCAGGACTGTGTTCACCAACCTCTGAAAAGTGGCAGGTGCATTTTTTAAACCAAAAGGCATTACAGTAAACTGGTAATGTCCTCCAATGGTAGAAAATGCAGTCTTAGGTTTAGCATCTTCTGACATTTTGATCTGCCAATACCCTGCAGTCAAATCAAAAGTGCTTAGATACTTGGCAGATGCCAGTGTATCTATTAGCTCATCTGCCCTGGGTATAGGGTGAGCATCAGTTTTGGTTACCAAGTTGAGACCTCTATAGTCTACACAAAACCTCATTTCCTTCTTTCCATCTTTAGAATTGGGTTTTGGTACCAGTACCACAGGAGAAGCCCATGGACTGTCAGAGTGCTCAACCACTCCTAGTTCCAACATTTTCTGAACTTCTTGCTTTATGCAGTCCCTGACATGGTCAGGCTGCCTATAGATCTTACTTTTGACAGGTAAACTATCTCCAGTATCTATAGTGTGCTCACACCAAGAAGTGGTGCCTGGCACAATGGAGAAGAGTTCTGAAAATTGTCCTAGGAGATTTATGCAATTGTCTTTCTGCTCAGCAGTAAGACAATCAGCCAAAACTACACCTTCCACAAGAGCATCTTGTTCTGTGGAAGAGAAGAGATCAGGTAGAGGATCACTGTTTTCTTCCTGTCCCTCATCTGTTGCCATGAGCAGGGTGAGATCAGCCCTGTCATAGTAGGGTTTCAGGCGGTTGACATGGAGCACCCTAAGGGGACTCCTTGCAGTGCCTAAGTCAACCAAGTAGGTGACTTCACCCTTCTTTTCAACAATTGTGTGGGGTCCACTCCATTTATCTTGGAGTGCTCTTGGGGCCACAGGCTCCAAGACCCACACTTTCTGCCCTGGTTGGTACTGAACCAAAACAGCCTTCTGATCATGCCATTGCTTCTGGAGCTCTTGGCTGGCCTGAAGGTTTTTACTGGCCTTTTTCATGTACTCAGCAATCCTTGATCTGAGGCCAAGTACATAATCCACAATATCCTGCTTAGGAGCTTTTAAAGGTTGTTCCCAACCCTCCTTTACAAGTGTGAGTGGACCCCTAACAGGGTGTCCAAAAAGAAGTTCAAAGGGGCTGAAGCCCACTCCTTTCTGGGGTACCTCCCTGTAGGCAAAAAGGAGGCATGGTAGAAGGATATCCCATCTCCTGCGGAGTTTTTCAGGGAGTCCCATAATCATGCCTTTGAGAGTTTTATTAAATCTCTCCACCAGTCCATTTGTTTGTGGATGATAGGGCGTTGTGAACTTGTAAGTTACACCACACTCCTTCCACATGGCCTTTAAGTATGCAGACATGAAATTGCTTCCTCTGTCTGATACTACTTCCTTTGGGAAGCCCACCCTGGAAAATATTCCCAGGAGGGCCTTTGCCACTGCAGGAGCTGTAGTGGTCCTTAAAGGAATTGCTTCAGGATATCTTGTGGCATGGTCCACTACCACCAAGATAAACCTATTGCCTGAAGCAGTAGGAGGGTCAAGGGGGCCAACTATGTCAACCCCTACCCTTTCAAAGGGAACCCCAACCACAGGCAGTGGGATAAGGGGTGCCTTTGGAGTGCCACCTGTCTTGCCACTGGCTTGACAGGTTTCACAGGACTTACAAAATTCTTTTGTGTCCTCAGACATCCTAGGCCAATGAAACAATGGTACCAATCTGTCCCAAGTTTTCATTTGACCCAGGTGCCCAGCTAAGGGAATGTCATGTGCCAGTGTTAGGAGGAACTTTCTGTACTCCTGAGGAATCACTAATCTCCTGGCAGCTCCAGGTTTAGGATCCCTATGCTCAGTGTACAAGAGGTTGTCCTCCCAGTAAACTCTGTGAGAGTCACTGACATCCCCATTAGCCTGTTTGACAGCTTGCTGTCTGAGACCCTCTAATGTGGGACAGGTTTGCTGTGCCACACTCAGCTCCTCTCTGGCAGGCCCCCCTTCACCCAAAAGCTCAGCAGTGTCTGCTTCCAGCTCCTCTGGTGTAGGTTCTGCACAGGGAGGGAATTCTTCTTCCTCAGAAGTTGAATCCACTGTAGAGGGAGGGATAGTAGGAAGTGGTTTGCTTCTACTAACCCTAGCTTTAGGGAGCACTTGGTCCATTGTTCCAGGATCCAAGCTTCCCTGTCCTTTTTGCTTTTTGGCCTGAGCCCTTGTCAAAGCAAAAATATGCCCTGGGATGCCCAGCATTGCTGCATGGGCCTCCAACTCCACATCTGACCAAGCTGATGTCTCCAAATCATTCCCTAATAGACAGTCTACAGGTAAATCTGAAGCTACCACAACTTTCTTTGGACCAGTTACCCCCCCCCAGTTGAGATTTACAACAGCCATGGGGTGGCTTTGTGTTATGTTGTGAGCATCGGTTACTTGGTACTGGTGTCCAAGTATGTGTTGTTCAGGGTGCACCAGTTTCTCAATCACCATTGTGACACTGGCACCTGTGTCCCTGTAGGCCTGGACCTCAACACAATTTATTAGGGTTAGTTGCTTGTACTTCTCCAAGTTATGGGGGCAAGCAACCAAAGTGGCTAAATCAATAGCCCCTTCAGAGACTAAAGTAGCCTCTGTGGTCTCCCTAATCAGACCAACCCCAACTAAATTACCAAAAGTGAGCCCAGCTACTCCCTTGGATTGGCTATTAGTAGGTTTGCTCCCACCACTACTGCTATTAGTAGGGACACTAGGTTTAGCAGTAGGGGTTGTAGTGGTAGGAGCTGTGGTGCCTTTCTTTGGACAACTGGGATCTGTTGTCCAATGGCCTTTTATTTTACATAAATAGCACCATGGTTTCTTTTCCTTGTTCTGATTAAAGGAGGATTTGGGCCCACCACCCCCACCAGAGTGTTTTTGTGGGCCTGATGAAGACTCATTTTTAGATTTGTCCCCACCCTTGTCAGAAGACTTACCATCCTTCTTTTTGTTGCCATCTTTGTCACCCCCTGTATGAACTTTTCTGTTCACTCTTGTTCTGACCCATTTGTCTGCCTTCTTTCCCAATTCTTGGGGAGAGGTCAGATCAGAGTCCACATAGTACTGGTGCAACAAATCAGACACACAATTATTAAGAATATGCTCTCTCAGGATTAAGTTATACAGGCTGTCATAATCAGTAACTTTACTGCCATGTAACCACCCCTCCAAGGCCTTCACTGCCTGGTCAATGAAATCAACCCAGTCTTGTGAAGACTCCTTTTTGGTCTCTCTGAACTTTATCCTGTACTGTTCAGTGGTTAAGCCATAACCATCCAGGAGTGCATTCTTAAGAACTTGGAAATTATTAGCATCATTTTCTTTTACAGTAAGGAGCCTATCCCTACCTTTTCCAGTAAATGATAGCCATAGGATAGCAGTCCACTGCTTTTGAGGGACATCCTGTACAGCACAGGCCCTCTCAAGTGCAGCAAACCACTTGTTAATGTCATCCCCCTCCTTATAAGGGGGAACTATCTTGTGCAGATTCCTGGAATCATGCTCTTTTGCAGGATGACTATGGGGAATACTGCTGCTGCCACCATGGGTTTCTAAACCCAACTTCTGTCTTTCCCTCTCTACTTCTAAAGACTGTCTATCCAAATCCAGCTGTTGCTTCTTGAGCTTCAGTCTGGTTTGTTCCACTCTCAAACTATTGAGCTCCCTTTCTAACAATCTGTCATCAGGGTGGGTGGGAGGGACATTTCTAGATACAGAGGTATGATGGGAATGAACAGAAGGAGACCTGTCCCTTACAGAGGGCACCCTAACAGCTTGGCTACCAGTATAATGTGAGAGCACACCATTAGTATGGTGTGATTCAACCTCTGTACCAACTATGCTAGACTGTCTAGTAATGGGCAGGCTGAGAAGTTTCTTTCCTGAACCTTTTCCTGGGGGAGTCCCTGGATCAGATTGAGAACCATTAGCTACTTTTTCTACAGATTGGGCACTTATGGCCTTATCCTGTACTCTAAGCATATTAATTAACAGTTCTAAAGAAGGATTCTTCCCTACACTCAAACCTCTCTCTATGCAGAGACTCCTTGCTCCTTTCCAGCTAAGGTGATCATATGCAAGTTTGGACAGTTCAACAATTTTTCCTGTGCCAGACATTTTTTTAGAGAGAGTTAAAGTGATAGAAAAAGAGAAAAAAGTTTTCAGAACTTTTTGGAAAGACAGAAAAAAACTTTTTAAACTTTTAAGAACTTTTTGAAAGTTTAGAAGTACTTTTCAGCACTTAGAAAAGAGTGAAAAGAGGAAATGCAAAACTTTTTGGCTATGTGTATATACACTGACCTTGTTTTGTATATTTTTCTCTTATGAAAAGTACAATGACAAGAGTGGTAAGTAGTCTCAAGCACTTATCCCACCACTGCACAACCAATGTAGGAGGCTGGACTGGCTTGTAGTGAGTACCAAGGGGTACTTGCACCTTGCACCAGGCCCAGTTATCCCTTATTAGTGTATAGGGTGTCTAGCAGTTTAGGCTGATAGATAATGGTAGCTTAGCAGAGCAGCTCAGGCTGAACTAGGAGACGTGTGAAGCTACTACAGTACCACTTAGTGTCATATGCACAATATCATAAGAAAACACAATACACAGTTATACTAAAAATAAAGGTACTTTATTTTTATGACAATATGCCAAAGTATCTTAGAGTGTACCCTCAGTGAGAGGATAGGAAATATACACAAGATATATATACAGTACACAATAGCAAAAATATGCAGTATAGTCTTAGAAAACAGTGCAAACAATGTATAGTTACAATAGGATGCAATGGGGAAACATAGGGATAGGGGCAACACAAACCATATACTCCAGAAGTGGAATGCGAACCACGAATGGACCCCAAACCTATGTGACCTTGTAGAGGGTCGCTGGGACTATTAGAAAATAGTGAGAGTTAGAAAAATAACCCTCCCCAAGACCCTGAAAAGTGAGTGCAAAGTGCACTAAAGTTCCCCTAAGGACAAAATAGTCGTGTTAGAGGGAGAATGCAAGGAAAACACAAATCAGCAATGCAACAGCGATGGATTCCTGACTGAGGGTACCTGTGGAACAAGGGGACCAAGTCCAAAAGTCACAAGCAACTCGGAGATGGGCAGATGCCCAAGAAATGCCAGCGGTTGGTGCAAAGAAGCTCTTACTAGGCTGAAGAACTGTGAATACTGCAGGAACGACAAGGGCTAGAGACTTCCCCTTTGGAGGACTGATCCCTCTCGCCTTGGAGAGTCGTGCAGAAGTGTTTTCCCGCCGGAAGGATGCCAACAAGCCTTGCTACACGCAAATCGTGCGTTTGGCGTTTTTGGACGCTGCTGGGGCCCAGGAGGGACCAGGAGGTCGCAAATTGGACCTGCAGAGAGAGGGGACGTCGAGCAAGACAAAGAGCCCTCACTGAAGCAGGTAGCACCCGGAGAAGTGCCAGAAACAGGCACTACGAGGATGCGTGAAACGGTGCTTGCCGAAGTTGCACAAAGGAGTCCCACGTCGCCGCAGACCAACTTAGAAAGTCGTGCAATGCAGGTTAGAGTGCCGTGGACCCAGGCTTGGCTGTGCACGAAGGATTTCCGCCGGAAGTGCACAGGGGCCGGAGTAGCTTGCAAAGTTGCGGTTCCCAGCAATGCAGCCCAGCGAGGTGAGGCAAGGACTTACCTCCACCAAACTTGGGCTGAAGAGTCACTGGACTGTGGGGGTCACTTGGACAGCGTCGCTGGATTCGAGGGACCTCGCTCGTCGTGCTGAGAGGAGACCCAAGGGACCGGTAATGCAGCTTTTTGGTGCCTGCGGTTGCAGGGGGAAGATTCCGTCGACCCACGGGAGATTTCTTCGGAGCTTCTGGTGCAGAGAGGAGGCAGACTACCCCCACAGCATGCACAAGCAGGAAAACAGTCGAGAAGGCGGCAGGATCAGCGTTACAGAGTTGCAGTAGTCGTCTTTGCTACTATGTTGCAGGTTTGCAGGCTTCCAGCGCGGTCAGCGGTCGATTCCTTATCAGAAGGTGAAGAGGGAGATGCAGAGGAACTCGGCTGAGCTCGTGCATTCGTTATCTAAAGTTTCCCCAGAGACAGAGACCCTAAATAGCCAGAAAAGAGGGTTTGGCTACCTAGGAGAGAGGAAAGGCTACTAACACCTGAAGGAGCCTATCACAAGGAGTCTCTGACGTCACCTGGTGGCACTGGCCACTCAGAGCAGTCCAGTGTGCCAGCAGCACCTCTGTTTCCAAGATGGCAGAGGTCTGGAGCACACTGGAGGAGCTCTGGACACCTCCCAGGGGAGGTGCAGGTCAGGGGAGTGGTCACTCCCCTTTCCTTTGTCCAGTTTCGCGCCAGAGCAGGGGCTAAGGGGTCCCTGAACCGGTGTAGACTGGTTTATGCAGAATTGGGCACATCTGTGCCCAACAAAGCATTTCCAGAGGCTGGGGGAGGCTACTCCTCCCCTGCCTTCACACCATTTTCCAAAGGGAGAGGGTGTCACACCCTCTCTCAGAGGAAGTTCTTTGTTCTGCCATCCTGGGCCAGGCCTGGCTGGACCCCAGGAGGGCAGCTGCCTGTCTGAGGGGTTGGCAGCAGCAGCAGCTGCAGAGAAACCCCAGGAAGGGCAGTCTGGCAGTACCAGGGTCTGTGCTACAGACCACTGGGATCATGGAATTGTACCAACAATGCCAGGATGGCATAGAGGGGGCAATTCCATGATCATAGACATGTTACATGGCCATATTCGGAGTTACCATGGTGAAGCTACATATAGGTAGTGACCTATATGTAGTGCACGCGTGTAATGGTGTCCCCGCACTCACAAAGTTCAGTGAATTGGCTCTGAACAATGTGGGGGCACCTTGGCTAGTGCCAGGGTGCCCTCACACTAAGTAACTTTGCACCTAACCTTTACCAGGTAAAGGTTAGACATATAGGTGACTTATAAGTTACTTGAGTGCAGTGTAAAATGGCTGTGAAATAACGTGGACGTTATTTCACTCAGGCTGCAGTGGCAGGCCTGTGTAAGAATTGTCAGAGCTCCCTATGGGTGGCAAAAGAAATGCTGCAGCCCATAGGGATCTCCTGGAACCCCAATACCCTGGGTACCTCAGTACCATATACTAGGGAATTATAAGGGTGTTCCAGTAAGCCAATGTAAATTGGTAAAAATGGTCACTAGCCTGTCAGTGACAATTTGGAAAGAAATGAGAGAGCATAACCACTGAGGTTCTGATTAGCAGAGCCTCAGTGAGACAGTTAGTCACTACACAGGTAACACATTCAGGCACACTTATGAGCACTGGGGCCCTGGGATACCAGGGTCCCAGTGACACATACAACTAGAACAACATATATACAGTGAAAAATGGGGGTAACATGCCAGGCAAGATGGTACTTTCCTACAGGAAGCCTCTCCCACACTTTTGTGCCATGCTCCGATAGAAGCGACCTCATCCCACGCGGATAAGATGACGCCTTCAAGGTGGACACAACCTCTGCACGTGGGAGTGCTTAATAGGAATTATAGGATAGTCTGAGGATCCAGATCATTAATATAAATACCTCTGTGCAAGGGACCTCCTTTATTAGTGGGTGCTATTCAGGATGATCGAGACACACAGCTCAACATTCATCCACCATTTGTTTTACTTTTAATCTTACCCTGGGTGCTTATCTATCGCCAGCCACTGATGAACAAGCTGGCCTCATCCAGAACTTCTAATAGACTTCTTTTTAATATGTGCTAAGCATCTGCCAGCCTAATGGTGAAATGTGCTGATCCATCGTCCTGTCCTGTGGTGTGAGATAGCAAAATATCAGTGCACTTCCATATATACATATATATATGTGTGTGTGTGTGTGAGTGCGTGTGTATGGGTGTGTGTGTGAGACTGTGTGTGTATGTGTGGGCATGGATAGCCCATGCTGTGAGGACCGGTTCGGTCCTCATTGCGTGGGTACACACGGTCAGTTACAGACCAACACTATCCTTCTGAGAACTGGTGCATTAGGAGGACCGGTCCTCGTAGTGTGTTTAGGTAGTTTCGACCAAGTGCATTAAAAAACTAAAAGTGCAGTTATATTTGCATCAGTCCCCTTTATAACCTTCCCTACTATCAAAGTGCGCGTAAAGTTAGAATAGTAAATACGCACTTCATTACAGTCAATGGCCAGTCCTCATAATTATAGGTATGTCATGCTGTGTGTGTGTGAATGTGTGTTTGGGAAGGGGTTATGAGTGAGTGTGTGAGTGTGTGTGGGTGTGTGTGTCTGTGAGTGTGATTGTGTTGGGTGTGTGTGTGTTGGGTGCATGTGTGTAGGGCGTGTGTGTGGGGGGTGGTGGGTGAGTGTGTGTGGGGTGGAGGGGTGAATGTGTGTGTTTCTGTGTGGGTGTGTGTAGGTGGGGGTGTAAGTGTGTGTGTGGGGGGATGTGGGTGTGTGTGTGTAGGAAAGTACCATCTTGCCTGGCATGTTACCCCCATTTTTTTCACTGTATATATGTTGTTTTAGTTGTATGTGTCACTGGGACCCTGGTAACCCAGGGCCCCAGTGCTCATAAGTGTGCCTGAATGTGTTACCTGTGTAGTGACTAACTGTCTCACTGAGGCTCTGCTAATCAGAACCTCAGTGGTTATGCTCTCTCATTTCTTTCCAAATTGTCACTGACAGGCTAGTGACCATTTTTACCAATTTACATTGGCTTACTGGAACACCCTTATAATTCCCTAGTATATGGTACTGAGGTACCCAGTGTATTGGGGTTCCAGGAGATCCCTATGGGCTGCAGCATTTCTTTTGCCACCCATAGGGAGCTCTGACAATTCTTACACAGGCCTGCCACTGCAGCCTGAGTGAAATAACGTCCACGTTATTTCACAGCCATTTTACACTGCACTTAAGTAACTTATAAGTCACCTATATGTCTAACCTTTACCTGGTAAAGGTTAGGTGCAAAGTTACTTAGTGTGAGGGCACCCTGGCACTAGCCAAGGTGCCCCCACATTGTTCAGAGCCAATTCCCTGAACTTTGTGAGTGCGGGGACACCATTACACGCGTGCACTACATATAGGTCACTACCCTTATGTAGCTTCACCATGGTAACTCCGAATATGGCCATGTAACATGTCTATGATCATGGAATTGCCCCCTCTATACCATCCTGGCATAGTTGGCACAATCCCATGATCCCAGTGGTCTGTAGCACAGACCCTGGTACTGCCAAACTGCCCTTCCTGGGGTTTCACTGCAGCTGCTGCTGCTGCCAACCCCTCAGACAGGCAGCTGCCCTCCTGGGGTCCAGCCAGGCCTGGCCCAGGATGGCAGAACAAAGAACTTCCTCTGAGAGAGGGTGTGACACCCTCTCCCTTTGGAAAATGGTGTGAAGGCAGGGGAGGAGTAGCCTCCCCCAGCCTCTGGAAATGCTTTGTTGGGCACAGATGTGCCCAATTCTGCATAAGCCAGTCTACACCGGTTCAGGGACCCCTTAGCCCCTGCTCTGGCGCGAAACTGGACAAAGGAAGGGGGAGTGACCACTCCCCTGACCTGCACCTCCCCTGGGAGGTGTCCAGAGCTCCTCCAGTGTGCTCCAGACCTCTGCCATCTTGGAAACAGAGGTTCTGCTGGCACACTGGACTGCTCTGAGTGGCCAGTGCCACCAGGTGACGTCAGAGACTCCTGCTGATAGGCTCCTTCAGGCGTTAGTAGCCTTTCCTCTCTCCTAGGTAGCCAAACCCTCTTTTCTGGCTATTTAGGGTCTCTGTCTCTGGGGAAACTTTAGATAACGAATGCATGAGCTCAGCCGAGTTCCTCTGCATCTCTCTCTTCACCTTCTGATAAGGAAACGACCGCTGACCGCGCTGGAAGCCTGCAAACCTGCAACATAGTAGCAAAGACGACTACTGCAACTCTGCAACGCTGCTCCTGCCGCCTTCTCGACTGTTTTCCTGCTTGTGCATGCTGTGGGGGTAGCCTGCCTCCTCTCTGCACCAGAAGCTCCGAAGAAATCTCCAGTGGGTCGACGGAATCTTCCCCCTGCAACCGCAGGCACCAAAAAGCTGCATTACCGGTCCCTTGGGTCTCCTCTCAGCACGACGAGCGAGGTCCCTCGAATCCAGCGACTCTGTCCAAGTGGCCCCCACGGTCCAGTGACTCTTCAGTCCAAGTTTGGTGGAGGTAAGTCCTTGCCTCACCTCGCTGGGCTGCATTGCTGGGAACCGCGACTTTGCAGCTACTCCGGCCCCTGTGCACTTCCGGCGGAAATCCTTTGTGCACAGCCAAGCCTGGGTCCACGGCACTCTAACCTGCATTGCACGACTTTCTAAGTTGGTCTCCGGCGACGTGGGACTCCTTTGTGCAACTTCGGCGAGCACCGTTTCACGCATCCTCGTAGTGCCTGTTTCTGGCACTTCTCCGGGTGCTACCTGCTTCAGTGAGGGCTCTTTGTCTTGCTCGACGTCCCCTCTCTCTGCAGGTCCAATTTGCGACCTCCTGGTCCCTCCTGGGCCCCAGCAGCGTCCAAAAACGCCAAACGCACGATTTGCGTGTAGCAAGGCTTGTTGGCGTCCTTCCGGCGGGAAAACACTTCTGCACGACTCTCCAAGGCGAGAGGGATCCGTCCACCAAAGGGGAAGTCTCTGGCCCTTTTCGTTCCTGCAGAAACCTCAGCTTCTTCTGTCCAGTCGAAGCTTCTTTGCACCCGCAGCTGGCATTTCCTGGGCATCTGCCCATCTCCGACTTGCTTGTGACTTTTGGACTTGGTCCCCTTGTTCCACAGGTACCCTAGATTGGAAATCCACAGTTGTTGCATTGCTGGTTTGTGTCTTTCCTGCATTATTCCTCTAACACAACTACTTTGTCCTTAGGGGAACTTTAGTGCACTTTGCACTCACTTTTCAGGGTCTTGGGGAGGGTTATTTTGCTAACTCTCACTATTTTCTAATAGTCCCAGCGACCCTCTACAAGGTCACATAGGTTTGGGGTCCATTCGTGGTTCGCATTCCACTTTTGGAGTATATGGTTTGTGTTGCCCCTATCCCTATGTTTCCCCATTGCATCCTATTGTAACTATACATTGTTTGCACTGTTTTCTAAGACTATACTGCATATTTTTGCTATTGTGTATATATATCTTGTGTATATTTCCTATCCTCTCACTGAGGGTACACTCTAAGATACTTTGGCATATTGTCATAAAAATAAAGTACCTTTATTTTTAGTATAACTGTGTATTGTGTTTTCTTATGATATTGTGCATATGACACTAAGTGGTACTGTAGTAGCTTCACACGTCTCCTAGTTCAGCCTAAGCTGCTCTGCTAAGTTAGCATTATCTATCAGCCTAAGCTGCTAGACACCCTATACACTAATAAGGGATAACTGGGCCTGGTGCAAGGTGCAAGTACCCCTTGGTACTCACTACAAGCCAGTCCAGCCTCCTACATTGGTTGTGCAGTGGTGGGATAAGTGCTTGAGACTACTTACCACTCTTGTCATTGTACTTTTCATAAGAGAAAAATATACAAAACAAGGTCAGTATATATACACATAGCCAAAAAGTTTTGCATTTCCTCTTTTCACTCTTTTCTAAGTGCTGAAAAGTACTTCTAAACTTTCAAAAAGTTCTTAAAAGTTTAAAAAGTTTTTTTTTCTGTCTTTCCAAAAAGTTCTGAAAACTTTTGTCTCTTTCTCTATCACTTTAACTCTCTCTAAAAAATGTCTGGCACAGGCCAAAGTGTTGATCTGTCCAAACTTGCATATGACAACCTTAGCTGGAAAAGAGCAAGGAGTCTCTGTATAGAGAGAGGTTTGAGTGTAGGGAAGAATCCTGCCTTGGAACTGTTAATTAACATGCTTAGAGAACAGGATAAGGCCAGAGGTGGCCCATCTGTTGAAAAAGTACCTAATAGTTCCCAATCTGATTCAGGGACTCCCCCAGGAAAAGATTCAGGAAAGAAACTTCCTAGCCTGCCCATTACTAGACAATCTAGCATAGATGGTAATGATGATGAGCCACACCAAAGAAATAGTGTTGTCTCACATCATAGCAAAAGCATTTATTCTCACCATACTGGTAGTAATGTTTCTGTAAACCAAGCTGTTAAGTTGGCTTCTGTAAGGGACAGGTCTCCTTCTGTTCATTCCCATCATAGCTCTGTTTCTAGAAATGTCCCTCCCACCAACCCTGATGACAGAATGTTAGAGAGGGAACTCAATAAGTTGAGGGTGGAACAAACCAGACTGAAGCTTAAAAAGCAACAGCTGGATTTGGATAGACAGTCTTTTGAATTAGAGAAGGAAAGACAGAAGTTGGGTTTAGATACCCATGGTGGCAGCAGCAGTATTCCCCATAGTCATCCTGCAAAAGAGCATGATTCCAGGAATCTGCACAAGATAGTTCCCCCTTATAAGGAGGGGGATGACATTAACAAGTGGTTTGCTGCACTTGAGAGGGCCTGTGTTGTACAGGATGTCCCTCAAAGGCAGTGGGCTGCTATCCTATGGCTATCATTTAGTGGAAAAGGTAGGGATAGGCTCCTTACTGTGAAAGAAAATGATGCCAATAATTTCCAAGTTCTTAAGAATGCACTCCTGGATGGTTATGGCTTAACCACTGAACAGTACAGGATAAAGTTCAGAGAGACCAAAAAGGAGTCTTCACAAGACTGGGTTGATTTCATTGACCATTCAGTGAAGGCCTTGGAGGGGTGGTTACATGGCAGTAAAGTTACTGATTATGACAGCCTGTATAACTTAATCCTGAGAGAGCATATTCTTAATAATTGTGTGTCTGATTTGTTGCACCAGTACTTGGTGGACTCTGATCTGACCTCTCCCCAAGAATTGGGAAAGAAGGCAGACAAATGGGTCAGAACAAGAGTGAACAGAAAAGTTCATACAGGGGGTGACAAAGATGGCAACAAAAAGAAGGATGGTAAGTCTTCTGACAAGGGTGGGGACAAATCTAAAAATGAGTCTTCATCAGGCCCACAAAAACACTCTGGTGGGGGTGGTGGGCCCAAATCCTCCTTTAATCAGAACAAGGAAAAGAAACCATGGTGCTATTTATGTAAAATAAAAGGCCATTGGACAACAGATCCCAGTTGTCCAAAGAAAGGCACCACAGCTCCTACCACTACAACCCCTACTGCTACACCTAGTGTCCCTACTAATAGCAGTGGTGGTGGGAGCAAACCTACTAATAGCCAATCCAAGGGAGTAGCTGGGCTCACTTTTGGTAATTTAGTTGGAGTTGGTCTGATTAGGGAGACCACAGAGGCTACTTTAGTCTCTGAAGGGGCTATTGATTTAGCCACTTTGGTTGCTTGCCCCCATAACTTGGAGAAGTACAAGCAACTAACCCTAATAAATGGTGTTGAGGTCCAGGCCTACAGGGACACAGGTGCCAGTGTCACAATGGTGATTGAGAAACTGGTGCACCCTGAACAACACATACTTGGACACCAGTACCAAGTAACCGATGCTCACAACATAACACAAAGCCACCCCATGGCTGTTGTAAATCTCAACTGGGGGGGGGGTAACTGGTCCAAAGAAAGTTGTGGTAGCTTCAGATTTACCTGTAGACTGTCTATTAGGGAATGATTTGGAGACATCAGCTTGGTCAGATGTGGAGTTGGAGGCCCATGCAGCAATGCTGGGCATCCCAGGGCATATTTTTGCTTTGACAAGGGCTCAGGCCAAAAAGCAAAAAGGACAGGGAAGCTTGGATCCTGGAACAATGGACCAAGTGCTCCCTAAAGCTAGGGCTAGTAGAAGCAAACCACTTCCTACTATCCCTCCCTCTACAGTGGATTCAACTTCTGAGGAAGAAGAATTCCCTCCCTGTGCAGAACCTACACCAGAGGAGCTGGAAGCAGACACTGCTGAGCTTTTGGGTGAAGGGGGGCCTGCCAGGGAAGAGCTGAGTGTGGCACAGCAAACCTGTCCCACATTAGAGGGTCTCAGACAGCAAGCTGTCAAACAGGCTAATGGGGATGTCAGTGACTCTCACACAGTTTACTGGGAGGACAACCTCTTGTACACTGAGCATAGGGATCCTAAACCTGGAGCTGCCAGGAGATTAGTGATTCCTCAGGAGTACAGAAAGTTCCTCCTAACACTGGCACATGACATTCCCTTAGCTGGACACCTGGGTCAAATGAAAACTTGGGACAGGCTTGTTCCCCTGTTTCATTGGCCTAGGATGTCTGAGGACACAAAGGAATTTTGTAAGTCCTGTGAAACCTGTCAAGCCAGTGGCAAGACAGGTGGCACCCCAAAGGCACCCCTTATCCCACTGCCTGTGGTTGGGGTTCCCTTTGAAAGGGTAGGGGTTGACATAGTTGGCCCCCTTGACCCTCCTACTGCTTCAGGCAATAGGTTTATCTTGGTGGTAGTGGACCATGCCACAAGATATCCTGAAGCTATTCCTTTAAGGACCACTACAGCTCCTGCAGTGGCAAAGGCCCTCCTGGGAATATTTTCCAGGGTGGGCTTCCCAAAGGAAGTAGTATCAGACAGAGGAAGCAATTTCATGTCTGCATACTTAAAGGCCATGTGGAAGGAGTGTGGTGTAACGTACAAGTTCACAACACCCTATCATCCACAAACAAATGGACTGGTGGAGAGATTTAATAAAACTCTCAAAGGCATGATTATGGGACTCCCTGAAAAACTCCGCAGGAGATGGGATATCCTTCTACCATGCCTCCTTTTTGCCTACAGGGAGGTACCCCAGAAAGGAGTGGGCTTCAGCCCCTTTGAACTTCTTTTTGGACACCCTGTTAGGGGTCCACTCACACTTGTAAAGGAGGGTTGGGAACAACCTTTAAAAGCTCCTAAGCAGGATATTGTGGATTATGTACTTGGCCTCAGATCAAGGATGGCTGAGTACATGAAAAAGGCCAGTAAAAACCTTCAGGCCAGCCAAGAGCTCCAGAAGCAATGGCATGATCAGAAGGCTGTTTTGGTTCAGTACCAACCAGGGCAGAAAGTGTGGGTCTTGGAGCCTGTGGCCCCAAGAGCACTCCAAGATAAATGGAGTGGTCCCCACACAATTGTTGAAAAGAAGGGAGAAGTCACCTATTTAGTTGACTTAGGCACTGCCAGGAGTCCCCTTAGCGTGCTCCATGTCAACCGCCTGAAACCCTACTATGACAGGGCTGATCTCACCCTGCTCATGGCAACAGATGAGGGACAGGAAGAAGACAGTGATCCTCTACCTGATCTCTTCTCTTCCACAGAACAAGATGCTCTTGTGGAAGGTGTAGTTTTGGCAGATTGTCTTACTGCTGAGCAGAAAGACCATTGCATAAATCTCCTAGGACAATTTTCAGAACTCTTCTCTACTGTGCCAGGCACCACTTCTTGGTGTGAGCACACTATAGATACTGGAGACAGTTTACCTGTCAAAAGTAAGATCTATAGGCAGCCTGACCATGTCAGGGACTGCATAAAGCAAGAAGTTCAGAAAATGTTGGAACTAGGAGTGGTTGAGCACTCTGACAGTCCATGGGCTTCTCCGGTGGTACTGGTACCAAAACCCAATTCTAAAGATGGAAAGAAAGAAATGCGGTTTTGTGTAGACTATAGAGGTCTCAACTTGGTAACCAAAACTGATGCTCACCCTATACCCAGGGCAGATGAGCTTATAGATACACTGGCATCTGCCAAGTATCTAAGCACTTTGATTTGACTGCAGGGTATTGGCAGATCAAATTATCAGAAGATGCTAAATCTAAGACTGCATTTTCTACCATTGGAGGACATTACCAGTTTACTGTAATGCCTTTTGGTTTGAAAAATGCACCTGCCACTTTTCAGAGGTTGGTGAACACAGTCCTGCAAGGGCTGGAAGCTTTCAGTGCAGCATATTTGGACGATATAGCTGTCTTTAGCTCCAGCTGGGATGATCACCTGGTCCACCTATGGAAAGTTTTGGAGGCCCTGCAAAAGGCAGGCCTCACTATCAAGGCTTCAAAGTGCCAGATAGGGCAGGGTAAGGTGGTTTATCTGGGACACCTTGTTGGTGGGGAACAGATTGCACCACTTCAGGGGAAAATCCAAACTATTATTGATTGGGTTCCCCCTACCACTCAGACTCAGGTGAGAGCCTTCCTAGGCCTCACTGGGTATTACAGGAGGTTCATTAAGAACTATGGCTCCATTGCAGCCCCTCTTAATGACCTCACATCCAAGAAAATGCCTAAAAAGGTATTGTGGACAGCAAGCTGTCAGAAAGCTTTTGAGGAGCTCAAGCAGGCCATGTGCTCTGCACCTGTCCTGAAAAGCCCTTGTTACTCTAAAAAATTCTATGTCCAAACTGATGCATCTGAATTAGGAGTAGGGGCAGTCCTATCACAACTTAATTCTGAGGGCCAGGATCAACCTGTTGCTTTTATTAGTAGGAGGTTGACCCCTAGAGAAAAGCGTTGGTCTGCCATTGAGAGGGAGGCCTTTGCTGTGGTCTGGGCTCTGAAGAAGTTGAGGCCATACCTGTTTGGCACTCACTTCATTGTTCAGACAGACCACAAACCTCTACTTTGGCTAAAACAAATGAAAGGTGAAAATCCTAAATTGTTGAGGTGGTCCATATCCCTACAGGGAATGGACTATACAGTGGAACATAGACCTGGGAGTAGCCACTCCAATGCAGATGGACTCTCCAGATATTTCCACTTAGACAATGAAGACTCATCAGGTCATGGCTAGTCTTATTGTCCTTCGTTTGGGGGGGGGTTGTGTAGGAAAGTACCATCTTGCCTGGCATGTTACCCCCATTTTTTCACTGTATATATGTTGTTTTAGTTGTATGTGTCACTGGGACCCTGGTAACCCAGGGCCCCAGTGCTCATAAGTGTGCCTGAATGTGTTACCTGTGTAGTGACTAACTGTCTCACTGAGGCTCTGCTAATCAGAACCTCAGTGGTTATGCTCTCTCATTTCTTTCCAAATTGTCACTGACAGGCTAGTGACCATTTTTACCAATTTACATTGGCTTACTGGAACACCCTTATAATTCCCTAGTATATGGTACTGAGGTACCCAGGGTATTGGGGTTCCAGGAGATCCCTATGGGTTGCAGCATTTCTTTTGCCACCCATAGGGAGCTCTGACAATTCTTACACAGGCCTGCCACTGCAGCCTGAGTGAAATAACGTCCACGTTATTTCACAGCCATTTTACACTGCACTTAAGTAACTTATAAGTCACCTATATGTCTAACCTTTACCTGGTAAAGGTTAGGTGCAAAGTTACTTAGTGTGAGGGCACCCTGGCACTAGCCAAGGTGCCCCCACATTGTTCAGAGCCAATTCCCTGAACTTTGTGAGTGCGGGGACACCATTACACGCGTGCACTACATATAGGTCACTACCTATATGTAGCTTCACCATGGTAACTCCGAATATGGCCATGTAACATGTCTATGATCATGGAATTGCCCCCTCTATACCATCCTGGCATAGTTGGCACAATCCCATGATCCCAGTGGTCTGTAGCACAGACCCTGGTACTGCCAAACTGCCCTTCCTGGGGTTTCACTGCAGCTGCTGCTGCTGCCAACCCCTCAGACAGGCATCTGCCCTCCTGGGGTCCAGCCAGGCCTGGCCCAGGATGGCAGAACAAAGAACTTCCTCTGAGAGAGGGTGTGACACCCTCTCCCTTTGGAAAATGGTGTGAAGGCAGGGGAGGAGTAGCCTCCCCCAGCCTCTGGAAATGCTTTGTTGGGCACAGATGTGCCCAATTCTGCATAAGCCAGTCTACACCGGTTCAGGGACCCCTTAGCCCCTGCTCTGGCGCGAAACTGGACAAAGGAAGGGGGAGTGACCACTCCCCTGACCTGCACCTCCCCTGGGAGGTGTCCAGAGCTCCTCCAGTGTGCTCCAGACCTCTGCCATCTTGGAAACAGAGGTGCTGCTGGCACACTGGACTGCTCTGAGTGGCCAGTGCCACCAGGTGACGTCAGAGACTCCTGCTGATAGGCTCCTTCAGGTGTTAGTAGCCTTTCCTCTCTCCTAGGTAGCCAAACCCTCTTTTCTGGCTATTTAGGGTCTCTGTCTCTGGGGAAACTTTAGATAACGAATGCATGAGCTCAGCCGAGTTCCTCTGCATCTCTCTCTTCACCTTCTGATAAGGAAACGACCGCTGACCGTGCTGGAAGCCTGCAAACCTGCAACATAGTAGCAAAGACGACTACTGCAACTCTGTAACGCTGCTCCTGCCGCCTTCTCGACTGTTTTCCTGCTTGTGCATGCTGTGGGGGTAGCCTGCCTCCTCTCTGCACCAGAAGCTCCGAAGAAATCTCCCGTGGGTCGACGGAATCTTCCCCCTGCAACCGCAGGCACCAAAAAGCTGCATTACCGGTCCCTTGGGTCTCCTCTCAGCACGACGAGCGAGGTCCCTCGAATCCAGCGACTCTGTCCAAGTGGCCCCCACCGTCCAGTGACTCTTCAGTCCAAGTTTGGTGGAGGTAAGTCCTTGCCTCACCTCGCTGGGCTGCATTGCTGGGAACCGCGACTTTGCAGTTACTCCGGCCCCTGTGCACTTCCGGCGGAAATCCTTTGTGCACAGCCAAGCCTGGGTCCACGGCACTCTAACCTGCATTGCACGACTTTCTAAGTTGGTCTCTGGCGACGTGGGACTCCTTTGTGCAACTTCGGCGAGCACCGTTTCACGCATCCTCGTAGTGCCTGTTTCTGGCACTTCTCCGGGTGCTACCTGCTTCAGTGAGGGCTCTTTGTCTTGCTCGACGTCCCCTCTCTCTGCAGGTCCAATTTGCGACCTCCTGGTCCCTCCTGGGCCCCAGCAGCGTCCAAAAACGCCAAACGCACGATTTGCGTGTAGCAAGGCTTGTTGGCGTCCTTCCGGCGGGAAAACACTTCTGCCCGACTCTCGAAGGCGAGAGGGATCCGTCCACCAAAGGGGAAGTCTCTGGCCCTTTTCGTTCCTGCAGAAACCTCAGCTTCTTCTGTCCAGTCGAAGCTTCTTTGCACCCGCAGCTGGCATTTCCTGGGCATCTGCCCATCTCCGACTTGCTTGTGACTTTTGGACTTGGTCCCCTTGTTCCACAGGTACCCTAGATTGGAAATCCACAGTTGTTGCATTGCTGGTTTGTGTCTTTCCTGCATTATTCCTCTAACACGACTACTTTGTCCTTAGGGGAACTTTAGTGCACTTTGCACTCACTTTTCAGGGTCTTGGGGAGGGTTATTTTGCTAACTCTCACTATTTTCTAATAGTCCCAGCGACCCTCTACAAGGTCACATAGGTTTGGGGTCCATTCGTGGTTCGCATTCCACTTTTGGAGTATATGGTTTGTGTTGCCCCTATCCCTATGTTTCCCCATTGCATCCTATTGTAACTATACATTGTTTGCACTGTTTTCTAAGACTATACTGCATATTTTTGCTATTGTGTATATATATCTTGTGTATATTTCCTATCCTCTCACTGAGGGTACACTCTAAGATACTTTGGCATATTGTCATAAAAATAAAGTACCTTTATTTTTAATATAACTGTGTATTGTGTTTTCTTATGATATTGTGCATATGACACTAAGTGGTACTGTAGTAGCTTCACACGTCTCCTAGTTCAGCCTAAGCTGCTCTGCTAAGCTACCATTATCTATCAGCCTATGCTGCTAGACACCCTATACACTAATAAGGGATAACTGGGCCTGGTGCAAGGTGCAAGTACCCTTAGGTACTCACTACAAGCCAGTCCAGCCTCCTACAGTGTGTCTGTACGTATTTTCATTACATTGAGACTTTCAAGACATTCACAAACCTGCAGGGCCTCAAATGATTATTAGATGTCCCTTTTGAGTCAGATGCAACATCCTTAAAAATCTTTCACAAAACATCAGTGCCTCAGATGGTTACTAGGTGTCCTCCTCATGTCAGATGTACTTGCATGCAGTCTTCACAAAGCAGGAGTACCTGAGGTCGTTATTGGACGTCCCTCTTGAGTCACATGCAACTGCTTCACATGCCATTCACAAGCAGAAGGGGTGTGGCCTCAGCATGTAAATTTGCACATACGCTTTTTTCTATTTAAACGGTCTGTGCTTGTTTTCTCTGGGACAAATAAAAGTATGAAAGCTGGTTTATGGTGGTGAGTCCATATTATAGCTTACAATGAATGGCACTCCAGTGTCCCTAGGTAACAGCAGTCACTGGTAAATACAATACATGTTCTTTCAAGTTTCTACCTTGGGGACTCATTTGTTTAAGAGTAAGTATACATGTGCACAAGAAGAATGCAGTCACTCAAAGTTAAGGTATCCAATGGCAGAAGTGGAATGATATGTTTTTTTTTCCTGTGCTGTAATTGGGGAGGGAAGCATAATTTGAATGCCACTGAAACAGTGAGGTGGATAAGGAGGGTTGACTATATTGTATATACTTCTTTTTATTGTGATATTTTTGGAAAAAATGAGGCTGGTGAGAGAGCTAAAGCTGTCTTTAGGCCAGACCTAAAAATACAGAAACACATTTATATCAAACAAATACATAAATTGTAAAATATTTTATTTCATTTACAAACAAGAAATCTACCCTCGTCCAAACTGTAATTGTAATGGGAATGGTAGTGCTTTTCAAAATGTGATTTTATTTCTAAAAAACGAAGCGCTATGCTAGGCCCTTTTTTTTATCACTTCATCTTGCGTACTTTCTTTTGTATTAGCACACTCCAGTGCTTCATTTGAGGTCACCAGTCATCTACACTAGGTTCTGTTTGCTGTGCTTGTGATGCTGCCACAAAAGTGAAGGATACCAGCTTAACCTAAGCTCTGAATCTGCCCAGAACTGTCATGTGGGACGTCCTGAAAACTACAGTGAGTAAGGAGGAGTGTTGCCCTCACTATCTTGAACTATCAGCAGCATTGAACACCATGGGGCTTGTGCTGTCGGGGTGTCACTTTTTGTGACGCACCCGCTGCACAGCCTGTAGGCCCATATCTACAAGGCCACCCAAAGCCACTTTGCAATGCGTTAGTGGCCTTGTACATGTAGAGTAAGACAATGCAGCGTAAGTCGATCCGTTGCCTTACACTGCGCAAGAGAGTCATTCCATGGGTATTGTGGTAGGTGTTTCCACACAACACCCATGAGTTTTCACACATTCCCAGATTTACAGGTTGGACATTCCGGGTTGGGAGCTTGAAAGGCCTTGCCTCCTTTGAAATGTGACCCAGACCTCTCCAAATGGTGGAGTAGGCCGTCCCCCAGTTCCTGACTCACTTTTGGAGGCAGGACTGGCGGGAACTATAGGCAGGTGTGTCCACTTCATGCCAGTCCCACCCCTAAGGTAGACGAGCTGAAATGGACACTATCTTTTAAAGTCCGCCCTCCTGTTTGGAGGAAATTTAGGCCACTAGGGTTAGGGCTATGCCCACTTCTCTACAGAAGTGGTCATAAAAAGGGTATAGTCACCCTGAAGGCGAGTAGCCCCTTGGGTACCACCTGGCACTCCCTGTAATGCCCCTAAAATCATTATTTAGGTGGCACCCCTGAGTGTTAGAACTCAGATTCCTGAAGACCTAAGACACGCTGGACACTACAGAATTACATCAGCAGAGAAGACTGCAGACACCAACTGACTTAGCAGCCCTAAGGACTTGTCTGCACCAAAAAACGACCCGTGCTGCAGCCCAGCAACCTCCAGAGCTTTGGGAGGACTGCCCGCCTTTAACAAAGATCAAGATCTCCCAAGAACATCAGAGCTGTTGAAGAAGAGACCAACTTTAAAAGAAAAAGAACTCTACCGTGATGAACCGTGAAACCGCCTCCGGACCCACCCCTACACCCAATGCCCACGGCCCGAGTCCAAGTGGCCCACCAGTCCTGTGAAGGTTCCCCAGCAATCCTGAACCTAAGTCTACCATGGGCTGACCGCTGCTGGACTCTGTCTCGAAGCCTGCAGCCTCAAACCGAAGACTCCCCTTGACCGCATCCTGCCCTGTAAGCTGTTCCTGGTGCCAAAGGACACCCCTGCACCCGAAGCCCCTGGGCCTTGGGTAGCTGAACCAATGGTGTCCCTACATCCCCCAGCATCAGAACTTACCTGGGCAGCTGTGGGGTTTCTTCATTCAGCCTTCTAGCCCGAGCCCACAGCCTCTTCCCAAAACCAATCACTCCCATTGATTAACACTGGTCGCCTGACGCTCTGTTGGCGTACTGCACTCGACCACCCCATGCCACTGAGGGTGTAAGTTTGGTGCTGCCTTGTGCTCCCCCTTGTTTCTAACTCATCCCCAGGAGGTCGACCCATGACACCGATTTACTCACCTGTGAGCAGCATTCATTGACCCAGAATTTGATCTCTACACCCGGCTGCCCTGTGCTGCTGTGGGTACACTCTTGGTACTGATTTCAACCTTGCCTTGTGTTCACCTGAAACCCTGAATACTGGACCTGTAAGTCGTGTACTTACCTACAAAACTGTATTCTTGTTTTTTCCCATCAGTTAAAATAGAGAACTTTAAACATTTCACTAAGTGTCGACTTTGGAAACTGCAAAGTATTTATCAATTTAAAAGTGCTTACCCTATAACGGAATTATATTTTTCAAAACTTTTCTTGGACTTATCCCTTAAGTTTGTGTCTGATTTATTACCTGTTTGTGTACAACAAATGCTTAGCACTACCCTCTGATAAGCCTACTGCTCGACCACTCTACCACAAAAATAGAGCATTAGAATGATCTACTTTTGCCTCTGCAAACCAACTGGGGATCCAATGGACTCTGCACGGTGTGCTTCTTTTTAGTGAACCATATAGTGAGCCAGCTTCCCACAACGCCATAAAGCTGATTAGTGGTGCTGATTCTAGCATCCAGGTTTCCTGAAGAATAATTATATCATACTTCTGCAGGCTCCAGTGAGATTTACATGGTCTTGCATGGCTTTGCAAAGAAACGTAAAACAAGGCAGCCGCTTCCACTGCGATGTGTTAAGTTGCTGGCTGGGAGGCATTCCATGGGTGGAGCCCGGGTGTTCCCATGCATCCACCCATGGATTTTACAGCAAACCCAGATTGACAAAGAGCTGTAAACCTGGGTTTGTGCCACAGTAGTGCACCTCCCAGGCCCAGGTGTAACAAGGACAAACACCTTTACTCCTCCTTTTTAAGTCCTCTTTCTACATGTGCTGAATTCTGCAGCACACATAGAGGAATAGGCCTCGAAAAATTGTTTTTGTGCAGGAAGGCATTCCTTCCTGCACAAAAGCAAGCCTGCTCATAATGCACACACCCTTGTACTATGGTGCACAGACCCTTGTACTATGGTGCACACACCCTTATACTATGGTGCACACACCCTTGTTCTATGGTTCACACACACTTGTACTATGGTGCACACACCCTTGCACACTATGGTGCACACGCCCTTGTACTATGGTGCACACACCCTTGTTCTATGGAGCACACACCCTTGCACTACGGTCCACAGACCCTTGTACTATGGTGCACACACCCTTGTGCTATGGTGCACAGACCCTTGTACTAGGGTGCACACACCCTTGTTCTATGGTGCAAGGCTGCCTGCGTCGGCGCTAGGCTGCACACAGTGCGCCAGCACCAGGAGTGAGTACGAATGATCCATATCTTTGTAAATATAGAGCACTTCTGCTGTTCCCCTTCATACAACACAGGATAGCAAGGTTGCCTGCTGCCCTGCGTTGCATGAAGACTAGTTAATGTGTCGGCAAATGTGCCCCGGGGTGTCCTCCCGACTCAAATCTAACTGCTTCAAGGCTTCTCAAAGCTGTAGTAGCTCAGGTTGCTCCTCAATGTCCTTCTAGGCGCACAAGCGATGCCCTGCAACCTCATTCATGGGGCGCAGTGGGGGTTTGCGGCTTCACCCAGATATTTGCATGTAAACTATTGCCACGCAAGCGGTTTGTGCTTCTGTCGCGTAGGATAAATGGATATTCAACGTTGGTTCTGGATGTTGCGCCACTTCTGCAACTTTCTATAAATCTCTAAATTTCTAGGCGTTGACTGTGATGACGCGTTAATATGAGAAAGTACCAGCAGTCATTAGACTCTCCAAGTACCCTTCAACTTATCCTTGACAAGCTGCTGTTTTGAGTGACACCACAGATGCAGGACCATTAAAGTTGTTTTTGGATGGTCAGCTAGTCAGTCTTGATCCATTCTGCTGTGCTGCTATAAAACATCAACTGCAGTCGAGTAAATCAACGTGTATAAAAAGGCACTTTTAAACTGTTATGTGGAGCATAACTTGAGTGACATTTGAATGGACCAATGGTAAAAGAGAGTTGGTTGAAAGTTCCTGTGTGTGTATGATTTGTTGTAAACACCAGCAGGCTGGACCAGCAGGAGCACCAGCAGGCAGGACCAGCAGCAGGACCAGCAGCAGGACCAGCAGGAGGACCAGCAGCAGGACCAGCAGCAGGACCAGCAGGCAGGACGAGCAGCAGGAGGACCAGCAGGACCAGTAGCAGGACCAGCAGGAGCACCAGCAGGCAGGACCAGCAGGTAGGACCAGCAGGCAGGACCAGCAGGAGGACCAACAGCAGGACCAGCAGGCAGGACCAGCAGCAGGACCAGCAGGAGCACCAGCAGGCAGCACCAGCAGGCAGGACCAGCAGGCAGGACCAGCAGCAGGACCAGCAGGAGCACCAGCAGGCAGGACCAGCAGGAGGACCAGCAGCAGGACCAGCAGGCAGGACCAGCAGCAGGACTAGCAGGACCAGTAGCAGGACCAGCAGGAGCACCAGCAGGCAGGACCAGCAGCAGGACCAGCAGGCAGGACCAGCAGGCAGGACCAGCAGCAGGACCAGCAGGAGGACTAGCAGGCAGGACCTGCAGCAGGACCAGCAGGCAGGACCAGCAGCAGGACAGCTAAAGCTGACTTTCGCTCACAACTATCGGAGGTGTGAGGGGCCGGCTCGCCCCAGCACGAGGTTGCTACCGGGCCCCGGGGACCCCCACAGTATTTCTGAATGCAGAGTATGGGTTTGCCCACTATGTGCTGGCTCGTATGTCCAAACTAGGCCTAAACAGATCCCAATCTTCTCTTTATTGACGTTGGGGATGGATACTGTACTCGGGCTCTAGGTCGGCATTTCTAAAACCAGACTAGTTGTTAAAGTTGTTCCTAAAACACCCATTTTACTGCAGGATTGCTGCAGTATTCAGACACAGGGTGGGTTTGCAATCAGAGAACCTTACCCACCCTGGGTATTTCTAAAATCTAGGTGCTGACTCTGGGCTTGAATGCTGTACTCATTCTCCATGACAGTGAATGGAAGCTGTGTGATTTACACCGAGGTCTGATGTTCACCAGGCATTCTTCATATGAAACCTTAGTAGGATCAACAGAAACACACCACATAGGACTCCTATGACTTTCTACTTTTAATAAATGTCTGGGCTAGCTTTGTTACCTTGGGTGCCTGCCAACCCCATATCCAAAAGTCACAGCTCTCCGCATCCTCAGAATGGCTGAAATGTGAAGGAAAAACTTGGGGACATATTTAAACTCTGTTTGCACCGAATTAGCGTCATTTTTTTACTCTTATTCGGTGCAAAACTAACTCCATATTTATACTTTGGCGCTAGACCAGTCTAGCGCCACATTTGTGGAGTTATAGTCATTTTTTGGAAGTGGAGACCTACTTTGCCTTAATGAGATGCAAGGTAGGCGTTCCCGTGCAAAGAATGACTCTATGGCCTTAACGCCATATTTAGGGGCATATTTATACTCTGCGGCATATTTATACTCTGCACCGAATTAGCGTCATTTTTTTAACTCTAATTTGGTGCAAAACGAACTCCATATTTATACTTTGGTGCTAGACCCGTCTGGCACGAAGGCCCTGATTTATACTTTTTTTGCGCCGCATTAACATCATTTTTTGACACAAAAGTGGCGCAAACTTACAAACTGCTGCCCTTATTTATACTTTTTGGTGCAAAACTGCACTAACTCAGTTCTGCACCAAAAAGTTTAGCACCAGCATGCACCATTTCTGTGCACCAGCCGGGCACCATATTTATGGAATGGTGCAAGCCGGTGGGGCTGGCAGTATAGAAGAAGGGGGTTTAGCACCAAAAAATGACTTTAGGCAGGTTAGAGTAAAAAAATAAATGACTCTAACCAGATGAGCATCATTTTATGGTGCTAAACCTACCATGCCACATGACTCCTGCCTTAGAAAAGGCAGGAGTCATGCCCACCACCCCAATGGCCAGCACAGGGGACAAGGGTCCCCTGGGCATGGCCATTGCACCCTGTACCATGTATGAGGGCCCATTTCAGGACCCCCTATGGCACTTTCAAAAATAAAATGCAATACTTACCTGTACTTACCTGGAATGGGGTCCCCCATCCTCCGCAGTGCCTCCGGTGTGGGTGGGGGTGCTCCTGGGGACTGGGGAGGGCACCTGTGGGCTTATTCCATGGTGTTCCACCATGGAAATAGGCCCACAGGTCCCATAACACCTGCCCTGACCCAGGCTGTAAAAAATGGGGCAAAGCAAGCTTTGCACTATTTTGTGACCCCTCCCTTGCACCATTTGTGCATGGGAGTATAAATATGGCGTTGAGGCCATGGAGTCATTTTTTGCACGGGAACGCCTACCTTGCATCTCATTAAGGCAAGGTAGGTTTCCACTTCCAATAAATGACTTTGACTCCATAAATTTGGCGCTAAACGGGTCTAGCACCAAAGTATAAATATGGAGTTCGTTTTGCACTGAATTAGAGTTAAAAAATGACGCTAATTCAGTGCAGAGTATCAATATGCCCCTCAGTGTCAAAAAATGACGCTAATCTGGATAGAGTCATTTATTTTGACTCTAACCTGCCTAACGTCTTTTTTTTTTTTACGCTAGCCTACCCTTTGCACCGGCTTGTACCATTCCATAAATGTGGTGCCCAGCTGGTGCTAAAAAATGGTGCAATCCGGTGCAAAACATTTTGGTGCAAAACTGTGTTAATGCAGTTTTGCACCAAAAAGTATAAATAAGGCCTTTGATGTTTTCATGTTGCATGTTGGGGTGTGTCCTGTCCTTGGTGATCACCGACCCACACACGTGGAGTACTGTTTTATCAAGAGACATTTGAGAATGCTCGTTGGTAGGACTTTTTTTGGGTGCAGCATATTCTAGAAATTAAAAATGTAGAAGCTAGAGCCCTCACACATCCACTGGATGTCATGCTTCATCCTCGGGTCTGCTCCTCGTCGGGCTGGCGCTGCAATTCCCGACAGGCCCAATGAGGGGACTCTATGCCGGAGATCTTTTTGAAGTGCGTGCCAAGAAGATAAGTAGGAAAAAAAATCTGACCTAATTTAAAGAACAGAGAGCTAGAAACATTAAAATTTGCTCTAGAACCACACTGCAACACATTTATTGTAAATGATGGGTCTCGGTCAAGGTTACAAACGGGGGGAGTATGAGGGAAAGTATGTTCCCTTTACTCTGACCAACAACGTGTAGGGCAAAAGGACGTTGGCTCTAGCCCTAAGTATAGGTCAACATGTTTCACGCCTTGGGTGTCCCTAAGGATCAAATGGCGTTTCATCAGGACCACAAAAACCATAGCTACTTAAAAGAAAAAACAAAAATGGGTGTGAACAATTCAACAGAAACTTACATGAAAAGCTATGCAAAAAAAGCCACAATTGGCGTAGACCTGTGGAGTGGAAACAAACCATAACATACAGCATAAATTCAAAAAAGGATGTATAAAACACCAGAAATCAACCCAATGTGATAATAATCAATGATGGCATGCTGACATACTAGGTGTGACAATATCTATGGCATTTCATAAAACCATCAAACCCCTCCTTAATTGCCTCTAAAGTCAAGCAAATAATAAAGAGCTTGCCCTCCTATATTAAGAAAAGGGCATCATGGGTAGAATGCTGGCCAAGGGACTGTCGCCACCTTACCTATTACATTCTGCAGCTTGGTTAATGGCCCAAGATACTGTGGGGCATATTTACAAGCCCCTAGTGCTGACAGTGCATCACTTTTTTGGCGCACCAATGGCAAAGAGTGCAGAACCATCTCTTTGAGGCTACATTGCATGGCTTTTCATGACCTCATAGATATGGTGTAAGGAAACACCTTGCAAGTCTCTGCAATGCCTTACTCTGCATCAAAGAGGTGTTCCATGGACGTTGTGTTGGTTTTCCCATGCAACATGTAGGAAAGTAGCCTCTTCTTAGCATGGTTACCCCAACATTTTGGCTTGTTTGTCAGTGTGTTTGACTGTGTTCACTGGGATCCTGCTAACCAGGACTCCAGTGATTATGCTCTCTCCTTTAACCTTGGTTGCTGGAACCTTTTTTCACCCCACAGTTGGTATACTGGTACCCCCATGTATATGGTACATAGGTACCCAGGGCATTGGGGTACCAGGGGATCCTAGGGGCACTAGCAGAGGTGCCCCCTCAAACTCCAGCTACATTTTCCTGGACTTCGTGAGTGCGGGGACGTCCCTTTACACGTGTACTGGACATAGCTCTTTACCTATGTCCAGCTACATAATGGTAACTCCAAACCTGGGCATGTTTAGTATCAAACATGTCAGAATCGTACTCCAATAGTGTTTCAAGTATTGTAAGTATGATTTCATGCACTCTGGGGTCTCTTTAAAGGACCCCCAGCATTGCTACCACCAGTCTAACAGGGTTTTCCGGGCAGCCCAAGCTGCTGCCACACCTCAGACAGGTTTCTGCCATATTGCTGCTTGATCTGATCAAGCCCAGGAAGGCAGAACAAAGGATTTCCTTTCTCTCCCTTTGGCAATAGGTGTGACTGGCTTGGGAGGGGTAGCCTCACCAAGCCACTGGTTTTGCTTTGCAGGGCACATTTGGTGCCCTCCGTGCATAAATGAGTCCACAGCGGTTCAGGGACCTCCAGTCCCAGCTCTGGCATGAAACTGGACAATGGAAAGGGGAGTGACTACTCCCATGTCCATCACTACCCCAGGGGTGGTGCTCAGAGCTCCTCCAGAGGGTCCCTGGGTTCTGCCATCTTGCTTCCAAGGTTGGCAGGGAACTCTGGTAGCATCTGAGTGACCAGACCAGGCACGTGACGTCAGAGCCCCCTCCTGAAAGGTGCTTACCTGGTTAGGTGACCAGTCCCCCTTTCAGGGCTATTTAGGGTCTCTCTCTCTTGGGTGAGTCCTCAGATTCAGCTTGCAAGATTCCAGTAGGAGTCCTCTGCAACCTCCACTTCGACTTCTGGCCACCGGAACTGCAACTGGACCCTCCAGGAACCGAGAACGCTGCAACCCATGAAGAAGACTCTTCTGCAACATTGCTTTCAGGGTTCCTGCCAGCTTTGCAACATTTACACAGCTGTGCATCCCCCGAAGACAGCAACTCTTCAGCCTGCAGAAGAAGAAAGAAGGACTCTTCCTTGGAGTGAAGGTGTCACTCCCCTGCAACCGCAGGCATCTACAGCAAACAACGACTGGATGCGTGAATCTCCCCTCATCTTGAGCTGAGTGGATCCTGCATCATGGGTGGTGGTACAGAGTAGTCGTCTTGGTCCTCTCTGCCAGCTGTCCAACTTTGGTGGAGGTAAGCCTTTGCCTTCCCAGGCAGGACAGTGTCCCCGTACACCTCGTCTTTTGCAGCTGCCAAGGCTTGTTGGCATCACCTCCAAGGGATCCTCAGGCTGCATGCAGCTCCAGCCCCCAGCATTCCTTCCTGCAAATCCCAGCCTCCTGCGTGGTGCTCCTTCTGCGACTCCTGTGTCCCCGTCCTGTGGGACTCCTGTGAGTGCTGCCTCTGCTCCTGTGGACTCTCTGCAATGCTGAAGGTCTCCGGTGACTCCCTCTCCTGGGTTGAGTCCTCCTGGGCCTTGCTGGTCCCTGGCAGCACCTCTTTTCCGCCAACCGTGAGTTTGCCTTTGCCAAGGCTTCTTGGTGGAATTTCTTCACCGACACCCATCTGCAATCTATCTTCCAGCGTGTGGGACATCTTCAGCATCCATCAGGAAATCATCTCCGGCTGCAGGGCTGCAATGCTGACCTGTTCTTCATCACCTTCGACCATCTCCTGCAACTACAGCTGGGTGGGTAGTAGGTCCTACTCCTCCTGGACTCCACTGTGACTCTTGGACTTGGTTCCCTCTCTCCACAGGTCTTCTTTCTTCAGGAATGCACCCCTGGTTTTCTTGCAGTCTTGTCTGGGTGTCTCCTTTTTCTTCTTTTCTTCCTTTTGGGTGGTTTGGGGAAAATCCAGCGATTTACTCCTGCTTTCTTGGTCGCTGAAGGGTACTGTGTTACTTACCCTCTACACATTCCAGTTACCTAGGTGGGGGTCCTGTGTTCGCATTCCATTTTTTTACTATATGGTTTGTGCCTCCCCTTGGGTCACTATTGGTTATTACTATTTGCACTGTTTTCTAACCTTTTCTATGTCTATTTCTGATTGCTAGTGTATATATTTGGGGGCATATTTATACTTTTTAATGCTAAACTGCACTAACGCAGTTTTGCATCAAAAAGTTTAGCACCAGCTTATGCCATTCCTGAGTGCCAGCCGGGCGCCATATTTATGGAATGACGCAATCCAGTGCAAAGGGTGGGCTAGCGTAAATAAAATGACATTAGCCGGGTGGGGGGTGGCGGTATGGGAGAAGGGGATTTTGCACCAAAAAAATGACGTTAGGCTTGTTAGAGGTAAATAAAAGGCCTCTAGCTAGGTGTAGGAAAGTACCATCTTGCCTGGCATGTTACCCCCATATTTCACTGTGTATACGTTGTCTTAGTCTATGTGTCACTAGGACCCTGCCAGGCAGGGCCCCAGTGCTCATAAGTATGTGCCCTGTATGTGTTCCCTGTGTGATGCCTAACTGTCTCACTGAGGCTCTGCTAACCAGAACCTCAGTGGTTATGCTCTCTCTGCTTTCCAAATTTGTCACTAACACGCTAGTGACTAAATTTACCAATTCACATTGGCATACTGGTACACCCATATAATTCCCTAATATATGGTACTGAGGTACCCAGGGTATTGGGGTTCCAGGAGATCCCTATGGGCTGCAGCATTTCTTTTGCCACCCATAGGAGCTCTGACAATTCTTACACAGGCCTGCCAGTGCAGCCTGAGTGAAACAACGTCCATATTATTTCACAGCCATTTACCACTGCACTTAAGTAACTTATAAGTAACCTATTATGTCTAACCTTCACCTGGTGAAGGTTGGGTGCAAAGTTACTTAGTGTGTGGGCACCCTGGCACTAGCCAAGGTGCCCCCACATCGTTCAGGGCAAATTCCCCTGACTTTGTGAGTGCGGGGACATCATTACACGTGGGCACTGTGCATAGGTCACTACCTATGTGCAGCGTCACAATGGTAACTCCGAACATGGCCATGTAACATGTCTAAGATCATGGAATTGTCACCCCAATGCCATTCTAAAAATAAAGGTACTTTATTTTTATGACAATATGCCAAAGTATCTCAGAGTGTACCCTCAGTGAGAGGATAGGAAATATACACAAGATATATATACACAATACCAGAAATATGCAGTATAGTCTTAGAAAACAGTGCAAACAATGTATAGTTACAATAGGATGCAATGGAGACACATAGGGATAAGGGCAACACAAACCATATACTCCAGAAGTGGAATGCGAACCACAAATGGACCCCAAACCTATGTGACCTTGTAGAGGGTCGCTGGGACTATTAGAAAATAGTGAGGGTTAGAAAAATAGCCCTCCCCAAGACCCTGAAAAGTGAGTGCAAAGTGCACTAAAGTTCCCCAAAGGACAAAGAAGTCGTGATAGGGGAATAAGGCAGGAAAGACACAAACCAACAATGCAACAACGCTGGATTTCCAATCTGGGGTACCTGTGGAACAAGGGGACCAAGTCCAAAAGTCACAAGCAAGCCGGAGATGGGCAGATGCCCAGGAAATGCCAGCTGTGGGTGCAAAGAAGCTTCTACTGGACAGAAGAAGCTGCGGTTTCTGCAGGAACGCAAAGGGCTAGAGACTTCCCCTTTCGAGGACGGATCCCTCTCGCCTTGTAGAGTCGTGCAGAAGTGTTTTCCCGCCGAAAGAACGCCAACAAGCCTTGCTAGCTGCAAATCGTGCGGTTAGCGTTTTTGGAAGCTGCTGTGGCCCAGGAGGGACCAGGAGGTCGCAAATTGGACCAGGAGGTAGAGGGGACGTCGAGCAAGATAAGGAGCCCTCTTAGAAGCAGGTAGCACCCGGAGAAGTGCCAGAAACAGGCACTATGAGGATGCGTGAAACGGTGCTCACCCGAAGTCGCACAAAGGAGTCCCACGTCGCCGGACACCAACTTAGAAAGTCGTGCAATGCAGGTTAGAGTGCTGTGGACCCAGGCTTGGCTGTGCACAAAGGATTTCCGCCGGAAGTGCACAGGGGCCGGAGTAGCTGCAAAAGTTGCGGTTCCCAGCAATGCAGTCTAGCGAGGTGAGGCAAGGACTTACCTCCACCAAACTTGGACTGAAGAGTCACTGGACTGTGGGAGTCACTTGGACAGAGTTGCTGGATTCGAGGGGCCTCGCTCGTCGTGCTGAGAGGAGACCCAAGGGACCGGTAATGCAGCTTTTTGGTGCCTGCGGTTGCAGGGGGACGATTCCGTCGACCCACGGGAGATTTCTTCGGAGCTTCTAGTGCAGAGAGGAGGCAGACTACCCCCACAGCATGCACCACCAGGAAAACAGTCGAGAAGGCGGCAGGATCAGCGTTACAGATTTGCTGTAGTCGTCTTTGCTACTATGTTGCAGTTTTGCATGCTTCCAGCGCGGTCAGCAGTCGATTCCTTGGCAGAAGGTGAAGAAAGAGATGCAGAGGAACTCGGATGAGCTCTTGCATTCGTTATGTAAGGAATCCCAAGAGACAGAGACCCTAAATAGCCAGAAAAGAGGGTTTGGCTACCTAGGAGAGAGGATAGGCTAGCAACACCTGAAGAAGCCTATCAGGAGGAGTCTCTGACGTAACCTGATGGCACTGGCCACTCAAAGCAGTCCAGTGTGCCAGCAGCACCTCTGTTTCCAAGATGGCAGAGGTCTGGAGCACACTGGAGGAGCTCTGGGCACCTCCCAGGGGAGGTACAGGTCAGGGGAGTGGTCACTCCCCTTTTCTTTGTCCAGTTTCGCGCCAGAGCAGGGCTAAGGGGTCCCCTGAACCGGTGTAGACTGGCTTATGCAGAATTGGGCACATCTGTGCCCAAGAAAGCATTTCCAGAGGCTGGGGGAGGCTACTCCTCCCCTGCCTTCACACCATTTTCCAAAGGGAGAGGATGTAACACCCTCTCTCAGAGGAAGTCCTTTGTTCTGCCATCCTGGGCCAGGCCTGGCTGGACCCCAGGAGGGCAGATGCCTGTCTGAGGGGTTGGCAGCAGCAGCAGCTGCAGTGAAACCCCGGGAAAGGCAGTTTGGCAGTACCAGGGTCTGTGCTACAGACCACTGGGATCATGGGATTGTGCCAACTATGCCAGGATGGTATAGAGGGGGCAATTCCATGATCATAGACATATTACATGGCCATATTCGGAGTTACCATTGTGAAGCTACATATAGGTAGTGACCTATATGTAGTGCACGCGTGTAATGGTGTCCCCGCACTCACAAAGTTCGGGGGATTGGCCCTGAACAATGTGGGGGCACCTTGGCTAGTGCCAGGGTGCCCTCACACTAAGTAACTTAGCACCCAACCTTTACTAGGTAAAGGTTAGACAAATAGGTGACTTATAAGTTACTTAACTGCAGTGTAAAATGGCTGTGAAATAACGTGGACGTTATTTCACTCAGGCTGCAGTGGCAGGCCTGTGTAAGATTTGTCAGAGCTCCCTATGGGTGGCAAAAGAAATGCTGCAGCCCATAGGGATCTCCTGGAACCCCAATACCCTGGGTACCTCAGTACCATATACTAGGGAATTATAAGGGTGTTCCAGTAAGCCAATTGTAAATTGGTAAAATTGGTCACTAGCCTGTCAGTGACAATTTGAAAGAAATGAGAGAGCATAACCACTGAGGTTCTGATTAGCAGAGCCTCAGTGAGACAGTTAGTCACTACACAGGTAACACATTCAGGCACACTTATGAGCACTGGGGCCCTGGAGAACAGGGTCCCAGTGACACATACAACTAAAACAACATATATACAGTGAAAAATGGGGGTAACATGCCAGGCAAGATAGTACTTTCCTACACAACCCCCCCCCAAACGAAGGACAATAAGACTAGCCATGACCTGATGAGTCTTCATTGTCTAAGTGGAAATATCTGGAGAGTCCATCTGCATTGGAGTGGCTACTCCCAGGTCTATGTTCCACTGTATAGTCCATTCCCTGTAGGGATATGGACCACCTCAACAATTTAGGATTTTCACCTTTCATTTGTTTTAGCCAAAGTAGAGGTTTGTGGTCTGTCTGAACAATGAAGTGAGTGCCAAACAGGTATGGCCTCAACTTCTTCAGAGCCCAGACCACAGCAAAGGCCTCCCTCTCAATGGCAGACCAACGCTTTTCTCTAGGGGTCAACCTCCTACTAATAAAACCAACAGGTTGATCCTGGCCCTCAGAATTAAGTTGTGATAGGACTGCCCCTACTCCTAATTCAGATGCATCAGTCTGGACATAGAATTTTTTAGAGTAACAAGGGCTTTTCAGGACAGGTGCAGAGCACATGGCTTGCTTCAGCTCCTCAAAAGCTTTCTGACAGCTAGCTGTCCACAATACCTTTTTAGGCATTTTCTTGGATGTGAGGTCATTAAGAGGGGCTGCTATGGAGCCATAGTTCTTAATGAACCTCCTGTAATACCCAGTGAGGCCTAGGAAGGCTCTCACCTGAGTCTGAGTGGTAGGGGGAACCCAATCAATAATTGTTTGGATTTTCCCCTGAAGTGGTGCAATCTGTTCCCCACCAACAAGGTGTCCCAGATAAACCACCTTACCCTGCCCTATCTGGCACTTTGAAGCCTTGATAGTGAGGCCTGCCTTTTGCAGGGCCTCTAAAACTTTCCATAGGTGGACCAGGTGATCATCCCAGCTGGAGCTAAAGACAGCTATATCGTCCAAATATGCTGCACTGAAAGCTTCCAGCCCTTGCAGGACTGTGTTCACCAACCTTTGAAAAGTGGCAGGTGCATTTTTCAATCCAACAGGCATTACTGTAAATTGGTAATGGCCTCCAATGGTTGAAAATGCAGTTTTAGGTTTAGCATCTTCTGACAATTTGATCTGCCAATACCCTGCAGTCAAATCAAAAGTGCTTAGATACTTTGCAGATGCCAGTGTATCTATGAGCTCATCTGCCCTGGGTATAGGGTGAGCATCAGTTTTGGTTACCAGGTTGAGACCTCTATAGACTACACAAAACCGCATTTCCTTCTTTCCATCTTTGGAATGGGGTTTTGGTACAAGTACCACAGGAGAAGCCCATGGACTTTCAGAGTGCTCAACCACTCCTAGTTCTAACATTTTCTGTACCTCTTGCTTTATGCAGTCCCTGACATGGTCAGGCTGCCTATAGATCTTACTTTTGACAGGTAAACTGTCTCCAGTATCTATAGTGTGCTCACACCAAGAAGTGGTACCTGGCACAGTAGAGAAGAGTTCAGAGAATTGATCTAGGAGATTTATGCAATGGTCTTTCTGCTCAGCAGTAAGACAATCAGCCAAAACTACACCTTCCACAAGAGCATCTTGTTCTGTGGAAGAGAAGAGATCAGGTAGAGGATCACTGTCTTCTTCCTGTCCCTCATCAGTTGCCATGAGCAGGGTGAGATCAGCCCTGTCATAGTAGGATTTCAGGCGGTTTACATGGAGTACCCTAAGGGGACTCCTTGCACTGCCTAAGTCAACTAAATAGGTGACTTCACCCTTTTTCTCAACAATTGTGTGGGGTCCACTCCATTTATCTTGGAGTGCTCTTGGGGCCACAGGCTCCAAGACCCACACTTTCTGCCCTGGTTTGTACTGAACCAAAACAGCCTTCTGATCATGCCATTGCTTCTGGAGCTCTTGGCTGGCCTGAAGGTTTTTACTGGCCTTTTTCATATACTCAGCCATCCTTGATCTGAGGCCAAGTACATAATCCACAATATCTTGCTTAGGAGCTTTTAGAGGTTGTTCCCAACCCTCCTTTACAAGTGTGAGTGGACCCCTAACAGGGTGTCCAAAAAGAAGTTCAAAGGGGCTGAAGCCCACTCCTTTCTGGGGTACCTCCCTGTAGGCAAAAAGGAGGCATGGTAACAGGATATCCCATCTCCTGCGGAGTTTTTCAGGGAGTCCCATAATCATGCCTTTGAGAGTTTTATTAAATCTCTCCACCAGTCCATTTGTTTGTGGATGATAGGGTGAAGTGAACTTGTAAGTCACACCACACTCCTTCCACATGGCCTTTAAGTATGCAGACATGAAATTGCTTCCCCTGTCTGATACTACTTCCTTTGGGAAGCCCACCCTAGAAAATATTCCCAGGAGGGCATTTGCCACTGCAGGTGCTGTAGTGGTCCTTAAAGGAATTGCTTCAGGATATCTTGTGGCATGGTCCACTACCACCAAGATAAACCTATTGCCTGAAGCAGTGGGAGGGTCAAGGGGGCCAACTATGTCAACCCCTACCCTTTCAAAGGGAACCCCAACCACAGGCAGTGGAATAAGGGGTGTCTTTGGAGTGCCACCTGTTTTGCCACTGGCTTGACAGGTTTCACAGGACTTACAAAAATCTTTTGTGTCCTCAGACATCCTAGGCCAATGAAACAAGGGAACCAGTCTGTCCCAAGTTTTCATTTGTCCCAGGTGCCCAGCTAGGGGAATGTCGTGTGCAAGAGTTAGGAGGAACTTTCTGTACTCCTGAGGGATCACTAATCTCCTGGCAGTTCCAGGTTTAGGATCCCTTGCCTCAGTGTACAAGAGGTTGTCCTCCCAGTAAACTCTGTGAGAGTCACTGACATCCCCATTAGCTTGTTTGACAGCTTGCTGTCTTAGACCCTCTAATGTGGGACAGGTTTGCTGTGCCACACTCAGCTCCTCCCTGGCAGGCCCCCCTTCACCCAAAAGCTCAGCAGTGTCTGCTTGAAGCTCCTCTGGTGTAGGTTCTGCACAGGGAAGGAATTCTTCTTCCTCAGAAGTAGAATCCACTGTAGAGGGAGGGATAGTAGGAAGTGGTTTGCTTCTACTAGCCCTAGCTTTAGGGAGCACTTGGTCCATTGTTTCAGGATCCAAGCTTCCCTGTCCTTTTTGCTTTTTGGCCTGAGCCCTTGTCAAAGCAAAAATATGCCCTGGGATGCCCAGCATTGCTGCATGGGCCTCCAACTCCACATCTGACCAAGCTGATGTCTCCAAATCATTTCCTAGTAGACAGTCTACAGGTAAATCTGTGGCTACCACAACTTTCTTTGGACCAGTAACCCCCCCCCAAGTTGAGATTAACAACAGCCATGGGGTGGCTAAGTGTGTTGTTGTGAGCATCGGTTACTTGGTACTGGTGACCAAGTAGGTGTTGTTCAGGGTGGACCAGTTTCTCTATGACCATAGTGTGAGAAAGTAGCCTCTTTCTAGCCTTGTTACCCCCTTTTTTGGCCTGTTTGTGAGTGTATGTCAGGGTGTTTTCACTGTCTCACTGGGATCCTGCTAGCCAGGGCCCAGTGCTCATAGTGAAAACCCTATGTTTTCAGTATGTTTGTTATGTGTCACTGGGACCCTGCTAGTCAGGACCCCAGTGCTCATAAGTTTGTGACCTATATGTATGTGTTCCCTGTGTGGTGCCTAACTGTCTCACTGAGGCTCTGCTAACCAGAACCTCAGTGGTTATGCTCTCTCATTTCTTTCAAATTGTCACTAACAGGCTAGTGACCAATTTTACCAATTTACATTGGCTTACTGGAACACCCTTATAATTCCCTAGTATATGGTACAGAGGTACCCAGGGTATTGGGGTTCCAGGAGATCCCTATGGGCTGCAGCATTTCTTTTGCCACCCATAGGGAGCTCTGACAATTCTTACACAGGCCTGCCACTGCAGCCTGAGTGAAATAACGTCCACGTTATTTCCCAGCCATTTTACACTGCACTTAAGTAACTTATAAGTCACCTATATGTCTAACCTTTACCTGGTAAAGGTTAGGTGCAAAGTTACTTAGTGTGAGGGCACCCTGGCACTAGCCAAGGTGCCCCCACATTGTTCAGAGCCAATTCCCTGAACTTTGTGAGTGCGGGGACACCATTACACGCGTGTACTACATATAGGTCACTACCTATATGTAGCTTCACAATGGTAACTCCGAATATGGCCATGTAACATGTCTAAGATCATGGAATTGCCCCCTCTATGCCATCCTGGCATTGTTGGCACAATTCCATGATCCCAGTGGTCTGTAGCACAGACCCTGGTACTGCCAAACTGCCTTTCCTGGGGTTTCACTGCAGCTGCTGCTGCTGCCAACCCCTCAGACAGGCATCTGCCCTTCTGGGGTCCAGCCAGGCCTGGCCCAGGATGGCAGAACAAAGGAATTCCTCTGAGAGAGGGTGTGACACCCTCTCCCTTTGGAAAATGGTGTGAAGGCAGGGGAGGAGTAGCCTCCCCCAGCCTCTGGAAATGCTTTGTTGGGCACAGATGTGCCCAATTCTGCATAAGCCAGTCTACACCGGTTCAGGGGACCCCTTAGCCCTGCTCTGGCGCGAAACTGGACAAAGGAAAGGGGAGTGACCACTCCCCTGACCTGCACCTCCCCTGGGAGGTGTCCAGAGCTCCTCCAGTGTGCTCCAGACCTCTGCCATCTTGGAAACAGAGGTGCTGCTGGCACACTGGACTGCTCTGAGTGGCCAGTGCCACCAGGTGATGTCAGAGACTCCTTCTGATAGGCTCCTTCAGGTGTTAGTAGCCTATCCTCTCTCCTAGGTAGCCAAACCCTCTTTTCTGGCTATTTAGGGTCTCTGTCTCTGGGGAAACTTTAGATAACGAATGCAAGAGCTCATCCGAGTTCCTCTGCATCTCTCTCTTCACCTTCTGCCAAGGAATCGACTGCTGACCGCGCTGGAAGCCTGCAAACCTGCAACATAGTAGCAAAGACGACTACTGCAACTCTGTAACGCTGATCCTGACGCCTTTTCGACTGTTTTCCTGCTTGTGCATGCTGTGGGGGTAGTCTGCCTCCTCTCTGCACCAGAAGCTCCGAAGAAATCTCCCGTGGGTCGACAGAATCTTCCCCCTGCAACCGCAGGCACCAAAAAGCTGCATTACCGGTCCCTTGGGTCTCCTCTCAGCACGACGAGCGAGGTCCCTCGAATCCAGCGACTCTGTCCAAGTGACCCCCACAGTCCAGTGACTCTTCAGTCCAAGTTTGGTGGAGGTAAGTCCTTGCCTCACCTCGCTGGGCTGCATTGCTGGGAACCGCGACTTTTGCAGCTACTCCGGCCCCTGTGCACTTCCGGCGGAAATCCTTTGTGCACAGCCAAGCCTGGGTCCACGGCACTCTAACCTGCATTGCACGACTTTCTAAGTTGGTCTCCGGCGACGTGGGACTCCTTTGTGCGACTTCGGGTGAGCACTGTTTCACGCATCCTCGTAGTGCCTGTTTCTGCCACTTCTCCGGGTGCTACCTGCTGCTGAGAGGGCTCCTTGTCTTGCTCGACGTCCCCACTCTCTCCTGGTCTAATTTGCGACCTCCTGGTCCCTCCTGGGCCACAGCAGCGTCCAAAAACGCTAACCAAACGATTTGCAGCTAGCAAGGCTTGTTGGCGTTCTTTCGGCGGGAAAACACTTCTGCACGACTCTCCACGGCGAGACGGATCCGTCCACCAAAGGGGAAGTTTCTAGCCCTTTTCGTTCCTGCAGAAACCTCAGCTTCATCTGTCCAGTAGAAGCTTCTTTGCATCCACAGCTGGCATTTCCTGGGCATATGCCCATCTCCGACTTGCTTGTGACTTTTGGACTTGGTCCCCTTGTTCCACAGGTACCCTAGATTGGAAATCCACAGTTGTTGCATTGTTGGTTTGTGTCTTTCCTGCATTATTCCTCTAACACGACTTCTTTGTCCTTAGGGGAACTTTAGTGCACTTTGCACTCACTTTTCAGGGTCTTGGGGAGGGTTATTTTTCTAACTCTCACTATTTTCTAATAGTCCCAGCGACCCTCTACAAGGTCACATAGGTTTGGGGTCCATTCGTGGTTCGCATTCCACTTTTGGAGTATATGGTTTGTGTTGCCCCTATCCCTATGTTTCCCCATTGCATCCTATTGTAACTATACATTGTTTGCACTGTTTTCTAAGACTATACTGCATATTTTTGCTATTGTGTATATATATCTTGTGTATATTTCCTATCCTCTCACTGAGGGTACACTCTAAGATACTTTGGCATATTGTCATAAAAATAAAGTACCTTTATTTTTAGTATAACTGTGTATTGTGTTTTCTTATGATATTGTGCAAGTGACACTTGTGGTACTGTAGTAGCTTCACACGTCTCCTAGTTCAGCCTAAGCTGCTCTGCTAAGCTACCATTATCTATCAGCCTAAGCTGCTAGACACCCTATACACTAATAAGGGATAACTGGGCCTGGTGCAAGGTGCAAGTACCCCTTGGTACTCACTACAAGCCAGTCCAGCCTCCTACATTGGTTGTGCAGCGACGGGATAAGTGCTTTGAGACTACTTACCACTCTTGTCATTGTACTTTTCATAAGAGAAAAATATACAAAACAAGGTCAGTGTATATACACATAGCCAAAAAGTTTTGCATTTCCTCTTTTCACTCTTTTCTAAGTGCTGAAAAGTACTTCTAAACTTTCAAAAAGTTCTTAAAAGTTTAAAAAGTTTTTTTCTCTCTTTCAAAAAAGTTCTGAAAACTTTTTTCTCTTTTTCTATCACTTTAACTCTCTCTATAAATGTCTGGCACAGGCCAAAATGTTGATCTGTCCAAACTTGCATATGATCACCTTAGCTGGAAAGGAGCAAGGAGTCTCTGCATAGAGAGAGGTTTGAGTGTAGGGAAGAATCCTTCCTTGGAACTGTTAATTAACATGCTTAGAGAACAGGATAAGGCCATAAGTGCCTCATCTGTTGAAAAAGTACCTAATAGTTACCAATCTGATTCAGGGACTCCCCCATGAAAAGATTCAGGAAAGAAACTTCCTAGCCTGCCCATTACTAGACAGTCTAGCATAGTTGGTAATGATGATGAGCCACACCATACAAATAGTGTTGTCTAATATCATAGCAAAAGCATTTATTCTCACCACACTGGTGGTAATGTTTCTGTTAGCCAAGCTGTTAGGGTGGCTTCTGTAAGGGACAGGTCTCCTTCTGTTCATTCCCATCATACCTCTGTATCTAGGAATGTCCCTCCCACCAACCCTGATGACAGAATGTTAGAGAGGGAACTCAATAAGTTGAGGGTGGAACAAACCAGACTGAAGCTTAAAAAGCAACAGCTGGATTTGGATAGACAGTCTTTTGAACTAGAGAAGGAAAGACAGAAGTTGGGTTTAGAAACCCATGGTGGCAGCAGCAGTATTCCCCATAGTCATCCTGCAAAAGAGCATGATTCCAGGAATCTGCATAAGATAGTTTCCCCTTACAAGGAGGGGGATGACATTAACAAGTGGTTTGCTGCACTTGAGAGGGCCTGTGTTGTACAGGATGTCCCTCAAAGGCAGTGGGCTGCTATCCTATGGCTATCATTTAGTGGAAAAGGTAGGGATAGGCTCCTTACTGTGAAAGAAAATGATGCTAATAATTTCCAAGTTCTTAAGAATGCACTCCTGGATGGTTATGGCTTAACCACTGAACAATACAGGATAAAGTTCAGAGAGACCAAAAAGGAGTCTTCACAAGACTGGGTTGATTTCATTGACCATTCAGTGAAGGCCTTGGAGGGGTGGTTACATGGCAGTAAAGTTACTGATTATGACAGCCTGTATAAATTGATCCTGAGAGAGCATATTCTTAATAATTGTGTGTCTGATTTGTTGCACCAATACTTGGTGGACTCTGATCTGACCTCTCCCCAAGAATTGGGAAAGAAGGCAGACAAATGGGTCAGAACAAGGGTGAACAGAAAAGTTCATACAGGGGGTGACAAAGAGAACACTAAGAAGAAAGATGGTGAAAAATCTCAAGATAAGCATGGGGATAAGGGTAAAACCAAAGATCCCACTTCAAATCTTAAACACTCTTCAGGGGGTGGGGATAAAACAAATTCTTCCTCTTCTTCTCAACCTACACAATTTAAAAAGCCTTGGTGCTTTGTGTGTAAAAATAGAGGCCATAGGCCAGGGGATAAGTCCTGTCCAGGTAAACCCCCTGAGCCTACCACCACTAATACATCAAGCTCTAGTGCCCCTAGCAGTAGTGGTACTAGTGGTGGGACTGCTGGCAACAGTCAAGTTAAGGGTGTAGTTGGGTTCACTTATGGGTCCATAGTAGAAACTGGGGTAGTCAATCCCAAGACAGTTTCTGTCACACCTAGTGGCATTGGCCTTGCCACACTGGCTGCTTGTCCCCTTACAATGGATAAGTACAGGCAGACAGTTTCAATAAATGGTGTTGAGGCCTTGGCCTACAGGGACACAGGTGCCAGTATCACTTTGGTGACTGAAAACCTAGTGCTCCCTGATCAACACATCATTGGACAACAGTATAAGATTATTGATGTCCATAACTCCACTAAGTTTCTTCCCTTAGCTATAATTCAGTTTAGTTGGGGTGGAGTTACTGGCCCTAAGCAGGTGGTGGTATCACCTAGGTTACCTGTAGACTGTCTCTTAGGTAATGACCTAGAGACCTCAGGTTGGGCTGATGTAGAGTTTTATGCCCATGCAGCCATGCTGGGCATCCCAGATGAATTGTTCCCTCTCATTTCTACTGAAATGAAAAAGCAAAGGAGAGAAGGCCTGAAAACTCAGGATCCCTCTCCATCAACAGGTAAAAAGGGTATCACAGTATCCCCTAACCACCCTGCCATTCAGGATACCATTCCTGTGGTGGGAGAAACCTCTCCTAGGGTGGCACCTGTTACAAGGGAATCATCAGTTGGCAAAACTGTACTCCCTGAGGTGGAAGTACCTCTCTGTGGGATAACTAACATTGGTGACAAAAAGAGCACCATTTTAGTTAACATGGAGCATCCCTCCAACCCTCCCAGAGAAACTTTAGTGCAGAAACCCTGCACTGCCTCACAACACTTAGGAGAGCATCCCTGCCCTAGTGTGGAGCTCATAGGACAGCATCCCTGCCCTGCTCCAACTCAAGAGAAACAGCATCCCTGTTCTCTCTTCCAGCCATATGGACAAAAATTTTGCCCAGCTATGGCTTTTCTGAGACAGCATCCCTGTCTGGCATTTCCATCACTACAAATAGGTTCAGTGGACAATTCCCACTGTTCTAAACTAAAACTTACTGATAGAAACTCTGAAAATACATCTTCACATTGTTGCTTAGCTAAAAAACTTCAAACAGGGTGGTTTACATCCCCACAGGGAAGTAACCATATAGTGGATGATAAAGGGAGTAACCAGTCTATTGCAGAGCTACTCTCTACTTATCACCACTTAGACAATAAAGTCTCAACTGGCCAAGGTTAACCTTATTGTCCTTCGTTTGGGGGGGGGTGTGTGAGAAAGTAGCCTCTTTCTAGCCTTGTTACCCCCACTTTTGGCCTGTTTGTGAGTGTATGTCAGGGTGTTTTCACTGTCTCACTGGGATCCTGCTAGCCAGGGCCCAGTGCTCATAGTGAAAACCCTATTTTTTCAGTATGTTTGTTATGTGTCACTGGGACCCTGCTAGTCAGGACCCCAGTGCTCATAAGTTTGTGGCCTATATGTATGTGTTCCCTGTGTGGTGCCTAACTGTCTCACTGAGGCTCTGCTAACCAGAACCTCAGTGGTTATGCTCTCTCATTTCTTTCAAATTGTCACTAACAGGCTAGTGACCAATTTTACCAATTTACATTGGTTTACTGGAACACCCTTATAATTCCCTAGTATATGGTACTGAGGTATTGGGGTTCCAGGAGATCCCTATGGGCTGCAGCATTTCTTTTGCCACGCATAGGGAGCTCTGACAATTCTTACACAGGCCTGCCACTGCAGCCTGAGTGAAATAACGTCCACGTTATTTCACAGCCATTTTACACTGCACTTAAGTAACTTATAAGTCACCTATATGTCTAACCTTTATCTGGTAAAGGTTAGGTGCAAAGTTACTTAGTGTGAGGGCACCCTGGCACTAGCCAAGGTGCCCCCACATTGTTCAGAGCCAATTCCCTGAACTTTGTGAGTGCGGGGACACCATTACACGCGTGTACTACATATAGGTCACTACCTATATGTATCTTCACAATGGTAACTCCGAATATGGCCATGTAACATGTCTAAGATCATGGAATTGCCCCCTCCATGCCATCCTGGCATTGTTGGCACAATTCCATGATCCCAGTGGTCTGTAGCACAGACCCTGGTACTGCCAAACTGCCTTTCCTGGGGTTTCACTGCAGCTGCTGCCAACCCCTCAGACAGGCATCTGCCCTCCTGGGGTCCAGCCAGGCCTGGCCCAGGATGGCAGAACAAAGGACTTCCTCTGAGAGAGGGTGTTACACCCTCTCCCTTTGGAAAATGGTGTGAAGGCAGGGGAGGAGTAGCCTCCCCCAGCCTCTGGAAATGCTTTCATGGGCACATTTGGTGCCCATTTTTGCATAAGCCAGTCTACACCGGTTCAGGGACCCCTTAGCCCTGCTCTGGCACGAAACTGGACAAAGGAAAGGGGAGTGACCACTCTCCTGACCTGCACCTCCACTGGGAGGTGTCCAGAGCTCCTCCAGTGTGCTCCAGACCTCTGCCATCTTGGAAACAGAGGTGCTGCTGGCACACTGGACTGCTCTGAGTGGCCAGTGCCACCAGGTGACGTCAGAGACTCCTTCTGATAGGCTCCTTCAGGTGTTAGTAGCCTATCCTCTCTCCTAGGTAGCCAAACCCTCTTTTCTGGCTATTTAGGGTCTCTGTCTCTGGGGAAACTTTAGATAACGAATGCAAGAGCTCATCCGAGTTCCTCTGCATCTCTCTCTTCACCTTCTGCCAAGGAATCGACTGCTGACCGCGCTGGAAGCCTGCAAACCTGCAACATAGTAGCAAAGACGACTACTGCAACTCTGTAACGCTGATCCTGCCGCCTTCTCGACTGTTTTCCTGCTTGTGCATGCTGTGGGGGTAGTCTGCCTCCTCTCTGCACCAGAAGCTCCGAAGAAATCTCCCGTGGGTCGACGGAATCTTCCCCCTGCAACCGCAGGCACCAAAAAGCTACATTACTGGTCCCTTGGGTCTCCTCTCAGCACGACGAGCGAGGTCCCTTGAATCCAGCGACTCTGTCCAAGTGACCCCCACAGTCCAGTGACTCTTCAGTCCAAGTTTGGTGGAGGTAAGTCCTTGCCTCACCTCGCTGGGCTGCATTGCTGGGAACCGCGACTTTTGCAGCTACTCCGGCCCCTGTGCACTTCCGGCGGAAATCCTTTGTGCACAGCCAAGCCTGGGTCCACGGCACTCTAACCTGCATTGCACGACTTTCTAAGTTGGTCTCCGGCGACGTGGGACTCCTTTGTGCGACTTCGGGTGAGCACCGTTTCACGCATCCTCGTAGTGCCTGTTTCTGGCACTTCTCCGGGTGCTACCTGCTGCTGAGAGGGCTCCTTGTCTTGCTCGACGTCCCCTCTCTCTCCTGGTCCAATTTGCGACCTCCTGGTCCCTCCTGGGCCACAGCAGCGTCCAAAAACGCTAACCGCACGATTTGCAGCTAGCAAGGCTTATTGGCGTTCTTTCGGCGGGAAAACACTTCTGCACGACTCTCCACGGCGAGAGGGATCCGTCCACCAAAGGGGAAGTCTCTAGCCCTTTTCCTTCCTGCAGAAACCTCAGCTTCTTCTGTCCAGTAGAAGCTTCTTTGCATCCACAGCTGGCATTTCCTGGGCATATGCCCATCTCCGACTTGCTTGTGACTTTTGGACTTGGTCCCCTTGTTCCACAGGTACCCTAGATTGGAAATCCACAGTTGTTGCATTGTTGGTTTGTGTCTTTCCTGCATTATTCCTCTAACACAACTTCTTTGTCCTTAGGGGAACTTTAGTGCACTTTGCACTCACTTTTCAGGGTCTTGGGGAGGGTTATTTTTCTAACTCTCACTATTTTCTAATAGTCCCAGCGACCCTCTACAAGGTCACATAGGTTTGGGGTCCATTCGTGGTTCGCATTCCACTTTTGGAGTATATGGTTTGTGTTGCCCCTATCCCTATGTTTCCCCATTGCATCCTATTGTAACTATACATTGTTTGCACTGTTTTCTAAGACTATACTGCATATTTTTGCTATTGTGTATATATATGTTGTGTATATTTCCTATCCTCTCACTGAGGGTACACTCTCAGATACTTAGGCATATTGTCATAAAAATAAAGTACCTTTATTTTTAGTATAACTGTGTATTGTGTTTTCTTATGATATTGTGCAAGTGACACTTGTGGTACTGTAGTAGCTTCACACGTCTCCTAGTTCAGCCTAAGCTGCTCTGCTAAGCTACCATTATCTATCAGCCTAAGCTGCTAGACACCCTATACACTAATAAGGGATAACTGGGCCTGGTGCAAGGTGCAAGTACCCCTTGGTACTCACTACAAGCCAGTCCAGCCTCCTACACATAGTCACACTGGCTCCAGTGCCCCTGTAGGCCTGAACCTCAACACCATTTATTAGGGGTAGCTGCTTGTACTTATCCATATTAAGGGGACAAGCAACTAAGGTGGCTAAATCAATAGCCCCCTCAGAGACTAACACAGCCTCTGTGGTCTCCCTAACAAGACCAACCCCAACTAAGTTACCAATAGTGAGCCCAGCTACTCCCTTGGATTGGCTATTAGTAGGTTTGCTCCCACCACCACTGCTATTAGTAGGGACACTAGGTGTAGCAGTAGGGGTTGTAGTGGTAGGAGGCTTGGTGCTTTTCTTTGGACAACTGGGATCTGTTGTCCAATGGCCTTTTATTTTACATAAATAGCACCATGGTTTCTTTTCCTTGTTTTGATTAGAAGAGGATTTGGGCCCACCACCCCCACCAGAGTGTTTTTGTGGGCCTGATGAAGACTAATTTTTAGATTTGTCCCCACCCTTGTCAGAAGACTTACCATCCTTCTTCTTGTTGCTATCTTTGTCACCCCCTGTATGAACTTTTCTGTTTACCCTTGTTCTGACCCATTTGTCTGCCTTCTTTCCCAATTCTTGGGGAGAGGTCAGATCAGAGTCCACCAAGTACTGGTGCAACAAATCAGACACACAATTATTAAGAATATGCTCTCTCAGGATCAAGTTATACAGGCTGTCATAATCAGTAACTTTACTGCCATGTAACCACCCCTCCAAGGCCTTCACTGAATGGTCAATGAAATCAACCCAGTCTTGTGAAGACTCCTTTTTGGTCTCTCTGATCTTTATCCTGTATTGTTCAGTGGTTAAGCTATAACCATCCAGGAGTGCATTCTTAAGAACTTTGTAATCATTAGCTTCTTTTTCTTTTACAGTAAGGAGCCTATCCCTACCTTTTCCACTAAATGATAGCCATAGGATAGCAGCCCACTGCCTTTGAGGGACATCCTGTACAGCACAGGCCCTCTCAAGTGCAGCAAACCACTTGTTAATGTCATCCCCCTCCTTATAAGGGGGAACTATCTTATGCAGATTCCTGGAATCATGCTCTTTTGCAGGATGACTATGGGGAATACTGCTGCTGCCACCATGGGTTTCTAAACCCAGTTTCTGTCTCTCCTTCTCTACTTCTAAAGTCTGTCTATCCAAATCCAGCTGTTGCTTCTTGAGCTTCAGTCTGGTTTGTTCCACTCTCAATCTATTGAGTTCCCTTTCTAACAATCTGTTATCAGGGTGGGTGGGAGGGACATGCCTTGAAACAGAAGTATGGTGAGAATGGACAGAAGGAGACCTGTCCCTTACAGAGGGCACCCTAACAGCTTGGCTCACAGAAACATCAGTACCACTGTGGTGAGAATAAATGCTTTTGCTATGATGTGAGACAACACTATTTGTATGGTGTGGCTCTTTATCATTACCAACTATGCTAGACTGTCTAATAATGGGCAGGCTGGGAAGTTTCTTTCCTGAATCTTTTCCTGGGGGAGTCCCTGGATCAGATTGGGAACCATTAGCTACTTTTTCTACAGATGGAGCACTTCTAGCCTTATCTTGTTCTCTAAGCATGTTATGTAACAATTCCAAGGAAGGATTCTTCCCTACACTCAAACCTCTCTCTATGCAGAGACTCCTTGCTCCTTTCCAGCTAAGGTGATCATATGCAAGTTTGGACAGATCAACATTTTGGCCTGTGCCAGACATTTTTAGAGAGAGTTAAAGTGATAGAAAAAGATAAAAAAGTTTGTCAGAGCTTTTAGAAAGAGAGAGAAAAAAACTTTTTAAACTTTTTAGAAATTTTTAGAAAGTTAGAAGTACTTTTCAGCACTTAGAAAAGAGTGAAAAGAGGAAATGCAAAACTTTTTGGCAATGTGTATATACACTGAACTTGTTTTGTATATTTTTCTCTTATGAAAAGTACAATGACAAGAGTGGTAAGTAGTCTCAAAGCACTTATCCCACCGCTGCACAACCAATGTAGGAGGCTGGACTGGCTTGTAGTGAGTACCAAGGGGTACTTGCACCTTGCACCAGGCCCAGTTATCCCTTATTAGTGTATAGGGTGTCTAGCAGCTTAGGCTGATAGATAATGGTAGCTTAGCAGAGCAGCTTAGGCTGAACTAGGAGACGTGTGAAGCTACTACAGTACCACTTAGTGTCATATGCACAATATCATAAGAAAACACAATACACAGTTATACTAAAAATAAAGGTACTTTATTTTTATGACAATATGCCAAAGTATCTCAGAGTGTACCCTCAGTGAGAGGATAGGAAATATACACAAGATATATATACACAATACCAGAAATATGCAGAATAGTCTTAGAAAACAGTGCAAACAATGTATAGTTACAGTAGGATGCAATGGAGACACATAGGGATAGGGGCAACACAAACCATATACTCCAGAAGTGGAATGCGAACCACGAATGGACCCCAAACCTATGTGACCTTGTAGAGGGTCGCTGGGACTATTAGAAAATAGTGAGGGTTAGAAAAATAGCCCTCCCCAAGACCCTGAAAAGTGAGTGCAAAGTGCACTAAAGTTCCCCAAAGGACAAAGAAGTCGTGATAGGGGAATAAGGCAGGAAAGACACAAACCAACAATGCAACAACGCTGGATTTCCAATCTGGGGTACTTGTGGAACAAGGGGACCAAGTCCAAAAGTCACAAGCAAGCCGGAGATGGGCAGATGCCCAGGAAATGCCAGCTGTGGGTGCAAAGAAGCTTCTACTGGACAGAAGAAGCTGCAGTTTCTGCAGGAACGCAAAGGGCTAGAGACTTCCCCTTTGGAGGACGGATCCCTCTCACCTTGTAGAGTCGTGCAGAAGTGTTTTCCCGCCGAAAGAACGCCAACAAGCCTTGCTAGCTGCAAATCGTGCGGTTAGCGTTTTTGGACGCTGCTGTGGCCCAGGAGGGACCAGGAGGTCGCAAATTGGACCAGGAGGTAGAGGGGACGTCGAGCAAGAAAAGGAGCCCTCTTAGCAGCAGGTAGCACCCGGAAAAGTGCCAGAAACAGGCACTACGAGGATGCGTGAAACGGTGCTCACCCGAAGTCGCACAAAGGAGTCCCACGTCGCCGGAGACCAATTTAGAAAGTCGTGCAATGCAGGTTAGAGTGCCGTGGACGGAGGCTAGGCTGTGCACAAAGGATTTCCGCCGGAAGTGCACAGGGGCCGGAGTAGCTGCAAAAGTCGCGGTTCCCAGCAATGCAGTCTAGCGAGGTGAGGCAAGGACTTACCTCCACCAAACTTGGACTGAAGAGTCACTGGACTGTGGGAGTCACTTGGACAGAGTTGCTGGATTTGAGGGACCTCGCTCGTCGTGCTGAGAGGAGACCCAAGGGACCGGTAATGCAGCTTTTTGGTGCCTGCGGTTGCAGGGGGACGATTCCGTTGACCCACGGGAGATTTCTTCGGAGCTTCTAGTGCAGAGAGGAGGCAGACTACCCCCACAGCATGCACCACCAGGAAAACAGTCGAGAAAGCGGCAGGATCAGCGTTACAGAGTTGCAGTAGTCGTCTTTGCTACTATGTTGCAGTTTTGCAGGCTTCCAGCGCGGTCAGCAGTCGATTCCTTGGCAGAAGATGAAGAGAGAGATGCAGAGGAACTCGGATGAGCTCTTGCATTCGTTATGTAAGGAATCCCAAGAGACAGAGGGGGTCATTCTGACCTCGGCGGTAAAAGCCGCTTACCGCCGGTCAGAAGACCGCCACAATACTGCCGCGGCCGCGGTCAGCCGCCACGGACATTCTGACCCACAACTGACAAACCTCCAAAAATCCGACCTCCATTGCAGTCCGCCACATCAGCGGCCAGCGATAAACTGGAGATAACCAAACCTCCACCGCCACGCCAACAGAAATACGCCCATGCCATTACGATCCACAAATCCACGCAGCGGTCTTTCAAACGCGGTAGTCCATTGGCGGTACACACCGCCGCGGTCAAAATACACACACCTTTACAAAACACCACCACATTGGACAATTTAAAAAACACACACCTGATACACATACACACAACACTCCCACACACCCAATACCATATAAAACACACACCCACATCACCCACAAACCCCTACAACCAACAATCAGAGACGAAGGAGAGAGAGACACATCACAGAATAGAGAGCCAGACACACAGAGGCACACTACAACATCACACACACCACATAGAAGCACAAAGCACCACACACCAACACACTCATCACCACATACACCACCACACACCTCATACACACCACCCCATGGCACCACAAAGGCACCCACGCTTTACGGATCAAGAACTCAGGGTGATGGTGGAGGAAATCCTAAGAGTGGAACCCCAGCTCTTCGGCTCACAGGTGCAGCACACCACCATAGCAAGGAAGGCGGAGCTATGGCAGCGGATCGTGGACAGGGTCAACGCGGTGGGACAGCATCCCAGAAATAGGGACGACATCCGCAAACGATGGAACGACCTACGGGGGAAGGTGCGATCGATGGTCTCGCGGCACAACATCGCGGTGCAGAAGACTGGCGGAGGACCCCCACCCACCCCACCAGAATTCACAGCATGGGAGCAAGAGGTCCTCAACATCCTGCACCCTAACGGCCTCGCTGGAGTACCCGGAGGAATGGACTCTGGTAAGTCCTATCTCATATACTTCACCCCCCCACCAGCATGCCAGACCACACCCCCACCCTCACCCCCAACCCCCCAGCACACATCATCCCTGAGAATGTTTCCCTAGCACAACCCACCCAACCCATCACCAACCCTTGCATGCCACCACAAACATTGGACACCCATTACCTAAGCATGACCACTGCACATACCCATCCCCCCCACAAACCACCCTCACAACACCACCCACAAGGGAATGCCTGCACTGGGGGACAAGGGCAGCCAGAAATCGCACGCTAATTCACACACAGAAACAATAACCATACTCTCTCACCCCATGCAGGACCCGAACGCCAACACACCGGTCAGGAGGGTCCGCAAATGGCCATCCCACCCCCGGAACAGGCACCCAGTGAGGACAGCAGCTCTGTCGACCTGGAAGATGATGACCAGCCCGGACCATCGGGGACCTCTGGGCAGTGGGTTCCCCAAACACAGACACAGGCCACAGCAGACCCAAACCCCCCTGGGAACAACAGCACAGCTCCCACCCAGCGGGCCCATGCCTCTGTCTCTAGGACAGGTCAAGCAGCGGTGTGTCTGCCACTACAGGGCACCCAGGCTAACCCAACACCCCAACAACAACAGGGACCTGGGGCCAGTGGGAGTGGGCACACCGTCCAGGGGACAGAGGCCCAGGGAAACAGGGCAACTCGGAGGGCTGCCGTGCGACAGGGGGGGGAGGAGAGGCCCAGGGAACCCACTCTCCAAGAGGCCCTCACTACCATCATGGGAGCATACCACCACTCCCAAGAGACGATGGCGACGGTACTGGCCAGGTTCACAGAGATACAGGCACAGCAGGAAGAACGCTACATGGGGTTCAGCAACCAACTCACCACCATCGCTACCGCCATGGGGACCATGGTCCAGGCCCTCAACAGGATAGAAGACACGTTGCGGGACCATGTGGCACCACACAGGGCCACTGTCACTAGCCAGGAACAGCCTACCACCTCCGTCGGCGCTAGTGGACAGGAGGCCCACACACAACGACAGGCCACAAGAACCCCACCTCCTGCTGAAGAACAACCACCCCGCAAGAGGAGCCTAAGACCAAAGAAAAAACCAGAGTAGCATGCCAAGACCACCGCCAGCATGAGATACCCCCAGAAGTCATCCCACTGTCCCACATAGCCACCCTGTCCAAACTCAAACAGCCCCTGCTCCATCCTTCCACAGGCATATGGACAATACACCTGTCAGACTGAGAACTGGACTCTGCCATGGACATTACTCCACCCCCACCCGTCACCGTTTTCACATAATGTACCATTATCTAAGCACACAAAATAAAACAGTAATTGCACAGAAAACCGTTTGGAGTCATGCTGTAATCTCAAAAAAAGTGTACAACACATAACAGTTCACAATATGTGATGTCAGTTAGTGATGACAACATACCAATGTCAATACGCTGTAGTACATGGCCAAACCAAGCAGAAGTCGGGCTATGAGTCATTAGGCACTGAGAAGGGAAGGGAAAAAGAATATGTTTTTGAAAAGAGCTCGGGTGAAATACTTAAATTTGACATGCATGAGGCGATAAGTAAATGGGAAATGGCGTGGCAGAACCTTACCTGTGTGCTACTGAAAATACTGTTGTATGACAGCTTCCCTGTTGTCTGTTTCCTCACCGTCGTCTTCCTCCTCTTCACTCCCCACAGGCTCCACGGCTTCTACGACACCACCATCTGGACCATCCTCCTGCAGGAAAGGCACCTGGCGTCGCAAAGCCAGGTTGTGAAGCATGCAGCAGGCCACAATGATGTGGCACACCTTCTTAGGTGAGTACATTAGGGATCCACCTGTCATATGCAGGCACCTAAACCTGGCCTTAAGGAGGCCGAAGGTCCGCTCGATCACCCTCCTAGTCCGCCCATGGGCCTCATTGTACCGTTCCTCTGCCCTGGTCCTGGGATTCCTCACTGGGGTCAATAGCCACGGCAGGTTGGGGTAACCAGAGTCACCTATTAGCCACACACGCTGTCTCTGTAGCTGTTCCATCACATAGGGGACGCTGCTATTACGCATAACATAGGCGTCATGCACTGACCCAGGGAACTTGGCATTTACATGGGAGATGTACTGGTCAGCCAAACAGACCACCTGGACATTCATAGAATGGTAATTTTTCCTATTTCTGTACACCTGTTCATCGTCATTTGGGGGTACCAATGCCACATGGGTCCCATCAATGGCACCAATGATATTGGGGATATGTCCAAGGGCATAGAAATCACCCTTCACTGTAGGCAAATCACCCTCTTCTGGGAATATGATGTAGCTCCTCATGAGTTTCATCAGGGCAGACAACACTCTGGACAGAATCTTTGAAAACATAGGCTGAGACATTCCAGATGACATGGCCACTGTTGTCTGGAATGACCCACTTGCAAAGAAATGGAGGACTGATAGAACCTGCACTAGAGGGGGAATTCCTGTGGGTTGGCGGATGGGTGACATCAGGGCTGGCTCCAGCTGGGCACACAGTTCATGTATAGTGGCTCGGTCAAGTCGGTATCGGAGTATTATATGGCGTTCTTCCATTGTCGACAGGGCAACCAGCGGCCGGTACACGGGAGGATTCCTCCTTCTCCTCGCAAGTCCCTGCGGACGGTGCCTAGGAAGGACAACATGGAGCACTGAGTCAAGCAACTCACAGGTACGTACAAAACAGCTTGCAAAGTACACGAACATTTCTTGATTGCTATGTTTGTATGTGTGCAAAAGCAAGGCCTAGGCCTGTGTGACGCAGTCGAATTTGAGCCATGTGGGCCCTGAAATGGCGGCTGCCTGACCTGTGAAGTGGGACAATGGGATGTGAGGTCAATGCGCTGGCGTGGCACAGCGTGGCGGTAGGCGGTCGAAGACCGCTGTACGAAGTAGCATTGGTTAACATTGAACCCTATGGGATTCAGGAGCCAATGACGAAGTGCGCCGGCGGTCGCGGTACGCACCGCGGCGGTACGCACCGCCGCGGGCGTGACCGCCATTTTCTATCTGATTAATCACTCGAGACCTGATCATCCACAGGAGAGGACCTATACTGCAAGTGCTGCTGTGAACTCGGTCTGGAAGTGACAATGGCTGCTGCGACTGGGGAAAGGGCCCCTGCCTTCACGTCTGAAGAGTTGGAGAAACTTGTGGACGGGGTCCTCCCCCAGTATGCGCTACTCTACGGTCCTCCAGACCAACAGGTGAGTACACGGAGTGCACATTGAATGTGTAATGCCTGTGTGGAGTGGGGTGGCTGTCAGTTGGTGGGGTGGGGAGAAAATGAGGAATGCAACGCACGACTGATGGGAGTATGGCCCACATGGCAAGGGTGGGGAGGGGGGGGCATGTACTCCAAACATGCAGAAATGTGACGTTTTCTCTTTCCCACCCTGTACTTGTCAAACAGGTGAGCGCCCATCAGAAAATCGATATTTGGCGTGCCATCGCCAAGGAAGTCCGGGCCCTGGGGGTCTACACCAGACGGGGCACCCACTGTAGGAAGAGGTGGGAGGACATCCGCCGCGGAACCCGTAAGACCGCAGAGACACTGCTGGGGATGGCCTCCCGACCTAGGAGGGGTGCCAGTCGTACCCTGACCCCCCTGATGTCCCGGATCCTGGCGGTGGCCTACCCTGAGATGGATGGGCACTTGAGGGCATCACAGCAGACACAAGGGGGTGAGTATCAGCACATTCTCATATCTATACGCGCAGTTGAGGCGTCTGGGTGGGGGAGGAGGGCTGTGGGTGACCGTAGGCCAGGGCGCTTTCTGTAGTCTAGTCCCCTCCCTTAGACATGGCCCTGTGGCCCCGCCCACCACCTCTGTAGGGTGCCAAGTGCAGCTATCCATGTTCCAACATCACCCATGTGCGCGTCTGTTGTCCCCAGACCTGTTGGCCTAGTCAGAAGTGCAGAGTAGTGTACCCCAAGTTCGCGGCTTAGTGCATGAGGCACCTGTGTCTGTCCTCTCCGCCAAGGCTATTGACAAGGCATGCACTCAACTTTGTTTTCTTTCTCCCCCCACCCTTATTCTTTCTTTCCTGTGCATTAGCATCATCAGGCGGAGGAGATTTGGCGTCGGAGCACGAGGGAGCTGCAGGTCACCAGGCCCCGGTGGGCACTGACACAGACACCGAGGGCACCAGTGATCCGGAGGGCGAGGGGAGCACCACAACGGGGGCCGGTGGAGACACCAGCGACACGGACACGTCCTCGTTTGGGAGCTCCCTAGCCGTGGCGGCAACATCTGTGCCCCCCGCAACAACAGGTACAGCCGCCACCCAGCGCACCAGCACCGCCCTCCCAGCAGCCCCTCAGTCTTTGCTCCGTGTCCGTTCGGCCAGGAAGCCGCGCGTCTCCTTCGCCCCAGGCACCTCAGCCCCTGCCTCTGTTACCCCTGCTGCCCTCAGTGCGGAGCTCATTGACCTGGTGAGGACGCTCATTGTTGGGCAGACTACCCTTTTGAATGCCATCCAGGGGGTGCAAAGGGAGGTGCAACAGAGCAATGCCTATCTGGAGGGCATCCATTCGGGTCAGGCTGCCCATCAACGAGCGTTCACCTCTCTGGCCTCAGCACTGACGGCAGCCATAGTCCCTGTCTCCAGTCTCCCTCTTCTAACTGCCTCCAGCCTTTCTCTGTCTCCTGTTCCTCAGCCTATCCCATCCACACCATCTGACCAGCCTGCACACACCTCAACACCCAAGGCCAGCTCATCCAAACATAAGCACCACAGAACACACAAGCATTCACCCAAGCAACACCCAGTTGCAGACATACCAACAGACACTACCACCTCTGTGTCCCCCACCTCCTCGTCTCCCTCCTCCCTCCCTGTGACGTCTCCACTCACACCTGCATGCACACCAAAATCAGCCAGTTCTTCCATCACCAGCACCAGCACACCCTCCACTACAGTCCTCACACGTGCAGTCACCACCCCCACTACCATGTACACGTCCCCTGTGTCCTCTCCCACTGTGTCTGTCACAGAAATAGCAGCAAGGGGACTGGAAATAGGTGTGAAGGCTAGGTAGGAGTAGCCTCCCCCAGCCTCTGGAAATGCTTTGATGGGCACAGATGGTGCCCATCTCTGCCTAAGCCAGTCTACACCGGTTCAGGGATCCCCCAGCCCTGCTCTGGCGCGAAACTGGACAAAGGAAAGGGGAGTGACCACTCCCCTGACCTGCACCTCCCAGGGGAGGTGCCCAGAGCTCCTCCAGTGTGTCCCAGACCTCTGCCATCTTGGAAACAGAGGTGTTTGTGGCACACTGGACTGCTCTGAGTGGCCAGTGCCAGCAGGTGACGTCAGAGGCTTCTTCTGATAGGCTCTTACCTCTCTTGGTAGCCAATCCTCCTTCCTAGGTAGCCAAACCTCCTTTTCTCGCTATTTAGGGTCTCTGCTTTGGGGATCTCACCAGATAACGAATGCAAAGGCTCACCAGAGTTCCTCTGCATCTCCCTCTTCACCTTCTGCCAAAGGATCGACCGCTGACTGCTCTAGACTCCTGTAAAACCGCAACAAAGTAGCAAGACGACTACTAGCAACCTTGTATCGCTTCATCCCGCCGGCTTTCTCGACTGTTTCCAGGTGGTGCATGCTCTGGGGGTAGCCTGTCTCCTCTCTGCACCAGGAGCTCTGAAGAAATCTCCTGTGGGTCGACTGAATCTTCCCCCTGCAACCGCAGGCAACAAAAGACCCTCTCAGTATGACGAGCGTGGTCCCTGGAACTCAGCAGCTCTGTCCAAGTGACTCCCACAGTCCAGTGACTCTTCAGTCCAAGTTTGGTGGAGGTAAGTCCTTGCCTCCCCACGCTAGACTGCATTGCTGGGTACCGTGTGATTTGCAGCTGCTCCGGCTCCTGTGCACTCTTCCAGGATTTCTTTCGTGCACAGCCAAGCCTGGGTCCCCGACACTCTAACCTGCAGTGCACAACCTTCTGAGTTGTCCTCCGGCGCCGTGGGACTCCCTTTTGTGACTTCGGGTGGACTCCGGTTCACTTTTCTTCTAAGTGCATGTTCAGGCACTTCTGCGGGTGCTGCCTTCTTCTGTGAGGGCTCCTTACATTGCTGGGCGCCCCCTCTGTCTCCTCATCTAAGTGGCGATATCCTGGTCCTTCCTGGGCCACAGCAGCATCCAAAAACCCTAACCGCGACCCTTGCAGCTAGCAAGGCTTGTTTGCGGCCTTTCTGCATGGGAACACCTCTGCAAGCTTCTTCACTACGTAGGACATCCATCCTCCAAAGGGGAAATTCCTAGTCCTCTTCGTTCTTGTAGAACACCAAGCTTCTTCCAACAGGTGGGAGCTTCCTTGCACCCTCAGCTGGCATTTCCTGGGCTCCTGCCCACTCTCGACACTGTCACGACTCTTGGACTTGGTCCCCTTGTCTTACAGGTACTCTGGTCCGGAAATCCACTGTTGTTGCATTGCTGGTGTTTGTTCTTCCTGCAGAATCCCCCTATCACGACTTCTGTGCTCTCTGGGGGTAGTAGGTGCACTTTACACCTACCTTTCGGGGTCTTGGGGTGGGCTATTGTTCTAACCCTCACTGTTTTCTTACAGTCCCAGCAACCCTCTACAAGCTCACATAGGTTTGGGGTTCATTTGTGGTTCGCATTCCACTTTTGGAGTATATGGTTTGTGTTGCCCCTATACCTATGTGCTCCTATTGCAATCTACTATAACTTTACATTGCTTGCATTACATCCTTTTGCTATTTACTGCATAATTTTGGTCTGTGTACATATATCTTGTGTATATATACTTATCCTCATACTGAGGGTACTCACTGAGATACTTTTGGCATATTGTCATAAAAATAAAGTACCTTTATTTTTAGTACTTCTGTTTATTGTGTTTTCTAATGATATTGTGCATATGAGCCAGTGGTGTAGTAGGAGCTTTACATGTCTCCTAGTTCAGCCTAAGCTGCTTTGCCATAGCTACCTTCTATCAGCCTAAGCTGCTAGAAACACCTCTTCTACACTAATAAGGGATAACTGGACCTGGCACTAGGTGTAAGTACCTCTGGTACCCACTACAAGCCAGGCCAGCCTCCTACATTGGTTGTGCAGCGGTGGGATAAGTACTTGTAACTACTTACCACTTGTCATTGTGTACTTTTCATAAGAGAATAATATACAAAACAAGTTCAGTGTATGTACACCTAACCAAAATGTTTTGCTTTACTCCTCTTACACTTTCTACTAAGGGCTGAAAAATACTCTAAAACTTCTAAAAAGTTTCTAAAAGTTTGAAAAGGTTTTTTTTCTCTGTTCTTTAAAAAAAAGTTCTGAAACTTTTTCTTTCTCATTGTCTCTAAACCTTCTCTTATCATTTATGTTGTAGAGTCTGCTCTTAAAATGGTCAATACTACTTATGACAATTTAAATTACAAGAGCCTAAGGAATCTCTGCTTAGATAGAGGTTTAGTGATAGGAAAGAACCCCACAAAAGACTTTCTATATAACATACTGATTGTGAATGATGAGCCCCAAGTAGGCACTTCAAATGAGAAGTTAATAGATGGCTCCCATTCTGACTCAGGGGATAACCTTGAGGGAGGTGGGGAGGGTTCTGTTCCAGATCTGCCCCTTAGCAGACCACCTAGCAATGCTGGTAGTAATAGGAGCTCCCTTCATAGTAGGGATGTTTTTGTTCCTGGAGGCCAGGTTGTTAGAGTCCAGTCCAGTCAAAGACAGATATCCCTCTGTTGTTCCAATTTATCTTCTGTGTCCAAGCATTCCCAACCCACCCACCCTGAAGACAACATGTTAGAAAGGGAACTCAAAAAGTTGAGAGTGGAAGAGACCAGACTGAAGCTTAAACAGCAACAGCTGGCTCTAGACAGGGAATCCCTAGACCTGGAGAAGGAAAAACAGAGATTGGAGTTTGGACCCCATGGTGGCAGCAGCAGTATTCCTGATAATAATCCTGTTAGAGAGCATGATTCCAGGAATCTGCACAAGATGGTTCCCCCTTACAGGGAGGGGGATGACATCAACAAGTGGTTTGCTGCACTTGAGAGGGCCTGTATGGTACAGGGGGTACCTCAAAGGCAGTGTGCTGCTATATTGTGGCTATCTTTCAATGGAAAGGGTAGGGATAGGCTCCTTACTGTTAGAGAAAGTGATGCTAACAATTTTGCAGTTTTGAAGGATGCACTCTTGGATGGATTTGGCTTAACCACTGAACAATACAGGATTAAGTTCAGAGACACCAGAAAAGAGCCCTCACAAGACTGGATAGACTTTGTTGACTGTTCAGTGAAGGCCTTGGAGGGGCGGTTACATGGCAGTAAAGTTACTGATTATGAAATCCTGTATAACTTGATCCTGAGAGAGCATATTCTTAATAATTGTGTGTCTGATTTATTGCACCAGTACCTGGTGGACTCAGATCTGACCTCTCCCCAAGAATTGGGAAAGAAGGCAGACAAATGGGTCAGAACAAGAGTGAACAGAAAAGTTCATACAGGGGGTGACAAGGATTGCAAGAAAAAGAATGGTAAGTCTTCTGACAATGGTGGGGACAAAAGTAAAAATGAATCTTCATCAGGCCCACAAAAATCCTCTGGTGGGGGTGTTAAAGAGCCTTGGTGTTATTTGTGTAAAGTCAAAGACCATTGGACAACTGATCCCAGTTGTCCAAAGAAAAGCACCAAGCCTCCCACCACCACAACCCCTACTGCAAATTCTAGTGCCCCTAGTAATATCAGTGGTGGTGGGAGCAAACCTACTAATAGCCAATCCAAGGGAGTAGCTGGGCTCACTTTAAGTAATTTAGTTGGGGTTGGTCTTGTTAGGGAGACCACAGAGGCTGTGTTCGTCTCTGAAGGTGCCATTGATTTGGCCACCTTGGTTGCTTGTCCCCTTAATATGGATAAGTACAAGCAACTTCCCCTAATAAATGGTGTTGAGGTTCATACCTACAGGGACACAGGTGCCAATGTTACCATGGTAATAGAGAAACTGGTCCACCCTGAACAACACCTACTTGGTCACCAGTACCAAGTGACTGATGCTCATAACAACACTCTTAGGCACCCCATGGCTGTTGTGAATCTCAACTGGGGGGGGGTGGGTACTGGTCCAATGAAAGTTGTGATTGCCTCAGATTTACCTGTAGACTGTTTACTAGGAAACGATTTAGAGACATCAGCTTGGGCAGAAGTGGAGTTGGAGGCTCATGCAGCAATGCTGGGCATTCCTGGGCATATTTTTGCTTTGACAAGGGCTCAGGCCAAAAAGCAAAAAGGACAGGGTGACTTGGATCCTGAAACAATGGACCAACTGCTCCCTAAAGCTAGGGTTAGTAAAGGTAAAACACTACCTACTATCCCTCCCTCTACAGTGGATTCAACTTCTGAGGAAGAAGACTTTCCACCCTGTGCAGAACCTACACCAGAGGAGCTGGAAGCAGACACTGCTGAGCTTTTGGGTGGAGGGGGGCCTGCCAGGGAGGAGCTGAGTGTGGCACAGTAGACCTGTCCCATACTAGAGGGTCTAAGACAGCAAGCTGTCAAACAGCAAAATGGGGATGTCAGTGACTCTCACAGAGTTTACTGGGAGGACAACCTCTTGTATACTGAGGCAAGGGACCCTAAACCTGGAGCAGCCAGGAGATTGGTCATTCCCTACAGAGAGTTCCTCCTAACTCTAGCCCACGACATTCCCTTGGCTGGACATTTGGGACAAATGAAAACTTGGGACAGGCTTGTTCCCTTGTTTCATTGGCCAAGAATGTCAGAGGACACAAAAGAATTTTGCAAGTCCTGTGTCACCTGTCAACACAGTGGCAAAACAGGTGGCACCCCAAAGGCACCCCTTATTCCACTGCCTGTGGTTGGGGTTCCCTTTGCAAGGGTAGGGGTTGACATAGTTGGCCCCCTTGTCCCTCCTACTGCTTCAGGCAATAGGTTTATCTTGGTGGTAGTGGACCATGCCACCAGACATCCTGAAGCAATTCCTCTAAGGACCACTACAGCTCCTGCAGTGGCAAAGGCCCTCCTGGGAATCTTTTCCAGGGTGGGCTTCCCAAAAGAGGTGGTATCAGACAGGGGAAGCAATTTCATGTCTGCTTACTTAAAGGCCATGTGGAAGGAATGTGGTGTTAAATACAAGTTCAACACACCCTTGTAGGAGGCTGGACTGGCTTGTAGTGAGGACCAAGGGGTACTTGCACCTTGCACCAGGCCCAGGTATCCCTTATTAGTGTATAGGGTGTCTAGCAGCATAGGCTGATAGATAATGGTAGCTTAGCAGAGCAGCTTAGGCTGAACTAGGAGACGAGTGAAGCTCCTACAGTACCACTAGTGTCACTTGCACAATATCATAAGAAAACACAATACACAGTTATACTAAAAATAAAGGTACTTTATTTTTATGACAATATGCCAAAGTATCTCAGAGTGTACCCTCAGTATGAGGATAGCAAATATACACAAGATATATGTACACAATACCAAAAATATGCAGTATAGTCTTAGAAAACAGTGCAAACAATGTATAGTTACAAAAGGATGCAATGGGGACACATAGGGATAGGGGCAACACAAACCATATACTCCAAAAGTGGAATGCGAACCACGAATGGACCCCAAACCTATGTGACCTTGTAGAGGGTCGCTGGGACTGTTAGAAAATAGTGAGGGTTAGAAAAATAGCCCACCCCAAGACCCTGAAAAGTGAGTGCAAAGTGCACTAAAGGTCCCCAAAGGACATAGAAGTCGTGATAGGGGAATTCTGCAGGAAAGACACAAGCCATCAATGCAACAATGATGGATTTCCAGTCGAGGGTACCTGTGGAACAAGGGGACCAAGTCCAAAAGTCACAAGCAAGTCGGAGATGGGCAGATGCCCAGGAAATGCCAGCTGTGGGTGCAAAGAAGCTGCTACTGGACAGTAGAAGCTGAGGATTCTGCAGGAACGACAAACGCTAGAGACTTCCCCTTTGGAGGGTGGATCCCCCACGCCGTGGAGAGTCGTGCAGAAGTGTTTTCCCGCCGAAAGACCGCCAACAAGCCTTACTAGCTGCAAATCGTGCGGTCAGGGATTTTGGATGCTGCTATGGCCCAGGAGGGACCAGGATGTCGCCAATTGCGTCTGGGGACACAGGGGGCGTCGAGCAAGAAAAGGAGCCCTCTCAGCAGCAGGTAGCTCCCGCAGAAGTGCCAGAAACAGGCACTACGAGGATGCGTGAAATGGTGCTCAACCGAAGTCGCACAAAGGAGTCCCACGTCGCCGGAGACCAACTTAGAAAGTCGTGCAATGCAGGTTGGAGTGCCGTGGACCCAGGCTTGGCTGTGCACAAAGGATTTCCGCCGGAAGTGCACGGAAGCCGGAGTAGCTGCAAAAGACGTGGTTCCCAGCAATGCAGTCTGGCGTGGGGAGGCAAGGACTTACCTTCACCAAACTTGGACTGAAGAGTCACTGGACAGTGGGAGTCACTTGGACAGAGTTGCTGGATTCAGGGGACCTCGCTCGTTGTGCTGAGAGGAGACCCAGGGGACCGGTAATGCAGTTCTTTGGTGCCTGCGGTTGCAGGGGGAAGATTCCGTCGACCCACAGGAGATTTCTTCGGAGGTTCTAGTGCAGAGAGGAGGCAGACTACCCCCACAGCATGCACCACCAGGAAAACAGTCGAGAAGGCGGCAGGATCAGCGTTACAGAGTTGCAGTAGTCGTCTTTGCTACTTTGTTGCAGTTTTGCAGGCTTCCAGCGCGGTCAGCAGTCGATTCCTTGGCAGAAGGTGAAGAGAGAGATGCAGAGGAACTCTGATGAGCTCTTGCATTCGTTATCTAAGGAAATCCCCAAAGCAGAGACCCTAAATAGCCAGAAAAGAGGGTTTGGCTACTTAGGAGAGAGGGTAGGCTAGCAACACCTAAAGGAGCCTATCAGAAGGAGTCTCTGACGTCACCTGCTGGCCCTGGCCACTCAGAGCAGTCCAGTGTGCAGCAGCACCTCTGTTTCCAAGATGGCAGAGGTCTGGAGCACACTGGAGAAGCTCTGGGCACCTCCCAGGGGAGGTTCAGGTCAGGGGAGTGGTCACTCCCCTTTCCTTTGTCCAGTTTCGCGCCAGAGCAGGGCTGAGGGGTCCCTGAACCGGTGAAGACTGGCTTATGCAGAAATGGGCACCATCTGTGCCCATGAAAGCATTTCCAGAGGCTGGGGGAGGCTACTCCTCCCCTGCCTTAACACCTTTTTCCAAAGGGAGAGGGTGTAACACGCTGTCTTTGAGGAAGTCCTTTGTTCTGCCTTCCTGGGCCAAGCCTGGCTGGACCCCAGGAGGGCAGAAACCTGTCTGAGGGGTTGACAGCAACAGCAGCTGCAGTGAAACCCCTGAAAAGGCAGTTTGGCAGTACCCGGGTCTGTGCTACAGACCCGTGGGATCATGGGATTGTGCCAACAATGCCAGGATGGCATAGAGGGGGCAATTCCATGATCTTAGACATGTTACATGGCCATATTCGGAGTTACCATTGTGAAGCTACACATAGGTAGTGACCTATGTGTAGTACACGCATGTAATGGTGTCCTCGCACTCACAAAGTCCGGGGGATTTGCCCTGAACTATGTGGGAGCACCTTGGATAGTGCCAGGGTGCCCACACACTAAGTAACTTAGCACCCAACCTCTACTAAGTAAAGGTTAGACATATAGGTGACTTATAAGTTACTTAAGTGCAGTGAAAATGGCTGTGAAATAATGTGTGCATTATTTCATTCAGACTGCAGTGGCAGGCCTGTGTAAGAATTGTCAGAGCTCCCTATGGGTGGCAAAAGAAATGCTGCACCCCATAGGGATCTACTGGAACCCCAATACCCTGGGTACCATAGTACCATATACTGGGGGATTATAAGAGTGTTCCAGTATGCCAATATGAATTGGTGAAATTGGTCACTAGCCTGTTAGTGACAATTTGGAAAGAAATGAGAGAGCATAACCACTGAGGTTCTGGATAGCAGAGCCTCAGTGAGACAGTTAGACGTAACACAGGTAACACATTCAGGCACACGTATGAGCACTGGGGCCCTGGCTGGCAGGGTCCCAGTGACACATACAACTAAAACAACATATATACAGTGAAAAATGGGGGTAACATTCTAGGCAAGATGGTACTTTCCTACACAACCCCCCCCCAAACGAAGGACAACAAGACTAGTCATTACCTGATGGGTCTTCATTGTCTAAGTGGAAATATCTGAAGAGTCCATCTGCATTGGAGTGGGTACTCCCAGGTCTATGTTCCACTGTATAGTCCATTCCCTGTAGGGATATGGACCACCTCAACAATTTAGGATTTTCACCTTTAATTTGTTTTAGCCAAAGTAGAGGTTTGTGGTCTGTCTGAACAATGAAGTGAGTGCCAAACAGGCATGGCCTCAACTTCTTCAGTGCCCAGACCACAGCAAAGGCCTCCCTCTCTATGGCAGACCAACGCTTTTCTCTAGGGGTCAACCTCCTTCTAATAAAAGCAACAGGTTGATCCTGGCCCTCAGAATTAAGTTGTGATAAGACTGCCCCTACTCCTAATTCAGATGCATCAGTTTGGACATAGAATTTTTTAGAGTAACAGGGGCTTTTCAGGACAGGTGCAGAGCACATGGCCTGCTTCAGCTCCTCAAAAGCTTTCTGACAGTTTGCTGTCCATAATACCTTATTAGGCATTTTCTTTGAAGTGAGGTCATTAAGAGGGGCTGCAATGGAGCCATAGTTCTTAATGAACCTCCTATAGTACCCAGTGAGGCCTAAAAAGGCTCTCACCTGAGTCTGAGTAGTAGGGGGAACCCAATCTAAAATAGTTTGGATTTCCCCCTGAAGTGGTGCAATCTGTTCTCCACCAACCAGGTGTCCCAGATAAACCACCTTCACCTGCCCTATCTGGCACTTTGAAGCCTTGATAGTGAGGCCTGCCTTTTGCAGGGCCTCTAAAACTTTCCATAGGTGGACCAGGTGATCATCCCAGCTGGAGCTAAAGACAGCTATATCATCCAGATATGCTGCACTAAAAGCTTCCAGCCCTTGCAGGACTGTGTTCACCAACCTTTGAAAAGTGGCAGGTGCATGTTTCAATCCAAAAGGCATTACTGTGGATTGGTAATGGCCTCCAATGGTTGAAAATGCAGTTTTTGATTTAGCATCTTCTGATAATTTGATCTGCCAATACACTGCAGTCAAGTCAAAAGTGCTTAGATACTTGGCAGATGCCAGTGTATCTATGAGCTCATCTGCCCTGGGTATAGGGTGAGCATCAGTTTTGGTTACCTGGTTGAGACCTCTGTAGTCTACACAAAACCGCATTTCCTTCTTTCCATCCTTGGAATGAGGTTTTGGTACAAGTACCACAGGAGAGGCCCATGGACTTTCAGAGTGCTCAACCACTCCCAGTTCTAACATATTCTGCACCTCTTGCTTTATGCAGTCTCTGACATGGTCAGGCTGCCTATAGATCTTACTTTTGACAGGCAAGCTGTCTCCAGTATCTATAGTGTGCTCACACCAAGAAGTGGTACCTGGCACAGTAGAGAAGAGTTCAGAAAACTGACCCAGGAGATTTATGCAGTGGTCTTTCTGCTCAGCAGTAAGACAATCTGCCAGTACAACACCTTCCACTAGAGCATCTTGTTCTGTGGAAGAGAAGAGATCAGGGAGAGGGTCACTCTCTTCTTCCTGTCCCTCATCAGATGCCATGAGCAGGGTGAGATCAGCCCTGTCATAGTAGGGTTTCAAGCGATTGACATGGAGCACCCTAAGGGGACTCCTGGCAGTGCCTAAGTCAACTAAGTAGGTGACTTCACCCTTTTTCTCAACAATTGTGTGGGGTCCACTCCATTTATCTTGGAGTGCTCTTGGGGCCACAGGCTCCAAGACCCACACTTTCTGCCCTGGTTGGTACTGAACCAAAACAGCCTTCTGATCATGCCATTGCTTCTGGAGCTCTTGGCTGGCCTGAAGGTTTTTACTGGCCTTTTTCATGTACTCAGCCATCCTTGATCTGAGGCCAAGTACATAGTCCACTATGTCTTGCTTTGGAGCTTTTAAAGGTTGTTCCCAACCCTCCTTAACAAGTGTTAGAGGACCTCTCACAGGGTGTCCAAAAAGGAGTTCAAAGGGGCTGAAGCCCACTCCTTTCTGGGGTACCTCCCTATAAGCAAAAAGGAGGCATGGTAAAAGGATATCCCATCTCCTGCGGAGTTTTTCAGGGAGTCCCATAATCATGCCTTTGAGAGTTTTGTTAAGTCTCTCCACCAGTCCATTTGTTTGTGGATGATAGGGTGTAGTGAACTTGTATGTCACACCATACTCCTTCCACATGGCCTTTAAGTAAGCAGACATGAAATTGCTTCCCCTGTCTGATACCACCTCTTTTGGGAAGCCCACCCTGGAAAAGATTCCCAGGAGGGCCTTTGCCACTGCAGGAGCTGTAGTGGTCCTTAGAGGAATTGCTTCAGGATATCTGGTGGCATGGTCTACTACCACCAAGATAAACCTATTGCCTGAAGCAGTAGGAGGGTCAAGGGGGCCAACTATGTCAACCCCTACCCTTTCAAAGGGAACCCCAACCACAGGCAGTGGAAAAAGGGGTGCCTTTGGAGTGCCACCTGTCTTGCCACTGGCTTGACAGGTTTCACAGGACTTACACAATTCTTTTGTGTCCTCTGACATTCTAGGCCAATGAAACAGGGGAACAAGCCTGTCCCAAGTTTTCATTTGCCCCAAATGTCCAGCTAAGGGAATGTCATGAGCAAGAGTTAGGAGGAACTTTCTGTACTCCTGAGGAATCACCAGTCTCCTGGCAGCTCCAGGTTTTGGATCCCTTGCTTCAGTGTACAAGAGGGTGTCCTCCCAGTAAACTCTGTGAGAGTCACTGACATCCCCATTTGCTTGTTTGACAGCTTGCTGTCGTAGACCCTCTAGTGTGGGACAGGTCTGCTGTGCCACACTCAGCTCCTCCCTGGCAGGCCCCCCTTCACCCAAAAGCTCAGCAGTGTCTGCTTCCAGCTCCTCTGGTGTAGGTTCTGCACAGGGTGGAAATTCGTCTTCCTCAGAATCAGAATTCACTGTAGAGGGAGGGATAGTAGGTAGTGATTTACCTTTACTAACCCTAGCTTTAGGGAGCACTTGGTCCATTCTTCCAGGATCAAAGTCACCCTGTCCTTTTTGCTTTTTGGCCTGAGCCCTGGTCAAAGCAAAAATATGCCCTGAATGCCCAGCATTGCTGCATGAGCCTCCAACTCCACTTCTGCCCAAGCTGATGTCTCTAAATCATTTCCTAATAGACAGTCTACAGGTAAATCTGAGGCAACCACAACTTTCTTTGGGCCAGTAACCCCCCCCCCTCCTCCAGTTGAGATTCACAACAGCCATGGGGTGGCTAAGGGTGTTGTTATGAGCATCGGTTACTTGGTACTGGTGACCAAGTAGGTGTTGTTCAGGGTGGACCAATTTCTCTATTACCATTGTAACACTGGCACCAGTGTCCCTGTAGGCCTCAACCTCAACACCATTTATTAGGGGTAGTTGCTTGTACTTATCCATGTTAAGGGGACAAGCAACCAAGGTGGCTAAATCAATAGCCCCCTCAGAGACTAACACAGCCTCTGTGGTCTCCCTAATCAGACCAACCCCAAATAAGTTACCAATAGTGAGCCCAGCTACTCCCTTGGATTGGCTATTAGTAGGTTTGCTCCCACCACCACTGCTATTAGTAGGGACACTAGGTGTAGCAGTAGGGGTTGTAGTGGTAGGAGGCTTGGTGCTTTTCTTTGGACAACTGGGATCTGTTGTCCAATAGACTTTTATTTTACATAAATAGCACCATGGTTTATTTTCTTTGTTTTGATTAGAAGATGATTTGGGCCCACCACCCCCACGAGAGTGTTTTTGTGGGCCTGATGAAGACTCATTTTTAGATTTGTCCCCACCCTTGTCAGAAGACTTACCATCCTTCTTCTTATTGCCATCTTTGTCACCCCCTGTATGAACTTTTCTGTTCACCCTTGTTCTGACCCATTTGTCTGCCTTCTTTCCCAATTCTTGGGGAGAGGTCAGATCAGAGTCCGCCAAGTACTGGTGCAACAAATCAGACACACAATTATTAAGAACATGCTCTCTCAGGATTAAGTTATACAGGCTTTCATAATCAGTAACTTTACTTCCATGTAACCACCCCTCCAAGGCCTTCACTGAATGGTCAACAAAGTCTACCCAGTCTTGTGAAGACTCCTTTTTGGTCTCTCTGAACTTCATCCTGTACTGTTCAGTGGTTAAGCCATAACCATCCAGGAGTGCATTCTTAAGAACAGTGAAATTATTGTCATCACTTTCTTTCACAGTAAGGAGCCTATCCCTACCCTTTCCACTAAATGATAGCCATAGGATAGCAGCCCACTGCCTTTGAGGGACATCCTGTACAATACAGGCCCTCTCAAGTGCAGCAAACCACTTGTTAATGTCATCCCCCTCCTTATAAGGGGGAACTATCTTATGCAGATTCCTGGAATCATGCTCTGTTGCAGGATGACTATGGGGAATACTGCTGCTGCCACCATGGGTTTCAAACCCAATTTTCTGTCTTTCTCTTTCTATCTCTAAGGACTGCCTATCTAAATCCAGCTGTTGCTTCTTGAGCTTCCGCCTGGATTCCTCCAGTCTCAATCTATTGAGCTCCCTTTCTAACACTCTGTCATCAGGGTGGGTGGGAGGGACGTGCCTAGAAACAGAAGTATGGTGAGAATGAACAGAAGGAGACCTGTCCCTAACAGATGGCACCCTAACAACCTGGCTAACAGAAACAGCACTTCTACTATGATGAGAATGAATACTCTTACTGTGATGTGAGACCACACTATCTGTATGATGTGATTCTACATCTGTGCCAGCTATGCTAGGTGATCTGCCAATAGGCAGGCTAGGAAGTTTCCTTTCTAAATCTTTTGCTAGGGGTGCCCCAGGATCAGATTGAGACCCATCAGCTAACTTTCAACAGAAGTGCCACCTCTGGCCTTATCCTGTTCAACAAGCATATTTACCAACATTTCTCTAGAGGGATTCTTCCCTACACTTAAACCTCTTTCTATGCAGAGACTCCTTGCTCCTTTCCAGCTAAGGTGATCATAAGTAAGTTTGAACAGATCAACAGTTTGGCCTGTGCCAGACATTTTAGAAAGTGTTTAAGTGATAGAAAAAGTGAGAAACAGTTTTTCAGAACTTTTGGAAAGACAGAAAAAAAACTTTTTAAACTTTTAAAGAACTTTTTAGAAAGTTTAGAGGTACTTTTCAGCACTTAGAAAAGAAGTGAAAAGAGGAAAAGCAGAACTTTTTGGTTAGGTGTACATACACTGAACTTGTTTTGTATATTTTTCTCTTATGAAAAGTACAGTGACAAAAGTGGTAAGTAGTTGCAAAGTACTTATCCCACCGCTGCACAACCAATGTAGGAGGCTGGACTGGCTAGTAGTGAGTACCAAGGGGTACTTACACCTTGCACCAGGCCCAGGTATCCCTTATTAGTGTATAGGGTGTCTAGCAGCTTAGGCTGATAGATAATGGTAGCTTAGCAGAGCAGCTTAGGCTGAACTAGGAGACGAGTGAAGCTCCTACAGTACCACTAGTATCACTTGCACAATATCATAAGAAAACACAATACACAGATATACTAAAAATAAAGGTACTTTATTTTTATGACAATATGCCAAAGTATCTCAGTGAGTACCCTCAGTATGAGGATAGCAAATATACACAAGACATATGTACACAATACCAAAAATATGCAGTATAGTCTTAGAAAACAGTGCAAACAATGTATAGTTACAATAGGATGCAATGGGGACACATAGGGATAGTGGCAACACAAACCATATACTCCAAAAGTGGAATGCGAACCACAAATGGACCCCAAACCGATGTGACCTTGTAGAGGGTCGCTGCGACTGTAAGAAAACAGTAAGGGTTAGAAAAATAGCCCACCCCAAGACCCTGAAAAGTGAGTGCAAAGTGCACTAAAGTTCCCCAAAGAGCACAGAAGTCGTGATAGGGGAATTATGCAGGAAAGACACAAACCAGCAATGCAACAATGATGGATTTCCAGTCGAGGGTACCTGTGGAACAAGGGGACCAAGTCCAAAAGTCACAAGCAAGTCGGAGATGGGCAGATGCCCAGGAAATGCCAGTTGTGGGTAGAAAGTAGCTGCTACTAGGCAGTAGAAGCTGAGGATTTTGCAAGAACAAGAAGGGCTAGAAACTTCCCCTTTGGAGGATGAATGTCCCACGTCGTGAAGAGTTGTGCAGATGTATTTTCCTGAAGAAAGACCGCAAACAAGCCTTGCTAGCTGCAAATCATGCAGTAAAGGTTTTTGGATGCTGCTGTGGCGCAGGAGGGACCAGGATGTCGCCAATTGCGTCTGGGCACAGAGGAGGCGTGGAGCAAGACAAAGAGCCCTCTCAGAAGCAGGCAGCACCCGGAGAAGTGCCAGAACAGGCACTACAAAGAGGAGTGAAACGGTGCTCTCCCGAAGTTGCACAAAGGAGTCCCACGCCGCCGGAGGACAACTTAGGAAGTCGTGCAATGCAGGTTGGAGTGCCGTGGACCCAGGCTTGGCTGTGCACAAAGGATTTCCGCCGGAAGTGCACAGAGGCCGGAGTAGCTGCAAAAGACGCGGTTCCCAGCAATGCAGTCTGGCGTGGGGAGGCAAGGACTTACCTCCACCAAACTTGGACTGAAGAGTCACTGGACTGTGGGAGTTACTTGGACAGAGTTGCTGGAATCAAGGGACCTCGGTCGTCGTGCTGAGAGGAGACCCAGGGGACCGGTGATGCAGTTCTTTGGTGCTTACAGTAGCAGAGGGAAGATTCCGTCAACCCACAGGAGATTTCTTCGGAGCTTCTAGTGCAGAGAGGAGGCAGACTACCCCCACAGCATGCACCACCAGGAAAACAGTTGAGAAGCGGCAGGATCAGCGTTACAGAGTTGCAGTAGTCGTCTTTGCTACTTTGTTGCAGTTTTGCAGGCTTCCAGCGCGGTCAGCAGTCGATTCCTTGGCAGAAGGTGAAGAGAGAGATGCAGAGGAACTCTGATGAGCTCTTGCATTCGTTATCTAAGGAATTCCCCAAAGCAGAGACCCTAAATAGCCAGAAAAGATGGTTTGGCTACTTAGGAGAGAGGATAGGCTAGCAACACCTAAAGGAGCCTATCAGAAGGAGTCTCTGACGTCACCTGCTGGCCCTGGCCACTCAGAGCAGTCCAGTGTGCCAGCAGCACCTCTGTTTCCAAGATGGCAGAGGTCTGGAGCACACTGGAGGAGCTCTGGGCACCTCCCAGGGGAGGTGCAGGTCAGGGGAGTGGTCACTCCCCTTTCCTTTGTCCAGTTTCGCGCCAGAGCAGGGCTGAGGGGTCCTTGAACCGGTGTAGACTGGCTTATGCAGAAATGGGCACCATCTGTGCCCATGAAAGCATTTCCAGAGGCTGGGGGAGGCTACTCCTCCCCTTCCTTAACACCTTTTTCCAAAGGGAGAGGGTGTAACACGCTGTCTTTGAGGAAGTCCTTTGTTCTGCCTTCCTGGGCCAAGCCTGGCTGGACCCCAGGAGGGCAGAAACCTGTCTGAGGGTTTGGCAGCAGCTGCAGTGAAACCCCTGAAAAGGCAGTTTGGCAGTACCCGGGTCTGTGCTACAGACCCGTGGGATCATGGGATTGTGCCAACAATGCCAGGATGGCATAGAGGGGGCAATTCCATGATCTTAGACATGTTACATGGCCATATTCGGAGTTACCATTGTGAAGCTACACATAGGTAGTGACCTATGTGTAGTGCACGCATGTAATGGTGTCCTCGCACTCACAAAGTCCGGGGAATTTGCCCTGAACTATGTGGGAGCACCTTGGCTAGTGCCAGGGTGCCCACACACTAAGTAACTTAGCACCCAACCTTTACTAAGTAAAGGTTAGACATATAGGTGACTTATAAGTTACTTAAGTGCAGTGAAAATGGCTGTGAAATAATGTGTGCATTATTTCACTTAGGCTGCAGTGGCAGGCCTGTGTAAGAATTGTCAGAGCTCCCTATGGGTGGCAAAAGAAATGCTGCAGCCCATAGGGATCTCCTGGAACCCCAATACCCTGGGTACCATAGTACCATATACTAGGGGATTATAAGAGTGTTCCAGTATGCCAATGTGAATTGGTGAAATAGGTCACTAGCCTGTTAGTGACAATTTGGAAAGAAATGAGAGAGCATAACCACTGAGGTTCTGGATAGCAGAGCCTCAGTGAGACAGTTAGTCATAACACAGGTTACACATTCAGGCACACTTATGAGCACTGGGGCCCTGGCTGGCAGGGTCCCAGTGACACATACAACTAAAACAACATATATACAGTGAAAAATGGGGGTAACATGCCAGGCAAGATGGTACTTTCCTACACAACCCCCCCCCCCCAAACGAAGGACAATAAGACTAGTCATTACCTGATGGGTCTTCATTGTCTAAGTGGAAATATCTGAAGAGTCCATCTGCATTGGAGTGGGTACTCCCAGGTCTATGTTCCACTGTATAGTCCATTCCCTGTAGGGATATGGACCACCTCAACAATTTAGGATTTTCACCTTTCATTTGTTTTAGCCAAAGTAGAGGTTTGTGGTCTGTCTGAACAATGAAGTGAGTGCTAAACAGGTATGGCCTCAACTTCTTCAGTGCCCAGACCACAGCAAAGGCCTCCCTCTCTATGGCAGACCAACGCTTTTCTCTAGGGGTCAACCTCCTTCTAATAAAAGCAACAGGTTGATCCTGGCCCTCAGAATTAAGTTGTGATAAGACTGCCCCTACTCCTAATTCAGATGCATCAGTTTGGACATAGAATTTTTTAGAGTAACAGGGGCTTTTCAGGACAGGTGCAGAGCACATGGCCTGCTTCAGCTCCTCAAAAGCTTTCTGACAGTTTGCTGTCCATAATACCTTATTAGGCATTTTCTTTGAAGTGAGGTCATTAAGAGGGGCTGCAATGGAGCCATAGTTCTTAATGAACCTCCTATAGTACCCAGTGAGGCCTAAAAAGGCTCTCACCTGAGTCTGAGTAGTAGGGGGAACCCAATCTAAAATAGTTTGGATTTCCCCCTGAAGTGGTGCAATCTGTTCTCCACCAACCAGGTGTCCCAGATAAACCACCTTCACCTGCCCTATCTGGCACTTTGAAGCCTTGATAGTGAGGCCTGCCTTTTGCAGGGCCTCTAAAACTTTCCATAGGTGGACCAGGTGATCATCCCAGCTGGAGCTAAAGACAGCTATATCATCCAGATATGCTGCACTAAAAGCTTCCAGCCCTTGCAGGACTGTGTTCACCAACCTTTGAAAAGTGGCAGGTGCATGTTTCAATCCAAAAGGCATTACTGTGGATTGGTAATGGCCTCCAATGGTTGAAAATGCAGTTTTTGATTTAGCATCTTCTGATAATTTGATCTGCCAATACACTGCAGTCAAGTCAAAAGTGCTTAGATACTTGGCAGATGCCAGTGTATCTATGAGCTCATCTGCCCTGGGTATAGGGTGAGCATCAGTTTTGGTTACCTGGTTGAGACCTCTGTAGTCTACACAAAACCGCATTTCCTTCTTTCCATCCTTGGAATGAGGTTTTGGTACAAGTACCACAGGAGAGGCCCATGGACTTTCAGAGTGCTCAACCACTCCCAGTTCTAACATATTCTGCACCTCTTGCTTTATGCAGTCTCTGACATGGTCAGGCTGCCTATAGATCTTACTTTTGACAGGCAAGCTGTCTCCAGTATCTATAGTGTGCTCACACCAAGAAGTGGTACCTGGCACAGTAGAGAAGAGTTCAGAAAACTGACCCAGGAGATTTATGCAGTGGTCTTTCTGCTCAGCAGTAAGACAATCTGCCAGTACAACACCTTCCACTAGAGCATCTTGTTCTGTGGAAGAGAAGAGATCAGGGAGAGGGTCACTCTCTTCTTCCTGTCCCTCATCAGATGCCATGAGCAGGGTGAGATCAGCCCTGTCATAGTAGGGTTTCAAGCGATTGACATGGAGCACCCTAAGGGGACTCCTGGCAGTGCCTAAGTCAACTAAGTAGGTGACTTCACCCTTTTTCTCAACAATTGTGTGGGGTCCACTCCATTTATCTTGGAGTGCTCTTGGGGCCACAGGCTCCAAGACCCACACTTTCTGCCCTGGTTGGTACTGAACCAAAACAGCCTTCTGATCATGCCATTGCTTCTGGAGCTCTTGGCTGGCCTGAAGGTTTTTACTGGCCTTTTTCATGTACTCAGCCATCCTTGATCTGAGGCCAAGTACATAGTCCACTATGTCTTGCTTTGGAGCTTTTAAAGGTTGTTCCCAACCCTCCTTAACAAGTGTTAGAGGACCTCTCACAGGGTGTCCAAAAAGGAGTTCAAAGGGGCTGAAGCCCACTCCTTTCTGGGGTACCTCCCTATAAGCAAAAAGGAGGCATGGTAAAAGGATATCCCATCTCCTGCGGAGTTTTTCAGGGAGTCCCATAATCATGCCTTTGAGAGTTTTGTTAAGTCTCTCCACCAGTCCATTTGTTTGTGGATGATAGGGTGTAGTGAACTTGTATGTCACACCATACTCCTTCCACATGGCCTTTAAGTAAGCAGACATGAAATTGCTTCCCCTGTCTGATACCACCTCTTTTGGGAAGCCCACCCTGGAAAAGATTCCCAGGAGGGCCTTTGCCACTGCAGGAGCTGTAGTGGTCCTTAGAGGAATTGCTTCAGGATATCTGGTGGCATGGTCTACTACCACCAAGATAAACCTATTGCCTGAAGCAGTAGGAGGGTCAAGGGGGCCAACTATGTCAACCCCTACCCTTTCAAAGGGAACCCCAACCACAGGCAGTGGAAAAAGGGGTGCCTTTGGAGTGCCACCTGTCTTGCCACTGGCTTGACAGGTTTCACAGGACTTACACAATTCTTTTGTGTCCTCTGACATTCTAGGCCAATGAAACAGGGGAACAAGCCTGTCCCAAGTTTTCATTTGCCCCAAATGTCCAGCTAAGGGAATGTCATGAGCAAGAGTTAGGAGGAACTTTCTGTACTCCTGAGGAATCACCAGTCTCCTGGCAGCTCCAGGTTTTGGATCCCTTGCTTCAGTGTACAAGAGGGTGTCCTCCCAGTAAACTCTGTGAGAGTCACTGACATCCCCATTTGCTTGTTTGACAGCTTGCTGTCGTAGACCCTCTAGTGTGGGACAGGTCTGCTGTGCCACACTCAGCTCCTCCCTGGCAGGCCCCCCTTCACCCAAAAGCTCAGCAGTGTCTGCTTCCAGCTCCTCTGGTGTAGGTTCTGCACAGGGTGGAAATTCGTCTTCCTCAGAATCAGAATTCACTGTAGAGGGAGGGATAGTAGGTAGTGATTTACCTTTACTAACCCTAGCTTTAGGGAGCACTTGGTCCATTCTTCCAGGATCAAAGTCACCCTGTCCTTTTTGCTTTTTGGCCTGAGCCCTGGTCAAAGCAAAAATATGCCCTGAATGCCCAGCATTGCTGCATGAGCCTCCAACTCCACTTCTGCCCAAGCTGATGTCTCTAAATCATTTCCTAATAGACAGTCTACAGGTAAATCTGAGGCAACCACAACTTTCTTTGGGCCAGTAACCCCCCCCCCTCCTCCAGTTGAGATTCACAACAGCCATGGGGTGGCTAAGGGTGTTGTTATGAGCATCGGTTACTTGGTACTGGTGACCAAGTAGGTGTTGTTCAGGGTGGACCAATTTCTCTATTACCATTGTAACACTGGCACCAGTGTCCCTGTAGGCCTCAACCTCAACACCATTTATTAGGGGTAGTTGCTTGTACTTATCCATGTTAAGGGGACAAGCAACCAAGGTGGCTAAATCAATAGCCCCCTCAGAGACTAACACAGCCTCTGTGGTCTCCCTAATCAGACCAACCCCAAATAAGTTACCAATAGTGAGCCCAGCTACTCCCTTGGATTGGCTATTAGTAGGTTTGCTCCCACCACCACTGCTATTAGTAGGGACACTAGGTGTAGCAGTAGGGGTTGTAGTGGTAGGAGGCTTGGTGCTTTTCTTTGGACAACTGGGATCTGTTGTCCAATAGACTTTTATTTTACATAAATAGCACCATGGTTTATTTTCTTTGTTTTGATTAGAAGATGATTTGGGCCCACCACCCCCACGAGAGTGTTTTTGTGGGCCTGATGAAGACTCATTTTTAGATTTGTCCCCACCCTTGTCAGAAGACTTACCATCCTTCTTCTTATTGCCATCTTTGTCACCCCCTGTATGAACTTTTCTGTTCACCCTTGTTCTGACCCATTTGTCTGCCTTCTTTCCCAATTCTTGGGGAGAGGTCAGATCAGAGTCCGCCAAGTACTGGTGCAACAAATCAGACACACAATTATTAAGAACATGCTCTCTCAGGATTAAGTTATACAGGCTTTCATAATCAGTAACTTTACTTCCATGTAACCACCCCTCCAAGGCCTTCACTGAATGGTCAACAAAGTCTACCCAGTCTTGTGAAGACTCCTTTTTGGTCTCTCTGAACTTCATCCTGTACTGTTCAGTGGTTAAGCCATAACCATCCAGGAGTGCATTCTTAAGAACAGTGAAATTATTGTCATCACTTTCTTTCACAGTAAGGAGCCTATCCCTACCCTTTCCACTAAATGATAGCCATAGGATAGCAGCCCACTGCCTTTGAGGGACATCCTGTACAATACAGGCCCTCTCAAGTGCAGCAAACCACTTGTTAATGTCATCCCCCTCCTTATAAGGGGGAACTATCTTATGCAGATTCCTGGAATCATGCTCTCTTGCAGGATGACTATGGGGAATACTGCTGCTGCCACCATGGGTTTCAAACCCAATTTTCTGTCTTTCTCTTTCTATCTCTAAGGACTGCCTATCTAAATCCAGCTGTTGCTTCTTGAGCTTCCGCCTGGATTCCTCCAGTCTCAATCTATTGAGCTCCCTTTCTAACACTCTGTCATCAGGGTGGGTGGGAGGGACGTGCCTAGAAACAGAAGTATGGTGAGAATGAACAGAAGGAGACCTGTCCCTAACAGATGGCACCCTAACAACCTGGCTAACAGAAACAGCACTTCTACTATGATGAGAATGAATACTCTTACTGTGATGTGAGACCACACTATCTGTATGATGTGATTCTACAACTGTGCCAGCTATGCTAGGTGATCTGCCAATAGGCAGGCTAGGAAGTTTCCTTTCTAAATCTTTTGCTAGGGGTGCCCCAGGATCAGATTGAGACCCATCAGCTAACTTTCAACAGAAGTGCCACCTCTGGCCTTATCCTGTTCAACAAGCATATTTACCAACATTTCTCTAGAGGGATTCTTCCCTACACTTAAACCTCTTTCTATGCAGAGACTCCTTGCTCCTTTCCAGCTAAGGTGATCATAAGTAAGTTTGAACAGATCAACAGTTTGGCCTGTGCCAGACATTTTAGAAAGTGTTTAAGTGATAGAAAAAGTGAGAAACAGTTTTTCAGAACTTTTGGAAAGACAGAAAAAAAACTTTTTAAACTTTTAAAGAACTTTTTAGAAAGTTTAGAGGTACTTTTCAGCACTTAGAAAAGAAGTGAAAAGAGGAAAAGCAGAACTTTTTGGTTAGGTGTACATACACTGAACTTGTTTTGTATATTTTTCTCTTATGAAAAGTACAGTGACAAAAGTGGTAAGTAGTTGCAAAGTACTTATCCCACCGCTGCACAACCAATGTAGGAGGCTGGACTGGCTAGTAGTGAGTACCAAGGGGTACTTACACCTTGCACCAGGCCCAGGTATCCCTTATTAGTGTATAGGGTGTCTAGCAGCTTAGGCTGATAGATAATGGTAGCTTAGCAGAGCAGCTTAGGCTGAACTAGGAGACGAGTGAAGCTCCTACAGTACCACTAGTATCACTTGCACAATATCATAAGAAAACACAATACACAGATATACTAAAAATAAAGGTACTTTATTTTTATGACAATATGCCAAAGTATCTCAGTGAGTACCCTCAGTATGAGGATAGCAAATATACACAAGACATATGTACACAATACCAAAAATATGCAGTATAGTCTTAGAAAACAGTGCAAACAATGTATAGTTACAATAGGATGCAATGGGGACACATAGGGATAGTGGCAACACAAACCATATACTCCAAAAGTGGAATGCGAACCACAAATGGACCCCAAACCAATGTGACCTTGTAGAGGGTCGCTGCGACTGTAAGAAAACAGTAAGGGTTAGAAAAATAGCCCACCCCAAGACCCTGAAAAGTGAGTGCAAAGTGCACTAAAGTTCCCCAAAGAGCACAGAAGTCGTGATAGGGGAATTATGCAGGAAAGACACAAACCAGCAATGCAACAATGATGGATTTCCAGTCGAGGGTACCTGTGGAACAAGGGGACCAAGTCCAAAAGTCACAAGCAAGTCGGAGATGGGCAGATGCCCAGGAAATGCCAGTTGTGGGTAGAAAGTAGCTGCTACTAGGCAGTAGAAGCTGAGGATTTTGCAAGAACAAGAAGGGCTAGAAACTTCCCCTTTGGAGGATGAATGTCCCACGTCGTGAAGAGTTGTGCAGATGTATTTTCCTGAAGAAAGACCGCAAACAAGCCTTGCTAGCTGCAAATCATGCAGTAAAGGTTTTTGGATGCTGCTGTGGCGCAGGAGGGACCAGGATGTCGCCAATTGCGTCTGGACACAGAGGAGGCGTGGAGCAAGACAAAGAGCCCTCTCAGAAGCAGGCAGCACCCGGAGAAGTGCCAGAACAGGCACTACAAAGAGGAGTGAAACGGTGCTCTCCCGAAGTTGCACAAAGGAGTCCCACGCCGCCGGAGGACAACTTAGGAAGTCGTGCAATGCAGGTTGGAGTGCCGTGGACCCAGGCTTGGCTGTGCACAAAGGATTTCCGCCGGAAGTGCACAGAGGCCGGAGTAGCTGCAAAAGACGCGGTTCCCAGCAATGCAGTCTGGCGTGGGGAGGCAAGGACTTACCTCCACCAAACTTGGACTGAAGAGTCACTGGACTGTGGGAGTTACTTGGACAGAGTTGCTGGAATCAAGGGACCTCGGTCATCGTGCTGAGAGGAGACCCAGGGGACCGGTGATGCAGTTCTTTGGTGCTTACAGTAGCAGAGGGAAGATTCCGTCAACCCACAGGAGATTTCTTCGGAGCTTCTAGTGCAGAGAGGAGGCAGACTACCCCCACAGCATGCACCACCAGGAAAACAGTTGAGAAGCGGCAGGATCAGCGTTACAGAGTTGCAGTAGTCGTCTTTGCTACTTTGTTGCAGTTTTGCAGGCTTCCAGCGCGGTCAGCAGTCGATTCCTTGGCAGAAGGTGAAGAGAGAGATGCAGAGGAACTCTGATGAGCTCTTGCATTCGTTATCTAAGGAATTCCCCAAAGCAGAGACCCTAAATAGCCAGAAAAGATGGTTTGGCTACTTAGGAGAGAGGATAGGCTAGCAACACCTAAAGGAGCCTATCAGAAGGAGTCTCTGACGTCACCTGCTGGCCCTGGCCACTCAGAGCAGTCCAGTGTGCCAGCAGCACCTCTGTTTCCAAGATGGCAGAGGTCTGGAGCACACTGGAGGAGCTCTGGGCACCTCCCAGGGGAGGTGCAGGTCAGGGGAGTGGTCACTCCCCTTTCCTTTGTCCAGTTTCGCGCCAGAGCAGGGCTGAGGGGTCCTTGAACCGGTGTAGACTGGCTTATGCAGAAATGGGCACCATCTGTGCCCATGAAAGCATTTCCAGAGGCTGGGGGAGGCTACTCCTCCCCTTCCTTAACACCTTTTTCCAAAGGGAGAGGGTGTAACACGCTGTCTTTGAGGAAGTCCTTTGTTCTGCCTTCCTGGGCCAAGCCTGGCTGGACCCCAGGAGGGCAGAAACCTGTCTGAGGGTTTGGCAGCAGCTGCAGTGAAACCCCTGAAAAGGCAGTTTGGCAGTACCCGGGTCTGTGCTACAGACCCGTGGGATCATGGGATTGTGCCAACAATGCCAGGATGGCATAGAGGGGGCAATTCCATGATCTTAGACATGTTACATGGCCATATTCGGAGTTACCATTGTGAAGCTACACATAGGTAGTGACCTATGTGTAGTGCACGCATGTAATGGTGTCCTCGCACTCACAAAGTCCGGGGAATTTGCCCTGAACTATGTGGGAGCACCTTGGCTAGTGCCAGGGTGCCCACACACTAAGTAACTTAGCACCCAACCTTTACTAAGTAAAGGTTAGACATATAGGTGACTTATAAGTTACTTAAGTGCAGTGAAAATGGCTGTGAAATAATGTGTGCATTATTTCACTTAGGCTGCAGTGGCAGGCCTGTGTAAGAATTGTCAGAGCTCCCTATGGGTGGCAAAAGAAATGCTGCAGCCCATAGGGATCTCCTGGAACCCCAATACCCTGGGTACCATAGTACCATATACTAGGGGATTATAAGAGTGTTCCAGTATGCCAATGTGAATTGGTGAAATTGGTCACTAGCCTGTTAGTGACAATTTGGAAAGAAATGAGAGAGCATAACCACTGAGGTTCTGGATAGCAGAGCCTCAGTGAGACAGTTAGTCATAACACAGGTTACACATTCAGGCACACTTATGAGCACTGGGGCCCTGGCTGGCAGGGTCCCAGTGACACATACAACTAAAACAACATATATACAGTGAAAAATGGGGGTAACATGCCAGGCAAGATGGTACTTTCCTACACAACCCCCCCCCCCCAAACGAAGGACAATAAGACTAGTCATTACCTGATGGGTCTTCATTGTCTAAGTGGAAATATCTGAAGAGTCCATCTGCATTGGAGTGGGTACTCCCAGGTCTATGTTCCACTGTATAGTCCATTCCCTGTAGGGATATGGACCACCTCAACAATTTAGGATTTTCACCTTTCATTTGTTTTAGCCAAAGTAGAGGTTTGTGGTCTGTCTGAACAATGAAGTGAGTGCTAAACAGGTATGGCCTCAACTTCTTCAGTGCCCAGACCACAGCAAAGGCCTCCCTCTCTATGGCAGACCAACGCTTTTCTCTAGGGGTCAACCTCCTTCTAATAAAAGCAACAGGTTGATCCTGGCCCTCAGAATTAAGTTGTGATAAGACTGCCCCTACTCCTAATTCAGATGCATCAGTTTGGACATAGAATTTTTTAGAGTAACAGGGGCTTTTCAGGACAGGTGCAGAGCACATGGCCTGCTTCAGCTCCTCAAAAGCTTTCTGACAGTTTGCTGTCCATAATACCTTATTAGGCATTTTCTTTGAAGTGAGGTCATTAAGAGGGGCTGCAATGGAGCCATAGTTCTTAATGAACCTCCTATAGTACCCAGTGAGGCCTAAAAAGGCTCTCACCTGAGTCTGAGTAGTAGGGGGAACCCAATCTAAAATAGTTTGGATTTCCCCCTGAAGTGGTGCAATCTGTTCTCCACCAACCAGGTGTCCCAGATAAACCACCTTCACCTGCCCTATCTGGCACTTTGAAGCCTTGATAGTGAGGCCTGCCTTTTGCAGGGCCTCTAAAACTTTCCATAGGTGGACCAGGTGATCATCCCAGCTGGAGCTAAAGACAGCTATATCATCCAGATATGCTGCACTAAAAGCTTCCAGCCCTTACAGGACTGTGTTCACCAACCTTTGAAAAGTGGCAGGTGCATTTTTCAATCCAAAAGGCATTACTCTGAATTGGTAATGGCCTCCAATGGTTGAAAATGCAGTTTTTGATTTAGCATCTTCTGATAATTTGATCTGCCAATACACTGCAGTCAAGTCAAAAGTGCTTAGATACTTGGCAGATGCCAGTGTATCTATGAGCTCATCTGCCCTGGGTATAGGGTGAGCATCAGTTTTGGTTACCTGGTTGAGACCTCTGTAGTCTACACAAAACCGCATTTCCTTCTTTCCATCCTTGAAATGAGGTTTTGGTACAAGTACCACAGGAGAGGCCCATGGACTTTCAGAGTGCTCAACCACTCCCAGTTCTAACATATTCTGCACCTCTTGCTTTATGCAGTCTCTGACATGGTCAGGCTGCCTATAGATCTTACTTTTGACAGGCAAGCTGTCTCCAGTATCTATAGTGTGCTCACACCAAGAAGTGGTACCTGGCACAGTAGAGAAGAGTTCAGAAAACTGACCCAGGAGATTTATGCAGTGGTCTTTCTGCTCAGCAGTAAGACAATCTGCCAGTACAACACCTTCCACTAGAGCATCTTGTTCTGTGGAAGAGAAGAGATCAGGGAGAGGGTCACTCTCTTCTTCCTGTCCCTCATCAGATGCCATGAGCAGGGTGAGATCAGCCCTGTCATAGTAGGGTTTCAAGCGATTGACATGGAGCACCCTAAGGGGACTCCTGGCAGTGCCTAAGTCAACTAAGTAGGTGACTTCACCCTTTTTCTCAACAATTGTGTGGGGTCCACTCCATTTATCTTGGAGTGCTCTTGGGGCCACAGGCTCCAAGACCCACACTTTCTGCCCTGGTTGGTACTGAACCAAAACAGCCTTCTGATCATGCCATTGCTTCTGGAGCTCTTGGCTGGCCTGAAGGTTTTTACTGGCCTTTTTCATGTACTCAGCCATCCTTGATCTGAGGCCAAGTACATAGTCCACTATGTCTTGCTTTGGAGCTTTTAAAGGTTGTTCCCAACCCTCCTTAACAAGTGTTAGAGGACCTCTCACAGGGTGTCCAAAAAGGAGTTCAAAGGGGCTGAAGCCCACTCCTTTCTGGGGTACCTCCCTATAAGCAAAAAGGAGGCATGGTAAAAGGATATCCCATCTCCTGCGGAGTTTTTCAGGGAGTCCCATAATCATGCCTTTGAGAGTTTTGTTAAGTCTCTCCACCAGTCCATTTGTTTGTGGATGATAGGGTGTAGTGAACTTGTATGTCACACCATACTCCTTCCACATGGCCTTTAAGTAAGCAGACATGAAATTGCTTCCCCTGTCTGATACCACCTCTTTTGGGAAGCCCACCCTGGAAAAGATTCCCAGGAGGGCCTTTGCCACTGCAGGAGCTGTAGTGGTCCTTAGAGGAATTGCTTCAGGATATCTGGTGGCATGGTCTACTACCACCAAGATAAACCTATTGCCTGAAGCAGTAGGAGGGTCAAGGGGGCCAACTATGTCAACCCCTACCCTTTCAAAGGGAACCCCAACCACAGGCAGTGGAAAAAGGGGTGCCTTTGGAGTGCCACCTGTCTTGCCACTGGCTTGACAGGTTTCACAGGACTTACACAATTCTTTTGTGTCCTCTGACATTCTAGGCCAATGAAACAGGGGAACAAGCCTGTCCCAAGTTTTCATTTGCCCCAAATGTCCAGCTAAGGGAATGTCATGAGCAAGAGTTAGGAGGAACTTTCTGTACTCCTGAGGAATCACCAGTCTCCTGGCAGCTCCAGGTTTTGGATCCCTTGCTTCAGTGTACAAGAGGGTGTCCTCCCAGTAAACTCTGTGAGAGTCACTGACATCCCCATTTGCTTGTTTGACAGCTTGCTGTCGTAGACCCTCTAGTGTGGGACAGGTCTGCTGTGCCACACTCAGCTCCTCCCTGGCAGGCCCCCCTTCACCCAAAAGCTCAGCAGTGTCTGCTTCCAGCTCCTCTGGTGTAGGTTCTGCACAGGGTGGAAATTCGTCTTCCTCAGAATCAGAATTCACTGTAGAGGGAGGGATAGTAGGTAGTGATTTACCTTTACTAACCCTAGCTTTAGGGAGCACTTGGTCCATTCTTCCAGGATCAAAGTCACCCTGTCCTTTTTGCTTTTTGGCCTGAGCCCTGGTCAAAGCAAAAATATGCCCTGAATGCCCAGCATTGCTGCATGAGCCTCCAACTCCACTTCTGCCCAAGCTGATGTCTCTAAATCATTTCCTAATAGACAGTCTACAGGTAAATCTGAGGCAACCACAACTTTCTTTGGGCCAGTAACCCCCCCCCCTCCTCCAGTTGAGATTCACAACAGCCATGGGGTGGCTAAGGGTGTTGTTATGAGCATCGGTTACTTGGTACTGGTGACCAAGTAGGTGTTGTTCAGGGTGGACCAATTTCTCTATTACCATTGTAACACTGGCACCAGTGTCCCTGTAGGCCTCAACCTCAACACCATTTATTAGGGGTAGTTGCTTGTACTTATCCATGTTAAGGGGACAAGCAACCAAGGTGGCTAAATCAATAGCCCCCTCAGAGACTAACACAGCCTCTGTGGTCTCCCTAATCAGACCAACCCCAAATAAGTTACCAATAGTGAGCCCAGCTACTCCCTTGGATTGGCTATTAGTAGGTTTGCTCCCACCACCACTGCTATTAGTAGGGACACTAGGTGTAGCAGTAGGGGTTGTAGTGGTAGGAGGCTTGGTGCTTTTCTTTGGACAACTGGGATCTGTTGTCCAATAGACTTTTATTTTACATAAATAGCACCATGGTTTATTTTCTTTGTTTTGATTAGAAGATGATTTGGGCCCACCACCCCCACGAGAGTGTTTTTGTGGGCCTGATGAAGACTCATTTTTAGATTTGTCCCCACCCTTGTCAGAAGACTTACCATCCTTCTTCTTATTGCCATCTTTGTCACCCCCTGTATGAACTTTTCTGTTCACCCTTGTTCTGACCCATTTGTCTGCCTTCTTTCCCAATTCTTGGGGAGAGGTCAGATCAGAGTCCGCCAAGTACTGGTGCAACAAATCAGACACACAATTATTAAGAACATGCTCTCTCAGGATTAAGTTATACAGGCTTTCATAATCAGTAACTTTACTTCCATGTAACCACCCCTCCAAGGCCTTCACTGAATGGTCAACAAAGTCTACCCAGTCTTGTGAAGACTCCTTTTTGGTCTCTCTGAACTTCATCCTGTACTGTTCAGTGGTTAAGCCATAACCATCCAGGAGTGCATTCTTAAGAACAGTGAAATTATTGTCATCACTTTCTTTCACAGTAAGGAGCCTATCCCTACCCTTTCCACTAAATGATAGCCATAGGATAGCAGCCCACTGCCTTTGAGGGACATCCTGTACAATACAGGCCCTCTCAAGTGCAGCAAACCACTTGTTAATGTCATCCCCCTCCTTATAAGGGGGAACTATCTTATGCAGATTCCTGGAATCATGCTCTCTTGCAGGATGACTATGGGGAATACTGCTGCTGCCACCATGGGTTTCAAACCCAATTTTCTGTCTTTCTCTTTCTATCTCTAAGGACTGCCTATCTAAATCCAGCTGTTGCTTCTTGAGCTTCCGCCTGGATTCCTCCAGTCTCAATCTATTGAGCTCCCTTTCTAACACTCTGTCATCAGGGTGGGTGGGAGGGACGTGCCTAGAAACAGAAGTATGGTGAGAATGAACAGAAGGAGACCTGTCCCTAACAGATGGCACCCTAACAACCTGGCTAACAGAAACAGCACTTCTACTATGATGAGAATGAATACTCTTACTGTGATGTGAGACCACACTATCTGTATGATGTGATTCTACATCTGTGCCAGCTATGCTAGGTGATCTGCCAATAGGCAGGCTAGGAAGTTTCCTTTCTAAATCTTTTGCTAGGGGTGCCCCAGGATCAGATTGAGACCCATCAGCTAACTTTCAACAGAAGTGCCACCTCTGGCCTTATCCTGTTCAACAAGCATATTTACCAACATTTCTCTAGAGGGATTCTTCCCTACACTTAAACCTCTTTCTATGCAGAGACTCCTTGCTCCTTTCCAGCTAAGGTCATCATAAGTAAGTTTGAACAGATCAACAGTTTGGCCTGTGCCAGACATTTTAGAAAGTGTTTAAGTGATAGAAAAAGTGAGAAACAGTTTTTCAGAACTTTTGGAAAGACAGAAAAAAAACTTTTTAAACTTTTAAAGAACTTTTTAGAAAGTTTAGAGGTACTTTTCAGCACTTAGAAAAGAAGTGAAAAGAGGAAAAGCAGAACTTTTTGGTTAGGTGTACATACACTGAACTTGTTTTGTATATTTTTCTCTTATGAAAAGTACAGTGACAAAAGTGGTAAGTAGTTGCAAAGTACTTATCCCACCGCTGCACAACCAATGTAGGAGGCTGGACTGGCTAGTAGTGAGTACCAAGGGGTACTTACACCTTGCACCAGGCCCAGGTATCCCTTATTAGTGTATAGGGTGTCTAGCAGCTTAGGCTGATAGATAATGGTAGCTTAGCAGAGCAGCTTAGGCTGAACTAGGAGACGAGTGAAGCTCCTACAGTACCACTAGTATCACTTGCACAATATCATAAGAAAACACAATACACAGATATACTAAAAATAAAGGTACTTTATTTTTATGACAATATGCCAAAGTATCTCAGTGAGTACCCTCAGTATGAGGATAGCAAATATACACAAGACATATGTACACAATACCAAAAATATGCAGTATAGTCTTAGAAAACAGTGCAAACAATGTATAGTTACAATAGGATGCAATGGGGACACATAGGGATAGTGGCAACACAAACCATATACTCCAAAAGTGGAATGCGAACCACAAATGGACCCCAAACCGATGTGACCTTGTAGAGGGTCGCTGCGACTGTAAGAAAACAGTAAGGGTTAGAAAAATAGCCCACCCCAAGACCCTGAAAAGTGAGTGCAAAGTGCACTAAAGTTCCCCAAAGAGCACAGAAGTCGTGATAGGGGAATTATGCAGGAAAGACACAAACCAGCAATGCAACAATGATGGATTTCCAGTCGAGGGTACCTGTGGAACAAGGGGACCAAGTCCAAAAGTCACAAGCAAGTCGGAGATGGGCAGATGCCCAGGAAATGCCAGTTGTGGGTAGAAAGTAGCTGCTACTAGGCAGTAGAAGCTGAGGATTTTGCAAGAACAAGAAGGGCTAGAAACTTCCCCTTTGGAGGATGAATGTCCCACGTCGTGAAGAGTTGTGCAGATGTATTTTCCTGAAGAAAGACCGCAAACAAGCCTTGCTAGCTGCAAATCATGCAGTAAAGGTTTTTGGATGCTGCTGTGGCGCAGGAGGGACCAGGATGTCGCCAATTGCGTCTGGGCACAGAGGAGGCGTGGAGCAAGACAAAGAGCCCTCTCAGAAGCAGGCAGCACCCGGAGAAGTGCCAGAACAGGCACTACAAAGAGGAGTGAAACGGTGCTCTCCCGAAGTTGCACAAAGGAGTCCCACGCCGCCGGAGGACAACTTAGGAAGTCGTGCAATGCAGGTTGGAGTGCCGTGGACCCAGGCTTGGCTGTGCACAAAGGATTTCCGCCGGAAGTGCACAGAGGCCGGAGTAGCTGCAAAAGACGCGGTTCCCAGCAATGCAGTCTGGCGTGGGGAGGCAAGGACTTACCTCCACCAAACTTGGACTGAAGAGTCACTGGACTGTGGGAGTTACTTGGACAGAGTTGCTGGAATCAAGGGACCTCGGTCGTCGTGCTGAGAGGAGACCCAGGGGACCGGTGATGCAGTTCTTTGGTGCTTACAGTAGCAGAGGGAAGATTCCGTCAACCCACAGGAGATTTCTTCGGAGCTTCTAGTGCAGAGAGGAGGCAGACTACCCCCACAGCATGCACCACCAGGAAAACAGTTGAGAAGCGGCAGGATCAGCGTTACAGAGTTGCAGTAGTCGTCTTTGCTACTTTGTTGCAGTTTTGCAGGCTTCCAGCGCGGTCAGCAGTCGATTCCTTGGCAGAAGGTGAAGAGAGAGATGCAGAGGAACTCTGATGAGCTCTTGCATTCGTTATCTAAGGAATTCCCCAAAGCAGAGACCCTAAATAGCCAGAAAAGATGGTTTGGCTACTTAGGAGAGAGGATAGGCTAGCAACACCTAAAGGAGCCTATCAGAAGGAGTCTTTGACGTCACCTGCTGGCCCTGGCCACTCAGAGCAGTCCAGTGTGCCAGCAGCACCTCTGTTTCCAAGATGGCAGAGGTCTGGAGCACACTGGAGGAGCTCTGGGCACCTCCCAGGGGAGGTGCAGGTCAGGGGAGTGGTCACTCCCCTTTCCTTTGTCCAGTTTCGCGCCAGAGCAGGGCTGAGGGGTCCTTGAACCGGTGTAGACTGGCTTATGCAGAAATGGGCACCATCTGTGCCCATGAAAGCATTTCCAGAGGCTGGGGGAGGCTACTCCTCCCCTTCCTTAACACCTTTTTCCAAAGGGAGAGGGTGTAACACGCTGTCTTTGAGGAAGTCCTTTGTTCTGCCTTCCTGGGCCAAGCCTGGCTGGACCCCAGGAGGGCAGAAACCTGTCTGAGGGTTTGGCAGCAGCTGCAGTGAAACCCCTGAAAAGGCAGTTTGGCAGTACCCGGGTCTGTGCTACAGACCCGTGGGATCATGGGATTGTGCCAACAATGCCAGGATGGCATAGAGGGGGCAATTCCATGATCTTAGACATGTTACATGGCCATATTCGGAGTTACCATTGTGAAGCTACACATAGGTAGTGACCTATGTGTAGTGCACGCATGTAATGGTGTCCTCGCACTCACAAAGTCCGGGGAATTTGCCCTGAACTATGTGGGAGCACCTTGGCTAGTGCCAGGGTGCCCACACACTAAGTAACTTAGCACCCAACCTTTACTAAGTAAAGGTTAGACATATAGGTGACTTATAAGTTACTTAAGTGCAGTGAAAATGGCTGTGAAATAATGTGTGCATTATTTCACTTAGGCTGCAGTGGCAGGCCTGTGTAAGAATTGTCAGAGCTCCCTATGGGTGGCAAAAGAAATGCTGCAGCCCATAGGGATCTCCTGGAACCCCAATACCCTGGGTACCATAGTACCATATACTAGGGGATTATAAGAGTGTTCCAGTATGCCAATGTGAATTGGTGAAATTGGTCACTAGCCTGTTAGTGACAATTTGGAAAGAAATGAGAGAGCATAACCACTGAGGTTCTGGATAGCAGAGCCTCAGTGAGACAGTTAGTCATAACACAGGTTACACATTCAGGCACACTTATGAGCACTGGGGCCCTGGCTGGCAGGGTCCCAGTGACACATACAACTAAAACAACATATATACAGTGAAAAATGGGGGTAACATGCCAGGCAAGATGGTACTTTCCTACACAACCCCCCCCCCCCAAACGAAGGACAATAAGACTAGTCATTACCTGATGGGTCTTCATTGTCTAAGTGGAAATATCTGAAGAGTCCATCTGCATTGGAGTGGGTACTCCCAGGTCTATGTTCCACTGTATAGTCCATTCCCTGTAGGGATATGGACCACCTCAACAATTTAGGATTTTCACCTTTCATTTGTTTTAGCCAAAGTAGAGGTTTGTGGTCTGTCTGAACAATGAAGTGAGTGCTAAACAGGTATGGCCTCAACTTCTTCAGTGCCCAGACCACAGCAAAGGCCTCCCTCTCTATGGCAGACCAACGCTTTTCTCTAGGGGTCAACCTCCTTCTAATAAAAGCAACAGGTTGATCCTGGCCCTCAGAATTAAGTTGTGATAAGACTGCCCCTACTCCTAATTCAGATGCATCAGTTTGGACATAGAATTTTTTAGAGTAACAGGGGCTTTTCAGGACAGGTGCAGAGCACATGGCCTGCTTCAGCTCCTCAAAAGCTTTCTGACAGTTTGCTGTCCATAATACCTTATTAGGCATTTTCTTTGAAGTGAGGTCATTAAGAGGGGCTGCAATGGAGCCATAGTTCTTAATGAACCTCCTATAGTACCCAGTGAGGCCTAAAAAGGCTCTCACCTGAGTCTGAGTAGTAGGGGGAACCCAATCTAAAATAGTTTGGATTTCCCCCTGAAGTGGTGCAATCTGTTCTCCACCAACCAGGTGTCCCAGATAAACCACCTTCACCTGCCCTATCTGGCACTTTGAAGCCTTGATAGTGAGGCCTGCCTTTTGCAGGGCCTCTAAAACTTTCCATAGGTGGACCAGGTGATCATCCCAGCTGGAGCTAAAGACAGCTATATCATCCAGATATGCTGCACTAAAAGCTTCCAGCCCTTGCAGGACTGTGTTCACCAACCTTTGAAAAGTGGCAGGTGCATTTTTCAATCCAAAAGGCATTACTCTGAATTGGTAATGGCCTCCAATGGTTGAAAATGCAGTTTTTGATTTAGCATCTTCTGATAATTTGATCTGCCAATACACTGCAGTCAAGTCAAAAGTGCTTAGATACTTGGCAGATGCCAGTGTATCTATGAGCTCATCTGCCCTGGGTATAGGGTGAGCATCAGTTTTGGTTACCTGGTTGAGACCTCTGTAGTCTACACAAAACCGCATTTCCTTCTTTCCATCCTTGGAATGAGGTTTTGGTACAAGTACCACAGGAGAGGCCCATGGACTTTCAGAGTGCTCAACCACTTCCAGTTCTAAAATATTCTGCACCTCTTGCTTTATGCAGTCTCTGACATGGTCAGGCTGCCTATAGATCTTACTTTTGACGGGCAAGCTGTCTCCAGTATCTATAGTGTGCTCACACCGAGAAGTGGTACCTGGCACAGTAGAGAAGAGTTCAGAAAACTGACCCAGGAGATTTATGCAGTTGTCTTTCTGCTCAGCAGTAAGACAATCTGCCAGTACAACACCTTCCACTAGAGCATCTTGTTCTGTGGAAGAGAAGAGATCAGGGAGAGGGTCATTCTCTTGTTCCTGTCCTTCATCTGTTGCCATGAGCAGGGTGAGATCAGCCCTGTCATAGTAGGGTTTCAGGCGATTGACATGGAGCACCCTAAGGGGACTCCTGGCAGTGCCTAAGTCAACTAAGTAGGTGACTTCACCCTTTTTCTCAACAATTGTGTGGGGTCCACTCCATTTATCTTGGAGTGCTCTTGGGGCCACAGGCTCCAAGACCCACACTTTCTGCCCTGGTTGGTACTGAACCAAAACAGCCTTCTGATCATGCCATTGCTTCTGGAGCTCTTGGCTGGCCTGAAGGTTTTTACTGGCCTTTTTCATGTACTCAGCCATCCTTGATCTGAGGCCAAGTACATAGTCCACTATGTCTTGCTTTGGAGCTTTTAAAGGTTGTTCCCAACCCTCCTTAACAAGTGTTAGAGGATCTCTCACAGGGTGTCCAAAAAGGAGTTCAAAGGGGCTGAAGCCCACTCCTTTCTGGGGTACCTCCCTATAAGCAAAAAGGAGGCATGGTAAAAGGATATCCCATCTCCTGCGGAGTTTTTCAGGGAGTCCCATAATCATGCCTTTGAGAGTTTTGTTAAGTCTCTCCACCAGTCCATTTGTTTGTGGATGATAGGGTGTAGTGAAATTGTATGTCACACCATACTCCTTCCACATGGCCTTTAAGTAAGCAGACATGAAATTTCTTCCCCTGTCTGATGCCACCTCTTTTGGGAAGCCCACCCTGGAAAAGATTCCCAGGAGGGCCTTTGCCACTGCAGGAGCTGTAGTGGTCCTTAGAGGAATTGCTTCAGGATATCTGGTGGCATGGTCCACTACCACCAAGATAAACCTATTGCCTGAAGCAGTAGGAGGGTCAAGGGGGCCAACTATGTCAACCCCTACCCTTTCAAAGGGAACCCCAACCACAGGCAGTGGAATAAGGGGTGCCTTTGGAGTGCCACCTGTCTTGCCACTGGCTTGACAGGTTTCACAGGACTTACAAAATTCTTTTGTGTCCTCTGACATTCTAGGATAATAAAACAGGGGAACGAGCCTGTCCCAAGTTTTCATTTGCCCCAAATGTCCAGCTAAGGGAATGTCGTGAGCAAGAGTTAGGAGGAACTTTCTGTACTCCTGAGGAATCACCAATCTCCTGGCAGCTCCAGGTTTTGGATCCCTTGCTTCAGTGTACAAGAGGTTGTCCTCCCAGTAAACTCTGTGAGAGTCACTGACATCCCCATTTGCTTGTTTGACAGCTTGCTGTCTTAGACCCTTTAGTGTGGGACAGGTCTGCTGTGCCACACTCAGCTCCTCCCTGGCAGGCCCCCCTTCACCCAAAAGCTCAGCAGTGTCTGCTTCCAGCTCCTCTGGTGTAGGTTCTGCACAGGGTGGAAATTCTTCTTCCTCAGAATCAGAATTCACTGCAGAGGAAGGGATAGTAGGTAGTGATTTACCTTTACTAACTCTAGCTTTAGGGAGCACTTGGTCCATTCTTCCAGGATCCAAGTCACCCTGTCCTTTTTGCTTTTTGGCCTAAGCCCTGGTCAAAGCAAAAATATGCCCTGGAATGCCCAGCATTGCTGCATGAGCCTCCAACTCCACTTCTGCCCAAGCTGATGTCTCTAAATAATTTCCTAATAGACAGTCTATAGGTAAATCTGAGGCAACCACAACTTTCTTTGGGCCAGTAACCTCCCCCCCCCCCAGTTGAGATTCACAACAGCCATGGGGTGGCTAAGGGTCTTGTTATGAGCATCGGTTGCTTGGTACTGGTGACCAAGTAGGTGTTGTTCAGGGTGGACCAATTTCTCTATTACCATTGTAACACTGGCACCAGTGTCCCTGTAGGCCTGAACCTCAACACCATTTATTAGGGGTAGTTGCTTGTACTTATCCATGTTAAGGGGACAAGCAACCAAGGTGGCTAAATCAATAGCCCCCTCAGAGACTAACACAGCCTCTGTGGTCTCCCTAATCAGACCAACCCCAACTAAGTTACCAATAGTGAGCCCAGCTACTCCCTTGGATTGGCTATTAGTAGGTTTGCTCCCACCACCACTGCTATTAGTAGGGACACTAGGTGTAGCAGTAGGGGTTGTAGTGGTAGGAGGCTTGATGCTTTTCTTTGGACAACTGGGATCTGTTGTCCAATGGCCTTTTATTTTACATAAATAGCACCATGGTTTATTTTCTTTGTTTTGATTAGAAGATGATTTGGACCCGCCACCCCCATCAGAGTGTTTTTGTGGGCCTGATGAAGACTAATTTTTAGATTTGTCCCCACCCTTGTCAGAAGACTTACCATCCTTCTTCTTATTGCCATCTTTGTCACCCCCTGTATGAACTTTTCTGTTCACCCTTGTTCTGACCCATTTGTCTGCCTTCTTTCCCAATTCTTGGGGAGAGGTCAGATCAGAGTCCACCAAGTACTGGTGCAACAAATCAGACACACAATTATTAAGAACATGCTCTCTCAGGATTAAGTTATACAGGCTTTCATAATCAGTAACTTTACTGCCATGTAACCACCCCTCCAAGGCATTCACTGAATGGTCAACAAAGTCTACCCAGTCTTGTGAAGACTACTTTTTGGTCTCATGAACTTCATCCTGTACTGTTCAGTGGTTAAGCCATAACCATCCAGGAGTGCATTCTTAAGAACAGTGAAATTATTGTCATCACTTTCTTTCACAGTAAGGAGCCTATCCCTACCCTTTCCACTAAATGATAGCCATAGGATAGCAGCCCACTGCCTTTGAGGGACATCCTGTACAACACAGGCCCTCTCAAGTGCAGCAAACCACTTGTTAATGTCATCCCCCTCCTTATAAGGGGGAACTATCTTATGCAGATTCCTGGAATCATGCTCTCTTGCATGATGACTATGGGGAATACTGCTGCTGCCACCATGGGTTTCAAACCCAATTTTCTGTCTTTCTCTTTCTATCTCTGAGGACTGCCTATCTAAATCCAGCTGTTGCTTCTTGAGCTTCAGCCTGGATTCCTCCAGTCTCAATCTATTGAGCTCCCTTTTTAACACTCTGTCATCAGGGTGGGTGGGAGGGACGTGCCTAAAAACAGAAGTATGGTGAGAATGAACAGAAGGAGACATGTCCCTAACAGATGGCACCCTAACAACCTGGCTAACAGAAACAGCACTTCTACTATGATGAGAATGAATACTCTTACTGTGATGTGAGACCACACTATCTGTATGATGTGATTCTACATCTGTGCCAACTATGCTAGGTGATCTGCCAATGGGCAGGCTAGGAAGTTTCCTTTCTAAATCTTTTGCTAGGGGTGCCCCAGGATCAGATTGAGAACCATCAGCTAACTTTTCAACAGAAGTGCCACCTCTGGCCTTATCCTGTTCAACAAGCATATTTACCAACAGTTCTCTAGAGGGATTCTTCCCTACACTTAAACCTCTTTCTATGCAGAGACTCCTTGCTCCTTTCCAGCTAAGGTGATCATAAGTAAGTTTGAACAGATCAACAGTTTGGCCTGTGCCAGACATTTTAGAAAGTGTTTAAGTGATAGAAAAAGTGAGAAACAGTTTTTCAGAACTTTTGGAAAGACAGAAAAAAAACTTTTAAAACTTTTAAAGAACTTTTTAGAAAGTTTAGAGGTACTTTTCAGCACTTAGAAAAGAAGTGAAAAGAGGAAAAGCAGAACTTTTTGGTTAGGTGTACATACACTGAACTTGTTTTGTAATTTTTTATCTTATGAAAAGTACAGTGACAAAAGTGGTAAGTAGTTGCAAAGTACTTATCCCACCGCTGCACAACCAATGTAGGAGGCTGGACTGGCTAGTAGTGAGTACCAAGGGGTACTTACACCTTGCACCAGGCCCAGGTATCCCTTATTAGTGTATAGGGTGTCTAGCAGCTTAGGCTGATAGATAATGGTAGCTTAGCAGAGCAGCTTAGGCTGAACTAGGAGACGAGTGAAGCTCCTACAGTACCACTAGTATCACTTGCACAATATCATAAGAAAACACAATACACAGATATACTAAAAATAAAGGTACTTTATTTTTATGACAATATGCCAAAGTATCTCAGTGAGTACCCTCAGTATGAGGATAGCAAATATACACAAGATATATGTACACAATACCAAATATATGCAGTATAGTCTTAGAAAACAGTGCAAACAATGTATAGTTACAATAGGATGCAATGGGGACACATAGGGATAGTGGCAACACAAACCATATACTCCAAAAGTGGAATGCGAACCACAAATGGACCCCAAACCTATGTGACCTTGTGGAGGGTCGCTGGGACTGTAAGAAAACAGTAAGGGTTAGAAAAATAGCCCACCCCAAGACCCTGAAAAGTGAGTGCAAAGTGCACTAAAGTTCCCCAAAGAGCACAGAAGCCGTGATAGGGGAATTATGCAGGAAAGACACAAACCAGCAATGCAACAATGATGGGTTTCCAGTCGAGGGTACCTGTGGAACAAGGGGACCAAGTCCAAAAGTCACAAGCAAGTCGGAGATGGGCAGATGCCCAGGAAATGCCAGTTGTGGGTGCAAAGAAGCTGCTACTAGGCAGTAGAAGCTGAGGATTTTGCAAGAACGAGAAGGGCTAGAAACTTCCACTTTGGAGGATAAATGTCCCACGTCGTGAAGAGTTGTGCAGATGTATTTTCCTGAAGAAAGACCGCAAACAAGCCTTGCTAGCTGCAAATCATGTAGTAAAGATTTTTGGATGCTGCTGTGGCCCAGGAGGGACCAGGATGTCGCCAATTGCGTCTGAGGACAGAGGAGGCGTCGAGCAAGACAAAGTGCCTTCTCAGAAGCAGGCAGCACCCGGAGAAGTGCCAGAACAGGCACTACAAAGAGGAGTGAAACGGTGCACACCCGAAGTTGCACAAAGGAGTCCCACACCGCAGGAGGACAACTTAGGAAGTCGTGCAATGCAGGTTGGAGTGCCGTGGACCCAGGCTTGGCTGTGCACAAAGGATTTCCGCCGGAAGTGCACAGAGGCCGGAGTAGCTGCAAAAGACGCGGTTCCCAGCAATGCAGTCTGGCATGGGGAGGCAAGGACTTACCTCCACCAAACTTGGACTGAAGAGTCACTGGACTGTGGAAGTCACTTGGACAGAGTTGCTGAATTCAAGGGACCTCGCTTGTCGTGCTGAGAGGAGACCCAGGGGACCGGTGATGCAGTTCTTTGGTGCCTGTGGTAGCAGGGGGAAGATTCCGTCGACCCACGGGAGATTTCTTCGGAGCTTCTAGTGCAGAGAGGAGGCAGACTACCCCCACAGCATGCACCACCAGGAAAAAAGTCGAGAAGGCGGCAGGATCAGTGTTACAGAGTTGCAGTAGTCGTCTTTGCTCCTTTGTTGCAGTTTTGCAGGCTTCCAGCGCGGTCAGCAGTCAATTCCTTGGCAGAAGGTGAAGAGAGAGATGCAGAGGAACTCTGATGAGCTCTTGCATTCGTTATCTAAGGAATTCCCCAAAGCAGAGACCCTAAATAGCCAGAAAAGAGGGTTTGGCTACTTAGGAGAGAGGATAGGCTAGCAACACCTAAAGGAGCCTATCAGAAGGAGTCTCTGACGTCACCTGCTGGCCCTGGCCACTCAGAGCAGTCCAGTGTGCCAGCAGCACCTCTGTTTCCAAGATGGCAGAGGTCTGGAGCACACTGGAGGAGCTCTGGGCACCTCCCAGGGGAGGTGCAGGTCAGGGGAGTGGTCACTCCCCTTTCCTTTGTCCAGTTTCGCGCCAGAGCAGGGCTGAGGGGTCCCTGAACCGGTGTAGACTGGCTTATGCAGAAATGGGCACCATCTGTGCCCATGAAAGCATTTCCAGAGGCTGGGGGAGACTACTCCTCCCCTGCCTTCACACCTTTTTCCAAAGGGAGAGGGTGTAACACCCTCTCTCTGAGGAAGTCCTTTGTTCTGCCTTCCTGGGCCAAGCCTGGCTGGACCCCAGGAGGGCAGAAACCTGTCTGAGGGGTTGGCAGCAGCAGCAGCTGCAGTGAAACCCCTGAAAAGGCAGTTTGGCAGTACCCGGGTCTGTGCTACAGACCCGTGGGATCATGGGATTGTGCCAACAATGCCAGGATGGCATAGAGGGGACAATTCCATGATCTTAGACATGTTACATGGCCATATTCGGAGTTACTATTGTGAAGCTACACATAGGTCGTGACCTATGTGTAGTGCACGCATGTAATGGGGTCCCCGCACTCACAAAGTCAGGGGAATTTGCCCTGAACTATGTGGGAGCACCTTGTCTAGTGCCAGAGTGCCAACACACTAAGTAACTTAGCACCCAACATTTACTAAGTAAAGGTTAGACATATAGGTGACTTATAAGTTACTTAAGTGCAGTGAAAATGGCTGTGAAATAATGTGTGCATTATTTCACTCAGGCTGCAGTGGCAGGCCTGTGTAAGAATTGTCGGAGCTCCCTATGGGTGGCAAAAGAAATGCTGCAGCCCATAGGGATCTCCTGGAACCCCTATACCCTGGGTACCTTAGTACCATATACTAGGGAATTATAAGGGTGTTCCAGTATGCCAATGTGAATTGGTGAAATTGGTCACTAGCCTGTTAGTGACAATTTGAAAGAAATGAGAGAGCATAACCACTGAGGTTCTGGATAGCAGAGCCTCAGTGAGACAGTCGTAACACAGGTAACACATTCAGGCACACTTATGAGCATTGGGGCCCTGGCTGGCAGGGTCCCAGTGACACATACAACTAAAACAACATATATACAGTGAAAAATGGGGGTAACGTGCCAGGCAAGATGGTACTTTCCTACACAGCCTACGTGCACATCCGTGAAAAGAGCTACACCCAGTCAATTTTTGACTAACTGTGAGACTTTTGTTGAATACTTTTTGGTAAGTTTTGGATGCTACCCAACTTTCCTGGAGCCGGTGCCACCCCTGCCCAGTTGAAAGAGTTCTATTAGGCCATGCACCTCATTTTAGGGCAGACCGACCGGTCCTCAGCGCCTTCAGGTTCAGGAGAGTCGGTGAGGGCCCCCTTGGATTTCACGCCGACAGCTTCAGCCTCAGCTTCGGGGGCACCTCCAGATACACTCTTGGATCTGTACCGTCGCTGGTTGTGCCAACGTGACCTTCCCTGGCGTCGGGGCAGACAACGCTCTAGACGTCTGTTGGGCCTGCATTCGACGTCGATCCTGTACCTATGCCTGACGACCTAGAGCTGAATTGTTGTCACTCTACGCTGATTCCTTTTTCCATGGGCTCTCCTGGACCCAGGACGGATTCAGACCCTTCATTCAATGGGTATGGATTCGGGGATAGTGTAGAGTCGCTGGACCCTTTATAATACCTGCTTGACCCTGACATGTATTGGGTTCAGGATTTGGGCGACGCTAGCGGACTAGATAACTCTCCTGATGTCGGCATGCTTTCTCCCCGTACCATGACTACAGAGGAGGGAGCTTCATACTCCATGGTGGTGAGAAGGGCTGCTGAGGTTTTGGACCTCGAGCTTCCAACTGTGGGGGTTATGTTATGTTATGTTATGCGTATTTATATAGTGCCTAACTGCCCTAAGGCCTCGTAGCGCTTCAAGTGCCATTGCAAAGATGAAACTATTTCTATTCGTTGAAGAATTTAGGTTTTAAATAACCATGTTTTCAGGTCCTTCCTAAAGGAAGTTTCTTGAGAATTGGATCTTATACTGAAAGGCAGGTTGTTCCACAGCACAGCACCTTGATATGCCAGTGATCTTCCTCCCCATCTTGCCTTCCTAACCAACGGTACCATGATCAGGTTAGCTGATGAGGATCTGAGTGGCCTAGCTGGAACATAAATCTGTGCCAGTGTTTTAAGCATTTCAGGACCCTTATTAAAGATGGCCCTGTGAATCCTGTGGGGTCAGGACTAACCTCCTGACCGAGGTGCTTCAGCCTGGGGCTTCCAGTTTGGAACCCCTCCTGTTCTTTAATGAAGCCCTTATGGACGTCCTACAGGGTACCTGGTCCAAACCCAGCACAGGGGCTCCTGTGAATAGGACTGTTGCCCGCCACCATCGGCCTGCGCCGACCGACCCAAAATTCCTGAGCCAACATCCTACACCTGAGATTCTTGTGATGCAGGATTCCTCTTCTTCTAGCGCATTCCCTTCCACTCCAGCGGATAGGAAATCAAAAAGACTGGATAACTTTCAGAAGAAATGTTTTTCTTCCGCCAGTCTATGGTTGCAGTCCGTGAACACTACATGCCCTTTGGGCTGATACTCCCATACTCTCTGGGATACGGTCACACAAGTGCTGCCTTGAGTCCTGGAGGAGGCCCGGGCGGTTCTCTCCCAAGCTGTTACTGACGGTAGTGATGCAGCACGTTTCATGATTCGTTGTGGAATGGATACAAACGACTCACTAGGTAGATTGGTTGCATCAACAGTGGCCTTGGGGCGACATTCCTGTTCAGGACGTCTGGCTTTTCAGGGGATGTCAAGCAATCTTTAATGGACATGCCCTTTGATGGCACCCGTTTCTTCAGGCCTCAATCGCTTTAAGGATTCCTGGGCAACTGCTCGGTCTCTTGGCCTCGTAGCTGCTCCTCTCACCCCACAGTCCGCTTTTAGCCATTTTCGTGGCTACAGAAGGGTCACCCAGCCATGTTCATTTCCACCCAGCCACCGGCCCGCGCATGCTTCCCATCCTCTGTGTGCCCGCAGATGTGGAATCCCCCATGCTCGTGGATCAGGATGCCAGGGGTCCAGCCAGTTCACCACTGACCCCTCCACTGCCTCAAAGCCTTCCAAGTCTGTTGGAATATCCTGCACCAGTTGGCGGCAGGATCTGCCATCACCTGCCCCACTTGGAATCCATCACAACAGACAGGTGGGTGTTGCAAATTGTCCGAAGGGTCAACTTACTCCCCTTCAAGACTTCCCCTCTGGCCATGCCACCATCATTCAATCATCTGACACTTCTCCTTGAGGACGTCATGGCTCTCTTGGCCAAGGAAGCCATGGAAAGGGTCCCAGTGCCAGAAGTAGGTCATGGTTATTATTCTTGCTACTTTCTGGTGCCCAAAAAGAACAAGGGCCTTCACCTTATCTTAGATATCCAGTCCCTCAATCTCATCCTTAAGTAGGAGGGTAGTTCAAAATGCTAACTCTAGCTCAGGTCCTGTCTGCCCTGAACCCTGGTAACTGGATGGTAGCATTGGACTTGCAGGATGCCTAGTTCCACATTTCCGTCCTGCCGGCCCACAGACATTACTTGAGATTCGTGGTAGGTTCACCATGCTCCCCTTCGGCCTTACCAGCGTCCCTCGGATGTTCTCAAAAGTGATATTAGTGGTTGCAGCTGCGCAGGTTAGGGGTTTCAGACTTCCCCTACCTCGACGACTGGCTGTTGAAGGCAAACTCGCCCCAGGTTGTCGTCTCCCACCTCCAGACTACAGCGAACCTCTTGCATTCGCTAGTGTTCACTACAACACCACTGCCATGTGGTAATGCAACAAGCAGGGCGGAGTGGGGTCGTGAACCCTCTGTCAAGAGGCTCTTTGCCTTTGGACATGGCTGGAACGCCAGGGCATTTCCCTGGTGGTTCAACATCTGGCAGGCTCTCTGAACACCAGAGTTGATTAACTCAGCCATCGATGCATAGTTGATCACAAATGGCTTCTTCATCAGGAGGGGGCACAAGGTGTCATTTAGCAGTGGGGAGAGCCTTGGCTAGATCTGTTTGCCTCCGCAGAAAAGGCGCACTATGTCAGCTTATTTGCACGTTGGAGCACTCGCTCTGCGATGCTTTTTGTTGATAGTGGAGCTCAGGCCTCCTTTACGCCTTCCCGTCAATACTACTGCCCAGAGTTCTGAAGAAGATCAGGCACGAGAGGGCCCAAGTAATCCTGGTTGCTCCAGACTGGGCATGAAGGGTCTTGTATCCCGAGCTATTGAGCATGCCCATCGATCTTCTGATCAGACTGCGCCTTTGGAAGGATCTTTTGTCGCTACAGCAGGGGACGGTCCTTCACCTAAACCTGTCCAGTCTTCGCCTCCTTGCATGGAGATTGGGCGGCGGCAGTTGACAACTTTCGAGCTTCTGCCCGAAGTTCATGATGTTATCAGTATATGCCTGTCGTTGGAGCAAATTTGTGGCATGGTGTATCAACAAATCTGTTGATCCCTGTTCTGCACCTCTCTTGGAGGTTCTCCTCTTCATTCTCTCTATTGCCCAGCAGGGCCCTGCTCTGGGCACCCTCAAGGGTTATTTGTCTGCCATTTCTGCCTTTTTAAGGCTGCCAGACCAACCTTCACTGTTCAAATCTCCCATTGTTGGGAGGTTTCTTAAAGGACTCACCCACATGTTCCCACCTACTCTGCTCATAATGCCTAAGTGGGATTTGAACTTGGTCCTCACATATCTTGTGTGTGCTCCTTTCGAGCCGCTCCACAACTGTCCCTTGCGGCTCTTGACTCTTAAAACTGGCTTCTTGATTGCCATCACATTTGCTCGCAGAATGCTCCAGGCTCTTCGAAGTCACCATTTCTAACTGTCCATCCTGACAAAGTGATGCTTCATACCAGGGCTTCCTTCCTTCCTAAAGTGGTAACACCTTTTCATGTAGGCCAATCAATCTCCTTGCTGACTTTTTATGTACCCCCACATCCCTCTAATGAGGAGGAGAGACTCCACCATCTGGATCCAAAAAGAGTGTTGGCGTTCTACCTCAATCATACCAAAGATTTCCGGGTGGACGATCAACTCTTTGTGGGTTATGTGGGTGCGAAGAAAGGAAGGGTGGTGCAGAAGAAGACCATCTTGCGATGGCTAGTCCTCTGCATCAAAATGTGCTACGCTTTGGGTAAAAAGCAACCCCCTGAGGGTTTGGGTGCTCATTCCACCATAGCAACTGCTGCTACCACAGCATTAGCATAAGGAGTTCCAGTCCTGGATATCTGCCAGGCAGCGATGTATTGTATTGTATTGTAATCAATCAATGAAAATGCTTTATATGCTTGTATCAATCAGTGGAAGCTACAAACATGCCTGGACCACTCTGCATAAGTTTTACAAATCTATGTACTCGCCTATGGAAACTCCACAAATGCCTGCGCCAACATACTGGCGCTCGATCCATTCCTACACAAAACTATGGAAACTCCACGCCTGGACAAATCTATAGAAGCTCTATACAAGACTGCACCAATCTACGGAAGATCTATACACTAATCTATGGAAGCTCCGTACACGTGCCAGGTGACTGTATGATGGAAAAGTAATGGCTGAACCACACATGCCTGAACAACGCGGTCGGCACAACAACCGCACTGTTACCACGAATGCCTTTACAACGATTTTTTGTTGTAAAAGCATGCTTAGTAAAGGCATGAGTGGGAATAACATGGGTGGTTCTAGCATGCCACCCTCCCACCCGCCCTAAAAACATAACTACCCCGACCCCCACCAACCCTAAAAACAATACTACACTGACCCTCCAACCCACCCCAAAAAAAAAAACACATCAACATCACCCCTATTTCTTTTTTTTTTAAACCTACCGACCCCGCCCCTAAAATGAAAACTACCCAGATACCCCCCACCCACCCTGAACCCTAAAACCTACCCCGATCCCCCACCCCTAAAAAACAAAACTACTCCGATCCCCCACCCCTAAAAACAAAACTACTCCGATACCCCTACCCACACGGAGCCCTAAAACCTAACCCAACCCCCCCACCCTGCCCCTGAAAACAAAACTACAGCGCCCCCTCCCCGCCCCTACAAGCAAAATTACTGACACCTACCCGAAAAACAACTACACCGACCCCAGAACCCTGCCCTAAATACCAAACTATCCCGACCTTCCACCCCTAAAAACCAAACTACCTGACCCCACATCCCCACCCCTAAAACCAAACTACGCTGACCCTCACCCCTAAAAACAAAACTACCCGACCCCCACCCTAAAAACCAAAGTACCCATACCTCCACCCGCTCGAAAAACCAAACCACCCGACCCCCCTGCCCCTAAAAGCTACCCTGATACCCACACCCACCCTGAGCCCTAAAACCTTCCCCAACCCCCACCGTCACAAATAAAACTACCCCACCCCTACAAACACCTCGACCGCCAACCCCTAAAGTCCAAACTACCCGGACCCCCCTCAACCCACCTCTAAAAACAAAATGACCCTGACCCCACCCCTAAAAAGCAAACTACCCCGCTCCCCTGCCCTGAAACCAAAACAAAATTACCCCAACCCCTACCCCGCCCCTAAAAAAAATAAAGAACCCAACCTACCTCCACCCCTAAAAATTAAATTACCCCGAACCGTACCCCTAAAGACCAAACTACCTCACCCCCTCCTCCGCCCTAAAAACAAAATTACCCCACCCCCCCAAAAAAAATTGCCCAAATTGCCCCACCCCTAAAAACGACCCTCCTCCCCCCAGCCCCACTTACTTGACCGCGTCCTCTCCCATTGTACTCTCTTTTTCTTTTGTTCAGCACATGCATGGTTAAGGCAGAGAAAAAGGGGGTCATCGTTCACGCTAGCGTTGTTACGCTTACGTTGTCAACGTAGTCGTTGTTTCCGGACGTTTCCCGTGCCAATATAATGGAGCCCCAACCATCCCTACACAGATCTATGGAAGCTCTATACAAGACTGCACCAATCTACAGAACCCTATAGATACCTGTACTAACCTATTAAAGCGCTATACAGGTTTGCATCAATCTGTATGAACTCCACACATGTCCCTCTAATGCCTGTACAGTTTTACTATTTATATTTATTGACTTAATACAGCTGTTTAAGCCTCTGCACTGAACATAAACGATAAGTACAAATTACATAAAGAATATCAGACATACACAGAATGAATACGTTTAGCCAAGAATTTACAGACGGGAGAGAATACAGCGAATTAGGAAAACAGTGCTAAGCAGATGTTCCTCAGCGTTTTACAACAAGAACCAAAGAACAAGACATACAGATTGACGTCAGAAGGGCAATATATAATTTTCTAATGCCCCTCTTGTGTTTGTGCCTGTCTCATGCATCTCTGTTTCTCTTGAAGATCCAAGGAGAGATGTAGCAATATATCCACATACGCAAAGCACATGATCATGTACAACACTGAAAGCATTCGTCCAATATTTGGGAACGTGTACTTTGGGAGTCTTGCAGGAGCCTCTGCAAGCAGAGTGTGTGAAACAGGTGTGTCTGTGCACAGCTGTGTAATGCATCTGCATTCCAAGTTAAGGTGGTAGGGTATGGAAAGATGGTTAAATGTCAACAATGTGGAACACCAGTAATGTACAGGACAAAACTATAAAGGGGCTTGGCAGGGGGCAGGCAGAAGACCAAAAAAGGGTGAGCAAAGAATATGACAAGATTGTTAGAAGGACAAGAAGGAAGGAACAACCAGTGCTTTAAGTGGGCTGGTACCGAGTACCTGGACTTTTTTTATTTTCAGAGGGAGAGTACCTGCACTTCTCAAGAAAAACGGAGAGTACCGGCACTTCTCAAAAACTTCTATTTTCCCATTTCAAGCACTGGGAACAACTATACATTGCAAACATGTAAGCACTAGACACATGTAATTACACTGAAAGTTAAAGGAAATATGTAGCAACTGAAGGAACAAGCACTGCCAAAGCCCATCTGCCTCTCTTTACCAGTGCTCTTGACTTGTTACCTAATGCTTTATACCTGCATTAATACCTAATATTAGGTATTAATGCATTAATACCTAATGCTGGATGCTTGTGAAATTATGCTGCCATGAACAGTCTTGGAACTGTATTAGTTAGATTTACAAGATGGTTGTCACACTTCATGTAAACACAACGTGATGTCCTCTTCAAATGATAGAAAATGATATTTTCTAGACTTTCAAAATAGCCATTGCGTTGCACGTAGAAATTACGCGGAGAGCATCATGGAAATATTTAAGATGTTATTTTCTAAATGTTGAACATGGACCATGGAAGCCATCTTGGAAGTACCGCAAAGACAATTAATTCCAAGATGGCTGGCTGTCGCTATTAGCTGTGCAGATGCTCATGTTGTTTTAAAATAAATATCCATCAGGGGGGTAGGCAAGGGAGAGGGGCGGGGGAGAAAGGCGATTGGCACGAAGGAAGAGACAGGGATGCGTGGTGCCAGAGGTTGTTGGTAACATAAGGACATAAAGAGAAAAGAGGGGTTAGGAAGTCACAGAGAGAACATGGGTGCACACTTGGAAAAAAACAAGAGGGGCGAGAGAGGGGCTGGGACAGGTAATGCACTTCCTTGGAGTGCTAAATGCCAAATGGCAAGGAGGAAGGAAAAAAAAACTGGAAAAACCTCTGTCATGTCAGTAGTGGAAAGATACAACTCATCCTGTCAAAAACCAGGAATGCTCCATGGGCACACAAGAAAAGGGAGAAAAACACTAAATCAGGAGCAGGATTTGGAATGGCCAAGAAAAACATCTAATCATGAGCAAGGTGGTGTCAGGTGCCCACTGTTCCACTGTATGCAGTCCTGTCTGTGACAGACAGCTGAAAATGTCTGCATGAAGACCAGAAAAACTGCTAGGAGATATATACTTACAATGAATAGATATGACCCATTTTTTTTTTTTTTTGTGAAAGGAAGGGGCGCGTGTTTTGCTAGACCAATAGGGAAAAAGAAAACAGCAAGAACACAAATAGGATTTTAGTAGAAGTTCAGCCAAAGAAAACTGAAGAGCTGCTTGAATCTTTTTGATGTTAGAAGGCTGAAAGCAGTGCTGGATGTAGGGCAGTGTAACAATGATACAAGAAAGGAGCAGCCGTAGAGATCCTTTTGTGCCCAATGTCCTTGCTGTGGAGATCTGTGTTTTATCTAGCCATCACAATGCAGCACAGCGGGTTAATGTGCCTGCTGCACAGCATGGGTAACATGCAGACCCCAGATCTGTTTTTATAAAGATAGCCAAGAGGGTTACTGCTTTTGGCAAAGAGGTCCTTTTGTTATCTGCAGTTCATAAGTTACAATTCTTCAAACATAGCTCATGAGCTATGAATCGGCATCAAAGGGCTACATGCAAACTGCAGGCCTTGGTTTGGACTCATATTGTTTTTTCTACGTCTTTTGTAACTGTAAGTTTACTAAAAAAGGGTTCCTTTCCGTAGTAATAAATTCTTATTAGTGTAGACAAACCCAACCACTGTTACGTTTTAATTCCTGAGTTTGTGTTTTATCACACCAACCAATTTTATCACATTCCACCTGTCAGTAGAGATGAGGTGACTCCTGCGCTTTGTGCCCCCAATGTACCACCTAACATTTCTTATTCATTGGTTTGTACTCGTGTACGATGTGTCAATGTATAATATGTGTGGGATGTGAAGTGCTATGACAGTCTATACTGGGAGAAGTAGTGCGATAAAACGAATGAAAATGTGACAGAGCTATGGAGAGATGAGGAGCGCCAATGGAGGGCGCTAGTGAGGCAACCCGGGGAGAGGGAGGTGATGGGGCAACAAAGGTTGTCGCACAGGCGCCACCCACGCTAGAACCGGCTCTGGAAGAAGGAAACACAGAGTGACTGTGAGGCTGGAAAGAAAACTCTTTCAGAAAGAGAAAGACAAAAGAGCGATCCGACACTGGTGCCGGTGCTCTAGTGATTGTATGCACGACTGACGACCGCCAGTAAACCAAGCAAGTACAATTATAACTTATTAGAGATCCTCTCTGTGTACTGCTCCCCACTATAAGATGTACCCCCTTATTAAAGACTCGTGATGGTTGCTCGCATCTTTCATTTAATTGAATCGTTTTAAACGTAAAATAAAACACACCACAAAGCGTGTTGTCTTTGATAGCAAATGAAGATGTTGGCATGACAGCTGGACTGCGAAGGGTGGTAATAATCGTACGCGGCCTCGTTGTTTCCCTCCATTGTCTAGAAAGGGTGTTACGAGGCGCCGTCCAATTAAACAAAATGCACAAACTGGTAAAAATAATATATAATAAAGTGCATACGAAAGCTTCAAGTTCCAACACAAATCTCTAAAAAGATGAAAAGCAGGCAACACTTTGACGGATTTATTTTGCCATCATCCTTCTGGGCACAGGTGAGAGTTCGCTTCTCACTCGCTACAGTCGTTTTGCAGGCGAGGAGTTGATAGCGAGTGGTAGGTGGCGGCGTGGATTCAGACCAGCTCAAGGACTCATGGTGCTTCCAACAGGACGGGGGTCGGGAGGACTCGCGGTGGGGAGAGCAAGGGATGTGGGTCACAGAAGGGTCTCACGCAAGGGCCACAAAGGTGTCACAACCAAGCACTCGCGGAAGTAGCAGAGGTCCACGCATGCCTGCAGATCGTTTTAGATGGGGTCACTGAGCAAGGAGTAAGGGGTAGCGCCACGATGAATCTATCCATTGTGTTATCTAGCGCCAAAAGACACCTTTTGTGTGCCCGCGGTGCCACTTCTGGTGGCTGCCTCCTTATGTGTGCTCCATTACTCGATACTCTGCTCCAAAGCCTGACGCTGAAACAACATAGGGACGAGCTGCCCTCACACCTGCCCCCTCTGGGGCAGTAGCAAAAGATGCTCTTCAAAACTTTCTTTCTGCCTTCAGAGCCTCCTTTCTCTCACCTCAGTGCAGCAATTCCATCCGTGCACCCTCCTGCCTCTCATGCCACACCGCTGGCCGCCTCTTTCTCTCCATCTTTCTCTCTTTCGCTCCTTCTTTCCGTTTCCCTAGCAACGCCATCTCAGCTCTCTGGACCTGTCCTGTGTTATTTACCCATGCCTGGGAATTCTTCAGTGCATCCGTGTCCCACGCCTTTCATGGGTCTGGACCTGTGTGGACCTGTCCTGTGTTATTTACCCATGTCTGGGAATTCTTCAGTGCATCTGTGTCCCACGCCTTTCATGGGTCTGGACCTGTCCTGTGTTATTTACCCATGCCTGGGAATTCTTCAGTGCATCTGTGTCCCACGCCTTTCATGGGTCTGGACCTGTCCTGTGTTATTTACCCATGTCTGGGAATTCTTCAGTGCATCTGTGTCCCACGCCTTTCATGGGTCTGGACCTGTCCTGTGTTATTTACCCATGTCTGGGAATTCTTCAGTGCATCTGTGTCCCACGCCTTTCATGGGTCTGGACCTGTCCTGTGTTATTTACCCATGCCTGGGAATTCTTCAGTGCATCAGTGTCCCACGCCTTTCATGGGTCTGGACCTGTCCTGTGTTATTTACCCATGTCTGGGAATTCTTCAGTGCATCTGTGTCCCACGCCTTTCATGGGTCTGGACCTGTCCTGTGTTATTTACCCATGCCTGGGAATTCTTCAGTGCATCAGTGTCCCACGCCTTTCATGGGTCTGGACCTGTCCTGTGTTATTTACCCATGCCTGGGAATTCTTCAGTGCATCAGTGTCCCACGCCTTTCATGGGTCTGGACCTGTCCTGTGTTATTTACCCATGCCTGGGAATTCTTCAGTGCATCCGTGTCCCACGCCTTTCATGGGTCTGGACCTGTCCTGTGTTATTTACCCATGTCTGGGAATTCTTCAGTGCATCTGTGTCCCACGCCTTTCATGGGTCTGGACCTGTCCTGTGTTATTTACCCATGCCTGGGAATTCTTCAGTGCATCTGTGTCCCACGCCTTTCATGGGTCTGGACCTGTCCTGTGTTATTTACCCATGCCTGGGAATTCTTCAGTGCATCTGTGTCCCACGCCTTTCATGGGTCTGGACCTGTCCTGTGTTATTTACCCATGCCTGGGAATTCTTCAGTGCATCCGTGTCCCACGCCTTTCATGGGTCTGGACCTGTCCTGTGTTATTTACCCATGTCTGGGAATTCTTCAGTGCATCTGTGTCCCACGCCTTTCATGGGTCTGGACCTGTCCTGTGTTATTTACCCATGCCTGGGAATTATTCAGTGCATCTGTGTCCCACGCCTTTCATGGGTCTGGACCTGTCCTGTGTTATTTACCCATGCCTGGGAATTATTCAGTGCATCTGTGTCCCACGCCTTTCATGGGTCTGGACCTGTCCTGTGTTATTTACCCATGTCTGGGAATTATTCAGTGCATCCGTGTCCCACGCCTTTCATGGGTCTGGACCTGTCCTGTGTTATTTACCCATGCCTGGGAATTCTTCAGTGCATCAGTGTCCCACGCCTTTCATGGGTCTGGACCTGTCCTGTGTTATTTACCCATGCCTGGGAATTCTTCAGTGCATCTGTGTCCCACGCCTTTCATGGGTCTGGACCTGTCCTGTGTTATTTACCCATGTCTGGGAATTCTTCAGTGCATCTGTGTCCCACGCCTTTCATGGGTCTGGACCTGTCCTGTGTTATTTACCCATGCCTGGGAATTCTTCAGTGCATCAGTGTCCCACGCCTTTCATGGGTCTGGACCTGTCCTGTGTTATTTACCCATGTCTGGGAATTCTTCAGTGCATCTGTGTCCCACGCCTTTCATGGGTCTGGACCTGTCCTGTGTTATTTACCCATGCCTGGGAATTCTTCAGTGCATCAGTGTCCCACGCCTTTCATGGGTCTGGACCTGTCCTGTGTTATTTACCCATGCCTGGGAATTCTTCAGTGCATCCGTGTCCCACGCCTTTCATGGGTCTGGACCTGTCCTGTGTTATTTACCCATGCCTGGGAATTCTTCAGTGCATCCGTGTCCCACGCCTTTCATGGGTCTGGACCTGTCCTGTGTTATTTACCCATGCCTGGGAATTCTTCAGTGCATCTGTGTCCCACGCCTTTCATGGGTCTGGACCTGTCCTGTGTTATTTACCCATGTCTGGGAATTCTTCAGTGCATCTGTGTCCCACGCCTTTCATGGGTCTGGACCTGTCCTGTGTTATTTACCCATGTCTGGGAATTCTTCAGTGCAACCGTGTCCCACGCCTTTCATGGGTCTGGACCTGTCCTGTGTTATTTACCCATGCCTGGGAATTCTTCAGTGCATCTGTGTCCCACGCCTTTCATGGGTCTGGACCTGTCCTGTGTTATTTACCCATGTCTGGGAATTCTTCAGTGCATCTGTGTCCCACGCCTTTCATGGGTCTGGACCTGTCCTGTGTTATTTACCCATGCCTGGGAATTCTTCAGTGCATCTGTGTCCCACGCCTTTCATGGGTCTGGAACTGTCCTGTGTTATTTACCCATGCCTGGGAATTCTTCAGTGCATCTGTGTCCCACGCCTTTCATGGGTCTGGACCTGTCCTGTGTTATTTACCCATGCCTGGGAATTCTTCAGTGCATCTGTGTCCCACGCCTTTCATGGGTCTGGACCTGTCCTGTGTTATTTACCCATGTCTGGGAATTCTTCAGTGCATCCGTGTCCCACGCCTTTCATGGGTCTGGACCTGTCCTGTGTTATTTACCCATGCCTGGGAATTCTTCAGTGCATCAGTGTCCCACGCCTTTCATGGGTCTGGACCTGTCCTGTGTTATTTACCCATGCCTGGGAATTCTTCAGTGCATCTGTGTCCCACGCCTTTCATGGGTCTGGACCTGTCCTGTGTTATTTACCCATGTCTGGGAATTCTTCAGTGCATCTGTGTCCCACGCCTTTCATGGGTCTGGACCTGTCCTGTGTTATTTACCCATGCCTGGGAATTCTTCAGTGCATCTGTGTCCCACGCCTTTCATGGGTCTGGACCTGTCCTGTGTTATTTACCCATGTCTGGGAATTCTTCAGTGCATCAGTGTCCCACGCCTTTCATGGGTCTGGACCTGTCCTGTGTTATTTACCCATGTCTGGGAATTCTTCAGTGCATCTGTGTCCCACGCCTTTCATGGGTCTGGACCTGTCCTGTGTTATTTACCCATGCCTGGGAATTCTTCAGTGCATCCGTGTCCCACGCCTTTCATGGGTCTGGACCTGTCCTGTGTTATTTACCCATGCCTGGGAATTCTTCAGTGCATCCGTGTCCCACGCCTTTCATGGGTCTGGACCTGTCCTGTGTTATTTACCCATGCCTGGGAATTCTTCAGTGCATCCGTGTCCCACGCCTTTCATGGGTCTGGACCTGTCCTGTGTTATTTACCCATGTCTGGGAATTCTTCAGTGCATCTGTGTCCCACGCCTTTCATGGGTCTGGACCTGTCCTGTGTTATTTACCCATGTCTGGGAATTCTTCAGTGCATCCGTGTCCCACGCCTTTCATGGGTCTGGACCTGTCCTGTGTTATTTACCCATGCCTGGGAATTCTTCAGTGCATCTGTGTCCCACGCCTTTCATGGGTCTGGACCTGTCCTGTGTTATTTACCCATGTCTGGGAATTCTTCAGTGCATCTGTGTCCCACGCCTTTCATGGGTCTGGACCTGTCCTGTGTTATTTACCCATGCCTGGGAATTCTTCAGTGCATCTGTGTCCCACGCCTTTCATGGGTCTGGAACTGTCCTGTGTTATTTACCCATGCCTGGGAATTCTTCAGTGCATCTGTGTCCCACGCCTTTCATGGGTCTGGAACTGTCCTGTGTTATTTACCCATGCCTGGGAATTCTTCAGTGCATCTGTGTCCCACGCCTTTCATGGGTCTGGACCTGTCCTGTGTTATTTACCCATGTCTGGGAATTCTTCAGTGCATCCGTGTCCCACGCCTTTCATGGGTCTGGACCTGTCCTGTGTTATTTACCCATGTCTGGGAATTCTTCAGTGCATCTGTGTCCCACGCCTTTCATGGGTCTGGACCTGTCCTGTGTTATTTACCCATGTCTGGGAATTATTCAGTGCATCCGTGTCCCACGCCTTTCATGGGTCTGGACCTGTCCTGTGTTATTTACCCATGCCTGGGAATTATTCAGTGCATCTGTGTCCCACGCCTTTCATGGGTCTGGACCTGTCCTGTGTTATTTACCCATGTCTGGGAATTATTCAGTGCATCCGTGTCCCACGCCTTTCATGGGTCTGGACCTGTCCTGTGTTATTTACCCATGCCTGGGAATTCTTCAGTGCATCCGTGTCCCACGCCTTTCATGGGTCTGGACCTGTCCTGTGTTATTTACCCATGCCTGGGAATTCTTCAGTGCATCTGTGTCCCACGCCTTTCATGGGTCTGGACCTGTCCTGTGTTATTTACCCATGCCTGGGAATTCTTCAGTGCATCAGTGTCCCACGCCTTTCATGGGTCTGGACCTGTCCTGTGTTATTTACCCATGCCTGGGAATTCTTCAATGCATCAGTGTCCCACGCCTTTCATGGGTCTGGACCTGTCCTGTGTTATTTACCCATGTCTGGGAATTCTTCAGTGCATCAGTGTCCCACGCCTTTCATGGGTCTGGACCTGTCCTGTGTTATTTACCCATGTCTGGGAATTCTTCAGTGCATCAGTGTCCCACGCCTTTCATGGGTCTGGACCTGTCCTGTGTTATTTACCCATGCCTGGGAATTCTTCAGTGCATCAGTGTCCCACGCCTTTCATGGGTCTGGACCTGTCCTGTGTTATTTACCCATGCCTGGGAATTCTTCAGTGCATCAGTGTCCCACGCCTTTCATGGGTCTGGACCTGTCCTGTGTTATTTACCCATGCCTGGGAATTCTTCAGTGCATCAGTGTCCCACGCCTTTCATGGGTCTGGACCTGTCCTGTGTTATTTACCCATGCCTGGGAATTCTTCAGTGCATCTGTGTCCCACGCCTTTCATGGGTCTGGACCTGTCCTGTGTTATTTACCCATGTCTGGGAATTCTTCAGTGCATCAGTGTCCCACGCCTTTCATGGGTCTGTCAAGCAGTGTACTTGTGCGCGCGTGGATGGGAATAGGTGTGTGCACTCGTGTTCCATTCATTTGCATTTTTGTGAATTAGCGTGTAAAGAACAAAGCACCCGTGGATCTGTTTACCTATGCAGTGTGTATGTCCATTTGCTTTGAAAATAATGTGTGGCACATGCATGCCTATATGTGGTATTTATACAGCACAAACCTAGCCAAAAAACAGCCGAGCGCTGCACAGGGTCTGGGAAAGATGCAACCAGTGTTCGGCTGCAGAGGAAGCTGGGACTCTGAGAGGAAGTGAACTGTCATGAAGTACTGCCTGTGGGTAGGGACTGGTTTAATGGTCTGGAGTTAGTCTGTGCGTGTGAGTAGCCTCGGAATGTAGGTTTTTGGGATTTAGTGTGTGCTGGAAGCAGTTCATGTGCATGTGTGTCTACGTGTTCTTCATATATCCCAGGTCAAGCTTTGAATACAAAGAGACACAACATTCTGGTGTACAATGCTACTCCATTTATTTACCTCCCAAACTTTAGAAACATCTCTGAACCAACTCCAGTAACTGTAAAGGGAATGTGAAATCTCAAAGGAATATCTTCTTTTTTATAGCCATTGTAAAAAATCATCTTCATAGAGGACTTTGGTCAAACTGAATGGGGAACTCTGAAAGAAGAACAAATGGTGACTTGTGCCCCAGTCAGAAGATAGAATGGATTTTGTCCACTGAAAATTACATAGCACTTCGTTTTTAGGTAGAAGTGCTACAGTGATGCCAATGTGTATTATGTTCAAATTATAGGTTGCCTAGTTCAAAAACAGGTAAGAGTTGGGGGACTGGCTTCTATAATATGTAAAATGATAGACATTAAATATACAGCATACAGCACAAAATGCTATTCAGCAAATATCATCTGCTCCTGATTGATGTAGGGAAGCTATGCAGGACTTCTACATTTTGATACTTTCTTTTTAGCTCTCAGCTACAGACCGCTCTGCCTGTTGTTGAAGAGCTGTATGTGGAATACTGGTACTTCGAGTAGGTTTTGGGCTAGCCCACTTTCATTTGTTGACTTTCTCGTCAAGTCAGTTTCATTTGCTTCCTTCATAATGGGGGGCTTTCCAACTTTTCTTCAGTTTGTTCCTCATCTGGAGCATAGCTTGTTTTCTATCCTTTTGAGTGGAAGACTTGTATCCTTCCACAGCTCACATCGGAGACTTTATATTTCTTTGAACCCTTCATGAGAGTGCATGTGTTTTCTTGCTCTCCCATGTGTGCTGCTTCCCCCTAACTCCCTGCCCCCTAACTCCCTGTACACCTCATGTTGCTAACCACAGAGCTCACCTGTAAAAGCACAGCAAGATGAATGTTTTGGCCAGATTTCACTAAAGAGCAGACTTTCATAAGGTTTTTTTCCCTTTTCTTCAAGCCTTGTCCAGTTGGACAATGCCCAGGTTATGGCACAGAAAGGCAGCATTTATAGTGCTGTGAGGCGGCCAGTGGGTGTCAGTGTGCTTCCCTCACCCTGCGTACGAAGCAGAAGAATAACTATAAAAATGTGTCATTTCCCAGGGATCCATAAGCCTGCTCCCCAAGCTGCTGCACAGCACAGAGTGGACCGAACAGTTGTTCTTTTTCGGAGTCTTATGGAAAGTAAACTGCAACTATTTTCCTTTAAATTCTGAAACCTCCTCGTACAGCTTTGTCATTTTTAGTATCTGCAAATAGTGTTCTGTGTTATTTTTAAGCTTTACCACGCACCATACATTTTTTTAATTCTATTCACAGAGAGACTGAATACTGCCAAAACAATTATAGAGGGGAGCAAAAGCCCTTGCCCAAGGGCCTGCTCCGCCTCCCCGGTGTCTAGTGGAGTTGATGGCTGCTTGGGGATCTCCCTCCTTGGCCGATACCCGAGCAGAGTTCCACTTGGGAGGGGCACCATTGGAAAGGGAAGAGTCTCTCCTTTTCCCCGCACGCATTCACTAAACATTACTGTCTGGATAGTCAGGTTCGCAGAGACGGCTACTTTGACTGTTCGGTCCTTCAGGACTTTTTGGTCAAATCAAATCATAAACATTTATAAAGCGCGCTACTCACCCGTGCGGGTCTCAAGGCGCTAGGGGGAAGGGGTTACTGCTGCTTGAAGAGCCAGGTCTTGAGTAGTCGGCGGGGATCCAACGGAAGATCTTGGGGAGCATGCAGAGGGTAAGGAAGCTGGAGGATGATACGGCGTTGACTTGTTTAGTCATGGTGAGAAGTAGGTCCAGGATGAAACCGAGGTTGCGTGCGTGGTCTGAGGGGGTCGGTGCGGTGCCAAGGGCCGTGGGCCACCAGGAGTCGTCCCAGGCGGTCGGGGTGTTTCCGAGGATGAGGACTTCCGTTTTGTCTGAGTTCAGTTTCAGACGGCTGAGTTTCATCCAATCTGCGACGTCTTTCATTCCATCTTGCAGGTTGGTCTTGGCGCTGGTGGGGTCCTTGGTGAGGGAAAGTATCAATTGAGTGTCGTCGGCGTAGGAGGTGATGATGATGCTGTGTTTGCGTACGATGTCGGCGAGGGGGCTCATGTAGACATTGAAGAGAGTCGGGCTGAGCTAGGAGCCTTGTGGGACGCCACAGATGATCTCGGTGGGGTCTGAGCGGAAAGGTGGGAGGTAGACTCTTTGGGAGCGGTTGGAGAGGAAGGAGGTGATCCAGTCTAGGGCCTGTCCTTAGATCCCGGTGGAGCGGAGGCGGGTTATTAGGGTGCGGTGGCAGACGGTGTTGAAGGCAGCCGAGAGGTCGAGGAGGATGAGGGCGACTGTTTCTCCGTTGTCCATCAGGGTTCTGATGTCGTCTGTGACTGAGATGAGGGCGGTTTCTGTGCTGTGATTGGCTCGGAATCCAGACTGAGAGGGGTCGAGTAGGTTGTTGTCTTCAAGGAAGTTGGTAAGTTGCTTGTTGACGGTCTTCTCTATGACTTTGGCAGGAAAGGGGAGGAGCGAGATGGGGCGGAGGTTCTTCAGGTCGCTTGGGTCCGCCGTAGGTTTCTTCAGTAGGGCGTTGACTTCAGCGTGTTTCCAGCTCTCGGGGAAGGTAGCAGAAGAAAACGAGCTGTTGATGATGGTCTGGAGGTGCGGGGCGATGATGTCGTCGGCTTTGTTGAAGATGAAATGTGGGCAGGGGTCCGAGGGGGCACCGGAGTGGATGGAGTTCATGGTGGCTTTGGTCTCTTCCGTGTTGATGTGAGTCCAGGCGTTGAGGGTGATGGCTGGGCTTGTAGGTTCTGTGGTGGTTGGCTGGGTCTGGTGTCCAAAGCTGTCGTGTAGGTTGGTGATCTTACGATGGAAGAAGGTGGCGAGGGAGTTGCAGAGGTCTTGTGAGGGCGTGATGGTGTTGGCTTTGGCGTTAGGGTTGGAGAGCTCTTTTACGATGTTGAAGAGTTCTCTGCTGTTGTGGCTGTTTTTGTCCAGTCTGTCTGTGAAGGAATTTCTTTTGGCGGCACGGATCAGTTGGTGGTGTTCGCGGGTAGCGTTCTTGAGGGCAGTCATGTTATCTGCGGTGTGGTCCTTGCACCAGGCTTTCTCGAGGGTGCAGCAGGTTTTTTTAGATTCCTTGAGGGTGTCAGTGAACCAGAGAGGTTTTTTGGTGTTGGTCTGTCTTGGGAGGCATCTGAGGGGAGCGAGGTTGTCTGCGCATTTGGTGATCCAATTCGTGATGCTGAGGGCTGCGTCGTTGGGGTCGGAGGAGAAGGTGGGTTGGTTGTTGTTGAGAGTGGAGAGCAGCTGTTCCTCGGGGATTTTGTTCCACTGTCGGCGTGGGATGGGTTGTGTGCGGAGGTGGCGAGTCTCGCGTCGGAAGGTGAAGTGGACACATCTGTGGTCGGTCCAGTGTATAGCGGAGGAGTGGCTGAAGGATACGTGGTTGCTGGCGGAGAAGATGGGGTCGAGCGTGTGTCCGGCGATGTGGGTGGGGGTGTTCACCAGTTGCTTGAGACCGAGGTTGGCGAGGTTGTCGAGCAGGGCGGTGGTGTTGGGGTCGTTGTTCTGTTCCAGGTGGAAGTTGAGGTCGCCGAGGAGGATGTAGTCCGGAAAGGCAAGGGCGTGCGGGTAGATGAAGTCAGTGATAGAGTCGCTGAAGAGGGCGCGAGGTCCAGGGGGTCGGTAGATGAGAGTTCCTCTGAGGGTGGTCCTGGGGTCTGTGTGGATCTGGAAGTGCAGGTGTTCGGCGACGAGGGGGGTGTCTTCGGTGGAGGTGGTGACGTTGATGGAGTCCTTGAAAACGATGGTGATTCCTCCACCTGCTTGGTTGGTGTGGTCTCTCCTGGAAATCTTGTAGCCGTCGGGGATGGCTATGGCGATGTCGGGGGCAGAGGAGGCGTTCATCCAGGTCTCAGTGATGAAGGCGACGTCTGGTGCGGTGGAGTCCAGGAGGTCCCATAGTTCAGCGGCGTGCTTCTGGACGGAGCGTGCGTTGATCAGGATGCATTTGAGGTGGTTGGTTGCGCGTGGGCTGGCAGGCGTGGTGGTTACCTGGTGAAAGGTGAGTTTGCAGGTGTGACATACGAAGGGTCCGTGGGTACGTTTCGGGTTGGCTTGGAAGCAGGTGCTTGTGCGCTGCGGGTTGAGGGAGTGGAGGGTGATGGGGTCGTAGCGGTGCTGCGGGGTTTGGGAGTGCTGTGGGCCAGGGGTCGTGGCGCTGGGCACGGTCCAGACGCAGACGGGCGCAGACGGGGTTGCCTTTGGCGCGCCAGCGGCACGGCTGCGCAGCAGATGCCATAAGAGGGAGGAGGGGGGGAGGAGGGGTCAGCTGGGGGCGGGGGGCAGGAGGGGGGTGACGAATGGGAGCAGGGGGGGCGGGGGCGAGCAGAAGGTGGCGGCGGGAAAGCGGAGGGTGGGGGGGTCAGGTAGAGGGGAGGGGAGAAAAGATAGGGGAGGGGGGGTTAAGGTGGGAGGGAGTTAGAGAGAAAGATAGGAAGATAGGGGAGGGGGGGTTACAGAGGTGGAGGGGAGTGAGGAAGGTCAGAGAGAAGAGTCAGGAGCAGAAGAAACGAAGAGAGAAGAGCCAAGAAGAAGGTAAAGAAGAAGAGGAGCAAGGAGTCAGGAGCAGAAGAAACGAAGAGAGAAGAGCCAAGAAGAAGGTAAAGAAGAAGAGGAGCGAAGAGTCAAGGAAGAGGAGTCAGGCAGAAGAGGAGAGACCTGAGAAGCAGAGGATACGAAGAACACAGATGAAGAAAGAAGAAAGCACATGCAGGTCGCGGTGCAGAAGAGAAGGAAGAAACACAGATGAAATACACAGAAGAAGAACACAGATGAAGAACACAGATGAAGACAGAAGAAAGAACACGCAGGACGGGGTGCAGGGAAGAAAGAAGAACACAGATGAAGAATATAGATGAAGAGCACAGAAGAAGATCAAAGATGAAGAAAGAAGCAGGAGAAGAGGTGAGTAGCGCGGGGCAGGGCGAGGGGCTGGGCGTGTCACGACTCACGTGCTGCTTGCGCCTGGAATTTGCAGATCTGGTGGCGTGAAGCTTCAATGTTCGGCTTTGGCCCAAAAAGGGGTGACTCTTTCTGGTAGCCACGGTGCTGTAGGTAATGGAGACACCAAGAACAGACCGTGCCCTTCAGAAAGTAGCGCCAGAGGGAAAAAACCCCTTAAAAAGGGGAAAAAACCTCCAAACAGGAAGACTCCTGGAGAAAAACAAGAACAAACAAACAGGAATCCAAAAGGAGCAAAAATCAGAAAACACAGAATGCTGAATCCAAAACCAAAAGGCAAGGAAATCAGGAGCGAAGACACTAACTGAGCAGAAAGTGTTGCAGCGCAAAGAAAGAGGAAAAACACAGCCCTTATATACCAAAAAACAGGAAGTGACCCACAGGAAGTAAAAGGACACCATCTTAGATAGGGAAACAATACATAGAACAGAATAGTAGAGGAACCATAGAGAATAGGGAACAAGGAATGCTGGGAAAGCACAGGAATCTGGGAAGGAGGAAAAAACATAAAGAAAGGCACACAACAGACTGCAAAAAAGAAGAAGGACAAAGAAACGAAGAAAAACAGGTAAGAGGGTTCAGAGACCCCTGGGACAGTGAAAGGCAGAAGGAAGAACGAGGCCCCAAGCAAATCTGGGGCCTCGAAACGCGCAGGAAAGGCTGGGGGCGCGCCGCGTCTTAATAACGCGGTGCGCGGCCCGAGCCGAACGCCCGGCAGAAGTCGAGCTCTCGGCTCGCGCCGCACCGCGCGGCGCGACAGTAGGTCCCCCTCCCGAAGGCCCAGGTTTAAGAGGGAATAAACGGTGAAAGCGTTGAATCAGGAGAGGAGCGTGAACGGAAGAGGCATCTTCCCATGAACATTCACTGAGAGGATAACCCTTCCAATGAATCAGATACTGAAGTCGTTTATGAAAAAGACGAGAGTCACAAATTTCCTGCACTTCATATTCAGGAGCATCATCCACAAGGACAGGAGGTGGACAAGGAAACTGACGTGAGTAAGGATCAGGCACATAAGGTTTAAGCTGAGAAACATGAAAAACCGGATGGATCTTCCATGTATGGGGTAAGTGAAGACGGACAGTGACAGGATTGACCAACTGGAGAATACGGAAAGGCCCATAGTAACGAGGTGTGAACTTGTTTTGAGAGAGACGTGAGGGCAAGAATTTGGAGGAGAGCCAGACTTTATCTTGCAGATGATAATTTGGATTGGTTGTACGTCTCTTGTCTGCAGCCTTCTTCATATACCTCTTGGTATGTAACAAATTAGATCGAATTAGTTTATGGAGTTGGAGAAGGCGTTTGGAGAAATAGTTAATAGCAGGTAGAGGAGAGTTGGATTGTGGAGAAGTAGGGAAAGAGGTAGGATGAAAACCATAGGAACAGAAAAAGGGAGTGACCTTGGAGGCACTATGGACTGAGTTATTGTAGGAAAACTCAGCTAAAGAGAGGTAAGTGCTCCAGTTACTTTGGGTAGAATTGCAAAAGCACCGAAGATATTGCTCTAGTCCTTGGTTCAGACGCTCAGTCTGTCCGTTGGTCTGAGGATGGAACCCTGAAGACAAGGCTCTATTTATATTCAGGGTTTTACAAAAATGCTTCCAAAATCGGGAGATGTACTGAGGTCCTCTATCAGATATTATGGTATGTGGAAGTCCATGGAGACGGAAGACATGATCTATGAATATTTGACTTAGTTCTTGAGAAGTAGGCAGCTTTTTTAGGCCAGTGAAATGAGCCATTTTTGTGAAAGAATCCACTGTGACCATGATAACCCGGTTTCCTGCTGATGGTGGGAGCGAACACATAAAATCAGTAGAGATAGTATGCCATGGGGCCGATGGAACAGGCAAAGGCTGTAGTAATCCTGCCGGTCTGGTGTGAGGTATTTTGACTTGGGCACATATGGGACAGGCCTGAACGTATTCTTCCACATCCAGTTTCCAGGTAGGCCACCAGAAAAATCGTGAAAGTAGTTCTTGTGTGGCTTTGATGCCTCTGTGACCAGCTACAGGGGAATCATGGCACATTTGTAATGCTTTCTTTTGCACCTTGTTTGTAGGGAGGAATATCAGGTCTTGGTAATAAAAATATCCTTGTTTCTTGTACAATAATGGTCTTAGTTCTTCTATGTCATGGTCCGATAGGTTGGCGTATTCTTGTTGTACTTCTTCCAGGAAAGACTGAGCCACTCCAATGATCTTACTGGGTTCTAGAAGATACTGGGATGAGGAAGGAGAACACTCTGGATATCGGCGAGATAGAGCATCAGCCAGAATGTTTTGAGATCCTGGAATATATGTAATATAAAAATCGTTCTGACTGAAGAAAAAGGCCCAGCGGGCCTGACGACTATTCTGGCATACAAAATTTCTTAAACATTGTAAATTACGGTGGTCTGTCCTCACCTCAAATGGTTCCTTGGAACCCATCAGAAACTGTCTCCACTCAAGGCAGGCTGTTTTCAGAGCCAATAATTCCCTTTCAAGTACGGAATAATGTTGTTCAGCTGTGGAAAGGATATGAGACAAATAGAAAACAGGATGTTCAAGGCCATCATCCTCTTGTCGTTGGAGTAAGACAGCTCCGATGGCTCTCTCAGAAGCATCAGTTACTACTATAAATTGCTTGGTGGTATCTGGATGTCTTAAGATGGGGGCTTGGGTGAAGGCTCTCTTTAAGCTTTGAAAGGCTGCTTCAGCAGCCTCAGTCCAGACAAACCCCTTCTTTAAATTGTCCTTCTTTAAGGTGTGAGTTATGTGGCTAGTCTGACTGGCAAAGTCTAGAATGAATTGTCGATAGAAGTTTGCTAAACCTAGGAAACATTGTGTTTCTTTTATGGTAGAAGGAGAAGGCCACTCTAGGATAGCTTGTACCTTTTCTTGATCCATAGCTATGCCGGTGGGACTTAAATGATAGCCCAGATATTTGACTTCCGTCATGTCGAACTCACATTTCTCTGGTTTGCAAAATAGTTGATGATCACGAAGTCTTTGAAGAACTTGTTTAACATGGGAGGTATGGAGTTCAGGATTTCTAGAATAAATAAGAATGTCGTCTAGGTAGATCACGACTGTCTGATTCAGTAGGTCTGAAAACACTGAGTCCATAAATCTCTGGAAGATTGCGGGGGCGTTAGTAAGACCAAACGGCATAACCCTATATTCAAAATGGCCAAATGGGGTCCTGAATGCTGTCTTCCATTCGTCGCCTTCTCTTATGCGTAAAAGGTGGTAGGCTCCTCGTAAATCCAATTTAGTAAAACGTTGGGCCCCTCTGATTGCTTCCAGTATGTCCCTGATGAGAGGCAAAGGATAACGATCTTTAATGGTAATTTTATTCAGACCTCGAAAATCCAGGCACGGACGAAGATCCTTAGTCTTCTTGGGCACAAAAAAGAGAGGGGCCCCAGCCGGAGACGACGATGGAACAATAAGACCACTCTGTATATTTTCGTCCAGATACTCCTTTAGAACTTCCTTTTCGGGTTCCGTGAGGGAGTACATCCTCCCAAAAGGAACAATTGTGCCGGGTTCCAATGGAATTGCACAATCATATTCTCGATGTGTAGGTAGCACAGGTTTTGACGGTTTTTGGAAAACATCCTGAAACTCCAAATAGTGGTCTGGGATCCCTTGGACCGTATTAATGGACATACCAGTGGCACCTTCAGTAGCTAAGGATCTTTTCGGAGACCAATACTTGTCGGAAGTAAAACAGTTCTCATGACAAAATTGCGAAGACAAAGAGACTGTCCGGGTAACCCAATTTATATATGGGTTATGTCTGATGAGCCACGGAATTCCAAGAATGATGGTATGGTTAGGGGACGTAATAAGATCGAAGGAGATGTGTTCTTGATGGTTTCCCACCTGTAGACTTAACATCAGGGTAGTGGTGTCTACAGGACCAGAGGATATCAAAGATCCATCCACAGTGTGTACCTGTTCGGGTACTTCTTTTGCTTGAGTAGGGACTAGGTTAGCAGCAGCCCACGTCTTGTCCATGTATATACCACTAGCACCACAATCTAGTAATGCCATAGTCTTTTCTTGACGACCGTCCGGAAGTTGTAACAGGACCGGAAAGATGAACAAGGCAGTTGTATTGTCATTAAAGGAGCTGATGGAAGGTATAGCTGTAGATCCCGTCCCCTCCCTTCTTACAGAGGACGGGAGGTGGCGTTTCCCGAAGGCCTGGACGGACGTACTGGACAGGTACGGAGCATGTGACCAGCAGAACCACAATACAGGCACAACCCTCTCTTGCGTCTGTCTTCTCGTTCAATAGCAGAGAGCGGACCTCGGGTAGTATCCACCTGCATGGGTTCCCCTTCGATGTCTCTAGCAGGAGTGCGAGGTTCCTCGGAACGCTGCAGGTATGCACGTGAGCTACTTGGCTGGGTAAACCCTCTACTCCTTTTCTTCTCCGATCTCCGTTCCTGAAGACGATATTCGATGGACAGTGCTTGATCCATCAGGCCACGAAGATCTTCCGCTCTGGTAGAATGCACTAGTTCATCTTTTATTTCTTCTTTGAGTCCTCTACGAAATAATGTTACCAGAGTACGTTCCACCCAAGTGGTCTCTGCCGCCAGCTGACGAAAACGGGTTATATATTGCAGGACGTCTTGGGAGCCTTGTTGGATGTCGCACAAGGCTTCTTCAGCGGAGGCTTCCAATCCAGGACGACTAAACATCTGTTTGAAGCGACTCACAAAGGCGGAATAGTCTGACAATACAGGGTCGTTGGAGGACACCATCGGGGTTGCCCAGGCCAAGGCTGGACCGGATAAGGCACTGATAAGATAACCCACCTTGGTCCTGTCGTGGGAGAATTGAGTAGGTCGGAAGGCGAAATACACCGTTAAAGCATCCAAGAACTCGCGAAGCTTGGTTGGTTCACCAGAGAAACAAGGGGTAGAAGCGGAGATTGTCGGAACATCACTGGTGCGGAGGGCCAAAGCCTGTCTTAACGCAGCATTTTCATTACGTAGTTGTTGCAATTCCTGGGCTTGTTGCTGAATCGTGGTCAACAGAGATTGCTCCGGATCTGCAGCAGCCGCCACTGTATTATCCATGGTGTTTGAGGACGTCGGAATGGTTTGGCGCTGCAATCTGTCACGACTCACGTGCTGCTTGCGCCTGGAATTTGCAGATCTGGTGGCGTGAAGCTTCAATGTTCGGCTTTGGCCCAAAAAGGGGCGACTCTTTCTGGTAGCCACGGTGCTGTAGGTAATGGAGACACCAAGAACAGACCGTGCCCTTCAGAAAGTAGCGCCAGAGGGAAAAAACCCCTTAAAAAGGGGAAAAAACCTCCAAACAGGAAGACTCCTGGAGAAAAACAAGAACAAACAAACAGGAATCCAAAAGGAGCAAAAATCAGAAAACACAGAATGCTGAATCCAAAACCAAAAGGCAAGGAAATCAGGAGCGAAGACACTAACTGAGCAGAAAGTGTTGCAGCGCAAAGAAAGAGGAAAAACACAGCCCTTATATACCAAAAAACAGGAAGTGACCCACAGGAAGTAAAAGGACACCATCTTAGATAGGGAAACAATACATAGAACAGAATAGTAGAGGAACCATAGAGAATAGGGAACAAGGAATGCTGGGAAAGCACAGGAATCTGGGAAGGAGGAAAAAACATAAAGAAAGGCACACAACAGACTGCAAAAAAGAAGAAGGACAAAGAAACGAAGAAAAACAGGTAAGAGGGTTCAGAGACCCCTGGGACAGTGAAAGGCAGAAGGAAGAACGAGGCCCCAAGCAAATCTGGGGCCTCGAAACGCGCAGGAAAGGCTGGGGGCGCGCCGCGTCTTAATAACGCGGTGCGCGGCCCGAGCCGAACGCCCGGCAGAAGTCGAGCTCTCGGCTCGCGCCGCACCGCGCGGCGCGACAGGGCGGGGGGAGTACTTACTGTAATTTCGCAGGACTTGCTTGGAGGTTTCAGGAGCCTGGGCTGGTGGAGCTGCAGCGGCAGGGGGAGCGACCTACCCTTGGGTCAAGGGTCGCTAACTCTGTCGCGCAGCGGCCACCATAAGAGGGAGGAGGGGTCAGCTGGGGGTGGGGGGCGGGAGGGGGGCGACGAATGGGAGCAGGGGGGGCGGGGCGAGCAGGAGGTGGCGGCGGGAAAGCGGAGGGTGGGGGGTCGGGTAAGGGAGAAAAGATAGGGGAGGGGGGGTTACAGAGGTGGAGGGGACTGAGGAAGGTCAGAGAGAAGAGTCAGGAGCAGAAGAACCGAAGAGAGAAGAGCCAAGAAGAGGGTAAAGAAGAAGAGGAGCAAGGAGTCAGGAGCAGAAGAAACAAAGAGAGAAGAGCCAAGAAGAAGGTAAAGAAGAAGAGGAGCGAAGATTCAAGGAATAGGAGTCAGGCAGAAGAGAAGAGACCTGAGAAGCAGAGGATACGAAGAACACAGATGAAGAACACAGATGAAGAAAGAAGAAAGCACACGCAGGTCGCGGTGCAGAAGAGAAGGAAGAAACACAGATGAAATACACAGAAGAAGAACACAGATGAAGAATACAGATGAAGAACACAGATGAAGACAGAAGAAAGAACACGCAGGACGGGGTGCAGGGAAGAAAGAAGAACACAGATGAAGAACACAGATGAAGACAGAAGAAAGAACACGCAGGACGGGGTGCAGGGAAGAAAGAAGAACACAGATTAAGAATACAGATGAAGAGCACAGAAGAAGATCAAAGATGAAGAAAGAAGCAGGAGAAGAGGTGAGTAGCGCGGGGCAGGGCGAGGGGCTGGGCGGGGGGAGTACTTACTGTACTTTCGCAGGACTTGCTTGGAGGTTTCAGGAGCCTGGGCTGGTGGAGCTGCAGCGGCAGGGGGAGCGACCTACACTTGGTGTGATCTTAATTCGCAACCCACCACCAGGGATGGTATTGCTCAGGTATCTATTCTAAGGTAAGGAAGTCTCTATCAGATGAACAAGTTAATTACCTTCGGTAACAATATATCTGGTAGACACATATTCTAGTTGCAGATTCCTTACCGATCCGCCCATCCTCCCCGCTCTGCGAACTGATTTCTAGGGACAGGAACTTCCCTTTGAGGGTCCTAGTTTTGGTGCACCAATCTCAGTGTTCTTCATGGCTCTGTGCTACTGGTGTGGAAATCTCTGAAAAGAAACCGACGTCAGCGCACCAGGGTGGCGCCCATATGCAACTTTGATGTCATCACAGCGACCACAATGCCAAAGATGCCTGCGGAGTTGACTGACGGTGCGCAGGGGTATTGCTTGAAGAAAAATCTCCAGATCCAGTCTGACGTCGGGAGGAAATTCTAAGGTAAGGAACCTGCAACTGGAGTATGTCTTTACCAGAGATATTTTTACCGAAGGTAAGTAACTTTTTCGTTTGTACCACAGATGAACTATTGTCGTCCATGTTTTGCCCCAAAGGCCAATTACTCTCAAAATTAAAAGTGAGCAAGGACTTCTAAAAAATGATATTTAGATATCCACAATTTAAGTCCTGTAATTCTTTCACTTCCTCTTGACATTTAAAGAACTCACTTACTGCTCTCTATGGGCATATGCTGACTTCATCCTCACTTGCTGCCACTGATAACCCTTGGTTTTGGTTCTTTGATTGACAATATTACAGAGTTCGAAAACCAGAGTGCTGCAAGATATGACGAGACACTGAAACGATTCCCAGATTGGACAGCAGACGTTATCAGTAAACTGAAACTACAGTTTTTAGTTATAGACACCGACAATGACTATCTTGTTGGATTCAATGAATTGTAAGTTTGAATGAATCTAATACATGGCTTCCTTAGAATTACTATATTGATGTGCTTCTTTTGTCAGTAACCACTTTGTTTTGGGGTGCAGTGATTCATTTTTTGATGACATGGAAGTTGAAGCAACAGTAGAAGAAAGAGAGACGTACTTTACTCATGTTGCTACAGAGAAGACTGGAATGATAGACTTTGAGCGCTTTCTGCAGGTAAGCAGGATATGGTGTGTATTTTACAAACTTATCTTCCACTTTTCTGACGGAGAGGGAACAGAGTGAAAGGAATACAAAGAATGCAGCATTCTTAGTCTGAGTAATACATCTATTAAGGCACTTATCAGGTTGCACAAAGGCAATAACATGAGCAATTAATGTGAATGCGGCAATACACATGCAACTCTTAAAATAATCACAGCAGAATAATAATAATAATCAAAGAAAATGCAATACATCAACAAACAATGAATCTATAATATACATACATATATGCAGTGACTATGAATTCATGCATGCACACAGCAAAGCGAAATAGTAAGACTTAAAAATGCATCACCATGGGGCTTCAATCCAACATCATCTTTTGTCTGCCAACGTCAAATTGTGGAAACCTTCACAACCAAAACAAAAGAGAACAACCCCTATGGGATTACTCTCTGGGTAATGAGTCCATTCCCGGTGATGAGTTCATTCTATATCAACTGTCATGCCTTCCCACCTTCTGTACTTTAATCAAACTTAAGAGGAAGGTTCTAGAAACCCCACTCCCCTTGAGTAAGTTGTGAAATTCATGTGCTGGCCGTATCAGGTCAATGTTGAAAAAACACGCTAGAGACTGGCCAGATCTCACTGTTTATTTCCAGGATCTAGCTGTACCCTGCTCTACCATAAACATTCTCAGCCTGGTACATTCTTATCAATTTTACCTCCTCCATGTTATGTTCCCTTCCCTGGTGAGAAAAACAAAAACAGGTTAGCAAGCAGTGCGCTTAAAAATACCTGCGCCACCAATGTGACTTCATTTGAAGCTAAGCACAAAATGGAGTCATGGTCAAGATAGAGCTGGTGGTTAAATATAGATAGCAATACACTACTCCTTTGGGTTATGTAACATTTTACTTTATTTTTATGGCGTAGTTGCCCCTTGCACCACTATTATCCACAGTTTGTTCCAACTTGATATTAAAATCACACATGCAGTTTCGGTATATCTTTCCCTGCATAAATCGTAATGGAAGACCCACTTAAGTTTTCAAGTCAAAATATTCTTTTTACTTTTCAAGTAATTCGTTTCATCATCATATTCTCCTTGTATCTTTAATTTTTGTCTAGAAAACACCACTACTTTTTTTGTCTGTGAAACAGAAGAAATAGTCCTCCTAGGTTCAGTGTCGCCACTTAGTCAGTATTTTATGGGCAAGACAAAATATTGGGAGCATCACTGAAATACTAAAAACCTTTGAAATACTTGCAAAAATAGCAAACAGAAGAAAAATTACTTCAAACATATCTTAGAACTGTCTAAACTATTTTCAAATATTTATTAACTATCCCAAAATGAATATTAAAGTAAGTAGAGACCATATTAAAATGAATACACAGCATTTACACTAAATTTTAATTAGGAATCAGCTCCTTGCCTCTCTAGGACCTGAAGACAGGAACATATGACTTGTATTTTCAATTAGATATGTGGGAACCCTACCCAGAGAAGGTAACTTAATCCTTTTGTTTACAGAAGAATTATGTTTAGTACCCAGTTTTATGGAACACACAAATAAATCAAATTACAACTAATGTTTAAGAATTCATAGCTAGAAGAAACATATTCTGCTGAGCCAGATTTCTAGAAAAGTAAAAAGAACTTTTGCTTGAAACTGGAAGCAGATTTCCCATTACAAGAGTTGACACTTTAATCAGGTAGAGATTTCAAAAAAAAAATACAAGATGCTGTTTATTTCACCAGCACATAAGGGCTTAATCACAAACTGCATTTTGTAGTACGTTTATTAGTACTACTAAAGTACTACAAAATGCTACTCACAATCCTACAAATTTAAATCTCTACCTCTCCTATCTTTTCTGTAGGGAGATCCCTGCACATGTAAGTTTACTGTTTAGTTGGGAATGTGGGCAGGATCAGAGGAATGGCAGGAAAAAGGGCTACGCTATCTACTAAATGGGAGGGGTTTAGGGAGTAGGAAGGAGGGGTTTACGCAGGGTTAGGCAGGATTTTAGGGAGGGACATGCACCTCCCAGACTCAAACTAGTAGTAAGTTGCTCCAGCTCAGAGCTGGCAGCACACATAGCCAACCACCTGTAGTGCTGCACCCTCTCAAAGAAAACAATGGAGGTGGGGGCTTAAATAACCCCGCATAGGAAATGTTAAATTAAACTGAATTAAATTATTTAAAATAGTAAAACATATACATGAACATATATATATTTAATGTTAACACATTATCTAAAAATGAAACATTTATTAAATTATAAAATATTATAACAACCTTTTCTTTTTTTGAATGTGTACATTAATAAGCATTAATTATTAATAAAATGTAATTGAATTAGTGTTAAGTAATTCAATTACATCAGTTGTATATCACCAGGTATCAAGTCGCGAAACAATGTTGTGCACCGAGGAGAAGAATACGTTTTTCATTTGGTTGGAATTAGGTTTACGTTGGCACGCGGTGCCAGGCGCAGAGGATCTATCACGCAGCATAGGAAGAGTGAGGTTGAAACATCTCCCTCAAGTAGTGGGCCAGTCATGGTGTTTGGAGCATAACTACTAGATTGTCAATAAAAGCGGGGGTCATCAGAATTTGGGCCGCCTATGTTGATCCGGAGAAGGTGATCCCCATGGAGAGTCCCAGCCAGCACAAGAAGTTTGCTGCCAGCATCTGCAATTCGTTGAATGAAGCAACAATTGACCAGTTTCCTTAGCAGAGTGACCCCCCACCAACCCCCAGAGGTAATGGTAAATGAAGAAAAGTAGCGCTGTGAGCCCCTGTATGTACAAACACAGGCACCCCCAGGCAGGAGCAGTGTGTCTCCTGGAGCAGCGCTATGTAAGGTTTAAGACGATCGAGGTAGGACAACAGCTGCCTGGCGTTGCAGGGATTATTCGGCCCACACACATTCCATGTTAAAAACAAATAATAAATAACCCTGGGGAGAATGGAAGACATGGAAGTGAATGCGCTTGTGGGCGGACTGGTCAGTGCCAAGGTCCTTCAACAGTAGAAGAAAAGTGTGCACTTGAGAGTGACTGTGGAAACCTTACTGGAAAATACTGACAACAAACCACAGCAACCCCCCCCCCCCATGCCCCCGAATGAGCCACAGAAAACCTAACACAAAACAGAAGATACACAAATATAAACAAACCTGGAAAGAAATCACTGACAGCATAAATAAAACTCCCAAAGGGCAATGAGTGTGGTTCATGCAAGGGGGGCACCCGGAATGCCCGAAGCAGCTCTTCAGGGTGGGCATTGCCACAGTCTGCACTTAGGCAGCCAGAGATAAGATGAACTAGGCATGTAGTGGCATCGAGTCAACACAAGGACCAGCTGCTCACACGGGCAGACATCAGACACGTCCGAGGGGAGCATCCCCCAGGAAGCAGCAAGAGCCCAATGCGACAGCATCAGAAGCATCATGCAGCGGGCACTTCAGACGACATGTGGTTAGTCATTGTCACTTAGGGTGTGGGCGCCCCCGGATGAAGAGGAGTCTCCGCCTGCCCACGGAGGTGTGTGAAATGAAGTCCGGCACAGTAGCGGGTGGCAGAAAGTGGGTTTGTTGTAATTTGGCAAGAAAGAGTTTGGAGTGTTTCACCTCCCCTGACCAAAGCATCTTTTGTACCTCATGAAAAGAACGGCGCGTCTCTGGCGCCACTTGGGTGAGGTCAGGGTGAAAGGATATCTTGGAGCCCTCCTATGAAAGGCCCGGGTTGTCGCTCTTCAGCCATTAAACCAGGTCTCTCTTCCTATGGTTAAGTAATCTAGCTATGATAGGACGAGGTCTGTGACCTGTTCGGGCTTCGGCTCGGGCTCAAGAGTGTGGTGTGTCCACTCCACAATAAAAAATTGTAAAAATAGCTGCGGCCAAATAGACCACCGATTAAATTTTCCGCATTTTCCCTCGAAGTTGGTAGCAGATTCCAGAATATCCTCACACTATTTCGGCAGGATCTACCTTCATTTTTAACTTCTTTAAGTTCCTGCCTGGAAGCTGTGAGATCATGGTGAGCTCTTGGTGGGTGAGCTCTTGGTGGGTGAGCTCTTGGTGGGTGAGCTCTTGGTGAGTGAGCTCTTAGTGGGTGAGCTCTTGGTGGGTGAGCTCTTAGTGGGTGAGCTCTTGTCGGGTGAACTCTTAGTGGGTGAGCTCTTGGTGGGTGAGCTCTTAGTGGGTGAGCTCTTAGCGGGTGAGCTCTTAGTGGGTGTCCTCCAGGGCAGAGACCTTGGTGTGCAGTAAGAGAATCCATTTTACCATCTAAGGAGCGCAAACCCTCTCGGAGTTCCTGAGACCTGGCTATGTCATCTGTATCGACTTGTTCGCAGGAGTCCATGGTTGGCTTTCCACTGCCGTAACCCCCAGACCTTTACCCAGTTACAGAAGGAGCTCATGTTTTAATTGTTCATGACTAAATGGAGAGACCAAAGTTAGAACAACAATTCACACTATGGCCCTCATTACAACCCTGGCGGTCAGTGTTAAGGCGGCGGTACGACCGCCAACAGGCCAGCGGTAAAAAAAAAATGGAATCACGACCATGGCGGAAACCACCAACACAGACAGCCACTTTAACACTCCAACTGCCACGGCGGTAGAAACAAACACGGCGACGGTCACCACCAACAGACAGGCAGAACACAATATACCGCCCACTGTATTACAAGGCACCAATCTGCCACCTTTTCCGGGGCGGTACCAGTGCCATCAAAAGCACGGCGGAAACAGTACACAGAAGGGAAACCACTCACCTCTCGACACCCTACGAGGAACCAGGACGCCCTGGAGCCCGAAATACAGGTGCTACCAATGTTGGTTTACCTCCTCTTCTACCAGGAGCAGCAAAGACTGCGGCGACGACCATGGTGAGCACTGCACCTACCACACAGGGGAGGGGGGAAGGAACGAGAGAGTGACACACACACGCAACACGCAAAACCCCACCCTTACCCACAACACCATACACACAAATACATGCCGCAACATTACATATACACTCCGTCACCCCCCTGGAGGAACGCAAGGACAAAATGAAATAAGAACACTGCTGGGGCATCAGGTCGAAAATAAACAGGCATGTCAGGGGGAAGGTGTGGGGGGGTGTAGGAAAGTACCATCTTGCCTGGCATGTTACCCCCATTTTTCACTGTATATATGTTGTTTTAGTTGTATTTGTCACTGGGACCCTGTTCTCCAGGGCCCCAGTGCTCATATGTGTGCCTGAATGTGTTACCTGTGTAGTGACTAACTGTCTCACTGAGGCTCTGCTAATCAGAACCTCAGTGGTTATGCTCTCTCATTTCTTTCTAAATTGTCACTAACAGGCTAGTGACCATTTTTACCAATTTACATTGGCTTACTGGAACACCCTTATAATTCCCTAGTATATGGTACTGAGGTACCCAGGGTATTGGGGTTCCAGGAGATCCCTATGGGCTGCAGCATTTCTTTTGCCACCCATAGGGAGCTCTGACAATTCTTACACAGGCCTGCCACTGCAGCCTGAGTGAAATAATGTCCACGTTATTTCACAGCCATTTTCACTGCACTTATGTAACTTATAAGTCACCTATATGTCTAACCTCTACTTGGTAAAGGTTAGGTGCAAAGTTACTTAGTGTGAGGGCACCCTGGCACTAGCCAAGGTGCCCCCACATTGTTCAGGGCCAATTCCCTGAACTTTGTGAGTGCGGGGACACCATTACACGCGTGCACTACATATAGGTCACTACCTATCTGTAGCTTCACAATGGTAACTCCGAATATGGCCATGTAACATGTCTAAGATCATGGAATTGCCCCCTCTATGCCATCCTGGCATTATTGGGACAATTCCATGACCCCAGTGGTCTGTAGCACAGACCCTGGTACTGCCAAACTGCCTTTCCTGGGGTTTCACTGCAGCTGCTGCTGCTGCCAACCCCTCAGACAGGTTTCTGCCCCCCTGGGGTCAAGCCAGGCTTGTCCCAGGATGGCAGAACAAAGGACTTCCTCTGAGAGAGGGTGTTACACCCTCTCCCTTTGGAAAATGGTGTGAAGGCAGGGGAGGAGTAGCCTCCCCCAGCCTCTGGAAATGCTTTCTTGGGCACAGATGTGCCCAATTCTGCATAAGCCAGTCTACACCGGTTCAGGGACCCCTTAGCCCCTGCTCTGGCGCGAAACTGGACAAAGGAAAAGGGAGTGACCACTCCCCTGACCTGCACCTCCCCTGGGAGGTGTCCAGAGCTCCTCCAGTGTGCTCCAGACCTCTGCCATCTTGGAAACAGAGGTGCTGCTGGCACACTGGACTGCTCTGAGTGGCCAGTGCCACCAGGTGACGTCAGAGACTCCTTCTGATAGGCTCCTCCAGGTGTTAGTAGCCTATCCTCTCTCCTAGGTAGCCAAACCCTCTTTTCTGGCTATTTAGGGTCTCTGTCTCTGGGGAAACTTTAGATAACGAATGCAAGAGCTCATCCGAGTTCCTCTGCATCTCTCTCTTCACCTTCTGATAAGGAAACGACTGCTGACCGCGCTGGAAGCCTGCAAACCTGCAACATAGTAGCAAAGACGACTACTGCAACTCTGTAACGCTGATCCTGCCGCCTTCTCGACTGTTTTCCTGCTTGTGCATGCTGTGGGGGTAGTCTGCCTCCTCTCTGTACCAGAAGCTCCGAAGAAATCTCCCGTGGATCGACGGAATCTTCCCCCTGCAACCGCAGGCACCAAAAAGCTGCATTACCGGTCCCTTGGGTCTCCTCTCAGCACGACGAGCGAGGTCCCTTGAATCCAGCAACTCTGTCCAAGTGACTCCCACAGTACAGTGACTCTTCAGTCCAAGTTTGGTGGAGGTAAGTCCTTGCCTCCCCACTCCAGACTGCATTGTTGGTAACCGCGACTTTTCCAACTTCTCCGGCCCCTGTGCACTTCCGGCGGAAATCCTTTGTGCACAGCCAAGCCTGGGTCCACGGCACTCTAACCTGCATTACACGACTTTCTAAGTTGGTCTCCGGCGACGTGGGACTCCTTTGTGCAACTTCGGCGAGCACCGTTTCACGCATCCTCGTAGTGCCTGTTTCTGGCACTTCTCCGGGTGCTACCTGCTGCTGAGAGGGCTCCTTGTCTTGCTCGACGTCCCCTCTTCTTCCTGGTCCAATTTGCGACCTCCTGGTCCCTCCTGGGCCACAGCAGCATCCAAAAACGCTAACCGCACGATTTGCAGCTAGCAAGGCTTGTTGGCGTTCTTTTGGCGGGAAAACACTTCTGCACGACTTTCCAAGGCGAGAGGGATCCGTCCACCAAAGGGGAAGTCTCTAGCCTTTTTCGTTCCTGCAGAAACCTTTGCTTCTTCTGTCCAGTAGAAGCTCCTTTGCACCCACAGCTGGCATTTCCTGGGCATTTGCCCATCTCCGACTTGCTTGTGACTTTTGGACTTGGTCCCCTTGTTCCACAGGTACCCTAGATTGGAAATCCATCGGTGTTGCATTGTTGGTTTGTGTCTTTCCTGCATTATTCCTCTATCACGACTTCTTTGTCTTCTGGGGAACTTTAGTGCACTTTGCACTCACTTTTCAGGGTCTTGGGGTGGGCTATTTTTCTAACCCTCACTATTTTCTAATAGTCCCGGCGACCCTCTACAAGGTTACATAGGTTTGGGGTCCATTCGTGGTTCCCATTCCACGTCTGGAGTATATGGTTTGTGTTGCCCCTATCCCTATGTGTCTCCATTGCATCCTATTGTAACTATACATTGTTTGCACTGTTTTCTAAGACTATACTGCATATTTTTAGTACTGTGTACATATAACTTGTGTATATTTGCTATCCTCACTCTGAGGGTACACTCTGAGATACTTTGGCATATTGTCATAAAAATAAAGTACCTTTATTTTTAGTATAACTGTGTATTGTGTTTTCTTATGGTATTGTGCAAGTGACACTTGTGGTACTGTAGTAGCTTCACACGTCTCCTAGTTCAGCCTAAGCTGCTCTGCTAAGCTACCATTATCTATCAGCCTAAGCTGCTAGACACCCTATACACTAATAAGGGATACCTGGGCCTGGTGCAAGGTGTAAGTACCCCTTGGTACTCACTACAAGCCAGTCCAGCCTCCTACATTGGTTGTGCAGCGGTGGGATAAGTGCTTTGAGACTACTTACCACTCTTGTCATTGTACTTTTCATAAGAGAAAAATATACAAAACAAGTTCAGTGTATGTACACATAGCTAAAAAGTTTTGCATTTCCTCTTTTCACTGTTTTCCAAGTGCTGAAAAGTACTTCTAAACTTTCAAAAAGTTCTTAAAAGTTCAAAAAGTTTTTTTCTGTCTTTCCAAAAAGTTCTGAAAACTTTTTTCTCTTTTTCTATCACTTTAACTCTCTCTAAAAATGTCTGGCACAGGCCAAAATGCTGATCTGTCCAAACTTGCATATGATCACCTTAGCTGGAAAGGAGCAAGGAGTCTCTGCATAGAGAGAGGTTTGAGTGTAGGGAAGAATCCTTCCTTGGAATTGTTAATTAACATGCTTAGAGAACAAGATAAGGCAATAAGTGCCACATCTGTTGAAAAAGTAGCTAGTGGTTCCCAATCTGATCCAGGGACTCTCCCAGGAAAAGATTCAAGGAAGAAACTTCCTAGCCTGCCCATTACTAGACAGTCTAGCATAGTTGGTAATGATGATGAGCCACACCATACAAATAGTGTTGTCTCACATCATAGCAAAAGCATTTATTCTCACCATACGGGTAGTGATGTTTCTGTTAGCCAAGCTGTTAGGGTGGCTTCTGTAAGGGACAGGTCTCCTTCTGTTCATTCCCATCATACCTCTGTATCTAGGAATGCCCCTCCCACCAACCCTGATGACAGAATGTTAGAGAGGGAACTCAATAAGTTGAGGGTGGAACAAACCAGACTGAAGCTTAAAAAGCAACAGCTGGATTTGGATAGACAGTCTTTTGAACTAGAGAAGGAAAGACAGAAGTTGGGTTTAGATACCCATGGTGGCAGCAGCAGTATTCCCCATAGTCATCCTGTAAAAGAGCATGATTCCAGGAATCTGCACAAGATAGTTCCCCCTTATAAGGAGGGGGATGACATTAACAAGTGGTTTGCTGCACTTGAGAGGGCATGTGTTGTACAGGATGTCCCTCAAAGGCAGTGGGCTGCTATCCTATGGCTATCATTTAGTGGAAAAGGTAGGGATAGGCTCCTTACTGTGAAAGAAAGTGATGCCAATAATTTCCAAGTTCTTAAGAATGCACTCCTGGACGGTTATGGCTTAACCACTGAACAATACAGGATAAAGTTCAGAGAGACCAAAAAGTAGTCTTCACAAGACTGGGTTGATTTCATTGACCATTCAGTGAAGGCCTTGGAGGGGTGGTTACATGGCAGTAAAGTTACTGATTATGACAGCCTGTATAACTTGATCCTGAGAGAGCATATTCTTAATATTTGTGTGTCTGATTTGTTGCACCAGTACTTGGTGGACTCTGATCTGACCTCTCCCCAAGAATTGGGAAAGAAGGCAGACAAATGGGTCAGAACAAGGGTGAACAGAAAAGTTCATACAGGGGGTGACAAAGATGGCAACAAAAAGAAGGATGGTAAGTCTTCAGACAAGTGTGGGGAGAAATCTAAAAATGAGTCTTCATCAGGCCCACAAAAACACTCTGGTGGGGGTGGTGGGTCCAAATACTCCTTTAATCAGAACAAGGAAAAGAAACCATGGTGCTATTTATGTAAGATAAAAGGCCATTGGACAACAGATCCCAGTTGTCCAAAGAAAGGCACCACTGCTCCTACCACTACAACCCCTACTGCTACACCTAGTTTCCCTACTAATAGCAGTGGTGGTGGGAGCAAACCTACTAATAGCCAATCCAAGGGAGTAGCTGGGCTCACTATTGGTAACTTAGTTGGGGTTGGTCTTGTTAGGGAGACCACAGAGGCTGTGTTAGTCTCTGAGGGGGCTATTGATTTAGCCACCTTAGCTGCTTGTCCCCTTAATATGGATAAGTACAAGCAGCTACCCCTAATAAATGGTGTTGAGGTTCAGGCCTACAGGGACACTGGTGCCAGTGTGACTATGGTCATAGAGAAACTGGTCCACCCTGAACAACACCTACTTGGTCACCAGTACCAAGTAACCGATGCTCACAACAACACACTTAGCCACCCCATGGCTGTTGTTAATCTCAACTGGGGGGGGTTACTGGTCCAAAGAAAGTTGTGGTAGCCACAGATTTACCTGTAGACTGTCTACTAGGAAATTATTTGGAGACATCAGCTTGGTCAGATGTGGAGTTGGAGGCCCATGCAGCAATGCTGGGCATCCCAGGGCATATTTTTGCTTTGACAAGGGCTCAGGCCAAAAAGCAAAAAGGACAGGGAAGCTTGGATCCTGGAACAATGGACCAAGTGCTCCCTAAAGCTAGGGCTAGTAGAAGCAAACCACTTCCTACTATCCCTCCCTCTACAGTGGATTCTACTTCTGAGGAAGAAGAATTCCCTCCCTGTGCAGAACCTACACCAGAGGAGCTTCAAGCAGACACTGCTGAGCTTTTGGGTGAAGGGGGGCCTGCCAGAGAGGAGCTGAGTGTGGCACAGCAAACCTGTCCCACATTAGAGGGTCTGAGACAGCAAGCTGTCAAACAGGCTAATGGGGATGTCAGTGACTCTCACAGAGTTTACTGGGAGGACAACCTCTTGTACACTGAGCATAGGGATCCTAAACCTGGAGCAGCCAGGAGATTAGTGATTCCTCAGGAGTACAGAAAGTTCCTCCTAACACTGGCACATGACATTCCCCTAGCTGGACATCTAGGACAAATGAAAACTTGGGACAGGCTTGTTCCCCTGTTTCATTGGCCTAGGATGTCTGAGGACACAAAAGAGTTTTGTAAGTCCTGTGAAACCTGTCAAGCCAGTGGCAAGACAGGTGGCACCCCAAAGGCACCCCTTATCCCACTGCCTGTGGTTGGGGTTCCCTTTGAAAGGGTAGGGGTTGACATAGTTGGCCCCCTTGACCCTCCTACTGCTTCAGGCAATAGATTCATCTTGGTGGTAGTGGACCATGCCACAAGATACCCTGAAGCTATTCCTTTAAGGACCACTACAGCTCCTGCAGTGGCAAATGCCCTCCTGGGAATATTTTCCAGGGTGGGCTTCCCAAAGGAAGTAGTATCAGACAGAGGAAGCAATTTCATGTCTGCATACTTAAAGGCCATGTGGAAGGAGTGTGGGGTAACTTACAAGTTCACCACACCCTATCATCCACAAACAAATGGACTGGTGGAGAGATTTAACAAAACTCTCAAAGGCATGATTATGGGTCTCCCTGAAAAACCCCGCAGGAGATGGGATATCCTTCTACCATGCCTCCTTTTTGCCTACAGGGAGGTACCCCAGAAAGGAGTGGGCTTTAGCCCCTTTGAACTTATTTTTGGACACCCTGTTAGGGGTCCACTCACACTTGTTAAGGAGGGTTGGGAACAACCTTTAAAAGCTCCTAAGCAGGATATTGTGGATTATGTACTTGGCCTCAGATCAAGGATGGCTGAGTATATGAAAAAGGCCAGTAAGAACCTTCAGGCCAGCCAAGAGCTCCAGAAGCAATGGCATGATCAGAAGGCTGTTTTGGTTCAGTACCAACCAGGGCAGAAAGTGTGGGTCTTGGAGCCTGTGGCCTCAAGAGCACTCCAAGATAAATGGAGTGGACCCCACACAATTGTTGAGAAAAAGGGTGAAGTCACCTATTTAGTTGACTTAGGCACTGCAAGGAGTCCCCTTAGGGTACTCCATGTAAACCGCCTGAAACCCTACTATGACAGGGCTGATCTCACCCTGCTCATGGCAACTGATGAGGGACAGGAAGAAGACAGTGATCCTCTACCTGATCTCTTCTCTTCCACAGAACAAGATGCTCTTGTGGAAGGTGTAGTTTTGGCTGATTGTCTTACTGCTGAGCAGAAAGACCATTGCATAAATCTCCTGGGTCAGTTTTCTGAACTCTTCTCTACTGTGCCAGGTACCACTTCTTGGTGTGAGCACACTATAGATACTGGAGACAGCTTGCCTGTCAAAAGTAAGATCTATAGGCAGCCTGACCATGTCAGGGACTGCATAAAGCAAGAAGTCCAGAAAATGTTAGAGCTAGGAGTGGTTGAGCACTCTGAAAGTCCATGGGCTTCTCCTGTGGTACTTGTACCAAAACCCCATTCCAAAGATGGAAAGAAGGAAATGCGGTTTTGTGTAGACTATAGAGGTCTCAACCTTGTAACCAAAACTGATGCTCACCCTATACCCAGGGCAGATGAGCTCATAGATACACTGGCATCTGCCAAGTATCTAAGCACTTTTGATTTGACTGAAGGGTATTGGCAGATCAAATTGTCAGAAGATGCTAAACCTAAAACAGCATTTTCAACCATTGGAGGACATTACCAGTTCACTGTAATGCCTTTTGGTTTGAAGAATGCACCTGCCACTTTTCAGAGGTTGGTGAACACAGTCCTGCAAGGGCTGGAAGCTTTCAGTGCAGCATATCTGGACGATATAGCTGTCTTTAGCTCCAGCTGGGATGATCACCTGGTACACCTATGGAAAGTTTTGGAGGCCCTGCAAAAGGCAGGCCTCACTATCAAGGCTTCAAAGTGCCAGATAGGGCAGGGTAAGGTGGTTTATCTGGGACACCTTGTTGGTGGGGAACAGATTGCACCACTACAGGGGAAAATCCAAACAATTATTGATTGGGTTCCCCCTACCACACAGACTCAGGTGAGATCCTTCCTAGGCCTCACTGGGTATTACAGGAGGTTCATTAAGAACTATGGCTCCATTGCAGCCCCTCTTAATGACCTCACTTCCAAGAAGATGCCTAAAAAGGTATTATGGACAGCAAACTGTCAGAAAGCTTTTGAGGAGCTGAAGCAGGCCATGTGCTCTGCACCTGTCCTGAAAAGCCCTTGTTACTCTAAAAAATTCTATGTCCAAACTGATGCATCTGAATTAGGAGTAGGGGCAGTCCTATCACAACTTAATTCTGAGGGCCAGGATCAACCTGTTGCATTTATTAGTAGAAGGTTGACCCCTAGAGAAAAGCGTTGGTCTGCCATAGAGAGGGAGGCCTTTGCTGTGGTCTGGGCACTGAAGAAGTTGAGGCCATACCTGTTTGGCACTCACTTCATTGTTCAGACAGACCACAAACCTCTACTTTGGCTAAAACAAATTAAAGGTGAAAATCCTAAATTGTTGAGGTGGTCCATATCCCTTCAGGGAATGGACTATACAGTGGAACATAGACCTGGGAGTAGCCACTCCAATGCAGATGGACTCTCCAGATATTTCCACTTAGACAATGAAGACTCATCAGGTCATGGCTAGTCTTATTGTCCTTCGTTTGGGGGGGGGGGTTGTGTAGGAAAGTACCATCTTGCCTGGCATGTTACCCCCATTTTTCACTGTATATATGTTGTTTTAGTTGTATGTGTCACTGGGACCCTGTTCTCCAGGGCCCCAGTGCTCATAAGTGTGCCTGAATGTGTTACCTGTGTAGTGACTAACTGTCTCACTGAGGCTCTGCTAATCAGAACCTCTGTGGTTATGCTCTCTCATTTCTTTCAAATTGTCACTAACAGGCTAATGACCAATTTTACCAATTTACATTGGCTTTCTGGAACACCCTTATAATTCCCTAGTATATGGTACTGAGGTACCCAGGGTATTGGGGTTCCAGGAGATCCCTATGGGCTGCAGCATTTCTTTTGCCACCCATAGGGAGCTCTGACAATTCTTACACAGGCCTGCCACTGCAGCCTGAGTGAAATAATGTCCACGTTATTTCACAGCCATTTACCACTGCACTTAAGTAACTTATAATTCACCTATATGTCTAACCTTTACCTGGTAAAGGTTAGGTGCAAAGTTACTTAGTGTGAGGGCACCCTGGCACTAGCCAAGGTGCCCCCACATTGTTCAGGGCCAATTCCCTGAACTTTGTGAGTGCGGGGACACCATTACACGCGTGCACTACATATAGGTCACTACCTATATGTAGCTTCACAATGGTAACTCCGAATATGGCCATGTAACATGTCTAAGATCATGGAATTGCCCCCTCTATGCCATCCTGGCATTATTGGGACAATTCCATGACCCCAGTGGTCTGTAGCAGAGACCCTGGTACTGCCAAACTGCCTTTCCTGGGGTTTCACTGCAGCTGCTGCTGCTGCCAACCCCTCAGACAGGTTTCTGCCCCCCTGGGGTCAAGCCAGGCTTGTCCCAGGATGGCAGAACAAAGGACTTCCTCTGAGAGAAGGTGTTACACCCTCTCCCTTTGGAAAATGGTGTGAAGGCAGGGGAGGAGTAGCCTCCCCCAGCCTCTGGAAATGCTTTCTTGGGCACAGATGTGCCCAATTCTGCATAAGCCAGTCTACACCGGTTCAGGGACCCCTTAGCCCCTGCTCTGGCGCGAAACTGGACAAAGGAAAGGGGAGTGACCACTCCCCTGACCTGCACCTCCCCTGGGAGGTGTCCAGAGCTCCTCCAGTGTGCTCCAGACCTCTGCCATCTTGGAAACAGAGGTGCTGCTGGCACACTGGACTGCTCTGAGTGGCCAGTGCCACCAGGTGACGTCAGAGACTCCTTCTGATAGGCTCCTTCAGGTGTTAGTAGCCTATCCTCTCTCCTAGGTAGCCAAACCCTCTTTTCTGGCTATTTAGGGTCTCTGTCTCTGGGGAAACTTTAGATAACGAATGCAAGAGCTCATCCGAGTTCCTCTGCATCTCTCTCTTCACCTTCTGATAAGAAAACGACTGCTGACCGCGCTGGAAGCCTGCAAACCTGCAACATAGTAGCAAAGACGACTACTGCAACTCTGTAACGCTGATCCTGCCGCCTTCTCGACTGTTTTCCTGCTTGTGCATGCTGTGGGGGTAGTCTGCCTCCTCTCTGTACCAGAAGCTCCGAAGAAATCTCCCGTGGGTCGACGGAATCTTCCCCCTGCAACCGCAGGCACCAAAAAGCTGCATTACCGGTCCCTTGGGTCTCCTCTCAGCACGACGAGCGAGGTCCCTTGAATCCAGCAACTCTGTCCAAGTGACTGCCACAGTCCAGTGACTCTTCAGTCCAAGTTTGGTGGAGGTAAGTCCTTGCCTCCCCACTCCAGACTGCACTGTTGGTAACCACGACTTTTGCAACTTCTCCGGCCCCTGTGCACTTCCGGCGGAAATCCTTTGTGCACAGCCAAGCCTGGGTCCACGGCACTCTAACCTGCATTGCACCACTTTCTAAGTTGGTCTCCGGCGACTCCTTTGTGCAACTTCGGCGAGCACCATTTCACGCATCCTTGTAGTGCCTGTTTCTGGCACTTCTCCGGGTGCTACCTGCTGCTGAGAGGGCTCCTTGTCTTGCTCGACGTCCCCTCTTCTTCCTGCTCCAATTTGCGACCTCCTGGTCCCTCCTGGGCCACAGCAGCGTCCAAAAACGCTAACCGCACGATTTGCAGCTAGCAAGGCTTGTTGGCGTTCTTTCGGCGGGAAAACACTTCTGCACGACTCTCCAAGGCGAGAGGGATCCTTCCACCAAAGGGGAAGTCTCTAGCCCTTTTCGTTCTTGCAGAAACCTTTGCTTCTTCTGTCCAGTAGAAGCTCCTTTGCACCCACAGCTGGCATTTCCTGGGCATTTGCCCATCTCCGACTTGCTTGTGACTTTTGGACTTGGTCCCCTTGTTCCACAGGTACCCTAGATTGGAAATCCATCGGTGTTGCATTGTTGGTTTGTGTCTTTCCTGCATTATTCCTCTATCACGACTTCTTTGTCTTCTGGGAAACTTTAGTGCACTTTGCACTCACTTTTCAGGGTCTTGGGGTGGGCTATTTTTCTAACCCTCACTATTTTCTAATAGTCCCAGCGACCCCCTACAAGGTCACATAGGTTTGGGGTCCATTCGTGGTTCGCATTCCACTTTTGGAGTATATGGTTTGTGTTGCCCCTATCCCTATGTGTCTCCATTGCATCCTATTGTAACTATACATTGTTTGCACTGTTTTCTAAGACTATACTGCATATTTTTAGTACTGTGTACATATAACGTGTGTATATTTGCTATCCTCACTCTGAGGGTACACTCTGAGATACTTTGGCATATTGTCATAAAAATAAAGTACCTTTATTTTTAGTATAACTGTGTATTGTGTTTTCTTATGGTATTGTGCAAGTGGCACTTGTGGTACTGTAGTAGCTTCACACGTCTCCTAGTTCAGCCTAAGCTGCTCTGCTAAGCTACCATTATCTATCAGCCTAAGCTGCTAGACACCCTATACACTAATAAGGGATACCTGGGCCTGGTGCAAGGTGTAAGTACCCCTTGGTACTCACTACAAGCCAGTCCAGCCTCCCACAGGGGGCACCTCAGCCGGATGAAGGGACCATTCTACTGCTCCAAGAGGGGGCTCCATGCCCACTGTTTGGTCCTGGGGAGTGCAAAGCCACAGTCTCTCAAGTGGGTGGGTTGCCCACTGCTTTATCCTGGGGAATGCAACGCCACAGTCTCTCAAGTGGGTGGGTTGTCCACTGCTTTATCCTGGGGAGTGCAATGCAACAGTCTCTCAAGTCTCTCAAGTGGGTGTTTTGCCTACTGCTTTATCCTGGGGAGTGCAAAACCACAGTCTCTCAAGTCTCTCAAGTGGGTGGGTTGCCCACTGCTTTATCCTGGGGAGTGCAGAGCCACAGTCTCTCAAGTGTGTGACATGTTCCACTGGTTCTGGAGGGGGCTTAGTGCCCAGAGTGCTTCATCCTACCAAGGACTGGGGTAGTGGATGCAGTTCTCCACTGGTTCTGGAGGGGGCTTTGTGCCCAGAGTGCTTCATCCTGCCATGGACTGGGGTAGTGGATGCAGTTCTCCACTGGTTCTGGAGGGGGTTTTGTGCCCAGAGTGCTGCACATGCTGTGTGGCAGGTCCCATTCCCTCACCTGGGTGTGTATGCCACGAGATTGCCTGGGAACAGGTAGCATGATACTCCATGGAGTCAGAGACACATTCCACCCTGCTGCAACTTTGCCTGCCAACTGCTGGTAATAACAGTGCTGGTTGTGGTGCCTAATGTGCACTGTGCAGGGTCCAGGACGTCTCCTGTAGCCTCGGACGGCTGTCCACTAGGAATGTTGTCCATGTCGGCTGTGGTGGCACTGTCTGTGCATGTCTCGGGGCTGGTGGCGGTGGTTGCGGCGGTGTCTGTGGCGGAGATGCTGCCGGTGGTGCATGTGTCAGCACCTGTGGAGGGAGACAGCAGGACGTCTCTTGCAGCCTCGGACGGCTGCCCACTGGGGATGATGCTGGGGACTGTTGCTGAGGCAGCAGACGTGCAGGTGGCGGTGCAGGTGGCAGTGTCCACCGCCATATAGGTTGCTGCTCTGTTTACCAGAAGGGGTGTCACCAGTCCCTCAGCCGGAGGCTCCGTGCCCTGTGCTGACTTCCCTTTAGCCTTGTGTCCCTTCCCCACCTTGGAAGTCACTGCTGGGACCTTGGCACTGTCCCCTTCTGGCTTGGAGGAGGCCTTGCTGGGTGTTTGGTGCGGCTTTTCCCTACGGCATGTGGGCCCCTTCTTCACCTTGGCAGGTGGCGGAATGGGCTGATCCTTGGCCTCACTAGGTGGCACACTGGAAGCCCTGATGGGTGCCGCCCGCGATGTTACAGGACTTGCAGGGACCACAGTGCTGGAGGATTTGGTGGCTGAGGTGCTGGGCTGGGATCTGGACATCCTGGCCCTAGGGGAAGGACAAGGGGGGAGGTGTAGGGAAGAGGTCAATGTTAGCCAAGAAAAGTTTTTTAGACACACTGGGAAGATGGAGGGGGTTTGGGAGTGGAGGAAGAGGTAGTGGTTGTAGGAGGTGTACGTCTGCTGAATTTGGGTGAAGGTGCATGGGCTGGAGGCTGTTGTGAGGTGGATGGCTATTGAGTGGGTGTGTACCTGCGTTTGTGTACTTTGGGAGGAGGGCTCACAGACACACTGGGAGAGGACACAGGACGTGTGCATGATATTGAGGGTGGTGATTGCACGTGAGGAGTGTGTGGTGATGGGCGTGCTGGTGATGGAGGTAGTGGCTGAGGATGTAGTACATGCAGGTGTGAGTGGAGACGAGACTGGGAGGGAGGAGGAGGAGGAGGACTTGGAGGAGGGGGACACAGTGGAGGCAGTGGATGTTGGTGTTTCTGCATGGGAATGGTGCTTGTGTGAGTGCCTGTGGGATGTGTGGTGCTTATGTTTGCCATGTCCATTCTTGTGTGTTGATGAGTGTGCATGCTGGTCTGATGGTGTGCTTGGGATAGGCTGAGGTACAGGGGATTGGGTCTGGGTAGTGGAAGTTGGAGGGGGGAGGCTGGACACAGGGACAATGGCTGCCATCAGTGCTGAGGCCAGAGCGTGAAATACTCTCTGTTGGGCTGCCACGCCAGAATGAATGCCCTCCAGGTATGAATTTGTTTGCTGCAAATGCCTCTCGACACTCTGGATGGCATTCAAAAAGGTTGATTGCTCAACAGTGAGGGATCTCAGGGGTCAATAGCCTCCTCACTGAGGGCAGTAGGACTGACTGGGGCAGGGCCTGAGGTGCCTGGGGCGAAGGAGATGCCCACCCTCCTGGATGAGCGGGCACAGGAAACACGCTGAGGGGCTGCTGGGAGGGCAGTGCTGGTGGTGGGGGTGGCAGCAGTACCTGTTGATGCGATGGGCACAGAGGTGCCCGCCACTGCAAGGGAGCTCCCATCAGAGGAGTCGCCGCTGTCGCTGGTGTCGCCTCCTGTCCCTGTCGTGGAGCTCCCCTCGCCCTCCGTCCCACTGGTGCCTTCAGACTCCGTAAATTCACCCTCCAGGGCCATGTGGGTTGCAGCTCCCTCCTGCTCCGGTGCCAGTGCTCTTCCGCCAGATGATGCTAATGCACACAAGGACAGGGTGATAAAACTAAAAGGGGGGAAAGACAAAAGAGACACATGGTCAATGCCTGCAACACCACTGCCGTTGGCGGACACAACACACAGCGAGCAGCCCTATGCACTAGCCCATGCACTAACATCTCAGGGGAAAAGCACATGCCCATGGGGGACTCTGCCAAGACCCATTTGATGCACAGCTGGAACCCACTGTAGCATGACTAGGTGTAGAGGGCCACTGCCACTTTTGGGGTTGGAGTGGCACTGAGCCTGCAAAACAATGGATCTACCATAACGTGTCTGTCCTGGCCTAGGGGAACCCACAGCCCACTTCCCCCACCAAGAAACCTCATTAAGCACGCAGAGTCAGCTGAATGAGACTGTACTCACCCCCTTTTGGCTGCTGTGATGCACTCAAGCACCCATCCAACTCAGAATATGCCACCGCCAGGATCCGGTACATCAGCGGGGTCATGGTGCGACGGACACCCCTTCCACGTTGGGAGGCCATCCCCAGCTGGGCCTCTGCCGTCTTCTTGCTCCAGTGGCGCAGGTCCTCCCATCTTTTGCGGCAGTGGGTGCTCCTTCTTTGGTAGGCCCCCAGGGTCCGCACTTCCTTGGCAATGGCACGCCAAATCCCCTTCTTCTGGTGGGCGCTGACCTAGAGGAATAGTGAAGTAAGAATGGATGTTACACCCCATCCGGTTCTTCTTACTCATTGGCCACAAACCTCCCACCCTGGCCCAGAAAAACATACACTCACCATCCTCACATGCTGGCCTCTGCCCCCCCCGTCTCTTCCGTCCACGACACTCCATATATTCATGTTCCATGCATAATGCTCACAGTGTACTCACCTGTTTGACTGGAGGACTGTAGAGTAGCGTGTACTGTGGGAGGACCCCATCCACCCGTTTTTCCAACTCCTCTGCGGTGAAGGCAGTGGCCCTTCCCCAGACACTGTAGCCATTGTCGCTTCCAGACTCAGGTCACAGCAGCATTTGCAATGTAGGTCCTCTCCTGTTGAAGGTCAGGTATCAAGTGAGTGAACAGATAGAAAATGGCGGTCATGTCCGCGGAGGTGTGTACCGTCACCGCCGGCATACATCGTCATTGGCTCCTGGAACCCATAGGGCCCAATGATAACCAATACTGAATTGCGCCGCGGTCTTCGACCACCTACCGCGACGCTGCACAACGCCAGCGCAGTTACCTCATTTCCCCTTATCCCTCCTTACAGGTCAGGCATTTCAGGGGGCCACATGGCAGGGCAACTAACTGCGTCACTGTACTTTTGGCCAGGAATACGGACAGACAGCACCACACACCGATTACATCACGATTGTTCTAAACAGCCCTGTGAAACCTACGTGGTGTATGACCCTCTGCTCACCCTTCTCTTCCATAGGACACTTCCGCTGGGGCAGGTGATGAGATGGCGTCATCCACCGGTATACAGACCCCTGGTGGACCTGTCGACAATGGAAGACAGACACATCATTATCACCTACAGACTTGATCGTGCCACAATCAATGAACTGTGTGCCCAGTTGGAGCCAGACCTGATGTCAGCTATCTGCCATCCCACAGGAATCCCCCTCTAGTGCAGGTCCTTTCAGTACTCCATTTCCTGGCCTGTGAGTCCTTTTAAACAACAGTGGCCATGGGATCAGGGATGTCACAGCCAATGTTCTCTAACGTGTTGTCCAGAGTGTTGTCTGCCCTGCTGAAACACATGCGCAGCTACATAGCTTTCCCTCAGGTGGAGGATTTGCCCACAGTGAAAGGTGACTTATATGCCCTAGGACATATCCCCAACATCATTGGTGCCATTGATGGTACACATGTGGCATTTGTCCCCCACAACCCCCAACACCCCCACCCCGCAGGAATGAACAGGTGTACAGAAACCGCAAAAGCTACCATTCTATGAATGTGTAGATGGTGTGTTTGGCAGACCAGTACATCTCACATGTGAATGCCAAGTATCCTGGCTCAGTGCATGACGCTTACATTTGGAGGAATAGCAGCATCCCTTATGTGATGGGCCAACTCCAGAGGCACTGTGTGTGGCTAACAGGTGAGCCCAAGGTCCCAACACAGTTGACATAGATGTCTGGGTATGGGAGAGTCCCTAAGGGTTGGAGGATGTCTAACAGTTGTCCCTCGATATTTGCAGGTGACTCTGGTTACCCCAAACTGTCATGGCTACCGACCCCATTGAAGAATCCCAGGACAAGGGAAGAGGAACGCTACAATGAGGCACATGGGCGAACTAGGAGGATAATAGAGCGCACCTTCGGCCTCCTGAAGGCCAGATTCCAGTGCCTCCATCTGACAGGTGGCTCCCTATACTACTCACCGAAGAAGGTGTGCCAGATCATCGTGGCATGCTGTATGTTGCACAACCTGGCTTTGCGACGCCAAGTGCCTTTTCTGCAGGAGGATGGGCCTGATGTTGGTCTTGTGGCAGCTGTGGAGCCTGTGGACAGTGAAGAAGAGGAGGCAGAAGAAGAAGATATAGACAACCGAAAAAACATCATCATGCAATATTTCCAGTCAGACACAGGTAAGAGGATGGCACTGCTCTCATATGATACCACTGTAGGACACTGCATAAATCTGCCTTTTTACCTCTGTGTATGGACCCTGACATGTCACTTTGGCTTTCCATTTCACAGTCCCACTTTCTGCCTTCTGCTATGTTTACGGCTGCCCAACAACTCTCTAACATTGGTATGTGAACATGAACATTGACATTGCTATATTTCTGAGAGGTTTCAATTACACATTTGTGAAAGTACAGACTGACTCCAGATTGATTTGTGATTCAAGGGTGTTTATTTCTGTGCAAATAAGTGGAGGGGTGTGTGCAATGGGCTCGGGTGATAGTGGAGGAAAGTCCATGGTATAGTCCAGTCTCTTGGTCTCACAGGTGCATTGTCCAAGGGGGCATAGGAAGTGGAGTAATGGCAGTTCAAAGTTGTCAGGGTGACAAAATGGGACAAAAGGGTGACAATCAGGAGAGTGTTATTTCCTGGCGGGGGTCTTGGCAATGTTCTCTGTCTTGTTCCTGGATCTCAGGGACCCTTTGCGGGATAGTTCTCCTTCTGCAGGGGGTGGGGTGCTGGTGGCCTGTTGGTCCTGTGGCGGGACCTCCTGTCCACTAGCGCCAGCGGAAGTGGAGGGCTGTTCATCGTTCAGGCTAGTGTCAGGGGCCCGTTTGTGTGCCACTGTGTCCCTCATGGTGTTGATCAGGTCTGCCAGCACCCCTGCAATGGTGACCAGGGTGGTGTTGATGGACTTCAAGCCCCCCCGGATCCCCAGGTAGTGCTCCTCCTGCAGCCGCTGGGTCTCCTAGAACTTGGCCAGTACCGTGCCCATGGTCTCCTGGGAATGATGGTATGCTTGCATGATGTTGGAGAGTGCCTCCTGGAGAGTGGGTTCCCAGGGTCCGTCCTCCCCCTGTCGCACAGAGTCCTCCCAGTTTCCCTGTTATCCTGTGCCGCTGTCCCCTGAACCATGTGCCCACTGCCACTGACCCCAGGTCCCTGATTGTCTTGGGTTGGTGGGTTTGCCTGGGGTCCCTGTAGTGGTGTACACACTGCCCTGGGGACAGAGGTACGGGGCCGGTGGGTGAGTGCTGTGCTGGTGTCTCCTGAGGGAGGAGAGTCTGTGGTGGTTTGTGACTGTGGCAGGGGAACCGACTGTCCAGAGGTCCCTGATGGGCCGGGTTGGTAATCTTGATCCAGGCGGGTAAAGCTACTGTCATCACTGTGGGCCTCTTCGGTGGGGGGACTGGATATGTCTGGAACCTCCTGTCCGGTGACGTTGGGTATGGGTCCTGTTGGGGTGTAAATGCATAGTTATTGTTTCTGTGTGTGCCATCTTGTGCAATGGGTCAGTTACCCTCTGCTCCTGTGCTTGCATTATTGTGTTTGCCCTTGTGTTATTAGTGATTTTGGGGTCTGGGTGGGTATCTACTGGACATGCTTTGGTGATGGGTGTCTATGCAGAGGTGTTGCATGCAGGGCTTGGTATTGGGAAGGGTGGGTTGTAATGGTAGGGCATATGTGAGGTGTTGGAGTGATGGGGGTGAGGGTGGGGGGATTTAGTAATAAAGATATGACTTACCAGAGTCCAGTCCTCCTGCTACTCCTGCAAGTCCCTCAGGATTTAGTATTGCCAAGACTTGCTCCTCCCATGTTGTTAGTTGTGGGGGAGGAGGTGGGGGTCCACTGCCAGTCCTCTGTACTACTATCTGGGTACCACAGATCGCACCTTCCCCCGTAGGTCGTTCCACCTCTTCCTGATGTCATCCTGTGTCCTGGGGTGCTGTCCCACTGCGTTGACCCTGTCGATGATTCTCCGCCATAGCTCCATCTTCCTAGCAATGGAGGTGTGCTGCACCTGTGATCCAAAAAGCTGTGGCTCTACTCGGATGATTTCCTCCACCATGACCCTGAGCTCTTCCTCAGAAAACCTGGGGTGTCTTTGAGGTGCCATGATGTGGTGTGGCTAATGTGTGAGGTGATGTTTGTTGTGCTGTGTGATGTGTTGTGTTGGGGTGTGTTGTTTGAGGTGTGTGGATTTTGTGTGAGTGATGGTGTTGTGTGCCTGTGGATGCTGGTGTTGTGTTAGCTATTCTATCTCTCTGCTTCTTCAAAATGTCGTTGTAAGGGGTTTTGGGTAATGTGGGTGTGTGTTTTATAGTGGTGTGGTGTGTGTATGTGTATCAGTTGTGTGTATTTTGAATTGTCCAATGTGGTTGTGTTTTGTAAATGTGTGTGTATTTTGAGCGCAGCGGTGTGTACCGCCAATAGATTACCATGGTTGAAAGACTGCCGCGTTGATTCATTCGTGATAGTGTGGGCGTATTCTTATTGGCGTGACGGTGTGGGTTTTGGTATCGCCAGTTTATCACTGGCCTTTGGTGTCGCAGACTTGTGTGGGTGTCTGTATTGTGGCGGATAACGAGATGTGGGTCGTAATACTTGTAGCGGATTTCCGCCACGGTATGTTGGCGGCCTTCAGCACGGCAGTAAGCGGGATTTACCGACAGGGTTGTAAAGAGGGCCTATATGTTTTTTCTCCATGAGGTTTACGTAACTATGTGTACATCTCTACACGTGTACCTTATTAAATATATAACAATTCACTTTTTCAATACATTTTCTGTGAAAAATATAAACATTTTTTGAACAAACCAATAAGAATAAAAGACAGTCACTAAAAAGTATGTTTGAATTTAAATGCCATGCCATCCTTTTACTGTTTATTCGGAAGGTTGAGCCAGAATGCCTGAGAATCGTTTGGTTATTTAGGCCTGCTCACTGCTTTTTGGAAATGCATACCACTTGGAATGTTTTGGTTCCGTCCAATATCTACGGTGTAAATTGCTTCCTTTTTACTTTAACTTGAGACCGGGGAACTAGGAGAACGTTTCCACATCTGTCTTATCAGCCGCTATGTCAACTCTTTTGGATGTTATTTCCTATTTTCTATTGCTTGTATAATGCTGTTATTTGGTCCTTGTTATTTACTATTTTCTATTGCTTGTATAATGCTGTTCTTGGGGCCTTGTTATTTACTATTTTCTATTGCTTGTATAATGCTGTTCTTGGGGCCTTGTTATTTACTATTTTCTATTGCTTGTATAATGCTGTTCTTGGGGCCTTGTTATTTACTATTTTCTATTGCTTGTATAATGCTGTTCTTGGGGCCTTGTTATTGTAGGAGGCTGGACTGGCTTGTAGTGAGTACCAAGGGGTACTTGCACCTTGCACAAGGCCCAGTTATCCCTTATTAGTGTATAGGGTGTCTAGCAGCTTAGGCTGATAGATCATGGTAGCTTAGCAGAGCAGCTTAGGCTGAACTAGGAGACGTGTGAAGCTACTACAGTACCACTTAGTGTCATATGCACAATATCATAAGAAAACACAATACACAGTTATACTAAAAATAAAGGTACTTTATTTTTATGACAATATGCCAAAGTATCTTAGAGTGTACCCTCAGTGAGAGGATAGGAAATATACACAAGATATATATACACAATAGCAAAAATATGCAGTATAGTCTTAGAAAACAGTGCAAACAATGTATAGTTACAATAGGATGCAATGGGGAAACATAGGGATAGGGGCAACACAAACCATATACTCCAAAAGTGGAATGCAAACCACGAATGGACCCCAAACCTAGGTGACCTTGTAGAGGGTCGCTGGGACTATTAGAAAATAGTGAGAGTTAGAAAAATAACCCTCCCCAAGACCCTGAAAAGTGAGTGCAAAGTGCACTAAAGTTCCCCTAAGGACAAAGAAGTTGTGTTAGAGGAATAATGCAGGAAAGACACAAACCAGCAATGCAACAACTGTGGATTTCCAATCTAGGATACCTGTGGAACAAGGGGACCAAGTCCAAAAGTCACAAGCAAGTCGGAGATGGGCAGATGCCCAGGAAATGCCAGCTGCGGGTGCAAAGAAGCTTCTACTGGACAGAGGAAGCTGAGGTTTCTGCAGGAAAGAAAAGGGCTAGAGACTTCCCCTTTGGTGGACGGATCCCTCTCGCCTTGGATAGTCGTGCAGAAGTGTTTTCCCGCCGAAAGGACGCCAACAAGCCTTGCTAGCTGCAAATCGTGCGTTTGGCGTTTTTGGACGCTGCTGGGGCCCAGGAGGGACCAGGAGGTCGCAAATTGGACCTGAAGAGAGAGGGGACGTCGAGCAAGACAAAGAGCCCTCACTGAAGCAGGTAGCACCCGGAGAAGTGCCAGAAACAGGCACTACGAGGATGCGTGAAATGGTGCTTGCCGAAGTTGCACAAAGGAGTCCCACGTCGCCGGAGACCAACTTAGAAAGTCGTGCAATGCAGGTTAGAGTGCCGTGGACCCAGGCTTGGCTGTGCACAAAGGATTTCCGCCGGAAGTGCACAGGGGCCGGAGTAGCTGCAAAGTCGCGGTTCCCAGCAATGCAGCCCAGCGAGGTGAGGCAAGGACTTACCTCCACCAAACTTGGGCTGAAGAGTCACTGGACTGTGGGGGTCACTTGGACAGAGTCGCTGGATTCGAGGGACCTCGCTCGTCGTGCTGAGAGGAGACCCAAGGGACCGGTGATGCAGCTTTTTGGTGCCTGCGGTTGCAGGGGGGAAGATTCCATCGACCCACGGGAGATTTCTTCGGAGCTTCTGGTGCAGAGAGGAGGCAGGCTACCCCCACAGCATGCACAAACAGGAAAACAGTCGAGAAGGCGGCAGGATCAGCGTTACAGAGTTGCAGTAGTCGTCTTTGCTACTATGTTGCAGGTTTGCAGGCTTCCAGCGCGGTCAGCAGTCGTTTCCTTATCAGAAGGTGAAGAGAGAGATGCAGGGGAACTCGGATGAGCTCTTGCATTCGTTATCTCAAGTTTCCCCAGAGACAGAGACCCTAAATAGCCAGAAAAGAGGGTTTGGCTACCTAGGAGAGAGGATAGGCTACTAACACCTGAAGGAGCCTATCAGCAGGAGTCTCTGACGTCACCTGGTGGCACTGGCCACTCAGAGCAGTCCAGTGTGCCAGCAGCACCTCTGTTTCCAAGATGGCAGAGGTCTGGAGCACACTGGAGGAGCTCTGGACACCTCCCAGGGGAGGTGCAGGTCAGGGGAGTGGTCACTCCCCTTTCCTTTGTCCAGTTTCGCGCCAGAGCAGGGGCTAAGGGGTCCCTGAACCGGTGTAGACTGGCTTATGCAGAATTGGGCACATCTGTGCCCAAGAAAGCATTTCCAGAGGCTGGGGGAGGCTACTCCTCCCCTGCCTTCACACCATTTTCCAAAGGGAGAGGGTGTCACACCCTCTCTCAGAGGAAGTTCTTTGTTCTGCCATCCTGAGATAAGCCTGGCTTGACCCCAGGGGGGCAGAAACCTGTCTGAGGGGTTGGCAGCAGCAGCAGCTGCAGTGAAACCCCAGGAAAGGCAGTTTGGCAGTACCAGGGTCTGTGCTACAGACCACTGGGATCATGGGATTGTGCCAACAATGCCAGGATGGCATAGAGGGGGCAATTCCATGATCTTAGACATGTTACATGGCCATATTCGGAGTTAGCATTGTGAAGCTACATATAGGTAGTGACCTATATGTAGTGCACGCGTGTAATGGTGTCCCCGCACTCACAAAGTCCGGGGAATTGGCCCTGAACAATGTGGGGGCACCTTGGCTAGTGCCAGGGTGCCCTCACACTAAGTAACTTTGCACCTAACCTTTACCAGGTAAAGGTTAGACATATAGGTGACTTATAAGTTACTTAAGTGCAGTGTAAAATGGCTGTGAAATAACGTGGACGTTATTTCACTCAGGCTGCAGTGGCAGGCCTGTGTAAGAATTGTCAGAGCTCCCTATGGGTGGCAAAAGAAATGCTGCAGCCCATAGGGATCTCCTGGAACCCCAATACCCTGGGTACCTCAGTACCATATACTAGGGAATTATAAGGGTGTTCCAGTAAGCCAATGTAAATTGGTAAAATTGGTCACTAGCCTGTTAGTGACAATTTGAAAGAAATGAGAGAGCATAACCACTGAGGTTCTGGTTAGCAGAGCCTCAGTGAGACAGTTAGGTACTACACAGGGAACACATACATATAGGCCACAAACTTATGAGCACTGGGGTCCTGACTAGCAGGGTCCCAGTGACACATAACAAACATACTGAAAACATAGGGTTTTCACTATGAGCACTGGGCCCTGGCTAGCAGGATCCCAGTGAGGCAGTGAAAACACCCTGACATACACTCACAAACAGGCCCAAAGTGGGGGTAGCAAGGCTAGAAAGAGGCTACTTTCTCACACAACCCCCCCCCCCAAATGAAGGACAATAAGGCTAACCTTGGCCAGTTGAGACTTTATTGTCTAAGTGGTGATAAGTAGAGAGTAGCTCTGCAATAGACTGGTTACTCCCTTTATCATCCACTATATGGTTACTTCCCTGTGGGGATGTAAACCACCCTGTGGGGATGTAAACCACCCTGTTTGAAGTTTTTTAGCTAAGCAACAATGTGAAGATGTATTTTCAGAGTTTCTATCAGTAAGTTTTAGTTTAGAGCAGTGGGAATTGTCCACTGAACCTATTTGTAGTGATGGAAATGCCAGACAGGGATGCTGTCTCAGAAAAGCCATAGCTGGGCAAAAACTTTGTCCATATGGCTGGAAGAGAGAACAGGGATGCTGTTTCTCTTGAGTTGGAGCAGGGCAGGGATGCTGTCCTATGAGCTCTACACTAGGGCAGGGATGCTGTCCTAAGTGTTGTGTGGCAGTGCAGGGTTTCTGCACTAAATTTTCTCTGGGAGGGTTGGAGGGATGCTCCATGTTAACTAAAATGGTGCTCTCTTTCTCACCAATGTCAGTTATCCCACAGAGAGGTACTTCCACCTCAGGGAGTACAGTTTTGCCAACTGATGATTCCCTTGGAACAGGTGCCACCCCAGGAGAGGTTTCTCCTACCACAGGAATGGTATCCTGAATGGTAGGGTGGTTAGGGGATACTGTGATACCCTTTTTACCTGTTGATGGAGAGGGATCCTGAGTTTTCAGGCCTTCTCTCCTTTGCTTTTTCATTTCAGTAGAAATGAGAGGGAACAATTCCTCAGGGATGCCCAGCATGGCTGCATGGGCATAGAAGTCTACATCAGCCCAACCTGAGGCCTCTAGGTCATTACCTAAGAGACAGTCTACAGGTAAGCTAGGTGATACCACCACCTGCTTAGGGCCAGTAACTCCACCCCAACTAAACTGAATTATAGCTAAGGGAAGAAACTTAGTGGAGTTATGGACATCAATAATCTTGTACTGTTGTCCAATGATGTGTTGATCAGGGTGCACTAGGTTTTCAGTCACCAAAGTTATACTGGCACCTGTGTCCCTGTAGGCCAAGGCCTCAACACCATTTATTGAAACTGTCTGCCTGTACTTATCCATTGTAAGGGGACAAGCAGCCAGTGTGGCAAGGCCAATGCCACTAGGTGTGACAGAAACTGTCTTGGGAGTGACTACCCCAGTTTCTACTATGGACCCATAAGTGAACCCAACTACACCCTTTGCTTGACTGTTGCCAGTCCCACCACTAGTACCACTACTGCTAGGGGCACTAGAGCTTGATGTATTAGTGGTGGTAGGCTCAGGGGGTTTACCTGGACAGGACTTATCCCCTGGCCTATGGCCTTTGTTTTTACACACAAAGCACCAAGGCTTTTTAAATTGTGTAGGTTGAGAAGAAGAGGAAGAATTTGTTTTATCTCCACCCCCTGAAGAGTGTTTAAGATTTGAAGTGGAATCTTTGGTTTTACCCTTATCCCCATGCTTATCTTGAGATTTTTCACCATCTTTCTTCTTATTGTTCTCTTTGTCACCCCCTGTATGAACTTTTCTGTTCACCCTTGTTCTGACCCATTTGTCTGCCTTCTTTCCCAATTCTTGGGGAGAGGTCAGATCAGAGTCCAACAAGTACTGGTGCAACAAATCAGACACACAATTATTAAGAATATGCTCTCTCAGGATCAAGTTATACAGGCTGTCATAATCAGTAACTTTACTGCCATGTAACCACCCCTCCAAGGCCTTCACTGAATGGTCAACAAAATCAACCCAGTCTTGTGAAGACTCCTTTTTGGTCTCTCTGAACTTTATCCTGTATTGTTCAGTGGTTAAGCCATAACCATCCAGTTGTGCATTCTTAGGAACTGTAAAAGTATTGGCATCACTTTCTTTCACAGTAAGGAGCCTATCCCTACCTTTTCCACTAAATGATAGCCATAGGATAGCAGCCCACTGCCTTTGAGGGACATCCTGTACAACACAGGCCCTCTCAAGTGCAGCAAACCACTTGTTAATGTCATCCCCCTCCTTATAAGGGGGAACTATCTTGTGCAGATTCCTTGAATCATGCTCTCTTGCAGGATGACTATGGGGAATACTGCTGCTGCCACCATGGGTTTCTAAACCCAATTTCTGTCTCTCTTTCTCTACTTCTAAGGTCTGTCTATCCAAATCCAGCTGTTGCTTCTTGAGCTTCAGTCTGGTTTGTTCCACTCTCAATCTATTGAGTTCCCTTTCTAACAATCTGTCTTCAGGGTGGGTGGGAGGGACATTCCTAGACACAGAAGTATGATGAGAATGAACAGAAGGAGACCTGTCCCTTACAGAGGGCACCCTAACAGCTTGGCTGACAGTGTAATGTGAGAGCACATCAGCTGTATGATGTGACTCCACCTCAGTACCAACTATGCTAGACTGTCTAGTAATGGGCAGGCTAAGAAGTTTCTTTCCTGAACCTTTTCCTGGGGGAGTCCCTGGATCAGATTGGGAACCATTAGCTACTTTTTCAACAGATGGGGCACTTTTAGCCTTATCTTGTTCTCTAAGCATGTTAAGTAACAATTCCAAGGAAGGATTATTCCCTACACTCAAACCTCTCTCTACACAGAGACTCCTTGCTCCTTTCCAGCTAAGGTGATCATATGCAATCTTGGACAGGTCAACATTTTGGCCTGTGCCAGATATTTTTAGAGAGAGTTAAAGTGATAGAAAAAGAGAAAAAAGTTTTCAGAACTTTTTGAAAGACAGAAAAAAACTTTTAAAACTTTTTAGAACTTTTTAGAAAGTTTAGATGTCCTTTTCAGCACTTAGAAAAGAGTGAAAAGAGGAAATGCAAAACTTTTTAGCACTGTGTACACACACTGAACTTGTTTTGTATATTTTTCTCTTATGAAAAGTACAATGACAAGAGTGGTAAGTAGTCTCAAAGCACTTATCCCACCGCTGCACAACCAATGTAGGAGGCTGGACTGGCTTGTAGTGAGTACCAAGGGGTACTTGCACCTTGCACCAGGCCCAGTTATCCCTTATTAGTGTATAGGGTGTCTAGCAGCTTAGGCTGATAGATAATGGTAGCTTAGCAGAGCAGCTTAGGCTGAACTAGGAGACGTGTGAAGCTACTACAGTACCACAAGTGTCACTTGCACAATATCATAAGAAAACACAATACACAGTTATACTAAAAATAAAGTTACTTTATTTTTATGACAATATGCCAAAGTATCTCAGTGTGTACCCTCAGTATGAGGATAGCAAATATACACAAGTTATATGTACACAATACCAAAAATCCGCAGTATAGTCTTAGAAAACAGTGCAAACAATGTATAGTTACAATAGGATGCAATGGGGACACATAGGGATAGGGGCAACACAAACCATGTACTCCAAAAGTGGAATGTGAACCACGAATGGACCCCAAACCTATGTGACCTTGTAGAGGGTCGCTGGGACTATTAGAAAATAGTGAGAGTTAGAAAATGAGCCCTCCCCAAGACCCTGAAAAGTGAGTGCAAAGTGCACTGAAGTTCCCCAAAAGACAAAGAAGTCGTGACAGAGGAATAATGCAGGAAAGACACAAACCAACAATGCAACAACTGTGGATTTCCAATCTAGGGTACCTGTGGAACAAGGGGACCAAGTCCAAACGTCACAAGCAAGTCGGAGATGGGCAGATGCCCAGGAAATGCCAGCTGTGGGTGCAAAGAAGCTTCTACTGGACAGAAGAAGCTGCAGTTTCTGCAGGAACGAAAATGGAGGCATCCCTCTTGCCGTGGAAAGTTGTGCAAAAGTGTTTTCCTGCCGAAAGAACGCCAAAAAGCCTTGCTAGCTGCAAATCGTGCGGTTAGCGTTTTCGGACGCTGCTGAGGCCCAGGAGGGACCAGGAGGTCGCAAATTGGACCAGGAGAGAGAGGGGACGTCGAGCAAGAAAAGGAGCCCACTCTAAAGCAGGTAGCACCCGGAAAAGTGCCAGAAACAGGCACTACGAGGATGCGTGAAACGGTGCTTGCCGAAGTTGCACAAAGGAGTCCCACGTCGCCGGAGACCAACTTAGAAAGTTGTGCAATGCAGGTTAGAGTGCCGTGGACCCAGGCTTGGCTGTGCACAAAGGATTTCCGCTGGAAGTGCACAGGGGCCGGAGTAGCTGCAAAAGTTGTGGTTCCCAGCAATGCAGTCTAGCGAGGTGAGGCAAGGACTTACCTCCACCAAACTTGGACTGAAGAGTCACTGGACTGTGGGGGTCTCTTGGACAGAGTTGCTGGATTCGAGGGACCTCGCTCGTCGTGCTGAGAGGAGACCCAAGGGACTGGTAATGCAGCTTTTTGGTGCCTGCGGTTGCAGGGGGAAGATTCCGTCGACCCACGGGAGATTTCTTCGGAGCTTCTGGTGCAGAGAGGAGGCAGACTACCCCCACAGCATGCACAAGCAGGAAAACAGTCGAGAAGGCGGCAGGATCAGCGTTACAGAGTTGCAGTAGTCGTCTTTGCTACTATGTTGCAGTTTTGCAGGCTTCCAGCGCGGTCAGCAGTCGATTCCTTGGCAGAAGGTGAAGAGAGAGATGCAGAGGAACTCTGATGAGCTCTTGCATTCGTTATCTAAAGTTTCCCCAGAGACAGAGACCCTAAATAGCCAGAAAAGAGGGTTTGGCTACCTAGGAGAGAGGATAGGCTACTAACACCTGAAGGAGCCTATCAGAAGGAGTCTCTGACGTCACCTGGTGGCACTGGCCACTCAGAGCAGTCCAGTGTGCTGGCAGCACCTCTGTTTCCAAGATGGCAGAGGTCTGGAGCACACTGGAGGAGCTCTGGACACCTCCCAGGGGAGGTGCAGGTCAGGGGAGTGGTCACTCCCCTTTCCTTTGTCCAGTTTCGCGCCAGAGCAGGGCTAAGGGGTCCCTGAACCGGTGTAGACTGGCTTATGCAGAATTGGGCACAAATGTGCCCAAGAAAGCATTTCCAGAGGCTGGGGGAGGCTACTCCTCCCCTGCCTTCACACCATTTTCCAAAGGGAGAGGGTGTAACACCCTCTCTCAGAGGAAGTCCTTTGTTCTGCCATCCTGGGACAAGCCTGGCTTGACTCCAGGGGGGCAGAAACCTGTCTGAGGGGTTGGCAGCAGCAGCAGCTGCAGTGAAACCCCAGGAAAGGCAGTTTGGCAGTACCAGGGTCTGTGCTACAGACCACTGGGATCATGGGATTGTGCCAACAATGCCAGGATGGCATAGAGGGGGCAATTCCATGATCTTAGACATGTTACATGGCCATATTCGGAGTTACCATTGTGAAGCTACACATAGGTAGTGACCTATGTGTAGTGCACGCATGTAATGGTGTCCCCGCACTCACAAAGTCCGGGGAATTGGCCCTGAACAATGTGGGGGCACCTTGGCTAGTGCCAGGGTGCCCACACACTAAGTAACTTAGCACCCAACCTTTACTAGGTAAAGGTTAGACATATAGGTGACTTATAAGTTACATAAGTGCAGTGAAAATGGCTTTGAAATAATGTGTGCATTATTTCACTCAGGCTGCAGTGGCAGGCCTGTGTAAGAATTGTCAGAGCTCCCTATGGGTGGCAAAAGAAATGCTGCAGCCCATAGGGATCTCCTGGAACCCCAATACCCTGGGTACCTCAGTACCATATACTAGGGAATTATAAGGGTGTTCCAGTAAGCCAATGTAAATTGGTAAAATTGGTCACTAGCCTGTTAGTGACAATTTGGAAAGAAATGAGAGAGCATAACCACTGAGGTTCTGGTTAGCAGAGCCTCAGTGAGACAGTTAGGCACCACACAGGGAACACATACATATAGGCCACAAACTTATGAGCACTGGGGTCCTGACTAGCAGGGACCCAGTGACACATAACACACATATTGAAAACATAGGGTTTTCACTATGAGCACTGGGCCCTGGCTAGCAGGATCCCAGTGAGACAGTGAAAACACCCTGACATACACTCACAAACAGGCCAAAAGTGGGGGTAACAAGGCTAGAAAGAGGCTACTTTCTCACAACCCACGGGAGATTTCTTCGGAGCTTCTGGTGCAGAGAGGAGGCAGACTACCCCCACAGCATGCACAAACAGGAAAACAGTCGAGAAGGCGGCAGGATCGGCGTTACAGAGTTGCAGTAGTCGTCTTAGCTACTTTGTTGCAGTTTTGCAGGCTTCCAGCGCGGTCAGCAGTCGATTCCTTATCAGAAGGTGAAGAGAGAGATGCAGAGGAGCTCGGATGAGCTCTTGCATTCGTTATCTAAAGTTTCCCCAGAGACAGAGACCCTAAATAGCCAGAAAAGAGGGTTTGGCTACCTAGGAGAGAGGATAGGCTACTAACACCTGAAGGAGCCTATCAGAAGGAGTCTCTGACGTCACCTGGTGGCACTGGCCACTCAGAGCAGTCCAGTGTGCCAGCAGCACCTCTGTTTCCAAGATGGCAGAGGTCTGGAGCACACTGGAGGAGCTCTGGACTCCTCCCAGGGGAGGTGCAGGTCAGGGGAGTGGTCACTCCCCTTTCCTTTGTCCAGTTTCGCACCAGAGCAGGGCTAAGGGGTCCCTGAACCGGTGTAGACTGGCTTATGCAGAATTGGGCACATCTGTGCCCAAGAAAGCATTTCCAGAGGCTGGGGGAGGCTACCCCTCCCCTGCCTTCACACCATTTTCCAAAGGGAGAGGGTGTAACACACTCTCTCAGAGGAAGTCCTTTGTTCTGCCATCCTGGGACAAGCCTGGCTGGACCCCAGGGGGGCAGAAACCTGTCTGAGGGATTGGCAGCAGCAGCAGCTGCAGTGAAACCCCAGGAAAGGCAGTTTGGCAGTACCAGGGTGTGTGCTACAGACCACTGGGATCATCGAATTGTGCCAACAATGCCAGGATGGCATAGAGGGGGCAATTCCATGATCTTAGACATGTTACATGGCCATATTCGGAGTTACCATTGTGAAGCTACATATAGGTATTGACCTATATGTAGTGCACGCGTGTAATGGTGTCCCCGCACTCACAAAGTTCAGGGAATTGGCTCTGAACACTGTGGGGGCACCTTGGCTAGTGCCAGGGTGCCCTCACACTAAGTAACTTTGCACCTAACCTTTACCAGGTAAAGGTTAGACATATAGGTGACTTATAAGTTACTTAAGTGCAGTATAAAAAGGCTGTGAAATAACGTGGACGTTATTTCACTCAGGCTGCAGTGGCAGCCCTGTGTAAGAATTGTCAGAGCTCCCTATGGGTGGCAAAAGAAATGCTGCAGCCCATAGGGATCTCCTGGAACCCCAATACCCTGGGTACCTCAGTACCATATACTAGGGAATTATAAGGGTGTTCCACTAAGCCAATGTAAATTGGTAAAATTGGTCACTAGCCTGTTAGTGACAATTTGAAAGAAATGAGAGAGCATAACCACTGAGGTTCTGATTAGCAGAGCCTCAGTGAGACAGTTAGGCACCACACAGGGAACACATACATATAGGCCACAACCTTATGAGCACTGGGGTCCTGACTAGCAGGGTCCCAGTGACACATAACAAACATACTGAAAACATAGGGTTTTCACTATGAGCACTGGGCCCTGGCTAGCAGGATCCCAGTGAGACAGTGAAAACACCCTGACATACACTCACAAACAGGCCAAAAGTGGGGGTAACAAGGCTAGAAAGAGGCTACTTTCTCACACAACCCCCCCCCAAACGAAGGACAATAAGGCTAACCTTGGCCAGTTGAGACTTTATTGTCTAAGTGGTGATAAGTAGAGAGTAGCTCTGCAATAGACTGGTTACTCCCTTTATCATCCACTATATGGTTACTTCCCTGTGGGGATGTAAACCACCCTGTTTGAAGTTTTTTAGCTAAGCAACAATGTGAAGATGTATTTTCAGAGTTTCTATCAGTAAGTTTCAGTTTAGAGCAGTGGGAATTGTCCACTGAACCTATTTGTAGTGATGGAAATGCCAGACAGGGATGCTGTCTCAGAAAAGCCATAGCTGGGCAAAAACCTTGTCCATATGGCTGGAAGAGAGAACAGGGATGCTGTTTCTCTTGATTTGGAGCAGGGCAGGGATGCTGTCCTATGAGCTCCACACTAGGGCAGGGATGCTGTCCTAAGTGTTGTGAGGTAGTGCAGGGTTTCTGCACTAAAGTTTCTCTGGGAGGGTTGGAGGGATTCTCCATGTTAACTAAAATGGTGCTCTTTTTCTCACCAATGTTAGTTATCCCACAGAGAGGTAGTTCCACCTCAGGGAGTACAGTTTTGCCAACTGATGATTCCCTTGGAACAGGTGCCACCCCAGGAGTGGTTTCTCCCACCACAGGAATGGTATCCTGAATGGTAGGGTGGTCAGGGGATACTGTGATACCCTTTTTACCTGTTGATGGAGAGGGATCCTGAGTTTTCAGGCCTTCTCTCCTTTGCTTTTTCATTTCAGTAGAAATGAGAGGGAACAATTCCTCTGGGATGCCCAGCATGGTTGCATGGGCATAAAACTCTACATCAGCCCAACCTGAGGCCTCTAGGTCATTACCTAAGAGACAGTCTACAGGTAAGCTAGGTGATACCACCACCTGCTTAGGGCCAGTAACTCCACCCCAACTAAACTGAATTATAGCTAAGGGAAGAAACTTAGTGGAGTTATGGACATCAATAATCTTATACTGTTGTCCAATGATGTGTTGATCAGGGTGCACTAGGTTTTCAGTCACCAAAGTGATACTGGCACCTGTGTCCCTGTAGGCCAAGGCCTCAACACCATTTATTGAAACTGTCTGCCTGTACTTATCCATTGTAAGGGGACAAGCAGCCAGTGTGGCAAGGCCAATGCCACTAGGTGTGACAGAAACTGTCTTGGGACTGACTACCCCAGTTTCTATGATGGACCCATAAGTGAACCCAACTACACCCTTTGCTTGACTGTTGCCAGCAGTCCCACCACTAGTACCACTACTGCTAGGGGCACTAGAGCTTGATGTATTAGTGGTGGTAGGCTCAGGGGGTTTACCTGGACAGGACTTATCCCCTGGCCTATGGCCTTTGTTTTTACACACAAAGCACCAAGGCTTTTTAAATTGTGTAGGTTGAGAAGAAGAGGAAGAATTTGTTTTATCCCCACCCCCTGAAGAGTGTTTAAGATTTGAAGTGGGATCTTTGGTTTTACCCTTGTCCCCATGCTTATCTTGAGATTTTTCACCATCTTTCTTCTTATTGTTCTCTTTGTCACCCCCTGTATGAACTTTTCTGTTCACCCTTGTTCTGACCCATTTGTCTGCCTTCTTTCCCAATTCTTGGGGAGAGGTCAGATCAGAGTCCACCAAGTACTGGTGCAACAAATCAGACACACAATTATTAAGAATATGCTCTCTCAGGATCAAGGTATACAGGCTGTCATAATCAGTAACTTTACTGCCATGTAACCACCCCTCCAAGGCCTTCACTGAATGGTCAATGAAATCAACCCAGTCTTGTGAAGACTCCTTTTTGGTCTCTCTGAACTTTATCCTGTATTGTTCAGTGGTTAAGCCATAACCATCCAGGAGTGCATTCTTAAGAACTTTGTAATCATTGGCATCACTTTCTTTCACAGTAAGCAGCCTATCCCTACCTTTTCCACTAAATGATAGCCATAGGATAGCAGCCCACTGCCTTTGAGGGACATCCTGTACAACACAGGCCCTCTCAAGTGCAGCAAACCACTTGTTAATGTCACCCCCCTCCTTATAAGGGGGAACTATCTGATGCAGATTCCTGGAATCATGCTCTTTTGCAGGATGACTATGGGGAATACTGCTGCTGCCACCATGGGTTTCAAAACCCAACTTATGTCTTTCTTTCTCTAGTTCAAAAGACTGTCTATCCAAATCCAGCTGTTGCTTTTTAAGCTTCAGTCTGGTTTGTTCCACCCTCAACTTATTGAGTTCCCTCTCTAACATTCTGTCATCAGGGTTGGTGGGAGGGACATTCTTAGACACAGAAGAATGAACAGAAGGAGACCTGTCCCTTACAGAAGCCACCCTAACAGCTTGGCTAACAGAAACATCACTACCAGTGTGGTGAGAATAAATGCTTTTGCTATGATGTGAGACAACACTATTTGTATGGTGTGGCTCATCATCATTACCAACTGTAGGAGGCTGGACTGGCTTGTAGTGAGTACCAAGGGGTACTTGCACCTTGCACCAGGCCCAGTTATCCCTTATTAGTGTATAGGGTGTCTAGCAGCTTAGGCTGATAGATAATGGTAGCTTAGCAGAGCAGCTCAGGCTGAACTAGGAGACGTGTGAAGCTACTACAGTACCACTTAGTGTCATATGCACAATATCATAAGAAAACACAATACACAGTTATACTAAAAATAAAGGTACTTTATTTTTATGACAAGATGCCAAAGTATCTTAGAGTGTACCCTCAGTGAGAGGATAGGAAATATACACAAGATATATATACACAATAGCAAAAATATGCAGTATAGTCTTAGAAAACAGTGCAAACAATGTATAGTTACAATAGGATGCAATGGGGAAACATAGGGATAGGGGCAACACAAACCATATACTCCAAAAGTGGAATGCGAACCACGAATGGACCCCAAACCTATGTGACCTTGTAGAGGGTCACTGGGACTATTAGAAAATAGTGAGAGTTAGAAAAATAACCCTCCCCAAGACCCTGAAAAGTGAGTGCAAAGTGCACTAAAGTTCCCCTAAGGACAAAATAGTCGTGTTAGAGGGAAAATGCAAGGAAAACACAAATCAGCAATGCAACAACGATGGATTCCTGACTGAGGGTACCTGTGGAGCAAGGGGACCAAGTCCAAAAGTCACAAGCAGCTCGGAGATGGGCAGATGCCCAAGAAATGCCAGCGGTTGGTGCAAAGAAGCTCTTACTAGGCTGAAGAACTGTGAATACTGCAGGAACGACAAGGGCTAGAGACTTCCCCTTTGGAGGATGGATCCCCCACGCCTTGGAGAGTCGTGCAGAAGTGTTTTCCCGCCGGATGGACGCCAACAAGCCTTGCTACACGCAAATCATGCGTTTGGCGTTTTTGGACGCTGCTGGGGCCCAGGAGGGACCAAGAGGTCGCAAATTGGACCTGCAGAGAGAGGGGACGTCGAGCAAGACAAAGAGCCCTCACTGAAGCAGGTAGCACCCGGAGAAGTGCCAGAAACAGGCACTACGAGGATGCGTGAAGCGGTGCTCGCCGAAGTTGCACAAAGGAGTCCCACGTCGCCGGAGACCAACTTAGAAAGTCGTGCAATGCAGGTTAGAGTGCCGTGGACCCAGGCTTGGTTGTGCACGAAGGATTTCCGCCGGAAGTGCACATGGGCCGGAGTAGCTTGCAAAGTCGCGGTTCCCAGCAATGCAGCCCAGCGAGGTGAGGCAAGGACTTACCTCCACCAAACTTAGGCTGAAGAGTCACTGGACTGTGGGGGTCACTTGGACGGTGTCGCTGGATTCGAGGGACCTCGCTCGTCGTGCTGAGAGGAGACCCAAGGGACCGGTAATGCAGCTTTTTGGTGCCTGCGGTTGCAGGGGGAAGATTCCGTCGACCCACGGGAGATTTCTTCGGAGCTTCTGGTGCAGAGAGGAGGCAGACTACCCCCACAGCATGCACAAGCAGGAAAACAGTCGAGAAGGCGGCAGGATCAGCGTTACAGAGTTGCAGTAGTCGTCTTTGCTACTATGTTGCAGGTTTGCAGGCTTCCAGCGCGGTCAGCGGTCGATTCCTTATCAGAAGGTGAAGAGGGAGATGCAGAGGAACTCGGCTGAGCTCATGCATTCGTTATCTAAAGTTTCCCCAGAGACAGAGACCCTAAATAGCCAGAAAAGAGGGTTTGGCTACCTAGGAGAGAGGAAAGGCTACTAACACCTGAAGGAGCCTATCAGCAGGAGTCTCTGACGTCACCTGGTGGCACTGGCCACTCAGAGCCGTCCAGTGTGCCAGCAGCACCTCTGTTTCCAAGATGGCAGAGGTCTGGAGCACACTGGAGGAGCTCTGGACACCTCCCAGGGGAGGTGCAGGTCAGGGGAGTGGTCACTCCCCTTTCCTTTGTCCAGTTTCACGCCCGAGCAGGGGCTAAGGGGTCCCTGAACCGGTGTAGACTGGCTTATGCAGAATTGGGCACCTCTGTGCCCAACAAAGCATTTCCAGAGGCTGGGGGAGGCTACTCCTCCCCTGCCTTCACACCATTTTCCAAAGGGAGAGGGTGTCACACCCTCTCTCAGAGGAAGTTCTTTGTTCTGCCATCCTGGGCCAGGCCTGGCTGGACCCCAGGAGGGCAGCTGCCTGTCTGAGGGGTTGGCAGCAGCAGCAGCTGCAGTGAAACCCCAGGAAGGGCAGTTTGGCAGTACCAGGGTCTGTGCTACAGACCACTGGGATCATGGGATTGTGCCAACTATGCCAGGATGGCATAGAGGGGGCAATTCCATGATCATAGACATGTTACATGGCCATATTCGGAGTTACCATTGTGAAGCTACATATAGGTAGTGACCTATATGTAGTGCACGCGTGTAATGGTGTCCCCGCACTCACAAAGTTCAGGGAATTGGCTCTGAACAATGTGGGGGCACCTTGGCTATTGCCAGGGTGCCCTCACACTAAGTAACTTTGCACCTAACCTTTACCAGGTAAAGGTTAGACATATAGGTGACTTATAAGTTACTTAAGTGCAGTGTAAAATGGCTGTGAAATAACGTGGACGTTATTTCACTCAGGCTGCAGTGGCAGGCCTGTGTAAGAATTGTCAGAGCTCCCTATGGGTGGCAAAAGAAATGCTGCAGCCCATAGGGATCTCCTGGAACCCCAATACCCTGGGTACCTCAGTACCATATACTAGGGAATTATAAGGGTGTTCCAGTAAGCCAATGTAAATTGGTAAAATTGGTCACTAGCCTGTTAGTGACAATTTGAAAGTAATGAGAGAGCATAACCACTGAGGTTCTGGTTAGCAGAGCCTCAGTGAGACAGTTAGGCACCACACAGGGAACATATACATGCACACCTATGAGCACTGGGGCCCTGTGTGACAGGGTCCTAGTGACACATACATATAGGCCACAAACCTATGAGCACTGGGGTCCTGACCAGCAGGATCCCAGTGACACATAACAACCATACTGAAAACATGGTGTTTTCACTATGAGCACTGAGGCCTGGCTATCAGGATCCCAGTGAGACAGTGAAAACAGTGACAAACACCCTGACATACACTCACAAACAGGCCAAGAGTGGGGGTAACAAGGCTAGAAGAGGCTACCTTCTCACACAACCCCCCCCCAAACGAAGGACAATAAGGCTAACCTTGGCCAGTTGAGACTTTATTGTCTAAGTGGTGATAAGTAGAGAGTAGCTCTGCAATAGACTGGTTACTCCCTTTATCATCCACTATATGGTTACTTCCCTGTGGGGATGTAAACCACCCTGTTTGAAGTTTTTTAGCTAAGCAACAATGTGAAGATGTATTTTCAGAGTTTCTATCAGTAAGTTTTAGTTTAGAGCAGTGGGAATTGTCCACTGAACCTATTTGTAGTGATGGAAATGCCAGACAGGGATGCTGTCTCAGAAAAGCCATAGCTGGGCAAAAACTTTGTCCATCTGGCTGGAAGAGAGAACAGGGATGCTGTTTCTCTTGAGTTGGAGCAGGGCAGGGATGCTGTCCTATGAGCTCCACACTAGGGCAGGGATGCTGTCCTAAGTGTTGTGAGGTAGTGCAGGGTTTCTGCACTAAAGTTTCTCTGGTAGGGTTGGAGGGATGCTCCATGTTAACTAACATGGTGCTGTTTTTCTCATCAATGTTAGTTATCCCACAGAGAGGTACTTCCACCTCAGGGAGTCCAGCTTTGCCAGCTGATGATTCCCTTGGAACAGGTGCCACCCCAGGAGAGGTTTCTCCCACCACAGGAATAGTATCCTGAATGGTAGGGTGGTTAGGGGATACTGTGATACCCTTTTTACCTGTTGATGGAGAGGGATCCTGATTTTTCAGGCCTTCTCTCCTTTGCTTTTTCATTTCACTTGAAATGAGAGGGAACAATTCCTCAGGGATGCCCAGCATGGCTGCATGGGCATAAAACTCTACATCAGCCCAACCTGAGGCCTCTAGGTCATTACCTAAGAGACAGTCTACAGGTAAGCTAGGTGATACCACCACCTGCTTAGGGCCAGTAACTCCACCCCAACTAAACTGAATTATAGCTAAGGGAAGAAACTTAGTGGAGTTATGGACATCAATAATCTTATACTGTTGTCCAATGATGTGTTGTTCAGGAGGCACTAGGTTTTCAGTCACCAAAGTGAAACTGGCACCTGTGTCCCTGTAGGCCAAGGCCTCAACACCATTTATTGAAACTGTCTGCCTGTACTTATCCATTGTAAGGGGACAAGCAGCCAGTGTGGCAAGGCCAGTGCCACTAGGTGTGACAGAAACTGTCTTGGGGCTGATTACATCAGTTTCCACTATGGACCCATAAGTGAACCCAACTACACCCTTTGCTTGACTGTTGCCAGCAGTCCCACCACTAGTACCACTACTGCTAGGGGCACTAGAGCTTGATGTATTAGTGGTGGTAGGCTCAGGGGGTTTACCTGGACAGGACTTATCCCCTGGCCTATGGCCTCTGTTTTTACACACAAAGCACCAAGGCTTTTTAATGTGTGCAGGTTGGGAAGAAGAGGAAGAATTAGTTTTATCCCCACCCTCTGAAGAGTGTTTAAGACTTGAAGTGGGATCTTTGGTTTTACCCTTATCCCCATGCTTATCTTGAGATTTTTCACCATCTTTCTTCTTATTGCCATCTTTGTCACCCCCTGTATGAACTTTTCTGTTCACCCTTGTTCTGACCCATTTGTCTGCCTTCTTTCCCAATTCTTGGGGAGAGGTCAGATCAGAGTCTACCAGGTACTGGTGCAACAAATCAGACACACAATTATTAAGTATATGCTCTATCAGGATTGTGTTATACAGGCTTTCATAATCAGTAACTTTACTGCCATGTAACCACCCCTCCAAGGCCTTCACTGAATGGTCAATGAAATCAACCCAGTCTTGTGAAGACTCCTTTTTGGTCTCTCTGAACTTTATCCTGTACTGTTCAGTGTTTAAGCCATAACCATCCAGGAGTGCATTCTTAAGAACTGTAAAATTATTGGCATCATTTTCTTTCACAGTAAGGAGCCTATCCCTACCTTTTCCACTAAATGATAGCCATAGGATAGCAGCCCACTGCCTTTGAGGGACATCCTGTACAACACAGGCCCTCTCAAGTGCAGCAAACCACTTGTTAATGTCATCCCCCTCCTTATAAGGGGGAACTATTTTGTGCAGATTCCTGTAATCATGCTCTTTTGCAGGATGACTATGGGGAATACTGCTGCTGCCACCATGGGTATCTAAACCCAACTTCTGTCTTTCCTTCTCTAATTCTAAAGACTGTCTATCCAAATCCAGCTGTTGCTTCTTGAGCTTCAGTCTGGTTTGTTCCACTCTCAATCTATTGAGCTCCCTTTCTAACAATCTGTCATCAGGGTGGGTGGGAGGGACATTTCTAGATACAGAGGTATGATGGGAATGAACAGAAGGAGACCTGTCCCTTACAGAGGGCACCCTAACAGCTTGGCTACCAGTATAATGTGAGAGCACACCATCAGTATGGTGTGATTCAACCTCTGTACCAACTATGCTAGACTGTCTAGTAATGGGCAGGCTGAGAAGTTTCTTTCCTGAATCTTTTCCTGGGGGAGTCCCTGGATCAGATTGAGAACCATTAGCTACTTTTTCACCAGATTTGGCACTCATGGCCTTATCCTGTACTCTAAGCATATTAATTAACAGTTCTAAGGAAGGATTCTTCCCTACACTCAAACCTCTCTCTATGCAGAGACTCCTTGCTCCTTTCCAGCTAAGGTGATCATATGCAAGTTTGGACAGTTCAACATTTTTTCCTGTGCCAGACATTTTTTTGAGAGAGTTAAAGTGATAGAAAAAGAGAAAAAAGTTTTCAGAACTTTTTGGAAAGACAGAAAAAAACTTTTTAAACTTTTAAGAACTTTTTGAAAGTTTAGAAGTACTTTTCAGCACTTAGAAAAGAGTGAAAAGAGGAAATGCAAAACTTTTTGGCTATGTGTATATACACTGACCTTGTTTTGTATATTTTTCTATCATGAAAAGTACAATGACAAGAGTGGTAAGTAGTCTCAAGCACTTATCCCACCACTGCACAACCAATGTAGGAGGCTGGACTGGCTTGTAGTGAGTACCAAGGGGTACTTGCACCTTGCACCAGGCCCAGTTATCCCTTATTAGTGTATAGGGTGTCTAGCAGCTTAGGCTGATAGATAATGGTAGCTTAGCAGAGCAGCTCAGGCTGAACTAGGAGACGTGTGAAGCTACTACAGTACCACTTAGTGTCATATGCACAATATCATAAGAAAACACAATACACAGTTATACTAAAAATAAAGGTACTTTATTTTTATGACAAGATGCCAAAGTATCTTAGAGTGTACCCTCAGTGAGAGGATAGGAAATATACACAAGATATATATACACAATAGCAAAAATATGCAGTATAGTCTTAGAAAACAGTGCAAACAATGTATAGTTACAATAGGATGCAATGGGGAAACATAGGGATAGGGGCAACACAAACCATATACTCCAAAAGTGGAATGCGAACCACGAATGGACCCCAAACCTATGTGACCTTGTAGAGGGTCACTGGGACTATTAGAAAATAGTGAGAGTTAGAAAAATAACCCTCCCCAAGACCCTGAAAAGTGAGTGCAAAGTGCACTAAAGTTCCCCTAAGGACAAAATAGACGTGTTAGAGGGAAAAAGCAAGGAAAACACAAATCAGCAATGCAACAACGATGGATTCCTGACTGAGGGTACCTGTGGAGCAAGGGGACCAAGTCCAAAAGTCACAAGCAGCTCGGAGATGGGCAGATGCCCAAGAAATGCCAGCGGTTGGTGCAAAGAAGCTCTTACTAGGCTGAAGAACTGTGAATACTGCAGGAACGACAAGGGCTAGAGACTTCCCCTTTGGAGGATGGATCCCCCACGCCTTGGAGAGTCGTGCAGAAGTGTTTTCCCGCCGGATGGACGCCAACAAGCCTTGCTACACGCAAATCATGCGTTTGGCGTTTTTGGACGCTGCTGGGGCCCAGGAGGGACCAGGAGGTCGCAAATTGGACCTGCAGAGAGAGGGGACGTCGAGCAAGACTAAGAGCCCTCACTGAAGCAGGTAGCACACGGAGAAGTGCCAGAAACAGGCACTACAAGGATGCGTGAAACGGTGCTCGCCGAAGTTGCACAAAGGAGTCCCACGTCGCCGGAGACCAACTTAGAAAGTCGTGCAATGCAGGTTAGAGTGCCGTGGACCCAGGCTTGGTTGTGCACGAAGGATTTCCGCCGGAAGTGCACAGGGGCCGGAGTAGCTTGCAAAGTCGCGGTTCCCAGCAATGCAGCCCAGCGAGGTGAGGCAAGGACTTACCTCCACCAAACTTGGGCTGAAGAGTCACTGGACTGTGGGGGTCACTTGGACGGTGTCGCTGGATTCGAGGGACCTCGCTCGTCGTGCTGAGAGGAGACCCAAGGGACCGGTAATGCAGCTTTTTGGTGCCTGCGGTTGCAGGGGGAAGATTCCGTCGACCCACGGGAGATTTCTTCGGAGCTTCTGGTGCAGAGAGGAGGCAGACTACCCCCACAGCATGCACAAGCAGGAAAACAGTTGAGAAGGCGGCAGGATCAGCGTTACAGAGTTGCAGTAGTCGTCTTTGCTACTATGTTGCAGGTTTGCAGGCTTCCAGCGCGGTCAGCGGTCGATTCCTTATCAGAAGGTGAAGAGGGAGATGCAGAGGAACTCGGCTGAGCTCATGCATTCGTTATCTAAAGTTTCCCCAGAGACAGAGACCCTAAATAGCCAGAAAAGAGGGTTTGGCTACCTAGGAGAGAGGAAAGGCTACTAACACCTGAAGGAGCCTATCAGCAGGAGTCTCTGACGTCACCTGGTGGCACTGGCCACTCAGAGCCGTCCAGTGTGCCAGCAGGCACCTCTGTTTCCAAGATGGCAGAGGTCTGGAGCACACTGGAGGAGCTCTGGACACCTCCCAGGGGAGGTGCAGGTCAGGGGAGTGGTCACTCCCCTTTCCTTTGTCCAGTTTCGCGCCCGAGCAGGGGCTAAGGGGTCCCTGAACCGGTGTAGACTGGCTTATGCAGAATTGGGCACCTCTGTGCCCAACAAAGCATTTCCAGAGGCTGGGGGAGGCTACTCCTCCCCTGCCTTCACACCATTTTCCAAAGGGAGAGGGTGTCACACCCTCTCTCAGAGGAAGTTCTTTGTTCTGCCATCCTGGGCCAGGCCTGGCTGGACCCCAGGAGGGCAGCTGCCTGTCTGAGGGGTTGGCAGCAGCAGCAGCTGCAGTGAAACCCCAGGAAGGGCAGTTTGGCAGTACCAGGGTCTGTGCTACAGACCACTGGGATCATGGGATTGTGCCAACTATGCCAGGATGGCATAGAGGGGGCAATTCCATGATCATAGACATGTTACATGGCCATATTCGGAGTTACCATTGTGAAGCTACATATAGGTAGTGACCTATATGTAGTGCACGCGTGTAATGGTGTCCCCGCACTCACAAAGTTCAGGGAATTGGCTCTGAACAATGTGGGGGCACCTTGGCTAGTGCCAGGGTGCCCTCACACTAAGTAACTTTGCACCTAACCTTTACCAGGTAAAGGTTAGACATATAGGTGACTTATAAGTTACTTAAGTGCAGTGTAAAATGGCTGTGAAATAACGTGGACGTTATTTCACTCAGGCTGCAGTGGCAGGCCTGTGTAAGAATTGTCAGAGCTCCCTATGGGTGGCAAAAGAAATGCTGCAGCCCATAGGGATCTCCTGGAACCCCAATACCCTGGGTACCTCAGTACCATATACTAGGGAATTATAAGGGTGTTCCAGTAAGCCAATGTAAATTGGTAAAATTGGTCACTAGCCTGTTAGTGACAATTTGAAAGTAATGAGAGAGCATAACCACTGAGGTTCTGGTTAGCAGAGCCTCAGTGAGACAGTTAGGCACCACACAGGGAACATATACATGCACACCTATGAGCACTGGGGCCCTGTGTGACAGGGTCCTAGTGACACATACATATAGCCCACAAACCTATGAGCACTGGGGTCCTGACCAGCAGGATCCCAGTGACACATAACAACCATACTGAAAACATGGTGTTTTCACTATGAGCACTGAGGCCTGGCTATCAGGATCCCAGTGAGACAGTGAAAACAGTGACAAACACCCTGACATACACTCACAAACAGGCCAAGAGTGGGGGTAACAAGGCTAGAAAGAGGCTACCTTCTCACACCAACTATGCTAGACTGTCTAGTAATGGGCAGGCTAGGGAGTTTCTTTCCTGAATCTTTTCCTGGGGGAGTCCCTGGATCAGATTGGGAACCATTAGCTACTTTTTCAACAGATGTGGCCCCTTTGGCCTTATCTTGTTCTCTAAGCATATTAAGCAACAATTCCAAGGAAGGATTCTTCCCTACACTCAAACCTCTCTCTATGCAGAGACTCCTTGCTCCTTTCCAGCTAAGGTGATCATTTGCAAGTTTGGACAGATCAACATTTTGGCCTGTGCCAGACATTTTTAGAGAGAGTTAAAGTGATAGAAAAAGAGAAAAAAAAATACTTTTTAAACTTTTAAGAACTTTTTGAAAGTTTAGAAGTACTTTTCAGCACTTTAGAAAAGAGTGACAAGAGGAAATGCAAAACTTTTTAGCAATGTGTACACACACTGAACTTGTTTTGTATATCTTTCTCTTATGAAAAGTACAATGACAAGAGTGGTAAGTAGTCTCAAAGCACTTATCCCACCGCTGCACAACCAATGTAGGAGGCTGGACTGGCTTGTAGTGAGTACCAAGGGGTACTTGCACCTTGCACCAGGCCCAGTTATCCCTTATTAGTGTATAGGGTGTCTAGCAGCATAGGCTGATAGATAATGGTAGCTTAGCAGAGCAGCTTAGGCTGAACTAGGAGATGAGTGAAGCTCCTACAGTACCACAAGTGTCACTTGCACAATATCATAAGAAAACACAATACACAGTTATACTAAAAATAAAGGTACTTTATTTTTATGACAATATGCCAAAGTCTCTTAGAGTGTACCCTCAGTATGAGGATAGCAATTATACACAAGTTATATGTACACAATACCAAAAATATGCAGTATAGTCTTAGAAAACAGTGCAAACAATGTATAGTTACAATAGGATGCAATGGGGACACAGAGGGATAGGGGCAACGCAAACCATATACTCCAAAAGTGGAATGTGAACCACGAATGGACCCCAAACCTATGTGACCTTGTAGAGGGTCGCTGGGACTATTAGAAAATAGTGAGAGTTAGAAAATTAGCCCTCCCCAAGACCCTGAAAAGTGAGTGCAAAGTGCACTAAAGTTCCCCCAAAGACAAAGAAGTCGTGATAGAGTAATAATGCAGGAAAGACACAAACCAACAATGCAACAACTGTGGGTTTCCAATCTAGGATACGTGTGGAACAAGGGGACCAAGTCCAAAAGTCACAAGCAAGTCGGAGATGGGCATATGCCCAGGAAATGCCAGCTGTGGATGCAAAGAAGCTTCTACTGGACAGAAGAAGCTGAGGTTTCTGCAGGAACAAAAAGGGCTAGAGACTTCCCCTTTGGTGGACGGATGCCTCTCGCCTTGGAAAGTCGTGCAGAAGTGATTTCCCGCCGAAAGAACGCCAACAAGCCTTGCTAGCTGCAAATCGTGCGGTTAGCGTTTTTGGGTGCTGCTGTGGCCCAGGAGGGACCAGGAGGTCGCAAATTGGACCAGGAGGTAGAGGGGACGTCGAGCAAGACAAGGAGCCCTCTTAGCAGCAGGTAGCACCCAAAACAGTGCCAGAAACAGGCACTACAAGGATGCGTGAAATGGTGCTCGCCGAAGTTTCACAAAGGAGTCCCACGTCGCCGGAGACCAACGTAGAAAGTCGTGCAATGCAGGTTAGAGTGCCGTGGACCCAGGCTTGGATGTGCACAAAGGATTTCCGCCGGAAGTGCACAGGGGCCGGAGTAGCTGCAAAAGTCACGGTTCCCAGCAATGCAGTCTAGCGAGGTGATGCAAGGACTTACCTCCACCAAACTTGGACTGAAGAGTCCCTGGACTGTGGGAGTCACTTGGACAGAGTTGCTGGATTCGAGGGACCTCGCTCGTCGTGCTGAGAGGAGACCCAAGGGACCAGTAATGCAGCTTTTTGGTGCCTGCGGTTGTAGGGGGAAGATTCCGTCGACCCACGGGAGATTTCTTTGGAGCTTCTGGTGCAGAGAGGAGGCAGACTACCCCCACAACATGCACAAACAGGAAAACAGTTGAGAAGGCGGCAGGATCAGCGTTATAGAGTTGCAGTAGTCGTCTTAGCTACTTTGTTGCAGTTTTGCAGGCTTCCTGCGCGGTCAGCAGTCGATTCCTTATCAGAAGGTGAAGAGAGAGATGCAGAGGAACTCGGATGAGCTCTTGCATTCGTTATCTAAAGTTTCCCCAGAGACAGAGACCCTAAATAGCCAAAAAAGAGGGTTTGGCTACCTAGGAGAGAGGATAGGCTACTAACACCTGAAGGAGCCTATCAGAAGGAGTCTCTGACGTCACCTGGTGGCACTGGCCACTCAGAGCAGTCCAATGTGCCAGCAGCACCTCTGTTTCCAAGATGGCAGAGGTCTGGAGCACACTGGAGGAGCTCTGGACACCTCCCAGGGGAGGTGCAGGTCAGGGGAGTGGTCACTCCCCTTTTCTTTGTCCAGTTTCGCGCCAGAGCAGGGCTAAGGGGTCCCTGAACCGGTGTAGACTGGCTTATGCAGAATTGGGCACATCTGTGCCCAAGAAAGCATTTCCAGAGGCTGGGGGAGGCTACCCCTCCCCTGCCTTCACACCATTTTCCAAAGGGAGAGGGTGTAACACCCTCTCTCAGAGGAAGTCCTTTGTTCTGCCATCCTGGGACAAGCCTGGCTTGACCCCAGGGGGGCAGAAACCTGTCTGAGGGGTTGGCAGCAGCTGCAGTGAAACCCCAGGAAAGGCAGTTTGGCAGTACCAGGGTCTGTGCTACAGACCACTGGGATCATCGAATTGTGCCAACAATGCCAGGATGGCATAGAGGGGGCAATTCCATGATCTTAGACATGTTACATGGCCATATTCGGAGTTACCATTGTGAAGCTACATATAGGTATTGACCTATATGTAGTGCACGCGTGTAATGGTGTCCCCGCACTCACAAAGTTCAGGGAATTGGCTCTGAACACTGTGGGGGCACCTTGGCTAGTGCCAGGGTGCCCTCACACTAAGTAACTTTGCACCTAACCTTTACCAGGTAAAGGTTAGACATATAGGTGACTTATAAGTTACTTAAGTGCAGTGTAAAATGGCTGTGAAATAACGTGGACGTTATTTCACTCAGGCTGCAGTGGCAGGCCTGTGTAAGAATTGTCAGAGCTCCCTATGGGTGGCAAAAGAAATGCTGCGGCCCATAGGGATCTCCTGGAACCCCAATACCCTGGGTACCTCAGTACCATATACTAGGGAATTATAAGGGTGTTCCAGTAAGCCAATGTAAATTGGTAAAATTGGTCACTAGCCTGTTAGTGACAATTTGAAAGAAATGAGAGAGCATAACCACTGAGGTTCTGATTAGCAGAGCCTCAGTGAGACAGTTAGGCACCACACAGGGAACACATACATATAGGCCACAACCTTATGAGCACTGGGGTCCTGACTAGCAGGGTCCCAGTGACACATAACAAACATACTGAAAACATAGGGTGTTCACTATGAGCACTGGGCCCTGGCTAGCAGGATCCCAGTGAGACAGTGAAAACACCCTGACATACACTCACAAACAGGCCAAAAGTGGGGGTAACAAGGCTAGAAAGAGGCTACTTTCTCACACCTCATACTGAGGGTACTCACTGAGATACTTTGGCATATTGTCATAAAAATAAAGTACCTTTATTTTTAGTATATCTGTGTATTGTGTTTTCTTATAATATTGTGCATATGACACTAGTGGTACTGTAGGAGCTTCACTCGTCTCCTAGTTCAGCCTAAGCTGCTCTGCTAAGCTGCGTTTTCTATCAGCCTAAGCTGCTAGACACCCCTCTACACTAATAAGGGATGCCTGGTGCAAAGTGTAAGTACCCCTTGGTACCCACTACAAGCCAGTCCAGCCTCCTACACTCCCTGTAAGCAAAAAGGAGGCAAGGTAACAGGACATCCCATCTCCTCCTGAGTTTTTCAGGGAGTCCCATTATCATTCCTTTGAGAGTTTTATTAAACCTCTCTACCAGTCCATTTGTCTGAGGATGATAAGGTGTGGTGAATTTGTATGTTACACCACATTCTTTGCTCATGGCCTTCAAGTATGCAGACATAAAGTTGCTACCCCTGTCTGATACCACCTCTTTTGGGAAACCCACCCTGGAAAAGATTCCCAGGAGGGCTTTTGCCACTGCAGGTGCTGTAGTGGTCCTTAGAGGAATTGCTTCAGGATATCTTGTGGCATGGTCCACAACCACCAAAATAAACCTATTGCCTGAAGCAGTAGGAGGGTCAAGGGGGCCAACTATGTCAACCCCTACCCTTTCAAAGGGAACCCCAACCACAGGCAGTGGAATAAGGGGAGCCTTTGGGGTGCCACCAGTCTTGCCACTGGCTTGGCAGGTCACGCAGGACTTACAAAAATCCTTTGTGTCCGCTGACATCCTAGGCCAGTGAAACAGGGGGACAAGCCTTTCCCATGTTTTAATCTGGCCCAAATGTCCAGCCAAGGGAATGTTGTGTGCCAGAGTTAGGATGAACTCTCTGTACTGCAGGGGAATGACCAATCTCCTGGCTGCTCCAGGTTTTAGATCCCTTGCCTCTGTGTACAAGAGGTTGTTGTAGGAGGCTGGACTGGCTTGTAGTGAGTACCAAGGGGTACTTGCACCTTGCACCAGGCCCAGTTATCCCTTATTAGTGTATAGGGTGTCTAGCAGCTTAGGCTGATAGATAATGGTAGCTTAGCAGAGCAGCTTAGGCTGAACTAGGAGACGTGTGAAGCTACTACCGTACCACTTAGTGTCATATGCACAATATCATAAGAAAACACAATACACAGTTATACTAAAAATAAAGGTACTTTATTTTTATGACAATATGCCAAAGAATCTTAGGGTGTACCCTCAGTGAGAGGATAGGAAATATACACAAGATATATATACACAATAGCAAAAATATGCAGTATAGTCTTAGAAAACAGTGCAAACAATGTATAGTTACAATAGGATGCAATGGGGAAACATAGGGATAGGGGCAACACAAACCATATACTCCAAAAGTGGAATGCGAACCACGAATGGACCCCAAACCTATGTGACCTTGTAGAGGGTCGCTGGGACTATTAGAAAATAGTGAGAGTTAGAAAAATAAAACTCCCCAAGACCCTGAAAAGTGAGTGCAAAGTGCACTAAAGTTCCCCTAAGGACAAAGTAGTCGTGTTAGAGGAATAATGCAGGAAAGACACAAACCAGCAATGCAACAACTGTGGATTTCCAATCTAGGGTACCTGTGGAACAAGGGGACCAAGTCCAAAAGTCACAAGCAAGTCGGAGATGGGCAGATGCCCAGGAAATGCCAGCTGCGGGTGCAAAGAAGCTTCGACTGGACAGAAGAAGCTGAGGTTTCTGCAGGAACGAAAAGGGCTAGAGACTTCCCCTTTGGTGGACGGATCCCTCTCGCCTTGGAGAGTCGTGCAGAAGTGTTTTCCCGCCGGAAGGACGCCAACAAGCCTTGCTACACGCAAATCGTGCGTTTGGCGTTTTTGGACGCTGCTGGGGCCCAAGAGGGACCAGGACGTCGCAAATTGGACCTGCAGAGAGAGGGGACGTCGAGCAATACAAAGAGCCCTCACTGAAGCAGGTAGCTCCCGGAGAAGTGCCAGAAACAGGCACTACGAGGATGCGTGAAACGGTGCTCGCCGAAGTTGCACAAAGGAGTCCCACGTCGCCGGAGACCAACTTAGAAAGTCGTGCAATGCAGGTTAGAGTGCCGTGGACCCAGGCTTGGCTGTGCACGAAGGATTTCCGCCGGAAGTGCACAGGGGCCGGAGTAGCTTGCAAAGTCGCGGTTCCAGCAATGCAGCCCAGCGAGGTGAGGCAAGGACTTACCTCCACCAAACTTGGGCTGAAGAGTCACTGGACTGTGGGGGTCACTTGGACAGCGTCGCTGGATTCGAGGGACCTCGCTCGTCGTGCTGAGAGGAGACCCAAGGGACCGGTAATGCAGCTTTTTGGTGCCTGCGGTTGCAGGGGGAAGATTCCGTCGACCCACGGGAGATTTCTTCGGAGCTTCTGGTGCAGAGAGGAGGCAGGCTACCCCCACAGCATGCACAAGCAGGAAAACAGTCGAGAAGGCGTCAGGATCAGCGTTACAGAGTTGCAGTAGTCGTCTTTGCTACTATGTTGCAGGTTTGCAGGCTTCCAGCGCGGTCAGCGGTCGATTCCTTATCAGAAGGTGAAGAGGGAGATGCAGAGGAACTCGGCTGAGCTCATGCATTCGTTATCTAAAGTTTCCCCAAAGACAGAGACCCTAAATAGCCAGAAAGGAGGGTTTGGCTACCTAGCAGAGAGGAGAGGCTACTAACACCTGAAGGAGCCTATCACAAGGAGTCTCTGACGTCACCTGGTGGCACTGGCCACTCAGAGCAGTCCAGTGTGCCAGCAGCACCTCTGTTTCCAAGATGGCAGAGGTCTGGAGCACACTGGAGGAGCTCTGGACACCTCCCAGGGGAGGTGCAGGTCAGGGGAGTGGTCACTCCCCTTTCCTTTATCCAGTTTTACGCCAGAGCAGGGGCTAAGGGGTCCCTGAACCGGTGTAGACTGGCTTATGCAGCATTGGGCACATCTGTGCCCAACAAAGCATTTCCAGAGGCTGGGGGAGGCTACTCCTCCCCTGCCTTCACACCATTTTCCAAAGGGAGAGGGTGTTACACCCTCTCTCAGAGGAAGTTCTTTGTTCTGCCATCCTGGGCCAGGCCTGGCTGGACCCCAGGAGGGCAGATGCCTGTCTGAGGGGTTGGCAGCAGCAGCAGCTGCAGTGAAACCCCAGGAAGGGCAGTTTGGCAGTACCAGGGTCTGTGCTACAGACCACTGGGATCATGGAATTGTACCAACAATGCCAGGATGGCATAGAGGGGGCAATTCCATGATCATAGACATGTTACATGGCCATATTCGGAGTTACCATGGTGAAGCTACATATAGGTAGTGACCTATATGTAGTGCACGCGTGTAATGGTGTCCCCGCACTCACAAAGTTCAGGGAATTGGCTCTGAACAATGTGGGGGCACCTTGGCTAGTGCCAGGGTGCCCTCACACTAAGTAACTTTGCACCTAACCTTTACCAGGTAAAGGTTAGACATATAGGTGACTTATAAGTTACTTAAGTGCAGTGTAAAATGGCTGTGAAATAACGTGGACGTTATTCCACTCAGGCTGCAGTGGCAGGCCTGTGTAAGAATTGTCAGAGCTCCCTATGGGTGGCAAAAGAAATGCTGCAGCCCATAGGGATCTCCTGGAACCCCAATACCCTGGGTACCTCGGTACCATATACTAGGGAATTATAAGGGTGTTCCAGTAAGCCAATGTAAATTGGTAAAAATGGTCACTAGCCTGTCAGTGACAATTTGAAAGTAATGAGAGAGCATAACCACTGAGGTTCTGGTTAGCAGAGCCTCAGTGAGACAGTTAGGCACCACACAGGGAACATATACATGCACACCTATGAGCACTGGGGCCCTGTGTGACAGGGTCCCAGTGACACATACATATAGGCCACAAACTTATGAGCACTGGGGTCCTGACCAGCAGGATCCCAGTGACACATAACAAACATACTGAAAAAATAGTGTTTTCACTATGAGCACTGAGGCCTGGCTATCAGGATCCCAGTGAGACAGTGAAAACAGTGACAAACACCCTGACATACACTCACAAACAGGCCAAAAGTGGGGGTAACAAGGCTAGAAAGAGGCTACCTTCTCACACAACCCCCCCCCAAACGAAGGACAATAAGGCTAACCTTGGCCAGTTGAGACTTTATTGTCTAAGTGGTGATAAGTAGAGAGTAGCTCTGCAATAGACTGGTTACTCCCTTTATTATCCACTATATGGTTGCTTCCCTGTGGGGATGTAAACCACCCTGTTTGAAGTTTTTTAGCTAACCAACAATGTGAAGATGTATTTTCAGAGTTTCTATCAGTAAGTTTTAGTTTAGAGCAGTGGGAATTATCCACTGAACCTATTTGTAATGATGGAAATGCCAGACAGGGATGCTGTCTCAGTAAAGCCATTGCTGGGCAAAAACTTTGTCCATTTGGCTGGAAGAGAGAACAGGGATGCTGTTTCTCTTGAGTTGGAGCAGGGCAGGGATGCTGTCCTATGAGCTCCACACTAGGGCAGGGATGCTGTCCTAAGTGTTGTGAGGCAGTACAGGGTTTCTGCACTAAAGTTTCTCTGGGAGGGTTGGAGGGATGCTCCATGTTAACTAAAATGGTGCTGTTTTTCTCACCAATGTTAGTTATCCCACAGAGAGGTACTTCCACCTCAGGGAGTCCAGCTTTGCCAGCTGATGATTCCCTTGGAACAGGTGCCACCCCAGGAGAGGTTTCTCCCACCACAGGAATGGTATCCTGAATGGTAGGGTGGTTAGGGGATACTGTGATACCCTTTTTACCTGTTGATGGAGAGGGATCCTGAGTTTTCAGGCCTTCTCTCCTTTGCTTTTTCATTTCACTTGAAATGAGAGGGAACAATTCCTCAGGGATGCCCAGCATGGCTGCATGGGCATAAAACTCTACATCAGCCCAACCTGAGGCCTCTAGGTCATTACCTAAGAGACAGTCTACAGGTAAGCTAGGTGATACCACCACCTGCTTAGGGCCAGTAACTCCACCCCAACTAAACTGAATTATAGCTAAGGGAAGAAACTTAGTGGAGTTATGGACATCAATAATCTTATACTGTTGTCCAATGATGTGTTGTTCAGGAGGCACTAGGTTTTCAGTCACCAAAGTGAAACTGGCACCTGTGTCCCTGTAGGCCAAGGCCTCAACACCATTTATTGAAACTGTCTGCCTGTACTTATCCATTGTAAGGGGACAAGCAGCCAGTGTGGCAAGGCCAATGCCACTAGGTGTGACAGAAACTGTCTTGGGACTGATTACATCAGTTTCCACTATGGACCCATAAGTGAACCCAACTACACCCTTTGCTTGACTGTTGCCAGCAGTCCCACCACTAGTACCACTACTGCTAGGGACACTAGAGCTTGATGTATTAGTGGTGGTAGGCTCAGGGGGTTTACCTGGACAGGACTTATCCCCTGGCCTATGGCCTCTGTTTTTACACACAAAGCACCAAGGCTTTTTAATGTGTGCAGGTTGGTAAGAAGAGGAAGAATTTGTTTTATCCCCACCCTCTGAAGAGTGTTTAAGATTTGAAGTGGGATCTTTGGTTTTACCCTTATCCCCATGCTTATCTTGAGATTTTTCACCATCTTTCTTCTTATTGCCATCTTTGTCACCCCCTGTATGAACTTTTCTGTTCACCCTTGTTCTGACCCATTTGTCTGCCTTCTTTCCCAATTCTTGGGGAGAGGTCAGATCAGAGTCTACCAGGTACTGGTGCAACAAATCAGACACACAATTATTAAGAATATGCTCTCTCAGGATCAAGTTATACAGGCTGTCATAATCAGTAACTTTACTGCCATGTAACCACCCCTCCAAGGCCTTCACTGCCTGGTCAATGAAATCAACCCAGTCTTGTGAAGACTCCTTTTTGGTCTCTCTGAACTTTATCCTGTACTGTTCAGTGGTTAAGCCATAACCATCCAGGAGTACATTCTTAAGAACTGTAAAATTATTGGCATAATTTTCTTTCACAGTAAGGAGTCTATCCCTACCCTTTCCACTAAATGATAGCCATAGGATAGCAGCCCACTGCTTTTGAGGGACATCCTGTACAGCACAGGCCCTCTCAAGTGCAGCAAACCACTTGTTAATGTCATCCCCATCCTTATAAGGGGGAACTATATTGTGCAGATTCCTGGAATCATGCTCTTTTGCAGGATGACTATGGGGAATACTGCTGCTGCCACCATGGGTATCTAAACCCAACTTCTGTCTTTCCCTCTCTACTTCTAAAGACTGTCTATCCAAATCCAGCTGTTGCTTCTTGAGCTTCAGTCTGGTTTGTTCCACTCTCAATCTATTGAGCTCCCTTTCTAACAATCTGTCATCAGGGTGGGTGGGAGGGACATTTCTAGATACAGAGGTATGATGGGAATGAACAGAAGGAGACCTGTCCCTTACAGAGGGCACCCTAACAGCTTGGCTAACAGTATAATGTGAGAGCACACCACCAGTATGGTGTGATTCAACCTCTGTACCAACTATGCTAGACTGTCTAGTAATGGGCAGGCTGAGAAGTTTCTTTCCTGAACCTTTTCCTGGGGGAGTCCCTGGATCAGATTGAGAACCATTAGCTGCTTTTTCACCAGATTGGGCACTTATGGCCTTATCCTGTACTCTAAGCATGTTAATTAACAGTTCTAAGGAAGGATTCTTCCCTACACTCAAACCTCTCTCTATGCAGAGACTCCTTGCTCCTTTCCAGCTAAGGTGATCATATGCAAGTTTGGACAGTTCAACATTTTGGCCTGTGCCAGACATTTTTAGAGAGAGTTAAAGTGATAGAAAAAGAGAAAAAAAGTTTTCAGAACTTTTTGGAAAGACAGAAAAAACTTTTTAAACTTTTAAGAACTTTTTGAAAGTTTAGAAGTACTTTTCAGCATTTAGAAAAGAGTGAAAAGAGGAAATGCAAAACTTTTTGGCTATGTGTATATACACTGACCTTGTTTTGTATATTTTTCTCTTATGAAAAGTACAATGACAAGAGTGGCAAGTAGTCTCAAGCACTTATCCCACCACTGCACAACCAATGTAGGAGGCTGGACTGGCTTGTAGTGAGTACCAAGGGGTACTTGCACCTTGCACCAGGCCCAGTTATCCCTTATTAGTGTATAGGGTGTCTAGCAGCTTAGGCTGATAGATAATGGTAGCTTAGCAGAGCAGCTTAGGCTGAACTAGGAGACGTGTGAAGCTACTACCGTACCACTTAGTGTCATATGCACAATATCATAAGAAAACACAATACACAGTTATACTAAAAATAAAGGTACTTTATTTTTATGACAATATGCCAAAGTATCTTAGGGTGTACCCTCAGTGAGAGGATAGGAATTATACACAAGATATATATACACAATAGCAAAAATATGCAGTATAGTCTTAGAAAACAGTGCAAACAATGTATAGTTACAATAGGATGCAATGGGGAAACATAGGGATAGGGGCAACACAAACCATATACTCCAAAAGTGGAATGCGAACCACGAATGGACCCCAAACCTATGTGACCTTGTAGAGGGTCGCTGGGACTATTAGAAAATAGTGAGAGTTAGAAAAATAACCCTCCCCAAGACCCTGAAAAGTGAGTGCAAAGTGCACTAAAGTTCCCCTAAGGACAAAGTAGTCGTGTTAGAGGAATAATGCAGGAAAGACACAAACCAGCAATGCAACAACTGTGGATTTCCAATCTAGGGTACCTGTGGAACAAGGGGACCAAGTCCAAAAGTCACAAGCAAGTCGGAGATGGGCAGATGCCCAGGAAATGCCAGCTGCGGGTGCAAAGAAGCTTCGACTGGACAGAAGAAGCTGAGGTTTCTGCAGGAACGAAAAGGGCTAGAGACTTCCCCTTTGGTGGACGGATCCCTCTCGCCTTGGAGAGTCGTGCAGAAGTGTTTTCCCGCCGGAAGGACGCAAACAAGCCTTGCTACACGCAAATCGTGCGTTTGGCGTTTTTGGACGCTGCTGGGGCCCAGGAGGGACCAGGAGGTCGCAAATTGGACCTGCAGAGAGAGGGGACGTCGAGCAAGACAAAGAGCCCTCACTGAAGCAGGTAGCACCCGGAGAAGTGCCAGAAACAGGCACTACGAGGATGCGTGAAACGGTGCTCGCCGAAGTTGCACAAAGGAGTCCCACGTCGCCGGAGACCAACTTAGAAAGTCGTGCAATGCAGGTTAGAGTGCCGTGGACCCAGGCTTGGCTGTGCACGAAGGATTTCTGCCGGAAGTGCACAGGGGCCGGAGTAGCTTGCAAAGTCGCGGTTCCAGCAATGCAGCCCAGCGAGGTGAGGCAAGGACTTACCTCCACCAAACTTGGGCTGAAGAGTCACTGGACTGTGGGGGTCACTTGGACAGCGTCGCTGGATTCGAGGGACCTCGCTCGTCGTGCTGAGAGGAGACCCAAGGGACCGGTAATGCAGCTTTTTGGTGCCTGCGGTTGCAGGGGGAAGATTCCGTCGACCCACGGGAGATTTCTTCGGAGCTTCTGGTGCAGAGAGGAGGCAGGCTACCCCCACAGCATGCACAAGCAGGAAAACAGTCGAGAAGGCGGCAGGATCAGCGTTACAGAGTTGCAGTAGTCATCTTTGCTACTATGTTGCAGGTTTGCAGGCTTCCAGCGCGGTCAGCGGTCGATTCCTTATCAGAAGGTGAAGAGGGAGATGCAGAGGAACTCGGCTGAGCTCATGCATTCGTTATCTAAAGTTTCCCCAAAGACAGAGACCCTAAATAGCCAGAAAGGAGGGTTTGGCTACCTAGGAGAGAGGAGAGGCTACTAACACCTGAAGGAGCCTATCACAAGGAGTCTCTGACGTCACCTGGTGGCACTGGCCACTCAGAGCAGTCCAGTGTGCCAGCAGCACCTCTGTTTCCAAGATGGCAGAGGTCTGGAGCACACTGGAGGAGCTCTGGACACCTCCCAGGGGAGGTGCAGGTCAGGGGAGTGGTCACTCCCCTTTCCTTTGTCCAGTTTCGCGCCAGAGCAGGGGCTAAGGGGTCCCTGAACCGGTGTAGACTGGCTTATGCAGAATTGGGCACATCTGTGCCCAACAAAGCATTTCCAGAGGCTGGGGGAGGCTACTCCTCCCCTGCCTTCACACCATTTTCCAAAGGGAGAGGGTGTTACACCCTCTCTCAGAGGAAGTTCTTTGTTCTGCCATCCTGGGCCAGGCCTGGCTGGACCCCAGGAGGGCAGATGCCTGTCTGAGGGGTTGGCAGCAGCAGCAGCTGCAGTGAAACCCCAGGAAGGGCAGTTTGGCAGTACCAGGGTCTGTGCTACAGACCACTGGGATCATGGAATTGTACCAACAATGCCAGGATGGCATAGAGGGGGCAATTCCATGATCATAGACATGTTACATGGCCATATTCAGAGTTACCATGGTGAAGCTACATATAGGTAGTGACCTATATGTAGTGCACGCGTGTAATGGTGTCCCCGCACTCACAAAGTTCAGGGAATTGGCTCTGAACAATGTGGGGGCACCTTGGCTAGTGCCAGGGTGCCCTCACACTAAGTAACTTTGCACCTAACCTTTACCAGGTAAAGGTTAGACATATAGGTGACTTATAAGTTACTTAAGTGCAGTGTAAAATGGCTGTGAAATAACGTGGACGTTATTCCACTCAGGCTGCAGTGGCAGGCCTGTGTAAGAATTGTCAGAGCTCCCTATGGGTGGCAAAAGAAATGCTGCAGCCCATAGGGATCTCCTGGAACCCCAATACCCTGGGTACCTCGGTACCATATACTAGGGAATTATAAGGGTGTTCCAGTAAGCCAATGTAAATTGGTAAAAATGGTCACTAGCCTGTCAGTGACAATTTGAAAGTAATGAGAGAGCATAACCACTGAGGTTCTGGTTAGCAGAGCCTCAGTGAGACAGTTAGGCACCACACAGGGAACATATACATGCACACCTATGAGCACTGGGGCCCTGTGTGACAGGGTCCCAGTGACACATACATATAGGCCACAAACTTATGAGCACTGGGGTCCTGACCAGCAGGATCCCAGTGACACATAACAAACATACTGAAAACATAGTGTTTTCACTATGAGCACTGAGGCCTGGCTATCAGGATCCCAGTGAGACAGTGAAAACAGTGACAAACACCCTGACATACACTCACAAACAGGCCAAAAGTGGGGGTAACAAGGCTAGAAAGAGGCTACCTTCTCACAGTTGTCCTCCCAGTAACCTCTATGTGAGTCACTGACATCTCCATTTTGATACTTGACAGCTTGCTGTTTGAGACCCTCTAATGTGGGACAGGATTGTTGTGCCACACTCAGCTCTTCCCTGGAAGGCCCCGATCCACCCAAAAGCTCAGCAGTGTCTGCTGCCAGCTCCTCTGGTGAAGGTTCTGCACATGGAGGAAATTCTTCTTCCTCAGAAGTTGAATCATCTGTAGAGGGAGGGATAGTGGGTAGGGATTTACCATTCCTACCCCTAGCTTTAGGGAGCACTTGGACCATTGTTCCAGTGTAGGAAAGTACCATCTTGCCTGGCATGTTACCCCCATTTTTCACTGTATATATGTTGTTTTAGTTGTATGTGTCACTGGGACCCTGCCAGCCAGGGCCCCAGTGCTCATAAGTGTGCCTGACTGTGTTACCTGTGTATATGACTAACTGTCTCACTGAGGCTCAGCTATCCAGAACCTCAGTGGTTATGCTCTCTCATTTCTTTCCAAATTGTCACTAACAGGCTAGTGACCAATTTTACCAATTCACATTGGCATACTGGAACACCCTTATAATTCCCTAGTATATAGTACTGAGGTACCCAGGGTATTGGGGTTCCAGGAGATCCCTATGGGCTGCAGCATTTCTTTTGCCACCCATAGGGAGCTCTGACAATCCTTACACAGGCCTGCCACTGCAGCCTGAGTGAAATAACGTCCACGTTATTTCACAGCCATTTTCACTGCACTTAAGTAACTTATAAGTCACCTATATGTCTAACCTTTACCTGGTAAAGGTTAGGTGCAAAGTTACTTAGTGTGAGGGCACCCTGGCACTAGCCAAGGTGCCCCCACATTGTTCAGGGCCAATTCCCTGAACTTTGTGAGTGCGGGGACACCATTACACGCGTGCACTACATATAGGTCAATACCTATATGTAGCTTCACAATGGTAACTCCGAATATGGCCATGTAACATGTCTAAGATCATGGAATTGCCCCCTCTATGCCATCCTGGCATTGTTGGTACAATCTCATGATCCCACGGGTCTGTAGCTCAGACCCGGGTACTGCCAAACTGCCTTTTCAGGGGTTTCACTGCAGCTGCTGCTGCTGCCAACCCCTCAGACAGGTTTCTGCCCTCCTGGGGTCCAGCCAGGCTTGTCCCAGGATGGCAAAACAAAGGACTTCCTCTGAGAGAGGGTGTTACACCCTCTCCCTTTGGAAAATGGTGTGAAGGCAGGGGAGGAGTAGCCTCCCCCAGCCTCTGGAAATGCTTTCATGGGCACATTTGGTGCCCATTTCTGCATAAGTCAGTCTACCCTGGTTCAGGGACCCCTTAGCCCTGCTCTGGTGCGAAACTGGACAAAGGAAAGGGGAGTGACCACTCCCCTGACCTGCACCTCCCCTGGGAGGTGTCCAGAGCTCCTCCAGTGTGCTCCAGACCTCTGCCATCTTGGAAACAGAGGTGCTGCTGGCACACTGGACTGCTCTGAGTGGCCAGTGCCACCAGGTGACGTCAGAGACTCCTTTTGATAGGCTCCTTCAGGTGTTGCTAGCCTATCCTCTCTCCTAGGTAGCCAAACCCTTTTTTCTGGCTATTTAGGGTCTCTGTCTCTAGGGATTCCTTAGATAACGAATGCAAGAGCTCATCAGAGTTCCTTTGCATCTCAATCTTCACCTTCTGCCAAGGAATCGACTGCTGACTGCGCTGGAAGCCTGCAAAACTGCAACAAAGTAGCAAAGACGACTACTGCAACTCTGTAACGCTGATCCTGCCGCCTTCTCGACTGTTTTCCTGGTGGTGCATGCTGTGGGGGTAGTCTGCCTCCTCTCTGCACTAGAAGCTCCGAAGAAATCTCCCGTGGGTCGACGGAATCTTCCCCCTGCAACCGCAGGCACCAAAGAACTGCATTACCGGTACTCTGGGACTCCTCTCAGCACGACGAGCGAGGTCCCTTGATTCCAGCAACTCTGTTCAAGTGACTCCCACAGTCCAGTGACTCTTCAGTCCAAGTTTGGTGGGGGTAAGTCCTTGCCTCCCCACGCCAGACTGCATTGCTGGGAACCGCGTCTTTTGCAGCTACTCCGGCTTCCATGCACTTCCAGCGGAAATCCTTTGTGCACAGCCAAGCCTGGGTCCACGGCACACTAACCTGCATTGCACGACTTTCTAAGTTGTCCTCCGGCGGCGTGGGACTCCTTTGTGCAACTTCGGGTGAGCACCGTTTCACTCTTCTTCGAAGTGCCTGTTCCGGCACTTCTCCGTGTGCTGCCTGCTTCTGAGAGGGCTCCTTGTCTTGAACGACACCGCCTCTGTCCCCAGACGCAATTGGCGACATCCTGGTCCCTCCTGGGCCACAGCAGCACACAAAAACCCTTACCACATGATTTGCAGCTAGCAAGGCTTGTTGGCTGTATTTCCACAGGAAAACACTTCTGCACGACTCTCCACGGCGTGTAGGATCCATCCTCCAAAGGGGAAGTTTCTAGCCCTTGTCGTTCCTGCAGAATCCTAAGCTTCTTCTGTCCAGTAGCAGCTTCTTTGCACCCACTGTTGGCATTTCTTGGGCATCTGCCCATCTCCGACTTGCTTGTGACTTTTGGACTTGGTCCCCTTGTTCCACAGGTACCCTCGTTTGGAAATCCATCGTTGTTGCATTGCTGGTTTGTGTCTTTCCTGCAGAATTCCCCTATCACGACTTCTCTGTCCTTTGGGGAACTTTAGTGCACTTTGCACTCACTTTTCAGGGTCTTGGGGTGGGCTATTCTTCTAACCCTTACTATTTTCTAATAGTCCCAGTGACCCTCTACAAGGTCACATAGGTTTGGGGTCCATTCGTGGTTCGCATTCCACTTTTGGAGTATATGGTTTGTGTTGCCCCTATCCCTATGTGTCCCCATTGCATCCTATTGTAACTATACATTGTTTGCACTGTTTTCTAAGACTATACTGCATATGTGTGGTATTGTGTACATATATCTTGTGTATATTTGCTATCCTCATACTGAGGGTACACTCTGAGATACTCTGGCATATTGTCATAAAAATAAAGTACCTTTATTTTTAGTATATCTGTGTATTGTGTTTTCTTATGATATTGTGCAATTGACACTAGTGGTACTGTAGGAGCTTCACTCGTCTCCTAGTTCAGCCTAAGCTGCTCTGCTAAGCTACCATTATCTATCAGCCTAAGCTGCTAGACACCCTATACACTAATAAGGGATACCTGGGCCTGGTGCAAGGTGTAAGTACCCCTTGGTACTCACTAGAAGCCAGTCCAGCCTCCTACATTGGTTGTGCAGCGGTGGGATAAGTGCTTTGAGACTACTTACTAATCTTGTCATTGTACTTTTCATAAGAGAAAAATATACAAAACAAGTTCAGTGTGTGTACACATAGCTAAAATGTTTTGCATTTCTTCTTTTCACTTCTTTCTAAAGTGCTGAAAAGTACCTCTAAACTTTCTAAAAAGTTCTTAAAAAGTTTTAAAAGTTTTTTTCTGTCTTTCAAAAAGTTCTTAAAAACTTTTTCTTCACTTTTTCTGTCACTTAAACTCTTTCTAAAATGTCTGGCACAGGCCAAGCTGTTGATCTGTCCAAACTTGCATATGACCACCTTAGCTGGAAAGGAACAAGGAGTCTCTGTGTAGAAAGAGGTTTCAGTGTAGGGAAGAATCCTTCTTTGGAATTGTTGCTTAACATGCTTAGAGAACAAGATAAGGCCAAAGGGGCCACATCTGTTGAAAAAGTAGCTAATGGTTCCCAATCTGATCCAGGGACTCCCCCAGGAAAAGATTCAGGAAAGAAACTTCCTAGCCTGCCCATTACTAGACAGTCTAGCATAGTTGGTACTGATGTGGAGGTACACCATACAAATAGTGTTATCTCTCATCATAGCAAGAGCATTGTTTCTCACCACAGTAGAAGTGATGTTTCTGTTAGCCAAGCTGTTAGGGTGCCTTCTGTAAGGGACAGGTCTCCTTCTGTCCATTCTCACCATACTTCTGTGTCTAGGAATGTCCCTCCCACCCACCCTGATGACAGAAAGGTAGAAAGGGAGCTCAATAGATTGAGAGTGGAGCAATCCAGACTGAAGTTTAAACAGCAACAGCTGGATTTAGATAGACAATCCTTAGAAGTAGAGAAGGAAAGACAAAAACTGGGTTTAGAAACCCATGGTGGCAGCAGCAGTATTCCCCATAGTCATCCTGCAAGAGAGCATGATTCAAGGAATCTGCATAAGATAGTTCCCCCTTATAAGGAGGGGGATGACATTAACAAGTGGTTTGCTGCACTTGAGAGGGCCTGTGTTGTACAGGATGTCCCTCAAAGGCAGTGGGCTGCTATCCTATGGCTATCATTTAGTGGAAAAGGTAGGGATAGGCTCCTTACTGTGAAAGAAAGTGATGCCAATAATTTTACAGTTCTTAAGAATGCACTCCTGGATGGTTATGGCTTAACCACTGAACAATACAGGATAAAGTTCAGAGAGACCAAAAAGGAGTCTTCACAAGACTGGGTTGATTTTGTTGACCATTCAGTGAAGGCCTTGGAGGGGTGGTTACATGGCAGTAAAGTTACTGATTATAACAGCCTGTATAACTTAATCCTGAGAGAGCATATTCTTAATACTTGTGTGTCTGATTTGTTGCACCAGTACTTGGTGGACTCTGATCTGACCTCTCCCCAAGAATTGGGAAAGAAGGCAGACAAATGGGTCAGAACAAGGGTGAACAGAAAAGTTCATACAGGGGGTGACAAAGATGGCAATAAGAAGAAGGATGGTAAGTCTTCTGACAAGGGTGGGGACAAATCTAAAAATTAGTCTTCATCAGGCCCACAAAAGAACTCTTGTGGGGGTGGTGGGCCCAAATCCTCTTCAAATCAAAACAAAGAAAAGAAACCATGGTGCTATTTATGTAAAATAAAAGGCCATTGGACAACAGATCCCAGTTGTCCAAAGAAAAGCACCAAGCCTCCTACCACTACAACCCCTACTGCTACACCTAGTGTCCCTACTAATAGCAGTGGTGGTGGGAGCAAACCTACTAATAGCCAATCCAAGGGAGTAGCTGGGCTCACTATTGGTAACTTAGTTGGGGTTGGTCTGATTAGGGAGACCACAGAGGCTGTGTTAGTCTCTGAGGGGGCTATTGATTTAGCCACCTTGGTTGCTTGTCCCCTTAACATGGATAAGTAGAAGCAACTACCCCTAATAAATGGTGTTGAGGTTCAGGCCTACAGGGACACTGGGCCAGTGTTACTATGGTAATTGAGAAACTGGTCCACCCTGAACAACACCTACTTGGTCACCAGTACCAAGTAACCGATGCTCACAACAACACACGTAGCCACCCCATGGCTGTTGTAAATCTCAACTGGGGGGGGGGTTACTGGTCCAAAGAAAGTTGTGGTAGCCACAGATTTACCTGTAGACTGTCTACTAGGAAATGATTTGGAGACATCAGCTTGGTCAGATGTGGAGTTGGAGGCCCATGCAGCAATGCTGGGCATCCCAGGGCATATTTTTGCTTTAACCAGGGCTCAGGCCAAAAAGCAAAAAGGACAGGGAAGCTTGGATCCTGGAACAATGGACCAAGTGCTCCCTAAAGCTAAGGCTAGTAGAAGTAAAGCACTACCTACTATCCCTCCCTCTACAGTGGATTCTACTTCTGAGGAAGAAGAATTCCCTCCCTGTGCAGAACCTACACCAGAGGAGCTTGAAGCAGACACTGCTGAGCTTTTGGGTGAAGGGGGGCCTGCCAGAGAGGAGTTGAGTGTGGCACAGCAAACCTGTCCCACATTAGAGGGTCTAAGACAGCAAACTGTCAAACAGGCTAATAGGGATGTCAGTGACTCTCACAGAGTTTACTGGGAGGACAATCTCTTGTACACTGAGGCAAGGGATCCTAAACCTGGAGCTGCCAGGAGATTAGTGATTCCTCAGGAGTACAGAAAGTTCCTCCTAACACTGGCTCACAACATTCCCCTAGCTGGGCATCTAGGACAAATGAAAACATGGGACAGGCTTGTTCCCTTGTTTCATTGGCCTAGAATGACTGAGGACACAAAAGATTTTTGTAAGTCCTGTGAAACCTGTCAAGCCAGTGGCAAGACAGGTGGCATTCCAAAGGCACCCCTTATTCCACTGCCTGTGGTTGGGGTTCCCTTTGAAAGGGTAGGGGTTGACATAGTTGGCCCCCTTGACCCTCCTACTGCTTCATGCAATAGGTTTATCTTGGTGGTAGTGGACCATGCCACAAGATACCCTGAAGCTATTCCTCTTAGGACCACTACAGCTCCTGCAGTGGCAAAAGCCCTCCTGGGAATATTTTCCAGGGTGGGCTTCCCAAAAGAGGTGGTATCAGACAGAGGAAGCAATTTCATGTCTGCTTACTTAAAGGCCATGTGGAAGGAGTGTGGTGTGACTTACAAGTTCACTACACCCTATCATCCACAAACAAATGGACTGGTAGAGAGATTTATTAAAACTCTCAAAGGTATGATTATGGGTCTCCCTGAAAAACTCCGCAGGAGATGGGATATCCTGTTGCCATGCCTCCTTTTTGCCTACAGGGAGGTACCCCAAAAAGGAGTGGGCTTCAGCCCCTTTGAACTTCTTTTTGGACACCCTGTTAGGGGTCCACTCACACTTGTCAAGGAGGGTTGGGAACAACCTTTAAAAGCTCCAAAGCAAGATATTGTGGATTATGTACTTGGCCTCAGATCAAGGATGGCTGAGTACATGAAAAAGGCCGGTAAAAACCTTCAGGCCAGCCAAGAGCTCCAGAAGCAATGGCATGACCAGAAGACTGTTTTGGTACAGTACCAACCAGGACAGAAAGTGTGGGTCTTGGAGCCTGTGGCCCCAAGAGCACTCCAAGATAAATGGAGTGGACCCCACACAATTGTTGAGAAAAATGGTGAAGTCACCTACATAGTTGACTTAGGCACTGCTAGGAGTCCCCTGCTCCATGTCAATCGCCTGAAACCCTACTATGACAGGGCTGATCTCACCCTGCTCATGGCAACTGATGAGGGACAGGATGTAGGAGGCTGGACTGGCTTGTAGTGAGTACCAAGGGGTACTTACACCTTGCACCAGACCAAAGTATCCCTTATTAGTGTATAGGGTGTCTAGCAGCATAGGCTGATAGATAATGGTAGCTTAGCAGAGCAGCTTAGGCTGAACTAGGAGACGAGTGAAGCTCCTACAGTACCACTAGTGTCACTTGCACAATATCATAAGAAAACACAATACACAGATATACTAAAAATAAAGGTACTTTATTTTTATGACAATATGCCAAAGTATCTCAGTGAGTACCCTCAGTATGAGGATAGCAATTATACACAAGTTATATGTACACAATACCAAAAATATGCAGTATAGTCTTAGAAAACAGTGCAAACAATGTATAGTTACAATAGGATGCAATGGGGACACATAGGGATAGGGGCAACACAAACCATATACTCCAAAAGTGGAATGTGAACCACGAATGGACCCCAAACCTATGTGACCTTGTAGAGGGTCGCTGGGACTATTAGAAAATAGTGAGAGTTAGAAAAATAGCCCTCCCCAAGACCCTGAAAAGTGAGTGCAAAGTGCACTAAAGTTCCCCAAGAGACAAAGAGTCGTGATAGAGGAATAATGCAGGAAAGACACCAACCAACAATGCAACAACTGTGGATTTCCAATCTAGGGTACCTGTGGAACAAGGGGACCAAGTCCAAAAGTCACAAGCAAGTCGGAGATGGGCAGATGCCCAGGAAATGCCAGCTGCGGGTGCAAAGAAGCTTCTACTGGACAGAAGAAGCTGCGGTTTCTGCAGGAACGAAAAGGGCTAGAGACTTCCCCTTTGGTAGACGGATCTCTCTAGCCGTGGAGAGTCGTGCAGAAGTATTTTCCCGCCGAAAGAATGCCAACAAGCCTTACTAGCTGCAAATCATGCCGTTAGCGTTTTTGGATGCTGCTGTGGCCCAGGAGGGACCAGGAGGTCGCAAATTGGACCAGGAGAGAGAGGAAACGTTGAGCAAGACAAGGAGCCCTCTCAGCAGCAGGTAGCACCCGGAGAAGTGCCAGAAACAGGCACTACGAGGATGCATGAAACGGTGCTCGCCGAAGTTGCACAAAGGAGTCCCACGTCGCCAGAGACCAACTTAGAAAGTCGTGCAATGCAGGTTAGAGTGCCGTGGACCCAGGCTTGGCTGTGCACAAAGGATTTCCGCTGGAAGTGCACGGAAGCCGGAGTATTTGCAAAAGACGCGGTTTCCAACAATGCAGTCTGGCGTGGGGAGGCAAGGACTTACCTCCACCAAACTTGGACTGAAGAGTCACTGGACTGTGGGAGTCATTTGGACAGAGTTGCTGGATTCGAGGGACCTCCCTCGTCGTGCTGAGAGGAGACCCAAGGGACCAGTCATGCAGCTTTTTGGTGCCTGCGGTAGCAGGGGGAAGATTCCGTCGACCCACAGGAGATTTCTTCGGAGCTTCTGGTGCAGATAGGAGGCAGACTACCCCCACAGCATGCACAAGCAGGAAAACAGTCGAGAAGCGGCAGGATCAGCGTTACAGAGTTGCAGTAGTCGTCTTAGCTACTTTGTTGCAGTTTTGCAGGCTTCCAGCGCGGTCAGCAGTCGATTCCTTGGCAGAAGGTGAAGAGAGAGATGCAGAGGAACTCTGATGAGCTCTTGCATTCGTTATCTAAAGTTTCCCCAGAGACAGAGACCCTAAATAGCCAGAAAAGAGGGTTTGGCTACTTAGGAGAGAGGATAGGCTAGCAACACGTGGAGGAGCCTATCAGAAGGAGTCTCTGACGTCACCTGGTGGCACCGGCCACTCAGAGCAGTCCAGTGTGCTGGCAGCACCTCTGTTTCCAAGATGACAGAGGTCTGGAGCACACTGGAGGAGCTCTGAACAGGGGAGGTGTAGGTCAGGGGAGTGGTCACTCCCCTTTCCTTTGTCCAGTTTCGCGCCAGAGCAGGGCTAAGGGGTCCCCTGAACCGGTGTAGACTGGCTTATGCAGAATTGGGCACATCTGTGCCCATGAAAGCATTTCCAGAGGCTGGGGGAGGCTACTCCTCCCCTGCCTTCACACCATTTTCCAAAGGGAGAGGGTGTAACACCCTCTCTCAGAGGAAGTCCTTTGTTCTGCCATCCTGGGACAAGCCTGGCTTGACCCCAGGGGGGCAGAAACCTGTCTGAGGGGTTGGCAGCAGCAGCAGCTGCAGTGAAACCCCTGAAAAGGCAGTTTGGCAGTACCAGGGTCTGTGCTACAGACCACTGGGATCATGGGATTGTGCCAACAATGCCAAGATGGCATAGAGGGGGCAATTCCATGATCTTAGACATGTTACATGGCCATATTCGGAGTTACCATTGTGAAGCTACACATAGGTAGTGACCTATATGTAGTGCACGCGTGTAATGGTGTCCCCGCACTCACAAAGTCCGGGGAATTGGCCCTGAACAATGTGGGGGCACCTTGGCTAGTGCCAGGGTGCCCTCACACTAAGTAACTTTGCACCTAACCTTTACCAGGTAAAGGTTTAGACATATAGGTGACTTATAAGTTACTTAAGTGCAGTGTAAAATGGCTGTGAAATAACGTGGATGTTATTTCACTCAGGCTGCAGTGGCAGGCCTGTGTAAGAATTGTCAGAGCTCCCTATGGGTGGCAAAAGAAATGCTGCAGCCCATAGGGATCTCCTGGAACCCCAATACCCTGGGTACCTTAGTACCATATACTAGGGAATTATAAGGGTGTTCCAGTAAGCCAATGTAAATTGGTAAAATTGGTCACTAGCCTGTTAGTGACAATTTGAAAGAAATGAGAGAGCATAACCACTGAGGTTCTGGTTAGCAGAGCCTCAGTGAGACAGTTAGGCACCACACAGGGAACACATACATATAGGCCACAAACTTATGAGCACTGGGGTCCTGACTAGCAGGTTCCCAGTGACACATAACAAACATACTGAAAACATAGGGCTTTCACTATGAGCACTGGGCCCTGGCTAGCAGGATCCCAGTGAGACAGTGAAAACACCCTGACATACACTCACAAACATGCCAAAAGTGGGGGTAACAAGGCTAGAAAGAGGTTACTTTCTCACACAGGAAGAAGACAGTGATCCTCTACCTGATCTCTTCTCTTCCACAGAACAAGATGCTCTAGTGGAAGGTGTTGTACTTGCAGATTGTCTTACTGCTGAGCAGAAAGACCACTGCATAAATCTCCTAGGTCAGTTCTCTGAACTCTTCTCTACTGTACCAGGTACCATTTCTTGGTGTGAGCACACTATAGATACTGGAGACAGCTTGCCTGTCAAAAGTAAGATCTATAGGCATCCTGACCATGTCAGAGACTGCATAAAGCAAGAGGTCCAGAAAATGTTAGAACTGGGAGTGGTTGAACACTCTGAAAGTCCATGGGCTTCTCCTGTGGTACTTGTACCAAAACCTCATTCCAAAGATGGAAAGAAGGAAATGCGATTTTGTGTAGATTACAGAGGTCTCAACCAGGTAACCAAAACTGACGCTCACCCTATACCCAGGGCAGATGAGCTCATAGATACACTGGCATCTGCCAAGTATCTAAGCACTTTTGATTTGACTGCGGAGTATTGGCAGATCAAATTATCAGAAGATGCTAAAGCTAAAACTGCATTTTCAACCATTGGAGGCCATTACCAATTTACAGTAATGCCTTTTGGATTGAAAAATGCACCTGCCACTTTTCAAAGGTTGGTGAACACAGTCCTGCAAGGGCTGGAAGCTTTTAGTGCAGCATATTTGGACGATATAGCTGTCTTTAGCTCCAGTTGGGATGATCACCTGGTCCACCTATGGAAAGTTTTGGAGGCCCTGCAAAAGGCAGGCCTCACTATCAAGGCTTCAAAGTGCCAGATAGGGCAGGGAAAGGTGGTTTATCTGGGACACCTTGTTGGTGGGGAACAGATTGCACCACTTCAGGGGAAAATCCAAACAATTATTGATTGGGTTCCCCCTACTACTCAGACTCAGGTGAGAGCCTTTCTAGGCCTCACTGGGTATTACAGGAGGTTCATTAAGAACTATGGCTCCATTGCAGCCCCTCTTAATGACCTCACATCCAAGAAAATGCCTAAAAAGGTATTATGGACAGCAAACTGTCAGAAAGCTTTTGAGGAGCTGAAGCAGGCCATGTGCTCTGCACCTGTCCTGAAAAGCCCTTGTTACTCTAAAAAACTCTATGTCCAAACTGATGCATCTGAATTAGGAGTAGGGGCAGTCCTATCACAACTTAATTCTGAGGGCCAGGATCAACCTGTTGCTTTTATTAGTAGGAGGTTGACCCTAGAGAAAAGCGTTGGTCTGCCATTGAGAGGGAGGCCTTTGCTGTGGTCTGGGCACTGAAGAAGTTGAGGCCATACCTGTTTGGCACTCACTTCATTGTTCAGACAGACCACAAACCTCTACTTTGGCTAAAACAAATGAAAGGTGAAAATCCTAAATTGTTGAGGTGGTCCATATCCCTACAGGGAATGGACTATACAGTGGAACATAGACCTGGGAGTACCCACTCCAATGCAGATGGACTCTCCAGATATTTCCACTTAGACAATGAAGACCCATCTGGGAATGATTAGTCTTATTGTCCTTCGTTTGGGGGGGGGGGGGGTTGTTAGGAAAGTACCATCTTGCCTGGCATGTTACCCCCATTTTTTCACAGTATATATGTTGTTTTAGTTGTATGTGTCACTGGGACCCTGCCAGACAGGGCCCCAGTACTCATAAGTGTGCCTGACTGTGTTACCTGTGTAGTGACTAACTGTCTCACTGAGGCTCTGCTATCCAGAACCTCAGTGGTTATGCTCTCTCATTTCTTTCAAATTGTCACTAACAGGCTAGTGACCAATTTTACCAATTTACATTGGCTTACTGGAACACCCTTATAATTCCCTAGTATATGGTACTGAGGTACCCAGGGTATTGGGGTTCCAGGAGATCCCTATGGGCTGCAGCATTTCTTTTGCCACCCATAGGGAGCTCTGACAATTCTTACACAGGCCTGCCACTGCAGCCTGAGTGAAATAATGCACACATTATTTCACAGCCATTTTCACTGCACTTATGTAACTTATAAGTCACCTATATGTCTAACCTTTACCTAGTAAAGGCTGGGTGCTACGTTACTTAGTGTGAGGGCACCCTGGCACTAGCCAGAGTGCCCCCACATCGTTCAGGGCAAATTCCCCGGACTTTGTGAGTGCGGGGACACCATTACATGCGTGCACTACACATAGGTCACTACCTATGTGTAGCTTCACAATGGTAACTCCGAATATGGCCATGTAACATGTCTAAGATCATGGAATTGCCCCCTCTATGCCATCCTGGCATTGATGGTACAATCCCAAGATCCCACGGGTCTGTAGCTCAGACCCGGGTACTGCCAAACCGCCTTTTCTGGGGTTTCACTGCAGCTGCTGCTGCTGCCAACCCCTCAGACAGGTTTCTGCCCTCCTGGGGTCAAGCCAGGCTTGTCCCAGGATGGCAGAACAAAGGACTTCCTCTGAGAGAGGGTGTGACACCCTCTCCCTTTGGAAAATGGTGTGAAGGCAGGGGAGGAGTAGCCTCCCCCAGCCTCTGGAAATGCTTTCATGGGCACATTTGTGCCCATTTCTGCATAAGCCAGTCTACACCGGTTCAGGGACCCCTTAGCCCTGCACTGGCGCGAAACTGGACAAAGGAAAGGGGAGTGATCACTCCCCTGACCTGCACCTCCCCTGGGAGGTGTCCAGAGCTCCTCCAGTGTGCTCCAGACCTCTGCCATCTTGGAAACAGAGGTGCTGCTGGCACACTGGACTGCTCTGAGTGGCCAGTGCCACCAGGTGACGTCAGAGACTCGTTCTGATAGGCTCCTTCAGGTGTTGCTAGCCTATCCTCTCTCCTAGGTAGCCAAACCCTCTTTTCTGGCTATTTAGGGTCTCTGTCTCTTGGGATTCCTTAGATAACGAATGCAAGAGCTCATCAGAGTTCCTCTGCATCTCTCTCTTCACCTTCTGCCAAGGAATCGACTGCTGACCGCGCTGGAAGCCTGCAAAACTGCAACAAAGTAGCAAAGACGACTACTGCAACTCTGTAACGCTGATCCTGCCGCCTTCTCGACTGTTTTCCTGGTGGTGCATGCTGTGGGGGTAGTCTGCCTCCTCTCTGCACTAGAAGCTCCGAAGAAATCTCCTGTGGGTCGACGGAATCTTCCCCCTGCAACCGCAGGCACCAAAGAACTGCATGACTGGTCCCTTGGGTCTCCTCTCAGCACGACGAGGGAGGTCCTTCGAATCCAGCAACTCTGTCCAAATGACTCCCACAGTCCAGTGACTCTTCAGTCCAAGTTTGGTGGAGGTAAGTCCTTGCCTCCCCACGCCAGACTGCATTGCTGGGAACCGCGACTTTTGCAGCTACTCCGGCTGCCGTGCACTTCCGGTGGAAATCCTTTGTGCACAGCCAAGCCTGGGTCCACGGCACTCTAACCAGCATTGCACGACTTTCTAAGTTGGTCTCCGGCGAAGTGGGACTCCTTTGTGCAACTTCGGCGAGCTCCGTTTCACGCATCCTCGTAGTGCCTGTTTCTGGCAGTTCTGCGGGTGCTACCTGCTGCTGAGAGGGCTCCTTGTCTTGCTCGACGCCCCCTCTGTCCCCAGACGCAATTGGCGACATCCTGATCCCTCCTGGGCCACAGCAGCATCCAAAAACCCTTTTCGCACGATTTGCAGCTAGCAAGGCTTGTTGGCTGTATTTCCACAGGAAAACACTTCTGCACGACTCTCCATGGAGTGGAGGATCCATCCTCCAAAGGGAAGTTTCTAGCCCTTGTCGTTCCTGCAGAATCCTAAGCTTCTACTGTCCAGTAGCAGCTTCTTTGCATCCACCGTTGGCATTTCTTGGGCATCTGCCCATCTCCGACTTGCTTTTGACTTTTGGACTTGGTCCCCTTGTTCCACAGGTACCCTCGTTTGGAAATCCATCGTTGTTGCATTGCTGGTTTGTGTCTTTTCTGCAGAATTCCCCTATCACGACTTCTTTGTCCTTTGGGGAACTTTAGTGCACTTTGCACTCACTTTTCAGGGTCTTGGGGAGGGCTATTTTTCTAACCCTTACTATTTTCTAATAGTCCCAGCGACCCTCTACAAGGTCACATAGGTTTGGGGTCCATTCTTGGTTCACATTCCACTTTTGGAGTATATGGTTTGTGTTGCCCCTATCCCTATGTGTCCCCATTGCATCCTATTGTAACTATACATTGTTTGCACTGTTTTCTAAGACTATACTGCATATTTTTGGTATTGTGTACATATAACTTGTGTATAATTGCTATCCTCATACTGAGGGTACTCACTGAGATACTTTGGCATATTGTCATAAAAATAAAGTACCTTTATTTTTAGTATATCTGTGTATTGTGTTTTCTTATGATATTGTGCAAGTGACACTAGTGGTACTGTAGGAGCTTCACTCGTCTCCTAGTTCAGCCTAAGCTGCTCTGCTAAGCTACCATTATCTATCAGCCTATGCTGCTAGACACCCTATACACTAATGAGGGATAACTGGGCCTGGTGCAAGGTGTACCACTACAAGCCAGTCCAGCCTCCTACACATACTGGAACACCCTTATAATTCCCTAGTATACAGGGAGTGCAGAATTATTAGGCAAATGAGTATTTTGACCACATCATCCTCTTTATGCATGTTGTCTTACTCCAAGCTGTATAGGCTCGAAAGCCTACAACCAATTAAGCATATTAGGTGATGTGCATCTCTGTAATGAGAAGGGGTGTGGTCTAATGACATCAACACCCTATATCAGGTGTGCATAATTATTAGGCAACTTCCTTTCCTTTGGCAAAATGGGTCAAAAGAAGGACTTGACAGGCTCAGAAAAGTCAAAAATAGTGAGATATCTTGCAGAGGGATGCAGCACTCTTAAAATTGCAAAGCTTCTGAAGCGTGATCATCGAACAATCAAGCGTTTCATTCAAAATAGTCAACAGGGTCGCAAGAAGCGTGTGGAAAAACCAAGGCGCAAAATAACTGCCCATGAACTGAGAAAAGTCAAGCGTGCAGCTGCCACGATGCCACTTGCCACCAGTTTGGCCATATTTCAGAGCTGCAACATCACTGGAGTGCCCAAAAGCACAAGGTGTGCAATACTCAGAGACATGGCCAAGGTAAGAAAGGCTGAAAGACGACCACCACTGAACAAGACACATAAGCTGAAACGTCAAGACTGGGCCAAGAAATATCTCAAGACTGATTTTTATAAGGTTTTATGGACTGATGAAATGAGAGTGAGTCTTGATGGGCCAGATGGATGGGCCCGTGGCTGGATTGGTAAAGGGCAGAGAGCTCCAGTCCGACTCAGACGCCAGCCAGGTGGAGGTGGAGTACTGGTTTGGGCTGGTATCATCAAAGATGAGCTTGTGGGGCCTTTTCGGGTTGAGGATGGAGTCAAGCTCAACTCCCAGTCCTACTGCCAGTTCCTGGAAGACACCTTCTTCAAGCAGTGGTACAGGAAGAAGTCTGCATCCTTCAAGAAAAACATGATTTTCATGCAGGACAATGCTCCATCACACGCGTCCAAGTACTCCACAGCGTGGCTGGCAAGAAAGGGTATAAAAGAAGGAAATCTAATGACATGGCCTCCTTGTTCACCTGATCTGAACCCCATTGAGAACCTGTGGTCCATCATCAAATGTGAGATTTACAAGGAGGGAAAACAGTACACCTCTCTGAACAGTGTCTGGGAGGCTGTGGTTGCTGCTGCACGCAATGTTGATGGTGAACAGATCAAAACACTGACAGAATCCATGGATGGCAGGCTTTTGAGTGTCCTTGCAAAGAAAGGTGGCTATATTGGTCACTGATTTGTTTTTGTTTTGTTTTTGAATGTCAGAAATGTATATTTGTGAATGTTGAGATGTTATATTGGTTTCACTGGTAATAATAAATAATTGAAATGGGTATATATTTTTTTTTGTTAAGTTGCCTAATAATTATGCACAGTAATAGTCACCTGCACACACAGATATCCCCCTAACATAGCTAAAACTAAAAACAAACTACAAACTACTTCCAAAAATATTCAGCTTTGATATTAATGAGTTTTTTGGGTTCATTGAGAACATGGTTGTTGTTCAATAATAAAATTAATCCTCAAAAATACTACTTGCCTAATAATTCTGCACTCCCTGTATGGTACTGAGGTACCCAGGGTATTGGGGTTCCAGGAGATCCCTATGGGCTGCAGCATTTCTTTTGCCACCCATAGGGAGCTCTGACAATTCTTACACGGGCCTGCCACTGCAGCCTGAGTGAAATAATGCACACATTATTTCACAGCCATTTTCACTGCACTTATGTAACTTATAAGTCACCTATATGTCTAACCTTTACCTAGTAAAGGCCGGGTGCTAAGTTACTTAGTGTGAGGGCACCCTGGCACTAGCCAGAGTGCCCCCACATCGTTCAGGGCAAATTCCCCGGACTTTGTGAGTGCGGGGACACCATTACATGCGTGCACTACACATAGGTCACTACCTATGTGTAGCTTCACAATGGTAACTCCGAATATGGCCATGTAACATGTCTAAGATCATGGAATTGCACCCTCTATGCCATCCTGGCATTGTTGGTACAATCCCATGATCCCACGGGTCTCTAGCTCAGACCCGGGTACTGCCAAACCGCCTTTTCTGGGGTTTCACTGCAGCTGCTGCTGCTGCCAACCCCTCAGACAGGTTTCTGCCCTCCTGGGGTCAAGCCAGGCTTGTCTCAGGATGGCAGAACAAAGGACTTCCTCTGAGAGAGGGTGTTACACCCTCTCCCTTTGGAAAATGGTGTGAAGGCAGGGGAGGAGTAGCCTCCCCCAGCCTCTGGAAATGCTTTCATGGGCACATTTGTGCCCATTTCTGCATAAGCCAGTCTACACCGGTTCAGGGACCCCTTAGCCCTGCTCTGGCGCGAAACTGGACAAAGGAAAAGGAAGTGATCACTCCCCTGACCTGCACCTCCACTGGGAGGTGTCCAGAGCTCCTCCAGTGTGCTCCAGACCTCTGCCATCTTGGAAACAGAGGTGCTGCTGGCACACTGGACTGCTCTGAGTGGCCAGTGCCACCAGGTGACGTCAGAGACTCGTTCTGATAGGCTCCTTCAGGTGTTGCTAGCCTATCCTCTCTCCTAGGTAGCCAAACCCTCTTTTCTGGCTATTTAGGGTCTCTGTCTCTAGGGATTCCTTAGATAACAAATGCAAGAGCTCATCAGAGTTCCTCTGCATCTCTCTCTTCACCTTCTGCCAAGGAATCGACTGCTGACCGCGCTGGAAGCCAGCAAAACTGCAACAAAGTAGCAAAGACGACTACTGCAACTCTGTAACGCTGATCCTGCCGCCTTCTCGACTGTTTTCCTGGTGGTGCATGCTGTGGGGGTAGTCTGCCTCCTCTCTGCACTAGAAGCTCCGAAGAAATCTCCCGTGGGTCGACGGAATCTTCCCCCTGCAACCGCAGGCACCAAAGAACTGCATTACCGGTCCCCTCGGTCTCCTCTCAGCACGACGAGCGAGGTCCCTTGAATCCAGCAACTTTGTCCAAGTGACTCACACAGTCCAGTGACTCTTCAGTCCAAGTTTGGTGGAGGTAAGTCCTTGCCTCCCCACGCCAGACTGCATTGCTGGGAACCACGACTTTTGCAGCTACTCCGGCTTCCGTGCACTTCCGGCGGAAATCCTTTGTGCACAGCCAAGCCTGGGTCCACGGCACTCTAACCAGCATTGCACGACTTTCTAAGTTGGTCTCCGGCGAAGTGGGACTCCTTTGTGCAACTTCGGCGAGCACCATTTCACGCATCCTCGTAGTGCCTGTTTCTGGCACTTCTGCGGGTGCTACCTGCTGCTGAGAGGGCTCCTTGTCTTTCCCGACACCCCCTCTGTCCCCAGACGCAATTGGCGACATCTTGGTCCCTCCTGGGCCACAGCAGCGTCCAAAAACCCTTTTCGCACGATTTGCAGCTAGCAAGGCTTGTTGGCTGTATTTCCACAGGAAATTACTTCTGCACGACTCTCCACGGCGTGGGGAATCCATCCTCCAAAGGGGAAGTTTCTAGACCTTGTCGTTCCTGCAGAATCCTATGCTTCTACTGTCCAGTAGCAGCTTCTTTGCATCCACCGTTGGCATTTCTTGGGCATCTGCCCATCTCCGACTTGCTTGTGACTTTTGGACTTGGTCCCCTTGTTCCACAGGTACCCTCGTTTGGAAATCCATCGTTGTTGCATTGCTGGTTTGTGTCTTTTCTGCAGAATTCCCCTATCACGACTTCTTTGTCCTTTGGGGAACTTTAGTGCACTTTGCACTCACTTTTCAGGGTCTTGGGGAGGGCTATTTTTCTAACCCTTACTATTTTCTAATAGTCCCAGCGACCCTCTACAAGGTCACATAGGTTTGGGGTCCATTCGTGGTTCACATTCCACTTTTGGAATATATGGTTTGTGTTGCCCCTATCCCTATGTGTCCCCATTGCATCCTATTGTAACTATACATTGTTTGCACTGTTTTCTAAGACTATACTGCATATTTTTGGTATTGTGTACATAAAACTTGTGTATAATTGCTATCCTCATACTGAGGGTACTCACTGAGATAGTTTGGCATATTGTCATAAAAATAAAGTACCTTTCTTTTTAGTATATATGTGTATTGTGTTTTCTTATGATATTGTGCAAGTGATACTAGTGGTACTGTAGGAGCTTCACTCGTCTCCTAGTTCAGCCTAAGCTGCTCTGCTAAGCTACCATTATCTGTCAGCCTATGCTGCTAGACACGCTATACACTGATAAGGGATAACTGGGCCTGGTGCAAGGTGTACCACTACAAGCCAGTCCAGCCTCCTACACATACTGGAACACCCTTATAATTCCCCAGTATATGGTACTGAGGTACCCAGGGTATTGGGGTTCCAGGAGATCCCTATGGGCTGCAGCATTTCTTTTGCCACCCATAGGGAGCTCTGACAATCCTTACACAGGCCTGCCACTGCAGCCTGAGTGAAATAACGTCCACGTTATTTCACAGCCATTTTCACTGCACTTATGTAACTTATAAGTCACCTATATGTCTAACCTTTACTTAATAAAGGTTGGGTGCTAAGTTACTTAGTGTGAGGGCACCCTGGCACTAGCCAGAGTGCCCCCACATCGTTCAGGGCAAATTCCCCGGACTTTGTGAGTGCGGGGACACCATTACACGCGTGCACCACACATAGGTCACTACCTATGTGTAGCTTCACAATGGTAACTCCGAATATAGCCATGTAACATGTCTAAGATCATGGAATTGCCCCCTCTATGCCATCCTGGCATTGTTGGTACAATCCCATGATCCCACGGGTCTGTAGCTCAGACCCGGGTACTGCCAAACTGCCTTTTCAGGGGTTTCACTGCAGCTGCTGCTGCTGCCAACCCCTCAGACAGGTTTCTGCCCTCCTGGGGTCCAGCCAGGCTTGTCCCAGGATGGCAGAACAAAGGACTTCCTCTGAGAGAGGGTGTTACACCCTCTCCCTTTGGAAAATGGTGTGAAGGCAGGGGAGGAGTAGCCTCCCCCAGCCTCTGCAAATGCTTTCATGGGCACATTTGGTGCCCATTTCTGCATAAGCCAGTCTACACCGGTTCAGGGACCCCTTAGCCCTGCTCTGGCGCAAAACTGGACAAAGGAAAGGGGAGTGACCACTCCCCTGACCTGCACCTCCCCTGGGAGGTGTCCAGAGCTCCTCCAGTGTGCTCCAGACCTCTGCCATCTTGGAAACAGAGGTGTTGCTGGCACACTGGACTGCTCTGAGTGGCCAGTGCCACCAGGTGACGTCAGAGACTCCTTCTGATAGGCTCCTTCAGGTGTTGCTAGCCTATCCTCTCTCCTAGGTAGCCAAACCCTCTTTTCTGGCTATTTAGGGTCTCTGTCTCTAGGGATTCCTTAGATAACAAATGCAAGAGCTCATCAGAGTTCCTCTGCATCTCTCTCTTCACCTTCTGCCAAAAAATCGACTGCTGACCGCGCTGGAAGCCTGCAAAACTGCAACAAAGTAGCAAAGACGACTACTGCAACTCTGTAACGCTGATCCTGCCGCCTTCTCGACTGTTTTCCTGGTGGTGCATGCTGTGGGGGTAGTCTGCCTCCTCTCTGCACTAGAAGCTCCGAAGAAATCTCCCGTGGGTCGACGGAATCTTCCCCCTGCAACCGCAGGCACCAAAGAACTGCATTACCGGTACTCTGGGACTCCTCTCAGCACGACGAGCGAGGTCCCTTGATTCCAGCAACTCTGTCCAAGTGGCTCCCACAGTCCAGTGACTCTTCAGTCCAAGTTTGGTGGGGGTAAGTCCTTGCCTCCCCACGCCAGACTGCATTCCTGGGAACCGCGTCTTTTGCAGCTACTCCGGCTTCCGTGCACTTCTGGCAGAAATCCTTTGTGCACAGCCAAGCCTGGGTCCACGGCACTGTAACCTGCATTGCACGACTTTCTAAGTTGTCCTCCGGCGGCGTGGGACTCCTTTGTGCAACTTCGGGTGAGCACCGTTTCACTCTTCTTTGAAGTGCCTGTTCCGGCACTTCTCCGTGTGCTGCCTGCTTCTGAGAGGGCTCCTTGTCTTGCTCGACGCCCCCTCTGTCCCCAGACGCAATTGGCGACATCCTGGTGCCTCCTGGGCCACAGCAGCACGCAAAAACCCTTAACGCACGATTTGCAGCTAGCAAGGCTTGTTGGCTGTATTTCCACAGGAAAACACTTCTGCACGACTCTCCACGGCGTGTGGGATCCATCCTCCAAAGGTGAAGTTTCTAGCCCTTGTCGTTCCTGCAGAATCCTAAGCTTCTACTGTCCAGTAGCAGCTTCTTTGCACCCACCGTTGGCATTTCTTGGGCATCTGCCCATCTCCGAATTGCTTGTGACTTTTGGACTTGGTCCCCTTGTTCCACAGGTACCCTCGTTTGGAAATCCATCGTTGTTGCATTTGAACCAAGTCCAAAAGTCACAAGCAAGTCGGAGATGGGCAAATGCCCAGGAAATGCCAGCTGTGGGTGCAAAGAAGCTTCTACTGGACAGAAGAAGCTGAGGTTTATGCAGGAACGAAAAGGGCTAGAGACTTCCCCTTTGGTGGACGGATCCCTCTCGCCGTGGAGAGTCGTGCAGAAGTGTTTTCCCGCCGAAAAAACGCCAACAAGCCTTGCTAGCTGCAAATCGTGCAGTTAGCGTTTTTGGACGCTGCTGTGGCCCAGGAGGGACCAGGAGGTCGCAAATTGGACCAGGAGAGAGAGGGGACGTCGTGCAAGACAAGGAGCCCTCTCAGCAGCAGATAGCACCCGGAGAAGTGCCAGAAACAAGCACTACAAGGATGCATGAAACAGTGCTCACCCGAAGTTACACAAAGGAGTCCCACGTCGCCGGAGACCAACTTAGAAAGTCGTGCAATGCAGGTTAGAGTGCCGTGGACCCAGGCTTGGCTGTGCACAAAGGATTTCCGCCGGAAGTGCACAGGGGCCGGAGTAGCTGCAAAAGTCGCGGTTCCCAGCAATGCAGTCTAGCGAGGTGAGGCAAGGACTCACCTCCACCAAACTTGGACTGAAGAGTCACTGGACTGTGGGGGTCACTTGGACAGAGTTGCTGGATTCGAGGGACCTCGCTCGTCGTGCTGAGAGGAGACCCAAGGGACCGGTAATGCAGCTTTTTGGTGCCTGCGGTTGCAGGGGGAAGATTCCGTCGACCCACAGGAGATTTCTTCGGAGCTGCTAGTGCAGAGAGGAGGCAGACTACCCCCACAGCATGCACCACCAGGAAAACAGTCGAGAAGGCGGCAGGATCAGCGTTACAGAGTTGCAGTAGTCATCTTTGCTACTTTGTTGCAGTGTTGCAGGCTTCCAGCGCGGTCAGCAGTCGATTCCTTATCAGAAGGTGAAGAGAGAGATGCAGAGGAACTCTGATGAGCTCTTGCATTCGTTATCTAAAATTTCCCCAGAGACAGAGACCCTAAATAGCCAGAAAAGAGGGTTTGGCTACTTAGGAGAGAGGATAGGCTACTAACATCTGAAGGAGCCTATCAGAAGGAGTCTCTGACGTCACATGGTGGCACTGGCCACTCAGAGCAGTCCAGTGTGCCAGCAGCACTTCTGTTTCCTAGATGGCAGAGGTCTGGAGCACACTGGAGGAGCTCTGGACACCTCCCAGGGGAGGTGCAGGTCAGGGGAGTGGTCACTCCCCTTTCCTTTGTCCAGTTTCGCGCCAGAGCAGGGCTAAGGGGTCCCTGAACCGGTGTAGACTGGCTTATGTAGAATTGGGCACATCTGTGCCCAAGAAAGCATTTCCAGAGGCTGGGGGAGGCTACTCCTCCCCTGCCTTCACACCATTTTCCAAAGGGAGAGGGTGTGACACCCTCTCTCAAGGAAGTCCTTTGTTCTGCCTTCCTGGGACAAGCCTGGCTTGACCCCAGGGGGGCAGAAACCTGTCTGAGGGGTTGGCAGCAGCAGCAGCTGCAGTGAAACCCCAGTAAAGGCAGTTTGGCAGTACCAGGGTCTGTGCTACAGACCACTGGGATCATCGAATTGTGCCAACAATGCCAGGATGGCATAGAGGGGGCAATTCCATGATCTTAGACATGTTACATGGCCATATTCGGAGTTACCATTGTGAAGCTACATATAGGTATTGACCTATATGTAGTGCACGCGTGTAATGGTGTCCCCGCACTCACAAAGTTCAGGGAATTGGCTCTGAACAATGTGGGGGCACCTTGGCTAGTGCCAGGGTGCCCTCACACTAAGTAACTTTGCACCTAACCTTTACCAGGTAAAGGTTAGACATATAGGTGACTTATAAGTTACTTAAGTGCAGTGTAAAATGGCTGTGAAATAACGTGGACGTTATTTCACTCAGGCTGCAGTGGCAGGCCTGTGTAAGAATTGTCAGAGCTCCCTATGGGTGGCAAAAGAAATACTGCAGCCCATAGGGATCTCCTGGAACCCCAATACCCTGGGTACCTCAGTACCATATACTAGGGAATTATAAGGGTGTTCCAGTAAGCCAATGTAAATTGGTAAAATTGGTCACTAGCCTGTTAGTGACAATTTGTACAGAGAGAGCATAACCACTGATGTCATATGCACAATATCATAAGAAAACACAATACACAGATATACTAAAAATAAAGGTACTTTATTTTTTATGACAATATGCCAAAAGTATCTCAGTGAGTACCCTCAGTATGAGGATACCAAATATACACAAGATATATGTACACAATACCAAAAATATGCAGTAATAGCAAAAGGAAGTAATGCAAGCAGTGTAAAGTTACAGTAGATTGCAATAGGAGCACATAGGTATGGGGGCAACACAAACCATATACTCCAAAAGTGGAATGCGAACCACGAATGGACCCCAAACCTATGTGAGTTTGTAGAGGGTCACTGGGACTGTAAGAAAACAGTGAGGGTTAGAAAAATAGCCCACCCCAAGACCCTGAAAAGTAGGTGTAAAGTGCACCTATATTCCCCAGAGAGCACAGAAGTCGTGATAGGGGAATTCTGCAAGGAAGACCAACACCAGCAATGCAACCAAAGTGGATTTCCGGACGAGAGTACCTGTGGAACAAGGGGACCAAGTCCGGGAGTCGCGACAAAGTCGAGAGTGGGCAGATGCCCAGGAAATGCCAGCTGAGGGTGCAAAGAAGCTGCCACTGGATGGTAGAAGCTGTGGATTCTGCAAGAACGAAGAGGGCTAGAAACTTCCCCTTTGGAGGATGGATGTCCCACGTCGTGAGGAAGCTTGCAGAGGTGTTCCCACGCAGAAAGACTGCAAACAAGCCTTGCTAGCCGCAAGGGTCGCAGTTAGGGTTTGTGGATGCTGCTGTGGCCCAGGAGGGACCAGGGTGTCGCCACTTGGAAGAGGAGACAGAGTCAAATCAAATCAAATCATTAGCATTTATAAAGCGCGCTGCTCACCCGTGCGGGTCTCAAGGCGCTAGGGGAAAGGGGGGGTTACTGCTGCTCGAATAGCCAGGTTTTTAGGAGTCTCCGGAAAGCGGAGTGGTCCTGGGTGGTCCTGAGGCTGGTGGGGAGGGAGTTCCAGGTCTTGGCCGCCAGGAAGGAGAAAGATCTCCCACCCGCCGTGGAGCGGCGGATGCGAGGGACGGCAGCGAGTGCGAGGCCAGAGGAACGGAGGAGGCGGGTGGGGACGTAGAAGCTGAGGCGTCGGTTGAGGTATTCTGGTCCCTTGTTGTGGAGGGCTTTGTGTGCGTGGGTGAGAAGTCGAAAGGTGATCCTTTTGCTGACTGGGAGCCAATGCAGGTGTCTCAGGTGTGTGGAGATGTGGCTGTTGCGGGGTATGTCGAGGATGAGGCGTGCCGATGCGTTTTGAATGCGTTGCAGGCGATTTTGGAGTTTGGCTGTGGTCCCGGTGTGGAGGGTGTTGCCGTAGTCCAGGCGGCTCGTGACGAGGGCGTGGGTCACGTTTTTTCTACTGTCGGCGGGGATCCAGCGGAAGATCTTGCGGAGCATGCGGAGGGTGAGGAAGCAGGCGGAGGACACGGCGTTGACTTGCTTGGTCATGGTGAGAAGAGGGTCCAAGATGAAGCCGAGGTTGCGGGCATGGTCTGTGGGGGTCGCTGCGGTGCCGAGGGCCGTGGGCCACCAGGAGTTGTCCCAGGCGGACGGGGTGTTGCAGAGGATGAGGACTTCCGTTTTTTCAGAGTTCAGCTTTAGGCGGCTGAGCCTCATCCAATCTGTGACGTCCTTCATACCCTCTTGTAGGTTGGTCTTGGCGCTGGCGGGGTCCTTGGTGAGGGAGAGTATAAGTTGGGTGTCGTCGGCGTAGGAGGTGATGATGATGTCGTGCTTGCGAGCGATGTTGGCGAGGGGGCTCATGTAGACATTGAAGAGTGTCGGGCTGAGTGATGAGCCTTGAGGTACGCCGCAGATGATCTCGGTGGGTTCTGAGCGAAACGGAGGGAGGTAAACTCTTTGGGAATGGTTTGAGAGGAAGGAGACGATCCAGTCCAGGGCCTGGCCTTGGATCCCGGTGGAGCGGAGGCGGGTGATTAGGGTGCGGTGACAGACGTGTCGAAGGCAGCCGAGAGGTCGAGGAGAATGAGGGCGACTGTTTCACCGTTGTCCATCAGGGTTCTGATGTCGTCAGTGACTGAGATGAGGGCCGTTTCCGTGCTGTGGTTGGTTCGGAATCCGGTTTGTGAAGGGTCGAGTAGGTTGTTGTTTTCCAGGAAGGTGGTCAGCTGTTTGTTGACGGTCTTCTCTATTACCTTGGCTGGGAAAGGCAGAAGAGAGATGGGGCGGAAGTTTTTCAGGTCGCTCGGGTCAGCCGTAGGTTTCTTTAGTAGGGCGTTGACTTCGGCGTGTTTCCAGCATTCGGGGAAGGTAGCAGAAGAAAAAGAAGAGTTGATGACGGTCTGGAGGTGCGGGGCGATGATGTCATCGGCTTTGTTAAAGATGAAGTGAGGGCAGGGGTCCGAAGGGGCGCCGGAGTGGATAGAGTTCATGATGGATTTGGTTTCTTCAGTGTTGATGTGGGTCCAGTTGTTGAGGGTAATGGCCGGGGGTGCGGGTTCGGTGGTGTTAGGTTGGGTCTGGTGTCCGAAGCTGTCGTGGAGGTCGCTGATCTTGCGATGGAAGAAAGTGGCAAGGGATTCGCACAAATCCTGTGAGGGCGTGACGGCGTTGGCGTTGGGGTTGGAGAACTCCTTGACGATGCTGAAGAGTTCTCTGCTGTTGTGGCTGTTTTTGTACAGTCTGTCGGTGAAAAAGTTCCTTTTAGCAGCGCGGATCAGGCGGTGGTGTTCGCGGGTAGCGTTCTTGAGGGCGGTCATGATGTCAGCGGTGTGGTCCTTGCGCCAGGCCTTCTCGAGGGCGCGACAAGTTTTCTTTGATTCTTTGAGGGTGTCAGAGAACCAGAGAGGTTTTTTGGTGTTGGTCTGTTGATGCGTGCGTTTGAGGAGAGCAAGGTTGTCTGCGCAGTTGGAGATCCAGTTTGTGAGGCTGAGGGCTGCGTCGTTGGGGTCGGTGGTGAGGGTGGGTTGGTTGGCGGCGAGTGCGGAGAAGAGTTGTTCTTCGGGGATCTTGTTCCACTGTCGACGAGGGATGGGTTGAGTGCGGAGGTGGCGGGTCTCGCTTCGGAATGTGAAGTGGACAGAGCTGTGGTCGGTCCAGTGTAGAGCGGAGGTGTGGCTGAAGAAGACGTGTTTGCTGGCGGAGAAGATAGGGTCAAGTTGTGTCCGGCGATGTGGGTGGCGGTGTTCACCAGTTGTTTGAGGCCGAGGTTGGCGAGGTTGTCGAGCAGGGTGGTGGTGTTGGGGTCGTTGTTTTGTTCCAGATGGAAGTTGAGGTCGCCTAGGAGGATGTAGTCTGGTGAGGCGAGGGCGTGTGGGGAGATGAAGTCGGCGATGGCGTCGCTGAAGGGGGCGCGCGGTCCGGGAGGACGGTAGACGAGGGATCCTCTGAGGGTGGTCCTCGGGTCGGTGCGAATCTGAAAATGCAGGTGTTCAGCGGCGACAGGGGTGTCTTCGGTGGAGGTGGTGACGCTGATGGAGTCTTTGAAGACGATGGCGATACCTCCTCCTACTTGGTTGGTGCGGTCTTTTCTGGAGATCTTGTAGCCTTCGGGGATGGCGGTGGCGATGTCTGGAGCAGAGGAGGCGTTCATCCAGGTCTCCGTGATGAAGGCGACTTCCGGTGCTGTGGAGTCCAGGAGGTCCCAGAGTTCAACGGCGTGCTTGTGGACGGAGCGAGCGTTGACCAGGATGCACTTGAGGTGGTTGATGGCGCGTGGGCCTGTGGTCGTGGTAGTTGCGTGGTGGAAGATGCGTTTGCAGGAGTTGCAGGCGAAGGGTCCATGAGTGCGTTTGGGGTGAGCTAGGAAGCAGGTGTTGGAGCGTCCTGGGTTGAGGGCGTGGAGCGTGGTGGGGTTGTAGCGGATCAGCGGGGCTTGAGAGAGCTGGGGACCAGGGGTCGTGGTGCTGGGCGCGGGCCAGGCGCGGACGGGCGCAGACGGGCTTGCCTCTGGCGCGCCTCCGGCGCAGTCGCGCAGCAGCTGCCATATGAGGTAGGAGGGGGGGAGAGGGGTCAGCTGGGGGTGAATGGGAGCTGGGGGGCGGGGGCGTGCAGGAGGTCGCGGCGGGAAAGCGCGAGGGAGGGGGGGGACAGGTAGAGTGATAAGAGCTGGGGGAGGGGGGTGTAAGGGTGGAGGGGGGTGAGTGTTAGGAGCTTTAATCTTCTCCGCACTCGCCGCCAACCAACCCACTCTCACCACCGACCCCAAGAGGGGGCGCCCAGCAAGTCAGTGAGCCCTCACAGAAGCAGGCAGCACCCGCAGAAGTACCGGAACAGGCACTTGGAAGAGGAGTGAACCGGAGTTCACCCGAAGACACAAAAGGGAGTCCCACGATGCCGGAGGACAGCTCAGAAGGTTGTGCACTGCAGGTTAGAGTGTCGGGGACCCAGGTTTGGCTGTGCACGAAGGAAATCCTGGAAGAGTGCACAGGAGCCGGAGCAGCTGCAAATCACGCGGTACCCAGCAATGCAGTCTAGCGTGGGGAGGCAAGGACTTACCTCCACCAAACTTTGACTGAAGAGTCACTGGACTGTGGGAGTCACTTGGACAGAGTTGCTGAGTTCCAGGGACCACGCTCGTCGTGCTGAGAGGCGACCAAGAGGACCGGTGATGCAGTTCTTTTGGTGCCTGCGGTTGCAGGGGGAGGATTCCATCGTCCCACGGGAGACTTCTTCGAAGCTTCTAGTGCAGAGAGGAGGCAGACTACCCCCACAGCATGCACCACCAGGAAAACAGTCGAGAAGGCGGAAGGATCAGCGATACAAGGTTGCAGTAGTCGTCTTTGCTACTTTGTTGCGGTTTTGCAGGCGTCCTGAGCAGTCAGCGGTTGATCCTTTGGCAGAAGGTGAAGAGAGAGATGCAGAGGAACTCTGATGAGCTCTTGCATTCGTTATCTAAAGAATTCCGCGCTACATGTTGCTGGCAGTCATCTGGCTACTTTGTTACGGTTTTGCAGGCGTCCTGAGCAATCAGCGGTCAATCCTTTGGTAGAAGGTGAAGAGGGAGATGCAGAGGAACTCTGATGAGCTCTTGCATTCGTTATCTGAAGAATTCCCCAAAGCAGATACCCTAAATAGCCAGAAAAGGAGGTTTGGCTAACTAGGAAGGAGGATAGGCTAGCAACACAGGTAAGAGCCTATCAGAAGGGGTCTCTGACGTCACCTGCTGGCCCTGGCCACTCAGAGCTGTCCAGTATGCCAGCAGCACCTCTGTTTCCAAGATGGCAGAGGTCTGGAGCACACTGGAGGAGCTCTGGGCACCTCCCCTGGGAGGTGCAGGTCAGGGGAGTGGTCACTCCCCTTTCCTTTGTCCAATTTCGCGCCAGAGCAGGGCTGGGGGATCCCTGAACCGGTGTAGACTGGCTTATGCAGAGATGGGCACCATCTGTGCCCATCAAAGCATTTCCAGAGGCTGGGGGAGGCTACTCCTCCCCAGCCCTGACACCTTTTTCCAAAGGGAGAGGGTGTAACACCCTCTCTCTGAGGAAGTCCTTTGTTCTGCCTTCCTGGGCCAAGCCTGGCTGGACCCCATGAGGGCAGAAACCTGTCTGAGGGGTTGGCAGCAGCAGCAGCTGCAGTGAAACCCCAGGAAAGGTAGTTTGGCAGTACCCGGGTCTGTGCTAAAGATTCAGGGGATCATGGAATTGTCTCCACAATGCCAGGATGGCATTGGGGTGACAATTCCATGATCTTAGACATGTTACATGGCCACGTTCGGAGTTACCATCGTGACGCTGTACATAGGTAGTGACCTATGTCCAGTGAACGCGTGTAATGGTGTCCCCGCACTCACAAAGTCCGGGGAATTTGCCCTGAACGATGTGGGAGCACTCTGGCTAGTGCCAGGGTGCACACGCACTAAGTAACTTAGCACCCAACCTTTACCAGGTAAAGGTTAGACATATAGGTGACTTATAAGTTACTTAAGTGCAGTGGTAACTGGCTGTGAAATAACGTGGACGTTATTTCATGCAGGCTGCACTGGCAGGCCTGTGTAAGAATTGTCAGAGCTCCTTATGGGTGGCACAAGAAATGCTGCAGCCCATAGGGATCTCCTGGAACCCCAATACCCTGGGTACCTCAGTACCATATACTAGGGAATTATAAGGGTGTTCCAGTATGCCAATGTAAATTGGTGAAATTGGTCACCAGCCTGTTAGTGACAATTTGGAAAGAAATGAGAGAGCATAACCACTGAGGTTCTGGTTAGCAGAGCCTCAGTGAGACAGTTAGTCATATACACAGGTAACACAGTCAGGCACATACTTATGAGCACTGGGGCCCTACATCAGAATCACGCTTGACAAAGGCGAAACCGCTGCCCTCATCCTCCTAGATCTCTCGGCAGCCTTCGACACGTCTGTCACCACACCCTGTGCACACACCTTCACAACGCTGGGATCCGCCAAAAAGCCCTGGACTGGATTACTTCCTTCCTCTCCAGCAGAACCCAGAAAGCCCGCCTCCCTCCGATCCTGTCTGAAGCCACCACAACCATCTGCGGTGTTCCCCAAGGATCCTCTCTCAGCCCGACTCTTTTTAACATCTACATGGCTCCGCTCGCCAACATCATCATATCCCAAAGCCTCAACATCATCTCCTACGCAGATGACACCCAGCTGATCCTTTCCCTCACCAAGGACCCCGCCACCTCTAAGACCAACCTCCACGACAGACTGCATGCCATTGCCACCTGGATGAAGATGAGCCGCCACAAATTTAACTCGGACAAGACTCAGATCCTCATCCTTGGCGCCAACCACTCTGCATGGGACGACTCCTGGTGGCCTGCCACCTTAGGAATCGCACCAACACCCACAACCCACGCACGCAACCTAGGCTTCATCCTTGACTCATCTCTCACCATGACCCAGCAAGTCAATGCGTCTCATCCGCCTGTTTCAACACCCTTTGCATGCTCTGCAAAATCTTCAGATGGATCCCCACCGAAACTAGAAAGACGGTCACCCACGCCCTCGTCAGCAGCAGACTGGACTACAGCAACACACTCTACACAGGATCAACGGCCAAGCTCCAGAAGAAACTGCAACGAATACAGATCGCCTCGCCACGCCTCATCCTCAACATCCCTCACCGCATCACAGCTCACCTCATAGACCTACACTGGCTTCCCGTCAACAAAAGGATCACTTTCAAGCTCATGGTCCATCCTCACAAAGCTCTCCACAACACAGGCCCTGCCTACCTCAACAAACGACTTACCTTCCACACTCCCACTACTAGCTACGATCCGCCAACTTCGCCCTCGCCACTGTCCCTCGCATCTGTCGGACCACAGCCGCAGGCAGATCCTTTTTCCACCTCACCGCCAAAACATGGAACTCCCTCCTGGTTCACCTATGACAGACCCGGGATCTCCTGTCCTTCAGGAAAAGCCTCAAGACCTGGCTATTCGAGCAGTAGCAGGCCCCCCCCCCAGCGCCTTGAGACCCTAACAGGTGAGTAGTGCGCTTTACAAATGTTTGATTGATTGATTGACTCCTCTGTATGGACAGACTCTTCTCTATGAACAGAATGCTGTCTATGGACAGACTCCTCTGTGTGGACAGAGTCCTCTGTATGAACAGACTCCTCTATGTGGACAGAGTTCTCTCTACCGACAGACTCCTTTCTATGAACAGACTCCTCTCTATTTACATACACATCTCTATGGACAGACTCCTTTGTATGGACAGACTCGACTCTGTGAACAGACTCCTCCCTGTGGACAGTCTTCTTCCTATGGATAAACTCCTCTATCAACAGACTCCTCACTATGGACAGACTCCTCTCTATAAATAGTGTCCTCTCTATTCACAGTCTCCTCTCCGTGGGAAGACTCCTCTGCCTGGACAGACTTCTCTCTGTGTACAGACTCCTCTTTATAAACTGATCCCTCACTATGGAGAGACTCCTCATGATTGGAAGGACTCCTCTCTATGAACAGACTCCTCTCTAATGACAGACTCCCCTCTATGGTCAGACTCCTCTTTATGAACAGACTCCTCTACGAACAGACTCACCCCCATAGACATACTCCTCTCTATGAACAAACTCTCCTACATTGACAGACTTACCTTTCTTTACAGGCTCCTCTCTATGGACAGACTCCTCTATATGGACTGACTCTTACCTGTTGATAGACTTCTCTCTATGGAAAGACACCTCTCTGTGACAAACTCCACTCTGTGTACAGACTTATCTTTATAAACAGAGCCCGCACTATGGGCAGACTCCTCTCTGAACAGACTATTCTCTATGGACAGACTCACCTCTATGAACAGACTCCTTGCTATGAACACACTCCTCTCTGTGGACAGAGTCCTCACTATAGAAAGACTCCTCTCTGCGGAAATACTCTTCTCTATAAACAGAATCCTCTCTATGGAGAGACTCCTCTCTTTGAACAGACTCCTCTCAGTGGACACAGTCCTCAGTACGTACAGACTCTTCTCTACGGAAAGACTCCTCCCAATGAACAAATTCCTTTCTATGGTCAGACTCCCCAGTTTTGAACGGAATCTACTCACATACTGTGGAATTTAATGTACAGTAAAAAAACTATTTTAGAAATGTCATTTATCTGTATTTCTTTTGTTGCATTACTGTTGTTGAAATGTTTTTGCCTTTTAGAAATGCTGCCATGTTCTCTGGGTCCGAAGTGCCATAAAGTGTCAGTCAACACATATAAACTCCTTGCATGACACACTCAGTCATCTCACCTCTGGGTCAGTCTTTAAACATCTTAAGTGCAGGGGTTGATTAATCTATGAAGTCTGAGTTTCTCCTGCAGAAATGTGCACAGGGCTCCATAACAACAACCACTCTCACGCAGACTGTCTGTCCTGGTCTCTCCAAGGGCCTCTGCTAGCTTCATTGCACCCCCTGCTGGCCCCTCAGTGCATGAGAAATAGAGAGCCGGGTCTCCATTCTACCATCCACGGCCTGTGCAGGAGCCTCTGTGTGCTCAGGAGCCTGTGTATAAGCAGGAGCCTCAGTGTGCTCAGGAATCTCTGTGTGTGCATGAGCCTCTGTGTGAGCAGGAGCCTCTGTGTGCGCAGGAGACTCTGCAGGAGCCTCTGTGTGCACAGGAGCTCCTGCGTCTGCAGGAGCCTCTTTGTGCAGGATCATCTGTGTGCAGGAGCCTCTGTGTGCTCTGGATCCTCTGTGTGTGCAGGAGCGTCTGTGTCTAAAGGAGTCTCTGTGAATGCAGGAACCTCCGTGTGTGCAGGAGTCTCTGTGTGCACAAAAGTCTCTGTGTGCGCAGGAGCCTCTGTGTCTACAGGAGCCTCTGTGTACACAGGAGCCTCTGTGTGCAGGAGCCTCTGTGTGCGCAGGATCCTCTGTGTGCGCAGGAGCCTCTGTGTCTGCAGGAGCCTCTGTGTCTGCAGGAGCTTTTGCGTGCGCAGGAGCCTCTATTTGCGCAGGAGCCTCTGTGTCTGCAGGAGCTTTTGCGTGTGCAGGAGCCTCTGTGTGCGCAGGAGCCTCTGTGTGCACGGGAGCCTCTGTGTCTGCAGGAGCATTTGCGTGTGCAGGAGCCTCTGTGTGCGCAGGAGCCTCTGTGTGCACGGGAGCCTCTGTGTCTTTAGGAGCCTCTGTGTGCGCAGGAGCCTCTGTGTCTGCAGGAGCTACTGTGTCTGCAGGAGCCTCTGTGTCTGCAGGAGCCTCTGTGTGCGCAGGAGCCTCTGTGTCTGCTGGAGCCTCTGTGTCTGCAGGAGCTTTTGCGTGCGCAGGAGCCTCTGTGTACACGGGAGCCTCTGTGTCTTTAGGAGCCTCTGTGTGCGCAGGAGCCTCTGTGTCTGCAGGAGCCACTGTGTCTGCAGGAGCCTCTGTGTCTGCAGGAGCCTTTGCATGTGCAGGAGCCTATGTGTCCTTAGGAGCATCTGTGTGTGCAGGAGCCCAGGTGTGCGCAGGACCCTTTGTGTCTACAGGAGCCTCTGTGTGTGCAGGAGCCTCTGTGTCTGCAGGAGCTTCAGTGTGCAGGAGCCTCTGTGTGTGCAGGAGCCTCTGTGTCTGCAGGTGCGTATGTGTGTTCAGGACACACTCAGTCATCTCACCTCTGGGTCAATCCTCTCAAGTGCAGTGATTGATTCATCCCTGAAGTTTCTTATTAAGTCTGAGTTTCTCCTGCAGAGTTGTGCACAGGGCTCCATAACCACAACCACTCCCACAAAGACTGTCTGTCCTGGTCTCTCAGAGGGCACCTGCTAGCCTCACTGCACCTCCTGAAGGCCCCTCAGTGCATGAGAAATAGAGAGCCGGGTCCTGATTATACCATCCACGGCCTCTGCAGGACCCTCTGTCTGCATGAGCTTCTGTGTGCTCTGGACCCTCTGTGTGCAGGAGCCTTTGTGTGCAGGAGCCTCAGTGTGCAGGACTCTCCGTGTATACAGGGGCCTTGGTGTGCAGGAGCCTCTTTGTGCAGGAGTTTCTGTGTGCGCAGGAGCTTCTGTGTGCAGGAGCCTCTGTCTGCAGGAGCCTCTCTGTCTGCAGGAGCCTCTGTGTCTGCAGAAGCCTCTGTGTGTGCAGGAGCCTAAATGTGCAGGAGCCTCTGTGTCTGCAGGGGCCTCTGTCTGCGCAGAAGCCTCAGTGTCTGCATGAGCCTCTGTGTACAGGAGCCTCTGTGTCTGCAGAAGCCTCTGTGTGTGCAGGAGCCTCTGTGTGCACAGCAGACCCTGTGTGCGCAGGAGACTCTGGTGGTCATTACAACCTCGGCGGTCTTTTTCCAAGACCACCGAGGGACCACCGTGAGGAAGACCGCCAGTGGTGGCGGTTTGCTGCTCGTCGTATTATGACTGTTGGCTGCTCTCCGTCCTTTTCGGACGGAGAGCTGCCAACAGCCATACTGGCGGGCGGCGGGGAAGTGGAGGTTGCTCCACCTCCACCGCCACACCAACAGAACACCGCCCACCGAATCACGTCCTGTGATTCAGCGTGGCGGTGTTCTGTTGGCGGTGTGGTGTCGGCGGAGCAGCCCCCATGGCTCCCGTCCCCTCCCGGAGGATCGACGGACCAGGTAAGTCGATCGTCCATTAGGGGAGGGGGGTGGGGGGTGTTGTGTGTTGTGTGCGCGCATGGGGGTGTGCGTCTGTGTATGTAGAGGGGGTGTGTGAGTGCGTGTATGCTTGCAGGGGTGTTGCGTGTTTGGGAATGAGTGCATGTATGTCTGTGGGTATGTCTGTATGGATGTCTGCGTGTATGTTTGAATGTGGGTGTGTGTGTCTGACTTTGTGTGTGGATATTGGCATGTATGTCGGTGTGTGTGCGTGTGTGTGTTGTTGGTGCCTGCATGCGTGTCATGTGTGTGTGAGTTATGTGATGTTGGGGGTCGGGGAGGGGAGGGGGTCCCTGCCACCCCAGGGGTGGTGGGGGATGTAGGGGAGGGAGTCGGGTGGGTGTGGGGGTGTGGGGGAGACACCTATCAGTGCCAGGGAAGGTATTCCCTGGCACTGATAGTGCTTACCGCCATGGATTTCATGGCAGTTTCAAACCGCATGAAATCCATGGCTGTCAGCCGGGTCAAAATCCCGCCGGGAGTTATAGTGACGGCCGCCGGGCTGGAGACCCAGGTCTCCAACCTGGCGGGCGGAACGGAGAACCAGCGGATGACCATGGCGGTAACCGCCATGGTCATAATACAAAAAAAAGACCGCCAGCCTGTTGGCGGTCTTACCGCCGCTTCTCCACCTTCCGCCAGGGTCACAATGACCCCCTCTGTGTCTCAAGAGTCTCTGCCGCCGAAGTTCCCCCACCAAAATAAAGACCGCTGAGGGTATTTTGGGATTTGCCCTGGGCTGGCGGGCGGCCGCCAAAAGACCGCCCGCCAGCCCAGGGCAAATCAGCCTTCCCACGAGGACGCCGGCTCAGAAGTGGGCGTAGTGGGAAGGTGCGACGGGTGCAGACACTGAAATACTTTGTGGGTCCCTCTTACGGGGGCCCCTGCAGTGCCCATGCCATTGGCATGGGCACTGCAGGGGCCCCCAGGGGCCCCACGGCACCCCCTACCGCCATCTTGTTCCTGGCGGGAGACCCGCCAGGAACAAAATGGCGGTAGGGGGTGTCAGAATCCCCATGGCGGCGGAGCGCGCTCTGCCGCCATGGAGGATTCTGTAGGGCAGCGGTAAACCGGCGGGAGACCGCCGGTTTACCCTTTCTGGCCGCGGCTGAACCGCCGCGGTCAGAATGCCCTTAGGAGCACCGCCAGCCTGTTGGCGGTGCTCCCGTGGTCGGTGACCCTGGCGGTCACCGACCGCCAGGGTCAGAATGACCCTCTCTGTGTCTGCAGGAGCCTCTGTGTGCGCAGGAGCCTCAGTGTGAGCAGGACCCCCTGTGTACAGGAGCCTCTGTGTCTGCAGGAGCCTCTGTGTCTGCAGGGGCCTCTGTGTGCAGTAGCCTCTGTGTGCAGGAGCCTTTGTGTGCAGGAGCCTTTGCGTGCACAGGAGTGTCTGTGTGCGCAGGAGCCTCTGTGTGTGCAGGAGCCTCTGTGTCTGCAGGGGCCTCTGTGTGCACAGGAGTGTCTGTGTGCACAGGAGCCTCTGGGTCTGCAGGGGCCTCTGTGTGTGCAGGAACCTCTGTGTCTGCAGGAGCCTCTGTGTGCAGGAGCCACTGTGTGCGCAGGAGCCTCTGTGTGCAGGAGCTTCAGTGTGCAGGAGCCTCTTTGTGCAGGAGCCTCTGTGTGCACAGGGGACTCTGTTGTGCAGGAGCCTCTGTGTCTGCAGGAGCCTCGGTGTGCACAGGAGCCTCTGTACTTGCAGAGGCCTCTGTGTGCAGGAGCCTCTGTGTCTGCAGGAGACTCTGCCCCTCATTCTGATTCTGGCGGGCGGCGGAGGCCGCCCGTCAGAATTCAGCCCTCCATAATACCGCTCCACGGTCAAAAGACCGCGGAGGGTATTATGAGTTTTTCCCTGGGCTGGCGGGCGGTCTCCAAAAGACCGCCCGCCAGCCCAGGGAAAAACTCCCTTCCCACGAGGATGCCGGCTCGTAATCGAGCCGGCGGAGTGGGAAGGTGCGACGGGTGCTGTTGCACCCGTCGCGTATTTCACTGTCTGCCAAGCAGACAGTGAAATACTTGTAGGGGCCCTCTTACGGGGGCCCCTGCAGTGCCCATGCCATTGGCATGGGCACTGCAGGGGCCCCCAGGGGCCCAGCGACTCCCCCTCCCGCCATCCGGTTCCCGGCGGGAGAACCGCCAGGAACTGGATGGCGGGAGGGGGAGTCGGAATCCCCAAGCCGGCGCAGCAAGCTGCGCCGGCTTGGAGGATTCCTGGGGGCAGCGGGAAACCGGCGGAAGACCGCCGGTTTCCCTTTACTGACCGCGGCTAAGCCGCCGCGGTCAGAATGCCCCGCGGGGCACCGCCGGCCTGTCGGCGGTGCTCCCGCGTGCCGCGGCCCTGGCGGTTCTATACCGCCAGGGTCGTAATGAGGGCCTCTGTGTCTGCAGAAGCCTCTGTGTCTGCAGAAGCCTATGTGTGTGCAGAAGCCTCAGTGTCTGCAGGAGCCTCTGTGTGCAGGAATATCTGTGTCTGCAGAAGCCTCTGTGTGCCCAGGAGCCTCTGTGTGCGCAGAAAACATTGTGTGCGCAGGAGACTCTGGGGGTCATTCTAACCCTGGCGGTCGGTGATAAAGCGGCGGCCAACCCGCCAACAGGCCGGCGGTCAAAAAAATGCAATTCTGACCCTGGCGGGAACCGCCAACACAGGCCGCCGCTTTAACACTCTGACCGCCACGGCGGAACAAACAAACAGCGCGGCGGTCACCGCCAACAGCCAGGCGGCAGACAATGTACCGCCCACCCTATCACGACCCACCAATCCGCCACCTTTTCCGGGGCGGGAGCACCGCCGATAAAAACACGGCGGAAACAGACTACGAACGGGAAAACGCTCACCTCTACGCACTCCACGAGGAAGGAGGACAGCATGGAACCCGAATTGAACATCATACCTGCTCTCGTCTACCTGCTCATCTACCACGAGTACGAACTCCGGCGCAGACGTCAACGGTGAGTACTGCACCTACGACACACGGGAGGGGGGAGGACGAAAGGTTATGGGCACACACATATGCGACCGCCCCCACCCCCCCAATATGTACATACCAATGCAGAGCAACAAGTCACAGTGACACCACCCAAACCCCCGTAAAAAATGCTATGACAAAATCAAATTGGGAATAAATATTTATGTACAAAGTAGCTTCTGAAAAGTATTTTTCAACCATCAAAAATATTTACATTTAAAAAAAAAAGTACACAGCAGTGGATAACTGAAGCAAGTAGTCCTGCACATCTGACGAATTAAATATGTCCGTGGGCCAAAGTGTAGCGAAACAAGGGCAAAGCCCACACAGGAGACCTGAGTCCTTTGGAGAGAACACTGCAGGGGCATCTGGTGACAAAACTACAGGCACCTCAGGGGGAAGGGAAGGGGGGAGCACCACAGCCACATGAGTCCACGACGCCAGATCCACGAAGGGCCCACCATGCCCACTGTACAATCCTGGGGAGTGCAAAGCCACAGTCTCTCAATGTCTCTACAGTGGGTGGCTTGCCCACTGTGCCAACCTGGGGAGTGCAAAGCCACAGTCTCTCAATGTCTCTACAGTGGGTGGCTTGCCCACTGTGCCATCCTGGGGAGTGCAAAGCCACAGTCTCTCAATGTCTCTACAGTGGATGGCTTGCCCACTGTGCCATCCTGGGGAGTGCAAAGCCACAGTCTCTCAATGTCTCTACAGTGGGTGGCTTGCCCACTGTGCCATCCTAGGGAGTGCAAAGCCACAGTCTCTCAAGTCTCTACAGTGGGTGGGTTGCCCACAATTACATCCTGGGGAGTGCAAAGCCACAGTCTCTCAATGTCTCTACAGTGGGTGGCTTGCCCACTGTGCCATCCTGGGGAGTGCAAAGCCACAGTCCATCAGGTGGATAAATATCTCCACTGGACAATGAGGATGCATGCTGGGCACAGTGATCCGTGAACAGTGCTTGAGACGGCGGTGCCCAGCGAAGCAGTGCTTGACAGGAAGGGCCCAGCGGAGCGGTGCTTGAGATGAAGGGCCCAGCGGAGCGGTGCTTGACACGGCGGTGCCCAGCGGAGCGGTGCTTGACAGGAAGGGCCCAGCGGAGCGGTGCTTGAGATGAAGGGCCCAGCGGAGCGGTGCTTGACAGGAAGGGCCCAGCGGAGCGGTGCTTGAGATGAAGGGCCCTGTTCAGCGGAGCTTGAGACGGCGGTGCCCAGCGGAGCGGTGCTTGACAGGAAGGGCCCAGCGGAGCGGTGCTTGAGAGGAAGGGCCCAGCGGAGCGGTGCTTGAGATGAAGGGCCCAGCGGAGCGGTGCTTGAGATAAAGGGGCCAGCGGAGCGGTGCTTGAGATGAAGGCCCCAGCGGAGCGGTGCTTGAGAGGAAGGGTCCAGCGGAGCGGTGCTTGAGATGAAGGGCCCAGCGGAGCGGTGCTTGACAGGAAGGGCCCAGCGGAGCGGTGCTTGACAGGAAGGGCCCAGCGGAGCAGTGTTTGAGAGGAAAGGCCCTGTTCAGCGGAGCTTGAGACGGCGGTGCCCAGCGGAGCGGTGCTTGACAGGAAGGGCCCAGCGGAGCGGTGCTTGAGAGGAAGGGCCCAGCGGAGCAGTGCTTGAGATGAAGGGCCCAGCGGAGCGGTGCTTGAGATGAAGGGCCCAGCGGTGCGGTGCTTGAGATGAAGGCCCCAGCGGAGCGGTGCTTGAGAGGAAGGGCCCAGCGGAGCGGTGCTTGACAGGAAGGGCCCAGCGGAGCGGTGCTTGACACGCCGGGGCCCTGTTCAGCGGTGCTCTTCTGCACGGCGGGCCCTGTTCAGCGGTGCTCTTCTGCACAGCGGGGCCCTGTTCAGCGGTGCTCTTCTGCACGGCGGGGCCCTGTTCAGCGGTGCTCTTCTGCACGGCGGGGCCCTGTTCAGCGGTGCTCTTCTGCACGGCGGGCCCTGTTCAGCGGTGCTCTTCTGCAAGGCGGGGCCCTGTTCAGCGGTGCTCTTCTGCACGGCGGGGCCCTGTTCAGCGGTGCTCTTCTGCACAGCGGGGCCCTGTTCAGCAGTGCTCTTCTGCACGGCGGGCCCTGTTCAGCGGTGCTCTTCTGCACGGCGGGGCCCTGTTCAGCGGTACCTCTCTTCACGGCAGGGCCCTGTTCAGCGGTGCTCTTCTGCACGGCGGGCCCTGTTCAGCGATGCTCTTGCAGTATGTCAAGGGAGTCAGACCTGGCCTGGACACCCTGCTCACTCGCCCTCCGACCGTGCAGTGTCAGGCCCCTTCGGGGACGGAGTCCTGGGCCCTTTGGTGTCGTCCCTTGCAGCCGGGATGGGGCTTGTGGGGCCCTCCTGCTCCGCGCTCCTGGTGGTTGTCCTCTCCGCCCTGCTGTCCTTCCGCTCCTTAGATGGGGCTCTCGGGCCCTTGCCTCCCCTGGCTGTTGTGGCAGGTGAAGTGGCCGGAGTTACCTCCTTGGGTGCAGCCGTCTCTGTCCGCTCACGGCGGCCCTTCACTTTCCGGGTCCTCTTGCCTGGGGGGGGGCTGGCTGTCCCCTTGCTGCTGACCGAAGTGTCACTGCCGCCAAAGGGTGGACTCCATAAGCCATGCACCACTTGCACCTTAGAAGCTGGGCTGGTGGTGGCTGAGGTGCCCTTGGGACTTTTCCCAGATGGAGGGGGTGGGTCAGGGGAGGGAAAGAGGTCAAGATTGGAGAGGTAATATTTCTTGGGACCAAGGTAAGGGGTAGGAGTAGTGGTGATAGAAGTGGAGGAAGAGGATGTGGTTGTAGGAGAGTCAGGTGTGCTGTCCTTGGGTGCAGGTGACTGGGACGTAGGCTGTCGTGAGGTGGTTGGCTGTTGTTTGGGTGTCTGCCTGCGTTTATGTGTCTTGGAAGAGGGGGTGACAGACACAGTGGGAGAGGACACAGGGGACGTGTAAATGCCAGTGGGGGTGGTGACTGCAGGTGTGCGGACTGTAGTGGAGGGTGTGCTGGTGATGGAAGAACTGGCTGATGTTGGTGTGCATGCAGGTGTGAGTGTAGACGTCACAGGGAGGGAGGAGGGAGACGAGGAGGACGGGGACACAGAGGTGGTAGTGACTGTTGGTATGTCTGCATCTGGGTGTTGCTTGGGTGAATGCTTGTGTCTTCTGTGGTGCTTATGTTTGGATGAGCTGGCCTTGGGTGTTGAGGTGTGTGCAGGCTGGTCTGATGGTGTTGATGGGATAGGCTGAGGTACAGGAGACAGATAAAGGGTGGAGGCAGATAGAAGTGGGAGACTGGAGACAGGGACAATGGCTGCCGTCAGTGCTGAGGCCAGAGCAGTGAACGCTCGTTGATGGGCAGCCTGACCCGAATGAATGCCCTCCAGGTAGGCATTGCTCCGATGCACCTCCCTTTCCACCCCCTGGATGGCATTCAGAAGGGTAGTCTGCCCAACAATGACCGTCCTCACGAGGTCAATGAGCTCCGCACTGAGGGCAGCAGGGGTAACAGAGGCAGGGGCTGAGGTGCCTGGGGCGAAGGAGACGCGCGCCTTCCTGGCCGAGCGGGCACGGAGCGAAGACTGAGGGGCTGCTGGGAGGGCGGTGCTGGTGCGCTGGGTGGCGGCTGTACCTGTTGTTGCGGGGGGCACAGATGTTGCCGCCACGGCTAGGGAGCTCCCAAACGAGGACGTGTCCGTGTCGCTGGTGTCTCCACCGGCCCCCGTTGTGGTGCTCCCCTCGCCCTCCGGATCACTGGTGCCCTCGGTGTCTGTTTCAGTGCCCACCGGGGCCTGGTGACTTGCAGCTCCCTCGTGCTCCGACGCCAAATCTCCTCCGCCTGATGATGCTAAAGCACAAGAAAACAAAGAATAAGGGTGGGGGGAGAAATAAAACTAAGTTGAGTGCATGCCTTATCAATACCCTTTGCGGAGAGGACAGACACAGGTGCCTCATGCACTAAGTCGCGAACTTGGGGTACACTACTCAGTACTTCTGACTAGGCCAACAGGTCTAGGGACAACAGACGCGCACATGGGTGATGCTGGTCCATGGGTAGCTGCACTTGGCACCCTACAGAGGTGGGGGGCGGGGGCACAGGGCCATGTCTAAGGGAGGGGACTACACTACAGAAAGCGCCCTGGCCTACTGTCACCCACAGCCCTCCTCCCCCACCCAGACGCCTCGACTGCGCGTACAGATAGCAGAATGTGCTGATACTCACCCCCTTGTGTCTGCTGTGCTGTCCTCAAGCGCCCATCCAAATCAGGGTAGGCCACCGCCAGGATCCGGGACATCAGGGGGGTCAGGGTACGACTGGCACCCCTCCTAGGTCGGGAGGCCATCCCCAGCAGTGACTCGGCGGTCTTTCGGGTTCCGCGGCGGATGTCCTCCCACCTCTTGCGGCAGTGGGTGCCCCGTCTGGTTTAGACCCCCAGGGCCCGGACTTCCTTGGCGATGGCACGCCAAATATCGATTTTCTGATGGGCGCTCACCTGTTTGACATGTACAGGGTGGGAAAGAGAAAAGGTCACATTTCTGCATGTTTGGAGTACATGCCCCTCCTCCTCAACCTTGCCATGTGGCCCATTCTCTCATCTGTCGTGCGTTGCACTCCTCATTTCCTCCCCACCCCACCAACTTACATCCCCCCCACTCCACACAGACATAACCCATTCAATGTGCACTCAGTGTACTCACCTGTTGGTCTGGAGGACCGTAGAGTAGCGCATACTGGGGGAGGACCCCATCCACAAGTTTCTCCAACTCTTCAGACGTGAAGGCAGGGGCCCTTTCCCCAGTCGCAGCAGCCATTGTCACTTCCAGACCGAGTTCACAGCAGCACTTGCAGTATAGGTCCTCTCCTGTGGATGATCAGGTCTCGAGTGATTAAGCAGATAGGAAATGGCGGTCACGCCCGCAGCGGTGCGTACCGCGGCAGTGCGTACCGCGACCGCCGGCGCACATCGTCATTGGCTCCTGAATCCCATAGGGTTCAATGTTAACCAATGCGTCTTCGCACAGCGGTCTTCGACCGCCTACCGCCACGGTGTGCCCCGCCAGCGCAGTGACCTCACATCCCATTGTCCCACTTCACAGGTCAGGCAGCCACCATTTCAAGGGCCCACATGGCTTAATTTCTAATGCGTCACACAGGGCTAGGCCTTGCTTTGGCACACATACAAACATAGCAACCCATACATTTACCTGTACTGTGCAAGCTGTGTTGTACGTACCTGTGAGTTGATTGACTCTGTACTCCATATTGTCCTTCCTAGGCACCGTCTGCTGGGACTTGCGATGAGAAGGAGGAATCCTAGCGTGTACCGGCCGCTGGTGGACCTGTCGACAATGGAAGAACGCAATATAATACTCCGATACCGACTTGACCGAGCCACCATCCATGAACTGTGTGCCCAGCTGGAGCCAGCCCTGATGTCCCCCATCCGCCAACCCACAGGAATTCCCCCTCTAGTGCAGGTTCTGTCTGTCCTCCATTTTTTTGCAAGTGGCTCATTCCAGACAACAGTGGCCATGTCATCTGGAATGTCTCAGCCTATGTTTTCCAAGATATTGTCCAGAGTGTTGTCTGCCCTGATGAAACTCATGCGGAGCTACATCATTTTCCCAGAGGAGGGTGATTTGCCTACAGTGAAAGCTGATTTCTATGCCCTTGGACACATCCCCAACATCATTGGTGCAATTGATGGGACCCATGTGGCTTTAGTCCCCCCAAATGACGATGAACAGGTGTACAGGAACAGGAAAAATTATCATTCTATGAATGTGCAGGTGGTCTGTTTGGCTGACCAGTACATCTCCCATGTAAATGCCAAGTTCCCTGGGTCAGTGCATGACGCGTATGTTATGCGAAATAGCAGCATTCCCTATGTGATGGAACAACTACAGAGACAGCGTGTGTGGCTAATAGGTGACTCTGGTTACCCCAACCTGCCGTGGCTACTGACCCCAGTGAGGAATCCCAGGACCAGGGCAGAGGAACGGTACAATGAGGCCCATGGGCGTACTAGGAGGGTGATTGAGCGAACCTTTGGCCTCCTGAAGGCCAGGTTTAGGTGCCTGCATATGACTGGTGGATCCCTAATGTACTCACCAAAGAAGGTGTGTCAAATCATCGTGGCGTGCTGTATGCTTCACAACCTGGCTTTGCGACGCCAGGTGCCTTTCCTGCAGGAGGATGGTCCAGATGGTGGTGTTGTAGAAGCCATGGAGCCTGTGGAGAGTGAAGAGGAGGAAGACGAAGAGGACGACACAGACAATAGGGACAGAGTGATGCAACAGTATTTCCAGTAGCCCACAGGTAAGGATCACCCACGCCATTTCACATTTGCTTAGAGCCTCCTGCATCTGTACTTTCTGTATTTCCCCCCAGTTCTTTTTAACTAATTTTTGGTTTTCCCTTCCCTTCTCAGTGCTGTATGACTCAGTGCATGACTTCTGCTTGGTTTGCCCATGAACTACATCGTATTGACATTGGTATGTTGTCATCACTAATTGACAGAACAGATATTGAACAGTAATGTGTAATACATTTGTTAATAATACAGAATGACTCCAAACTGATTTGTGTGCAATATGTGATTTATTTACAGTGCTAGATATTGGTACATGTGATTATAAGGGTGATGGGTGGGGGTGGAGTAATGTCCATGGCAGAGTCCAGTTCTCAGTCTCACAGGTGCATTGTCCTTTTGCCTGTGGAAGGATGGAGCAGAGGCAGTTCATGGTTGGACAGGGTGGCAATGTGGGACAGTGGGATGACTTCAGGGGGTATGTCCTGCTGGCGGGGGTCTTGACATCCTACTCTGTCGTTTTTTTGGATCTCAGGCTCCTCTTACGGGGTGGTTGTTCTTCAGCAGGAGGTGGGGTTCTGGTGGCCTGTCGTGGTGTTGGGGCCTCCTGTCCACTAGCGCCGGCGGAGGTGGTAGGCTGTTCCTGGTCCGGGCTAGTGACAGGGGCCCTGTGTGGTGCCACATGGTCCCGCAACGTGTCTTCGATCCTGTTGAGGGCCAGGACGATGGTCCCCATTGCGGTCCCGATGTTTCTCAGCTCGTCCCTGAACCCCATGTAGCGTTCCTCCTGCTGTGCCTGGATCTCCGTGAACCTGGCCAGTACCGTCGCCATCGTCTCTTGGGAGTGGTGGTAGGCTCCCATGATGGTGGTGAGGGCCTCTTGGAGAGTGGGTTCCCTGGGCCTCTCCTCCCCCCCCTGTCGCACAGCAGCCCTCCGAGCTGCCCGGTTTCCCCCGGCCTCTGTCCCCTGGACGGTGTGCCCACTACCACTGCCCCCAGGTCCCTGTTGTTGTTGGGGTGGTGGGTTAGCCTGGGTGCCCTGTAGTGGCAGACACACCGCTGATTGACCTGTCCTAGAGACAGAGGCATGGGCCCGCTGGGTGGGAGCTGTGCTGGTGTTGCCAGAGGGGGTCGGGTCTGGTGTGGCCTGTGGCTGCCTGAGGGGAACCGACTGCCCAGAGGTCCCCGATGGTCCGGGCTGGTCATCCGGTTCAGTGTCGACAGAGCTGCTGTCCTCACTGTGGGCCTGTTCTGGGGGTGGGATGGACATTTCTGGACCCTCCTGAGCGGTGTGTTGGCGTTCGGGTCCTGCATGGGGTAAGAGAGTTTGGTTATTGTTTCAGTGTGTGCAATAGCGTGCGAGTTATGGGTGCACTTGTCCCCCAGTGCAGGCATTCCCTTGAGGGAGGTGTTATGAGGGTAGTTAGGGGGGGGGGGGATGGGTAAATGCAGTGGTCATGCTTAGGTGATGGGTGTCCATGGTTTGTGTTGGCATGCAGGGGTTGGTGTTGGGATGGGTGGGTTGTGCTGGTGAGACATTGTCAGGGAGGATGTGTGCTGGGGGGTTGGGGGTGAGGGTGGGGGTGTGGGTTGGCATGCTGGTGGGGTGGGGGGGATTTAGTAGTTGAGATTGGACTTACCAGAGTCCATTCCTCCGGATACTCCTGCGAGGCCCTGAGGATGCAGGATGTTCAAGACCTCTTGCTCCCATGATGTATATTCGGGAGGGGTGGGTGGGGGTCCGCCGCCAGTCTTCTGGACCGCGATGTTGTGCCTTGAGACCATCGAGCGCACCTTCCCCCGTAGGTCATTCCATTGTTTGCGAATGTCCTCCCGATTTCTGGGATGCTGTCCCACCGCGTTGACCCTGTCCACGATCCGCTGCCAGAGCTCCGCCTTCCTGGCTATACTGGTGTGCTGCACCTGTGAGCCGAAGAGCTGGGGTTCCACTCTTAGGATTTCCTCCACCATGACCCGGAGTTCTTGGTCCGAAAACCGTGGGTGCCTTTGGGGTGCCATGGGGTGGTGTGGGTGAGGTGTGGGGTGGTGTATGTGGTGATGAGTATGTTGGTGTGTGGTGCTTTGTGCTTCTATGTGGTGTGTGTGATGGTGTAGTGTGCCTCAGTGTGTATTGCTGTATATTGTTTGCTGTGTCTCTCTCTCCTTCGTCAAAATTTTGGTTGTAGGGGTTTGTGGGTGATGTGGGTGTGTGTTTTATATCGTATTGATTGTGTGGGAGTGGTGTGTGTATGTGTATCAGGTGTGTGTATTTCGAATTGTCCAATGTGGCTGTGTTTTGGTGCTGGGTGTGTATTTTGACCGCGGCAGTGTGTACCGCCAATGGAATACCGCGTTTGAATGACCGCCGCGTGGATTCGTGGGTCGTAATGGCATGGGCGTATTTCTGTTGGCGTGACGGTGGAGGTTTGGTCATCTCCAGTTTATCGCTGCCCGCTGATGTGGCGGGCTGCAGTGGAGGTCGGATTTTTGGAGGTTTGGCCGTTGTGTGTCAGAATGACCGTGGCGGCTTACCGCGGCCGCGTCGGTGTTATGGCGGTCTTCTGACCGGCGGTATGCGCCTTTTACCGCCGAGGTCAGAATGACCCCCTCTGTGTCTGAAGGGGCCACTGTGTCTGCAGGAGCCTCTGTGTGCGCAGCAGACCCTGTGTGCGCAGGAACTCTGGCCCTCATTCCGACCCTGGCGGTTTCAAACCGCCAGGGTGGAAGACCGCGGGAGCACCGCCGACAGGCCGGCGGTGCTCCAATGGGCATTCCGACCGCGGCGGTAAAGCCGCGGTCGGACCGGCAACACAGTGTACCGCCGCCCATAGGAATCCTCCAAGGCGGCGCAGCTAGCTGCGCCGCCGAGGGGATTCCGACCCCCCCTACCGCCATCCAGTTCCCGGCGGTTCTCCCGCCTGGAACCGGATGGCGATAGGGGGGGTCGCGGGGCCCCTGGGGGCCCCTGCAGTGCCCATGCCACTGGCATGGGCACTGCAGGGGCCCCCGTAAGAGGGCCCCTAAATGTATTTCACTGTCTGCTTCGCAGACAGTGAAATACGCGACGGGTGCAACTGCACCCGTCGCACAGCTTCCACTCAGCCGGCTCGATTCCGAGCCGGCTTCATCGTGGAAGCCTCTTTCCCGCTGGGCTGGCGGGCGGCCTCAAGGCGGCCGCCCGCCAGCCCAGCGGGAAAGTCAGAATCACCGCTGCGGTCTTTCGACCGCGGAACGGTATTCTGGCGGCCCCCGACAGGCCGGCGGCGACCGCCGCCGGCCAATGTCGGAATGAGGGCCTCTGTGTCCCAAGAGTCTCTGTGTCTGTAGGAACCTCTGTGTGCGCAGGAGCCTCGGTGTGAGCATGACCCCCTGTGTGCAGGAGCCTCTGTGTCTGCAGGAGCCTCTGCGTCTGCAGGAGCCTCTGTGTCTGCAGGGGCCTCTGTCTGCAGGAGCCTCTGTGTGTGCATGAGCCTCTGTGTGCAGGAGACTTTGGGGGTCATTCTGACCTCGGCGGTAAAAGCCGCTTACCGCCGGTCAGAAGCCCGCCACAATACCGCCGCGGCCGCAGTAAGCCGCTACGGACATTCTGACCCACAACTGCCAAACCTCCAAAAATCCGACCTCCACTGCAGTCCGCCACATCAGCGGCCAGTGGTAAACTGGAGATGACCAAACCCCCACCGCCATGCCAACAGAAATACGCCCATGCCATAACGACCCGCAAATCCACGCGGCGGTCTTTCAAACGCGGTAGTCCATTGGCGGTACACACCGCCGCGGTCAGAATACACACACCTTTACAAAACACTACCACATTGGACAATGTGAAAGACACACACCTGAAACACATACACACACCACTCCCACACACCCATTACAATATAAAACACACACCCACATCACCCACAAACCCCTACTACCAAAAATCAGAGACGAAGGAGAGAGAGAGACACATCAGAGAATATAGAGCTATACACACAGAGGCACACCACAACATCACACACCACATAGAAGCACAAAGCACCACACACCAACACACCCATCACCACATACACCACCCCACACCTCATCCACACCACCCCATGGCACCCCAAAGGCACCCACGCTTTTCAGACCAAGAACTCCGGGTCATGGTGGAGGAAATCATAAGAGTTGAACCCCAGCTCTTCGGCTCACAGGTGCAGCACACCACTATAGCAAGGAAGGCGGAGCTATGGCAGAGGATCGTGGACAGGGTCAACGCGGTGGGACAGCATCCCAGAAATAGGGACGACATCCGCAAACGATGGAACGACCTACGGGGGAAGGTGCGATCGATGGTCTCAAGGCACAACATCGCGGTGCAGAAGACTGGCGGCGGACCCCCACCCACCCCACCCGAATTCACAGCATGGGAGCAAGAGTGCTTGAACATCCTGCATCCTGACGGCCTCGCTGGAGTACCCGGAGGAATGGACTCTGGTAAGTCCAATCTCAAATACCTCATCCACCCTACCCCACCAGCATGCCAACCCACACCCCCACCCTCACCCCCAACCCCCTAGCACACATCCTCCCTGAGAATGTCTCCCCAGCACACCCCACCCAACCCAACACCAACCCCTGCATGCCACCACAAACAATGGACACCCATCACCTAAGCATGACCACTGCACATATCCATCCCCCCCCCCACAAACCACCCTCACAACACCTCCCCCAAGGGAATGCCTGCACTGGGGGACAAGGGCACCCACAAATCGCACGCAATTGCACACACAGAAACAATAACCATACTCTCTCACCCCATGCAGGACCCGAACGCCAACACACCGGTCAGGAGGGTCCAGAAATGTCCATCCCACCCCCGGAACAGGCCCCCAGTGATGACAGCAGCTCTGTCGACCAGGAACCTGATGACCAGCCCGGACCATCGGGGACCTCTGGGCAGTGGGTTCCCCACACACAGACACAGGCCACAGCAGACCCAACCCCCTCTGGGAACAACAGCACAGCTCCCACCCAGCGGGCCCATGCCTCTGTCTCTAGGACAGGTCAATCAGCGGTGTGTCTGCCACTACAGGGCACCCAGGCTAACCCACCACCCCAACAACAACAGGGACCTGGGGGCAGTGGTAGTGGGCACACCGTCCAGGGGACAGAGGCCGGGGGAAACAGGGCAACTCGGAGGGCTGCCGTGCGACAGGGGGGGAGGACAGGCCCAGGGAACCCACTCTCCAAGAGGCCCTCACCACCATCATGGGAGCATACCACCACTCCCAAGAGACGATGGCGACGGTACTGGCCAGGTTCACCGAGATCCAGGCACAGCAGGAGGAACGCTACATGGGGTTCAGCAATCAACTCACGAACATCGCTGTCGCCATGGGGACCATAGTCCAGGCCCTCAACAGGATAGAAGACACGTTGCGGGACCATGTGGCACCACACAGGGCCCCTGTCACTAGCCAGGAACAGGCTACCACCTCCACCGGCGCTAGTGGACAGGAGGCCCCCACACAACGACAGGCCACCAGAACCCCACCTCCTGCTGAAGAACAACCACCCCGCAAGAGGAGCCTGAGATCCAAAAAAAAGACAGAGTAGGATGCCAAGACCCCCGCCAGCATGAGATACCCCCTGAAGTCATCCCACTGTCCCACATTGCCACCCTGTCCAACCTCAAACAGCCCCTGCTCCTTCCTTCCACAGGCATATGGACAATGCACCTGTCAGACTGAGAGCTGGACTCTGCCATGGACATTACTCCACCCCACCCATCACCGTTTTACTATTATGTACCATTATCTAAGCACAAAAAATAAAACAACTATTGCACAGAAAACATTTTGGAGTCATGCTGTATTCTCATCAAATGTATTACACATAACAGTTCAATATATGTGATGTCAGTTAGTGATGACAACATACCAATGTCAATACGCTGTAGTTCATGGGCAAATCAAGCAGAAGTCAGGCTCTGAGTCATCAAGCACTGAGAAGGGAAGGGAAAATAAAAATGTTGTTCAAAAGAGCTGGGTGGAAATACAGAAAGTAGAGATGCAGGAGGCTCGAAGTTAATGGGAAATGGCGGGGGTGAATCTTACCTGTGTGCTACTGAAAATACTGTTGTATAACAGTTTCCCTGTTGTCTGTGTTCTCCCCGTCGTCTTCCTCCTCATCACTCTCCACAGGCTCCATGGCTTCTACAACACCACCATCTGGACCATCCTCCTGCAGGAAAGGCACCTGGCGTCGCAAAGCCAGGTTGCGCAGCATACAGCAGGCCACGATGATATGGCACACCTTCTTTGGTGAGTACATTAGGGATCCACCTGTCATATGCAGGCACCTAAACCTGGCCTTCAGGAGGCCAAAGGTTCGCTCGATCACCCTCCTAGTACGCCCATGGGCCTCATTATACCGTTCCTCTGCCCTTGTCCTGGGATTCCTCACTGGGGTCAGTAGCCACAGCAGGTTTGGGTAACCAGAGTCACCTATTAGCCACACACGCTGTCTCTGTAGCTGTTCCATCACATAGGGGATGCTGCTATTACGCATTACATACGCATCATGCACTGACCCAGGGAACATGGCATTTACATGGGAGATGTACTGGTCAGCCAAACAGACCACCTGGACATTCATAGAATGGTATATCTTCCTGTTTCTGTACACCTGCTCATCGTCATTTGGGGGTACTAAAGCCACATGGGTCCCATCAATGGCACCAATGATGTTGGGGATATGCCCAAGGGCATAGAAATCACCCTTCACTGTAGGCAAATCATCCTCCTCTGGGAAAATGATGTAGCTCCTCATGAGTTTCATCAGGGCAGACAACACTCTGGACAAAATCTTCGAAAACATAGGCTGAGACATTCCTGATGACATGGCCACTGTTGTCTGGAATGACCCACTAGCCAAAAAATGGAGGACTGACAGAACCTGCACGAGAGGGGGGATTCCTGTGGGTTGGCGGATGGGGGACATCAGGGCTGGCTCAAGCTGGGCACACAGTTCATGGATAGTGGCACGGTCAAGTTGGTATCTTAGTATAATATGGCGTTCTTCCATTGTCGACAGGTCCACCAGCGGCCGGTACACGCGAGGATTCCTCCTTCTCATCGCAAGTCCCAGCGGACGGTGCCTAGGAAGGAGAATATGGAGCACAGAGTCAACCAACTCACAGGTACGTTCACCACAGCATGCACAGTACACGGAAAGGCAGGGATTGCTATGTTTTGATGTGTGGCAATGCAAGGCCTAGGCCTGTGTGACGCAGTTGAAATTAAGCCATGTGGGCCCTTGAAATGGCGGCTGCCTGACCTGTGAAGTGGGACAATGGGATGTGAGGTCAATGCGCTGGCGTGGCACACCGTGGCGGTAGGCGGTCGAAGACCGCTGTACGAAGCCGCAGTGGTTAACATTGAACCCTATGGGATTCAGGAGCCAATGACGATGTGCGCCGGCGGTCGCGGTACGCACCGCCGCGGTACGCACCGCCGCGGGCGTGACCGCCATTTTCTATCTGATTAATCACTCGAGACCTGATCATCCACAGGAGAGGACCTATACTGCAAGTGCTGCTGTGAACTCGGTCTGGAAGTGACAATGGCTGCTGCGACTGGGGAAAGGGCCCCTGCCTTCACGTCTGAAGAGTTGGAGAAACTTGTGGATGGGGTCCTCCCCCAGTATGCGCTACTCTACGGTCCTCCAGACCAACAGGTGAGTACTCTGAGTGCACATTGAATGGGTTATGCCTGTGTGGAGCGTGGTGGATGTAAGTTGGTGGGGTGGGGAGTAAATGAGGAGTGCAACGCACGACAGATGAGAGAATGGGCCACATGGCAAGGTCGGGGAGGGGGGGGCATGTACTCCAAACATGCAGATATATCACATTTTCTCTTTCCCACCCTGTACATGTCAAACAGGTGAGCGCCCATCAGAAAATCGATATTTGGCGTGCCATCGCCAAGGAAGTCCGGGCCCTGGGGGTCTACACCAGACGGGGCACCCACTGCCGCAAGAGGTGGGAGGACATCCGCCGCGGAACCCGAAAGACTGCCGAGTCACTGCTGGGGATGGCCTCCCGACCTAGGAGGGGTGCCAGTCGTACCCTGACCCCCCTGATGTCCCGGATCCTGGCGGTGGCCTACCCTGATTTGGATGGGCGCTTGAGGACATCACAGCAGACACAAGGGGGTGAGTATCTGCACATTCTGCTATCTTTACGCGCAGTTGAGGCGTCTGGGTGGGGGAGGAGGGCTGTGGGTGACAGTAGGCCAGGGCGCTTTCTGTAGTGTAGTCCCCTCCCTTAGACATGGCCCTGTGCCCCCGCCCCCCACCTCTGTAGGGTGCCAAGTACAGCTATCCATGGTCCTCCATCACCCATGTGCGCGCCTGTTGTCCCTAGACCTGTTGGCCTAGTTAGTAGTACTGAGTAGTGTACCCCGATTGCGCATCGTAGTGCATGAGGCTCCTGTGTCTGTCCTCTCCGCCAACGGTGTTGACAAGGCATGCACTCAACTTTGTTTTATTTCTCCCCCTACCCTTATTCTTTGTCTTCTTGTGCAGTAGCATCATCAGGCGGAGGAGAATTGGCGTCGGAGCACGAGGGAGCTGCAAGTCACAAGGCCCCGGTGGGCACTGGAACAGACACCGAGGGCACCAGTGATCCGGAGGGCGAGGGGAGCACCACAACGGGGACCGGTGAAGACACCTGCGACACAGACACGTCCTCGTTTGGGAGCTCCCTAGCGGTGGCGGCAACATCTGTGCCCCCCGCCTCTACAGGTACAGCCGCCACCCAGCGCACCAGAACCGCCCTCCCTGCAGCCCCTCAGCCTTCGCTCCGTGCCCGCTCGCCCAGGAAGGCGGGCGTCTCCTTCGCCCCAGGCACCTCAGCCCCTGCCTCTGTTACCCCTGCTGCCCTCAGTGCGGAGCTCATTGACCTCGTGAGGACGCTCATTGTTGGGCAGACTACCCTTTTGAATGCCATCCAGGGGGTGGAGAGGGAGGTGCATCGGAGCAATGCCTACCTGGAGGGCATTCATTCGGGTCAGGCTGCCCATCAACGATCGTTCACTGCTCTGGCCTCAGCACTGACGGCAGCCATTGTCCCTGTCTCCAGTCTCCCTCTTCTAACTGCCTCCACCCTTTCTCTGTCTCCTGTTCCTCAGCCTATCCCATCCACACCATCAGACCAGCCTGCACACACCTCAACACCCAAGGGCAGCTCATCCAGACACAAGCACCACAGAACACACAAGCATTCACCCAAGCAACACCCAGATGCAGACATACCAACAGTCACTACCACCTCTGTGTCCCCCTCCTCCTCGTCTCCCTCCTCCCTCCCTGTGACGTCTCCACTCACACCTGCATGCATACCACCATCAGCCAGTGCTTCCATCACCAGCACACCCTCCACTACAGTCCTCACACGTGCAGTCACCACCCCCACTGCCATCTACACGTCCCCTGTGTCCTCTCCCACTGTGTCTGTCACCCCCTCTTCCAAGACACATAAACGCAGGCAGACACCCAAACAACAGCCAACCACCTCACGACAGCCTACGTCTCAATCACCTGCACCCAAAGACAGCACACCTGACTCTCCTACAACCACATCCTCTTCCTCCACTTCCATCACCACTACTCCTACCCTTTACCTTGGTCCTAAGAAATATTACCTCTCTAATCTTAACCTCTTTCCCTCCCCTGACCCACCCCCTCCATCAGTTAAGAGTCCCAAGAGCACCTCAGCTACCACCAGCCCAGCTTCGAGTGTCACTGTTGTGCATGGGTTCTGGAGTCCACCCTTTGCCAGCAGTGACACTTCAATCAGCAGCAAGGACACATCCAGCCCGCCCCCAGGCAAGAGGACCAGGAAACAAAAGGGCCGCCGTGAGAGGACTGAGACGGCTGCCCCCAAGGGGCTCACAACGGCCACTTCACCTGCCACAACAGCCAGGGGAGGCAAGGGCCCGAGAGCCCCATCTAAGGAGCGAAAGGGCAGCAGGGCGGAGAGGTCAGCCAGCAGGAGCGCGGAGCAGGAGGGCCCGCAAGCCCCATCCCGCCTGCAAGGGACGACAGCAAAGGGCCCAGGACTCCGTCCCCGAAGGGGCCTGCCACTGCACGGTCGGAGGGCGAGTGAGCAGGGTGTCCAGCCCAGGTCTGGCTCCCTAGACTTACTAGAAGAGCACCGCTGAACAGGGCCCCGCCGTGCAGAAGAGCACCGCTGAACAGGGCCCCGCCGTGCAGAAGAGCACCGCTGAACAGGGCCCCGCCGTGCAGAAGAGCACCGCTGAACAGGGCCCCGCCGTGAAGACAGGCACCGCTGAACAGGGCCCCGCTGTGCAGAAGAGCACCGCTGAACAGGGCCCCGCCGTGAAGACAGGCACCGCTGAACAGGGCCCCGCCGTGCAGAAGAGCACCGCTGAACAGGGCCCCGCCGTGAAGACAGGCACCGCTGAACAGGGCCCCGCCGTGAAGACAGGCACCGCTGAACAGGGCCCCGCCGTGAAGACAGGCACCGCTGAACAGGGCCCCGCCGTGCAGAAGAGCACCGCTGAACAAGGCCACGCCGTGAAGACCGGCACCGCTGAACAGGGCCCCGCTGTGCAGAAGAGCACCGCTGAACAGGGCCCCGCCGTGAAGACAGGCACCGCTGAACAGGGCCCCGCCGTGCAGAAGAGCACCGCTGAACAGGGCCCCGCCGTGAAGACAGACACCGCTGAACAGGGCCCCACCTTGAAGACAGGCACCGCTGAACAGGGCCCCGGCGTGTAGACAGGCACCGCTGAACAGGGCCCCGCCGTGCAGAAGAGCACCGCTGAACAGGGCCCCGCCGTGAAGACAGGCACCGCTGAACAGGGCCCCGCCGTGCAGAAGAGCACCGCTGAACAGGGCCCCGCCGTGAAGACCGGCACCGCTGAACAGGGCCCCGCCGTCTTAAGCACCGCTCCGCTGGGCACCGCCGTCTCAACCACCGCTCCGCTGGGCACCGCCGTCTCAAACACCGCTCCGCTGGGCCCTTCCTGTCAAGCACCGCTCCGCTGGGCCCTTCCTGTCAAGCACCGCTCCGCTGGGCACCGCCGTCTCAAGCACCGCTCCGCCTGGCCCTTCATCTCAAGCACCGCTCCGCTGGGCCCTTCCTGTCAAGCACCACTCCGCTGGGCACCGCCGTCTCAAGCACCGCTCTGCTGGGCCCTTCATCTCAAGCACCGCTCCGCTGGGCCCTTCATCTCAAGCACCGCTCCGCTGGGCCCTTCATCTCAAGCACCGCTCCGCTGGGCACCGCCGTCTCAAGCACCGCTCCGCTGGGCCCTTCATCTCAAGCACCGCTCCGCTGGGCACCGCCGTCTCAAGCACCGCTCCGCTGGGCACCGCCGTCTCAGGCACTGTTCACGGTTCACTGTGCCCACCATGCATCCTCCTTGACCAGTGGATAATGTTATCCACCTGATGGACTGTGGCTTTGCACTCCCCAGGATATGGCAGTGGGTAATCCACCCACTGTAGAGACATTGAGAGACTGTGGCTTTGCACTCCCCAGGATATGGCAGTGGGTAATCCAACCACTGTAGAGACATTGAGAGACTGTGGCTTTGCACTCCCCAGGATATGGCAGTGGGTAATCCAACCACTGTAGAGACATTGAGAGACTGTGGCTTTGCACTCCCCAGGATATGGCAATGGGCATGGTGGCCCCTTCGTGGTTCTGGCATCGTGGACTCATGTGGCTGAGGTGCCCCCCCCTTCCCTTCCCCCTGAGGTGCCTGTAGTTTTGTCATCAGATGCCCCTGCAGTGTTCTCTCCAAAGGACTCAGGTCTCGTATGTGGGCTTTGCCCTTGTGTTGCTACAATTTGGCCCAACGGACAAATCGTTAATACGTAAAATGTGCAGGACTGATTTCTTCAGTTGTCCACTGCTGTGTACATAGACTTTTTAAATGTAAATATTTTTGACAGTTGACCAATACTTTTGGACATAAATATTTATTCAAAATTTGAAAATGTCATTGCATTTTTTATAGGGGTTTGGGTGGTGTCACTGTGAGTTGTTGCTCTGCATTGGTGTGTACATATTGGGGGGGGGTGTGGGTCGCATATGTGTGTGCCCGTAAACTTTCGTCCTCCCCCCTTCCGTGTGTCGTAGGTGCAGTACTCACCGTTGACGTCTGCGCCGGAGTTCGTACTCGTGGTAGATGAGCAGGTAGACGAGAGCAGGTATGATGTTCAATTCGGGTTCCATGCTGTCCTCCGTGCTCGTGGAGTGCGTAGAGGTGAGCGTTTTCACATTCGAAGACTGTTTCCGCCGTGTTTTTATCGGCGGGGATCCCGCCCCGGAAAAGGTGGCGTATTGGTGGGTCGTGATAGGGTGGGCGGTACATTGTCTGCTGCCTGCCTGTTGGCGGTGACCGCCGCGCTGTTTGTTTGTACCGCCGTGGCGGTCGGAGTTTTAATGTGGCGGTCTGTGTTGGCGGTTCCCGCCAGGGTCAGAATTCCATTTTTTGGACTGCCAGCCTGTTGGCGGGTTGGCCGCCGCTTTATCACCGACCGCCAGGGTTAGAATCACCCCCTTTGTTTGCAGGAGCCTTTGTGTGCACAGGAGTGTTTGTGTGCGCAGGAGCCTCTGTGTGTGCAGGAGCCTCTGTGTCTGCAGGGGCCTCTGTGTGCACAGGAGTGTCTGTGTGCGCAGGAGCCTCTGGGTCTACAGTGGCCTCTGTGTGTGCAGGAACCTCTGTGTCTGCAGGAGCCACTGTGTGCGCAGGAGCTTCTGTGTGCAGGAGCTTCAGTGCGCAGGAGCCTCTGTGTGCAGGAGCCCCTGTGTGCACAGGGGACTCTGTGTGCGCAGGAGCTTCTGTGTCTGCAGGAGCCTCTGTGTGCGCAGGAGCCTCTGTGTCTGCAGAGGCCTCTGTGTCCGCAGGAGCCTTTGTGGCTGCAGGTACCTCTGTGTGGGCAAGGAGCCTCTGTGTCCGCAGGAGCCTCGGTGTGCAGGAGCCACTGTGTGCGCAGGAGCCTCTGTGTGTGCAGGAGCCTCTGTGTGCGCAGCAGACCCTGTGTGCGCAGGAGACTCTGTGTCCCAAGAGTCTCTTTGGATGCAGGTACCTCTGTGTGTGCAGGAGCCTCTGTGTCCGCAGGAGCCTCAGTGTGCAGGAGCCACTCTGTGCGCAGGAGCCTCTGTGTGCGCAGCATCTCCTGTGTGCGCAGGAGAATCTGTGTCCCAAGAGTCTCAGGCCCTCATTCTGACCTTGGCGGGCGGCGGAGGCCGCCCGCCAAAGTCCCGCCGTCAGGTTACCGTTCCGCGGTCGAAAGACCGCAGCGGTAATTCTGACTTTCCCGCTGGGCTGGCGGGCAGCCGCCTTCAGGCCGCCCGCCAGCCCAGCGGGAAAGAGGCTTCCACGATGAAGCCGGCTCGGAATCGAGCCGGCGGAGTGGAAGCTGTGCGACGGGTGCAGTTGCACCTGTCGCGTATTTCACTGTCTGCGCAGCAGACAGTGAAATACATTTAGGGGCCCTCTTACGGGGGCCCCTGCAGTGCCCATGCCAGTGGCATGGACACTGCAGGGGCCCCCAGGGGCCCCGCGACCCCCCCTACCGCCATCCGGTTCCCGGCGGGCGGACCGCCGGGAACTGGATGGCGGTAGGGGGGGTCGGAATCCCCTCGGCGGCGCAGCTAGCTGCGCCGCCTTGGAGGATTCCAATGGGCGGCGGTACACTGGCGGGAGACCGCCAGTGTTGCCGGTCCGACCGCGGCTTTACCGCCGCGGTCGGAATGCCCATTGGAGCACCGCCGGCCTGTCGGCGGTGCTCCCGCGGTCCTCCAACCCGGCGGTCATGGACTGCCAGGGTTGGAATGACCACCTCTGTGTCTGCAGGAGCCTCTGTGTGCGCAGGAGCCTCAGTGTGAGCAGGACCCCCTATGTGCAGGAGCCTCTGTGTCTTCAGGAGCCTCTGTGTCTGCAGGAGCCTCTGTGTGTGCAGGAGCCTCTACATCTGCAGGAGCCTCTGTGTCTGCAGGAGCCTCTGTGTCTGCAGGGGCCTCTGTGTGCAGGAGCCTCTGTGTCTGCATGAGCCTCTGTGTGCAGGAGCCTTTGTTTGCAGGAGCCTCAGTGTGTGCAGCAGATCCTGTGTGCGCAGAAGACTCTGTGTCCCAAGAGTCTTTGTGTCTGCAGGAGCCTCTGTGTGCGCAGGAGCCTCAGTGTGAACAAGACCACCTGTGTGCAGGAGCCTCTGTGTCTGCAGGAGCCTCTGTGTCTGCAGGAGCCTCTGTGTGCAGGAGCCTTTGTGTGCAGGAGCCTCTGTGTGTGCATGAGCCTCTGTGTGCAGGAGCCTTTGTGTGCCCAGGAGTGTCTGTGTGCACAGGAGCCTCTGTGTCTGCAGGAGCCTCTGTGTGCGCAGCAGATCCTGTGTGCGCAAGAGACTCTGGGCCTGATTCTAACTTTGGAGGACGGTGTTAAACGGTCCCAAAAGTGGCGGATATACCACCTACCGTATTACGAGTTCCATAGGATATAATGGACTCGTAATACGGTAGGTGGTATATCCGCCACTTTTGGGACGGTTTAACACCGTCCTCCAAAGTTAGAATCAGGCCCAGAGTCTCCTGCAGACACAGAGGCTCCTGCACACAGGGGGTCCTGCTCACACTGAGGCTCCTGCGCACACAGAGGCTCCTGCAGACACAGAGACTCTTGGGACACAGAGGCCCTCATTCTTACTTTGGCGGGCGGCGGAGGCCGCCCGCCAAAGTCCCGCCGTCAGGTTACCGTTCCGCGTCGAAAGACCGCAGCGGTAATTCTGACATTTCCGCTGGGCTGGCGGGCGGCCTCAGGCCGCCCGCCAGCCCAGCGGGAAAGAGGCTTCCACGATGAAGCCGGCTCGGAATCGAGCCGGCGGAGTGGAAGCTGTGCGACGGGTGCAGTTGCACCCGTCGCGTATTTCACTGTCTGCGCAGCAGACAGTGAAATACATTTAGGGGCCCTCTTACGGGAGCCCCTGCAGGGGCCCCCAGGGGCCCCGCGACCCCCCCTACCGCCATCCGGTTCCCGGCGGGCGGACCGACGGGAACTGGATGGCGGTAGGGGGGGTCGGAATCCCCTCGGCGGCGCAGCAATGCGCCGCCTTGGAGGATTCCAACAGGCAGTGGGAAACCGGCGGGAGACCGCCGGTTTTCCTGCACTGACCGCGGCCAAAGCGCCGCGGTCAGAATGCCCTGCAGGGCACCACCGGTCTGTCGGCGGTGCTCCCGCCGACCCTGGCCCCGGCGGTCTAAGACCGCCGGGGTTAGAATCACCCCCAGAGTCTCTTGCGCACACAGGATCTGCTGCGCACACAGAGGCTCCTGCGCACACAGAGGCTCCTGTAGACACAGAGACTCTTGGGACACAGATTCTCCTGCGCACACAGGAGATGCTGCGCACACAGAGGCTCCTGCGCACACAGAGGCTCCTGCGCACAGAGTGGCTCCTGCACACCGAGGCTCCTGCGGACACAGAGGCTCCTGCACACACAGAGGTACCTGCATCCACAGAGACTCTTGGAACACAGAGTCTCCTGCGCACACAATGTCTGCTGCGCACACAGGGGCTCCTGCACACACAGAGGCTCCTGCGCACACAGTGGCTCCTGCACACCGAGGCTCCTGCCGACACAGAGGCTCCTGCGCACACAGAGGTACCTGCAGCCACAGAGGCTCCTGCACACACAGAGGCTCCTGCGCACACAGAGGTACCTGCAGCCACAGAGGCTCCTGCGCACACAGAGGCCTCTGCAGACACAGAGGCTCCTGCGCACACAGAGGCTCCTGCAGACACAGAAGCTCCTGCGCACACAGAGTCCCCTGTGCACACAGAGGCTCCTGCACACAGAGGCTCCTGTGCACTGAAGCTCCTGCACACAGAAGCTCCTGCGCACACAGTGGCTCCTGCATACAGAGGCTCCTGCAGACACAGAGGTTCCTGCACACACAGAGGCCCCTGCAGACCCAGAGGCTCCTGCGCACACAGACACTCCTGTGAACACAGAGGCCCCTGCAGACACAGAGGCTCCTGCACACACAGAGGCTCCTGCACACACAGACACTCCTGTGCACACAAAGGCTCCTGCAAACAAAGGCTCCTGCACACAGAGGCTCATGCACACACAGATGCTCCTGCACACAGAGGCCCCTGCAGACACAGAGGCTCCTGCAGACACAGAGGCTCCTGCAGACACAGAGGATCCTGCACACAGGGGGTCATGCTCACACAGAGTCTCCTGCGCACACAGGGTCTGCTGCACACACAGAGGCCCCTGCAGACACAGAGGCTCCTGCGCACACAGACACTCCTGTGCACACAGAGTCACCTGCAGACACAGAGGCTCCTGCAGACACAGAGGCTCCTGCGCACACAGACACTCCTGGGAAAACAAAGGCTCCTGCACACAGAGGCTCATGCACACACAGAGGCTCCTGCACACAGAGGTTCCTGCAGACACAGAGGCTCCTGCAGACACAGAGGCTCCTGCACACAGGGGGTCCTGCTCACACTGAGGCTCCTGCGCACACAGAGGCTCCTGCACACACAGAGACTCTTGGGACACAGAGGGGGTCATTCTGACCCCGGCCGGCGGCGGATGCCGGCGGCCTGGCTGGGACCGCCAGAATACCGCTGCGCGGTCAAAAGACCGCCGCGGGTATTCTGGGTTTCCCGCTGGGCTGGCGGGCGACCGCCAGAAGGCCGCCTGCCAGCACAGCGGGAAACACCCTTCCATGAGGATGCCGGCTCCGAATGGAGCCGGCGGAGTGGAAGGGGTGCGACGGGTGCAGTTGCACCCGTCGCGATTTTCAGTGTCTGCATGGCAGACACTGAAAATCTTTGTGGGGCCCTGTTACGGGGGCCCCTGCAGTGCCCATGCCATTGGCATGGGCACTGCAGGGGCCCCCTGGGGCCCCACGACACCCCATACCACCATTCTGTTCCTGGCGGCCAAAACCGCCAGGAACAGGATGGCGGTATGGGGGTCGGAATCCCCATGGCGGCGCAGCAAGCTGCGCCGCCATGGAGGATTCCCCAGGGCAGCGGGAAACCGGCGGTACACCGCCGGTTTTCCGTTTTAGACCGCGGCTGTACCGCCGCGGTCAGAATGCCCATGGGAGCACCGCCAGCCTGTTGGCGGTGCTCCCGCGGTCGTTGGCCCTGGCGGATTTTACCGCCAGGGTCAGAATGACCCCCAGAGTCTCTTGCGCACACAGGATCTGCTGCGCACACAGAGGCTCCTGCGCACACAGAGGCTCCTGTAGACACAGAGACTCTTGGGACACAGATTCTCCTGTGCACACAGGAGATGCTGTGCACACAGAGGCTCCTGCGCACACGGAGCCTCCTGCACACACAGAGGCTCCTGCGCACAGAGTGGCTCCTGCACACCGAGGCTCCTGCGGACACAGAGGCTCATGCACACACAGAGGTACCTGCATCCACAGAGACTCTTGGGACAAAGAGTCTCCTGCACACACAGGGTCTGCTGCGCACACAGAGGCTCCTGCACACACAGAGGCTCCTGCGCACACAGTGGCTCCTGCACACCGAGGCTCCTGCGGACACAGAGGCTCCTGCGCACACAGAGGTACCTGCAGCCACAGAGGCTCCTGCGCACACAGAGGCTCCTGCACACAGAGGCTCCTGCGCACTGAAGCTCCTGCACACAGAAGCTCCTGCGCACACAGTGGCTCCTGCACACAGATGCTCCTGCAGACATAGAGGTTCCTGCACACACAGAGGCCCCTGCAGACCCAGAGGCTCCTGCGCACACAGACACTCCTGTGCACACAGAGGCCCCTGCAGACACAGAGGCTCCTGCACACACAGAGGCTCCTGCGCACACAGACACTCCTGTGCACACAAAGGCTTCAGCAAACAAAGGCTCCTGCACACAGAGGCTCCTGCACACACAGAGGCTCCTGCGCACACAGACACTCCTGTGCACACAAAGGCTCCTGCAAACAAAGGCTCCTGCACACAGAGGCTCATGCACACACAGAGGCTCCTGCACACAGAGGCCCCTGCAGACACAGAGGCTCCTGCAGACACAGAGGCTCCTGCAGACGCAGAGGCTCCTGCGCACACAGAGGCTCCTGCAGACACAGAGGCTCCTGCAGACACAGAGGCTCCTGCACATAGGGGGTCATGCTCACACCGAAGCTCCTGCGCAGACAGAGGTTCCTACAGACACAGAGGCCCTCATTCTGACCTTGGCGGGCGGCGGAGGCCGCCCGCCAAAGTCCCGCCGTCAGGTTACCGTTCCGCGGTCGAAAGACCGCTGCGGTAATTCTGACTTTCCCGCTGGGCTGGCGGGCGGTCGCCTTCAGAGGGAAAGAGGCTTCCACGATGAAGCCGGCTCGGAATCGAGCCGGCGGAGTGGAAGCTGTGCGACGGGTGCAGTTGCACCCGTCGCGTATTTCACTGTCTGCGCAGCAGACAGTGAAATACATGTAGGGGCCCTCTTACGGGGGCCCCTGCAATGCCCATGCCAGTGGCATGGGCACTGCAGGGGCCCCCAGGGGCCCCGCGACCCCCCCTACCGCCATCCGGATCTCGGCGGTCCGACCGCCGGGATCTGGATGGCGGTAGGGGGGGGTCGGAATCCCCGCGGCGGTGCAGCAAGCTGCGCCGCCGCGGAGGATTCAATGGGGCCGCGGTACACTGGCGGGACCCCGCCAGTGGTGCCGGTCCGACCGCGGCTTTACCGCCGCGGTCGGAATCCCCATTGGAGCACCGCCGGCCTGTCGGCGGTGCTCTCGCGGTCCTCCGCCCTGGCGGTCAAAGACCGCCAGGGTCAGAATGACCACCAGAGACTCTTGGGACACAGAGTCTCCTGCGCACACAGGGTCTGCTGCGCACACAGAGGCTCCTGCAGACACAGTGGCCCCTTCAGACACAGAGGTGGTCATTCTGACCCTGGCGGTCTTTGACCGCCGGGGCGGAGGACCGCGGGAGCACCGCCGACAGGCCGGCGGTGCTCCAATGGGGATTCCGACCGCGGCGGTAAAGCCGCGGTCGGACCGGCACCACTGGCGGGGTCCCGCCAGTGTACCGCGGCCCCATTGAATCCTCCGCGGCGGCGCAGCTTGCTGCACCGCCGCGGGGATTCCGACCCCCCCTACCGCCATCCAGATCCCGGCGGTCGGACCGCCGAGATCCGGATGGCGGTAGGGGGGGTCGCGGGGCCCCTGGGGGCCCCTGCAGTGCCCATGCCACTGGCATGGGCATTGCAGGGGCCCCCGTAAGAGGGCCCCTACATGTATTTCACTGTCTGCTGCGCAGACAGTGAAATACGCGACGGGTGCAACTGCACCCGTCGCACAGCTTCCACTCCGCCGGCTCGATTCCGAGCCGGCTTCATCGTGGAAGCCTCTTTCCCGCTGGGCTGGCTGGCGGTCTGAAGGCGACCGCCCGCCAGCCCAGCGGGAAAGTCAGAATTACCGCCGCGGTCTTTTGACCGCGGAACGGTAACCTGACGGCGGGACTTTGGCGGGCGGCCTCCGCCGCCCGCCAAGGTCAGAATGACCACCTCTGTGTCTGCAGGAACCTCTGTGTGCAGGAGCCTCTGTGTGCAGGAGCCTCTGTGTGTGCATGAGCCTCTGTGTGCAGGAGCCTTTGCGTGCGCAGGAGTGTCTGTGTGCGCAGGAGCCTCTGTGTCTGCAGGAGCCTCTGTGTCTGCAGGTGCCTCTGTGTGCACAGGAGTGTCTGTGTGCGCAGGAGCCTCTGTGTCTGCAGTGGCCTCTGTGTGTGCAGGAACCTCTATGACTGCAGGAGCCTCTGTGTGCAGGAGCCTCTGTGTGCGCAGGAGCCTCTGTGTGCAGGAGCCTCAGTGCGCATGAGCCTCTGTGTGCAGGAGCCTCTGTGTGCGCAGGGGACTCTGTGTGCACAGGAGCCTCTGTGTCTGCAGGAGCCTCTGTGTGCGCAGGAGCCTCTGTGGCTGCAGGTGCCTCTGTGTGCGCAGGAGCCTCTGTGTATGCAGGAGCATCGGTTTGCAGGAGCCACTGTGTGTGCAGGAGCCCCTGTGTGTGCAGGAGCCTCTGTGTGTGCATTAGCCTCTGTGGGCAGGATCCTCTGTGTCTGCAGGAGCCTCTGTGTCGGCAGAAGCGTCTGTGTCTGCAGAAGCCTCTGTGTGTGCAGGAGCCTCTGTATCTGCAGGGGCGTCTGTGTGCAGGAGCGTCTGTGTCTGCAGAAGCCTCTGTGTGCGCAGGAGCCTCTGTGTGCGCAGCAAACCCTGTGTGCGCTGGAGACTCTGTGTTTGAAGGGGCCACTGTGTCTGCAGGAGCCTCTGTGTGCGCAGCAGACCCTGTGTGCGCAGGAGACTCTGGCCCTCATTCTGACCTTGGCGGGCGGCGGAGGCCGCCCGCCAAAGTCCCGCCGTCAGATTACCGTTCCGCGGTCGAAAGACCGCAGCGGTAATTGTGACTTTCCCGCTGGGCTGGCGGGCGGTCGCCTTCAGACCGCCCGCCAGCCCAGCGGGAAAGAGGCTTCCACGATGAAGCCGGCTCGGAATCGAGCCGGCGGAGTGGAAGCTGTGCGACGGGTGCAGTTGCACCCGTCGCGTATTTCACTGTCTGCGCAGCAGATAGTGAAATACATGTAGGGGCCCTCTTACGGGGGCCCCTGCAATGCCCATGCCAGTGGCATGGGCACTGCAGGGGCCCCCAGGGGCCCCGCGACCCCCCCTACCGCCATCCGGATCCCGGCGGTCGGACCGCCGGGATCTGGATGGCGGTAGGGGGGGTCGGAATCCCCGCGGCGGTGCAGCAAGCTGCGCCGCCGTGGAGGATTCAATGGGGCGGCGGTACACTGGCGGGAGCCCGCCAGTGGTGCCGGTCCGACCGCGGCTTTACCGCCGCGGTCGGAATCCCCATTGGAGCACCGCCGGCCTGTCGGCGGTGCTCCCGCGGTCCTCCGCCCTGGCGGTCAAAGACCGCCAGGGTCAGAATGACCGCCTAAGTGTCTGCAGGAACCTCTGTGTGCGCAGGAGCCTCTGTGTGCACAGGAGCCTCGGTGTGAGCATGACCCCCTGTGTGCAGGAGCCTCTGTGTCTGCAGGAACCTCTGTGAATGCAGGGGCCTCTGTGTGCGCAGGAGCCTCTGTGTCTGCAGGAGCCTCTGTGTCTACAGGAGCCTCTGTGTGCGCAGGAGCCTCTGTGTCTGCAGGAGCCTCTGTGTGCAGGAGCCTCTGTGTGCGCAGGAGCCTCTGTGTCTGAAGGAGCGTATATGTGTGCAGGAGCCTCTGTGTGCACAGGGGCCTCTGCGTGTGCAGGAGCCACTGTGTCTGCAGAGGCATCTGTGTGCTGCAGCCGCTGAGTGCAGGAGTCTATGTGTGCGCAGGAGCCTCTGTGTGCAGGAGCCTCTGTGTCTGCAGGGGTCTCTGTGTGCAGGAGCCTCTGTGTGCAGGAGCCTCTGTGTGCGCAGTAGCCTCAGTGAGCGCACGAGCCTCTGTGTCTGAAGGAGCCTCTGTGTGCAGAAGCCTCTGTGTGCAGGAGCCTCTGTGTGCGCAGGAGCCTCTGCGTGGGTAGGACCCTCTGTGTCTGAAGGAGCGTATGTTTGTGCAGGAGCCTCTGTGTGTGCAGGAGCCTGTGGGTCTGCAGGGGCCTCTGTGTGCACAGGAGTGTCTGTGTGCGCAGGAACCTCTGTGTGTGCAGGGACCTCTGTGTGTGCAGGAACCTCTGTGTCCGCAGGAGCCTCTGTGTGCAGGAGCCTCAGTGTGCAGGATCCTCTGTGTGTGCAGGAGCCTCTTTCTGCACAGGAGTGTCTGTGTGCGCAGGAGCCTTTGTGTGTGCAGGAGCCTCTGTGTCTGCAGGAGCCTCTGTGTGCGCAGGAGCCTCTGCATGTGCAGGAGCCCCTGTGTGTGCAGGAGCCTCTGTGTGCGCAGCAGACCCTGTGTGCGCAGGAGACTCTTTGTCCCAAGAGTCTCTGTGGATGCAGGTACCTCTGTGTGTGCAAGAGCCTCTGTGTCCGCAGGAGCCTCGGTGTGCAGGAGCCACTCTGTGCGCAGGAGCCTCTGTGTGTGCAGGAGCCTCTGTGTGTGCAGAAAACATTGTGTGCGCAGGAGAATCTGTGTCTGAAGGGGCCACTGTGTCTGCAGGAGCCTCTGTGTGTGCAGCAGACCCTGTGTGCGCAGGAGACTCTGTGTCCCAAGAGTCTCTGTGTCTGTAGGAACCTCTGTCTGCGCAGGAGCTTCGGTGTGAGCATGACCCCCTGTGTGCAGGAGCCTCTGTGTCTGCAGGAGCCTCTGTGTGCGCAGGAGCCTCTGCGTCTGCAGGAGCCTCTGTGTCTGCAGGAGCCTCTGTGTGCAGGAGCCACTCTGTGCGCAGGAGCCTCTGTGTGTGCAGGAGGCTCCATGTGCGCAGGAGCCTCTGGGGGTCATTCTGACCCTGGCGGCCGGTGACCGCCAGGGTCACCGACCACGGGAGCACCACCAACAGGCTGGCGGTGCTCCCGAGGGCATTCTGACCGCGGCGGTTCAGCCGTGGTCAGAAAGGGTAAACCGGCGGTCTCCCGCCGGTTTACCGCTGCCCCAGTGAATCCTCCATGGCGGCGGAGCGCGCTCCGCCGCCATGAGGATTCAGACACCCCCTACCGCCATCCTGTTCATGGCGGGAAACCCGCCATGAACAGGATGGCGGTAGGGGGTGCCGCGGGGCCCCTGGGGGCCCCTGCAGTGCCCATGCCAATGCCATGGGCACTGCAGGGGCCCCCGTAAGAGGGCCCCAAAAAGTATTTCAGTGTCTGCTTTGCAGACACTGAAATACGCGACGGGTGCAACTGCACCCGTCGCACCCCTGCAACTACGCCGGCTCAATTATGAGCCGGCGTCCTCGTTGCAGGGGCATTTCCTCTGGGCCGGCGGGCGCTCTTTTGGAGAGCGCCCGCTGGCCCAGAGGAAATGTTTGAATGGCCGCCGCGGTCTTTTGACCGCGGTGCGGTCATTTGGCGGCGGTACCTTGGCGGACGGCCTCCGCCGTCTGCCAAGGTTAAAATCACCCCCTCTGTGTGCACAGCATCTCCTGTGTGCACAGGAGAATCTGTGTCCCAAGAGTCTCTGGGGGTGATTCTCACCCTGGCGGCCGGTGACCGCCAGGGTCACCGGCCACGGGAGCACCGCCGACAGACCGGCGGTGCTCCCACGAGCATTCTGACCGCGGCGGTTCAGCCGCGGTCAGAAGCGGCAAGTCGGCGGGCTCCCGCCGACTTACCGCTGCTCGGGGGAATCCCGATCGGATTCTGACCCCCCCTACCGCCATCCTGTTCATGGCGGGAAAGCCGCCATGAACACGATGGCGGTAGGGGGTGCCGCGGGGCCCCTGGGGGCCCCGAAAAGTATTTCAGTGTCTGCCTTGCAGACACTGAAATACGCGGCGGGTGCCACTGCACCCGTCGCACCTTCCCACTCCGCCGGCTCGATTACGAGCCGGCATCCTCGTGGGAAGGGAGTTTTTCCCTGGCCTGGCGGGCGGTCTTTTGGAGACCGCCCGCCAGCCCAGGGAAAAACTCATAATACCCTCCGCGGTCTTCTGACCGCGGAGCGGTATAATGGGGGCGGAATTCTGGCGGGCGGCGGAGAATCAGAATCACCCCCTCTGTGTCTACAGGAGCCTCTGTGTGCGCAGGAGCCTCTGTGTGCGCAGCAGATCCTGTGTGCACAAGAGACTCTGGGGGTTATTCTAACTTTGGAGGAGTGTTGATCCGTCCCAAAAGTGACGGTAAAGTGACGGATATACCACCAGCCGTATTACGAGTTCCATAGGATATAATGGACTCGTAATACGGCTGGTGGTAAATCCGTCACTTTTCCGTCACTTTTGGGACGGATTAACACCTCCTCCAAAGTTAGAATAACCCCCTCTGTGTCCCAAGAGTCTCTGTGTCTGCAGGAGACTCTGTGTGCGCAGGAGCCTCAGTGTGAGCAGGACCCCCTGTGTGCGGGAGCCTCTGTGTCTGCAGGAGCCTCTGGCCCTCATTCTGACCTTGGCGGGCGGCGGAGGCCGCCCGCCAAAGTCCCGCCGTCAGGTTACCGTTCCGCGGTCGAAAGACCGCGGCGGTAATTCTGACTTTCCCGCTGGGCTGGCGGGCGGTCGCCTTCAGACCGCCAGCCAGCCCAGCGGGAAAGAGGCTTCCACGATGAAGCCGGCTCGGAATCGAGCCGGCGGAGTGGAAGCTGTGCGACGGGTGCAGTTGCACCCGTCGCGTATTTCACTGTCTGCGCAGCAGACAGTGAAATACATGTAGGGGCCCTCTTACGGGGGCCCCTGCAATGCCCATGCCAGTGGCATGGGCACTGCAGGGGCCCCCAGGGGCCCCGCGACCCCCCCTACCGCCATCCGGATCTCGGCGGTCCGACCGCCGGGATCTGGATGGCGGTAGGGGGGGTCGGAATCCCCGCGGCGGTGCAGCAAGCTGCGCCGCCGCGGAGGATTCAATGGGGCCGCGGTACACTGGCGGGACCCCGCCAGTGGTGCCGGTCCGACCGCGGCTTTACCGCCGCGGTCGGAATCCCCATTGGAGCACCGCCGGCCTGTCGGCGGTGCTCCCGCGGTCCTCCGCCCTGGCGGTCAAAGACCGCCAGGGTCAGAATGACCACCTCTGTGTCTGCAGGAGCCTCTGTGTTTGCAGGAACCTAAGTGTGCAGGAGCCTCTGTGTGCAGGAGCCTCTGTGTGTGCATGAGCCTCTGTGTGCAGGAGCCTTTGTGTGCCCAGGAGTGTCTGTGTGCGCAGGAGCCTCTGTGTCTGCAGGAGCCTCTGTGTCTGCAGGTGCCTCTGTGTGCACAGGAGTGTCTGTGTGCGCAGGAGCCTCTGTGTCTGCAGGGGCCTCTGTGTGCACAGGAGTGTCTGTGTGCGCAGGAGCCTCTGGGTCTGCAGGGGCCTCTGTGTGTGCAGGAACCTCTGTGTCTGCAGGAGCCACTGTGTGCGCAGGAGCTTCTGTGTGCAGGAGCTTCAGTGCGCAGGAGCCTCTGTGTGCAGGAGCCTCTGTGTGCACAGGGGACTCTGTGTGCGCAGGAGCTTCTGTGTCTGCAGGAGCCTCTGTGTGCGCAGGAGCCTCTGTATCTGCAGAGGCCTCTGTGTGCGCAGGAGCCTCTGTGGCTGCAGGTACCTCTGTGTGCGCAGGAGCCTCTGTGTCGGCAGGAGCCTCTGTGTGTGCAGGAGCCTCTGTGGCTGCAGGTACCTCTGTGTGCGCAGGAGCCTCTGTGTCGGCAGGAGCCTCGGTGTGCAGGAGCCACTGTGTGTGCAGGATCCTCTGTGTGTGCAGGAGCCTCTGTGTGCGCAGCAGACCCTGTGTGCGCAGGAGACTCTGTGTCCCAAGAGACTCTGTGGATGCAGGTACCTCTGTGTGTGCAGGAGCCTCTGTGTCCGCAGGAGGCTCGGTGTGCAGGAGCCACTCTGTGCGCAGGAGCCTCTGTGTGTGCAGGAGCCTCTGTGTGCGCAGGAGCCTCTGTGTGCGCAGCATCTCCTGTGTGCGCAGGAGAATCTTTGTCCCAAGAGTCTCTGTGTCTACAGGAGCCTCTGTGTGTGCAGGAGCCTCTGTGTGCGCAGCAGATCCTGTGTGCGCAAAAGACTCTGGGGGTCATTCTGACCTCGGCGGTAAAAGGCGCCTACCGCCGGTCAGAAATCCTCCATAATCCCGCCGCGGTCGCGGAAACCCGCCACGGTCATTCTGACCCGCAGAAGGCAAACCTCCGAAAATCCGACCGCCACAACAGACCGCCAGACCAGCGGTCGGCGGAAAGGTGGAGGTGACCAAACCTCCACCGCCACGCCAACAGAAATACGCCCATCCCATTACGACCCACGAATCCACGCGGCGGTCATTCAAACGCGGTATTCCATTGGCGGGACACACCGCCGCGGTCAGAATACACACAAACGAACAAAACTCAGCCACATTGGACGATTTGAATCCCACACACCTGATACACATACACACACCACTCCCACACACACAATACAATATAAAACACACACCCACATCACCCACAAACCCCTACGCTAAAAAATTCGTCAAGAAGGCAAGAGCGAGACACCAGCATCCAAAAAATAACAGCCACAGCCACTCAACACCATCACCCACACACTATCCACACACAAAACAACACACACCACCACACTCAACTCACTTAAATACACATACTCCACCCCACACATCATACACACCACCCCATGGCACCCCAAAGACAACCCCGCTTCACAGACGAAGAACTCAGGGTCATGGTGGAGGAAATCGTTCGGGTAGAGCCCCAGCTGTTCGGCACACAGATACAATACACCAGCATTGCCCGGAGGACGGAGCTATGGCAGAGGATTGTCGACAGGGTGAACGCAGTGGGACAGCACCCCAGAAATCGGGAAGACATCAGGAAGCAATGGAACGACCTACGGGGGAAGGTGCGTTCCATGGTATCCAGGCACAACATCGCCGTGCAGAAGACTGGCGGAGGACCCCCACCTCAACCCCCACAATTCACATCATGGGAGGAGGAAGTCTTGAACATCCTGCATCCTGACGGCCTCGCAGGAGTCGGCGGAGGAATGGATACTGGTAAGTTGAAGCTTCAATACTGCTTCCCCCCCACCTGCATGCCAAATCATACCCCAACCCTCACCCCCATCCTCGAACCCCACCCTCACCCCCATCCTCGAACCCCACCCTCACCCCCACCACCATCCTCACCCCCACCACCATCCTCACCCCCACCCCCAGCACACCTATTCCCCGCCAATGTCTCACCATCACAACCCACACATCCCAAAACCTAGGCCTGCATGCGTCCACTAAGCATGGACACCCATCACCAAAGCATGCCCAATGCATATACACATCCCCCCCACAAGCCACCCTCACCAAAGCCCCCACACACGAATGCCAGCACTTGGGGACACGAGAACCCACAGATACACCCATATGCGACACATTGAAACTATAACCATACCTCTATACCACTGCAGGACCCGACCGTCAACACACCGCGGCGGAGGGGCCAGAATTCTCCACACCCCCCACCCAAGAGGCCGTCAGCGATGACAGCAGCTCTGTCGACCTGGACACCGATGACCAGCCCGGACCATCGGGGACCTCTGGACAGTCGGTTCCCCTCACACAGGCCCAGGCCACTACAGACCCAAACCCCTCTGGGAACACCAGCACAGCTCCCACCCAGCGGGCCCATGCCTCTGTCTCCAGGGCGCGTCAATCTGCGGTGTGTCTACCACTACAGGGCACCCAGGATAACCCACCACCCCAACAACAACAGGGACCTGGGGGCAGTGGTAGTGGGCACACCGGCCAGGGGGCAGAGGCCCAGGGAAACAGGGGAACTCGGAGGGCAGCTGTGCGACAGGGGGGGGAGGAGAGGCCCAGGGAACCCACTCTCCACGAGGTCCTCACCACCATCATGGGAGCATACAACCGCTCCCAGGAGACGATGGCGACGGTACTGGCCCGGTTCCAGGAGATCCAGGTGCTGCAGGAGGAACACTATCGGGGGTACAGGGAGGACATCAGAGCCATCAACACCACCCTGGTTACCATGGTAGGGCTGCTGCAGGACCTCGTCAACAACAGGGCGGACACTGAACAACACCCAAGGGCCCCTGCCACTAGCCTGGACCAAGAACAGCCAACCACCTCCGCCGGCGCTAGTGGACAGGAGGCCCCCGCACAGCAGCAGCCCACCAGACCCCCACCTCCTGCAGGAGAAGAACCACCCCGCAAGAGGGCCCTGAGATCTCGCAAGAAGACAGAGTAGGATGTCAAGACCCCCGCCAGCAAAGGATACCACCTGATGTCATCCCACTGTCCCACATTGTCACCCTGTCCATCCTTGAACTGCCCATGCTCCATCTCTCCACAGGCCTCTGGACAATGCACCTGTGTGACTGTTACTCTGGACTCTGCCATGGACATTCCTTCACCATAGCCCCCACCCACTTGAAACCACCCATCCCATTTTGAGCACTTAAATAAACACCTATTTTGCACCAAAATATCAGGAGTCTGGCTGTGATTTCAATAGATTGTAATTGACATGACAGTGCAAATATGTCCTTGTACATGGTGAAGTCAACAAACAGCTGCCACAAAGCTGTAGTCCATGGGGAAACGAAGCACAGGACTCGTAGTGGGGACCCCAGATCTGAAATAGGGAGGGAAAAGCCAAAACTCAGTCATGATACACTGGGGCAAATAGACAGGCAGCAGAGATGCTGGAGAGTAGTTAACATTTACTAAATTATCTTTGAAATGTTACCTGTGTCCTATTGGAAGTACTGTTCAATGATTCTGTCCCTGTTGTCTGTTTCAGCCCCGTCGTCTTCCTCCTCGTCACTCTCCTCAGGTTCCACCGCTGCCACAACACCACCGTCTCGACCATCCTCCTGCAGGAAAGGCACCTGGCGGCGCAAAGCCAGGTTGTGAAGCATGCAGCAGGCCACGATGATGTGACACACCTTCTTAGGTGAGTACATTAGGGATCCACCTGTCATATGCAGGCACCTAAACCTGGCCTTTAGGAGGCCAAAGGTGCGTTCGATCACCCTCCTAGTACGCCCATGGGCCTCATTGTACCGTTCCTCTGCCCTGGTCCGGGGATTCCTTACTGGGGTCAGTAGCCACGACAGGTTGGGGTACCCAGAGTCCCCCACTAGCCATACACGGTGTCTCTGTAGCTGTTCCATCACGTAAGGGATGCTGCTATTCCTGAGGATGTAGGCGTCATGCACTGACCCTGGGAATTTGGCATTTACATGCGAGATGTACTGGTCAGCCAAACACACTACCTGGATGTTCATTGAATGGTAATTTTTTCTGTTCCTGTACACCTGCTCCCTGTCTCTTGGGGGAACCAAAGCCACATGGGTCCCATCAATGGCACCAATTACGTTGGGAATATGTCCAAGGGCGTAGAAATCACCCTTCACTGTAGCCAATTCGCCCACCTCAGGGAAAATGATGTAGTTCCTCACGGATTTCATCAGGGCAGACAACACTCTGGATAACACCTTCGAAAACATGGGCTGAGACATCCCGGAAGCAATTCCCACGGTTGTCTGAAATGACCCACTTGCCAAGAAATGGAGTACTGACATGACCTGCACCAGAGGGGGAATCCCTGTGGGTTGGCGGATGGGGGACATCAGGTCGGGCTCCAGCTGGGCACACAGTTCATGGATAGTGGCACGGTTAAGACGGTAGGTCAGGATAATGTGGCGTTCTTTGTAGGAAAGTACCATCTTGCCTGGCATGTTACCCCCATTTTTCACTGTATATATGTTGTTTTAGTTGTATGTGTCACTGGGACCCTGGTAACCCAGGGCCCCAGTGCTCATAAGTGTGCCTGTATGTGTTACCTGTGTAGTGACTAACTGTCTCACTGAGGCTCTGCTAATCAGAACCTCAGTGGTTATGCTCTCTCATTTCTTTCCAAATTGTCACTGACAGGCTAGTGACCATTTTTACCAATTTACATTGGCTTACTGGAACACCCTTATAATCCCCTAGTATATGGTACTGAGGTACCCAGGGTATTGGGGTTCCAGGAGATCCCTATGGGCTGCAGCATTTCTTTTGTCACCCATAGGGAGCTCTGACAATTCTTACACAGGCCTGCCACTGCAGCCTGAGTGAAATAACGTCCACGTTATTTCACAGCCATTTTACACTGCACTTAAGTAACTTATAAGTCACCTATATGTCTAACCTTTACCTGGTAAAGGTTAGGTGCAAAGTTACTTAGTGTGAGGGCACCCTGGCACTAGCCAAGGTGCCCCCACATTGTTCAGAGCCAATTCACTGAACTTTGTGAGTACGGGGACACCATTACACGCGTGCACTACATATAGGTCACTACCTATATGTAGCTTCACCATGGTAACTCCGAATATGGCCATGTAACATGTCTATGATCATGGAATTGCCCCCTCTATGCCATCCTGGCATTGTTGGTACAATTCCATAATCCCAGTGGTCTGTAGCACAGACCCTGGTACTGCCAGACTGCCCTTCCTGGGGTTTCTCTGCAGCTGCTGCTGCTGCCAACCCCTCAGACAGGCATCTGCCCTCCTGGGGTCCAGCCAGGCCTGGCCCAGGATGGCAGAACAAAGAACTTCCTCTGAGAGAGGGTGTGACACCCTCTCCCTTTGGAAAATGGTGTGAAGGCAGGGGAGGAGTAGCCTCCCCCAGCCTCTGGAAATGCTTTGTTGGGCACAGAGGTGCCCAATTCTGCATAAGCCAGTCTACACCGGTTCAGGGACCCCTTAGCCCCTGCTCTGGCGCGAAACTGGACAAAGGAAAGGGGAGTGACCACTCCCCTGACCTGCACCTCCCCTGGGAGGTGTCCACAGCTCCTCCAGTGTGCTCCAGACCTCTGCCATCTTGGAAACAGAGGTGCTGCTGGCACACTGGACTGCTCTGAGTGGCCAGTGCCACCAGGTGACGTCAGAGACTCCTGCTGATAGGCTCCTTCAGGTGTTAGTAGCCTTTCCTCTCTCCTAGGTAGCCAAACCCTCTTTTCTGGCTATTTAGGGTCTCTGTCTCTGGGGAAACTTTAGATAACGAATGCATGAGCTCAGCCGAGTTCCTCTGCATCTCCCTCTTCACCTTCTGATAAGGAATCGACCGCTGACCGCGCTGGAAGCCTGCAAACCTGCAACATAGTAGCAAAGACGACTACTGCAACTCTGTAACGCTGATCCTGCCGCCTTCTCGACTGTTTTCCTGCTTGTGCATGCTGTGGGGGTAGTCTGCCTCCTCTCTGCACCAGAAGATCCGAAGAAATCTCCCGTGGGTCGACGGAATCTTCCCCCTGCAACCGCAGGCACCAAAAAGCTGCATCTCCGGTCCCTTGGGTCTCCTCTCAGCACGACGAGCGAGGTCCCTCGAATCCAGCGACACCGTCCAAGTGACCCCCACAGTCCAGTGACTCTTCAGCCCAAGTTTGGTGGAGGTAAGTCCTTGCCTCACCTCGCTGGGCTGCATTGCTGGGAACCGCGACTTTGCAAGCTTCTCCGGCCCCTGTGCACTTCCGGCGGAAATCCTGTGTGCACAGCCAAGCCTGGGTCCACGGCACTCTAACCTGCATTGCACGACTTTCTAAGTTGGTCTCCGGCGACGTGGGACTCCTTTGTGCAACTTCGGCGAGCACCGTTTCACGCATCCTCGTAGTGCCTGTTTCTGGCACTTCTCCGGGTGCTACCTGCTTCAGTGAGGGCTCTTTGTCTTGCTCGACGTCCCCTCTCTCTGCAGGTCCAATTTGCGACCTCCTGGTCCCTCCTGGGCCCCAGCAGCGTCCAAAAACGCCAAACGCACGATTTGCGTGTAGCAAGGCTTGTTGGCGTCCATCCGGCGGGAAAACACTTCTGCACGACTCTCCAAGGCGTGGGGGATCCATCCTCCAAAGGGGAAGTCTCTAGCCCTTGTCGTTCCTGCAGTATTCACAGTTCTTCAGCCTAGTAAGAGCTTCTTTGCACCAACCGCTGGCATTTCTTGGGCATCTGCCCATCTCCGAGCTGCTTGTGACTTTTGGACTTGGTCCCCTTGTTCCACAGGTACCTTCAGACAGGAATCCATCGTTGTTGCATTGCTGATTTGTGTTTTCCTTGCATTCTCCCTCTAACACGACTATTTTGTCCTTAGGGGAACTTTAGTGCACTTTGCACTCACTTTTCAGGGTCTTGGGGAGGGTTAGTTTGCTAACTCTCACTATTTTCTAATAGTCCCAGCGACCCTCTACAAGGTCACATAGGTTTGGGGTCCATTCGTGGTTCGCATTCCACTTCTGGAGTATATGGTTTGTGTTGCCCCTATCCCTATGTTTCCCCATTGCATCCTATTGTAACTATACATTGTTTGCACTGTTTTCTAAGACTATACTGCATATTTTTGCTATTGTGTATATATATCTTGTGTATATTTCCTATCCTCTCACTGAGGGTACACTCTAAGATACTTTGGCATATTGTCATAAAAATAAAGTACCTTTATTTTTAGTATAACTGTGTATTGTGTTTTCTTATGATATTGTGCATATGACACTAAGTGGTACTGTAGTAGCTTCACACGTCTCCTAGTTCAGCCTGAGCTGCTTTGCTAAGCTACCATTATCTATCAGCCTAAGCTGCTAGACACCCTATACACTAATAAGGGATAACTGGGCCTGGTGCAAGGTGCAAGTACCCCTTGGTACTCACTACAAGCCAGTCCAGCCTCCTACATTGGTTGTGCAGTGGTGGGATAAGTGCTTTGAGACTACTTACCACTCTTGTCATTGTACTTTTCATAAGAGAAAAATATACAAAACAAGGTCAGTGTATATACACATAGCCAAAAAGTTTTGCATTTCCTCTTTTCACTCTTTTCTAAGTGCTGAAAAGTACTTCTAAACTTTCAAAAAGTTCTTAAAAGTTTAAAAAGTTTTTTTTTTTTCTCTGTCTTTCCAAAAAGTTCAGAAAACTTTTTTCTCTTTGTCTATCACTTTAACTCTCTCTAAAAAATGTCTGGCACAGGCCAAAAAGTTGAACTGTCCAAACTTGCATATGATCACCTTAGCTGGAAAGGAGCAAGGAGTCTCTGCATAGAGAGAGGTTTGAGTGTAGGGAAGAATCCTTCTTTAGAACTGTTAATTAATATGCTTAGAGTACAAGATAAGGCCATAAGTGCCCAATCTGTAGAAAAAGTAGCTAATGGTTCTCAATCTGATCCAGGGACTCCCCCAGGAAAAGGTTCAGGAAAGAAACTTCTCAGCCTGCCCATTACTAGACAGTCTAGCATAGTTGGTACAGAGGTTGAATCACATCATACTGATGATGTGCTCTCACATTATACTGGTAGCCAAGCTGTTAGGGTGCCCTCTGTAAGGGACAGGTCTCCTTCTGTTCATTCCCATCATACCTCTGTATCTAGAAATGTCCCTCCCACCCACCCTGATGACAGATTGTTAGAAAGGGAGCTCAATAGATTGAGAGTGGAGCAAACCAGACTGAAGCTCAAGAAGCAACAGCTGGATTTGGATAGACAGTCTTTAGAAATAGAGAGGGAAAGACAGAAGATGGGTTTAGATACCCATGGTGGCAGCAGCAGTATTCCCCATAGTCATCCTGCAAAAGAGCATGATTCCAGGAATCTGCATAAGATAGTTCCCCCTTACAAGGAGGGGGATGACATTAACAAGTGGTTTGCTGCACTTGAGAGGGCCTGTGCTGTACAGGATGTCCCTCAAAGGCAGTGGGCTGCTATCCTATGGCTATCATTTACTGGAAAAGGTAGGGATAGGCTCCTTACTGTAAAAGAAAATGATGCTAACAATTTCCAAGTTCTTAAGAATGCACTCCTGGATGGTTATGGCTTAACCACTGAACAGTACAGGATCAAGTTCAGAGATACCAAAAAGGAGTCTTCACAAGACTGGGTTGATTTCATTGACCAGGCAGTGAAGGCCTTGGAGGGGTGGTTACATGGCAGTAAAGTTACTGATTATGACAGCCTGTATAACTTAATCCTGAGAGAGCATATTCTTAATAATTGTGTGTCTGATTTGTTGCACCAGTACTTGGTGGACTCTGATCTGACCTCTCCCCAAGAATTGGGAAAGAAGGCAGACAAATGGGTCAGAACAAGAGTGAACAGAAAAGTTCATACAGGGGGTGACAAAGATGGCAACAAAAAGAAGGATGGTAAGTCTTCTGACAAGGGTGGGGACAAATCTAAAAATGAGTCTTCATCAGGCCCACAAAAACACTCTGGTGGGGGTGGTGGGCCCAAACCTTCCTCTAATCAGAACAAGGAAAGGAAACCATGGTGCTATTTATGTAAGATAAAAGGCCATTGGACAACAGATCCCAGTTGTCCAAAGAAAGGCACCACAGCTCCTACCACTACAACCCCTACTGCTACACCTAGTGTCCCTACTAATAGCAGTGGTGGTGGGAGCAAACCTACTAATAGCCAATCCAAGGGAGTAGCTGGGCTCACTTTTGGTAATTTAGTTGGGGTTGGTCTGATTAGGGAGACCACAGAGGCTACTTTAGTCTCTGAAGGGGCTATTGACTTAGCCACTTTGGTTGCTTGCCCCCATAACTTGGAGAAGTACAAGCAACTAACCCTAATAAATGGTGTTGAGGTCCAGGCCTACAGGGACACAGGTGCCAGTGTCACAATGGTGATTGAGAAACTGGTGCACCCTGAACAACACATACTTGGACACCAGTACCAAGTAACCGATGCTCACAACATAACACAAAGCCACCCCATGGCTGTTGTAAATCTCAACTGGGGGGGGGTATCTGGTCCAAAGAAAGTTGTGGTAGCTTCAGATTTACCTGTAGACTGTCTATTAGGGAACGATTTGGAGACATCAGCTTGGTCAGATGTGGAGTTGGAGGCCCATGCAGCAATGCTGGGCATCCCAGGGCATATTTTTGCTTTGACAAGGGCTCAGGCCAAAAAGCAAAAAGGACAGGGAAGCTTGGATCCTGGAACAATGGACCAAGTGCTCCCTAAAGCTAGGGCTAGTAGAAGCAAACCACTTCCTACTATCCCTCCCTCTACAGTGGATTCTAATTCTGAGGAAGAAGAATTCCCTCCCTGTGCAGAACCTACACCAGAGGAGCTGGAAGCAGACACTGCTGAGCTTTTGGGTGAAGGGGGGCCTGCCAGAGAGGAGCTGAGTGTGGCACAGCAAACCTGTCCCACATTAGAGGGTCTCAGACAGCAAGCTGTCAAACAGGCTAATGGGGATGTCAGTGACTCACACAGAGTTTACTGGGAGGACAACCTCTTGTACACTGAGCATAGGGATCCTAAACCTGGAGCTGCCAGGAGATTAGTGATTCCTCAGGAGTACAGAAAGTTCCTCCTAACACTGGCACATGACATTCCCTTAGCTGGGCACCTGGGTCAAATGAAAACTTGGGACAGATTGGTACCACTGTTTCATTGGCCTAGGATGTCTGAGGACACAAAAGAATTTTGTAAGTCCTGTGAAACCTGTCAAGCCAGTGGCAAGACAGGTGGCACTCCAAAGGCACCCCTTATCCCACTGCCTGTGGTTGGGGTTCCCTTTGAAAGGGTAGGGGTTGACATAGTTGGCCCCCTTGACCCTCCTACTGCTTCAGGCAATAGGTTTATCTTAGTGGTAGTGGACCATGCCACAAGGTATCCTGAAGCAATTCCTTTAAGGACCACTACAGCTCCTGCAGTGGCAAAGGCCCTCCTGGGAATATTTTCCAGGGTGGGCTTCCCAAAGGAAGTAGTATCAGACAGAGGAAGCAATTTCATGTCTGCATACTTAAAGGCCATGTGGAAGGAGTGTGGTGTAACTTACAAGTTCACAACACCCTATCATCCACAAACAAATGGACTGGTGGAGAGATTTAATAAAACTCTCAAAGGCATGATTATGGGACTCCCTGAAAAACTCCGCAGGAGATGGGATATCCTTCTACCATGCCTCCTTTTTGCCTACAGGGAGGTACCCCAGAAAGGAGTGGGCTTCAGCCCCTTTGAACTTCTTTTTGGTCACCCTGTTAGGGGTCCACTCACACTTGTAAAGGAGGGTTGGGAACAACCTTTAAAAGCTCCTAAGCAGGATATTGTGGACTATGTACTTGGCCTCAGATCAAGGATGGCTGAGTACATGAAAAAGGCCAGTAAAAACCTTCAGGCCAGCCAAGAGCTCCAGAAGCAATGGCATGATCAGAAGGCTGTTTTGGTTCAGTACCAACCAGGGCAGAAAGTGTGGGTCTTGGAGCCTGTGGCCCCAAGAGCACTCCAACATAAATGGAGTGGTCCACACACAATTGTTGAAAAGAAGGGTGAAGTCACCTACTTGGTTGACTTAGGCACTGCCAGGAGTCCCCTTAGGGTGCTCCATGTCAACCGCCTGAAACCCTACTATGACAGGGCTGATCTCACCCTGCTCATGGCAACAGATGAGGGACAGGAAGAAGACAGTGATCCTCTACCTGATCTCTTCTCTTCCACAGAACAAGATGCTCTTGTGGAAGGGGTAGTTTTGGCTGATTGTCTTACTGCTGAGCAGAAAGATAATTGCATAAATCTCCTAGGACAATTTTCAGAACTCTTCTCCATTGTGCCAGGCACCACTTCTTGGTGTGAGCACACTATAGATACTGGAGACAGTCTACCTGTCAAAAGTAAGATCTATAGGCAGCCTGACCATGTCAGGGACTGCATAAAGCAAGAAGTTCAGAAGATGTTGGAACTAGGAGTGGTTGAGCACTCTGACAGTCCATGGGCTTCTCCTGTGGTACTGGTACCAAAACCCAATTCTAAAGATGGAAAGAAGGAAATGAGGTTTTGTGTAGACTATAGAGGTCTCAACTTGGTAACCAAAACAGATGCTCACCCTATACCCAGGGCAGATGAGCTAATAGATACACTGGCATCTGCCAAGTATCTAAGCACTTTTGATTTGACTGCAGGGTATTGGCAGATCAAAATGTCAGAAGATGCTAAACCTAAGACTGCATTTTCTACCATTGGAGGACATTACCAGTTTACTGTAATGCCTTTTGGTTTAAAAAATGCACCTGCCACTTTTCAGAGGTTGGTGAACACAGTCCTGCAAGGGCTGGAAGCTTTCAGTGCAGCATATTTGGATGATATAGCTGTCTTTAGCTCCAGCTGGGATGATCACCTGGTCCACCTTTGGAAAGTTTTGGAGGCCATGCAAAAGGCAGGCCTCACTATCAAGGCTTCAAAGTGCCAGATAGGGCAGGGTAAGGTGGTTTATCTGGGACACCTTGTTGGTGGGGAACAGATTGCACCACTTCAGGGGAAAATCCAAACTATTATTGATTGGATTCCCCCTACCACTCAGACTCAGGTGAGAGCCTTCCTAGGCCTCACTGGGTATTACAGGAGGTTCATTAAGAACTATGGCTCCATTGCAGCCCCTCTTAATGACCTCACATCCAAGAAAATGCCTAAAAAGGTATTATGGACAGCAAACTGTCAGAAAGCTTTTGAGGAGCTGAAGCAGGCCATGTGCTCTGCACCTGTCCTGAAAAGCCCTTGTTACTCTAAAAAATTCTATGTCCAAACTGATGCATCTGAATTAGGAGTAGGGGCAGTCCTATCACAACTTAATTCTGAGGGCCAGGATCAACCTGTTGCTTTTATTAGTAGAAGGTTGACCCCTAGAGAAAAGCGTTGGTCTGCCATTGAGAGGGAGGCCTTTGCTGTGGTCTGGGCTCTGAAGAAGTTGAGGCCATACCTGTTTGGCACTCACTTCATTGTTCAGACAGACCACAAACCTCTACTTTGGCTAAAACAAATGAAAGGTGAAAATCCTAAATTGTTGAGGTGGTCCATATCCCTACAGGGAATGGACTATACAGTGGAACATAGACCTGGGAGTAGCCACTCCAATGCAGATGGACTCTCCAGATATTTCCACTTAGACAATGAAGACTCATCAGGTAATGGCTAGTCTTATTGTCCTTCGTTTGGGGGGGGGTTGTGTAGGAAAGTACCATCTTGCCTGGCATGTTACCCCCATTTTTCACTGTATATATGTTGTTTTAGTTGTATGTGTCACTGGGACCCTGGTAACCCAGGGCCCCAGTGCTCATAAGTGTGCCTGTATGTGTTACCTGTGTAGTGACTAACTGTCTCACTGAGGCTCTGCTAATCAGAACCTCAGTGGTTATGCTCTCTCATTTCTTTCCAAATTGTCACTGACAGGCTAGTGACCATTTTTACCAATTTACATTGGCTTACTGGAACACCCTTATAATCCCCTAGTATATGGTACTGAGGTACCCAGGGTATTGGGGTTCCAGGAGATCCCTATGGGCTGCAGCATTTCTTTTGCCACCCATAGGGAGCTCTGACAATTCTTACACAGGCCTGCCACTGCAGCCTGAGTGAAATAACGTCCACGTTATTTCACAGCCATTTTACACTGCACTTAAGTAACTTATAAGTCACCTATATGTCTAACCTTTACCTGGTAAAGGTTAGGTGCAAAGTTACTTAGTGTGAGGGCACCCTGGCACTAGCCAAGGTGCCCCCACATTGTTCAGAGCCAATTCACTGAACTTTGTGAGTACGGGGACACCATTACACGCGTGCACTACATATAGGTCACTACCTATATGTAGCTTCACCATGGTAACTCCGAATATGGCCATGTAACATGTCTATGATCATGGAATTGCCCCCTCTATGCCATCCTGGCATTGTTGGTACAATTCCATAATCCCAGTGGTCTGTAGCACAGACCCTGGTACTGCCAGACTGCCCTTCCTGGGGTTTCTCTGCAGCTGCTGCTGCTGCCAACCCCTCAGACAGGCATCTGCCCTCCTGGGGTCCAGCCAGGCCTGGCCCAGGATGGCAGAACAAAGAACTTCCTCTGAGAGAGGGTGTGACACCCTCTCCCTTTGGAAAATGGTGTGAAGGCAGGGGAGGAGTAGCCTCCCCCAGCCTCTGGAAATGCTTTGTTGGGCACAGAGGTGCCCAATTCTGCATAAGCCAGTCTACACCGGTTCAGGGACCCCTTAGCCCCTGCTCTGGCGCGAAACTGGACAAAGGAAAGGGGAGTGACCACTCCCCTGACCTGCACCTCCCCTGGGAGGTGTCCACAGCTCCTCCAGTGTGCTCCAGACCTCTGCCATCTTGGAAACAGAGGTGCTGCTGGCACACTGGACTGCTCTGAGTGGCCAGTGCCACCAGGTGACGTCAGAGACTCCTGCTGATAGGCTCCTTCAGGTGTTAGTAGCCTTTCCTCTCTCCTAGGTAGCCAAACCCTCTTTTCTGGCTATTTAGGGTCTCTGTCTCTGGGGAAACTTTAGATAACGAATGCATGAGCTCAGCCGAGTTCCTCTGCATCTCCCTCTTCACCTTCTGATAAGGAATCGACCGCTGACCGCGCTGGAAGCCTGCAAACCTGCAACATAGTAGCAAAGACGACTACTGCAACTCTGTAACGCTGATCCTGCCGCCTTCTCGACTGTTTTCCTGCTTGTGCATGCTGTGGGGGTAGTCTGCCTCCTCTCTGCACCAGAAGATCCGAAGAAATCTCCCGTGGGTCGACGGAATCTTCCCCCTGCAACCGCAGGCACCAAAAAGCTGCATCTCCGGTCCCTTGGGTCTCCTCTCAGCACGACGAGCGAGGTCCCTCGAATCCAGCGACACCGTCCAAGTGACCCCCACAGTCCAGTGACTCTTCAGCCCAAGTTTGGTGGAGGTAAGTCCTTGCCTCACCTCGCTGGGCTGCATTGCTGGGAACCGCGACTTTGCAAGCTTCTCCGGCCCCTGTGCACTTCCGGCGGAAATCCTGTGTGCACAGCCAAGCCTGGGTCCACGGCACTCTAACCTGCATTGCACGACTTTCTAAGTTGGTCTCCGGCGACGTGGGACTCCTTTGTGCAACTTCGGCGAGCACCGTTTCACGCATCCTCGTAGTGCCTGTTTCTGGCACTTCTCCGGGTGCTACCTGCTTCAGTGAGGGCTCTTTGTCTTGCTCGACGTCCCCTCTCTCTGCAGGTCCAATTTGCGACCTCCTGGTCCCTCCTGGGCCCCAGCAGCGTCCAAAAACGCCAAACGCACGATTTGCGTGTAGCAAGGCTTGTTGGCGTCCATCCGGCGGGAAAACACTTCTGCACGACTCTCCAAGGCGTGGGGGATCCATCCTCCAAAGGGGAAGTCTCTAGCCCTTGTCGTTCCTGCAGTATTCACAGTTCTTCAGCCTAGTAAGAGCTTCTTTGCACCAACCGCTGGCATTTCTTGGGCATCTGCCCATCTCCGAGCTGCTTGTGACTTTTGGACTTGGTCCCCTTGTTCCACAGGTACCTTCAGACAGGAATCCATCGTTGTTGCATTGCTGATTTGTGTTTTCCTTGCATTCTCCCTCTAACACGACTATTTTGTCCTTAGGGGAACTTTAGTGCACTTTGCACTCACTTTTCAGGGTCTTGGGGAGGGTTAGTTTGCTAACTCTCACTATTTTCTAATAGTCCCAGCGACCCTCTACAAGGTCACATAGGTTTGGGGTCCATTCGTGGTTCGCATTCCACTTCTGGAGTATATGGTTTGTGTTGCCCCTATCCCTATGTTTCCCCATTGCATCCTATTGTAACTATACATTGTTTGCACTGTTTTCTAAGACTATACTGCATATTTTTGCTATTGTGTATATATATCTTGTGTATATTTCCTATCCTCTCACTGAGGGTACACTCTAAGATACTTTGGCATATTGTCATAAAAATAAAGTACCTTTATTTTTAGTATAACTGTGTATTGTGTTTTCTTATGATATTGTGCATATGACACTAAGTGGTACTGTAGTAGCTTCACACGTCTCCTAGTTCAGCCTGAGCTGCTTTGCTAAGCTACCATTATCTATCAGCCTAAGCTGCTAGACACCCTATACACTAATAAGGGATAACTGGGCCTGGTGCAAGGTGCAAGTACCCCTTGGTACTCACTACAAGCCAGTCCAGCCTCCTACATTCTTCCATTGTCGACAGGTCCACCAGCGGTCGGTACACGGGAGGATTCATCCGTCTCCTCGCCCAACCCAGCGGACGGTGCCTAGGAAGGACAACATGGAGCACACAGTCAAGCAACCCACAGGTACGTACTCACAGCTAGCACAGTATACGATTCTCTATGCAGTGAATGGCGTGTCTGAGTGGCTATGCAAGGCCTAGGCCTGTGTGACGCAGTTGAAATTGAGCCATGTGGGCCCTGGAAATGGCGGCTGCCTGACCTGTGAAGTGTGACAATGGGATGTGAGGTCAATGCGCTGGCGTGGCACACCGCGGCGGGCGAAGACCGCGGCGCGAAGCCGCATTGGTTAACATTGAAGCCTATGGGTTTCAGGAGCCAATGGCGAAGGGCGCCGGCGGTGGCGGGACGCACCGCCGCGGTACGCACCGCCGCGGACGTGACCGCCATTTTCTATCTACTTATCCACTTGCGACTTGAACTTTCACAGGAGAGGACCTATACTGCAAGTGTTGCTGTGACCTCGGTCTGGAAGGGACAATGGCTGCTGCGACTGGGGAAAGGGCCCCTGCCTTCACTGGAGAGGAGTTGGAGAAACTTGTGGATGGGGTCCTCCCCCAGTATGCGCTACTCTACGGTCCTCCAGACCAACAAGTGAGTTTAATTCAATATGGATTTGGGGCCACTGGCTGGCTTGGGGGCCTGGCGGGGATGGGGGGCATGTTGGGGCTGGCGGGGGGCCTGGCGGGGGGCCTGGCGGGGATGGGGGGCATGTTGGGGCTGGCGGGGGGCCTGGCGGGGGGCCTGGCGGGGATGGGGGGCATGTTGGGCATGGCGGGGGGCATGGCGGGGGGCCTGGCGGGGATGGGGGGCATGTTGGGGCTGGCGGGGGGGCATGGCGGGGGGCCTGGCGGGGATGGGGGGCATGTTGGGCATGGCGGGGGGCCTGGCGGGGATGGGGGGCATGTTGGGCCTGGCGGGGGGCCTGGCGGGGATGGGGGGCATGTTGGGCATGGCGGGGGGCATGGCGGGGGGCCTGGCGGGGATGGGGGGCATGTTGGGCATGGCGGGGGCATGGCGGGGATGGGGGGCATGTTGGGCATGGCGGGGGGCATGGCGGGGGGCCTGGCGGGGATGGGGGGCGTTGGGCCACTGGAAAGGAAAATGCTGAGAAACTTGAACGTGGTATTTCTCCCTCCCTGTACGTGTCACATAGGTCCGCGCCCATGAGAAGATCGGGATTTGGCGTGCCATCGCCAAGGAAGTCCGGGCCCTGGGGGTCCACCATCGACGGGGCACCCACTGCCGCAAGAGGTGGGAGGACATCCGCCGCGGGACCAAGAAGACCGCCGAGTCTCTGCTGGGGATGGCCTCCCAACGTAGGCGGGGTGCCTGCCGTCAACTGAGCCCCCTGATGTTCCGGATCCTGGCGGTGGCCTACCCTGAATTGGATGGGCGCGTGAGGGCAGCACAGCAGACACAAGGGGGTGAGTACAAGCATTATCTACTCTGTTGTCGCGCAGTGGAGGTGTCTGGGTGGGGGAGGAGGGCTGGGGGTCCCCCTAGGCCAGGGCGATATCTGTAGGCTGGGCACCCCCGTAAGCCCCTGTGTCCCCAGCCACCACCCTCAGTAGTTTGTCAGTACAGCCATCCCTGGGCCGTGTCATCCATGGGTGCAGTTGTCAACTCTAGGCATGTAGGGCATGTTCCACGGAATGCGTAGCGTACCCCAAGTGCGCAACTTAGTGCAGGGGGCATCTGTGTCTGTCATGTCCGCTAACTGTACCGGAGATCCATGTACTCAATATCCCTTTATTTCTCTCTCCCCCCCCCTTTTTGTTTGTCTTTCTGTGCTTGTGTGCATCAGCATCATCAGGCGGAGGAGAAGTGGCATCGGGGCAGGAGGGAGCTGCATCTCACATGGCCCAGGAGGGCCATGCCACAGAGTCAGACTGGACCAGTGAGACGGAGGGCGAGGGGAGCTCCACGACGGGGACGACTGGACCCTGCAGCGACACGGACACGTCCTCGGAAGGGGGCTCCCTTGCGGGGGTGGCACCATCCGTGCCCCCCGCCATTACAGGTACAGCCGCCACCCAGCGCACCATCTCCGCCCTCCCAGCAGCACCTCAGCGTTCGCCCCGTGCCCGCTCTGCCAGGAAGCCGGGCATCTCCTTCGCCCCAGGCACCTCAGGCCCTGCCCCTGTTACCCCCGCTGCCCTCAGTGAGGAGGTCATTGACCTCCTCCGAACGCTCATTGTTGGGCAGACTACCCTTTTGAATGCCATCCAGGGGGTGGAGAGGGAGGTTCATCGCAGCAATGCGTACCTGGAGGGCATTCATTCGGGTCAGGCTGCCCATCAGCGATCGTTCCAGGCTCTGGCCTCAGCACTGACGGCAGCCATTGTCCCTGTCTCCTGCCTGCCTCTACTAACTCCCTCCTCCCAGTCTCCTGTTCCTCTGCCTGTCCCACCCACACCATCAGACCAGCCTGCACACACCTCAACACCCAAGAGAAGCTCATCCAAACATAAGCACCACAGATCACGCAGACATTCACACACGCAACATTCCGATGCAGACATGCCAACAGTCACTACAACCTCTGTGACCCCCACCTCCTCGTCTCCCTCCTCCCTCCCTGTGACGTCTACACTCACACCTCCATTCACCTGACCATCAGCCAATGTTTCCATCACCAGCACACCCTCCACTCCAGTCCGCACACGTGCAGTCACCACCCCCACTGCCATTTACACGTCCCCTGTGTCCTCTCCCACTGTGTCTGTCACCCCCTCTTCCACACCACACAAACGCAGCCACCCACCCACCCAACAGCCATCCACCTCACGACAGCCTATCCCTCCTGCACCTGCACCCAAAGACAGCAAACGTGACTCACCTACAACCACATCCTCTCCCTCCACTCCCATTCCCACTGTACCTACCACTCTCCATTGTCCCAAGAAGCTCTTCCTCGCCACTACTAACTTCTTTCCTGACCCTGAGCCCCCCCCTCCTTCTCGTCGGGGTAAGAAGAGCACCTCAGCCACCACCAGCCCTGCAGCCCCCTTGACAAGGGTGCAGGGGTATTGGAGCCCGCCAGCCCGCATGTCTGGATCTTCGCCCAGCAGCAAGGGGACAGCCAGCCCACCCCCTGGGAAGAGGAGCAGAAGGCGGAAGGGTCGCCGCAGGAGCCCGCCTTCTACATCCCCCCCGGACACCACCCAGAGACAGTCACCAGCCACAGCTCCAAAGGGAGGAAAGGGCCACAGGCCCACGACTAAGGAGGGCAAGGGCAGCAAGTCGGAGAGGTCAGGCAGCAGGCCTGCTGCCCAGGAGGAGCCCACAACCCCCATAGCCGCTGCCCCGGGAGGAACCGGCACAGCTGCCCCGGGAGAGCCCACCACCCCCATAGCCGCTGCCCAGGGAGGACCCAGCCCAGCTGGCCAGGAGGGCCCCACCACCCACAGCCCAGGTGGGCAGTGAAGGAGCACCATCCCCGCTGCCCAGGAGGGCACCACCAGGCAATTAGCAGTTGGCCATAGACCGGCCGCCGTCTCAAGAACCGCTGAACTGGGCCCGCCGTCTCAAGAACCGCTGAACTGGGCCCTTCAGGGCAAGAACCGCTGAACTGGGCCCCGCCGTCTCAAGAACCGCTGAACTGGGCCCCGCCGTCTCAAGAACCGCTGAACTGGGCCCTTCAGGGCAAGGACCGCTGAACTGGGCCCTACAAGGCAAGGAGCGCTGAACTGGGCCCTTCAGGGCAAGAACCGCTGAACTGGGCCCCGCCGTCTCAAGAACCGCTGAACTGGGCCCGCCGTCTCAAGAACCGCTGAACTGGGCCCTTCAGGGCAAGGACCGCTGAACTGGGCCCTACAAGGCAAGGAGCGCTGAACTGGGCCCCGCCGTCTCAAGAACCGCTGAACTGGGCCCCGCCGTCTCAAGAACCGCTGAACTGGGCCCTTCAGGGCAAGGAGCGCTGAACTGGGCCCCGCCGTCTCAAGAACCGCTGAACTGGGCCCCGCCGTCTCAAGAACCGCTGAACTGGGCCCTTCAGGGCAAGAACCGCTGAACTGGGCCCGCCGTCTCAAGAACCGCTGAACTGGGCCCTTCAGGGCAAGGACCGCTGAACTGGGCCCTACAAGGCAAGGAGCGCTGAACTGGGCCCCGCCGTCTCAAGAACCGCTGAACTGGGCCCCGCCGTCTCAAGAACCGCTGAACTGGGCCCTTCAGGGCAAGAACCGCTGAACTGGGCCCCGCCGTCTCAAGAACCGCTGAACTGGGCCCCGCCGTCTCAAGAACCGCTGAACTGGGCCCTTCAGGGCAAGAACCGCTGAACTGGGCCCCGCCGTCTCAAGAACCGCTGAACTGGGCCCTTCAGGGCAAGGAGCGCTGAACTGGGCCCCGCCGTCTCAAGAACCGCTGAACTGGGCCCCGCCGTCTCAAGAACCGCTGAACTGGGCCCTTCAGGGCAAGAACCGCTGAACTGGGCCCCGCCGTCTCAAGAACCGCTGAACTGGGCCCTTCAAGGCAAGGAGCGCTGAACTGGGCCCCGCCGTCTCAAGAACCGCTGAACTGGGCCCTTCAGGGCAAGGACCGCTGAACTGGGCCCTACAAGGCAAGGAGCGCTGAACTGGGCCCTTCAAGGCAAGGAGCGCTGAACTGGGCCCCGCCGTCTCAAGAACCGCTGAACTGGGCCCTTCAGGGCAAGAACCGCTGGCCCTTTGGCAGACGTGGCAGGGCAGGATCTATCTCGGGCAGGGCTGCAGGATGTCCTCTGGCCAACTTGCCTCCTCCAGTGGCAGTGGGGTCTGTTATGGACTGTATGGACTGTGGCTTTGCTCTCCCCAGGATGGCCCAGTGGGCAGCCCACCCACTGTATGGACTGTATGGACTGTGGCTTTGCTCTCCCCAGGATGGCCCAGTGGGCAGGCCACCCACTGTATGGACTGTATGGACTGTGGCTTTGCTCTCCCCAGGATGGCCCAGTGGGCAGGCCACCCACTGTATGGACTGTTTGGACTGTGGCTTTGCTCTCCCCAGGATGGCCCAGTGGGCAGGCCACCCACTGTATGGACTGTATGGACTGTGGCTTTGCTCTCCCCAGGATGGCCCAGTGGGCAGGCCACCCACTGTATGGACTGTATGGACTGTGGCTTTGCTCTCCCCAGGATGGCCCAGTGGGCAGGCCACCCACTGTATGGACTGTATGGACTGTGGCTTTGCTCTCCCCAGGATGGCCCAGTGGGCAGGCCACCCACTGTATGGACTGTTTGGACTGTGGCTTTGCTCTCCCCAGGATGGCCCAGTGGGCAGGCCACCCACTGTATGGACTGTATGGACTGTGGCTTTGCTCTCCCCAGGATGGCCCAGTGGGCAGGCCACCCACTGTATGGACTGTTTGGACTGTGGCTTTGCTCTCCCCAGGATGGGCCAGTGGGCAGGCCACCCACTGTATGGACTGTTTGGACTGTGGCTTTCATGGAGTCCCCTCGTGGATCTGGCGTCGTGTACTCAAGTGGCTGAGGTGCCCCCCCTTCCCTTCCCCCTGAGGTGCCTGTCCTATTTTCTTTCTGATGCCCCTGCAGTGTTCTCTCCGTGGAGTTCTTGTCGTGGGACTGGGCCTTGCCCCTTTGCACAGGACCCCTGTGATCCACGGACAGTGGTTGGACTACATTTAGTAGCTGTATATATTTTGTACATAGTTTATTTATTTATTGGGATTACTGGTGTACATATTTCAATATATCTGCCCGTTTATGATCTCTTCTTTTGGTCTTTGCATTATTTCGGAGGGGGGTGGTTTGTGGGTTGTGACAGTGATCTGTGGGAATGCATTGATGTGTGTGTTGTAGTGGGTGTGGGTGGGTGGGTGTGTGCCGGTAATCTTTTCCCTCCCCTGTGTCGTAGGTGCCGTACTCACCGATGTCTTCCGCGCCGCCGGGCGTGCTCCTGGTATATGAGCAGGAATAGGAGTGCGGGGATGACCTGCAACTCTGGCTCCATACTGCCGGAATCTCGCGTGGAGTGCGTAGAGGTGAGCGTTTTCCCGTTCGTAGTCTGTTTCCGCCGTGTTCTTATCGGCGGTGCTCCCGCCCCGGAAAAGGTGGCAGATTGGTGGGTCGTAATAGGGTGGGCGGTACTTTGTCTGCCGCCGGGCTGTTGGCGGGAACCGCCGCGCTGTTTGTTTGTACCGCTGTGGCGGTCGGAGTGTTAAGTTGGCGGGCTGTGTTGGCGGTTCCCGCCAGGGTCAGAATTGCATATTTTAGACCGCCGGCCTGTTGGCGGCTTGGCCGCCGCTTTATCACCGACCGCCAGGGTCAGAATGAGGGCCTCTGTGTCCCAAGAGTCTCTGTGTCTGCAGGAGCCTCTGTGTGCGCAGGAGCCTCAGTGAGAGCAGGACCCCCTGTGTGCAGGAGCCTCTGTGTCTGCAGGAGCCTCTGTGTCTGCAGGAACCTCTGTGTGCAGGAGCCTCTGTGTGCAGGAGCCTCTGTGTATGTATGAGCCTCTGTGTGCAGGAGCCTTTGTGTGCCCAGGAGTGTCTGTGTGCGCAGGAGCCTCTGTTTCTGCAGGAGCCTCTGTGTCTGCAGGTGCCTCTGTGTGCACAGGAGTGTCTGTGTGCGCAGGAGCCTCTGTGTCTGCAGGGGCCTCTGTGTGTGCAGCAGACCCTGTGTGCGCAGGAGTGTCTGTGTGCGCAGGAGCCTCTGGGTCTGCAGGGGCCTCTGTTTGTGCAGGAACCTCTGTGTCTGCAGGAGCATCTGTGTGCAGGAGCCACTGTGTGCGCAGGAGCTTCTGTGTGCAGGAGCTTCAGTGCGCAGGAGCCTCTGTGTGTGCAGGAGCCTCTGTGTGCACAGGGGACTCTGTGTGCTCAGGAGCTTCTGTGTCTGCAGGAGTATCAGTGTGTGCAGGAGCCTCTGTGTCTGCAGAAGCCTCTGTGTGCGCAGGAGCCTCTGTGGCTGCAGGTACCTCTGTGTGCGCAGGAGCCTCTGTGTCCGCAGGAGCCTCGGTGTGCAGGAGCCACTGTGTGCGCAGGAGCCTCTGTGTGTGCAGGAGCCTCTGTGTGCGCAGCAGACCCTGTGTGCGCAGGAGACTCTTTGTCCCAAGAGTCTCTGTGGCTGCAGGTACCTCTGTGTTTGCAAGAGCCTCTGTGTCCGCAGGAGCCTCGGTGTGCAGGAGCCACTCTGTGCGCAGGAGCCTCTGTGTGTGCAGGAGGCTCCGTGTGCGCAGGAGCCTCTGTGTGCACAGCATCTCCTGTGTGCACAGGAGAATCTGTGTCCCAAGAGTCTCTGTGTCTGTAGGAACCTCTGTGTGCGCAGGAGCCTCGGTGTGAGCATGACCCCCTGTGTGCAGGAGCCTCTGTGTCTGCAGGAGCCTCTGTGTCTGCAGGAGCCTCTGTGTGCGCAGGAGCATCTGCGCCTGCAGGATCCTCTGTGTCTGCAGGAGCCTCTGTATCTGCAGGGGCCTCTGTGTGCAGGAGCCTCTGTGTGTGCATGAGCCTCTGTGTGCAGGAGCCTTTGTTTGCAGGAGCCTTTGTGTGCACAGGAGTGTCTGTGTGCGCAGGAGCCTCTGTGTGTGCAGGAGCCTCTGCGTCTGCAGGGGCCTCTGTGTGCACAGGAGTGTCTGTGTGCGCAGGAGCCTCTGGGTCTGCAGGGGCCTCTGTGTGTGCAGGAACCTCTGTGTCTGCAGGAGCCTCTGTATGCAGGAGCCACTGTGTGCGCAGGAGCTTCTGTGTGCAGGAGCTTCAGTGCGCAGGAACCGCTGTGTGCAGGAGCCTCTGTGTGCACAGGGGACTCTGTGTGCGCAGGAGCTTCTGTGTCTGCAGGAGCCTCTGTGTGCGCAGGAGCCTCTGTGTCTGCAGAGGCCTCTGTGTGCGCAGGAGCCTCTGTGGCTGCAGGTACCTCTGTGTGCGCAGGAGCCTCTGTGTCGGCAGGAGCCTCTGTGGCTGCAGGTACCTCTGTGTGCGCAGGAGCCTCTGTGTCGGCAGGAGCCTCGGTGTTCAGGAGCCACTGTGTGCGCAGGAGCCTCTGTGTGTGCAGGAGCCCCTGTGTGCGCAGCAGACCCTGTGTGCGCAGGAGACTCTGTGTCCCAAGAGTCTCTGTGGATGCAGGTACCTCTGTGTGTGCAGGAGCCTCTGTGTCCGCAGGAGCCTCGGTGTGCAGGAGCCACTCTGTGCGCAGGAGCCTCTGTGTGCGCAGGAGCCTCTGTGTGCGCAGCATCTCCTGTGTGCGCAGGAGAATCTGTGTCCCAAGAGTCTCTGTGTCTACAGGAGCCTCTGTGTGCGCAGGAGCCTCTGTGTGCGCAGCAGATCCTGTGTGCGAAGGAGCCTCAGTGTGAGCAGGACCCCCTGTGTGCAGGAGCCTCTGTGTCTGCAGGAGCCTCTGTGTCTGCAGGAACCTCTGTGTGCAGGAGCCTCTGTGTGTGCATGAGCCTCTGTGTGCAGGAGCCTTTGTGTGCGCAGGAGTGTCTGTGTGAGCAGGAGCCTCTGTGTCTGCAGGAGCCTCTGTGTCTGCAGGTGCCTCTGTGTGCACAGGAGTGTCTGTGTGCGCAGGAGCCTCTGTGTCTGCAGTGGCCTCTGTGTGTGCAGGAACCTCTGTGACTGCAGGAGCCTCTGTGTGCAGGAGCCTCTGTGTGCGCAGGAGCCTCTGTGTGCAGGAGCCTCAGTGCGCAGGAGCCTCTGTGTGCAGGAGCCTCTGTGTGCGCAGGGGACTCTGTGTGCACAGGAGCCTCTGTGTCTGCAGGAGCCTCTGTGTGCGCAGGAGCCTCTGTGGCTGCAGGTGCCTCTGTGTGCGCAGGAGCCTCTGTGTCTGCAGGAGCATCGGTGTGCAGGAGCCACTGTGTGTGCAGGAGCCCCTGTGTGTGCAGGAGCCTTTGTGTGTGCATTAGCCTCTGTGGGCAGGATCCTCTGTGTCTGCAGGAGCCTCTGTGTGTGCAGGAGCCTCTGTATCTGCAGGGGCGTCTGTGTGCAGGAGCGTCTGTGTCTGCAGAAGCCTCTGTGTGCGCAGGAGCCTCTGTGTGCGCAGCAAACCCTGTGTGCGAAGGAGACTTTGGGGGTGATTCTGACTATGGCGGACGGCGGAGGCCGTCCGCCATAGTACCGCCGCCAAATGACCGCACCGCGGTCAAAAGACCGCGGCGGCCATTCAGACATTTCCTCTGGGCCGGCGGGCGCTCTCCAAAAGAGCGCCCGCCGGCCCAGAGGAAATGCCCCTGCAACGAGGACGCCGGCTCAGAATTGAGCCGGCGTAGTTGTAGGGGTGCGACGGGTGCAGTTGCACCCGTCGCGTATTTCAGTGTCTGCAAGGCAGACACTGAAATACTTTGCGGGGCCCTCTTACGGGGGCCCCTGCCGTGCCCATGGCATTTGCATGGGCACGGCAGGGGCCCCCAGGGCCCCCGCGGCACCCCCTACCGCCATCCTGTTCATGGCGGGTTTCCCGCCATGAACAGGATGGCGGTAGGGGCTGTCAGAATCCTCATGGCGGCGGAGCGCGCTCCGCCGCCATGAAGGATTCCCCCGAGCAGCGGTAAGTCGGCGGGAGCCCGCCGACTTGCCGCATCTGACCACGGCTGAACCGCCGCGGTCAGAATGCTCGTGGGAGCACCGCCAGCCTGTTGGCGGTGCTCCCGTGGTCGGTGGCCCTGGCGGCCACCGGCCGCCAGGGTCAGAATGACGCCCTTTGTGTCTGAAGGGGCCACTGTGTCTGCAGGAGCCTCTGTGTGCGCAGCAGACCCTGTGTGCGCAGGAGACTCTGGGCCTGATTATGACCCTGGCGGACGGCGGAGGCCGTCCGCCAAGGTACTGCCGCTGAATGACCGCACCGCGGTCAAAAGACCGCGGCGGCCATTTTGACATTTCCTCTGGGCCGGCGGGCGCTCTCCAAAAGAGCGCCTGCCGGCCCAGAGGAAATGCCCCTGCAACGAGGACGCCGGCTCAGAATTGAGCCGGCGGAGTTGCAGGGGTGCGACGGGTGCAGTTGCACCCGTTGCATATTTCAGTGTCTGCTTAGCAGACACTGAAATACTTTGCGGGGCCCCCAGGGGCCCCGCGGCACCCCCTACCGCCATCCTGTTCCTGGCGGGCGAACCGCCAGGAACAGGATGGCGGTAGGGGGTGTCAGAATCCCCCATGGCGGCGCAGCAAGCTGCGCCGCCATGGGGGATTCTAAGCGCAGCGGTAAACCGGCGGGAGACCACCGGTTTGCCTCTTCTGACCGCGGCCGAACCGCCGCGGTCAGAATGCCCTGCGGGGCACCGCCGGCCTGTCGGCGGTGCTCCCGCCGACCCTGGCCCCGGCGGTCTTAGACCGCCGGGGTCAGAATGACCCCCTCTTTGTCCCAAGAGTCTCTGTGTCTGCAGGAACCTCTGTGTGCGCAGGAGCCTCTGTGTGCACAGGAGCCTCGGTGTGAGCATGACCCCCTGTGTGCAGGAGCCTCTGTGTCTGCAGGAACCTCTGTGTCTGCAGGGGCCTCTGTGTGCGCAGGAGCCTCTGTGTCTGCAGGAGCCTCTGTGTCTACAGGAGCCTCTGTGTGCGCAGGAGCCTCTGTGTCTGCAGGAGCCTCTGTGTGCAGGAGCCTCTGTGTGCGCAGGAGCCTCTGTGTCTGAAGGAGCGTATGTGTGTGTAGGAGCCTCTGTGTGCACAGGGGCCTCTGCGTGTGCAGGAGCCACTGTGTCTGCAGAGGCCTCCGTGTGCAGCAGCCTCTGAGTGCAGGAGTCTATGTGTGCGCAGGAGCCTCTGTGTGCAGGAGCCTCTGTGTCTGCAGGGGTCTCTGTGTGCAGGAGCCTCTGTGTGCAGGAGCCTCTGTGTGCGCAGTAGCCTCTGTGAGCGCACGAGCCTCTGTGTCTGAAGGAGCCTCTGTGGGCAGAAGCCTCTGTGTGCAGGAGCCTCTGTGTGCGCAGGAGCCTCTGCGTGTGTAGGACCCTCTGTGTCTGAAGGAGCGTATGTTTGTGCAGGAGCCTCTGTGTGTGCAGGAGCCTGTGTGTCTGCAGGGGCCTCTGTGTGCACAGGAGTGTCTGTGTGCGCAGGAACCTCTGTGTCTGCAGGGGCCTCTGTGTGTGCAGGAACCTCTGTGTCCGCAGGAGCTTCTGTGTGCAGGAGCCTCAGTGTTCAGGATCCTCTGTGTGTGCAGGAGCCTCTTTCTGCACAGGAGTGTCTGTGTGCGCAGGAGCCTTTGTGTGTGTAGGAGCCTCTGTGTCTGCAGGAGCCTCTGTGTGCGCAGGAGCCTCTGCATGTGCAGGAGCCCCTGTGTCTGAACGAGCGTATGTGTGTGCAGGAGCCTCTGTGTACAGGAGCCTCTGTGCACAGGAGCCTCTGTGTGTGCAGGAGCCTCTGTGTCTGCAGGGGCCTCTGTGTGCTCAGGAGTGTCTGCGTGTGCAGGAGCCTCTGTGTCTGCAGGGGCCTCTGTGTGTGCAGGAACCTCTGTGTGTGCAGGAGCCTCTATGTGCCGGAGCCTCAGTGAGGAGGAGCCTCTTTGTGCAGGTGCCTCTGTGTGCAGGAGCCTCTTTGTGCAGGAGCCTGAGTGCACAGGAGCCTCAGTGCGTGCAGGAGCCTCTGTGTGCAGGAGCCTCTGTATCTGCAGGGGCGTCTGTGTGCAGGAGCGTCTGTGTCTGCAAAAGCCTCTGTGTGCGCAGGAGCCTCTGTGTGCGCAGCAAACCCTGTGTGCGAAGGAGACTTTGTGTCTGAAGGGGCCACTGTGTCTGCAGGAGCCTCTGTGTGCGCAGCAGACCCTGTGTGCGCAGGAGACTCTGGGCCTGATTATGACCCTGGCGGACGGCGGAGGCCGTCCGCCAAGGTACTGCCGCTGAATGACCGCACTGTGGTCAAAAGACCGCGGCCAAAAGACCGCGGCGGCCATTTAGACATTTCCTCTGGGCCGGCGGGCGCTCTCCAAAAGAGCGCCTGCCGGCCCAGAGGAAATGCCCCTGCAATGAGGACGCCGGCTCAGAATTGAGCCGGCGGAGTTGCAGGGGTGCGACGGGTGCAGTTGCACCCGTCGCGTATTTCAGTGTCTGCTTAGCAGACACTGAAATACTTTGCGGGGCCCTCTTACGGGGGCCCCTGCCGTGCCCATGCCATTGGCATGGGCACGGCAGGGGCCCCCAGGGGCCCCGCGGCACCCCCTACCGCCATCCTGTTCCTGGCGGGCGAACCGCCAGGAACAGGATGGCGGTAGGGGGTGTCAGAATCCCCCATGGCGGCGCAGCAAGCTGCGCCGCCATGGGGGATTCTAAGGGCAGCGGTAAACCGGCGGGAGACCGCCGGTTTGCCTCTTCTGACCGCGGCCGAACCGCCGCGGTCAGAATGCCCTGCGGGGCCCCGCCGGCCTGTCGGCGGTGCTCCCGCCGACCCTGGCCCCGGCGGTCTTAGACCGCCGGGGTCAGAATGACCCCCTCTGTGTCCCAAGAGTCTCTGTGTCTGCAGGAACCTCTGTGTGCGCAGGAGCCTCTGTGTGCACAGGAGCCTCGGTGTGAGCATGACCCCCTGTGTGCAGGAGCCTCTGTGTCTGCAGGAACCTCTGTGTCTGCAGGGGCCTCTGTGTGCGCAGGAGCCTCTGTGTCTGCAGGAGCCTCTGTGTCTACAGGAGCCTCTGTGTGCGCAGGAGCCTCTGTGTCTGCAGGAGCCTCTGTGTGCTTGAGCCTCTGTGTGCGCAGGAGCCTCTGTGTCTGAAGGAGCGTATGTGTGTGCAGGAGCCTCTGTGTGCACAGGGGCCTCTGCGTGTGCAGGAGCCACTGTGTCTGCAGAGGCCTCCGTGTGCAGCAGCCTCTGAGTGCAGGAGTCTATGTGTGCGCAGGAGCCTCTGTGTGCAGGAGCCTCTGTGTCTTCAGGGGTCTCTGTGTGCAGGAGCCTCTGTGTGCAGGAGCCTCTGTGTGCGCAGTAGCCTCTGTGAGCGCACGAGCCTCTGTGTCTGAAGGAGCCTCTGTGTGCAGAAGCCTCTGTGTGCAGGATCCTCTGTGTGCGCAGGAGCCTCTGCGTGTGTAGGACCCTCTGTGTCTGAAGGAGCGTATGTTTGTGCAGGAGCCTCTGTGTGTGCAGGAGCCTGTGTGTCTGCAGGGGCCTCTGTGTGCACAGGAGTGTCTGTGTGCGCAGGAACCTCTGTGTCTGCAGGGGCCTCTGTGTGTGCAGGAACCTCTGTGTCCGCAGGAGCTTCTGTGTGCAGGAGCCTCAGTGTTCAGGATCCTCTGTGTGTGTAGGAGCCTCTTTCTGCACAGGAGTGTCTGTGTGCGCAGGAGCCTTTGTGTGTGTAGGAGCCTCTGTGTCTGCAGGAGCCTCTGTGTGCGCAGGAGCCTCTGCATGTGCAGGTGCCCCTGTGTCTGAACGAGCGTATGTGTGTGCAGGAGCCTCTGTGTACAGGAGCCTCTGTGCACAGGAGCCTCTGTGTGTGCAGGAGCCTCTGTGTCTGCAGGGGCCTCTGTGTGCTCAGGAGTGTCTGCGTGTGCAGGAGCCTCTGTGTCTGCAGGGGCCTCTGTGTGTGCAGGAACCTCTGTGTGTGCAGGAGCCTCTATGTGCCGGAGCCTCAGTGAGGAGGAGCCTCTTTGTGCAGGTGCCTCTGTGTGCAGGAGCCTCTTTGTGCAGGAGCCTGAGTGCACAGGAGCCTCAGTGCGTGCAGGAGCCTCTGTGTCTGCTGGGGCCTCTGTGTGCAGGAGCCTCTGTGTGCAAGGGCCTCTGTGTGCGCAGAAGCCTCTGTGAGCGCAGGAGCCTCTGTGTCTGAAGGAGTGTATGTGTGTGCAGGAGCCTCAGTGTGCAGGAGTCTCTGTGGGTTCAGGAGCCTCTGTGTCTGCAGAAGCCTCTGTGTGTGCAGGAGCCTCTATGGGGTCATTCCAACCCTGGCGGTTGGTGTTAAACCTGCGGCCAAACCGCAAACAGGCTGGCGGGAAAAAAAATGGAATTCCGACCCTGGCGGAAACCACCAACAGAGACTGCCACATTATCGCACCGCCCGCCACGGCGGCACAAACAAACAGCGCGGCGGTCACCGCCAACAGACAGGCGGGAGACAATGTACCGCCCACTGTATCACAACCTACCAATCCGCCACCTTTTCCGGGGCGGTAGCCCCGCCGATAAAAACACGGCGGAAACAGCCATTTCGAAGGGAAAACGCTCACCTCCATACAGCCCACGAGGAATCAGGACAGCATGGAACCCAAACTCCACATACTCCCAGCGATAGTGTACCTACTCCTCTACCAGGAGCACGAACGCCGGCGCAGAAGACAACAGTGAGTACTGCACCTACGACACAGGGGAGGAGAAAATATTACAGGTACACACATACGCGACACACCCACCCCCACCCTCACCCACTACAACACACACATCAATGCATAGCAACACATCACAGTTACACCCCCCCAAACCCCCCGGAAGAATGCAAATACAAAAGGAAATGATTCTAAACATTGGAATATATTGGATTACTGGCTTAAAAATATATATACACATCAAAAACTCTTATATACATAAATGTACAAGTCCGATCATAGTAGCAGGCATTGTCCGTGGACCACTGGGCCCAAATCACATGGGCAAAGCCCACACAGGATACCTGACTCCAACGGAGAGAACACTGCAGGGGCATCAGTTAGCAAAACTACAGGCACCTCAGGGGGAAGGGAAGGAGGGGGCACCTCAGCCAGATGAGTCCACGACGCCAGATCCACGAGGGGCCTCCATGGCCACTGTTCAATACTGGGGAGTGCAAAGCCACAGTCTCTCAAGTCCAGACAGTGGGTGGTTTGCCCACTGTACCATCCTGGGGAGTGCAAAGCCACAGTCTCTCAAGTCCCTACAGTGGTTGTTTGCCCACTGTATCATCCTGGGGAGTGCAAAGCCACAGTCTCTCAAGTCTCTACAGTGGGTGGGTTGCCCACTGCTGCATCATGGGGAGTGCAAAGCCACAGTCTCTCAAGTCTCTACAGTGGGTGGTTTGCCCACTGTTCCATCCTGGGGAGTGCAAAGCCACATTCTCTCAAGTCTCTACAGTGGGTGGGTTGCCCACTGTACCATCCTGGGGAGTGCAAAGCCACAGTCTCTCAAGTCTCTACAGTGGGTGGGTTGCCCACTGTACCATCCTGGGGAGTGCAAAGCCACAGTCTCACAAGTGGATAACAGTCTCTACTGGTTCTGGAGGGGGACTGGTGCCCAGAGTGCTTCGTTCAGCCCTGCCCGACATAGATGCGGGCCAGCCCCTGCCGCTCATGGGTCAGCGGTGCTTGAGATGAAGGGCCCAGTGCAGCGGTGCTTGAGACGGCGGTGCCCAGTTCAGCAGTGCTTGAGACGGCGGTGCCCAGTTCAGCGGTGCTTGAGATGAAGGCCCCAGTGCAGCGGTGCTTGAGATGGCGGTGCCCAGTTCAGCGGTGCTTGAGATGAAGGGCCCAGTGCAGCGGTGCTTGAGACGGCGGTACCCAGTTCAGCGGTGCTTGAGATGAAGGGCCCAGTTCAGCGGTGCTTGAGACGGCGGTGCCCAGTTTAGCAGTGCTTGAGATGAAGGGCCCAGTGCAGTGGTGCTTGAGACGGCGGTGCCCAGTTCAGTGGTGCTTGAGATGAAGGGCCCAGTTCAGCGGTGCTTGCGACGGCGGTGCCTAGTTCAGCGGTGCTTAGGATGAAATGCCCAGTGCAGCGGATCCGGCCATGGCGTGGAGGTCATTTGCCACCTGTCCTGTGGCTGGCGGGGCCTTCCTGCCCATCTGTCCTGTGGCTGGCGGGGCCCTCCTGGGCTGCAGTACCGGGCCTGTTGGTGGCCTCCTGCCCACCTGGGATGGGGCTGGCGGGGCCCTCCTGGCCAGCTGGGCTGAAGGCGGTGTTGTCGGGCGTGCTGCCCTTCCCAGCCTTCCCTGATCGCCTGTGGCCCTTCCCCACCTTGGGCGGTGTGCCAGCTGTCTCCACACTTCCTGCCGGAGCCATGGTAGGGGTTTTAGTCCCTGGTGTTTTCACCCTCTCGCGCCGGCCACTGCCTATCTTGGGATGTTTCTCCGGGGGTGGGCTGCCCGTGCCTTGGCTCCGTACTGAACTGGCTGCCCTGGAGGGTGGGGGACTCCACAGTCCATGGCAGACTGTCATGACAGGGCCCGGTTTTGTCGTGGCTGAGGTGCTGACTGTAGTCCTATGACATGGACGGGGTGGGGGAGTTGTTGGAAAGAGGTTAAGTTTGGACAGGAAAAGCTTTTTAGGAGCAGTGGGACGGGTAGGTGTAGTGGGTATGGGAGTGGAGGAAGAGGTTGTGGTTGTAGGAGTTTTAAGTCTGGTGTCTTTGGGTGCAGGTGCTTGGGCTCGAGGCTGTCGTGAGGTGGATGGCTGTTGGGTGGGTGGCTGCCTGCGTTTGTGTATCTTGGAAGAGGGGGTCACAGACACACTGGGAGAGGACACAGGGGATGTGTAAATGGTAGTGGGGGTGGTGACTGCACGTGTGCGGGGGGTTCTGGTGTGTGTGCTGGTGATGGACGTAGTGGCTGAAGATGTTGTGCATGCAGGTGTGAGTGGAGACGTGACAGGAAAGGAGGAGGGAGACGAGGAGGAGGGGGACACAGTGGAGGCAGTGGGTGTTGGTATGTCTGTATGTGGATGTTGCTTGTGTGAATGCCTGTGTGATGTGTGGTGCTTATGTCTGGCTGAGCTTCCCTTGGGTGTTGAGGTGTGTGCAGGCTGGTCTGATGGTGTGTCTGGGATAGGCAGAGGTACAGGTGATAGGGTATGGGTGGAGGAAGTTGGAGGGGGGAGGCTAAAGACAGGGACAATGGCTGCCATCAGTGCTGAGGCCAGAGTGTTGAACGATCGCTGAAGGGCAGCCTGACCAGAATGAATGCCCTCCAGGTATGCATTACTCTGGTGCACCTCTCTTTCGACACCCTGGATGGCATTCAAAATGGTAGACTGCCCAATAGTGAGCGTCCTCAGGAGGTCAATGACCTCCTCACTGAGGGCAGCAGGGGTGACTGGGGCAGGGCCTGAGGTGCCTGGGGCGAAGGAGATGCCCACCTTCCTGGGTGAGCGGGCACGGTGCAGACGCTGAGGGGCTGCTGGGAGGGCGGTGCTGGTGCAGTGGGTGGCGGCTGTACCTGTTGTTGCGGGGGGCACAGATGTTGCCACCACCACAAGGGAGCTCCCTTCAGAGGACGAGTCCGTGTCACTGATGTCTGCCTGAGTCCCCGCTGTGGAGCTCCCCTCGCCCTCCGTCCCACTGGTGAATTCGGAGTCCGTTGCGTGGCCCTCCATGGCCATGTGGGATGCAGCTCCCTCGTGCTCCGATGCCACTTCTCCTCCGCCTGATGATGCTAATGCACACATGAACAGGAACACCACAAAAAAGGGGGGGGGGAATAGAGACATGTTGAGTGCATGCATTGGCGACACCGTTGGCGGACAGGACAGACACAGAAGCCCCCTGCACTATGCCACGCACTTGGGGTCCACTACTCAATCCGTGGGACATGGCCTACAAGCCTATGGACGACATCTGCACACATAGATGACACAGGGCCATGAATAGCTGTACTTGCCACCCTACAGAGGTGGGGGGCGGGGGCACAGGGCCATGCCTTACGGAGGGGCCTAGCCTACAGAACTCGCCCTGGACTAGGGATACCCACAGCCCTCCTCCCCCACCCAGACACCTCCACTGCGCGCAAAGTCACCAGGATCCAAGTGTACTCACCCCCTTGTGTCTGCTGTGATGTCCTCACGCACCCATCCAAATCGGGGTAGGCCACCGCCAGGATCCGGGACATCAGGGGGGTCAAAGTCCGACTGGCACCCCTCCCACGTTGGGAGGCCATCCCCAGCTGAGCCTCCGCCGTCTTCCTGCTCCAGCGTCGGATGTCCTCCCATCTCTTCCGGCAGTGGGTGCCCCATCTGTGGTGGACCCCCAGGGTCCGGACGTCCTTGGCGATGGCACGCCAAATATCGATCTTCTGGTGGGCGCTGACCTATGTGAAATGTACTGGGGGAGAAAAATAGTCATCACCTTCTGCATGCTCAATGTGAGTGGCCCCCCCATCCCTACCCTTGCCATGTGGCACATGCTCTCATCCGTCGTTTGATGCATGCCTCAATCGCTCCCCTCCCCACCATCTTTCATCCACCCCACTCAACACAGGCATTGACCACAAAGCATGGTCCCAGTGTACTTACCTGTTGGTCTGGAGGACCGTAGAGTAGCGCATACTGGGGGAGGACCCCATCCACAAGTTTCTCCAATTCCTGAGCAGTGAAGGCAGGGGCCCTTTCCCCAGTCGCAGGAGCCATTGTCTCTTCCAGACCGAGGTCACAGCAGCACTTGCAGTGTAGGTCCTCTCCTGTCGAAGATCAGGTATCGAGTGATTAAGCAGATAGAAAATGGCGGTCACGCCTGCGGCGGTGCGTACCGCGACCGCCGGCGCATATCGTCATTGGCTCCTGAGACCCATAGGGTTCAATGTTAACCAATGCTGCTTTGCGCCGCGGTCTTCGACCGCCTACCGCCACGGTGTGCCACGCCAGCGCATTTAGCTCACATCCCATTGTCGCACTTCACAGGTCAGACAGCCGCCATTTCAGGGGCCCACATGGCTTAGTTTCTACTGCGTCACACATACCTAGGCCTTGCATCAACACTCATACAACCCATTCAATGCTTTGGGAATCGTGTTATGTGCAAGCTGTGGTTACGTACCTGTGGGTTGATTGACTCTGTGCTCGCTGTTGTCCTTCATAGGCACCGTCCGCTGGGACATGCGAGGAGATGGAGGAATCTTCCCGTGTACAGACCGCTGGTGGACCTGTCGACAATGGAGGAAAGACATGTCATACTGACATACAGGCTTAACCGAGCCACTATTCATGAACTGTGTGCCCAGCTGGAGCCAGACCTGATGTCACCAATCCGCCAACCCACAGGGATCCCCCCTCTAGTGCAGGTGCTGTCAGTACTCCATTTCTTTGTAAGTGGGTCATTTCAAACAACAGTGGCCATATCATCAGGGATGTCTCAGCCTATGTTTTCCAAGGTGTTGTCCAGAGTGTTGTCTGCCCTGCTGAAACACATGCGGAGCTACATCGTTTTCCCTGAGGTGGGGGATTTGCCTACAGTGAAGGGTGATTTCTATGCCTTTGGACATATCCCCAACATCATAGGTGCCATTGATGGGACACATGTGGCTTTGGTCCCCCCCAGCAGGAGTGAACAGGTGTACAGAAACCGGAAAAGTTATAATTCGATGAATGTACAGATGGTGTGTTTGGCAGACCAGTACATCTCCCATGTTAATGCCAAGATCCCTGGCTCAGTGCATGACGTGTACATCATGCGTAATAGCAGCATCTCTTACGTGATGGGTCAACTCCAGAGGCACCGTGTGTTGCTAATTAGTGACTCTGGTTACCCCAACCTGTCATGGCTACTGACCCCAGTGAGGAATCCCAGGACAAGGGCAGAGGAACGGTACAATGAGGCCCATGGGCGAACTAAGAGGGTGATCGAGCGGACCTTAGGCCTCCTGAAGGCCAGGTTCAGGTGCCTCCATATGACAGGTGGATCCCTATTCTACGCACCAAAGAAGGTGTGCCAGATCATCGTGGCCTGCTGTATGCTTCACAACCTGGCTTTGCGACGCCAGGTGCCTTTTCTGCAGGAGGATGGTCCACATGGTGGTGTTGTAGCAGCTGTGGAGCCTGTGGAGAGTGAAGACGAGGAAGCCGAAGAGGACGACATAGACAACAGGAACACAGTAATACAGCAGTATTTTCAATGACACACAGGTAAGGATACACACCGGCATATTACATATACTTAAACACTACTACCTCTCTACTGTCTGACCTCTTCCCCCAGTGTATGGTAACTGAGTTGTGACTTTCCCTTCCGATTTCAGAGATGTGGGCCTGTAGGAAAGTACCATCTTGCCTGGCATGTTACCCCCAATTTTCACTGTATATATGTTGTTTTAGTTGTATGTGTCACTGGGACCCTGCCAGCCAGGGCCCCAGTGCTCATAAGTGTGCCTGAATGTGTTACCTCAGTGGTCATGCTCTCTCATTTCTTTGAAATTGTCACTAACAGGCTAGTGACCAATTTTACCAATTTACATTGGCTTACTGGAACACCCTTATAATTCCCTAGTATATGGTACTGAGGTACCCAGGGTATTGGGGTTCCAGGAGATCCCTATGGGCTGCAGCATTTCTTTTGCCACCCATAGGGAGCTCTGACAATTCTTACACAGGCCTGCCACTTCAGCCTGAGTGAAATAACGTCCACGTTATTTCACAGCCATTTTTACACTGCACTTAAGTAACTTATAAGTCACCTATATGTCTAACCTTTACCTGGTAAAGGTTAGGTGCAAAGTTACTTAGTGTGAGGGCACCCTAGCACTAGCCAAGGTGCCCCCACATTGTTCAGGGCCAATTCCCCGGACTTTGTGAGTGCGGGGACACCATTACACGCGTGCACTACATATAGGTCACTACCTATATGTAGCTTCACAATGGTAACTCCGAATATGGCCATGTCACATGTCTATGATCATGGAATTGCCCCCTCTATGCCATCCTGGCATAGTTGGCACAATCCCATGATCCCAGTGGTCTGTAGCACAGACCCTGGTACTGCCAAACTGCCTTTCCTGGGGTTTCACTGCAGCTGCTGCTGCTGCCAACCCCTCAGACAGGTTTCTGCCCTCCTGGGGTCCAGCCAGGCTTGTCCCAGGATGCCAGAACAAAGGACTTCCTCTGAGAGAGGGTGTTACACCCTCTCCCTTTGGAAAATGGTGTGAAGGCAGGGGAGGAGTAGCCTCCCCCAGCCTCTGGAAATGCTTTCATGGGCACATTTGGTGCCCATTTCTGCATAAGCCAGTCTACACCGGTTCAGGGACCCCTTAGCCCTGCTCTGGCGCGAAACTGGACAAAGGAAAGGGGAGTGACCACTCCCCTGACCTGCACCTCCCCTGGGAGGTGTCCAGAGCTCCTCCAGTGTGCTCCAGACCTCTGCCATCTTGGAAACAGAGGTGCTGCTGGCACACTGGACTGCTCTGAGTGGCCAGTGCCACCAGGTGACGTCAGAGACTCCTTCTGATAGGCTCCTTCAGGTGTTGCTAGCCTATCCTCTCTCCTAGGTAGCCAAACCCTCTTTTCTGGCTATTTAGGGTCTCTGTCTCTAGGGATTCTTTAGATAATGAATGCAAGAGCTCATCAGAGTTCCTCTGCATCTCTCTCTTCACCTTCTGCCAAGGAATCGACTGCTGACCGCGCTGGAAGCCTGCAAAACTGCAACAAAGTAGCCAAGACGACTACTGCAACTCTGTAACGCTGATCCTGCCGCCTTCTCGACTGTTTTCCTGGTGGTGCATGATGTCTGGGTAGTCTGCCTCCTCTCTGCACTAGAAGCTCCGAAGAAATCTCCCGTAGGTCGACGGAATCTTCCCCCTGCAACCGCAGGCACCAAAGAACTGCATTACCGGTACTCTGGGACTCCTCTCAGCACAACGAGCGAGGTCCCTTGATTTCAGCAACTCTGTCCAAGTGACTCCCACAGTCCAGTGACTCTTCAGTCCAAGTTTGGTGGCGGTAAGTCCTTGCCTCCCCACGCCAGACTGCATTGCTGGGAACCGCATCTTTTGCAGCTACTCCGGCTTCCGTGCACTTCCGGCGGAAATCCTTTGTGCACAGCCAAGCCTGGGTCCACGGCACTCTAACCTGCATTGCAGAACTTTCTAAGTTGTCCTCCGGCGGCGTGGGACTCCGTTGTGCAACTTCGGGTGAGCACTGTTTCACTCTTCTTCAAAGTGCCTTTTCCAGCACTTCTGCGTGTGCTGCCTGCTTCTGAGAGGGCTTCTTGTCTTGCTCGATGCCCCCTCTGTCCCCAGACACAATTGGTGACATCCTGGTCCTTCCTGGGCCACAGCAGCATGCAAAAACCATTACCGCATGATTTGCAGCTAGCAAGGCTTGTTGGCTGTATTTCCACAGGAAAACACTTCTGCACAACTCTGCACGGCGTGGGGAATCCATCCTCCAAAGGGGAAGTCTCTAGCCCTTGTTGTTCCTGCAGAATCCTAAGCTTCTACTGTCCAGTAGCAGCTTCTTTGCACCCACCGTTGGCATTTCTTGGGCATCTACCCATCTCCGACTTGCTTGTGACTTTTGGACTTGGTCCCCTTGTTCCACAGGTACCCTCAACTGGAAATCCATCGTTGTTGCATTGCTGGTTTGTGTCTTTCCTGCAGAATTCCCCTATCACGACTTCTGTGCTCTTTGGGGAACTTTAGTGTACTTTGCACTCACTTTTCAGGGTCTTGGGGTGGGCTATTTTTCTAACCCTAACTATTTTCTAATAGTCCCAGCGACCCTCTACAAGGTCACATAGGTTTGGGGTCCATTCGTGGTTCGCATTCCACTTTTGGAGTATATGGTTTGTGTTGCCCCTATCCCTATGTGTTCCCATTGCATCCTATTGTAACTATACCTTGTTTGCACTGTTTTCTAAGACTATACTGCATATTTTTGGTATTGTGTACATATATCTTGTGTATATTTGCTATCCTCACACTGAGGGTACACTCTGAGATACTTTGGCATATTGTCATAAAAATAAAGTACCTTTATTTTTTGTATATCTGTGTATTGTGTTTTCTTATGATATTGTGCAAGTGACACTAGTGGTACTGTAGGAGCTTCACTCGTCTCCTAGTTCAGCCTAAGCTGCTCTGCTAATCTACCATTATCTATCAGCCTATGCTGCTAGACACCCTATACACTAATAAGGGATAACTGGGCCTGGTGCAAGGTGCAAGTACCCCTTGGTACTCACTACAAGCCAGTCCAGCCTCCTACATTGGTTGTGCAGTGGTGGGATAAGTGCTTTGAGACTACTTACCACTCTTGTCATTGTACTTTTCATAAGAGAAAAATATACAAAACAAGTTCAGTGTGTGTACACATTGCTAAAAAGTTTTGCATTTCCTCTTTTCACTCTTTTCTAAGTGCTGAAAAGTACTTCTAAACTTTTTAAAAGTTCTTAAAAAGTTTACAAAGTTTTTTTTCTGTCTTTCTAAAAAGTTCTGAAAAACTTTTTCTTCACTTTTTCTGTCACTTAAACTCTTCTAAAAATGTCTGGCACAGGCCAAAATGTTGATCTGTCCAAACTTGCATATGACCACCTTAGCTGGAAAGGAGCAAGGAGTCTCTGTGTAGAAAGAGGTTTGAGTGTAGGGAAGAATCCTTCTTTGGAATTGTTGCTTAACATGCTTAGAGAACAAGATAAGGCCAAAAGGGCCCCATCTGTTGAAAAAGTAGCTAATGGTTCCCAATCTGATCCAGGGACTCCCCTAGGAAAAGATTCAGGAAAGAAACTCCCTAGCCTGCCCATTACTAGACAGTCTAGCATAGTTGGTACTGAGGTTGAGTCACACCATACAGATAGTGTTGGCTCACATCATAGCAAGAGTATTCCTTCTCACCACAGTAGAAGTGATGTTTTTGTTAGCCAAGCTGTTAGGGTGCCTTCTGTAAGGGATAGGTCTCCTTCTGTCCATTCTCACCATACTTCTGTGTCTAGGAATGTCCCTCCCACCCACCCTGATGACAGAATGTTAGAAAGGGAGCTCAATAGATTGAGAGTGGAGCAATCCAGACTGAAGCTTAAACAGCAACAGCTGGATTTAGATAGACAATCCTTAGAAGTAGAGAAGGAAAGACAGAAACTGGGTTTAGAAACCCATGGTGGCAGCAGCAGTATTCCCCATAGTCATCCTGCAAGAGAGCATGATTCAAGGAATCTGCACAAGATAGTTCCCCCTTATAAGGAGGGGGATGACATTAACAAGTGGTTTGCTGCACTTGAGAGGGCCTGTGTTGTACAGGATGTCCCTCAAAGGCAGTGGGCTGCTATCCTATGGCTATCATTTAGTGGAAAAGGTAGGGATAGGCTCCTTACTGTGAAAGAAAGTGATGCCAATAATTTTACAGTTCTTAAGAATGCACTCCTGGATGGTTATGGCTTAACCACTGAACAATACAGGATAAAGTTCAGAGAGACCAAAAAGGAGTCTTCACAAGACTGGGTTGATTTTATTGACCATTCAGTGAAGGCCTTGGAGGGGTTGTTACATGGCAGTAAAGTTACTGATTATGACAGCCTGTATAACTTGATCCTGAGAGAGCATATTCGTAATAATTGTGTGTCTGATTTGTTGCACCAGTACTTGGTGGACTCTGATCTGACCTCTCCCCAAGAATTGGGAAAGAAGGCAGACAAATGGGTCAGAACAAGGGTGAACAGAAAAGTTCATACAGGGGGTGACAAAGATGGCAATAAGAAGAAGGATGGTAATTCTTCTGACAAGGGTGGGGACAAATTTAAAAATGAGTCTTCATCAGGCCCACAAAAACACTCTGGTGGGGGTGGTGGGCCCAAATCCTCTTCCAATCATAACAAAGAAAAGAAACCATGGTGCTATTTATGTAAAATAAAAGGCCATTGGACAACAGATCCCAGTTGTCCAAAGAAAAGCACCAAGGCTCCTACCACTACAACCCCTACTGCTACACCTAGTGTCCCTACTAATGGCAGTGGTGGTGGGAGCAAAACTACTAATAGCCAATCCAAGGAAGTAGCTGGGCTCACTATTGGTAACTTAGTTGGGGTTGGTCTGATTAGGGAGACCACAGAGGCTGTGTTAGTCTCTGAGGGGGCTATTGATTTAGCCACTGTGAGAAAGTAGCCTCTTTCTAGCCTTGTTACCCCCACTTTTGACCTGTTTGTGAGTGTATGTCAGGGTGTTTTCACTGTCTCACTGGGATCCTGCTAGCCAGGGCCCAGTGCTCATAGTGAAAACCCTATGTTTTCAGTATGTTTGTTATGTGTCATTGGGACCCTGCTAGTCAGGACCCCAGTGCTCATAAGTTTGTGACCTATATGTATGTGTTCCCTGTGTGATGCCTAACTGTCTCACTGAGGCTCTGCTAACCAGAACCTCAGTGGTTATGCTCTCTCATTTCTTTCAAATTGTCACTAACAGGCTAGTGACCAATTTTTCCAATTTACATTGGCTTACTGGAACACCCTTATAATTCCCTAGTATATGGTACTGAGGTACCCAGGGTATTGGGGTTCCAGGGGATCCCTATGGGCTGCAGCATTTCTTTTGCCACCCATAGGGAGCTCTGACAATTCTTACACAGGCCTGCCACTGCAGCCTGAGTGAAATAACGTCCACGTTATTTCACAGCCATTTTACACTGCAATTAAGTAACTTATAAGTCACCTATATGTCTAACCTTTACCTGGTAAAAGTTAGGTGCAAAGTTACTTAGTGTGAGGGCACCCTGGCAGTAGCCAAGGTGCCCCCACATTGTTCAGGGCCAATTCCCCGGACTTTGTGAGTGCGGGGACACCATTACACGCGTGCACTACATATAGGTCACTACCTATATGTAGCTTCACAATGGTAACTCCGAATATGGCCATGTCACATGTCTATGATCATGGAATTGCCCCCTCTATGCCATCCTGGCATAGTTGGCACAATCCCATGATCCCAGTGGTCTGTAGCACAGACCCTGGTACTGCCAAACTGCCTTTCCTGGGGTTTCACTGCAGCTGCTGCTGCTGCCAACCCCTCAGACAGGTTTCTGCCCTCCTGGGGTCCAGCCAGGCTTGTCCCAGGATGCCAGAACAAAGGACTTCCTCTGAGAGAGGGTGTTACACCCTCTCCCTTTGGAAAATGGTGTGAAGGCAGGGGAGGAGTAGCCTCCCCCAGCCTCTGGAAATGCTTTCATGGGCACATTTGGTGCCCATTTCTGCATAAGCCAGTCTACACCGGTTCAGGGACCCCTTAGCCCTGCTCTGGCGCGAAACTGGACAAAGGAAAGGGGAGTGACCACTCCCCTGACCTGCACCTCCCCTGGGAGGTGTCCAGAGCTCCTCCAGTGTGCTCCAGACCTCTGCCATCTTGGAAACAGAGGTGCTGCTGGCACACTGGACTGCTCTGAGTGGCCAGTGCCACCAGGTGACGTCAGAGACTCCTTCTGATAGGCTCCTTCAGGTGTTGCTAGCCTATCCTCTCTCCTAGGTAGCCAAACCCTCTTTTCTGGCTATTTAGGGTCTCTGTCTCTAGGGATTCTTTAGATAACGAATGCAAGAGCTCATCAGAGTTCCTCTGCATCTCTCTCTTCACCTTCTGCCAAGGAATCGACTGCTGACCGCGCTGGAAGCCTGCAAAACTGCAACAAAGTAGCCAAGACGACTACTGCAACTCTGTAACGCTAATCCTGCCGCCTTCTCGACTGTTTTCCTGGTGGTGCATGCTGTCTGGGTAGTCTGCCTCCTCTCTGCACTAGAAGCTCCGAAGAAATCTCCCGTAGGTCGACGGAATCTTCCCCCTGCAACCGCAGGCACCAAAGAACTGCATTACCGGTACTCTGGGTCTCCTCTCAGCACAACGAGCGAGGTCCCTTGATTTCAGCAACTCTGTCCAAGTGACTCCCACAGTCCAGTGACTCTTCAGTCCAAGTTTGGTGGCGGTAAGTCCTTGCCTCCCCACGCCAGACTGCATTGCTGGGAACCGCATCTTTTGCAGCTACTCCGGCTTCCGTGCACTTCCGGCGGAAATCCTTTGTGCACAGCCAAGCCTGGGTCCACGGCACTCTAACCTGCATTGCAGAACTTTCTAAGTTGTCCTCCGGCGGCGTGGGACTCCGTTGTGCAACTTCGGGTGAGCACTGTTTCACTCTTCTTCAAAGTGCCTTTTCCAGCACTTCTGCGTGTGCTGCCTGCTTCTGAGAGGGCTTCTTGTCTTGCTCGATGCCCCCTCTGTCCCCAGACACAATTGGTGACATCCTGGTCCTTCCTGGGCCACAGCAGCATGCAAAAACCATTACCGCATGATTTGCAGCTAGCAAGGCTTGTTGGCTGTATTTCCACAGGAAAACACTTCTGCACAACTCTGCACGGCGTGGGGAATCCATCCTCCAAAGGGGAAGTCTCTAGCCCTTGTTGTTCCTGCAGAATCCTAAGCTTCTACTGTCCAGTAGCAGCTTCTTTGCACCCACCGTTGGCATTTCTTGGGCATCTACCCATCTCCGACTTGCTTGTGACTTTTGGACTTGGTCCCCTTGTTCCACAGGTACCCTCAACTGGAAATCCATCGTTGTTGCATTGCTGGTTTGTGTCTTTCCTGCAGAATTCCCCTATCACGACTTCTGTGCTCTTTGGGGAACTTTAGTGTACTTTGCACTCACTTTTCAGGGTCTTGGGGTGGGCTATTTTTCTAACCCTAACTATTTTCTAATAGTCCCAGCGACCCTCTACAAGGTCACATAGGTTTGGGGTCCATTCGTGGTTCGCATTCCACTTTTGGAGTATATGGTTTGTGTTGCCCCTATCCCTATGTGTCCCCATTGCATCCTATTGTAACTATACCTTGTTTGCACTGTTTTCTAAGACTATACTGCATATTTTTGGTATTGTGTACATATATCTTGTGTATATTTGCTATCCTCACACTGAGGGTACACTCTGAGATACTTTGGCATATTGTCATAAAAATAAAGTACCTTTATTTTTTGTATATCTGTGTATTGTGTTTTCTTATGATATTGTGCAAGTGACACTAGTGGTACTGTAGGAGCTTCACTCGTCTCCTAGTTCAGCCTAAGCTGCTCTGCTAAGCTACCATTATCTATCAGCCTATGCTGCTAGACACCCTATACACTAATAAGGGATAACTGGGCCTGGTGCAAGGTGCAAGTACCCCTTGGTACTCACTACAAGCCAGTCCAGCCTCCTACATTGGTTGTGCAGTGGTGGGATAAGTGCTTTGAGACTACTTACCACTCTTGTCATTGTACTTTTCATAAGAGAAAAATATACAAAACAAGTTCAGTGTGTGTACACATTGCTAAAAAGTTTTGCATTTCCTCTTTTCACTCTTTTCTAAGTGCTGAAAAGTACTTCTAAACTTTTTAAAAGTTCTTAAAAAGTTTACAAAGTTTTTTTTCTGTCTTTCTAAAAAGTTCTGAAAAACTTTTTCTTCACTTTTTCTGTCACTTAAACTCTTCTAAAAATGTCTGGCACAGGCCAAAATGTTGATCTGTCCAAACTTGCATATGACCACCTTAGCTGGAAAGGAGCAAGGAGTCTCTGTGTAGAAAGAGGTTTGAGTGTAGGGAAGAATCCTTCTTTGGAATTGTTGCTTAACATGCTTAGAGAACAAGATAAGGCCAAAAGGGCCCCATCTGTTGAAAAAGTAGCTAATGGTTCCCAATCTGATCCAGGGACTCCCCTAGGAAAAGATTCAGGAAAGAAACTCCCTAGCCTGCCCATTACTAGACAGTCTAGCATAGTTGGTACTGAGGTTGAGTCACACCATACAGATAGTGTTGGCTCACATCATAGCAAGAGTATTCCTTCTCACCACAGTAGAAGTGATGTTTTTGTTAGCCAAGCTGTTAGGGTGCCTTCTGTAAGGGATAGGTCTCCTTCTGTCCATTCTCACCATACTTCTGTGTCTAGGAATGTCCCTCCCACCCACCCTGATGACAGAATGTTAGAAAGGGAGCTCAATAGATTGAGAGTGGAGCAATCCAGACTGAAGCTTAAACAGCAACAGCTGGATTTAGATAGACAATCCTTAGAAGTAGAGAAGGAAAGACAGAAACTGGGTTTAGAAACCCATGGTGGCAGCAGCAGTATTCCCCATAGTCATCCTGCAAGAGAGCAGGATTCAAGGAATCTGCACAAGATAGTTCCCCCTTATAAGGAGGGGGATGACATTAACAAGTGGTTTGCTGCACTTGAGAGGGCCTGTGTTGTACAGGATGTCCCCAAAGGCAGTGGGCTGCTATCCTATGGCTATCATTTAGTGGAAAAGGTAGGGATAGGCTCCTTACTGTGAAAGAAAGTGATGCCAATAATTTTACAGTTCTTAAGAATGCACTCCTGGATGGTTATGGCTTAACCACTGAACAATACAGGATAAAGTTCAGAGAGACCAAAAAGGAGTCTTCACAAGACTGGGTTGATTTTATTGACCATTCAGTGAAGGCCTTGGAGGGGTTGTTACATGGCAGTAAAGTTACTGATTATGACAGCCTGTATAACTTGATCCTGAGAGAGCATATTCGTAATAATTGTGTGTCTGATTTGTTGCACCAGTACTTGGTGGACTCTGATCTGACCTCTCCCCAAGAATTGGGAAAGAAGGCAGACAAATGGGTCAGAACAAGGGTGAACAGAAAAGTTCATACAGGGGGTGACAAAGATGGCAATAAGAAGAAGGATGGTAATTCTTCTGACAAGGGTGGGGACAAATTTAAAAATGAGTCTTCATCAGGCCCACAAAAACACTCTGGTGGGGGTGGTGGGCCCAAATCCTCTTCCAATCATAACAAAGAAAAGAAACCATGGTGCTATTTATGTAAAATAAAAGGCCATTGGACAACAGATCCCAGTTGTCCAAAGAAAAGCACCAAGGCTCCTACCACTACAACCCCTACTGCTACACCTAGTGTCCCTACTAATGGCAGTGGTGGTGGGAGCAAAACTACTAATAGCCAATCCAAGGAAGTAGCTGGGCTCACTATTGGTAACTTAGTTGGGGTTGGTCTGATTAGGGAGACCACAGAGGCTGTGTTAGTCTCTGAGGGGGCTATTGATTTAGCCACTGTGAGAAAGTAGCCTCTTTCTAGCCTTGTTACCCCCACTTTTGACCTGTTTGTGAGTGTATGTCAGGGTGTTTTCACTGTCTCACTGGGATCCTGCTAGCCAGGGCCCAGTGCTCATAGTGAAAACCCTATGTTTTCAGTATGTTTGTTATGTGTCACTGGGACCCTGCTAATCAGGACCCCAGTGCTCATAAGTTTGTGACCTATATGTATGTGTTCCCTGTGTGATGCCTAACTGTCTCACTGAGGCTCTGCTAACCAGAACCTCAGTGGTTATGCTCTCTCATTTCTTTCAAATTGTCACTAACAGGCTAGTGACCAATTTTTCCAATTTACATTGGCTTACTGGAACACCCTTATAATTCCCTAGTATATGGTACTGAGGTACCCAGGGTATTGGGGTTCCAGGGGATCCCTATGGGCTGCAGCATTTCTTTTGCCACCCATAGGGAGCTCTGACAATTCTTACACAGGCCTGCCACTGCAGCCTGAGTGAAATAACGTCCACGTTATTTCACAGCCATTTTACACTGCAATTAAGTAACTTATAAGTCACCTATATGTCTAACCTTTACCTGGTAAAAGTTAGGTGCAAAGTTACTTAGTGTGAGGGCACCCTGGCAGTAGCCAAGGTGCCCCCACATTGTTCAGGGCCAATTCCCCGGACTTTGTGAATGCGGGGACATCATTACACGCGTGCACTACATATAGGTCACTACCTATATGTAGCTTCACAATGGTAACTCCGAATATGGCCATGTAACATGTCTAAGATCATGGAATTGCCCCCTCTATGCCATCCTGGCATTGTTGGCGCAATCCCATGATCCCAGTGGTCTATAGCACAGACCCTGGTACTGCCAAACTGCCTTTTCAGGGGTTTCACTGCAGCTGCTGCTGCTGCCAACCCCTCAGACAGGTTTCTGCCCCCCTGGGGTCAAGCCAGGCTTGTCCCAGGATGGCAGAACAAAGGACTTCCTCTGAGAGAGGGTGTTACACCCACTCCCTTTGGAAAATGGTGTGAAGGCAGGGGAGGAGTAGCCTCCCCCAGCCTCTGGAAATGCTTTCATGGGCACAGATGTGCCCATTTCTGCATAAGCCAGTCTACACCGGTTCAGGGACCCCTTAGCCCTGCTCTGGCGCGAAACTGGACAAAGGAAAGGGGAGTGACCACTCCCCTGACCTGCACCTCCCCTGGGAGGTGTCCAGAGCTCCTCCAGTGTGCTCCAGACCTCTGCCATCTTGGAAACAGAGGTGCTGCTGGCACACTGGACTGCTCTGAGTGGCCAGTGCCACCAGGTGATGTCAGAGACTCCTTCTGATAGGCTCCTTCAGGTGTTGCTAGCCTATCCTCTCTCCTAAGTAGCCAAACCCTCTTTTCTGGCTATTTAGGGTCTCTGTCTCTGGGGAAACTTTAGATAACGAATGCAAGAGCTCATCAGAGTTCCTCTGCATCTCTCTCTTCACCTTCTGCCAAGGAATCGACTGCTGACCGCGCTGGAAGTCTGCAAAACTGCAACATAGTAGCAAAGACGACTACTGCAACTCTGTAACGGTGATCCTGCCGCATTCTCGACTGTTTTTCTGGTGGTGCATGCTGTGGGGGTAGTCTGCCTCCTCTCTGCACTAGAAGCTCCGAAGAAATCTCCTGTGGGTCGACGGAATCTTCCCCCTGCAACCGCAGGCACCAAAAAGCTGCATTACCGGTCCCTTGGGTCTCCTCTCAGCACAACGAGCGAGGTCCCTCGAATCCAGCAACTCTGTCCAAGTGACTCCCACAGTCCAGTGACTCTTCAGTCCAAGTTTGGTGGAGGTAAGTCCTTGCCTCCCCACGCCAGACTGCATTGTTGGAAACCGCGTCTTTTGAAACTACTCCGGCTTCCGTGCACTTTCAGCGGAAATCCTTTCTGCACAGCCAAGCCTGGGTCCACAGCACTCTAACCTGCATTGCACGACTTTCTAAGTTGGTCTCCGAAGACATGGGACTCCTTTGTGCAACTTTGGCGAGCAACATTTCACACATCCTTATAGTGCCTGTTTCTGGCACTTCTCCGGGTGCCACCTGCTGCTGAGAGGACTCCTTGTCTTGCTCGACGTCCCTTCTCTCTCCTGATGCCATTTTCGACATCCTGGTCCCTCCTGGGCCACAGCAGCGTCCAAAAATGCTAACCACATGATTTGCAGCTAGCAAGGCTTGTTGGCGTTCTTTTGGCGGGAAAACACTTCTGCACGACTCTCCACGGAGAGAGAAATCCGTCTACCAAAGGAGAAGTCTCTAGCCCTTTTCGTTCCTGCAGAAACCTCAGCTTCTTCTGTCCAGTAGAAGCTTCTTTGCATCCACAGCTGGCATTTCCTGGGCATATGCCCATCTCCGACTTGCTTGTGACTTTTGGACTTGGTCCCCTTGTTCCACAGGATTTCCTAGATTGGAAATCCACAGTTGTTGCATTGTTGGTTTGTGTCTTTTCTGCATTATTCCTCTATCACGACTTCTTTGTCTTTGGGGGAACTTCAGTGCACTTTGCACTCACTTTTCAGGGTCTTGGGGAGGGCTATTTTTCTAACTCTCACTATTTTCTAATAGTCCCAGCGACCCTCTACAAGGTCACATAGGTTTGGGGTCCATTCGTGGTTCACATTCCACTTTTGGAGTATATGGTTTGTGTTGCCCCTATCCCTATGTGTCCCCATTGCATCCTATTGTAACTATACATTGTTTGCACTGTTTTCTAAGACTATACTGCATATTTTTGGTATTGTGTACATATAACTTGTGTATAATTGCTATCCTCATACTGAGGGTACTCACTGAGATACTTTGGCATATTGTCATAAAAATAAAGTACCTTTATTTTTAGTATATCTGTGTATTGTGTTTTCTTATGATATTGTGCAAGTGACACTAGTGGTGCTGTAGTAGCTTCACACATCTCCTAGTTCAGCCTAAGCTGCTCTGCTAAGCTACCATTATCTATCAGCCTAAGCTGCTAGACACCCTATACACTAATAAGGGATAACTGGGCCTGGTGCAAGGTGCAAGTACCCCTTGGTACTCACTACAAGCCAGTCCAGCCTCCTACAGCCACCTTGGTGTTGAGGTTCAGGCCTACAGGGACACTGGTGCCAGTGTTACTATGGTAATTGAGAAACTGGTCCACCCTGAACAACACCTACTTGGTCACCAGTACCAAGTAACCGATGCTCACAACAACACACTTAGCCACCCCATGGCTGTTGTAAATCTCAACTGGGGGGGGGTTACTGGTCCAAAGAAATTTGTGGTAGCCTCAGATTTACCTGTAGACTGTCTACTAGGAAATGAGTTGGAGACATCAGCTGGGTCAGATGTGGAGTTGGAGGCCCATGCAGCAATGCTGGGCATCCCAGGGCATATGTTTGCTTTAACCAGGGCTTAGGCCAAAAAGCAAAAAGGACAGGGTGACTTGGATCCTGGAACAATGGACCAAGTGCTCCCTAAAGCTAGGGCTAGTAGAAGTAAAGCACTACCTACTATCCCTCCCTCTACAGTGGATTCTACTTCTGAGGAAGAAGAATTCCCTCCCTGTGCAGAACCTACACCAGAGGAGCTTGAAGCAGACACTGCTGAGCTTTTGGGTGAAGGGGGGCCTGCCAGAGAGGAGCTGAGTGTGGCACAGCAGACCTGTCCCACATTAGAGGGTCTAAGACAGCAAGCTGTCAAACAGGCTAATGGGTATGTGTAGGAGGCTGGACTGGCTTGTAGTGGGTACCAAGGGGTACTTGCACCTTGCACCAGGCCCAGTTATCCCTTATTAGTGTATAGGGTGTCTAGCAGCTTAGGCTGATAGATAATGGTAGCTTAGCAGAGCAGCTTAGGCTGAACTAGGAGATGTGTGAAGCTACTACAGTACCACTTAGTGTCATATGCACAATATCATAAGAAAACACAATACACAGTTATACTAAAAATAAAGGTACTTTATTTTTATGACAATATGCCAAAGTATCTTAGAGTGTACCCTCAGTGAGAGGATAGGAAATATACACAATATATATATACACAATAGCAAAAATATGCAGTATAGTCTTAGAAAACAGTGCAAACAATGTATAGTTACAATAGGATGCAATGGGGAAACATAGGGATAGGGGCAACACGAACCATATACTCCAAAAGTGGAATGCGAACCACGAATGGACCCCAAACCTATGTGACCTTGTAGAGGGTCGCTGGGACTATTAGAAAATAGTGAGAGTTAGAAAAATAACCCTCCCAAGACCCTGAAAAGTGAGTGCAAAGTGCACTAAAGTTCCCCTAAGGACAAAGTAGTTGTGTTAGAGGAATAATGCAGGAAAGACACAAACCAGCAATGCAACAACTGTGTATTTCCAATCTAGGGTACCTGTGGAACAAGGGGACCAAGTCCAAAAGTCACAAGCAAGTCGGAGATGGGCAGATGCCCAGGAAATGCCAGCTGCGGGTGCAAAGAAGCTTCGACTGGACAGAAGAAGCTGAGGTTTCTGCAGGAACGAAAAGGGATAGAGACTTCCCCTTTGGTGGACGGATCCCTCTCGCCTTGGAGAGTCGTGCAGAAGTGCTTTCCCGCTGAAACGACGCTAACAAGCCTTGCTAGTCGCAAATCGTGCGTTTGGTGTTTTTGGACGCTGCTGGGGCCCAGGAGGTACCAGGAGGTCGCAAATTGGACCTGAAGAGAGAGGGGACGTCGAGCAAGACAAAGAGCCCTCCCTGAAGCAGGTAGCTCCCGGAGAAGTGCCAGAAACAGGCACTACGAGGATGCGTGAAACGGTGCTCGCCGAAGTTGCACAAAGGAGTCCCACGTCGCCGGAGACCAACTTAGAAAGTCGTGCAATGCAGGTTAGAGTGGCGTGGACCCAGGCTTGGCTGTGCACAAAGGATTTCCGCCGGAAGTGCACAGGGGCCGGAGTAGCTGCAAAGTCGCGGTTCCCAGCAATGCAGCCCAGCGAGGTGAGGCAAGGACTTACCTCCACCAAACTTGGACTGAAGAGTCACTGGACTGTGGGGGTCACTTGGACAGAGTCGCTGGATTCGAGGGACCTCGCTCGTCGTTCTGAGAGGACACCCAAGGGACCGGTAATGCAGCTTTTTGGTGCCTGCGGTTGCAGGGGGAAGATTCCGTCGACCCACGGGAGATTTCTTCGGAGCTTCTGGTGCAGGGAGGAGGCAGGCTACCCCCACAGCATGCACAAGCAGGAAAACAGTCGAGAAGGCGGCAGGATCAGCGTTACAGAGTTGCAGTAGTCGTCTTTGCTACTATGTTGCAGGTTTGCAGGCTTCCAGCGCGGTCAGCAGTCGTTTCCTTATCAGAAGGTGAAGAGAGAGATGCAGAGGAACTCGGATGAGCTCTTGCATTCGTTATCTAAAGTTTTCCCAGAGACAGAGACCCTAAATAGCCAGAAAAGAGGGTTTGGCTACCTAGGAGAGAGGATAGGCTACTAACACCTGAAGGAGCCTATCAGCAGGAGTCTCTGACGTCACCTGGTGGCACTGGCCACTCAGAGCAGTCCAGTGTGCCAGCAGCACCTCTGTTTCCAAGATGGCAGAGGTCTGGAGCACACTGGAGGAGCTCTGGACACCTCCCAGGGGAGGTGCAGGTCAGGGGAGTGGTCACTCCCCTTTCCTTTGTCCAGTTTCACGCCAGAGCAGGGGCTAAGGGGTCCCTGAACCGGTGTAGACTGGCTTATGCAGAATTGGGCACATCTGTGCCCAACAAAGCATTTCCAGAGGCTGGGGGAGGCTACTCCTCCCCTGCCTTCACACCATTTTCCAAAGGGAGAGGGTGTCACACCCTCTCTCAGAGGAAGTTCTTTGTTCTGCCATCCTGGGCCAGGCCTGGCTGGACCCCAGGAGGGCAGCTGCCTGTCTGAGGGGTTGGCAGCAGCAGCAGCTGCAGTGAAACCCCAGGAAGGGCAGTTTGGCAGTACCAGGGTCTGTGCTACAGACCACTGGGATCATGGGATTGTGCCAACTATGCCAGGATGGCATAGAGGGGGCAATTCCATGATCATAGACATGTTACATGGCCATATTCGGAGTTACCATTGTGAAGCTACATATAGGTAGTGACCTATATGTAGTGCACGCGTGTAATGGTGTCCCCACACTCACAAAGTTCAGGGAATTGGCTCTGAACAATGTGGGGGCACCTTGGCTAGTGCCAGGGTGCCCTCACACTAAGTAACTTTGCACCTAACCTTTACCAGGTAAAGGTTAGACATATAGGTGACTTATAAGTTACTTAAGTGCAGTGTAAAATGGCTGTGAAATAACGTGGACGTTATTTCACTCAGGCTGCAGTGTCAGGCCTGTGTAAGAATTGTCAGAGCTCCGTATGGGTGGCAAAAGAAATGCTGCAGCCCATAGGGATCTCCTGGAACCCCAATACCCTGGGTACCTCAGTACCATATACTAGGGAATTATAGGGGTGTTCCAGTAAGCCAATGTGAATTGGTAAAAATGGTCACTAGCCTGTTAGTGACAATTTGGAAAGAAATGAGAGAGCATAACCACTGAGGATCTGATTAGCAGAGCCTCAGTGAGACAGTTAGTCACTACACAGGTAACACATTCAGGCACACTTATGAGCACTGGGGCCCTGGGTTACCAGGGTCCCAGTGACACATACAACTAAAACAACATATATACAGTGAAAAATGGGGGTAACATGCCAGGCAAGATGGTACTTTCCTACACAACCCCCCCCCCAAACGAAGGACAATAAGACTAGCCATGACCTGATGAGTCTTCATTGTCTAAGTGGAAATATCTGGAGAGTCCATCTGCATTGGAGTGGCTACTCCCAGGTCTATGTTCCACTGTATAGTCCATTCCCTGTAGGGATATGGACCACCTCAACAATTTAGGATTTTCACCTTTCATTTGTTTTAGCCAAAGTAGAGGTTTGTGGTCTGTCTGAACAATGAAGTGAGTGCCAAACAGGTATGGCCTCAACTTCTTCAGAGCCCAGACCACAGCAAAGGCCTCCCTCTCAATGGCAGACCAACGCTTTTCTCTAGGGGTCAACCTCCTACTAATAAAAGCAACAGGTTGATCCTGGCCCTCAGAATTAAGTTGTGATAGGACTGCCCCTACTCCTAATTCAGATGCATCAGTTTGGACATAGAATTTTTTAGAGTAACAAGGGCTTTTCAGGACAGGTGCAGAGCACATGGCCTGCTTCAGCTCCTCAAAAGCTTTCTGACAGCTTGATGTCCATAATACCTTTTTAGGCATTTTCTTGGATGTGAGGTCATTAAGAGGGGCTGCAATGGAGCCATAGTTCTTAATGAACCTCCTGTAATACCCAGTGAGGCCTAGGAAGGCTCTCACCTGAGTCTGAGTGGTAGGGGGAACCCAATCAATAATAGTTTGGATTTTCCCCTGAAGTGGTGCAATCTGTTCCCCACCAACAAGGTGTCCCAGATAAACCACCTTTCCCTGCCCTATCTGGCACTTTGAAGCCTTGATAGTGAGGCCTGCCTTTTGCAGGGCCTCCAAAACTTTCCATAGGTGGACCAGGTGATCATCCCAGCTGGAGCTAAAGACAGCTATATCGTCCAAATATGCTGCACTGAAAGCTTCCAGCCCTTGCAGGACTGTGTTCACCAACCTCTGAAAAGTGGCAGGTGCATTTTTCAAACCAAAAGGCATTACAGTAAACTGGTAATGTCCTCCAATGGTAGAAAATGCAGTCTTAGGTTTAGCATCTTCTGACAATTTGATCTGCCAATACCCTGCAGTCAAATCAAAAGTGCTTAGATACTTGGCAGATGCCAGTGTATCTATAAGCTCATCTGCCCTGGGTATAGGGTGAGCATCAGTTTTGGTTACCAAGTTGAGACCTCTATAGTCTACACAAAACCGCATTTCTTTCTTTCCATCTTTAGAATTGGGTTTTGGTACCAGTACCACAGGAGAAGCCCATGGACTGTCAGAGTGCTCAACCACTCCTAGTTCCAACATTTTCTGAACTTCTTGCTTTATGCAGTCCCTGACATGGTCAGGCTGCCTATAGATCTTACTTTTGACAGGTAAACTGTCTCCAGTATCTATAGTGTGCTCACACCAAGAAGTGGTGCCTGGCACAGTAGAGAAGAGTTCTGAAAATTGTCCTAGGAGATTTATGCAATTGTCTTTCTGCTCAGCAGTAAGACAATCAGCCAAAACTACACCTTCCACAAGAGCATCTTGATCTGTGGAAGAGAAGAGATCAGGTAGAGGATCACTATCTTCTTCCTGTCCCTCATCTGTTGCCATGAGCAGGGTGAGATCAGCCCTGTCATAGTAGGGTTTCAGGCGGTTGACATGGAGCACCCTAAGGGGACTCCTGGCAGTGCCTAAGTCAACCAAGTAGGTGACTTCACCCTTCTTTTCAACAATTGTGTGGGGTCCACTCCATTTATCTTGGAGTGCTCTTGGGGCCACAGGCTCCAAGACCCACACTTTCTGCCCTGGTTGGTACTGAACCAAAACAGCCTTCTGATCATGCCATTGCTTCTGGAGCTCTTGGCTGGCCTGAAGGTTTTTACTGGCCTTTTTCATGTACTCAGCCATCCTTGATCTGAGGCCAAGTACATAGTCCACAATATCCTGTTTAGGAGCTTTTAAAGGTTGTTCCCAACCCTCCTTTACAAGTGTGAGTGGACCCCTAACAGGGTGTCCAAAAAGAAGTTCAAAGGGGCTGAAGCCCACTCCTTTCTGGGGTACCTCCCTGTAGGCAAAAAGGAGGCATGGTAGAAGGTTATCCCATCTCCTGCGGAGTTTTTCAGGGAGTCCCATAATCATGCCTTTGAGAGTTTTATTAAATCTCTCCACCAGTCCATTTGTTTGTGGATGATAGGGTGTTGTGAACTTGTACGTTACACCACACTCCTTCCACATGGCCTTTAAGTATGCAGACATGAAATTGCTTCCTCTGTCTGATACTACTTCCTTTGGGAAGCCCACCCTGGAAAATATTCCCAGGAGGGCCTTTGCCACTGCAGGAGCTGTAGTGGTCCTTAAAGGAATTGCTTCAGGGTATCTTGTGGCATGGTCCACTACCACCAAGATAAACCTATTGCCTGAAGCAGTAGGAGGGTCAAGGGGGCCAACTATGTCAACCCCTACCCTTTCAAAGGGAACCCCAACCACAGGCAGTGGGATAAGGGGTGCCTTTGGAGTGCCACCTGTCTTGCCACTGGCTTGACAGGTTTCACAGGACTTACAAAATTCCTTTGTGTCCTCAGACATCTTAGGCCAATGAAACAGGGGAACAAGCCTGTCCCAAGTTTTCATTTGTCCTAGGTGCCCAGCTAAGGGAATGTCATGTGCCAGTGTTAGGAGGAACTTTCTGTACTCCTGAGGAATCACTAATCTCCTGGCAGCTCCAGGTTTAGGATCCCTATGCTCAGTGTACAAGAGGTTGTCCTCCCAGTAAACTCTGTGAGAGTCACTGACATCCCCATTAGCCTGTTTGACAGCTTGCTGTCTGAGACCCTCTAATGTGGGACAGGTTTGCTGTGCCACACTCAGCTCCTCTCTGGCAGGCCCCCCTTCACCCAAAAGCTCAGCAGTGTCTGCTTCCAGCTCCTCTGGTGTAGGTTCTGCACAGGGAGGGAATTCTTCTTCCTCAGAAGTTGAATCCACTGTAGAGGGAGGGATAGTAGGAAGTGGTTTGCTTCTACTAGCCCTAGCTTTAGGGAGCACTTGGTCCATTGTTCCAGGATCCAAGCTTCCCTGTCCTTTTTGCTTTTTGGCCTGAGCCCTTGTCAAAGCAAAAATATGCCCTGGGATGCCCAGCATTGCTGCATGGGCCTCCAACTCCACATCTGACCAAGCTGATGTCTCCAAATCATTCCCTAATAGACAGTCTACAGGTAAATCTGAAGCTACCACAACTTTCTTTGGACCAGTTACCCCCCCCCCCCAGTTGAGATTTACAACAGCCATGGGGTGGCTTTGTGTTATGTTGTGAGCATCGGTTACTTGGTACTGGTGTCCAAGTATGTGTTGTTCAGGGTGCACCAGTTTCTCAATCACCATTGTGACACTGGCACCTGTGTCCCTGTAGGCCTGGACCTCAACACCATTTATTACGGTTAGTTGCTTGTACTTCTCCAAGTTATGGGGGCAAGCAACCAAAGTGGCTAAATCAATAGCCCCTTCAGAGACTAAAGTAGCCTCTGTGGTCTCCCTAATCAGACCAACCCCAACTAAATTACCAAAAGTGAGCCCAGCTACTCCCTTGGATTGGCTATTAGTAGGTTTGCTCCCACCACCACTGCTATTAGTAGGGACACTAGGTGTAGCAGTAGGGGTTGTAGTGGTAGGAGCAGTGGTGCCTTTCTTTGGACAACTGGGATCTGTTGTCCAATGGCCTTTTATTTTACATAAATAGCACCATGGTTTCTTTTCCTTGTTCTGATTAAAGGAGGATTTGGACCCACCACCCCCACCAGAGTGTTTTTGTGGGCCTGATCAAGACTCATTTTTAGATTTGTCCCCACCCTTGTCAGAAGACTTACCATCCTTCTTTTTGTTGCCATCTTTGTCACCCCCTGTATGAACTTTTCTGTTCACTCTTGTTCTGACCCATTTGTCTGACTTCTTTCCCAATTCTTGGGGAGAGGTCAGATCAGAGTCCACCAAGTACTGGTGCAACAAATCAGACACACAATTATTAAGAATATGCTCTCTCAGGATCAAGTTATACAGGCTGTCATAATCAGTAACTTTACTGCCATGTAACCACCCCTCCAAGGCCTTCACTGAATGGTCAATGAAATCAACCCAGTCTTGTGAAGACTCCTTTTTGGTCTCTCTGAACTTTATCCTGTACTGTTCAGTGGTTAAGCCATAACCATCCAGGAGTGCATTCTTAAGAACTTGGAAATTATTAGCATCATTTTCTTTCACAGTAAGGAGCCTATCCCTACTTTTTCCACTAAATGATAGCCATAGGATAGCAGCCCACTGCCTTTGAGGGACATCCTGTACAACACAGGCCCTCTCAAGTGCAGCAAACCACTTGTTAATGTCATCCCCCTCCTTATAAGGGGGAACTATCTTGTGCAGATTCCTGGAATCATGCTCTTTTGCAGGATGACTATGGGGAATACTGCTGCTGCCACCATGGGTATCTAAACCCAACTTCTGTCTTTCCTTCTCTAATTCAAAAGACTGTCTATCCAAATCCAGCTGTTGCTTTTTAAGCTTCAGTCTGGTTTGTTCCACCCTCAACTTATTGAGTTCCCTCTCTAACATTCTGTCATCAGGGTTGGTGGGAGGGACATTTCTAGAAACAGAGCTATGATGGGAATGAACAGAAGGAGACCTGTCCCTTACAGAAGCCACCCTAACAGCTTGGTTTACAGAAACATTACTACCAGTATGGTGAGAATAAATGCTTTTGCTATGATGTGAGACAACACTATTTATTTGGTGTGGCTCATCATCATTACCATCTATGCTAGATTGTCTAGTAATGGGCAGGCTAGGAAGTTTCTTTCCTAAATCTTTTCCTGGGGGAGTCCCTGAATCAGATTGGGAACTATTAGGTACTTTTTCAACAGATGGGGCACCTATGGCCTTATCCTGTTCTCTAAGCATGTTAAGTAACAGTTCCAAGGAAGGATTCTTCCCTACACTCAAACCTCTCTCTATACAGAGACTCCTTGCTCTTTTCCAGCTAAGGTTGTCATATGCAAGTTTGGACAGATCAACACTTTGGCCTGTGCCAGACATTTTTAGAGAGAGTTAAAGTGATAGAAAAAGAGAAAAAAGTTTTCAGAACTTTTTGGAAAGACAGAAAAAAACTTTTTAAACTTTTAAGAACTTTTTGAAAGTTTAGAAGTACTTTTCAGCACTTAGAAAAGAGTGAAAAGAGGAAATGCAAAACTTTTTGGCTATGTGTATATACACTGACATTGTTTTGTATATTTTTCTCTTATGAAAAGTACAATGACAAGAGTGGTAAGTAGTCTCAAGCACTTATCCCACCACTGCACAACCAATGTAGGAGGCTGGACTGGCTTGTAGTGAGTACCAAGGGGTACTTGCACCTTGCACCAGGCCCAGTTATCCCTTATTAGTGTATAGGGTGTCTAGCAGCTTAGGCTGATAGATAATGGTAGCTTAGCAGAGCAGCTTAGGCTGAACTAGGAGACGTGTGAAGCTACTACAGTACCACTTAGTGTCATATGCACAATATCATAAGAAAACACAATACACAGTTATACTAAAAATAAAGGTACTTTATTTTTATGACAATATGCCAAAGTATCTTAGAGTGTACCGTCAGTGAGAGGATAGGAAATATACACAAGATATATATACACAATAGCAAAAATATGCAGTATAGTCTTAGAAAACAGTGCAAACAATGTATAGTTACAATAGGATGCAATGGGGAAACATAGGGATAGGGGCAACACGAACCATATACTCCAAAAGTGGAATGCGAACCACGAATGGACCCCAAACCTATGTGACCTTGTAGAGGGTCGCTGGGACTATTAGAAAATAGTGAGAGTTAGAAAAATAACCCTCCCCAAGACCCTGAAAAGTGAGTGCAAAGTGCACTAAAGTTCCCCTAAGGACAAAGTAGTCGTGTTAGAGGAATAATGCAGGAAAGACACAAACCAGCAATGCAACAACTGTGGATTTCCAATCTAGGGTACCTGTGGAACAAGGAGACCAAGTCCAAAAGTCACAAGCAAGTCGGAGATGGGCATATGCCCAGGAAATGCCAGCTGCGGGTGCAAAGAAGCTTCGACTGGACAGAAGAAGCTGAGGTTTCTGCAGGAACGAAAAGGGCTAGAGACTTCCCCTTTGGTGGACGGATCCCTCTCGCCTTGGAGAGTCGTGCAGAAGTGTTTTCCCGCTGAAACGACGCCAACAAGCCTTGCTAGTTGCAAATTGTGCGTTTGGCGTTTTTGGACGCTGCTGGGGCCCAGGAGGGACCAGGAGGTCGCAAATTGGACCTGAAGAGAGAGGGGACGTCGCGCAAGACAAAGCGCCCTCCCTGAAGCAGGTAGCTCCCGGAGAAGTGCCAGAAACAGGCACTACGAGGATGCGTGAAACGGTGCTCGCCGAAGTTGCACAAAGGAGTCCCACGTCGCCGGAGACCAACTTAGAAAGTCGTGCAATGCAGGTTAGAGTGGCGTGGACCCAGGCTTGGCTGTGCACAAAGGATTTCCGCCGGAAGTGCACAGGGGCCGGAGTAGCTGCAAAGTCGCGGTTCCCAGCAATGCAGCCCAGCGAGGTGAGGCAAGGACTTACCTCCACCAAACTTGGACTGAAGAGTCACTGGACTGTGGGGGTCACATGGACAGAGTCGCTGGATTCGAGGGACCTCGCTCGTTGTTCTGAGAGGAGACCCAAGGGACCGGTAATGCAGCTTTTTGGTGCCTGCGGTTGCAGGGGGAAGATTCCGTCGACCCACGGGAGATTTCTTCGGAGCTTCTGGTGCAGGGAGGAGGCAGGCTACCCCCACAGCATGCACAAGCAGGAAAACAGTCGAGAAGGCGGCAGGATCAGCGTTACAGAGTTGCAGTAGTCGTCTTTGCTACTATGTTGCAGGTTTGCAGGCTTCCAGCGCGGTCAGCAGTCGTTTCCTTATCAGAAGGTGAAGAGAGAGATGCAGAGGAACTCGGATGAGCTCTTGCATTCGTTATCTAAAGTTTTCCCAGAGACAGAGACCCTAAATAGCCAGAAAAGAGGGTTTGGCTACCTAGGAGAGAGGATAGGCTACTAACACCTGAAGGAGCCTATCAGCAGGAGTCTCTGACGTCACCTGGTGGCACTGGCCACTCAGAGCAGTCCAGTGTGCCAGCAGCACCTCTGTTTCCAAGATGGCAGAGGTCTGGAGCACACTGGAGGAGCTCTGGACACCTCCCAGGGGAGGTGCAGGTCAGGGGAGTGGTCACTCCCCTTTCCTTTGTCCAGTTTCACGCCAGAGCAGGGGCTAAGGGGTCCCTGAACCGGTGTAGACTGGCTTATGCAGAATTGGGCACATCTGTGCCCAACAAAGCATTTCCAGAGGCTGGGGGAGGCTACTCCTCCCCTGCCTTCACACCATTTTCCAAAGGGAGAGGGTGTCACACCCTCTCTCAGAGGAAGTTCTTTGTTCTGCCATCCTGGGCCAGGCCTGGCTGGACCCCAGGAGGGCAGCTGCCTGTCTGAGGGGTTGGCAGCAGCAGCAGCTGCAGTGAAACCCCAGGAAGGGCAGTTTGGCAGTACCAGGGTCTGTGCTACAGACCACTGGGATCATGGGATTGTGCCAACTATGCCAGGATGGCATAGAGGGGGCAATTCCATGATCATAGACATGTTACATGGCCATATTCGGAGTTACCATTGTGAAGCTACATATAGGTAGTGACCTATATGTAGTGCACGCGTGTAATGGTGTCCCCACACTCACAAAGTTCAGGGAATTGGCTCTGAACAATGTGGGGGCACCTTGGCTAGTGCCAGGGTGCCCTCACACTAAGTAACTTTGCACCTAACCTTTACCAGGTAAAGGTTAGACATATAGGTGACTTATAAGTTACTTAAGTGCAGTGTAAAATGGCTGTGAAATAACGTGGACGTTATTTCACTCAGGCTGCAGTGGCAGGCCTGTGTAAGAATTGTCAGAGCTCCGTATGGGTGGCAAAAGAAATGCTGCAGCCCATAGGGATCTCCTGGAACCCCAATACCCTGGGTACCTCAGTACCATATACTAGGGAATTATAGGGGTGTTCCAGTAAGCCAATGTGAATTGGTAAAAATGGTCACTAGCCTGTTAGTGACAATTTGGAAAGAAATGAGAGAGCATAACCACTGAGGATCTGATTAGCAGAGCCTCAGTGAGACAGTTAGTCACTACACAGGTAACACATTCAGGCACACTTATGAGCACTGGGGCCCTGGGTTACCAGGGTCCCAGTGACACATACAACTAAAACAACATATATACAGTGAAAAATGGGGGTAACATGCCAGGCAAGATGGTACTTTCCTACACAACCCCCCCCCAAACGAAGGACAATAAGACTAGCCATGACCTGATGAGTCTTCATTGTCTAAGTGGAAATATCTGGAGAGTCCATCTGCATTGGAGTGGCTACTCCCAGGTCTATGTTCCACTGTATAGTCCATTCCCTGTAGGGATATGGACCACCTCAACAATTTAGGATTTTCACCTTTCATTTGTTTTAGCCAAAGTAGAGGTTTGTGGTCTGTCTGAACAATGAAGTGAGTGCCAAACAGGTATGGCCTCAACTTCTTCAGAGCCCAGACCACAGCAAAGGCCTCCCTCTCAATGGCAGACCAACGCTTTTCTCTAGGGGTCAACCTCCTACTAATAAAAGCAACAGGTTGATCCTGGCCCTCAGAATTAAGTTGTGATAGGACTGCCCCTACTCCTAATTCAGATGCATCAGTTTGGACATAGAATTTTTTAGAGTAACAAGGGCTTTTCAGGACAGGTGCAGAGCACATGGCCTGCTTCAGCTCCTCAAAAGCTTTCTGACAGCTTGATGTCCATAATACCTTTTTAGGCATTTTCTTGGATGTGAGGTCATTAAGAGGGGCTGCAATGGAGCCATAGTTCTTAATGAACCTCCTGTAATACCCAGTGAGGCCTAGGAAGGCTCTCACCTGAGTCTGAGTGGTAGGGGGAACCCAATCAATAATAGTTTGGATTTTCCCCTGAAGTGGTGCAATCTGTTCCCCACCAACAAGGTGTCCCAGATAAACCACCTTTCCCTGCCCTATCTGGCACTTTGAAGCCTTGATAGTGAGGCCTGCCTTTTGCAGGGCCTCCAAAACTTTCCATAGGTGGACCAGGTGATCATCCCAGCTGGAGCTAAAGACAGCTATATCGTCCAAATATGCTGCACTGAAAGCTTCCAGCCCTTGCAGGACTGTGTTCACCAACCTCTGAAAAGTGGCAGGTGCATTTTTCAAACCAAAAGGCATTACAGTAAACTGGTAATGTCCTCCAATGGTAGAAAATGCAGTCTTAGGTTTAGCATCTTCTGACAATTTGATCTGCCAATACCCTGCAGTCAAATCAAAAGTGCTTAGATACTTGGCAGATGCCAGTGTATCTATAAGCTCATCTGCCCTGGGTATAGGGTGAGCATCAGTTTTGGTTACCAAGTTGAGACCTCTATAGTCTACACAAAACCGCATTTCTTTCTTTCCATCTTTAGAATTGGGTTTTGGTACCAGTACCACAGGAGAAGCCCATGGACTGTCAGAGTGCTCAACCACTCCTAGTTCCAACATTTTCTGAACTTCTTGCTTTATGCAGTCCCTGACATGGTCAGGCTGCCTATAGATCTTACTTTTGACAGGTAAACTGTCTCCAGTATCTATAGTGTGCTCACACCAAGAAGTGGTGCCTGGCACAGTAGAGAAGAGTTCTGAAAATTGTCCTAGGAGATTTATGCAATTGTCTTTCTGCTCAGCAGTAAGACAATCAGCCAAAACTACACCTTCCACAAGAGCATCTTGATCTGTGGAAGAGAAGAGATCAGGTAGAGGATCACTATCTTCTTCCTGTCCCTCATCTGTTGCCATGAGCAGGGTGAGATCAGCCCTGTCATAGTAGGGTTTCAGGCGGTTGACATGGAGCACCCTAAGGGGACTCCTGGCAGTGCCTAAGTCAACCAAGTAGGTGACTTCACCCTTCTTTTCAACAATTGTGTGGGGTCCACTCCATTTATCTTGGAGTGCTCTTGGGGCCACAGGCTCCAAGACCCACACTTTCTGCCCTGGTTGGTACTGAACCAAAACAGCCTTCTGATCATGCCATTGCTTCTGGAGCTCTTGGCTGGCCTGAAGGTTTTTACTGGCCTTTTTCATGTACTCAGCCATCCTTGATCTGAGGCCAAGTACATAGTCCACAATATCCTGTTTAGGAGCTTTTAAAGGTTGTTCCCAACCCTCCTTTACAAGTGTGAGTGGACCCCTAACAGGGTGTCCAAAAAGAAGTTCAAAGGGGCTGAAGCCCACTCCTTTCTGGGGTACCTCCCTGTAGGCAAAAAGGAGGCATGGTAGAAGGTTATCCCATCTCCTGCGGAGTTTTTCAGGGAGTCCCATAATCATGCCTTTGAGAGTTTTATTAAATCTCTCCACCAGTCCATTTGTTTGTGGATGATAGGGTGTTGTGAACTTGTACGTTACACCACACTCCTTCCACATGGCCTTTAAGTATGCAGACATGAAATTGCTTCCTCTGTCTGATACTACTTCCTTTGGGAAGCCCACCCTGGAAAATATTCCCAGGAGGGCCTTTGCCACTGCAGGAGCTGTAGTGGTCCTTAAAGGAATTGCTTCAGGGTATCTTGTGGCATGGTCCACTACCACCAAGATAAACCTATTGCCTGAAGCAGTAGGAGGGTCAAGGGGGCCAACTATGTCAACCCCTACCCTTTCAAAGGGAACCCCAACCACAGGCAGTGGGATAAGGGGTGCCTTTGGAGTGCCACCTGTCTTGCCACTGGCTTGACAGGTTTCACAGGACTTACAAAATTCCTTTGTGTCCTCAGACATCTTAGGCCAATGAAACAGGGGAACAAGCCTGTCCCAAGTTTTCATTTGTCCTAGGTGCCCAGCTAAGGGAATGTCATGTGCCAGTGTTAGGAGGAACTTTCTGTACTCCTGAGGAATCACTAATCTCCTGGCAGCTCCAGGTTTAGGATCCCTATGCTCAGTGTACAAGAGGTTGTCCTCCCAGTAAACTCTGTGAGAGTCACTGACATCCCCATTAGCCTGTTTGACAGCTTGCTGTCTGAGACCCTCTAATGTGGGACAGGTTTGCTGTGCCACACTCAGCTCCTCTCTGGCAGGCCCCCCTTCACCCAAAAGCTCAGCAGTGTCTGCTTCCAGCTCCTCTGGTGTAGGTTCTGCACAGGGAGGGAATTCTTCTTCCTCAGAAGTTGAATCCACTGTAGAGGGAGGGATAGTAGGAAGTGGTTTGCTTCTACTAGCCCTAGCTTTAGGGAGCACTTGGTCCATTGTTCCAGGATCCAAGCTTCCCTGTCCTTTTTGCTTTTTGGCCTGAGCCCTTGTCAAAGCAAAAATATGCCCTGGGATGCCCAGCATTGCTGCATGGGCCTCCAACTCCACATCTGACCAAGCTGATGTCTCCAAATCATTCCCTAATAGACAGTCTACAGGTAAATCTGAAGCTACCACAACTTTCTTTGGACCAGTTACCCCCCCCCCCCCCAGTTGAGATTTACAACAGCCATGGGGTGGCTTTGTGTTATGTTGTGAGCATCGGTTACTTGGTACTGGTGTCCAAGTATGTGTTGTTCAGGGTGCACCAGTTTCTCAATCACCATTGTGACACTGGCACCTGTGTCCCTGTAGGCCTGGACCTCAACACCATTTATTACGGTTAGTTGCTTGTACTTCTCCAAGTTATGGGGGCAAGCAACCAAAGTGGCTAAATCAATAGCCCCTTCAGAGACTAAAGTAGCCTCTGTGGTCTCCCTAATCAGACCAACCCCAACTAAATTACCAAAAGTGAGCCCAGCTACTCCCTTGGATTGGCTATTAGTAGGTTTGCTCCCACCACCACTGCTATTAGTAGGGACACTAGGTGTAGCAGTAGGGGTTGTAGTGGTAGGAGCAGTGGTGCCTTTCTTTGGACAACTGGGATCTGTTGTCCAATGGCCTTTTATTTTACATAAATAGCACCATGGTTTCTTTTCCTTGTTCTGATTAAAGGAGGATTTGGACCCACCACCCCCACCAGAGTGTTTTTGTGGGCCTGATCAAGACTCATTTTTAGATTTGTCCCCACCCTTGTCAGAAGACTTACCATCCTTCTTTTTGTTGCCATCTTTGTCACCCCCTGTATGAACTTTTCTGTTCACTCTTGTTCTGACCCATTTGTCTGCCTTCTTTCCCAATTCTTGGGGAGAGGTCAGATCAGAGTCCACCAAGTACTGGTGCAACAAATCAGACACACAATTATTAAGAATATGCTCTCTCAGGATCAAGTTATACAGGCTGTCATAATCAGTAACTTTACTGCCATGTAACCACCCCTCCAAGGCCTTCACTGAATGGTCAATGAAATCAACCCAGTCTTGTGAAGACTCCTTTTTGGTCTCTCTGAACTTTATCCTGTACTGTTCAGTGGTTAAGCCATAACCATCCAGGAGTGCATTCTTAAGAACTTGGAAATTATTAGCATCATTTTCTTTCACAGTAAGGAGCCTATCCCTACTTTTTCCACTAAATGATAGCCATAGGATAGCAGCCCACTGCCTTTGAGGGACATCCTGTACAACACAGGCCCTCTCAAGTGCAGCAAACCACTTGTTAATGTCATCCCCCTCCTTATAAGGGGGAACTATCTTGTGCAGATTCCTGGAATCATGCTCTTTTGCAGGATGACTATGGGGAATACTGCTGCTGCCACCATGGGTATCTAAACCCAACTTCTGTCTTTCCTTCTCTAATTCAAAAGACTGTCTATCCAAATCCAGCTGTTGCTTTTTAAGCTTCAGTCTGGTTTGTTCCACCCTCAACTTATTGAGTTCCCTCTCTAACATTCTGTCATCAGGGTTGGTGGGAGGGACATTTCTAGAAACAGAGCTATGATGGGAATGAACAGAAGGAGACCTGTCCCTTACAGAAGCCACCCTAACAGCTTGGTTTACAGAAACATTACTACCAGTATGGTGAGAATAAATGCTTTTGCTATGATGTGAGACAACACTATTTATTTGGTGTGGCTCATCATCATTACCATCTATGCTAGATTGTCTAGTAATGGGCAGGCTAGGAAGTTTCTTTCCTAAATCTTTTCCTGGGGGAGTCCCTGAATCAGATTGGGAACTATTAGGTACTTTTTCAACAGATGGGGCACCTATGGCCTTATCCTGTTCTCTAAGCATGTTAAGTAACAGTTCCAAGGAAGGATTCTTCCCTACACTCAAACCTCTCTCTATACAGAGACTCCTTGCTCTTTTCCAGCTAAGGTTGTCATATGCAAGTTTGGACAGATCAACACTTTGGCCTGTGCCAGACATTTTTAGAGAGAGTTAAAGTGATAGAAAAAGAGAAAAAAGTTTTCAGAACTTTTTGGAAAGACAGAAAAAAACTTTTTAAACTTTTAAGAACTTTTTGAAAGTTTAGAAGTACTTTTCAGCACTTAGAAAAGAGTGAAAAGAGGAAATGCAAAACTTTTTGGCTATGTGTATATACACTGACATTGTTTTGTATATTTTTCTCTTATGAAAAGTACAATGACAAGAGTGGTAAGTAGTCTCAAGCACTTATCCCACCACTGCACAACCAATGTAGGAGGCTGGACTGGCTTGTAGTGAGTACCAAGGGGTACTTGCACCTTGCACCAGGCCCAGTTATCCCTTATTAGTGTATAGGGTGTCTAGCAGCTTAGGCTGATAGATAATGGTAGCTTAGCAGAGCAGCTTAGGCTGAACTAGGAGACGTGTGAAGCTACTACAGTACCACTTAGTGTCATATGCACAATATCATAAGAAAACACAATACACAGTTATACTAAAAATAAAGGTACTTTATTTTTATGACAATATGCCAAAGTATCTTAGAGTGTACCGTCAGTGAGAGGATAGGAAATATACACAAGATATATATACACAATAGCAAAAATATGCAGTATAGTCTTAGAAAACAGTGCAAACAATGTATAGTTACAATAGGATGCAATGGGGAAACATAGGGATAGGGGCAACACGAACCATATACTCCAAAAGTGGAATGCGAACCACGAATGGACCCCAAACCTATGTGACCTTGTAGAGGGTCGCTGGGACTATTAGAAAATAGTGAGAGTTAGAAAAATAACCCTCCCCAAGACCCTGAAAAGTGAGTGCAAAGTGCACTAAAGTTCCCCTAAGGACAAAGTAGTCGTGTTAGAGGAATAATGCAGGAAAGACACAAACCAGCAATGCAACAACTGTGGATTTCCAATCTAGGGTACCTGTGGAACAAGGAGACCAAGTCCAAAAGTCACAAGCAAGTCGGAGATGGGCATATGCCCAGGAAATGCCAGCTGCGGGTGCAAAGAAGCTTCGACTGGACAGAAGAAGCTGAGGTTTCTGCAGGAACGAAAAGGGCTAGAGACTTCCCCTTTGGTGGACGGATCCCTCTCGCCTTGGAGAGTCGTGCAGAAGTGTTTTCCCGCTGAAACGACGCCAACAAGCCTTGCTAGTTGCAAATTGTGCGTTTGGCGTTTTTGGACGCTGCTGGGGCCCAGGAGGGACCAGGAGGTCGCAAATTGGACCTGAAGAGAGAGGGGACGTCGCGCAAGACAAAGCGCCCTCCCTGAAGCAGGTAGCTCCCGGAGAAGTGCCAGAAACAGGCACTACGAGGATGCGTGAAACGGTGCTCGCCGAAGTTGCACAAAGGAGTCCCACGTCGCCGGAGACCAACTTAGAAAGTCGTGCAATGCAGGTTAGAGTGGCGTGGACCCAGGCTTGGCTGTGCACAAAGGATTTCCGCCGGAAGTGCACAGGGGCCGGAGTAGCTGCAAAGTCGCGGTTCCCAGCAATGCAGCCCAGCGAGGTGAGGCAAGGACTTACCTCCACCAAACTTGGACTGAAGAGTCACTGGACTGTGGGGGTCACATGGACAGAGTCGCTGGATTCGAGGGACCTCGCTCGTTGTTCTGAGAGGAGACCCAAGGGACCGGTAATGCAGCTTTTTGGTGCCTGCGGTTGCAGGGGGAAGATTCCGTCGACCCACGGGAGATTTCTTCGGAGCTTCTGGTGCAGGGAGGAGGCAGGCTACCCCCACAGCATGCACAAGCAGGAAAACAGTCGAGAAGGCGGCAGGATCAGCGTTACAGAGTTGCAGTAGTCGTCTTTGCTACTATGTTGCAGGTTTGCAGGCTTCCAGCGCGGTCAGCAGTCGTTTCCTTATCAGAAGGTGAAGAGAGAGATGCAGAGGAACTCGGATGAGCTCTTGCATTCGTTATCTAAAGTTTTCCCAGAGACAGAGACCCTAAATAGCCAGAAAAGAGGGTTTGGCTACCTAGGAGAGAGGATAGGCTACTAACACCTGAAGGAGCCTATCAGCAGGAGTCTCTGACGTCACCTGGTGGCACTGGCCACTCAGAGCAGTCCAGTGTGCCAGCAGCACCTCTGTTTCCAAGATGGCAGAGGTCTGGAGCACACTGGAGGAGCTCTGGACACCTCCCAGGGGAGGTGCAGGTCAGGGGAGTGGTCACTCCCCTTTCCTTTGTCCAGTTTCACGCCAGAGCAGGGGCTAAGGGGTCCCTGAACCGGTGTAGACTGGCTTATGCAGAATTGGGCACATCTGTGCCCAACAAAGCATTTCCAGAGGCTGGGGGAGGCTACTCCTCCCCTGCCTTCACACCATTTTCCAAAGGGAGAGGGTGTCACACCCTCTCTCAGAGGAAGTTCTTTGTTCTGCCATCCTGGGCCAGGCCTGGCTGGACCCCAGGAGGGCAGCTGCCTGTCTGAGGGGTTGGCAGCAGCAGCAGCTGCAGTGAAACCCCAGGAAGGGCAGTTTGGCAGTACCAGGGTCTGTGCTACAGACCACTGGGATCATGGGATTGTGCCAACTATGCCAGGATGGCATAGAGGGGGCAATTCCATGATCATAGACATGTTACATGGCCATATTCGGAGTTACCATTGTGAAGCTACATATAGGTAGTGACCTATATGTAGTGCACGCGTGTAATGGTGTCCCCACACTCACAAAGTTCAGGGAATTGGCTCTGAACAATGTGGGGGCACCTTGGCTAGTGCCAGGGTGCCCTCACACTAAGTAACTTTGCACCTAACCTTTACCAGGTAAAGGTTAGACATATAGGTGACTTATAAGTTACTTAAGTGCAGTGTAAAATGGCTGTGAAATAACGTGGACGTTATTTCACTCAGGCTGCAGTGGCAGGCCTGTGTAAGAATTGTCAGAGCTCCGTATGGGTGGCAAAAGAAATGCTGCAGCCCATAGGGATCTCCTGGAACCCCAATACCCTGGGTACCTCAGTACCATATACTAGGGAATTATAGGGGTGTTCCAGTAAGCCAATGTGAATTGGTAAAAATGGTCACTAGCCTGTTAGTGACAATTTGGAAAGAAATGAGAGAGCATAACCACTGAGGATCTGATTAGCAGAGCCTCAGTGAGACAGTTAGTCACTACACAGGTAACACATTCAGGCACACTTATGAGCACTGGGGCCCTGGGTTACCAGGGTCCCAGTGACACATACAACTAAAACAACATATATACAGTGAAAAATGGGGGTAACATGCCAGGCAAGATGGTACTTTCCTACACAACCCCCCCCCAAACGAAGGACAATAAGACTAGCCATGACCTGATGAGTCTTCATTGTCTAAGTGGAAATATCTGGAGAGTCCATCTGCATTGGAGTGGCTACTCCCAGGTCTATGTTCCACTGTATAGTCCATTCCCTGTAGGGATATGGACCACCTCAACAATTTAGGATTTTCACCTTTCATTTGTTTTAGCCAAAGTAGAGGTTTGTGGTCTGTCTGAACAATGAAGTGAGTGCCAAACAGGTATGGCCTCAACTTCTTCAGAGCCCAGACCACAGCAAAGGCCTCCCTCTCAATGGCAGACCAACGCTTTTCTCTAGGGGTCAACCTCCTACTAATAAAAGCAACAGGTTGATCCTGGCCCTCAGAATTAAGTTGTGATAGGACTGCCCCTACTCCTAATTCAGATGCATCAGTTTGGACATAGAATTTTTTAGAGTAACAAGGGCTTTTCAGGACAGGTGCAGAGCACATGGCCTGCTTCAGCTCCTCAAAAGCTTTCTGACAGCTTGATGTCCATAATACCTTTTTAGGCATTTTCTTGGATGTGAGGTCATTAAGAGGGGCTGCAATGGAGCCATAGTTCTTAATGAACCTCCTGTAATACCCAGTGAGGCCTAGGAAGGCTCTCACCTGAGTCTGAGTGGTAGGGGGAACCCAATCAATAATAGTTTGGATTTTCCCCTGAAGTGGTGCAATCTGTTCCCCACCAACAAGGTGTCCCAGATAAACCACCTTTCCCTGCCCTATCTGGCACTTTGAAGCCTTGATAGTGAGGCCTGCCTTTTGCAGGGCCTCCAAAACTTTCCATAGGTGGACCAGGTGATCATCCCAGCTGGAGCTAAAGACAGCTATATCGTCCAAATATGCTGCACTGAAAGCTTCCAGCCCTTGCAGGACTGTGTTCACCAACCTCTGAAAAGTGGCAGGTGCATTTTTCAAACCAAAAGGCATTACAGTAAACTGGTAATGTCCTCCAATGGTAGAAAATGCAGTCTTAGGTTTAGCATCTTCTGACAATTTGATCTGCCAATACCCTGCAGTCAAATCAAAAGTGCTTAGATACTTGGCAGATGCCAGTGTATCTATAAGCTCATCTGCCCTGGGTATAGGGTGAGCATCAGTTTTGGTTACCAAGTTGAGACCTCTATAGTCTACACAAAACCGCATTTCTTTCTTTCCATCTTTAGAATTGGGTTTTGGTACCAGTACCACAGGAGAAGCCCATGGACTGTCAGAGTGCTCAACCACTCCTAGTTCCAACATTTTCTGAACTTCTTGCTTTATGCAGTCCCTGACATGGTCAGGCTGCCTATAGATCTTACTTTTGACAGGTAAACTGTCTCCAGTATCTATAGTGTGCTCACACCAAGAAGTGGTGCCTGGCACAGTAGAGAAGAGTTCTGAAAATTGTCCTAGGAGATTTATGCAATTGTCTTTCTGCTCAGCAGTAAGACAATCAGCCAAAACTACACCTTCCACAAGAGCATCTTGATCTGTGGAAGAGAAGAGATCAGGTAGAGGATCACTATCTTCTTCCTGTCCCTCATCTGTTGCCATGAGCAGGGTGAGATCAGCCCTGTCATAGTAGGGTTTCAGGCGGTTGACATGGAGCACCCTAAGGGGACTCCTGGCAGTGCCTAAGTCAACCAAGTAGGTGACTTCACCCTTCTTTTCAACAATTGTGTGGGGTCCACTCCATTTATCTTGGAGTGCTCTTGGGGCCACAGGCTCCAAGACCCACACTTTCTGCCCTGGTTGGTACTGAACCAAAACAGCCTTCTGATCATGCCATTGCTTCTGGAGCTCTTGGCTGGCCTGAAGGTTTTTACTGGCCTTTTTCATGTACTCAGCCATCCTTGATCTGAGGCCAAGTACATAGTCCACAATATCCTGTTTAGGAGCTTTTAAAGGTTGTTCCCAACCCTCCTTTACAAGTGTGAGTGGACCCCTAACAGGGTGTCCAAAAAGAAGTTCAAAGGGGCTGAAGCCCACTCCTTTCTGGGGTACCTCCCTGTAGGCAAAAAGGAGGCATGGTAGAAGGTTATCCCATCTCCTGCGGAGTTTTTCAGGGAGTCCCATAATCATGCCTTTGAGAGTTTTATTAAATCTCTCCACCAGTCCATTTGTTTGTGGATGATAGGGTGTTGTGAACTTGTACGTTACACCACACTCCTTCCACATGGCCTTTAAGTATGCAGACATGAAATTGCTTCCTCTGTCTGATACTACTTCCTTTGGGAAGCCCACCCTGGAAAATATTCCCAGGAGGGCCTTTGCCACTGCAGGAGCTGTAGTGGTCCTTAAAGGAATTGCTTCAGGGTATCTTGTGGCATGGTCCACTACCACCAAGATAAACCTATTGCCTGAAGCAGTAGGAGGGTCAAGGGGGCCAACTATGTCAACCCCTACCCTTTCAAAGGGAACCCCAACCACAGGCAGTGGGATAAGGGGTGCCTTTGGAGTGCCACCTGTCTTGCCACTGGCTTGACAGGTTTCACAGGACTTACAAAATTCCTTTGTGTCCTCAGACATCTTAGGCCAATGAAACAGGGGAACAAGCCTGTCCCAAGTTTTCATTTGTCCTAGGTGCCCAGCTAAGGGAATGTCATGTGCCAGTGTTAGGAGGAACTTTCTGTACTCCTGAGGAATCACTAATCTCCTGGCAGCTCCAGGTTTAGGATCCCTATGCTCAGTGTACAAGAGGTTGTCCTCCCAGTAAACTCTGTGAGAGTCACTGACATCCCCATTAGCCTGTTTGACAGCTTGCTGTCTGAGACCCTCTAATGTGGGACAGGTTTGCTGTGCCACACTCAGCTCCTCTCTGGCAGGCCCCCCTTCACCCAAAAGCTCAGCAGTGTCTGCTTCCAGCTCCTCTGGTGTAGGTTCTGCACAGGGAGGGAATTCTTCTTCCTCAGAAGTTGAATCCACTGTAGAGGGAGGGATAGTAGGAAGTGGTTTGCTTCTACTAGCCCTAGCTTTAGGGAGCACTTGGTCCATTGTTCCAGGATCCAAGCTTCCCTGTCCTTTTTGCTTTTTGGCCTGAGCCCTTGTCAAAGCAAAAATATGCCCTGGGATGCCCAGCATTGCTGCATGGGCCTCCAACTCCACATCTGACCAAGCTGATGTCTCCAAATCATTCCCTAATAGACAGTCTACAGGTAAATCTGAAGCTACCACAACTTTCTTTGGACCAGTTACCCCCCCCCCCCCAGTTGAGATTTACAACAGCCATGGGGTGGCTTTGTGTTATGTTGTGAGCATCGGTTACTTGGTACTGGTGTCCAAGTATGTGTTGTTCAGGGTGCACCAGTTTCTCAATCACCATTGTGACACTGGCACCTGTGTCCCTGTAGGCCTGGACCTCAACACCATTTATTACGGTTAGTTGCTTGTACTTCTCCAAGTTATGGGGGCAAGCAACCAAAGTGGCTAAATCAATAGCCCCTTCAGAGACTAAAGTAGCCTCTGTGGTCTCCCTAATCAGACCAACCCCAACTAAATTACCAAAAGTGAGCCCAGCTACTCCCTTGGATTGGCTATTAGTAGGTTTGCTCCCACCACCACTGCTATTAGTAGGGACACTAGGTGTAGCAGTAGGGGTTGTAGTGGTAGGAGCAGTGGTGCCTTTCTTTGGACAACTGGGATCTGTTGTCCAATGGCCTTTTATTTTACATAAATAGCACCATGGTTTCTTTTCCTTGTTCTGATTAAAGGAGGATTTGGACCCACCACCCCCACCAGAGTGTTTTTGTGGGCCTGATCAAGACTCATTTTTAGATTTGTCCCCACCCTTGTCAGAAGACTTACCATCCTTCTTTTTGTTGCCATCTTTGTCACCCCCTGTATGAACTTTTCTGTTCACTCTTGTTCTGACCCATTTGTCTGCCTTCTTTCCCAATTCTTGGGGAGAGGTCAGATCAGAGTCCACCAAGTACTGGTGCAACAAATCAGACACACAATTATTAAGAATATGCTCTCTCAGGATCAAGTTATACAGGCTGTCATAATCAGTAACTTTACTGCCATGTAACCACCCCTCCAAGGCCTTCACTGAATGGTCAATGAAATCAACCCAGTCTTGTGAAGACTCCTTTTTGGTCTCTCTGAACTTTATCCTGTACTGTTCAGTGGTTAAGCCATAACCATCCAGGAGTGCATTCTTAAGAACTTGGAAATTATTAGCATCATTTTCTTTCACAGTAAGGAGCCTATCCCTACTTTTTCCACTAAATGATAGCCATAGGATAGCAGCCCACTGCCTTTGAGGGACATCCTGTACAACACAGGCCCTCTCAAGTGCAGCAAACCACTTGTTAATGTCATCCCCCTCCTTATAAGGGGGAACTATCTTGTGCAGATTCCTGGAATCATGCTCTTTTGCAGGATGACTATGGGGAATACTGCTGCTGCCACCATGGGTATCTAAACCCAACTTCTGTCTTTCCTTCTCTAATTCAAAAGACTGTCTATCCAAATCCAGCTGTTGCTTTTTAAGCTTCAGTCTGGTTTGCTCCACCCTCAACTTATTGAGTTCCCTCTCTAACATTCTGTCATCAGGGTTGGTGGGAGGGACATTTCTAGAAACAGAGCTATGATGGGAATGAACAGAAGGAGACCTGTCCCTTACAGAAGCCACCCTAACAGCTTGGTTTACAGAAACATTACTACCAGTATGGTGAGAATAAATGCTTTTGCTATGATGTGAGACAACACTATTTATTTGGTGTGGCTCATCATCATTACCATCTATGCTAGATTGTCTAGTAATGGGCAGGCTAGGAAGTTTCTTTCCTAAATCTTTTCCTGGGGGAGTCCCTGAATCAGATTGGGAACTATTAGGTACTTTTTCAACAGATGGGGCACCTATGGCCTTATCCTGTTCTCTAAGCATGTTAAGTAACAGTTCCAAGGAAGGATTCTTCCCTACACTCAAACCTCTCTCTATACAGAGACTCCTTGCTCTTTTCCAGCTAAGGTTGTCATATGCAAGTTTGGACAGATCAACACTTTGGCCTGTGCCAGACATTTTTAGAGAGAGTTAAAGTGATAGAAAAAGAGAAAAAAGTTTTCAGAACTTTTTGGAAAGACAGAAAAAAACTTTTTAAACTTTTAAGAACTTTTTGAAAGTTTAGAAGTACTTTTCAGCACTTAGAAAAGAGTGAAAAGAGGAAATGCAAAACTTTTTGGCTATGTGTATATACACTGACATTGTTTTGTATATTTTTCTCTTATGAAAAGTACAATGACAAGAGTGGTAAGTAGTCTCAAGCACTTATCCCACCACTGCACAACCAATGTAGGAGGCTGGACTGGCTTGTAGTGAGTACCAAGGGGTACTTGCACCTTGCACCAGGCCCAGTTATCCCTTATTAGTGTATAGGGTGTCTAGCAGCTTAGGCTGATAGATAATGGTAGCTTAGCAGAGCAGCTTAGGCTGAACTAGGAGACGTGTGAAGCTACTACAGTACCACTTAGTGTCATATGCACAATATCATAAGAAAACACAATACACAGTTATACTAAAAATAAAGGTACTTTATTTTTATGACAATATGCCAAAGTATCTTAGAGTGTACCGTCAGTGAGAGGATAGGAAATATACACAAGATATATATACACAATAGCAAAAATATGCAGTATAGTCTTAGAAAACAGTGCAAACAATGTATAGTTACAATAGGATGCAATGGGGAAACATAGGGATAGGGGCAACACGAACCATATACTCCAAAAGTGGAATGCGAACCACGAATGGACCCCAAACCTATGTGACCTTGTAGAGGGTCGCTGGGACTATTAGAAAATAGTGAGAGTTAGAAAAATAACCCTCCCCAAGACCCTGAAAAGTGAGTGCAAAGTGCACTAAAGTTCCCCTAAGGACAAAGTAGTCGTGTTAGAGGAATAATGCAGGAAAGACACAAACCAGCAATGCAACAACTGTGGATTTCCAATCTAGGGTACCTGTGGAACAAGGAGACCAAGTCCAAAAGTCACAAGCAAGTCGGAGATGGGCATATGCCCAGGAAATGCCAGCTGCGGGTGCAAAGAAGCTTCGACTGGACAGAAGAAGCTGAGGTTTCTGCAGGAACGAAAAGGGCTAGAGACTTCCCCTTTGGTGGACGGATCCCTCTCGCCTTGGAGAGTCGTGCAGAAGTGTTTTCCCGCTGAAACGACGCCAACAAGCCTTGCTAGTTGCAAATTGTGCGTTTGGCGTTTTTGGACGCTGCTGGGGCCCAGGAGGGACCAGGAGGTCGCAAATTGGACCTGAAGAGAGAGGGGACGTCGCGCAAGACAAAGCGCCCTCCCTGAAGCAGGTAGCTCCCGGAGAAGTGCCAGAAACAGGCACTACGAGGATGCGTGAAACGGTGCTCGCCGAAGTTGCACAAAGGAGTCCCACGTCGCCGGAGACCAACTTAGAAAGTCGTGCAATGCAGGTTAGAGTGCCGTGGACCCAGGCTTGGCTGTGCACAAAGGATTTCCGCCGGAAGTGCACAGGGGCCGGAGTAGCTGCAAAGTCGCGGTTCCCAGCAATGCAGCCCAGCGAGGTGAGGCAAGGACTTACCTCCACCAAACTTGGACTGAAGAGTCACTGGACTGTGGGGGTCACTTGGACAGAGTCGCTGGATTCGAGGGACCTCGCTCGTTGTTCTGAGAGGAGACCCAAGGGACCGGTAATGCAGCTTTTTGGTGCCTGCGGTTGCAGGGGGAAGATTCCGTCGACCCACGGGAGATTTCTTCGGAGCTTCTGGTGCAGGGAGGAGGCAGGCTACCCCCACAGCATGCACAAGCAGGAAAACAGTCGAGAAGGCGGCAGGATCAGCGTTACAGAGTTGCAGTAGTCGTCTTTGCTACTATGTTGCAGGTTTGCAGGCTTCCAGCGCGGTCAGCAGTCGTTTCCTTATCAGAAGGTGAAGAGAGAGATGCAGAGGAACTCGGATGAGCTCTTGCATTCGTTATCTAAAGTTTCCCCAGAGACAGAGACCCTAAATAGCCAGAAAAGAGGGTTTGGCTACCTAGGAGAGAGGATAGGCTACTAACACCTGAAGGAGCCTATCAGCAGGAGTCTCTGACGTCACCTGGTGGCACTGGCCACTAAGAGCAGTCCAGTGTGCCAGCAGCACCTCTGTTTCCAAGATGGCAGAGGTCTGGAGCACACTGGAGGAGCTCTGGACACCTCCCAGGGGAGGTGCAGGTCAGGGGAGTGGTCACTCCCCTTTCCTTTGTCCAGTTTCGCGCCAGAGCAGGGGCTAAGGGGTCCCTGAACCGGTGTAGACTGGCTTATGCAGAATTGGGCACATATGTGCCCAACAAAGCATTTCCAGAGGCTGGGGGAGGCTACTCCTCCCCTGCCTTCACACCATTTTCCAAAGGGAGAGGGTGTCACACCCTCTCTCAGAGGAAGTTCTTTGTTCTGCCATCCTGGGCCAGGCCTGGCTGGACCCCAGGAGGGCAGAAACCTGTCTGAGGGGTTGGCAGCAGCAGCAGCTGCAGTGAAACCCCAGGAAGGGCAGTTTGGCAGTACCAGGGTCTGTGCTACAGACCACTGGAATCATGGGATTGTGCCAACTATGCCAGGATGGCATAGAGGGGGCAATTCCATGATCATAGACATGTTACATGGCCATATTCGGAGTTACCATTGTGAAGCTACATATAGGTAGTGACCTATATGTAGTGCACGCGTGTAATGGTGTCCCCGCACTCACAAAGTTCAGGGAATTGGCTCTGAACAATGTGGGGGCACCTTGGCTAGTGCCAGGGTGCCCTCACACTAAGTAACTTTGCACCTAACCTTTACCAGGTAAAGGTTAGACATATTGGTGACTTATAAGTTACTTAAGTGCAGTGTAAAATGGCTGTGAAATAACGTGGACGTTATTTCACTCAGGCTGCAGTGGCAGGCCTGTGTAAGAATTGTCAGAGCTCCCTATGGGTGGCAAAAGAAATGCTGCAGCCCATAGGGATCTCCTGGAACCCCAATACCCTGGGTACCTCAGTACCATATACTAGGGAATTATAGGGGTGTTCCAGTAAGCCAATGTGAATTGGTAAAAATGGTCACTAGCCTGTTAGTGACAATTTGGAAAGAAATGAGAGAGCATAACCACTGAGGTTCTGATTAGCAGAGCCTCAGTGAGACAGTTAGTCACTACACAGGTAACACATTCAGGCACACTTATGAGCACTGGGGCCCTGGGTTACCAGGGTCCCAGTGACACATACAACTAAAACAACATATATACAGTGAAAAATGGGGGTAACATGCCAGGCAAGATGGTACTTTCCTACAGTATGTCAGTGACTCTCACAGAGTTTACTGGGAGGACAACCTCTTGTACACTGAGGCAAGGGATCCTAAACCTGGAGCTGCCAGGAGATTAGTGATTCCTCAGGAGTACAGAAAGTTCCTCCTAACACTGGCTCACGACATTCCCCTAGCTGGACATTTGGGGCAAATGAAAACTTGGGACAGGCTTGTTCCCTTGTTTCATTGGCCTAGAATGTCTGAGGACACAAAAGATTTTTGTAAGTCCTGTGAAACCTGTCAAGCCAGTGGCAAGACAGGTGGCACTCCAAAGGCACCCCTTATTCCACTGCCTGTGGTTGGGGTTCCCTTTGAAAGGGTAGGGGTTGACATAGTTGGCCCCCTTGACCCTCCTACTGCTTCAGGCAATAGGTTTATCTTGGTGGTAGTGGACTATGCCACAAGATACCCTGAAGCTATTCCTCTTAGGACCACTACAGCTCCTGCAGTGGCAAAGGCCCTCCTGGGAATATTTTCCAGGGTGGGCTTCCCAAAAGAGGTGGTATCAGACAGAGGAAGCAATTTCATGTCTGCTTACTTGAAGGCCATGTGGAAGGAGTGTGGTGTGACTTACAAGTTCACTACACCCTATCATCCACAAACAAATGGACTGGTGGAGAGATTTAACAAAACTCTCAAAGGCATGATTATGGGTCTCCCTGAAAAACTCCACAGGAGATGGGATATCCTGTTACCATGCCTCCTTTTTGCCTACAGGGAGGTACCTCAGAAAGGAGTGGGCTTCAGCCCCTTTGAACTTCTTTTTGGACACCCTGTTAGGGGTCCACTAACACTTGTCAAGGAGGGTTGGGAACAACCTTTAAAAGCTCCAAAACAAGATATTGTGGATTATGTACTTGGCCTCAGATCAAGGATGGCTGAGTACATGAAAAAGGCCAGTAAAAACCTTCAGGCCAGCCAAGAGCTCCAGAAGCAATGGCATGACCAGAAGGCTGTTTTGGTTCAGTACCAACCAGGACAGAAAGTGTGGGTCTTGGAGCCTGTGGCCCCAAGAGCACTCCAAGATAAATGGAGTGGACCCCACACAATTGTTGAGAAAAAGGGTGAAGTCACATACTTAGTTGACTTAGGCACTGCCAGGAGTCCCCTTAGGGTGCTCCATGTCAATCGCCTGAAACCCTACTATGACAGGGCTGATCTCACCCTGCTCATGGCAACTGATGAGGGACAGGAAGAAGACAGTGATCCTCTACCTGATCTCTTCTCTTCCACAGAACAAGATGCTCTAGTGGAAGGTGTTGTACTGGCAGATTGTCTTACTGCTGAGCAGAAAGACCACTGCATAAATCTCCTAGGTCAGTTCTCTGAACTCTTCTCTACTGTGCCAGGTACCACTTCTTGGTGTGAGCACACTATAGATACTGGAGACAGCTTGCCTGTCAAAAGTAAAATCTATAGGCAGCCTGACCATGTCAGAGACTGCATAAAGCAAGAGGTGCAGAAAATGTTAGAACTGGGAGTGGTTGAGCACTCTGAAAGTCCATGGGCTTCTCCTGTGGTACTTGTACCAAAACCCCATTCCAAAGATGGAAAGAAGGAAATGCAGTTTTGTGTAGATTACAGAGGTCTCAACCAGGTAACCAAAACTGACGCTCACCCTATACCCAGGGCAGATGAGCTCATAGATACACTGGCATCTGCCAAGTATCTAAGCACTTTTGATTTGACTGCAGGGTTTTGGCAGATCAAATTATCAGAAGATGCTAAAGCTAAAACTACTTTTTCAACCATTGGATGACATTACCAATTTACAGTAATGCCTTTTGGATTGCAAAATGCACCTGCCACTTTTCAGAGGTTGGTGAACACAGTCCTGCAAGGGCTGGAAGCTTTTAGTGCAGCATATTTGGACGATATAGCTGTCTTTAGCTCCATTTGGGAAGATCACCTGGTCCACCTATGGAAAGTTTTGGAGGCCCTGCAAAGGGCAGGCCTCACTATCAAGGCTTCAAAGTGCCAGATAGGGCAGGGGAAGGTGGTTTATCTGGGATACCTGGTTGGTGGGGAACAGATTGCACCACTACAGGGGAAAATCCAAACAATTATTGATTGGGTTCCCCCTACTACTCAGACTCAAGTGAGAGCCTTCCTAGGCCTCACTGGGTATTACAGGAGGTTCATTAAGAACTATGGCTCCATTGCAGCCCCTCTTAATGACCTCACATCCAAGAAAATGCCTAAAAAGGTATTATTGACAGCAAACTGTCAGAAAGCTTTTGAGGAGCTGAAGCAGGCCATGTGCTCTGCACCTGTCCTGAAAAGCCCTTGTTACTCTAAAAAATTCTATGTACAGACTGATGCATCTGAATTAGGAGTAGGGGCAGTCCTATCGCAACTTAATTCTGAGGGCCAGGATCAACCTGTTGCTTTTATTAGTAGGAGGTTGACCCCTAGAGAAAAGCGTTGGTCTGCCATTGAGAGGGAGGCCTTTGCTGTGGTCTGGGCACTGAAGAAGTTGAGGCCATACCTGTTTGGCACTCACTTCATTGTTCAGACAGACCACAAACCTCTACTTTGGCTAAAACAAATGAAAGGTGAAAACCCTAAATTGTTGAGGTGGTCCATATCCCTACAGGGAATGGACTATACAGTGGAACATAGACCTGGGAGTAGCCACTCCAATGCAGATGGACTCTCCAGATATTTCCACTTAGACAATGAAGACTCATCAGGTCATGGCTAGTCTTATTGTCCTTCGTTTGGGGGGGGGGGTTGTGTAGGAAAGTACCATCTTGCCTGGCATGTTACCCCCAATTTTCACTGTATATATGTTGTTTTAGTTGTATGTGTCACTGGGACCCTGCCAGCCAGGGCCCCAGTGCTCATAAGTGTGCCTGAATGTGTTACCTGTGTAGTGACTAACTGTCTCACTGAGGCTCTGCTATCCAGAACCTCAGTGGTTATGCTCTCTCATTTCTTTCAAATTGTCACTAACAGGCTAGTGACCAATTTTACCAATTTACATTGGCTTACTAGAACACCCTTATAATTCCCTAGTATATGGTACTGAGGTACCCAGGGTATTGGGGTTCCAGGAGATGCCTATGGGCTGCAGCATTTCTTTTGCCACCCATAGGGAGCTCTGACAATTCTTACACAGGCCTGCCACTGCAGCCTGAGTGAAATAACGTCCACGTTATTTCACAGCCATTTTTACACTGCACTTAAGTAACTTATAAGTCACCTATATGTCTAACTGTAGGAGGCTGGACTGGCTTGTAGTGAGCACCAAGGGGTACTTGCACCTTTCACCAGGCCCAGTTATCCCTTATTAGTGTATAGGGTGTCTAGCAGCTTAGGCTGATAGATAATGGTAGCTTAGCAGAGCAGCTTAGGCTGAACTAGGAGACGTGTGAAGCTACTACAGTACCACAAGTGTCACTTGCACAATATCATAAGAAAACACAATACACAGATATACTAAAAATAAAGGTACTTTATTTTTATGACAATATGCCAAAGTATCTCAGTGAGTACCCTCAGTATGAGGATAGCAATTATACACAAGTTATATGTACACAATACCAAAAATATGCAGTATAGTCTTAGAAAACAGTGCAAACAATGTATAGTTACAATAGGATGCAATGGGGACACATAGGGATAGGGGCAACACAAAGCATATACTCCAAAAGTGGAATGTGAACCACGAATGGACCCCAAACCTATGTGACCTTGTAGAGGGTCGCTGGGACTATTAGAAAATAGTGAGAGTTAGAAAAGTAGCCCTCCCCAAGACCCTGAAAAGTGAGTGCAAAGTGCACTGAAGTTCCCCAAAAGACAAAGAAGTCGTGATAGAGGAATAATGCAGGAAAGACACCAACCAACAATGCAACAACTGTGGATTTCCAATCTAGGGTACCTGTGGAACAAGGGGACCAAGTCCAAAAGTCACAAGCAAGTCGGAGATGGGCAGATGCCCAGGAAATGCCAGCTGCGGGTGCAAAGAAGCTTCTACTGGACAGAAGAAGCTGTGGTTTCTGCAGGAACGAAAAGGGCTAGAGACTTCCCCTTTGGTGGACTGATCCCACTCGCCGTGGAGAGTCGTTCAGAAGTGTTTTCCCGCCGAAAGAACGCCAACAAGCCTTGCTAGCTGCAAATCGTGCGGTTAGCGTTTTCGGACGCTGCTGAGGCCCAGGAGGGACCAGGAGGTCGCAAATTGGACCAGGAGAGAGAGTGGACGTCGAGCAAGACAAGGAGCCCTCTCTGAAGCAGGTAGCACCCGTAGAAGTGCCAGAAACAGGCACTACGAGGATGCGTGAAATGGTGCTCGCCGAAGTTGCACGAAGGAGTCCCACGTCGCCGGAGACCAACTTAGAAAGTCGTGCAATGCAGGTTAGAGTGCCGTGGACCCAGGCTTGGCTGTGCACAAAGGATTTCCGCCGGAAGTGCACGGAAGCCGGAGTATTTGCAAAAGACGCGGTTTCCAACAATGCAGTCTGGCGTGGGGAGGCAAGGACTTACCTCCACCAAACTTGGACTGAAGAGTCACGGGACTGTGGGAGTCACTTGGACAGAGTTGCTGGATTCGAGGGACCTCGCTCGTCGTGCTGAGAGGAGACCCAAGGGACCGGTCATGCAGCTTTTTGGTGCCTGCGGTAGCAGGGGGAAGATTCCGTCGACCCACGGGAGATTTCTTCAGAGCTTCTAGTGCAGAGAGGAGGCAGACTACCCCCACAGCATGCACCACCAGGAAAACAGTCGAGAAGGCGGCAGGATCAGCGTTACAGAGTTGCAGTAGTCGTCTTAGCTACTATGTTGCAGTTTTGCAGGCTTCCAGCGCGGTCAGCAGTCGATTCCTTGGCAGAAGGTGAAGAGAGAGATGCAGAGGAACTCTGATGAGCTCTTGCATTCGTTATCTAACGTTTCCCCAGAGACAGAGACCCTAAATAGCCAGAAAAGAGGGTTTGGCTACCTAGGAGAGAGGATAGGCTACTAACACCTGAAGGAGCCTATCAGAAGGAGTCTCTGACGTCACCTGGTGGCACTGGCCACTCAGAGCAGTCCAGTGTGCGGGCAGCACCTCTGTTTCCAAGATGGCAGAGGTCTGGAGCACACTGGAGGAGCTCTGGACACCTCCCAGGGGAGGTGCAGGTCAGGGGAGTGGTCACTCCCCTTTCCTTTGTCCAGTTTCACGCCAGAGCAGGGGCTAAGGGGTCCCTGAACCGGTGTAGACTGGCTTATGCAGAATTGGGCACATCTGTGCCCAAGAAAGCATTTCCAGAGGCTGGGGGAGGCTACTCCTCCCCTGCCTTCACACCATTTTCCAAAGGGAGAGGGTGTAGCACCCTCTCTCAGAGGAAGTCCTTTGTTCTGCCATCCTGGGACAAGCCTGGCTTGACCCCAGGGGGGCAGAACCCTGTCTGAGGGGTTGGCAGCGGCAGCAGCTGCAGTGAAACCCCAGGAAAGGCAGTTTTTGGCAGTACCAGTGTCTGTGCTACAGACCACTGGGATCATGGAATTGTACCAATAATGCCAGGATGGCATAGAGGGGGCAATTCCATGATCTTAGACATGTTACATGGCCATATTCGGAGTTACCATTGTGAAGCTACATATAGGTAGTGACCTATATGTAGTGCACGCGTGTAATGGTGTCCCCGCACTCACAAAGTTCAGGGAATTGGCTCTGAACAATGTGGGGGCACCTTGGCTAGTGCCAGGGTGCCCTCACACTAAGTAACTTTGCACCTAACCTTTACCAGGTAAAGGTTAGACATATAGGTGACTTATAAGTTACTTAAGTGCAGTGTAAAATGGCTGTGAAATAACGTGGACGTTATTTCACTCAGGCTGCAGTGGCAGGCCTGTGTAAGAATTGTCAGAGCTCCCAATGGGTGGCAAAAGAAATGCTGCAGCTCATAGGGATCTCCTGGAACCCCAATACCCTGGGTACCTCAGTACCATATACTAGGGAATTATAAGGGTGTTCCAGTACGCCAATATAAATTGGTAAATTGGTCACTAGCCTGTTAGTGACAATTTGGAAAGAAATGAGAGAGCATAACCACTGAGGTTCTGATTAGCAGAGCCTCAGTGAGACAGTTAGTCACTACACAGGTAACACATTCAGGCACACTTATGAGCACTGGGGCCCTGGAGAACAGGGTCCCAGTGACACATACAACTAAAACAACATATGTACAGTGAAAAATGGGGGTAACATGCCAGGCAAGATGGTACTTTCCTACACAACCCCCTCCCCCCAAACGAAGGACAATAAGACTAGCCATGACCTGATGAGTCTTCATTGTCTAAGTGGAAATATCTGGAGAGTCCATCTGCATTGGAGTGGCTACTCCCAGGTCTATGTTCCACTGTATAGTCCATTCCCTGTAGGGATATGGACCACCTCAACAATTTAGGATTTTCACCTTTCATTTGTTTTAGCCAAAGTAGAGGTTTGTGGTTTGTTTGAACAATGAAGTGAGTGCCAAACAGGTATGGCCTCAACTTCTTCAGAGCCCAGACCACAGCAAAGGCCTCCCTCTCTATGGCAGACCAACGCTTTTCTCTAGGGGTCAACCTCCTACTAATAAAAGCAACAGGTTGATCCTGGCCCTCAGAATTAAGTTGTGATAGGACTGCCCCTACTCCTAATTCAGATGCATCAGTTTGGACATAGAATTTTTTAGAGTAACAAGGGCTTTTCAGGACAGGTGCAGAGCACATGGCCTGCTTCAGCTCCTCAAAAGCTTTCTGACAGTTTGCTGTCCATAATACCTTTTTAGGCATCTTCTTGGAAGTGAGGTCATTAAGAGGGGCTGCAATGGAGCCATAGTTCTTAATGAACCTCCTGTAATACCCAGTGAGGCCTAGGAAGGCTCTCACCTGAGTCTGTGTAGTAGGGGGAACCCAATCAATAATTGTTTGGATTTTCCCCTGAAGTGGTGCAATCTGTTCCCCACCAACAAGGTGTCCCAGATAAACCACCTTACCCTGCCCTATCTGGCACTTTGAAGCCTTGATAGTGAGGCCTGCCTTTTGCAGGGCCTCTAAAACTTTCCATAGGTGGACCAGGTGCTCATCCCAGCTGGAGCTAAAGACAGCTATATCGTCCAGATATGCTGCACTGAAAGCTTCCAGCCCTTGCAGGACTGTGTTCACCAACCTCTGAAAAGTGGCAGGTGCATTTTTCAAACCAAAAGGCATTACAGTGAACTGGTAATGTCCTCCAATGGTTGAAAATGCAGTCTTAGGTTTAGCATCTTTTGACAATTTGATCTGCCAATACCCTGCAGTCAAGTCAAAAGTGCTTAGATACTTGGCAGATGCCAGTGTATCTATGAGCTCATCTGCCCTGGGTATAGGGTGAGCATCAGTTTTGGTTACAAGGTTGAGACCTCTATAGTCTACACAAAACCGCATTTCCTTCTTTCCATCTTTGGAATGGGGTTTTGGTACAAGTACCACAGGAGAAGCCCATGGACTTTCAGAGTGCTCAACCACTCCTAGTTCTAACATTTTCTGGACCTCTTGCTTTATGCAGTCCCTGACATGGTCAGGCTGCCTATAGATCTTACTTTTGACAGGCAAGCTGTCTCCAGTATCTATAGTGTGCTCACACCAAGAAGTGGTACCTGGCACATTAGAGAAGAGTTCAGAGAATTGATCTAGGAGATTTATGCAATTATCTTTCTGCTCCGCAGTTAGACAATCAGCCAAAACTACACCTTCCACAAGAGCATCTTGTTCTGTGGAAGAGAAGAGATCAGGTAGAGGATCACTGTCTTCTTCCTGTCCCTCATCAGTTGCCATGAGCAGGGTGAGATCAGCCCTGTCATAGTAGGGTTTCAGGCGGTTTACATGGAGTACCGTAAGGGGACTCCTTGCAGTGCCTAAGTCAACTAAATAGGTGACTTCACCCTTTTTCTCAACAATTGTGTGGGGTCCACTCCATTTATCTTGGAGTGCTCTTGGGGCCACAGGCTCCAAGACCCACACTTTCTGCCCTGGTTGGTACTGAACCAAAACAGCCTTCTGATCATGCCATTGCTTCTGGAGCTCTTGGCTGGCCTGAAGGTTTTTACTGGCCTTTTTCATATACTCAGCCATCCTTGATCTGAGGCCAAGTACATAATCCACAATATCGTGCTTAGGAGCTTTTAAAGGTTGTTCCCAACCCTCCTTCACAAGTGTTAGTGGACCCCTAACAGGGTGTCCAAAAAGAAGTTCAAAAGGGCTGAAGCCCACTCCTTTCTGGGGTACCTCCCTGTAGGCAAAAAGGAGGCATGGTAAAAGGATATCCCATCTCCTGCGGAGTTTTTCAGGGAGACCCATAATCATGCCTTTGAGAGTTTTGTTAAATCTCTCCACCAGTCCATTTGTTTGTGGATGATAGGGTGTTGTGAACTTATAAGTTACACCACACACCTTCCACATGGCCTTTAAGTATGCAGACATGAAATTGCTTCCCCTGTCTGATACTACTTCCTTTGGGAAGCCCACCCTGGAAAATATTCCCAGGAGGGCCTTTGCCACTGCAGGAGCTGTAGTGGTCCTTAAAGGAATAGCTTCAGGATATCTTGTGGCATGGTCCACTACCACCAAGATGAATCTATTGCCTGAAGCAGTAGGAGGGTCAAGGGGGCCAACTATGTCAACCCCTACCCTTTCAAAGGGAACCCCAACCACAGGCAGTGGAATAAGGGGTGCCTTTGGAGTGCCACCTGTCTTGCCACTGGCTTGACAGGTTTCACAGGACTTACAAAATTCCTTTGTGTCCTCAGACATCCTAGGCCAATGAAACAAGGGAACAAGCCTGTCCCAAGTTTTCATTTGTCCCAGATGCCCAGCTAGGGGAATCTTGTGAGCCAGTGTTAGGAGGAACTTTCTGTACTCCTGAGGAATCACTAATCTCCTGGCAGCTCCAGGTTTAGGATCCCTTGCCTCAGTGTACAAGAGGTTGTCCTCCCAGTAAACTCTGTGAGAGTCACTGACATCCCCATTAGCCTGTTTGACAGCTTGCTGTCTCAGACCCTCTAATGTGGGACAGGTTTGCTGTGCCACACTCAGCTCCTCTCTGGCAGGCCCCCCTTCACCCAAAAGCTCAGCAGTATCTGCTTCCAGCTCCTCTGGTGTAGGTTCTGCACAGGGAGGGAATTCTTCTTCCTCAGAAGTTGTATCCACTGTAGAGGGAGGGATAGTAGGAAGTGGTTTGCTTCTACTAGCCCTAGCTTTAGGGAGCACTTGGTCCATTGTTCCAGGATCCAAGCTTCCCTGTCCTTTTTGCTTTTTGGCCTGAGCCCTGGTTAAAGCAAAAATATGCCCTGGAATGCCCAGCATTGCTGTATGGGCCTCCAACTCCACATCTGACCAAGCTGATGTCTCCAAATCATTTCCTAGTAGACAGTCTACAGGTAAATCTGAGGCTACCACAACTTTCTTTGGACCAGTAACCCCCCCCCCCAGTTGAGATTAACAACAGCCATGGGGTGGCTAAGTGTGTTGTTGTGAGCATCGGTTACTTGGTACTAGTGACCAAGTAGGTGTTGATCAGGGTGGACCAGTTTCTATATGACCATAGTCACACTGGCACCAGTGTCCCTGTAGGCCTGAACCTCAACACCATTTATTAGGGGTAGCTGCCTGTACTTATCCATATTAAGGGGAGAAGCAGCTAAGGTGGCTAAATCAATAGCCCCCTCAGAGACTAACACAGCCTCTGTGGCCTCCCTAACAAGGCCAACCCCAACTAAGTTACCAAAAGTGAGCCCAGCTACTCCCTTGGATTGGCTATTAGTAGGTTTGCTCCCACCACCACTGCTATTAGTAGGGACACTAGGTGTAGCAGTAGGGGTTGTAGTGGTAGGAGGCTTGGTGCTTTTCTTTGGACAACTGGAATCTGTTGCCCAATGGCCTTTTACTTTACAAAAATAGCACCATGGTTTCTTTTCCTTGTTCTGATTAAAGGAGGATTTGGACCCACCACCCCCACCAGAGTGTTTTTGTGGGCCTGATGAAGACTCATTTTTAGATTTGTCCCCACCCTTGTCTGAAGACTTACCATCCTTCTTTTTGTTGCCATCTTTGTCACCCCCTGTATGAACTTTTCTGTTCACTCTTGTTCTGACCCATTTGTCTGCCTTCTTTCCCAATTCTTGGGGAGAGGTCAGATCAGAGTCCACCAAGTACTGGTGCAACAAATCAGACACACAATTATTAAGAATATGCTCTCTCAGGATCAAGTTATACAGGCTTTCAAAGTCAGTAACCTTACTGCCATTTAACCACCCCTCCAAGGCCTTCACTGAATGGTCAATGAAATCAACCCAGTCTTGTGAAGACTCCTTTTTGGTCTCTCTGAACTTTATCCTGTATTGTTCAGTGGTTAAGCCATAACCATCCAGGAGTGCATTCTTAAGAACTTGGAAATTATTGGCATCACTTTCTTTCACAGTAAGGAGCCTATCCCTACCTTTTCCACTAAATGATAGCCATAGGATAGCAGCCCACTGCCTTTGAGGGACATCCTGTACAACACAGGCCCTCTCAAGTGCAGCAAACCACTTGTTAATGTCATCCCCCTCCTTATAAGGGGGAACTATCTTGTGCAGATTCCTGGAATCATGCTCTTTTACAGGATGACTATGGGGAATACTGCTGCTGCCACCATGGGTTTCAAAACCCAATTTCTGTCTTTCCTTCTCTACTTCTAAGGATCGTCTATCTAAATCCAGCTGTTGCTGTTTAAGCTTCAGTCTGGATTGCTCCACTCTCAATCTATTGAGCTCCCTTTCTAACATTCTGTCATCAGGGTGGGTGGGAGGGACATTCCTAGACACAGAAGTATGGTGAAAATGGACAGAAGGAGACCTGTCCCTTACAGAAGCCAACAGCTTGGATAACAGAAACATTACTACCAGTGTGGTGAGAATAAATGCTTTTGCTATGATGTGAGACAACACTATTTGTATGGTGTGGCTCTCCATCATTACCAACTATGCTAGACTGTCTAGTAATGGGCAGGCTAGGGAGTTTCTTTCCTGAATCTTTTCTAGGGGTAGTCCCTGGATCAGATTGGGAACCATTTGCTACTTTTTCAACAGATGTGGCCCCTATGGCCTTATCTTGTTCTCTAAGCATGTTAAGCAACAATTCCAAGGAAGGATTCTTCCCTACACTCAAACCTCTCTCTATGCAGAGACTCCTTGCTCCTTTCCAGCTAAGGTGATCATATGCAATTTTGGACAGATCAACATTTTGGCCTGTGCCAGACATTTTTAGAGAGAGTTAAAAGTGATAGAAAAAGAGAAAAAAGTTTTCAGAACTTTTTAGAAAGACAGAAAAAAACTTTTTAAACTTTTAAGAACTTTTTGAAAGTTTAGAAGTAATTTTCAGCACTTTAGAAAAGAGTGAAAAGGGGAAATGCAAAACTTTTTAGCAATGTGTACACACACTGAACTTGTTTTGTATATTTTTCTCTTATGAAAAGTACAATGACAAGAGTGGTAAGTAGTCTCAAAGCACTTATCCCACCGCTGCACAACCAATGTAGGAGGCTGGACTGGCTTGTAGTGAGCACCAAGGGGTACTTGCACCTTGCACCAGGCCCAGTTATCCCTTATTAGTGTATAGGGTGTCTAGCAGCTTAGGCTGATAGATAATGGTAGCTTAGCAGAGCAGCTTAGGCTGAACTAGGAGACGTGTGAAGCTACTACAGTACCACAAGTGTCACTTGCACAATATCATAAGAAAACACAATACACAGATATACTAAAAATAAAGGTACTTTATTTTTATGACAATATGCCAAAGTATCTCATTGAGTACCCTCAGTATGAGGATAGCAATTATACACAAGTTATATGTACACAATACCAAAAATATGCAGTATAGTCTTAGAAAACAGTGCAAACAATGTATAGTTACAATAGGATGCAATGGGGTCACATAGGGATAGGGGCAACAAAAAGCATATACTCCAAAAGTGGAATGTGAACCACGAATGGACCCCAAACCTATGTGACCTTGTAGAGGGTCGCTGGGACTATTAGAAAATGGTGAGAGTTAGAAAAATAGCCCTCCCCAAGACCCTGAAAAGTGAGTGCAAAGTGCACTGAAGTTCCCCAAAAGACAAAGAAGTCGTGATAGAGGAATAATGCAGGAAAGACACCAACCAACAATGCAACAACTGTGGATTTCCAATCCAGGGTACCTGTGGAACAAGGGGACCAAGTCCAAAAGTCACAAGCAAGTCGGAGATGGGCAGATGCCCAGGAAATGCCAGCTGCGGGTGCAAAGAAGCTTCTACTGGACAGAAGAAGCTGCGGTTTCTGCAGGAACAAAAAGGGCTAGAGACTTCCCTTTGGTGGACGGATCCCTCTCGCCGTGGAGAGTTGTTCAGAAGTGTTTTCCCGCCGAAAGAACGCCAACAAGCCTTGCTAGCTGCAAATCGTGCGGTTAGCGTTTTCGGACGCTGCTGAGGCCCAGGAGGGACCAGGAGGTCGCAAATTGGACCAGGAGAGAGAGGGGACGTCGAGCAAGACAAGGAGCCCTCTCTGAAGCAGGTAGCACCCGGAGAAGTGCCAGAAACAGGCACTACGAGGATGCGTGAAATGGTGCTCGCCGAAGTTGCACGAAGGAGTCCCACGTCGCCGGAGACCAACTTAGAAAGTCGTGCAATGCAGGTTAGAGTGCCGTGGACCCAGGCTTGGTTGTGCACAAAGGATTTCCACCGGAAGTGCACGGAAGCCGGAGTATTTGCAAAAGACGCGGTTTCCAACAATGCAGTCTGACGTGGGGAGGCAAGGACTTACCTCCACCAAACTTGGACTGAAGAGTCACTGGATTGTGGGAGTCACTTGGACAGAGTTGCTGGATTCGAGGGACCTCGCTCGTCGTGCTGAGAGGAGACCCAAGGGACCGGTCATGCAGCTTTTTGGTGCCTGCGGTAGCAGGGGGAAGATTCCGTCGACCCACGGGAGATTTCTTCAGAGCTTCTAGTGCAGAGAGGAGGCAGACTACCCCCACAGCATGCACCACCAGGAAAACAGTCGAGAAGGCGGCAGGATCAGCGTTACAGAGTTGCAGTAGTCGTCTTAGCTACTATGTTGCAGTTTTGCAGGCTTCCAGCGCGGTCAGCAGTCGATTCCTTGGCAGAAGGTGAAGAGAGAGATGCAGAGGAACTCTGATGAGCTCTTGCATTCGTTATCTAAAGTTTCCCCAGAGACAGAGATCCTAAATAGCCAGAAAAGAGGGTTTGGCTACCTAGGAGAGATGATAGGCTACTAACACCTGAAGGAGCCTATCAGAAGGAGTCTCTGACGTCACCTGGTGGCACTGGCCACTCAGAGCAGTCCAGTGTGCGAGCAGCACCTCTGTTTCCAAGATGGCAGAGGTCTGGAGCACACTGGAGGAGCTCTGGACACCTCCCAGGGGAGGTGCAGGTCAGGGGAGTGGTCACTCCCCTTTCCTTTGTCCAGTTTCGCGCCAGAGCAGGGCTTAGGGGTCCCCTGAACCGGTGTAGACTGGCTTATGCAGAATTGGGCACATCTGTGCCCAAGAAAGCATTTCCAGAGGCTGGGGGAGGCTACTCCTCCCCTGCCTTCACACCATTTTCCAAAGGGAGAGGGTGTAACACCCTCTCTCAGAGGAAGTCCTTTGTTCTGCCATCCTGGGACAAGCCTGGCTTGACCCCAGGGGGGCAGAACCCTGTCTGAGGGGTTGGCAGCAGCAGCAGCTCTAATCCTAAGCTTCTACTGTCCAGTAGCAGCTTCTTTGCACCCACCGTTGGCATTTCTTGGGCATCTGCCCATCTCCGACTTGCTTGTGACTTTTGGACTTGGTCCCCTTGTTCCACAGGTACCCTCGACTGGAAATCCATCGTTGTTGCATTGCTGGTTTGTGTCTTTCCTGCAGAATTCCCCTATCACGACTTCTGTGCTCTTTGGGGAACTTTAGTGTACTTTGCACTCACTTTTCAGGGTCTTGGGGTGGGCTATTTTTCTAACCCTAACTATTTTCTAATAGTCCCAGCGACCCTCTACAAGGTCACATAGGTTTGGGGTCCATTCGTGGTTCGCATTCCACTTTTGGAGTATATGGTTTGTGTTGCCCCTATCCCTATGTGTCCCCATTGCATCCTATTGTAACTATACATTGTTTGCACTGTTTTCTAAGACTATACTGCATATTTTTGGTATTGTGTACATATATCTTGTGTATATTTGCTATCCTCACACTGAGGGTACACTCTGAGATACTTTGGCATATTGTCATAAAAATAAAGTACCTTCATTTTTAGTATATCTGTGTATTGTGTTTTCTTATGATATTGTGCAAGTGACACTAGTGGTACTGTAGGAGCTTCACTCGTCTCCTAGTTCAGCCTAAGCTGCTCTGCTAAGCTACCATTATCTATCAGCCTATGCTGCTAGACACCCTATACACTAATAAGGGATAACTGGGCCTGGTGCAAGGTGCAAGTACCCCTTAGTACTCACTACAAGCCAGTCCAGCCTCCTACATTGGTTGTGCAGTGGTGGGATAAGTGCTTTGAGACTACTTACCACTCTTGTCATTGTACTTTTCATAAGAGAAAAATATACAAAACAAGTTCAGTGTGTGTACACATTGCTAAAAAGTTTTGCATTTCCTCTTTTCACTCTTTTCTAAGTGCTGAAAAGTACTTCTAAACTTTTTAAAAGTTCTTAAAAAGTTTTAAAAGTTTTTTTTCTGTCTTTCTAAAAAGTTCTGAAAAACATTTTCTTCACTTTTTCTGTCACTTAAACTCTTCTAAAAATGTCTGGCACAGGCCAAAATGTTGATCTGTCCAAACTTGCATATGACCACCTTAGCTGGAAAGGAGCAAGGAGTCTCTGTGTAGAAAGAGGTTTGAGTGTAGGGAAGAATCCTTCTTTGGAATTGTTGCTTAACATGCTTAGAGAACAAGATAAGGCCAAAAGGGCCCCATCTGTTGAAAAAGTAGCTAATGGTTCCCAATCTGATCCAGGGACTCCCCTAGGAAAAGATTCAGGAAAGAAACTTCCTAGCATGCCCATTACTAGACAGTCTAGCATAGTTGGTACTGAGGTTGAGTCACACCATACAGATAGTGTTGGCTCACATCATAGCAAGAGTATTCCTTCTCACCACAGTAGAAGTGATCTTTTTGTTAGCCAAGCTGTTAGGGTGCCTTCTGTAAGGGATAGGTCTCCTTCTGTCCATTCTCACCATACTTCTGTGTCTAGGAATGTCCCTCCCACCCACCCTGATGACAGAATGTTAGAAAGGGAGCTCAATAGATTGAGAGTGGAGCAATCCAGACTGAAGCTTAAACAGCAACAGCTGGATTTAGATAGACAATCCTTAGAAGTAGAGAAGGAAAGACAGAAACTGGGTTTAGAAACCCATGGTGGCAGCAGCAGTATTCCCCATAGTCATCCTGCAAGAGAGCATGATTCAAGGAATCTGCACAAGATAGTTCCCCCTTATAAGGAGGGGGATGACATTAACAAGTGGTTTGCTGCACTTGAGAGGGCCTCTGTTGTACAGGATGTCCCTCAAAGGCAGTGGGCTGCTATCCTGTGGCTATCATTTAGTGGAAAAGGTAGGGATAGGCTCCTTACTGTGAAAGAAAGTGATGCCAATAATTTTACAGTTCTTAAGAATGCACTCCTGGATGGGTATGGCTTAACCACTGAACAATACAGGATAAAGTTCAGAGAGACCAAAAAGGAGTCTTCACAAGACTGGGTTGATTTTATTGACCATTCAGTGAAGGCCTTGGAGGGGTGGTTACATGGCAGTAAAGTTACTGATTATGACAGCCTGTATAACTTGATCCTGAGAGAGCATATTCTTAATAATTGTGTGTCTGATTTGTTGCACCAGTACTTGGTGGACTCTGATCTGACCTCTCCCCAAGAATTGGGAAAGAAGGCAGACAAATGGGTCAGAACAAGGGTGAACAGAAAAGTTTATACAGGGGGTGACAAAGATGGCAATAAGAAGAAGGATGGTAAGTCTTCTGACAAGGGTGGGGACAAATTTAAAAATGAGTCTTCATCAGGCCCACAAAAACACTCTGGTGGGGGTGATGGGCCCAAATCCTCTTCCAATCAGAACAAAGAAAAGAAACCATGGTGCTATTTATGTAAAATAAAAGGCCATTGGACAACAGATCCCAGTTGTCCAAAGAAAAGCACCAAGGCTCCTACCACTACAACCCCTACTGCTACACCTAGTGTCCCTACTAATAGCAGTGGTGGTGGGAGCAAAACTACTAATAGCCAATCCAAGGAAGTAGCTGGGCTCACTATTGGTAACTTAGTTGGGGTTGGTCTGATTAGGGAGACCACAGAGGCTGTGTTAGTCTCTGAGGGGGCTATTGATTTAGCCACCTTGGTTGCTTGTCCCCTTAACATGGATAAGTACAAGCAACTACCCCTAATAAATGGTGTTGAGGTTCAGGCCTACAGGGACACTGGTGCCAGTGTTACTATGGTAATTGAGAAACTGGTCCACCCTGAACAACACCTACTTGATCACCAGTACCAAGTAACCGATGCTCACAACAACACACTTAGCCTTCCCATGGCTGTTGTAAATCTCAACTGGGGGGGGGGGTTACTGGTCCAAAGAAAGTTGTGGTAGCCTCAGATTTACCTGTAGACTGTCTACTAGGAAATGAGTTGGAGACATCAGCTGGGTCAGATGTGGAGTTGGAGGCCCATGCAGCAATGCTGGGCATCCAAGGGCATATGTTTGCTTTAACCAGGGCTCAGGCCAAAAAGCAAAAAGGACAGGGTGACTTGGATCCTGGAACAATGGACCAAGTGCTCCCTAAAGCTAGGGCTAGTAGAAGTAAAGCACTACCTACTATCCCTCCCTCTACAGTGGATTCTACTTCTGAGGAAGAAGAATTCCCTCCCTGTGCAGAACCTACACCAGAGGAGCTTGAAGCAGACACTGCTGAGCTTTTGGGTGAAGGGGTGTGAGAAGGTAGCCTCTTTCTAGCCTTGTTACCCCCACTTTTGGCCTGTTTGTGAGTGTATGTCAGGATGTTTGTCACTGTTTTCACTGTCTCACTGGGATCCTGATAGCCAGGCCTCAGTGCTCATAGTGAAAACACTATGTTTTCAGTATGGTTGTTATGTGTCACTGGGATCCTGCTGGTCAGGACCCCAGTGCTCATAGGTTTGTGGCCTATATGTATGTGTCACTGGGACCCTGTCACACAGGGCCCCAGTGCTCATAGGTGTGCATGTATATGTTCCCTGTGTGGTGCCTAACTGTCTCACTGAGGCTCTGCTAACCAGAACCTCAGTGGTTATGCTCTCTCATTACTTTCAAATTGTCACTAACAGGCTAGTGACCAATTTTACCAATTTACATTGGCTTACTGGAACACCCTTATAATTCCCTAGTATATGGTACTGAGGTACCCAGGGTATTGGGGTTCCAGGAGATCCCTATGGGCTGCAGCATTTCTTTTGCCACCCATAGGGAGCTCTGACAATTCTTACACAGGCCTGCCACTGCAGCCTGAGTGAAATAACGTCCACGTTATTTCACAGCCATTTTACACTGCACTTAAGTAACTTATAAGTCACCTATATGTCTAACCTTTACCTGGTAAAGGTTAGGTGCAAAGTTACTTAGTGTGAGGGCACCCTGGCACTAGCCAAGGTGCCCCCACATTGTTCAGAGCCAATTCACTGAACTTTGTGAGTGCGGGGACACCATTACACGCGTGCACTACATATAGGTCACTACCTATATGTAGCTTCACCATGGTAACTCCGAATATGGCCATGTAACATGTCTATGATCATGGAATTGCCCCCTCTATGCCATCCTGGCATTGTTGGTACAATTCCATGATCCCAGTGGTCTGTAGCACAGACCCTGGTACTGCCAGACTGCCCTTCCTGGGGTTTCACTGCAGCTGCTGCTGCTGCCAACCCCTCAGACAGGCAGCTGCCCTCCTGGGGTCCAGCCAGGCCTGGCCCAGGATGGCAGAACAAAGAACTTCCTCTGAGAGAGGGTGTGACACCCTCTCCCTTTGGAAAATGGTGTGAAGGCAGGGGAGGAGTAGCCTCCCCCAGCCTCTGGAAATGCTTTGTTGGGCACAGATGTGCCCAATTCTGCATAAGCCAGTCTACACCGGTTCAGGGACCCCTTAGCCCCTGCTCTGGCGCGAAACTGGACAAAGGAAAGGGGAGTGACCACTCCCCTGACCTGCACCTCCCCTGGGAGGTGTCCAGAGCTCCTCCAGTGTGCTCCAGACCTCTGCCATCTTGGAAACAGAGGTGCTGCTGGCACACTGGACTGCTCTGAGTGGCCAGTGCCACCAGGTGACGTCAGAGACTCCTGCTGATAGGCTCCTTCAGGTGTTAGTAGCCTTTCCTCTCTCCTAGGTAGCCAAACCCTCTTTTCTGGCTATTTAGGGTCTCTGTCTCTGGGGAAACTTTAGATAACGAATGCATGAGCTCAGCCGAGTTCCTCTGCATCTCCCTCTTCACCTTCTGATAAGGAATCGACCGCTGACCGCGCTGGAAGCCTGCAAACCTGCAACATAGTAGCAAAGACGACTACTGCAACTCTGTAATGCTGATCCTGCCGCCTTCTCGACTGTTTTCCTGCTTGTGCATGCTGTGGGGGTAGTCTGCCTCCTCTCTGCACCAGAAGCTCCGAAGAAATCTCCCGTGGGTCGACGGAATCTTCCCCCTGCAACCGCAGGCACCAAAAAGCTGCATCTCCGGTCCCTTGGGTCTCCTCTCAGCACGACGAGCGAGGTCCCTCGAATCCAGCGACACCGTCCAAGTGACCCCCACAGTCCAGTGACTCTTCAGCCCAAGTTTGGTGGAGGTAAGTCCTTGCCTCACCTCGCTGGGCTGCATTGCTGGGAACCGCGACTTTGCAAGCTTCTCCGGCCCCTGTGCACTTCCGGCGGAAATCCTTCGTGCACAGCCAAGCCTGGGTCCACGGCACTCTAACCTGCATTGCACGACTTTCTAAGTTGGTCTCCGGCGACGTGGGACTCCTTTGTGCAACTTCGGCGAGCACCGTTTCACGCATCCTCGTAGTGCCTGTTTCTGGCACTTCTCCGGGTGCTACCTGCTTCAGTGAGGGCTCCTTGTCTTGCTCGACGTTTCCTCTCTCTGCAGGTCCAATTTGCGACCTCCTGGTCCCTCCTGGGCCCCAGCAGCGTCCAAAAACGCCAAACGCACGATTTGCGTGTAGCAAGGCTTGTTGGCGTCCATCCGGCGGGAAAACACTTCTGCACGACTCTCCAAGGCGTGGGGGATCCATCCTCCAAAGGGGAAGTCTCTAGCCCTTGTCGTTCCTGCAGTATTCACAGTTCTTCAGCCTAGTAAGAGCTTCTTTGCACCAACCGCTGGCATTTCTTGGGCATCTGCCCATCTCCGAGCTGCTTGTGACTTTTGGACTTGGTCCCCTTGTTCCACAGGTACCTTCAGACAGGAATCCATCGTTGTTGCATTGCTGATTTGTGTTTTCCTTGCATTCTCCCTCTAACACGACTATTTTGTCCTTAGGGGAACTTTAGTGCACTTTGCACTCACTTTTCAGGGTCTTGGGGAGGGTTATTTTTCTAACTCTCACTATTGTCTAATAGTCCCAGCGACCCTCTACAAGGTCACATAGGTTTGGGGTCCAGTCGTGGTTCGCATTCCACTTCTGGAGTATATGGTTTGTGTTGCCCCTATCCCTATGTTTCCCCATTGCATCCTATTGTAACTATACATTGTTTGCACTGTTTTCTAAGACTATACTGCATATTTTTGCTATTGTGTATATATATCTTGTGTATATTTCCTATCCTCTCACTGAGGGTACACTCTAAGATACTTTGGCATATTGTCATAAAAATAAAGTACCTTTATTTTTAGTATAACTGTGTATTGTGTTTTCTTATGATATTGTGCATATGACACTAAGTGGTACTGTAGTAGCTTCACACGTCTCCTAGTTCAGCCTTAGCTGCTTTGCTAAGCTACCATTATCTATCAGCCTAAGCTGCTAGACACCCTATACACTAATAAAGGATAACTGGGCCTGGTGCAAGGTGCAAGTACCCCTTGGTACTCACTACAAGCCAGTCCAGCCTCCTACATTGGTTGTGCAGCGGTGGGATAAGTGCTTTGAGACTACTTACCACTCTTGTCATTGTACTTTTCATAAGAGAAAAATATACAAAACAAGGTCAGTGTATATACACATAGCCAAAAAGTTTTGCATTTCCTCTTTTCACTCTTTTCTAAGTGCTGAAAAGTACTTCTAAACTTTCAAAAAGTTCTTAAAAGTTTAAAAAGTTTTTTCTGTCTTTCCAAAAAGTTCTGAAAACTTTTTTCTCTTTTGCTATCACTTTAACTCTCTCTAAAAAATGTCTGGCACAGGCCAAAAAGTTGAACTGTCCAAACTTGCATATGATCACCTTAGCTGGAAAGGAGCAAGGAGTCTCTGCATAGAGAGAGGTTTGAGTGTAGGGAAGAATCCTTCCTTAGAACTGTTAATTAATATGCTTAGAGTACAGGATAAGGCCATAAGTGCCCAATCTGTAGAAAAAGTAGCTAATGGTTCTCAATCTGATCCAGGGACTCCCCCAGGAAAAGGTTCAGGAAAGAAACTTCTCAGCCTGCCCATTACTAGACAGTCTAGCATAGTTGGTACAGAGGTTGAATCACATCATACTGATGATGTGCTCTCACATTATGCTGGTAGCCAAGCTGTTAGGGTGCCCCTTGTAAGGGACAGGTCTCCTTCTGTTCATTCCCATCATACCTCTGTATCTAGAAATGTCCCTCCCACCCACCCTGATGACAGATTGTTAGAAAGGGAGCTCAATAGATTGAGAGTGGAGCAAACCAGACTGAAGCTCAAGAAGCAACAGCTGGATTTGGATAGACAGTCTTTAGAAATAGAGAGGGAAAGACAGAAGATGGGTTTAGATACCCATGGTGGCAGCAGCAGTATTCCCCATAGTCATCCTGCAAAAGAGCATGATTCCAGGAATCTGCATAAGATAGTTCCCCCTTACAAGGAGGGGGATGACATTAACAAGTGGTTTGCTGCACTTGAGAGGGCCTGTGCTGTACAGGATGTCCCTCAAAAGCAGTGGGCTGCTATCCTATGGCTATCATTTAGTGGAAAGGGTAGGGATAGACTCCTTACTGTGAAAGAAAGTGATGCCAATAATTTTACAGTTCTTAAGAATGCACTCCTGGATGGTTATGGCTTAACCACTGAACAGTACAGGATAAAGTTCAGAGAGACCAAAAAGGAGTCTTCACAAGACTGGGTTGATTTCATTGACCATTCAGTGAAGTCCTTGGAGGGGTGGTTACATGGCAGTAAAGTTACTGATTATGAAAGCCTGTATAACACAATCCTGAGAGAGCATATACTTAATAATTGTGTGTCTGATTTGTTGCACCAGTACCTGGTAGACTCTGATCTGACCTCTCCCCAAGAATTGGGAAAGAAGGCAGACAAATGGGTCAGAACAAGGGTGAACAGAAAAGTTCATACAGGGGGTGACAAAGATGGCAATAAGAAGAAAGATGGTGAAAAATCTCAAGATAAGCATGGGGATAAGGGTAAAACCAAAGATCCCACTTCAAATCTTAAACACTCTTCAGAGGGTGGGGATAAAACAAATTCTTCCTCTTCTTCCCAACCTGCACACATTAAAAAGCCTTGGTGCTTTGTGTGTAAAAACAGAGGCCATAGGCCAGGGGATAAGTCCTGTCCAGGTAAACCCCCTGAGCCTACCACCACTAATACATCAAGCTCTAGTGCCCCTAGCAGTAGTGGTACTAGTGGTGGGACTGCTGGCAACAGTCAAGCAAAGGGTGTAGTTGGGTTCACTTATGGGTCCATAGTGGAAACTGATGTAATCAGTCCCAAGACAGTTTCTGTCACACCTAGTGGCATTGGCCTTGCCACACTGGCTGCTTGTCCCCTTACAATGGATAAGTACAGGCAGACAGTTTCAATAAATGGTGTTGAGGCCTTGGCCTACAGGGACACAGGTGCCAGTTTCACTTTGGTGACTGAAAACCTAGTGCCTCCTGAACAACACATCATTGGACAACAGTATAAGATTATTGATGTCCATAACTCCACTAAGTTTCTTCCCTTAGCTATAATTCAGTTTAGTTGGGGTGGAGTTACTGGCCCTAAGCAGGTGGTGGTATCACCTAGCTTACCTGTAGACTGTCTCTTAGGTAATGACCTAGAGGCCTCAGGTTGGGCTGATGTAGAGTTTTATGCCCATGCAGCCATGCTGGGCATCCCTGAGGAATTGTTCCCTCTCATTTCAAGTGAAATGAAAAAGCAAAGGAGAGAAGGCCTGAAAACTCAGGATCCCTCTCCATCAACAGGTAAAAAGGGTATCACAGTATCCCCTAACCACCCTACCATTCAGGATACTATTCCTGTGGTGGGAGAAACCTCTCCTGGGGTGGCACCTGTTCCAAGGGAATCATCAGCTGGCATAGCTGGACTCCCTGAGGTAGAAGTACCTCTCTGTGGGATAACTAACATTGGTGACAAAAAGAGCACCATTTTAGTTAACATGGAGCATCCCTCCAACCCTCCCAGAGAAACTTTAGTGCAGAAACCCTGTACTGCCTCACAACACTTAGGACAGCATCCCTGCCCTAGTGTGGAGCTCATAGGACAGCATCCCTGCCCTGCTCCAACTCAAGAGAAACAGCATCCCTGTTCTCTCTTCCAGCCAAATGGACAAAGTTTTTGTCCAGCTATGGCTTTACTGAGACAGCATCCCTGTCTGGCATTTCCATCATTACAAATAGGTTCAGTGGATAATTCCCACTGCTCTAAACTAAAACTTACTGATAGAAACTCTGAAAATACATCTTCACATTGTTGGTTAGCTAAAAAACTTCAAACAGGGTGGTTTACATCCCCACAGGGAAGTAACCATATAGTGGATGATAAAGGGAGTAACCAGTCTATTGCAGAGCTACTCTCTACTTATCACCACTTAGACAATAAAGTCTCAACTGGCCAAGGTTAGCCTTATTGTCCTTCGTTTGGGGGGGGGTTGTGTGAGAAGGTAGCCTCTTTCTAGCCTTGTTACCCCCACTTTTGGCCTGTTTGTGAGTGTATGTCAGGATGTTTGTCACTGTTTTCACTGTCTCACTGGGATCCTGATAGCCAGGCCTCAGTGCTCATAGTGAAAACACTATGTTTTCAGTATGGTTGTTATGTGTCACTGGGATCCTGCTGGTCAGGACCCCAGTGCTCATAGGTTTGTGGCCTATATGTATGTGTCACTGGGACCCTGTCACACAGGGCCCCAGTGCTCATAGGTGTGCATGTATATGTTCCCTGTGTGGTGCCTAACTGTCTCACTGAGGCTCTGCTAACCAGAACCTCAGTGGTTATGCTCTCTCATTACTTTCAAATTGTCACTAACAGGCTAGTGACCAATTTTACCAATTTACATTGGCTTACTGGAACACCCTTATAATTCCCTAGTATATGGTACTGAGGTACCCAGGGTATTGGGGTTCCAGGAGATCCCTATGGGCTGCAGCATTTCTTTTGCCACCCATAGGGAGCTCTGACAATTCTTACACAGGCCTGCCACTGCAGCCTGAGTGAAATAACGTCCACGTTATTTCACAGCCATTTTACACTGCACTTAAGTAACTTATAAGTCACCTATATGTCTAACCTTTACCTGGTAAAGGTTAGGTGCAAAGTTACTTAGTGTGAGGGCACCCTGGCACTAGCCAAGGTGCCCCCACATTGTTCAGAGCCAATTCACTGAACTTTGTGAGTGCGGGGACACCATTACACGCGTGCACTACATATAGGTCACTACCTATATGTAGCTTCACCATGGTAACTCCGAATATGGCCATGTAACATGTCTATGATCATGGAATTGCCCCCTCTATGCCATCCTGGCATTGTTGGTACAATTCCATGATCCCAGTGGTCTGTAGCACAGACCCTGGTACTGCCAGACTGCCCTTCCTGGGGTTTCACTGCAGCTGCTGCTGCTGCCAACCCCTCAGACAGGCAGCTGCCCTCCTGGGGTCCAGCCAGGCCTGGCCCAGGATGGCAGAACAAAGAACTTCCTCTGAGAGAGGGTGTGACACCCTCTCCCTTTGGAAAATGGTGTGAAGGCAGGGGAGGAGTAGCCTCCCCCAGCCTCTGGAAATGCTTTGTTGGGCACAGATGTGCCCAATTCTGCATAAGCCAGTCTACACCGGTTCAGGGACCCCTTAGCCCCTGCTCTGGCGCGAAACTGGACAAAGGAAAGGGGAGTGACCACTCCCCTGACCTGCACCTCCCCTGGGAGGTGTCCAGAGCTCCTCCAGTGTGCTCCAGACCTCTGCCATCTTGGAAACAGAGGTGCTGCTGGCACACTGGACTGCTCTGAGTGGCCAGTGCCACCAGGTGACGTCAGAGACTCCTGCTGATAGGCTCCTTCAGGTGTTAGTAGCCTTTCCTCTCTCCTAGGTAGCCAAACCCTCTTTTCTGGCTATTTAGGGTCTCTGTCTCTGGGGAAACTTTAGATAACGAATGCATGAGCTCAGCCGAGTTCCTCTGCATCTCCCTCTTCACCTTCTGATAAGGAATCGACCGCTGACCGCGCTGGAAGCCTGCAAACCTGCAACATAGTAGCAAAGACGACTACTGCAACTCTGTAATGCTGATCCTGCCGCCTTCTCGACTGTTTTCCTGCTTGTGCATGCTGTGGGGGTAGTCTGCCTCCTCTCTGCACCAGAAGCTCCGAAGAAATCTCCCGTGGGTCGACGGAATCTTCCCCCTGCAACCGCAGGCACCAAAAAGCTGCATCTCCGGTCCCTTGGGTCTCCTCTCAGCACGACGAGCGAGGTCCCTCGAATCCAGCGACACCGTCCAAGTGACCCCCACAGTCCAGTGACTCTTCAGCCCAAGTTTGGTGGAGGTAAGTCCTTGCCTCACCTCGCTGGGCTGCATTGCTGGGAACCGCGACTTTGCAAGCTTCTCCGGCCCCTGTGCACTTCCGGCGGAAATCCTTCGTGCACAGCCAAGCCTGGGTCCACGGCACTCTAACCTGCATTGCACGACTTTCTAAGTTGGTCTCCGGCGACGTGGGACTCCTTTGTGCAACTTCGGCGAGCACCGTTTCACGCATCCTCGTAGTGCCTGTTTCTGGCACTTCTCCGGGTGCTACCTGCTTCAGTGAGGGCTCCTTGTCTTGCTCGACGTTTCCTCTCTCTGCAGGTCCAATTTGCGACCTCCTGGTCCCTCCTGGGCCCCAGCAGCGTCCAAAAACGCCAAACGCACGATTTGCGTGTAGCAAGGCTTGTTGGCGTCCATCCGGCGGGAAAACACTTCTGCACGACTCTCCAAGGCGTGGGGGATCCATCCTCCAAAGGGGAAGTCTCTAGCCCTTGTCGTTCCTGCAGTATTCACAGTTCTTCAGCCTAGTAAGAGCTTCTTTGCACCAACCGCTGGCATTTCTTGGGCATCTGCCCATCTCCGAGCTGCTTGTGACTTTTGGACTTGGTCCCCTTGTTCCACAGGTACCTTCAGACAGGAATCCATCGTTGTTGCATTGCTGATTTGTGTTTTCCTTGCATTCTCCCTCTAACACGACTATTTTGTCCTTAGGGGAACTTTAGTGCACTTTGCACTCACTTTTCAGGGTCTTGGGGAGGGTTATTTTTCTAACTCTCACTATTGTCTAATAGTCCCAGCGACCCTCTACAAGGTCACATAGGTTTGGGGTCCAGTCGTGGTTCGCATTCCACTTCTGGAGTATATGGTTTGTGTTGCCCCTATCCCTATGTTTCCCCATTGCATCCTATTGTAACTATACATTGTTTGCACTGTTTTCTAAGACTATACTGCATATTTTTGCTATTGTGTATATATATCTTGTGTATATTTCCTATCCTCTCACTGAGGGTACACTCTAAGATACTTTGGCATATTGTCATAAAAATAAAGTACCTTTATTTTTAGTATAACTGTGTATTGTGTTTTCTTATGATATTGTGCATATGACACTAAGTGGTACTGTAGTAGCTTCACACGTCTCCTAGTTCAGCCTTAGCTGCTTTGCTAAGCTACCATTATCTATCAGCCTAAGCTGCTAGACACCCTATACACTAATAAAGGATAACTGGGCCTGGTGCAAGGTGCAAGTACCCCTTGGTACTCACTACAAGCCAGTCCAGCCTCCTACAAGGGGGGCCTGCCAGAGAGGAGCTGAGTGTGGCACAGCAGACCTGTCCCACATTAGAGGGTCTAAGACAGCAAGCTGTCAAACAGGCTAATGGGTATGTCAGTGACTCTCACAGAGTTTACTGGGAGGACAACCTCTTGTACACTGAGGCAAGGGATCCTAAACCTGGAGCTGCCAGGAGATTAGTGATTCCTCAGGAGTACAGAAAGTTCCTCCTAACACTGGCTCACAACATTCTCCTAGCTGGACATTTGGGGCAAATGAAAACTTGGGACAGGCTTGTTCCCTTGTTTCATTGGCCTAGAATGTCTGAGGACACAAAAGATTTTTGTAAGTCCTGTGAAACCTGTCAAGCCAGTGGCAAGACAGGTGGCACTCCAAAGGCACCCCTTATTCGACTGCCTGTGGTTGGGGTTCCCTTTGAAAGGGTAGGGGTTGACATAGTTGGCCCCCTTGACCCTCCTACTGCTTCAGGCAATAGGTTTATCTTGGTGGTAGTGGACCATGCCACAAGATACCCTGAAGCTATTCCTCTTAGGACCACTACAGCTCCTGCAGTGGCAAAGGCCCTCCTGGGAATATTTTCCTGGGTGGGCTTCCCAAAAGAGGTGGTATCAGACAGAGGAAGCAATTTCATGTCTGCTTACTTGAAGGCCATGTGGAAGGAGTGTGGTGTGACTTACAAGTTCACTACACCCTATCATCCACAAACAAATGGACTGGTGGAGAGATTTAACAAAACTCTCAAAGGCATGATTATGGGTCTCCCTGAAAAACTCCGCAGGAGATGGGATATCCTGTTACCATGCCTCCTTTTTGCCTACAGGGAGGTACCCCAGAAAGGAGTGGGCTTCAGCCCCTTTGAACTTCTTTTTGGACACCCTGTTAGGGGTCCACTAACACTTGTCAAGGAGGGTTGGGAACAACCTTTAAAAGCTCCAAAACAAGATATTGTGGATTATGTACTTGGCCTCAGATCAAGGATGGCTGAGTACATGAAAAAGGCCAGTAAAAACCTTCAGGCCAGCCAAGAGCTCCAGAAGCAATGGCATGACCAGAAGGCTGTTTTGGTTCAGTACCAACCAGGACAGAAAGTGTGGGTCTTGGAGCCTGTGGCCCCAAGAGCACTCCAAGATAAATGGAGTGGACCCCACACAATTGTTGAGAAAAAGGGTGAAGTCACCTACTTAGTTGACTTAGGCACTGCCAGGAGTCCCCTTAGGGTGCTCCATGTCAATCGCCTGAAACCCTACTATGACAGGGCTGATCTCACCCTGCTCATGGCAACTGATGAGGGACAGGAAGAAGACAGTGATCCTCTACCTGATCTCTTCTCTTCCACAGAACAACAAGATGCTCTAGTGGAAGGTGTTGTACTGGCAGATTGTCTAACTGCTGAGCAGAAAGACCACTGCATACATCTCCTAGGTCAGTTCTCTGAACTCTTCTCTACTGTGCCAGGTACCACTTCTTGGTGTGAGCACACTATAGATACTGGAGACAGCTTGCCTGTCAAAAGTAAAATCTATAGGCAGCCTGACCATGTCAGAGACTGCATAAAGCAAGGGGTGCAGAAAATGTTAGAACTGGGAGTGGTTGAGCACTCTGAAAGTCCATGGGCTTCTCCTGTGGTACTTGTACCAAAACCCCATTCCAAAGATGGAAAGAAGGAAATGCGGTTTTGTGTAGATTACAGAGGTCTCAACCAGGTAACCAAAACTGACGCTCACCCTATACCCAGGGCAGATGAGCTCATAGATACACTGGCATCTGCCAAGTATCTAAGCACTTTTGATTTGACTGCAGGGTATTGGCAGATCAAATTATCAAAAGATGCTAAAGCTAAAACTGCTTTTTCAACCATTGGAGGACATTACCAATTTACAGTAATGCCTTTTGGATTGAAAAATGCACCTGCCACTTTTCAGAGGTTGGTGAACACAGTCCTGCAAGGGCTGGAAGCTTTTAGTGCAGCATATTTGGACGATATAGCTGTCTTTAGCTCCAGTTGGGATGATCACCTGGTCCACCTATGGAAAGTTTTGGAGGCCCTGCAAAAGGCAGGCCTCACTATCAAGGCTTCAAAGTGCCAGATAGGACAGGGGAAGGTGGTTTATCTGGGATACCTGGTTGGTGGGGAACAGATTGCACCACTACAGGGGAAAATCCAAACAATTATTGATTGGGTTCCCCCTACTACTCAGACTCAAGTGAGAGCCTTCCTATGCCTCACTGGGTATTACAGGAGGTTCATTAAGAACTATGGCTCCATTGCAGCCCCTCTTAATGACCTCACATCCAAGAAAATGCCTAAAAAGGTATTATGGACAGCAAACTGTCAGAAAGCTTTTGAGGAGCTGAAGCAGGCCATGTGCTCTGCACCTGTCCTGAAAAGCCCTTGTTACTCTAAAAAATTCTATGTCCAGACTGATGCATCTGAATTAGGAGTAGGGGCAGTCCTATCACAACTTAATTCTGAGGGCCAGGATCAACCTGTTGCTTTTATTAGTAGGAGGTTGACCCCTAGAGAAAAGCATTGGTCTGCCATTGAGAGGGAGGCCTTTGCTGTGGTCTGGGCACTGAAGAAGTTGAGGCCATACCTGTTTGGCACTCACTTCATTGTTCAGACAGACCACAGACCTCTACTTTGGCTAAAACAAATGAAAGGTGAAAACCCTAAATTGTTGAGGTGGTCCATATCCCTACAGGGAATGGACTATACAGTGGAACATAGACCTGGGAGTAGCCACTCCAATGCAGATGGACTCTCCAGATATTTCCACTTAGACAATGAAGACTCATCAGGTCATGGCTAGTCTTATTGTCCTTCGTTTGGGGGGGGGTTGTGTAGGAAAGTACCATCTTGCCTGGCATGTTACCCCCAATTTTCACTGTATATATGTTGTTTTAGTTGTATGTGTCACTGGGACCCTGCCAGCCAGAGCCCCAGTGCTCATAAGTGTGCCTGAATGTGTTACCTGTGTAGTGACTAACTGTCTCACTGAGGCTCTGCTATCCAGAACCTCAGTGGTTATGCTCTCTCATTTCTTTCAAATTGTCACTAACAGGCTAGTGACCAATTTTACCAATTTACATTGGCTTACTGGAACACCCTTATAATTCCCTAGTATATGGTACTGAGGTACCCAGGGTATTGGGGTTCCAGGAGATCCCTATGGGCTGCAGCATTTCTTTTGCCACCCATAGGGAGCTCTGACAATTCTTACACAGGCCTGCCACTGCAGCCTGAGTGAAATAACGTCCACGTTATTTCACAGCCATTTTTACACTGCACTTAAGTAACTTATAAGTCACCTATATGTCTAACCTTTACCTGGTAAAGGTTAGGTGCAAAGTTACTTAGTGTGAGGGCACCCTGGCACTAGCCAAGGTGCCCCGACATTGTTCAGGGCCAATTCCCCGGACTTTGTGAGTGTGGGGACACCATTACACGCGTGCACTACATATAGGTCACTACCTATATGTAGCTTCACAATGGTAACTCCGAATATGGCCATGTCACATGTCTATGATCATGGAATCGCCCCCTCTATGCCATCCTGGCATAGTTGGCACAATCCCATGATCCCAGTGGTCTGTAGCACAGACCCTGGTACTGCCAAACTGCCTTTCCTGGGGTTTCACTGCAGCTGCTGCTGCTGCCAACCCCTCAGACAGGTTTCTGCCCTCCTGGGGTCCAGCCAGGCTTGTCCCAGGATGGCAGAACAAAGGACTTCCTCTGAGAGAGGGTGTTACATCCTCTCCCTTTGGAAAATGGTGTGAAGGCAGGGGAGGAGTGGCCTCCCCCAGCCTCTGGAAATGCTTTCATGGGCACATTTGGTGCCCATTTCTGCATAAGCCAGTCTACACTGGTTCAGGGACCCCTTATCCCTGCTCTGGCGTGAAACTGGACAAAGGAAAGGGGAGTGACCATTCCCCTGACCTGCACCTCCCCTGGGAGGTGTCCAGAGCTCCTCCAGTGTGCTCCAGACCTCTGCCATCTTGGAAACAGAGGTGCTGCTGGCACACTGGACTGCTCTGAGTGGCCAGTGCCACCAGGTGATGTCAGAGACTCCTTCTGATAGGCTCCTTCAGGTGTTGCTAGCCTATCCTCTCTCCTAGGTAGCCAAACCCTCTTTTCTGGCTATTTAGGGTCTCTGTCTCTAGGGATTCTTTAGATAACGAATGCAAGAGCTCATCAGAGTTCCTCTGCATCTCTCTCTTCACCTTCTGCCAAGGAATCGACTGCTGACCGCGCTGGAAGCCTGCAAAACTGCAACAAAGTAGCCAAGACGACTACTGCAACTCTGTATTGCTGATCCTGCCGCCTTCTCGACTGTTTTCCTGGTGGTGCATGCTGTGGGGGTAGTCTGCCTCCTCTCTGCACTAGAAGCTCTGAAGAAATCTCCTGTGGGTCGACGGAATCTTCCCCCTGCAACCGCAGGCACCAAAGAACTTCATTACCGGTACTCTGGGTCTCCTCTCAGCACGACGAGCGAGGTCCCTTGATTCCAGCAACTCTGTCAAAGTGACTCCCACAGTCCAGTGACTCTTCAGTCCAAGTTTGGTGGAGGTAAGTCCTTGCCTCCCCACGCCAGACTGCATTGCTGGGAACCGCGTCTTTTGCAGCTACTCCGGCTTCCGTGCAATTCCGGTGGAAATCCTTTGTGCACATCCAAGCCTGGGTCTACGGTACTCTAACCTGCATTGCACGACTTTCTAAGTTGTCGTCCGGCGGCGTGGGACTCCTTTGTGCAACTTCGGGTGAGCACCATTTCACTCCTCTTCGTAGTGCCTGTTCTGGCACTTCTACGGGTGCTGCCTGCTTCTGAGAGGGCTCCTTGTCTTGCTCGACGCCCCCTCTGTCCCCAGGCGCAATTGGCGACATCCTTGTCCCCCCTGGGCCACAGCAGCATGCAAAAACCCTTACCACACGATTTGCAGCTAGCAAGGCTTGTTGGCAGTCTATCTTCAGGAAAACACTTCTGCACAACTCTCCACGGCGTGGGGGATCCATCCTCCAAAGGGAATGTCTCTAGCCCTTGTCGTTCCTGCAGAATCCTCAGCTTCTACTGCCTAGTAGCAGCTTCTTTGCACCCACAGCTGGCATTTCCTGGGCATCTGCCCATCTCCGACTTGCTTGTGACTTTTGGACTTGGTCCCCTTGCTCCACAGGTACCCTCGTTTGGAAATCCATCGTTGTTGCATTGCTGGTTTGTGTCTCTCCTGCAGAATTCCCCTATCACGACTTCTATGTCCTTTGGGGAACTTTAGTGCACTTTGCACTCACTTTTCAGGGTCTTGGGGTGGGCTATTTTTCTAACCCTAACTGTTTTCTTACAGTCCCAGCGACCCTCTACAAGGTCACATAGGTTTGGGGTCCATTCGTGGTTCGCATTCCACTTTTGGAGTATATGGTTTGTGTTGCCCCTATCCCTATGTGTCCCCATTGCATCCTATTTTAACTATACATTGTTTGCACTGTTTTCTAAGACTATACTGCATATTTTTGGTATTGTGTACATATATCTTGTGTATATTTGCTATCCTCATACTGAGGGTGCTCACTGAGATACTTTGGCATATTGTCATAAAAATAAAGTACCTTTATTTTTAGTATATCTGTGTATTGTGTTTTCTTATGATATTGTGCAAGTGACACTAGTGGTACTGTAGGAGCTTCACTCGTCTCCTAGTTCAGCCTAAGCTGCTCTGCTAAGCTACCATTATCTATCAGCCTTAGCTGCTAGACACCCTATACACTAATAAGGGATACCTGGGCCTGGTGCAAGGTGTAAGTACCCCTTGGTACTCACTACAAGCCAGTCCAGTCTCCTACAGCAGGACCCTCTGTGTGTGCAGGAGCCTCTATGTGCCCAGGTGCCTCTATGTCTAAAGGGGCCTATGTGTCTGCAGGAGCCTCTGTGTCTGCAGGAGCCTCGGTGTGCGCAGCAGACCCTGGATGCACAGGAGACTCTGTGTCTCAAGAGTCTCTGTGTCTGCAGGAGCCTCTGTTTGCGCAGGAGCCTTGGTGTGAGCAGGACCCCGTGTGCAGGATCCTCTGTGTCTGCAGGAGCCTCTGTGTCTGCAGGGGCCTTTGTGTGCACAGGAGCCTCTGTGTCTGCAGGAGGCTCTGTGTGTGCAGGAGCCTCTGTGTCTGCAGGAGCATATGTGTGTGCAGGAGTCTCTGTGTGCGCAGGACTGTTTATGTTTACAGGAGCCTCTGTGTCCCAGGAGCCTCTGTGTCCGCAGGAGCTTCTGTGTCTGCAGGAGCCTCTGTGTGCAGGAGCCTCTGTGTGCACAGGAGCCTCTGTGTCTGCAGGAGCGTTTGTGTGTGCAGCAGCCTCTGTGTCCGCAGGAGCTTCTGTGTCTGCAGGGGCCTCTGTGTCTGCAGAAGCCTCTGTGTATGCAGGAGCCTCTGTGTCCGCAGGAGCCTCTGTGTCTGCAGGAGCCGCTGTGTCCGCAGAAGCCTCTGTGTCCGCAGGAGCCTCTGTGTCTGCAGGGGCCTCTGCGTCTGCAGGAGCCTAGGTGTGTGCAGGAGCCTCTGTGTCCGCAGGATCCTCTGTGTCTACAGGAGTCTCTGTGTCCGCAGGCGCCTCTGTGTGCTCTGGAGCCTCTGTGTCTGCAGGGGCCTCTGTGCGTGCAGGAGCCTCTGTGCGTGCAGGAGCCTCTGGGTCCGCAGGAGCCTCTGTGTGCGCAGGAGCCTCTGTGTCCGTAGGTGCCTTTGTGTGCAGGAGCCTCTGTGTCCGCAGGAGCCTCTGTGCCTACAGGAGTCTCTGTGTCCGCAGGAGCCTTTGGGTCCAAAGAAGCCTCTTTTAGTTTTAGTTACAGACAGCTTTAGTTCTCTTGGAGACCTTCTGTTAATACTTTAAAAAGGACACATAAGAAGCAGTACAGAGAGGGTGGTAGCTTTGGGTGACTCCTTCAGCCATTGGTTGCATGTGTTTTTCACAGTTAACTATTGGTTGGATGTGCTATCCATCAGCCAATTGCATTTCGCGGATGGTTACATTTGTTTACTGTTACATTTGCTTTGATGACTGTGACAGGAAGTAGTTTATCTGACAGGAGTGAAGTGGGGGCTCCCAAACCCCGAAAGAGTGCGACATTGGAGCTGAGCCCATGGTCTGGCTGTCTCCAAGACTCAAAGCACAAACCGTGCAGTCGAAGTACTGCCCCATAAATCAAACAACAACTGTCATGTAAAAGTGAGAAAAAAACTCCAAATGTAAATACTTAAAACATTAGATTATGGCCCTCATTACAACATTGGTGGTGAATCCCGGTTACCACCATGCAGAAGACCGCCAACACACTGATGCGGCGGTGGAATTCAGAACAGCTATTACGACCTACAGCCCGGAATCTGCCAAAATGCAGACACCCACACAAGGCCGCCACACCAAAGATCAGTGATAAACTGGCGATAACAAAACCGACACCGTCACGCCAACAGGAATACACCCACACTATCATGACCCACTAATCCACGCGGCGGTCTTTCAACCGTGGTAATCCATTGGCGGTACACACCGCCGCGCTCAAAATACACACACATTTACAAAACACAACCACATTGGACAATTCAAAATACACACACCTGATACACATACACACACCACATACTGACCTGTGTTGCCGGGGAACAGGACGCTACTCCAGGCCCGCCCACCACGCTGAAAGCTGTTATAAACGCGCACCCCTCGCGGGATGCGGGATACTGACCTGTGTTGCCGGGGAACAGGATGCTACTCCCGGCCCGCCCACCACGCTGAAAGCTGTTATAAACGCGCACCCCTCGCGGGATGCGGGATACTGACCTGTGGTGCCGGGGAACAGGACGCTACTCCCGGCCCGCCCACCACGCTGAAAGCTGTTATAAATGCGCGCCCCTCACTGGACGCGGGATACTGACCTGTGTTGCCGGGGAACAGGACACTATTCCCGGCACGCCCACCACGCTGAAAGCTGTTATAAACGCGCGCCCCTCGAGGGACGTGGGATACTGACCTGTGTTGCCGGGGAACAGGACGCTACTCCCGGCCCGCCCACCATGCTGAAAGCTGTTATAAACGCACGCCCCTCGCGGAACGCAGGATACTGACCTGTGTTGCCAGGGAACAGGACGCTACTCCCGGCCCGCCCACCACACTGAAAGCTGTTATAAACACGCGCCCCTCGCGGGACGCGGGATACTGACCTGTGTTGCCGGGGAACAGGACGCTACTCCCGGCACGCCCACCACGCTGAAAGCTGTTATAAACGCGCGCGGGCGCGTGCCCGGGCGAAGACCGGGTCAAGACGGGCCCGTCTTCGACCGACTGAGGCTGGGCTGGGCCCCGTCTCTTTATTTTTGCACTCGGTGACTGAGTAAGTGTCCCAACTATTTATACTATTTGGGCAGCTACTTTATTCTAGCTCCTATGGGGAAAAGGAAGGCAGTTGATCTGCCGGAATCCCGGCTCGAATGCAAAAAACAGAAAAATTGCTCCATGAAGCCAGCCAGCAAGCCTAAAGGCTGTGGCTTCAAACCATTTGAGGAGATAGACCATCTGTTTGAGAAGGTGGAGGCAATCTTAAATTGTACTGCGGGCATCAAGAAGGTCCTGCCACAACCCAGGAGGATCCATGAATTTTTTAGTTATAAGAAGAACAAGGGTATAGTTCCAGACCCCAATTCTTTAATTAATGGAGTAGGGGTTTCACCTAATGCGACCACCTCAACGCCTCCCCCACTCAGTGGAGTAAAGGACGCAGTTAAGGATTGCACTCCCAAACAAAGTTTATTTCAAAGAGAAGAGGAAACAAGTTTGCTCACTGCTCCCATTCCGTTAAGTCCTGTGATTAATGTGATCCCAAACATCCCTTGTAAAAACCGGTTTCAGCCATTAACTGAGGAGGTTGCTACACCTAGGATGCATGTCTCTTCGATAGAAGCTTTAGACCCTAGGATCTTTAGTCCTCAACCTATTCCAACTACCTACTCCCTATTGGTCCAACCTTCCTCTGAAACTAATATGTCCCTCATCTTGCAGAGAGTAGATGAACTTAAGGGTATGGTGCAGCTATTGACCCAACTCGTTCAGGAAAGATTAGTAAACTCGTTCGAATGCAAATGTCGTTCAAGTGAGGAAAGGGGGAAAGGTGAATCCATAAAGACTGATTGGATTTCGCAATCAAAGATGGCGTATGGGCTATAAGTTAATCCTCTTTCAAAGAAAAGGGTACTTAGAGCCGATATTGATGTGCAGCTGACTCGTTCTGTAGACAAATCCACACACGATCAGCTGGGCAACAAACATATCCCTTCTGAGAGGGCCGCTATGATTAACTGCCCTGCCTCTACTGGCTGCCCCTTTTCTCCCCCAAACTTGCAGGGATTTGGAAGGTGTAAAGAACCTGATAACCTTAGACGTGTAGGGGGGTGTCCGCTTTCGAACTCAAGAGGGTCACTTGTATCCACTTCTGAACCCACTTGTCCTTTTTCTCCCCAGGGAGCCCCTATTGGCTCCAGTATGTTGGCAAAAAAACAAAATTATAAGCACGGGTCGAATACTCTTTTCATGAACAATTTCCCCAAGTTGCCACAAGGAGTCAAAGAGGACCATGAGTCCAGGATTAACAAAGCCATCTATTGGCTTCGGAAGCAACGGGGCTGTTTATCGGTTATACGCATGGATATTTCAAATGCCAAACGGCATAGCCCCCCGGAGTTCAACCATGATATAATTTCCATTGAGTTCTATGATAAGTCCCTGATTGATCATCTTTTTGCTTTTGATATCCGTACCCGCGCATTCTGGGTCAAAGAAAAAAGGGGAGGTATCAATTTAGAGTTTGGGAAAGTCGATGCACTACAGGTTACAGCAAATGTACAAATGACCAATAACACTACAAGTAATTCACGTGGGTACGTTGATACCATCTTGCCCAAGCGCGTATGAGTGCCTATATTCCAAGAAGCTCCTAGTGGGGGCAAAATAGAGGAGCTGCCTTCGAGCTCTATCATTGAGTTAACTCTAGAGGATGCCCCACAGTTAAATAGAGTTATACCTGCTGCTACTGGTGGACTATCAATACTGTCATGGAACTTAGCTGGTATTGGGAGGAAACTGGATGACAAGGTGTAGGAGGCTGGACTGGCTTGTAGTGAGTACCAAGGGGTACTTGCACCTTGCACCAGGCCCAGTTATCCCTTATTAGTGTATAGGGTGTCTAGCAGCTTAGGCTGATAGATAATGGTAGCTTAGCAGAGCAGCTCAGGCTGAACTAGGAGACGTGTGAAGCTACTACAGTACCACTTAGTGTCATATGCACAATATCATAAGAAAACACAATACACAGTTATACTAAAAATAAAGGTACTTTATTTTTATGACAATATGCCAAAGTATCTTAGAGTGTACCCTCAGTGAGAGGATAGGAAATATACACAAGATATATATACACAATAGCAAAAATATGCAGTATAGTCTTAGAAAACAGTGCAAACAATGTATAGTTACAATAGGATGCAATGGGGAAACATAGGGATAGGGGCAACACAAACCATATACTCCAAAAGTGGAATGCGAACCACGAATGGACCCCAAACCTATGTGACCTTGTAGAGGGTCGCTGGGACTATTAGAAAATAGTGAGAGTTAAAAAAATAACCCTCCCCAAGACCCTGAAAAGTGAGTGCAAAGTGCACTAAAGTTCCCCTAAGGACAAAATAGTCGTGTTAGAGGGAAAATGCAAGGAAAACACAAATCAGCAATGCAACAACGATGGATTCCTGACTGAGGGTACCTGTGGAACAAGGGGACCAAGTCCAAAAGTCACAAGCAACTCGGAGATGGGCAGATGCCCAAGAAATGCCAGCGGTTGGTGCAAAGAAGCTCTTACTAGGCTGAAGAACTGTGAATACTGCAGGAACGACAAGGGCTAGAGACTTCCCCTTTGGAGGATGGATCCCCCACGCCTTGGAGAGTCGTGCAGAAGTGTTTTCCCGCCGGTTGGACGCCAACAAGCCTTGCTACACGCAAATCGTGCGTTTGGCGTTTTTGGACGCTGCTGGGGCCCAGGAGGGACCAGGAGGTCGCAAATTGGACCTGCAGAGAGAGGGGACGTCGAGCAAGACAAAGAGCCCTCACTGAAGCAGGTAGCACCCGGAGAAGTGCCAGAAACAGGCACTACGAGGATGCGTGAAACGGTGCTCGCCGAAGTTGCACAAAGGAGTCCCACGTCGCCAGAGACCAACTTAGAAAGTCGTGCAATGCAGGTTAGAGTGCCGTGGACCCAGGCTTGGCTGTGCACGAAGGATTTCCGCCGGAAGTGCACAGGGGCCGGAGTAGCTTGCAAAGTCGCGGTTCCCAGCAATGCAGCCCAGCGAGGTGAGGCAAGGACTTACCTCCACCAAACTTGGGCTGAAGAGTCACTGGACTGTGGGGGTCACTTGGACGGTGTCGCTGGATTCGAGGGACCTCGCTCGTCGTGCTGAGAGGAGACCCAAGGGACCGGTAATGCAGCTTTTTGGTGCCTGCGGTTGCAGGGGGAAGATTCCGTCGACCCACGGGAGATTTCTTCGGAGCTTCTGGTGCAGAGAGGAGGCAGACTACCCCCACAGCATGCACAAGCAGGAAAACAGTCGAGAAGGCGGCAGGATCAGCGTTACAGAGTTGCAGTAGTCGTCTTTGCTACTATGTTGCAGGTTTGCAGGCTTCCAGCGCGGTCAGCGGTCGATTCCTTATCAGAAGGTGAAGAGGGTGATGCAGAGGAACTCGGCTGAGCTCATGCATTCGTTATCTAAAGTTTCCCCAGAGACAGAGACCCTAAATAGCCAGAAAAGAGGGTTTGGCTACCTAGGAGAGAGGAAAGGCTACTAACACCTGAAGGAGCCTATCACAAGGAGTCTCTGACGTCACCTGGTGGCACTGGCCACTCAGAGCAGTCCAGTGTGCCAGCAGCACCTCTGTTTCCAAGATGGCAGAGGTCTGGAGCACACTGGAGGAGCTCTGGATACCTCCCAGGGGAGGTGCAGGTCAGGGGAGTGGTCACTCCCCTTTCCTTTGTCCAGTTTCGCGCCAGAGCAGGGGCTAAGGGGTCCCTGAACCGGTGTAGACTGGCTTATGCAGAATTGGGCACATCTGTGCCCAACAAAGCATTTCCAGAGGCTGGGGGAGGCTACTCCTCCCCTGCCTTCACACCATTTTCCAAAGGGAGAGGGTGTCACACCCTCTCTCAGAGGAAGTTCTTTGTCCTGCCATCCTGGGCCAGGCCTGGCTGGACCCCAGGAGGGCAGCTGCCTGTCTGAGGGGTTGGCAGCAGCAGCAGCTGCAGAGAAACCCCAGGAAGGGCAGTCTGGCAGTACCAGGGTCTGTGCTACAGACCACTGGGATCATGGAATTGTACCAATAATGCCAGGATGGCATAGAGGGGGCAATTCCATGATTATAGACATGTTACATGGCCATATTCGGAGTTACCATGGTGAAGCTACATATAGGTAGTGACCTATATGTAGTGCACGCGTGTAATGGTGTCCCCGCACTCACAAAGTTCAGTGAATTGGCTCTGAACAATGTGGGGGCACCTTGGCTAGTGCCAGGGTGCCCTCACACTAAGTAACTTTGCACCTAACCTTTACCAGGTAAAGGTTAGACATATAGGTGACTTATAAGTTACTTAAGTGCAGTGTAAAATGGCTGTGAAATAACGTGGACGTTATTTCACTCAGGCTGCAGTGGCAGGCCTGTGTAAGAATTGTCAGAGCTCCCTATGGGTGGCAAAAGAAATGCTGCAGCCCATAGGGATCTCCTGGAACCCCAATACCCTGGGTACCTCAGTACCATATAATAGGGAATTATAAGGGTGTTCCAGTAAGCCAATGTAAATTGGTAAAAGTGGTCACTAGCCTGTTAGTGACAATTTAGAAAGAAATGAGAGAGCATAACCACTGAGGTTCTGATTAGCAGAGCCTCAGTGAGACAGTTAGTCACTACACAGGTAACACATTCAGGCACACTTATGAGCACTGGGGCCCTGGGTTACCAGGGTCCCAGTGACACATACAACTAAAACAACATATATACAGTGAAAAATGGGGGTAACATGCCAGGCAAGATGGTACTTTCCTACACAACCCCCCCCCAAACGAAGGACAATAAGACTAGCCATTACCTGATGAGTCTTCATTGTCTAAGTGGAAATATCTGGAGAGTCCATCTGCATTGGAGTGGCTACTCCCAGGTCTATGTTCCACTGTATAGTCCATTCCCTGTAGGGATATGGACCACCTCAACAATTTAGGATTTTCACCTTTCATTTGTTTTAGCCAAAGTAGAGGTTTGTGGTCTGTCTGAACAATGAAGTAAGTGCCAAACAGGTATGGCCTCAACTTTTTCAGAGCCCAGACCACAGCAAAGGCCTCCCTCTCAATGGCAGACCAACGCTTTTCTCTAGGGGTCAACCTCCTACTAATAAAAGCAACAGGTTGATCCTGGCCCTCAGAATTAAGTTGTGATAGGACTGCCCCTACTCCTAATTCAGATGCATCAGTTTGGACATAGATTTTTTTAGAGTAACAAGGGCTTTTCAGGACAGGTGCAGAGCACATGGTCTGCTTCAGCTCCTCAAAAGCTTTCTGACAGCTTGCTGTCCATAATACCTTTTTAGGCATTTTCTTGGATGTGAGGTCATTAAGAGGGGCTGCAATGGAGCCATAGTTCTTAATGAACCTCCTGTAATACCCAGTGAGGCCTAGGAAGGCTCTCACCTGAGTCTGAGTGGTAGGGGGAACCCAATCAATAATAGTTTGGATTTTCCCCTGAAGTGGTGCAATCTGTTCCCCACCAACAAGGTGTCCCAGATAAACCACCTTACCCTGCCCTATCTGGCACTTTGAAGCCTTGATAGTGAGGCCTGCCTTTTGCAGAGCCTCCAAAACTTTCCAAAGGTGGACCAGGTGATCATCCCAGCTGGAGCTAAAGACAGCTATATCATCCAAATATGCTGCACTGAAAGCTTCCAGCCCTTGCAGGACTGTGTTCACCAACCTCTGAAAAGTGGCAGGTGCATTTTTCAAACCAAAAGGCATTACAGTAAACTGGTAATGTCCTCCAATGGTAGAAAATGCAGTCTTAGGTTTAGCATCTTCTGACAATTTGATCTGCCAATACCCTGCAGTCAAATCAAAAGTGCTTAGATACTTGGCAGATGCCAGTGTATCTATAAGCTCATCTGCCCTGGGTATAGGGTGAGCATCAGTTTTGGTTACCAAGTTGAGACCTCTATAGTCTACACAAAACCTCATTTCCTTCTTTCCATCTTTAGAATTGGGTTTTGGTACCAGTACCACAGGAGAAGCCCATGGACTGTCAGAGTGCTCAACCACTCCTAGTTCCAACATTTTCTGAACTTCTTGCTTTATGCAGTCCCTGACATGGTCAGGCTGCCTAAAGATCTTACTTTTGACAGGTAAACTGTCTCCAGTATCTATAGTGTGCTCACACCAAGAAGTGGTGCCTGGCACAATGGAGAAGAGTTCTGAAAATTGTCCTAGGAGATTTATGCAATCATCTTTCTGCTCAGCAGTAAGACAATCAGCCAAAACTACACCTTCCACAAGAGCATCTTGTTCTGTGGAAGAGAAGAGATCAGGTAGAGGATCACTGTCTTCTTCCTGTCCCTCATCTGTTGCCATGAGCAGGGTGAGATCAGCCCTGTCATAGTAGGGTTTCAGGCGGTTGACATGGAGCACCCTAAGGGGACTCCTGGCAGTGCCTAAGTCAACCAAGTAGGTGACTTCACCCTTCTTTTCAACAATTGTGTGGGGTCCACTCCATTTATCTTGGAGTGCTCTAGGGGCCACAGGCTCCAAGACCCACACTTTCTGCCCTGGTTGGTACTGAACCAAAACAGCCTTCTGATCATGCCATTGCTTCTGGAGCTCTTGGCTGGCCTGAAGGTTTTTACTGGCCTTTTTCATGTACTCAGCCATCCTTGATCTGAGGCCAAGTACATAATCCACAATATCCTGTTTAGGAGCTTTTAAAGGTTGTTCCCAACCCTCCTTTACAAGTGTGAGTGGACCCCTAACAGGGTGTCCAAAAAGAAGTTCAAAGGGGCTGAAGCTCACTCCTTTCTGGGGTACCTCCCTGTAGGCAAAAAGGAGGCATGGTAGAAGGATATGGACCCCAAACCTATGTGACCTTGTAGAGGGTCGCTGGGACTATTAGAAAATAGTGAGAGTTAGAAAAATAACCCTCCCCAAGACCCTGAAAAGTGAGTGCAAAGTGCACTAAAGTTCCCCTAAGGACAAAATAGTCGTGTTAGAGGGAAAATGCAAGGAAAACACAAATCAGCAATGCAACAACGATGGATTCCTGACTGAGGGTACCTGTGGAACAAGGGGACCAAGTCCAAAAGTCACAAGCAACTCGGAGATGGGCAGATGCCCAAGAAATGCCAGCGGTTGGTGCAAAGAAGCTCTTACTAGGCTGAAGAACTGTGAATACTGCAGGAACGACAAGGGCTAGAGACTTCCCCTTTGGAGGATGGATCCCCCACGCCTTGGAGAGTCGTGCAGAAGTGTTTTCCCGCCGGTTGGACGCCAACAAGCCTTGCTACACGCAAATCGTGCGTTTGGCGTTTTTGGACGCTGCTGGGGCCCAGGAGGGACCAGGAGGTCGCAAATTGGACCTGCAGAGAGAGGGGACGTCGAGCAAGACAAAGAGCCCTCACTGAAGCAGGTAGCACCCGGAGAAGTGCCAGAAACAGGCACTACGAGGATGCGTGAAACGGTGCTCGCCGAAGTTGCACAAAGGAGTCCCACGTCGCCGGAGACCAACTTAGAAAGTCGTGCAATGCAGGTTAGAGTGCCGTGGACCCAGGCTTGGCTGTGCACGAAGGATTTCCGCCGGAAGTGCACAGGGGCCGGAGTAGCTTGCAAAGTCGCGGTTCCCAGCAATGCAGCCCAGCGAGGTGAGGCAAGGATTTACCTCCACCAAACTTGGGCTGAAGAGTCACTGGACTGTGGGGGTCACTTGGACGGTGTCGCTGGATTCGAGGGACCTCGCTCGTCGTGCTGAGAGGAGACCCAAGGGACCGGTAATGCAGCTTTTTGGTGCCTGCGGTTGCAGGGGGAAGATTCCGTCGACCCACGGGAGATTTCTTCGGAGCTTCTGGTGCAGAGAGGAGGCAGACTACCCCCACAGCATGCACAAGCAGGAAAACAGTCGAGAAGGCGGCAGGATCAGCGTTACAGAGTTGCAGTAGTCGTCTTTGCTACTATGTTGCAGGTTTGCAGGCTTCCAGCGCGGTCAGCGGTCGATTCCTTATCAGAAGGTGAAGAGGGAGATGCAGAGGAACTCGGCTGAGCTCATGCATTCGTTATCTAAAGTTTCCCCAGAGACAGAGACCCTAAATAGCCAGAAAAGAGGGTTTGGCTACCTAGGAGAGAGGAAAGGCTACTAACACCTGAAGGAGCCTATCACAAGGAGTCTCTGACGTCACCTGGTGGCACTGGCCACTCAGAGCAGTCCAGTGTGCCAGCAGCACCTCTGTTTCCAAGATGGCAGAGGTCTGGAGCACACTGGAGGAGCTCTGGATACCTCCCAGGGGAGGTGCAGGTCAGGGGAGTGGTCACTCCCCTTTCCTTTGTCCAGTTTCGCGCCAGAGCAGGGGCTAAGGGGTCCCTGAACCGGTGTAGACTGGCTTATGCAGAATTGGGCACATCTGTGCCCAACAAAGCATTTCCAGAGGCTGGGGGAGGCTACTCCTCCCCTGCCTTCACACCATTTTCCAAAGGGAGAGGGTGTCACACCCTCTCTCAGAGGAAGTTCTTTGTCCTGCCATCCTGGGCCAGGCCTGGCTGGACCCCAGGAGGGCAGCTGCCTGTCTGAGGGGTTGGCAGCAGCAGCAGCTGCAGAGAAACCCCAGGAAGGGCAGTCTGGCAGTACCAGGGTCTGTGCTACAGACCACTGGGATCATGGAATTGTACCAATAATGCCAGGATGGCATAGAGGGGGCAATTCCATGATTATAGACATGTTACATGGCCATATTCGGATTTACCATGGTGAAGCTACATATAGGTAGTGACCTATATGTAGTGCACGCGTGTAATGGTGTCCCCGCACTCACAAAGTTCAGTGAATTGGCTCTGAACAATGTGGGGGCACCTTGGCTAGTGCCAGGGTGCCCTCACACTAAGTAACTTTGCACCTAACCTTTACCAGGTAAAGGTTAGACATATAGGTGACTTATAAGTTACTTAAGTGCAGTGTAAAATGGCTGTGAAATAACGTGGACGTTATTTCACTCAGGCTGCAGTGGCAGGCCTGTGTAAGAATTGTCAGAGCTCCCTATGGGTGGCAAAAGAAATGCTGCAGCCCATAGGGATCTCCTGGAACCCCAATACCCTGGGTACCTCAGTACCATATACTAGGGAATTATAAGGGTGTTCCAGTATGCCAATGTAAATTGGTAAAAGTGGTCACTAGCCTGTTAGTGACAATTTAGAAAGAAATGAGAGAGCATAACCACTGAGGTTCTGATTAGCAGAGCCTCAGTGAGACAGTTAGTCACTACACAGGTAACACATTCAGGCACACTTATGAGCACTGGGGCCCTGGGTTACCAGGGTCCCAGTGACACATACAACTAAAACAACATATATACAGTGAAAAATGGGGGTAACATGCCAGGCAAGATGGTACTTTCCTACACAAGGACTGGTGTTCATATGTAAATACCCAAGACATATGCCTCTTCCAAGAAACCTGGGCCGAGGACAGGATTACTATCGATGGGTTTTTCTCCTTTAATGTCCCCGCCCAATCATCTGAAAAAGGGTCAGGTCGTGCAAAAGGGGGGTTGTTAATTCTTTTGAACAAAAGACTACAATGTGACTATAAGATCTTACAATTTGATTGTGTCGATTTGATGGGGTTGCAAATATCATTCCACCAGAATTTTATTATAACCCTCATTAATGTCTATGCTCGATCAGTTTCATGTGGAGTAGAATCTCAGACCCTAATCCAGCTCCTCCAGTTTTTAGATACTATTCAATCTACATCTTATTTGATTATAGCTGGGAATGTAAACTGTACCTTTGAACCATCGATGCTACTTAGTGGCCTAACTATGCAGGAGGATCAAATATGGGGGATTGTGCAATTGAATTCTGATCGCTACTGTCTTCGTACTCGCGTAGCAGCCCAGTTGGCCTCACTTTGTTTGAAGCATGGTCTTAGGGCCTGTAATGGCCGCATGCTCTCTGACCTGGATTTTGCACCTACCTTCAAACGAGGTATATGTACAAGTTTAATCGATTACTTTTTAGTCGATGTAAGACTGTGGCCACAGCTCAGAGATATAAAGGTAGATCTTAGAAGTGAGAGTGATCATTACCCGCTGTTATTGTCTATTTCTGGGGATGTATTTTGTTGATCCGTCAATAACCTAGTTACTATGGTCCCTACTCCCATTGTGAAGAACTCATCCATGAAGGTCAGATGGCCGAAGGTGGTGTCAAATCCTTATTTGTTGCATGTAATTTATTCATCCTTTTTAGACAATTTGGCACCCTATCAAGATCATGACCCTAAAGATATCCCTATTCTTCACATTCCCGAAAACATGGTTGTCAAACTTCAAGACATTTTCTATAGAAAGAGTGGGGCAAGTCTACAAGGAGGGACCTCGACTAATAACACTTGGTTTGATGAATCATGCTCCAGGGCCAAGTCAGGGGTAAAAAATGCTATTATGAAAGGGTCCGCAGGGGACATTCAGCTAGCCAGACGTATATACAAGGAGTCCATTTCAAGAGCTAAAAAACCTTGGGAGGACTCAATCTGACAGGAGTTGTTAGATGCAACCGAATCCAACAACAATAGCTTATTCTTGGAACTCTTAGCTAAAAGAGAGAAAGGGGGTAGAACCAGCATAATGAATCACATCCAACCAGAAAGTTGGGTGGATCACTTTTCTTCCCTCTATGACAAAATCGATACTCCTGAGGCTCCCACTAACCATGACGTGAGAGAAGACCTTGGCTTCCTGCAAGACACGGAACCCCCATCTGTTTTACTGGAAGGGGGTCTGCTAGATACTGATGTCCTTATTAGTTTCTCCATAGAAGAAACTTCTGAGGCAATTCGTTTGCTAAAATCTGGCAAAGCTCCAGGACCCGATAAGATTCCAGGGGATCTCTATAGATCAGAACCCTCTATATGGGTCTGGTACATCAATGCACTTTCCAATAAAATTTCTGAAGGGGGGCAGATGCCTACAACTTGGAAGGGTGCTGAGATCATACCTATCTATAAAAGGGGTAATGCAAATCTACCAGCAAACTATAGGCCGATTAGTCTCATAGATAATCTGCAAAAGATTTTTGCCAAACAACTTCTTGGCAGACTAATGCAATGGGCCAAGGAACATAAGGTATTATCCCCCCTTCAGGCAGGATTTCGACCCAGAATTAGTACAGTGGACCAGGTCTTCAGGCTGGCTGTGTTGTATTGGAAACACACTGTCCTCGCTAAACAGCCTTTATATGTTGCTTTTGTTGATTTGAAATCAGCCTTCGACCTGGTTCCAAGGGAGAAGTTGTGGGTAGTCTTATATAGAATAGGGGTACCTAGCAATCTAGTCTCCTTACTAAAGCGCCTGCATGAAGAAACTTATGCACAAGTTCGTTGGGGCAACCTAGGCGAACTGACCGATAAAATCCCCATAAATAGGGGTGTTCGCCAGGGATGCGTGTTGGCACCGCTCTTGTTCTCCTTTTTTATCAACGAGGTGGTACAGGTTATGATGGCATGCCAGATCGATGCCCCTACTCTAGGGACCCAAAAAATCCCTATACTTCTCTTTGCAGACGATTCGCTTCTAATCTCAAAGACGCCCATGGGCTTGCAAATCCTTATTGATAGATTTAGTGCATTCTGTAGGGATTATGGATTAGAGCTAAATCCCAAGAAAACTAAGCTAATGGTCTTGCGCTCTGGGAAGCGGAAGAAGTATACCATCAATCTAGATGGTGATCCCCTGGCTAAGGTCAGTTCTATAGATTACCTAGGAGTAAGGATAACCGACAATTTACATTGGGAAGAACAGATTAATAAAAGCACTGGCCTCCTCCAGTATAATGCAGCATCCATCTTGCGTTTCTATAGGAGTACCATTACAAAAACGGTCTCCCCAGCTATTAAGATCTATGTAGCAAAGGCTCAGGGAGCTGCTGTGTATGGTACGGAAGTATGGGGCTTTTCTGACACCAACAGGCTAACCATCGGAGAGAACAGCTTTGCAAGGGCCCTTTGTGCTTGTCCCCCAGTACCCCACTGATTCCCTTGTTTTTAGATTTGGGCATAAAAAGGATAGCCGACCTGATAAATGTAAGACCTTTGTTGTACTGGGTAAGGCTATGGACCGTCCTTGAACTAGACATTTATAAGGCCTCACTCCTAGATCTGTTAATATGTACCAATTCAGCTTCCATTCCGTGGGTCAAGCATGTATCCATCTGGTTCAAGATATTGGTGTTGAGAGATTACTGGGAGAACCCTCACAAACTTGAGAAAGTCCATCTTAAAGTACTGAAGCGTGTCTATTGGTCTTATTTGAGGAACGATGTTATTAATCATAAATCATGCGGTCGTTTAACCAACTTATTTACTGACATCAAATGGTACCCAAGGTTTGAACCTTATCTAGACATTATAACAGACATCCTAGGCAAAAGCCTATATGCTAGATTTCGCTTTGGGACTTTACCATTGAAGACCTTGGTGTGCAGATGGGATACAAATGCAACTAATGATACTTGTCTTGGTAACACTTCTGAATCAGTGGAGCACTTTATGTTTTTCTGCCCTGCATACATAATTCCTAGGTCCAAGTGGATCCGTGATCTATGTCGGGAAATGGGAATAAGGGAATGTGCATTAGCACTGAGGATCTTAAAAAGTGATTCTACTAAAATGTTAATATATTCTGTTACTAAATATTTACTGTCAGCATGGCGCACAAAGAACTTTTATATTAGTAAAATATCTGATGGACGAGTTCTCCCTTTTTAGTCAGGTCAGTGGAGGCGATCTTTTTACTTGGTATTATGATCTTAGGATAGATTTGTATTTTATTCTTTTAGGTGGCGTCCCTATGTGGTATTATGATTTTAGGATGAAATTGTATTTTATATTATATTTTATGATGATATTGATTATGTATTGCTTTGATGATCATTGATCGAATAAAGCTTCTGCTGACACACACACACCACTCCCACACACCCAATCCAATATAAAACACACACCCACATCACCCACAAACCCTTACGACCAAAATTGAGGAAGAAGCCCAGAGAGATACACCACCAGAGACAACACTAGCATCCACAGGCACACAACACCATCACTCACTCAACATCCACGCACCTCAGACAACACACACCAACACATCCCCTCAGACATCACAACCGACACAACCTCACACATCACCTACACCACATCATGGCACCTCAAAGACACCCCAGGTTCTCTGAGGAGGAGCTCAGGGTCATAGTGGAGGAAATCGTCCAGGTAAGGCCACAGCTATTCGGGTCACAGGTGCAGCACACCTCCATAGCTAAGAAGATGGAGCTATGGTGCAGAATCGTAGACAGGGTCAACGCAGTGGGACAGCATCCAAGAACACAGGATGACATCAGGAAGAGGTGGAACGACCTATGGGGGAAGGTGGGTTCCGTGGTCTCAAGACACCAGATTGCAGTACAGAGGACTGGCGGCGGACCCCAACCTCCTCCCCCACAACTAACAACATGGGAGGAGCAAGTCTTGGCTATACTGCATCCTGAGGGCCTCACAGGAGTAGCAGGAGGAATGGACTCTGGTAAGTCAAATCTTAACTATTACATCCCCCACCCTACCTGCATGCTACCCCATACCCCACCCTCACCCCCATCACTCCAACACCTCACAGATGTCCTACTATCACAACCCACCCATCCCAACACCAAGCCCCGCATGCAACATCAAAGCATGGACACCCATCACCAAAGCATGTCCACTACAGATACCCACACAGACCCCAAACCAAGTATCACGCAAGGTCCTAGACAAGAATGTGCAAGCACTGGAGTACAGGGTCACCCACCCATTGCACACAATGGCACACACAGATGCAACCCCTACCCAACGTCACCGGACAGGAAGTTCCAGACATGTCCACTCCCCCCACAGAAGAGGCCCACAGTGATGACAGCAGCTCTGTCCAACTGGATCAAGGTGACCAACCCGACCCATCTGGAACCTCAGGACAGTTGGTTCCCCTGACACTGGCACAGGCCACCACAGAGCCTCCCCCTCAGGAAACACCAGCACTGCACCCACCCAGCGGGTCCATCCCTCTGTCCCCAGGACACGTCAAGCAACAGTGTGTCCACCACTACAGGGAACCCAGGCAAACCCACCACCCCAAGAAAATCAGGGACCTGAGGGCAGTGGGCACACGGTTCAGGGGACAGAGGCACAGGAAAACAGGATAACTGGGAGGACTGCTGTACGACATGGGGAGGACAGGCCCAGGGAACTCACTCTCCACGAGGCCCTCTCCAACATCATGGGAGCATACCATCATTCCCAGGAGATGATGGCAACGGTACTGGTCAAGTTTCAGGAGACCCAGCGGCTGCAGGAGGAACAGTATCTGGGGATCAGGGAGGAACTCAAGTCCATCAACACCACCCTGGTCACCATTGTAGGGGTGCTGAAGGACCTTGTCAACACCAGGAGGGACACTGAGGCACAACAAGGGGCCCCTGACACTAGCCTGGATGATGAACAGCCCACCACCATGCCGGCGCTAGTGGACAGGAGGCACGGCCACAGGACCACGACACCAGCACCCCACCCCCTGCAGATGGAGAACCACCCCACAAACAGTCCCTGAGATCCAGGACAAAGCCAGAGAACAATGCCAAGACTCCCGCCAGGAAATGAGACCCCCTGGAATGTCATCCTTCTGTCCCACTTTGTCACCCTGTCCATCCATCAACTGCCCTAGCTCCACTTCCCATGCTACTTTGGACAATGCATCTGTGAAACAAATAGACTGGACTCTGCCATGGACAATCCTCCACCATCACCCCTGCCCATTTTACAACCCCTCCTCTAATTTGCACTGAAATAAACACCCTTGAACCACAAAACAATCTGGAGTCAGTCTGTGCTTTCACAAATGTGTATTTGCAATAACTAAGGAAAATAGCAATGTCGATTGTATTGTCAACATACCGATGTAACACAGCTCTAGTCCATGAGGTAATATAGCAGAGGTCACACAGTGGGAGCCGCATCTGTGAAATGGAAAGGCAAAGTGACAAGTCAGGGTCCATACACTGGGTGAAAGTGACAGACATATGATAGGTCTAACAATTGTATGAGATGTGTGAGCCAGTGACATCTTCTTACCTGTGTGTCACTGGAAGTATTGCTGGATAACGTTGTTTCTGTTGTCGATATCCTCTTCTTCTGCCTCCTCTTCTTCACTGTCCACAGGCTCCACAGCTGCCACAAGACATCCATCTGGACCATCCTCCTGCAGAAAAGGCACCTGTCGTCGCAAAGCCAGGTTGTGCAGCATACAGCAGGCCACGATGATCTGGCACACCTTCTTTGGTGAGTAGTAGCGAGAACCACCTGTAATATGGAGGCACCGCAACCTGGCCTTCAGCAGGCCGAAGGTCCTTCCAATCACTCTCCTAGTTCGCCCAAATGCCTCATTATAGCGTTCCTCTGCCCTTGTCCTGGGATTTCTCACATGTGTCAGTAGCCATGACAGGTTGGGGTACCCAGAGTCACCTGCAAATGTCGAGGGACAACTGTTAGACACACACTAACCCTTAGGGACAACCCCAGACCCAGACAACTATTCACAGGGTATAGGGTCCTTGTCCTCACCTATTAGCCACACACGGTGCCTCTGGAGTTGCCCCATCACATAAGGGATGCTGCTATTCATCAGAATGTAAGCGTCATGCACTGATCCAGGAAACTTGGCATTTACATGGGAGATGTACTGGTCGGCCAAACACACCATCTGCACATTCATAGAATGGTAGCTCTTCTGGTTTCTGTACACCTGTTCACTCCTGCGGGGGGGGGTACCAAGGCCACATGTGTCCCATCAATGGCACCTATGATGTTGGGGATATGTCCCAGGGCATAGAAGTCACCTTTCACTGTAGGCAAATCCTCCACCTGAGGGAAAACGATGTAGCTGCGTATGTGTTTAAACAGGGCAGACAACACTCTGGACAACACGTTTGAGAACATAGGCTGGGACATCCCTGATGCAATGGCCACTGTAGTCTGAAAAGACCCACTTGCCAGGAAATGGAGTACTGACAGGACCTGCACTAGAGGGGGGATTCTTGTGGGATGGCAGATTGCTGACATCAGGTCTGGCTCCAACTGGGCACACAGTTCATTGATTGTTGCACGATCAAGTCTGTAGGTGACTATTACGTGTCTTACTTCCTTTGTCGACAGGTCCACCAGCGGTCTGTACACCGGAGGATGCCGCCATCTCCTTACCTGCCCAAGCGGACGTGCACTATGGACGAGAACAGTGAGCAGAGAGTCAGCCAACACTGAGGTAGTGCTAAATGGCATTAGCAAACATTTGTAATTCCGCAATGTGCCTGTTACTGTGTGTATGCAAGACCTAGATAGGTGTGACGCAGTTATTATTAATGCCATGTGGCCCCCTGAAATGGCGGCTGCCTGACCTGTAAGGTGGGACAAGGGGATATGAGGTAACAGCGCTGGCATTCTACACCGTCGCGGTAGGCGGTCGAAGACCGCAGCGCAATCCTGCATTGGTTAACATTGGACCCTATGGGTCCCAGGAGCCAATGACGATGTACGCCGGCGGTGACGGTACGCACCGCTGCAGACGTGACCGCCATTTTCTGTCTGTTCCCTCACTTGATACCTTCCCTTCGACAGGAGAAGACCTACACTGCAAGTGCTGCTGTGACATCAGTCTCGAAGCGACGAAGGCTCATGTGTCTGGGGAAAGGGCCCCTGCCTTCACTTCGGAGGATTTGGAGAAGTTAGCAGATGGGGTCCTCCCCCAGTACACGCTACTCTATGGTCCTCCAGACAAACAGGTGAGTACACTGTGAGCATGCTGCATGGGCAATGCCTGTTTGGAGTGGTGTGCATGGTAGATAAATGGGGGGGGGTTGGGCCTGCATGTGCGGACGGGGAGTGTATGTGTGTCAGGGCAAGGGTGGGAATGGGGGCCAATGACTGTGACAGTCCGGACAGTTAAAGTTTTACCTATTCCCCTGTACTATTCCTGTAGGTCAGCGCCCACCAGAAGAAGGATATTTGGCGTGCCATCGCCAAGGACGTCTGGACCCTGGGGGTCCACCACAGACGGAGCACCCACTGCCGGAAAAGATGGGAGGACATTTGCCGCTGTAGCAAGAAGACGGCGGAGACCCAGCTGGGGATGGCCTCCCAACGTGGCAGGGGTGCCCGTCGCGCCATGACCCCCTGATGTTCCGGATCCTGGCAGTGGCGTATCTGGAGTTGGATGGGCGCATGAGGGCATCACAGCAGCCACAAGGGGGTGAGTACCATCACATCCATCTGACTCTGGGTAGGTGAGGTGGGCAGTGGGTTAGCTTAGGCCAGGGCGAGCTTTGTAGGCAAGGACCCTTTGTGAGGCAGGCTATGTGGCACCCCAACCTCACCAGTGGTAAGAGCCATCTACACCTAGTCAGGCTCCTGTGACTTCCATGTGTGCAGCAATCATGCATAGGCCTTGTACCCCATGGGCATGTGATTAATCTAGGAACTATAAGTGCATGGCGTCGTGCAGAGGGCTGCTGTGTCTGTAGTGTCCGCCAACGGTAGTGGTATTGCATGGACTGAACATGTCTTTCTTCTGTCATCCCCCACCCCCTTTTTGTGGTCTCCCTGTTCTTGTGTGCAATAGCATCATCAGGCGGAGGAGCAGTGGCACCAGAGCAGGAGGGAGCTGCATCCCAATTGGACCTGGAGGGCGAGACAATGGAGTCTGAAGCCACCAGTGGGTCGGAGGGCGAGAGGAGCTCCACAGCGGGGACAGGAGGTGACATCAGCGACAGCAACTCCTCCTCTGATGGGATCTCTCTTGCAGTGGCGGGCCCCTCTGTGCCCTCCGCATCAACAGATACAGCCGCCATCCCCCCTACCAGCACCGCCCTCCCAGCAGCCTCTCAACCTTTGCCCTGTGCCCGCTCACCCAGGAGGGCTGGCATCACCTTTGCCCCAGGCACCTCAGGCCCTGCCCTTGTCAGCCCTGCTGCCCTCAGTGAGGAGGCTATTGACCTCCCAAGATCCCTCACTGTTGGGCAATCTACCATTGTGAATTTCATCCAGGGAGTCAAGAGGCATTTGCAACAAACAAATGCATACCTGGAGGGCACTTCTTCTGGCCAGGCAGCCCAACAGAGAGCATTTCAGGCTCTGGCCTCAGCACTGATGGCAGCCATTGTCCCTGTGTCCAGCCTCCCCCCTCCAACTTCCTCCACCCAGACCCAATCCCCTGTACCTCAACCTATCCCAAGGACACCATCAGACCAGCATGCACACACCTCAACACACAAGGGTGGCTCTGGCAAACATAAGCACCACACATCCCACAGGCACTCACACAGGCATCATACTCATGCACACATACTAACATCCACTGCCTCCACTGTGTCCCCCTCCTCCACGTCTCCCTCCTCCCTCACTGTCTCGTCTCCACTCACACCTGCATGCACTACATCTTCAGCCACTACCTCTATCACCAGCACGCCCTGTAGGAGGCTGGACTGGCTTGTAGTGGGTACCAAGAGGTACTTACACCTTGCACCAGGCCCAGTTATCCCTTATTAGTGTATAGGGTGTCTAGCAGCTTAGGCTGATAGAAAAGGTAGCTTAGCAGAGCAGCTTAGGCTGAACTAGGAGACGAGTGAAGCTCCTACAGTACCACTAGTGTCTTTTGCACAATATCATAAGAAAACACAACTGTACTGTACTGTACTGAGGGTACTCACTCAGATACTTTTGGCATATTGTCATAAAAATAAAGTACCTTTATTTTTAGTATATGTGTGGCAAACCACCCACTGGAAAGACTTGAGAGACTGGCTTTGCACTCCCCAGGATAGAGAAGTGAGCCAACCACCCTCTGGAAAGACTTGAGAGACTGTGGCTTTGCACTCCCCAGGATAGAGCAGTGGGCATGGAGCCCCCTTGTGGAGCTGGCGTTGTGCACTCATCCGGATGAGATGGCCCCCTTCCCTTCCCCCCGAGGTGCCTGTTTCATTTTGAGCTGATGCCCCTGCAGTGTTCTCTCCGTTTGAAGTCTGGTATCGAGTGTTGGCCTCGCCCAGGCATTTAGGATCCAGCGGTCCACGGACAATAATTGGTGCACTATCGGGACTTGTGTAGTTGGTGTACATAATTATATATACTGTATTTCGAGTTTTGACTACTGATTTTATCATGATTACAATCGCTCAACTCATTTCCTTTTGTCTGTGCGTTCTTCCAGGGGGGTGGAGGGGTGTAAATGTAATGTTGTAGCATGTATTTGTGTGTATGTTGTTGTGGGTGAGGGTGGGGGTGAGGGTTTTGCGTGTTGCGTGTGTGTGTCACTCTCTTTTCCCCCCCCTTCCCCTGTGTTGTGGGTGCAGTGTTCACCGTGGTCGTCGCCGCAGTCTTTGGTGCTCCTGATAGAGGAGCAGGAATACCATCGTAGGGAGTATTTGGAGTTCTGGCTCCATGGCGTCCTGGTTCCTTGTGGGGTGTGGAGTGGTGAGTGTTTTCCCTTCCAAGTCCTGTTTCCGCCGTGTTTTTGTTCACGTTGGTTCCGCCCCAGAAAAGGTGGCGGATTGGCTTCTCATAATAGTGTGGGCGGTACATTGTCTTCCGCCTGTCTGTTGGTGGTGACCATTGCGCTGTTTGTTTGTACCGCCGTGGCGGTCGGAGTGTTAAAGTGGCTGTCTATGTTGGCGGTTTCCGCCACGGTCGTAATTCCATTTTGTTTCCGCTGGCCTGTTGGCGGTGTTACCGCCGCTTAAACACCGACCGCCAGGGTTGTAATGAGGGCCTATATCTTTTCAATTAGTGCATTTATTAGAAGTGATGGTTTCTAAACAGGGACTTAGGAACATTCCCTGTCTGCCCCCTCCCTGGCACTATTCCATCAGTGACTCAAGGGACACGTCTGCTGCTCATGTGCCCCAAATGTACGGTCTATAATATTATTATAATATGTCCGGAGCAGCACCAGGGTCTATTAAACCATATCCAGGAGCCCTCTGTGCAGCGCCCACCCATCCTGAACTGATGTTTCAAGGCGCTCTTAGATGCAATGATTAAAGAAAGGGAAGGAGAGAGAAATAAAGAAATTGCTGAGGATCACACAATCAGGTGAGCAGGAAAGCTGGGATTGCATGTTACATTGTATTTTTCTGTAGATTGGATATTCACAATAATAAATTGATTTGCACAGGAAATGACGTGCATGTGAAGGCTATAGCTGGTGAGTGGTTACTTCTGTAATCCTTCTGCCCAGCCCCCTCCTGAGTCTGGAAGAGTAAGGGGGGAGGGGCCTGTGATGGCAGCACCCGCAGCCCAGGAGCCAGTGTGTGAATGGGCAGAGAGGCCGGCTGGAGAAGGTGCCCGAGCAGGTGTGGGCAGATCTGCTCTGTTGTTAAAGCTCAGTACATTTTATACTAAAGACCTGAAACACAAGCTTTGAAGTGAGCCCTTCTGCACCCCAGGAGGGGCTTGTCCCAGACAAGGACCAGGGCTCGGGCACCACACCTCATACACCTCACCTACCCTACTCATGGTACTGTCATGGAATAGATATCACTTTCAAGACACATTAATAAATATACCTATCACCCCTCCTCCCACAATGTATAGGTTGATGTGCTTAGAAGTGCACAGCTCCCTACCAGAGTATCTGTAGTTTACAGTTTGGATGTTTGAGGCCTTCACACAACTTCTTCATTCCAGAGTCTCTCAGCTCATTGTATTCCAGGTCGAGCTCTGTGAGGGATGTGCTTGTCTTCAGGACTGAGGTAAGATCTTCGCAGCATGAATCGGTGAGAGAACAGCCGCCCAACCTGCAGGAGAGAAGAGATGTGAGAGGAAGAAATGAGAGTGTAGGAATAGAAACTTTAAAGTTTTAATTTCTCTTCCGTCTTTGACTAACTCAGCTCTAATGACACTTCTCCTCATTAAACAAGCACCAAACATATTTATATAAGAATCTAATGTGATGAATTCTCTGACTAGCAGAGACAGAACTAAATGCACTTTCCAATGAATGTTTAATACACGTTTTATGCTGCAGACCCTCTGCTGTGGTGCGGATGGTAAACTCTCAGCTGTGGTAGTCGTTGCATCGACCTGTGTATTAATACACTGGTGGTTATTCGCACCCAGAGCGGCTTCGAGTCAGAGCTCTTCATCCATTGGTCAGTTAAAGTATCCCTCACATTCTGCTCCCGCCCCCCACAGCACACAGCAGGGGCGATCACAAACCCTCTGCACATTGTTCACATCCGCCTAAAAATAGTTCCTTAATCTTCAGTGACAAAGGTGACTTAAAGTCTGTTATTTACTTTTATATTAATATTAAATACTATCTATTGATTTTGTCTGCACTTTGGGTGCACATTTAGATGCTCATTTATTTTCCGTCTTCTTTTTAAAGTTCTTAAGTGTTTAAGTATCATTGCATCTGATTTCGATCTGAGTGCCTGGTTAGATAGACATCTATTCTCGTCTCCTTCACCAAGACTAATGACAATAAAATACATGGCACAAACGAAAGGCTTGTTTTTTTCAAAACCATCATTAGTAAAATCCCGCATCAGCAATGATTTTTTAAATGTGTAATGTCATTTGTTTGCAATAAAGCACAAATTAACAATGGCACAGCCTGCAAGGTCAGACCTATTGTTTTATTGTGTTTTTAACACTCCATGGAAATGATACCCTGCTCGCTCTAATGGTTTTTCTACTCTTTCCCACGCATGGGTGCTCTCTCATTCTCCAGATCTATTGGATTTGCCAATGCTTGTTTTATTGTGATGCTAACACTCCATGGAAGTGATACCTTGGTTTCTCGTAGTTTTCCTATTCTTCCCCACCCCTGGGTGCTCTCCCCCCCCCCCCAGTGCTTTCTGATGCCCCCCACCCTGCTCCCCATCGCATTTCATTTTCAGCTGCCCCCGTTTATAGTTAACAAATTGTCCCTGACTGTGGGGCTGGTGCGCGAGGTATATTGTTGGGGGCAGATCCTGTCTCTTGTTCAGGCCTCTTCTATTTTATCCCACAATCCAGAAAAAACAGACTTTAAAGTGTGCCTTCTGCACCATTACAGGGGATTCCTTCATGACGGAGTGTCTGTGCTTGGGTACCCCCCACTTCAGAAACTTAACTTATGCCACAAATAAAACTGCCCTGAAATGGATGCACCTTTCCCACAACATCAACAGAAGAGACAGTTGTGCAAACATTTAAATATATTTTTAAAATATATCTGTGAGCCCCATCAATAATGTGTATTTTATCTCCTAATAAAGGGACAATAAAAACACAGTTCTGTACCCCAGTTTCTGTAGTTTGCAGTTTGGATGTCTGAGGGCTTCACACAACTTCTTCACTCCAGAGTCTCCCAGCTCATTGTAGCTCAGGTCGAGCTCTGTGAGGGATGTGTTTGTCTTCAGGGCAGAGGTGAGATCTTTACAGCATGAACCGGTGAGAGAGCAGTAACCCAACCTGCAGGAGAGAAGAGATGTGAGAGGCAGAGAGCAGAGAGCAGGAACAGAAACGTTAGAGTTTTATCTTCATTCCTCCCCTGCGTATGACTTACTCACCTCTAGACACCTCCTCGCTTTACACATCCACCCCTCCCTGGTTATAGAATCATCTCATGAGATGAATTCTCAGACTAGCAAAGGCAGAACTAAATGCACTTTCCAATGAATGTTTAATACACGTTTTATGCTGCAGACCCTCTGCTGTGGTGTGGATGGTAAACTCTCAGCTGTGGTAGTCGTTGCATCGACCTGTGTATTAATACACTGGTTGTTATTCGTACCTAGAGCGGCTTCGAGTCAGAGCTTTTCATCCATTGGTCTATTTAAGTGCCCCTCACATTCTGCTCCCGCCCCCCACAGCACACAGCAGGGGCAATCACAAACTCTGCACATTGTTCACATCCGCCTAAAAATAGGTCCTTGCTCTTCAGTGACAAAGGTGACTTAAAGTCTGTTATTTATTTTTATATTAATATTAAATACTATCTATTGATTTTGCCTGCACTTTGGGTGCACATTTAGATGCTCATTTATTTCCTGACTTCTTTTTAAAGTTCTTAAGTGTTTAAGTATCATTGCATCTGCTTTAGAGTGCCTGGTTAGACAGACATCTAGTCTCGTCTCCTTCACCAACACTAATGATGATAAAATACATGGTGTAGGAGGCTGGCCTGGCTTGAAGGGGGTACCAGAGGTACTTACACTTTGTGCCAGGTCCGGTTATCCCTTATTAGTGTAGAAGAGGTGTTTCTAGCAGCTTAGACTGATAGAAGGTAGCTATGGCAAAGCAGCTTAGGCTGAACCAGGAGACATGTAAAGCTCCTACTATACCACTGGTGTCAAATGCACAATATCATAAGAAAACACAAAACACAGACTTACTTAAAATAAAGGTACTTTATTTTTATGACAATATGCCAAAAGTATCTCCGTGAATACCCTCAGTATGAGGATAAGTTATATACTCAAGAGATATGTACACAAACCAAAATTAGGTAAGTAATAGCAAGAAAAGTAATGCAAAGAGTGTAGAATTACAATAGATTGCAATAGGAGCACATAGGTATAGGGGCAACACAAACCATATACTCCAAAAGTGGAATGCGGACCACGAATGGACCCCAAACCTATGTGAGCTTGTAGAGGGTCGCTGGGACTGTAAGAAAACAGGGAGGGTTAGAAAAATAGCCCACCCCAAGACCTTGAAAGGTAGGTGTTAAGTGCACCTACTACCCGCAGAGAGCACAGAAGTCGTGATAAGGGGATTATGCATGAAGAACAAACACCAGCAATGCAAGAATGTGGATTTCCGGACCTGAGTACCTGTAAGACAAGGGGACCAAGTCCAATAGTCGCGACAGTGTCGACAGTGGGCAGGAGCCCAGGAAATGCCAGCTGAGGGTGCAAGGAAGCTGCCACTGGGTGGAAGAAGCTTGGAGTTATGCAAGAAAGAAGAGAGCTAGGGACTTCTCCTTTGTAAGACGGATGTCCCACGCCGCGATGAGGCTTGCAGAGGTGTTCCCACGCAGAAAGACCACAAGCAAGCCTTGCTAGCTGCAAGGGATGCAGTAGAGGTTTTTGGGTGCTGCTATGGCCCAGGAGGGACCAGGATGTTGCCAATTGGAGGAGGAGACAGAGGGGGCGCCCAGCAACTCAGGGAGCCCTCGCAAAAGCAGGCAGCACCCACAGAAGTACCTGAACCGGCACTTGGAAGGAAAGTGAACAGGAGTCCACGCAAAGTCACAAAAGGGAATCCCACGGAGCCGGAGGACAACTCAGAAGGTTGTGCACTGCAGGAAGGAGTGTCGGGACCCAGGCTTGGCTGTGCACGAAGGAAATCCTGGAAGAGTGCACAGGAGCCGGAGCAGCTGCAAATCACGCGGTACCCAGCAATGCAGTCTAGTGTGGGGAGGCACGGACTTATCTCCACCAAACTTGGACTGAAGAGTCACTGGACGGTGGGAGTCACTTCGACAGAGTTGCTGAGTTCCAGCTACCACGCTCGTCAGGATGAAAGGGGACCCAGAGGACCTGTGTTGCAGTCTTTTGGTGCCTGCGTTAGCAGGTGGAAGATTCCGTCTACCCACAGGAGATTTCTTCGGAGCTTCTGGTGCAGGGTGAAGGCAGGCTACCCCCACAGCATGCACCACCTGGAAACAGTTGAGAAAGCTGGCAGGATGAGGTGCTACAATGTTGCTGGTAGTCGTCTGGCTACTTTGTTGCAGTTTTGCAGGTGTCCTGAGCAGTCAGCGGTCAATCCTTTAGTAGAAGGTGATGGGGGAGATGCAGAGGAACTCTGATGAGCTCTTGCATTCGTTATCTAAGGAATTCCCCAAAGCAGAGACCCTAAATAGCCAGAAAAGGAGGTTTGTCTACTTAGGAGAGAGGATAGTCTAGCAACACCTGAAGGAGCCTATCAGAAGGAGTCTCTGACGTCACCTGCTGGCACTGGCCACTCAGAGCAGTCCAGTGTGCCAGCAGCACCTCTGTTTCCAAGATGGCAGAGGTCTGGAGCACACTGGAGGAGCTCTGGGTACCTCCCAGGGGAGGTGCAGGTCAGGGGAGTGGTCACTCCCCTTTCCTTTGTCCAGTTTCGCGCCAGAGCAGGGCTGAGGGATCCCTGAACCGGAGCAGACTGGCTTATGCAGAGATGGCACCATCTGTGCCCATCAAAGCATTTCCAGAGGCTGGGGGAGGCTACTCCTCCCCAGCCCTGACACCTTTTTCCAAAGGGAGAGGGTGTAACACCCTCTCTCTGAGGAAGTCCTTTGTTCTGCCTTCCTGGGCCAAGCCTGGCTGGACCCCAGGAGGGCAGAAACCTGTCTGAGGGGTTGGCAGCAGCAGCAGCTGCAGTGAAACCCCGGGAAAGGTAGTTTGGCAGTACCCGGGTCTGAGCTAGAGACTCGGGGAATCATGGAATTGTCTCCCCAATGCCAGAATGGCATTGGGGTGACAATTCCATGATCTTAGACATGTTACATGGCCATGTTCGGAGTTACCATTGTGACGCTATACATATGATGTGACATATGTATAGTGCACGCGTGTAATGGTGTCCCCGCACTCACAAAGTCCGGGGAATTTGCCCTGAACAATGTGGGAACACCTTGGCTAGTGCTAGGGTGCCCACACACTAAGTAACTTAGCACCCAACCTTTACCAGGTAAAGGTTAGACATATAGGTGACTTATAAGTTACTTAAGTGCAGTGGTAAATGGCTGTGAAATAACGTGGACGTTATTTCACTCAGGCTGCACTGGCAGGCCTGTGTAAGAATTGTCAGATCTCCCTATGGGTGGCACAAGAAATGCTGCAGCCCATAGGGATCTCCTGGAACCCCAATACCCTGGGTACCTCAGTACCATATACTAGGGAATTATAAGGGTGTTCCAGTATGCCAATGTAAAATGGTGAAATTGGTCACTAGCCTGTTAGTGACAATTTGGAAAGAAATGAGAGAGCATAACCACTGAGGTTCTGGATAGCAGAGCCTCAGTGAGACAGTTAGTCATAACACAGGTAACACATACAGGGCACACTTATGAGCACTGGGGCCCTGGCTGGCAGGGTCCCAGTGACACATACAACTAAAACAACATATATACAGTGAAATATGGGGGTAACATGCCAGGCAAGATGGTACTTTCCTACACAACCCCCCCACCCCCCAAACGAAGGACAATAAGACTAGCCATGACCTGATGAGTCTTCATTGTCTAAGTGGAAATATCTGGAGAGTCCATCTGCATTGGAGTGGGTACTCCCAGGTCTATGTTCCACTGTATAGTCGATTCCCTGTAGGGATATGGACCACCTCAACAATTTAGGGTTTTCACCTTTCATTTGTTTTAGCCAAAGTAGAGGTTTGTGGTCTGTCTGAACAATGAAGTGAATGCCAAACAGGTATGGCCTCAACTTCTTCAGTGCCCAGACCACAGCAAAGGCCTCCCTCTCTATGGCAGACCAACGCTTTTCTCTAGGGGTCAACCTCCTGCTGATAAAAGCAACAGGTTGATCCTGGTCCTCAGAATTAAGTTGTGATAAGACTGCCCCTACCCCTAATTCAGATGCATCAGTTTGGACATTTAATTTTTTGGAGTAACAGGGGCTTTTCAGGACAGGTGCAGAGCACATGGCCTGCTTCAGCTCCTCAAAAGCTTTCTGACAGTTTGCTGTCCATAATACCTTTTTAGGCATTTTCTTAGATGTGAGGTCATTAAGAGGGGCTGCTATGCAGCCATATTTCTTTATGAACCTCCTGTAGTACCCAGTGAGGCCTAAAAAGGCTCTCACCTGAGTCTGAGTTGTAGGGGGAACCCAATCTATAATAGTTTGGATTTTCCCCTGAAGTGGTGCAATCTGCTCTCCACCTACCAGGTGTCCCAGATAAACCACTTTCCCCTGCCCTATCTGGCACTTTGAAGCCTTGATAGTGAGGCCTGCCTTTTGCAGGGCCTCCAAAACTTTTCATAGGTGGACCAGGTGATCATCCCAGCTGGAGCTAAAGACAGCTATATCATCTAGATATGCTGCACTAAAAGCTTCCAGCCCTTGCAGGACTGTGTTCAACCTTTGAAAAGTGGCAGGTGCATTTTTCAATCCAAAAGGCATTACTGTGAATTGGTAATGGCCTCCAATGGTTGAAAATGCTGTTTTTGCTTTTGCATCCTCTGATAACTTGATCTGCCAATACCCTGCAGTCAAATCAAAGGTGCTTAGATACTTGGCAGATGCCAGTGTATCTATTAGCTCATCTGCCCTGGGTATAGGGTGAGCATCAGTTTTGGTTACCTGGTTGAGACCTCTGTAGTCAACACAAAATCTCATTTCCCTTTTACCATCTTTGGAAGGAGGTTTTGGTACAAGTACCACAGGAGAGGCCCATGGATTTTCAGAGTGCTCCACCACTCCCAGTTCAAGCATTTTCTGCACTTCTTGTTTTATGCAGTCTCTGACATGGTCAGGCTGCCTATAGATCTTACTTTTGACAGGCAAGCTGTCTCCAGTATCTATAGTGTGCTCACACCAAGAAGTGGTGCCTGGCACAGTAGAGAAGAGTTCAGAAAACTGACCCAGGAGATTTATGCAGTGGTCTTTCTGCTCAGCAGTAAGACAATCTGCCAAAACTACACCTTCCACTAGAGCATCTTGTTCTGTGGAAGAGAAGAGATCAGGGAGAGGGTCATTTTTTCTTCCTGTCCCTCATCTGTTGCCATGAGCAGGGTGAGATCAGCCCTGTCATAGTAGGGTTTCAGGCGACTGACATGGAGCACCCTAAGAGGACTCCTGGCAGTGCCTAGGTCAACTAAGTAGGTGACTTCACCCTTTTTCTCAACAATAATGTGGAGTCCACTCCATTTGTCTTGGAGTGCTCTTGGGGCCACAGGCTCCAAGACCCACACTTTCTGCCCTGGTTGGTACTGAACCAAAACAGGCTTCTGGTCATGCCATTGCTTTTGGAGTTCTTGGCTGGCCTGAAGGTTTTTACTGGCCTTTTTCATGTACTCAGTCATCCTAGATCTTAGGCCAAGTACATAGTACATTATGTCTTGCTTTGGAGCTTTTAAAGGTTGTTCCCAACCCTCCTTCACAAGTGTTAGAGGACCTCTTACAGGGTATCCAAATAGGAGTTCAAAGGGGCTGAAGCCCACTCCTTTTTGTGGTACCTCCCTGTAAGCAAAAAGGAGGCAAGGTAACAGGATATCCCACCTCCTGCAGAGTTTGTCAGGGAGTCCCACCTCTTTGGGGAAGCCCACCCTGGAAAAGATTCCCAGGAGGGCCTTTGCCACTGCAGGAGCTGTAGTGGTCCTTAGAGGAATTGCTTCAGGATATCTGGTGGCATGGTCCACTAACACCAAAATAAACCTATTGCCTGAAGCAGTAGGAGGGTCAAGGGGGCCAACTATGTCAACCCCTACCCTTTCAAAGGGAACCCCAACCACAGGCAGTGGGATAAGGGGTGCCTTTGGAGTGCCACCTGCCTTGCCACTGGCTTGACAGGTTTCACAGGACTTACAAAATTCCTTTGTGTCCTCTGTCCAGCTAAGGGAATGTCGTGGGCTAGAGTTAGGAGGAGCTTTCTGTATTCCTGAGGAATCACCAATCTCCTGGCAGCTCCAGGCTTTGGATCCCTTGCTTCAGTATACAAAAGACTATCCTCCCAGTAAACTCTGTGAGAGTCACTGACATCCCCATTTGCTTGTTTGACAGCTTGCTGCCTTAGACCCTCTAGTGTGGGACAGGTATGCTGTGCCACACTCAGCTCCTCCCTGGCAGGCCCCCCTTCACCCAAAAGCTCAGCAGTGTCTGCTTCCAGCTCCTCTGGTGTAGGTTCTGCACAGGGTGGAAATTCTTCTTCCTCAGAAGTTGAATCCACTGTAGAGGGAGGGATAGTAGGTAGTGTTTTACCTTTACTAACCCTAGCTTTAGGGAGCACTTGGTCCATTCTTCCAGGATCCAAGTCACCCTGTCCTTTTTGCTTTTTGGCCTGAGCCCTGGTTAAAGCAAAAATATGCCCTGGAATGCCCAGCATTGCTGCATGAGCCTCCAACTCCACTTCTGCCCAAGCTGATGTCTCTAAATCGTTCCCTAGTAGACAGTCTACCGGTAAATCTGAGGCAACCACAACCTTCTTTGGACCAGTAACCCCCCCCCCCAGTTGAGATTCACAACAGCTATGGGGTGGCTAAGAGTGTTGTTATGAGCATCAGTCACTTGGTACTGGTGACCAAGTAGGTGTTGTTCAGGGTGGACCAGTTTCTCTATTACCATTGTAACACTGGCACCTGTGTCCCTGTAGGCCTGAACCTCAACACCATTTATTAGGGGTAGTTGCTTGTACTTATCCATATTAAGGGGACAAGCAACCAAGGTGGCCAAATCAATGGCCCACTCAGAGACTAACACACCCTCTGTGGTCTCCCTAACCAGACCAACCCCAACTAAATTACCAAAAGTGAGCCCAGCTACTCCCTTGGATTGGCTATTAGTAGGTTTGCTCCCACCACCACTGCTATTACTAGGGGCACTAGGTGTAGCAGCAGGGGTTGTAGTGGTAGGAGGCTTGGTGCTTTTCTTTGGGCAACTGGGGTCAGTTGTCCAATGGCCTTTTATTTTACATAAATAGCACCATGGTTTCTTTTCTTTGTTTTGATTTGAAGAGGATTTGGGCCCGCCACCCCCACCAGAGTGTTTTTGTGGGCCTGATGAAGACTCATTTTTAGATTTGTCCCCACCCTTGTCAGAAGACTTACCATCCTTCTTCTTGCCATCCTTGTCACCCCCTGTATGAACTTTTCTGTTCACCCTTGTTCTGACCCATTTGTCTGCCTTCTTTCCCAATTCTTGGGGGGAGGTCAGATCAGAGTCTACCAGGTACTGGTGTAACAAATCAGACACACAATTATTAAGAATATGCTCTCTCAGGATTAAGTTATACAGGCTTTCATAGTCAGAAACTTTACTGCCATGTAACCACCCCTCCAAGGCCTTCACTGAATGGTCAACAAAGTCTACCCAGTCTTGTGAAGACTCCTTTTTGGTTTCTCTGAACTTGATCCTGTACTGTTCAGTGGTTAAGCCATAACCATCAAGGAGTACATTCTTAAGAACTGTAAAATTATTGGCATCACTTTCTTTAACAGTAAGGAGCCTATCCCTACCCTTTCCACTGAAAGATAGCCATAGGATAGCAGCCCACTGACTTTGAGGGACCTCCTGTACAACACAGGCCCTCTCAAGTGCAGCAAACCACTTGTTAATGTCATCCCCCTCCTTGTAAGGGGGAACTATCTTGTGCAGATTCCTAGAATCATGTTCTTTTACAGGATGACTATTTGGAATACTGCTGCTGCCACCATGGGGTCCTAACCCCAACCTCTGTCTTTCTTTTTTTAAATCAAAGGCTTGCCTATCTAAATCCGGCTGTTGCTTCTTGAGCTTCAGTCTGGATTCTTCCACTCTCAATCAATTAAGCTTCCTTTCTAACACTCTGTCATCAGGGTGGGTGGGTGGGGCATGCCTTGACACATAAGTATGATGAGAATGAACAGAGGGAGACCTGTCCCTAACAGATGGCACTCTAACAACCTGGCTAACAGAAGTAACACTCCTACTGTGATGAGAACTCACATTGGTACCAGCAATGCTAGGTGGCCTGCTAATGGGCAGGTTGGGAAGGCTCCCTTCCAAATCTTTTGCTAGGGGTGCCCCAGGATCAGATTGGGAACCATCAGCTAATTTCTCAACAGAAGTGCCAACTAAGGTCTTATCTTGTTCAATGAGCATATTAACCAATAGTTCTCTAGAGGGATCCTTCCGTACCATTAAACCTCTTTCAATGCAGAGACTCCTTGCTCCTTTCCAGCTAAGGTGATCATAAGCAGGTTTGGTCAGATCAACAGTTTGGCCTGTACCAGACATTATAGAAAAGGTTTAAGGGACAGAAAAAGCAAGAAAAAGTTTTCAGAACTTTTTAAAGGACAGAAAAAAACATTTTAAATTTAAACTTTTTAAGAACTTTTTGAAAGTTTTAGAGGTACTTTTCAGCACTTAGCAAAGAAGTGAGAGAAGAAAAGCAAAACTTTTTGGTTAGGTGTACATACACTGAACTTGTTTTGTATATTTTTCTCTTATGAAAAGTACAATATGACAAAGTGGTAAGTAGTCTCAAAGCACTTATCCCACCGCTGCACAACCAATGTAGGAGGCTGGACTGGCTTGTAGTGGGTACCAAGAGGTACTTACACCTTGCACCAGGCCCAGGTATCCCTTATTAGTGTAGAGGGGTGTCTAGCAGCTTAGGCTGATAGAAAAGGTACCTTAGCAGAGCAGCTTAGGCTGAACTAGGAGACGAGTGAAGCTCCTACAGGACCACTAGTGTCATATGCACAATATCATAAGAAAACACAATACACAGATATACTAAAAATAAAGGTACTTTATTTTTATGACAATATGCCAAAGTATCTCAGTGAGTACCCTCAGTATGAGGATAGCAAATATACACAAGATATATGTACACAATACCAAAATATGCAGTAATAGCAATAGAAAACAGTGCAAACAATGTATAGTCACAATAGAATGCAATGGGAGCACATAGGGATAGGGGCAACACAAACCATATACTCTAGAAGTGGAATGCGAACCACGAATGGACCCCAAACCTATGTGACCTTGTAGAGGGTCACTGGGACTGTAAGAAAACAGTGAGGGTTAGAAAAATAGCCTGCAAAGTGGTTGCAAAGTGCACCTAAGTTCCCCAAAGAGCACAGAAGTCGTGATAGGGGAATTCTGCAGGAAAGACCAACACCAGCAATGCAACAACGATGGATTTCCAGGTGAGAGTACCTGTGGAACAAGGGGACCAAGTCCAAGAGTCATGATCAAGTCGGGAGTGGGCAGATGCCCAGGAAATGCCAGCTGTGGGTGCAAAGAAGCTGCCACCGGATGGTAGATGCTGTGGATTCTGCAAGAACGACAAGGGCTACAAACTTCCCCTTTGGAGGATGGATGTCCCACGTCGTGAAGAGTCGTGCAGAGGTGGTTCCATACAGAAAGACTGCCAACTAGCCTTGCTAGCTGCAAGGGTCATGGTTTAGGGTTTTTGGATGCTGCTGTGGCCCAGGAGGGACCAGGATGTCACCAATTGCGTAAGGAGACAGAGGGGGCGTCCAGCAAGACAAGGAGCCCACTCAGAAGCAAGCAGCACCCACAGAAGTGCCGGAACAGGCACTACGAAGTGGAGTGAACCGGAGCTCACCCGAAGTCACGAAAGAGGGTCCCACGACGCCAGAGGACAACTCAGGAGGTCGTGCACTTCAGGTTAGAGTGCCGGGGACCCAGGCTTGGCTGTGCACAAAGAAAATCCTGGAAGAGTGCACAGGAGCCGGAGTAGCTGCAAAACACGCGGTTCCCAGCAATGCAGTCTAGCGTGGGGAGGCAAGGGCTTACCTCCACCAAACTTGGACTGAAGAGTCACTGGACTGTGGGAGTCGCTTGTCGTGCTGAGAGGAGACCCAGAGGACCGGTGATGCAGTTCTTTGGTGCCTGTGGTTGCAGGGGGAAGATTCCGTCGACCCACTGGAGATTTCTTCTGAGCTTCTAGTGCAGAGACGAGGCAGACTACCCCCACAGCATGCACCACCAGGAAAACAGTCGAGAAGGCGGCAGGATCAGCATTACAAGGTCGCAGTAGTCGTCTTTGCTACTTTGTTGCAGTTTTGCAGGCTTCCAGCGCGGTCAGCAGTCGATTCCTTGGCAGAAGGTGAAGAGAGAGATGCAGAGGAACTCTGATGAGCTCTTGCATTCGTTATCTAAAGAATTCCCCAAAGCAGAGACCCTAAATAGCCAGAAAAGGAGGTTTGGCTACTTAGGAGAGAGGATAGGCTAGCAACACCTGAAGGAGCCTATCAGAAGGAGTCTCTGATGTCACCTGCTGGCACTGGCCACTCAGAGCAGTCCAGTGTGCCAGCAGCACCTCTGTTTCCAAGATGGAAGAGGTCTGGAGCACACTGGAGGAGCTCTGGGCACCTCCCAGGGGAGGTGCAGGTCAGGGGAGTGGTCTCTCCCCTTTCCTTTGTCCAGTTTCGCGCCAGAGCAGGGCTGAGGGATCCCTGAACCGGTGCAGACTGGCTTATGCAGAGATGGGCACCGTCTGTGCCCATCAAAGCATTTCCAGAGGCTGGGGGAGGCTACTCCTCCCCAGCCCTGACACCTTTTTCCAAAGGGAGAGGGTGTAACACCCTCTCTCTGAGGAAGTCCTTTGTTCTGCCTTCCTGGGCCAAGCCTGGCTGGACCCCAGGAGGGCAGAAACCTGTCTGAGGGGTTGGCAGCAGCAGCAGCTGTAGTGAAACCCCGGGAAAGGTAGTTTGGCAGTACCCGGGTCTGAGCTAGAGACTTGGGGAATCATGGAATTGTCTCCCCAATGCCAGAATGGCATTGGGGTGACAATTCCATGATCTTAGACATGTTACATGTCCATGTTCGGAGTTACCATTGTGACGCTATACATATGTCGTGACATATGTATAGTGCACGCGTGTAATGGTGTCCCCGCACTCACAAAGTCTGGGGAATTTGCCCTGAACAATGTGGGAGCACCTTGGCTAGTGCCAGGGTGCCCACACACTAAGTAACTTAGCACCCAACCTTTACCAGGTAAAGGTTAGACATATAGGTGACTTATAAGTTACTTAAGTGCAGTGGTAAATGGCTGTGAAATAACGTGGACGTTATTTCACGCAGGCTGCACTGGCAGGCCTGTGTAAGAATTGTCAGAGCTCCCTATGGGTGGCAAAAGAAATGCTGCAGCCCATAGGGATCTCCTGGAACCCCAATACCCTGGGTACCTCAGTACCATATACTAGGGAATTAACACATACACACATACATACATACAGGGCACATACTTATGAGCACTGGGGCCCTGCCTGGAAGGGTTCCAGTGACACATAGACTAAAACAACATATATACAGTGAAATATGGGGGTAACATGCCAGGCAAGATGGTACTTTCCCACACATGGCACAAACGAAAGGCTTGTTTATTTAAAAAACCAACATTAGTAAAATGCTGCATCAGCAATGATTTTTTAAATTTAAAATGTGTAATGTCATTTGTTTGCAATGAAGAACACATTAACAATGGCACAGCCTGCAAGGTCAGACCTATTGTTTTATTGTGTTTTTAACACTCCATGGATATGATACCCTGCTCGCTCTCATGGTGTTTCTACTCTTTCCCAGGCATGGGTGCTCTCCCGTTCTCCAGATCTATTGGCTTTGCCAATGGTAGTTTTATTGTGTTGCCAGCACTCCATGGAAGTGATACCTTGGTTTCTCAGCGTTTTCCTATTCTTCCCCACCCCTGGGTGCTCTCCCCCCCCCCCAGTGCTTTCTGATGCCCCCCCACCCTGCTCCCAATCGCATTTCATTTTCAGCTGCCCCCGTTTATAGTTAACAAAATGTCCCTGATTGTGGGGCTGGTGTGTGACGCATATTGTTGGGGGGAAGATCCTGTCTTTTGGTCAAGCCTCTTCCATTTTAGCCCAAAACCCAGAAAAAAACAGACTTTAAAGTGTGCCTTCTGCACCATTACAGGGGGTTCTTTCATGAGGAGTGTCTGGGCTTGGGTACCCCCACTTCACAAACCTCACTTATTGCACAAATAAAACTGCCCTGCACCTTTCCCACAACATCAACAGAAAAGAGACAGTTGTGTAAACATGTAAATATATTTTTTAAATATATCTGTGAGCCCCATCAATAATGTGTATTTTCTCAACCAATAAAGTGACAATAAACACACAGCTCCTTACTTCAGTATCTGTAGTTTGCAGTTTGGATGTTTGAGACCTTCACACAACTTCTTCACTCCATAGTCTCCCAGCTCATTGCAGCTCAGGACGAGCTCTGTGAGGGACGTGTTTGTCTTCAGGGCAGAGGTGAGATCTTCACAGCATGGACCGGTGAGAGAGCAGCCACCCAACCTGCAGGAGAGAAGAGATGTGAGAGGCAGAGAGCAGAGAGCAGGAACAGAAACGTTAGAGTTTTATCTCCATTCCTCCCCTGTGTATGACTTGCTCACCTCTAGACACCTCCTCACTTTACACATCCACCCCTCCCTGCTTATAGAAGCATCTCAAGAGATGAATTCTCAGACTAGCAGAGGCAGAAATAAATGTACTTTACAATGAATGTTTAATACACGTTTTATGCTGCAGACCCTCTGCTGTGGTGAGGAGACCCTCTGCTGTGGTGCGGTGGTAAACTCACAGCTGTGGTTGTCGTTGCATCGACCTGTGTATTAATACACTGGCGGTTATTCATACCTAGAGCGGCTTCGAGTCAGAGCTCTTCATCCATTGGTCTGTTAAAGTGTCCCTCACATTCTGCTCCCGCCCCCCACAGCACACAGCAGGGGCAATCACAAACCCTCTGCACATTGTTCACATCCGCCTAAAATAGTTCCTTAATCTTCAGTGACAAAGGTGACTTAAAGTCTGTTGTTTATTTTTATACTACCTCTAAACCCTGTGTATTTATTTTGCCTGCACTTTGGCTGCTCAGTTAGATGCTGATGCATCCTAAAGTGAATAAGGGGCAGATTTATGAAAAATGCCATTGCACCTAGTGCACCGCCATTTTTCTTGCACCCCTTAGCGTCCCCAAACTCTACCATGGTAGCACCGTATTTATAATATGGTGCACCATGGGAGTAGTTAGGGTGATTAGCGTCATAATCCACAACGCTAGTCCGGCGCTTTGCAGGATTAGCATAAAAAATTATGACACTAATCCAAAAAGCACCCAGAGGCCAATTGTAATCAATGGATGCACTTAGCAGGCGTTACAAAATGCTGATAAAAAATGGGGCAAATTAATCTCTTAGATTCCTTTGTGCCATTTGTATGGCCCCCCCCCCTAGCGCCGGAACCCCCCCTTGCATACCTTATGCTTGGCACAGGCCTAATGTGGTTCAAGGGGTTACAAGGTGGTGCAATGCATGTATTGCGCCACTTTGTAAATATAGTGCTGCGTTTTTCCCATTCCAACGCCAGGTTAGCGTAAAGAAAATTATGTTAATGTGGCGTTAGAATAGCGCACGGGCTCCATAAATCTGGCCTGTTTAAATAACAGTGCAGATGATTTGGATATCAACAACAAGAAGAATAAAATTCTTGACATAAATTAAATGCTTGTTATTTAAAAGCATCATTAGTAGAACAGCCACATCAATGAACGATTTTTAAAACTTTTAACTTGGAATGGCATATTATGGTAATAAAAAATTAACAATTGCACAGCCTCCCAAGCCAGACCTATTGAATTTGCCTGTGCTTTTTCATGTTGTTTTAAGCCCTGCACGGGAGCACAAATATTTCTAATTATTCCCGTTTTTGACGAGGGTCTGGTCTAGCCCTGATAGCCTAAAGTACAAGCATTGTATGACATTGTTCCAGAACCTAGTTGAGTGGTCATTCTTCTGTGCTCATCTTTGTAGCCAGAGGTGAAGGGAAGCCTTTGGAAGTTGGGCTTGTTCCTCTTAAAAGGAATAATCGTGAGCGATCACAGGTCACCAGCGAGTATATTTACAAAGATGCCTCCTGCACAAAGGAGACCCACGTCGCCGGACACCAACTTAGAAAGTCGTGCAATGCAGGTTAGAGTGCCGTGGACCCAGGCTTGGATGTGCACAAAGGATTTCCGCCAGAAGTGCACAGAAGCCGGAGTAGCTGCAAAAGTTGCGGTTCCCAGCAATGCAGTCTGGCGTGGGGAGGCAAGGACTTACCTCCACCAAACTTGGACTGAAGAGTCACTGGACTGTGGGAGTCACTTGGACAGAGTTGCTGGATTCAAGGGACCTCGCTCGTCGTGCTGAGAGGAGACCCAAGGGACCGGTAATGCAGCTTTTTGGTGCCTGCGGTTGCAGGGGGAAGATTCCGTCGACCCACGGGAGATTTCTTCGGAGCTTCTAGTGCAGAGAGGAGGCAGACTACCCCCACAGCATGCACCACCAGGAAAACAGTCGAGAAGGCGACAGGATCAGCGTTACAGAGTTGCAGTAGTCGTCTTTGCTACTTTGTTGCAGTTTTGCAGGCTTCCAGCGCGGTCAGCAGTCGATTCCTTGGCAGAAGGTGAAGAGAGAGATGGAGAGGAACTCTGATGAGCTCTTGCATTCGTTATCTAAAGTTTCCCCAGAGACAGAGACCCTAAATAGACAGAAAAGAGGGTTTGGCTACCTAGGAGAGAGGATAGGCTAGCAACACCTGAAGGAGCCTATCAGAAGGAGTCTCTGACGTCACCTGGTGGCACTGGCCATTCAGAGCAGTCCAGTGTGCCAGCAGCACCTCTGTTTCCAAGATGGCAGAGGTCTAGAGCACACTGGAGGAGCTCTGGACACCTCCCAGGGGAGGTGCAGGTCAGGGGAGTGGTCACTCCCCTTTCCTTTGTCCAGTTTCGCGCCAGAGCAGGGCTAAGGGGTCCCCTGAACCGGTGTAGACTGGCTTATGCACAATTGGGCACATCTGTGCCCATGAAAGCATTTCCAGAGGCTGGGGGAGGCTACTCCTCCCCTGCCTTCACACCATTTTCCAAAGGGAGAGGGTGTAACACCCTCTCTCAGAGGAAGTCCTTTGTTCTGCCATCCTGGGACAAGCCTGGCTTGACCCCAGGGGGGCAGAAACATGTCTGAGGGGTTGGCAGCAACAGCAGCTGCAGTGAAACCCCAGGAAAGGCAGTTTGGCAGTACCAGGGTCTGTGCTACAGACCACTGGGATCATGGGATCGTGCCAACTATGCCAGGATGGCATAGAGGGGGCAATTCCATGATCATAGACATGTTACATGGCCATATTCGGAGTTACCATTGTGAAGCTACATATAGGTAGTGACCTATATGTAGTGCACGCGTGTAATGGTGTCCCCGCACTCACAAAGTCCGGGGAATTGGCCCTGAACAATGTGGGGGCACCTTGGCTAGTGCCAGGGTGCCCTCACACTAAGTAACTTTGCACCTAACCTTTACCAGGTAAAGGTTAGACATATAGGTGACTTATAAGTTACTTAAGTGCAGTGTAAAATGGCTGTGAAATAACGTGGACGTTATTTCACTCAGGCTGCAGTGGCAGGCCTGTGTAAGAATTGTCAGAGCTCCCTATGGGTGGCAAAAGAAATGCTGCAGCCGATAGGGATCTCCTGGAACCCCAATACCCTGGGTACCTCAGTACCATATACTAGGGAATTATAAGGGTGTTCCAGTAAGCCAATGTAAATTGTTAAAATTGGTCACTAGCCTGTTAGTGACAATTTGAAAGAAATGAGAGAGCATAACCACTGAGGTTCTGGATAGCAGAGCCTCAGTGAGACAGTTAGTCACTACACAGGTAACACAGTCATGCACACTTATGAGCAATGGGGCCCTGGCTGGCAGGGTCCCAGTGACACATACAACTAAAACAACATATATACAGTGAAAAAATGGGGGTAACATGCCAGGCAAGATGGTACTTTCCTACACTCAGCAGCTCTGCTATGTAAGCACACACCGTGAACCTCAGCAGCTGTAATACGTAAGCACACCGTGAACCTCAGCAGCTCTGCTATGTAAGCACACTGTGAACCTCAGCAGTTCTGCTATGTAAGCACACTGTAAACTTCAGCAGCTCTGCTATGAACCTCAGTAGCTCTGCTATGTAAGCACACCGTGAACCTCAGCAGCTCTGATATGTAAGCACACCGTGAACCTCAGAAGCTCTGCTATGTAAGCACACACTGTGAACCACAGCAGCTGTGATATATAAGCGCACCGTGAACCTCAGCAGCTCTGCTATGTAAGCACACCGTGAACCTCAGCAGCTCTGCTATGTAAGCACACACCGTGAACCTCAGCAGGTGTGATATGTAAGCCCAAATGAACCTCAGCAGCTGAGATATGTAAGCACACTGTGAACCTCAGCAGCTCTGCTATGTAAGCACACACCATGAACCTCAGCAGCTGTGCTATGTAAGCACACTGTGAACCTCAGCAGCTCTGCTATGTAAGTACACCGTGAACCTCAGCAGCTCTGCTATGTAAGCACACACTGTGAACCTCAGCAACTGTGATTTGTAAGCGCACCGTGAACCTCAGCAGTTCTGCTATGTAAGCACACCGTGAACCTCAGCAGCTCTGCTATGTAAGCCCACTGTGTACCTCAGCAGCTCTGCTATGTAAGCCCACCATGAACCTCAGTAGCTCTGCTATGTAAGCACACACTGTGAACCTCAGCAACTGTGATTTGTAAGCGCACCGTGAACCTCAGCAGTTCTGCTATGTAAGCACACACCGTAAACCTCAGCAGCTGTGATATGTAAGCACATCGTGAACCTCAGAAGCTCTGCTTTGTAAGCACACTGTGAACCTCAGCAACTCTGCTGTGTAAGGGCACTGTGAACCTCAGAACTCTGCTATGTAACACACTGTGAACCTCAGCAGCTCTGCTATGTAAGCACACTGTGAACCTCAGCAGCTCTGCTATGTAAGCACACACTGTGAACCTCACCAGCTGTGCTATGTAAGCACACTGTGAACCTCAGCAGCTCTGCAATGTAAGCACACTGTGCACCTCAGCAGCTCTGCTATGTAAGCACTCACTGGGAACCTCACCAGCTGTGATATGCAAGGACACTGTGAACCTCAGCAGTTCTGCTATGTAAGCACACACTGTGAACCTCAGCAACTGTGATATGTAAGCGCACCGTGAACCTCAGCAGTTCTGCTATGTAAGCACACACGTGAACCTCAGCAGCTGTGATATGTAAGCACACCGTGAACCTCAGCACCTCTGCTATGTAAGCACACCGTGAACCTCAGCAGCTCTGCTATGTAAGCCCACTGTGAACCTCAGCAGCTCTGCTATGTAAGCCCACCATGAACTTCAGCAGCTCTGCTATGTAAGCATGCCATGAACCTCAGCAGCTCTGCTGTGTAAGCACACCGTGAACCTCAGCAGCTCTGCTATGTAACCACACACCTTGAACCTCATCAGCTCTGCTCTGTAAGCACACTGTGAACCTCAGCAGCTCTGCTATGTAAGCACACTGTAAACCTCAGCGGCTCTGCTATGTAAGCACACACTGTGAACCTCAGCAGCTCTGCTATGTAAGTACACCGTGAACCTCAGCAGCTCTGCTATGTAAGCACACACTGTGAACCTCAGCAACTGTGATTTGTAAGCGCACCGTGAACCTCAGCAGTTCTGCTATGTAAGCACACACCGTAAACCTCAGCAGCTGTGATATGTAAGCACACCGTGAACCTCAGAAGCTCTGCTTTGTAAGCACACTGTGAACCTCAGCAGCTGTGATATGTAAGCACACCGTGAACCTCAGCACCTCTGCTATGTAAGCACACCGTGAACCTCAGCAGCTCTGCTATGTAAGCCCACTGTGAACCTCAGCAGCTCTGCTATGTAAGCCCACCATGAACCTCAGTAGCTCTGCTATGTAAGCACACACTGTGAACCTCAGCAACTGTGATTTGTAAGCGCACCGTGAACCTCAGCAGTTCTGCTATGTAAGCACACACCGTAAACCTCAGCAGCTGTGATATGTAAGCACACCGTGAACCTCAGAAGCTCTGCTTTGTAAGCACACTGTGAACCTCAGCAGCTCTGCTGTGTAAGCGCACTGTGAACCTCAGAACTCTGCTATGTAACACACTGTGAACCTCAGCAGCTCTGCTATGTAAGCACACTGTGAACCTCAGCAGCTCTGCTATGTAAGCACACACTGTGAACCTCACCAGCTGTGCTATGTAAGCACACTGTGAACCTCAGCAGCTCTGCAATGTAAGCACACTGTGCACCTCAGCAGCTCTGCTATGTAAGCACTCACTGGGAACCTCACCAGCTGTGATATGCAAGGACAACGTGAACCTCAGCAGCTCTGCTATGTAAGCACACACTGTGAACCTCAGCAACTGTGATATGTAAGCGCACCGTGAACCTCAGCAGTTCTGCTATGTAAGCACACACGTGAACCTCAGCAGCTGTGATGTGTAAGCACACCGTGAACCTCAGCACCTCTGCTATGTAAGCACACCGTGAACTTCAGCAGCTCTGCTATGTAAGCCCACTGTGAACCTCAGCAGCTCTGCTATGTAAGCCCACCATGAACTTCAGCAGCTCTGCTATGTAAGCATGCCATGAACCTCAGCAGCTCTGCTGTGTAAGCACACCGTGAACCTCAGCAGCTCTGCTATGTAAGCACACACCTTGAACCTCATCAGCTCTGCTCTGTAAGCACACTGTGAACCTCAGCAGCTCTGCTATGTAAGCACACTGTAAACCTCAGCGGCTCTGCTATGTAAGCACTCACCGTGAACCTCAGTAGCTCTGCTATGTAAGCACACCGTGACCCTCATCAGCTCTGCTATGTAAGCACACTGTGAACATCAGCAGCTCTGCTATGTAAGCACACACCAGGAACCTCAGCAGCTGTGATATGTGAGAACACTATGAACCTCAGCAGCTCTGGTATGTAAGCACACTGTGAACCTCAGCAGCTCTGCTATGTAAGCACACTGTAAACCTCAGCGGCTCTGCTATTGTAGTGCTTTCCTCTTATTTAGTCTCTAAGCACTAACATAACACAACAGAAATGCACTTCTGAGGTCAAAGAAGACTTTTATTGTTATTTTATTCTTCCCCAACCACAATGTTTATGAATGAATGACGAATTAGTAGCTTTCAAGTCCGCGTTAATCAAACAAAATATATCAGTTTGCAATATACACAGCAGGTTATATTTATAAAATATTGAATGCAAAGCAAAACAAATACTTCACCGTGTAGGAACTATTTACAGCTACATCTTTCTAAGGTCTGCAAGCTGATGACCCCTGTCAGCCGCGAGAAAGAGTGTCATCTACCCACACGGGATGCTGGCAGCTGGCGCCAAGCTCCAGCACGGAATCTGCCGGACCTCGTGCTGGAGCTTGGCGCCAGCTGCCAGCATCCCGTGTGGGTAGATGACACTCTTTCTCGCGGCTGACAGGGGTCATCAGCTTGCAGACCTTAGAAAGATGTAGCTGTAAATAGTTCCTACACGGTGAAGTATTTGTTTTGCTTTGCATTCAATATTTTATAAATATAACCTGCTGTGTATATTGCAAACTGATATATTTTGTTTGATTAACGCGGACTTGAAAGCTACTAATTCGTCATTCATATAACAACAATAAAAGTCTTCTTTGACAACAGAAGTGCATTTCTGTTGTGTTATGTTAGTGCTTAGAAACTAAATAAGAGAAAAAGCACTACAATTGGTACCTGGAGTCGTGGGGTCGGTCATTAAGAGGTGATTAAGAAGGGGTTTGACGAGTTAGTAGATTTCTAAGTGCACACTTTAAAAGTGTAATTGTTTTTTGTTGTTTGGAGAATTACAGAAATTGTTTTCTGTTTGGAGAATCACAGTAGCACGGCAGACCATGTCTGAGAATACATGTGTTGATGAACTGCCTGATGGTGCTAAGAAAAACTGTGAATTGTTTTCTGTTTGGGGAATTACAGAAGAAAATGCATGTGTAGCTAAAAGGCCTGATAATGTTTTGAGAAATAATTCCTGTTGTATATATGTAGAAAATGTGTGTTTTGGAAGTAATGATGACAGAAAGGTCTGGATACCTTTATCTGCTTACAGAGAAATGCAGGAGAAATGTAGGAAGTTGGAACATGAAAATAGGAATTTACGTGAGCAAATTAGCCAGGATACGATAATTCAAAATAATGCTGAAAGTTATAAAAATGAAGAATCTTTCTTGTCCCATTCCAGTAATGAGGGGGTTAAGACAGCTCCGAGCTGCAATTTTTGGAAAAAGAATAGCCCTCATTTGAGAGAAATCCTAACACTTTTGTATATGGTCACTGTGAAAAATAATATGCAGCTGCGCGCTTGTGATTTGGCAAATGAAATAATGCAGGCTTTAGGTTTCTGCGCAGTGCAAGAAGGAAATACTTATGTATATTTAAATCATGAACAAGGAAAGAAAATAGTGCCCCTAGCTAGAATCATACAATGGATCTGGTACTTGCAAGACAGGGCTAGAGTACCACAGATAAAAGAGTTACCAATGAAGTTGTGTGCACCATTTGAATTCGTGTCCACTGAAGATAAAAAGCATGTTTGTTTTACTAATGATTCATTGACTGAAATGTTGCTTTCTGGCACAGTAGAAGGAACAGCGTTGTATGATGTGTGTCAGATTTTAAAGCAAGAGCTACGTGAGATGTGTCATTTTTATGCTGATTTTTGGTTCTTTGATAATGTTTTAGCCACATGGCTTGTACCTAACTGGTTCAATTACCTTGCAGATGTTAATGAGAAAAATTCAGAGAGAGAAGTGTACACCCAGAATTCTGCCTTAGTGGGGATGGCTAAGTGGGTGCCCCAGCAGCTGAGAGAAAAAGCCACTTACAGGTGGGCAGAGATGAGAGAGATGCACATTCCCCTAGATTTGATAAAAACTGTGCAGCACGCACAAAAGCAATCTGTCATGCAAGCAGTCACAGAGCAGTTGGGGAGAGGAACGTTACCAGATCAGAAATGGCAAATTGATCAGGTTTTAGGGAAAGTGATTGTTGCAAATTACCAAGGAAAAATCTAAATTATGCTGATACCTAGAAAAGAATCTGATTTATTCATACAAATTGGAGACAGAATGGCCCAACTTGGCAAAAATGCAGTGAATGGAGGTTTGGTAAAGAAGGAGTCTGCCCCAGCCCTTCTGACAGTGCAAGAAAAGGGAAGCTGTGGTGCAGCAGATAAAAACCTCAGTGCTGATGTGTGGGCTGACGCCCCAAGTGACCCTCCAGAACCTGCAGAAAATATAACAAAGGGCCCCAAAAACGTCCTGATAATAAAACAGGGAAAGAAAGAGAAAGGGTGCAGTTTAAATGAAAAATGTTATTTGCAAGAAAAGTCATACTTGTTTCTTTTGCAGATCCTACCACGTTTCGCCACTGTCCCTGAGTGCGCTGTGTGGTCCCCCTTCCGGTGTGTGCGTGTGGGGTCGGGGAAGGGACCGAATCCCCAACCTGAACCTGGCTGAGTAAAGTGCCAGCACCATGGATCCATTTTGCGCAAACTGCGCCTTCAGTTCAAGTTCAACTTGTTTGCTGTGTTTTTTTTTTTTTTTCCCTCTCGTATGGAACTCTGACTTTTGCTTACCTTCCAGAAAACCTTTCAGGTGGACCGTGCACCTTTACATGAGCAGAACTCATGCCACATCAAATTGCTAACACTGCTGAATTAGAGACTCATTCAGAAAAAAAAAAAAAAAAAAAATTTGCCCAGTCTTTTCTATGTAGATGTATCTGATGTGAAAGGTTATGAGATCAATGTGTTAATTCACTTCTATTGCTTTACAGGGATTGCTTTGATCATTGAAATTTGATTTGCTGATAATGTTTTTTTTGTGCTGATGTTTTTTGTTTTTGGTTTGACACATGAGATATGTGAAACAAAAATTCATTGGTCAAAGGGCGGAATGTCCTGCCATTTGATAAAGTGTTGTTTTGACCAATGACTTTGTGTTTCACCACTGCGCATATTAGTTGCTCAATGTTCACCAGTAGCACATGGTATGTTTTGTTCAGTTTAGCCGCCTATGGGCTTTGACATTGCATTAGTCATTACATTCTGTATTGTGCCTATTGGCTTTGACATGGCATTAGCCATTGCTTTCTGTATTCAGTTTAGCCGCCTATGGGCTTTGACATTGCATTAGCCATTACATTCTGTATTCTGCCTATTGGCTTTGACATGCTGTATCCAGTCTAGCCGCCTATTGGCTTTGACATTGCATTCCTATTGGCTTTGACATGATGTATTCAGTTTAGCTGCCTATTGACTTTGACATGCTATTAGATATTCTGCCTATTGGCTTTGACATGATATTATATATTGCATTTTGTATTCAGCTTAACTCCTATTGACTTTGACATGCTATTAGATATTCTGCCTATGGGCTTTGACATGATATTATATATTGCATTTCATATTCAGCTCCGCTGCCTATGGGCTTTGACATGATATTATACATTGCATTTTATATTCAGCTCAGCTGCCTATTGGCTTTGACATGATATCATATATTACATTCAGCTCCGCTGCCTATTGACTTTGACATGATATCATATATTACATTTTGTATTCAGCTCCGCTGCCTATTGACTTTGACATGATATTATATATTGCATTTTGTATTCAGCTTAGATGCCTATTGGCTTTGACATGACACTAGACATTGCATTTGATATTTAGGTTAGCTGCCTATTGCCTTTAACATGACATTGCATTTGATATTTAGGTTAGCTGCCCATTGCCTTTAACGTGGAGTTCTGTATTTTTCCAAGCTGTGTTTTTGCACCAGAGAACCAAGATGTTTTGCTCTCACAGTAGACTAGACCTGATAAGAGAGAGTACATGGGCGTCGTTTCTCTTCCCTTGAGCTTGGGAACAGGAGTAGTCTTGGAGACCTGGCCAGTCTCCAAAAGGCTTGCTCAGTTTCCCAGGTCTGAGAGGAGGGGGCACACCTTTGTAACGAATGTAACAGGCTGCAGAGAGTCAGATTCAAATCTGCCGGACCTCGTGCTGGAGCTTGGCGCCAGCTGCCAGCATCCCGTGTGGGTAGATGACACTCTTTCTCGCGGCTGACAGGGGTCATCAGCTTGCAGACCTTAGAAAGATGTAGCTGTAAATAGTTCCTACACGGTGAAGTATTTGTTTTGCTTTGCATTCAATATTTTATAAATATAACCTGCTGTGTATATTGCAAACTGATATATTTTGTTTGATTAACGCGGACTTGAAAGCTACTAATTCGTCATTCATTCATAAACATTGTGGTTGGGGAAGAATAAAATAACAATAAAAGTCTTCTTTGACCTCAGAAGTGCATTTCTGTTGTGTTATGTTAGTGCTTAGAAACTAAATAAGAGGAAAGCACTACAGCTATGTAAGCACACACCGTGAACCTCAGTAGCTCTGCTATGTAAGCATACCGTGAACCTCAGCAGCTCTGCTATGTAAGCACACTGTGAACATCAGCAGCTCTGCTATGTAAGCACACACCAGGAACCTCAGCAGCTGTGATATGTAAGCACAATGTGAACCTCAGCAGCTCTGCTCTGTAAGCACACTGTGAACCTCAGCAGCTCTGCTATGTAAGCACACTGTGAACCTCAGCAGCTCTGCTATGTAAGCACACACTGTGAACCTCACCAGCTGTGCTATGTAAGCACACTGTGAACCTCAGCAGCTCTGCTATTTAAGCACACTGTGCACCTCAGCAGCTCTGCTATGTAAGCACACTCTGTGAACCTCACCAGCTGTGATATGCAAGGACACCGTGAACCTCAGCAGCTCTGCTATGTAAGTACACCGTGAACCTCAGCAGCTCTGCTATGTAAGCACACACTGTGAACCTCAGCAACTGTGATATGTAACAGCACCGTGAACCTCAGCAGTTCTGCTATGTAAGCACACACCGTGAACCTCAGCAGCTGTGATATGTAAACACACCGTGAACCTCAGCAGCTGTGTTTTGTAAGCACACTGTGTACCTCAGCAGCACAACTATGTAAGTACAATGTGAACCTCAGTAGCTATGCTATGTACGCACACACCGTGAACCTCAGATGCTCTGCTATGTAAGCACACCGTGAACCTCAGCACCTCTGCTATGTAAGCACACGTGAACCTCAGCAGCTCTGCTATGTAAGCCCACTGTGAACCTCAGCAGCTCTGCTTTGTAAGCCCACCATGAACTTCAGCAGCTCTGCTATGTAAGCATGCCATGAACCTCAGCAGCTCTGCTGTGTAAGCACACCGTGAACCTCAGCAGCTCTGCTATGTAAGCACACACCTTGAACCTTAGCAGCTGTGATACGTAAGCACACCATGAACCTCAGCAGCTCTGGTATGTAAGCACACACCGTGAACCTCAGCAGGTGTGATATGTAAGCACAACATGAACCTCAGCAGCTCTGCTAAGTAAGCAGACTGTGAACCTCAGCAGCTCTGCTATGTAAGCAAACTGTAAACCTCGGCAGCTCTGCAATGTAAGCACACTGTGAACCTCAGCAGCTCTGCTATGTAAGCACACACTGTGAACCTCAGCAGCTCTGCTATGTAAGTACACCGTGAACCTCAGCAGCTCTGCTATGTAAGCACACACTGTGAACCTCAGCAACTGTGATTTGTAAGCGCACCGTGAACCTCAGCAGTTCTGCTATGTAAGCACACACCGTAAACCTCAGCAGCTGTGATATGTAAGCACACCGTGAACCTCAGAAGCTCTGCTTTGTAAGCACACTGTCAACCTCAGCACCTCTGCTATGTAAGCACACCGTGGACCTCAGCAGCTCTGCTATGTAAGCCCACTGTGAACCTCAGCAGCTCTGCTATGTAAGCCCACCATGAACCTCAGTAGCTCTGCTATGTAAGCACACACTGTGAACCTCAGCAACTGTGATTTGTAAGCGCACCGTGAACCTCAGCAGTTCTGCTATGTAAGCACACACCGTAAACCTCAGCAGCTGTGATATGTAAGCACACCGTGAACCTCAGAAGCTCTGCTTTGTAAGCACACTGTGAACCTCAGCAGCTCTGCTGTGTAAGCGCACTGTGAACCTCAGAACTCTGCTATGTAACACACTGTGAACCTCAGCAGCTCTGCTATGTAAGCACACTGTGAACCTCAGCAGCTCTGCTATGTAAGCACACACTGTGAACCTCACCAGCTGTGCTATGTAAGCACACTGTGAACCTCAGCAGCTCTGCAATGTAAGCACACTGTGCACCTCAGCAGCTCTGCTATGTAAGCACTCACTGGGAACCTCACCAGCTGTGATATGCAAGGACACCGTGAACCTCAGCAGCTCTGCTATGTAAGCACACACTGTGAACCTCAGCAACTGTGATATGTAAGCGCACCGTGAACCTCAGCAGTTCTGCTATGTAAGCACACACGTGAACCTCAGCAGCTGTGATATGTAAGCACACCGTGAACCTCAGCACCTCTGCTATGTAAGCACACCGTGAACCTCAGCAGCTCTGCTATGTAAGCCCACCATGAACTTCAGCAGCTCTGCTATGTAAGCATGCCATGAACCTCAGCAGCTCTGCTGTGTAAGCACACCGTGAACCTCAGCAGCTCTGCTATGTAAGCACACACCTTGAACCTCATCAGCTCTGCTCTGTAAGCACACTGTGAACCTCAGCAGCTCTGCTATGTAAGAACACTGTAAACCTCAGCGGCTCTGCTATGTAAGCACACACCGTGAACCTCAGTAGCTCTGCTATGTAAGCACACCGTGACCCTCATCAGCTCTGCTATGTAAGCACACTGTGAACATCAGCAGCTCTGCTATGTAAGCACACACCAGGAACCTCAGCAGCTGTGATATGTAAGAACACTATGAACCTCAGCAGCTCTGGTATGTAAGCACACTGTGAACCTCAGCAGCTCTGCTATGTAAGCACACTGTAAACCTCAGCGGCTCTGCTATGTAAGCACACACCGTGAACCTCAGTAGCTCTGCTATGTAAGCACACCGTGAACCTCAGCAGCTCTGCTATGTAAGCACACTGTGAACATCAGCAGCTCTGCTATGTAAGCACACAGCAGGAACCTCAGCAGCTGTGATATGTAAGCACAATGTGAACCTCCGCAGCTCTGCTCTGTAAGCACACTGTGAACCTCAGCAGCTCTGCTATGTAAGCACACTGTGAACCTCAGCAGCTCTGCTATGTAAGCACACACTGTGATCCTCACCAGCTGTGCTATGTAAGCACACTGTGAACCTCAGCAGCTCTGCTATTTAAGCACACTGTGCACCTCAGCAGCTCTGCTATGTAAGCAGACTCTGTGAACCTCACCAGCTGTGATATGCAAGGACACCGTGAACCTCAGCAGCTCTGCTATTTAAGTACACCGTGAACCTCAGCAGCTCTGCTATGTAAGCACACACTGTGAACCTCAGCAACTGTGATATGTAACAGCACCATGAACCTCAGCAGTTCTGCTATGTAAGCACACACCGTGAACCTCAGCAGCTGTGATATGTAAACACACCGTGAACCTCAGCAGCTGTGCTTTGTAAGCACACTGTGTACCTCAGCAGCTCGACTATGTAAGTACAATGTGAACCTCAGTAGCTATGCTATGTACACACACACCGTGAACCTCAGATGCTCTGCTATGTAAGCACACGTGAACCTTAGCAGCTCTGCTATGTAAGCACACTGTGAACATCAGCAGCTCTGCTATGTAAGCACACACTAGGAACCTCAGCAGCTGTGATATGTAAGCACAATGTGAACCTCAGCAGCTCTGCTCTGTAAGCACACTGTGAACCTCAGCAGCTCTGCTATGTAAGCACACGCTGTGAACCTCACCAGCTGTGCTATGTAAGCACACTGTGAACCTCAGCAGCTCTGCTATGTAAGCACACTGTGCACCTCAGTAGCTCTGCTATGTAAGCACACTCTGTAAACCTCACCAGCTGTGATATGCAAGGACACCGTGAACCTCAGCAGCTCTGCTATGTAAGTACACCGTGAACCTCAGCAGCTCTGCTATGTAAGCACACACTGTGAACCTCAGCAACTGTGATATGTAACAGCACCGTGAACCTCAGCAGTTCTGCTATGTAAGCACACTCCGTGAACCTCAGAAGCTGTGATATGTAAACATACCGTGAACCTCAGCAGCTGTGCTTTGTAAGCACACTGTGTACCTCAGCAGCTCGACTATGTAAGTACAATGTGAACCTCAGTAGCTATGCTATGGACGCACACACCGTGAACCTCAGAAGCTCTGCTATGTAAGCACACCGTGAACCTCAGCACCTCTGCTATGTAAGCACACCGTGAACCTCAGCAGCTCTGCTATGTAAGCCCACTGTGAACCTCAGCAGCTCTGCTATGTAGGCCCACCATGAACTTCAGCAGCTCTGCTATGTAAGCATACCATGAACCTCAGCAGCTCTAATGTGTAAGCACACAGTGAACCTCAGCAGCTCTGCTATGTAAGCACACACCGTGAACCTCAGCAGCTGTGATATGTAAACACACCGTGAACCTCAGCAGCTGTGCTTTGTAAGCACACTGTGTACCTCAGCAGCTCGACTATGTAAGTACAATGTGAACCTCAGTAGCTATGCTATGTACGCACACACCGTGAACCTCAGATGCTCTGCTATGTAAGCACACCGTGAACCTCAGCACCTCTGCTATGTAAGCACACCGTGAACCTCAGCAGCTCTGCTATGTAAGCCCACTGTGAACCTCAGCACCTCTGCTATGTAAGCCCACCATGAACTTCAGCAGCTCTGCTATGTAAGCATGCCATGAACCTCAGCAGCTCTGCTGTGTAAGCACACCGTGAACCTCAGAAGCTCTGCTATGTAAGCACACACCTTGAACCTTAGCAGCTGTGATACGTAAGCACACCGTGAACCTCAGCAGCTCTGGTATGTAAGCACACACCGTGAACCTCAGTAGGTGTGATATGTAAGCACAACATGAACCTCAGCAGCTCTGCTATGTAAGCACACTGTGCACCTCAGTAGCTCTGCTATGTAAGCACACTCTGTAAACCTCACCAGCTGTGATATGCAAGGACACCGTGAACCTCAGCAGCTCTGCTATGTAAGTACACCGTGAACCTCAGCAGCTCTGCTATGTAAGCAAACTGTAAACCTCGGCAGCTCTGCAATGTAAGCACACTGTGAACCTCAGCAGCTCTGCTATGTAAGCACACACCATGAACCTCAGCAGCTGTGATATGTAAGCGCACACCATGAACGTCAGCAGCTCTGCTTTGTAAGCAAACTGTGAACCTCAGCAGCTCTGCTATGTAAGACCACACCGTAAACCTCAGCAGCTGTAATACGTAAGCACACCATGTAACCTCAGCAGCTCTGCTATGTAAGCACACTGTGAACCTCATCAGTTCTGCTGTGTAAGCACACTGTAAACCTCAGCAGCTCTACTATGAACCTCAGTAGCTCTGCTATATAAGCACACCATGAGCCTCAGCAGCTCTGATATGTAAGCACACCGTGAACCTTAGAAGCTCTGCTAAGTAAGCACACACTGTGAACCACAGCAGCTGTGATATGTAAGCGCACCGTGAACCTCAGCAGCTCTGCTATGTAAGCACACTGTGAACCTCAGCAGCTCTGCTATGTAAGCACACACCGTGAACCTCAGCAGGTGTGATATGTAAGCACAACATGAACCTCAGCAGCTGTGATATGTAAGCACACTGTGAACCTCAGCAGCTCTGCTATGTAAGCACACACCATGAACTTCAGCAGCTGTGCTATGTAAGCACACCGTGAACCTCAGCAGCTCTGGTATGTAAGCACACTGTGAACCTCAGCAGCTCTGCTATGTAAGCACACACCAGGAACCTCAGCAGCTGTGATATGTAAGCACACTGTGAACCTCAGCAGCTCTGGTATGTAAGCACACTGTGAACATCAGCAGCTCTGCTATGTAAGCACACTGTAAACCTCAGCGGCTCTGCTATGTAAGCACACACCGTGAACCTCAGTAGCTCTGCTATGTAAGCACACCGTGAACCTCAGCAGCTCTGCTATGTAAGCACACTGTGAACATCAGCAGCTCTGCTATGTAAGCACACACCAGGAACCTCAGCAGCTGTGATATGTAAGCACACCGTGAACCCCAGCACCTCTGCTATGTAAGCACACAGTGAACCTCAGCACCTCTGCTATGTAAGCCCACTGTGAACCTCAGCAGCTCTGCTATGTAAGCCCACCATGAACTTCAGCAGCTCTGCTATGTAAGCATGCCATGAACCTCAGCAGCTCTGCTGTGTAAGCACACCGTGAACCTCAGCAGCTCTGCTATGTAAGCACACACCTTGAACCTCATCAGCTCTGCTCTGTAAGCACACTGTGAACCTCAGCAGCTCTGCTATGTAAGCACACTGTAAACCTCAGCGGCTCTGCTATGTAAGCACTCACCGTGAACCTCAGTAGCTCTGCTATGTAAGCACACCGTGAACCTCAGCAGCTCTGCTATGTAAGCACACTGTGAACATCAGCAGCTCTGCTATGTAAGCACACACCAGGAACCTCAGCAGCTGTGATATGTAAGCACAATGTGTACCTCAGCAGCTCTGCTATGTAAGCACACTCTGTGAACCTCACCAGCTGTGATATGCAAGGACACCGTGAACCTCAGCAGCTCTGCTATGTAAGTACACCGTGAACCTCAGCAGCTCTGCTATGTAAGCACACACGGTGAACCTCAGCAGCTGTGATATGTAACAGCACCGTGAACCTCAGCAGTTCTGCTATGTAAGCACACACCGTGAACCTCAGCAGCTGTGATATGTAAACACACCGTGAACCTCAGCAGCTGTGCTTTGTAAGCACACTGTGTACCTCAGCAGCTCGACTATGTAAGTACAATGTGAACCTCAGTAGCTATGCTATGTACGCATACACCGTGAACCTCAGATGCTCTGCTATGTAAGCACACCGTGAACCTCAGCACCTCTGCTATGTAAGCACACCGTGAACCTCAGCAGCTCTGCTATGTAAGCCCACTGTGAACCTCAGCAGCTCTGCTTTGTAAGCCCACCATGAACTTCAGCAGCTCTGCTATGTAAGCATGCCATGAACCTCAGCAGCTCTGCTGTGTAAGCACACCGTGAACCTCAGCAGCTCTGCTATGTAAGCACACACCTTGAACCTTAGCAGCTGTGATACGTAAGCACACCGTGAACCTCAGCAGCTCTGGTATGTAAGCACACACCGTGAACCTCAGCAGGTGTGATATGTAAGCACAACATGAACCTCAGCAGCTCTGCTATGTAAGCAGACTGTGAACCTCAGCAGCTCTGCTATGTAAGCAAACTGTAAACCTCGGCAGCTCTGCAATGTAAGCACACTGTGAACCTCAGCAGCTCTGCTATGTAAGCACACTGTGAACCTCAGCAGCTCTGCTATGTAAGCACACACTGTGAACCTCACCAGCTGTGCTATGTAAGCACACTGTGAACCTCAGCACTTCTGCTATGTAAGCACACCGTGAACCTCAGCAGCTCTGCTATGTAAGCCCACTGTGAACCTCAGCAGCTCTGCTATGTAAGCCCACCATGAACCTCAGTAGCTCTGCTATGTAAGCACACACTGTGAACCTCAGCAACTGTGATTTGTAAGCGCACCGTGAACCTCAGCAGTTCTGCTATGTAAGCACACACCGTAAACCTCAGCAGCTGTGATATGTAAGCACACCGTGAACCTCAGAAGCTCTGCTTTGTAAGCACACTGTGAACCTCAGCAGCTCTGCTGTGTAAGCGCACTGTGAACCTCAGAACTCTGCTATGTAACACACTGTGAACCTCAGCAGCTCTGCTATGTAAGCACACTGTGAACCTCAGTAGCTCTGCTATGTAAGCACACACTGTGAACCTCACCAGCTGTGCTATGTAAGCACACTGTGAACCTCAGCAGCTCTGCTATGTAAGCCCACCATGAACTTCAGCAGCTCTGCTATGTAAGCACACTGTGCACCTCAGCAGCTCTGCTATGTAAGCAGACTCTGTGAACCTCACCAGCTGTGATATGCAAGGACACCGTGAACCTCAGCAGCTCTGCTATTTAAGTACACCGTGAACCTCAGCAACTGTGATATGTAAGCGAACCGTGAACCTCAGCAGTTCTGCTATGTAAGCACACACGTGAACCTCAGCAGCTGTGATATGTAAGCACACCGTGAACCTCATCACCTCTGCTATGTAAGCACACTGTAAACCTCAGCGGCTCTGCTATGTAAGCACACACCGTGAACCTCAGTAGCTCTGCTATGTAAGCACACCGTGAACCTCAGCAGCTCTGCTATGTAAGCACACTGTGAACATCAGCAGCTCTGCTATGTAAGCACACACCAGGAACCTCAGCAGCTGTGATATGTAAGCACACCGTGAACCCCAGCACCTCTGCTATGTAAGCACACCGTGAACCTCAGCACCTCTGCTATGTAAGCCCACTGTGAACCTCAGCAGCTCTGCTATGTAAGCCCACCATGAACTTCAGCAGCTCTGCTATGTAAGCATGCCATGAACCTCAGCAGCTCTGCTGTGTAAGCACACCGTGAACCTCAGCAGCTCTGCTATGTAAGCACACACCTTGAACCTCATCAGCTCTGCTCTGTAAGCACACTGGGAACCTCAGCAGCTCTGCTATGTAAGCACACTGTAAACCTCAGCGGCTCTGCTATGTAAGCACTCACCGTGAACCTCAGTAGCTCTGCTATGTAAGCACACTGTGACCCTCATCAGCTCTGCTATGTAAGCACACTGTGAACATCAGCAGCTCTGCTATGTAAGCACACTGTAAACTTCAGCGGCTCTGCTATGTAAGCACTCACCGTGAACCTCAGTAGCTCTGCTATGTAAGCACACCGTGACCCTCATCAGCTCTGCTATGTAAGCACACTGTGAACATCAGCAGCTCTGCTATGTAAGCACACACCAGGAACCTCAGCAGCTGTGATATGTAAGAACACTATGAACCTCAGCAGCTCTGGTATGTAAGCACACTGTGAACCTCAGCAGCTCTGCTATGTAAGCACACTGTAAACCTCAGCGGCTCTGCTATGTAAGCACACACCGTGAACCTCAGTAGCTCTGCTATGTAAGCACACCGTGAACCTCAGCAGCTCTGCTATGTAAGCACACTGTGAACATCAGCAGCTCTGCTATGTAAGCACACACCAGGAACCTCAGCAGCTGTGATATGTAAGCACAAAGTGAACCTCAGCAGCTCTGCTCTGTAAGCACACTGTGAACCTCAGCAGCTCTGCTATGTAAGCACACTGTGAACCTCAGCAGCTCTGCTATGTAAGCACACACTGTGAACCTCACCAGCTGTGCTATGTAAGCACACTGTGAACCTCAGCAGCTCTGCTATTTAAGCACACTGTGCACCTCAGCAGCTCTGCTATGTAAGCACACTCTGTGAACCTCACCAGCTGTGATATGCAAGGACACCGTGAACCTCAGCAGCTCTGCTATGTAAGTACACCGTGAACCTCAGCAGCTCTGCTATGTAAGCACACACTGTGAACCTCAGCAACTTTGATATGTAACAGCACCGTGAACCTCAGCAGTTCTGCTATGTAAGCACACACCGTGAACCTCAGCAGCTGTGATATGTAAACACACCGTGAACCTCAGCAGCTGTGCTTTGTAAGCACACTGTGTACCTCAGCAGCTCGACTATGTAAGTACAATGTGAACCTCAGTAGCTATGCTATGTACGCATACACCGTGAACCTCAGATGCTCTGCTATGTAAGCACACCGTGAACCTCAGCACCTCTGCTATGTAAGCACACCGTGAACCTCAGCAGCTCTGCTATGTAAGCCCACTGTGAACCTCAGCAGCTCTGCTTTGTAAGCCCACCATGAACTTCAGCAGCTCTGCTATGTAAGCATGCCATGAACCTCAGCAGCTCTGCTGTGTAAGCACACCGTGAACCTCAGCAGCTCTGCTATGTAAGCACACACCTTGAACCTTAGCAGCTGTGATACGTAAGCACACCGTGAACCTCAGCAGCTCTGGTATGTAAGCACAAACCGTGAACCTCAGCAGGTGTGATATGTAAGCACAACATGAACCTCAGCAGCTCTGCTATGTAAGCAGACTGTGAACCTCAGCAGCTCTGCTATGTAAGTAAATTGTAAACCTCGGCAGCTCTGCAATGTAAGCACACTGTGAACCTCAGCAGCTCTGCTATGTAAGCAGACTGTGAACCTCAGCAGCTCTGCTATGTAAGCACACACTGTGAACCTCACCAGATGTGCTATGTAAGCACACTGTGAACCTCAGCACTTCTGCTATGTAAGCACACCGTGAACCTCAGCAGCTCTGCTATGTAAGCCCACTGTGAACCTCAGCAGCTCTGCTATGTAAGCCCACCATGAACCTCAGTAGCTCTGCTATGTAAGCGCACACTGTGAACCTCAGCAACTGTGATTTGTAAGCGCACCGTGAACCTCAGCAGTTCTGCTATGTAAGCACACACCGTAAACCTCAGCAGCTGTGATATGTAAGCACACCGTGAACCTCAGAAGCTCTGCTTTGTAAGCACACTGTGAACCTCAGCAGCTCTGCTGTGTAAGCGCACTGTGAACCTCAGAACTCTGCTATGTAACACACTGTGAACCTCAGCAGCTCTGCTATGTAAGCACACTGTGAACCTCAGCAGCTCTGCTATGTAAGCACACACTGTGAACCTCACCAGCTGTGCTATGTAAGCACACTGTGAACCTCAGCAGCTCTGCTATGTAAGCCCACCATGAACTTCAGCAGCTCTGCTATGTAATCACACTGTGCACCTCAGCAGCTCTGCTATGTAAGCAGACTCTGTGAACCTCACCAGCTGTGATATGCAAGGACACCGTGAACCTCAGCAGCTCTGCTATTTAAGTACACCGTGAACCTCAGCAACTGTGATATGTAAGCGAACCGTGAACCTCAGCAGTTCTGCTATGTAAGCACACACGTGAACCTCAGCAGCTGTGATATGTAAGCACACCGTGAACCTCAGCACCTCTGCTATGTAAGCACACCGTGAACATCAGCAGCTCTGCTATGTAAGCCCACTGTGAATCTCAGCAGCTCTGCTATGTAAGCCCACCATGAACTTCAGCAGCTCTGCTATGTAAGCATGCCATGAACCTCAGCAGCTCTGCTGTGTAAGCACACCGTGAACCTCAGCAGCTCTGCTATGTAAGCACACACCTTGAACCTCATCAGCTCTGCTCTGTAAGCACACTGTGAACCTCAGCAGCTCTGCTATGTAAGCACACTGTAAACCTCAGCGGCTCTGCTATGTAAGCACACACCGTGAACCTCAGTAGCTCTGCTATGTAAGCACACCGTGACCCTCATCAGCTCTGCTATGTAAGCACACTGTGAACATCAGCAGCTCTGCTATGTAAGCACACACCAGGAACCTCAGCAGCTGTGATATGTAAGAACACTATGAACCTCAGCAGCTCTGGTATGTAAGCACACTGTGAACCTCAGCAGCTCTGCTATGTAAGCACACTGTAAACCTCAGCGGCTCTGCTATGTAAGCACACACCGTGAACCTCAGTAGCTCTGCTATGTAAGCACACCGTGAACCTCAGCAGCTCTGCTATGTAAGCACACTGTGAACATCAGCAGCTCTGCTATGTAAGCACACAGCAGGAACCTCAGCAGCTGTGATATGTAAGCACAATGTGAACCTCAGCAGCTCTGCTCTGGAAGCACACTGTGAACCTCAGCAGCTCTGCTATGTAAGCACACTGTGAACCTCAGCAGCTCTGCTATGTAAGCACACACTGTGATCCTCACCAGCTGTGCTATGTAAGCACACTGTGAACCTCAGCAGCTCTGCTATTTAAGCACACTGTGCACCTCAGCAGCTCTGCTATGTAAGCACACTCTGTGAACCTCACCAGCTGTGATATGCAAGGACACCGTGAACCTCAGCAGCTCTGCTATTTAAGTACACCGTGAACCTCAGCAGCTCTGCTATGTAAGCACACACTGTGAACCTCAGCAACTGTGATATGTAACAGCACCGTGAACCTCAGCAGTTCTGCTATGTAAGCACACACCGTGAACCTCAGCAGCTGTGATATGTAAACACACCGTGAACCTCAGCAGCTGTGCTTTGTAAGCACACTGTGTACCTCAGCAGCTCGACTATGTAAGTACAATGTGAACCTCAGTAGCTATGCTATGTACGCACACACCGTGAACCTCAGATGCTCTGCTATGTAAGCACACCGTGAACCTCAGCACCTCTGCTATGTAGGCACACCGTGAACCTCAGCAGCTCTGCTATGTAAGCCCACTGTGAACCTCAGCACCTCTGCTATGTAAGCCCACCATGAACTTCAGCAGCTCTGCTATGTAAGCATGCCATGAACCTCAGCAGCTCTGCTGTGTAAGCACACCGTGAACCTCAGCAGCTCTGCTATGTAAGCACACACCTTGAACCTTAGCAGCTGTGATACGTAAGCACACCGTGAACCTCAGCAGCTCTGGTATGTAAGCACACACCGTGAACCTCAGTAGGTGTGATATGTAAGCACAACATGAACCTCAGCAGCTCTGCTATGTAAGCAGACTGTGAACCTCAGCAGCTCTGCTATGTAAGCAAACTGTAAACCTCGGCAGCTCTGCAATGTAAGCACACTGTGAACCTCAGCAGCTCTGCTATGTAAGCACACACCATGAACCTCAGCAGCTGTGATATGTAAGCGCACACCATGAACGTCAGCAGCTCTGCTTTGTAAGCAAACTGTGAACCTCAGCAGCTCTGCTATGTAAGACCACACCGTAAACCTCAGCAGCTGTAATACGTAAGCACACCATGTAACCTCAGCAGCTCTGCTATGTAAGCACACTGTGAACCTCATCAGTTCTGCTGTGTAAACACACTGTAAACCTCAGCAGCTCTACTATGAACCTCAGTAGCTCTGCTATATAAGCACACCATGAGCCTCAGCAGCTCTGATGTGTAAGCACACTGTGAACCTTAGAAGCTCTGCTATGTAAGCACACACTGTGAACCACAGCAGCTGTGATATGTAAGCGCACCATGAACCTCAGCAGCTCTGCTATGTAAGCACACTGTGAACCTCAGCAGCTCTGCTATGTAAGCACACACCGTGAACCTCAGCAGGTGTGATATGTAAGCACAACATGAACCTCAGCAGCTGTGATATGTAAGCACACTGTGAACCTCAGCAGCTCTGCTATGTAAGCACACACCATGAACCTCAGCAGCTGTGCTATGTAAGCACACCGTGAACCTCAGCAGCTCTGGTATGTAAGCACACTGTGAACCTCAGCAGCTCTGCTATGTAAGCAGACACCAGGAACCTCAGCAGCTGTGATATGTAAGCACACTGTGAACCTCAGCAGCTCTGGTATGTAAGCACACTGTGAACCTCAGCAGCTCTGCTATGTAAGCACACTGTAAACCTCAGCGGCTCTGCTATGTAAGCACACACTGTGAACCTCAGTAGCTCTGCTATGTAAGCACACCGTGAACCTCAGCAGCTCTGCTATGTAAGCACACTGTGAACATCAGCAGCTCTGCTATGTAAGCACACACCAGGAACCTCAGCAGCTGTGATATGTAAGCACAATGTGAACCTCAGCAGCTCTGCTCTGTAAGCACACTGTGAACCTCAGCAGCTCTGCTATGTAAGCACACTGTGAACCTCAGCAGCTCTGCTATGTAAGCACACACTGTGAACCTCACCAGCTGTGCTATGTAAGCACACTGTGAACCTCAGCAGCTCTGCTATTTAAGCACACTGTGCACCTCAGCAGCTCTGCTATGTAAGCACACTCTGTGAACCTCACCAGCTGTGATATGCAAGGACACTGTGAACCTCAGCAGCCCTGCTATGTAAGTACACCGTGAACCTCAGCAGCTCTGCTATGTAAGCACACACTGTGAACCTCAGCAACTGTGATATGTAACAGCACCGTGAACCTCAGCAGTTCTGCTATGTAAGCACACACCGTGAACCTCAGCAGCTGTGATATGTAAACACACCGTGAACCTCAGCAGCTGTGCTTTGTAAGCACACTGTGTACCTCAGCAGCTCGACTATGTAAGTACAATGTGATCCTCAGTAGCTATGCTATGTACGCACACACCGTGAACCTCAGATGCTCTGCTATGTAAGCACACCGTGAACCTCAGCACCTCTGCTATGTAAGCACACCGTGAACCTCAGCAGCTCTGCTATGTAAGCCCACTGTGAACCTCAGCAGCTCTGCTATGTAAGCCCACCATGAACTTCAGCAGCTCTGCTATGTAAGCATGCCATGAACCTCAGCAGCTCTGCTGTGTAAGCACACCGTGAACCTCAGCAGCTCTGCTATGTAAGCACACACCTTGAACCTTAGCAGCTGTGATACGTAAGCACACCGTGAACCTCAGCAGCTCTGGTATGTAAGCACACACCGTGAACCTCAGCAGGTGTGATATGTAAGCACAACATGAACCTCAGCAGCTCTTCTATGTAAGCAGACTGTGAACCTCAGCAGCTCTGCTATGTAAGCAAACTGTAAACCTCGGCAGCTCTGCAATGTAAGCACACTGTGAACCTCAGCAGCTCTGCTATGTAAGCACACACCATGAACCTCAGCAGCTGTGATATGTAAGCGCACACCATGAACGTCAGCAGCTCTGCTTTGTAAGCAAACTGTGAACCTCAGCAGCTCTGCTATGTAAGCACACACCGTAAACCTCAGCAGCTGTAATACGTAAGCACACCATGTAACCTCAGCAGCTCTGCTATGTAAGCACATACCGTAAACCTCATCAGTTCTGCTGTGTAAACACACTGTAAACCTCAGCAGCTCTGCTATGAACCTCAGTAGCTCTGCTATATAAGCACACCATGAGCCTCAGCAGCTCTGATATGTAAGCACACCGTGAACCTTAGAAGCTCTGCTATGTAAGCACACACTGTGAACCACAGCAGCTGTGATATGTAAGCGCACTGTGAACCTCAGCAGCTCTGCTATGTAAGCACGCTGTGAACCTCAGCAGCTCTGCTATGTAAGCACACACCGTGAACCTCAGCAGGTGTGATATGTAAGCACAACATGAACCTCAGCAGCTGTGATATGTAAGCACACTGTGAACCTCAGCAGCTCTGCTATGTAAGCACACACCATGAACCTCAGCAGCTGTGCTATGTAAGCACACCGTGAACCTCAGCAGCTCTGGTATGTAAGCACACTGTAAATCTCAGCGGCTCTGCTATGTAAGCACACACCGTGAACCTCAGTAGCTCTGCTATGTAAGCACACCGTGAACCTTAGCAGCTCTGCTATGTAGGCACACTGTGAACATCAGCAGCTCTGCTATGTAAGCACACACCAGGAACCTCAGCAGCTGTGATATGTAAGCACAATGTGTACCTCAGCAGCTCTGCTCTGTAAGCACACTGTGAACCTCAGCAGCTCTGCTATGTAAGCACACTGTGAACCTCAGCAGCTCTGCTATGTAAGCACACACCGTGAACCTCAGCAGGTGTGATATGTAAGCACAACATGAACCTCAGCTGCTCTGCTATGTAAGCAGACTGTGAACCTCAGCAGCTCTGCTATGTAAGCAAACTGTAAACCTCAGCAGCTCTGCAATGTAAGCACACTGTGAACCTCAGCAGCTCTGCTATGTAAGCACACACCATGAACCTCAGCAGCTGTGATATGTAAGCGCACACCATGAACGTCAGCAGCTCTGCTTTGTAAGCAAACTGTGAACCTCAGCAGCTCTGCTATGTAAGCACACACCGTAAACCTCAGCAGCTGTAATACGTAAGCACACCTTGTAACCTCAGCAACTCTGCTATGTAAGCACACTGTGAACCTCATCAGTTCTGCTGTGTAAACACACTGTAAACCTCAGCAGCTCTGCTATGAACCTCAGTAGCTCTGCTATGTAAGCACACCGTGAGCCTCAGCAGCTCTGATATGTAAGCACAACGTGAACCTTAGAAGCTCTGCTATGTAAGCACACACTGTGAACCACAGCAGCTGTGATATGTAAGCGCACCGTGAACCTCAGCAGCTCTGCTATGTAAGCACACTGTGAACCTCAGCAGCTCTGCTATGTAAGCACACACCGTGAACCTCAGCAGGTGTGATATGTAAGCACAACATTAACCTCAGCAGCTGTGATATGTAAGCACACTGTGAACCTCAGCAGCTCTGCTATGTAAGCACACACCATGAACCTCAGCAGCTGTGCTATGTAAGCACACCGTGAACCTCAGCAGCTCTGGTATGTAAGCACACTGTGAACCTCAGCAGCTCTGCTATGTAAGCACACTGTAAACCTCAGCGGCTCTGCTATGTAAGCACACACCGTGAACCTCAGTAGCTCTGCTATGTAAGCACACCGTGAACCTTAGCAGCTCTGCTATGTAAGCACACTGTGAACATCAGCAGCTCTGCTATGTAAGCACACACTAGGAACCTCAGCAGCTGTGATATGTAAGCACAATGTGAACCTCAGCAGCTCTGCTCTGTAAGCACACTGTGAACCTCAGCAGCTCTGCTATGTAAGCACACTGTGAACCTCAGCAGCTCTGCTATGTAAGCACACGCTGTGAACCTCACCAGCTGTGCTATGTAAGCACACTGTGAACCTCAGCAGCTCTGCTATGTAAGCACACTGTGCACCTCAGTAGCTCTGCTATGTAAGCACACTCTGTAAACCTCACCAGCTGTGAAATGCAAGGACACCGTGAACCTCAGCAGCTCTGCTATGTAAGTACACCGTGAATCTCAGCAGCTCTGCTATGTAAGCACACACTGTGAACCTCAGCAACTGTGATATGTAACAGCACCGTGAACCTCAGCAGTTCTGCTATGTAAGCATACTCTGTGAACCTCAGAAGCTATGATATGTAAACACACCGTGAACCTCAGCAGCTGTGCTTTGTAAGCACACTGTGTACCTCAGCAGCTCGACTATGTAAGTACAATGTGAACCTCAGTAGCTATGCTATGGACGCACACACCGTGAACCTCAGAAGCTCTGCTATGTAAGCACACCGTGAACCTCAGCACCTCTGCTATGTAAGCACACCGTGAACCTCAGCAGCTCTGCTATGTAAGCCCACTGTGAACCTCAGCAGCTCTGCTATGTAGGCCCACCATGAACTTCAGCAGCTCTGCTATGTAAGCATACCATGAACCTCAGCAGCTCCAATGTGTAAGCACACAGTGAACCTCAGCAGCTCTGCTATGTAAGCACACACCGTGAACCTCAGCAGCTGTGATATGTAAACACACGTGAACCTCAGCAGCTATGCTTTGTAAGCACACTGTGTACCTCAGCAGCTCGACTATGTAAGTACAATGTGAACCTCAGTAGCTATGCTATGTACGCACACACCGTGAACCTCAGATGCTCTGCTATGTAAGCACACCGTGAACCTCAGCACCTCTGCTATGTAAGCACACCGTGAACCTCAGCAGCTCTGCTATGTAAGCCCACTATGAACCTCAGCACCTCTGCTATGTAAGCCCACCATGAACTTCAGCAGCTCTGCTATGTAAGCATGCCATGAACCTCAGCAGCTCTGCTGTGTAATCACACCGTGAACCTCAGCAGCTCTGCTATGTAAGCACACACCTTGAACCTTAGCAGCTGTGATACGTAAGCACACCGTGAACCTCAGCAGCTCTGGTATGTAAGCACACACCGTGAACCTCAGTAGGTGTGATATGTAAGCACAACATGAACCTAAGCAGCTCTGCTATGTAAGCAGACTGTGAACCTCAGCAGCTCTGCTATGTAAGCAAACTGTAAACCTCGGCAGCTCTGCAATGTAAGCACACTGTGAACCTCAGCAGCTCTGCTATGTAAGCACACACCAGGAACCTCAGCAGCTGTGATATGTAAGCACACTGTGAACCTCAGCAGCTCTGGTATGTAAGCACACTGTGAACCTCAGCAGCTCTGCTATGTAAGCACACTGTAAACCTCAGCGGCTCTGCTATGTAAGCACACACCGTGAACCTCAGTAGCTCTGCTATGTAAGCACACCGTGAACCTCAGCAGCTCTGCTATGTAAGCACACTGTGAACATCAGCAGCTCTGCTATGTAAGCACACACCAGGAACCTCAGCAGCTGTGATATGTAAGCACAATGTGAACCTCAGCAGCTCTGCTCTGTAAGCACACTGTGAACCTCAGCAGCTCTGCTATGTAAGCACACTGTGAACCTCAGCAGCTCTGCTATGTAAGCACACTCTGTGAACCTCACCAGCTGTGCTATGTAAGCACACTGTGAACCTCAGCAGCTCTGCTATTTAAGCACACTGTGCACCTCAGCAGCTCTGCTATGTAAGCACACTCTGTGAACCTCACCAGCTGTGATATGCAAGGACACCGTGAACCTCAGCAGCCCTGCTATGTAAGTACACCGTGAACCTCAGCAGCTCTGCTATGTAAGCACACACTGTGAACCTCAGCAACTGTGATATGTAACAGCACCGTGAACCTCAGCAGTTCTGCTATGTAAGCACACACCGTGAACCTCAGCAGCTGTGATATGTAAACACACCGTGAACCTCAGCAGCTGTGCTTTGTAAGCACACTGTGTACCTCAGCAGCTCGACTATGTAAGTACAATGTGAAGCTCAGTAGCTATGCTATGTACGCACACACCGTGAACCTCAGAGGCTCTGCTATGTAAGCACACCGTGAACCTCAGCACCTCTGCTATGTAAGCACACCGTGAACCTCAGCAGCTCTGCTATGTAAGCCCACTGTGAACCTCAGCAGCTCTGCTATGTAAGCCCACCATGAACTTCAGCAGCTCTGCTATGTAAGCATGCCATGAACCTCAGCAGCTCTGCTGTGTAAGCACACCGTGAACCTCAGCAGCTCTGCTATGTAAGCACACACCTTGAACCTTAGCAGCTGTGATACGTAAGCACACCGTGAACCTCAGCAGCTCTGGTATGTAAGCACACACCGTGAACCTCAGCAGGTGTGATATGTAAGCACAACATGAACCTCAGCAGCTCTGCTATGTAAGCAGACTGTGAACCTCAGCAGCTGTGATATGTAAGCGCACACCATGAACGTCAGCAGGTCTGCTTTGTAAGCAAACTGTGAACCTCAGCAGCTCTGCTATGTAAGCACACACCGTAAACCTCAGCAGCTGTAATACGTAAGCACACCATGTAACCTCAGCAGCTCTGCTATGTAAGCACACTGTGAACCTCATCAGTTCTGCTGTGTAAACACACTGTAAACCTCAGCAGCTCTGCTATGAACCTCAGTAGCTCTGCTATATAAGCACACCATGAGCCTCAGCAGCTCTGATATGTAAGCACACCGTGAACCTTAGAAGCTCTGCTATGTAAGCACACACTGTGAACCACAGCAGCTGTGATATGTAAGCGCACCGTGAACCTCAGCAGCTCTGCTATGTAAGCACACTGTGAACCTCAGCAGCTCTGCTATGTAAGCACACACCGTGAACCTCAGCAGGTGTGATATGTAAGCACAACATGAACCTCAGCAGCTGTGATATGTAAGCACACTGCGAACCTCAGCAGCTCTGCTATGTAAGCACACACCATGAACCTCAGCAGCTGTGCTATGTAAGCACACCGTGAACCTCAGCAGCTCTGGTATGTAAGCACACTGTGAACCTCAGCAGCTCTGCTATGTAAGCACACTGTAAATCTCAGCGGCTCTGCTATGTAAGCACACACCGTGAACCTGTTAGGGTTTGTACACAGCAAAGAGCATGTCCCCTCTCACTGCACTAGTGGGTTCTGTAATAGCTCCCTTTTAAACTTACTATTCAAAGCCTTTCTTGTTAGCTCACCTTCCCCCCCCCCCCTAGGCTTCTGTGTATGTTGTTTAATGTGCTGTTTTGTTTACACATTGGGCCTTGCTTTTACCAAGGCTTCTTTAAAACACTCCTCCCTAGGCCATGTGTCAATCCAACTCATTTGCATAATAACTGAAACTCTGCACACCTTTCAAGAACATGTGCAGCATGTGAGGACCACACCCAGCTCTTCAAACCACACCCAGCTCTGCACACCTTCCAAGAACATGTGCAGCATGTGAGGACCACACCCAGCCCTTCAAACCACACCCAGCTCTTCGAACCACACCCAGCCCTGTCTATAAAAGGCATCCCCCGAGCCTCACCCAGTGCTTGTGCTCGTCTACCTCCCGCTTACCTGAGAACAGATCCCTCGGCGCTGGCACTCCTGCTCTTTACAGACTTTCTTTGACTTCAATTGGCGCAGCTGCTGGCTCTTCCTTCTTCCGGTTTCCGGTTCCTCCTTGCCTCAGCCTCTCTCCTACGAGTAACCTGCAAAAGAGAAAGAAGACAAGGTTAGACTGATCAGTATCTCTTGCCAGCAACAAGTAAGTGCAAAACTTTTTATTACCTGAGGGAGCTTTGACGGCAATTTCTGGATTCGTGTATAGACAGTTTGAGGCGAAGTGCCTTCCACGAGCATTGTGATTAAGGCTCTTTGTTGCAGGATTATTTTGCAGGACTTTGTGAAGCGGACATTGTTTTTTTTCATGGAACTTTTGGGAATCGAACAGTAGAAACCATTGACAGCAAGGAAAACAGTAAATCAAGGACTTGCACAAATTACATGCTGTATTTTGATGTAAAAGTACAGTGTTTGTTTTATAAAAGATTCTGGAAATATGCGAAAAGTGAGTCTGCTATTGGGAATTTAGGCTTTAGTTATATTATGATGAATGTTTGATATTGGTAATTCTGATAACGGTATTTGTTTAATTTTTTAGAAGCTTAACAGTAATAGAAAACACATCCCAGAGCAGTAACACATTCCAAACCTGGAAACTAGAGACCAGGATCCAAGAGGTACTTTTAGAAGAGAATTTCCAATAAATAAAGGGATAGTCAAGAACCCATTTAGGAATAGGTTGCACTTATCTGTTCTTTGTTTATGTTTCATTAGGCACCAGTTTCTACAGAAGTCAGAAAGGGCCGCAGATTTGTGCAGCACTTCAACAGTGGAAACGCAAGAACGGTGTTGTCTCTCTTTTTTTTATTTTATCCACTTCCCCCCTTCCCTTGAGCTTCTGTTCTTAGTGCACTGTTTTAAAAACTAGTGTGCTGGAACAAGCAGTTTCAGGGTGGGGTCGGATTGTCTTCAACCTCCATCAGAACTGAACAAGAACTCAGGTGAGCTGGGCTTTGACAGAAGCACAAGCCTTAAAAAATAATTTCAGTTCTGGTGGACGATGAATACCGGGGAAGAAATAGAGGGCATTGACGTCACGGATATGGCGCAGACCCTAAATGAGGACTTGGCTCATAATGAATCAGTGTCTGGCATCTTGCAACATATGCAAGAGGAAATAGAGAGATTAAAGATGGAGAATACCTCTTTAAAACAGGATTTAAGCAGGTATAAATTTAGGGGATCTCAGTGGAACACAGCTTCTACGCCTTTGTTTAAAACCTCCTCAGAGACAGGGGCACCATCAAAACATACAACTTTGCCTTCCCCAGTTGAGGTTACTGTTAATGTTCCTAATGTTGTGCCCTTAGCAGCACCTGTACGTTTTCATGGAGATAGTAACAAATTCCATGTTTTTATCAATCAATGTCAATTACACTTCATTTGTAAGCCACAACAGTTCCCTACTGATGATACGAAAGTGGCATTCGTCTTGTCTTATTTGGGTGGCACAGCAGCCAATTGGTCAATTCCTTTCGTGGATAGAGATGATCCCATCCTCCATAATTGGAATCAATTTAAACGTACCATGACCAGCCTTTTTGCAAAACACACTTTCATGCAGGCAAGTGATAATGAGCTTTTAAATCTTAAACAAGGTAACAAGGATTTATTGACCTATCTCACTAGTTTTAATCGTTTACTCACCGAGACACAGTGGCCAGAAGAAAAGCGTGTCTCCCTTTTTTATAAAGGTTTGAGAGACGAGTTAAAAGACGCGCTGGCTCATATCGTTGATTTGCCAAAAGACTATTCAGACTTTGTAGATTTAGTTGTGAAATTAGAACATAGACTAGGAGAAAGAAAGAGAGATAAATACAAACTGGAATCACGGTTAACTTTTATTAGACACGAGAAGAAAGACACAGATAATAAACTCCCTGAACCAGAGCCTATGCAAATAGGGACACTCAGAGATCCACTCACATCAGAGGAAAAAGAAAGAAGGAGAACATTTCAATTATGTTTATATTGTGGCAGGGCAGGTCACTTTGCCAGAGAATGTCCAGTAAAGCCTAAAACTCCACGAAAGGGTGCTGTTTCCTCCACCTCCTCAACTGAATCGGGAAACGATTAAGCTCGACAAGGGGAGAGGTTACTTGTTCGAGAAAACATCTTAATCAAACCTCTAATGCTGCAGCCTTCAGGGTACCGCACATACCTAGACATTTCATAATTCAGGTCGTTTTAATTGTTACTACCCAAGTGAGGCATTCTCTCCCTGTCCTACTGGACTCAGGCGCGACAGGAAATTTTGTGGATAATAAGTTAGCTGAAATCTTAGGACTTCCTATGTGCCTAAAGCCTTGTCCAGAAGCAGTATGTGCAGTGGATGGGTCAGAATTGACCTCTGGATTAATCACAAAACAAACAAGTCCACTTGTTATGGTCTGTCAGAAAGGGCACACAGAGGTGATTAGCTTTGATCTGATAGATACTCCTAATTTTGGTTTGATTCTCGGGGTACCCTGGTTAACAACTCATAACCCAAAAATTGATTGGGTGAATAGAACTGTTACTTTGGATTCCTCTTTCTGTAGAACCAATTGCTATCAAGAAGCAGGTACAGAACAGAGCACAGTATTACACTGTGCTAGTGTTACACAAGATGAACCAAGTCTCCCTCCTGAATATTCTGACTTTAAAGACGTCTTTGATCCAGTAAAGGCTAGTGTGCTGCCCCCACATCGGTCTTATGACTGCCGTATAGATCTTATCCCAGGGGCCCCTTTACCTAATAACAGAGTATATGCTTTGACTGACGAAGAAACCAAATACTTAAGAACCTACCTAGATGACCTACTACAGTCTGGGTTCATCCGTCATTCCACATCTCCAGTGTCATCTCCACTCTTTTTTATCCCGAAGCCGGATAAATCCCTGCGCGCGTGTATCGATTATAGAGGACTAAATAAGGCTACAATAAAGAATAAATATCCTCTTCCTCTAATACCTGTGTTGTTGGATCAATTAAGACATTCTACTGTATACACTAAACTAGATCTGCGGGGAGCTTACCACCTGGTCCGAGTAAAAGAGGGGGATGAGTGGAAGACAGCTTTCAAGACAAAGTTTGGTTTATTTGAGTACACAGTAATGCCCTTTGGGTAATGTAATGCCCCTGCGGCCTTTCAGTTCTTTATAAATGAGGTCCTACACGAATTCCTGGACGTTTGTGTCATAGTATACATAGACGACATCCTCATTTACTCTAAGAACTCAGAAGAACATACCCAACATGTTCGTGCAGTATTATCAAAGTTAAAAGAAAATCATCTTTTTGCTAAGTTAGAAAAGTGTACTTTTAATGTCAACAAGGTGGACTTTTTAGGATACTGCCTGTCACCTCAAGGAATAACTATGGATGTAAAGAAAATCAGTGCTATTGCTGATTGGCCAGAACCATCCTCTGTAAAAGATATTCAGAAATTTCTGGGTTTCGCCAATTTTTATAGGAGGTTTATTGCACATTTTGCAGACATTGCAGCCCCAATAACTACCTTGTTGCGGAAAGGGCAACGATTTCTTTGGACTGATGAGGCGGCACACGCCTTTCAACTCCTAAAACAAAAGTTCACTTCAGCCCCAATTCTGAAACATCCTGATCCTGACTTGCCCTTTTTTGTTGAAGCGGATGCTTCACAAGTAGCTTTAGGAGGAGTTCTCTCTCAACGAGATGCAGTAGATGGCCAGTTACATCCTATAGCCTTCTATTCCAAAAAGTTATTACCAGCTGAACAAAATTACACTGTGGCTGAAAGGGAACTACTAGCTATCAAAGTAGCCTTTTCAGAATGGAGGCACCATTTAATGGGAGCCAAGTACCCAGTTACAATCTTTTCTGACCATAAGAACCTACAGTTTTTTGGATCACTTAAAGCACTAACACCACGTCAGATGCGCTGGTTAATTTTTTTTAGCACATTTGACTTTGTTATAACCTATAGACCAGGTGCACAACAAATTCAATCTGATGTGTTATCTAGATACGGACATACCTCAGACATGAAACAAGATAAAATAGGAGAACCCATTATTCCTCCCCAAAAGTTGTTGGCACCAGTACAACAGAAGGATTTCATCACAGATCTATATAATGCACACATGCAAATAGCATCTCAGGATTGGTTAAAGGATTCCCATAACACAATACAAAGAGGTTTATTGTATCACGACAACATGCTGTTAGTGCCCACCTCTGAATTACAAACACAGGTGATAATTTGGCATCACGCCTCACCGTTGGCAGGTCATCCTGGTTGGGTAAAAACCCTGGAAAATGTGCAAAAACACTTTTGGTGGGACACTATAAGAAAGGACATTAAGCAATTTGTCACTACCTGTCCAATTTGTGCAAGACATAAATCTTCTCATAAGGCTCCTAACGGCTTGTTAATACCAATGCCAACACCCAAACAACCTTGGCACACTGTGAGCGTAGACTTTATTGTAGGTTTACCACCTGTAAAATCCTTCACAACAGTGTTGGTTATAGTGGATTTTTTATCTAAAATGGCACATTTTGTACCATTACGGAAATTACCCACGGCGGCAGAATTTGCCGATATTTTTATAAGGGAAATTGTGCGTTTACATGGTTTGCCAAGCAAAGTGGTGTCAGACCGAGGGAGCCAGTTCAACTCCAGATTTTGGAAAAAATTATGTGAAAAACTGAAAATAGATGTGGCCTTATCCACTGCTTTCCACCCAGAGACAGATGGACAGACTGAACGACTGAACCAAACCTTACTTCAAACGCTACGTTGTTTATTGGCTGATTATTCTAGTGAATGGTTGGAAGCTCTTCTTGTAGCAGAGTTTGTTTATAATAATACTGAGCATTCAGCTCTACTTTGCTCACCATTCTATTTCTTGCAGGGGTATCATCCAAAAGCTATACCCATTTTGTTAGAAGATTCCCTGTTGCCTACAGTAACGGATAGACTAACGAGGTTAGGTGACATACAAGACAAAGCCAGGAAACATTTATTAAAGTACAAGGAAAGCATGAAAAGACAAGCAGACAAACACAGGTCTGAGGCCCCAATGTATAAAATTGGTGACAAGGTATGGCTCTCCACAAAAAACCTAAACATAGAGGGATCCCGAAAGCTGCAACCACGTTTCATTGGACCCTTTAGTATAACTGCCATAGTAAACCCGGTAACAGTAAAATTAGATTTACCAAAAGAATATCCAGTACATACTACATTCCATGTGTCCTTGCTTAAGCCGTACAACTCAAAAACCCGACCTGAACCACCACCTCCACCCATACCAATTAAAGGAAATCTGGAATATGAAGTGAAAAGCATAAAAGACTCAAAAAGAATTAGTGGACGTCTGTTTTATTTAGTAGATTGGAAAGGATATGATGAATCTGAGAATTCATGGGAACCAGCATCATATGTACATGCCCCATAGCTGATTAGACGGTTTTATTTAAAAAATCCAGGAAAACCCCGTCCTGTAGGAGGGCCTTTGAGGGGGGCAACTGTTAGGGTTTGTACACAGCAAAGAGCATGTCCCCTCTCACTGCACTAGTGGGTTCTGTAATAGCTCCCTTTTAAACTTACTATTCAAAGCCTTTCTTGTTATCTCACCTTCCCCCCCACCCCCTAGGCTTCTGTGTATGTTGTTTAATGTGCTGTTTTGTTTACACATTGGGCCTTGCTTTTACCAAGGCTTCTTTAAAACACTCCTCCCTAGGCCATGTGTCAATCCAACTCATTTGCATAATAACTGAAACTCTGCACACCTTTCAAGAACATGTGCAGCATGTGAGGACCACACCCAGCTCTTCAAACCACACCCAGCTCTGCACACCTTCCAAGAACATGTGCAGCATGTGAGGACCACACCCAGCCCTTCAAACCACACCCAGCTCTTCGAACCACACCCAGCCCTGTCTATAAAAGGCATCCCCCGAGCCTCACCCAGTGCTTGTGCTCGTCTACCTCCCGCTTACCTGAGAACAGATCCCTCGGCGCTGGCACTCCTGCTCTTTACAGACTTTCTTTGACTTCAATTGGCGCAGCTGCTGGCTCTTCCTTCTTCCGGTTTCCGGTTCCTCCTTGCCTCAGCCTCTCTCCTACGAGTAACCTGCAAAAGAGAAAGAAGACAAGGTTAGACTGATCAGTATCTCTTGCCAGCAACAAGTAAGTGCAAAACTTTTTATTACCTGAGGGAGCTTTGACGGCAATTTCTGGATTCGTGTATAGACAGTTTGAGGCGAAGTGCCTTCCACGAGCATTGTGATTAAGGCTCTTTGTTGCAGGATTATTTTGCAGGACTTTGTGAAGCGGACATTGTTTTTTTTCATGGAACTTTTGGGAATCGAACAGTAGAAACCATTGACAGCAAGGAAAACAGTAAATCAAGGACTTGCACAAATTACATGCTGTATTTTGATGTAAAAGTACAGTATTTGTTTTTATAAAAGATTCTGGAAATATGCGAAAAGTGAGTCTGCTATTGGGAATTTAGGCTTTAGTTATATTATGATGAATGTTTGATATTGGTAATTCTGGTAACGGTATTTGTTTAATTTTTTAGAAGCTTAACAGTAATAGAAAACACATCCCAGAGCAGTAACACATTCCAAACCTAGAAACTAGAGACCAGGATCCAAGAGGTACTTTTAGAAGAGAATTTCCAATAAATAAAGGGATAGTCAGGAACCCATTTAGGAATAGGTTGCACTTATCTGTTCTTTGTTTATGTTTCATTAGGCACCAGTTTCTACAGAAGTCAGAAAGGGCGCAGATTTGTGCAGCACTTCAACAGTGGAAACGCAAGAACGGTGTTGTCTCTCTTTTTTTTATTTTATCCACTTCCCCCCTTCCCTTGAGCTTCTGTTCTTAGTGCACTGTTTTAAAAACTAGTGTGCTGGAACAAGCAGTTTCAGGGTGGGGTCGGATTGTCTTCAACCTCCATCAGAACTGAACAAGAACTCAGGTGAGCTGGGCTTTGACAGAACCTCAGTAGCTCTGCTATGTAAGCACACCGTGAACCTTAGCAGCTCTGCTATGTAGGCACACTGTGAACATAAGCAGCTCTGCTATGTAAGCACACACCAGGATCCTCAGCAGCTGTGATATGTATGCACAATGTGTACCTCAGCAGCTCTGCTCTGTAAGCACACTGTGAACCTCAGCAGCTCTGCTATGTAAGCACACTGTGAACCTCAGCAGCTCTGCTATGTAAGCACACACCGTGAACCTCAGCAGGTGTGATATGTAAGCACAACATGAACCTCAGCAGCTCTGCTATGTAAGCAGACTGTGAACCTCAGCAGCTCTGCTATGTAAGCAAACTGTAAACCTCAGCAGCTCTGCAATGTAAGCACACTGTGAACCTCAGCAGCTCTGCTATGTAAGCACACACCATGAACCTCAGCAGCTGTGATATGTAAGCGCACACCATGAACGTCAGCAGCTCTGCTTTGTAAGCAAACTGTGAACCTCAGCAGCTCTGCTATGTAAGCACACACCGTAAACCTCAGCAGCTGTAATACTTAAGCACACCTTGTAACCTCAGCAGCTCTGCTATGTAAGCACACTGTGAACCTCATCAGTTCTGCTGTGTAAACACACTGTAAACCTCAGCAGCTCTGCTATGAACCTCAGTAGCTCTGCTATGTAAGCACACCGTGAGCCTCAGCAGCTCTGATATGTAAGCACACCGTGAACCTTAGAAGCTATGCTATGTAAGCACACACTGTGAACCACAGCAGCTGTGATATGTAAGCGCACCGTGAACCTCAGCAGCTCTGCTATGTAAGCACACTGTGAACCTCAGCAGCTCTGCTATGTAAGCACACACCGTGAACCTCAGGAGGTGTGATATGTAAGCACAACATGAACCTCAGCAGCTGTGATATGTAAGCACACTGTGAACCTCAGCAGCTCTGCTATGTAAGCACACACCATGAACCTCAGCAGCTGTGCTATGTAAGCACACCGTGAACCTCAGCAGCTCTGGTATGTAAGCACACTGTGAACCTCAGCAGCTCTGCTATGTAAGCACACTGTAAACCTCAGCGGCTCTGCTATGTAAGCACACACCGTGAACCTCAGTAGCTCTGCTATGTAAGCACACCGTGAACCTTAGCAGCTCTGCTATGTAAGCACACTGTGAACATCAGCAGCTCTGCTATGTAAGCACACACTAGGACCTCAGCAGCTGTGATATGTAAGCACAATGTGAACCTCAGCAGCTCTGCTCTCTAAGCACACTGTGAACCTCAGCAGCTCTGCTATGTAAGCACACTGTGAACCTCAGCAGCTCTGCTATGTAAGCACACGCTGTGAACCTCACCAGCTGTGCTATGTAAGCACACTGTGAACCTCAGCAGCTCTGCTATGTAAGCACACTGTGCACCTCAGTAGCTCTGCTATGTAAGCACACTCTGTAAACCTCACCAGCTGTGATATGCAAGGACACCGTGAACCTCAGCAGCTCTGCTATGTAAGTACACCGTGAACCTCAGCAACTGTGATATGTAACAGCACCGTGAACCTCAGGAGTTCTGCTATGTAAGCACACTCCATGAACCTCAGAAGCTGTGATATGTAAACAAACCGTGAACCTCAGCAGCTGTGCTTTGTAAGCACATTGTGTACCTCAGCAGCTCGACTATGTAAGTACAATGTGAACCTCAGTAGCTATGCTATGGACGCACACACCGTGAACCTCAGAAGCTCTGCTATGTAAGCACACCGTGAACCTCAGCACCTCTGCTATGTAAGCACACCGTGAACCTCAGCAGCTCTTCTATGTAAGCCCACTGTGAACCTCAGCAGCTCTGCTATGTAGGCCCACCATGAACTTCAGCAGCTCTGCTATGTAAGCATACCATGAACCTCAGCAGCTCTAATGTGTAAGCACACCGTGAACCTCAGCAGCTCTGCTATGTAAGCCCACTGTGAACCTCAGCAGCTCTGCTATGTAGGCCCACCATGAACTTCAGCAGCTCTGCTATGTAAGCATACCATGAACCTCAGCAGCTCTAATGTGTAAGCACACAGTGAACCTCAGCAGCTCTGCTATGTAAGCACACACCTTGAACCTTAGCAGCTGCGATATGTAAGCACACCGTGAACCTCGGCAGCTCTGGTATGTAAGCACACTGTGAACCTCAGCAGCTCTGCTATGTAAGCACACTGTAAACCTCAGCGGCACTGCTATGTAAGCACACACCGTGACCCTCAGTAGCTCTGCTATGTAAGCACACCGTGAACCTCAGCAGCTCTGCTATGTAAGCACACTGTGAACATCAGCAGCTCTGCTATGTAAGCACACACCAGGAACCTCAGCAGCTGTGATATGTAAGCACAATGTGAACCTCAGCAGCTCTGCTCTGTAAGCACACTGTGAACCTCAGCAGCTCTGCTATGTAAGCACTCACAGTGAACCTCACCAGCTGTTATATGCAAGCACACCGTGTGAGAAAGTAGCCTCTTTCTAGCCTTGTTACCCCCACTTTTGGCCTGTTTGTGAGTGTATGTCAGGGTATTTTCACTGTCTCACTGGGATCCTGCTAGCCAGGGCCCAGTGCTCATAGTGAAAACTCTATGTTTTCAGTATGTTTGTTATGTGTCACTGGGACCCTGCTAGCCAGGACCCCAGTGCTCATAAGTTTGTGGCCTATATGTATGTGTTCCCTGTGTGATGCCTAACTGTCTCACTGAGGATCTGCTAACCAGAACCTCAGTGGTTATGCTCTCTCATTTCTTTCAAATTGTCACTAACAGGCTAGTGACCAATTTTACCAATTTACATTGGCTTACTGGAACACCCTTATAATTCCCTAGTATATGGCACTAAGGTACCCAGGGTATTGGGGTTCCAGGAGATCCCTATGGGCTGCAGCATTTCTTTTGCCACCCATAGGGAGCTCTGACAATTCTTACACAGGCCTGCCACTGCAGCCTGAGTGAAATAATGCACACATTATTTCACAGCCATTTTCACTGCACTTAAGTAACTTATAAGTCACCTATATGTCTAACCTTTACCTGGTAAAGGTTAGGTGCAAAGTTACTTAGTGTGAGGGCACCCTGGCACTAGCCAAGGTGCCCCCACATTGTTCAGGGCCAATTCCCCGAACTTTGTGAGTGCGGGGACACCATTACACGCGTGCACTACATATAGGTCACTACCTATATGTAGCTTCACAATGGTAACTCCGAATATGGCCATGTAACATGTCTATGATCATGGAATTGCCCCCTCTATGCCATCCTGGCATAGTTGGCACAATCCCATGATCCCAGTGGTCTGTAGCACAGACCCTGGTACTGCCAAACTGCCTTTCCTGGGGTTTCACTGCAGCTGCTGCCAACCCCTCAGACAGGTTTCTGCCCTCCTGGGGTCAAGCCAGGCTTGTCCCAGGATGGCAGAACAAAGGACTTCCTCTGAGAGAGGGTGTTACACCCTCTCCCTTTGGAAAATGGTGTGAAGGCAGGGGAGGAGTAGCCTCCCCCAGCCTCTGGAAATGCTTTCTTGGGCACATCTGTGCCCAATACTGCATAAGCCAGTCTACACCGGTTCAGGGACCCCTTAGCCCTGCTCTGGCGCGAAACTGGACAAAGGAAAGGGGAGTGACCACTCCCCTGACCTGCACCTCCCCTGGGAGGTGTCCAGAGCTCCTCCAGTGTGCTCCAGACCTCTGCCATCTTGGAAACAGAGGTGCTGCCAGCACACTGGACTGCTCTGAGTGGCCAGTGACACCAGGTGACGTCAGAGACTCCTTCTGATAGGCTCCTCCAGGTGTTGCTAGCCTATCCTCTCTCCTAGGTAGCCAAACCCTCTTTTCTGGCTATTTAGGGTCTCTGTCTCTGGGGAAACTTTAGATAACGAATGCAAGAGCTCATCAGAGTTCCTCTGCATCTCTCTCTTCACCTTCTGCCAAGGAATCGACTGCTGACCGCGCTGGAAGCCTGTAAAACTGCAACATAGTAGCAAAGACGACTACTGCAACTCTGTAACGCTGATCCTGAAGCCTTCTCGACTGTTTTCCTGGTGGTGCATGCTGTGGGGGTAGTCTGCCTCCTCTCTGCACTAGAAGCTCCGAAGAAATCTCCCGTGGGTCGAAGGAATCTTACCCCTGCTACCGCAGGCACCAAAAAGCTGCATTACCGGTCCCTTGGGTCTCCTCTCAGCACGACGAGCGAGGTCCCTTGAATCCAGCAACTCTGTCCTATTGACTCCCACAGTCCAGTGACTCTTCAGTCCAAGTTTGGTGGAGGTAAGTCCTTGCCTCCCCACGCCAGACTGCATTGCTGGAAACCGCGACTTTTGCAGTTACTCCGGCCCCTGTGCACTTCCGGCAGAAATCCTTTTTTGCACAGATAAGCCTGGGTCCACTGCAATCTAACCTGCATTGCACGACTTTCTAAGTTGGTCTCCGGCGACGTGGGCCTCCTTTGTGCAACTTCGGCGAGCACCATTTCACGCATCCTTGTAGTGCCTGTTTCTGGCACTTCTCTGGGTGCTACCTGCTAATGAGAGGGCTCCTTGTCTTGCTCGACGTCTCTTCTCTTCCCTGACGCAATTTGTGACATCCTGGTTTCTCCTGGGCCATAGCAGCATCCAAAAACGCTTACTGCACAATTTGCAGCTAGCAAGGCTTATTGGCGGTCTTTTGGCGGGAAAACACTTCTGCACAACTCTACAAAGCGAGAGGGATACGTCCAACAAAGGGGAAGTCTCTAGCCCTTTTTGTTCCTGCAGAAACCTCAGCTTCTTCTGTCCAGTAGAAGCTTCTTTGCACCCACAGCTGGCATTTCCTGGGCATCTGCTCATCTCCGACTTGCTTGTGACTTTTGGACTTGGTCCCCTTGTTCCACACGTACCCTAGATTGGAAATCCATCGTTGTTGCATTGCTGGTTTGTGTCTTTCCTGCATTATTCCCCTATCACGACTTCTGTGTCCTTTGGGGAACTTCAGTGCACTTTGCACTCACTTTTCAGGGTCTTGGGGATGGCTTTTTTTCTAACCCTTACTATTTTCTAATAGTCCCAGCGACCCTCTACAAGGTCACATAGGTTTGGGGTCCATTCGTGGTTCACATTCCACTTTTGGAGTATATGGTTTGTGTTGCCCCTATCCCTATGTGTCCCCATTGCATCCTATTGTAACTATACATTGTTTGCACTGTTTTCTAAGACTATACTGCATATTTTTGGTATTGTGTACATATAACTTGTGTATAATTGCTATCCTCATACTAAGGGTACTCACTGAGATACTTTGGCATATTGTCATAAAAATAAAGTACCTTTATTTTTAGTATATCTGTGTATTGTGTTTTCTTATGATATTGTGCAAGTGACACTAGTGGTACTGCAGGAGCTTCACTCGTCTCCTAGTTCAGCCTAAGCTGCTCTGCTAAGCTACCATTATCTATCAGCCTAAGCTGCTAGACACCCTATACACTAATAAGGGATAACTGGGCCTGGTGCAAGGTGCAAGTACCCCTTGGTACTCACTACAAGCCAGTCCAGCCTCCTACATTGGTTGTGCAGCGGTGGGATAAGTGCTTTGAGACTACTTACCACTCTTGTCATTGTACTTTTCATAAGAGGAAAATATACAAAACAAGTTCAGTGTGTGTACACTTTGCTAAAAAGTTTTGCATTTCCTCTTTTCACTCTTTTCTAAGTGCTGAAAAGTACATCTAACTTTCTAAAAAGTTCTTAAAAAGTTTTAAAAGTTTTTTTCTCTTTCTAAAAGTTCTGAAAAACGTTTTGCTTCACTTTTTCTGTCACTTAAACTCTTTCTAAAAATGTCTGGCACAGGCCAAAATGTTGATCTGTCCAAACTTGCATATGACCACCTTAGCTGGAAAGGAGCAAGGAGTCTCTGTGTAGAAAGAGGTTTGAGTGTAGGGAAGAATCCTTCTTTGGAATTGTTGCTTAATATGCTTAGAGAACAAGATAAGGCCTCAGGGGCCACATCTGTTGAAAAAGCAGCAAATGGTTCTCAATCTGATCCAGGGACTCCCCCAGGAAAAGATTCAGGAAAGAAACTTCTCAGCCTGCCCATTACTAGACAGTCTAGCATAGTTGGTACAGATGCTGAATCACACCGTACAGATGGTGTGCTCTCAAATTATACTGTTAGCCAAGCTGTTAGGGTGCCTTCTGTAAGGTACAGGTCTCCTTCTGTCCATTCTCACCATACTTCTGTGTCTAGGAATGTCCCTCCCACCCACCCTGAAGACAGATTGTTAGAAAGGGAGCTGGGAGCTCAATAGATTGAGAGTGGAACAAACCAGACTGAAGCTCAAGAAGCAACAGCTGGATTTGGATAGACAGACCTTAGAAGTAGAGAAGGAGAGACAGAAATTGGGTTTAGAAACCCATGGTGGCAGCAGCAGTATTCCCCACAGTCATCCTGCAAGAGAGCATGATTCAAGGAATCTGCACAAGATAGTTCCCCCTTATAAGGAGGGGGATGACATTAACAAGTGGTTTGCTGCACTTGAGAGGGCCTGTGTTGTACAGGATGTCCCTCAAAGGCAGTGGACTGCTATCCTATGGCTATCATTTAGTGGAAAAGGTAGGGATAGGCTCCTTACTGTGAAAGAAAGTGATGCCAATAATTTTACAGTTCTTAAGAATGCACTCCTGGATGGTTATGGCTTAACCACTGAACAATACAGGATAAAGTTCAGAGAGACCAAAAAGGAGTCTTCACAAGACTGGGTTGATTTTGTTGACCATTCAGTGAAGGCCTTGGAGGGGTGGTTACATGGCAGTAAAGTTACTGATTATGACAGCCTGTATAACTTGATCCTGAGAGAGCATATTCTTAATAATTGTGTGTCTGATTTGTTGCACCAGTACTTGGTGGACTCTGATCTGACCTCTCCCCAAGAATTGGGAAAGAAGGCAGACAAATGGGTCAGAACAAGGGTGAACAGAAAAGTTCATACAGGGGGTGACAAAGAGAACAATAAGAAGAAAGATGGTGAAAAATCTCAAGATAAGCATGGGGATAAGGGTAAAACCAAAGATCCCACTTCAAATCTTAAACACTCTTTAGGGGGTGGGGATAAAACAAATTCTTCCTCTTCTTCTCAACCTACACAATTTAAAAAGCCTTGGTGCTTTGTGTGTAAAAACAGAGGCCATAGGCCAGGGGATAAATCCTGTCCAGGTAAACCCCCTGAGCCTACCACCACTAATACATCAAGCTCTAGTGCCCCTAGCAGTAGTGGTACTAGTGGTGAGACTGCTGGCAACAGTCAAGTTAAGGGTGTAGTTGGGTTCACTTATGGGTCCATAGTAGAAACTGGGGTAGTCAGTCCCAAGACAGTTTCTGTCACACCTAGTGGCATTGGCCTTGCCACACTGGCTGCTTGTCCCCTTACAATGGATAAGTACAGGCAGACAGTTTCAATAAATGGTGTTGAGGCCTTGGCCTACAGGGACACAGGTGCCAGTATCACTTTGGTGACTGAAAACCTAGTGCATCCTGAACAACACATCATTGGACAACAGTATAAGATTATTGATGTCCATAACTTCACTAAGTTTCTTCCCTTAGCTATAATTCAGTTTAGTTGGGGTGGAGTTACTGGCCCTAAGCAGGTGGTAGTATCACCTAGCTTACCTGTAGACTGTCTCTTAGGTAATGACCTAGAGGCCTCAGGTTGGGCTGATGTAGAGTTTTATGCCCATGCAGCCATGCTGGGCATCCCTGAGGAATTGTTCCCTCTCATTTCTACTGAAATGAAAAAGCAAAGGAGAGAAGGCCTGAAAACTCAGGATCCCTCTCCAACAACAGGTAAAAGGGGTATCACAGTATCCCCTAACCACCCTACCATTCAGGATACCATTCCTGTGGTGGGAGAAACCTCTCCTGGGGTGGCACCTGTTCCAAGGGAATCATCAGTTGGCAAAACTGTACTCCATGAGGTAGAAGTACCTCTCTGTGGGATAACTAACATTGGTGAGAAAAAGAGCACCATTTTAGTTAACATGGAGCATCCCTCCAACCCTCCCAGAGAAACTTTAGTGCAGAAAACCTGCACTGCCTCACAACACTTAGGACAGCATCCATGCCCTAGTGTGGAGCTCAGATGACAGCATCCATGCCCTGCTCCAACTCAAGAGAAACAGCATCCCTGTTCTCTCTTCCAGCCATATGGACAAAGTTTTTGCCCAGCTATGGCTTTATTGAGACAGCATCCCTGTCTGGCATTTCCATCATTACAAATAGGTTCAGTGGACAATTCCCACTGCTCTAAACTAAAACTTACTGATAGAAACTCTGAAAATACATCTTCACATTGTTGCTTAGCTAAAAAACTTCAAACAGGGTGGTTTACATCCCCACAGGGAAGTAACCATATAGTCGATGATAAAGGGAGTAACCAGTCTATTGCAGAGCTACTCTCTACTTATCACCACTTAGACAATAAAGTCTCAACTGGCCAAGGTTAGCCTTATTGTCCTTCGTTTGGGGGGGGGGGGTTGTGTGAGAAAGTAGCCTCTTTCTAGCCTTCTTACCCCCACTTTTGGCCTGTTTGTGAGTGTATGTCAGGGTATTTTCACTGTCTCACTGGGATCCTGCTAGCCAGGGCCCAGTGCTCATAGTGAAAACCCTATGTTTTCAGTATGTTTGTTATGTGTCACTGGGACCCTGCTAGCCAGGACCCCAGTGCTCATAAGTTTGTGGCCTATATGTATGTGTTCCCTGTGTGATGCCTAACTGTCTCACTGAGGATCTGCTAACCAGAACCTCAGTGGTTATGCTCTCTAATTTCTTTCAAATTGTCACTAACAGGCTAGTGACCAATTTTACCAATTTACATTGGCTTACTGGAACACCCTTATAATTCCCTAGTATATTGTACTAAGGTACCCAGGGTAATGGGGTTCCAGGAGATCCCTATGGGCTGCAGCATTTCTTTTGCCACCCATAGGGAGCTCTGACAATTCTTACACAGGCCTGCCACTGCAGCCTGAGTAAAATAATGCACACATTATTTCACAGCCATTTTCACTGCACTTAAGTAACTTATAAGTCACCTATAGGTGCAAAGTTACTTAGTGTGAGGGCACCCTGGCACTAGCCAAGGTGCCCCCACATTGTTCAGGGCCAATTCCCCGAACTTTGTGAGTGCGGGGACACCATTACACGTGTGCACAGCTTCACAATGGTAACTCCGAATATGGCCATGTAACATGTCTATGATCATGGAATTGCCCCCTCTATGCCATCCTGGCGTAGTTGGCACAATCCCATGATCCCAGTGGTCTGTAGCACAGACCCTGGTACTGCCAAAGTGCTTTTCCTGGGGTTTCACTGCAGCTGCTGCTGCTGCCAACCCCTCAGACAGGTTTCTGGCCTCCTGGGGTCAAGCCAGGCTTGTCCCAGGATGGCAGAACAAAGGACTTCCTCTGAGAGAGGGTGTTTTTAGGAGGCTGGACTGGCTTGTAGTGAGTACCAAGGGGTACTTGCACCTTGCACCAGGCCCAGTTATCCCTTATTAGTGTATAGGGTGTCTAGCAGCTTAGGCTGATAGATAATGGTAGCTTAGCAGAGCAGCTTAGGCTGAACTAGGAGACGAGTGAAGCTCCTGCAGTACCACTAGTGTCACTTGCACAATATCATAAGAAAACACAATACACAGATATACTAAAAATAAAGGTACTTTATTTTTATGACAATATGCTAAAGTATCTCAGTGAGTACCCTCAGTATGAGGATAGCAATTATACACAAGTTATATGTACACAATACCAAAAATATGCAGTATAGTCTTAGAAAACAGTGCAAACAATGTATAGTTACAATAGGATGCAATGGGGTCACATAGGGATAGGGGCAACACAAACCATATACTCCAAAAGTGGAATGTGAACCACGAATGGACCCCAAACCTATGTGACCTTGTAGAGGGTCGCTGGGACTATTAGAAAATAGTAAGGGTTAGAAAAAAAGCCATCCCCAAGACCCTGAAAAGTGAGTGCAAAGTGCACTGAAGTTCCCCAAAGGACACAGAAGTCGTGATAGGGGAATAATGCAGGAAAGACACAAACCAGCAATGCAACAACGATGGATTTCCAATCTAGGGTACCTGTGGAACAAGGGGACCAAGTCCAAAAGTCACAAGCAAGTCGGAGATGAGCAGATGCCCAGGAAATGCCAGCTGTGGGTGCAAAGAAGCTTCTACTGGACAGAAGAAGCTGAGGTTTCTGCAGGAACGAAAAGGGCTAGAGACTTCCCCTTTGTTGGACATATCCGTCTCGCTGTGTAGAGTTGTGCAGAAGTGTTTTTCCGCCGAAAGACCGCCAATAAGCCTTGCTAGCTGCAAATTGTGCGGTAAGCGTTTTTGGATGCTGCTATGGCCCAGGAAAAACCAGGATGTCACAAATTGCGTCAGGAGAGAGAAGAGACGTCGAGCAAGACAAGGAGCCCTCTCATCAGCAGGTAGCACCCAGAAAAGTGCCAGAAACAGGCACTACAAGGATATGTGAAACGGTGCTCGCTGAAGTTGCACAAAGGAGTCCCACGTCGACGGAGACCAACTTAGAAAGTCGTGCAATGCACGTTAGAGTGCCGTGGACCCAGGCTTTGCTGTGCACAAAGGATTTCTGCCGGAAGTGCACGGAAGCCGGAGTATTTGCAAAAGACGCGGTTTCCAACAATGCAGTCTGGCGTGGGGAGGCAAGGACTTACCTCCACCAAACTTGGACTGAAGAGTCACTGGACTGTGGGAGTCACTTGGACAGAGTTGCTGGATTCAAGGGACCTCGCTCGTGCTGAGAGGAGACCCAAGGGACCGGTCATGCAGCTTTTTGGTGCCTGCGGTAGCAGGGGGAAGATTCCGTCGACCCACGGGAGATTTCTTTGGAGCTTCTAGTGCAGAGAGGAGGCAGACTACCCCCACAGTATGCACCACCAGGAAAACAGCAGCTCTGCTATGTAAGCACACTGTGAACCTCATCAGTTCTGCTACGTAAGCACACTGTAAACCTCAGCAGCTCTGCTATGAACCTCAGTAGCTCTGCTATGTAAGCACACCGTGAACCTCAGCAGCTCTGATATGTAAGCACACCGTGAACCTTAGAAGCTCTGCTATGTAAGCACACACTGTGAACCACAGCAGCTGTGATATGTAAGCGCACCGTGAACCTCAGCAGCTCTGCTATGTAAGCACACTGTGAACCTCAGCAGCTCTGCTATGTAAGCACACACCGTGAACCTCAGCAGGTGTGATATGTAAGCACAACATGAAACTCACCAGCTGTGATATGGAAGCACACATGAACCTCAGCAGCTCTGCTATGTAAGTACACCGTGAACCTCAGCAGCTCTGCTATGTAAGCACACACTGTGAACCTCAGCAACTGTGATACGTAAGCGCACCGTGAACCTCAGCAGTTCTGCTATGTAAGCACACACCGTAAACCTCAGCAGCTCTGCTGTGTAAGCAAACCGTGAACCTTAGCAGCTGTGATATGTAAGCACACCGTGAACCTCAGCAGCTCTGGTATGTAAGCACACTGTGAACATCAGCAGCTCTGCTATGTAAGCACACTGTAAACCTCAGCAGCTCTGCTATGTAAGCACACACCGTGAACCTCAGCAGCTCTGCTGTGTAAGCAAACCGTGAACCTTAGCAGCTGTGATATGTAAGCACACCGTGAACCTCAGCAGCTCTGGTATGTAAGCACACTGTGAACATCAGCAGCTCTACTATTTAAGCACACTGTGAACCCCGGCAGCTCTGCTATGTAAGCCCACCATGTACTTCAGCAGCTCTGCAATGTAAGCATACTGTGAACCTCAGCAGCTCTGCTGTGTAAGCACACCGTGAACCTCGCCAGCTCTGCTATGTAAGCACACAACGTGAACCTCAGCAGCTGTGATATATAAGCACACCTTGAACCTCAGCAGCTCTGCTATGTAAGCACATTGTGAACCTCAACAGCTCTGCTATGTAAGCACACACCGTGAACCTCAGCAGCTGTGATATGTAAGCACACCGTGAACATCAGCAGCTCTGCTATGTAAGCCCACCATGAACCTCAGCAGCTCTGCTATGTAAGCATACCATGAACCTCAACAGCTCTGCTATGTAAGCACACACTGTGAACCTCAGCAGCAGTGATATGAAAGCACACCGTGAACCTCAGCAGCTCTATGCACGCACACACCATGAACCTCAGAAGCTCTGCTATGTAAGCACACCGTGAACTTCAGCAGCTCTGCTATGTAAACACACCGTGAACCTTAGAAGCGCTGCTATGTAAGCCCACCATGAACTTCAGCAGCTCTGCTATGTAAGCATACCATGAACCTCAGCAGCTCTGCTGTGTAAGCACACCGTGAACCTCAGAAGCTCTGCTATGTAAGCACACAACTTGAACCTTAGCAGCTGTGACATGTAAGCACACCGTGAACCTCAGCAGCTCTGGTATGTAAGCACACTGTGAACATCAGCAGCTCTGCTATGTAAGCACACGGTAAACCTCAGCAGCTCTGCTATGTAAGCACACACCGTGAACCTCAGCAGCTCTACTATGTAAGCCCACCATGTACTTCAGCAGCTCTGCTATGTAAGCATACTATGAACCTCAGCAGCTCTGCTGTGTAAGCACACCGTGAACCTCGCCAGCTCTGCTATGTAAGCACACACCGTGAACCTCAGCAGCTGTGATATATAAGCACACCTTGAACCTCAGCTGCTCTGCTATGTAAGCACACTGTGAACCTCAACAGCTCTGCTATGAACCTCAGTAGCTCTGCTATGTAAGCACACTGTGAACCTCAGCAGCTCTGATATGTAAGCACACCGTAAACCTCAGAAGCTCTGCTATGTAAGCACACACTGTGAACCACAGCAGCTGTGATATGTAAGTGCACCGTGAACCTCAGCAGCTCTGCTATGTAAGCACACCGTGAACCTCAGCAGCTCTGCTATGTAAGCACACACCGTGAACCTCAGCAGCTCTGGTATGTAAGCACACTGTGAACCTCAGCAGCTCTGCTATGTGAGCACACTGTGAACCTCAGCGGCTCTGCTATGTAAGCACGCACCGTGAACCTCAGTAGCTCTGCTATGTAAGCACACCGTGAACCTCAGCAGCTCTGCTATGTGAGCACACTGTGAACATCATCAGCTCTGCTATGTAAGCACACACCAGGAACCTCAGCAGCTGTGATATGTAAGCACAATGTGAACCTCAGCAGCTCTGCTCTGTAAGTACACTGTGAACCTCAGCAGCTCTGCTATGTAAGCACACACTGTGAACCTCACCAGCTGTCATATGCAAGCACACCGTGAATCTCAGCAGCTCTGCTATGTGAGTACTCAGTGAACCTCAGCAGCTCGGCTACGTAAGCACACACTGTGAACCTCAGCAGCAGTGACATGTAAGTGCACCGTGAACCTTAGCAGTTCTGCTATGTAAGCACACACTGTAAACCTCAGCAGCTGTGATATGTAAGCACACCGTGAACCTCAGAAGCTCTGCTATTTAAGAACTCCATGAACCTCAGCAGCTCTACTATGTAAGCACACACCGTGAACCTCAGCAGCTGTGATATCTAAGCACAACATGAACCTCAGCAGCTGTGATATGCTACCGCACCGTGAACCTCAGACGCTCTGCTATGTAAGCACACCGTGAACCTCAGCAGCTCTGCTATGTAAGCACACACCATGAACCTCAGCATCTGTGATATGGAAGCAAACCGTGAACCTCAGCAGCTCTGCTATGTAAGCACACTGTGAACCTCAGCAGCTGTGCTATGCAAGCACACTGTGAACCTCGCTAGCTCTGCTATGTAAGCACACACTGTGAACCTCAGCAGCTGTGATATGTAAGCAGACTGTGAACCTCAGCAGCTCTGCTATGTAAGCACACTGTAAACCTCGGCAGCACTGCTATGTAAGCACACTGTAAACCTCAGCAGCTCTGCTGTGAACCTCAGTAGCTCTGCTATGTAAGCACACCGTGAACCTCAGCAGCTCTGATATATAAGCACACCGTGAACCTCAGAAGCTCTGCTATGTAGGCACATGCTGTGAACCACAGCAGCTGTGATATGTAAGCGCACCGTGAACCTCAGCAGCTCTGCTATGTAAGCACACCGTGAACCTCAGCAGCTCTGCTATGTATGCACACACCGTGAACCTCAGCAGGTGTGATATGTAAGCACAACATGAACCTCAGCAGCTGTGATAGGTAAGCACACTGTGAACCTCAGCAGCTCTGCTATGTAAGCACACACCATGAACTTCAGCAGCTGTGCTATGTAAGCACACTGTGAACCTCAGCAGCTCTGCTATGTAAGCACACTGTGAACCTCAGCAGCTCTGCTACGTAAGCACACACTGTGAACTCGGGCAACTGTGATATGTAAGCGCACTGTGAACCTCAGCAGTTCTGCTATGTAAGCACTCACCGTAAACCTCAGCAGCTGTGATATGTAAGCACACCGTGAACCTCAGAAGCTCTGCTATGTAAGCACACTGTGAACCTCAGCAGCTCTGCTATGTAAGCACACTGTGAACCTCAGCAGCTCTGATATGTAAACACAAACCGTGAACCTCAGCAGCTGTGGTATGTAAGCGCACTGTGACTCTCAGCAGCTCTGCTATGTAAGCACACCGTGATCCTCAGTGCTCTGCTTTGTAAGCACACACCATGAACCCCAGAAGCTGTGATATGTAAGCACACCGTGAACCTCAGCAACTCTGCTATGTAACACACTGTGAACCTCAGCAGCTCTGCTATGTAAGCACACTGTGAACCTCAGCAGCTCTGCTATGTAAGCACACACTGTGAACCTCACCAGCTGTGCTATGTAAGCACACTGTGAACCTCAGCAGCTCTGCTATGTAAACACACCGTGCACCTCAGTATCTCTGCTATGTAAGCACACACTGTGAACCTCACCAGCTGTGATATGCAAGGACACCATGAACCTCAGCAGCTCTGCTATGTAAGTACACCGTGAACCTCAGCAGCTCTGCTATGTAAGCACACACTGTGAACCTCAGCAACTGTGATATGTAAGCGCACCGTGAACCTCAGCAGTTCTTCTATGTAAGCACACACCGTGAACCTCAGCAGCTGTAATATGTAAGCACACCGTGAACCTCAGCAGCTCTGCTATGTAAGCACACTGTGTACCTCAGCAGGTCGACTATGTAAGTAAAATGTGAACCTCAGCAGCTATGCTATGTACGCACACACCGTGAACCTCAGAAGCTCTGCTATGTAAGCACACTGTGAACCTCAGCACCTCTGCTATGTAAGCACACCGTGAATCTCAGCAGCTCTGCTATGTAAGCCCACTGTGAACCTCAGCAGCTCGGCTATGTAAGCCCACCATGAACTTCAGCAGCTCTGCTATGTAAGCATACCATGAACCTCAGCAGCTCTGCTGTGTAAGCACACAGTGAACCTCAGCAGTTCTGCTATGTAAGCACACACCTTGAACCTTAGCAGCTGTGATATGTAAGCACACCGTGAACCTCAGCAGCTCTGGTATGTAAGTACACTGTGAACCTCAGCAGCTCTGCTATGTAAGCACACTGTAAACCTCAGCGGCTCTGCTATGTAAGCACACACCGTGAACCTCAGTAGCTCTGCTATGTAAGCACACCGTGAACCTCAGCAGCTCTGCTATGTAAGCACACTGTGAACCTCAGCAGTTCTGCTATGTAAGCACCCACCATGAACCTCAGCAGCTGTGATATGTAAGCACAATGTGAACCTCAGCAGCTCTGCTCTGTAAGCACACTGTGAACCTCAGCAGCTCTGCTATGTAAGCACTCACCGTGAACCTCACCAGCTGTTATATGCAAGCACACCATGAACCTCAGCAGCTCTGCTATGTAAGTACACAGTGAACCTCAGCAGCTCTGCTACGTAAGCACACACTGTGAACCTCAGCAGCAGTGACATGTAAGTGCACCGTGAACCTCAGCAGTTCTGCTATATAAGCACACACCGTAAACCTCAGCAGCTGTGATATGTAAGCACACCGTTAACCTCAGAAGCTCTGCTATTTAAGAACTCCATGAACCTCAGCAGCTCTGCTATGAAGGAACACACCGTGAATCTCAGCAGCTGTGATATCTAAGCACAACATGAACCTCAGCAGCTGTGATATGCTACCGCACCGTGAACCTCAGCAGCTCTGCTATGTAAGCACACCGTGAACCTCAGCAGCTCTGCTATGTAAGCACACACCATGAACCTCAGCATCTGTGATATGGAAGCAAACCGTGAACCTCAGCAGCTCTGCTATGTAAGCACACTGTGAACCTCAGCAACTCTGCTATGCAAGCACCCTGTGAACCTCGCCAGCTCTGCTATGTAAGCACACACCGTGAACCTCAGCAGCTGTGATATATAAGCACACCTTGAACCTTAGCAGCTCTGCTATGTAAGCACACTGTGAACCTCAACAGCTCTGCTATGTAAGCACACACCGTGAACCTCAGCAGCTCTGATATATAAGCACACCGTGAACCTCAGCAGCTCTGCTATGTAAGCCCACCATGAACCTCAGGAGCTCTGCTATGTAAGCATACCATGAATCTCAACAGCTCTGCTATGTAAGCAAACACGGTGAACCTCAGCAGCTGTGATATATATGCACACCGTGAACCTCAGCAGCTCTGCTATGTACGCACACACCGTGAACCTCAGAAGCTCTGCTACGTAAGCCCACCGTGAACCTCAGCAGCTCTGCTATGTAAACACACCGTGAACCTTAGAAGCTCTGCTATGTAAGCCCACCATGAACCTCAGCAGCTCTGCTATGTAAGCATACCATGAACTTCAGCAGCTCTGCTGTGTAAGCACACCGTGAACCTCAGCAGCGCTGCTATGTAAGCACACACCTTGAACCTTAGCAGCTGTGATATGTAAGCACACCATGAACCTCAGCAGCTCTGGTATGTAAGCACACTGTGAACATCAGCAGCTCTGCTATGTAAGCACACTGTAAACCTCAGTGTGAGAAAGTAGCCTCTTTCTAGCCTTGTTACCCCCACTTTGGGCCTGTTTGTGAGTGTATGTCAGGGTGTTTTCACTGTCTCACTGGGATCCTGCTAGCCAGGGCCAGTGCTCATAGTGAAAACCCTATGTTTTCAGTATGTTTGTTATATGTCACTGGGACCCTGCTAGTCAGGACCCCAGTGCTCATATGTTTGTGACCTATATGTATGTGTTTCCTGTGTGATGCCTAACTGTCTCACTGAGGCTCTGCTAACCAGAACCTCAGTGGTTATGCTCTCTCTTTACAAATTGTCACTAACAGGCTAGTGACCAATTTCACCAATTTACATTGGCATACTGGAACACCGTTATAATTCCCTAGTATATGGTACTGAAGTACCCAGGGTATTGGGGTTCCAGGAGATCCCTATGGGCTGCAGCATTTCTTTTGCCACCCATAGGGAGCTCTGACAATTCTTACACAGGCCTGCCATTGCAGCCTGAGTGAAATATGTGAGAAAGTAGCCTCTTTCTGGCCTTGTTACCCCCACTTTTGGGCTGTTTGTGAGTGTATGTCAGGGTGTTTTCACTGTCTCACTGGGATCCTGGTAGCCAGGGCCCAGTGCTCATAGTGAAAACCCTATGTTTTCAGTATGTTTGTTATGTGTCACTGGGACCCTGCTAGTCAGGACCCCAGTGCTCATAAGTTTGTGGCCTATATGTATGTGTTCCCTGTGTGGTGCCTAACTGTCTCACTGAGGCTCTGCTAACCAGAACCTCAGTGGTTATGCTCTCTCTGTACAAATTGTCACTAACAGGCTAGTGACCAATTTTACCAATTTACATTGGCTTACTGGAACACCCTTATAATTCCCTAGTATATGGTACTGAGGTACCCAGGGTATTGGGGTCCCAGGAGATCCCTATGGGCTGCAGCATTTCTTTTGCCACCCATAGGGAGCTCTGACAATTCTTACACAGGCCTGCCACTGCAGCCTGAGTGAAATAATGCACACATTATTTCACAGCCATTTTCACTGCACTTATGTAACTTATAAGTCACCTATATGTCTAACCTTTACCTGGTAAAGGTTAGGTGCAAAGTTACTTAGTGTGTGGGCACCCTGGCACTAGCCAAGGTGCCCCCACAATGTTCAGGGCAAATTCCCCGGACTTTGTGAGTGCGGGGACACCATTACATGCGTGCACTACACATAGGTCACTACCTATGTGTAGCTTCACAATGGTAACTCCGAATATGGCCATGTAACATGTCTAAGATCATGGAATTGCCCCCTCTATGCCATCCTGGCATTGTTGGTACAATCCCATGATCCCACGGGTCTGTAGCACAGACCTGGGTACTGCCAAACTGCCTTTTCAGGGGTTTCACTGCAGCTGCTGCTGCTGCCAACCCCTCAGACAGGTTTCTGCCCCCCTGGGGTCCAGCCAGGCTTGGCCCAGGAAGGCAGAACAAAGGACTTCCTCAGAGAGGGGGTGTTACACCCTCTCACTTTGGAAAAAGGTGTGAAGGCAGGGGAGGAGTAGCCTCCCCCAGCCTCTGGAAATGCTTTCATGGGCACAGATGGTGCCCATTTCTGCATAAGCCAGTCTACACCGGTTCAGGGACCCCTCAGCCCTGCTCTGGCGTGAAACTGGACAAAGGAAAGGGGAGTGACCACTCCCCTGACCTGCACCTCCCCTGGGAGGTGTCTAGAGCTCCTCCAGTGTGCTCCAGACCTCTGCCATCTTGGAAACAGAGGTGCTGCTGGCACACTGGACTGCTCTGAGTGGCCAGTGCCACCAGGTGACGTCAGAGACTCCTTCTGATAGGCTCCTTCAGGTGTTGCTAGCCTATCCTCTCTCCTAGGTAGCCAAACCCTCTTTTCTGGCTATTTAGGGTCTCTGTCTCTTGGGATTCCTCAGATAACGAATGCAAGAGCTCATCAGAGTTCCTCTGCATCTCTCTCTTCACCTTCTGCCAAGGAATCGACTGCTGACCGCGCTGGAAGCCTGCAAAACTGCAACAAAGAAGCAAAGACGACTACTGCAACTCTGTCCAAGTGACTCCCACAGTCCAGTGACTCTTCAGTCCAAGTTTGGTGGAGGTAAGTCCTTGCCTCCCCACGCCACACTGCATTGCTGGGAACCGCAACTTTTGCAGCTACTCCGGCTTCCGTGCACTTCCGGCGGAAATCCTTTGTGCACAGCCAAGCCTGGGTCCACGGCACTCTAACCTGCATTGCACGACTTTCTAAGTTGGTCTCCGGCGACGTGGGACTCCTTTGTGCAACTTCGGCGAGCACCGTTTCACACATCCTTGTAGTGCCTATTTCTGGCACTTCTGCAGGTGCTACCTGCTGCTGAGAGGGCTCTCTGTCTTGCTCGACGCCCCCTCTGTCCCCAGCCGCAAATTGCGATATCCTGGTCCCTCCTGGGCCACAGCAGCGTCCAAAAACCTTTTTCACACAATTTGCAGCTAGCAAGGCTTGTTGGCTGTATTTCCACAGGAAAACACTTCTGCACAACTCTCCACGGCTTTCGGGATCCATCCTCCAAAGGGGAAGTTTCTAGCCCTTGTCGTTCCTGAAGAATCCTAAGTTTCTACTGTCCAGTAGCAGCTTCTTTGCATCCATCGTTGGCATTTCTTGGGCATCTGCCCATCTCCGACTTGCTTGTGACTTTTGGACTTGGTCCCCTTGTTCCACAGGTACCCTCGTTTGGAAATCCATCGTTGTTGCATTGCTGGTTTGTGTCTTTTCTGTAGAATTCCCTTATCATGACTTCTTTGTCCTTTGGGGAACTTTAGTGCACTTTGCACTCACTTTTCAGGGTCTTGGGGAGGGCTATTTTTCTAACCCTTACTATTTTCTAATAGTCCCAGCGACCCTCTACAAGGTCACATAGGTTTGGGGTCCATTTGTGGTTCGCATTCCACTTTTGGAGTATATGGTTTGTGTTGCCCCTATCCCTATGTGTCCCCATTGCATCCTATTGTAACTATACATTGTTTGCACTGTTTTCTAAGACTATACTGCATATTTTTGGTATTGTGTACATATAACTTGTGTATAATTGCTATCCTCATACTGAGGGTACTCACTGAGATACTTTGGCATATTGTCATAAAAATAAAGTACCTTTATTTTTAGTATATCTGTGTATTGTGTTTTCTTATGATATTGTGCAAGTGACACTAGTGGTACTGTAGGAGCTTCACTCGTCTCCTAGTTCATCCTAAGTTGCTCTGCTAAGCTACCATTATCTATCAGCCTATGCTGCTAGACACCCTATACACTAATAAGGGATAACTGGGCCTGGTGAAAGGTGCAAGTACCCCTTGGTACTCCCTACAAGCCAGTCCAGCCTCCTACACCCCTGAAGTGGTGCAATCTGTTCTCCACCTACCAGGTGTCCCAGATAAACCACTTTCACCTGCCCTATCTGGCACTTTGAAGCCTTGATAGTGAGGCCTGCCTTTTGCAGGGCCTCCAAAACTTTCCACAGGTGGACCAGGTGATCATCCCAGGTGGAGCTAAAGACAGCTATATCATCTAGATATGCTGCACTAAAAGCCTCCAACCCCTGCAGGACTGTATTCACCAACCTCTGAAAAGTCGCAGGTGCATTTTTCAACCCAAAAGGCATTACTGTGAATTGGTAGTGCCCTCCAATGGTTGAAAATGCAGTTTTTGCTTTAGCATCCTCTGATAACTTGATCTGCCAATACCCTGCAGTCAAACCAAAGGTTCTTAGATACTTGGCAGATGCCAGTGTATCTATTAGCTCCTCTGCCCTGGGTATAGGGTGAGCATCAATTTTAGTTACCTTGTTGAGACCTCTGTAATCAACACAAAATCTGATTTCCTTCTTTCCATCTTTGGAATGAGGTTTTGGTACAAGTACCACAGGAGAGGCCCATGGACTTTCAGAGTGCTCAACCACTCCCAGTTCAAGCATTTTCTGAACCTCTTGTTTTATGCAGTCCCTGACATGGTCAGTGTTGGAAAATGGGTTATTGGTAAGGGCAGGTAGGTACCTACACTTAACAATAGGCCACTAACCTCCACTAAAGTCCAGTTAGGTCTCAGTAAATTAAACCCAGCTTAACCCTTGGTAGCTTGGCAACGAGCGTCAAGGCTTAAGTTAGGAGACAGAGTGTAAAGCATTCAAATATCACAAAACAGTAATTAAATAAAACACAGGAAACAGTTTACAAATCCAAAACCAATTTATAAAAATAGATTATATTTTTATCTTTAAAATGACACCAAAACGAATAAAATCAGATAAGGGGAATTGGAGATATGAATTTTTAAAGAATTATTATTTTTTTAGCACCTAGAAACAAAAAGCGCCAATCGGGTCATCTGGTTGCACCTCGACCGGGGCAAAGTCAAAGTTTCAGGCCGACCGCGATGGAGCCCTGCTCAGCTACAGGCCGCGGGAGGCCTCGGTTAAAATGTTACATTCACACTTAGGGGGTCATTCCGACCCCGGCGGGCGCCGCCCGCCGGGCGGAGACCGCCAGAAGACCGCGGCGGTCATTCTGACTTTCCCGCTGGGCGGGCGGGCGACTGCCAAAAGGCCGCCCGCCCGCCCAGCGGGAAAGCCCCAGCAACGATGAAGCCGGCTCCGAATGGAGCCGGCGGAGTTGCTGGTGTGCGACGGGTGCAGTGGCACCCGTCGCGATTTTCAGTGTCTGCTAGGCAGACACTGAAAATCATTATGGGGCCCTGTTAGGGGGCCCCTTCAGTGCCCATGCCAGTGGCATGGGCACTGCAGGGGCCCCCAGGGGCCCCACGACACCCGTTCCCGCCAGCCTCTTCCTGGCGGTGTAAACCGCCAGGAACAGGCTGGCGGGAAGAGGGTCGGAATCCCCATGGCGGCGCTGCTTGCAGCGCCGCCGTGGAGGATTCCCTGGGGCAGGGGAAAACCGGCGGGAAACCGCCGGTTTCCCTTTTCTGACCGCGGCTTTACCGCCGCGGTCAGAATTGCCCCTGAAGCACCGCCAGCCTGTTGGCGGTGCTTCCTCCGTCCCCGGCCCTGGCGGTCCATGACCGCCACGGTCGGAATGACCCCCTTACTCTTTTTTTCGAAGATTTTCTTCAGCGGGACGAACCTGCCAGTCCACTCCGACCTCCTGGAGCCCTTCTCCGGATACGCGATGCTGGAATCCTCGGTAGAGATTTTTACCTTCGGACTTAGTCGTTTTTTCAAGGTGAAAATCCTTCGACCGGTGTAAACCTGGATCTTGATCCGACGTCCATGGAGCCCTTCTCGGATACTCTGGCTGGGAGGTCCCGGTCAACTTTTTACCTTCGGACTTAGTCTCTTTTTCGGAGATTTTCTTTACCGGGATGAACCAGCAAATCAGGCCGGGTCGCGGTTGAGGCAAGCCGGCTACAGTTGCCGCGGTGGGTTGGTCCCTCTATGGAGCTTTTTTACAAAAGTTGTCCAAACTTCTCCAAACTTCTGGGGCTTCTCCCAGATGTCCTTTTAAGGTTCTTTTGGGGTCCACAGCTCACCCCAAGGGTCCAGAAGTTCTGAGATGGTCCTTGGGGGTGCAGACTACAACTCCCAGAATGCACCTGGCGCAAACTCCTTTTTGGCCACTGGACAGTGGTCAGCTGGTCGCTTTTTTCAGGAGTTGGTGCAGGGGACTCTGGATAGCAATTTTTCACCTGTAGCAAACAGGGAGTCCCTCCTTGAACCAGTTGAAGCCAGGCAAAGTCCTTCTTGTGGTGAAGCCCAAGTGTGCAGCTGGTGCAGTCCTTCTGAGTGCAGGTTCCAGGTGCAGGCCAGGGGTCCAGCAGGGCAGTCCTTCTTCTTCTGTAGTTCTTCCTTGTTGGATGTGGTAGGGAACTGAGGTGTGGGTGCAGGTCTGCCAGTTTTATCCTTGCTCCTGGGTGAAAAGCAGGGGGTCCTGGTTCTCCAATCAGGTGCAGGGTCCTTCCCCCTGTGATGACCACTTCCTGGGAAGTGTGGCAAAAATCAATCCCAGGAGGCAACATTCTCTAAAAATCCAGCATGGCTGAATCTGATTTTTGGAGGTTACATCTGGCTGAGCCCACCCACTGGTGTGGCTAAAAATCATAAACACACCCCTCTCCTGCGCTCTCCTAATCTAATCAAGGGGGCACCTAGTTGTCTGGGGTTGCAGGATGTGGGGGTGTTGCTGGTTGATCCAAATGTACTTCTCTTCCTTTGAAGACCAGTTTGGCAGCCCTCCCCCTTCCTGCCTCACCATCTGCTGAGGGGAGATTCCTTCCCACAGGCACATTCCTTTGTGTGAAACCAGGCCACTTCACACCTCATCAAGGCAGCTTGGCCAAGCTGCTCAGGCTGGCCAATCAGAGCACAGCAGCAAAAACAATGCAGGGCTGAAATTGGCAACTTTTTCAGGTAAAGTTTAAAACTCTTTACCTGAACAAGTTATATTAAATCCAACAACTGGAAGATGTGGGATTTATTACAACAATTAATTTGATACCAAACTCTTGGTAGGCATCATTTAAGGAGACTTTAAAAATTAAAATAAAGTCTCCCCATTCTAGCCCATGAAGGCCATTTACTACAATGAGGGAAAAACGAATTTGGCTGTTTTTACCTCACTGGGCTTATAAAACTATTTTTATAAAGTCCCTGCTTATAGTTACATGGCACCCAGTCCTAGGGGCACATAGGGCACCCCTTAGGGGTGACTTATATGTAAAAATAAGGTAGTTTAAGACTTTGGAACTACTTTTAATTCCAAAGTCGAATTTGCATATAACTTTAATTTAAAAGCAGCCAGCAAGGCAGACCTGCCTTTAAAATGACACTGGGCACCTCAGCAGTGCACCTATGGGTGCCCTACCTATGCTGTGGTCCCTAAACCTACATGCCCTGCCATATACTAGGGACTTATAGGTAGGTTAACTTAGACAATTATGATTAGCCTAATTTGCATATCCATTTTACACAGAGCACAGGCCCTGGTGCTGGTTAGCAGTACCCAGGGCACCATCAGAGTCAGGAAAACACCAGAAAAAAGTGGAAAATGGGGGCAAAAAGTTAGGGTGCCTCTGCAATCATCCCTGTTTTCTCACAGTCAGGCTGCCTACAGATCTTACTTTTGACAGGCAAGCTGTTTCCAGTATCTATAGTGTGCTCACACCAAGAAGTGGTGCCTGGCACAGTAGAAAAGAGTTCAGAAAACTGACCCAGGAGATTTATACAGTGGTCTTTCTGCTCAACAGTAAGACAATCTGCCAGAACTACACCTTCCAGCATCTTGTTCTGGTGAAGAGAAGAGATCAGGGAGAGGGTCACTTCCTTCTTCCTGTCCTTCATCTGTTGCCATGAGCAGGGTGAGATCAGCCCTGTCATAGTAGGGTTTCAGGCGATTGACATGGACCACCCTAAGGGGACTCCTGGCAGTGCCTAAGTCAACCAAGTAGGTGACTTCTCCCTTTTTCTCAACAATAATGTGGGGACCACTCCATTTGTCTTGCAGTGCTCTTGGGGCCACAGGCTCCAAGACCCACACGTTCTGCCCTGGTTGGTACTGAATCAGAACAGCCTTCTGGTCATGCCATTGCTTTTGGAGCTCTTGGCTGGCCTGAAGGTTTTTACTGGCCTTTTTCATGTACTCGGCCATCCTAGATCTTAGGCCAAGTACATAGTCCACTATGTCTTGCTTAGGAGCTTTTAAAGGTTGTTCCCAACCCTCCTTCACAAGTGTTAGAGGACCTCTTACAGGGTGTCCAAATAGGAGTTCAAAGGGGCTGAAGCCCACTCCTTTTTGGGGTACCTCCCTGTAAGCAAAAAGAAGGCAAGGTACCAGGACATTCCATCTCCTCCGGAGTTTTTCAGGGAGTCCCATTATCATTCCTTTGAGAGTTTTATTAAACCTCTCCACCAGTCCATTTGTTTGTGGATGATAAGGTGTGGTGAACTTGTATGTCACACCACATTCCTTCCACATGGCCTTTAAGTAAGCAGACATGAAATTGCTTCCCCTGTCTGATACCACCTCTTTTGGGAAGCCCACCATGGAAAAGATTCCCAGGAGGGCCTTTGCCACTGCAGGAGCTGTAGTGGTCCTTAGAGGAATTGCTTCAGCATATCTGGTGGCATGGTCCACTACCACCAAGATAAACCTATTGCCTGAAGCAGTAGGAGGGTCAAGGGGGCCAACTATGTAAACCCCTACCCTTTCAAAGGGAACCCCAACCACAGGCAGTGGAATAAGGGGTGCCTTTGGAGTGCCACCTGTTTTGCCACTGGCTTGACAGGTTTCACAGGACTTACAAAATTATTTTGTGTCCTCTGACACTCTAGGCCAATGAAACAAGGGAACAAGCCTGTCCCATGTTTTCATTTGCCCCAAATGTCCAGCCAAGGGAATGTCGTGGGCTAGAGTTAGGAGGAACTCTCTGTATTGCTGAGGAATCACCAATCTCCTGGCTGCTCCAGGTTTTGGATCCCTTGCTTCAGTATACAAGAGGTTGTCCTCCCAGTAAACTCTGTGAGAGTCACTGACATCCCCATTTTGCTGTTTGACAGCTTGCTGTCTTGGACCCTCTAGTGTGGGATAGGTATGCTGTGCCACACTCAGCTCCTCCCTGGCAGGCCCCCCTCCACCCAAAAGCTCAGCAGTGTCTGCTTCCAGCTCCTCTGGTGAAGGTTCTGCACAGGGTGGAAATTCTTCTTCCTCAGAAGTAGAATCCACTGTAGAGGGAGGGATAGTAGGTAGTGTTTTAATTTACCAACCCTAACTTTAGGGAGCACTTGGTCCATTGTTCCAGGATCCAAGTCACGCTGTCCTTTTTACTTTTTGGCCTGAGCCATTGTCAAAGCAAAAATATGCCCAGGAGTGCCCAGCATTGCTGCATGAGCCTCCAACTCCACTTCTGCCCAAGCTGATGTCTCTAAATCGTTCCCTAGTAGACAGTCTACAGGTAAATCTGAGGCAACCACAATTCTCTTTGGACCAGTAACCCCCTCCCCCCAGTTGAGATTCACAACAGCCATGGGGTGGCTAAGAGTGTTGTTATGAGCATCAGTCACTTGGTACTGGTGACCAAGTAGGTGTTGTTCAGGGTGGACCAGTTTCTCTATTACCATGGTAACACTGGCACCTGTGTCCCTGTAGGCCTGAACCTCAACACCATTTATTAGGGGAAGTTGCTTGTACTTATCCATATTAAGGGGATAAGCAACCAAGGTGGCCAAATCCATGGCACCTTCAGAGACTAACACAGCCTCTGTGGTCTCCCTAACAAGACCAACCCCAACTAAATTACCAAAAGTGAGCCCAGCTACTCCCTTGTATTGGCTATTAGTAGGTTTGCTCCCACCACCACTGCTGTTACTAGGGGCACTAGGTGTAGCAGTAGGGGTTGTGGTAGTGGGAGGCTTATGCAGCAATGCTGGGCATTCCTGGGCATATTTTTGCTTTGACAAGGGCTCAGGCCAAAGAGCAAAAAGGACAGGGTGACTTGGATCCTGGAACAATGGACCAAGTGCTCCCTAAAGCTAATAAGGGATAACTGGACCTGGTGCAGTGTGTAAGTACCCCTTGGTACCACTACAAACCAGGCCAGCCTCCTATCTGGCATTGGGGAGACAATTCCATGATCCACCGCTGCCACCAATGTAGGAGGCTGGCCTGGTTTGTAGCGGTACCAAGGGGTACTTACACTCTGCACCAGGTCCAGTTATCCCTTATTAGTGTAGAAGAGGTGTCTAGCAGCTTAGGCTGTTAGAAAAGGGTAGCTTAGCAGAGCAGCTTAGGCTGAACTAGGAGACGTGTAAAGCTCCTACTATACCACTGGTGTCATATGCACAATATCATAAGAAAACACAATACACATGTGAGAAAGTAGCCTCTTTCTAGCCTTGTTAGCCCTACTTTTGGCCTGTTTGTGAGTGTATGTCAGGGTGTTTTCACTGTCTCACTGGGATCCTGCTAGCCAGGGCCCAGTGCTCATAGTGAAAACCCTATGTTTTCCGTATGTTTGTTATGTGTCACTGGGACCCTGCTAGTCAGCACCCCAGTGCTCATAAGGTTGTGGCCTATATGTATGTGTTCCCTGTGTGGTGCCTAACTGTCTCACTGAGGCTCTGCTAACCAGAACCTCAGTGGTTATGCTCTCTCATTTCTTTCCAAATTGTCACTAACAGGCTAGTGACCAATTTTACCAATTTACATTGGCTTACTGGAACACCCTTATAATTCCCTAGTATATGGTACGGAGGTACCCAGGGTATTGGGGTTCCAGGAGATCCCTATGGGCTGAAGCATTTCTTTTGCCACCCATAGGGAGCTCTGACAATTCTTACACAGGCCTGCCACTGCAGCCTGAGTGAAATAATGCAAACATTATTTCACAGCCATTTTCACTGCACTTATGTAACTTATAAGTCACCTATATGTCTAACCTTTACCTAGAAAGGCTGGGTGCTAAGTTACTTAGTGTGAGGGCACCCTGGCACTATGGGGGTAGTCTGCCTCCTCTCTGCACTAGAAGCTCCAAAGAAATCTCCCGTGGGTCGACGGAATCTTCCCCCTGCAACCGCAGACACCAAAAAGCTGCATTACCGGTCCCTTGGGTCTCCTCTCAGCACAACGAGCGAGGTCCCTTGAATCCAGCAACTCTGTCCAAGTGACTCCCACAGTCCAGTGACTCTTCAGTCCAAGTTTGGTGGAGGTAAGTCCTTGCCTCCTCACGCCAGACTGCATTGCTGGGAACTGCGACTTTTGCAGCTACTCCGGCTTTCGTGCACTTGCGGCAGAAATCCTTTGGCACAGCCAAGCCTGGGTCCACGGCACTCTAAACTGCATTGCACGACTTTCTAAGTTGGTCTCCGGCGACGTGGGACTCCTTTGTGCAACTTCGGCGAGCACCGTTTCACACATCATTGTAGTGCCTGTTTCTGGCACTTCTGCGGGTTCTACCTGCTGCTGAGAGGGCTCCTTGTCTTGCTCGACGTCCCCTCTCTTTCCTGACACAATTTGCGACATTCTGGTCCCTCCTGGGCCATAGCAGCATCCAAAAACGTTTACCACACGATTTGCAGGTAGCAAGGCTTGTTGGCAGTCTTTCGGCGGGAAAACACTTTTGCTCGACTCTCCACGGCAAGGGGGATCCGACCACCAAAGGGGTAGTCTCTAGCCCTTTTCGTTCTTGCAGAAATCTCAGCTTCTTTGCACCCACAGCTGGCATTTCCTGGGCATCTGCCCATCTCCGACTTGCTTGTGACTTTTGGACGTCGTCCCCTTCTTCCACAGGTACCCTAGATTGGAAATGCATCGTTGTTGCATTGCTGGTTTGTGTCTTTCCTGCATTATTCCCCTATCACGACTTCTTTGTCCTTTGGGGAACTTCAGTGCACTTTGCACTCACTTTTCAGGGTCTTGGGGTGGGCTATTTTTCTAACCCTCACTATTTTCTAATAGTCCCAGCGACCCTCTACAAAGTCACATAGGTTTGGGGTCCATTCGTGGTTCACATTCCACTTTTGGAGTATATGGTTTGTGTTGCCCCTATCCCTATGTGTCCCCATTGCATCCTATTGTAACTATACATTGTTTGCACTGTTTTCTAAGACTATACTGCATATTTTTGGTATTGTGTACATATAACTTGTGTATAATTGCTATCCTCATACTGAGGGTACTCACTGAGATACTTTGGCATATTGTCATAAAAATAAAGTACCTTTATTTTTAGTATATCTGTGTATTGTGTTTTCTTATGATATTGTGCAAGTGACACTAGTGGTACTGTAGGAGCTTCACTCGTCTCCTAGTTCAGCCTAAGCTGCTCTGCTAAGCTACCATTATCTATCAGCCTATGCTGCTAGACACCCTATACACTAATAAGGGATAATTGGGCCTGGTGCAAGGTGCAAGTACCCCTTGGTACTCACTACAAGCCAGTCCAGCCTCCTACATTGGTTGTGCAGCGGTGGGATAAGTGCTTTGAGACTACTTACCACTCTTGTCATTGTACTTTTCATAAGAGACAAATATACAAAACAAGTTCAGTGTGTGTACACATTGCTAAAAAGTTTTGCATTTCCTCTTTTCACTCTTTTCTAAGTGCTGAAAAGTACTTCTAACTTTCTAAAAAGTTCTTAAAAAGTTTTTTAAGTTTTTTTTTCTCTTCCTAAAAGTTCTGAAAAACTTTTTTTCTTCACTTTTTCTGTCACTTAAACTCTTTCTAAAACGTCTGGCACAGGCCAAAATGTTGATCTGTCCAAACTTGCATATGACCACCTTAGCAGGAAAGGAGCAAGGAGTCTCTGTATAGAAAGAGGTTTGAGTGTAGGGAAGAATCCTTCTTTGGAATTGTTGCTTAATATGCTTAGAAAACAAGATAAGGCCTTAGGGGCCACATCTGTTGAAAAAGCAGCAAATGGTTCCCAATCTGATCCAGGGACTCCCCCAGGAAAAGATTCAGGAAAGAAACTTCTCAGCCTGCCCATTACTAGACAGTCTAGCATAGTTGGTACTGATGTAGAGTCACACCATACAGATAGTGTTGTCTCACATCATAGCAAGAGCATTCATTCTCACCACAGTAGACCTGATGTTTCTGTTAGCCAAGCTGTTAGGGTGCCTTCTGTAAGGGACAGGTCTCCTTCTGTCCATTCTCACCATACTTCTGCGTCTAGGAATGTCCCCCCCCACCCACCCTGAAGACAGATTGTTAGAAAGGGAGCTCAATAGATTGAGAGTGGAACAAACCAGACTGAAGCTCAAGAAGCAACAGCTGGATTTGGATAGACAGACCTTAGAAGTAGAGAAGGAGAGACAAAAATTGGGTTTAGAAACCCATGGTGGCAGCAGCAGTATTCCCCATAGTCATCCTGCAAGAGAGCATGATTCAAGGAATCTGCACAAGATAGTTCTCCCTTATAAGGAGGGGGATGATATTAACAAGTGGTTTGCTGCACTTGAGAGGGCCTGTGTTGTACAGGATGTCCCTCAAAGGCAGTGGGCTGCTATCCTATGGCTATCATTTAGTGGAAAAGGTAGGGATAGTCTCCTTACTGTGAAAGAAAGTGATGCCAATAATTTTACAGTTCTTAAGAATGCACTCCTGGATGGTTATGGCTTAACCACTGAACAATACAGGATAAAGTTCAGAGAGACCAAAAAGGAGTCTTCACAAGACTGGGTTGATTTCATTGACCATTCAGTGAAGGCCTTGGAGGGGTGGTTACATGGCAGTAAAGTTACTGATTATGACAGCCTGTATAACTTTATCCTGAGAGAGCATATTCTTAATAATTGTGTGTCTGATTTGTTGCACCAGTACTTGGTGGACTCTGATCTGGCCTCTCCCCAAGAATTGGGAAAGAAGGCAGACAAATGGGTCAGAACAAGGGTGAACAGAAAAGTTCATACAGGGGGTGACAAAGAGAACAATAAGAAGAAAGATGGTGAAAAATCTCAAGATAAGCATGGGGATAAGGGTAAAACCAAAGATTCCACTTCAAATCTTAAATACTCTTCAGGGGGTGGAGATAAAACAAATTCTTCCTCTTCTTCTCAACCTACACAATTTAAAAAGCCTTGGTGCTTTGTGTGTAAAAACAGAGGCCATAGGCCAGGGGATAAGTCCTGTCCAGGTAAACCCCCTGAGCCTACCACCACTAATACATCAAGCTCTAGTGCCCCTAGCAGTAGTGGTACTAGTGGTGGGACTGCTGGCAACAGTCAAGCAAAGGGTGTAGTTGGGTTCACTTATGGGTCCATCATAGAAACTGGGGTAGTCAGTCCCAAGACAGTTTCTGTCACACCTAGTGGCATTGGCCTTGCCACACTGGCTGCTTGTCCCCTTACAATGGATAAGTACAGGCAGACAGTTTCAATAAATGGTGTTGAGGCCTTGGCCTACAGGGACACAGGTGCCAGTATCACTTTAGTGACTGAAAACCTAGGGCATCCTGAACAACACATCATTGGACAACAGTATAAGATTATTGATGTCCATAACTCCACTAAGTTTCTTCCCTTAGCTATAATTCAGGTTAGTTGGGGTGGAGTTACTGGCCCTAAGCAGGTGGTGGTATCACCTAGCTTACCTGTAGATTGTCTCTTAGGAAATGACCTAGAGGCCTCAGGTTGGGCTGATGTAGAGTTTTATGCCCATGCAGCCATGCTGGGCATCCCTGAGGAATTGTTCCCTCTCATTTCTATTGAAATGAAAAAGCAAAAGAGAGAAGGCCTGAAAACTCAGGATCCCTCTCCATCAACAGGTAAAAAGGGTATCACAGTATCCCCTAACCACCCTACCATTCAGGATACCATTCCTGTGGTGGGAGAAACCTTTCCTGGGGTGGCACCTGTTCCAAGGGAAGCATCAGCTGGCAAAGCTGGACTCCCTGAGGTAGAAGTACCTCTCTGTGGAATAACTAACATTGGTGAGAAAAAGAGCACCATTTTAGTTAACATGGAGCATCCCTCCAACCCTCCCAGAGAAACTTTAGTGCAGAAACTCTGCACTGCCTCACAACACTTAGGACAGCATCCATGCCCTAGTGTGGAGCTTATAGGACAGCATCCCTGCTCCAACTCAAGAGAAACAGCATCCCTGTTCTCTCTTCCAGCCATATGGACAAAGTTTTTGCCCAGCTATGGCTTTACTGAGACAGCATCCCTGTCTGGCATTTCCATCACTACAAATAGGTTCAGTGGACAATTCCCTCTGCTCTAAACTAAAACTTACTGATAGAAACTCTGAAAATACATCTTCACATTGTTGCTTAGCTAAAAAACTTCAAACAGGGTGGTTTACATCCCCACAGGGAAGTAACCATATAGTGGATGATAAAGGGAGTAACCAGTCTATTGCAGAGCTACTCTCTACTTATCACCACTTAGAAAATAAAGTCTCAACTGGCCAAGGTTAGCCTTATTGTCCTTCGTTTGGGGGGGGGGGGGTTGTGTGAGAAAGTAGCCTCTTTCTAGCCTTGTTACCCCCACTTTTGGCCTGTTTGTGAGTGTATGTCAGGGTGTTTTCACTGTCTCACTGGGATCCTGCTAGCCAGGGCCCAGTGCTCATAGTGAAAACCCTATGTTTTCAGTATGTTTGTTATGTGTCACTGGGACCCTGCTAGTCAGGACCCCAGAGCTCATAAGTTTGTGGCCTATATGTGTGTGTTCCCTGTGTGGTGCCTAACTGTCTCACTGAGGCTCTGCTAACCAGAACCTCAGTGGTTATGCTCTCTCTGTACAAATTGTCACTAACAGGCTAGTGACCAATTTTACCAATTTACATTGGCTTACTGGAACACCCTTATAATTCCCTAGTATATGGTACTGAGGTACCCAGGGTATTGGGGTTCCAGGAGATCCCTATGGGCTGCAGCATTTCTTTTGCCACCCATAGGGAGCTCTGACAATTCTTACACAGGCCTGCCACTGCAGCCTGAGTGAAATAACGTCCACGTTATTTCACAGCCATTTTACACTGCACTTAAGTAACTTATAAGTCACCTATATGTCTAACCTTTACCTGGTAAACGTTAGGTGCAAAGTTACTTAGTGTGAGGGCACCCTGGCACTAGCCAAGGTGCCCCCACATTGTTCAGGGCCAATTCCCCGGACTTTGTGAGTGCGGGGACACCATTACACGCGTGCACTACATATAGGTCACTACCTATATGTAGCTTCACAATGGTAACTCCGAATATGGCCATGTAACATGTCTATGATCATGGAATTGCCCCCTCTATGCCATCTTAGCATAGTTGGCACAATTCCATGATCCCAGTGGTCTGTAGCACAGACCCTGGTACTGCCAAACTGCCTTTCCTGGGGTTTCACTGCAGCTGCTGCTGCTGCCAACCCCTCAGACAGGTTTCTGCCCTCCTGGGGTCAAGCCAGGCTTGTCCCAGGATGGCAGAACAAAGGACTTCCTCTGAGAGAGGGTGTTACACCCTCTCCCTTTGGAAAATGGTGTGAAGGCAGGGGAGGAGTAGCCTCCCCCAGCCTCTGGAAATGCTTTCTTAGGCACATTTGTGCCCAATTCTGCATAAGCCAGTCTACACCGGTTCAGGGACCCCTTAGCCCTGCTCTGGCGCGAAACTGGACAAAGGAAAGGGGAGTGACCACTCCCCTGACCTGCACCTCCCCTGGGAGGTGTCCAGAGCTCCTCCAGTGTGCTCCAGACCTCTGCCATCTTGGAAACAGAGGTGCTGCCAGCACACTGGACTGCTCTGAGTGGCCAGTGCCACCAGGTGACATCAGAGACTCCTTCTGATAGGCTCCTCCAGGTGTTGCTAGCCTATCCTCTCTCCTAGGTAGCCAAACCCTCTTTTCTGGCTATTTAGGGTCTCTGTCTCTGGGGAAACTTTAGATAACGAATGCAAGAGCTCATCAGAGTTCCTCTGCATCTCTCTCTTCACCTTCTGCCAAGGAATCGACTGCTGACCGCGCTAGAAGCCTGCAAAACTGCAACATAGTAGCTAAGACGACTACTGCAACTCTGTAACGCTGATCCTGCCGCCTTCTCGACTGTTTTCCTGGTGGTGCATGCTGTAGGGGTAGTCTGCCTCCTCTCTGCACTAGAAGCTCCGAAGAAATCTCCCGTAGGTCGACGGAATCTTCCCCCTGCAACCGCAGGCACCAAAAAGCTACATTACCTGTCCCTTGGGTCTCCTCTCAGCACAACGAGCGAGGTCCCTTGAATCCAGCAACTCTGTCCAAGTGACTCCCACAGTCCAGTGACTCTTCAGTCCAAGTTTGGTGGAGGTAAGTCCTTGCCTCCCCACGCCAGACTGCATTGTTGGAAACGGCGTCTTTTGCAACTACTCCGGCTTCCGTGCACTTCCGGCGGAAATCCTTTGTGCACAGCCAAGCCTGGGTCCACGGCACTCTAACTTGCATTGCACAACTTTCTAAGTTGGTCTCCGGCGACGTGGGACTCCTTTGTGCAACTTTGGCAAGCACCGTTTCACGCATCCTTGTCGTGCCTGTTTCTGGCATTTCTGCAGGTGCTACCTGCTGCTGAGAGGGCTCCTTGTCTTGCTCGACATACCCTCTCTCTCCTGTCGCAATTTTCGACATCCTGGTCCCTCCTGGGCCACAGCAGCATCCAAAAACGCTTACTGCACGATTTGCAGCTAGCAAGGCTTGTTGGCGGTATTTCGGCGGGAAAACACTTTTGCATGACTTTCCACGGCAAGAGGGATCCGTCCTTCAAAGGGGAAGTCTCTAGCCCTTTTCGTTCCTGCAGAAACCTCAGCTTCTTCTGTCCAGTAGAAGCTTCTTTGCACCCACAGCTGGCATTTCCTGGGCATCTGCCCATCTCCGACTTGCTTGCGACTTTTGGACTTGGTCCCCTTGTTCCACAGGTACCCTAGGCTGGAAATCCATTGTTGTTGCATTGCTGGTTTGTGTCTTTCCTGCATTATTCCCCTATCACGACTTCTTTGTCTTTTGGGGAACTTCAGTGCACTTTGCACTCACTTTTCAGGGTCTTGGGGAGGGCTATTTTTCTAACTCTCACTATTTTCTAATAGTCCCAGCGACCCTCTACAAGGTCACATAGGTTTGGGGTCCATTCGTGGTTCACATTCCACTTTTGGAGTAAATGGTTTGTGTTGCCCCTATCCCTATGTGTCCCCATTGCATCCTATTGTAACTATACATTGTTTGCACTGTTTTCTAAGACTATACTGCATATTTTTGGTATTGTGTACATATAACTTGTGTATAATTGCTATCCTCATACTGAGGGTACTCACTGAGATACTTTGGCATATTGTCATAAAAATAAAGTACCTTTATTTTTAGTATATCTGTGTATTGTGTTTTCTTATGATATTGTGCAAGTGACACTAGTGGTACTGTAGGAGCTTCACTCGTCTCCTAGTTCAGCCTAAGCTGCTCTGCTAAGCTACCATTATCTATCAGCCTAAGCTGCTAGACACCCTATATTCTAATAAGTTGTTAGGGCCAGTTGTGGGTAATGTATAGTAAGGATAGGTTAGTATAGGTGTGTGACATAGTTTAAGTTTTCTTTCATACATATTTAATAAAGTTTTAGGTACTCCTTTACGGTATGTGTCATATGCTTGGGGATCTGGGCTTTTCCATGAGTGTGCAATGGAAAATGTGTATTTGCCTGTGTATTCCATCCTGTATCCGCATCCCATTCTTGACATGTTTATTCCCACTTCCCAATGAGCTACAACAAAACTACATCTCTATGCATCTGCCATCCATTGTACCCACCACTCAAGGTGACTATGGTTCCTATGTATTGGACAGGTAGTTGTGATTTTAAAGCTTTCATTGTTTGGGTCCTGTTTTGGAATCTCCTGATGAACTGAGTGGTGTCATATTCTTATGAGGTTCAGTTTACAAAATTCACGCCTGTGAGTTTTGTCATTGTACTCCCAGGTGACGTTATTGTCTAAACACTCTTACACATCCATCTCTGCTGTGTGTTGTGGTCATCATTATTTCCTTTATTTCGGTAAAAACGTACCATAAAAGTACAAAACATGCAATCCAAGGGAGAAATCATAGAGGAAAAATACAAATTAAAATAAAATAAATAACAAACTCCTGAAGATGAGATAGTAAAACGAGATAAAACAATGACATAACATTTTTCCTATAAATATAATAATACTTAAAAAACAACCAGTCCCTACTAGAACATCAGACAAACGGACTTACACTTAAATACAGCGCCTGTGCACTATATGCCTGATTTCAAAATCTGCTACAAAGTCTTATTCTTTAAAATCGCTAATCTAAAACGCCAAATTGATTCAAGGAATTTTGCCACTGAACAAACTATTTGTACAGATGGGTCTGATTTGAATACTCTCTCAGCAGATAGACAGTTCCTAAAACCCATTTGTTTGCATAAAGGAGTAATCCAAAGGGCCCTCTGTTTACCATATGCACGACATTGAAAGAAAACGTGAATATCAGTCTCCTCATACTTGCAGCCCATCGGACATAACTTAGACTTGTTGTAGGAGGCTGGACTGGCTTGTAGTGAGTACCAAGGGGTACTTGCACCTTGCACCAGGCCCAGTTATCCCTTATTAGTGTATAGGGTGTCTAGCAGCTTAGGCTGATAGATAATGGTAGCTCAGCAGAGCAGCTTAGGCTGAACTAGGAGACGTGTGAAGCTACTACAGTACCACTTAGTGTCATATGCACAATATCATAAGAAAACACAATACACAGTTATACTAAAAATAAAGGTACTTTATTTTTATGACAATATGCCAAAGTATCTTAGAGTGTACCCTCAGTGAGAGGATAGGAAATATACACAAGATATATATACACAATAGCAAAAATATGCAGTATAGTCTTAGAAAACAGTGCAAACAATGTATAGTTACAATAGGATGCAATGGGGAAACATAGGGATAGGGGCAACACAAACCATATACTCCAGAAGTGGAATGCGAACCACGAATGGACCCCAAACCTATGTGACCTTGTAGAGGGTCGCTGGGACTATTAGAAAATAGTGAGAGTTAGAAAAATAACCCTCCCCAAGACCCTGAAAAGTGAGTGCAAAGTGCACTAAAGTTCCCCTAAGGACAAAATAGTTGTGTTAGAGGAATAATGCAGGAAAGACACAAACCAGCAATGCAACAACTGTGGATTTCCAATCTAGGGTACCTGTGGAACAAGGGGACCAAGTCCAAAAGTCACAAGCAAGTCGGAGATGGGCAGATGCCCAGGAAATGCCAGCTGCGGGTGCAAAGAAGCTTCGACTGGACAGAAGAAGCTGAGGTTTCTGCAGGAACGAAAAGGGCTAGAGACTTCCCCTTTGGTGGACGGATCCCTCTCGCCGTGGAGAGTCGTGCAGAAGTGTTTTCCCACCGAAAGGATGCCAACAAGCCTTGCTACACGCAAATCGTGCGTTTGGCGTTTTTGGACGCTGCCGGGGCCCAGGAGGGACCAGGAGGTCGCAAATTGGACCTGAAGAGAGAGGGGACGTCGAGCAAGACAAAGAGCCCTCGCTAAAGCAGGTAGCACCCTAGAAGTGCCAGAAACAGGCACTATGAGGATGCGTGAAACGGTGCTCGCCGAAGTTGCACAAAGGAGTCCCACGTCGCCGGAGACCAACTTAGAAAGTCGTGCAATGCAGGTTAGAGTGCCGTGGACCCAGGCTTGGCTGTGCACAAAGGATTTCCACCGGAAGTGCACAGGGGCCGGAGTAGCTTGCAAAGTCGCGGTTCCCAGCAATGCAGCCCAGCGAGGTGAGGCAAGGACTTACCTCCACCAAACTTGGGCTGAAGAGTCACTGGACTGTGGGGGTCACTTGGACAGAGTCACTGGATTCGAGGGACCTCGCTCGTTGTGCTGAGAGGAGACCCAAGGGACCGGTAATGCAGATTTTTGGTGCCTGCGGTTGCAGGGGGAAGATTCCGTCGACCCACGGGAGATTTCTTCGGAGCTTCTGGTGCAGAGAGGAGGCAGGCTACCCCCACAGCATGCACAAGCAGGAAAACAGTCGAGAAGGCAGCAGGATCAGCGTTACAGAGTTGCAGTAGTCGTCTTTGCTACTATGTTGCAGGTTTGCAGGCTTCCAGCGCGGTCAGCGGTCGATTCCTTATCAGAAGGTGAAGAGGGAGATGCAGAGGAACTCGGCTGAGCTCGTGCATTCGTTATCTAAAGTTTCCCCAGAGACAGAGACCCTAAATAGCCAGAAAGGAGGGTTTGGCTACCTAGGAGAGAGGAGAGGCTACTAACACCTGAAGGAGCCTATCACAAGGAGTCTCTGACGTCACCTGGTGGCACTGGCCACTCAGAGCAGTCCAGTGTGCCAGCAGCACCTCTGTTTCCAAGATGGCAGAGGTCTGGAGCACACTGGAGGAGCTCTGGACACCTCCCAGGGGAGGTGCAGGTCAGGGGAGTGGTCACTCCCCTTTCCTTTGTCCAGTTTCGCGCCAGAGCAGGGGCTAAGGGGTCCCTGAACCGGTGTAGACTGGCTTATGCAGAATTGGGCACATCTGTGCCCAACAAAGCATTTCCAGAGGCTGGGGGAGGCTACTCCTCCCCTGCCTTCACACCATGTTCCAAAGGGAGAGGGTGTTACACCCTCTCTCAGAGGAAGTTCTTTGTTCTGCCATCCTGGGCCAGGCCTGGCTGGACCCCAGGAGGGCAGATGCCTGTCTGAGGGGTTGGCAGCAGCAGCAGCTGCAGTGAAACCCCAGGAAGGGCAGTTTGGCAGTACCAGGGTCTGTGCTACAGACCACTGGGATCATGGAATTGTACCAACAATGCCAGGATGGCATAGAGGGGGCAATTCCATGATCATAGACATGTTACATGGCCATATTCGGAGTTACCATGGTGAAGCTACATATAGGTAGTGACCTATATGTAGTGCACGCGTGTAATGGTGTCCCCGCACCCACAAAGTCCGGGGAATTGGCTCTGAACAATGTGGGGGCACCTTGGCTAGTGCCAGGGTGCCCTCACACTATGTAACTTTGCACCTAACCTTTACCAGGTAAAGGTTAGACATATAGGTGACTTATAAGTTACTTAAGTGCAGTGTAAAATGGCTGTGGAATAACGTGGACGTTATTTCACTCAGGCTGCAGTGGCAGGCCTGTGTAAGAATTGTCAGAGCTCCCTATGGGTGGCAAAAGAAATGCTGCAGCCCATAGGGATCTCCTGGAACCCCAATACCCTGGGTACCTCAGTACCATATACTAGGGAATTATAAGGGTGTTCCAGTAAGCCAATGTAAATTGGTAAAATTGGTCACTAGCCTGTTAGTGACAATTTGAAAGTAATGAGAGAGCATAACCACTGAGGTTCTGGTTAGCAGAGCCTCAGTGAGACAGTTAGTCACTACACAGGTAACACATTCAGGCACACTTATGAGCACTGGGGCCCTGGGTTACCAGGGTCCCAGTGACACATACAACTAAAACAACATATATACAGTGAAGAATGGGGGTAACATGCCAGGCAAGATGGTACTTTCCTACACTTGTTGATAGAATTGGGCCATTTATAGGTTAAAGAACACAAGGGAAGGGACCCTATTCTAAATCTAATGAAAAGAGCATGCGCAAGTGGAGAGAGTACTGCATCCATAAAAGACTCGATCGCATAGTGACATTTATACCACAGAAACCTGTCAGTCATAGAAGAGGGCACGACTTCAGCCATTTGTGCAGTTTGAACTTTAAGCCAGAAAGCATCCTTCAAGGTCTGAATGGCATTTTTGGGAATAGAAGAAGGATCCTTCCAATAGGACCCTAGGCCAAGATGGAATATGGACCATTCAACATAAGCACACCACTTGATTTTAGCATTAGAATTAGTGCCCACCAGTTTGGGCAACCCACATCTAAATGGAATAAGAGCATCTGTTGACCATAACCGGATCCAGAACAGTAGTGGCCTTAAAGCGGGGATCTGGTTGATTGAAAAAAGATTTAAATCCATTTGGATAAGCAAAGAGGGTGTGCTTGAAGGAACTCTTAACAGCGTCTTTAAAAACTGGTTTTCCGCCCTAGTCAGATCCTCCAGATTGCAGTGGCCCCATAACTCAGCACCATACAAAGCCCCCCCCTGGCTTGTGATTTATATATTTCGAGAGCTGGGGTCAAGGCAAAGCTAGGGGAGTGGCTTGCAAACTCGCAGTGCCGCCCGCCCTTTGCTTCAAGCATATCAGAGATTTCTGGAGGGGGGCATGCCAGTAGTGAGAATCTTCTAGTTTTACACCTAAGCAGTCAAAAGTGCTCACCCTTTCCAATGAGGCGCCTTCTAGATAGACAGGTCTTTTCATTTTGTGCTTTTTGTCTCCAAAATTATATATTTTGATTTTAGTGAGTAGATTTCTAGACCATGGTCTTTGCAAAACTCCACAAATCTTGCAAGCAAACTTGAAAGGCCCATGGCAGTTTGAGAGAGTAACAGGGTGTCATCAGCGAATAAAAGACATAGAAGCTTCTGCCCTCCCAAAATAGGGGCGTCACTAGAGCAATCTAAGAGGTAGGGAATACATGCGTTGATAAATAAAAGAAATAGGGTGGGCGCAAGTACACAACCCTGTCTCACACCACGGACTGTGGGAAATGCTGGAGTCAGTTCGCCTGCCAAACCCCATCATACTCTGGCGCAAATGCCTGAATAAAGATCTTTGATTATATTAAGTATGGAGCCGGGGACTCCAGCTTTGCTCATGACTTCCCATAGTTTAGGGCGCAGGACAAGGTCAAAAGCGGATTTCAAATCACCAAATGCCACAAAAAGGCGGCCTGAGTCCACATCTACGGTGTTCCACTTTATAGTAATAAAGCGGAAAACCTGGTCGATAGTGCTGACCTTATCTCTGAACCCTGCCTGAAGATGACTTAATGCCTGATTTTCCACTATCCAATGCTTCAGTCTGCTTAACAGCTGATAGCAAAATATTTTTTGCAAATTATCTAGAAGACTGATAGGTCTATAATTCCCTGGAAGATTTATCTCACATTTTTTGTGGATGGGCACGATTATTGCCTCCTTCCAGGAGCCAGGATAAGATCTATAGGACAGGGAAGTATTCGAAATCCTATTTATGTACCCAGTCCATTTAAGCAAATCTGACTTATATAAATCTGAGGGAATTCCGTCTGGACCAGAGGCTTTCCCTGATTTTTGGGCAAGAATTTCCAACTCGGTTTCTTTTAGAGTGAAAGGAGGCAAAGGGATCGCCAATGGATAGAGTGACAATATCTCTCCAGAGCTGGTATCAGCGGAATCAGATGTGGAGCCAGACAGATCCCTAAAGTGAGTTAGCCAGATGTCAGCGGCAATATGGCATTCTGGAATAGATGAAAGATTTGAGTCTCTACGTGCAACCAAAAGCCAAAAAAGTTTGGCATCATGGGCCCTAGCAGAGGTATAAAGACATCCCTCTCTATTATGTTAACATACACATAAACAGATAAACTAAAAGATAATTTTATCAAAAACAAACGTCTAATTTATTTATGCTTCACAAAATGATATGACACTTTTAATACAAGGAAAATTCACAATGAGTACAAAATAGACAGACCAAACCCCCAATCAATCAATAACACAATCATAATGAACATGAAGGAGAACACACAATGATAAAAGACAGAGTAAATAACACACAAGGACTCAGACACATAAAACAAAGTCAGACGGCAGGACAAAAAAGACCAAGAAACAAATAAACAACTTCACAATAAAATATAATATACAAAAACCTAAATATTTACAAATACTGTCAAAATGAATACAAAAGGAAAAATTAACATACAGTTTAAGATTGTGTAACCACAATTGTATTGGTAACTCAAAAGTAAGTAACCAAACTGCTATATAAGATAAAATGTCCATATATTTCGCAATATTGTTCCTCTTTTTTTTGTCACATCTGTACTGCAGGAACAAGTTCACCAAATGAATTGCATCCAGTCTGGTATGTAGGGAAAACAATTCGCCGACGCACGTTTCGGTGGATATACACCACCAATATATTTGATTAAATAGAATCCACCTTCATCAGGGCAATTGAGATTCCAAATCTCATAGAGTCTCCTTCATACCCAGAAAATCAGTAACACAAATATAAGCCAGATCTTCACTTAATTGCTCTATCCCTCCGCAATGGCCAGGATGGCTTCTTTATTCATCTGTAATGATGTTGATGTCAAAGCTCGGAAGATCAAGATATAGGGGTTCTCATAAAATGCTGCCGGGCTTGCCGAAATATCGTCATGGGCCCTAGCAGCCTCAGTCAATTCACCCTTGCATGTGGAGACATAAGTTCTTCTTGCCCTCACTATAGCTTCCCGATCCTTGGATCTTAACACTTTAGTCAGGAAACTCTTTGCCTCTCTGCACCTCTTGTCAAACCACTTACTACTGGATGGAGGGGAGGAGTTACTTCGATTCATAACAGTTTTGGTAAACAACTCCTTAAGGGCTACTAAGAGGTCCTCATGAGAGGACATACCTTCCAGTGGAGTTAAAAAAAGATGATCATCAAAAAGCTGATGTTTGGAGACTAAGGCGCACAATTTGTCCCATAGCTTATTAGACTTCTGGAAAGAGTCCCATCTCACAGCGTGCCTATTGCTAGATAGCTGCAGGGGTCCATAAGCTTTAGAAACAGAAAAAGTCGCTGCCCCTGATAAAAGAGATCTGTCATATACAATTTGGAGAGGCGCATGATCACTGGTGTGCCATGGACCCACCTTCACATCTATTATGAAATGCCAAACCCTTAAATCAAAAATGACATAATCCAAAATACTACTATATGATCCCCTTAGAAAAGCAGGGGTGTCAGCTATAAAACGACCATTGCCAAGACGGAGACCATAAGTTATGATAAGATCTATTACCTGCAGCACTCTACTACAAACAATCGATGTCAGTGGCTGAATTAAAAGAGGGGGGGTATTCCACACTTCGTCTTCAAGCTGCGTGGCCTCAATAAAAATAGAGTTTAATTTAATTGGGGCATTAAAATCGCCCACAATAATAATACGATATTTAGGGCGATAATCTAGAATTTGATTTTGCAGGATATCACTGGTAGTAGACCGATGGTTGGAAGGGCCTGGTCAGTTATAGATATTAATACATAGGACTGGGTTGCCTGAATTGGGCAATATTGCTATTGCCATAATATCAGGGGAATCTATAAAAATCTCCTTTACTTCTCCCACCTCAGTTGTCTTGACCCAGGTACACACTCCCCCTATTGCCCTGCCTATAGGAGACTGCGTGGCATTTTTAATATAAGAACAAAACCCTTGCCTATACACACTTTCCGTCGCCCACATTTCCTGGAACATGCAGATACAGAAAGTTTCTACATAAGCCACCCAATCAGAGTCGACTAATTTACTCTTAATACCAGCCATGTTCCAAGAGAAAAGCTTCCCTGTTGAGTGTACAGTACGACAACTGGGTTCACTAGTTGGAGCAACATGGAAATAGGTGTTAATGTGCTCAGTATGCAGTACAAAATTGGAATTCTCAGGAAAAACTATTTGTGGATCCCGTTGAGTATCAACTCCTAAACTTGGCAGGAATCTATAATATAGTGGAGACTGTGAGCCAGATCTAATGCTATAATTACGAGAACATGCAAAGCTCCTACTATACCACTGGTGTCATATGCACAATATCATAAGAAAACACAATACACAGATATACTAAAAATAAAGGTCTTTATTTTTATGACAATATGCCACAAGTATCTTAGTGAATACCCTCAGTAAGAAGGTAAGTAATATACACAAGTTATATGTACACAAACCAAAAAATAGGTAAATAAGAGTCAGGAAAGTAATGCAAACGGTGTTGAATTACAATAGGTTGCAGTAGCAAAGCATAGGTATAGCGGCAACACAAACCATATACTCCAAAAGTGGAATGCGAATCACGAATGGACCCCAGACCTATGGGAGCTTGTAGAGGGTCGCTGGGGTTGTAAGAAAACAGTCAGGGTGTCCAAGATACCCCACCCCAAGACCCTGAAAAGTAGGAGTAAAGTACACCTACTACCACAAGAGAGCACAATAGTGGTGATAGGGGGATTCTGCAAGAACAACAAACACCAGCAGTGCACTGAGAACGGATTTCTGGACCTGAGGACCTGCAAGGCAAGGGGACCAAGTCCAATAGTCGCGACAGTGTCCAGGGGGGGCAGGAGCCCAGAAAACCCCGGATGAAGGTGCAAGGAACCTGCCTCCGGATGGAAGAAGCTTGGAATTCTGCAAGAAAGAAGAGGACTAGGAACTTCTCCTTTGGAGGAAAGGTTTCTCATATCGCGATGAAGCTTGCAGAGGTATTCCCACGCAGAAATACCGCAAACACGCTTTGATAGCTAAGGGTCACAGTAGAGGTTTTTGAGTACTGCTGAGGACCAGGAAGGACCAGGATGTCACCACTTGGAGGAGGAGACAGAGGGGGCGCTCAGCAACTCAGAGAGCCCTCACAGAAGCAGGCAGCACCCGCAGAAGTACCCCAACAGGCACTTAGAAGATTTGTGAACCGGAGTCCACGCGAAGTTACAAAAGAGGGTCCCACGACGTCGGAGGCCAACTCAGAAGGTTGTGCACTGCAGGACGGAGTGCTAGGGATGCAGGCTAGGCTGTGCACGAAGGAAATCCTGGAAGAGTGCACAGGAGCCGGAGCAGCTGCAAATCACGCAGTATACAGCTTTGCATTCTAGCGTGGGGAGGCAAAGACATCCCTCCACCAAACTTGGACTGAAGAGTCACTGGACTGTGGGAGTCATTTGGAGACAGCTGCTGTGTTCCAGAGACCACGCTTGTCAGGGTGAGAGGGGACCCAGAGGACCAGTGATGCAGTATTTTGGTGCCTGCGTTAGCAGGGGGAAGATTCCGTCGACCCACAGGAGATTTCTTCAGAGCTTCTGGTGGAGGGTGAAGGCAGGCTACCCCCACAGAATGCTCCACCTGGAAACAGTCGAGAAAGCCGGCAGGATTAGGCGCTACAATGTTGCTGGTAGTCACCTTGCTACTTTCTTGCGGTTTTGCAGGCGTCCTGGAACAGTCAGCGGTCGATCCTTAGTAGAAGGCAAAGAGGGAGAGGCAGAGGAACTCTGGTGAGCTCTTGCATTCGTTATCTGAAGAATTCCCCAAAGCAGAGACCCTAAATAGCCAGAATAGGAGGTTTGGCTACCAAGAAAGGAAGATTGGCTACCACGAAAGGTAAGAGCCTATCAGAAGGAGTCTCTGATGTCACCTGCTGGCACTGGCCACTCAGAGCAGTCCAGTGTGCCCCCAACACCTCTGTTCCAAAGATGGCAGAGGTCTGGGACACACTGGAGGAGCTCTGGGCACCTCCCCTGGGAGGTACTGGTCAGGGGAGTGGTCACTCCCCTTTCCTTTGTCCAGTTTCGCACCAGAGCAGGGCTGGGGGATCCCTGAACTGGTGTAGACTGGCTTATGCAGAGATGGGCACCATCTGTGCCCATCAAAGCATTTCTAGAGGCTGGGGGAGGCTACTCCTACCCAGCCCTTCACACCTATTTCCAAGGGGAGCGGGTGTAACACCCTCTCTCAGAGGAAATACTTTGTTCTGCCTTCCTGGGCCAGGGCTGCCTGGACCCCAGGAGGGCAGAAACCTGTCTGAGGGGTTGGCAGCAGCAGCAGCTACAGTGGAAACCCCGGAAAGGCAGTTTGGCAGTACCCGGGCTCTGTGCTAGAGACCCAGGGGATCATGAATTGCCTCCCCAATACCAGAATGATTTTGGGGTGACAATTCCATGATCTTAGACATGTTACATGGCAATGTTCGGAGTTACCATTGTGACGCTATACATAGGTAGTGACCTATGTATAGTGCACACGTGTAATGGTGTCCCCGCACTCACAGAGTCCGGGGAATTTGCCCTGAACGATGAGGGGGCACCTTGGCTAGTACCAGGGTGCCCACACACTAAGTAACTTGCCGCCCAACCTTCACCAGGTGAAGGTTAGACATACAGGTGACTTATAAGTTACTTACGTGCAGTGGTAAATGGCTGTGAAATAACGTGGACGTTATTTCACGCAGGGTGCAGTGGCAGGCCTTAGTAAGAATTGTCAGAGCTCCCCATGGGTCTCTGGAACCCCAATATCCTGGAACCCCAATACCCTGGGTACCTCAGTACCATATTCAAGGGAATTATATGGGTGTACCAGTATGCCAATGTGAATTGGTAAATTTAGTCACTAGCCTGTTAGTAATAAATTTGAAAAGCAGAGAGAGCATAACCACTGAGGTTCTGGTTAGCAGAGCCTCAGTGAGACAGTTAGTCATCACACAGGAACACATACAGGGCACATACTATGAGCACTGGGGCCCTGCCTGGCAGGGTCCCAGTGACACAAGGACTAAAACAACATACATACAGTGAAATATGGGTGTAACATACCAGGCAAGATGGTAATTTCCTACAGGGGTCCACTGTGGAGCCCCCAGAGTGCAAGGGATTGTGCAACTAATACTGGAATCAGTATTTGGGGTACAGTTCCCAGTTGTTAGACACCTTACATGGCCATATTCAGGGTTACTAATGTGAAGCTGTACATAGGTATTGACCTATGTATAGTGCACACTTATAATGGCGCCCCCGCACTCACGAAGTCCGGGAAAATGGGCCTAGATGATGTGGGGGCATCTCTGCTAGTGCAGGGGTGCCCTCACACACAGTTACTTTGCATCCAGCCTTCAGGGTCTGAAGGCCTTTCATATAGGTGACTTATAAGTGACCTGGTACAGTGAAAATGGCTGTCAAATAGTACATGCACTATTTCACATAGGCTGCAATGGCAGTCCTGAAGAAGTGTTTGTATGGGCTCCCTATGGGTGGCAAAAGAAATGCTTCAGCCCATACGGATCCTCTGGAGCCCCAGTGCCCTGGATACCTAGGTACCATATACTAGGGACTTATAAGGGGGGGTCCAGTATACCAATTTGGAGTGGAAAACTGGGTTACCAGTATGTAAGTACATATTTGGAACCAGAGAGAGCATATGCACTGGAGTTCTGATTAGCAGGAGTCTAGTGACACAGTCAAGCATACCAACAAAAACAGTGAAACATACTGACATGTAGGGCACAAACCATAAGCACTGGGGTCCTGACTAGCAGGATCCCAGTGACACAGTCAAAACACACTGACAAACAATGGGGGTAACCATGCTAGAAAGAGGCTACTTTCTCACAACTACCACCACTGTACTCCCGTCCTTCACCACCACTGCACTCCCGTTGACCACCCGAACCCTATTGCCAAAGGCAATAGTTCACCATTGCTGAGAGCTTCTGGCTTTTGCAATGCTTGTTTTTTTTGTTTTTCTCAAAAGCCGGGCTCAAGAGGATCTGGGACCTAGCCCTCCTGAAACACCTCCTCTTATGGATCAGACTTTGTTCCATCCCAGAGCTGATATAGCACGGAAATGGCCTTGTAGAAATCATGAATATTCACAAGTCATATATTGTAAATTGGACTCCTGGTTCCAAGTCCTGGGGTTTAAAGCTTCTGGCACAATCCTTCTAGTATTACCAGGGGAACTCAGGATGTTGTAAAACCCACCTACTGGGACCATGTGCTAGGATTATGCCACAGAAATATAAGACCTACTAGCCTGATGGAGAGGTTTCTGGCTTACAAGATCCCACACTCTCGAACACTTTACAGACATTATTATTCCACACCAGGCTAGAACATTGAACATTAAATGTAGACTGGGAACGACGTTAATTAATCCATTCACCCATACGTGGAAGCATAGCGCCAATGATCGAGGCACCTGTACACTTTGTGCTGATGTAATAGAGTATTTAGAACATGTGGTATTCTTGAGCTCAGTTTACAAAGGGCTGGAAGGAAGAGGCTTAGGTCCTTAGATGTGACTTTGGGTTTGAGACACTAAGATGTGGCCTCTGGAGTTGTTCAGTCGGACACTCATCCCCTCTCAGTCTTCCCCATCAGTGCATTTCTAATCGCTGTTTGGCTCAGTGTGAGAAAGTAGCCTCTTTCTAGCCTTGTTACCCCCACTTTTGGCCTGTTTGTGAGTGTATGTCAGGATGTTTGTCACTGTTTTCACTGTCTCACTGGGATCCTGATGGCTAGGCCCCAGTGCTCATAGTGAAAACACTATGTTTTCAGTATGTTTGTTATGTGTCACTGGGACCCTGCTAGTCAGGACCCCAGTGCTCATAAGGTTGTGGCCTATATGTATGTGTCACTGGGACCCTGTCACACAGGGCCCCAGTGCTCATAGGTGTGCATGTATGTGTTCCCTGTGTGGTGCCTAACTGTCTCACTGAGGCTCTGCTAACCAGAACCTCAGTGGTTATGCTCTCTCATTACTTTTAAATTGTCACTAAGAGGCTAGTGACTAATTTTACCAATTCACATTGGCTTACTGGAACACCCTTATAATTCCCTAGTATATGGTACTGAGGTACCCAGGGTATTGGGGTTCCAGGAGATCCCTATGGGCTGCAGCATTTCTTTTGCCACCCATAGGGAGCTCTGACAATTCTTACACAGGCCTGCCACTGCAGCCTGAGTGAAATAACGTCCACGTTATTTCACAGCCATTTTACACTGCACTTAAGTAACTTATAAGTCACCTATATGTCTAACCTTTACCTGGTAAAGGTTGGGTGCAAAGTTACTTAGTGTGAGGGCACCCTGGCACTAGCCAAGGTGCCCCCACATTGTTCAGAGCCAATTCCCTGAACTTTGTGAGTGCGGGGACACCATTACACGCGTGCACTACATATAGGTCACTACCTATATGTAGCTGCACAATGGTAACTCCGAATATGGCCATGTAACATGTCTATGATCATGGAATTGCCCCCTCTATGCCATCCTGGCATAGTTGGCACAATCCCATGATCCCAGTGGTCTGTAGCACAGACCCTGGTACTGCCAAACTGCCCTTCCTGGGGTTTCACTGCAGCTGCTGCTGCTGCTGCCAACCCCTCAGACAGGCATCTGCCCTCCTGGGGTCCAGCCAGGCCTGGCCCAGGATGGCAGAACAAAGAACTTCCTCTGAGAGAGGGTGTGACACCCTCTCCCTTTGGAAAATGGTGTGAAGGCAGGGGAGGAGTAGCCTCCCCCAGCCTCTGGAAATGCTTTGTTGGGCACAGATGTGCCCAATTCTGCATAAGCCAGTCTACACTGGTTCAGGGGACCCCTTAGCCCTGCTCTGGCGCGAAACTGGACAAAGGAAAGAGGAGTGACCACTCCCCTGACCTGCACCTCCCCTGGGAGGTGTCCAGAGCTCCTCCAGTGTGCTCCAGACCTCTGCCATCTTGGAAACAGAGGTGCTGCTGGCACACTGGACTGCTCTGAGTGGCCAGTGCCACCAGGTGACGTCAGAGACTCCTTGTGATAGGCTTCTTCAGGTGTTGCTAGTCTATCCTCTCTCCTAGGTAGCCAAACCCTCTTTTCTGGCTATTTAGGGTCTCTGTCTCTGGGGAAACTTTAGATAACGAATGCAAGAGCTCATCCGAGTTCCTCTGCATCTCCCTCTTCACCTTCTGATAAGGAAACGACTGCTGACCGCGCTGGAAGCCTGCAAACCTGCAACATAGTAGCAAAGACGACTACTGCAACTCTGTAACGCTGATCCTGCCGCCTTCTCGACTGTTTTCCTGCTTGTGCATGCTGTGGGGGTAGTCTGCCTCCTCTCTGCACCAGAAGCTCCGAAGAAATCTCCCGTGGGTCGACGGAATCTTCCCCCTGCAACCGCAGGCACCAAAAAGCTGCATTACCGGTCCCTTGGGTCTCCTCTCAGCACGACGAGCGAGGTCCCTCGAATCCAGCGACTCTGTCCAAGTGACCCCCACAGTCCAGTGACTCTTCAGTCCAAGTTTGGTGGAGGTAAGTCCTTGCCTCACCTCGCTGGGCTGCATTGCTGGGAACCGCGACTTTGCAGCTACTCCGGCCCCTGTGCACTTCCGGCGGAAATCCTTTGTGCACAGCCAAGCCTGGGTCCACGGCACTCTAACCTGCATTGCACGACTTTCTAAGTTGGTCTCCGGCGACGTGGGACTCCTTTGTGCAACTTTGGCGAGCACCGTTTCACGCATCCTCGTAGTGCCAGTTTCTGGCACTTCTCCGGGCGCTACCTGCTTCAGTGAGGGCTCTTTGTCTTGCTCGACGTCCCCTCTCTCTTCAGGTCCAATTTTCAACCTCCTGGTCCCTCCTGGGCCCCAGCAGCGTCCAAAAACGCCAAACGCATGATTTGCAACTAGCAAGGCTTGTTGGCATCCTTTCAGCGGGAAAACACTTCTGCACGACTCTCCAAAGCGAGAGGGATCCGTCCACCAAAGGGGAAGTCTCTAGCCCTTTGCGTTCCTGCAGAAACCTCAGCTTCTTCTGTCCAGTAGAAGCTTCTTTGCACCCGCAGCTGGCATTTCCTGGGCATCTGCCCATCTCCGACTTGCTTGTGACTTTTGGACTTGGTCCCCTTGTTCCACAGGTACCCTAGATTGGAAATCCACAGTTGTTGCATTGCTGGTTTGTGTCTTTCCTGCATTATTCCTCTAACACGACTTCTTTGTCCTTAGGGGAACTTTAGTGCACTCACTTTTCAGGGTCTTGGGGAGGGTTATTTTTCTAACTCTCACTATTTTCTAATAGTCCCAGCGACCCTCTACAAGGTCACATAGGTTTGGGGTCCATTCGTGGTTCGCATTCCACTTTTGGAGTATATGGTTTGTGTTGCCCCTATCCCTATGTTTCCCCATTGCATCCTATTGTAACTATACATTGTTTGCACTGTTTTCTAAGACTATACTGCATATTTTTGCTATTGTGTATATATATCTTGTGTATATTTCCTATCCTCTCACTGAGGGTACACTCTAAGATACTTTGGCATATTGTCATAAAAATAAAGTACCTTTATTTTTAGTATAACTGTGTATTGTGTTTTCTTATGATATTGTGCATATGACACTAGGTGGTACTGTAGTAGCTTCACACGTCTCCTAGTTCAGCCTAAGCTGCTCTGCTAAGCTACCATTATCTATCAGCCTAAGCTGCTAGACACCCTATACACTAATAAGGGATAACTGGGCCTGGTGCAAGGTGCAAGTACCCCTTGGTACTCACTACAAGCCAGTCCAGCCTCCTACATTGGTTGTGCAGTGGTGGGATAAGTGCTTGAGACTACTTACCACTCTTGTCATTGTACTTTTCATAAGAGAAAAATATACAAAACAAGGTCAGTGTATATACACATAGCCAAAAAGTTTTGCATTCCCTCTTTTCACTCTTTTCTAAGTGCTGAAAAGTACTTCTAAACTTTCAAAAAGTTCTTAAAAGTTTAAAAAGTTTTTTTCTGTCTTTCCAAAAAGTTCTGAAAACTTTTTTCTCTTTTTCTATCACTTTAACTCTCTCTAAAAAATGTCTGGCACAGGCCAAAATGTTGATCTGTCCAAACTTGCATATGACAACCTTAGCTGGAAAAGAGCAAGGAGTCTCTGTTTAGAGAGAGGTTTGAGTGTAGGGAAGAATCCTTCCTTGGAACTGTTACTTAACATGCTTAAAGAACAGGATAAGGCCATAGGTGCCTCATCTGTTGAAAAAGTACCTAATAGTTCTCAATCTGATTCAGGGACTCCCCCAGGAAAAGATTCAGGAAAGAAACTTCCTAGCCTGCCCATTACTAGACAGTCTAGCATAGATGGTAATGATGATGAGCCACACCATAGAAATAGTGTTGTCTCACATCATAGCAAAAGCATTTATTCTCACCATACTGGTAGTAATGTTTCTGTTAACCAAGCTGTTAGAGTGGCTTCTGTAAGGGACAGGTCTCCTTCTGTTCATTCCCATCATAGCTCTGTTTCTAGGAATGTCCCTCCCACCAACCCTGATGACAGAATGTTAGAGAGGGAACTCAGTAAGTTGAGGGTGGAACAAACCAGACTGAAGCTTAAAAAGCAACAGCTGGATTTGGATAGACAGTCTTTTGAATTAGACAAGGAAAGACAGAAGTTGGGTTTAGATACCCATGGTGGCAGCAGCAGTTTTCCCCATAGTCATCCTGCAAAAGAGCATGATTCCAGGAATCTGCACAAGATAGGTCCCCCTTACAAGGAGGGGGATGACATTAACAAGTGGTTTGCTGCACTTGAGAGGGCCTGTGTTGTACAGGATGTCCCTCAAAGGCAGTGGGCTGCTATCCTATGGCTATCGTTTAGTGGAAAAGGTAGGGATAGGCTCCTTACTGTGAAAGAAAATGATGCTAATAATTTCCAAGTTCTTAAGAATGCACTCCTGGATGGTTATGGCTTAACCACTGAACAGTACAGGATAAAGTTCAGAGAGACCAAAAAGGAGTCTTCACAAGACTGGGTTGATTTCATTGACCATTCAGTGAAGGCCTTGGAGGGGTGGTTACATGGCAGTAAAGTTACTGATTATGAAAGCCTGTAAAACACAATCCTGAGAGAGCATATACTTAATAATTGTGTGTCTGATTTGTTGCACCAGTACCTGGTAGACTCTGATCTGACCTCTCCCCAAGAATTGGGAAAGAAGGCAGACAAATGGGTCAGAACAAGGGTGAACAGAAAAGTTCATACAGGGGGTGACAAAGATGGCAATAAGAAGAAAGATGGTGAAAAATCTCAGGATAAGCATGGGGATAAGGGTAAAACCAAAGATCCCACTTCAAATCTTAAACACTCTTCAGAGGGTGGGGATAAAACTAATTCTTCCTCTTCTTCTCAACCTGCACACATTAAAAAGCCTTGGTGCTTTGTGTGTAAAAACAGAGGCCATAGGCCAGGGGATAAGTCCTGTCCAGGTAAACCCCCTGAGCCTACCACCACTAATACATCAAGCTCTAGTGCCCCTAGCAGTAGTGGTACTAGTGGTGGGACTGCTGGCAACAGTCAAGTTAAGGGTGTAGTTGGGTTCACTTTTGGGTCCATAGTAGAAACTGAAGTAGTCACTCCCAAGACAGTTTCTGTCACACCTAGTGGCATTGGCCTTGCCACACTGGCTGCTTGTCCCCTTACAATGGATAAGTACAGGCAGACAGTTTCAATAAATGGTGTTGAGGCCTTGGCCTACAGGGACACAGGTGCCAGTTTCACTTTGGTGACTGAAAACCTAGTGCACCCTGATCAACACATCATTGGACAACAGTATAAGATTATTGATGTCCATAACTCCACTAAGTTTCTTCCCTTAGCTATAATTCAGTTTAGTTGGGGTGGAGTTACTGGCCCTAAGCAGGTGGTGGTATCACCTAGCTTACCTGTAGACTGTCTCTTAGGTAATGACCTAGAGGCCTCAGGTTGGGCTGATGTAGAGTTTTATGCCCATGCAGCCATGCTGGGCATCCCTGAGGAATTGTTCCCTCTCATTTCTACTGAAATGAAAAAGCAAAGGAGAGAAGGCCTGAAAACTCAGGATCCCTCTCCATCAACAGGTAAAAAGGGTATCACAGTATCCCCTAACCACCCTACCATTCAGGATACCATTCGTGTGGTGGGAGAAACCTCTCCTGGGGTGGCACCTGTTCCAAGGGAATCATCAGTTGGCAAAACTGTACTCCCTGAGGTGGAAGTACCTCTCTGTGGGATAACTAACATTGGTGAGAAAAAGAGCACCATTTTAGTTAACATGGAGCTTCCCTCCAACCCTCCCAGAGAAACTTTAGTGCAGAAACTCTGCACTGCCTCACAACACTTAGGACAGCATCCCTGCCCTAGTGTGGAGCTGATAGGACAGCATCCCTGCCCTGCTCCAACTCAAGAGAAACAGCATCGCTGTTCTCTCTTCCAGCCATATGGACAAAGTCTTTGCCCAGCCATGGCTTTTCTGAGACAGCATCCCTGTCTGGCATTTCCATCACTACAAATAGGTTCAGTGGACAATTCCCACTGCTCTAAACTAAAACTTACTGATAGAAACTCTGAAAATACATCTTCACATTGTTGCTTAGCTAAAAAACTTCAAACAGGGTGGTTTACATCCCCACAGGGAAGTAACCATATAGTGGATGATAAAGGGAGTAACCAGTCTATTGCAGAGCTACTCTCTACTTATCACCACTTAGACAATAAAGTATCAACTGGCCAAGGTTAGCCTTATTGTCCTTCGTTTGGGGGGGGGTTGTGTGAGAAAGTAGCCTCTTTCTAGCCTTGTTACCCCCACTTTTGGCCTGTTTGTGAGTGTATGTCAGGATGTTTGTCACTGTTTTCACTGTCTCACTGGGATCCTGATAGCCAGGCCCCAGTGCTCATAGTGAAAACACTATGTTTTCAGTATGTTTGTTATGTGTCACTGGGACCCTGCTAGTCAGGACCCCAGTGCTCATAAGGTTGTGGCCTATATGTATGTGTCACTGGGACCCTGTCACACAGGGCCCCAGTGCTCATAGGTGTGCATGTATGTGTTCCCTGTGTGGTGCCTAACTGTCTCACTGAGGCTCTGCTAACCAGAACCTCAGTGGTTATGCTCTCTCATTACTTTTAAATTGTCACTAAGAGGCTAGTGACTAATTTTACCAATTCACATTGGCTTACTGGAACACCCTTATAATTCCCTAGTATATGGTACTGAGGTACCCAGGGTATTGGGGTTCCAGGAGATCCCTATGGGCTGCAGCATTTCTTTTGCCACCCATAGGGAGCTCTGACAATTCTTACACAGGCCTGCCACTGCAGCCTGAGTGAAATAACGTCCACGTTATTTCACAGCCATTTTACACTGCACTTAAGTAACTTATAAGTCACCTATATGTCTAACCTTTACCTGGTAAAGGTTGGGTGCAAAGTTACTTAGTGTGAGGGCACCCTGGCACTAGCCAAGGTGCCCCCACATTGTTCAGAGCCAATTCCCTGAACTTTGTGAGTGCGGGGACACCATTACACGCGTGCACTACATATAGGTCACTACCTATATGTAGCTGCACAATGGTAACTCCGAATATGGCCATGTAACATGTCTATGATCATGGAATTGCCCCCTCTATGCCATCCTGGCATAGTTGGCACAATCCCATGATCCCAGTGGTCTGTAGCACAGACCCTGGTACTGTCAAAAAGCCCTTCCTGGGGTTTCACTGCAGCTGCTGCTGCCGCCAACCCCTCAGACAGGCATCTGCCCTCCTGGGGTCCAGCCAGGCCTGGCCCAGGATGGCAGAACAAAGAACTTCCTCTGAGAGAGGGTGTGACACCCTCTCCCTTTGGAAAATGGTGTGAAGGCAGGGGAGGAGTAGCCTCCCCCAGCCTCTGGAAATGCTTTGTTGGGCACAGATGTGCCCAATTCTGCATAAGCCAGTCTACACCGGTTCAGGGGACCCCTTAGCCCTGCTCTGGCGCGAAACTGGACAAAGGAAAGGGGAGTGACCACTCCCCTGACCTGCACTTCCCCTGGGAGGTGTCCAGAGCTCCTCCAGTGTGCTCCAGACCTCTGCCATCTTGGAAACAGAGGTGCTGCTGGCACACTGGACTGCTCTGAGTTGCCAGTGCCACCAGGTGACGTCAGAGACTCCTTGTGATAGGCTTCTTCAGGTGTTGCTAGCCTATCCTCTCTCCTAGGTAGCCAAACCCTCTTTTCTGGCTATTTAGGGTCTCTGTCTCTGGGGAAACTTTAGATAACGAATGCAAGAGCTCATCCGAGTTCCTCTGCATCTCCCTCTTCACCTTCTGATAAGGAAACGACTGCTGACCACGCTGGAAGCCTGCAAACCTGCAACATAGTAGCAAAGACGACTACTGCAACTCTGTAACGCTGATCCTGCCGCCTTCTCGACTGTTTTCCTGCTTGTGCATGCTGTGGGGGTAGTCTGCCTCCTCTCTGCACCAGAAGCTCCGAAGAAATCTCCCGTGGGTCGACGGAATCTTCCCCCTGCAACCGCAGGCACCAAAAAGCTGCATTACCGGTCCCTTGGGTCTCCTCTCAGCACGACGAGCGAGGTCCCTCGAATCCAGCGACTCTGTCCAAGTGACCCCCACAGTCCAGTGACTCTTCAGTCCAAGTTTGGTGGAGGTAAGTCCTTGCCTCACCTCGCTGGGCTGCATTGCTGGGAACCGCGACTTTGCCGCTACTCCGGCCCCTGTGCACTTCCGGCGGAAATCCTTTGAGCACAGCCAAGCCTGGGTCCACGGCACTCTAACCTGCATTGCACGACTTTCTAAGTTGGTCTCCGGCGACGTGGGACTCCTTTGTGCAACTTCGGCGAGCACCGTTTCACACATCATCGTAGTGCCGGTTTCTGGCACTTCTGCGGGTGCTACCTGCTTCAGTGAGGGCTCTTTGTCTTGCTCGACGTCCCCTCTCTCTTCAGGTCCAATTTTCGACCTCCTGGTCTCTCCTGGGCCCCAGCAGCGTCCAAAAACGCCAAACGCACGATTTGCAACTAGCAAGGCTTGTTGGCGTCCTTTCGGCGGGAAAATACATCTGCACAACTTTTCTAGGCGAGAGGGATCCGTCCACCAAAGGGGAAGTCTCTAGCCCTTTTTGTTCCTGCAGAAACCTCAGCTTCTTCTGTCCAGTAGAAGCTTCTTTGCACCCGCAGCTGGCATTTCCTGGGCATCTGCCCATCTCCGACTTGCTTGTGACTTTTGGACTTGGTCCCCTTGTTCCACAGGTACCCTAGATTGGAAATCCACAGTTGTTGCATTGCTGGTTTGTGTCTTTCCTGCATTATTCCTCTAACACGACTTCTTTGTCCTTAGGGGAACTTTAGTGCACTTTGCACTCACTTTTCAGGGTCTTGGGGAGGGTTATTTTTCTAACTCTCACTATTTTCTAATAGTCCCAGCGACCCTCTACAAGGTCACATAGGTTTGGGGTCCATTCGTGGTTCGCATTCCACTTTTGGAGTATATGGTTTGTGTTGCCCCTATCCCTATGTTTCCCCATTGCATCCTATTGTAACTATACATTGTTTGCACTGTTTTCTAAGACTATACTGCATATTTTTGCTATTGTGTATATATATCTTGTGTATATTTCCTATCCTCTCACTGAGGGTACACTCTAAGATACTTTGGCATATTGTCATAAAAATAAAGTACCTTTATTTTTAGTATAACTGTGTATTGTGTTTTCTTATGATATTGTGCAAGTGACACTTGTGGTACTGTAGTAGCTTCACACGTCTCCTAGTTCAGCCTAAGCTGCTCTGCTAAGCTACCATTATCTATCAGCCTAAGCTGCTATACACCCTATACACTAATAAGGGATAACTGGGCCTGGTGCAAGGTGCAAGTACCCCTTGGTACTCACTACAAGCCAGTCCAGCCTCCTACACTCAGAAGGAAGCGGGGGGGCTTCTTACTTTGACCTCCGGTGTAACTGAGATCCCGCTCATGTCTTTTAATCCAATATCATATAGGACCAGCCGGAAACATTCGCACCGATCATAGTTTGTGGTTTGTGTGAAGATAAGATTTCTGTAGTAATGACGAGGATATGTTCGGGCCCTGAGTTGGATCTGTTATTTAATTTACCTGCATTAATTGCTTAATGTTGACCCTGTATGAATAGGTTTGTGAATAATTGTATTTGAATTTATATTAGACTTTTTATATTATCTATCTTGAACCCTTTATATTGTTTGTACACTTTCTATGTGTTTTTTTTGGGTTTTGTTCCAGAAATAAACTATTAATGATGATGACCTTGCATGATTGGGGTCTGCATAGTAATTCCCTAACTCATGGGATTAGCTCAGAAGAGCAGGAATTCCACGAGGAACTTCCAGCCAGTAGCAATAGTTCTAGACACCCCAACTTTCTTCCAAGTTCCCCTAGACTCACATCAGACCCAGGGCTTGTGGATATGAATGAGCTCTACTGAGGGTGAGCTGTGCCCTTACTCACAGCAGCGCACGGGGTGACACAGTCACTGAGACCCTAGAAGTGCCAAGAAGCGGAGAGTACCAAGCGTGGCGCAGTGATGCGCGATACAAGATGAGCGCCAACCCGCCCCCCACCCCCACAGACTCAATGCTCCCCCAAAGTTCAAATGTAACTTCCTGTGTTGTATCCTGCGCATCCCTAAGAGCACGTCCCATGCCACCAATGTTTTTATGCTTTACTCTAAAACACTTTTTGAAATATATGGAATTGACAGACTTACTTAAGAGTCGAGCACCTCGTGAGACCCGACATCAGGAGTTTTACATCCTCCGGCCTCATTTCAGTCCTCTGTAGATCAACCATCTGGACGTCGGAATTCTTCAAACAGAATGCGAGAGCTCTGAAGTCCATGGAATCCATCGACTTTCTCCCAGATTGACCATTTTCCCTACATTGTTTTATGCTCTTTAAATCTCTCGTTGCTCTTTTGACAAACTCTCCATCTTGGGTCTCGTACAAACAGTGGAATAACTCCATTGTGCGACTGGTGAGCTCGCCTTTTTCTTGTTTTAGTCTTTCCGTGATCCACTGCTGTAGAGCGGCTTTGATTTCTGGTGAAACCTTCCAGTGGAATCTTCTCGTCATCCTTTCCAATCTCTCTTCATTGATGAGGCCGAACAGGAAGCGCACCGTCAGCATCCAGTGATTATGGTCCAGGTCTGTGTACTCCCTCAGTAAGGTGGTCACATCGCGCTGCTGAGGACGTCCGGTCTCTGCACTGTTTCCTTCTAGGACGTAAAAGAGGGCAGCAAAAAACTCCTGAAAGCTCAAGTGGATGAAGCTGTAGAAGCTGATCTTTGCAGTATCTTCTTTAAAAATAAGATTATTCAGGAAGAGGGATTTTAGTGCCAGAATGTCTACACCATGTTTAACTAAGTCATCTTCTTCAAACAGTATTTTCTGCTGAAGGACACCTTCCTCAGCCAGGGCACATAGTCTCTTCAAGTCATTGGTAATGTTTTCCTGCTCAGAGTCTGTATTCTGTTGCTTTAATAGATTGAAAAGAAAAAGCAAGTAAACAGAAGTAATTGTTCTCAAATCATACAAAGAGTCCTCATTATGTTTCATCTGCTCCTTGATGACAGTGCAGACAATCCAGCAGACGATGGGCACAAAACACATGGTGTAGAGAACTTCATTTTCTTTCACTAGTCTGATTGCATCTGCCCCTTGTGTTTCATCGCCAAAGACCTTTGTAAAATATTCAATTCTACCAGCTTCAGAAAACCCAAGTATCTCTGCGAGGCGCTCATCCTTCACACACCTTTGGAGGGCATCCAAGGCACTTGGCCTGGTGGTGATTATTATATATGATTCCGAAAGATACCCTTTCCTTATTAAACTGAAGATTGTTTTACCCTCTGGAGGTTCTTTATCAGGATCAACAGTCTTCAAATCTCCAGTAATTTTAAGTTCATCGAAGCCATCGATGATGAAGAGCAGCTTTTTGGGGTCAGCTTCGATCTCACTTACTGACAGGAGCGGCTCCCCATCAATGCGGGGTATGATGAGCTCAGCGAGTGGCCTCTCTGCACTCAGCTGGCTATATTCTCTGCAGTGGATGTAAAACACAAACTCAAACCTGTCCTGGAAGAGGTTGCCCGATGCCCAGTCCAACATGATCTTTCGGGCAGTCATTGTCTTCCCGATCCCGGCCACTCCCTGGAGCACCACAGTCCTCCTGGGGATATGTCTATCCTTTTCAGGCTGAAATAACTCTTTGATGCTAGAGTAAGAATTTTCTGCTCTTTTCTCCATAAGCTGTAGATGTCTCTGTCCACATGAAATTATTTCATGGCATTTATTCCCCTTATCACAGTAGTTCTTTAAAATTAGAAGCTTTGTATATCTTTCTTCTAAAATCACTTGATCACCTATGGTGCTGTCATTATCTTTCATCCGTCTGAATTCCTCTTTAATAAATTCCTTATACTTTGTCTTGCGATCTGCTTAAAGACAGAGAGAACATATGAAAAGATTACTTGGGATAAAGTATTGGGGAACAGAGTTACAGTTTAATTTTATTGGACAGATATAATGAACATGAGGCACCTCAGATTTATTTAATTCGCTGGTACGGATGGTACTTGTTTAGTGATCTTGAAGAGAATAAGACATTATCTCCCTTTCTAAGATGTCATCAACAGCCACCGATCCACGTCCAGGCACCTTTTGAATGCTGAAGCCTTCACTACCCTGCCTGAGATGGAATCTACACCTCTGCAACAAAAGTGTGGGAGATTCCACAGTAATCAGGAGAATCATCATGGCTGATGCAAGTGAAGATCACAGCAAGTAGTCATTGGTTGTCATATTCCAGGAGTCGATCATCACACACGACCAATTTCAAGTTAAACGCTCAGTTCCAAGTGCCCCGGCAGTTCGTGAGGTGTGTGCTGATGCTGGTAAGTAGCTTTACTCCCGGCTGAGCCACTTATCAGAGACCCTAAACAGCTGCTAATCTAAGCTCTTGTGTGAAAAATGGGGAACTACAGGCAGAATCACTGTTCACTGCACCTCTTTCAATATATGTGACATGTTTACCACTCATTATTCCCTGATCAATTTTGACAGGATTATCCTTGTGAAACCTGTCAGGGGAATGTTGCTAAGGTGCGGTATTCCCACCAAAACCTGAAATTCTAATTCATGCACAAAACTCTTGTTTGTGTAGAGACTGGAGAATACCCTTGCATTCATAATTAAAGACCGAATGGAGTGATTACTCCCACATTTTCATGCCCTGTACTACATAGGATTACTCGAATAATGTAGGAAAGTACCCTCTTTCTTGGTATGGTTACCTCCATTTTCTGCCTGGTGTCAGTGTGCTTGACTGTGTTCACTGGGATCCTGCTAACCAGGATCCCAGTTATTATGCTCTCTCTCCCAAAAGTCTGTAGTTCACTCCCAATTGGCATACTGGTGCCCCCTTATAAGTCCCTAGTATATGGTACCTAGGTACCAAGGGCATTGGGGTTCTAGGGGATCCCTATGGGCTGCAGCATATATTTTGCCAACCATAGGGAGCCCATGCAAAGGCTTCTGCAGGACTACCATTGCAGCCTGCGTGAAAAGGTGCAAGCACCCTTTCACTGCCATTTACACTTCAACAAGTTACTTATAAGTCACCCCTATAGCAGGCCCTCCATCCCTGAGGGCATGGTGCAGAGTACCTGTGTGTGAGGGCACTGCTGCACTAGCAGAGATGCCTCCACGAACTCCAGGACCATTTTCCCAGATTTGTGAGTGCGGGGACGCCATTTTACATGTGTACTGGACATAGGTCACTACCTATGCCCAGCTACATAATGGTAACTCTGAACATAGGCATGTTTGGTTTCAAATATGTTGGAATCATACCCCAAGGCCTTTGCAAGAATCGGTTGTATGATTCCATGCACTCTGGAGGCTCCTTACAGGACCCCCCAAATTGCCATTTCAGCCTTCTGAGGTTTTCCAGGCAGCCCCAGCTGCTGCTACCTCACAGACAGGTTTCTGCCCTCCTGTTGTTAGAAAAGCTCGAGCCCAGGAAGGCAGAAGAAAGGATTTCCTTTGGGAGAGGGGTGTTACGCACTCTCCCTTTAGAAATAGGTGTTACAGGCTTGGGAGTGGTAGCCTCCCCAAGCCACTGGAAATGCTTTAAAGGGAACATTTGGTGTCCTCTCTGCATAATCCAGTCTACATGGGTTCAGAGACCCCCAGTCCCTGCTCTGGTGCGAAACTGGACAAAGGAAAGAGGAGAGACCACTTCCCTGTCCATCACTGTAGGAGGCTGGACTGGCTTGTAGTGGGTACCAAGGGGTACTTGCACCTTGCACCAGGCCCAGTTATCCTTTATTAGTGTATAGGGTGTCTAGCAGCATAGGCTGATAGATAATGGTAGCTTAGCAGAGGATCTTAGGCTGAACTAGGAGACGTGTGAAGCTACTACAGTACCACTAGTGTCACTTGCACAATATCATAAGAAAACACAATACACAGATATACTAAAAATAAAGGTACTTTATTTTTATGACAATATGCCAAAGTATCTCAGTGAGTACCCTCAGTATGAGGATAGCAATTATACACAAGTTATATGTACACAATACCAAAAATATGCAGTATAGTCTTAGAAAACAGTGCAAACAATGTATAGTTACAATAGGATGCAATGGGGACACATAGGGATAGGGGCAACACAAACCATATACTCCAAAAGTGGAATGTGAACCACGAATGGACCCCAAACCTATGTGACCTTGTAGAGGGTCGCTGGGACTATTAGAAAATAGTAAGGGTTAGAAAAATAGCCCTCCCCAAGACCCTGAAAAGTGAGTGCAAAGTGCACTAAAGTTCCCCAAAGGACAAAGAAGTCGTGATAGGGGAATTCTGCAGGAAAGACACAAACCAGCAATGCAACAACAATGGATTTCGAAACGAGGGTACCTGTGGAACAAGGGGACCAAGTCCAAAAGCCACAAGCAAGTCGGAGATGGGCAGATGCCCAAGAAATGCCAACGGTGGATGCAAAGAAGCTGCTACCGGACAGTAGAAACTTAGGATTCTGCAGGAACGACAAGGGCTAGAAACTTCCCCATTGGAGGATGGATCCCCCACGCCGTGGAGAGTCGTGCAGAAGTGTTTTCCCATGGAAATACAGCCAACAAGCCTTGCTAGCTGCAAATCGTGTGAAAAGGATTTTTGGACGCTGCTGTGGCCCAGGAGGGGCTAGGATGTCGCCAATTGCATCTGGGGACAGAAGGGATGTCGTGCAAGACAAGGAGCCCTCTCAGCAGCAGGTAGCACCCGCAGAAGTGCCAGAAACAGGCACTACGAGGATGCGTGAAATGGTGCTCGCCGAAGTTGCACAAAGGAGTCCCACGTCGTCGGAGACCAACTTAGAAAGTCGTGCAATGCAGGTTAGAGTGCCGTGGACCCAGGCTTGGCTGTGCACAAAGGATTTCCACAGGAAGTGCACGGAAGCCGGAGTAGCTGCAAAAGTCGCGTTTCCCAGCAATGCAGTCTGGCGTGGGGAGGCAAGGACTTACCTCCACCAAACGTGGACTGAAGAGTCACTGGACTGAGGGAGTCACTTGGACAGAGTTGCTGGATTCAAGGGACCTCGCTCGTCATGCTGAGAGGAGACCCAAGGGACCGGTAATGCAGTTCTTTGGTGCCTGCGGTTGCAGGGGGAAGATTCCGTCGACCCACGGGAGATTTCTTCGGAGCTTCTAGTGCAGAGAGGAGGCAGACTACCCCCACAGCATGCACCACCAGGAAAACAGTCGAGAAGGCGGCAGGATCAGCGTTACAGAGTTGCAGTAGTCGTCTTTGCTACTTTGTTGCAGTTTTGCAGGATTCCAGCGCAGTCAGCAGTCGATTCCTTGGCAGAAGGTGAAGAGAGAGATGCAGAGGAACTCTGATGAGCTCTTGCATTCGTTATCTAAGGAATCCCAAGAGACAGAGACCCTAAATAGCCAGAAAAGAGGGTTTGGCTACCTAGGAGAGAGGATAGGCTAGCAACACCTGAAGGAGCCTATCAGAAGGAGTCTCTGACATCACCTGGTGGCACTGGCCACTCAGAGCAGTCCAGTGTGCCAGCAGCACCTCTGTTTTCAAGATGGCAGAGGTCTGGAGCACACTGGAGGAGCTCTGGACACCTCCCAGGGGAGGTGCAGGTCAGGGGAGTGGTCACTCCCCGTTCCTTTGTCCAGTTTCGCGCCAGAGCAGGGCTAAGGGGTCCCTGAACCGGTGTAGACTGGCTTATGCATAAATGGGCACAAATGTGCCCATGAAAGCATTTCCAGAGGCTGGGGGAGGCTACTCCTCCCCTGCCTTCACACCAATTTCCAAAGGGCGAGGGTGTCACACCGTCTCTCAGAGGAAGTCCTTTGTTCTGCCATCCTGGGACAAGCCTGGCTTGACCAAAGGAGGGCAGAAACCTGTCTGAGGGGTTGGCAGCAGCAGCAGCTGCAGTGAAACCCCAGAAAAGGCAGTTTGGCAGTACCCGGGTCTGAGCTACAGACCCGTGGGATCATGGGATTGTACCAACAATGCCAGGATGGCATAGAGGGGGCAATTCCATGATCTTAGACATGTTACATGGCCATATTCGGAGTTACCATAGTGAAGCTACACATAGGTAGTGACCTATGTGTAGTGCACGCATGTAATGGTGTCCCGCACTCACAAAGTCCGGGGTATTGGCCCTGAACAATGTGGGGGCACCTTGGCTAGTGCCAGGGTGCCCACACACTAAGTAACTTTGCACCTAACCTTTACCAGGTAAAGGTTAGACATATAGGTGACTTATAAGTTACTTAAGTGCAGTGGTAAATGGCTGTGAAATAACGTGGACGTTATTTCACTCAGGCTGTAGTGGCAGGCCTGTGTAAGAATAGTCAGAGCTCCCTATGGGTGGCAAAAGAAATGCTGCAGCCCATAGGGATCTCCTGGAACCCCAATACCCTGGGTACCTCAGTACCATATACTAGGGAATTATAAGGGTGTTCCAGTAAGCCAATGTAAATTGGTAAAATTAGTCACTAGCCTGTTAGTGACAATTTGAAAGAAATGAGAGAGCATAACCACTGAGGTTCTGGTTAGCAGAGCCTCAGTGAGACAGTCAGGCACTACACAGGGAGCACATACATATAGGCCACAAACTTATGAGCACTGGGGTCCTGACTAGCAGGGTCCCAGTGACACATAACAAACATACTGAAAACATAGGGTTTTCATTATGAGCACTGGGCCCTGGCTAGCAGGATCCCAGTGAGACAGTGAAAACACCCTGACATACACTCACAAACAGGCCAAAAGTGGGGTTAACAAGGCTAGAAAGAGGCTACTTTCTCACACAACCCCCCCCCCCCCCAAACGAAGGACAATAAGGCTAACCTTGGCCAGTTGAGACTTTATTGTCTAAGTGGTGATAAGTAGAGAGTAGCTCTGCAATAGACTGGTTACTCCCTTTATCATCCACTATATGGTTACTTCCCTGTGGGGATGTAAACCACCCTGTTTGAAGGTTTTTAGCTAAGCAACAATGTGAAGATGTATTTTCAGAGTTTCTATCAGTAAGTTTTAGTTTAGAGCAGTAGGAATTTTCCACTGAACCTATTTGTAGTGGTGGAAATGCTAGACAGGGATGCTGTCTCAGAAAAGCCATAGTGTAGGAGGCTGGACTGGCTTGTAGTGAGTACCAAGGGGTACTTGTACCTTGCACCAGGCCCAGTTATCCCTTATTAGTGTATAGGGTGTCTAGCAGCTTAGGCTGATAGATAATGGTAGCTTAGCAGAGCAGCTTAGGCTGAACTAGGAGACGTGTGAAGCTACTACAGTACCACTTAGTGTCATATGCACAATATCATAAGAAAACACAATACACAGTTATACTAAAAATAAAGGTACTTTATTTTTATGACAATATGCCAAAGTATCTTAGAGTGTACCCTCAGTGAGAGGATAGGAAATATACACAAGATATATATACACAATAGCAAAAATATGCAGTATAGTCTTAGAAAACAGTGCAAACAATGTATAGTTACAATAGGATGCAATGGGGAAACATAGGGATAGGGGCAACACAAACCATATACTCCAGAAGTGGAATGCGAACCACGAATGGACCCCAAACCTATGTGACCTTGTAGAGGGTCGCTGGGACTATCAGAAAATAGTGAGAGTTAGAAAAATAACCCTCCCCAAGACCCTGAAAAGTGAGTGCAAAGTGCACTAAAGTTCCCCTAAGGACAAAATAGTCGTGTTAGAGGGAAAATGCAAGGAAAACACAAATCAGCAATTCAACAACGATGGATTCCTGACTGAGGGTACCTGTGGAACAAGGGGACCAAGTCCAAAAGTCACAAGCAGCTCGGAGATGGGCAGATGCCCAAGAAATGCCAGCGGTTGGTGCAAAGAAGCTCTTACTAGGCTGAAGAACTGTGAATACTGCAGGAACGACAAGGGCTAGAGACTTCCCCTTTGGAGGATGGATCCCCCACGCCTTGGAGAGTCGTGCAGAAGTGTTTTCCCGCCGGATGGACGCCAACAAGCCTTGCTACACGCAAATCGTGCGTTTGGCGTTTTTGGACGCTGCTGGGGCCCAGGAGGGACCAGGAGGTCGCAAATTGGACCTGCAGAGAGAGGGGACGTCGAGCAAGACCAAGAGCCCTCACTGAAGCAGGTAGCACCCGGAGAAGTGCCAGAAACAGGCACTACGAGGATGCGTGAAACGGTGCTCGCCGAAGTTGCACAAAGGAGTCCCACGTCGCCGGAGACCAACTTAGAAAGTCGTGCAATGCAGGTTAGAGTGCCGTGGACCCAGGCTTGGCTGTGCACGAAGGATTTCCGCCGGAAGTGCACAGGGGCCGGAGTAGCTTGCAAAGTCGCGGTTCCCAGCAATGCAGCCCAGCGAGGTGAGGCAAGGACTTACCTCCACCAAACTTGGGCTGAAGAGTCACTGGACTGTGGGGGTCACTTGGACGGTGTCGCTGGATTCGAGGGACCTCGCTCGTCGTGCTGAGAGGAGACCCAAGGGACCGGTAATGCAGCTTTTTGGTGCCTGCGGTTGCAGGGGGAAGATTCCGTCGACCCACGGGAGATTTCTTCGGAGCTTCTGGTGCAGAGAGGAGGCAGACTACCCCCACAGCATGCACAAGCAGGAAAACAGTCGAGAAGGCGGCAGGATCAGCGTTACAGAGTTGCAGTAGTCGTCGTTGCTACTATGTTGCAGGTTTGCAGGCTTCCAGCGCGGTCAGCGGTCGATTCCTTATCAGAAGGTGAAGAGGGAGATGCAGAGGAACTCGGCTGAGCTCATGCATTCGTTATCTAAAGTTTCCCCAGAGACAGAGACCCTAAATAGCCAGAAAAGAGGGTTTGGCTACCTAGGAGAGAGGAAAGGCTACTAACACCTGAAGGAGCCTATCACAAGGAGTCTCTGACGTCACCTGGTGGCACTGGCCACTCAGAGCAGTCCAGTGTGCCAGCAGCACCTCTGTTTCCAAGATGGCAGAGGTCTGGAGCACACTGGAGGAGCTCTGGACACCTCCCAGGGGAGGTGCAGGTCAGGGGAGTGGTCACTCCCCTTTCCTTTGTCCAGTTTCGCGCCAGAGCAGGGGCTAAGGAGTCCCTGAACCGGTGTAGACTGGCTTATGCAGAATTGGGCACATCTGTGCCCAACAAAGCATTTCCAGAGGCTGGGGGAGGCTACTCCTCCCCTGCCTTCACACCATTTTCCAAAGGGAGAGGGTGTCACACCCTCTCTCAGAGGAAGTTCTTTGTTCTGCCATCCTGGGCCAGGCCTGGCTGGACCCCAGGAGGGCAGCTGCCTGTCTGAGGGGTTGGCAGCAGCAGCAGCTGCAGAGAAACCCCAGGAAGGGCAGTTTGGCAGTACCAGGGTCTGTGCTACAGACCACTGGGATCATGGAATTGTACCAACAATGCCAGGATGGCATAGAGGGGGCAATTCCATGATCATAGACATGTTACATGGCCATATTCGGAGTTACCATGGTGAAGCTACATATAGGTAGTGACCTATATGTAGTGCACACGTGTAATGGTGTCCCCGCACTCACAAAGTTCAGTGAATTGGCTCTGAACAATGTGGGGGCACCTTGGCTAGTGCCAGGGTGCCCTCACACTAAGTAACTTTGCACCTAACCTTTACCAGGTAAAGGTTAGACATATAGGTGACTTATAAGTTACTTAAGTGCAGTGTAAAATGGCTGTGAAATAACGTGGACGTTATTTCACTCAGGCTGCAGTGGCAGGCCTGTGTAAGATTTGTCAGAGCTCCCTATGGGTGGCAAAAGAAATGCTGCAGCCCATAGGGATCTCCTGGAACCCCAATACCCTGGGTACCTCAGTACCATATACTAGGGAATTATAAGGGTGTTCCAGTAAGCCAATGTAAATTGGTAAAAAATGGTCACTAGCCTGTCAGTGACAATTTGGAAAGAAATGAGAGAGCATAACCACTGAGGTTCTGATTAGCAGAGCCTCAGTGAGACAGTTAGTCACTACACAGGTAACACATTCAGGCACACTTATGAGCACTGGGGCCCTGGGTTACCAGGGTCCCAGTGACACATACAACTAAAACAACATATATACAGTGAAAAATGGGGGTAACATGCCAGGCAAGATGGTACTTTCCTACACAACCCCCCCCCCAAACGAAGGACAATAAGACTAGCCATTACCTGATGAGTCTTCATTGTCTAAGTGGAAATATCTGGAGAGTCCATCTGCATTGGAGTGGCTACTCCCAGGTCTATGTTCCACTGTATAGTCCATTCCCTGTAGGGATATGGACCACCTCAACAATTTAGGATTTTCACCTTTCATTTGTTTTAGCCAAAGTAGAGGTTTGTGGTCTGTCTGAACAATGAAGTGAGTGCCAAACAGGTATGGCCTCAACTTCTTCAGAGCCCAGACCACAGCAAAGGCCTCCCTCTCAATGGCAGACCAACGCTTTTCTCTAGGGGTCAACCTTCTACTAATAAAAGCAACAGGTTGATCCTGGCCCTCAGAATTAAGTTGTGATAGGACTGCCCCTACTCCTAATTCAGATGCATCAGTTTGGACATAGAATTTTTTAGAGTAACAAGGGCTTTTCAGGACAGGTGCAGAGCACATGGCCTGCTTCAGCTCCTCAAAAGCTTTCTGACAGTTTGCTGTCCATAATACCTTTTTAGGCATTTTCTTGGATGTGAGGTCATTAAGAGGGGCTGCAATGGAGCCATAGTTCTTAATGAACCTCCTGTAATACCCAGTGAGGCCTAGGAAGGCTCTCACCTGAGTCTGAGTGGTAGGGGGAACCCAATCAATGATAGTTTGGATTTTCCCATGAAGTGGTGCAATCTGTTCCCCACCAACAAGGTGTCCCTGATAAACCACCTTACCCTGCCCTATCTGGCACTTTGAAGCCTTGATAGTGAGGCCTGCCTTTTGCAGAGCCTCCAAAACTTTCCAAAGGTGGACCAGGTGATCATCCCAGCTGGAGCTAAAGACAGCTATATCATCCAAATATGCTGCACTGAAAGCTTCCAGCCCTTGCAGGACTGTGTTCACCAACCTCTGAAAAGTGGCAGGTGCATTTTTCAGACCAAAAGGCATTACAGTAAACTGGTAATGTCCTCCAATGGTAGAAAATGCAGTCTTAGATTTAGCATCTTCTGACAATTTGATCTGCCAATACCCTGCAGTCAAATCAAAAGTGCTTAGATACTTGGCAGATGCCAGTGTATCTATGAGCTCATCTGCCCTGGGTATAGGGTGAGCATCAGTTTTGGTTACCAAGTTGAGACCTCTATAGTCGACACAAAACCTAATTTCCTTCTTTCCATCTTTAGAATTGGGTTTTGGTACCAGTACCACAGGAGAAGCCCATGGACTGTCAGAGTGCTCAACCACTCCTAGTTCCAACATCTTCTGAACTTCTTGCTTTATGCAGTCCCTGACATGGTCAGGCTGCCTATAGATCTTACTTTTGACAGGTAAACTGTCTCCAGTATCTATAGTGTGCTCACACCAAGAAGTGGTGCCTGGCACAATGGAGAAGAGTTCTGAAAATTGTCCTAGGAGATTTATGCAATTATCTTTCTGCTCAGCAGTAAGACAATCAGCCAAAACTACACCTTCCACAAGAGCATCTTGTTCTGTGGAAGAGAAGAGATCAGGTAGAGGATCACTGTCTTCTTCCTGTCCCTCATCTGTTGCCATGAGCAGGGTGAGATCAGCCCTATCATAGTAGGGTTTCAGGCGGTTGACATGGAGCACCCTAAGGGGACTCCTGGCAGTGCCTAAGTCAACCAAGTAGGTGACTTCACCCTTCTTTTCAACAATTGTGTGTGGACCACTCCATTTATCTTGGAGTGCTCTTGGGGCCACAGGCTCCAAGACCCACACTTTCTGCCCTGGTTGGTACTGAACCAAAACAGCCTTCTGATCATGCCATTGCTTCTGGAGCTCTTGGCTGGCCTGAAGGTTTTTACTGGCCTTTTTCATGTACTCAGCCATCCTTGATCTGAGGCCAAGTACATAGTCCACAATATCCTGCTTAGGAGCTTTTAAAGGTTGTTCCCAACCCTCCTTTACAAGTGTGAGTGGACCCCTAACAGGGTGTCCAAAAAGAAGTTCAAAGGGGCTGAAGCCCACTCCTTTCTGGGGTACCTCCCTGTAGGCAAAAAGGAGGCATGGTAGAAGGATATCCCATCTCCTGCGGAGTTTTTCAGGGAGTCCCATAATCATGCCTTTGAGAGTTTTATTAAATCTCTCCACCAGTCCATTTGTTTGTGGATGATAGGGTGTTGTGAACTTGTAAGTTACACCACACTCCTTCCACATGGCCTTTAAGTATGCAGACATGAAATTGCTTCCTCTGTCTGATACTACTTCCTTTGGGAAGCCCACCCTGGAAAATATTCCCAGGAGGGCCTTTGCCACTGCAGGAGCTGTAGTGGTCCTTAAAGGAATAGCTTCAGGATATCTTGTGGCATGGTCCACTACCACCAAGATAAACCTATTGCCTGAAGCAAGTAGGAGGGTCAAGGGGGCCAACTATGTCAACCACTACCCTTTCAAAGGGAACCCCAACCACAGGCAGTGGGATAAGGGGTGCCTTTGGAGTGCCACCTGTCTTGCCACTGGCTTGACAGGTTTCACAGGACTTACAACATTCTTTTGTGTCCTCAGACATCCTAGGCCAATGAAACAGTGGTACCAATCTGTCCCAAGTTTTCATTTGACCCAGGTGCCCAGCTAAGGGAATGTCATGTGCCAGTGTTAGGAGGAACTTTCTGTACTCCTGAGGAATCACTAATCTCCTGGCTGCTCCAGGTTTAGGATCCCTATGCTCAGTGTACAAGAGGTTGTCCTCCCAGTAAACTCTGTGTGAGTCACTGACATCCCCATTAGCCTGTTTGACAGCTTGCTGTCTGAGACCCTCTAATGTGGGACAGGTTTGCTGTGCCACACTCAGCTCCTCTCTGGCAGGCCCCCCTTCACCCAAAAGCTCAGCAGTGTCTGCTTCCAGCTCCTCTGGTGTAGGTTCTGCACAGGGAGGGAATTCTTCTTCCTCAGAAGTAGAATCCACTGTAGAGGGAGGGATAGTAGGAAGTGGTTTGCTTCTACTAGCCCTAGCTTTAGGGAGCACTTGGTCCATTGTTCCAGGATCCAAGCTTCCCTGTCCTTTTTGCTTTTTGGCCTGAGCCCTTGTCAAAGCAAAAATATGCCCTGGGATGCCCAGCATTGCTGCATGGGCCTCCAACTCCACATCTGACCAAGCTGATGTCTCCAAATCGTTCCCTAATAGACAGTCTACAGGTAAATCTGAAGCTACCACAACTTTCTTTGGACCAGATACCCCCCCCCCAGTTGAGATTTACAACAGCCATGGGGTGGCTTTGTGTTATGTTGTGAGCATCGGTTACTTGGTACTGGTGTCCAAGTATGTGTTGTTCAGGGTGCACCAGTTTCTCAATCACCATTGTGACACTGGCACCTGTGTCCCTGTAGGCCTGGACCTCAACACCATTTATTAGGGTTAGTTGCTTGTACTTCTCCAAGTTATGGGGGCAAGCAACCAAAGTGGCTAAGTCAATAGCCCCTTCAGAGACTAGAGTAGCCTCTGTGGTCTCCCTAATCAGACCAACCCCAACTAAATTACCAAAAGTGAGCCCAGCTACTCCCTTGGATTGGCTATTAGTAGGTTTGCTCCCACCACCACTGCTATTAGTAGGGACACTAGGTGTAGCAGTAGGGGTTGTAGTGGTAGGAGCTGTGGTGCCTTTCTTTGGACAACTGGGATCTGTTGTCCAATGGCCTTTTATTTTACATAAATAGCACCATGGTTTCTTTTCCTTGTTCTGATTAAAGGAGGATTTGGGCCCACCACCCCCACCAGAGTGTTTTTGTGGGCCTGATGAAGACTCATTTTTAGATTTGTCCCCACCCTTGTCAGAAGACTTACCATCCTTCTTTTTGTTGCCATCTTTGTCACCCCCTGTATGAACTTTTCTGTTCACTCTTGTTCTGACCCATTTGTCTGCCTTCTTTCCCAATTCTTGGGGAGAGGTCAGATCAGAGTCCACCAAGTACTGGTGCAACAAATCAGACACACAATTATTAAGAATATGCTCTCTCAGGATCAAGTTATACAGGCTGTCATAATCAGTAACTTTACTGCCATGTAACCACCCCTCCAAGGCCTTCACTGCCTGGTCAATGAAATCAACCCAGTCTTGTGAAGACTCCTTTTTGGTCTCTCTGAACTTTATCCTGTACTGTTCAGTGGTTAAGCCATAACCATCCAGGAGTGCATTCTTAAGAACTTGGAAATTGTTAGCATCATTTTCTTTTACAGTAAGGAGCCTATCCCTACCTTTTCTAGTAAATGATAGCCATAGGATAGCAGCCCACTGCTTTTGAGGGACATCCTGTACAGCACAGACCCTCTCAAGTGCAGCAAACCACTTGTTAATGTCATCCCCCTCCTTGTAAGGGGGAACTATCTTATGCAGATTCCTGGAATCATGCTCTTTTGCAGGATGACTATGGGGAATACTGCTGCTGCCACCATGGGTATCTAAACCCATCTTCTGTCTTTCCCTCTCTATTTCTAAAGACTGTCTATCCAAATCCAGCTGTTGCTTCTTGAGCTTCAGTCTGGTTTGTTCCACTCTCAATCTATTGAGCTCCCTTAAAAACAATCTGTCATCAGGGTGGGTGGGAGGGACATTTCTAGATACAGAGGTATGATGGGAATGAACAGAAGGAGACCTGTCCCTTACCAAGGGCACCCTAACAGCTTGGCTACCAGCATAATGTGAGAGCACATCATCAGTATGATGTGATTCAACCTCTGTACCAACTATGCTAGACTGTCTAGTAATGGGCTGGCTGAGAAGTTTCTTTCCTGAACCTTTTCCTGGGGGAGTCCCTGGATCAGATTGAGAACCATTAGCTACTTTTTCTACAGATTGGGCACTTATGGCCTTATCCTGTACTCTAAGCATATTAATTAACAGTTCTAAGGAAGGATTCTTCCCTACACTCAAACCTCTCTCTATGCAGAGACTCCTTGCTCCTTTCCAGCTAAGGTGATCATATGCAAGTTTGGACAGTTCAACTTTTTGGCCTGTGCCAGACATTTTTAGAGAGAGTTAAAGTGATAGACAAAGAGAAAAAAGTTTTCAGAACTTTTTGGAAAGACAGAAAAAACTTTTTAAACTTTTAAGAACTTTTTGAAAGTTTAGAAGTACTTTTCAGCACTTAGAAAAGAGTGAAAAGAGGAAATGCAAAACTTTTTGGCTATGTGTATATACACTGACCTTGTTTTGTATATTTTTCTCTTATGAAAAGTACAATGACAAGAGTGGTAAGTAGTCTCAAAGCACTTATCCCACCGCTGCACAACCAATGTAGGAGGCTGGACTGGCTTGTAGTGAGTACCAAGGGGTACTTGTACCTTGCACCAGGCCCAGTTATCCCTTATTAGTGTATAGGGTGTCTAGCAGCTTAGGCTGATAGATAATGGTAGCTTAGCAGAGCAGCTTAGGCTGAACTAGGAGACGTGTGAAGCTACTACAGTACCACTTAGTGTCATATGCACAATATCATAAGAAAACACAATACACAGTTATACTAAAAATAAAGGTACTTTATTTTTATGACAATATGCCAAAGTATCTTAGAGTGTACCCTCAGTGAGAGGATAGGAAATATACACAAGATATATATACACAATAGCAAAAATATGCAGTATAGTCTTAGAAAACAGTGCAAACAATGTATAGTTACAATAGGATGCAATGGGGAAACATAGGGATAGGGGCAACACAAACCATATACTCCAGAAGTGGAATGCGAACCACGAATGGACCCCAAACCTATGTGACCTTGTAGAGGGTCGCTGGGACTATCAGAAAATAGTGAGAGTTAGAAAAATAACCCTCCCCAAGACCCTGAAAAGTGAGTGCAAAGTGCACTAAAGTTCCCCTAAGGACAAAATAGTCGTGTTAGAGGGAAAATGCAAGGAAAACACAAATCAGCAATGCAACAACGATGGATTCCTGACTGAGGGTACCTGTGGAATAAGGGGACCAAGTCAAAAAGTCACAAGCAGCTCGGAGATGGGCAGATGCCCAAGAAATGCCAGCGGTTGGTGCAAAGAAGCTCTTACTAGGCTGAAGAACTGTGAATACTGCAGGAACGACAAGGGCTAGAGACTTCCCCTTTGGAGGATGGATCCCCCACGCCTGGGAGAGTCGTGCAGAATTATTTTCCCGCCGGATGGACGCCAACAAGCCTTGCTACACGCAAATCGTGCGTTTGGCGTTTTTGGACGCTGCTGGGGCCCAGGAGGGACCAGGAGGTCGCAAATTGGACCTGCAGAGAGAGGGGACGTCGAGCAAGACCAAGAGCCCTCACTAAAGCAGGTAGCACCCGGAGAAGTGCCAGAAACAGGCACTACGACGATGCATGAAACGGTGCTCGCCGAAGTTGCACAAAGGAGTCCCACGTCGCCGGAGACCAACTTAGAAAGTCGTGCAATGCAGGTTAGAGTGCCGTGGACCCAGGCTTGGCTGTGCACGAAGGATTTCCGCCGGAAGTGCACAGGGGCCGGAGTAGCTTGCAAAGTCGCGGTTCCCAGCAATGCAGCCCAGCGAGGTGAGGCAAGGACTTACCTCCACCAAACTTGGGCTGAAGAGTCACTGGACTGTGGGGGTCACTTGGACGGTGTCACTGGATTCGAGGGACCTCGCTCGTCGTGCTGAGAGGAGACCCAAGGGACCGGTAATGCAGCTTTTTGGTGCCTGCGGTTGCAGGGGGAAGATTCCGTCGACCCACGGGAGATTTCTTCGGAGCTTCTGGTGCAGAGAGGAGGCAGACTACCCCCACAGCATGCACAAGCAGGAAAACAGTCGAGAAGGCGGCAGGATCAGCGTTACAGAGTTGCAGTAATCGTCGTTGCTACTATGTTGCAGGTTTGCAGGCTTCCAGCGCGGTCAGCGGTCGATTCCTTATCAGAAGGTGAAGAGGGAGATGCAGAGGAACTCGGCTGAGCTCATGCATTCGTTATCTAAAGTTTCCCCAGAGACAGAGACCCTAAATAGCCAGAAAAGAGGGTTTGGCTACCTAGGAGAGAGGAAAGGCTACTAACACCTGAAGGAGCCTATCACAAGGAGTCTCTGACGTCACCTGGTGGCACTGGCCACTCAGAGCAGTCCAGTGTGCCAGCAGCACCTCTGTTTCCAAGATGGCAGAGGTCTGGAGCACACTGGAGGAGCTCTGGACACCTCCCAGGGGAGGTGCAGGTCAGGGGAGTGGTCACTCCCCTTTCCTTTGTCCAGTTTCGCGCCAGAGCAGGGGCTAAGGGGTCCCTGAACCGGTGTAGACTGGCTTATGCAGAATTGGGCACATCTGTGCCCAACAAAGCATTTCCAGAGGCTGGGGGAGGCTACTCCTCCCCTGCCTTCACACCATTTTCCAAAGGGAGAGGGTGTCACACCCTCTCTCAGAGGAAGTTCTTTGTTCTGCCATCCTGGGCCAGGCCTGGCTGGACCCCAGGAGGGCAGCTTCCTGTCTGAGGGGTTGGCAGCAGCAGCAGCTGCAGAGAAACCCCAGGAAGGGCAGTTTGGCAGTACCAGGGTCTGTGCTACAGACCACTGGGATCATGGAATTGTACCAACAATGCCAGGATGGCATAGAGGGGGCAATTCCATGATCATAGACATGTTACATGGCCATATTCGGAGTTACCATGGTGAAGCTACATATAGGTAGTGACCTATATGTAGTGCACGCGTGTAATGGTGTCCCCGCACTCACAAAGTTCAGTGAATTGGCTCTGAACAATGTGGGGGCACCTTGGCTAGTGCCAGGGTGCCCTCACACTAAGTAACTTTGCACCTAACCTTTACCAGGTAAAGGTTAGACATATAGGTGACTTATAAGTTACTTAAGTGCAGTGTAAAATGGCTGTGAAATAACGTGGACGTTATTTCACTCAGGCTGCAGTGGCAGGCCTGTGTAAGATTTGTCAGAGCTCCCTATGGGTGGCAAAAGAAATGCTGCAGCCCATAGGGATCTCCTGGAACCCCAATACCCTGGGTACCTCAGTACCATATACTAGGGAATTATAAGGGTGTTCCAGTAAGCCAATGTAAATTGGTAAAAAATGGTCACTAGCCTGTCAGTGACAATTTGGAAAGAAATGAGAGAGCATAACCACTGAGGTTCTGATTAGCAGAGCCTCAGTGAGACAGTTAGTCACTACACAGGTAACACATTCAGGCACACTTATGAGCACTGGGGCCCTGGGTTACCAGGGTCCCAGTGACACATACAACTAAAACAACATATATACAGTGAAAAATGGGGGTAACATGCCAGGCAAGATGGTACTTTCCTACACATAGCTGTGCAAAATCTTTGTCCATATGGCTGGAAGAGAGAACAGGGATGCTGTTTCTCTTGAGTTGGAGCAGGGCAGGGATGCTGTCCTATGAGCTCCACACTAGGGCAGGGATGCTGTCCTAAGTGTTGTGAGGCAGTGCAGGGTTTCTGCACTAAAGTTTCCCTGGGAGGGTTGGAGGGATGCTCCATGTTAACTAAAATGGTGCTCTTTTTGTCACCAATGTTAGTTATCCCAGAGAGACGTACTTCTACCTCAGGGAGTCCAGCTTTGCCAGCTGATGATTCCCTTGGAACAGGTGCCACCCCAGGAGAGGTTTCTCCCACCACAGGAATGGTATCCCGAATGGAAGGGTGGTTAGGGGATACTGTGATACCCTTTTTACCTGTTGATGGAGAGGGATCCTGAGTTTTCAGGCCTTCTCTACTTTGCTTTTTCATTTCAGTAGAAATGAGAGGGAACAATCACTCTGGGATGCCCAGCATGGCTGCATGGGCATAAAACTCTACATCAGCCCAACCTGAGGCCTCTAGGTCATTACCTAAGAGACAGTCTACAGGTAAGCTAGGTGATACCACCACCTGCTTAGGGCCAGTAACTCCACCCCAACTAAACTGAATTATAGCTAAGGGAAGAAACTTAGTGGAGTTATGGACATCAATAATCTTATACTGTTGTCCAATGATGTGTTGTTCAGGATGCACTAGGTTTTCAGTCACTAAAGTGATACTGGCACCTGTGTCCCTGTAGGCCAAGGCCTCAACACCATTTATTGAAACTGTCTGCCTGTACTTATCCATTGTAAGGGGACAAGCAGCCAGTGTGGCAAGGCCAATGCCACTAGGTGTGACAGAAACTGTCTTGGGACTGACTACCCCAGTTTCTATGATGGACCCATAAGTGAACCCAACTACACCCTTTGCTTGACTGTTGCCAGCAGTCCCACCACTAGTACCACTACTGCTAGGGGCACTACAGCTTGATTTATTAGTGGTGGTAGGCTCAGGGGGTTTACATGGACAGGACTTATCCCCTGGCCTATGGCCTTTGTTTTTACACACAAAGCACCAAGGCTTTTTAATGTGTGTGGGTTGAGAAGAAGAAGAAGAATTTGTTTTATCCCCACCCCCTGAAGAGTGTTTAAGATTTGAAGTGGGATCTTTGGTTTTACCCTTATCCCCATGCTTATCTTGAGATTTTTCACCATCTTTCTTCTTATTGCCATCTTTGTCACCCCCTGTATGAACTTTTCTGTTCACCCTTGTTCTGACCCATTTGTCTGCCTTCTTTCCCAATTCTTGGGGAGAGGTCAGATCAGAGTCCACCAAGTACTGGTGCAACAAATCAGACACACAATTATTAAGAATATGCTCTCTCAGGATCAAGTTATACAGGCTGTCATAATCAGTAACTTTACTGCCATGTAACCACCCCTCCAAGGCCTTCACTGAATGGTCAACAAAATCAACCCAGTCTTGTGAAGACTCCTTTTTGGTCTCTCTGAACTTTATCCTGTATTGTTCAGAGGTTAAGCCATAACCATCCAGGAGTGCATTCTTAAGAACTGTAAAATTATTGGCATCACTTTCTTTCACAGTAAGGAGCCTATCCCTACCTTTTCCACTAAATGATAGCCATAGGATAGCAGCCCACTGCCTTTGAGGGACATCCTGTACAACACAGGCCCTCTCAAGTGCAGCAAACCACTTGTTAATGTCATCCCCCTCCTTATAAGGGGGAACTATCTTGTGCAGATTCCTTGAATCATGCTCTCTTGCAGGATGACTATGGGGAATACTGCTGCTGCCACCATGGGTTTCTAAACCCAACCTTTGTCTCGCCTTCTCTACTTCTAAGGTCTGTCTTTCCAAATCCAGCTGTTGCTTCTTGAGCTTCAGTCTGGTTTGTTCCACTCTCAATCTATTGAGCTCCCTTTCTAACAATCTGTCATCAGGGTGGGTGGGAGGGACATTCCTAGACACAGAAGTATGGTGAGAATGGACAGAAGGAGACCTGTCCCTTACAGAGGGCACCCTAACAGCTTGGCTAACAGTGTAATGTGAGAGCACACCATCTGTATGATGTGACCCAGCTTCTGTACCAACTATGCTAGACTGTCTAGTAATGGGCAGGCTAGGAGGTTTTGTTCCTGAATCTTTTCCTGGGGGAGTCCCTGGATCAGATTGGGAACCATTTGCTGCTTTTTCACCAGTTGTGGCCCCTATGGCCTTATCTTGTTCTCTAAGCATATTAAGCAACAATTCCAAAGAAGGATTCTTCCCTACACTCAAACCTCTTTCTATACAGAGACTCCTTGCTCCTTTCCAGCTAAGGTGGTCATATGCAAGTTTGGACAGATCAACATTTTGGCCTGTGCCAGACATTTTAGAAAGAGTTTAAGTGACAGAAAAAGTGAAGAAAGAGTTTTTCAGAACTTTTAGAAAGAGAAAAAAAAAACTTTTAAAACTTTTTAAGAACTTTTTAGAAAGTTTGAAGTACTTTTCAGCACTTAGAAAAGAGTGAAAAGAGGAAATGCAAAAACTTTTTAGCAATGTGTACACACACTGAACTTGTTTTGTATATTTTTCTCTTATGAAAAGTACAATGACAAGAGTGGTAAGTAGTCTCAAAGCACTTATCCCACCGCTGCACAACCAATGTAGGATGCTGGACTGGCTTGTAGTGGGTACCAAGGGGTACTTGCACCTTGCACCAGGCCCAGTTATCCCTTATTAGTGTAAAGGGTGTCTAGCAGCATAGGCTGATAGATAATGGTAGCTTAGCAGAGCAGCTTAGGCTGAACTAGGAGACGAGTGAAGCTCCTACAGTACCACTAGTGTCACTTGCACAATATCATAAGAAAACACAATACACAGATATACTAAAAATAAAGGTACTTTATTTTTATGACAATATGCCAAAGTATCTCAGTGAGTACCCTCAGTATGAGGATAGCAATTATACACAAGTTATATGTACACAATACCAAAAATATGCAGTATAGTCTTAGAAAACAGTGCAAACAATGTATAGTTACAATAGGATGCAATGGGGACACATAGGGATAGGGGCAACACAAACCATATACTCCAAAAGTGGAATGCGAACCACGAATGGACCCCAACCCTATGTGACCTTGTAGAGGGTCGCTGGGACTATTAGAAAATAGTAAGAGTTAGAAAAATAGCCCTCCCCAAGACCCTGAAAAGTGAGTGCAAAGTGCACTAAAGTTCCCCAAAGGACAAAGAAGTCGTGATAGGGGAATTCTGCAGGAAAGACACAAACCAGCAATGCAACAACGATGGATTTCCAAACGAGGGTACCTGTGGAACAAGGGGACCAAGTCCAAAAGTCACAAGCAAGTCGGAGATGGGCAGATGCCCAAGAAATGCCAACGGTGGATGCAAAGAAGCTGCTACTGGACGGTAGAAACTTAGGATTCTGCAGGAACGACAAGGGCTAGAAACTTTCCCGTTGGAGGATGGATCCACCACGCCATGGAGAGTCGTGCAGAAGTGTTTTCCCGTGGAAATACAGCCAACAAGCCTTGCTAGCTGCAAATCATGCAAAAAGGGTTTTTGGATGCTGCTGTGGCCCAGGAGGGACCAGGATGTCGCCAATTGCGCCTGGGGATAGAGGATACGTCGAGCAAGACAAGGAGCCCTCTCAGTAGCATGTGGCACCCACAAAAGTGCCAGAAACAGGCACTACGAGGATGCATGAAACAGTGCTCGCCGAAGTTGCACAAAGGAGTCCCACGTCGCCGGAGACCAACTTAGAAAGTCGTGCAATGCAGTTTAGAGTGCCGTGGACCCAGGCTTGGCTGTGCCAAAGGATTTCTGCCGCAAGTGCACGAAAGCCGGAGTAGCTGCAAAAGTCGCAGTTCCCAGCAATGCAGTCTGGCGTGAGGAGGTAAGGACTTACCTCCACCAAACTTGGACTGAAGAGTCACTGGACTGTGGGAGTCACTTGGACAGAGTTGCTGGATTCAAGGGACCTCACTCGTTGTGCTGCGAGGAGACCCAGGAGACCGGTAATGCAGTTCTTTGGTGCCTGCGGTTGCAGGGGGAAGATTCCGTCGACCCACGGGAGATTTCTTCGGAGCTTCTAGTGCAGAGAGGAGGCAGACTACCCCCACAGCATGCACCACCAGGTAAACAGTCGAGAAGGCGGCAGGATCAGCGTTACAGAGTTGCAGTAGTCGTCTTTGCTACTTTGTTGCAGTTTTGCAGGCTTCCAGCGCGGTCAGCAGTCGATTCCTTGGCAGAAGGTGAAGAGAGAGATGCAGAGGAACTCTGATGAGCTCTTGCATTCGTTATCTAAGGAATCCCAAGAGACAGAGACCCTAAATAGCCAGAAAAGAGGGTTTGGCTACCTAGGAGAGAGGATAGGCTAGCAACACCTGAAGGAGCCTATCAGAAGGAGTCTCTGACGTCACCTGGTGGCACTGGCCACTCAGAGCAGTCCAGTGTGCCAGCAGCACCTCTGTTTCCAAGATGGCAGAGGTCTGGAGCACACTGGAGGAGCTCTGGACACCTCCCAGGGGAGGTGCAGGTCAGGGGAGTGGTCACTCCCCTTTCCTTTGTCCAGGTTCGCGCCAGAGCAGGGCTAAGGGGTCCCTGAACCGGTGTAGACTGGCTTATGCAGAAATGGGCACAAATGTGCCCATGAAAGCATTTCCAGAGGCTGGGGGAGGCTACTCCTCCCCTGCCTTCACACCATTTTCCAAAGGGCGAGGGTGTCACACCCTCTCTCAGAGGAAGTCCTTTGTTCTGCCATCCTGGGACAAGCCTGGCTTGACCCCAGGAGGGCAGAAACCTGTCTGAGGGGTTGGCAGCAGCAGCAGCTGCAGTGAAACCCCAGAAAAGGCAGTTTGGCAGTACCAGGGTCTGAGCTACAGACCCGTGGGATCATGGGATTGTACCAACAATGCCAGGATGGCATAGAGGGGGCAATTCCATGATCTTAGACATGTTACATGGCCATATTCGGAGTTACCATTGTGAAGCTACACATAGGTAGTGTCCTATGTGTACTGCACGCATGTAATGGTGTCCCCGCACTCACAAAGTCTGGGGAATTGGCCCTGAACAATGTGGGGGCACCTTGGCTAGTGCCAGGGTGCCCACACACTAAGTAACTTTGCACCTAACCTTTACCAGGTAAAGGTTAGACATATAGGTGACTTATAAGTTACTTAAGTGCAGTGGTAAATGGCTGTGAAATAACGTGGACGTTATTTCACTCAGGCTGTAGTGGCAGGCCTGTGTAAGAATTGTCAGAGCTCCCTATGGGTGGCAAAAGAAATGCTGCAGCCCATAGGGATCTCCTGAAACCCCAATACCCTGGGTACTTCAGTACCATATACTAGGGAATTATAAGGGTGTTCCAGTAAGCCAATGTAAATTGGTAAAATTAGTCACTAGCCTGTTAGTGACAATTTGAAAGAAATGAGAGAGCATAACCACTGAGGTTCTGGTTAGCAGAGCCTCAGTGAGACAGTTAGGCACTACACAGGGAACACATACATATAGGCCACAAACTTATGAGCACTGGGGTCCTGACTAGCAGGGTCCCAGTGACACATAACAAACAAACTGAAAACATAGGGTTTTCACTATGAGCACTGGGCCCTGGCTAGCAGGATCCCAGTGAGACAGTGAAAATACCCTGACATACACTCACAAACAGGCCAAAAGTGGGGGTAACAAGGCTAGAAAGATGCTACTTTCTCACAATCACCACCCCAGGGGTGGTGCTCAGAGCTCCTCCAGAGGGTCCCTGGGGTTTGACATCATGGATTCAAGGTTGGCCGGGAACTCTGGGAGCATCTGAGTGACCAGTGCCAGCAGGTGACATCAGAGCCCTCCCCTGATAGGTGCTTACCTGGTTAAGTGACCAATCCCCCTTTCAGGGCTGTTTAGGGTCTCTCCTTTGGGTTGTTCCTCAGATTCAGATTGCAAGACTCCAGCAGGAATCCTTTGCATCCTCCACTTCTACGTCTCACTGAAGAAACTGCATCTGGACACTCCAAAAACTCTACAAGCTGCAACAAAGAAGCAAGACGCCTTCTGCAACATTGTATCTCCAGCTCCTGCCAGCAACTGCAACTGTTTCGCGGTTGTGCATCCTCTGAAGACAGCCCATCTTCAGCCTGCATCAGATAAGCAAAAGAATCTCCCCTGGAGTAAAGGAGTCACTCCCCTGCTTCTGCAGGCACCAACTGCAACAATGACAGCTCTCTGGATCCCCTCTCCTGCTGAGCTGCGTGGATCCTTCATCATGGGTGGTAGACTGAAGTGGTCCCAACGGTCCTCACGTCCAACTGTCCAACTTTGGTGGAGGTAAGAGCTTGCCTCCCCACGCAAGACAGTACCCCCATGCAGATGGTGCCCATCTCTGCATATGCCAGTCTACACCGGTTCAGGGATCCCCCAGCCCTGCTCTGGCATGAAACTGGACAAACGAAAGGGGAGTGACCACTCCCCTGACCAGTACCTCCAAGGGGAGGTGCCCAGAGCACCTGCAGTGTGTCCCAGACCTCTTGCATATTGGATTCAGAGGTGTTGGGGGCACACTGGACTGCTCTGAGTGGCCAGTGCCAGAAGGTGACGTCAGAGACCCCCTCTGATAGGCTTTTCCCTTTCTTGGTAGCCAATCCTCCTGTCTTGGTAGCCAAATCTCCTTTTCTGGCTATTCAGGGTCTCTCCTCTGGGGTATTCTTCAGATAACGAATGCAAGCGCTCACCAGAGTTCCTCTGCACTTCCCTCTTCGACTTCTGCCAAGGATCGACCGCTGACTGCTCCAGGACGCCTGCAAAACCGCAACAAAGTAGCAAGATGACTACCAGCAACATTGTAGCGCCTCATCCTGCCGGCTTTCTCAACTGTTTTCTGGTGGTGCATGCTCTGGCGGTCATCTGCCTTCACCCTGCACTGGAAGCCAAGAAGAAATCTCCTGTGGGTCGACGGAATCTTCCCCCTGCTAACGCAGGCACCAAAAGACTGCATCACTGGTCCTCTAGGTCCCCTCTAATCCTGACGAGCGTGGCCCCTGGAACACAGGAACTCTATCCAAGTGACTCCCACAGTCCACTGATCCTTCAGTCCAAGTTTGGTGGAGGTAAGTCCTTGCCTCCCTACGCTAGACAGCAAACCTGTGTACTGCGTGATTTGCAGCTGCTCCGACTCCTGTGCACACTTCCAGGATTTCCTTTGTGCACAGCCTAGCCTGCATCCCCAGCACTCCGTCCTGCAGTACACAACCCTCTGAGTTGGCCTCCGATGTACTGGGACCCTCTTTTGTAACTTTGCGTGGACTCTGGTTCACTAATCTTCTAAGTGCCTGTTGGGGTACTTCTGCCAACACATATGGTCCACAAGAATGTCCACATCTAAGTCTGCATCAAAATCCCAGTTAATGTTCAACACAACTAAAAACAAACCCTTTACAAGAAACAACAAATGCAAGGCACAGAAGACCTACATCTGTGAAGCTTTGTATGAAAAACTTGGTTGAAAACTGAAAAAGATGAAGGGGGGCAGGAGCCCAGGAAACCCTGAATGAAGGTGCAAGGAAGCTACCTCCGGATGGAAGAAGCTTGGAATTCTGCAACAACAAAGAGAGCTAGGAACTTCTCCTTTGGATAAAATATGTCTCATGGTGTGCTGAAGGTTGCAGAAGTGTTCCCACACAGAAATACTGCAAACAAGCTTTGCTAGCAGCAAGGGTCGCAGTACAGGTTTTTGGGTGCTGTTGGGGACCAGGAAAGACCAGGATGTTGCCCCTTGTAGGAGGAGACAGAGGGGGTGCTCAGCAACTCAAAGAGCCCCCACAGAAGCAGGCAGCACCTGCAGAAGTACCTAAACAGGCACTTGGAAGATTTGTGGACCGGAGCTGGCTCAGAGTCACAAGGGAGGTTCCCACGATGCCGGAGGCCAACTCAGAGGGTTGAGCACTGCAGGACAGAGTGCTGGGGACCCAGGCTAGGCTGTGCGTGAGGGAAATCCTGGAAGAGTGCACAGGAGTCGGATCAGCTGCAAATCACGCAGTACACAGCTTTGCAGTCTAGTGTGGGGAGGCAAAGACTTAACACCACCAAACTTGGACTGAAGAGTCACTGGACTGTGGGAGTCACTTGGACAGAGCTGCTGTGTTCCAGGGACCACGCTCGTCAGGACGTGAGGGGACCCAGAGGACCAGTGATGCAGTATTTTGGTGCCTGCGTTAGCAGGGGGAAGATTCCGTCGACCCACAGGAGATTTCTTCGTAGCTTCTAGTGCAGGGTGAAGGCAGGCTACCCCCAGAGCATGCACCACCTGGAAACAGTCGAGAAAGCCTGCAGGATTAGGCGCTACAATGTTGCTGGTAGTCGTATTGCTACTTTGTTGCGGTTTTGCAGGCGTCCTGGAGCAGTCAGTCGTCGATCCTTGGTAGAAGGCGAAGAGGGAGATGCAGAGGAACTTTGGTGAGCTCTTGCATTCGTTATCTAAAGAATTCCCCTAAGCAGAGACCCTAAATAGCCAGAAAAGGAGGGTTGGCTACCTAGGAAGGAGGATTGGCTACCGAGAGGTAAGAGCCGATCAGAAGGAGCCTCTGATGTCACCTGCTGGCACTGGACACTCAGAGCAGTCCAGTGTGCCTCAACACCTCTGTTTCCAAGATGGCAGAGGTCTAGGACACACTGGAGGAGCTCTGGGCACCTCCCAGGGGAGGTGCAGGTCAGGGGAGTGGTCACTCCCCTTTCCTTTGTCCAGTTTCGCGCCAGAGCAGGGCTGGGGGATCCCTGAACCGGTGAAGACTGGCTTATGCAGAGATGGGCACCATCTGTGCCCATCAAAGCATTTCCATAGGCTGGGGGAGGCTACTCCTCCCCAGCCCTCACACCTATTTCCAAAGGTAGAGGGTGTTACACCCTCTCTCAGAGGAAGTCCTTTGTTCTGCCTTCCTGGGACAGGGCTGCCTGGACCCCAGGAGGGCAGAAACCTGTCTGAGGGGTTGGCAGCAGCAGCAGCTGCAGTGGAGACCCCAGAAAGGCAGTTTGGCATAACCCGGGTACTGTGCTAGAGACCCGGGGAATCATGGAATTGTCCCCCCAATACCAGAATGGTATTGGGGTGACAATTCCATGATCTTAGACATGTTACATGGCCATGTTCGGAGTTACCATTGTGACGCTATACATAGGTAGTGACTTATGTATAGTGCACGCGTGTAATGGTGTCCCCGCACTCACAAAGTCCGGGGAATTTGCCCTGAACGATGTGGCTAGTGCCAGGGTGCCCACACACTAAGTAGCTTTGCTCCCAGCCTTCACCAGGTGAAGGTTAGACATATAGGTGACTTATAAGTTACTTAAGTGCAGTGGTAAATGGCTGTGAAATAACGTGGACGTTATTTCATGCAGGCTGCACTGGCAGGCCTGTGTAAGAATTGTCTGAGCTCCCTATGGGTGTCAAAAGAAACGCTGCAGCCCATAGGGATCTCCTGGAACCCCAATACCCTGGGTACCTCAGTACCATATACTAGGGAATTATATGGGTGTACCAGTATGTAAATGTGAATTGGTACATTTAGTCACTAGCCTGTTAGTGACAAATTTGGAAAGCAGAGAGAGCATAACCACTGAGGTTCTGGTTAGCAGAGCCTCAGTGAGACAGTTAGGCATCACACAGGGAACACATATAGGCCACAAACTTATGAGCACTGGGGTCCTGGCTAGCAGGGTCCCAGTGACACATAACAAACATACTGACAACATAGGGTTTTCACTATGAGCACTAGGCCCTGGCTAGCAGGATCCCAGTGAGACAGTGAAAACACCCTGACATATACTCACAAACAGGCCAAAAGTGGGGGTAACCAGGCTAGAAAGAGGCTACTTTCTCACACCACTGACTTCTCATCTTAGAATATTCCCTCAGCACCAAACTGGGCCTGCAGACTTTTCATAGCAGTGATCCCACACACTACTAGTTGGCATCGTAAATACTGCTCCAGAAGTGATGGAGTAATTACCATACAAGCATCACCAATGTGCTCGAAAGTCAATTTTCTTCCCTTTCTGCACCCTCAGATATCGAGCATCAACAATTGTTGGAAGCAGTCTGCTGGTTACTAACTTGGAACCTTCTTTAGATTTTAGAAAGAGCAGCAGCGGCTCTTCCGCTAAAGAGGAGGATCGTCACCCCACTGCTTTATGCAGTGAAGGAAAGGAAAAATAAAATGATGATATTGCAACGTTATTATCTTTTTATTTTTCCTCAGGAGCTGGGTAGAGCGGGATGGGCTGTGCTGAAGGAGGAGGGCTTGAGGAGTGGTTTGTGCACATAAGTGCGCACAACGCTTTTGCAAGCAGTGTTGGGCCAACCAAACAGTCATGCACACTTTGCATTTCTCCATCCGGCTGTATTGACCAGCCAAGAGGTGAAAGTGCAGAGAGCCCTACTCCCTGTCTAAGCCCTGAAGCAGGTTGCTCAGACCAATCACAAGGCTGCTGTTATGCTGGTGACAGCAGCATCGTGATTGGAGGGGAGTCTGGAAGCCTGTTTGCTTTCAGGAGTCGGCGTAGAAAAGAGGAGGAAAAAGAGACAGAACCATCTCTCCCAACATGTCTTTTTTACTTTTAATTTAATTAAATTTATTTGTATACACCCTGGCCCACCACCCCCGTTGAGAAGTAGCCACTAACTGAGAAAGAGACCAGGCCACAATCCGGAAAGGTGTGGTGGCAGAGAATAATCTGGAGTTAGACAGAGTAGGCACCAGAAAGAGGATTGTCAAAGGTAAGCTACTTGTCCTTCTAATGGATACTTTTAACAGCTGATCCTTCACCTGCTTGGCTCCGAAGGAAGCGGTTGGGGTTTTTACTTTGACCTACGGTGTAAGTGAGATCCTGCTGTAGTCTTTGAAGTGTTCTTAAGTGCAGCTTGCCTCCTGTCCAAAGAGGTGAATTTGTGCTTACACATCACCCTAAACACCTCTGGATCTCAAGCAAGCTGCACGCATGCCTCTAAAGAACAATGCTTGTGCCAACTGCTCCGACAAGGTAGTCCGTAGTGTCTAAACCTGTGCAGATTACATATTTCCTCGCTTGCTGTCTATCATGTTTCGCAGCACAAAAGGATGATGGACGGAGTGCTGACCAATGCAAGCACTCACCCCCAATCACAGATTTGGGTTTAATCCATTGTTCTTTTGCTCACCATGCTACCCCAGTTTGGACCCAGCCATATGCAAAATTAGTGTTGACCCTGTTCCTCATGGACACAAGGATCATGTCTTACTTAAATTGTGAACCATCCACAAAACAAACAGAACCAACTAGATGATCTGAAATACTCACCCAGGATGCATCACTTACTCGATGCATTTATACTGAGAGCTGCAACCAAGAAGGACCCTAAGAAAGTCACAGCCTTTCCCAATAGTAGAAACATTTCTAATCCCTCGGGCATGAAACATTGTATCTTCAATGCTGCCTTGACAACCTTCCCCCCACTTCCCATCCCCCTCTATCCTGGTGATATCTGTGTCTCCTACAAGACACATCTAAACCCTGGGAAGCACAGTGTATCACTGGAAGAATCCTCTTTCAGACCTCATTTAACTATAGGACCATATCCAGCTACAAGATCCCCGCTGGTCCAATGGCAGCCTTGTGGACAAAAGTCAGGAATGTTACAATTAAGGCAGTAACATGTGGCCCCCATGTGTGTCCAGGTAACAATACATGAGGTGTAGGTTGTCTGTCTCACGGTGACGTGATCACTACAGGAATGTGCACTACAGCTCATCATGTTATATGACCCTCCTTCCTGTAACCACGTGGCTTGCATACTTCTGTCCTCAAAATACTCAAACACCCTTTGAAATTAAACAAATATATTAGAATGAAACCCTTCTGAAGTTAAGGTGACAGATAGATTATAAAAGCTTCAGAACAGTGCATGACCTCTCAACAGCTTCTAGTCACATGCAAATCAGATTGGAATGTTGTCTTTGAAAGCAGACCTGGTGCATTGTGGGAAGTCTCTGCACTTCTGGTTCCAGGCAGAACATTAAAGGTGAACTTCTGGCAGAAGGTACAATCTTACAAGCACCTTCTAGCAGATTCCACGTGGAGGTATAAATACTGGACTGAGTGATTATGGGGTGACCGCTTTTCAGCAGGGATCACATACTTTCTCTCATGTTTATTCATTTTCCTCTCTCTTGTCCGTGTAGTTCTTTTTCCTTGCATTATTTGAACTACCTGCGTTCATTTAATTGGTCTTCTGTACTGTTGGGTCGGTGGCTGTAAGTAGCAGTTTGTTCTCAGGTATTGTACGCATGTAGCACTTGGAAGCCACATAGCGCTGTATATTATGTAGGGAAGGTGTAGGAAGGTCATGTACAGGAATATATACATCTAGTGGGGATTCCCTAAATACATCTCACACATTGCATTTCACATTCTTTTATTTATGCTCATGGAGCTTGAGGGATTTCACCAGAATCACACAATGTTGTGTCAAACACCAAAGATTAGACTCAAAGCTGGGTCCACAGTTTCTAAAACTGGCCTCTCTGCTGCTAGACCACATCTTCTCCCCTGTCCACCTTCTCAAGAGGTTTCATTTCCCTTTTGAGACATCTTAGACTTGAGTCGTAGCACTCCAGTTGTCTTTCAGCTGCTTCCGCCAGCCACGAGCCATAGTACAGAGCGCTACATTAAGGCCCCGGTGGTGCGTCTGGGCCCCAAGATACCACTATGTGGCAACTCAACTGAGTGATTATTGTTGTGATGCTGTCGTGGGATGAAAAACTGCACACTTAAACCGGGTGAAAGAAACTCGATGTTTATTTTCTTCTGGTACAGCAACGTGCGGCTCCCACTAACACCGGCCAGCTCCGCAACTGTCACCACAGGGAACGCCACACACCCCGCATTCCACATTCTACATTATTTCCAACATTACCCAATACGACACATCTTTCCCCATTTAACAACAAACAACAACAAAAAAAGAAAAAGAACAAAAAAAATAAAACAAAACCAAACAAACATAGTGAAGGCATAACATTATGAAACAACCATGAAGATAATAAATTGCTTCTGGACACTAGTCTAAGAAGCCACCATAAGGTACTTTGGAGCACTATTCCATACTACAATGACAACTTATATGGAAACTTTATCTTACATAACTTACATAATCTTTCAAGTAAAAGGGAGTTCTGTGAGTCCTTTGTGTTCTCCGCAACAACCTCTGTCCCTCACTTTCTCCTTCACCATCACTACAATCACCTCCTTTTCTACCTCCATCCATCAGCATCACTATGAATCAAATCATCATCATCCATCAACATGTAGCTGCTACAACCCTCCGCAACCTTACTGCTATGCTTGTGTAGGAGGCTGGACTGGCTTGTAGTGAGTACCAAGGGGTACTTGCACCTTGCACCAGGCCCAGTTATCCCTTATTAGTGTATAGGGTGTCTAGCAGCTTAGGCTGATAGATAATGGTAGCTTAGCAGAGCAGCTTAGGCTGAACTAGGAAATGTGTGAAGCAACTACAGTACAGTACCACTAGTGTCACTTGCACAATATCATAAGAAAACACAATACACAGTTATACTAAAAATAAAGGTACTTTATTTTTATGACAATATGCCAAAGTATCTTAGAGTGTACCCTCAGTGAGAGGATAGGAAATATACACAAGATATATATACACAATAGCAAAAATATGCAGTATAGTCTTAGAAAACAGTGCAAACAATGTATAGTTACAATAGGATGCAATGGGGAAACATAGGGATAGGGGCAACACAAACCATATACTCCAAAAGTGGAATGCGAACCACGAATGGACCCCAAACCTATGTGACCTTGTAGAGGGTCGCTGGGACTATTAGAAAATAGTGAGAGTTAGAAAAATAACCCTCCCCAAGACCCTGAAAAGTGAGTGCAAAGTGCACTAAAGTTCCCCTAAGGACAAAGAAGTCGTGTTAGAGGAATAATGCAGGAAAGACACAAACCAGCAATGCAACAACTGTGGATTTCCAATCTAGGGTACCTGAGGAACAAGGGGACCAAGTCCAAAAGTCACAAGCAAGTCGGAGATGGGCAAATGCCCAGGAAATGCCAGCTGCGGGTGCAAAGAAGCTTCTACTGGACAAAAGAAGCTGAGGTTTCTGCAGGAACGAAAAGGGCTAGAGACTTCCCCTTTGGTGGACAGATCTTTCTCGCCGTGGAGAGTTGTGCAGAAGTGTTTTCCCGCCACAAGTACGCGAACAAGCCTTGCTAGCGGCAAATTGTGCGGTTAGCGTTTTTGGACACTGCTGAGGCCCAGTAGGGACCAGGAGGTCGCAAATTGGACCAGCAGAGAGAGGGGACATCGACCAAGACAAGGAGCCCTCTCTGAAGCAGGTAGCACCCGGAGAAGGGCCAGAAACAGGCACTACGAGGATGCGTGAAACGGTGCTCACCCGAAGTCGCACAAAGGAGTCCCACGTCGCCGGAGACCAACTTAGAAAGTCGTGCAATGCAGGTTAGAGTGCCGTGGACCCAGGCTTGGCTGTGCACAAAGGATTTCCGCCGGAAGTGCACAGGGGCCGGAGTAGCTGCAAAAGTCGCGGTTCCCAGCAATGCAGCCCAGTGAGGTGAGGCAAGGACTTACCTCCACCAAACTTGGACTGAAGAGTCACTGGACTGTGGGGGTCACTTGGACAGAGTCGCTGGATTCGAGGGACCTCGCTCGTCGTGCTGAGAGGAGACCCAAGGGACCGGTAATGCAGCTTTTTGGTGCCTGCGGTTGCAGGGGGAAGATTCCGTCGACCCACGGGAGATTTCTTCGGAGCTTCTGGTGCAGAGAGGAGGCAGACTACCCCCACAGCATGCACAAGCAGGAAAACAGTCGAGAAGGCGGCAGGATCAGCGTTACAGAGTTGCAGTAGTCGTCTTTGCTACTATGTTGCAGGTTTGCAGGCTTCCAGCGCGGTCAGCGGTCGATTCCTTGGCAGAAGGTGAAGAGAGAGATGCAGAGGAACTCGGATGAGCTCATGCATTCGTTATCCAAAGTTTCCCCAGAGACAGAGACCCTAAATAGCCAGAAAAGAGGGTTTGGCTACCTAGGAGAGAGGAAAGGCTACTAACACCTGAAGGAGCCTATCAGCAGGAGTCTCTGACGTCACCTGGTGGCACTGGCCACTCAGAGCAGTCCAGTGTGCCAGCAGCACCTCTGTTTCCAAGATGGCAGAGGTCTGGAGCACACTGGAGGAGCTCTGGACACCTCCCAGGGGAGGTGCAGGTCAGGGGAGTGGTCACTCCCCTTTCCTTTGTCCAGTTTCGCGCCAGAGCAGGGGCTAAGGGGTCCCTGAACCGGTGTAGACTGGCTTATGCAGAATTGGGCACATCTGTGCCCAACAAAGCATTTCCAGAGGCTGGGGGAGGCTACTCCTCCCCTGCCTTCACACCATTTTCCAAAGGGAGAGGGTGTCACACCCTCTCTCAGAGGAAGTTCTTTGTTCTGCCATCCTGGGCCAGGCCTGGCTGGACCCCAGGAGGGCAGCTGCCTGTCTGAGGGGTTGGCAGCAGCAGCAGCTGCAGTGAAACCCCAGGAAGGGCAGTCTGGCAGTACCAGGGTCTGTGCTACAGACCACTGGGATCATGGAATTGTACCAACAATGCCAGGATGGCATAGAGGGGGCAATTCCATGATCATAGACATGTTACATGGCCATATTCGGAGTTACCATGGTGAAGCTACATATAGGTAGTGACCTATATGTAGTGCACGCGTGTAATGGTGTCCCCGCACTCACAAAGTTCAGTGAATTGGCTCTGAACAATGTGGGGGCACCTTGGCTAGTGCCAGGGTGCCCTCACACTAAGTAACTTTGCACCTAACCTTTACCAGGTAAAGGTTAGACATATAGGTGACTTATAAGTTACTTAAGTGCAGTGTAAAATGGCTGTGAAATAACGTGGACGTTATTTCACTCAGGCTGCAGTGGCAGGCCTGTGTAAGAATTGTCAGAGCTCCCTATGGGTGGCAAAAGAAATGCTGCAGCCCATAGGGATCTCCTGGAACCCCAATACCCTGGGTACCTCAGTACCATATACTAGGGAATTATAAGGGTGTTCCAGTAAGCCAATGTGAATTGGTAAAATTTGTCACTAGCCTGTTAGTGACAATTTAAAAGTAATGAGAGAGCATAACCACTGAGGTTCTGGTTAGCAGAGCCTCAGTGAGACAGTTAGGCACCACACAGGGAACATATAGATGCACACCTATGAGCACTGGGGCCCTGTGTGACAGGGTCCCAGTGACACATACATATAGGCCACAAACCTATGAGCACTGGGGTCCTGACCAGCAGGATCCCAGTGACACATAACAACCATACTGAAACCATAGTGTTTTCACTATGAGCACTGAGGCCTGGCTATCAGGATCCCAGTGAGACAGTGAAAACAGTGACAAACACCCTGACATACACTCACAAACAGGCCAAAAGTGGGGGTAACAAGGCTAGAAAGAGGCTACCTTCTCACAGCTGATCTCACCCTGCTCATGGCAACAGATGAGGGATAGGAAGAAGAGAGTGACCCTCTCCCTGATCTCTTTTCCACCACTGAAAATGATGCTTTAGTGGAGGGAATAGTTTTCGCAGATTGTCTGACTGCAGAACAGAAAGACAACTGCATAAATCTCCTTGGACAATTCTCTGAACTCTTTTCAATTGTGCCAGGTACCACATCCTGGTGTGAACACACAATTGATACTGAAGACAGCTTGCCTGTCAAAAGTAAAATCTATAGGTAGCCTGACCATGTCAGGGACTGCATAAAACAAGAGGTTCAGAAAAGGCTTGATCTAGGAGTGGTTGAACCTTCTGAAAGCCCATGGGTGAGTCCTGTGGTGCTTGTACCAAAGCCTCACTCAAAAGATGAAAAAAGAGAGATGAGGTTTTGTGTAGACTACAGAGGTCTCAATCAGGTAACAAAAACTGATGCTCACCCTATACCCAGGGCAGATGAGCTCATAGATACCATGGCATCTGCCAAGTATCTAAGCACCTTTGAATTGACTGCAGGGTATTGGCAGTTCAAATTGGCTGAGGATGCTACATCTAAAACTGCATTTTCAACTATAGGAGGGCACAAACAATTTACAGTGATGCCCCTTAGTTTGAAGAATGCACCTGACACATTTCAGAGGTTGGTGAACACAGTCCTGGAATGGTTGGGGCTTTTAGTGCAGCATATCTAGATGATACAGCTGTCTTTAGCTCCACCTGGGATGAGCACCTGGTCCACCTTTGGAAAGTTTTGGAGGCCCTGCACAAGGCAGGCCTCACTATCAAGGCCTCAAAGTGCCAGTTAGACAGGGTAAAGTGGTTTATCTGGGACACCTGGTAGGTGGAGAACAGATTTCACCACTTCAGTGGACAATCCAGACAACCATGGATTGGGTTCCCCCTACAACTCAGACCCAGGTGAGAGCCTTCTTAGGCCTCACAGGGTATTACAGGAGATTCATTAAAAACTATGGCTCCATAACAGCCCCTCTAAATGATCTCACTAGTAAAAAGATGCCTAAAAAGGTATTGTGGACAGCTAGCTGTCAGGAAGCTTTTGAGGAGCTCAAACAGGCCATGTGCTCTGCACCTGTCCTAAAAAGCCCATGTTACTCCAAGAAATTCATTGTTCAAACTGATGCATCTGAATTAGGGGTAGGGGCAGTCTTATCACAACTCAATTCTGAGGGCCAGGATCAACCAGTTGCTTTTATCAGCAGGAGGTTGACCCCTAGAGAAAAGCGTTGGTCTGCCATAGAGAAGGAGGCCTTTGCTGTGGTCTGGGCACTGAAAAAGTTGAGGCCATACCTGTTTGGCACTCACCTTATTGTTCAGCCAGACCACAAACCTCTACTTTGGCTAAAACAAATGAAAGGTGAAAACCCTAAATTGTTGAGGTGGTCCATATCTCTACAGGGAATGGACTATGCAGTGGAACATAGACCTGGGAGTACCCACTCCAATGCAGATGGACTCTCCAGATATTTCCACTTAGACAATGAAGACTCATCAGGTCATGGCTAGTCTTATTGTCCTTCGTTTGGGGGGTGGGGGGGGTTGTGTAGGAAAGTGCCATCTTGCCTGGCATGTTACCCCCATATTTCACTGTATATATGTTGTTTTAGTCTATGTGTCACTGGGACCCTGCCAGGCAGGGCCCCAGTGCTCATGAGTATGTGTCCTGTATGTGTTCCCTGTGTGATGCCTAACTGCCTCACTGAGGCTCTGCTAACCAGAACCTCAGTGGTTATGCTCTCTCTGCTTTCCAGATTTGTCACTAACAGGCTAGTGACTAAATTTACCAATTCACATTGGCATACTGGTGCACCCATATAATTCCCTAGTATATGGTACTGAGGTACCCAGGGTATTGGGGTTCCAGGAGATCCCTATGGGCTGCAGCATTTCTTTTGCCACCCATAGGGAGCTCAGACAATTCTTACACAGGCCTGCCACTGCAGCCTGCGTGAAATAACGTCCACGTTATTTCACAGCCATTTACCACTGCACTTAAGTAACTTATAAGTCACCTATATGTCTAACCTTCACCTGGTGAAGGTTGGGTGCAAAGTTACTTAGTGTGTGGGCAACCTGGCACTAGCCAAGGTTCCCCCACATCGTTCAGGGCAAATTCCCCAGACTTTGTGAGTGCGGGGACACCATTACACATGTGCACTATACATAGGTCAATACCTATGTATAGCGTCACAATGGTAACTCCGAACATGGCCATGTAACATGTCTAAGATCATGGAATTGTCCCCCCAATGCCATTCTGGCATTGGGGAGACAATTCCATGATCCACCGAGTCTCTAGCTCAGACCTGGGTACTGCCAAACTGCCTTTCTGGGGTCTCCACTGCAGCTGCTGCTGCTCCCAACCCCTCAGACAGGTTTTGCCCTCCTGGGGTCCAGGCAGCCCCAGCCCAGGAAGGCAGAACAAAGGATTTCCTCTGAGAGAGGGTGTAACACCGTCTCCCTTTGGAAATAGATGTGAAGGCTGGGGAGGAGTAGCCTCCCCCAGCCTCTGGAAATGCTTTGATGGGCACACATGGTGCCCATTTCTGCATAAGCCAGTCTACACCGGTTCAGGGATCCCCCAGCCCTGCTCTGGTGCGAAACTCGACAAAGGAAATGTAAGTGACCACTCCCCTGACCAGTACCTCCCAGGGGAGGTTCCCAGAGCTCCTCCAGTGTGTCCCAGACCTCTGCCTCTTGCACTACTGTACCCTGTCTTAGGACTCGAGAGACCTCCCTTAGGGATGACATATATATTGAAAAGGGGATGTAGGAGGCTGGACTGGCTTGTAGTGAGTACCAAGGGGTACTTGCACCTTGTACCAGGCCCAGTTATCCCTTATTAGTGTATAGGGTGTCTAGCAGCTTAGGCTGATAGATAATGGTAGCTTAGCAAAGCAGCTCAGGCTGAACTAGGAGACGTGTGAAGCTACTACAGTACCACTTAGTGTCATATGCACAATATCATAAGAAAACACAATACACAGTTATACTAAAAATAAAGGTACTTTATTTTTATGACAATATGCCAAAGTATCTTAGAGTGTACCCTCAGTGAGAGGATAGGAAATATACACAAGATATATATACACAATAGCAAAAATATGCAGTATAGTCTTAGAAAACAGTGCAAACAATGTATAGTTACAATAGGATGCAATGGGGAAACATAGGGATAGGGGCAACACAAACCATATACTCCAAAAGTGGAATGCGAACCACGAATGGACCCCAAACCTATGTGACCTTGTAGAGGGTCGCTGGGACTATTAGAAAATAGTGAGAGTTAGAAAAATAACCCTCCCCAAGACCCTGAAAAGTGAGTGCAAAGTGCACTAAAGTTCCCCTAAGGACAAAATAGTCGTGTTAGAGGGACAATGCAAGGAAAACACAAATCAGCAATGCAACAACGATGGATTCCTGACTGAGGGTACCTGTGGAACAAGGGGACCAAGTCCAAAAGTCACAAGCAACTCGGAGATGGGCAGATGCCCAAGAAATGCCAGCGGTTGGTGCAAAGAAGCTCTTACTAGGCTGAAGAACTGTGAATACTGCAGGAACGACAAGGGCTAGAGACTTCCCCTTTGGAGGATGGATCCCGCACGCCTTGTAAAGTCGTGCAGAAGTGCTTTCCCGACGGATGGACGCCAACAAGCCTTGCTACACGCAAATCGTGCGTTTGGCGTTTTTGGACGCTGCTGGAGCCCAGGAGGGACCAGGAGGTCGCAAATTGGACCTGCAGAGAGAGGGGACGTCGAGCAAGACAAAGAGCCCTCACTGAAGCAGGTAGCACCCGGAGAAGTGCCAGAAACAGGCACTATGAGGATGCGTGAAACGGTGCTCGCCGAAGTTGCACAAAGGAGTCCCACGTCGCCGGAGACCAACTTAGAAAGTCGTGCAATGCAGGTTAGAGTGCCGTGGACCCAGGCTTGGCTGTGCACGAAGGATTTCCGCCGGAAGTGCACAGGGGCCGGAGTAGCTTGCAAAGTCGCGGTTCCCAGCAATGCAGCCCAGCGAGGTGAGGCAAGGACTTACCTCCACCAAACTTGGGCTGAAGAGTCCCTGGACTGTGGGGGTCACTTGGACGGTGTCGCTGGATTCGAGGGACCTCGCTCGTCGTGCTGAGAGGAGACCCAAGGGACCGGTAATGCAGCTTTTTGGTGCCTGCGGTTGCAGGGGGACGATTCCGTCGACCCACGGGAGATTTCTTCGGAGCTTCTGGTGCAGAGAGGAGGCAGACTACTCCCACAGCATGCACAAGCAGGAAAACAGTCGAGAAGGCGGCAGGATCAGCGTTACAGAGTTGCAGTAGTCGTCTTTGCTACTATGTTGCAGGTTTGCAGGCTTCCAGCGCGGTCAGCGGTCGATTCCTTATCAGAAGGTGAAGAGGGAGATGCAGAGGAACTCGGCTGAGCTCATGCATTCGTTATCTAAAGTTTCCCCAGAGACAGAGACCCTAAATAGCCAGAAAAGAGGGTTTGGCTACCTAGGAGAGAGGAAAGGCTACTAACACCTGAAGGAGCCTATCACAAGGAGTCTCTGACGTCACCTGGTGGCACTGGCCACTCAGAGCAGTCCAGTGTGCCAGCAGCACCTCTGTTTCCAAGATGGCAGAGGTCTGGAGCACACTGGAGGAGCTCTGGACACCTCCCAGGGGAGGTGCAGGTCAGGGGAGTGGTCACTCCCCTTTCCTTTGTCCAGTTTCGCGCCAGAGCAGGGGCTAAGGGGTCCCTGAACTGGTGTAGACTGGCTTATGCAGAATTGGGCACATCTGTGCCCAACAAAGCATTTCCAGAGGCTGGGGGAGGCTACTCCTCCCCTGCCTTCACACCATTTTCCAAAGGGAGAGGGTGTCACACCCTCTCTCAGAGGAAGTTCTTTGTTCTGCCATCCTGGGCCATGCCTGGCTGGACCCCAGGAGGGCAGCTGCCTGTCTGAGGGGTTGGCAGCAGCAGCAGCTGCAGAGAAACCCCAGGAAGGGCAGTCTGGCAGTACCAGGGTCTGTGCTACAGACCACTGGGATCATGGAATTGTACCAACAATGCCAGGATGGCATAGAGGGGGCAATTCCATGATCATAGACATGTTACATGGCCATATTCGGAGTTACCATGGTGAAGCTACATATAGGTAGTGACCTATATGTAGTGCACGCGTGTAATGGTGTCCCCGCACTCACAAAGTTCAGTGAATTGGCTCTGAACAATGTGGGGGCACCTTGGCTAGTGCCAGGGTGCCCTCACACTAAGTAACTTTGCACCTAACCTTTACCAGGTAAAGGTTAGACATATAGGTGACTTATAAGTTACTTAAGTGCAGTGTAAAATGGCTGTGAAATAACGTGGACGTTATTTCACCCAGGCTGCAGTGGCAGGCCTGTGTAAGACTTGTCAGAGCTCCCTATGGGTGGCAAAAGAAATGCTGCAGCCCATAGGGATCTCCTGGAACCCCAATACCCTGGGTACCTCAGTACCATATACTAGGGAATTATAAGGGTGTTCCAGTAAGCCAATGTAAATTGGTAAAAATGGTCACTAGCCTGTCAGTGACAATTTGGAAAGAAATGAGAGAGCATAACCACTGAGGTTCTGATTAGCAGAGCCTCAGTGAGACAGTTAGTCACTACACAGGTAACACATTCAGGCACACTTATGAGCACTGGGGCCCTGGGTTACCAGGGTCCCAGTGACACATACAACTAAAACAACATATATACAGTGAAAAATGGGGGTAACATGCCAGGCAAGATGGTACTTTCCTACACAACCCCCCCCCAAACGAAGGACAATAAGACTAGCCATTACCTGATGAGTCTTCATTGTCTAAGTGGAAATATCTGGAGAGTCCATCTGCATTAGACTGGCTACTCCCAGGTCTATGTTCCACTGTATAGTCCATTCCCTGTAGGGATATGGACCACCTCAACAATTTAGGATTTTCACCTTTCATTTGTTTTAGCCAAAGTAGAGGTTTGTGGTCTGTCTGAACAATGAAGTGAGTGCCAAACAGGTATGGCCTCAACTTCTTCAGAGCCCAGACCACAGCAAAGGCCTCCCTCTCAATGGCAGACCAACGCTTTTCTCTAGGGGTCAACCTTCTACTAATAAAAGCAACAGGTTGATCCTGGCCCTCAGAATTAAGTTGTAATAGGACTGCCCCTACTCCTAATTCAGATGCATCAGTTTGGACATAGAATTTTTTAGAGTAACAAGGGCTTTTCAGGACAGGTGCAGAGCACATGGCCTGCTTCAGCTCCTCAAAAGCTTTCTGACAGTTTGCTGTCCATAATACCTTTTTAGGCATTTTCTTGGATGTGAGGTCATTAAGAGGGGCTGCAATGGAGCCATAGTTCTTAATGAACCTCCTGTAATACCCAGTGAGGCCTAGGAAGGCTCTCACCTGAGTCTGAGTGGTAGGGGGAACCCAATCAATAATATTTTGGATTTTCCCCTGAAGTGGTGCAATCTGTTCCCCACCAACAAGGTGTCCCAGATAAACCACCTTACCCTGCCCTATCTGGCACTTTGAAGCCTTGATAGTGAGGCCTGCCTTTTGCAGGGCCTCCAAAACTTTCCAAAGGTGGACCAGGTGATCATCCCAGCTGGAGCTAAAGACAGCTATATCATCCAAATATGCTGCACTGAAAGCTTCCAGCCCTTGCAGGACTGTGTTCACCAGCCTCTGAAAAGTGGCAGGTGCATTTTTCAGACCAAAAGGCATTACAGTAAACTGGTAATGTCCTCCAATGGTAGAAAATGCAGTCTTAGATTTAGCATCTTCTGACAATTTGATCTGCCAATACCCTGCAGTCAAATCAAAAGTGCTTAGATACTTGGCAGATGCCAGTGTATCTATGAGCTCATCTGCCCTGGGTATAGGGTGAGCATCAGTTTTGGTTACCAAGTTGAGACCTCTATAGTCTACACAAAACCTCATTTCTTTCTTTCCATCTTTAGAATTGGGTTTTGGTACCAGTACCACAGGAGAAGCCCATGGACTGTCAGAGTGCTCATTCACTCCTAGTTCCAACATCTTCTGAACTTCTTGCTTTATGCAGTCCCTGACATGGTCAGGCTGCCTATAGATCTTACTTTTGACAGGTAAACTGTCTCTAGTATCTATAGTGTGCTCACACCAAGAAGTGGTGCCTGGCACAATGGAGAAGAGTTCTGAAAATTGTCCTAGGAGATTTATGCAATTATCTTTCTGCTCAGCAGTAAGACAATCAGCCAAAACTACACCTTCCACAAGAGCATCTTGTTCTGTGGAAGAGAAGAGATCAGGTAGAGGATCACTGTCTTCTTCCTGTCCCTCATCTGTTGCCATGAGCAGGGTGAGATCAGCCCTGTCATAGTAGGGTTTCAGGCGGTTGACATGGAGCACCCTAAGGGGACTCCTGGCAGTGCCTAAGTCAACCAAGTAGGTGACTTCACCCTTCTTTTCAACAATTGTGTGGGGTCCACTCCATTTATCTTGGAGTGCTCTTGGGGCCACAGGCTCCAAGACCCACACTTTCTGCCCTGGTTGGTACTGAACCAAAACAGCCTTCTGATCATGCCATTGCTTCTGGAGCTCTTGGCTGGCCTGAAGGTTTTTACTGGCCTTTTTCATGTACTCAGCCATCCTTGATCTGAGGCCAAGTACATAATCCACAATATCCTGCTTAGGAGCTTTTAAAGGTTGTTCCCAACCCTCCTTTACAAGTGTGAGTGGACCCCTAACAGGGTGTCCAAAAAGAAGTTCAAAGGGGCTGAAGCCCACTCCTTTCTGGGGTACCTCCCTGTAGGCAAAAAGGAGGCATGGTAGAAGGATATCCCATCTCCTGCGGAGTTTTTCAGGGAGTCCCATAATCATGCCTTTGAGAGTTTTATTAAATCTCTCCACCAGTCCATTTGTTTGTGGATGATAGGGTGTTGTGAACTTGTAAGTTACACCACACTCCTTCCACATGGCCTTTAAGTATGCAGACATGAAATTGCTTCCTCTGTCTGATACTACTTCCTTTGGGAAGCCCACCCTGGAAAATATTCCCAGGAGGGCCTTTGCCACTGCAGGAGCTGTAGTGGTCCTTAAAGGAATTGCTTCAGGATATCTTGTGGCATGGTCCACTACCACCAAGATAAACCTATTGCCTGAAGCAGTAGGAGGGTCAAGGGGGCCAACTATGTCAACCCCTACCCTTTCAAAGGGAACCCCAACCACAGGCAGTGGGATAAGGGGTGCCTTTGGAGTGCCACCTGTCTTGCCACTGGCTTGACAGGTTTCACAGGACTTACAAAATTCTTTTGTGTCATCAGACATCCTAGGCCAATGAAACAGTGGTACCAATCTGTCCCAAGTTTTCATTTGACCCAGGTGCCCAGCTAAGGGAATGTCATGTGCCAGTGTTAGGAGGAACTTTCTGTACTCCTGAGGAATCACTAATCTCCTGGCAGCTCCAGGTTTAGGATCCCTATGCTCAGTGTACAAGAGGTTGTCCTCCCAGTAAACTCTGTGTGAGTCACTGACATCCCCATTAGCCTGTTTGACAGCTTGCTGTCTGAGACCCTCTAATGTGGGACAGGTTTGCTGTGCCACACTCAGCTCCTCTCTGGCAGGCCCCCCTTCACCCAAAAGCTCAGCAGTGTCTGCTTCCAGCTCCTCTGGTGTAGGTTCTGCACAGGGAGGGAATTCTTCTTCCTCAGAAGTAGAATCCACTGTAGAGGGAGGGATAGTAGGAAGTGGTTTGCTTCTACTAGCCCTAGCTTTAGGGAGCACTTGGTCCATGGTTCCAGGATCCAAGCTTCCCTGTCCTTTTTGCTTTTTGGCCTGAGCCCTTGTCAAAGCAAAAATATGCCCTGGGATGCCCAGCATTGCTGCATGGGCCTCCAACTCCACATCTGACCAAGCTGATGTCTCCAAATCATTCCCTAATAGACAGTCTACAGGTAAATCTGAAGCTACCACAACTTTCTTTGGACCAGATACCCCCCCCCAGTTGAGATTTACAACAGCCATGGGGTGGCTTTGTGTTATGTTGTGAGCATCGGTTACTTGGTACTGGTGTCCAAGTATGTGTTGTTCAGGGTGCACCAGTTTCTCAATCACCATTGTGACACTGGCACCTGTGTCCCTGTAGGCCTGGACCTCAACACCATTTATTAGGGTTAGTTGCTTGTACTTCTCCAAGTTATGGGGGCAAGCAACCAAAGTGGCTAAGCCAATAGCCACTTCAGAGACTAAAGTAGCCTCTGTGGTCTCCCTAATTAGACCAACCCCAACTAAATTACCAAAAGTGAGCCCAGCTACTCCCTTGGATTGGCTATTAGTAGGTTTGCTCCCACCACCACTGCTATTAGTAGGGACACTAGGTTTAGCAGTAGGGGTTGTAGTGGTAGGAGCTGTGGTGCCTTTCTTTGGACAACTGGGATCTGTTGTCCAATGGCCTTTTATTTTACATAAATAGCACCATGGTTTCTTTTCCTTGTTCTGATTAAAGGAGGATTTGGGCCCACCACCCCCACCAGAGTGTTTTTGTGGGCCTAATGAAGACTCATTTTTAGATTTGTCCCCACCCTTGTCAGAAGACTTACCATCCTTCTTTTTGTTGCCATCTTTGTCACCCCCTGTATGAACTTTTCTGTTCACTCTTGTTCTGACCCATTTGTCTGCCTTCTTTCCCAATTCTTGGGGAGAGGTCAGATCAGAGTCCACCAAGTACTGGTGCAACAAATCAGACACACAATTATTAAGAATATGCTCTCTCAGGATCAAGTTATACAGGCTGTCATAATCAGTAACTTTACTGCCATGTAACCACCCCTCCAAGGCCTTCACTGCCTGGTCAATGAAATCAACCCAGTCTTGTGAAGACTCCTTTTTGGTATCTCTGAACTTTATCCTGTACTGTTCAGTGGTTAAGCCATAACCATCCAGGAGTGCATTCTTAAGAACTTGGAAATTGTTAGCATCATTTTCTTTTACAGTAAGGAGCCTATCCCTACCTTTTCCAGTAAATGATAGCCATAGGATAGCAGCCCACTGCTTTTGAGGGACATCCTGTACAACACAGGCCCTCTCAAGTGCAGCAAACCACTTGTTAATGTCATCCCCCTCCTTGTAAGGGGGAACTATCTTATGCAGATTCCTGGAATCATGCTCTTTTGCAGGATGACTATGGGGAATACTGCTGCTGCCACCATGGGTATCTAAACCCATTTTCTGTCTTTCCCTCTCTATTTCTAAAGACTGTCTATCCAAATCCAGCTGTTGCTTCTTGAGCTTCAGTCTGGTTTGTTCCACTCTCAATCTATTGAGCTCCCTTTCTAACAATCTGTCATCAGGGTGGGTGGGAGGGACATTTCTAGATACAGAGGTATGATGGGAATGAACAGAAGGAGACCTGTCCCTTACAAAGGGCACCCTAACAGCTTGGCTACCAGCATAATGTGAGAGCACATCATCAGTATGATGTGATTCAACCTCTGTACCAACTATGCTAGACTGTCTAGTAATGGGCAGGCTGAGAAGTTTCTTTCCTGAACCTTTTCCTGGGGGAGTCCCTGGATCAGATTGAGAACCATTAGCTACTTTTTCTACAGATTGGGCACTTATGGCCTTATCCTGTACTCTAAGCATATTAATTAACAGTTCTAAGGAAGGATTCTTCCCTACACTCAAACCTCTCTCTATGCAGAGACTCCTTGCTCCTTTCCAGCTAAGGTGATCATATGCAAGTTTGGACAGTTCAACTTTTTGGCCTGTGCCAGACATTTTTTAGAGAGAGTTAAAGTGATAGCAAAAGATAAAAAAGTTTTCAGAACTTTTTGGAAAGACAGAAAAATAACTTTTTAAACTTTTAAGAACTTTTTGAAAGTTTAGAAGTACTTTTCAGCACTTAGAAAAGAGTGAAAAGAGGAAATGCAAAACTTTTTGGCTATGTGTATATACACTGACCTTGTTTTGTATATTTTTCTCTTATGAAAAGTACAATGACAAGAGTGGTATGTAGTCTCAAAGCACTTATCCCACCGCTGCACAACCAATGTAGGAGGCTGGACTGGCTTGTAGTGAGTACCAAGGGGTACTTGCACCTTGTACCAGGCCCAGTTATCCCTTATTAGTGTATAGGGTGTCTAGCAGCTTAGGCTGATAGATAATGGTAGCTTAGCAAAGCAGCTCAGGCTGAACTAGGAGACGTGTGAAGCTACTACAGTACCACTTAGTGTCATATGCACAATATCATAAGAAAACACAATACACAGTTATACTAAAAATAAAGGTACTTTATTTTTATGACAATATGCCAAAGTATCTTAGAGTGTACCCTCAGTGAGAGGATAGGAAATATACACAAGATATATATACACAATAGCAAAAATATGCAGTATAGTCTTAGAAAACAGTGCAAACAATGTATAGTTACAATAGGATGCAATGGGGAAACATAGGGATAGGGGCAACACAAACCATATACTCCAAAAGTGGAATGCGAACCACGAATGGACCCCAAACCTATGTGACCTTGTAGAGGGTCGCTGGGACTATTAGAAAATAGTGAGAGTTAGAAAAATAACCCTCCCCAAGACCCTGAAAAGTGAGTGCAAAGTGCACTAAAGTTCCCCTAAGGACAAAATAGTCGTGTTAGAGGGACAATGCAAGGAAAACACAAATCAGCAATGCAACAACGATGGATTCCTGACTGCGGGTACCTGTGGAACAAGGGGACCAAGTCCAAAAGTCACAAGCAACTCGGAGATGGGCAGATGCCCAAGAAATGCCAGCGGTTGGTGCAAAGAAGCTCTTACTAGGCTGAAGAAATGTGAATACTGCAGGAACGACAAGGGCTAGAGACTTCCCCTTTGGAGGATGGATCCCCCACGCCTTGGAGAGTCGTGCAGAAGTGATTTCCCGCCGGATGGACGCCAACAAGCCTTGCTACACGCAAATCGTGCGTTTGGCGTTTTTGGACGCTGCTGGGGCCCAGGAGGGACCAGGAGGTCGCAAATTGGACCTGCAGAGAGAGGGGACGTCGAGCAAGACAAAGAGCCCTCACTGAAGCAGGTAGCACCCGGAGAAGTGCCAGAAACAGGCACTACGAGGATGCGTGAAACGGTGCTCGCCGAAGTTGCACAAAGGAGTCCCACGTCGCCGGAGACCAACTTAGAAAGTCGTGCAATGCAGGTTAGAGTGCCGTGGACCCAGGCTTGGCTGTGCACGAAGGATTTCCGCCGGAAGTGCACAGGGGCCGGAGTAGCTTGCAAAGTCGCGGTTCCCAGCAATGCAGCCCAGCGAGGTGAGGCAAGGACTTACCTCCACCAAACTTGGGCTGAAGAGTCCCTGGACTGTGGGGGTCACTTGGACGGTGTCGCTGGATTCGAGGGACCTCGCTCGTCGTGCTGAGAGGAGACCCAAGGGACCGGTAATGCAGCTTTTTGGTGCCTGCGGTTGCAGGGGGACGATTCCGTCGACCCACGGGAGATTTCTTCGGAGCTTCTGGTGCAGAGAGGAGGCAGACTACCCCCTCAGCATGCACAAGCAGGAAAACAGTCGAGAAGGCGGCAGGATCAGCGTTACAGAGTTGCAGTAGTCGTCTTTGCTACTATGTTGCAGGTTTGCAGGCTTCCAGCGCGGTCAGCGGTCGATTCCTTATCAGAAGGTGAAGAGGGAGATGCAGAGGAACTCGGCTGAGCTCATGCATTCGTTATCTAAAGTTTCCCCAGAGACAGAGACCCTAAATAGCCAGAAAAGAGGATTTGGCTACCTAGGAGAGAGGAAAGGCTACTAATACCTGAAGGAGCCTATCACAAGGAGTCTCTGACGTCACCTGGTGGCACTGGCCACTCAGAGCAGTCCAGTGTGCCAGCAGCACCTCTGTTTCCAAGATGGCAGAGGTCTGGAGCACACTGGAGGAGCTCTGGACACCTCCCAGGGGAGGTGCAGGTCAGGGGAGAGGTCACTCCCCTTTCCTTTGTCCAGTTTCGCGCCAGAGCAGGGGCTAAGGGGTCCCTGAACTGGTGTAGACTGGCTTATGCAGAATTGGGCACATCTGTGCCCAACAAAGCATTTCCAGAGGCTGGGGGAGGCTACTCCTCCCCTGCCTTCACACCATTTTCCAAAGGGAGAGGGTGTCACACCCTCTCTCAGAGGAAGTTCTTTGTTCGGCCATCCTGGGCCAGGCCTGGCTGGACCCCAGGAGGGCAGCTGCCTGTCTGAGGGGTTGGCAGCAGCAGCAGCTGCAGAGAAACCCCAGGAAGGGCAGTCTGGCAGTACCAGGGTCTGTGCTACAGACCACTGGGATCATGGAATTGTACCAACAATGCCAGGATGGCATAGAGGGGGCAATTCCATGATCATAGACATGTTACATGGCCATATTCGGAGTTACCATGGTGAAGCTACATATAGGTAGTGACCTATATGTAGTGCACGCGTGTAATGGTGTCCCCGCACTCACAAAGTTCAGTGAATTGGCTCTGAACAATGTGGGGGCACCTTGGCTAGTGCCAGGGTGCCCTCACACTAAGTAACTTTGCACCTAACCTTTACCAGGTAAAGGTTAGACATATAGGTGACTTATAAGTTACTTAAGTGCAGTGTAAAATGGCTGTGAAATAACGTGGACGTTATTTCACCCAGGCTGCAGTGGCAGGCCTGTGTAAGACTTGTCAGAGCTCCCTATGGGTGGCAAAAGAAATGCTGCAGCCCATAGGGATCTCCTGGAACCCCAATACCCTGGGTACCTCAGTACCATATACTAGGGAATTATAAGGGTGTTCCAGTAAGCCAATGTAAATTGGTAAAAATGGTCACTAGCCTGTCAGTGACAATTTGGAAAGAAATGAGAGAGCATAACCACTGAGGTTCTGATTAGCAGAGCCTCAGTGAGACAGTTAGTCACTACACAGGTAACACATCCAGGCACACTTATGAGCACTGGGGCCCTGGGTTACCAGGGTCCCAGTGACACATACAACTAAAACAACATATATACAGTGAAAAATGGGGGTAACATGCCAGGCAAGATGGTACTTTCCTACAGGGGAGTCTTAACATTGTCATTGGTTTAAATGGCAAAGCCGAGTTAGAAGTTTAAAACTCCAGTAGCTGTCTGCAGTGCAAGGCTGTGAGACATGCTTTACTTTGTCACTTTCAGGGTGGCACAATAAACGCTACAACCTATGAGTGACACTGCAATGTACAGGCCCTTGGTACCCCTAGTACCATATACTAGTGACATATAAATAAGTCAACATGTGCCAATTGGATATAGGCCAGCCAAACATACCTTTTACAGGGGTCAGACAACCGGCACTAAGGTCTGGCCCAATACATTCTCAGAGTCGGAAAACCAGAAGGATATTTCCAAATCTTTTAGGGTGATCATGAAAAAGAGCCATTTCCATATAGTACTAAGCATTCCCTATTGCAGGGTGCACTGCATTTAAAAAGTAGGAGATGTGCTTTTAAACTTTTACCTATGGTTTTACGGTCAAAAGACCATCAGGGTCAAAATAATCCCCTTAATGATTCCACCTACCGGATAGTGCTGAAAGACTCTCCTGATCCTACTGCCCATTGGTCTAGCTGATGTGGGCAAGCTGGACACACTCAAAGCTTCCTAGCACCATTCAGCTTAAGACTTTACCCTCCAATTAGACAGACTCACTGACACAAGCAGTCCTGGCCAGCCCTGAGTACACTAGTAATTCTACCACAGAGTTTGCAGAAGCCTTGCAAGATCTTGGCAAGTCTTGGAGACCATCTTGGCCACGGTTAGTATTTAAACCATGCTCAGGCTTCATGTGCTTTGCTTAAAGGACTTTGGAGCAGGAGGTTTTCCTCGTCATCACTCACTCACCTAAATTCTTGAAACAACAGAACCACCTTATTTGGGAGCTTGATTGCTTCTTTGTTTTCAGTCTCCCATCCACTGTCTGATTCCTCTGGCCAACATCAGGAGTTTCTGCAAAAAGAAAAAGAAAAACAGTAGGCACACTAGTCTTCTATAGAAATCAAAATCAAGGTTGTTTTTTGAGTTAATTGTGCATAGACGTGCTTTGAGAAAGACAATAGTTAAGAGAAGAAAAACTTATTCACATTTGAACAATTGAACCTGTTAGCGCTCAGTTCCAGAAACCAGACTACAAAATCAGTCATCCAAAAAGGCACAAAACCTTTAAGAGTTAAGACTGGCTCTTCGGTTTGCAAGAAACACCAGGGACAAAGTTGGAAACCTAAAGTCTACACTCCAAGTTGTTGTGTATGTTGATGAATGAAAAACATGTAGCAATTATATGAATAAGGGTCAGATGTATCTTTTTTCCAAATAGCGATTACCTGATTGCGAGTATCTGCGAATCGCAATTACATAATCCCTAATTGTATGTATGAAAGTCCAGGAGTTTCCTTTAGCGATTCCCATTGGCTCGCAAATCGACCTACCTCATTAATATCCATGAGGTAGGTCGCAATTTGCGACCCATTGCGAATGGCTGCAATCACAGGGATGACCCGGGGGATCATGGAATTGTCCCCCTGTAGGAGGCTGGCCTGGCTTGTAGTGGGTACCAGAGGTACTTACACCTTGTGCCTATTCCAGTTATCCCTTATTAGTGTAGAAGAGGTGTTTCTTGCAGCTTAGGCTGATAGAAGGTAGCTATGGCAAAGCAGTTTAGGCTGAACTAGGAGACATGTAAAGCTCCTACTATACCACTGGTGTCATATGCACAATATCATAAGAAAACACAATACACAGAAGTACTAAAAATAAAGGTACTTTATTTCTATGACAATATGCCAAAAGTATGTCAGTGAGTACCCTCAGTATGAGGATGAGAAATATACACAAGATATATGTACACAAACCAAAATTATGCAGATAATAGCAAAAGGAAGTAATGCAAGCAATGTAAAATTACAGTAGATTGCAATAGGAGCACATAGGTATAGGGGCAATACAAATCATATACTCCAAAAGTGGAATGCGAACCACGAATGGACCCCCAACCTATGTGAGCTTGTAGAGGGTTGCTGGGACTGTAAGAAAACAGTGAGGGTTAGTAACATAGCCCACCCCAAGAACCTGAAAGGTAGGTGTAAAGTGCACCTACTATCCCCAGAGAGCACAGAAGTCGTGATAGGGGGTTTCTGCAGGAAGAACAAACACCAGCAATGCAACAACAGTGGATTTCTGGACCTGAGTACCTGTAAGACAAGGGGACCAAGTCCAAGAGTCACGACAGTGTTGAGAGTGGGCAGGAACCCAAGAAATGCCAGCTGAGGGTGCAAGGAAGCTGCCACCTGTTGGAAGAAGCTTGGTGTTCGGCAAGAACGAAGAGGACGAGGAACTTCCCCTTTGGAGGATGGATGTCACACATTGTGAAGAAGCTTGCAGAGGTGTTCCCACGCAGAAAGACCGCAAACAAGCCTTGCTAGCTGCAAGGGTACCGGTTAGGGTTTTTGGATGCTGCTGTGGCCCAGGATGGACCAGGATGTCGCCACTTGGATGAGGAGACAGAGAGGGTGCCCAGCAAGTCAGGGAGCCCTCACAGAAGCAGACAGCACAAGCAGAAGTACCTGAACAGGCACTTAGAAGAAAAGTTAACCAGAGTCCACCCGAAGTCACAAAAGGGAGTCCCACGACGCCTGAGGACAACTCAGAAGGTTGTGCACTGCATAGAGCGTAGGGGACCCAGGCTTGGCTGTGCATGAAGCAAATCCTGGAAGAGTACACAGGAGCCGGAGCAGCTGCAAATCATGCGGTACCCAGCAATGTAGTCTAGTGTGGGGAGGCAAGGACTTACCTCCACCAAACTTGGACAGAAGAGTCACTGGACTGTGGGAGTCACTTGGACAGAGTTGCTGAGTTCCAGGGACCACGCTCATCGTGCTGAGAGGGGACCCAGGGGACCGGTGATGCAGTCTTTTGTTGCAGTTGTGGTTGCAGGGGGAAGATTCCGTCAACCCACGGGAGATTTCTTCAGAGCTCCTGGTGCAGAGAGGAGGCAGGCTACCCCCAGAGCATGCACCACCTGGAAACAGTCGAGAAAGCCTGCAGGATGAAGCGATACAAGGTTGCTAGTAGTCGTCTTGCTACTTTGTTGCGGTTTTGCAGGCGTCCAGAGCAGTCAGCGGTCGATCCTTTGGCAGAAGGTGAAGAGGGAGATGCAGAGGAACTCTGATGAGCTCTTGCATTCGTTATCTGGTGAGATCCCCAAAGCAGAGACCCTAAATAGCCAGAAAAGGAGGTTTGGCTACCTAGGAAGGAGATTGGCTACCAAGAGAGGTAAGAGCCTATCAGAAGGAGCCTCAGACGTCACCTGCTGGCACTGACAACTCAGAGCAGTCCAGTGTGCCACAAACACCTCTGTTTCCAAGATGGCAGAGGTCTGGGACACACTGGAGGAGCTCTGGGCACCTCCCCTGGGAGGTGCAGGTCAGGGGAGTGGTCACTCCCCTTTCCTTTGTCCAGTTTCGCGCCAGAGCAGGGCTGGGGGATCCCTGAACTGGTGATGACTTGCTTATGCAGAGATGGGAACCATCTGTGCCCATCAGAGCATTTCCAGAGGCTGGGGGAGGCTACTTCTCCCCAGCCTTTACACCTATTTCCAAATGGAGAGGGTGTTACACCCTCTCTCAGAGGAAGTCCTTTGTTCTGCCTTCCTGGGCCAGGGCTGCCTGGACCCCAGGATGGCAGAAACCTGTCTGAGGGGTTGGCAGCAGCAGCAGCTGCAGTGGAGACCCCGGAAAAGCAGTTTGGCAGATCCCGGTCTGTGCTAGAGACCCGGGGGATCATGGAATTGTCCCCACAATGCCAGAATGGCATTGGGGTTACAATTCCATGATCTTAGACATGTTAAATGGCCATGTTAGGAGTTACCATTGTGACGCTGTACATAGGTAGTGACCTATGTATAGTGCACGCGTGAAATGGTGTCCCCGCACTCACAAAGTCCGGGGAATTTGCCCTGAACGATGTGGGGGCACCTTGGCTAGTGCCAGGGTACCCACACACTAAGTAATTTAGCACCCAACCTTTACCAGGTAAAGGTTAGACATATAGGTGACTTATAAGTTACTTAAGTGCAGTGGGAAATGGCTGTGAAATAACGTGGACGTTATTTCATTCAGGCTGCAGTGGCAAGCCTGTGTAAGAATTGTCAGAGCTCCCTATGGGTGGCAAAAGAAATGCTGCAGCCCATAGGGATCTCCTGGAACCCCAATACCCTGGGTACCTCAGTACCATATACTAGGGAATTATATGGGTTTTCCAATATGCCAATGTGAATTGGTAAATTTAGTCACTAGCCTGCTAGTGACAAATTTGGAAAGCAGACAGAGCATGACCACTGAGGTTCTGGATAGCAGAGCCTCAGTGAGACAGTTAGGCATCACACAGGGAACACATACAGGGCACACTTATGAGCACTGGGGTCCTGGCTGGCAGGGTCCCAGTGACACATACACTAAAACAACATATATACAGTGAAATATGGGGGTAACATGCCAGGCAAGATGGTGCTTTCCTACACAACCCCCCCCCCCTAAACGAAGGACAATAAGACTAGCAATGACCTGATGAGTCTTCATTGTCTAAGTGGAAATATCTGGAGAGTCCATCTGCACTGGAGTGGGTACTCCCAGGTCTATGTTCCACTGTATAGTCCATTCCCTGTAGAGATATGGACCACCGCAACAATTTAGGGTTTTCACCTTTCATTTGTTTTAGCCAAACCGAGGTTTGTGGTCTGTCTGAACAATGAAGTGAGTGCCAAACAGGTATGGCCTCAACTTCTTCAGTGCCCAGACCACAGCAAAGGCTTCCCTCTCTATGGCAGACCAACGCTTTTCTCTAGGGGTCAACCTCCTGCTGATAAAAGCAACAGGTTGATCCTGGCCCTCAGAATTGAGTTGTGATAAGACTGCCCCTAACCCTAATTCAGATGCATCAGTTTGAACAATACATTTCTTGGAGTAACATGGGCTTTTTAGGACAGGTGCAGTGCACATGGCCTGTTTCAGCTCCTCAAAAGCCTTCTGACAGCTAGCTGTCCACAACACCTTTTTAGGCATTTTCTTAGAAGTGAGGTCATTAAGAGGGGCTGCAATGGAGCCATAGTTCTTTATGAACCTCCTGTAATACCCAGTGAGGCCTAAGAAGGCTCTCACCTGGGTCTGAGTTGTAGGGGGAACCCAATCTATGATAGTTTGGATTTTCCCCTGAAGTGGTGCAATCTGTTCCCCACCTACAAGATGTCCCAGATAAACCACTTTCCCCTGCCCTATCTGGCACTTTGAAGCCTTGATAGTGAGGCCTGCCTTTTGCAGGGCCTCCAAAACTGTCCACCGGTGGACCAGGTGATCATCCCAGGTGTAGCTAAAGATAGCTTTATCATCTAGATATGCTGCACTAAAAGCCTCCAACCCTTGCAGGACTGTATTCACCAACCTCTGAAAAGTGGCAGGTGCATTTTTCAAACCAAAGGGCATTACTGTGAGTTGGTAGTGCCCTCCAATAGTCGAAAATGCAGTTTTTGCTTTAGCATCCTCTGATAACTTGATCTGCCAATACCCTGCAGTCAAATCAAAGATGCTTAGATACTTGGCAGATGCCAGTGTATCTATGAGCTCATCTGCCCTGGGTATAGGGTGAGCATCAGTTTTTGTTACCTGGTTGAGACCTCTGTAGTCTACACAAAACCTCATTTCCCTTTTTCCGTCTTTGGAGTGAGGCTTTGGTACAAGTACCACAGGAGAGGTCCATGGACTTTCAGAGTGCTCAACCACTCCTAGTTGAAGAATTTTCTGAACCTCTTGTTTTATGCAGTCTCTGACATGATCAGGCTGCCTATAGATCTTACTTTTGACAGGCATGCTGTCTCCAGTATCTATAGTGTGCTCACACCAAGAAGTGGTGCCTGGCACAGTAGAAATGAGTTCAGAAAACTGACCCAGGAGATTTATGCAGTGGTCTTTCTGCTCAGCAGTAAGACAGTCTGCCAAAACTACACCTTCCACTAGAGCATCTTGTTCTGTGGAAGACGAGAGATCAGGGAGAGCGTCACTCTCTTCTTCCTGTCCTTCATCTGTTGCCGTGAGCAGGGTGAGATCAGCCCAGTCATAGTAGGGTTTTAGGCGATTGACATGGAGCACCCTAAGGGGACTCCCGGCAGTGCCCAAGCCAACCAAGTAGGTGACTTCTCCCTTCTTTTCAACAATGATGTGGGGTCCACTCCATTTGTCTTGGAGTGCTCTTGGGGCCACAGGCTCCAAGACCCACACCTTCTGTCCTGGTTGGTACTGAATCAGAACACCTTCTGGTCATGCCATTGCTTTCGGAGCTCTTGGCTGGCCTGAAGGTTTTTACTGGCCTTTTTCATGTACTCAGCCATTCTGGATCTTAGGCCAAGTACATAGTCCACTATGTCTTGCTTAGGAGCTTTTAAAGATTGTTCCCAACCCTCCTTTACAAGTGTTAGAGGACCTCTTACAGGGTACCCAAATAGGAGTTCAAAGGGGCTGAAGCCCACTCCTCTCTGGGGTACCTCCCTGTAAGCAAAAAGGAGGCAAGGTAACAGGACATCCCATCTCCTCCGGAGTTTTTCAGGGAGTCCCATTATCATTCCTTTGAGAGTTTTATTAAACCTCTCAACCAGTCCATTTGTTTGTGGATGATAAGGTGTGGTGAATTTGTATGTTACACCACATTCCTTCCACATGGCCTTCAAGTCTGCAGACATAAAGTTGCTACCCCTGTCTGATATCACCTCTTTTAGGAAACCCACCCTGGAAAAGATTCCCAGGAGGGCTTTTGCCACTGCAGGTGCTGTGGTGGTCCTTAGTGGAATTGCTTCAGGATATCTTGTGGCATGGTCCACAACCACCAAGATAAACCTATTACCTGAAGCAGTAGGAGGGTCAAGGGGATCAACTGTGTCAACCCCTACCCTTTCAAAGGGAACTCCAACCACAGGCAGTGGAATAAGGGGAGCCTTTGGTGTGCCACCAGTCTTGCCACTGGCTTGGCAGGTCACACAGGACTTACAAAAATCCTTTGTGTCCTCTGACATCCTAGGCCAATAAAACAGGGGGACAAGCCTTTCCCATGTTTTCATTTGACCCAAATGTCCAGCCAAGGGAATGTCGTGGGCTAGAGTTAGGAGGAACTCTCTGTATTGCAGGGGAATGACCAATCTCCTGGCTGCTCCAGGTTTTGGGTCCCTTGCCTCTGTATACAAGAGGTTGTCCTCCCAGTAAACTCTATGTGAGTCACTGACATCCCCATTTTGCTGTTTGACAGCTTGCTGTCTTAGACCCTCTAATGTGGGACAGGTTAGCTGTGCCACACTCAGCTCCTCCCTGGCAGGCCCCCCTCCACCCAAAAGCTCAGCAGTGTCTGCTTCCAGCTCCTCTGGTGAAGGTTCTGCACAGGGGGGGAATTCTTCTTCCTCAGAAGTTGAATCATCTGTAGTGGGAGGGATAGTGGGTAGGGATTTACCCTTACTAACCCTAGCTTTAGGGAGCCTTTGGTCCACTGTTCCAGGATCCAAGTCACCCTGTCCCTTTTGCTTTTTGGCCTGAGCTCTTGTGAAAGCAACAATATGCCCAGGAATGCCCAGCATTGCTGCATAAGCCTCCAACTCCACTTCTGCCCAAGCTGATGTCTCTAAATCATTCCCTAGTAGACAGTCTACAGCTAAATCTGAGGCAACCACAACTTTCTTTGGACCAGTAACTGTAGGAAAGTACCATCTGGCCTGGCATGATACCCCCATTTTTCACTGTATATATGTTGTTTTAGTTGTATGTGTCACTGGGACCCTGCCAGCCAGGGCCCCAGTGCTCATAAGTGTGCCCTTTATGTGTTACCTGTGTTATGACTAACTGCCTCACTGAGGCTCTGCTATTCAGAACCTCAGTGGTTATGCTCTCTCATTTCATTCCAAATTGTCACTATCAGGCTAGTGACTGTAGGAAAGTACCATCTTGCCTGGCATGTTACCCCCATTTTTCACTGTATATATGTTGTTTTAGTTGTATGTGTCACTGGGACCCTGGTAACCCAGGGCCCCAGTGCTCATAAGTGTGCCTGAATGTGTTACCTGTGTAGTGACTAACTGTCTCACTGAGGCTCTGCTAATCAGAACCTCAGTGGTTATGCTCTCTCATTTCTTTCCAAATTGTCACTAACAGGCTAGTGACCATTTTTACCAATTTACATTGGCTTACTGGAACACCCTTATAATTCCCTAGTATATGGTACTGAGGTACCCAGGGTATTGGGGTTCCAGGAGATCCCTATGGGCTGCAGCATTTCTTTTGCCACCCATAGGGAGCTCTGACAATTCTTACACAGGCCTGCCACTGCAGCCTGAGTGAAATAACGTCCACGTTATTTCACAGCCATTTTACACTGCACTTAAGTAACTTATAAGTCACCTATATGTCTAACCTTTACCTGGTAAAGGTTAGGTGCAAAGTTACTTAGTGTGAGGGCACCCTGGCACTAGCCAAGGTGCCCCCACATTGTTCAGAGCCAATTCACTGAACTTTGTGAGTGCGCGGACACCATTACACGCGTGCACTACATATAGGTCACTACCTATATGTAGCTTCACCATGGTAACTCCGAATATGGCCATGTAACATGTCTATGATCATGGAATTGCCCCCTCTATGCCATCCTGGCATTGTTGGTACAATTCCATGATCCCAGTGGTCTGTAGCACAGACCCTGGTACTGCCAGACTGCCCTTCCTGGGGTTTCTCTGCAGCTGCTGCTGCTGCCAACCCCTCAGACAGGCAGCTGCCCTCCTGGGGTCCAGCCAGGCCTGGCCCAGGATGGCAGAACAAAGAACTTCCTCTGAGAGAGGGTGTGACACCCTCTCCCTTTGGAAAATGGTGTGAAGGCAGGGGAGGAGTAGCCTCCCCCAGCCTCTGGAAATGCTTTGTTGGGCACAGATGTGCCCAATTCTGCATAAGCCAGTCTACACCGGTTCAGGGACCCCTTAGCCCCTGCTCTGGCGCGAAACTGGACAAAGGAAAGGGGAGTGACCACTCCCCTGACCTGCACCTCCCCTGGGAGGTGTCCAGAGCTCCTCCAGTGTGCTCCAGACCTCTGCCATCTTGGAAACAGAGGTGCTGCTGGCACACTGGACTGCTCTGAGTGGCCAGTGCCACCAGGTGACGTCAGAGACTCCTGCTGATAGGCTCCTTCAGGTGTTAGTAGCCTTTCCTCTCTCCTAGGTAGCCAAACCCTCTTTTCTGGCTATTTAGGGTCTCTGTCTCTGGGGAAACTTTAGATAACGAATGCATGAGCTCAGCCGAGTTCCTCTGCATCTCTCTCTTCACCTTCTGATAAGGAATCGACCGCTGACCGCGCTGGAAGCCTGCAAACCTGCAACATAGAGGCAAAGACGACTACTGCAACTCTGTAACGCTGATCCTGCCGCCTTCTCGACTGTTTTCCTGCTTGTGCATGCTGTGGGGGTAGCCTGCCTCCTCTCTGCACCAGAAGCTCTGAAGAAATCTCCCGTGGGTCGACGGAATCTTCCCCCTGCAACCGCAGGCACCAAAAAGCTGCATTACCGGTCCCTTGGGTCTCCTCTCAGCATGACGAGCGAGGTCCCTCGAATCCAGCGACACTGTCCAAGTAACCCCCACAGTCCAGTGACTCTTCAGCCCAAGTTTGGTGGAGGTAAGTCCTTGCCTCACCTCGCTGGGCTGCATTGCTGGGAACCGCGACTTTGCAAGCTACTCCGGCCCCTGTGCACTTCCGGCGGAAATCCTTCGTGCACAGCCAAGCCTGGGTCCACGGCACTCTAACCTGCATTGCACGACTTTCTAAGTTGGTCTCCGGTGACGTGGGACTCCTTTGTGCAACTTCGGCGAGCACCGTTTCACGCATCCTCGTAGTGCCTGTTTCTGGCACTTCTCCGGGTGCTACCTGCTTCAGTGAGGGCTCCTTGTCTTGCTCGACGTCCCCTCTCTCTGCAGGTCCAATTTGCGACCTCCTGGTCCCTCCTGGGCCCCAGCAGCCTCCAAAAACGCCAAACGCACGATTTGCGGGTAGCAAGGCTTATTGGCGTCCATCCGGCGGGAAAACACTTCTGCACGACTCTCCAAGGCGTGGGGGATCCATCCTCCAAAGGGGAAGTCTCTAGCCCTTGTCGTTCCTGCAGTATTCACAGTTCTTCAGCCTAGTAAGAGCTTCTTTGCACCAACCGCTGGCATTTCTTGGGCATCTGCCCATCTCCGAGTTGCTTGTGACTTTTGGACTTGGTCCCCTTGTTCCACAGGTACCCTCAGTCAGGAATCCATCGTTGTTGCATTGCTGATTTGTGTTTTCCTTGCATTTTCCCTCTAACACGACTATTTTGTCCTTAGGGGAACTTTAGTGCACTTTGCACTCACTTTTCAGGGTCTTGGGGAGGGTTATTTTTCTAACTCTCACTATTTTCTAATAGTCCCAGCGACCCTCTACAAGGTCACATAGGTTTGGGGTCCATTCGTGGTTCGCATTCCACTTTTGGAGTATATGGTTTGTGTTGCCCCTATCCCTATGTTTCCCCATTGCATCCTATTGTAACTATACATTGTTTGCACTGTTTTCTAAGACTATACTGCATATTTTTGCTATTGTGTATATATATCTTGTGTATATTTCCTATCCTCTCACTGAGGGTACACTCTAAGATACTTTGGCATATTGTCATAAAAATAAAGTACCTTTATTTTTAGTATAACTGTGTATTGTGTTTTCTTATGATATTGTGCATATGACACTAAGTGGTACTGTAGTAGCTTCACACGTCTCCTAGTTCAGCCTAAGCTGCTCTGCTAAGCTACCATTATCTATCAGCCTAAGCTGCTAGACACCCTATACACTAATAAGGGATAACTGGGCCTGGTGCAAGGTGCAAGTACCCCTTGGTACTCACTACAAGCCAGTCCAGCCTCCTACATTGGTTGTGCAGTGGTGGGATAAGTGCTTGAGACTACTTACCACTCTTGTCATTGTACTTTTCATAAGAGAAAAATATACAAAACAAGGTCAGTGTATATACACATAGCCAAAAAGTTTTGCATTTCCTCTTTTCACTCTTTTCTAAGTGCTGAAAAGTACTTCTAAACTTTCAAAAAAGTTCTTAAAAGTTTAAAAAGTTTTTTCTGTCTTTCCAAAAAGTTCTGAAAACTTTTTTTCTCTTTTTCTATCACTTTAACTCTCTCTAAAAAATGTCTGGCACAGGAAAAAATGTTGAACTGTCCAAACTTGCATATGATCACCTTAGCTGGAAAGGAGCAAGGAGTCTCTGCATAGAGAGAGGTTTGAGTGTAGGGAAGAATCCTTCTTTAGAACTGTTAATTAATATGCTTACAGTACAGGATAAGGCCATAAGTGCCCAATCTGTAGAAAAAGTAGCTAATGGTTCTCAATCTGATCCAGGGACTCCCCCAGGAAAAGGTTCAGGAAAGAAACTTCTCAGCCTGCCCATTACTAGACAGTCTAGCATAGTTGGTACAGAGGTTGAATCACACCATACTAATGGTGTGCTCTCACATTATACTGGTAGCCAAGCTGTTAGGGTGCCCTCTGTAAGGGACAGGTCTCCTTCTGTTCATTCCCATCATACCTCTGTATCTAGAAATGTCCCTCCCACCCACCCTGATGACAGATTGTTAGAAAGGGAGCTCAATAGATTGAGAGTGGAACAAACCAGACTGAAGCTCAAGAAGCAACAGCTGGATTTGGATAGACAGTCTTTAGAAGTAGAGAGGGAAAGACAGAAGTTGGGTTTAGATACCCATGGTGGCAGCAGCAGTATTCCCCATAGTCATCCTGCAAAAGAGCATGATTCCAGGAATCTGCACAAGATAGTTCCCCCTTATAAGGAGGGGGATGACATTAACAAGTGGTTTGCTGCACTTGAGAGGGCCTGTGCTGTACAGGATGTCCCTCAAAAGCAGTGGGCTGCTATCCTATGGCTATCATTTACTGGAAAAGGTAGGGATAGGCTCCTTACTGTAAAAGAAAATGATGCTAATAATTTCCAAGTTCTTAAGAATGCACTCCTGGATGGTTATGGCTTAACCACTGAACAGTACAGGATAAAGTTCAGAGAGACCAAAAAGGAGTCTTCACAAGACTGGGTTGATTTCATTGACCAGGCAGTGAAGGCCTTGGAGGGGTGGTTACATGGCAGTAAAGTTACTGATTATGACAGCCTGTATAACTTGATCCTGAGAGAGCATATTCTTAATAATTGTGTGTCTGATTTGTTGCACCAGTACTTGGTGGACTCTGATCTGACCTCTCCCCAAGAATTGGGAAAGAAGGCAGACAAATGGGTCAGAACAAGAGTGAACAGAAAAGTTCATGCAGGGGGTGACAAAGATGGCAACAAAAAGAAGGATGGTAAGTCCTCTGACAAGGGTGGGGACAAATCTAAAAATGAGTCTTCATCAGGCCCACAAAAACACTCTGGTGGGGGTGGTGGGTCCAAATCCTCCTTTAATCAGAACAAGGAAAAGAAACCATGGTGCTATTTATGTAAAATAAAAGGCCATTGGACAACAGATCCCAGTTGTCCAAAGAAAGGCACCACAGCTCCTACCACTACAACCCCTACTGCTACACCTAGTGTTCCTACTAATAGCAGTGGTGGTGGGAGCAAACCTACTAATAGCCAATCCAAGGGAGTAGCTGGGCTCACTTTTGGTAATTTAGTTGGGGTTGGTCTGATTAGGGAGACCACAGAGGCTACTTTAGTCTCTGAAGGGGCTATTGATTTAGCCACTTTGGTTGCTTGCCCCCATAACTTGGAGAAGTACAAGCAACTAACCCTAATAAATGGTGTTGAGGTCCAGGCCTACAGGGACACAGGGGCCAGTGTCACAATGGTGATTGAGAAACTGGTGCACCCTGAACAACACATACTTGGACACCAGTACCAAGTAACCGATACTCACAACATAACACAAAGCCACCCCATGGCTGTTGTAAATCTCAACTGGGGGGGGGTATCTGGTCCAAAGAAAGTTGTGGTAGCTTCAGATTTACCTGTAGACTGTCTATTAGGGAATGATTTGGAGACATCAGCTTGGTCAGATGTGGAGTTGGAGGCCCATGCAGCAATGCTGGGCATCCCAGGGCATATTTTTGCTTTGACAAGGGCTCAGGCCAAAAAGCAAAAAGGACAGGGAAGCTTGGATCCTGGAACAATGGACCAAGTGCTCCCTAAAGCTAGGGCTAGTAGAAGCAAACCACTTCCTACTATCCCTCCCTCTACAGTGGATTCAACTTCTGAGGAAGAAGAATTCCCTCCCTGTGCAGAACCTACACCAGAGGAGCTGGAAGCAGACACTGCTGAGCTTTTGGGTGAAGGGGGGCCTGCCAGAGAGGAGCTGAGTGTGGCACAGCAAACCTGTCCCACATTAGAGGGTCTCAGACAGCAAGCTGTCAAACAGGCTAAAGGGGATGTCAGTGACTCTCACAGAGTTTACTGGGAGGACAACCTCTTGTACACTGAGCATAGGGATCCTAAACCTGGAGCTGCCAGGAGATTAGTGATTCCTCAGGAGTACAGAAAGTTCCTCCTAACACTGGCACATGACATTCCCTTAGCTGGGCACCTGGGTCAAATGAAAACTTGGGACAGATTGGTACCATTGTTTCATTGGCCTAGGATGTCTGAGGACACAAAAGAATTTTGTAAGTCCTGTGAAACCTGTCAAGCCAGTGGCAAGACAGGTGGCACTCCAAAGGCACCCCTTATCCCACTGCCTGTGGTTGGGGTTCCCTTTGAAAGGGTAGGGGTTGACATAGTTGGCCCCCTTGACCCTCCTACTGCTTCAGGCAATAGGTTTATCTTGGTGGTAGTGGACCATGCCACAAGATATCCTGAAGCTATTCCTTTAAGGACCACTACAGCACCTGCAGTGGCAAAGGCCCTCCTGGGAATATTTTCCAGGGTGGGCTTCCCAAAGGAAGTAGTATCAGACAGAGGAAGCAATTTCATGTCTGCATACTTAAAGGCCATGTGGAAGGAGTGTGGTGTAACTTACAAGTTCACAACACCCTATCATCCACAAACAAATGGACTGGTAGAGAGATTTAATAAAACTCTCAAAGGCATGATTATGGGACTCCCTGAAAAACTCCGCAGGAGATGGGATATCCTTCTACCATGCCTCCTTTTTGTCTACAGGGAGGTACCCCAAAAAGGAGTGGGCTTCAGCCCCTTTGAACTTCTTTTTGGACACCCTGTTAGGGGTCCACTCACACTTGTAAAGGAGGGTTGGGAACAACCTTTAAAAGCTCCTAAGCAGGATATTGTGGATTATGTACTTGGCCTCAGATCAAGGATGGCTGAGTACATGAAAAAGGCCAGTAAAAACCTCCAGGCCAGCCAAGAGCTCCAGAAGCAATGGCATGATCAGAAGGCTGTTTTGGTTCAGTACCAACCAGGGCAGAAAGTGTGGGTCTTGGAGCCTGTGGCCCCAAGAACACTCCAAGAAAAATGGAGTGGACCCCACACAATTGTTGAAAAGAAGGGTGAAGTCACCTACTTGGTTGACTTAGGCACTGCCAGGAGTCCCCTTAGGGTGCTCCATGTCAACCGCCTGAAACCCTACTATGACAGGGCTGATCTCACCCTGCTCATGGCAACAGATGAGGGACAGGAAGAAGACAGTGATCCTCTACCTGATCTCTTCTCTTCCACAGAACAAGATGCTCTTGTGGAAGGTGTAGTTTTGGCTGATTGTCTTACTGCTGAGCAGAAAGATAATTGCATAAATCTCCTAGGACAATTTTCAGAACTCTTCTCCATTGTGCCAGGCACCACTTCTTGGTGTGAGCACACTATAGATACTGGAGACAGTTTACCTGTCAAAAGTAAGATCTATAGGCAGCCTGACCATGTCAGGGACTGCATAAAGCAAGAAGTTCAGAAAATGTTGGAACTAGGAGTGGTTGAGCACTCTGACAGTCCATGGGCTTCTCCTGTGGTACTGGTACCAAAACCCAATTCTAAAGATGGAAAGAAGGAAATGAGGTTTTGTGTAGACTATAGAGGTCTCAACTTGGTAACCAAAACTGATGCTCACCCTATACCCAGGGCAGATGAGCTCATAGATACACTGGCATCTGCCAAGTATCTAAGCACTTTTGATTTAACTGCAGGGTATTGGCAGATCAAATTGTCAGAAGATGCTAAACCTAAGACTGCATTTTCTACCATTGGAGGACATTACCAGTTTACTGTAATGCCTTTTGGTTTGAAAAATGCACCTGCCACTTTTCAGAGGTTGGTGAACACAGTCCTGCAAGGGCTGGAAGCTTTCAGTGCAGCATATTTGGATGATATAGCTGTCTTTAGCTCCAGCTGGGATGATCACCTGGTCCACCTTTGGAAAGTTTTGGAGGCCCTGCAAAAGGCAGGCCTCACTATCAAGGCTTCAAAGTGCCAGATAGGGCAGGGTAAGGTGGTTTATCTGGGACACCTTGTTGGTGGGGAACAGATTGCACCACGTCAGGGGAAAATCCAAACTATTATTGATTGGGTTCCCCCTACCACTCAGACTCAGGTGAGAGCCTTCCTAGGCCTCACTGGGTATTACAGGAGGTTCATTAAGAACTATGGCTCCATTGCAGCCCCTCTTAATGAACTCACATCCAAGAAAATGCCTAAAAAGGTATTATGGACAGCAAGCTGTCAGAAAGCTTTTGAGGAGTTAAAGCAGGCCATGTGCTCTGCACCTGTCCTGAAAAGCCCTTGTTACTCTAAAAAATTCTATGTCCAAACTGATGCATCTGAATTAGGAGTAGGGGCAGTCCTATCACAACTTAATTCTGAGGGCCAGGATCAACCTGTTGCTTTTATTAGTAGAAGGTTGACCCCTAGAGAAAAGCGTTGGTCTGCCATTGAGAGGGAGGCCTTTGCTGTGGTCTGGGCTCTGAAGAAGTTGAGGCCATACCTGTTTGGCACTCACTTCATTGTTCAGACAGACCACAAACCTCTACTTTGGCTAAAACAAATGAAAGGTGAAAATCCTAAATTGTTGAGGTGGTCCATATCCCTACAGGGAATGGACTATACAGTGGAACATAGACCTGGGAGTAGCCACTCCAATGCAGATGGACTCTCCAGATATTTCCACTTAGACAATGAAGACTCATCAGGTAATGGCTAGTCTTATTGTCCTTCGTTTGGGGGGGGGTTGTGTAGGAAAGTACCATCTTGCCTGGCATGTTACCCCCATTTTTCACTGTATATATGTTGTTTTAGTTGTATGTGTCACTGGGACCCTGGTAACCCAGGGCCCCAGTGCTCATAAGTGTGCCTGAATGTGTTACCTGTGTAGTGACTAACTGTCTCACTGAGGCTCTGCTAATCAGAACCTCAGTGGTTATGCTCTCTCATTTCTTTCCAAATTTTCACTAACAGGCTAGTGACCATTTTTACCAATTTACATTGGCTTACTGGAACACCCTTATAATTCCCTAGTATATGGTACTGAGGTACCCAGGGTATTGGGGTTCCAGGAGATCCCTATGGGCTGCAGCATTTCTTTTGCCACCCATAGGGAGCTCTGACAATTCTTACACAGGCCTGCCACTGCAGCCTGAGCGAAATAACGTCCACGTTATTTCACAGCCATTTTACACTGCACTTAAGTAACTTATAAGTCACCTATATGTCTAACCTTTACCTGGTAAAGGTTAGGTGCAAAGTTACTTAGTGTGAGGGCACCCTGGCACTAGCCAAGGTGCCCCCACATTGTTCAGAGCCAATTCCCTGAACTTTGTGAGTGCAGGGACACCATTACACGCGTGCACTACATATAGGTCACTACCTATATGTGGCTTCACAATGGTAACTCCGAATATGGCCATGTAACATGTCTATGATCATGGAATTGCCCCCTCTATGCCATCCTGGCATTGTTGGTACAATTCCATGATCCCAGTGGTCTGTAGCACAGACCCTGGTACTGCCAAACTGCCCTTCCTGGGGTTTCACTGCAGCTGCTGCTGCTGCCAACCCCTCAGACAGGCATCTTCCCTCCTGGGGTCCAGCCAGGCCTGGCCCAGGATGGCAGAACAAAGAACTTCCTCTGAGAGAGGGTGTGACACCCTCTCCCTTTGGAAAATGGAGTGAAGGCAGGGGAGGAGTAGCCTCCCCCAGCCTCTGGAAATGCTTTGTTGGGCACAGAGGTGCCCAATTCTGCATAAGCCAGTCTACACCGGTTCAGGGACCCCTTAGCCCCTGCTCTGGCGCGAAACTGGACAAAGGAAAGGGGAGTGACCACTCCCCTGACCTGCACCTCCCCTGGGAGGTGTCCAGAGCTCCTCCAGTGTGCTCCAGACCTCTGCCATCTTGGAAACAGAGGTGCTGCTGGCACACTGGACTGCTCTGAGTGGCCAGTGCCACCAGGTGACGTCAGAGACTCCTGCTGATAGGCTCCTTCAGGTGTTAGTAGCCTATCCTCTCTCCTAGGTAGCCAAACCCTCTTTTCTGGCTATTTAGGGTCTCTGTCTCTGTGGAAACTTCAGATAACGAATGCAAGAGCTCATCCGAGTTCCTCTGCATCTCTCTCTTCACCTTCTGATAAGGAATCGACTGCTGACCGCGCTGGAAGCCTGCAAACCTGCAACATAGTAGCAAAGACGACTACTGCAACTCTGTAACGCTGATCCTGCCGCCTTCTCGACTGTTTTCCTGCTTGTGCATGCTGTGGGGGTAGTCTGCCTCCTCTCTGCATCAGAAGCTCCGAAGAAATCTCCCGTGGGTCGACGGAATCTTCCCCCTGCAACCGCAGGCACCAAAAAGCTGCATTACCGGTCCCTTGGGTCTCCTCTCAGCACGACGAGCGAGGCCCCTCGAATCCAGCGACTCTGTCCAAGTGACCCCCACAGTCCAGTGACTCTTCAGTCCAAGTTTGGTGGAGGTAAGTCCTTGCCTCACCTCGCTGGGCTGCATTGCTGGGAACCGTGACTTTGCAGCTACTCCGGCCCCTGTGCACTTCCGGCGGAAATCCTTTGTGCACAACTAAGCCTGGGTCCACGGCACTCTAACCTGCATTGCACGACTTTCTAAGTTGGTCTCCGGCGACGTGGGACTCCTTTGTGCAACTTCGGCGAGCACCGTTTCACGCATCCTCATAGTGCCTGTTTCTGGCACTTCTTTGGGAGCTACCTGCTTCAGTGAGGGCTCTTTGTCTTGCACGACGTCCCCTCTCTTTTCAGTTCCAATTTGCGACCTCCTGGTCCCTCCTGGGCCCCAGCAGCATCCAAAAACGCCAAACGCACGATTTGCAACTAGCAAGGCTTGTTGGCGTCCTTTCAGCGGAAAAACACGTCTGCACGACTCTCCAAGGCGAGCGGGATACGTCCACCAAAGGGGAAGTCTCTAGCCCTTTTCGTTCCTGCAGAAACCTCAGCTTCTTCTGTCCAGTAGAAGCTTCTTTGTACCCGCAGCTGGCATTTCCTGGGCATCTGCCCATCTCCGACTTGCTTGTGACTTTTGGACTTGGTCCCCTTGTTCCACAGGTACCCTAGATTGGAAATCCACAGTTGTTGCATTGCTGGTTTGTGTCTTTCCTGCATTATTCCTCTAACACGACTTCTTTGTCCTTAGGGGAACTTTAGTGCACTTTGCACTCACTTTTCAGGGTCTTGGGGAGGGTTATTTTTCTAACTCTCACTATTTTCTAATAGTCCCAGCGACCCTCTACAAGGTCACATAGGTTTGGGGTCCATTCGTGGTTCGCATTCCACTTTTGGAGTATATGGTTTGTGTTGCCCCTATCCCTATGTTTCCCCATTGCATCCTATTGTAACTATACATTGTTTGCACTGTTTTCTAAGACTATACTGCATATTTTTGCTAGTGTGTATATATATCTTGTGTATATTTCCTATCCTCTCACTGAGGGTACACTCTAAGATACTTTGGCATATTGTCATAAAAATAAAGTACCTTTATTTTTAGTATAACTGTGTATTGTGTTTTCTTATGATATTGTGCATATGACACTAAGTGGTACTGTAGTAGCTTCACACGTCTCCTAGTTCAGCCTAAGCTGCTCTGCTAAGCTACCATTATCTATCAGCCTAAGCTGCTAGACACCCTATACACTAATAAGGGATAACTGGGCCTGGTGCAAGGTGCAAGTACCCCTTGGTACTCACTACAAGCCAGTCCAGCCTCCTACATTGGTTGTGCAGTGGTGGGATAAGTGCTTTGAGACTACTTACCACTCTTGTCATTGTACTTTTCATAAGAGAAAAATATACAAAACAAGGTCAGTGTATATACACATAGCCAAAAAGTTTTGCATTTCCTCTTTTCACTCTTTTCTAAGTGCTGAAAAGTACTTCTAACTTTCTAAAAAGTTCTAAAAAGTTTTAAAAGTTTTTTTTCTCTGTCTTTCTAAAAGCTCTGACAAACTTTTTATCTTTTACTATCACTTTAACTCTCTCTAAAAATGTCTGGCACAGGCCAAAATGTTGATCTGTCCAAACTTGCATATGACAACCTTAGCTGGAAAAGAGCAAGGGGTCTCTGTATAGAGAGAGGTTTGAGTGTAGGGAAGAATCCTTCCTTGGAACTGTTACTTAACATGCTTAGAGAACAGGATAAGGCCATAGGTGCCTCATCTGTTGAAAAAGTACCTAATAGTTCTAAATCTGATTCAGGGACTCCCCCAGGAAAAGATTCAGGAAAGAAACTTCCTAGCCTGCCCATTACTAGACAGTCTAGCATAGTTGGTAATGATGATGAGCCACACCATACAAATAGTGTTGTCTCACATCATAGCAAAAGCATTTATTCTCACCATACTGGTAGTAATGTTTCTGTTAACCAAGCTGTTAGGGTGGCTTCTGTAAGGGACAGGTCTCCTTCTGTTCATTCCCATCATACCTCTGTTTCTAGGAATGTCCCTCCCACCAACCCTGATGACAGAATGTTAGAGAGGGAACTCAATAAGTTGAGGGTGGACCAAACCAGACTGAAGCTTAAAAAGCAACAGCTCGATTTGGATAGACAGTCTTTTGAATTAGAGAAGGAAAGACAGAAGTTGGGTTTAGATACCCATGGTGGCAGCAGCAGTATTCCCCATAGTCATCCTGCAAAAGAGCATGATTCCAGGAATCTGCACAAGATAGTTTCCCCTTATAAGGAGGGGGATGACATTAACAAGTGGTTTGCTGCACTTGAGAGGGCCTGTGTTGTACAGGATGTCCCTCAAAGGCAGTGGGCTGCTATCCTATGGCTATCATTTAGTGGAAAAGGTAGGGATAGGCTTCTTACTGTGAAAGAAAATTATGCTAATAATTTCCAAGTTCTTAAGAATGCACTCCTGGATGGTTATGGCTTAACCACTGAACAGTACAGGATAAAGTTCAGAGAGACCAAAAAGGAGTCTTCACAAGACTGGGTTGATTTCATTGACCATTCAGTGAAGGCCTTGGAGGGGTGGTTACATGGCAGTAAAGTTACTGATTATGACAGCCTGTATAACTTAATCCTGAGAGAGCATATTCTTAATAATTGTGTGTCTGATTTGTTGCACCAGTACTTGGTGGACTCTGATCTGACCTCTCCCCAAGAATTGGGAAAGAAGGCAGACAAATGGGTCAGAACAAGAGTGAACAGAAAAGTTCATACAGGGGGTGACAAAGATGGCAACAAAAAGAAGGATGGTAAGTCTTCAGACAAGGGTGGGGACAAATCTAAAAATGAGTCTTCATCAGGCCCACAAAAACACTCTGGTGGGGGTGGTGGGTCCAAATCCTCTTTTAATCAGAACAAGGAAAAGAAACCATGGTGCTATTTATGTAAAATAAAAGGCCATTGGACAACAGATCCCAGTTGTCCAAAGAAAGGCACCAATGCTCCTACCACTACAACCCCTACTGCTACACCTAGTGTCCCTACTAATAGCAGTGGTGGTGGGAGCAAACCTACTAATAGCCAATCCAAGGGAGTAGCTGGGCTCACTTTTGGTAATTTAGTTGGGGTTGGCCTTGTTAGGGAGGCCACAGAGGCTGTGTTAGTCTCTGAGGGGGCTATTGATTTAGCCACCTTAGTTGCTTGTCCCCTTAATATGGATAAGTACAAGCAGCTACCCCTAATAAATGGTGTTGAGGTTCAGGCCTACAGGGACACTGGTGCCAGTGTGACTATGGTCATAGAGAAACTGGTCCACCCTGAACAACACCTACTTGGTCACCAGTACCAAGTAACTGATGCTCACAACAACACACTTAGCCACCCCATGGCTGTTCTAAATCTCAACTGGGGGGGGGTTACTGGTCCAAAGAAAGTTGTGGTAGCTTCAGATTTACCTGTAGACTGTCTATTAGGGAATGATTTGGAGACATCAGCTTGGTCAGATGTGGAGTTGGAGGCCCATGCAGCAATGCTGGGCATCCCAGGGCATATTTTTGCTTTGACAAGGGCTCAGACCAAAAAGCAAAAAGGACAGGGAAGCTTGGATCCTGGAACAATGGACCAAGTGCTCCCTAAAGCTAGGGCTAGTAGAAGCAAACCACTTCCTACTATCCCTCCCTCTACAGTGGATTCTACTTCTGAGGAAGAAGAATTCCCTCCCTGTGCAGAACCTACACCAGAGGAGCTGGAAGCAGACACTCCTGACCTTTTGGGTGAAGGGGGGCCTGCCAGAGAGGAGCTGAGTGTGGCACAGCAAACCTGTCCCACATTAGAGGGTCTCAGACAGCAAGCTGTCAAACAGGCTAATGGGGATGTCAGTGACTCTCACAGAGTTTACTGGGAGGACAACCTCTTGTACACTGAGCATAGGGATCCTAAACCTGGAGCTGCCAGGAGATTAGTGATTCCTCAGGAGTACAGAAAGTTCCTCCTAACACTGGCACATGACATTCCCTTAGCTGGGCATCTAGGACAAATGAAAACTTGGGACAGGCTTGTTCCCCTGTTTCATTGGCCTAGAATGTCTGAGGACACAAAGGAATTTTGTAAGTCCTGTGAAACCTGTCAAGCCAGTGGCAAGACAGGTGGCACCCCAAAGGCACCCCTTATCCCACTGCCTGTGGTTGGGGTTCCCTTTGAAAGGGTAGGGGTTGACATAGTTGGCCCCCTTGACCCTCCTACTGATTCAGGCAATAGGTTTATCTTGGTGGTAGTGGACCATGCCACAAGATATCCTGAAGCTATTCCTTTAAGGACCACTACAGCTCCTGCAGTGGCAAAGGCCCTCCTGGGAATATTTTCCAGGGTGGGCTTCCCAAAGGAAGTAGTATCAGACAGGGGAAGCAATTTCATGTCTGCATACTTAAAGGCCATGTGGAAGGAGTGTGGTGTAACGTACAAGTTCACAACACCCTATCATCCACCAACAAATGGACTGGTGGAGAGATTTAATAAAACTCTCAAAGGCATGATTATGGGTCTCCCTGAAAAACTCCGCAGGAGATGGGATATCCTTCTACCATGCCTCCTTTTTGCCTACAGGGAGGTACCCCAGAAAGGAGTGGGCTTCAGCCCCTTTGAACTTCTTTTTGGACACCCTGTTAGGGGTCCACTCACACTTGTAAAGGAGGGTTGGGAACAACCTTTAAAAGCTCCTAAGCAGGATATTGTGGACTATGTACTTGGCCTCAGATCAAGGATGGCTGAGTACATGAAAAAGGCCAGTAAAAACCTTCAGGCCAGCCAAGAGCTCCAGAAGCAATGGCATGATCAGAAGGCTGTTTTGGTTCAGTACCAACCAGGACAGAAAGTGTGGGTCTTGGAGCCTGTGGCCCCAAGAGCACTCCAAGATAAGTGGAGTGGTCCCCACACAATTGTTGAAAAGAAGGGAGAAGTCACCTATTTAGTTGACTTAGGCACTGCCAGGAGTCCCCTTAGGGAGCTCCATGTCAACCGCCTGAAACCCTACTATGACAGGGCTGATCTCACCCTGCTCATGGCAACTGATGAGGGACAGGAAGAAGACAGTGATCCTCTACCTGATCTCTTCTCTTCCACAGAACAAGATGCTCTTGTGGAAGGTGTAGTTTTGGCTGATTGTCTTACTGCTGAGCCGAAAGATAATTGCATAAATCTCCTAGATCAATTCTCTGAACTCTTCTCTACTGTGCCAGGTACCACTTCTTGGTGTGAGCACACTATAGATACTGGAGACAGTTTACCTGTCAAAAGTAAGATCTATAGGCAGCCTGACCATGTCAGGGACTGCATAAAGCAAGAGGTCCAGAAAATGTTAGAACTAGGAGTAGTTGAGCACTCTGACAGTCCATGGGCTTCTCCTGTGGTACTGGTACCAAAACCCCATTCCAAAGATGGAAAGAAGGAAATGCGGTTTTGTGTAGACTATAGAGGTCTCAACTTGGTAACCAAAACTGATGCTCACCCTATACCCAGGGCAGATGAGCTCATAGATACACTGGCATCTGCCAAGTATCTAAGCACTTTTGATTTGACTGCAGGGTATTGGCAGATCAAATTATCAGAAGATGCTAAACCTAAGACTGCATTTTCTACCATTGGAGGACATTACCAGTTTACTGTAATGCCTTTTGGTTTGAAAAATGCACCTGCCACTTTTCAGAGGTTGGTGAACACAGTCCTGCAAGGGCTGGAAGCTTTCAGTGCAGCATATTTGGACGATATAGCTGTCTTTAGCTCCAGCTGGGATGATCACCTGGTCCACCTATGGAAAGTTTTGGAGGCCCTGCAAAAGGCAGGCCTCACTATCAAGGCTTCAAAGTGCCAGATAGGGCAGGGTAAGGTGGTTTATCTGGGACACCTTGTTGGTGGGGAACAGATTGCACCACTTCAGGGGAAAATCCAAACAATTATTGATTGGGTTCCCCCTACCACTCAGACTCAGGTGAGAGCCTTCCTAGGCCTCACTGGGTATTACAGGAGGTTCATTAAGAACTATGGCTCCATTGCAGCCCCTCTTAATAACCTCACATCCAAGAAAATGCCTAAAAAGGTATTATGGACAGCAAACTGTCAGAAAGCTTTTGAGGAGCTGAAGCAGGCCATGTGCTCTGCACCTGTCCTGAAAAGCCCTTGTTACTCTAAAAAATTCTATGTCCAGACTGATGCATCTGAATTAGGAGTAGGGGCAGTCCTATCACAACTTAATTCTGAGGGCCAGGATCAACCTGTTGCTTTTATTAGTAGAAGGTTGACCCCTAGAGAAAAGCGTTGGTCTGCCATTGAGAGGGAGGCCTTTGCTGTGGTCTGGGCTCTGAAGAAGTTGAGGCCATACCTGTTTGGCACTCACTTCATTGTTCAGACAGACCACAAACCTCTACTTTGGCTAAAACAAATGAAAGGTGAAAATCCTAAATTGTTGAGGTGGTCCATATCCCTACAGGGAATGGACTATACAGTGGAACATAGACCTGGGAGTAGCCACTCCAATGCAGATGGACTCTCCAGATATTTCCACTTAGACAATGAAGACTCATCAGGTCATGGCTAGTCTTATTGTCCTTCGTTTGGGGGGGGGGTTGTGTAGGAAAGTACCATCTTGCCTGGCATGTTACCCCCATTTTTCACTGTATATATGTTGTTTTAGTTGTATGTGTCACTGGGACCCTGGTAACCCAGGGCCCCAGTGCTCATAAGTGTGCCTGAATGTGTTACCTGTGTAGTGACTAACTGTCTCACTGAGGCTCTGCTAATCAGAACTTCAGTGGTTATGCTCTCTCATTTCTTTCCAAATTGTCACTAACAGGCTAGTGACCATTTTTACCAATTTACATTGGCTTACTGGAACACCCTTATAATTCCCTAGTATATGGTACTGAGGTACCCAGGGTATTGGGGTTCCAGGAGATCCCTATGGGCTGCAGCATTTCTTTTGCCACCCATAGGGAGCTCTGACAATTCTTACACAGGCCTGCCACTGCAGCCTGAGTGAAATAACGTCCACGTTATTTCACAGCCATTTTACACTGCACTTAAGTAACTTATAAGTCACCTATATGTCTAACCTTTACCTGGTAAAGGTTAGGTGCAAAGTTACTTAGTGTGAGGGCACCCTGGCACTAGCCAAGGTGCCCCCACATTGTTCAGAGCCAATTCCCTGAACTTTGTGAGTGCGGGGACACCATTACACGCGTGCACTACACATAGGTCACTACCTATATGTGGCTTCACAATGGTAACTCCGAATATGGCCATGTAACATGTCTATGATCATGGAATTGCCCCCTCTATGCCATCCTGGCATTGTTGGTACAATTCCATGATCCCAGTGGTCTGTAGCACAGACCCTGGTACCGCCAAACTGCCCTTCCTAGGGATTCACTGCAGCTGCTGCTGCTGCCAACCCCTCAGACAGGCATCTGCCCTCCTGGGGTCCAGCCAGGCCTGGCCCAGGATGGCAGAACAAAGAACTTCCTCTGAGAGAGGGTGTGACACCCTCTCCCTTTGGAAAATGGTGTGAAGGCAGGGGAGGAGTAGCCTCCCCCAGCCTCTGGAAATGCTTTGTTGGGCACAGAGGTGCCCAATTCTGCATAAGCCAGTCTACACCGGTTCAGGGACCCCTTAGCCCCTGCTCTGGCGCGAAACTGGACAAAGGAAAGGGGAGTGACCACTCCCCTGACCTGCACCTCCCCTGGGAGGTGTCCAGAGCTCCTCCAGTGTGCTCCAGACCTCTGCCATCTTGGAAACAGAGGTGCTGCTGGCACACTGGACTGCTCTGAGTGGCCAGTGCCACCAGGTGACGTCAGAGACTCCTGCTGATAGGCTCCTTCAGGTGTTAGTAGCCTATCCTCTCTCCTAGGTAGCCAAACCCTCTTTTCTGGCTATTTATGGTCTCTGTCTCTGGGGAAACTTCAGATAACGAATGCAAGAGCTCATCCGAGTTCCTCTGCATCTCTCTCTTCACCTTCTGATAAGGAATCGACTGCTGACCGCGCTGGAAGCCTGCAAACCTGCAACATAGTAGCAAAGACGACTACTGCAACTCTGTAACGCTGATCCTGCCGCCTTCTCGACTGTTTTCCTGCTTGTGCATGCTGTGGGGGTAGTCTGCCTCCTCTCTGCAGCAGAAGCTCCGAAGAAATCTCCGTGGGTCGACAGAATCTTCCCCCTGCAACCGCAGGCACCAAAAAGCTGCATTACCGGTCCCTTGGGTCTCCTCTCAGCACAACGAGCGAGGTCCCTCGAATCCAGCGACTCTGTCCAAGTGACCCCCACAGTCCAGTGACTCTTCAGTCCAAGTTTGGTGGAGGTAAGTCCTTGCCTCACCTCGCTGGGCTGCATTGCTGGGAACCGCGACTTTGCAGCTACTCCGGCCCCTGTGCACTTCCGGCGGAAATCCTTTGTGCACAGCCAAGCCTGGGTCCACGGCACTCTAACCTGCATTGCACGACTTTCTAAGTTGGTCTCCGGCGACGTGGGACTCCTTTGTGCAACTTCGGCGAGCACCATTTCACGCATCCTCGTAGTGCCTGTTTCTGGCACTTCTCCGGGTGCTACCTGCTTTAGTGAGGGCTCTTTGTCTTGCTCGACGTCCCCTCTCTCTTCAGGTCCAATTTGCGACCTCCTGATCCCTCCTGGGCCCCAGCAGCGTCCAAAAACCCTAAACGCACAATTTGCAACTAGCAAGGCTTGTTGGCGTCCTTTCAGCAGGAAAACACTTTTGCACGACTCTCCAAGGCAAGAGGGATCCGTCCACCAAAGGGGAAGTCTCTAGCCCTTTTCGTTCATGTAGAAATCTCAGCTTCTTCTGTCCAGTAGAAGCTTCTTTGCACCCGCAGCTGGCATTTCCTGGGCATCTGCCCATCTCCGACTTGCTTGTGACTTTTGGACTTGGTCCCCTTGTTCCACTGGTACCCTAGATTGGAAATCCACAGTTGTTGCATTGCTGTACCCCAGGTGGGCAGAACAAAGGACTTCCTCAGAGAGAGGGTGTTTGTAGGAGGCTGGACTGGCTTGTAGTGAGTACCAAGGGGTACTTGCACCTTGCACCAGGCCCAGTTATCCCTTATTAGTGTATAGGGTGTCTAGCAGCTTAGGCTGATAGATAATGGTAGCTTAGCAGAGCAGCTTAGGCTGAACTAGGAGACGTGTGAAGCTACTACAGTACCACTTAGTGTCATATGCACAATATCATAAGAAAACACAATACACAGTTATACTAAAAATAAAGGTACTTTATTTTTATGACAATATGCCAAAGTATCTTAGAGTGTACCCTCAGTGAGAGGATAGGAAATATACACAAGATATATATACACAATAGCAAAAATATGCAGTATAGTCTTAGAAAACAGTGCAAACAATTCTGACCCATTTGTCTGTCTTCTTTCCCAATTCTTGGGGAGAGGTCAGATCAGAGTCCACCAAGTACTGGTGCAACAAATCAGACACACAATTATTAAGAATATGCTCTCTCAAGATCAAGTTATACAGGCTTTCATAATCAGTAACTTTACTGCCATGTAACCACCCCTCCAAGGCCTTCACTGAATGGTCAACAAAGTCTACCCAGTCTTGTGAAGACTCCTTTTTGGTCTCTTTGAACTTCATCCTGTACTGTTCAGTGGTTAAGCCATAACCATCCAGGAGTGCATTCTTAAGAACTGTAAAATTATTGGCATCACTTTCTTTCACAGTAAGGAGCCTATCCCTACCCTTTCCACTAAATGATAGCCATAGGATAGCAGCCCACTGCCTTTGAGGGACATCCTGTACAACACAGGCCCTCTCAAGTGCAGCAAACCACTTGTTAATGTCACCCCCCTCCTTTTAAGGGGGAACTATCTTATGCAGATTCCTAAAATCATGCTCTCTTGCAGGATGACTATGGGGAATACTGCTGCTGCCACCATGGGTTTCCAACCCAATTTTCTGTCTTTCTCTTTCAATTTCTAAGGACTGCCTATCTAAATCCAGCTGTTGCTTCTTGAGCTTCAGCCTGGATTCCTCCACTCTCAATCTATTGAGATCCCTTTCTAACACTCTGTCATCAGGGTGGGTGGGAGGGACATGCCTAGAAACAGACGTATGGTGAGAATGGACAGAAGGAGACCTTGCCCTAACAGATGGCACCCTAACAGCTTGGCTAACAGAAACAGCACTTCTACTATGATGAGAAGGAATACTCTTACTGTGATGAGAGACCACACTATCTGTATGGTGTGACTCTACATCAGTACCAGCTATGCTAGGTTGTCTGCTAATGGGCAGGCTAGGAAGTTTCCCTTCTAAATCTTTTGCTAGGGGTGCCCCAGGATCAGATTGGGAACCATCAGCTAACTTTTCAACAGAAGTGCCACCTCTGGCCTTATCCTGTTCAACAAGCACGTTAACCAACAGTTCTCTAGGGGGATTCTTCCCTACACTTAAACCTCTTTCTATGCAGAGACTCCTTGCTCCTTTCCAGCTAAGGTGATCATAAGCAAGTTTGGACAGATCAACAGTTTGGCCTGTGCCAGACATTTTAGAAAGTGTTTAAGAGATAGAAAAAGTGAGAAAAAGCTTTTCAGAACTTTTGGATAGACAGAAAAAAAACTTTGAAAACTTTTTAAGAACTTTTAGAAAGTTTAGAGGTACTTTTCAGCACTTAGAAAAGAAGTGAAAAGAGGAAATGCAAAACCTTTTGGTTAGGTGTACATACACTGAACTTGTTTTGTATATTTTTCTCTTATGAAAAGTACAATGACAAAAGTGGTAAGTAGTTACAAAGCACTTATCCCACCACTGCACAACCAATGTAGGAGGCTGGACTGGCTTGTAGTGAGTACCAAGGGGTACTTGCACCTTGCACCAGGCCCAGGTATCCCTTATTAGTGTATAGGGTGTCTAGCAGCTTAGGCTGATAGATAATGGTAGCTTAGCAGAGTAGCTTAGGCTGAACTAGGAGACGAGTGAAGCTCCTACAGTACCACTAGTGTCACTTGCACAATATCATAAGAAGACACAATACACAGATATACTAAAAATAAAGGTACTTTATTTTTATGACAATATGCCAAAGTATCTCAGTGAGTACCCTCAGTATGAGGATAGCAAATATACACAAGATATATGTACACAATACCAAAAATATGCAGTATAGTCTTAGAAAACAGTGCAAACAATGTATAGTTACAATAGGATGCAATGGGGACACATAGGGATAGGGGCAACACAAACCATATACTCCAAAAGTGGAATGCGAACCACGAATGGACCCCAAACCTATGTGACCTTGTAGAGGGTCACTGGGACTGTAAGAAAACAGTGAGGGTTAGAAAAATAGCTCACCCCAAGACCCTGAAAAGTGAGTGCAAAGTGCACTAAAGTTCCCCAAAGAGCACAGAAGTCGTGATAGGGGAATTCTGCAGGAAAGACACAAACCAGCAATGCAACAACAATGGATTTCCAAACGAGGGTACCTGTGGAACAAGGGGACCAAGTCCAAAAGTCACAAGCAAGTCGGAGATGGGCAGATGCCAAGGAAATGCCAGCTGTGGGTGCAAAGAAGCTGCTACTAGGCAGTAGAAGCTGAGGATTCTGCAGGAACGACCAGGGCTAGCAACGTCCCCTTTGGAGGACGGATGTCCCACGTCGTGAAGAGTTGTGCAGAAGTGTTTTCCCGCCAAAAGACTGCCAACAAGCCTTGCTAGCTGCAAATCGTGCATTTAAGGTTTTTGGATGCTGCCGTGGCCCAGGAGGGACCAGGATGTCGCCAATTGCGTCAGGGGACAGAAGGGGCGCCCAGCAAGAAAAGGAGCCCTCTCAAAAGCAGGCAGCTCCTGCAGAGGTGCCGGAACAGGCACTACAAAGAGGAGTGAAACAGTGCTTACCCGAAGTTGCACAAAGGAGTCCCACGCCGCCGGAGGACAACTTAGAAAGTCGTGCAATGCAGGTTAGAGTGCCATGGACCCAGGCTTGGGAGTGCACAAAGGATTTCCACCGGAAGTGCACAGAGGCCGGAGTAGCTGCAAAAGACGTGGTTCCCAGCAATGCAGTCTGGCGTGGGGAGGCAAGGACTTACCTCCACCAAACTTGGACTGAAGAGTCACTGGACTGTGGGAGTCACTTGAACAGAGTTGCTGGATTCAAGGGATCTCGCTCGTCGTGCTGAGAGGAGACCCAGGGGACCAGTGATGCAGTTCTTTGGTGCCTGAGGTAGCAGGGGGAAGATTCCGTCGACCCACGGCAGATTTCTTTGGAGCTTCTAGTGCAGAGAGGAGGCAGACTACCCCCACAGCATGCACCACCAGGAAAACAGTCGAGAAGGCAGCAGGATCAGCGTTATAGAGTTGCAGTAGTCGTCTTTGCTACTTTGTTGCAGTTTTGCAGGCTTCCAGCGCGGTCAGCAGTCGATTCCTTGGCAGAAGGTGAAGAGAGAGATGCAGAGGAACTCTGATGAGCTCTTGCATTCGTTATCTAAGGAATTCCCAAAGCAGAGACCCTAAATAGCCAGAAAAGAGGGTTTGGCTACTTTGGAGAGAGGATAGGCTAGCAACACCTGAATGAGCCTATCAGAAGGAGTCTCTGACGTCACCTGCTGGCCCTGGCCACTCAGAGCAGTCCAGTGTGCCAGCAGCACCTCTCTTTCCAAGATGGCAGAGGTCTGGAGCACACTGGAGGAGCTCTGGGCACCTCCCAGGGGAGGTGCAGGTCAGGGGAGTGGTCACTCCCCTTTCCTTTGTCCAGTTTCGCACCAGAGCAGGGCTGAGGGGTCCCTGAACCGGTGTAGACTGGCTTATGCAGAAATGGGCACCATCTGTGCCCATGAAAGCATTTCCAGAGGCGGGGGGTGGCTACTCCTCCCCTGCCTTAACACCTTTTTCCAAAGGCAGAGTGTGTAACACCCTCTCTCTGAGGAAGTCCTTCGTTCTGCCATCCTGGGCCAAGCCTGGCTGGACCCCAGGAGGGCAGAAACCTGTCTGAGGGGTTGGCAGCAGCAGCAGCTGCAGTGAAACCCCTGAAAAGGCAGTTTGGCAGTACCCGGGTCTGAGCTACAGACCCGTGGGATCATGGGATTGTACCAACAATGCCAAGATGGCATAGAGGGGGCAATTCCATGATCTTAGACATGTTACATGGCCATATTCGGAGTTACCATTGTGAAGCTACACATAGGTAGTGACCTATGTGTAGTGTACGCGTGTAATGGTGTCCCCGCAATCACAAAGTCCGGGGAATTTGCCCTGGACAATGTGGGGGCACCTTGGCTAGTGCCAGGGTGCCCACACACTAAGTAACTTTGCACCTAACCTTTACCAGGTAAAGGTTAGACATATAGGTGACTTATAAGTTACTTAAGTGCAGTGGTAAATGGCTGTGAAATAACGTGGACGTTATTTCACTCAGGCTGCAGTGGCAGGCCTGTGTAAGAATTGTCAGAGCTCCCTATGGGTGGCAAAAGAAATGCTGCAGCCCATAGGGATCTCCTGGAACCCCAATACCCTGGGTACCTCAGTACCATATACTAGGGAATTATAGGGGTGTTCCAGTATGCCAATGTGAATTGGCGAAATTGGTCACTAGCCTGTTAGTGACAATTTGGAAAGAAATGAGAGAGCATAACCACTGAGGTTCTGGATAGCAGAGCCTCAGTGAGACAGCTAGTCATAACACAGGTAACACATTCAGGCACACTTATGAGCACTGGGGCCCTGGCTGGCAGGGTCCCAGTGACACATACAACTAAAAGAACATATACAGTGAAAAATGGGGGTAACATGCCAGGCAAGATGGTACTTTCCTACACTCAGTCCTTGGCAGGATGAAGCATTCTGGGCACAAAGCCCCCTCCAGAACCAGTGGAGACTGTTATCCACTTGAGAGACTGTGGCTTTGCACTCCCCAGGTTAAAGCAGTGGGCAAACCACCCACTGGAGAGACTTGAGAGACTGTGGCTTTGCACTCCCCAGGATAAAACAGTAGGCAAACCACCCACTGGAGAGACTTGAGAGACTGTGGCTGTGCACTCCCCAGGATAAAGCAGTGGGCAAACTACCCACTGGAGAGACTTGAGAGACTGTGGCTTTGCAATCCCCAGAATACAGCAATGGGCATGGATCCCCCTCGTGCAGCAGTGGTGTTGTGCGTTCATCTCGCTGAGGTGCCCCCCTCCCCCTGAGGTGCCTGTATATTTTCAGTCTGATGCCCCAGCAGTGTTTTCTCCGTTTCAGGTCAGGTATCTGTAGGAAAGTACCATCTTGCCTGGCATATTACCCCCATTTTTCACTGTATATATGTTGTTTTAGTTGTATGTGTCACTGGGACCCTGCCAGCCAGGGCCCCAGTGCTCATAAGTGTGCCTGACTGTGTTACCTGTGTATATGACTAACTGTCTCACTGAGGCTCTGCTATCCAGAACCTCAGTGGTTATGCTCTCTCATTTCTTTCCAAATTGTCACTAACAGGCTAGTGACCAATTTTACCAATTCACATTGGCACACTGGAACACCCTTATAGTTCCCTAGTATATGGTACCGAGGTACCCAGGGTATTGGGGTTCCAGGAGATCCCTATGGGCTGCAGCATTCTTTTGCCACCCATAGGGAGCTCTGACAATTCTTACACAGGCCTGCCACTGCAGCCTGAGTGAAATAATGCACACATTATTTCACACTCATTTTCACTACACTTATGTAACTTATAAGTCACCTATATGTCTAACCTTTACTTAGTAAAGGTTGGGTGCTAAGTTACCTAGTGTGTGGGCACCCTGGCACTAGCCAAGGTGCCCCCACATCGTTCAGGGCAAATTCCCCGGACTTTGTGAGTGCGGGGACACCATTACACGCGTGCACTACATATAGGTCAATACCTATATGTAGCTTCACAATGGTAACTCCGAATATGGCCATGTAACATGTCTAAGATCATGGAATTGCCCCCTCTATGCCATCTTGGCATTGTTGGTACAATCCCATGATCCCACGGGTCTGTAGCTCAGACCCGGGTACTGCCAAACTGCCTTTTCAGGGGTTTCACTGCAGCTGCTACTGCTGCCAACCCCTCAGACAGGTTTCTGCCCTCCTGGGGTCCAGCCAGGCTTGTCCCAGGATGGCAGAACAAAGGACTTCCTCTGAGAGAGGGTGTTACACCCTCTCCCTTTGGAAAAATGGTGTGAAGGCAGGGGAGGAGTAGCCTCCCCCAGCCTCTGGAAATGCTTTCATGGGCACATTTGGTGCCCATTTCTGCATAAGCCAGTCTACACCGGTTCAGGGACCCCTTAGCCCTGCTCTGGCGCGAAACTGGACAAAGGAAAGGGGAGTGACAACTCCCTTGACCTGCACCTCCCCTGGGAGGTGTCCAGAGCTCCTCCAGTGTGCTCCAGACCTCTGCCATCTTGGAAACAGAGGTGCTGCTGGCACACTGGACTGCTCTGAGTGGCCAGTGCCACCAGGTGACGTCAGAGACTCCTTCTGAAAGGCTCCTTCAGGTGTTGCTAGCCTATCCTCTCTCCTAGGTAGCCAAACCCTCTTTTCTGGCTATTTAGGGTCTCTGTCTCTGGGGATTCCTTAGATAACGAATGCAAGAGCTCATCAGAGTTCCTCTGCATCTCTCTCTTCACCTTCTGCCAAGGAATCGACTGCTGAATGCGCTGGAAGCCTGCAAAACTGCAACAAAGTAGTGAAGACGACTACTGCAACTCTGTAACGCTGATCCTGCCGCCTTCTCGACTGTTTTCCTGGTGGTGCATGCTGTGGGGGTAGTCTGCCTCCTCTCTGCACTAGAAGCTCCAAAGAAATCTCCTGTGGGTCGACGGAATCTTCCCCCTGCAACCGCAGGCACCAAGGAACTGCATTACCGGTACTCTGGGTCTCCTCTCAGCACGACGAGCGAGGTCCCTTGATTCCAGCAACTCTGTCCAAGTGACTCCCACAGTCCAGTGACTCTTCAGTCCAAGTTTGGTGGAGGTAAGTCCTTGCCTCCCCACGCCAGACTGCATTGCTGGGAACAGCGTCTTTTGCAGCTACTCCGGCTTCCGTGCACTTCCGGCGGAAATCCTTTGTTCACAGCCAAGCCTGGGTCCATGGCACTCTAACCTGCATTGCACGATTTTCTAAGTTGTCCTCCGGCGGCGTGGGACTCCTTTGTGCAACTTCGGGTGAGCACCGTTTCACTCTTCTTTGAAGTGCCTGTTCTGGCACTTCTGCATGTGCTGCTTGCTTCTGAGAGGGTTTCTTGTCTTGCTCGATGCCCCTTCTGTCCCCAGACGCAATTGGCGAAATCCTGGTCCCTCCTGGGCCACAGCAGCATGCAAAAACCCTTACCGCATGAATTGCAGCTAGCAAGGCTTGTTGGCTGTATTTCCAAAGGAAAATACTTCTGCACGACTCTCCACGGCGTGTGGAATCCATCCTCCAAAGGGGAAGTTTCTAGCCCTTGTCGTTCCTGCAGAATCCTAAGCTTCTACTGTCCAGTAGCAGCTTCTTTGCACCCACCGTTGGCAATTCTTGGGCATCTGCCCATCTCCGACTTGCTTGTGACTTTTGGACTTGGTCCCCTTGTTCCACAGGTACCCTCGTTTGGAAATCCATCGTTGTTGCATTGCTGGTTTGTGTCTTTCCTGCAGAATTCCCCTATCACGATTTCTTTGTCCTTTGGGGAACTTTAGTGCACTTTGCACTCACTTTTCAGGGTCTTGGGGTGGGCTATTTTTCTAACCCTTACTATTTTCTAATAGTCCCAGCGACCCTCTACAAGGTCACATAGGTTTGGGGTCCATTCGTGGTTCGCATTCCACTTTTGGAGTATATGGTTTGTGTTGCCCCTATCCCTATGTGTCCCCATTGCATCCTATTGTAACTATACATTGTTTGCACTGTTTTCTAAGACTATACTGCATATTTTTGGTATTGTGTACATATATCTTGTGAATATTTGCTATCCTCATACTGAGGGTACTCACTGAGATACTTTGGCATATTGTCATAAAAATAAAGTACCTTTATTTTTAGTATATCTGTGTATTGTGTTTTCTTATGATATTGTGCAAGTGACACTAGTGGTACTGTAGGAGCTTCACTCGTCTCCTAGTTCAGCCTAAGCTGCTCTGCTAAGCCACCATTATCTATCAGCCTATGCTGCTAGACACCCTATACACTAATAAGGGATAACTGGGCCTGGTGCAAGGTGCAAGTACCCCTTGGTACTCACTACAAGCCAGTCCAGTCTCCTACATTGGTTGTGCAGCGGTGGGATAAGTGCTTTGAGACTACTTACCACTCTTGTCATTGTACTTTTCATAAGAGAAAAATATACAAAACAATTCAGTGTATGTACACATAACTAAAAAGTTTTGCATTTCCTCTTTTCACTCTTTTCTAAGTGCTGAAAAGTACATCTAAACTTTCTAAAAGTTCTTAAAAAGTTTTTAAAGTTTTTTTCTGTCTTTCTAAAAGTTCTGAAAAACTTTTTCTTCACGTTTTCTGTCACTTAAACTCTTTCTAAAATGTCTGGCACAGGCCAAGCTGTTGATCTGTCCAAACTTGCATATGACCACCTTAGCTGGAAAGGAGCAAGGAGTCTCTGTGTAGAAAGAGGTTTGAGTGTAGGGAAGAATCCTTCTTTGGAATTGTTACTTAACATGCTTAGAGAACAAGATAAGGCCAAAGGGGCCACATCTGTTGAAAAAGTAGCTAATGGTTCCCAATCTGATCCAGGGACTCCCCCAGGAAAAGATTCAGGAAAGAAACTTCCCAGCCTGCCCATTACTAGACAGTCTAGCATAGTTGGTACACCATACAAATAGTGTTATCTCACATCATAGCAAGAGCATTGTTTCTCACCACAGTAGAAGTGATGTTTCTGTAAGCCAAGCTGTTAGGGTGCCTTCTGTAAGGAACAGGTCTCCAATTGTCCATTCTCACCATACTTCTGTGTCTAAGAATGTCCCTCCCACCCACCCTGATGACAGAATGTTAGAAAGGGAGCTCAATAGATTGAGAGTGGAGCAATCCAGACTGATGCTTAAACAGCAACACCTGGATTTAGATAGACAATCCTTAGAAGTAGAGAAGGAAAGACAGAAACTGGGTTTAGAAACCCATGGTGGCAGCAGCAGTATTCCCCATAGTCATCCTGCAAGAGAGCATGATTCAAGGAATCTGCACAAGATAGTTCCCCCTTATAAGGAGGGGGATGACATTAACAAGTGGTTTGCTGCACTTGAGAGGGCCTGTGTTGTACAGGATGTCCCTCAAAGGCAGTGGGCTGCTATCCTATGGCTATCATTTAGTGGAAAAGGTAGGGATAGTCTCCTTACTGTGAAAGAAAGTGATGCCAATAATATTACAGTTCTTAAGAATGCACTCCTGGATGGTTATGGCTTAACCACTGAACAATACAGGATAAAGTTCAGAGAAACCAAAAAGGAGTCTTCACAAGACTGGGTTGATTTTGTTGACCATTCAGTGAAGGCCTTGGAAGGGTGGTTACATGGCAGTAAAGTTACTGATTATGACAGCCTGTATAACTTGATCCTGAGAGAGCATATTCTTAATAATTGTGTGTCTGATTTGTTGCACCAGTACTTGGTGGACTCTGATCTGACCTCTCCCCAAGAATTGGGAAAGAAGGCAGACAAATGGGTCAGAACAAGGGTGAACAGAAAGGTTCATCCAGGGGGTGACAAAGATGGCAATAAGAAGAAGGATGGTAAGTCTTCTGACAAGGGTGGGGACAAATCTAAAAATGAGTCTTCATCAGGCCCACAAAAACACTCTGGTGGGGGTGGTGGGCCCAAATCCTCTTCTAATCAAAACAAAGAAAAGAAACCATGGTGCTATTTATGTAAAATAAAAGGCCATTGGACAACAGATCCCAGTTGTCCAAAGAAAAGCACCAAGCCTCCTACCACTACAGCCCCTACTGCTACACCAAGGCCCGTATTTATACTCCGTTTGCGCCGAATTTGCGTCGTTTTTTTTAACGCAAATTCGACGCAAAACTAACTCCATATTTATACTTTGGCGTTAGACGCGTCTAGCGCCAAAGTTCTTGGAGTTAGCGTCATTTTTTGGCGTGAACCCCTTCCTTGCGTTAATGATATGCAAGGTAGGCATTCCCGTCTAAAAAAATGACTCCGATGCATATGCGTCGTATTTATACTCCCGGGCAAAAATGACGCCCGGGAGTGGGCGGGTCAAAAAAACCCGCATTTGCGCCTCTTTTTAACGCCTGGGTCAGGGTAGGCGTTAAGGGACCTGTGGGCTCAGAATGAGCCCAGAGATGCCCTCCCCTGCCCCCAGGGACACCCCCTGCCACCCTTGCCCACCCCAGGAGGACACCCAAGGATGGAGGGACCCACCCCAGGGACATTAAGGTAAGTTCAGGTAAGTATTTTTTATTTTTTTTGGGGGGGCATAGGGGGGCCTGATTTGTGCCCCCCTACATGCCACTATGCCCAATGACCATGCCCAGGGGACAGAAGTCCCCTAGGCATGGCCATTGGGCAAGGGGGCATGACTCCTGTCTTTACTAAGACAGGAGTCATGTTAATGGCGCCTGGGCGTCGTAAAAAAATGGCGCAAATCGGGTTGAGGCGATTTTTTTGCCTCAACCTGACTTGCCCCATTTTTAGACGCCCAAACGCCATTTTCCCCTACGCCGGCGCTGCCTGGTGTACGTCGTTTTTTTTCACGCACACCAGGCAGCGAAGGTCGGCTAACGCCGGCTAACGCCATTCAATAAATACGGCGCCCCCATGGCGCTTCAGAATGGCGTTAGCCGGCGCTAATTTTTTTGACGCAAAACTGCGTTAGCGCAGTTTTGCGTCAAAAAGTATAAATACGGGCCTCAGTGTCCCTACTAATAGCAGTGGTGTTGGGAGCAAACCTACTAATAGCCAATCCAAGGGAGTAGCTGGGCTCACTATTGGTAACTTAGTTGTGGTTGGTCTGATTAGGGAGACCACAGAGGCTGTGTTAGTCTCTGAGGGGGCTATTGATTTAGCCACCTTGGTTGCTTGTCCCCTTAACATGGATAAGTACAAGCAACTACCACTAATAAATGGTGTTGAGGTTCAGGCCTACAGGGACACTGGTGCCAGTGTTACTATGGTAATTGAGAAACTGGTCCACCCTGAATAACACCTACTTAGTCACCAGTACCAAGTAACCGATGCTCACAACAACACACTGAGCCACCCCATGGCTGTTGTAAATCTCAACTGGGGGGGGGGTTACTGGTCCAAAGAAAGTTGTGGTAGCCTCAGATTTACCTGTAGACTGTCTACTAGGAAATGATTTGGAGACATCAGCTTGGTCAGATGTGGAGTTGGAGGCCCATGCAGCAATGCTGGGCATTCCAGGGCATATTTTTGCTTTAACCAGGGCTCAGGCCAAAAAGCAAAAAGGACAGGGTGACTTGGATCCTGGAACAATGGACCAAGTGCTCCCTAAAGCTAGGACTAGTAGAAGTAAAGAACTACCTACTATCCCTCCCTCTACAGTGGATTCTACTTCTGAGGAAGAAGAATTCCCTCCCTGTGCAGAACCTACACCAGAGGAGCTTGAAGCAGACACTGCTGAGCTTTTGGGTGAAGGGGGGTAGGAGGCTGGACTGGCTTGTAGTGAGTACCAAGGGGTACTTGCACCTTGCACCAGGCCCAGTTATCCCTTATTAGTGTATAGGGTGTCTAGCAGCATAGGCTGATAGATAATGGTAGCTTAGCAGAGCAGCTTAGGCTGAACTAGGAGACGAGTGAAGCTCCTACAGTACCATTAGTGTCACTTGCACAATATCATAAGAAAACACAATACACAGATATACTAAAAATAAAGGTACTTTATTTTTATGACAATATGCCAAAGTATCTCAGTGAGTACCCTCAGTATGAGGATAGCAATTATACACAAGTTATATGTACACAATACCAAAAATATGCAGTATAGTCTTAGAAAACAGTGCAAACAATGTATAGTTACAATAGGATGCAATGGGGACACATAGGGATAGGGGCAACACAAACCATATACTCCAAAAGTGGAATGCGAACCACGAATGGACCCCAAACCTATGTGACCTTGTAGAGGGTCGCTGGGACTATTAGAAAATAGTAAGGGTTAGAAAAATAGCCCTCCCCAAGACCCTGAAAAGTGAGTGCAAAGTGCACTAAAGTTCCCCAAAGGACAAAGAAGTCGTGATAGGGGAATTCTGCAGGAAAGACACAAACCAGCAATGCAACAACGATGGATTTCCAAACGAGGGTACCTGTGGAACAAGGGGACCAAGTCCAAAAGTCACAAGCAAGTCGGAGATGGGCAGATGCCCAAGAAATGCCAACGGTGGTTGCAAAGAAGCTGCTACTGGACAGTAGAAACTTAGGATTCTGCAGGAACGACAAGGGCTAGAAACTTCCCCTTTGGAGGATAGTTCCTCCACGCCGTGGAGAGTTGTGCAGAAGTGTTTTCCCATGGAAATACAGCCAACAAGCCTTGCTAGCTGCAAATCGTGCGAAAAGAGTTTTTGGAAGCTGCTGTGGCCCAGGAGGGATCAGGATGTCGCCAATTGCGTCTCGGGACAGAGGGGTCATCGAGCAAGACAAGGAGCCCTCTCAGCAGCAGGTAGCATCTGCAGAAATGCCAGAAACAGGCGCTACAAGGATGCGTGAAACAGTGCTCGCCGAAGTTGCACAAAGGAGTCCTACGTCGCCGGAGACCAACTTAGAAAGTCGTGCAATGCAGGTTAGAGTGCCGTGGACTCAGGTTTGGCTGTGCACAAAGAATTTCCGCCGGAAGTGCACGGAAGCCGGAGTAGCTGCAAAAGTCACGGTTCCCAGCAATGCAGTCTGGCGTGGGGAGGCAAGGACTTACCTCCACCGAACTTGGACTGAAGAGTCACTGGACTGCGGGAGTCACTTGGACAGAGTTGCTGGATTCAAGGGACCTCGCTCGTCGTGCTGAGAGGAGACCCAGGAGACCGTTAATGCAGTTCTTTGGTGCCTGCGGTTGCAGGGGGAAGATTCCGTCGACCCACGGGAGATTTCTTCGGAGCTTCTAGTGCAGAGAGGAGGCAGACTACCCCCACAGCATGCACCACCAGGAAAACAGTCGAGAAGGCGGCAGGATCAGCGTTACAGAGTTGCAGTAGTCGTCTTTGCTACTTTGTTGCAGTTTTGCAGGCTTCCAGCATGGTCAGCAGTCGATTCCTTGGCAGAAGGTGAAGAGAGAGATGCAGAGGAACTCTGATGAGCTCTTGCATTCGTTATCTAAGGAATCCCCAGAGACAGAGACCCTAAATAGCCAGAAAAGAGGGTTTGGCTACCTAGGAGAGAGGATAGGCTAGCAACACCTGAAGGAGCCTATCAGAAGGAGTCTCTGACGTCACCTGGTGGCACTGGCCACTCAGAGCAGTCCAGTGTGCCAGCAGCACCTCTGTTTCCAAGATGGCAGAGGTCTGGAGCACACTGGAGGAGCTCTGGACACCTCCCAGGGGAGGTGCAGGTCAGGGGAGTGGTCACTCCCCTTTCCTTTGTCCAGTTTCGCGCCAGAGCAGGGCTAAGGGGTCCCTGAACCGATGTAGACTGGCTTATGCAGAAATGGGCACCATCTGTGCCCATGAAAGCATTTCCAGAGGCTGGGGGAGGCTACTCCTCCCCTGCCTTCACACCTTTTTCCAAAGGGAGAGGGTGTAACACCCTCTCTCTGAGGAAGTCCTTTGTTCTGCCTTCCTGGGCCAAGCCTGGATGGACCCCAGGGGGGCAGAAACCTGTCTGAGGGGTTGGCAGCAGCAGCAGCTGCAGTGAAACCCCTGAAAAGGCAGTTTGGCAGTACCCGGGTCTGTGCTACAGACCTGTGGGATCATGGGATTGTACCAACAATGCCAGGATGGCATAGATGTGGCAATTCCATGATCTTAGACATGTTACATGGCCATATTCGGAGTTACCATTGTGAAGCTACACATAGGTAGTGACCTATGTGTAGTGCACGAGTGTAATGGTGTCCCCGCACTCACAAAGTCCGGGGAATTTGCCCTGAATGATGTGGGAGCACTCTGGCTAGTGCCAGGGTGCTCACACACTAAGAAACTTAGCACCCAACCTTTACTAAGTAAAGGTTAGACATATAGGTGACTTATAAGTTACTTAAGTGCAGTGAAAATGGCTGTGAAATAATGTGTGCATTATTTCACTCAGGCTACAGTGGCAGGCCTTTGTAAGAATTGTCAGAGCTCCCTATGGGTGGCAAAAGAAATGCTGCAGCACATAGGGATCTCCTGGAGCCCCAATACCCTGGGTACCCCAGTACCATACACTAGGGAATTATAAGGGTGTTCCAGTAAGCCAATGTAAATTGGTAAAATTGGTCACTAGCCTGTTAGTGACAATTTGGAAGAAATGAGAGAGCATAACCACTGAGGTTCTGGTTAGCAGAGCCTCAGTGAGACAGTTAGGCACCACACAGGGAACACATACATATAGGCCACAAACGTATGAGCACTGGGGTCCTGACTAGCAGGGTCCCAGTGACACATAACAAACATACTGAAAACATAGGGTTTTCACTATGAGCACTGGGCCCTGGCTAGCAGGATCCCAGTGAGACAGTGAAAACACCCTGACATACACTCACAAACAGGCCAAAAGTGGGGGTAACAAGGCTAGAAAGAGGCTACTTTCTCACAAGGGGGGCCTGCCAGAGAGGAGCTGAGTGTGGCACAGCAGACCTGTCCCACATTAGAGGGTCTAAGACAGCAAGCTGTCAAACAGGCTAATGGGGATGTCAGTGACTCTCACAGAGTTTACTGGGAGGACAACCTCTTGTACACTGAGGCAAGGGATCCTAAACCTGGAGCAGCCAGGAGATTAGTGATTCCTCAGGAGTACAGAAAGTTCCTCCTAAAACTGGCTCACGACATTCCCCTAGCTGGGCATCTAGGACAAATGAAAACATGGGACAGGCTTGTTCCCTTGTTTCATTGGCCTAGAATGTCTGAGGACACAAAAGAGTTTTGTAAGTCCTGTGAAACCTGTCAAGCCAGTGGCAAGACAGGTGGCACCCCAAAGGCACCCCTTATTCCACTGCCTGTGGTTGGGGTTCCCTTTGAAAGGGTAGGGGTTGACATAGTTGGCTCCCTTGACCCTCCTACTGCTTCAGGCAATAGGTTTATCTTGGTGGTAGTGGACCATTCCACAAGATACCCTGAAGCAATTCCTCTTAGGACCACTACAGCTCCTGCAGTGGCAAAGGCCCTCCTGGGAATATTTTCCAGGGTGGGCTTCCCAAAAGAGGTGGTATCAGACAGAGGATGCAATTTCATGTCTGCTTACTTGAAGGCCATGTGGAAGGAGTGTGGTGTAACGTACAAGTTCACTACACCCTATCATCCACAAACAAATGGACTGGTAGAGAGATTTAATAAAACTCTCAAAGGCATGATTATGGGTCTCCCTGAAAAAACAAAAAACTCTTCTCTACTGTGCCAGGTACCACTTCTTGTCTTGGTGTGAGCAGACTATAGATACTGGAGACAGCTTGCCTGTCAAAAGTAAGATCTATAGACAGCCTGACCATGTCAGAGACTGCATAAAGCAAGAGGTGCAGAAAATGTTAGAACTGGGAGTGGTTGAGCACTCTGTAAGTCCATGGGCTTCTCCTGTGGTACTTGTACCAAAACCCCATTCAAAAGATGGAAAGAAGGAAATGCGGTTTTGTGTAGAATACAGAGGTCTCAACCAGGTAACCAAAACTGACGCTCACCCTATACCCAGGGCAGATGAGCTCATAGATACACTGGCATCTGCCAAGTATCTAAGCACTTTTGATTTGACTGCAGGGTATTGGCAGATCAAATTATCAGAAAATGCTAAAGCTAAAACTGCATTTTCAACCATTGGAGGCCATTACCAATTTACAGTAATGCCTTTTGGATTGAAAAATGCACCTGCCACTTTTCAAAGGTTGGTGAACACAGTCCTGCAAGGGCTGGAAGCTTTTAGTGCAGCATATTTGGACGATATAGCTGTCTTTAGCTCCAGTTGGGATGATCACCTGGTCCACCTATGGAAAGTTTTGGAGGCCCTGCAAAAGGCAGGCCTCACTATCAAGGCTTCAAAGTGCCAGATAGGGCAGGGGAAGGTGGTTTATCTGGGACACCTGGTTGGTGGAGAACAGATTGCACCACTTCAGGGGAAAATCCAAACTATTATATATTGGGTTCCCCCTACTACTCAGACTCAGGTGAGAGCCTTTCTAGGCCTCACTGGGTATTACAGGAGGTTCATTAAGAACTATGGCTCCATTGCAGCCCCTCTTAATGACCACACTTCAAAGAAAATGCCTAAAAAGATATTATGGACAGCAAACTGTCAGAAAGCTTTTGAGGAGCTGAAGCAGGCCATGTGCTCTGCACCTGTCCTGAAAAGCCCTTGTTACTCTAAAAAATTCTATGTCCAAACTGATGCATCTGAATTAGGAGTAGGGGCAGTCCTATCACAACTTAATTCTGAGGGCCAGGATCAACCTGTTGCTTTTATTAGTAGGAGGTTGACCCCTAGAGAAAAGCGTTGGTCTGCCATTGAGAGAGAGGCCTTTGCTGTGGTCTGGGCACTGAAGAAGTTGAGGCCATACCTGTTTGGCACTCACTTCATTGTTCAGACAGACCACAAACCTCTACTTTAGCTAAAACAAATGAAAGGTGAAAATCCTAAATTGTTGAGGTGGTCCATATCCCTACAGGGAATGGACTATACAGTGGAACATAGACCTGGGAGTACCCACTCCAATGCAGATGGACTCTCCAGATATTTCTGTAGGAAAGTACCATCTTGCCTGGCATGTTACCCCCATTTTTCACTGTATATATGTTGTTTTAGTTGTATGTGTCACTGGGACCCTGGTAACCCAGGGCCCCAGTGCTCATAAGTGTGCCTGAATGTGTTACCTGTGTAGTGACTAACTGTCTCACTGAGGCTCTGCTAATCAGAACCTCAGTGGTTATGCTCTCTCATTTCTTTCCAAATTGTCACTGACAGGCTAGTGACCATTTTTACCAATTTACATTGGCTTACTGGAACACCCTTATAATTCCCTAGTATATGGTACTGAGGTACCCAGGGTATTGGGGTTCCAGGAGATCCCTATGGGCTGCAGCATTTCTTTTGCCACCCATAGGGAACTCTGACAAATCTTACACAGGCCTGCCACTGCAGCCTGAGTGAAATAACGTCCACGTTATTTCACAGCCATTTTTCACTGCACTTAAGTAACTTATAAGTCACCTATATGTCTAACCTTTACCTGGTAAAGGTTAGGTGCAAAGTTACTTAGTGTGAGGGCACCCTGGCACTAGCCAAGGTGCCCCCACATTGTTCAGAGCCAATTCACTGAACTTTGTGAGTGCGGGGACACCATTACACGCGTGCACTACATATAGGTCACTACCTATATGTAGCTTCACCATGGTAACTCCGAATATGGCCATGTAACATGTCTATGATCATGGAATTGCCCCCTCTATGCCATCCTGGCATTATTGGTACAATTCCATGATCCCAGTGGTCTGTAGCACAGACCCTGGTACTGCCAGACTGCCCTTCCTGGGGTTTCTCTGCAGCTGCTGCTGCTGCCAACCCCTCAGACAGGCAGCTGCCCTCCTGGGGTCCAGCCAGGCCTGGCCCAGGATGGCAGAACAAAGAACTTCCTCTGAGAGAGGGTGTGACACCCTCTCCCTTTGGAAAATGGTGTGAAGGCAGGGGAGGAGTAGCCTCCCCCAGCCTCTGGAAATGCTTTGTTGGGCACAGATGTGCCCAATTCTGCATAAGCCAGTCTACACCGGTTCAGGGACCCCTTAGCCCCTGCTCTGGCGCGAAACTGGACAAAGGAAAGGGGAGTGACCACTCCCCTGACCTGCACCTCCCCTGGGAGGTGTCCAGAGCTCCTCCAGTGTGCTCCAGACCTCTGCCATCTTGGAAACAGAGGTGCTGCTGGCACACTGGACTGCTCTGAGTGGCCAGTGCCACCAGGTGACGTCAGAGACTCCTTGTGATAGGCTCCTTCAGGTGTTAGTAGCCTTTCCTCTCTCCTAGGTAGCCAAACCCTCTTTTCTGGCTATTTAGGGTCTCTGTCTCTGGGGAAACTTTAGATAACGAATGCACGAGCTCAGCCGAGTTCCTCTGCATCTCCCTCTTCACCTTCTGATAAGGAATCGACCGCTGACCGCGCTGGAAGCCTGCAAACCTGCAACATAGTAGCAAAGACGACTACTGCAACTCTGTAACGCTGATCCTGCCGCCTTCTCGACTGTTTTCCTGCTTGTGCATGCTGTGGGGGTAGTCTGCCTCCTCTCTGCACCAGAAGCTCCGAAGAAATCTCCCGTGGGTCGACGGAATCTTCCCCCTGCAACCGCAGGCACCAAAAAGCTGCATTACCGGTCCCTTGGGTCTCCTCTCAGCACGACGAGCGAGGTCCCTCGAATCCAGCGACACCGTCCAAGTGACTCCCACAGTCCAGTGACTCTTCAGCCCAAGTTTGGTGGAGGTAAGTCCTTGCCTCACCTCGCTGGGCTGCATTGCTGGGAACCGCGACTTTGCAAGCTTCTCCGGCCCCTGTGCACTTCCGGCGGAAATCCTGTGTGCACAGCCAAGCCTGGGTCCACGGCACTCTAACCTGCATTGCACGACTTTCTAAGTTGGTCTCCGGCGACGTGGGACTCCTTTGTGCAACTTCGGCGAGCACCGTTTCACGCATCCTCGTAGTGCCTGTTTCTGGCACTTCCCTGGGTGCTACCTGCTTCAGTGAGGGCTCTTTGTCTTGCTCGACGTCCCCTCTCTCTGCAGGTCCAATTTGCGACCTTCTGGTCTCTCCTGGGCCCCAGCAGCGTCCAAAAACGCCAAACGCACGATTTGCGTGTAGCAAGGCTTGTTGGCGTCCATCCGGCGGGAAAACACTTCTGCACGACTCTCCAAGGCGTGGGGGATCCATCCTCCAAAGGGGAAGTCTCTAGCCCTTGTTGTTCCTGCAGTATTCACAGCTCTTCAGCCTAGTAAGAGCTTCTTTGCACCAACCGCTGGCATTTCTTGGGCATCTGCCCAGCTACGAGCTGCTTGTGACTTTTGGACTTGGTCCCCTTGTTCCACAGGTACCCTCAGACAGGAATCCATCGTTGTTGCATTGCTGATTTGTGTTTTCCTTGCATTCTCCCTCTAACACGACTATTTTGTCCTTAGGGGAACTTTAGTGCACTTTGCACTCACTTTTCAGGGTCTTGGGGAGGGTTATTTTTCTAACTCTCACTATTTTCTAATAGTCCCAGCGACCCTCTACAAGGTCACATAGGTTTGGGGTCCATTCGTGGTTCGCATTCCACTTCTGGAGTATATGGTTTGTGTTGCCCCTATCCCTATGTTTCCCCATTGCATCCTATTGTAACTATACATTGTTTGCACTGTTTTCTAAGACTATACTGCATATTTTTGCTATTGTGTATATATATCTTGTGTATATTTCCTATCCTCTCACTGAGGGTACACTCTAAGATACTTTGGCATATTGTCATAAAAATAAAGTACCTTTATTTTTAGTATAACTGTGTATTGTGTTTTCTTATGATATTGTGCATATGACACTAAGTGGTACTGTAGTAGCTTCACACGTCTCCTAGTTCAGCCTAAGCTGCTCTGCTAAGCTACCATTATCTATCAGCCTAAGCTGCTAGACACCCTATACACTAATAAGGGATAACTGGGCCTGGTGCAAGGTGCAAGTACCCCTTGGTACTCACTACAAGCCAGTCCAGCCTCCTACATTGGTTGTGCAGCGGTGGGATAAGTGCTTTGAGACTACTTACCACTCTTGTCATTGTACTTTTCATAAGAGAAAAATATACAAAACAAGGTCAGTGTATATACACATAGCCAAAAAGTTTTGCATTTCCTCTTTTCACTCTTTTCTAAGTGCTGAAAAGTACTTCTAAACTTTCAAAAAGTTCTTAAAAGTTTAAAAAGTTTTTTCTGTCTTTCCAAAAAGTTCTGAAAACTTTTTTCTCTTTGTCTATCACTTTAACTCTCTCTAAAAAATGTCTGGCACAGGCCAAAAAGTTGAACTGTCCAAACTTGCATATGATCACCTTAGCTGGAAAGGAGCAAGGAGTCTCTGCATAGAGAGAGGTTTGAGTGTAGGGAAGAATCCTTCCTTAGAACTGTTAATTAATATGCTTAGAGTACAGGATAAGGCCATAAGTGCCCAATCTGTAGAAAAAGTAGCTAATGGTTCTCAATCTGATCCAGGGACTCCCCCAGGAAAAGGTTCAGGAAAGAAACTTCTCAGCCTGCCCATTACTAGACAGTCTAGCATAGTTGGTACAGAGGTTGAATCACATCATACTGATGATGTGCTCTCACATTATACTGGTAGCCAAGCTGTTAGGGTGCCCTCTGTAAGGGACAGGTCTCCTTCTGTTCATTCCCATCATACCTCTGTATCTAGAAATGTCCCTCCCACCCACCCTGATGACAGATTGTTAGAAAGGGAGCTCAATAGATTGAGAGTGGAGCAAACCAGACTGAAGCTCAAGAAGCAACAGCTGGATTTGGATAGACAGTCTTTAGAAATAGAGAGGGAAAGACAGAAGATGGGTTTAGATACCCATGGTGGCAGCAGCAGTATTCCCCATAGTCATCCTGCAAAAGAGCATGATTCCAGGAATCTGCATAAGATAGTTCCCCCTTACAAGGAGGGGGATGACATTAACAAGTGGTTTGCTGCACTTGAGAGGGCCTGTGTTGTACAGGATGTCCCTCAAAAGCAGTGGGCTGCTATCCTATGGCTATCATTTACTGGAAAAGGTAGGGATAGGCTCCTTACTGTAAAAGAAAATGATGCTAACAATTTCCAAGTTCTTAAGAATGCACTCCTGGATGGTTATGGCTTAACCACTGAACAGTACAGGATAAAGTTCAGAGATACCAAAAAGGAGTCTTCACAAGACTGGGTTGATTTCATTGACCAGGCAGTGAAGGCCTTGGAGGGGTGGTTACATGGCAGTAAAGTTACTGATTATGACAGCCTGTATAACTTGATCCTGAGAGAGCATATTCTTAATAATTGTGTGTCTGATTTGTTGCACCAGTACTTGGTGGACTCTGATCTGACCTCTCCCCAAGAATTGGGAAAGAAGGCAGACAAATGGGTCAGAACAAGAGTGAACAGAAAAGTTCATACAGGGGGTGACAAAGATGGCAACAAAAAGAAGGATGGTAAGTCTTCTGACAAGGGTGGGGACAAATCTAAAAATGAGTGTTCATCAGGCCCACAAAAACACTCTGGTGGGGGTGGTGGGTCCAAATCCTCCTTTAATCAGAACAAGGAAAAGAAACCATGGTGCTATTTATGTAAGATAAAAGGCCATTGGACAACAGATCCCAGTTGTCCAAAGAAAGGCACCACAGCTCCTACCACTACAACCCCTACTGCTACACCTAGTGTCCCTACTAATAGCAGTGGTGGTGGGAGCAAACCTACTAATAGCCAATCCAAGGGAGTAGCTGGGCTCACTTTTGGTAATTTAGTTGGGGTTGGTCTGATTAGGGAGACCACAGAGGCTACTTTAGTCTCTGAAGGGGCTATTGACTTAGCCACTTTGGTTGCTTGCCCCCATAACTTGGAGAAGTACAAGCAACTAACCCTAATAAATGGTGTTGAGGTCCAGGCCTACAGGGACACAGGTGCCAGTGTCACAATGGTGATTGAGAAACTGGTGCACCCTGAACAACACATACTTGGACACCAGTACCAAGTAACCGATGCTCACAACATAACACAAAGCCACCCCATGGCTGTTGTAAATCTCAACTGGGGGGGGTATCTGGTCCAAAGAAAGTTGTGGTAGCTTCAGATTTACCTGTAGACTGTCTATTAGGGAACGATTTGGAGACATCAGCTTGGTCAGATGTGGAGTTGGAGGCCCATGCAGCAATGCTGGGCATCCCAGGGCATATTTTTGCTTTGACAAGGGCTCAGGCCAAAAAGCAAAAAGGACAGGGAAGCTTGGATCCTGGAACAATGGACCAAGTGCTCCCTAAAGCTAGGGCTAGTAGAAGCAAACCACTTCCTACTATCCCTCCCTCTACAGTGGATTCTACTTCTGAGGAAGAAGAATTCCCTCCCTGTGCAGAACCTACACCAGAGGAGCTGGAAGCAGACACTGCTGAGCTTTTGGGTGAAGGGGGGCCTGCCAGAGAGGAGCTGAGTGTGGCACAGCAAACCTGTCCCACATTAGAGGGTCTCAGACAGCAAGCTGTCAAACAGGCTAATGGGGATGTCAGTGACTCTCACAGAGTTTACTGGGAGGACAACCTCTTGTACACTGAGCATAGGGATCCTAAACCTGGAGCTGCCAGGAGATTAGTGATTCCTCAGGAGTACAGAAAGTTCCTCCTAACACTGGCACATGACATTCCCTTAGCTGGGCACCTGGGTCAAATGAAAACTTGGGACAGATTGGTACCACTGTTTCATTGGCCTAGGATGTCTGAGGACACAAAAGAATTTTGTAAGTCCTGTGAAACCTGTCAAGCCAGTGGCAAGACAGGTGGCACTCCAAAGGCACCCCTTATCCCACTGCCTGTGGTTGGGGTTCCCTTTGAAAGGGTAGGGGTTGACATAGTTGGCCCCCTTGACCCTCCTACTGCTTCAGGCAATAGGTTTGTCTTGGTGGTAGTGGACCATGCCACAAGATATACTGAAGCTATTCTTTAAGGACCACTACAGCTCCTGCAGTGGCAAAGGCCCTCCTGGGAATATTTTCCAGGGTGGGCTTCCCAAAGGAAGTAGTATCAGACAGAGGAAGCAATTTCATGTCTGCATACTTAAAGGCCATGTGGAAGGAGTGTGGTGTAACTTACAAGTTCACAACACCCTATCATCCACAAACAAATGGACTGGTGGAGAGATTTAATAAAACTCTCAAAGGCATGATTATGGGACTCCCTGAAAAACTCCGCAGGAGATGGGATATCCTTCTACCATGCCTCCTTTTTGCCTACAGGGAGGTACCCCAGAAAGGAGTGGGCTTCAGCCCCTTTGAACTTCTTTTTGGACACCCTGTTAGGGGTCCACTCACACTTGTAAAGGAGGGTTGGGAACAACCTTTAAAAGCTCCTAAGCAGGATATTGTGGATTATGTACTTGGCCTCAGATCAAGGATGGCTGAGTACATGAAAAAGGCCAGTAAAAACCTTCAGGCCAGCCAAGAGCTCCAGAAGCAATGGCATGATCAGAAGGCTGTTTTGGTTCAGTACCAACCAGGGCAGAAAGTGTGGGTCTTGGAGCCTGTGGCCCTAAGAGCACTCCAAGATAAATGGAGTGGACCCCACACAATTGTTGAAAAGAAGGGTGAAGTCACCTACTTGGTTGACTTAGGCACTGCCAGGAGTCCCCTTAGGGTGCTCCATGTCAACCGCCTGAAACCCTACTATGACAGGGCTGATCTCACCCTGCTCATGGCAACAGATGAGGGACAGGAAGAAGACAGTGATCCTCTACCTGATCTCTTCTCTTCCACAGAACAAGATGCTCTTGTGGAAGGTGTAGTTTTGGCTGATTGTCTTACTGCTGAGCAGAAAGATAATTGCATAAATCTCCTAGGACAATTTTCAGAACTCTTCTCCATTGTGCCAGGCACCACTTCTTGGTGTGAGCACACTATAGATACTGGAGACAGTTTACCTGTCAAAAGTAAGATCTATAGGCAGCCTGACCATGTCAGGGACTGCATAAAGCAAGAAGTTCAGAAGATGTTGGAACTAGGAGTGGTTGAGCACTCTGACAGTCCATGGGCTTCTCCTGTGGTACTGGTACCAAAACCCAATTCTAAAGATGGAAAGAAGGAAATGAGGTTTTGTGTAGACTATGGAGGTCTCAACTTGGTAACCAAAACTGATGCTCACCCTATACCCAGGGCAGATGAGCTAATAGATACACTGGCATCTGCCAAGTATCTAAGCACTTTTGATTTGACTGCAGGGTATTGGCAGATCAAAATGTCAGAAGATGCTAAACCTAAGACTGCATTTTCTACCATTGGAGGACATTACCAGTTTACTGTAATGCCTTTTGGTTTGAAAAATGCACCTGCCACTTTTCAGAGGTTGGTGAACACAGTCCTGCAAGGGCTGGAGGCTTTCAGTGCAGCATATTTGGATGATATAGCTGTCTTTAGCTCCAGCTGGGATGATCACCTGGTCCACCTTTGGAAAGTTTTGGAGGCCCTGCAAAAGGCAGGCCTCACTATCAAGGCTTCAAAGTGCCAGATAGGGCAGGGTAAAGTGGTTTATCTGGGACACCTTGTTGGTGGGGAACAGATTGCACCACTTCAGGGGAAAATCCAAACTATTATTGATTGGGTTCCCCCTACCACTCAGACTCAGGTGAGAGCCTTCCTAGGCCTCACTGGGTATTACAGGAGGTTCATTAAGAACTATGGCTCCATTGCAGCCCCTCTTAATGACCTCACATCCAAGAAAATGCCTAAAAAGGTATTATGGACAGCAAACTGTCAGAAAGCTTTTGAGGAGCTGAAGCAGGCCATGTGCTCTGCACCTGTCCTGAAAAGCCCTTGTTACTCTAAAAAATTCTATGTCCAAACTGATGCATCTGAATTAGGAGTAGGGGCAGTCCTATCACAACTTAATTCTGAGGGCCAGGATCAACCTGTTGCTTTTATTAGTAGAAGGTTGACCCCTAGAGAAAAGCGTTGGTCTGCCATTGAGAGGGAGGCCTTTGCTGTGGTCTGGGCTCTGAAGAAGTTGAGCCATACCTGTTTGGCACTCACTTCATTGTTCAGACAGACCACAAACCTCTACTTTGGCTAAAACAAATGAAAGGTGAAAATCCTAAATTGTTGAGGTGGTCCATATCCCTACAGGGAATGGACTATACAGTGGAACATAGACCTGGGAGTAGCCACTCCAATGCAGATGGACTCTCCAGATATTTCCACTTAGACAATGAAGACTCATCAGGTAATGGCTAGTCTTATTGTCCTTCGTTTGGGGGGGGGTTGTGTAGGAAAGTACCATCTTGCCTGGCATGTTACCCCCATTTTTCACTGTATATATGTTGTTTTAGTTGTATGTGTCACTGGGACCCTGGTAACCCAGGGCCCCAGTGCTCATAAGTGTGCCTGAATGTGTTACCTGTGTAGTGACTAACTGTCTCACTGAGGCTCTGCTAATCAGAACCTCAGTGGTTATGCTCTCTCATTTCTTTCCAAATTGTCACTGACAGGCTAGTGACCATTTTTACCAATTTACATTGGCTTACTGGAACACCCTTATAATTCCCTAGTATATGGTACTGAGGTACCCAGGGTATTGGGGTTCCAGGAGATCCCTATGGGCTGCAGCATTTCTTTTGCCACCCATAGGGAACTCTGACAAATCTTACACAGGCCTGCCACTGCAGCCTGAGTGAAATAACGTCCACGTTATTTCACAGCCATTTTTCACTGCACTTAAGTAACTTATAAGTCACCTATATGTCTAACCTTTACCTGGTAAAGGTTAGGTGCAAAGTTACTTAGTGTGAGGGCACCCTGGCACTAGCCAAGGTGCCCCCACATTGTTCAGAGCCAATTCACTGAACTTTGTGAGTGCGGGGACACCATTACACGCGTGCACTACATATAGGTCACTACCTATATGTAGCTTCACCATGGTAACTCCGAATATGGCCATGTAACATGTCTATGATCATGGAATTGCCCCCTCTATGCCATCCTGGCATTATTGGTACAATTCCATGATCCCAGTGGTCTGTAGCACAGACCCTGGTACTGCCAGACTGCCCTTCCTGGGGTTTCTCTGCAGCTGCTGCTGCTGCCAACCCCTCAGACAGGCAGCTGCCCTCCTGGGGTCCAGCCAGGCCTGGCCCAGGATGGCAGAACAAAGAACTTCCTCTGAGAGAGGGTGTGACACCCTCTCCCTTTGGAAAATGGTGTGAAGGCAGGGGAGGAGTAGCCTCCCCCAGCCTCTGGAAATGCTTTGTTGGGCACAGATGTGCCCAATTCTGCATAAGCCAGTCTACACCGGTTCAGGGACCCCTTAGCCCCTGCTCTGGCGCGAAACTGGACAAAGGAAAGGGGAGTGACCACTCCCCTGACCTGCACCTCCCCTGGGAGGTGTCCAGAGCTCCTCCAGTGTGCTCCAGACCTCTGCCATCTTGGAAACAGAGGTGCTGCTGGCACACTGGACTGCTCTGAGTGGCCAGTGCCACCAGGTGACGTCAGAGACTCCTTGTGATAGGCTCCTTCAGGTGTTAGTAGCCTTTCCTCTCTCCTAGGTAGCCAAACCCTCTTTTCTGGCTATTTAGGGTCTCTGTCTCTGGGGAAACTTTAGATAACGAATGCACGAGCTCAGCCGAGTTCCTCTGCATCTCCCTCTTCACCTTTTGATAAGGAATCGACCGCTGACCGCGCTGGAAGCCTGCAAACCTGCAACATAGTAGCAAAGACGACTACTGCAACTCTGTAACGCTGATCCTGCCGCCTTCTCGACTGTTTTCCTGCTTGTGCATGCTGTGGGGGTAGTCTGCCTCCTCTCTGCACCAGAAGCTCCGAAGAAATCTCCCGTGGGTCGACGGAATCTTCCCCCTGCAACCGCAGGCACCAAAAAGCTGCATTACCGGTCCCTTGGGTCTCCTCTCAGCACGACGAGCGAGGTCCCTCGAATCCAGCGACACCGTCCAAGTGACTCCCACAGTCCAGTGACTCTTCAGCCCAAGTTTGGTGGAGGTAAGTCCTTGGCTCACCTCGCTGGGCTGCATTGCTGGGAACCGCGACTTTGCAAGCTTCTCCGGCCCCTGTGCACTTCCGGCGGAAATCCTGTGTGCACAGCCAAGCCTGGGTCCACGGCACTCTAACCTGCATTGCACGACTTTCTAAGTTGGTCTCCGGCGACGTGGGACTCCTTTGTGCAACTTCGGCGAGCACCGTTTCACGCATCCTCGTAGTGCCTGTTTCTGGCACTTCTCCGGGTGCTACCTGCTTCAGTGAGGGCTCTTTGTCTTGCTCGACGTCCTCTCTCTCTGCAGGTCCAATTTGCGACCTTCTGGTCCCTCCTGGGCCCCAGCAGCGTCCAAAAACGCCAAACGCACGATTTGCGTGTAGCAAGGCTTGTTAGCGTCCATCCGGCGGGAAAACACTTCTGCACGACTCTCCAAGGCGTGGGGGATCCATCCTCCAAAGGGGAAGTCTCTAGCCCTTGTCGTTCCTGCAGTATTCACAGCTCTTCAGCCTAGTAAGAGCTTCTTTGCACCAACCGCTGGCATTTCTTGGGCATCTGCCCAGCTACGAGCTGCTTGTGACTTTTGGACTTGGTCCCCTTGTTCCACAGGTACCCTCAGACAGGAATCCATCGTTGTTGCATTGCTGATTTGTGTTTTCCTTGCATTCTCCCTCTAACACGACTATTTTGTCCTTAGGGGAACTTTAGTGCACTTTGCACTCACTTTTCAGGGTCTTGGGGAGGGTTATTTCTCTAACTCTCACTATTTTCTAATAGTCCCAGCGACCCTCTACAAGGTCACATAGGTTTGGGGTCCATTCGTGGTTCGCATTCCACTTCTGGAGTATATGGTTTGTGTTGCCCCTATCCCTATGTTTCCCCATTGCATCCTATTGTAACTATACATTGTTTGCACTGTTTTCTAAGACTATACTGCATATTTTTGCTATTGTGTATATATATCTTGTGTATATTTCCTATCCTCTCACTGAGGGTACACTCTAAGATACTTTGGCATATTGTCATAAAAATAAAGTACCTTTATTTTTAGTATAACTGTGTATTGTGTTTTCTTATGATATTGTGCATATGACACTAAGTGGTACTGTAGTAGCTTCACACGTCTCCTAGTTCAGCCTAAGCTGCTCTGCTAAGCTACCATTATCTATCAGCCTAAGCTGCTAGACACCCTATACACTAATAAGGGATAACTGGGCCTGGTGCAAGGTGCAAGTACCCCTTGGTACTCACTACAAGCCAGTCCAGCCTCCTACAATTTCCACTTAGACAATGAAGACCCATCTGGTAATGATTAGTCTTATTGTCCTTCGTTTGGGGGAGGGGTTGTGTAGGAAAGTACCATCTTGCCTGGCATGTTACCCCCATTTTTCACTGTATATATGTTGTTTTAGTTGTATGTGTCACTGGGACCCTGCCAGCCAGGGCCCCAGTGCTCATAAGTGTGCCTGACTGTGTTACCTGTGTATATGACTAACTGTCTCACTGAGGCTCTGCTATCCAGAACCTCAGTGGTTATGCTCTCTCATTTCTTTCCAAATTGTCACTAACAGGCTAGTGACCAATTTTACCAATTCACATTGGCACACTGGAACACCCTTATAATTCCCTAGTATATGGTACTGAGGTACCCAGGGTATTGGGGTTCCAGGAGATCCCTATGGGCTGCAGCATTTCTTTTGCCACCCATAGGGAGCTCTGACAACTCCGAATATGGCCATGTAACATGTCTAAGATCATGGAATTGCCCCCTCTATGCCATCCTGGCATTGTTGGTACAATCCCATGATCCCACGGGTCTGTAGCTCAGACCCGGGTACTGCCAAACTGCCTTTTCAGGGGTTTCACTGCAGCTGCTGCTGCTGCCAACCCCTCAGACAGGTTTCTGCCCCCCTGGGGTCCAGCCAGGCTTGTCCCAGGATGGCAGAACAAAGGACTTCCTCTGAGAGAGGGTGTTACACCCTCTCCCTTTGGAAAAATGGTGTGAAGGCAGGGGAGGAGTAGCCTCCCCCAGCCTCTGGAAATGCTTTCATGGGCACATTTGGTGCCCATTTCTGCATAAGCCAGTCTACACCGGTTCAGGTACCCCTTAGCCCTGCTCTGGCGCGAAACTGGACAAAGGAAAGGGGAGTGACCACTCCCCTGACCTGCACCTCCCCTGGGAGGTGTCCAGAGCTCCTCCAGTGTGCTCCAGTCCTCTGCCATCTTGGAAACAGAGGTGCTGCTGGCACACTGGACTGCTCTGAGTGGCCAGTGCCACCAGGTGACGTCAGAGACTCCTTCTGATAGGCTCCTTCAGGTGTTGCTAGCCTATCCTCTCTCCTAGGTAGCCAAACCCTCTTTTCTGGCTATTTAGGGTCTCTGTCTCTGGGGATTCCTTAGATAACGAATGCAAGAGCTCATCAGAGTTCCTCTGCATCTCTCTCTTCACCTTCTGCCAAGGAATCGACTGCTGATCGCGCTGGAAGCCTGCAAAACTGCAACAAAGTAGCTAAGACGACTACTGCAACTCTGTAACGCTGATCCTGCCGCCTTCTCGACTGTTTTCCTGGTGGTGCATGCTGTGGGGGTAGTCTGCCTCCTCTCTGCACTAGAAGCTCTGAAGAAATCTCCCGTGGGTCGACGGAATCTTCCCCCTGCAACCGCAGGCACCAAAGAACTGCATTACCGGTACTCTGGGTCTCCTCTCAGCATGACGAGCGAGGTCCCTTGATTCCAGCAACTCTGTCCAAGTGACTCCCACAGTCCAGTAACTCTTCAGTCCAAGTTTGGTGGAGGTAAGTCCTTGCCTCCCCACGCCAGACTGCATTGCTGGGAACCGCGTCTTTTGCAGCTACTCCGGCTTCCGTGCACTTCCGGCGGAAATCATTTGTGCACAGCCAAGCCTGGGTCCACGGCACTCTAACCTGCATTGTACGATTTTCTAAGTTGTCCTCCGGAGGCGTGGGACTCCTTTGTGCAACTTCGGGTGAGCACCGTTTCACTCTTCTTCGAAGTGCCTGTTCCAGCACTTTTGCATGTGCTGCCTGCTTCTGAGAGGGCTCCTTGTCTTGCTCGACGCCCCCTCTGTTCCCAGACGCAATTGGCGACATCCTGGTCCTTCCTGGGCCACAGCAGCACGCAAAAACCCTTACCGCACGAATTGCAGCTAGCAAGGTTTGTTGGCTGTATTTCCACAGGAAAACAGTTCTGCACGACTCTCCACGGCGTGGGGGATCTATCCTCCAAAGGGGAAGTTTCTATCCCATGTCGTTCCTGCGGAATCCTAAGCTTCTACTGTCCAGTAGCAGCTTCTTTGCACCCACCGTTGGCATTTCTTGGGCATCTGCCCATCTCCGACTTGCTTGTGACTTTTGGACTTGGTCCCCTTGTTCCACAGGTACCCTCGTTTGGAAATCCATCGTTGTTGCATTGCTGGTTTGTGTCTTTCCTGCAGAATTCCCCTATCACGACTTCTTTGTCCTTTGGGGAACTTTAGTGCACTTTGCACTCACTTTTCAGGGTCTTGGGGTGGGCTATTTTTCTAACCCTTACTATTTTCTAATAGTCCCAGCGACCCTCTACAAGGTCACATAGGTTTGGGGTCCATTCGTGGTTCGCATTCCACTTTTGGAGTGTATGGTTTGTGTTGCCCCTATCCCTATGTGTCCCCATTGCATCCTATTGAAACTATACATTGTTTGCACTGTTTTCTAAGACTATACTGCATATTTTTGGTATTGTGTACATATATCTTGTGTATATTTGCTATCCTCATACTGAGGGTACTCACTGAGATACTTTGGCATATTGTCATAAAAATAAAGTACCTTTATTTTTAGTATATCTGTGTATTGTGTTTTCTTATGATATTGTGCAAGTGACACTAGTGGTACTGTACTGTAGGAGCTTCACTCGTTTCCTAGTTCAGCCTAAGCTGCTCTGCTAAGCTACCATTATCTATCAGCCTAAGCTGCTAGACACCCTATACACTAATAAGGGATAACTGGGCCTGGTGCAAGGTGCAAGTACCCCTTGGTACTCACTACAAGCCAGTCCAGCCTCCTACAGTATCTAGTGTGGGCTTCGCCCATACATTTTCGGACCAGTGGTCCACAGACAATGATTGGTACACTATCCGGACTTGTGTAGTTGGTGTATATATTTGTATATCCTGAATTTTGATTTTTGACTATTAGGTTTTTCATGATTACACTGGTTACAATCATTTCCTTTTGTCCTTGCATTCTTCCAGGGGGTGGGGAGATGTACTGTATATGTAATGTTTCTGCTTGTATTTGTGTGTATGATGTTGTGGATGAGGGTGGGGGTGGGGGTGTTGCGTGTGTGTGTGTCACTCTCTTTTCCCCTCCCCTGTGTTGTAGGTGCAGTATTCACCGTGGTTGTCACCGCCGCCGTTGGTACTCCTGGTAGAAGAGGAGGTAAACCAACATTGGTAACACCTGTAGTTCGGGCTCCATGGTGCCCTGGTTCCTCGTTGGGTGTCGAGAGGTGAGTGTTTTCCCTTCTGTGAACTGTTTCCACCTTGCTTTTGATCGCGTTGGTTCTGCCCTAGAAAAGGTGGCAGATCAGCGTCTTGAAATACAGTGGGCAGTACTTTGTCTTCCGCCTGTCTGTTGGTGGTTACCGCCGCAGTGTTTGTTTCTACCGCAGTGGCGGTCGGAGTGTTAAAGTGGCTCTCTATGTTGGCAGTTTCCGCCATGGTCGTGATTCAATTTTTTTTCCCGCCGACCTATTGGCGGTAGTACCTCCGCTTTAACACCATCCGCCAGGGTTGTAATGAGGGCCTGAGTGTTTTCTTTCATGCGTGTGAGTACTGTGTGACTACAGTGGTATTGCATGAGCTTTGCATGTCTCCTAGATAAACCTTGGCTGCTCATCCTCAGCTACCTCTAGAGAGCCTGGGTTCTAGACACTGCCCACACTTCACTTATAAGGGATAACTGGACTTGGTATAAGGTGTAAGTACCATAGGTACCCACCACACACCGGGCCAGCCTCCTACACGTGACATTAGGCAAGGCATCAATGACATAACATTTATCCTTTCAGACTTCCAAGCAGCTTCTGGCCTGGGAGCTAACTTGGACAAATCATATATGTTCCCCCTACATCCTAATGGTCCACCACAGCACTTCCTAGTGGACACACACATGTTGTGCTGGGAACCCCCACACCATCCGCTATTTAGGAATACACATTTACCATACCACTCAGGACCTTGTAGATGGCTACCTCACCAGGGCCATTGCCTCCCTCCACCTCCAGAGGGCCTTCTGGGGCACACACGCACCAACTCACAGTACAGGGCACAATCTCGTTATCCCTTGCTTACTATACTATTTGCATAATCTTCTGGTGCATATTCCCATGAGTGTCTTTCATAAGCTTCTTGCATTGCTGGGAAACTTCATCTGGAACAAAGGCAGGAGCCACGTCGCACTGCATTAACTGTAGGTACCAGTCGAGAGGGGGAGACTAGGGACTCCCAATTTTGAGTATAATTACCTGGCCGTCCAGCTCCAGTGACTCCCCTGCTGGCTATCAGGTCATTTACTAGAGGAGCTGGGACAACCCTTGCTTAGTTGCGTGCAACAAGTGGCACAAGAAAACTTCCTCCCCAGAGCCACTTCCCCATGTCATTCCTGTTTCTTACTAACGGTTGCATAAGACAGCTACAGAAGTAGCCTCAGAATTATGTCCTCCATCCCGCAGTATTCCTCCAAAATTAGACTAGCAGTCACAGTGCTTAATTTGTAAAAAAAAACATGCCGGTGCCCAAAGGGCCCCCTGAAACACGCTGCTGCTCAATTAAATGTGCGAGCCTCCATCATTGGGAGGCAGCTTAATCCTGAAGCCATTTTGGGCCTCTTTAATCCATTTACAGCCACTCCCTGCCCCTTCAGCTCACTCTTGCAGTTTTCTGCTTTCTCCCTTTGTCACGCTTTTTCACTTTTCTCTTCCTCCGTCTTTCCCATGTGTCTTTTTCACACAGTAAATGATTGAGGCAGAATGACAAGCGCTGGCCCTCAAAAATAAGTGCTGGTGCCCCGCACCGGAAACCACTGGCTCAAATTAAACACAGCATTTATTAACCCATTCCGTGCAATGCTGGGACGAGCGAGCCTCCATCATTGTGAAACAGCAGAGGTAAACACTCTGGGAGCTCTCTTTTGCGATGGAGTGCTCATAGCCTTTGAGCAATGGTGCACGGACTGAAGCATACCAGCTTGGCACTTCCTAGCACATGGTAGGCTTCTAGCTGCTTTATCTTAGTTATGGCATTTTACGGACACAGAACCAGAGCGTCACCTATTAGTACACACGCTACACACTATAGTGAGTGGTTGTCGCCTGATCACCTGGGTTACCCGAGCACTGGTGCATAAGGTCTGTGACCCCCTACTTCTGATACGTAGATGCTGGGAACAAGACATTGGCGGGGAGTAATAAAGAGTGGGAAAGAGCATTAATATATCCTAGATGAGTATTGTGTAATGCAAAATTTCAGTACATACAGCACAACATATTGCATAGAGTCTATTTCATGCTAAACTACCTGCACAAAATGTTTGATTCTTCTCTGGCATAACACCAGTGCCAGGGCCCTGCCGCTGACCTGGCCCATATGTTAAGACCTGCCCAGAGGTGGAACATTTTTGGAATGACATTGCTGGAGTCATGACAGAGTTAACAAAGGGAACTGACATAGGCACACATGAAGGCCCCTGCTTGGACTCTTTAAACAATTGAAAGGAGCAAAGGCATCCAACCACCTTACAGATCTAGCCCTGCTGATAGGCCGTAGAACCACCACAATGCGTTGGAAGGTCCACACCCTCCCGAGTGCACATCACTGGTGCCCAGCACTGCGGAAGTGGGGAGGGGCCGAAACTGTGGCACAGAAGCGGGAGGAGGCACAGGGCTTGGGCAGAGTTCCCATCGCGGCCGAGTGGGAGGTGTTCATGTATGATCTGCAGCTGCACAAGGGGGAGCTCCCAGCTGAGGTCCTGGTCCCTTTAGTGTGTCCCCGATAGCTAGAGACCTCTTGTGCCTCTCATTTCACCCGCGTCCCTGTGGTAGAGCAGATTGATGACCTATGCCATCCTACAGCTACTGTGCATAGTCCCCATGTGAAACATTACAGAAGTTTGAGGGGCTCCAGAGAAGGGGCTGTAAACAGCCATTATCACACATTGTACGAACTGTTGCAATCCATAAGATGTATCTGTTATGACTTACGACGTCATTCCCTATTCATGTTAAAAAAACGAACCAATGCCTCCTGCCGCACACATTCTGTGTATTAATGCATACAGCTTGAGCCTATTCAATATAATGTTCATAACTCATGTTGGATCCGTATACACTACTTATCAATGCATGTGCCTGTATTGCTTTAGAAAAATGTGGTAAAAACACTACATATATGGCATCTTGGTGCGCCTTCTATATTTCTATGACAGGACACAAAGGTGTAGATGTGACACACCAATGAGTAGACAGGATATCTAGTAAAAGTTTACGGTGTTTTCTTTCATGTAAACCCCCATCCCTCTGCAGGTCGGAAAGGCCTATCATTGTGCTAGTATGTGATGAGACTTAAACTGGAGTTTTATTTTTCTGTAAATGTTGTAAAAAATATATTTTTCCTTTTTTATAATCATCTGTAGAATTTATCAATCAATCAATTAATCAAGAACTACTGATCGAATAGCCATGTTTTGAGGCATTTCCTGAATGTCAGGACGTCCTGGGTCTGGCGTAGATGGAGCGGTAGAGAGTTTCAGGTCTTGGCAGCGAGGTGAGAGAAGGATCTTCCTCCGTCAGTGGTGCGGCAGACGTGGGGGACGGAGGTGAGGGCGAGGCTGGCGGAGCGGAGATGGCGGGTGGGAGTGTGGAAGGTGAGTCTGTCATTGAGGTATGCCGGACCAGAGTTGTGGAGGGCTTTGTGTGCGTGGGTGAGGAGTTTGAAGGTGATCCTCTTCATTACAGGTAGCCAGTGCAGGTCTCTGAGGATGAGATGTGGTTGCGGCGGGGTACGTCGAAGATGAGACCGGCGGATGCGTTTTAGATTCATTGCATTTTCGTTTGGAGTTTGGTCGTGGTTCCCTCGTAGAGTGCGTTTCCGTAGTCTAAATGGCTGCTGATAAGAGCGTGGGTGACTGTTTTTTTTGTTTCAACGGGAATCCATTTGAAGATCTTGAGGAGCACGCGAAGGGTGTTGTAGCAGGAAGAGGAGATTGCATTGACCTGCTGAGTCATGCTAAGTGTTGAATCCAGGATGAATCCTAGGTTGCATGCTTGCGTGGTGGGTGTGGGTGCGGTTCCTAGGGAGGTAGGCACCAGGAGTCGTTCCAAGCAGAGAGGTCGGTGCCGAAAATGAGGATCTCTGTTTTGTCAGTGTTTAACTTGAGGCGGCTTGATTCCATCCAGTTGGCGAAGCCATGAAGTCCATTGTGGGGGTTGTTTATTGCGGTAGCAGAGTCTTTCGTGAGGGAGAGGATCAGCTGGGTGTCGTCTGCGTAGGATACAATGTTGATGTGGAGGGTTCGTGCGATGTTGGCGAGTGGGGCCATGTAGACGTTGAAAAGCATTGGGCTGAGGGAGGAACCTTGGGGGACGCCACAGATGGGCTTGGAGGCTTCGGACAAAGACGGCGGAAGGAGGACTCTCTAGGTTCTGCAAGAGAGGAATGAAGAGATCCAGTCGAGAGACTTGCCGCGGATCCCGGCGTTGCGGAGGCGTGTGCGGAGGGTGTGGTGACAAACGGTGTTGAAGACTGCGGAGAGGTCCAGGAGGATGAGCGCAGTGGTTTCGCCTTCGTTGAGCATGGTCCTGATGTCATCTGTAGCAATGATGAGTGTGGTCTCAGTGCTGTGGTTCTTGCGGAATCCGGATTGGGAGGTGTAGAGCGCCTTGTTGTCTTCCAGGAAGCGGGATAGTTGGACGTTCACCATTTTCTCGATGACCTTTGCTGGGGAGGAGGGAGATGGGCCGGTAGTTCTTGGGGTCATCTCTGTCCGCCTTGGGTTTCTTCAACAGGGCGTTGACATCAGCGTGTTTCCAACTCTCCGGGAAGGTGGCTGTCTCTAAGGAGCTGTTGATGATGGCGCGGAGGTGGGGGGCGATGATATTGCTGGCTTTATTGAAGATATGGTGTGGGCAAGGGTCTGAGTGGGAGCCGGAGTGGATGGAGGCCATGGTGTTGATGGTGTCTTCATTGTTGACGTGGGTCCAGGCGCATAGGAGGTTGGTGTTGCTTGGTGCGTTGGGGTCGTGGGTGTCTGTGGTTGGCTGGTGGGTCTGGGGGTTGAAGCTGTTGTGGATGTCTTTGATCTTTCGACGGAAATAGGTGGCGAGGGAGTTGCAGATTTCCTGAGATGGCGGGGGTTCGTTGGAGCAGGACCTGGGGTTGGAGAGCTCTTTGATGATGCTGAAGAGCTCTTTGCTGCTGTGAGAGTTGGTGTCTATGCAGCTTTTGTAGTAGGTTATTTTGGTGGTGCTAATCAGCTGGTGATGTTTGTGGATGACAGTCTTGAGGGCGATGTGGTTGGATTCAGTAGGTTGGCGCCAGGTTTATTCAATTCTTCTGCATTCCCGTTTGGAGGCCTGTAGGTCGGGGGTGAACCAGCTCGCCTTGGTTCTGTAGTGGATGTCTGAGGGTTGTTTGAGCGGAGCGAGGGTGTTGGCGCAGTCGTTTATCCATTGATGCAGGTTGGTGGCGGCTGTGATAGGGTCCGGGGTCCTAGGAGGTGGGGCCTGGGTGTGAGAAAGTAGCCTCTTTCTAGCCCTGTTACCCTCACTTTTGGCCTGTTTGTGAGTGTATGTCAGGGTGTTTTCACTGTCTCACTGGGATCCTGCTAGCCAGGGCCCAGTGCTCATAGTGAAAAGCCTATGTTTTCAGTATGTTTGTTATGTGTCACTGGGACCCTGCTAGTCAGGACCCCAGTGCTCATAAGTTTGTGGCCTATATGTATGTGTTCCCTGTGTGGTGCCTAACTGTCTCACTGAGGCTCTGCTAACCAGAACCTCAGTGGTTATGCTCTCTCATTTCTTTCAAATTGTCACTAACAGGCTAGTGACCAATTTTACCAATTTACATTGGCTTACTGGAACACCCTTATAATTCCCTAGTATATGGTACTGTGGTACCCAGGGTATTGGGGTTCCAGGAGATCCCTATGGGCTGCAGCATTTCTTTTGCCACCCACAGGGAGCTCTGACAATTCTTACACAGGCCTGCCACTGCAGCCTGAGTGAAATAACGTCCACGTTATTCCACAGCCATTTTACACTGCACTTAAGTAACTTATAAGTCACCTATATGTCTAACCTTTACCTGGTAAAGGTTAGGTGCAAAGTTACTTAGTGTGAGGGCACCCTGGCACTAGCCAAGGTGCTCCCACATTGTTCAGGGCCAATTCCCCGGACTTTGTGAGTGCGGGGACACCATTACACGCGCGCACTACATATAGGTCACTACCTATATGTAGCTTCACAATGGTAACTCCGAATATGGCCATGTAACATGTCTATGATCATGGAATTGCCCCCTCTATGCCATCCTGGCATAGTTGGCACAATCCCATGATCCCAGTGGTCTGTAGCACAGACCCTGGTACTGCCAAACTGCCTTTCCTGGGGTTTCACTGCAGCTGCTGCTGCTGCCAACCCCTCAGACAGGTTTCTGCCCCCCTGGGGTCAAGCCAGGCTTGTCCCAGGATGGCAGAACAAAGGACTTCCTCTGAGAGAGGGTGTTACACCCTCTCCCTTTGGAAAATGGTGTGAAGGCAGGGGAGGAGTAGCCTCCCCCAGCCTCTGGAAATGCTTTCTTGGGCACATTTGTGCCCAATTCTGCATAAGCCAGTCTACACCGGTTCAGGGACCCCTTAGCCCTGCTCTGGCGCGAAACTGGACAAAGGAAAGGGGAGTGACCACTCCCCTGACCTGCACCTCCCCTGGGAGGTGTCCAGAGCTCCTCCAGTGTGCTCCAGACCTCTGCCATCTTGGAAACAGAGGTGCTGCTGGCACACTGGACTGCTCTGAGTGGCCAGTGCCACCAGGTGACGTCAGAGACTCCTTCTGATAGGCTCCTCCAGGTGTTGCTAGCCTATCCTCTCTCCTAGGTAGCCAAACCCTCTTTTCTGGCTATTTAGGGTCTCTGTCTCTGGGGAAACATTAGATAACGAATGCAAGAGCTCATCAGAGTTCCTCTGCATCTCTCTCTTCACCTTCTGCCAAGGAATCGACTGCTGACCGCGCTGGAAGCCTGCAAAACTGCAACATAGTAGCAAAGACGACTACTGCAACTCTGTAACGCTGATCCTGCCGCCTTCTCAACTGTTTTCCTGGTGGTGCATGCTGTGGGGGTAGTCTGCCTCCTCTCTGCACTAGAAGCTCCGAAGAAATCTCCCGTGGGTCGACGGAATCTTCCCCCTGCTACCGCAGGCACCAAAAAGCTGCATTACCGGTCCCTTGGGTCTCCTCTCAGCACGACGAGAGAGGTCCCTTGAATCCAGCAACTCTGTCCCAGTGACTCCCACAGTCCAGTGACTCTTCAGTCCAAGTTTGGTGGAGGTAAGTCCTTGCCTCCCCACGGCAGACTGCATTGCTGGGGACCGCAACTTTTGCAGCTACTCCGGCCTCCGTGCACTTCCGGCAGAAATCCTTTCTGCACAGCCAAGCCTGGGTCCACGGCACTCTAACCTGCATTGCACGACTTTCTAAGTTGGTCTCCGGCGACGTGGGACTCCTTTGGGCAACTTCGGCGAGCACCGTTTCACGCATCCTCATAGTGCCTGTTTCTGGCACTTCTCCGGGTGCTACCTGCTGCTGAGAGGTCTCCTTGTCTTGCTCGACGTCCCCTCTCTCTCCTGTTCCAATTTGCGACCTCCTGGTCCCTCCTGGGCCGCAGCAGCTTCCAAAAATGCTAACCGCACTATTTGCAGCTAGCAAGGCTTGTTGGCGTTCTTTCAGTGGGAAAATACTTCTGCACAACTCTCCACGGCGAGAGGGATCCGTCCACCAAAGGGAAAGTCTCTAGCCCTTTTTGTTCCTGCAGAAACCTCAGCTTCTTCTGTCCAGTAGAAGCTTCTTTGCACCCACAGCTGGCATTTCCTGGGCATTTGCCCATCTCCGACTTGCTTGTGACTTTTGGACTTGGTCCCCTTGTTCCACAGGTACCCTAGATTGGAAAGCTACAGTTGTTGCATTGTTGGTTTGTGTCTTTCCTGCATTATTCCTCTATCACGACTTCTTTGTCTTTTGGGAAATTCAGTGCACTTTGCACTCACTTTTCAGGGTCTTGGGGTGGGCTATTTTTCTAACCCTCACTATTTTCTAATAGTCCCAGCGACCCTCTACAAGGTCACATAGGTTTGGGGTCCATTCGTGGTTCACATTCCACTTTTGGAGTATATGGGTTGTGTTGCCCCTATCCCTATGTGTCCCCATTGCATCCTATTGTAACTATACATTGTTTGCACTGTTTTCTAAGACTATACTGCATATTTTTGGTATTGTGTACATATAACTTGTGTATATTTGCTATCCTCTTACTGAGGGTACACTCTAAGATACTTTGGCATATTGTCATAAAAATAAAGTACCTTTATTTTTAGTATAACTGTGTATTGTGTTTTCTTATGATATTGTGCAAGTGACACTTGTGGTACTGTAGTAGCTTCACACGTCTCCTAGTTCAGCCTAAGCTGCTCTGCTAAGCTACCATTATCTATCAGCCTAAGCTGCTAGACACCCTATACACTAATAAGGGATAACTGGGCCTGGTGCAAGGTGCAAGTACCCCTTGGTACTCACTACAAGCCAGTCCAGCCTCCTACATTGGTTGTGCAGCGGTGGGATAAGTGCTTTGAGACTGCTTACCACTCTTGTCATTGTACTTTTCATAAGAGAAAAATATACAAAACAAGTTCAGTGTGTGTACACATTGCTAAAAAGTTTTGCATTTCCTCTTTTCACTCTTTTCTAAGTGCTGAAAAGTACTTCTAACTTTCTAAAAAGTTCTTTAAAAGTTTAAAAAGTTTTTTTTTCTCTTTCTAAAAGTTCTGAAAAGCTTTTTCTTCACTTTTTCTATCACTTAAACTCTTTCTAAAATGTCTGGCACAGGCCAAAATGTTGATCTGTCCAAACTTGCATATGATCACCTTAGCTGGAAAGGAGCAAGGAGTCTCTGCATAGAAAGAGGTTTGAGTGTAGGGAAGAATCCTTCTTTGGAATTGTTGCTTAATATGCTTAGAGAACAAGATAAGGCCTTAGGGGCCACATCTGTTGAAAAAGCAGCAAATGGTTCCCAATCTGATCCAGGGACTCCCCCAGGAAAAGATTCAGGAAAGAAACTTCTCAGCCTGCCCATTACTAGACAGTCTAGCATAGTTGGTACAGAGGTTGAATCACACCATACAGATGGTGTGCTCTCACATTATACTGTTAGCCAAGCTGTTAGGGTGCCTTCTGTAAGGGACAGGTCTCCTTCTGTCCATTCTCACCATACTTCTGTGTCTAGGAATGTCCCTCCCACCCACCCTGAAGACAGATTGTTAGAAAGGGAGCTCAATAGATTGAGAGTGGAACAAACCAGACTGAAGCTTAAGAAGCAACAGCTGGATTTGGATAGACAGTCTTTAGAACTAGAAAAGGAAAAACAGAAGTTGGGTTTAGAAACCCATGGTGGCAGCAGCAGTATTCCCCATAGTCATCCTGCAAAAGAGCATGATTCCAGGAATCTGCATAAGATAGTTCCCCCTTATAAGGAGGGGGATGACATTAACAAGTGGTTTGCTGCACTTGAGAGGGCCTGTGTTGTACAGGATGTCCCTCAAAGGCAGTGTGCTTCTATCCTATGGCTATCATTTAGTGGAAAAGGTAGGGATAGGCTCCTTACGGTGAAAGAAAGTGATGCCAATAAGTTTACAGTTCTTAAGAATGCACTCCTGGATGGTTATGGCTTAACCACTGAACAATACAGGATAAAGTTCAGAGAGACCAAAAAGGAGTCTTCACAAGACTGGGTTGATTTCATTGACCATTCAGTGAAGGCCTTGGAGGGGTGGTTACATGGCAGGAAAGTTACTGATTTTGAAAGCCTGTATAACTTGATCCTGAGAGAGCATATTCTTAATAATTGTGTGTCTGATTTGTTGCAAAAGTACTTGGTGGACTCTGATCTGACCTCTCCCCAAGAATTGGGAAAGAAGGCAGACAAATGGGTCAGAACAAGGGTGAACAGAAAAGTTCATACAGGGGGTGACAAAGAGAACAATAAGAAGAAAGATGGTGAAAAATCTCAAGATAAGCATGGGGATAAGAGTAAAACCAAAGATCCCACTTCAAATCTTAAACACTCTTCAGGGGGTGGGGATAAAACAAATTCTTCCTCTTCTTCTCAACCTACACAATTTAAAAAGCCTTGGTGCTTTGTGTGTAAAAATAGAGGCCATAGGCCAGGGGATAAGTCCTGTCCAGGTAAACCCCCTGAGCCTACTACCACTAATACATCAAGCTCTAGTGCCCCTAGCAGTAGTGGTACTAGTGGTGGGACTGCTGGCAACAGTCAAGTTAAAGGTGTAGTTGGGTTCACTTATGGGTCCATAGTAGAAACTGGGGTAGTCAGTCCCAAGACAGTTTCTTTCACACCTAGTGGCATTGGCCTTGCCACACTGGCTGCTTGTCCCCTTACAATGGGTAAGTACAGGCAGACAGTTTCAATAAATGGTGCTGAGGCCTTGGCCTACAGGGACACAGGTGCCAGTATCACTTTGGTGACTGAAAACCTAGTGCTCCCTGATCAACACATCATTGGACAACAGTATAAGATTATTGATGTCCATAACTCCACTAAGTTTCTTCCCTTAGCTATAATTCAGTTTAGTTGGGGTGGAGTTACTGGCCCTAAGCAGGTGGTGGTATCACCTAGCTTACCTGTAGACTGTCTCTTAGGTAATGACCTAGAGGCCTCAGGTTGGGCTGATGTAGAGTTTTATGCCCATGCAGCCATGCTGGGCATCCCAGAGGAATTGTTCCCTCTCATTTCTACTGAAATGAAAAAGCAAAGGAGAGAAGGCCTGAAAACTCAGGATCCCTCTCCATCAACAGGTAAAAAGGGTATCACAGTATCCCCTAACCACCCTACCATTCAGGATGCCATTCCTGTGGTGGGAGAAACCTCTCCTGGGGTGGCACCTGTTCCAAGGGAATCATCAGTTGGCAAAACTGTACTCCCTGAGGTAGAAGTACCTCTCTGTGGGATAACTAACATTGGTGAGAAAAAGAGCACCATTTTAGTTAACATGGAGCATCCCTCCAACCCTCCCAGAGAAACTTCAGTGCAGAGACCCTACACTACCTCACAACACTTAGGTGAGCATCCCTGCCCTAGTGTGGAGCTCATAGGACAGCATCCCTGCCCTGCTCCAACTAAAGAGAAACAGCATCCCTGTTCTCTCTTCCAGCCATATGGACAAAGTTTTTGCCCAGCTATGGCTTTACTGAGACAGCATCCCTGTCTGGCATTTCCATCATTACAAATAGGTTCAGTGGACAATTCCCACTGCTCTAAACTAAAACTTACTGATAGAAACTCTGAAAATATATCTTCACATTGTTGTTTAGCTAAAAAACTTCAAACAGGGTGGTTTACATCCCCACAGGGAAGTAACCATATAGTGGATGATAAAGGGAGTAACCAGTCTATTGCAGAACTACTCTCTACTTATCACCACTTAGACAATAAAGTCTCAACTTGCCAAGGTTAGCCTTATTGTCCTTCGTTTGGGGGGGGGTTGTGTGAGAAAGTAGCCTCTTTCTAGCCTTGTTACCCCCACTTTTGGCCTGTTTGTGAGTGTATGTCAGGGTGTTTTCACTGTCTCACTGGGATCCTGCTAGCCAGGGCCCAGTGCTCATAGTGAAAACCCTATGTTTTCAGTATGTTTGTTATGTGTCACTGGGACCCTGCTAGTCAGGACCCCAGTGCTCATAAGTTTGTGGCCTATATGTATGTGTTCCCTGTGTGGTGCCTAACTGTCTCACTGAGGCTCTACTAACCAGAACCTCAGTGGTTATGCTCTCTCATTTCTTTCAAATTGTCACTAACAGGCTAGTGACCAATTTTACCAATTTACATTGGCTTACTGGAACACCCTTATAATTCCCTAGTATATGGTACTGTGGTACCCAGGGTATTGGGGTTCCAGGAGATCCCTATGGGCTGCAGCATTTCTTTTGCCACCCACAGGGAGCTCTGACAATTCTTACACAGGCCTGCCACTGCAGCCTGAGTGAAATAACGTCCACGTTATTCCACAGCCATTTTACACTGCACTTAAGTAACTTATAAGTCACCTATATGTCTAACCTTTACCTGGTAAAGGTTAGGTGCAAAGTTACTTAGTGTGAGGGCACCCTGGCACTAGCCAAGGTGCTCCCACATTGTTCAGGGCCAATTACCCGGACTTTGTGAGTGCGGGGACACCATTACACGCGTGCACTACATATAGGTCACTACCTATATGTAGCTTCACAATGTAACTCCGAATATGGCCATGTAACATGTCTATGATCATGGAATTGCCCCCTCTATGCCATCCTGGCATAGTTGGCACAATCCCATGATCCCAGTGGTCTGTAACACAGACCCTGGTACTGCCAAACTGCCTTTCCTGGGGTTTCACTGCAGCTGCTGCTGCTGCCAACCCCTCAGACAGGGTTCTGCCCCCCTGGGGTCAAGCCAGGCTTGTCCCAGGATGGCAGAACAAAGGACTTCCTCTGAGAGAGGGTGTTACACCCTCTCCGTTTGGAAAATGGTGTGAAGGCAGGGGAGGAGTAGCCTCCCCCAGCCTCTGGAAATGCTTTCTTGGGCACATTTGTGCCCAATTCTGCATAAGCCAGTCTACACTGGTTCAGGGACCCCTTAGCTCTGCTCTGGCGCGAAACTGGACAAAGGAAAGGGGAGTGACCACTCCCCTGACCTGCACCTCCCCTGGGAGGTGTCCAGAGCTCCTCCAGTGTGCTCCAGACCTCTGCCATCTTGGAAACAGAGGTGCTGCTGGCACACTGGACTGCTCTGAGTGGCCAGTGCCACCAGGTGACGTCAGAGACTCCTTCTGATAGGCTCCTCCAGGTGTTGCTAGCCTATCCTCTCTCCTAGGTAGCCAAACCCTCTTTTCTGGCTATTTAGGGTCTCTGTCTCTGGGGAAACTTTAGATAACGAATGCAAGAGCTCATCCGAGTTCCTCTGCATCTCTCTCTTCACCTTCTGCCAAGGAATCGACTGCTGACCGCGCTGGAAGCCTGCAAAACTGCAACATAGTAGCAAAGACGACTACTGCAACTCTGTAACGCTGATCCTGCCGCCTTCTCGACTGTTTTCCTGGTGGTGCATGCTGTGGGTGTAGTCTGCCTCCTCTCTGCACTAGAAGCTAACAAGAAATCTCCCGTGGGTCGACGGAATCTTCCCCCTGCTACCACAGGCACCAAAAAGCTGCATTACCAGTCCCTTGGGTCTCCTCTCAGCACAACGAGCGAGGTCCCTTGAATCCAGCAACTCTGTCCCAGTGACTCCCACAGTCCAGTGACTCTTCAGTCCAAGTTTGGTGGAGGTAAGTCCTTGCCTCCCCACGGCAGACTGCATTGCTGGGAACTGCGACTTTTGCAGCTTCTCCGGCCTCCGTGTACTTCTGGCGGAAATCCTTTCTGCACAGCCAAGCCTGGGTCCACGGCACTCTAACCTGCATTGCACGACTTTCTAAGTTGGTCTCCGGCGACGTGGGACTCCTTTGGGCAACTTCGGCGAGCACCGTTTCACGCATCCTCGTAGTGCCTGTTTCTGGCACTTCTCCGGGTGCTACCTGCTGTTGAGAGGGCTCCTTGTCTTGCTCCACGTACCCTCTCTCTCCTGGTCCAATTTGCGACCTCCTGGTCCCTCCTGGGCCGCAGCAGCTTCCAAAAACGCTAACCGCACGATTTGCAGCTAGCAAGGCTTGTTGGCGTTCTTTCAGCGGGAAAAGACTTCTGCACGACTCTCCACGGCGAGGTGGATCTTTCCACCAAAGGATAAGTCTCTAGCCTTTTTTGTTCCTGCAGAAACCTCAGCTTCTTCCATCCAGTAGAAGCTTCTTTGCACCCACAGCTGGCATTTCCTGGGCATTTGCCCATCTCCGACTTGCTTGTGACTTTTGGACTTGGTCCCCTTATTCCACAGGTACCCTAGATTGGAAATCTACAGTTGTTGCATTGTTGGTTTGTGTCTTTCCTGCATTATTCCTCTATCACGACTTCTTTGTCTTTTGGGGAAATTCAGTGCACTTTGCACTCACTTTTCAGGGTCTTGGGGTGGGCTATTTTATAACCCTCACTATTTTCTAATAGTCCCAGCGACCCTCTACAAGGTCACATAGGTTTGGGGTCCATTCGTGGTTCACATTCCACTTTTGGAGTATATGGGTTGTGTTGCCCCTATCCCTATGTGTCCCCATTGCATCCTATTGTAACTATACATTCTTTGCACTGTTTTCTAAGACTATACTGCATATTTTTGGTATTGTGTACATATAACTTGTGTATATTTGCTATCCTCTTACTGAGGGTACACTCTAAGATACTTTGGCATATTGTCATAAAAATAAAGTACCTTTATTTTTAGTATAACTGTGTATTGTGTTTTCTTATGATATTGTGCAAGTGACACTTGTGGTACTGTAGTAGCTTCACACGTCTCCTAGTTCAGCCTAAGCTGCTCTGCTAAGCTACCATTATCTATCAGCCTAAGCTGCTAGACACCCTATACACTAATAAGGGATAACTGGGCCTGGTGCAAGGTGCAAGTACCCCTTGGTACTCACTACAAGCCAGTCCAGCCTCCTACATTGGTTGTGCAGCGGTGGAATAAGTGCTTTGAGACTGCTTACCACTCTTGTCATTGTACTTTTCATAAGAGAAAAATATACAAAACAAGTTCAGTGTGTGTACACATTGCTAAAAAGTTTTGCATTTCCTCTTTTCACTCTTTTCTAAGTGCTGAAAAGTACTTCTAACTTTCTAAAAAGTTCTTTAAAAGTTTAAAAAGTTTTTTTTTCTCTTTCTAAAAGTTCTGAAAAGCTTTTTCTTCACTTTTTCTATCACTTAAACTCTTTCTAAAATGTCTGGCACAGGCCAAAATGTTGATCTGTCCAAACTTGCATATGATCACCTTAGCTGGAAAGGAGCAAGGAGTCTCTGCATAGAAAGAGGTTTGAGTGTAGGGAAGAATCCTTCTTTGGAATTGCTGCTTAATATGCTTAGAGAACAAGATAAGGCCTTAGGGGCCACATCTGTTGAAAAAGCAGCAAATGGTTCCCAATCTGATCCAGGGACTCCCCCAGGAAAAGATTCAGGAAAGAAACTTCTCAGCCTGCCCATTACTAGACAGTCTAGCATAGTTGGTACAGAGGTTGAATCACACCATACAGATGGTGTGCTCTCACATTATACTGTTAGCCAAGCTGTTAGGGTGCCTTCTGTAAGGGACAGGTCTCCTTCTGTCCATTCTCACCATACTTCTGTGTCTAGGAATGTCCCTCCCACCCACCCTGAAGACAGATTGTTAGAAAGGGAGCTCAATAGATTGAGAGTGGAACAAACCAGACTGAAGCTTAAGAAGCAACAGCTGGATTTGGATAGACAGTCTTTAGAACTAGAAAAGGAAAGACAGAAGTTGGGTTTAGAAACCCATGGTGGCAGCAGCAGTATTCCCCATAGTCATCCTGCAAAAGAGCATGATTCCAGGAATCTGCATAAGATAGTTCCCCCTTATAAGGAGGGGGATGACATTAACAAGTGGTTTGCTGCACTTGAGAGGGCCTGTGTTGTACAGGATGTCCCTCAAAGGCAGTGGGCTGCTATCCTATGGCTATCATTTAGTGGAAAAGGTAGGGATAGGCTCCTTACGGTGAAAGAAAGTGATGCCAATAATTTTACAGTTCTTAAGAATGCACTCCTGGATGGTTATGGCTTAACCACTGAACAATACAGGATAAATTTCAGAGAGACCAAAAAGGAGTCTTCACAAGACTGGGTTGATTTCATTGACCATTCAGTGAAGGCCTTGGAGGGGTGGTTACATGGCAGTAAAGTTACTGATTTTGAAAGCCTGTATAACTTGATCCTGAGAGAGCATATTCTTAATAATTGTGTGTCTGATTTGTTGCAAAAGTACTTGGTGGACTCTGATCTGACCTCTCCCCAAGAATTGGGAAAGAAGGCAGACAAATGGGTCAGAACAAGGGTGAACAGAAAAGTTCATACAGGGGGTGACAAAGAGAACAATAAGAAGAAAGATGGTGAAAAATCTCAAGATAAGCATGGGGATAAGAGTAAAACCAAAGATCCCACTTCAAATCTTAAACACTCTTCAGGGGGTGGGGATAAAACAAATTCTTCCTCTTCTTCTCAACCTACACAATTTAAAAAGCCTTGGTGCTTTCTGTGTAAAAATAGAGGCCATAGGCCAGGGGATAAGTCCTGTCCAGGTAAACCCCCTGAGCCTACTACCACTAATACATCAAGCTCTAGTGCCCCTAGCAGTAGTGGTACTAGTGGTGGGACTGCTGGCAACAGTCAAGTTAAAGGTGTAGTTGGGTTCACTTATGGGTCCATAGTAGAAACTGGGGTAGTCAGTCCCAAGACAGTTTCTTTCACACCTAGTGGCATTGGCCTTGCCACACTGGCTGCTTGTCCCCTTACAATGGGTAAGTACAGGCAGACAGTTTCAATAAATGGTGCTGAGGCCTTGGCCTACAGGGACACAGGTGCCAGTATCACTTTGGTGACTGAAAACCTAGTGCACCCTGATCAACACATCATTGGACAACAGTATAAGATTATTGATGTCCATAACTCCACTAAGTTTCTTCCCTTAGCTATAATTCAGTTTAGTTGGGGTGGAGTTACTGGCCCTAAGCAGGTGGTGGTATCACCTAGCTTACCTGTAGACTGTCTCTTAGGTAATGACCTAGAGGCCTCAGGTTGGGCTGATGTAGAGTTTTATGCCCATGCAGCCATGCTGGGCATCCCTGAGGAATTGTTCCCTCTCATTTCTACTGAAATGAAAAAGCAAAGGAGAGAAGGCCTGAAAACTCAGGATCCCTCTCCATCAACAGGTAAAAAGGGTATCACAGTATCCCCTAACCACCCTACCATTCAGGATGCCATTCCTGTGGTGGGAGAAACCTCTCCTGGGGTGGCACCTGTTCCAAGGGAATCATCAGTTGGCAAAACTGTACTCCCTGAGGTAGAAGTACCTCTCTGTGGGATAACTAACATTGGTGAGAAAAAGAGCACCATTTTAGTTAACATGGAGCATCCCTCCAACCCTCCCAGAGAAACTTCAGTGCAGAGACCCTGCACTACCTCACAACACTTAGGTCAGCATCCCTGCCCTAGTGTGGAGCTCATAGGACAGCATCCCTGCCCTGCTCCAACTAAAGAGAAACAGCATCCCTGTTCTCTCTTCCAGCCATATGGACAAAGTTTTTGCCCAGCTATGGCATTACTGAGACAGCATCCCTGTCTGGCATTTCCATCATTACAAATAGGTTCAGTGGACAATTCCCACTGCTCTAAACTAAAACTTACTGATAGAAACTCTGAAAATACATCTTCACATTGTTGTTTAGCTAAAAAACTTCAAACAGGGTGGTTTACATCCCCACAGGGAAGTAACCATATAGTGGATGATAAAGGGAGTAACCAGTCTATTGCAGAACTACTCTCTACTTATCACCACTTAGACAATAAAGTCTCAACTTGCCAAGGTTAGCCTTATTGTCCTTCGTTTGGGGGGGGTTGTGTGAGAAAGTAGCCTCTTTCTAGCCTTGTTACCCCCACTTTTGGCCTGTTTGTGAGTGTATGTCAGGGTGTTTTCACTGTCTCACTGGGATCCTGCTAGCCAGGGCCCAGTGCTCATAGTGAAAAGCCTATGTTTTCAGTATGTTTGTTATGTGTCACTGGGACCCTGCTAGTCAGGACCCCAGTGCTCATAAGTTTGTGGCCTATATGTATGTGTTCCCTGTGTGGTGCCTAACTGTCTCACTGAGGCTCTGCTAACCAGAACCTCAGTGGTTATGCTCTCTCATTTCTTTCAAATTGTCACTAACAGGCTAGTGACCAATTTTACCAATTTACATTGGCTTACTGGAACACCCTTATAATTCCCTAGTATATGGTACTGAGGTACCCAGGGTATTGGGGTTCCAGGAGATCCCTATGGGCTGCAGCATTTCTTTTGCCACCCACAGGGAGCTCTGACAATTCTTACACAGGCCTGCCACTGCAGCCTGAGTGAAATAACGTCCACGTTATTCCACAGCCATTTTACACTGCACTTAAGTAACTTATATGTCACCTATATGTCTAACCTTTACCTGGTAAAGGTTAGGTGCAAAGTTACTTAGTGTGAGGGCACCCTGGCAATAGCCAAGGTGCTCCCACATTGTTCAGGGTCAATTCCCCGGACTTTGTGAGTGCGGGGACACCATTACACGTGTGCACTACATATAGGTCACTACCTATATGTAGCTTCACAATGGTAACTCCGAATATGGCCATGTAACATGTCTATAATCATGGAATTGCCCCCTCTATGCCATCCTGGCATAGTTGGCACAATCCCATGATCCCAGTGGTCTGTAGCACAGACCCTGGTACTGCCAAACTGCCTTTCCTGGGGTTTCACTGCAGCTGCTGCCAACCCCTCAGACAGGTTTCTGCCCCCCTGGGGTCAAGCCAGGCTTGTCCCAGGATGGCAGAACAAAGGACTTCCTCTGAGAGAGGGTGTTACACCCTCTCCCTTTGGAAAATGGTGTGAAGGCAGGGGAGGAGTAGCCTCCCCCAGCCTCTGGAAATGCTTTCTTGGGCACATTTGTGCCCAATTCTGCATAAGCCAGTCTACACCGGTTCAGGGACCCCTTAGCCCTGCTCTGGCGCCTAACTGGACAAAGGAAAGGGGAGTGACCACTCCCCTGACCTGCACCTCCCCTGGGAGGTGTCCAGAGCTCCTCCAGTGTGCTCCAGACCTCTGCCATCTTGGAAACAGAGGTGCTGCTGGCACACTGGACTGCTCTGAGTGGCCAGTGCCACCAGGTGACGTCAGAGACTCCTTCTGATAGGCTCCTCCAGGTGTTGCTAGCCTATCCTCTCTCCTAAGTAGCCAAACCCTCTTTTCTGGCTATTTAGGGTCTCTGTCTCTGGGGAAACTTTAGATAACGAATGCAAGAGCTCATCAGAGTTCCTCTGCATCTCTCTCTTCACCTTCTGCCAAGGAATCGACTGCTGACCGCGCTGGAAGCCTGCAAAACTGCAACATAGTAGCAAAGACGACTACTGCAACTCTGTAACGCTGATCCTGCCGCCTTCTCGACTGTTTTCCTGGTGGTGCATGCTGTGGGGGTAGTCTGCCTCCTCTCTGCACTAGAAGCTCCGAAGAAATCTCCCGTGGGTCGACGGAATCTTCCCCCTGCTACCGCAGGCACCAAAAAGCTGCATTACCGGTCCCTTGGGTCTCCTCTCAGCACAACGAGCGAGGTCCCTTGAATCCAGCAACTCTGTCCCAGTGACTCCCACAGTCCAGTGACTCTTCAGTCCAAGTTTGGTGGAGGTAAGTCCTTGCCTCCCCACGGCAGACTGCATTGCTGGGAAACGCAACTTTTGCAGCTACTCCGGCCTCCGTGCACTTCCGGTGGAAATCCTTTCTGCACAGCCAAGCCTGTGTCCACGGCACTCTAACGTGCATTGCACGACTTTCTAAGTTGGTCTCCGGCGACATGGGACTCCTTTGGGCAACTTCGGCAAGCACCGTTTCACGCATCCTTGTAGTGCCTGTTTCTGGCACTTCTCCGGGTGCTACCTGCTGCTGAGAGGGCTCCTTTTCTTGCTCGACGTCCCCTCTCTCTCCTGGTCCAATTTGCGACCTCCTGGTCCCTCCTGGGCCACAGCAGCTTCCAAAAAAGCTAACCGCACGATTTGCAGCTAGCAAGGCTTATTGGCGTTCTTTCAGCAGGAAAACACTTCTGCACAACTCTCCACCGCAAGAGGGATCCGTCCACCAAAGGGAAAGTCTCTAGCCCTTTTTGTTCCTGCAGAAACCTCAGCTTCTTCTGTCCAGTAGAAGCTTATTTGCACCCACAGCTGGCATTTCCTGGGCATTTGCCCATCTCCAACATGCTTGTGACTTTTGGACTTGGTCCCCTTGTTCCACAGGTACCCTAGATTGGAAATCTACAGTTGTTGCATTGTTGGTTTGTGTCTTTCCTGCATTATTCCTCTATCACGACTTCTTTGTCTTTTGGGGAAATTCAGTGCACTTTGCACTCACTTTTCAGGGTCTTGGGGTTGGCTATTTTTCTAACCCTCACTATTTTCTAATAGTCCCAGCGACCCTCTACAAGGTCACATAGGTTTGGGGTCCATTCGTGGTTCACATTCCACTTTTGGAGTATATGGGTTGTGTTGCCCCTATCCCTATGTGTCCCCATTGCATCCTATTGTAACTATTCATTGTTTGCACTGTTTTCTAAGACTATACTGCATATTTTTGGTATTGTGTACATATAACTTGTGTATATTTGCTATCCTCTTACTGAGGGTACACTCTAAGATACTTTGGCATATTGTCATAAAAATAAAGTACCTTTATTTTTAGTATAACTGTGTATTGTGTTTTCTTATGATATTGTGCAAGTGACACTTGTGGTACTGTAGTAGCTTCACACGTCTCCTAGTTCAGCCTAAGCTGCTCTGCTAAGCTACCATTATCTATCAGCCTAAGCTGCTAGACACCCTATACACTAATAAGGGATAACTGGGCCTGGTGCAAGGTGCAAGTACCCCTTGGTACTCACTACAAGCCAGTCCAGCCTCCTACACTGGGTGAGGGTGGAGACCAGCTGTTCTGTCAAGATTTTGCTCCAGTAGCGGCGGAGGGGTTGTGTAGGGTGGTGGTGAGTGACTGGCTTCTGGAAGGAGAAATGGATGCAGCGATGGTCGGTCCAGTGGACCAGTCCAGTGGTCCAGTGGCAGCTTGTAGCCCTGGAGACAAGGGGACGGTTTGTCTCATTCTGTGATGGGTGAAAGGGGGCTGTATATACATTTCCCATCAGCCCCGCTGAACTGAGATGCCATTTTTTTGGTTTAATGGTGCTAGTTCTTGACTCTGGCAATGACTGGCTTGGTAATAGAGGTAACTTAGGTTTTCCGCTGCCATACCTCTTGACGAAGTAAGGGCCAGATTTACAAGAAAGTGACACATCAGCTTTGGTGCACCACCTTTCTTTGTCCCCCCTGAGCCCCTCCAATGACACCATCTGAACCTTGTGCTTACAGTACGCTGCACCATGGTGCATGTTAGGACACTAGTGTCAGAATTTATGACACTATTGTGGTACTTTGCAGGACTAGTGTCGTAAATTATGGTGCTACTCCTACAAAGTGAAGCTCTGAGCAGGCATTTCACTGAGCCATTTTTACGGGTCTCCCTGTGGGAGAACGTCCCCCTTGCATACATTATGCCTGGTGCAGGCATAATGGGGCGCAAAGTGATGGTGACGGAAAATGGCCTCCTTAACGCCACATTAGCATAAAAAAAATGACTCTAGTGCAGCGCTAAGAGGCGCTAGGGTCTTGTAAATCTGGCCCTAAGTTTTTAATATATATATATATATATATATATATATATATATATATATATAGATATATTGTCTTTCAGTTTGGGCCCTTCGCCCTACATGGATGGACATAAGCATGTGCGTATGAAGTTCCATCCTGTCATTAATGAGTGGGGGGGTGTAAAATGTGCCCCCACTGCCATCAATCATATTGGGAATGCCCCTGTAAAGAATGTTTGGAGTCATGTTACTTGGATGACACTTGAGCTACTACTAAATGAACTGGGGCAACTTCTTAGATGAACTTGCATTTTTATACCATAACTTTTGTTTGACTGATCTTATACTTCTATTGGAGTATGAACCCCTATCTACCTTCTGAAGCATCGCTGGAGAATGCCTATCATGGGAGCTCCCTTTCAAAGGGTAGGAATGGATATTGTAGGGCATTGAATATTTCCAGAAGTTGAACCTCCTACGGAAACCACCTCTAAAACAATCGCTAATAGCAGAGAAGAGTTATTTTCAAGACTAGGATTCCCAAACTAAATTCCAACCAAGGTGCACCCTTCTCCTCTAAATTGATGCAACAATTATGTCAAACCTTTGGTATTAAACATTTATGTACTTCCATGTACAATTCCCAAACAGATGGAAAAGTACATCTGGAATCTAAAATTAACCTGAAAAAATATAAAGACAGGAGAAGGTAGAAACTGGGATCATTTACTGCCCTTAGCCCGTTGTCATGCTTCAAACAAGTCCAAGGTAGGTTAGGGTATTCATCCTTCAAGCAACTATATGGACTGTTAGACCTGTCAGCTGTAGGGTGGTCTCCACCAAATGTTTTGCTTACTTGCCTCCTGTTTTTGCTGATTCTTTTTTTTGGCCTTAGGACTGTCAACGTTTTACCACTGCTGACCAGTGATAAAGTGCATGTGCTTCTCCCCTAAACATGGTAACATTGGTGCACACACAATTGGCATATTTATTTTACTTGTAAGTCCTTTGTAAAGTTGTATACCATGTACAAAGGGCCTGTAAATGAAAAGCTACTAGTGGGCCTGCAGCACTAATTGTGCCAACCACACAAGCACCCTTTTACACATGTCTCAGGCCTGCCACTGTAGAGCCTGTTTGTGCAGTTTTACTGCCACCTCTACTTGTCTTTTAAAACCCTTGCCAAGGTTTAAAACTCCACTTTTATTACATATGTCACCCCTAAGGTAGGCCCTGTAGGAAAGTACCATCTTGCCTGGCATGCTACCCCCATATTTCATTGTATATATGTTGTTTTAGTCTATGTGTCACTGGGACCCAGCCAGGTAGGGCCCCAGTGCTCATAAGTAAGTGCCCTGTATGTGTTCCCTGTGTGATGCCTAACTGTCTCACTGAGGCTCTGCTAACCAGAACCTCAGTGGTTATGCTCTCTCTGCCTTCCAAATTTGTCACTAACAGGCTAGTGACTAAATTTACCAATTCACATTGGCGTACAGGTACACCCATATAATTCCCTAGTATATGGTACTGAGGTACCCAGGGTATTGGGGTTCCAGGAGATCCCTATGGGCTGCAGCATTTCTTTTGCCACCCATAGGGAGAGCCGACAATTCTTACACAGGCCTGCCAGTGCAGCCTGAGTGAAATAACGTCCACGTTATTTCACAGCCATTTACCACTGCACTTAAGTAACTTATAAGTCACCTATATGTCTGACCTTCACCTGATGAAGGTTGGGTGCAAAGTTACTTAGTGTGTGGGCACCCTGGCACTAGCCAAGGTGCCCCCACATTGTTCAGGGCAAATTCCCCGGACTTTATGAGTGCGGGGACACCATTTCACACGTGCACTATACATAGGTCACTACCTATGTATAGCGTCACAATGGTAACTCTGAACATGGCCAAGTAACATGTCTAAGATCATGGAATTGTCTCCCCAATCTGGCATTGGGGAGACAATTCCATGATCCCCAGGGTCTCTAGCACAGAACCCGGGTACTGCCAAACTGCCTTTCTGGGGTCTCCACTGCAGCTGCTGCTGCTGCCAACCCCTCAGACAGGTTTCTGCCCTCCTGGGGTCCAGGCAGCCCTGGCCCAGGAAGGCAGAACAAAGAATTTCCTCTGAGAGAGGGTGTAACACCCCTTTCCCTTTGGAAATAGGAGTGAAGGCTGGGGAGGAGTAGCCTTCCCCAGCCTCTGGAAATGCTTTGATGGGCACAGATGCTGCCCATCTCTGCATAAGCCAGTCTACACCTGTTTAGGGATCCCTCAGCCCTGCTCTGGCGCGAAACTGGACAAAGGAAAGGGGAGTGACCACTCCCCTGACCTGCACCTCCCAGGGGAGGTGCCCAGAGATCCTCCAGTGTGCCCCAGTCCTCTGCCATCTTGGAAACAGAGGTGTTGCTGGCACACTCGACTGCTCTGAGTGGCCAGTGCCATCAGGTGAAGTCAGAGACTCCTTCCTAGGTAGCCAAACCTCCTTTTCTGGCTATTTAGGGTCTCTGCTTTGGGGAATTCTTCAGATACCGAATGCAAGAGCTCACCAGAGTGCCTCTGCATCTCCCTCTTCACCTTCTGCCAAAGGATCGACCGCTGGCTGCTCAGGACTCCTGCAAAACCGCAACAAAGTAGCAAAGATGACTACTGCAACCTTGTATCGCTTCATCCTGACGGCTTTCTCGCCTGTTTCCTGGTGGTGCATGCTCTGGGGGTAGCCTGCCTCCTTCTTGCACCAGGAGCCCTGAAGAAATCTCCTGTGGGTCGACGGAATCTTCCCCCTGCAACCGCAGGCAACAAAAGACTGCATCACCGGTCCTCTGGGTCCCCTCTCAGCAACTCCGTCCAAGTAACTCCCACAGTCCAGTGACTCTTCAGTCCAAGTTTGGTGGAGGTAAGTCCTTGCCTCCCCACGCTAGACTGCATTGCTGGGTACCGTGTGATTTGCAGCTGCACCGGCTCCTGTGCACTCTCCCAGGATTTCCTTCGTGCACAGCCAAGCCTGGGGTCCCCGACACTCTAACCTGCAGTGCACAACCTTCTGAGTTGTCCTCCGGTGTCGTGGGACTCCATTTTCTGACTTCGAGTGGACTCCGGTTCACTCCTCTTCTAAGTGCCTGATCCGGTACTTCTGCAGGTGCTGCCTGCTTCTGTGAGGGTTCCCTGACTTGCTGGGCACCCCCTCTGTCTCCTCATCCACGTCGCAGCATCCTGGTCCCTCCTGGGCCACAGCAGCATCCAAAAACCTTAACAGCAACCCTTGCAGATAGCAAGGCTTGTTTGCAGTCTTTCTGCATGGGAACACCTCTGCAAGCTTCTTCACGACGTGGGACATCCATTCTCCAAAGGGGAAGTTCCTAGTCCTCTTCGTTCTTGCAAAACACCAAGCTTCTCCCATTCGGTGGCAGCTTCCTTGCACCCTCAGCTGTCATTTCCTGGGCATCTGCCCACTCTCGACACTGTTGCGACTCTTGGACTTGGTCCCCTTGTCTTACAGGTACTCAGGTCCGGAAATCCACTGTTGTTACATTGCTGGTGTTGGTTTTCCTTTCAGAATCCCCCGATCACGACTTCTGTGCTCTCTGGGGGTTGTAGGTGCACTTTACACCTACCTTACAGGGTCTTGGGGTGGGCTATTTTTCTAACCCTCACTGTTTTCTTACAGTCCCAGCGACCCTCTACAAGCTCACATAGGTTTGGGGTCCATTCGTGGTTCGCATTCCACTTTTGGAGTATATGGTTTGTGTTGCCCTTAAACCTATGTGCTCCTATTGCAATCTATTGTAACTTTACACTGCTTGCATTACATCCTTTTGCTATTACTGCATATTTCTGGTATTGTGTACATATATCTTGTGTATATTTGGCATCCTCATACTGAGGGTACTCACTGAGATACTTTTGGCATATTGTCATAAAAATAAAGTACCTTTATTTTTTAGTATATCTGTGTATTGTGTTTTCTTATGATATTGTGCATATGACACCAGTGGTATAGTAGGAGCTTTGCATGTCTCCTAGTTCAGCCTAAGCTGCTCTGCTATAGCTACCTTCTATCAGCCTAAGCTGCTAGAAACACCTCTTCTACACTAATAAGGGATAACTGGACCTGGTACAGAGTGTAAGTACCCCTTGGTACCCACTACAAACCAGGCCAGCCTCCTACAGGCCCTAGATAGCCCACAGAGCATGATGCTGTGTAAGTAAAAGGTAGCCCATGTACTTTTAAGCTTTGCATGTTCTGGTGGTGAGAAACACTTACATTTGGTTTTTCACTACTGTGAGGCCTACTCTTCTCATAGGTTAACATTGGGAAATCCTTAATACATTTTTAAACTGTAATTCTTGATTAGAAAGGGGTTGTTCTATCCTGTTTCATATCTGTAGAACCGTAATGAAAAATTCTCTTTACTGGTAAGGTTGGATTTAACCCAATTTGTTTAGAAATGACACTTTTAGAAAACTGGACATTCCTCTGTTCTTACAGCTCTAAGTGCCTGCAGCATGTCTCCAATACACATCAGGGGTGGGTGGCAGTTACACTTTGTGCATTTCCTTCAGACAGCCACAAACATAGGAAGGTTAGTCGTTGCTGAGCACTCATCTGCATTCTGATGGCTCTTCCTGGGCAGGAAGGGAAGGAAGGGGCTGGCAATTACACCTGAATAGGCAGTGCATGTTCCACACAAAAGGATGATTAGCCCCTACTGATGGTCCTGAGCCAGGGCTGGGAAGGAAGTGATTATGTGCACTTCAAAGACCCTTCTCTGAAGTCACCTTCACTTCAAAGGCACAATCAGGTATAAGTACAGGGTGTTTGACCCCACCAAATTAGACATTTCTAGACTTATAACTGAACTCTGTCCAAAGAACTGCTGGGATCCATGAAGGACTGTTACTTTGCTGCACTGCTGACCTGGAAGGCATGTTTTCTGCTGTGCTGGCTGCTGCTCTCTGACCCTGCTGTGGGAAATCTGGACTCTGCCTTGCAACCCGCAACTGTTCTCCAAGAGCTTCAATCAATCAAAGCATTTGTAAAGCACACTACTCACCTGGAGGGTCTCAAGGCCTTGGGGGGGGATGCTACTGCTCGAACAGCCAAGTCTTGAGGTGTTTTCTGAAGGTAAATAGTTCTGTGTCAGTCGTAGGTGGGTGGGAAGAGTGTTCCACATCTTGGCGGTGAGGTGGGAGAACGATCTGCCGCCTGCAGTCGTTCTGTGGATGTGTGGGATGGTGGGGAGGGCAAGGTCAGCGGAGCAAACGGGTCAGGTCGGGGTTGTAGAAGGAGAGCTATCTGTTGAGGTATTCTGGTCCGTTGTTGTGCAGTGCCTTGTGAGAGTGGGCGAGGAGTTTGAACGTGATTCTCTCGTTGACGGGGAGACAGTGCAGGTCTCTCAGGTGGGCTGTGATGTGGCTGTGCAGGGGATGTCCAGGATGAGGCGTGCAGAGGCGTTTTGTATGCGTTGCAGTCTTTTCTGTTTGGCCGTGGTTCCTGCATAGAGGGTGTTGCCGTAGTCCAGTCTGCTGCTTACGAGGGCTTGGGTGACCTACCTTCTGGTTCCAGTGGGGATCCATTTGTATATCTTCCAAAGCATGCGGAGGGTGTTGAAGCAGAAGGAGGACACGGCGTTGACTTGCTGGGTCATTGATAGCGATGAGTCCAGGATGAATCTCAGGTTTCATGCGTGGTCGGTGGGTGTTGGAGTGGTTCCCAGTATTGCAGGCCACCAGGAGTCGTCCCAGGCGGAGGGGGTGGAGCCGAGGATGAGGACCTCAGTTTTGTCAGATTTCAGTTTCAGGCAGCTGTTCTTCATCCATTCGGCACTGGCCTTCATTCCTTCGTGGAGGTTGGTTTTGGCGGTGGTGGGGTCCTTGGTGAGGGAGAGGATCAGCTGGGTGTCATCGGCGTATGAGGCGATGTTGAGGTTGTGAGGTTGGACGGTGTTTGTGAGCAGAGCCATGTAGACGTTAAAGACGGTCGGGTGAGGGACGAACCCTGGGGTATGCCGCAGATGATTTTGGTGGCTTCAGAGCAGGATGGGGGAGGCGGACTCTCTGGGTTCTGCTGGTGAGGAAGAAGGTGATCCATTCCAGGGCTCTGTCGCGGATCCCTGCGTTGTTGAGGCGCATGCGTAGGGTGTGGTGGCAAACAGTGTGGAATGCGGCTGAGAGGTCCAGGAGGATGAGGGCTGTGGTTTCGCCGTTGTCAAGTATGGTCCTGATATTATCAGTGGCGGCAATGAGGGCGGTTTCGGTGCTGTGGTTGCTGCAGAATCAGGATTGGGATGGGTCCAGGGTGTTGTTGGAAGAGGGTCAGTTGTTTGTTGACAATCTTCTTGATTACTTTTGCCGGGAAGGGAAGCAGAGAGATGAGTCAGAAGTTCTTGATGTCCTTTGGGTCTGCCTTGGGTTTCTTGAGGAGGACGTTGATCTCAGTGTGTTTCCAGCTCTCCGGGAAGGTGGCTGTCTCAACGTAACTGTTGATGATCTTCCGGAGTTGGGGTGCAATGACGGAGCTCGCTTTGTTGAAGATGTGGTGAGACAGGGGTCTGATGGTGAGCCAGAGTGGATGGTGTTCATGATTTGGATGGTGTCATCGTCATTGACGTGGGTCCAGGAGAGCAGGAGACTGGTGTGGCTGGGGGGCGGTGAGTCTGTGGTGTCAGTGGTTGACGGGGGGTCTGGTTATTGAAGCTATCATGGATGTCTGCGATCTTGGAGTAGAAAAAAGGTAGCTAGGGAGTCGCAGAGGTCTTGTGATGGCGGGATATCGTTGATGTTGGCACTGGGGTTGGAGAGTTTCTTCACGATGTTGAGGAGCTTCTTGTAGCTGTGTTCATTGTTGTCGATGTCTTCTTTGAAGGTGGTTCTTTTGGCAGTTCGGATGAGTTGGTGGTGTCCGTTGTCTGTTCTTGGCGCCACTTTTTCTTGAATCTTCAGCATGTTCACTTGGATTCTTGGTGGTCGGTTGTGAACGAAAAGGTCTTTCTGTCAGTGCTTCTGTTAGAAGGTTTCTTGATCGGTGCAAGAGTGTTGGCACACTCGTCGATCCATTGCCTGAGGTTGTGGGCTGCTGTATCGGTGTCGGAGGTGTTGATAGGTGGGTTCCGGGAAAGGTGGTGATCAGCTGGCCTTCTGTGATCTTGTTCCATCTGCGGTGGGGAATCCGCTGCAGCGGATGGTGTGTTGTGGGTTTCTCGAAGGAGAAGTGGATGCAGCGGTGGTTGGTCCAGTGGAGTTGAATGGTGGTGTGGCTGAAGGAGACGTGTTTGCTGGCGGAGAAAATGGGGTCAAGAGTGTGACCAGCGGAGTGGGTGTGCGTCGTGGCGAGCTGCTTGAGGCCAAGGTTGGCGAGCAGGGTGTTGGAGTTGTTGCCGTTGGTGTTCTTGAGGTGAAAGTTCAGCTCCCCAAGGAGTATGTAGTCTGTGGGTGTGAGGGCGTTGTAGGAGGCTGGACTGGCTTGTAGTGAGTACCAAGGGGTACTTGCACCTTGCACCAGGCCCAGTTATCCCTTATTAGTGTATAGGGTGTCTAGCAGCTTAGGCTGATAGATAATGGTAGCTTAGCAGAGCAGCTTAGGCTGAACTAGGAGACGTGTGAAGCTACTACAGTACCACTTAGTGTCATATGTACAATATCATAAGAAAACACAATACACAGTTATACTAAAAATAAAGGTACTTTATTTTTATGACAAGATGCCAAAGTATCTTAGAGTGTACCCTCAGTGAGAGGATAGGAAATATACACAAGATATATATACACAATAGCAAAAATATGCAGTATAGTCTTAGAAAACATTGCAAACAATGTATAGTTACAATAGGATGCAATGGGGAAACATAGGGATAGGGGCAACACAAACCATATACTCCAAAAGTGGAATGCGAACCACGAATGGACCCCAAACCTATGTGACCTTGTAGAGGGTCGCTGGGACTATTAGACAATAGTGAGAGTTAGCAAAATAACCCTCCCCAAGACCCTGAAAGTGAGTGCAAAGTGCACTAAAGTTCCCCTAAGGACAAAATAGTCGTGTTAGAGGGAAAATGCAAGGAAAACACAACTCAGCAATGCAACAACGATGGATTCCTGACTGAGGGTACCTGTGGAACAAGGGGACCAAGTCCAAAAGTCACAAGCAACTCGGAGATGGGCATATGCCCAAGAAATGCCAGCGGTTGGTGCAAAGAAGCTCTTACTAGGCTGAAGAACTGTGAATACTGCAGGAACGACAAGGGCTAGAGACTTCCCCTTTGGAGGATGGATCCCCCACGTCTTGGAGAGTCGTGCAGAAGTGTTTTCCCGCCGGATGGACGCCAACAAGCCTTGCTACACGCAAATCGTGCGTTTGGCGTTTTTGGACGCTGCTGGGGCCCAGGAGGGACCAGGAGGTCGCAAATTGGACATGCAGAGAGAGGGGACGTCGAGCAAGACAAAGAGCCCTCAATGAAGCAGGTAGCTCCCAAAGAAATGCCAGAAACATGCACTAGGAGGATGCGTGAAACGGTGCTCGCCGAAGTTGCACAAAGGAGTCCCACGTCGCCGGAGACCAACTTAGAAAGTCGTGCAATGCAGGTTAGAGTGCCGTGGACCCAGGCTTGGCTGTGCACGAAGGATTTCCGCCGGAAGTGCACAGGGGCCGGAGTAGCTTGCAAAGTCGCGGTTCCCAGCAATGCATCCCAGCGAGGTGAGGCAAGGACTTACCTCCACCAAACTTGGGCTGAAGAGTCACTGGACTGTGGGGGTCACTTGGACGGTGTCGCTGGATTCGAGGGACCTCGCTCGTCGTGCTGAGAGGAGACCCAAGGGACCAGTAATGCAGCTTTTTGGTGCCTGCGGTTGCAGGGGGAAGATTCCGTCGACCCACGGGAGATTTCTTCGGAGCTTCTGGTGCAGAGAGGAGACAGACTACCCCCACAGCATGCACAAGCAGGAAAACAGTCGAGAAGGCGGCAGGATCAGCGTTACAGAGTTGCAGTAGTCGTCTTTGCTACTATGTTGCAGGTTTGCAGGCTTCCAGCGCGGTCAGCGGTCGATTCCTTATCAGAAGGTGAAGAGGGAGATGCAGAGGAACTCGGCTGAGCTCATGCATTCGTTATCTAAAGTTTCCCCAGAGACAGAGACCCTAAATAGCCAGAAAAGAGGGTTTGGCTACCTAGGAGAGAGGAAAGGCTACTAACACCTGAAGGAGCCTATCACAAGGAGTCTCTGACGTCACCTGGTGGCACTGGCCACTCAGAGCAGTCCAGTGTGCCAGCAGCACCTCTGTTTCCATGATGGCAGAGGTCTGGAGCACACTGGAGGAGCTCTGGACACCTCCCAGGGGAGGTGCAGGTCAGGGGAGTGGTCACTCCCCTTTCCTTTGTCCAGTTTCGCGCCAGCGCAGGGGCTAAGGGGTCCCTGAACCGGTGTAGACTGGCTTATGCAGAATTGGGCACATCTGTGCCCAACAAAGCATTTCCAGAGGCTGGGGGAGGCTACTCCTCCCCTGCCTTCACACCATTTTCCAAAGGGAGAGGGTGTCACACCCTCTCTCAGAGGAAGTTCTTTGTTCTGCCATCCTGGGCCAGGCCTGGCTGGACCCCAGGAGGGCAGCTGCCTGTCTGAGGGGTTGGCAGCAGCTGCAGAGAAACCCCAGGAAGGGCAGTCTGGCAGTACCAGGGTCTGTGCTACAGACCACTGGGATCATGGAATTGTACCAACAATGCCAGGATGGCATAGAGGGGGCAATTCCATGATCATAGACATGTTACATGGCCATATTCGGAGTTACCATGGTGAAGCTACATATAGGTAGTGACCTATATGTAGTGCACGCGTGTAATGGTGTCCCCGCACTCACAAAGTTCAGTGAATTGGCTCTGAACAATGTGGGGGCACCTTGGCTAGTGCCAGGGTGCCCTCACACTAAGTAACTTTGCACCTAACCTTTACCAGGTAAAGGTTAGACATATAGGTGACTTATAAGTTACTTAAGTGCAGTGTAAAATGGCTGTGAAATAACGTGGACGTTATTTCACTCAGGCTGCAGTGGCCGGCCTGTGTAAGAATTGTCAGAGCTCCCTATGGGTGGCAAAAGAAATGCTGCAGCCCATAGGGATCTCCTGGAACCCCAATACCCTGGGTACCTCAGTACCATATACTAGGGAATTATAAGGGTGTTCCAGTAAGCCAATGTAAATTGGTAAAAATGGTCACTAGCCTGTCAGTGACAATTTGGAAAGAAATGAGAGAGCATAACCACTGAGGTTCTGATTAGCAGAGCCTCAGTGAGACAGTTAGTCACTACACAGGTAACACATTCAGGCACACTTATGAGCACTGGGGCCCTGGGTTACCAGGGTCCCAGTGACACATACAACTAAAACAACATATATACAGTGAAAAATGGGGGTAACATGCCAGGCAAGATGGTACTTTCCTACACAACCCCCCCCCAAACGAAGGACAATAAGACTAGCCATTACCTGATGAGTCTTCATTGTCTAAGTGGAAATATCTGGAGAGTCCATCTGCATTGGAGTGGCTACTCCCAGGTCTATGTTCCACTGTATAGTCCATTCCCTGTAGGGATATGGACCACCTCAACAATTTAGGATTTTCACCTTTCATTTGTTTTAGCCAAAGTAGAGGTTTGTGGTCTGTCTGAACAATGAAGTGAGTGCCAAACAGGTATGGCCTCAACTTCTTCAGAGCCCAGACCACAGCAAAGGCCTCCCTCTCAATGGCAGACCAACGCTTTTCTCTAGGGGTCAACCTTCTACTAATAAAAGCAACAGGTTGATCCTGGCCCTCAGAATTAAGTTGTGATAGGACTGCCCCTACTCCTAATTCAGATGCATCAGTTTGGACATAGAATTTTTTAGAGTAACGAGGGCTTTTCAGGACAGGTGCAGAGCACATGGCCTGCTTCAGCTCCTCAAAAGCTTTCTGACAGTTTGCTGTCCATAATACCTTTTTAGGCATTTTCTTGGATGTGAGGTCATTAAGAGGGGCTGCAATGGAGCCATAGTTCTTAATGACCCTCCTGTAATATCCAGTGAGGCCTAGGAAGGCTCTCACCTGAGTCTGAGTGGTAGGGGGAACCCAATCAATAATAGTTTGGATTTTCCCCTGAAGTGGTGCAATCTGTTCCCCACCAACAAGGTGTCCCAGATAAACCACCTTACCCTGCCCTATCTGGCACTTTGAAGCCTTGATAGTGAGGCCTGCTTTTTGCAGGGCCTCCAAAACTTTCCAAAGGTGGACCAGGTGATCATCCCAGCTGGAGCTAAAGACAGCTATATCATCCAAATATGCTGCACTGAAAGCTTCCAGCCCTTGCAGGACTGTGTTCACCAACCTCTGAAAAGTGGCAGGTGCATTTTTCAAACCAAAAGGCATTACAGTAAACTGGTAATGTCCTCCAATGGTAGAAAATGCAGTCTTAGGTTTAGCATCTTCTGACAATTTGATCTGCCAATACCCTGCAGTCAAATCAAAAGTGCTTAGATACTTGGCAGATGCCAGTGTATCTATGAGCTCATCTGCCCTGGGTATAGGGTGAGCATCAGTTTTGGTTACCAAGTTGAGACCTCTATAGTCTACACAAAACCGCATTTCCTTCTTTCCATCTTTAGAATTGGGTTTTGGTACCAGTACCACAGGAGAAGCCCATGGACGGTCAGAGTGCTCAACCACTCCTAGTTCCAACATTTTCTGAACTTCTTGCTTTATGCAGTCCCTGACATGGTCAGGCTGCCTATAGATCTTACTTTTGACAGGTAAACTGTCTCCAGTATCTATAGTGTGCTCACACCAAGAAGTGGTGCCTGGCACAATGGAGAAGAGTTCTGAAAATTGTCCTAGGAGATTTATGCAATTATCTTTCTGTTCAGCAGTAAGACAATCAGCCAAAACTACACCTTCCACAAGAGCATCTTGTTCTGTGGAAGAGAAGAGATCAGGTAGAGGATCACTGTCTTCTTCCTGTCCCTCATCTGTTGCCATGAGCAGGGTGAGATCAGCCCTGTCATAGTAGGGTTTCACGCGGTTGACATGGAGCACCCTAAGGGGACTCCTGGCAGTGCCTAAGTCAACCAAGTAGGTGACTTCACCCTTCTTTTCAACAATTGTGTGGGGTCCACTCCATTTATCTTGGAGTGCTCTTGGGGCCACAGGCTCCAAGACCCACACTTTCTGCCCTGGTTGGTACTGAACCAAAACAGCCTTCTGATCATGCCATTGCTTCTGGAGCTCTTGGCTGGCCTGAAGGTTTTTACTGGCCTTTTTCATGTACTCAGCCATCCTTGATCTAAGGCCAAGTACATAATCCACAATATCCTGCTTAGGAGCTTTTAAAGGTTGTTCCCAACCCTCCTTTACAAGTGTGAGTGGACCCCTAACAGGGTGTCCAAAAAGAAGTTCAAAGGGGCTGAAGCCCACTCCTTTCTGGGGTACCTCCCTGTAGGCAAAAAGGAGGCATGGTAGAAGGATATCCCATCTCCTGCGGAGTTTTTCAGGGAGTCCCATAATCATGCCTTTGAGAGTTTTATTAAATCTCTCCACCAGTCCATTTGTTTGTGGATGATAGGGTGTCGTGAACTTGTAAGTTACACCACACTCCTTCCACATGGCCTTTAAGTATGCAGACATGAAATTGCTTCCTCTGTCTGATACTACTTCCTTTGGGAAGCCCACCCTGGAAAATATTCCCAGGAGGGCCTTTGCCACTGCAGGAGCTGTAGTGGTCCTTAAAGGAATAGCTTCAGGATATCTTGTGGCATGGTCCACTACCACCAAGATAAACCTATTGCCTGAAGCAGTAGGAGGGTCAAGGGGGCCAACTATGTCAACCCCTACCCTTTCAAAGGGAACCCCAACCACAGGCAGTGGGATAAGGAGTGCCTTTGGAGTGCCACCTGTCTTGCCACTGGCTTGACAGGTTTCACAGGACTTACAAAATTCCTTTGTGTCCTCAGACATCCTAGGCCAATGAAACAATGGTACCAATCTGTCCCAAGTTTTCATTTGACCCAGGTGCCCAGCTAAGGGAATGTCATGTGCCAGTGTTAGGAGGAACTTTCTGTACTCCTGAGGAATCACTAATCTCCTGGCAGCTCCAGGTTTAGGATCCCTATGCTCAGTGTACAAGAGGTTGTCCTCCCAGTAAACTCTGTGAGAGTCACTGACATCCCCATTAGCCTGTTTGACAGCTTGCTGTCTGAGACCCTCTAATGTGGGACAGGTTTGCTGTGCCACACTCAGCTCCTCTCTGGCAGGCCCCCCTTCACCCAAAAGCTCAGCAGTGTCTGCTTCCAGCTCCTCTGGTGTAGGTTCTGCACAGGGAGGGAATTCTTCTTCCTCAGAATTAGAATCCACTGTAGAGGGAGGGATAGTAGGAAGTGGTTTGCTTCTACTAGCCCTAGCTTTAGGGAGCACTTGGTCCATTGTTCCAGGATCCAAGCTTCCCTGTCCTTTTTGCTTTTTGGCCTGAGCCCTTGTCAAAGCAAAAATATGCCCTGGGATGCCCAGCATTGCTGCATGGGCCTCCAACTCCACATCTGACCAAGCTGATGTCTCCAAATCATTCCCTAATAGACAGTCTACAGGTAAATCTGAAGCTACCACAACTTTCTTTGGACCAGTTACCCCCCCCCAGTTGAGATTTACAACAGCCATGGGGTGGCTTTGTGTTATGTTGTGAGCATCGGTTACTTGGTACTGGTGTCCAAGTATGTGTTGTTCAGGGTGCACCAGTTTCTCAATCACCATTGTGACACTGGCACCTGTGTCCCTGTAGGCCTGGACCTCAACACCATTTATTAGGGTTAGTTGCTTGTACTTCTCCAAGTTATGGGGGCAAGCAACCAAAGTGGCTAAATCAATAGCCCCTTCAGAGACTAAAGTAGCCTCTGTGGTCTCCCTAATCAGACCAACCCCAACTAAATTACCAAAAGTGAGCCCAGCTACTCCCTTGGATTGGCTATTAGTAGGTTTGCTCCCACCACCACTGCTATTAGTAGGGACACTAGGTGTAGCAGTAGGGGTTGTAGTGGTAGGAGCTGTGGTGCCTTTCTTTGGACAACTGGGATCTGTTGTCCAATGGCCTTTTATTTTACATAAATAGCACCATGGTTTCTTTTCCTTGTTCTGATTAAAGGAGGATTTGGACCCACCACCCCCACCAGAGTGTTTTTGTGGGCCTGATGAAGACTCATTTTTAGATTTGTCCCCACCCTTGTCAGAAGACTTACCATCCTTCTTTTTGTTGCCATCTTTGTCACCCCCTGTATGAACTTTTCTGTTCACTCTTGTTCTGACCCATTTGTCTGCCTTCTTTCCCAATTCTTGGGGAGAGGTCAGATCAGAGTCCACCAAGTACTGGTGCAACAAATCAGACACACAATTATTAAGAATATGCTCTCTCAGGATTAAGTTATACAGGCTGTCATAATCAGTAACTTTACTGCCATGTAACCACCCCTCCAAGGCCTTCACTGCCTGGTCAATGAAATCAACCCAGTCTTGTGAAGACTCCTTTTTGGTATCTCTGAACTTTATCCTGTACTGTTCAGTGGTTAAGCCATAACCATCCAGGAGTGCATTCTTAAGAACTTGGAAATTATTAGCATCATTTTCTTTTACAGTAAGGAGCCTATCCCTACCTTTTCCAGTAAATGATAGCCATAGGATAGCAGCCCACTGCTTTTGAGGGACATCCTGTACAGCACAGGCCCTCTCAAGTGCAGCAAACCACTTGTTAATGTCATCCCCCTCCTTATAAGGGGGAACTATCTTGTGCAGATTCCTGGAATCATGCTCTTTTGCAGGATGACTATGGGGAATACTGCTGCTGCCACCATGGGTTTCTAAACCCAACTTCTGTCTTTCCCTCTCTACTTCTAAAGACTGTCTATCCAAATCCAGCTGTTGCTTCTTGAGCTTCAGTCTGGTTTGTTCCACTCTCAATCTATTGAGCTCCCTTTCTAACAATCTGTCATCAGGGTGGGTGGGAGGGACATTTCTAGATACAGAGGTATGATGGGAATGAACAGAAGGAGACCTGTCCCTTACAGAGGGCACCCTAACAGCTTGGCTACCAGTATAATGTGAGAGCACACCATTAGTATGGTGTGATTCAACCTCTGTACCAACTATGCTAGACTGTCTAGTAATGGGCAGGCTGAGAAGTTTCTTTCCTGAACCTTTTCCTGGGGGAGTCCCTGGATCAGATTGAGAACCATTAGCTACTTTTTCTACAGATTGGGCACTTATGGCCTTATCCTGTACTCTAAGCATATTAATTAACAGTTCTAAGGAAGGATTCTTCCCTACACTCAAACCTCTCTCTATGCAGAGACTCCTTGCTCCTTTCCAGCTAAGGTGATCATATGCAAGTTTGGACAGTTCAACAATTTTTCCTGTGCCAGACATTTTTTTTTTTTGAGAGAGTTAAAGTGATAGAAAAAGAGAAAAAAGTTTTCAGAACTTTTTGGAAAGACAGAATTTTTTTTTTTAAACTTTTAAGAACTTTTTGAAAGTTTAGAAGTACTTTTCAGCACTTAGAAAAGAGTGAAAAGAGGAAATGCAAAACTTTTTGGCTATGTGTATATACACTGACCTTGTTTTGTATATTTTTCTCTTATGAAAAGTACAATGACAAGAGTGGTAAGTAGTCTCAAGCACTTATCCCACCACTGCACAACCAATGTAGGAGGCTGGACTGGCTTGTAGTGAGTATCAAGGGGTACTTGCACCTTGCACCAGGCCCAGTTATCCCTTATTAGTGTATAGGGTGTCTAGCAGCTTAGGCTGATAGATAATGGTAGCTTAGCAGAGCAGCTTAGGCTGAACTAGGAGACGTGTGAAGCTACTACAGTACCACTTAGTGTCATATGTACAATATCATAAGAAAACACAATACACAGTTATACTAAAAATAAAGGTACTTTATTTTTATGACAATATGCCAAAGTATCTTAGAGTGTACCCTCAGTGAGAGGATAGGAAATATACACAAGATATATATACACAATAGCAAAAATATGCAGTATAGTCTTAGAAAACAGTGCAAACAATGTATAGTTACAATAGGATGCAATGGGGAAACATAGGGATAGGGGCAACACAAACCATATACTCCAAAAGTGGAATGCGAACCACGAATGGACCCCAAACCTATGTGACCTTGTAGAGGGTCGCTTGGACTATTAGACAATAGTGAGAGTTAGCAAAATAACCCTCCCCAAGACCCTGAAAAGTGAGTGCAAAGTGCACTAAAGTTCCCCTAAGGACAAAATAGTCGTGTTAGAGGGAAAATGCAAGGAAAACACAACTCAGCAATGCAACAACGATGGATTCCTGACTGAGGGTACCTGTGGAACAAGGGGACCAAGTCCAAAAGTCACAAGCAACTCGGAGATGGGCATATGCCCAAGAAATGCCAGCGGTTGGTGCAAAGAAGCTCTTACTAGGCTGAAGAACTGTGAATACTGCAGGAACGACAAGGGCTAGAGACTTCCCCTTTGGAGGATGGATCCCGCACGCCTTGGAGAGTCGTGCAGATGTGTTTTCCCGCCGGATGGACGCCAACAAGCCTTGCTACACGCAAATCGTGCGTTTGGCGTTTTTGGACGCTGCTGGGGCCAGGAGGGACCAGGAGGTCGCAAATTGGACCTGCAGAGAGAGGGGATGTCGAGCAAGACAAAGAGCACTCACTGAAGCAGGTAGCTCCCAGAGAAGTGCCAGAAACAGGCACTACGAGGATGCGTGAAACGGTGCTCGCCGAAGTTGCACAAAGGAGTCCCACGTCGCCGGAGACCAACTTAGAAAGTCGTGCAATGCAGGTTAGAGTGCCGTGGACCCAGGCTTGGCTGTGCACGAAGGATTTCCGCCGGAAGTGCACAGGGGCCGGAGTAGCTTGCAAAGTCGCGGTTCCCAGCAATGCAGCCCAGCGAGGTGAGGCAAGGACTTACCTCCACCAAACTTGGGCTGAAGAGTCACTGGACTGTGGGGGTCACTTGGACGGTGTCGCTGGATTCGAGGGACCTCGCTCGTCGTGCTGAGAGGAGACCCAAGGGACCGGTAATGCAGCTTTTTGGTGCCTGCGGTTGCAGGGGGAAGATTCCGTCGACCCACAGGAGATTTCTTCGGAGCTTCTGGTGCAGAGAGGAGGCAGACTACCCCCACAGCATGCACAAGCAGGAAAACAGTCGAGAAGGCGGCAGGATCAGCGTTACAGAGTTGCAGTAGTCGTCTTTGCTACTATGTTGCAGGTTTGCAGGCTTCCAGCGCGGTCAGCGGTCGATTCCTTATCAGAAGGTGAAGAGGGAGATGCAGAGGAACTCGGCTGAGCTCATGCATTCGTTATCTAAAGTTTCCCCAGAGACAGAGACCCTAAATAGCCAGAAAAGAGGGTTTGGCTACCTAGGAGAGAGGAAAGGCTACTAACACCTGAAGGAGCCTATCACAAGGAGTCTCTGACGTCACCTGGTGGCACTGGCCACTCAGAGCAGTCCAGTGTGCCAGCAGCACCTCTGTTTCCAAGATGGCAGAGGTGTGGAGCACACTGGAGGAGCTCTGGACACCTCCCAGGGGAGGTGCAGGTCAGGGGAGTGGTCACTCCCCTTTCCTTTGTCCAGTTTCGCGCCAGAGCAGGGGCTAAGGGGTCCCTGAACCGGTGTAGACTGGCTTATGCAGAATTGGGCACATCTGTGCCCAACAAAGCATTTCCAGAGGCTGGGGGAGGCTACTCCTCCCCTGCCTTCACACCATTTTCCAAAGGGAGAGGGTGTCACACCCTCTCTCAGAGGAAGTTCTTTGTTCTGCCATCCTGGGCCAGGCCTGGCTGGACCCCAGGAGGGCAGCTGCCTGTCTGAGGGGTTGGCAGCAGCAGCAGCTGCAGAGAAACCCCAGGAAGGGCAGTCTGGCAGTACCAGGGTCTGTGCTACAGACCACTGGGATCATGGAATTGTACCAACAATGCCAGGATGGCATAGAGGGGGCAATTCCATGATCATAGACATGTTACATGGCCATATTCGGAGTTACCATGGTGAAGCTACATATAGGTAGTGACCTATATGTAGTGCACGCGTGTAATGGTGTCCCCGCACTCACAAAGTTCAGTGAATTGGCTCTGAACAATGTGGGGGCACCTTGGCTAGTGCCAGGGTGCCCTCACACTAAGTAACTTTGCACCTAACCTTTACCAGGTAAAGGTTAGACATATAGGTGACTTATAAGTTACTTAAGTGCAGTGTAAAATGGCTGTGAAATAACGTGGACGTTATTTCACTCAGGCTGCAGTGGCAGGCCTGTGTAAGAATTGTCAGAGCTCCCTATGGGTGGCAAAAGAAATGCTGCAGCCCATAGGGATCTCCTGGAACCCCAATACCCTGGGTACCTCAGTACCATATACTAGGGAATTATAAGGGTGTTCCAGTAAGCCAATGTAAATTGGTAAAAATGGTCACTAGCCTGTCAGTGACAATTTGGAAAGAAATGAGAGAGCATAACCACTGAGGTTCTGATTAGCAGAGCCTCAGTGAGACAGTTAGTCACTACACAGGTAACACATTCAGGCACACTTATGAGCACTGGGGCCCTGGGTTACCAGGGTCCCAGTGACACATACAACTAAAACAACATATATACAGTGAAAAATGGGGGTAACATGCCAGGCAAGATGGTACTTTCCTACACAACCCCCCCCCAAACGAAGGACAATAAGACTAGCCATTACCTGATGAGTCTTCATTGTCTAAGTGGAAATATCTGGAGAGTCCATCTGCATTGGAGTGGCTACTCCCAGGTCTATGTTCCACTGTATAGTCCATTCCCTGTAGGGATATGGACCACCTCAACAATTTAGGATTTTCACCTTTCATTTGTTTTAGCCAAAGTAGAGGTTTGTGGTCTGTCTGAACAATGAAGTGAGTGCCAAACAGGTATGGCCTCAACTTCTTCAGAGCCCAGACCACAGCAAAGGCCTCCCTCTCAATGGCAGACCAACGCTTTTCTCTAGGGGTCAACCTTCTACTAATAAAAGCAACAGGTTGATCCTGGCCCTCAGAATTAAGTTGTGATAGGACTGCCCCTACTCCTAATTCAGATGCATCAGTTTGGACATAGAATTTTTTAGAGTAACAAGGGCTTTTCAGGACAGGTGCAGAGCACATGGCCTGCTTCAGCTCCTCAAAAGCTTTCTGACAGTTTGCTGTCCATAATACCTTTTTAGGCATTTTCTTGGATGTGAGGTCATTAAGAGGGGCTGCAATGGAGCCATAGTTCTTAATGACCCTCCTGTAATACCCAGTGAGGCCTAGGAAGGCTCTCACCTGAGTCTGAGTGGTAGGGGGAACCCAATCAATAATAGTTTGGATTTTCCCCTGAAGTGGTGCAATCTGTTCCCCACCAACAAGGTGTCCCAGATAAACCACCTTACCCTGCCCTATCTGGCACTTTGAAGCCTTGATAGTGAGGCCTGCTTTTTGCAGGGCCTCCAAAACTTTCCAAAGGTGGACCAGGTGATCATCCCAGCTGGAGCTAAAGACAGCTATATCATCCAAATATGCTGCACTGAAAGCTTCCAGCCCTTGCAGGACTGTGTTCACCAACCTCTGAAAAGTGGCAGGTGCATTTTTCAAACCAAAAGGCATTACAGTAAACTGGTAATGTCCTCCAATGGTAGAAAATGCAGTCTTAGGTTTAGCATCTTCTGACAATTTGATCTGCCAATACCCTGCAGTCAAATCAAAAGTGCTTAGATACTTGGCAGATGCCAGTGTATCTATGAGCTCATCTGCCCTGGGTATAGGGTGAGCATCAGTTTTGGTTACCAAGTTGAGACCTCTATAGTCTACACAAAACCGCATTTCCTTCTTTCCATCTTTAGAATTGGGTTTTGGTACCAGTACCACAGGAGAAGCCCATGGACTGTCAGAGTGCTCAACCACTCCTAGTTCCAACATTTTCTGAACTTCTTGCTTTATGCAGTCCCTGACATGGTCAGGCTGCCTATAGATCTTACTTTTGACAGGTAAACTGTCTCCAGTATCTATAGTGTGCTCACACCAAGAAGTGGTGCCTGGCACAATGGAGAAGAGTTCTGAAAATTGTCCTAGGAGATTTATGCAATTATCTTTCTGCTCAGCAGTAAGACAATCAGCCAAAACTACACCTTCCACAAGAGCATCTTGTTCTGTGGAAGAGAAGAGATCAGGTAGAGGATCACTGTCTTCTTCCTGTCCCTCATCTGTTGCCATGAGCAGGGTGAGATCAGCCCTGTCATAGTAGGGTTTCACGCGGTTGACATGGAGCACCCTAAGGGGACTCCTGGCAGTGCCTAAGTCAACCAAGTAGGTGACTTCACCCTTCTTTTCAACAATTGTGTGGGGTCCACTCCATTTATCTTGGAGTGCTCTTGGGGCCACAGGCTCCAAGACCCACACTTTCTGCCCTGGTTGGTACTGAACCAAAACAGCCTTCTGATCATGCCATTGCTTCTGGAGCTCTTGGCTGGCCTGAAGGTTTTTACTGGCCTTTTTCATGTACTCAGCCATCCTTGATCTGAGGCCAAGTACATAATCCACAATATCCTGCTTAGGAGCTTTTAAAGGTTGTTCCCAACCCTCCTTTACAAGTGTGAGTGGACCCCTAACAGGGTGTCCAAAAAGAAGTTCAAAGGGGCTGAAGCCCACTCCTTTCTGGGGTACCTCCCTGTAGGCAAAAAGGAGGCATGGTAGAAGGATATCCCATCTCCTGCGGAGTTTTTCAGGGAGTCCCATAATCATGCCTTTGAGAGTTTTATTAAATCTCTCCACCAGTCCATTTGTTTGTGGATGATAGGGTGTCGTGAACTTGTAAGTTACACCACACTCCTTCCACATGGCCTTTAAGTATGCAGACATGAAATTGCTTCCTCTGTCTGATACTACTTCCTTTGGGAAGCCCACCCTGGAAAATATTCCCAGGAGGGCCTTTGCCACTGCAGGAGCTGTAGTGGTCCTTAAAGGAATAGCTTCAGGATATCTTGTGGCATGGTCCACTACCACCAAGATAAACCTATTGCCTGAAGCAGTAGGAGGGTCAAGGGGGCCAACTATGTCAACCCCTACCCTTTCAAAGGGAACCCCAACCACAGGCAGTGGGATAAGGGGTGCCTTTGGAGTGCCACCTGTCTTGCCACTGGCTTGACAGGTTTCACAGGACTTACAAAATTCCTTTGTGTCCTCAGACATCCTAGGCCAATGAAACAATGGTACCAATCTGTCCCAAGTTTTCATTTGACCCAGGTGCCCAGCTAAGGGAATGTCATGTGCCAGTGTTAGGAGGAACTTTCTGTACTCCTGAGGAATCACTAATCTCCTGGCAGCTCCAGGTTTAGGATCCCTATGCTCAGTGTACAAGAGGTTGTCCTCCCAGTAAACTCTGTGAGAGTCACTGACATCCCCATTAGCCTGTTTGACAGCTTGCTGTCTGAGACCCTCTAATGTGGGACAGGTTTGCTGTGCCACACTCAGCTCCTCTCTGGCAGGCCCCCCTTCACCCAAAAGCTCAGCAGTGTCTGCTTCCAGCTCCTCTGGTGTAGGTTCTGCACAGGGAGGGAATTCTTCTTCCTCAGAATTAGAATCCACTGTAGAGGGAGGGATAGTAGGAAGTGGTTTGCTTCTACTAGCCCTAGCTTTAGGGAGCACTTGGTCCATTGTTCCAGGATCCAAGCTTCCCTGTCCTTTTTGCTTTTTGGCCTGAGCCCTTGTCAAAGCAAAAATATGCCCTGGGATGCCCAGCATTGCTGCATGGGCCTCCAACTCCACATCTGACCAAGCTGATGTCTCCAAATCATTCCCTAATAGACAGTCTACAGGTAAATCTGAAGCTACCACAACTTTCTTTGGACCAGTTACCCCCCCCCCCAGTTGAGATTTACAACAGCCATGGGGTGGCTTTGTGTTATGTTGTGAGCATCGGTTACTTGGTACTGGTGTCCAAGTATGTGTTGTTCAGGGTGCACCAGTTTCTCAATCACCATTGTGACACTGGCACCTGTGTCCCTGTAGGCCTGGACCTCAACACCATTTATTAGGGTTAGTTGCTTGTACTTCTCCAAGTTATGGGGGCAAGCAACCAAAGTGGCTAAATCAATAGCCCCTTCAGAGACTAAAGTAGCCTCTGTGGTCTCCCTAATCAGACCAACCCCAACTAAATTACCAAAAGTGAGCCCAGCTACTCCCTTGGATTGGCTATTAGTAGGTTTGCTCCCACCACCACTGCTATTAGTAGGGACACTAGGTGTAGCAGTAGGGGTTGTAGTGGTAGGAGCTGTGGTGCCTTTCTTTGGACAACTGGGATCTGTAGTCCAATGGCCTTTTATTTTACATAAATAGCACCATGGTTTCTTTTCCTTGTTCTGATTAAAGGAGGATTTGGACCCACCACCCCCACCAGAGTGTTTTTGTGGGCCTGATGAAGACTCATTTTTAGATTTGTCCCCACCCTTGTCAGAAGACTTACCATCCTTCTTTTTGTTGCCATCTTTGTCACCCCCTGTATGAACTTTTCTGTTCACTCTTGTTCTGACCCATTTGTCTGCCTTCTTTCCCAATTCTTGGGGAGAGGTCAGATCAGAGTCCACCAAGTACTGGTGCAACAAATCAGACACACAATTATTAAGAATATGCTCTCTCAGGATTAAGTTATACAGGCTGTCATAATCAGTAACTTTACTGCCATGTAACCACCCCTCCAAGGCCTTCACTGCCTGGTCAATGAAATCAACCCAGTCTTGTGAAGACTCCTTTTTGGTCTCTCTGAACTTTATCCTGTACTGTTCAGTGGTTAAGCCATAACCATCCAGGAGTGCATTCTTAAGAACTTGGAAATTATTAGCATCATTTTCTTTTACAGTAAGGAGCCTATCCCTACCTTTTCCAGTAAATGATAGCCATAGGATAGCAGCCCACTGCTTTTGAGGGACATCCTGTACAGCACAGGCCCTCTCAAGTGCAGCAAACCACTTGTTAATGTCATCCCCCTCCTTATAAGGGGGAACTATCTTGTGCAGATTCCTGGAATCATGCTCTTTTGCAGGATGACTATGGGGAATACTGCTGCTGCCACCATGGGTTTCTAAACCCAACTTCTGTCTTTCCCTCTCTACTTCTAAAGACTGTCTATCCAAATCCAGCTGTTGCTTCTTGAGCTTCAGTCTGGTTTGTTCCACTCTCAATCTATTGAGCTCCCTTTCTAACAATCTGTCATCAGGGTGGGTGGGAGGGACATTTCTAGATACAGAGGTATGATGGGAATGAACAGAAGGAGACCTGTCCCTTACAGAGGGCACCCTAACAGCTTGGCTACCAGTATAATGTGAGAGCACACCATTAGTATGGTGTGATTCAACCTCTGTACCAACTATGCTAGACTGTCTAGTAATGGGCAGGCTGAGAAGTTTCTTTCCTGAACCTTTTCCTGGGGGAGTCCCTGGATCAGATTGAGAACCATTAGCTACTTTTTCTACAGATTGGGCACTTATGGCCTTATCCTGTACTCTAAGCATATTAATTAACAGTTCTAAGGAAGGATTCTTCCCTACACTCAAACCTCTCTCTATGCAGAGACTCCTTGCTCCTTTCCAGCTAAGGTGATCATATGCAAGTTTGGACAGTTCAACAATTTTTCCTGTGCCAGACATTTTTTTTTTTTTTTTGAGAGAGTTAAAGTGATAGAAAAAGAGAAAAAAGTTTTCAGAACTTTTTGGAAAGACAGAATTTTTTTTTTTAAACTTTTAAGAACTTTTTGAAAGTTTAGAAGTACTTTTCAGCACTTAGAAAAGAGTGAAAAGAGGAAATGCAAAACTTTTTGGCTATGTGTATATACACTGACCTTGTTTTGTATATTTTTCTCTTATGAAAAGTACAATGACAAGAGTGGTAAGTAGTCTCAAGCACTTATCCCACCACTGCACAACCAATGTAGGAGGCTGGACTGGCTTGTAGTGAGTACCAAGGGGTACTTGCACCTTGCACCAGGCCCAGTTATCCCTTATTAGTGTATAGGGTGTCTAGCAGCTTAGGCTGATAGATAATGGTAGCTTAGCAGAGCAGCTTAGGCTGAACTAGGAGACGTGTGAAGCTACTACAGTACCACTTAGTGTCATATGTACAATATCATAAGAAAACACAATACACAGTTATACTAAAAATAAAGGTACTTTATTTTTATGACAATATGCCAAAGTATCTTAGAGTGTACCCTCAGTGAGAGGATAGGAAATATACACAAGATATATATACACAATAGCAAAAATATGCAGTATAGTCTTAGAAAACAGTGCAAACAATGTATAGTTACAATAGGATGCAATGGGGAAACATAGGGATAGGGGCAACACAAACCATATACTCCAAAAGTGGAATGCGAACCACGAATGGACCCCAAACCTATGTGACCTTGTAGAGGGTCGCTGGGACTATTAGACAATAGTGAGAGTTAGCAAAATAACCCTCCCCAAGACCCTGAAAAGTGAGTGCAAAGTGCACTAAAGTTCCCCTAAGGACAAAATAGTCGTGTTAGAGGGAAAATGCAAGGAAAACACAACTCAGCAATGCAACAACGATGGATTCCTGACTGAGGGTACCTGTGGAACAAGGGGACCAAGTCCAAAAGTCACAAGCAACTCGGAGATGGGCATATGCCCAAGAAATGCCAGCGGTTGGTGCAAAGAAGCTCTTACTAGGCTGAAGAACTGTGAATACTGCAGGAACGACAAGGGCTAGAGACTTCCCCTTTGGAGGATGGATTCCCCACGCCTTGGAGAGTCGTGCAGAAGTGTTTTCCCGCCGGATGGACGCCAACAAGCCTTGCTACACGCAAATCGTGCGTTTGGCGTTTTTGGACGCTGCTGGGGCCCAGGAGGGACCAGGAGGTGGCAAATTGGACCTGCAGAGAGAGGGGACGTCGAGCAAGACAAAGAGCCCTCATTGAAGCAGGTAGCACCCAGAGAAGTGCCAGAAACAGGCACTACGAGGATGCGTGAAACGGTGCTCGCCGAAGTTGCACAAAGGAGTCCCACGTCGCCGGAGACCAACTTAAAAAGTCGTGCAATGCAGGTTAGAGTGCCGTGGACCCAGGCTTGGCTGTGCACGAAGGATTTCCGCCGGAAGTGCACAGGGGCCGGAGTAGCTTGCAAAGTCGCGGTTCCCAGCAATGCAGCCCAGCGAGGTGAGGCAAGGACTTACCTCCACCAAACTTGGGCTGAAGAGGCACTGGACTGTGGGGGTCACTTGGACGGTGTCGCTGGATTCGAGGGACCTCGCTCGTCGTGCTGAGAGGAGACCCCAGGGACCGGTAATGCAGCTTTTTGGTGCCTGCGGTTGCAGGGGGAAGATTCCGTCGACCCACGGGAGATTTCTTCGGAGCTTCTGGTGCAGAGAGGAGGCAGACTACCCCCACAGCATGCACAAGCAGGAAAACAGTCGAGAAGGCGGCAGGATCAGCGTTACAGAGTTGCAGTAGTCGTCTTTGCTACTATGTTGCAGGTTTGCAGGCTTCCAGCGCGGTCAGCGGTCGATTCCTTATCAGAAGGTGAAGAGGGAGATGCAGAGGAACTCGGCTGAGCTCATGCATTCGTTATCTAAAGTTTCCCCAGAGACAGAGACCCTAAATAGCCAGAAAAGAGGGTTTGGCTACCTAGGAGAGAGGAAAGGCTACTAACACCTGAAGGAGCCTATCACAAGGAGTCTCTGACGTCACCTGGTGGCACTGGCCACTCAGAGCAGTCCAGTGTGCCAGCAGCACCTCTGTTTCCAAGATGGCAGAGGTCTGGAGCACACTGGAGGAGCTCTGGACACCTCCCAGGGGAGGTGCAGGTCAGGGGAGTGGTCACTCCCCTTTCCTTTGTCCAGTTTCGCGCCAGAGCAGGGGCTAAGGGGTCCCTGAACCGGTGTAGACTGGCTTATGCAGAATTGGGCACATCTGTGCCCAACAAAGCATTTCAAGAGGCTGGGGGAGGCTACTCCTCCCCTGCCTTCACACCATTTTCCAAAGGGAGAGGGTGTCACACCCTCTCTCAGAGGAAGTTCTTTGTTCTGCCATCCTGGGCCAGGCCTGGCTGGACCCCAGGAGGGCAGCTGCCTGTCTGAGGGGTTGGCAGCAGCAGCAGCTGCAGAGAAACCCCAGGAAGGGTAGTCTGGCAGTACCAGGGTCTGTGCTACAGACCACTGGGATCATGGAATTGTACCAACAATGCCAGGATGGCATAGAGGGGGCAATTCCATGATCATAGACATGTTACATGGCCATATTCGGAGTTACCATGGTGAAGCTACATATAGGTAGTGACCTATATGTAGTGTACGCGTGTAATGGTGTCCCCGCACTCACAAAGTTCAGTGAATTGGCTCTGAACAATGTGGGGGCACCTTGGCTAGTGCCAGGGTGCCCTCACACTAAGTAACTTTGCACCTAACCTTTACCAGGTAAAGGTTAGACATATAGGTGACTTATAAGTTACTTAAGTGCAGTGTAAAATGGCTGTGAAATAACGTGGACGTTATTTCACTCAGGCTGCAGTGGCAGGCCTGTGTAAGAATTGTCAGAGCTCCCTATGGGTGGCAAAAGAAATGCTGCAGCCCATAGGGATCTCCTGGAACCCCAATACCCTGGGTACCTCAGTACCATATACTAGGGAATTATAAGGGTGTTCCAGTAAGCCAATGTAAATTGGTAAAAATGGTCACTAGCCTGTCAGTGACAATTTGGAAAGAAATGAGAGAGCATAACCACTCAGGTTCTGATTAGCAGAGCCTCAGTGAGACAGTTAGTCACTACACAGGTAACACATTCAGGCACACTTATGAGCACTGGGGCCCTGGGTTACCAGGGTCCCAGTGACACATACAACTAAAACAACATATATACAGTGAAAAATGGGGGTAACATGCCAGGCAAGATGGTACTTTCCTACAGGCGTGCATGCTGATGACGTCGGAGATGGAGTCGCTGAACTGCTGTTAGGGTCCGGGGGGTCTGTAAACGCGGGTCACTCTGAGGGTGGTGTTTGGGTTGGTGTGGATCTGGAAGTGCAGGTGTTCGGCGGCGCTGAGGGTGTCTTCGGTGCTGGTCGTGGTACTGAGGGTATTCCTGTGGATGATGGCGATGCCTCCTCCTGGTCTGTTGGTGTGGTCTCTACGGGTGATCATGTAGCTGTCCAGGATGGCCATGGCGATGTTGGGCGCTGAGGAGGGGTTCATCCAGGTCTCAGTCAGGAAGAGCATGTTGGCTTGCTTTCTGTTGCTAGAGGCTCAGGGATATCGAAGCCTCTACCCCTGCACCTGGTTCACAGGAAGTGGACCCAGTTACTTGCTCCAGCGAGAATTGATGCATTGTCTACTGCGAGAGGTAAAACCAACACATCTCTGATGTTGCGGGAGTAGAACTGGTGTACAGACGCATTGCCACATCCCTTTCCGGCACAGTTAAAATGGCACATCAGCATCAGAACCAGTGTATAGACATCAAATCAGACTCATTGCATCGATGCCAGTCCTGAAGGACGAGCGAACCACCCCTTCACTGCATGGAAAAACCCGACACATCAGCTTTGGATCGAGGCATCAGAGCACCAGTGGTTCGCCTTTGAAACCGACACATTGCCAGCACTGAGTGAGGAAAATCAATGCATCTTGTGACTGTGACCAGGATTAAGGTACTTTGCTCAGCGGGCCCAGTGTGGGTTCTGTATCCAACCTGCACTCCATCGTGGATGGCCTGAATTCTTGACTTTGTCCCTGTCCTTTGTCTTTGACATCCTTCGAGCTTCTATGTGGACAGAAGTAATGCACCTTGCTAGAAATGACTAGAGAGACGTGGAAAGAAACCTCTGCAAAAATGAAAACCCTTCTTGAATATACTTTGCAACTTAAATCTTGATTGGGAAAGCTAAGAGAGATGGGTAGGACAGAGTTAACCGCTTCTATGCCTTGGACGAGATGATCTCGTCCAAGGCTACTGTTCCCCTGTACCTTGGACGAGATCATCTCGTCCAAGGCCCAGGGGAACTTGGGGGAGCGCTAGTGCGCCCCCCGTGCACCCCCTCCCCCCCCAAGGCGGGGTTAGAAGGGGAAGACCTTCCCCTTCCACCCCCGCCCCCCCCCCCCTGGCAATCCGATGACGTCAGCGCACGCACAGCGCGCCGACGTCATCTAGTGTTGCCGGGCGCGCTGGAAGCCATTTGCTTCCAGCGTGTCGTCGTGAAAGGACCCAAAAGGTGAGTCCTTTCCGTTTTTGGGGGGCGGGGTGGTGAAAACAGACACGGGGGAAAGGAAAGGGTTTTTCCTTTCCCCCTGTGCCTGTTTTCACAAGATTGCTGCTCCACTAGACCCCAGGGATTTTTTTAAATAGGTTTATTTTGAGGGCGACCCCTTGGGCAAGGGTCGCCCCCATGGGGGGCAATTTTTTCAGTATGCCCCCGGGGGGGGGCGAAAACCACTAGACACCAGGGATGTTATTTTTTGTGTGTATTTTGGGGGCGACCCCTTGGGCAAGGGTCGCCCCCCCCCCCCGGGGGCAATTTTTTTTTGTATTTCACCCAACCCTCCTGGGGGCAGATCCGCCGATATTTCGGCGCATCTGCCTCCAGGGGGGGGCAAAAAGCACTAGACACCAGGGATTTTATTTTTGGTGTGTATTTTGGGGGTGACTCCTTGGGCAGGTGTCGGCCCCCCCCCCCGGAGCAATTTTTTTTGTATTTCGCCCCCCCCCCCCGGGGGCAGATCCACCGATTTTTCGGCAGATCTGCCCCCGGGGGGGGGGGGGGCGAAAACCACTAGACACCAGGGATTTTATTTTTGGTGTGTATTTTGGGGGCGACCCCTTGGGCAAGGGTCGCCCCCCCCGGGTCAATTTTTTTAGTGTTTCACCCCCCCCCCTGGGGGCAGATCTCCTTTTTTTCAGCCGATCTGCCCCCGGGGGGGCGAAATCCACTAGACACCAGGGATTTATTTTTATTGTAAAGTTTTTTTGGGGGGCCACCCCTTGGGCAAGGGGTGCCCCACTGGGGGGCTATTTTTTTAGTATTTCGCCCCCCCCCCCGGGGGTAGATTGCCAATTTTTGGGCTGATCTGCCGCCAAGGGGGGGGGGGCGAAATCCACTAGACACCAGGGATTTTGTTTTTATTGTTTATTTTGGGGGCAACCCCTTGGGCAAGGGTCGCTCCCCTGGGGAGCTATTTTTTTTTTCTGTTTCGGCCCCCCGATGGCAGACCAGCCATTTTTTGGACGATTGGCCCCCGGGGGGGTGGAAGCACACTAGGCGCCAGGGATTGTGTGGTGTGTGTGTGTGTGTGGTGTGTGTTTGGGGGCACCCTTTGGGCAACGGTCGCCCCCTAAAGTGGGGAAAGTTCATATTGGCCATCTCTGCCCCTATTTTTGTAGGCCCATCTGCCCCCAAGGAGGGCAGAAACCACCAATACGGCAGGGATTTTTTTGTTTTGTTTTGTGTTGTGCTGGGGGTGCCCCCTTTGGGAAGGGTCGCCCCCTAAAGGGGGCACAGAGGTGTTGCCCATTTCTGCCCCCCTTGGGGGCAGATTGGCCAATTTTTTTACGCCCATCTACCCCCGAGGGGGGCAGGATCCACTTAGGTACCAGGGACAACTTCTAAGTTCTTGGTGGTGGGGTGTTTGTCAACTGGCAAAGTATTTGTATTTGTGATTATAACAATTTATTTCTTCTTTTTCTTCTAGTTCAACGCTTTCGCTTCCTTTGCTGTGGATCTTTGCGGTTTTGGCAGTAGTTGTCCTGCGGTTTGCATAGTTGCATGTTTTAGGTAAGTGAAAGCAATTTACTCCAAAGGAGTATTGTTGACATGCATGAATGACATGTTTGTAGGTGGTGTACTAAATGCAGTATTGTGTGTTTGACATTGTCCTTAGATTTGAGCACAGTGATGTTTGTGTTGTCATATGTCTAATTTGCTTTTTTCTTTTTTCTTTTTAGTGGGATATCATTGGTGATTGCTGTGTCTGTGCAGAGTAGTTGCTTGGTGAGTAGCTATTTCAGGCAAGTGAGTGGTATAGTTTTTTGTAGTACATAACTCTTTGTGATAAAGCTACACTTTGTTTATTACTTATTTTAGTGCTAGTTGTTGTTGGCAATCCATTTGTTGTTAGGATCATGGCTAGCCGCAAAGTGACCGCTCAGCAGGTTGTTCACATGCTCTTTGAGTCGTCTTCAGACCATGATTACGACACTGACTCTGCATCTGAGGCAGAGGAGGAAGCAGGAGATTCTGGAAGTGAGTTTTCTGTCCGAGAGTATTCTTCTGATGAGGAAGCTACTCTCAGTGCAGATGAAGAGCCTGTGTTAAAGGAGGACATTGATGTGCCAAGAGTGCAGCAGCCTGGGGCTGAAGGGTTTCCCATTAGAAGACCTGACACCTGGATTGCCCCAAACATGGAACAGCCACAGTTACCTGCATTTACTGGTCTCCCAGGGTGTAGAGTTAATACGGAAAACTTTTTGCCTGTCAATTTCTTTCACTTGTTTATGGACGATGTATTTTTGGAAGAGACTGTGGAGCAGACAAATGTGTATGCAGAGCAATATTTGCGGGACAACGCTGCCAGACTTAAGCCTCAGTCTAGAGCTACTCATTGGGTTCCCACATATCTGGAAGAGATCAAAAGGTTTTTAGGTTTGTCTTTTTTGATGGGGTTGATCAGGAAGCCGTCACTGGCTTCTTATTGGTCTACTAGTCCCTTGATGGCAACTGCTATATTTCCTGCAACTATGACACGTAATCGGTATTTGCTTCTTCTTTGTATGCTGCATTTTGTAGACAATGCTTTAGCCTTGCCACGAGATCACCCTGATTGTGACCGCCTTTTTAAGATTAGGCCTGTCCTTGATCATTTTGTGGATCGTTTTTCAGAGGTCTATGTTCCAGGCAAAGAGATAAGTGTGGACGAGTCTTTGGTCCTTTTCAAGGGGCGTTTAGTTTTTAAGCAGTACATTCCTAGTAAGAGGGCACGGTATGGGATTAAATTGTATCTGCTGTCAGAAAGCAGTACAGGATATGTGTATAATTTCCGGGTTTGCACTGGTAGGGATTCCAGTATTGACCCTCCTGGTTGTCCGGCCACTTTTGGAGTTAGCGAAAAAATTGTGTGGGAACTTGCTAGACGGCTGTTTAACAAAGGTCACCATTTGTACGTAGATAATTTCTACACTGGAGTGCAGTTGTTCAAGGAGTTGTTTAGGGTGGACACTGTTGCTTGTGGCACAATCCGTTCTAACCGGAAAGGCTATCCAAGGGAGCTTGTCTGTAAAAAACTTGAGAGGGGACAGTGCAGTGCGTTACGGAATAATGAGCTGCTAGCTCTGAAATTTTCTGACAGGAGGGATGTGTACATGCTATCGACCATCCATGATGAGAGTACTTCCCCTGTGGCTGTTTGGGGTCAGGTTGCGTAAGTGCGCAAACCTGCGTGCATTTTGGACTACAATAGGCACATGGGTGGTGTTGATAGAGTAGATCAGAGGTTGGAACCTTACACTGCTCTTCGTAAGTCTTATGTGTGGTATAAAAAGTTGGCCCTACATTTATTTCATTTGGCAACTTTTAATGCCTTTATTGTATACAAGGATTGTTCACCTTAGTCAAGGATGACATTTGTTAAATTGCAGGAGTCGGTGATAGAAAGCCTTATTGTGGTGGAACCAGAAAGAGTTCCTAGAGTAGAAGTGGTGGAGGATGTGGCTAGATTGAAAGATCGGCACTTTCCAGATCGCATTCCTCCCACTCCCAAAAAAGACATGCCCACAAAGAAATGTAGAGTATGTGCCCGGAGATCAATCCGGAGGGAGAGCCGGATGTACTGCCCCGAATGTCCTTCAAAGCCTGGGCTGTGTGTGCCCAGCTGTTTTAGAAGTTACCACACAAGGAAAAACTTTTGGGAAATACCGTGAGCGTAAGCTGTCTGTTTTATATTTTCATATGTTTCACGGTTGGCATCTCTGTCGTGTATTTAGTTAGAGCTTTTGTGTTTGTAGTTTTGCGCTTATTTTATAATTAGTGGTTTCTTTGTTGTTTATAAATAAAAAAAGTGATGGCGGTGTGCGTGGGGGGGCGCTTGGCTGGCGGTGTGCGTGGGGTGGCGCTTGGCTGGCGGTGTGCTTGGGGTGGCGCTTGGCTGGCTGTGTGCTTGGGGTGGCGCTTGGCTGGCGGTGTGCGTGGGGTGGTGCTTGGCTGGAGGTGTGCTTGGGGTGGCGCTTGGCTGGCGGTGTGCGTGGGGTGGCGCTTGGCTGGCGGTGTGCTTGGGTTGGCACTTGGCTGGCGGTGTGCGTGGGGTGGCGCTTGGCTGGCGGTGTGCTTGGGGTGGCGCTTGGCTGGCGGTGTGCTTGGGGTGGCGCTTGGCTGGCGGTGTACGTGGGGTGGCGCTTGGCTGCCGGTGTGCTTGGGGTGGTGCTTGGCTGGCGGTGTGCGTGGGGTGGTGCTTGGCTGGTGGTGTGCGTGGGGTGGCGCTTGGCTGGTGGTGCCAGCCAAACGGCAGTCCACACTCCCATCAGCTGGTGTGATTCTTGTATCAGGCATGTGGGCGTATGTAAGTGATGGGCCCTTGAGTGGCGCGGTCTGTCGATGTGAGTGTTGTAATGTGCTGGGCCCGTGGCTGGCGGTGTGAATGGTCTTGTGCGTGTCATGTATGAAAGGTGTGTGAATGGACTGTAAAGCGGTTGGTGCCTTGTCGCGGCTTTACAGCTCACGAGCTGTGAGTCAATGGTTCACTTTTTTGCCTTTCAGTTATTAGCAGTGCATTTCATTTTTGTGAAATCTCTTGTTAATAAAATTTGATCCACTGAACCATCACTCACCCTCGTGCCGAATCCAACCAGTATGTGTGCTAAAAAATTACAAAACCTGCTCCGCTGTAATCAGGCGTCGCAGCACACCTGTGACACGCTAGGTGCTTCGGGTGGGACCCCGATGATGAAGCATGCCACCAACTTGGTTGGTGGGTGAGGGGTCTCCTTCACATAACCTAAGTGTGTTTCTTTTCACAATTTTAGTGTTTGGCACATCACGGACGTATGTGCACACATCAAAATGATATATTACAAAAATACCTGTGTTTGGGGGGGAGGGCCCACCTATGTTTTTGGTCCTGGGTGCGGCCTTCATCTAGGGAAACCTACAAAACCCAGAAATGTTTTAAAACCAGACACCCCAAGGAGTCCAGGGAGGTGTGGCTTGCGTGGCTCCCCCAACATTTTCTTACCCAGACTCCTCTGTAAACCTCAAAATTTGCATAAAAAAGCATATTTTCCTGACTTTTCTTAGTAGTATCACTGCTCCAGCGCAAAATTCCTACTCCCCAGTTTTCCCCTCAGTCTCCCAAGTAAAATGACACCTCACTTATGTGGGCCCCCAAAGCAGAGTCCGTCTAAAGGTGTATAAAAGAATATGCCCTTATAAACTCGCTGTGCCATCCCTTCTATCTCTTCAAGTTTTGGGCCTTATTCTGTTGCAGGCACCTGGCCCACCCACACAAGTGAGGTGTCATTTTTATCGGGAGACTTGGGGGAATGCTGGGTGGAAGGAAATTTGTGGCTCCTCTCAGATTCCAGAACTTTCTGTCACCGAAATGAGAGGAAAGGGTGTTTTTTTAGCCAAATTTTGAGGTTTGCAAAGGATTCTGGGTAACAGAACCTGGTCCGAGCCCCACAAGTCACCCCATCTTGGATTCCCCAAGGTCTTTAGTTTTCAAAAATGCACAGGGTTGGTAGGTTTCCCTAGGTGCCGGCTGAGCTGCAGGCCAAAATCCACAGGTAGGCACTGTTTTCTTTCAAAAAATGAGATGTGTCCACGTTGCGCTTTGGGGCATTTCCTGTCGCGGGCGCTAGGCCTACCCACACAAGTGAGGTATCATTTTTATCGGGAGACTTGGGGGAACGCTGCGTGGAAGGAAATTTGTGGCTCCTCTCAGATTCCAGAACTTTCTGGCACAGAAATGTGAGGAACATGTGTTTTTTTAGCCAAATTTTGAGGTTTGCAAAGGATTCTGGGAAACAGAACCTGGTCCGAGCCCCGCAAGTCACCCCATCTTGGATTCCCCTAGGTCTCTAGTTTTCAGAAATGCACAGGTTTGGTAGGTTTCCCTAGGTTCCGGCTGAGCTAGAGGCCAAAATCTACAGGTAGGCACTTCGCAAAAAACACCTCTGTTTTCTTTCAAAAATGTGGATGTGTCCACATTGCGCTTTGGGGCATTTCCTGTCCCGGGCGCTAGGCCTACCCACACAAGTGAGGTATCATTTTTATCGGGAGACTTGGGGGAACGCTGGGTGGAAGGAAATTTGTGGCTCCTCTCAGATTCCAGAACTTTCTGCCACAGAAATGTGAGGAACATGTGTTTTTTGGGCCAAATTTTGAGGTCCGCAAAGGATTCTGGGTAACAGAACCTGGTCCGAGCCCCGCAAGTCAACCCTCCTTGGATTCCCCTTGGTCTCTATTTTTCAGAAATGCACCGGTTTGGTAGGTTTCCCTAGGTGCCGGCTGAGCTAGAGGCCAAAATCTACAGGTAGGCACTTCGCAAAAAACACCTCTGTTTTCTTTCAAAAATTTTGATGTGTCCACATTGCGCTTTGGGGCGTTTCCTGTCGCGGGCGCTAGGCCTACCCACACAAGTGAGGTATCATTTTTATCGGGAGACTTGGGGGAACGCTGGGTGGAAGGAAATTTGTGGCTCTTCTCAGATTCCAGAACTTTCTGGCACAGAAATGTGAGGAACATGTGTTTTTTTAGCCAAATTTTGAGGTTTGCAAAGGATTCTGGGTAACAGAACCTGGTCTGAGCCCCACAAGTCACCCCATCTTGGATTCCCCTAGGTCTCTAGTTTTCAGAAATGCACAGGTTTGGTAGGTTTCCCTAGGTGCCGGCTGAGCTAGAGGCCAAAATCTACAGGTAGGCACTTTGCAAAAAACACCTCTGTTTTCTTTAAAAAAAATGGGATGTGTCCACGTTGTGTTTTGGGGCGTTTCCTGTCGCGGGCGCTAGGCCTACCCACACAAGTGAGGTATCATTTTTATCGGGAGACTTGGGGGAACATAGATTAGCAAAACAAGTGCTATTGCCCCTTGTCTTTCTCTACATTTTTTCCTTCCAAATATAGGAGAGTGTGTAAAAAAGACATCTATTTGAGAAATGCCCTGTAATTCACATGCTAGTATGGTCACCCCGGAATTCAGAGATGTGCAAATAACCACTGCTCCTCAACACCTTATCTTGTGCCCTTTTTGGAAATACAAAGGTTTTCTTGATAGCAATTTTTTACTCTTTATATTTCAGCAAATAAATTGCTGTATACCCGGTATACAATGAAAACGCACTGCAGGGTGCAGCTCATTTATTGGCTCTGGGTTCCTCGGGTTCTTGATGAACCTACAAGCCCTATATATCCCACAACCAGGGGAGTCCAGCAGACGTAACGGTATATTGTTTTCGATAATCTGACATTGCAGGGAAATGTTACAGAGTAAAACGTAGAGAAAAATTGATGTTTTTTTCACCTCAATTTCAATATTTTTCTTTTTCAGCTGTTATTTTCTGTAGGAAACCCTTGTAGGATCTACACAAATGACCGCTTGCTGAATTCAGAATTTTATCTACTTTTTAGAAATGTTTAGGTTTCTGGGATCCAGCATTGGTTTCATGCCCATTTCTGTCACTGACTGGAAGGAGGCTGAAAGCACAAAAAATTGCAAAAATGGGGTATGTCCCAGTAAAATGCCAAAATTGTGTTGAAAAATTGGGTTTTCTGATTCAAGTCTGCCTGTTCCTAAAATCTGGGAAGCTGCTGAGTTTAGCACCGCAAACCCTTTGTTGATGCCATTTTCAGGGGAAAATCCACAAGCCTTCTTCTGCAGCCACTTTTTCCAATTTTTTGAAAAAAACGAAATTTTCACTGTATTTTGGCCAATTTCTTGGCCTCCTTCAGGGGAACCCACAAAGTCTGGGTACCTCTAGAATCCATAGGATGTTGGAAAAAAAGGACGCAAATTTGGCTTGGTTAGCTTATGTGGACAAAAAGTTATGAGGGCCTAAGCGAGAACTGCCCCAAATAGGCAAAAAAAGGCCTGGCACAGGAGGGGGAAAAGGCCTGGCAGCGAAGGGGTTAAATAAACCCCAAATGAAGCAGCAATAATAAAGGCACCGGATGGAGGGAATTACAAGTAGGAGACTGGGCCCTAGTATTATTACCCACTGGCAAGAATAACTCATGTTGGCATGGCAAGAGCCATATCTACCAGTGAAGTGAATAAGGTAGCTTACTGTAGGACAGTACCCTCTTTCTTGGCATGGTTTCCCCAATTCCTGCCTGTTGTCAATGTATTTGTTTGTGTTCACTGGGATCCTGCTAACCAGGACCCCAGTGACTATGCTCTCTCCCTTCTAACTTGGTAACTTGTACCATTTTCACCCCACATTTGGCATACTGGTGTCCCATGTAAGTCCTTAGTATATGGTACACAGGTACCCATGGCATTGGGGTTCCAGGGGATCCCCATGGGCTGCAGCATGTATTGTGCCACCCATGGGGAGCCCATGCAAAGTGTTCTGCAGGCCTGCCATGCAGCCTGCATGCACCCTTTTTCAATATATGTCACTGCATCAGGTCACTATAAGGCATCCCTATGGCAGGCCCTCCTAGTCCAGAGGGCAGAGTGCAAGTACCTGTGTGTGAGGGCACCCCTGCACTAGCAGAAATGCCCCCATGAACTCTAGTGCCATTTTCATGGATTTCGTGAGTGCTAGTACTGGACATAGGTTACTACCCAGCTCAAGCCCAGGAAGGCAGAACAAAGGATTTTCTTTGGGAGAGGGGGTAACACCCTCTCCGTTTGGAAATAGGTGTTACATGACTTGAGAGGGGTAGCCACTGGTATGCTTTGAAGGGCACATTTGGTGCCCTCCATGCAAAAACCAGTCTACACCGGATCAATGACCTCCAGTCCCCGCTCTGGCGTGAAACTGGATAATGGAAAGGGGAGTGACAACTCCCATGTCCATCACCACCCCAGGGATGGTGCCCAGAGCTCCTCCATAGGGTCCCTTGGTTCTGCCATCTTGAATCAAAGGTTGGCAGGGACCTCAGGGAGCATCTGAGTGGCCAGGCAGGCAGGTGACGTCAGAGCCCCCTCCTGATAAGTGGTCACCTGGCTAGGTGACCAATCCCTCTTTCATGGCTATTTAGGGTCTCTGTCTTCAGTGTGTCCTCAGATTTGGCTTGCAAGATTCCAGCAGGACTCCTCTGCAACCTCTACTTCGACTTCTAGCCACTGGAACTACAACTGAACCCTCCAGGAATTGACAATCTGCATCCACGAAGAAGACTCTTCTTGCAACAGTGTTTCCACAGCTCCTTCAAACTTCTGCAACATTTCCCCGGCTGTGCATCCTCTGAGGGTGGTAAGTCTTCAGTCTGCATGAGAAAGAAGGAATCTCCCTTGGAGTGAAGGAGTCACTCCCCTGCATCCGCAGGCACCTACTGCAACGACGACTGGCTGCGTGGATCTCCTCTCATCCTGAGATGCATGGATCCAGCATCACAAGTGGTGGTCTGGAGTAGTCCTCTTGGTCCTTTCTGCCAGTTGTCCAACTTTGGTGGAGATAAGCCCTTGCCTTCCCATGCTGGACAGTACCCCCGTGCACCGCGTCTCTTGCAGCTGCCAAGGCCTGTTTGCATCTCTTCCAATGGAACTCCAGGCTACGTGCAGCTCCAACCCCCAGCACTCTCCTACTTCCTGCGATGCACAGCCCTCTGCGTACTTCTCCTGCGGTGTGGGATCCCTTTCTGTAGTTTTGTGTAGGCTCCTCCTGTGACTTCTGTGTCCCCACTGTGGGACTCCTGTGGGTGCTGCCTCTGCTCCTGTGGGCTCTCTGTGTCACTGAGGGTACCCTGTGACTACCTCTCCTGGGTTGAGTCCTCCTGGAACTTGCTGGTCCCTGGCAGCACCACTTTTCCACTAACAGCAAATTTGCCTTTGAAATAGCTTGTTGGTGGAATTCCTGCACCAACACCCATCTGTAATCTACATTACAGCGTGGGACATCTTCTGCATTCTTCAGGAACTTTTCTCTGGCTCCAGAGCTGCAGTGCTGACCTGTTCTTCCTCACCACCGACCAACTCCTACAAGTACAGATGGGTGGGTAGTAGCTCCTACTCCTCCTGGACTCCCCTGACACTTTTGAACTTGGTACTCTCTCTTCACTGGTCTTCCTCTACAGGAATCCACCAATGGTTTCTTTTAGTGTTGTCTGGGTGTCTTCTTTTCTTCTTTTCCTTCCTTTTGGGTGGTTTGGGGAGATTCCAGTGATTTACTCCTGCTTCCTGGTTGCTGGGGGGCACTGTGTTACTTATCTCTGTGGTTTTCTAGTACTCCCAGCTCCCCTCTACACATTCCTCTTACCTAGGTGGGGGTCCTGTGTTCGTATTCCATTTTTTAAATATATGGTTTGGGCTCCCCCTAGGGTCACTATTGGTCATTTACATTTGCACTGTTTTCTAACCTTTTCTATGCCTATTACTCTTTACTAGTGTATATAATTAGTGTATTACTTACCTCCTATAGGAGGGTTGTCCTTCTAGTGTTTTGTGGTACTGTGTGCCCAAAAATAAAGTATATTTTTTTTGTACAAATTAGTGTTTTCTTTCATGTGTGTAAGTGCTGTGTGATTACAGTGATTTTGCATGAGCTTCGCATGTCTCCTAGATAAGACTTGGCTGCTCATCCACAGCTACCTCTAGAGAGCCTGGTTTCTAGATACTGCCTACACTACACCAATAAGGGATACCTGAACCTGGTATAAGTTGTAAGTACCTTAGGTACCCACCACACACCAGGGCAGCTTCCTACACTTACATACAAGTTCCAAATGCCCAAAAATAGGAGAGAAATGTACCACATCACTTTGTTAAAAAAATGGCTCGGATCTTGTCCCCAACCAAGTAAACCTAGCCTAAACTATTAGGATGACTGAATCAAACCTTAACCCCCTTTCTCAGAAATATTTTCTGATAACCCTGAAAGAATTCCCTTCACTATCTATTCTATGATCACAGGACCAGGGGTTATTGTAAAGTAACAACCTTGTAGGATACCAGAAACCTGTAGAGAAGCCATTCAAAATGAGGTTCTTCAAATGTTACAACTGCTAGTGATTGAACCTTTCTCCAGTGAATGGTCCCTCCCTATAGTTTTAGTTCCTAGACCATGACAGCATAGGCTTTTATACTGATTTTAGAGCTGTCAATTGTATTTCTGAATTTGATAAATACCCTCTGTCCAGAATGAACGAACAATTACGAAACGTGAGGTACATATGCACAATAGATGTTAGGAAATGATATTTGCAGATTCCCCTTACAGCAGAGGATAAGGAGAAAATAGTGTTTGTCACACCTGACGGGCTCTATCAGAGTCTAGAACCACATAAGTCTTATGCCTTTGCTTATCTGGTTGATATGCCATAATTTGCAAAACCTGGCAGGTTCATTTATAAACATTTAATTGCTATTTGTGATGCCCCTCTGTTGGAGGCTGGACTGGCTTGTAGTGAGTACCAAGGGGTACTTGCACCTTGCACCAGGCCCAGTTATCCCTTATTAGTGTATAGGGTGTCTAGCAGCTTAGGCTGATAGATAATGATAGCTTAGCAGAGCAGTTTAGGCTGAACTAGGAGACGTGTGAAGCTACTACAGTACCACAAGTGTCACTTGCACAATATCATAAGAAAACACAATACACAGATATACTAAAAATAAAGGTACTTTATTTTTATGACAATATGCCAAAGTATCTCAGTGAGTACCCTCAGTATGAGGATAGCAATTATACACAAGTTATATGTACACAATACTAAAAATATGCAGTATAGTCTTAGAAAACAGTACAAACAATGTATAGTTACAATAGGATTGTAGGAGGCTGGACTGGCTTGTAGTGAGTACCAAGGGGTACTTGCACCTTGCACCAGGCCCAGTTATCCCTTATTAGTGTATAGGGTGTCTAGCAGCTTAGGCTGATAGATAATGGTAGCTTAGCAAAGCAGCTCAGGCTGAACTAGGAGACGTGTGAAGCTACTACAGTACCACTTAGTGTCATATGCACAATATCATAAGAAAACACAATACACAGTTATACTAAAAATAAAGGTACTTTATTTTTATGACAATATGCCAAAGTATCTTAGAGTGTACCCTCAGTGAGAGGATAGGAAATATACACAAGATATATATACACAATAGCAAAAATATGCAGTATAGTCTTAGAAAACAGTGCAAACAATGTATAGTTACAATAGGATGCAATGGGGAAACATAGGGATAGGGGCAACACAAACCATATACTCCAGAAGTGGAATGCGAACCACGAATGGACCCCAAACCTATGTGACCTTGTAGAGGGTCGCTGGGACTATTAGAAAATAGTGAGAGTTAGAAAAATAACCCTCCCCAAGACCCTGAAAAGTGAGTGCAAAGTGCACCAAAGTTCCCCTAAGGACAAAATAGTCGTGTTAGAGGGAGAATGCAAGGAAAACACAAATCAGCAATGCAACAACGATGGATTCCTGTCTGAAGGTACCTGTGGAACAAGGGGACCAAGTCCAAAAGTCACAAGCAGCTCGGAGATGGGCAGATGCCCAAGAAATGCCAGCGGTTGGTGCAAAGAAGCTCTTACTAGGCTGAAGAACTGTGAATACTGCAGGAACGACAAGGGCTAGAGACTTCCCCTTTGGAGGATGGATCCCCCACGCCTTGGAGAGTCGTGCAGAAGTGTTTTCCCCGCCGGATGGACGCCAACAAGCCTTGCTACACGCAAATCGTGCGTTTGGCGTTTTTGGACGCTGCTGGGGCCCAGGAGGGACCAGGAGGTCGCAAATTGGACCTGCAGAGAGAGGGGACGTCGAGCAGGACAAGGAGCCCTCACTGAAGCAGGTAGCACCCGGAGAAGTGCCAGAAACAGGCACTACGAGGATGCGTGAAACGGTGCTCGCCGAAGTTGCACAAAGGAGTCCCACGTCGCCGGAGACCAACTTAGAAAGTCGTGCAATGCAGGTTAGAGTGCCGTGGACCCAGGCTTGGCTGTGCACGAAGGATTTCCGCCGGAAGTGCACAGGGGCCGGAGTAGCTTGCAAAGTCGCGGTTCCCAGCAATGCAGCCCAGCGAGGTGAGGCAAGGACTTACCTCCACCAAACTTGGACTGAAGAGTCACTGGACTGTGGGGGTCACTTGGACGGTGTCGCTGGATTCGAGGGACCTCGCTCGTCGTGCTGAGAGGAGACCCAAGGGACCGGAGATGCAGCTTTTTGGTGCCTGCGGTTGCAGGGGGACGATTCCGTCGACCCACGGGAGATTTCTTCGGAGCTTCTGGTGCAGAGAGGAGGCAGGCTACCCCCACAGCATGCACAAGCAGGAAAACAGTCGAGAAGGCGGCAGGATCAGCGTTACAGAGTTGCAGTAGTCGTCTTTGCTACTATGTTGCAGGTTTGCAGGCTTCCAGCGCGGTCAGCGGTCGATTCCTTATCAGAAGGTGAAGAGGGAGATGCAGAGGAACTCGGCTGAGCTCATGCATTCGTTATCTAAAATTTCCCCAGAGACAGAGACCCTAAATAGCCAGAAAAGAGGGTTTGGCTACCTATGAGAGAGGAAAGGCTACTAACACCTGAAGGAGCCTATCAGCAGGAGTCTCTGACGTCACCTGGTGGCACTGGCCACTCAGAGCAGTCCAGTGTGCCAGCAGCACCTCTGTTTCCAAGATGGCAGAGGTCTGGAGCACACTGGAGGAGCTCTGGACACCTCCCAGGGGAGGTGCAGGTCAGGGGAGTGGTCACTCCCCTTTCCTTTGTCCAGTTTCGCGCCAGAGCAGGGGCTAAGAGGTCCCTGAACCGGTGTAGACTGGCTTATGCAGAATTGGGCACACCTGTGCCCAACAAAGCATTTCCAGAGGCTGGGGGAGGCTACTCCTCCCCTGCCTTCACACCATTTTCCAAAGGGAGAGGGTGTCACACCCTCTCTCAGAGGAAGTTCTTTGTTCTGCCATCCTGGGCCAGGCCTGGCTGGACCCCAGGAGGGCAGCTGCCTGTCTGAGGGGTTGGCAGCAGCAGCAGCTGCAGAGAAACCCCAGGAAGGGCAGTCTGGCAGTACCAGGGTCTGTGCTACAGACCACTGGGATCATGGAATTGTACCAACAATGCCAGGATGGCATAGAGGGGGCAATTCCATGATCATAGACATGTTACATGGCCATATTCGGAGTTACCATGGTGAAGCTACATATAGGTAGTGACCTATATGTAGTGCACGCGTGTAATGGTGTCCCTGCACTCACAAAGTTCAGTGAATTGGCTCTGAACAATGTGGGGGCACCTTGGCTAGTGCCAGGGTGCCCTCACACTAAGTAACTTTGCACCTAACCTTTACCAGGTAAAGGTTAGACATATAGGTGACTTATAAGTTACTTAAGTGCAGTGTAAAATGGCTGTGAAATAACGTGGACGTTATTTCACTCAGGCTGCAGTGGCAGGCCTGTGTAAGAATTGTCAGAGCTCCCTATGGGTGGCAAAAGAAATGCTGCAGCCCATAGGGATCTCCTGGAACCCCAATACCCTGGGTACCTCAGTACCATATACTAGGGAATTATAAGGGTGTTCCAGTAAGCCAATGTAAATTGGTAAAATTGGTCACTAGCCTGTTAGTGACAATTTGAAAGTAATGAGAGAGCATAACCACTGAGGTTCTGGTTAGCAGAGCCTCAGTGAGACAGTTAGGCACCACACAGGGAACATATACATGCACACCTATGAGCACTGGGGCCCTGTGTGACAGGGTCCCAGTGGCACATACATATAGGCCACAAACCTATGAGCACTGGGGTCCTGACCAGCAGGATCCCAGTGACACATAACAAACATACTGAAAACATAGTGTTTTCACTATGAGCACTGAGGCCTGGCTATCAGGATCTCAGTGAGACAGTGAAAACAGTGACAAACACCCTGACATACACTCACAAACAGGCCAAAAGTGGGGGTAACAAGGCTAGAAAGAGGCTACCTTCTCACACAACCCCCCCCCAAACGAAGGACAATAAGGCTAACCTTGGCCAGTTGAGACTTTATTGTCTAAGTGGTGATAAGTAGAGAGTAGCTCTGCAATAGACTGGTTACTCCCTTTATCATCCACTATATGGTTACTTCCCTGTGGGGATGTAAACCACCCTGTTTGAAGTTTTTTAGCTAAGCAACAATGTGAAGATGTATTTTCAGAGTTTCTATCAGTAAGTTTTAGTTTAGAGCAGTGGGAATTGTCCACTGAACCTATTTGTAGTGATGGAAATGCCAGACAGGGATGCTGTCTCAGAAAAGCCATAGCTGGGCAAAAACTTTGTCCATATGGCTGGAAGAGAGAACAGGGATGCTGTTTCTCTTGGGTTGGAGCAGGGCAGGGATGCTGTCCTATCAGCTCCACACTAGGGCAGGGATGCTGTCCTAAGTGTTGTGAGGCAGTGCAGAGTTTCTGCACTAAAGTTTCTCTGGGAGGGTTGGAGGGATGCTCCATGTTAACTAAAATGGTGCTCTTTTTCTCACCAATGTTAGTTATCCCACAGAGAGGTACTTCCACCTCAGGGAGTCCAGCTTTGCCAGCTGATGATTCCCTTGGAACAGGTGCCACCCCAGGAGAGGTTTCTCCCACCACAGGAATAGTATCCTGAATGGTAGGGTGGTTAGGGGATACTGTGATACCCTTTTTACCTGTTGCTGGAGAGGGATCCTGAGTTTTCAGGCCTTCTCTCCTTTGCTTTTTCATTTCACTTGAAATGAGAGGGAACAATTCCTCAGGGATGCCCAGCATGGCTGCATGGGCATAAAACTCTACATCAGCCCAACCTGAGGCCTCTAGGTCATTACCTAAGAGACAGTCTACAGGTAAGCTAGGTGATACCACCACCTGCTTAGGGCCAGTAACTCCACCCCAACTAAACTGAATTATAGCTAAGGGAAGAAACTTAGTGGAGTTATGGACATCAATAATCTTATACTGTTGTCCAATGATGTGTTGTTCAGGAGGCACTAGGTTTTCAGTCACCAAAGTGAAACTGGCACCTGTGTCCCTGTAGGCCAAGGCCTCAACACCATTTATTGAAACTGTCTGCCTGTACTTATCCATTGTAAGGGGACAAGCAGCCAGTGTGGCAAGGCCAATGCCACTAGGTGTGACAGAAACTGTCTTGGGACTGATTACATCAGTTTCCACTATGGACCCATAAGTGAACCCAACTACACCCTTTGCTTGACTGTTGCCAGCAGTCCCACCACTAGTACCACTACTGCTAGGGGCACTAGAGCTTGATGTATTAGTGGTGGTAGGCTCAGGGGGTTTACCTGGACAGGACTTATCCCCTGGCCTATGGCCTCTGTTTTTACACACAAAGCACCAAGGCTTTTTAATGTGTGCAGGTTGGGAAGAAGAGGAAGACTTTGTTTTATCCCCACCCTCTGAAGAGTGTTTAAGATTTGAAGTGGGATCTTTGGTTTTACCCTTATCCCCATGCTTATCTTGAGATTTTTCACCATCTTTCTTCTTATTGCCATCTTTGTCACCCCCTGTATGAACTTTTCTGTTCACTCTTGTTCTGACCCATTTGTCTGCCTTCTTTCCCAATTCTTGGGGAGAGGTCAGATCAGAGTCCACCAAGTACTGGTGCAACAAATCAGACACACAATTATTAAGAATATGCTCTCTCAGGATTAAGTTATACAGGCTGTCATAATCAGTAACTTTACTGCCATGTAACCACCCCTCCAAGGCCTTCACTGCCTGGTCAATGAAATCAACCCAGTCTTGTGAAGACTCCTTTTTGGTATCTCTGAACTTGATCCTGTACTGTTCAGTGGTTAAGCCATAACCATCCAGGAGTGCATTCTTAAGAACTTGGAAATTGTTAGCATCATTTTCTTTTACAGTAAGGAGCCTATCCCTACCTTTTCCAGTAAATGATAGCCATAGGATAGCAGCCCACTGCCTTTGAGGGACATCCTGTACAGCACAGGCCCTCTCAAGTGCAGCAAACCACTTGTTAATGTCATCCCCCTCCTTGTAAGGGGGAACTATCTTATGCAGATTCCTGGAATCATGCTCTTTTGCAGGATGACTATGGGGAATACTGCTGCTGCCACCATGGGTATCTAAACCCATTTTCTGTCTTTCCCTCTCTATTTCTAAAGACTGTCTATCCAAATCCAGCTGTTGCTTCTTGAGCTTCAGTCTGGTTTGCTCCACTCTCAATCTATTGAGCTCCCTTTCCAACAATCTGTCATCAGGGTGGGTGGGAGGGACATTTCTAGATACAGAGGTGTGATGGGAATGAACAGAAGGAGACCTGTCCCTTACAGAGGGCACCCTAACAGCTTGGCTACCAGTATAATGTGAGAGCACATCATCAGTATGATGTGATTCAACCTCTGTACCAACTATGCTAGACTGTCTAGTAATGGGCAGGCTGAGAAGTTTCTTTCCTGAACCTTTTCCTGGGGGAGTCCCTGGATCAGATTGAGAACCATTAGCTACTTTTTCTACAGATTGGGCACTTATGGCCTTATCCTGTACTCTAAGCATATTAATTAACAGTTCTAAGGAAGGATTCTTCCCTACACTCAAACCTCTCTCTATGCAGAGACTCCTTGCTCCTTTCCAGCTAAGGTGATCATATGCAAGTTTGGACAGTTCAACTTTTTGGCCTGTGCCAGACATTTTTAGAGAGAGTTAAAGTGATAGACAAAAGAGAAAAAAAGTTTTCAGAACTTTTTGGAAAGACAGAAAAAACTTTTTAAACTTTTAAGAACTTTTTGAAAGTTTAGAAGTACTTTTCAGCACTTAGAAAAGAGTGAAAAGAGGAAATGCAAAACTTTTTGGCTATGTGTATATACACTGACCTTGTTTTGTATATTTTTCTCTTATGAAAAGTACAATGACAAGAGTGGTAAGTAGTCTCAAGCACTTATCCCACCACTGCACAACCAATGTAGGAGGCTGGACTGGCTTGTAGTGAGTACCAAGGGGTACTTGCACCTTGCACCAGGCCCAGTTATCCCTTATTAGTGTATAGGGTGTCTAGCAGCTTAGGCTGATAGATAATGGTAGCTTAGCAAAGCAGCTCAGGCTGAACTAGGAGACGTGTGAAGCTACTACAGTACCACTTAGTGTCATATGCACAATATCATAAGAAAACACAATACACAGTTATACTAAAAATAAAGGTACTTTATTTTTATGACAATATGCCAAAGTATCTTAGAGTGTACCCTCAGTGAGAGGATAGGAAATATACACAAGATATATATACACAATAGCAAAAATATGCAGTATAGTCTTAGAAAACAGTGCAAACAATGTATAGTTACAATAGGATGCAATGGGGAAACATAGGGATAGGGGCAACACAAACCATATACTCCAGAAGTGGAATGCGAACCACGAATGGACCCCAAACCTATGTGACCTTGTAGAGGGTCGCTGGGACTATTAGAAAATAGTGAGAGTTAGAAAAATAACCCTCCCCAAGACCCTGAAAAGTGAGTGCAAAGTGCACCAAAGTTCCCCTAAGGACAAAATAGTCGTGTTAGAGGGAGAATGCAAGGAAAACACAAATCAGCAATGCAACAACGATGGATTCCTGTCTGAAGGTACCTGTGGAACAAGGGGACCAAGTCCAAAAGTCACAAGCAGCTCGGAGATGGGCAGATGCCCAAGAAATGCCAGCGGTTGGTGCAAAGAAGCTCTTACTAGGCTGAAGAACTGTGAATACTGCAGGAACGACAAGGGCTAGAGACTTCCCCTTTGGAGGATGGATCCCCCACGCCTTGGAGAGTCGTGCAGAAGTGTTTTCCCGCCGGATGGACGCCAACAAGCCTTGCTACACGCAAATCGTGCGTTTGGCGTTTTTGGACGCTGCTGGGGCCCAGGAGGGACCAGGAGGTCGCAAATTGGACCTGCAGAGAGAGGGGACGTCGAGCAGGACAAGGAGCCCTCACTGAAGCAGGTAGCACCCGGAGAAGTGCCAGAAACAGGCACTACGAGGATGCGTGAAACGGTGCTCGCCGAAGTTGCACAAAGGAGTCCCACGTCGCCGGAGACCAACTTAGAAAGTCGTGCAATGCAGGTTAGAGTGCCGTGGACCCAGGCTTGGCTGTGCACGAAGGATTTCCGCCGGAAGTGCACAGGGGCCGGAGTAGCTTGCAAAGTCGCGGTTCCCAGCAATGCAGCCCAGCGAGGTGAGGCAAGGACTTACCTCCACCAAACTTGGACTGAAGAGTCACTGGACTGTGGGGGTCACTTGGACGGTGTCGCTGGATTCGAGGGACCTCGCTCGTCGTGCTGAGAGGAGACCCAAGGGACCGGAGATGCAGCTTTTTGGTGCCTGCGGTTGCAGGGGGACGATTCCGTCGACCCACGGGAGATTTCTTCGGAGCTTCTGGTGCAGAGAGGAGGCAGGCTACCCCCACAGCATGCACAAGCAGGAAAACAGTCGAGAAGGCGGCAGGATCAGCGTTACAGAGTTGCAGTAGTCGTCTTTGCTACTATGTTGCAGGTTTGCAGGCTTCCAGCGCGGTCAGCGGTCGATTCCTTATCAGAAGGTGAAGAGGGAGATGCAGAGGAACTCGGCTGAGCTCATGCATTCGTTATCTAAAATTTCCCCAGAGACAGAGACCCTAAATAGCCAGAAAAGAGGGTTTGGCTACCTATGAGAGAGGAAAGGCTACTAACACCTGAAGGAGCCTATCAGCAGGAGTCTCTGACGTCACCTGGTGGCACTGGCCACTCAGAGCAGTCCAGTGTGCCAGCAGCACCTCTGTTTCCAAGATGGCAGAGGTCTGGAGCACACTGGAGGAGCTCTGGACACCTCCCAGGGGAGGTGCAGGTCAGGGGAGTGGTCACTCCCCTTTCCTTTGTCCAGTTTCGCGCCAGAGCAGGGGCTAAGAGGTCCCTGAACCGGTGTAGACTGGCTTATGCAGAATTGGGCACACCTGTGCCCAACAAAGCATTTCCAGAGGCTGGGGGAGGCTACTCCTCCCCTGCCTTCACACCATTTTCCAAAGGGAGAGGGTGTCACACCCTCTCTCAGAGGAAGTTCTTTGTTCTGCCATCCTGGGCCAGGCCTGGCTGGACCCCAGGAGGGCAGCTGCCTGTCTGAGGGGTTGGCAGCAGCAGCAGCTGCAGAGAAACCCCAGGAAGGGCAGTCTGGCAGTACCAGGGTCTGTGCTACAGACCACTGGGATCATGGAATTGTACCAACAATGCCAGGATGGCATAGAGGGGGCAATTCCATGATCATAGACATGTTACATGGCCATATTCGGAGTTACCATGGTGAAGCTACATATAGGTAGTGACCTATATGTAGTGCACGCGTGTAATGGTGTCCCTGCACTCACAAAGTTCAGTGAATTGGCTCTGAACAATGTGGGGGCACCTTGGCTAGTGCCAGGGTGCCCTCACACTAAGTAACTTTGCACCTAACCTTTACCAGGTAAAGGTTAGACATATAGGTGACTTATAAGTTACTTAAGTGCAGTGTAAAATGGCTGTGAAATAACGTGGACGTTATTTCACTCAGGCTGCAGTGGCAGGCCTGTGTAAGAATTGTCAGAGCTCCCTATGGGTGGCAAAAGAAATGCTGCAGCCCATAGGGATCTCCTGGAACCCCAATACCCTGGGTACCTCAGTACCATATACTAGGGAATTATAAGGGTGTTCCAGTAAGCCAATGTAAATTGGTAAAATTGGTCACTAGCCTGTTAGTGACAATTTGAAAGTAATGAGAGAGCATAACCACTGAGGTTCTGGTTAGCAGAGCCTCAGTGAGACAGTTAGGCACCACACAGGGAACATATACATGCACACCTATGAGCACTGGGGCCCTGTGTGACAGGGTCCCAGTGGCACATACATATAGGCCACAAACCTATGAGCACTGGGGTCCTGACCAGCAGGATCCCAGTGACACATAACAAACATACTGAAAACATAGTGTTTTCACTATGAGCACTGAGGCCTGGCTATCAGGATCTCAGTGAGACAGTGAAAACAGTGACAAACACCCTGACATACACTCACAAACAGGCCAAAAGTGGGGGTAACAAGGCTAGAAAGAGGCTACCTTCTCACAAGGATGCAATGGGGACACATAGGGATAGGGGCAACACAAACCATATACTCCAAAAGTGGAATGTGAACCACGAATGGACCCCAAACCTATGTGACCTTGTAGAGGGTCGCTGGGACTATTAGAAAATAGTGAGAGTTAGAAAATTAGCCCTCCCCAAGACCCTGAGAAGTGAGTGCAAAGTGCACTAAAGTTCCCCAAAAGACAAGAAGTCGTGATAGAGGAATAATGCAGGAAAGACACCAACCAACAATGCAACAACTGTGGATTTCCAATCTAGGGTACCTGTGGAACAAGGGGACCCCGTCCAAAAGTCACAAGCAAGTCGGAGATGGGCAGATGCCCAGGAAATGCCAGCTGCGGGTGCAAAGAAGCTTTTACTAGACAGAAGAAGCTGCGGTTTCTGCAGGAACGAAAAGGGCTAGAGACTTTCCCTTTGGTGGATGGATCTCTCTCGCCGTGGAGAGTCGTGCAGAAGTGTTTTCCCGCCGAAAGAACGCCAACAAGCCTTGCTAGCTGCAAATCGTGCGGTTAACGTTTTCGGACGCTGCAGGAGGGACCAGGAGGGACCAGGAGGTCGCAAATTAGACCAAGAGAGAGAGGGGACGTCGAGCAAGACAAAGAACCCTCTCTGAAGCAGGTAGCACCCGGAAAAGTGCCAGAAACAGGCACTACAAGGATGCGTGAAACGGTGCTCGCCAAAGTTGCACAAAGGAGTCCCACGTTGCCGGAGACCAACTTAGAAAGTCGTGCAATGCAGGTTAGAGTGCCGTGGACCCAGGCTTGGATGTGTACAAAGGATTTCCGCCGGAAGTGCACAGGGGCCGGAGTAGCTGCAAAAGTCGCGGTTCCCAGCAATGCAGCCCAGCGAGGTGAGGCAAGGACTTACCTCCACCAAACTTGGACTGAAGAGTCACTGGACTGTGGGGATCACTTGGACAGAGTTGCTGGATTCGAGGGACTTCGCTCGTTGTGCTGAGAGGAGACCCAAGGGACCAGTAATGCAGCTTTTTGGTGCCTGCGGTTGCAGGGGGAAGATTCCGTCGACCCACAGGAGATTTCTTCGGAGCTTCTGGTGCAGAGAGGAGGCGGACTACCCCCACAGCATGCACAAGCAGGAAAACAGTCGAGAAGGCGGCAGGATCAGCGTTACAGAGTTGCAGTAGTCGTCTTAGCTACTTTGTTGCAGTTTTGCAGGCTTCCAGCGCGGTCAGCAGTCAATTCCTTATCAGAAGGTGAAGAGAGAGATGCAGAGGAACTCTGATGAGCTCTTGCATTCGTTATCTAAAGTTTCCCCAGACACAGAGACCCTAAATAGCCAGAAAAGAGGGTTTGGCTACCTAGGAGAGAGGATAGGCTACTAACACCTGAAGGAGCCTATCAGAAGGAGTCTCTGACGTCACCTGGTGGCACTGGCCACTCAGAGCAGTCCAGTGTGCTGGCAGCACCTCTGTTTCCAAGATGGCAGAGGTCTGGAGCACACTGGAGGAGCTCTGGACACCTCCCAGGGGAGGTGCAGGTCAGGGGAGTGGTCACTCCCCTTTCCTTTGTCCAGTTTCGCACCAGAGCAGGGGCTAAGGGGTCCCTGAACCGGTGTAGACTGGCTTATGCAGAATTGGGCACATCTGTGCCCAAGAAAGCATTTCCAGAGGCTGGGGGAGGCTACTCCTCCCCTGCCTTCACACCATTTTCCAAAGGGAGAGGGTGTAACACCCTCTCTCAGAGGAAGTCCTTTGTTCTGCCATCCTGGGACAAGCCTGGCTTGACCCCAGGGGGGCAGAAACCTGTCTGAGGGGTTGGCAGCAGCAGCAGCTGCAGTGAAACCCCAGGAAAGGCAGTTTGGCAGTACCAGGGTCTGTGCTACAGACCACTGGGATCATGGAATTGTCCCAATAATGCCAGGATGGCATAGAGGGGGCAATTCCATGATCTTAGACATGTTACATGGCCATATTCGTAGTTACCATTGTGAAGCTACATATAGGTAGTGACCTATATGTAGTGCACGCGTGTAATGGTGTCCCCGCACTCACAAAGTTCAGGGAATTGGCCCTGAACAATGTGGGGGCACCTTGGCTAGTGCCAGGGTGCCCTCACACTAAGTAACTTTGCACCTAACCTTTACCAGGTAAAGGTTAGACATATAGGTGACTTATAAGTTACTTAAGTGCAGTGTAAAATGGCTGTGAAATGACGTGGACGTTATTTCACTCAGGCTGCAGTGGCAGGCCTGTGTAAGAATTGTCAGAGCTCCCTGTGGGTGGCAAAAGAAATGCTACAGCCCATAGGGATCTCCTGGAACCCCAATACCCTGGGTACCTCAGTACCATATACTAGGGAATTATAAGGGTGTTCCAGTAAGCCAATGTAAATTGGTAAAATTGGTCACTAGCCTGTTAGTGACAATTTGAAAGAAATGAGAGAGCATAACCACTGAGGTTCTGGTTAGCAGAGCCTCAGTGAGACAGTTAGGCATCACACAGGGAACACATACATATAGGCCACAAACTTATGAGCACCGGGGTCCTGACTAGCAGGGTCCCAGTGACACATAACAAACATACTGAAAACATCGGGTTTTCACTATGAGCACTGGGCCCTGGCTAGCAGGATCCCAGTGAGACAGCGAAAACACCCTGACATACACTCACAAACAGGCCAAAAGTGGGGGTAACAAGGCTAGAAAGAGGCTACTTTCTCACACCCTCCTACACGGTAGCTTAAACATTAACTCAACAAAAAAAAATAGCCCACTGTGACATCCAATATCTGTGTTACCCGTTCACTACAGGCAAATGAGAAATGGAGGCCCCTTTTCGGTCTTTTAGGGCAATATTGTAAATTCATCACTAATTACTCTCATTTATCAGCTCCTCTGACTGAGGTGTTGAACAAGACCAGCAATTGAAGTGTTTTTCGTTCCCCTTGGAGGAGCCTTTGTCTGCCTTCTTCACTTTGAAGAACTTGATCTCCTCCCGGCCAATTCTTCAAGCTCCTGATTTTAGGAAACCTTTCATCTTACAAACAGATGCCTCTAACATTAGGTTGGGCGATGTCTTGTCTCATCTCAATGACAAATAAGAGGAAAATGCCATTCTGTTTATTACTCTTTGTTGTTTCCGCAAGAGATGAGATACACCATCATGGAAAAGAAGTGTTTGGAAATTAAGGCCCGTATTTATACTCCGTTTGCGCCGAATTTGCGTCGTTTTTTTCGACGCAAATTCGACGCAAAACTAACTCCATATTTATACTTTGGCGTTAGACGCGTCTAGCGCCAAAGTTCTTGGAGTTAGCGTCATTTTTTAGCGTGAACACCTTCCTTGCGTTAATGATATGCAAGGTAGGCGTTCCCATCTAAAAATATGACTCCGATGCATATGCGTCGTATTTATACTCCGGGCAAAAATGACACCCGTGAGTGGGCGGGTCAAAAAAACCTGCATTTGCGCCTCTTTTTAACGCCTGGGTCAGGGTAGGTGTTAAGGGACCTGTGGGCTCAGAATGAGCCCAGAGGTGCCCTCCCCTGCCCCCACGGACACCCCCTGCCACCCTTGCCCACCCCAGGAGGACACCCAAGGATGGAGGGACCCACCCCAGGGACATTAAGGTAAGTTCAGGTAAGTATTTTTTTTTTTGTTTTGGGGCATGGGGGGCCTGATTTGTGCCCCCCTACATGCCACTATGCCCAATGACCATGCCCAGGGGACCTAAGTCCCCTGGGCATGGCCATTGGGCAAGGGGGCATGACTCCTGTCTTTACTAAGACAGGAGTCATGTTAATGGCGCCTGGGCGTCGTAAAAAAATGGCGCAAATCGGGTTGAGGCGATTTTTTTGCCTCAACCTGACTTGCCCCATTTTTAGACGCCCAAACGCCATTTTCCCCTACGCCGGCGCTGCCTGGTGTACATGGTTTTTTTTCACGCACACCAGGCAGCGCCGGTCGGCTAACGCCGGCTAACGCCATTCAATAAATACGGCGCCCGCATGGCGCTTCAGAATGGCGTTAGCCGGCGCAAATTTTTTTGACGCAAAACTGCGTTAGCGCAGTTTTGCGTCAAAAAGTATAAATACGGGCCAAAATGGGAAATTGACTAGGTCCAATAATATTTGGAGGGAGGAACATTGGCGCAGTATACCGACAACGCTCTGCTCACCTGGATGTGCCTCAATAAGAGCAACACTCCTAGAGTTCTTCCAGCTTGAAGTCTTAGTGAACAGGCAAATGCCAACACCCTGTCTCGCTTCCCCATTTTTCCCAATCGGAAAAATCCTACAAGCTACCAGCCGGCAATAGAACGTTAGAATGCTCCTGTGAGGAAACTGAGGGCACTATGGAATACTCACCTGTCCCTCCAGTGACTCCATTGCTGCACTCCTCACCGGCTCCACCTAGAAAGGAAACAAACAGAAAAAGATCAGCTATAAAAGATGGACTACAAGATGAAGAAAAGAAGTAGAAAAAGACAAAATACTTCCTCATTCTCCACATGAAGTGAAACAGAAAGAAGAAACATGAAAAGGAGGCGGAGAGACACAAAAGGACAATGACAGAAGCAGCTGGTGCACCGGATCAGAAGAGGGGGATCCAGGGTGGTGGCAGTGTTGGGAGGACACTGAGGAGAAAAACCACAAGGAGGTCCAAGAGTGACCTGTTGTTGTGAGCTCCGGTGTCAAGTCGCCATGATCCCCAGGAGAGTGAAAGCCGATGAGGCACTCGGCTCCAGCCACGCTCTCCGGGGAGTGTGTTTCAGTCAGGTGAGCAACTGAATATGGGACTGGAGGAAGACAGCTAGCAAGGGGCCAGCGGTCAAGAATTCTCCTTAAGTCCCAGTTAGTGGAATCCACCCAAGCCCTTCTAGTTTAATTTAGCTATTACCAAGAGAAACCACTCCTTAAGGTATTTTAAGTTTGTCTCCATCCTGTCCAGTTAACTTTTATCAAGAACTCCCTCTGACTGAGGTTGAGTCCACCCTGCTAGGACCATCTTACCAGGGTAGCATGAGATCACAAATGATGAAGCATGCCACAACTAGTGGCTGAGGCCTCCTCATCCAATCTAATTGGCACTCTAGGATCAAGATATATCTCCTTGAGATCCCAAGTGGGTGGTTTTTTCAGGGTTTTTTTCATAATTGACTCGATAGGGGCCTAAATTGGCCTTATACTGATGTCCATCACACTTTGAAGAGTTTATCTTGATTCCTGTGGAGGGTGTGGAGTGGCGCACCTCCATCACTCCCCATGTGTTGGGTTGTATCTTACCTGCCACATCTGTTGCACACAGCTTGCTACTTTTACTGTTGTCTGAAAAAAGAAAAGTGAACATCAGTTAAACACATTTATCACCGTAGCCTACAACATATAGCATACAAGAGGCCAACATTTCTGAGGTGAGTCTTTGTAAATGTAACAGGTGTGGGTGAGGAAAGAAACTTCTTGAATCCAATTAGTTTGTTTCTCTACTTTATTTTGTCAGAATGTCTTTGTCCTGAATGCTGTAGAGTTCATACATTAGAACCTTGTATCTTCTTCTCTTCTAAGGTCCTTCCTTAGCCTTCTTTTCCTTCATTTACTTCTAGGTTTGAATCTTACATGGGACTGGAGACCCTCAGAAAAGAAACAAGGTCAACCAAGTCTCTTTTCTGACTTCCCTATGTATTTCCCTGTTTTACTTTCCCCTTTTTTGTATTTGACCTGTCTTTTCCTGTTACTTTTTCACTTATGAAGATTTTCTTGGTATCTTCTCTCACCCTGTCCTACTTTCCCTGTTAAAACTACACCTGAAACTGGTGTTGTTGTTTTCCCACTGGTGTCTGGTCAAATATTGTCACTTTCTTGGTAAACCACAAATGAACCGGCCACTGTGGTTGGCCAACATACCATGGAGCTGCTCTCACTCCTAACTAAATTGAAATAGAAAAGGGATGGGTCTATCCCAACACCCTGGTCTTAAGGAGAATTCTTGCCCACCAACCCCTGGTTAACCAGCTTCCCCCATTCCAGTATAAGGAGCCTCAACTGACTGAGCCCCGCCCCGCGAGGAGCGTGGCTGAAGGTGAATGATTCTCTGGTGTCCCACTCAGTCACAATAACCAAGGTAATCACTTGTGTCATGCCCCTTCAGTTATTTCTATGCACAGGTGATCAAACTTTGCTGCAAACAAGTAATTACTCAATATGGCAAAATTGAATAATTTTTGAACATTTGCTTAACAAGTGTATCATGAAATTTGTGAAATTATCAAATTAGTCCAGAATATGTTACATTTCGCCCAGGACTATCAGTTCATGGATTCACAACTAAAGAAAATGTCTCCCTCAGTTCTTCCTGTAGGCCGTGATAGAAGGCCGCTGCCACGTACTTGTACGTAATACTGCGCTGGAACTGTCTCATGTAAGATACTCAGGGCCTGATTCAGATATTGGCGGACAGGTAACTCCATCACAATGGGGACATATATCCCGTCCGCCGAAATCTAAACCCCATAATATCATATGAGATTTAGATTTCGGCAGACAGGATATCTGTTGTGACGGAGTAACTCGTCCACCAATATCTAAATCAGGCCCTTGGTCTTCCTTTCATTGTCGAAGGGAAAGTATTGCTGCGTATTTACAAAAATACCAAGAAACTGCTGCATGAATGTCCCAAACTTCAATAGCCAAGGACTTTGATTTAAAGTGAATGGAGACATCCACTCCAACATATCTTTAGTAAGGTCGGCCAACATCACAAAACGTTTGCTTGATAATTTACAAATGTCTGTGGTTTTGACAGAAAATGTAATTGTCATTGAGCCATAAGTGCTGAAATGTGACACAGGGAGGCATACTGAGGTACCAATGCATTGCCAGTCATTACACTGCTCCTGTCAGGATCAAGGCTTGTGTTTCGATTAGGCAAAAAAATCAGAGCAACTCTACCCTCACTAGATGATTCGGACAAATTATTTACCTAATTCAGTTTCTCTAAGTAGTAAGCACACTCTTGGGCCCAGATTTACTAGGGGCATACATCACTGTTGCATTATGCAAGGTGACACAAAGCAGAGCAAGTCGCTGACTAGCATTACTCTTCATTTGGAAGGCGTTCCATCCCACACATCCAACCATGCGTTTTGGTTCATTTCCAGATTTACTAGGAGTATTGAACTTTGAAATGCGTCAAAGTGATACCTTGTCCCAAGTGAAGCAAAGCAACGAGAAATATGTCCATTTATTCCTTATATTTCCTCTATGTACGTGCGCTAAGAGGAAAAGCCTTTGAGGATTGTTTTTGACCAGGAAGGTGTCCATCCGAGCACACAAACAATCCTGTCTGCAATGCAGGCACTCTTGTGCCACGCTACAAGCATGCCTGCGTTGGTTCAAGGCAGGCCATTGTGCACCAGCACAGAGGGACGCACCGCAGAGCTGCAAGTTGTCTTGCTGTGTTGCATCAATTCTTAGTAATCTGGGACTTGGTGCACAGCTACAAGATCATATTGTAACTTGTTGATCACTTGTACCATGACCTGCAGAGGATTGCCCTCAGTCATTCCCTCCCTTTCCTCCTAGAGGTCAACTCATCTCCTACAAGTGAAGGTTTAGGATTGGATTTCTAGGCACAGTACCTCACTCCAGGCCTACCAAGGTTAGGTCTCCACTTATGAGTGAGAGAACATAAATTACTAGATGGTTTACACAGAGAAGATAAGTATGAGGCACAGATTCCACAGACTAGGACTTGTCCAGTGATACAGATGGTGTGCTGTAACTATCCCTGGTGTACTGTGAACCCAACGCAGGAGCTGAAGATGGAGACCACTGCAGCACAGGGAAGTAAGAAGAATGAATGGGAAATACAAACTCATAAAAGGGTTAGCATGAGGACAAGACAGCACAACAGGAGAAGGAGCAAGGGAACCGGACAAGGTGAAAATAACAAAGTGATGGAACAAGTCAAGCCGCTCGAGAACTAGTGCGGGTAGTGAGGAGTCACAACAGCAACTGCTTTTAGACAAGTGAGCTCAGTATGAGCCAGGCCTAAATACTCTAACTGCCACTACTGACCTGGAGGTGTAGCTGCCATTGTGTATCTGACATTTCCAATACTCCTTGTAGCATCTCTTCCATGTTTGCCTTCTTTTGCGCCTCACTGAGAGCCAGATGTAGCAACCAGTTTGCGACTCGCAAACGGCAAAAATTGCCGTTTGCGAGTCGCAAACCGGAGTTTGCTATGCAGAAATGCATTTTGCGAGTAGGGACCGACTCGCAAAATGCATTTCCGACTCGCAAATAGGAAGGGGTGTTCCCTTCCTATTTGTGATTCGCAGTGGTATGCAATTCCATTTGCGACCGCGTACGCGGTCGCAAATGGAGTCGCAGTTACCATCCACTTGAAGTGGATGGTAACCCACTCGCAGATTGGAAGGGGTCCCCATGGGACCCCTTCCCCTTTGTGAATGGACCCCAAAATATTTTTTCAGGGCAGGTAGTGGTCCAAGGGACCACTACCTGCCCTGAAAAAATTCTGAAACAAAAGGTTTCGGATTTTTTTTTAAGTGCAGCTCGTTTTCCTTTAAGGAAAACGGGCTACACTTGAAAAAAAAAAACTGCTTTATTAACAAGCAGTCACGGACATGGAGGTCTGCTGACTACAGCAGGCCTCCATGTCAGTGAGTGCCCATAGTCGCTATGGGGCCGCAATTTGCGACTGTGAGAAAGTAGCCTCTTTCTAGCCTTGTTACCCCCACTTTTGGCCTGATTGTGAGTGTATGTCAGGGTGTTTTCACTGTCTCACTGGGATCCTGCTAGCCAGGGCCCAGTGCTCATAGTGAAAACCCTATGTTTTCAGTATGTTTGTTATGTGTCACTGGGACCCTGCTAGTCAGGACCCCAGTGCTCATAAGTTTGTGGCCTATATGTATGTGTTCCCTGTGTGGTGCCTAACTGTCTCACTGAGGCTCTGCTAACCAGAACCTCAGTGGTTATGCTCTCTCATTTCTTTCAAATTGTCACTAACAGGCTAGTGACCAATTTTACCAATTTACATTGGCTTACTGGAACACCCTGATAATTCCCTAGTATATGGTACTGAGGTACCCAGGGTATTGGGGTTCCAGGAGATCCCTCTGGGCTGCAGCATTTCTTTTGCCACCCATAGGGAGCTCTGACAATTCTTACACAGGCCTGCCACTGCAGCCTGAGTGAAATAACGTCCACGTTATTTCACAGCCATTTTACACTGCACTTAAGAAACTTATAAGTCACCTATATGTCTAACCTTTACCTGGTAAAGGTTAGGTGCAAAGTTACTTAGTGTGAGAGCACCCTGGCACTAGCCAAGGTGCCCCCACATTGTTCAGGGCCAATTCCCCTGACTTTGTGAGTGCGGGGACACCATTACACGCGTGCACTACATATAGGTCACTACCTATATGTAGCTTCACAATGGTAACTCCGAATATGGCCATGTAACATGTCTATGATCATGGAATTGCCCCCTCTATGCCATCCTGGCATAGTTGGCACAATCCCATGATCCCAGTGGTCTGTAGCACAGACCCTGGTACTGCCAAACTGCCTTTTCTGGGGTTTCACTGCTGCTGCTGCTGCTGCCAACCCCTCAGACAGGTTTCTGCCCTCCTGGGGTCAAGCCAGGCTTGTCCCAGGATGGCAGAACAAAGGACTTCCTCTGAGAGAGGGTGTTACACCCTCTCCCTTTGGAAAATGGTGTGAAGGCAGGGGAGGAGTAGCCTCCCCCAGCCTCTGGAAATGCTTTAATGGGCACAGGTGTGCCCAATTCTGCATAAGCCAGTCTACACCGGTTCAGGGACCCCTTAGCCCTGCTCTGGCGCGAAACTGGACAAAGGAAAGGGGAGTGACCACTCCCCTGACCTGCACCTCCCCTGGGAGGTGTCCAGAGCTCCTCCAGTGTGCTCCAGACCTCTGCCATCTTGGAAACAGAGGTGCTGCTGGCACACTGGACTGCTCTGAGTGGCCAGTGCCACCAGGTGACGTCAGAGACTCCTTCTGATAGGCTCCTTCAGGTGTTGCTAGCCTATCCTCTCTCCTAGGTAGCCAAACCCTCTTTTCTGGTTATTTAGGGTCTCTGTCTCTGGGGAAACTTTAGATAACGAATGCAAGAGCTCATCAGAGTTCCTCTGCATCTCTCTCTTCACCTTCTGCCAAGGAATCGACTGCTGACCGCGCTGGAAGCCTGCAACACTGCAACAAAGTAGCAAAGACGACTACTGCAACTCTGTAACGCTGATCCTGCCGCCTTCTCAACTGTTTTCCTGGTGGTGCATGCTGTGGGGGTAGTCTGCCTCCTCTCTGCACTAGAAGCTCCGAAGAAATCTCCCATGGGTCGACGGAATCTTCCCCCTGCAACCGCAGGCACCAAAAAGCTGCATTTCCGGTCCCTTGGGTCTCCTCTCAGCACGACGAGCGAGGTCCCTCGAATCCAGCAACTCTGTCCAAGTGACTCCCACAGTCCAGTGACTCTTCAGTTCAAGTTTGGTGGAGGTAACTCCTTGCCTCCCCACGCCAGACTGCATTGCTGGGAACCGCGACTTTTGCAGCTACTCCGGCTTCCGTGCACTTCCGGCGGAAATCCTTTGTGCACGGCCAAGCCTGGGTCCACGGCACTCTAACCTGCATTGCACGACTTTCTAAGTTGGTCTCCGGCGACGTGGGACTCCTTTGTGCAAGTTCGGCGAGCACCGTTTCACGCATCCTTGTAGTGCCTGTTTCTGGCACTTCTGCGGGTGCTACCTGCTGTTGAGAGGACTCCTTTTCTTGCTCGACGTCCTCTCTCTCTCCTGACGTAATTTGCGACACCCTGGTCCCTCCTGGGCCACAGCAGCGTCCAAAAACCCTTTTCGCACAATTTGCAGCTAGCAAGGCTTGTTGGCTGTATTTCCACGGCAAAGCACTTCTGCACAACTCTCCACGGCGTGGGGGATCTATCCTCCAAAGGACAAGTTTCTAGCCCTTGTCGTTCCTGCAGAATCCTAAGTTTCTACTGTCCAGTAGCAGCTTCTTTGCATCCACCGTTGGCATTTCTTGGGCATCTGCCCATCTCCGATTTGCTTGTGACTTTTGGACTTGGTCCCCTTGTTCCACAGGTACCCTCGTTTGGAAATCCATCGTTGTTGCATTGCTGGTTTGTGTCTTTCCTGCAGAATTCCCCTATCACGACTTCTTTGTCCTTTGGGGGGGCTATTTTCCTAACCCTTACTATTTTCTAATAGTCCCAGCGACCCTCTACAAGGTCACATAGGTTTGGGGTCCATTTGTGGTTCACATTCCACTTTTGGAGTATATAGTTTGTGTTGCCCCTATCCCTATGTGTTCCCATTGCATCCTATTGTAACTATACATTGTTTGCACTGTTTTCTAAGACTATACTGCATATTTTTGGTATTGTGTACATATAACTTGTGTATAATTGCTATCCTCATACTGAGGGTACTCACTGAGATACTTTGGCATATTGTCATAAAAATAAAGTACCTTTATTTTTAGTATATCTGTGTATTGTGTTTTCTTATGATATTGTGCAAGTGACACTAGTGGTACTGTAGTAGCTTCACACGTCTCCTAGTTCAGCCTAAGCTGCTCTGCTAAGCTACCATTATCTATCAGCCTAAGCTGCTAGACACCCTATACACTAATAAGGGATACCTGGGCCTGGAGGAAGGTGTAAGTACCCCTTGGTACTCACTACAAGCCAGTCCACCCTACTACATTGGTTGTGCAGCGGTGGGATAAGTGCTTTGAAACTACTTACCACTCTTGTCATTGTACTTTTCATGAGAGAAAAATATACAAAACAAGTTCAGTGTGTGTACACATTGCTAAAAAGTTTTGCATTTCCTCTTTTCACTCTTTTCTAAGTGCTGAAAAGCACTTCTACCTTTCTAAAAAGTTCTTTAAAAGTTTTTAAAGTTTTTTTTTTTTCTCTTTCTAAAAGTTCTGAAAAACTTTTTCTTCACTTTTTCTGTCACTTAAACTCTTTCTAAAATGTCTGGCACAGGCCAAAATGTTGATCTGTCCAAACTTGCATATGACCACCTTAGCTGGAAAGGAGCAAGGAGTCTCTGTATAGAAAGAGGTTTGAGTGTAGGGAAGAATCCTTCTTTGGAATTGTTGCTTAACATGCTTAGAGAACAAGATAAGGCCATAGGGGCCACATCTGGTGAAAAAGCAGCAAATGGTTCCCAATCTGATCCAGGGACTCCCCCAGGAAAAGATTCAGGAAAGAAACTTCCTAGCCTGCCCATTACTAGACAGTCTAGCATAGTTGGTACAGATGTTGAATCACACCATACAGATGGTGTGCTCTCACATTACACTGTTATCCAAGCTGTTAGGGTGTCTTCTGTAAGGGACAGGTCTCCTTCTGTCCATTCTCACCATACTTCTGTGTCTAGGAATGTCCCTCCCACCCACCCTGATGACAGATTGTTAGAAAGGGAGCTCAATAGATTGAGATTGGAACAAACCAGACTGAAGCTTAAGAAGCAACAGCTGGATTTGGATAGACAAACCTTAGAAGTAGAGAAGGAGAGACAAAGGTTGGGTTTAGAAACCCATGGTGGCAGCAGCAGTATTCCCCATAGTCATCCTGCAAAAGAGCATGATTCCAGGAATTTGCATAAGATAGTTCCCCCTTATAAGGAGGGGGGTGACATTAACAAGTGGTTTGCTGCACTTGAGAGGGCTTGTGTTGTACAGGATGTCCCTCAAAGGCAGTGGGCTGCTATCCTATGGCTATCATTTAGTGGAAAAGGTAGGGATAGGCTCCTTACTGTGAAAGAAAGTGATGCCAATAATTTTACAGTTCTTAAGAATGCATTCCTGGATGGTTATGGCTTAACCACTGAACAATACAGGATAAAGTTCAGAGAGACCAAAAAGGAGTCTTCACAAGACTGGGTTGATTTCATTGACCATTCAGTGAAGGCCTTGGAGTGGTGGTTACATGGCAGTAAAGTTACTGATTATGACAGCCTGTATAACTTGATCCTGAGAGAGCATATTCTTAATAATTGTGTGTCTGATTTGTTGCACCAGTACTTGGTGGACTCTGATCTGACCTCTCCCCAAGAATTGGGAAAGAAGGCAGACAAATGGGTCAGAACAAGGGTGAACAGAAAAGTTCATACATGGGGTGACAAAGAGAACAATAAGAAGAAAGATGGTGAAAAATCTCAAGATAAGCATGGGGATAAGGGTAAAACCAAAGATCCCACTTCAAATCTTAAACACTCTTCAGGGGGTGGGGATAAAACAAATTCTTCCTCTTCTTCTCAAACCTACACAATTTAAAAAGCCTTGGTGCTTTGTGTGTAAAAATAGAGGCCATAGGCCAGGGGATAAGTCCTGTCCAGGTAAACCCCCTGAGCCTACCACCACTAATACATCAAGCTCTAGTGCCCCTAGCAGTAGTGGTACTAGTGGTGGGACTGCTGGCAACAGTCAAGTTAAGGGTGTAGTTGGGTTCACTTATGGGTCCATAGTAGAAACTGGGGTAGTCAGTCCCAAGACAGTTTCTGTCACACCTAGTGGCATTGGCCTTGCCACACTGGCTGCTTGTTCCCTTACAATGGATAAGTACAGGCAGACAGTTTCAATAAATGGTGTTGAGGCCTTGGCCTACAGGGACACAGGTGCCAGTATCACTTTGGTGACCGAAAACCTAGTGCACCCTGATCAACACATCATTGGACAACAGTATAAGATTATTGATGGCCATAACTCCACTAAGTTTCTTCCCTTAGCTATAATTCAGTTTAGTTGGGGGGGAGTTACTGGCCCTAAGCAGGTGGTGGTATCACCTAGCTTACCTGTAGACTGTCTCTTAGGTAATGACCTAGAGGCCTCAGGTTGGGCTGATATAGAGTTTTATGCCCATGCAGCCATGCTGGGCATCCCAGAGGAATTGTTCCCTCTCATTTCTACTGAAATGAAAAAGCAAAGGAGAGAAGGCCTGAAAACTCAGGATCCCTCTCCATCAACAGGTAAAAAGGGTATCACAGTATCCCCTAACCACCCTACCATTCAGGATACCATTCCTGTGGTGGGAGAAACCTCTCCTGGGGTGGCACCTGTTCCAAGGGAATGATCAGCTGGCAAAGCTGGACTCCCAGAGGTAGAAGTACCTCTCTGTGGGATAACTAACATTGGTGACAAAAAGAGCACCATTTTAGTTAACATGGAGCATCCCTCCAACCCTCCCAGAGAAACTTTAGTGCAGAAACCCTGCACTGCCTCACAACACTTAGGACAGCATCCCTGCCCTAGTGTGGAGCTCATAGGGACAGCATCCCTGCCCTGCTCCAACTCAAGAGAAACAGCATCCCTGTTCTCTCTTCCAGCATTTATGGACAACGTTTTTGCCCAGCTATGGCTTTTCTGAGACAGCATCCCTGTCTGGCATTTCCATCACTACAAATAGGTTCAGTGGACAATTCCCACTGCTCTAAACTAAAACTTACTGATAGAAACTCAAAAAATACATCTTCACATTGTTGCTTAGCTAAAAAACTTCAAACAGGGTGGTTTACATCCCCACAGGGAAGTGACCATATAGTGGATGATAAAGAGAGTAACCAGTCTATTGCAGAGCTACTCTCTACTTATCACCACTTAGACAATAAAGTCTCAACTGGCCAAGGTTAGCCTTATTGTCCTTCGTTTGGGGGGGGGGGGGTTTGTGAGAAAGTAGCCTCTTTCTAGCCTTGTTAACCCCACTTTTGGCCTGTTTGTGAGTGTATGTCAGGGTGTTTTCACTGTCTCACTGGGATCCTGCTAGCCAGGGCCCAGTGCTCATAGTGAAAACCCTATGTTTTCAGTATGTTTGTTATGAGTCACTGGGACCCTGCTAGTCAGGACCCCAGTGCTCATAAGTTTGTGGCCTATATGTATGTGTTCCCTGTGTGGTGCCTAACTGTCTCACTGAGGCTCTGCTAACCAGAACCTCAGTGGTTATGCTCTCTCATTTCTTTCAAATTGTCACTAACAGGCTAGTGACCAATTTTACCAATTTACATTGGCTTACTGGAACACCCTTAGAATTCCCTAGTATATGGTACTGAGGTACCCAGGGTATTGGGGTTCCAGGAGATCCCTATGGGCTGCAGCATTTCTTTTGCCACCCATAGGGAGCTCTGACAATTCTTACACAGGCCTGCCACTGCAGCCTGAGTGAAATAACGTCCACGTTATTTCACAGCCATTTTACACTGCACTTAAGTAACTTATAAGTCACCTATATGTCTACCCTTTACCTGGTAAAGGTTAGGTGCAAAGTTACTTAGTGTGAGGGCACCCTGGCACTAGCCAAGGTGCCCCCACATTGTTCAGGGCCAATTCCCCTGACTTTGTGAGTGCGGGGACACCATTACACGCGTGCACTACATATAGGTCACTACCTATATGTAGCTTCACAATGGTAACTCCGAATATGGCCATGTAACATGTCTATGATCATGGAATTGCCCCCTCTATGCCATCCTGGCATAGATGGCACAATCCCATGATCCCAGTGGTCTGTAGCACAGACCCTGGTACTGCCAAACTGCCTTTTCTGGGGTTTCACTGCAGCTGCTGCCAACCCCTCAGACAGGTTTCTGCCCTCCTGGGGTCAAGCCAGGCTTGTCCCAGGATGGCAGAAGAAAGGACTTCCTCTGAGAGAGGGTGTTTGTAGGAGGCTGGACTGGCTTGTAGTGAGTACCAAGGGGTACTTGCACCTTGCACCAGGCCCAGTTATCCCTTATTAGTGTATAGGGTGTCTAGCAGCATAGGCTGATAGATAATGGTAGCTTAGCAGAGCAGCTTAGGCTGAACTAGGAGACGTGTGAAGCTACTACAGTACCACAAGTGTCACTTGCACAATATCATAAGAAAACACAATACACAGTTATACTAAAAATAAAGGTACTTTATTTTTATGACAATATGCCAAAGTATCTTAGAGTGTACCCTCAGCAAGAGGATAGCAAATATACACAAGTTATATGTACACAATACCAAAAATATGCAGTATAGTCTTAGAAAACAGTGCAAACAATGTATAGTTACAATAGGATGCAATGGGGACACATAGGGATAGGGGCAACACAAACCATATACTCCAAAAGTGGAATGTGAACCACGAATGGACCCCAATCCTATGTGACCTTGTAGAGGGTCGCTGGGACTATTAGAAAATAGTGAGAGTTAGAAAATTATCCCTCCCCAAGACCCTGAAAAGTGAGTGCAAAGTGCACTAAAGTTCCCCAAAAGACAAAGAAGTCGTGATAGAGGAATAATGCAGGAAAGACACCAACCAACAATGCAACAACTGTGGATTTCCAATCTAGGGTACCTGTGGAACAAGGGGACCAAGTCCAAAAGTCACAAGCAAGTCGGAGATGGGCAGATGCCCAGGAAATGCCAGCTGCGGGTGCAAAGAAGCTTCTACTGGACAGAAGAAGCTGCGGTTTCTGCAGCAACAAAAAGGCCTAGAGACTTCCCCTTTGGTAGACAGATCCCGCTTGCCGTGGAGAGTCGTGCAAAAGTGTTTTCCCGCCGAAAAAACGCCAACAAGCCTTGCTAGCTGCAAATCTTGCGGTTAGTGTTTTCGGACGCTGCTGAGGCCCAGGAGGGACCAGGAGGTCGCAAATTGGACCAGCAGAGAGAAGGGACGTCGAGCAAGAAAAGGAGCCCTCTCAGCAGCAGGTAGCACCCGGAGAAGTGCCAGAAACAGGCACTACGAGGATGCATGAAACAGTGCTCGCTGAAGTTGCACAAAGGAGTCCCACGTCGCCGGAGAGCAACTTAGAAAGTCGTGCAATGCAGGTTAGAGTGCCGTGGACCCAGGCTTCGCTGTGCACAAAGGATTTCCGCCGGAAGTGCACGGAAGCCGGAGTATTTGCAAAAGACGCGGTTTCCAACAATGCAGTCTTGCGTGGGGAGGCAAGGACTTACCTCCACCAAACTTGGACTGAAGAGTCACTGGACTGTGGGAGTCACTTGGACAGAGATGCTGGATTCGAGGGACCTCGCTCGTCGTGCTGAGAGGAGACCCAAGGGACCGGTAATGCAGCTTTTTGGTGCCTGCGTTTGCAGGGGGAAGATTCCGTCGACCCACGGGAGATTTCTTCGGAGCTTCTGGTGCAGAGAGGAGGCAGACTACCCCCACAGCATGCACCACCAGGAAAACAGTCGAGAAGGCGGCAGGATCAGCGTTACAGAGTTGCAGTAGTCGTCTTAGCTACTATGTTGCAGTTTTGCAGGCTTCCAGCGCGGTCAGCAGTCGATTCCTTGGCAGAAGGTGAAGAGAGAGATGTAGAGGAACTCTGATGAGCTCTTGCATTCGTTATCTAAAGTTTCCCCAGAGACAGAGACCCTAAATAGCCAGAAAAGAGGGTTTGGCTACTTAGGAGAGAGGATAGGCTAGCAACACCTGGAGGAGCCTATCAGAAGGAGTCTCTGACGTCACCTGGTGGCACTGGCCACTCAGAGCAGTCCAGTGTGCTGGCAGCACCTCTGTTTCCAAGATGGCAGAGGTCTGGAGCACACTGGAGGAGCTCTGGACACCTCTCAGGGGAGGTGCAGGTCAGGGGAGTGGTCACTCCCCTTTCCTTTGTCCAGTTTCGCGCCAGAGCAGGGCTAAGGGGTCCCCTGAACCGGTGTAGACTGGCTTATGCAGAATTGGGCACATCTGTGCCCATGAAAGCATTTCCAGAGGCTGGGGGAGGCTACCCCTCCCCTGCCTTCACACCATTTTCCAAAGGGAGAGGGTGTAACACCCTCTCTCAGAGGAAGTCCTTTGTTCTGCCATCCTGGGACAAGCCTGGCTTGACCCCAGGGGGGCAGAAACCTGTCTGAGGGGTTGGCAGCAGCAGCAGCTGCAGTGAAACCCCAGGAAAGGCAGTTTGGCAGTACCAGTGTCTGTGCTACAGACCACTGGGATCATGGAATTGTGCCAACAATGCCAGGATGGCATAGAGGGGGCAATTCCATGATCTTAGACATGTTACATGGCCATATTCGGAGTTAACATTGTGAAGCTACATATAGTTAGTGACCTATATGTAGTGCACGCGTGTAATGGTGTCCCCGCACTCACAAAGTTCAGGGAATTGGCTCTGAACAATGTGGGGGCACCTTGGCTAGTGCCAGGGTGCCCTCACACTAAGTAACTTTGCACCTAACCTTTACCAGGTAAAGGTTAGACATATAGGTGACTTATAAGTTACTTAAGTGCAGTGAAAATGGCTGTGAAATAATGTGTGCAATATTTTACTCAGGCTGCAGTGGCAGGCCTGTGTAAGAATTGTCAGAGCTCCCTATGGGTGGCAAAAGAAATGCTGCAGCCCATAGGGATCTCCTGGAACCCCAATACCCTGGGTACCTCAGTACCATATACTAGGGAATTCTAAGGGTGTTCCAGTAAGCCAATGTAAATTGGTAAAATTGGTCACTAGCCTGTTAGTGACAATTTGAAAGAAATGAGAGAGCATAACCACTGAGGTTCTGGTTAGCAGAGCCTCAGTGAGACAGTTAGGCACCACACAGGGAACACATACATATAGGCCACAAACTTATGAGCACTGGGGTCCTGACTAGCAGGGTCCCAGTGACACATAACAAACATACTGAAAACATAGGGTTTTCACTATGAGCACTGGGCCCTGGCTAGCAGGATCCCAGTGAGACAGTGAAAACACCCTGACATACACTCACAAACAGGCCAAAAGTGGGGGTAACAAGGCTAGAAAGAGGCTACTTTCTCACACACCCCCCCCCCCCCAAACGAAGGACAATAAGGCTAACCTTGGCCAGTTGATACTTTATTGTCTAAGTGGTGATAAGTAGAGAGTAGCTCTGCAATAGACTGGTTACTCCCTTTATCATCCACTATATGGTTACTTCCCTGTGGGGATGTAAACCACCCTGTATGAAGTTTTTTAGCTAAGCAACAATGTGAAGATGTATTTTCAGAGTTTCTATCAGTAAGTTTTAGTTTAGAGCAGTGGGAATTGTCCACTGAACCTATTTGTAGTGATGGAAATGCCAGACAGGGATGCTGTCTCAGAAAAGCCATAGCTGGGCAAAAACTTTGTCCATATGGCTGGAAGAGAGAACAGGGATGCTGTTTCTCTTGAGTTGGAGCAGGGCAGGGATGCTGTCCTATGAGCTCCACACTAGGGCAGGGATGCTGTCCTAAGTGTTGTGAGGCAGTGCAGTGTTTCTGCACTAAAGTTTCTCTGGGAGGGTTGGAGGGATGCTCCATGTTAACTAAAATGGTGCTCTTTTTGTCACCAATGTTAGTTATCCCACAGAGAGGTACTTCTACCTCAGGGAGTACAGTTTTGCCAACTGATGATTCCCTTGGAACAGGTGCCACCCCAGGAGAGGTTTCTCCCACCACAGGAATGGTATCCTGAATGGTAGGGTGGTTAGGGGATACTGTGATACCCCTTTACCTGTTGTTGGAGAGGGATCCTGAGTTTTCAGGCGTTCTCTCCTTTGCTTTTTCATTTCAGTAGAAATGAGAGGGAACAATTCCTCAGGGATGCCCAGCATGGCTGCATGGGCATAAAACTCTACATCAGCCCAACCTGAGGCCTCTAGGTCATTACCTAAGAGACAGTCTACAGGTAAGCTAGGTGATACCACCACCTGCTTAGGGCCAGTAACTCCACCCCAACTAAACTGAATTATAGCTAAGGGAAGAAACTTAGTGGAGTTATGGACATCAATAATCTTATACTGTTGTCCAATGATGTGTTGATCAGGGTGCACTAGGTTTTCAGTCACCAAAGTGATACTGGCACCTGTGTCCCTGTAGGCCAAGGCCTCAACACCATTTATTGAAACTGTCTGCCTGTACTTATCCATTGTAAGGGGACAAGCAGCCAGTGTGGCAAGGCCAATGCCACTAGGTGTGACAGAAACTGTCTTGGGACTGACTACCTCAGTTTCTACTATGGATCCATAAGTGAACCCAACTACACCCTTAACTTGACTGTTGCCAGCAGTCCCACCACTAGTACCACTACTGCTAGGGGCACTAGAGCTTGATGTATTAGTGGTGGTAGGCTCAGGGGGTTTACCTGGACAGGACTTATCCCCTGGCCTATGGCCTCTGTTTTTACACACAAAGCACCAAGGCTTTTTAAATTGTGTAGGGTTGAGAAGAAGAGGAATAATTTGTTTTATCCCCACCCCCTGAAGAGTGTTTAAGATTTGAAGTGGGATCTTTGGTTTTACCCTTGTCCCCATGCTTATCGTGAGATTTTTCACCATCTTTCTTCTTATTGTTCTCTTTGTCACCCCCTGTATGAACTTTTCAGTTCACCCTTGTTCTGACCCATTTGTCTGCCTTCTTTCCCAATTCTTGGGGAGAGGTCAGATCAGAGTCCACCAAGTACTGGTGCAACAAATCAGACACACAATTATTAAGAATATGCTCTCTCAGGATCAAGTTATTCAGGCTGTCATAATCAGTAACTTTACTGCCATGTAACCACCCCTCCAAGGCCTTCACTGAATGGTCAACAAAATCAACCCAGTCTTGTGAAGACTCCTTTTTGGTCTCTCTGAACTTTATCCTGTATTGTTCAGTGGTTAAGCCATAACCATCCAGGAGTGCATTCTTAAGAACTGTAAAATTATTGGCATCACTTTCTTTCACAGTAAGGAGCCTATCCCTACCTTTTCCACTAAATGATAGCCATAGGATAGCAGCCCACTGCCTTTGAGGGACATCCTGTACAACACAGGCCCTCTCAAGTGCAGCAAACCACTTGTTAATGTCATCCCCCTCCTTATAAGGGGGAACTATCTTGTGCAGATTCCTTGAATCATGCTCTCTTGCAGGATGACTATGGGGAATACTGCTGCTGCCACCATGGGTTTCTAAACCCAATTTCTGTCTCTCCTTCTCTACTTCTAAGGTCTGTCTATCCAAATCCAGCTGTTGCTTCTTGAGCTTCAGTCTGGATTGTTCCACTCTCAATCTATTGAGCTCCCTTTCTAACAATCTGTCTTCAGGGTGGGTGGGAGGGACATTCCTAGACACAGAAGTATCGTGAGAATGGACAGAAGGGGACCTGTCCCTTACAGAAGGCACCCTAACAGCTTGGCTAACAGTATAATGTGAGAGCACACCATCTGTATTGTGTGATTCAACCTCTGTACCAACTATGCTAGACTGTCTAGTAATGGGCAGGCTAGGAAGTTTCTTCCCTGAATCTTTTCCTGGGGGAGTCCCTGGATCAGATTGGGAACCAGTTGCTACTTTTTCAACAGATGTGGCCCCTAAGGCCTTATCTTGTTCTCTAAGCATATTAAGCAACAATTCCAAAGAAGGATTCTTCCCTACACTCAAACCTCTCTCTACACAGAGACTCCTTGCTCCTTTCCAGCTAAGGTGATCATATGCAATCTTGGACAGGTCAACATTTTGGCCTGTGCCAGACATTTTTTAGAGAGAGTTAAAGTGATAGAAAAAGAGAAAAAAGTTTTCAGAACTTTTAGAAAGACAGAAAAAACAACTTTTTAAACTTTTTAGAACTTTTTAGAAAGTTTAGATGTACTTTTCAGTACTTAGAAAAGAGTGAAAAGAGGAAATGCAAAACTTTTTAGCACTGTGTACACACACTGAACTTGTTTTGTATATTTTTCTCTTATGAAAAGTACAATGACAAGAGTGGTAAGTAGTCTCAAAGCACTTATCCCACCGCTGCACAACCAATGTAGGAGGCTGGACTGGCTTGTAGTGAGTACCAAGGGGTACTTGCACCTTGCACCAGGCCCATTTATCCCTTATTAGTGTATAGGGTGTCTAGCAGCATAGGCTGATAGATAATGGTAGCTTAGCAGAGCAGCTTAGGCTGAACTAGGAGACGTGTGAAGCTACTACAGTACCACAAGTGTCACTTGCACAATATCATAAGAAAACACAATACACAGTTATACTAAAAATAAAGGTACTTTATTTTTATGACAATATGCCAAAGTATCTTAGAGTGTACCCTCAGCAAGAGGATAGCAAATATACACAAGTTATATGTACACAATACCAAAAATATGCAGTATAGTCTTAGAAAACAGTGCAAACAATGTATAGTTACAATAGGATGCAATGGGGACACATAGGGATAGGGGCAACACAAACCATACACTCCAAAAGTGGAATGTGAACCACGAATGGACCCCAAACCTATGTGACCTTGTAGAGGGTCGCTGGGACTATTAGAAAATAGTGAGAGTTAGAAAATTATCCCTCCCCAAGACCCTGAAAAGTGAGTGCAAAGTGCACTAAAGTTCCCCAAAAGACAAAGAAGTCGTGATAGAGGAATAATGCAGGAAAGACACCAACCAACAATGCAACAACTGTGGATTTCCAATCTAGGGTACCTGTGGAACAAGGGGACCAAGTCCAAAAGTCACAAGCAAGTCGGAGATGGGCAGATGCCCAGGAAATGCCAGCTGCGGGTGCAAAGAAGCTTCTACTGGACAGAAGAAGCTGCGGTTTCTGCAGGAACGAAAAGGGCTAGAGACTTCCCCTTTGGTGGAAATATCCCTCTCGCCGTGGTGAGTCGTGCAGAAGTGTTTTCCCGCCCAAAGAACGCCAACAAGCCTTGCTAGCTGCAAATCTTGCGGTTAGCGTTTTCGGATGCTGCTGAGACCCAGGAGGGATCAGGAAGTCGCAAATTGGACCAGGAGAGAGAGGGGACTTCGAGCAAGACAAGGAGCCCTCTCAGCAGCAGGTAGCACCCGCAGAAGTGCCAGAAACAGGCACTACAATGATGTGTGAAACGGTGCTCGCCGAAGTTGCACAAAGGAGTCCCACGTCGCCGGAGACCAACTTAGAAAGTCGTGCAATGCAGGTTAGAGTGCCGTGGACCCAGGCTTGGCTGTGCACAAAGGATTTCCGCCGGAAGTGCACGGAAGCCGGAGTATTTGCAAAAGACGCGGTTTCAAACAATGCAGTCTGGCGTGGGGAGGCAAGGACTTACCTCCACCAAACTTGGACTGAAGAGTCACTGGACTGTGGGAGTCACTTGGACAGAGTTGCTGGATTCGAGGGACCTCGCTCGTCGTGCTGAGAGGACACCCAAGTGACCGGTAATGCAACTTTTTGGTGCCTGCGTTTGCAGGGGGAAGATTCCGTCGACCCACGGGAGATTTCTTCGGAGCTTCTGGTGCAGAGAGGAGGCAGACTACCCCCACAGCATGCACCACCAGGAAAACAGTCGAGAAGGCGGCAGGATCAGCGTTACAGAGTTGCAGTAGTCGTCTTAGCTACTATGTTGCAGTTTTGCAGGCTTCCAGCGCTGTCAGCAGTCGATTCCTTGGCAGAAGGTGAAGAGAGAGATGCAGAGGAACTCTGATGAGCTCTTGCATTCGTTATCTAAAGTTTCCCCAGAGACAGAGACCCTAAATAGCCAGAAAAGAGGGTTTGGCTACTTAGGAGAGAGGATAGGCTAGCAACACCTGGAGGAGCCTATCAGAAGGAGTCTCTGACGTCACCTGGTGGCACTGGCCACTCAGAGCAGTCCAGTGTGCTGGCAGCACCTCTGTTTCCAAGATGGCAGAGGTCTGGAGCACACTGGAGGAGCTCTGGACACCTCCCAGGGGAGGTGCAGGTCAGGGGAGTGGTCACTCCCCTTTCCTTTGTCCAGTTTCGCGCCAGAGCAGGGCTAAGGGGTCCCCTGAACCGGTGTAGACTGGCTTATGCAGAATTGGGCACATCTGTGCCCATGAAAGCATTTCCAGAGGCTGGGGGAGGCTACCCCTTGTAGGAGGCTGGACTGGCTTGTAGTGAGTACCAAGGGGTACTTGCACCTTGCACCAGGCCCAGTTATCCCTTATTAGTGTATAGGGTGTCTAGCAGCTTAGGCTGATAGATAATGGTAGCTTAGCAGAGCAGCTTAGGCTGAACTAGGAGACGTGTGAAGCTACTACAGTACCACTTAGTGTCATATGCACAATATCATAAGAAAACACAATACACAGTTATACTAAAAATAAAGGTACTTTATTTTTATGACAATATGTCAAAGTATCTTAGAGTGTACCCTCAGTGAGAGGATAGGAAATATACACAAGATATATATACACAATAGCAAAAATATGCAGTATAGTCTTAGAAAACAGTGCAAACAATGTATAGTTACAATAGGATGCAATGGGGAAACATAGGGATAGGGGCAACACAAACCATATACTCCAAAAGTGGAATGCGAACCACGAATGGACCCCAAACCTATGTGACCGTGTAGAGGGTCGCTGGGACTATTAGAAAATAGTGAGAGTTGGAAAAATAACCCTCCCCAAGACCCTGAAAAGTGAGTGCAAAGTGCACTAAAGTTCCCCTAAGGACAAAAGAGTCGTGTTAGAGGAATAATGCAGGAAAGACACCAACCAGCAATGCAACAACTGTAGATTTCCAATCTAGGGTACCTGTGGAACAAGGGGACCAAGTCCAAAAGTCACAAGCAAGTCGGAGATGGGCAGATGCCCAGGAAATGCCAGCTGTGGGTGCAAAGAAGCTTCGACTGGACAGAAGAAGCTGAGGTTTCTGCAAGAACGAAAAGGGCTAGAGACTTCCCCTTTGGTGGACAGATCCCTCTTGCCTTGGAGAGTCGTGCAGAAGTGTTTTCCCGCCGGAAAGACGCCAACAAGCCTTGCTACACGCAAATCGTGCGTTTAGCGTTTTTGGACGCTGCTGGGGCCCAGGAGGGACCAGGAGGTCGCAAATTGGACCTGCAGAGAGAGGGGACGTCGAGCAAGACAAAGAGCCCTCACTGAAGCAGGTAGCTCCCGGAGAAGTGCCAGAAACAGGCACTACGAGGATGCGTGAAACGGTGCTCGCCGAAGTTGCACAAAGGAGTCCCACGTCGCCGGAGACCAACTTAGAAAGTCGTGCAATGCAAGTTAGAGTGCCGTGGACCCAGGCTTGGCTGTGCACAAAGGATTTCCGCCGGAAGTGCACAGGGGCCGGAGCAGCTGCAAAGTCACGGTTCCCAGCAATGCAGCCCAGCGAGGTGAGGCAAGGACTTACCTCCACCAAACTTGGGCTGAAGAGTCACTGGACTGTGGGGGTCACTTGGACAGCGTCGCTGGATTTGAGGGACCTCGCTCGTCGTGCTGAGAGGAGACCCAAGGGACCGGTAATGCAGCTTTTTGGTGCCTGCGGTTGCAGGGGGAAGATTCCGTCGACCCACAGGAGATTTCTTCGGAGCTTCTGGTGCAGAGAGGAGGCAGGCTACCCCCACAGCATGCACAAGCAGGAAAACAGTCGAGAAGGCGGCAGGATCAGCGTTACAGAGTTGCAGTAGTCGTCTTTGCTACTATGTTGCAGGTTTGCAGGCTTCCAGCGCGGTCAGCGGTCGTTTCCTTATCAGAAGGTGAAGAGGGAGATGCAGAGGAACTCGGCTGAGCTCATGCATTCGTTATCTAAAGTTTCCCCAGAGACAGAGACCCTAAATAGCCAGAAAAGAGGGTTTGGCTACCTAGGAGAGAGGAAAGGCTACTAACACCTGAAGGAGCCTATCAGCAGGAGTCTCTGACGTCACCTGGTGGCACTGGCCACTCAGAGCAGTCCAGTGTGCCAGCAGCACCTCTGTTTCCAAGATGGCAGAGGTCTGGAGCACACTGGAGGAGCTCTGGACACCTCCCAGGGGAGGTGCAGGTCAGGGGAGTGGTCACTCCCCTTTCCTTTGTCCAGTTTCGCGCCAGAGCAGGGGCTAAGGGGTCCCTGAACCGGTGTAGACTGGCTTATGCAGAATTGGGCACATCTGTGCCCAACAAAGCATTTCCAGAGGCTGGGTGAGGCTACTCCTCCCCTGCCTTCACACCATTTTCCAAAGGGAGAGGGTGTCACACCCTCTCTCAGAGGAAGTTCTTTGTTCTGCCATCCTGGGCCAGGCCTGGCTGGACCCCAGGAGGGCAGCTGCCTGTCTGAGGGGTTGGCAGCAGCAGCAGCTGCAGAGAAACCCCAGGAAGGGCAGTCTGGCAGTACCAGGGTCTGTGCTACAGACCACTGGGATCATGGAATTGTACCAACAATGCCAGGATGGCATAGAGGGGGCAATTCCATGATCATAGACATGTTACATGGCCATATTCGGAGTTACCATGGTGAAGCTACATATAGGTAGTGACCTATATGTAGTGCACGCGTGTAATGGTGTCCCCGCACTCACAAAGTTCAGTGAATTGGCTCTGAACAATGTGGGGGCACCTTGGCTAGTGCCAGGGTGCCCTCACACTAAGTAACTTTGCACCTAACCTTTACCAGGTAAAGGTTAGACATATAGGTGACTTATAAGTTACTGAAGTGCAGTGTAAAATGGCTGTGAAATAACGTGGACGTTATTTCACTCAGGCTGCAGTGGCAGGCCTGTGTAAGAATTGTCAGAGCTCCCTATGGGTGGCAAAAGAAATGCTGCAGCCCATAGGGATCTCCTGGAACCCCAATACCCTGGGTACCTCAGTACCATATACTAGGGAATTATAAGGGTGTTCCAGTAAGCCAATGTAAATTGGTAAAAATGGTCACTAGCCTGTCAGTGACAATTTGGAAAGAAATGAGAGAGCATAACCACTGAGGTTCTGATTAGCAGAGCCTCAGTGAGACAGTTAGTCACTACACAGGTAACACATTCAGGCACACTTATGAGCACTGGGGCCCTGGGTTACCAGGGTCCCAGTGACACATACAACTAAAACAACATATATACAGTGAAAAATGGGGGTAACATGCCAGGCAAGATGGTACTTTCCTACACAACCCCCCCCCAAACGAAGGACAATAAGACTAGCCATTACCTGATGAGTCTTCATTGTCTAAGTGGAAATATCTGGAGAGTCCATCTGCATTGGAGTGGCTACTCCCAGGTCTATGTTCCACTGTATAGTCCATTCCCTGTAGGGATATGGACCACCTCAACAATTTAGGATTTTCACCTTTCATTTGTTTTAGCCAAAGTAGAGGTTTGTGGTCTGTCTGAACAATGAAGTGAGTGCCAAACAGGTATGGCCTCAACTTCTTCAGAGCCCAGACCACAGCAAAGGCCTCCCTCTCAATGGCAGACCAACGCTTTTCTCTAGGGGTCAACCTCCTACTAATAAAAGCAACAGGTTGATCCTGGCCCTCAGAATTAAGTTGTGATAGGACTGCCCCTACTCCTAATTCAGATGCATCAGTTTGGACATAGAATTTTTTAGAGTAACAAGGGCTTTTCAGGACAGGTGCAGAGCACATGGCCTGTTTCAGCTCCTCAAAAGCTTTCTGACAGCTTGCTGTCCATAATACCTTTTTAGGCATTTTCTTGGATGTGAGGTCATTAAGAGGGGCTGCAATGGAGCCATAGTTCTTAATGACCCTCCTGTAATACCCAGTGAGGCCTAGAAAGGCTCTCACCTGAGTCTGAGTGGTAGGGGGAACCCAATCAATAATAGTTTGGATTTTCCCCTGAAGTGGTGCAATCTGTTCCCCACCAACAAGGTGTCCCAGATAAACCACCTTACCCTGCCCTATCTGGCACTTTGAAGCCTTGATAGTGAGGCCTGCCTTTTGCAGGGCCTCTAAAACTTTCCAAAGGTGGACCAGGTGATCATCCCAGCTGGTGCTAAAGACAGCTATATCGTCCAAATATGCTGCACTGAAAGCTTCCAGCCCTTGCAGGACTGTGTTCACCAACCTCTGAAAAGTGGCAGGTGCATTTTTCAAACCAAAAGGCATTACAGTAAACTGGTAATGTCCTCCAATGGTAGAAAATGCAGTCTTAGGTTTAGCATCTTCTGACAATTTGATCTGCCAATACTCTGCAGTCAAATCAAAAGTGCTTAGATACTTGGCAGATGCCAGTGTATCTATGAGCTCATCTGCCCTGGGTATAGGGTGAGCATCAGTTTTGGTTACTAAGTTGAGACCTCTATAGTCTACACAAAACCTCATTTCCTTCTTTCCATCTTTAGAATTTGGTTTTGGTACCAGTACCACAGGAGAAGCCCATGGACTGTCAGAGTGCTCAACCACTCCTAGTTCCAACATTTTCTGAACCTCTTGCTTTATGCAGTCCCTGACATGGTCAGGCTGCCTATAGATCTTACTTTTGACAGGTAAACTGTCTCCAGTATCTATAGTGTGCTCACACCAAGAAGTGGTGCCTGGCACAATAGAGAAGAGTTCTGAAAATTGTCCTAGGAGATTTATGCAATTATCTTTCTGCTCAGCAGTAAGACAATCAGCCAAAACTACACCTTCCACAAGAGCATCTTGTTCTGTGGAAGAGAAGAGATCAGGTAGAGGATCACTGTCTTCTTCCTGTCCCTCATCAGTTGCCATGAGCAGGGTGAGATCAGCCCTGTCATAGTAGGGTTTCAGGCGGTTGACATGGAGCACCCTAAGGGGGCTCCTGCCAGTGCCTAAGTCAACCAAGTAGGTGACTTCACCCTTCTTTTCAACAATTGTGTGGGGTCCACTCCATTTATCTTGGAGTGCTCTTGGGGCCACAGGCTCCAAGACCCACACTTTCTGCCCTGGTTGGTACTGAACCAAAACCGCCTTCTGATCATGCCATTGCTTCTGGAGCTCTTGGCTGGCCTGAAGGTTTTTACTGGCCTTTTTCATGTACTCAGCCATCCTTGATCTGAGGCCAAGTACATAGTCCACAATATCCTGCTTAGGAGCTTTTAAAGGTTGTTCCCAACCCTCCTTTACAAGTGTGAGTGGACCCCTAACAGGGTGTCCAAAAAGAAGTTCAAAGGGGCTGAAGCCCACTCCTTTCTGGGGTACCTCCCTGTAGGCAAAAAGGAGGCATGGTAGAAGGATATCCCATCTCCTGCGGAGTTTTTCAGGGGGTCCCATAATCATGCCTTTGAGAGTTTTATTAAATCTCTCCACCAGTCCATTTGTTTGTGGATGATAGGGTGTTGTGAACTTGTAAGTTACACCACACTCCTTCCACATGGCCTTTAAGTATGCAGACATGAAATTGCTTCCCCTGTCTGATACTACTTCCTTTGGGAAGCCCACCCTGGAAAATATTCCCAGGAGGGCCTTTGCCACTGCAGGAGCTGTAGTGGTCCTTAAAGGAATAGCTTCAGGATATCTTGTGGCATGGTCCACTACCACCAAGATAAACCTATTGCCTGAAGCAGTAGGAGGGTCAAGGGGGCCAACTATGTCAACCCCTACCCTTTCAAAGGGAACCCCAACCACAGGCAGTGGGATAAGGGGTGCCTTTGGAGTGCCACCTGTCTTGCCACTGGCTTGACAGGTTTCACAGGACTTACAAAATTCCTTTGTGTCCTCAGACATGCTAGGCCAATGAAACAATGGTACCAATCTGTCCCAAGTTTTCATTTGACCCAGGTGCCCAGCTAAGGGAATGTCATGTTCCAGTGTTAGGAGGAACTTTCTGTACTCCTGAGGAATCACTAATCTCCTGGCAGCTCCAGGTTTAGGATCCCTATGCTCAGTGTACAAGAGGTTGTCCTCCCAGTAAACTCTGTGAGAGTCACTGACATCCCCATTAGCCTGTTTGACAGCTTGCTGTCTGAGACCCTCTAATGTGGGACAGGTTTGCTGTGCCACACTCAGCTCCTCCCTGGCAGGCCCCCCTTCACCCAAAAGCTCAGCAGTGTCTGCTTCCAGCTCCTCTGGTGTAGGTTCTGCACAGGGAGGGAATTCTTCTTCCTCAGAATTAGAATCCACTGTAGAGGGAGGGATAGTAGGAAGTGGTTTGCTTCTACTAGCCCTAGCTTTAGGGAGCACTTGGTCCATTGTTCCAGGATCCAAGCTTCCCTGTCCTTTTTGCTTTTTGGCCTGAGCCCTTGTCAAAGCAAAAATATGCCCTGGGATGCCCAGCATTGCTGCATGGGCCTCCAACTCCACATCTGACCAAGCTGATGTCTCCAAATCATTCCCTAATAGACAGTCTACAGGTAAATCTGAAGCTACCACAACTTTCTTTGGACCAGTTACCCCCCCCCAGTTGAGATTTACAACAGCCATGGGGTGGCTTTGTGTTATGTTGTGAGCATCGGTTACTTGGTACTGGTGTCCAAGTATGTGTTGTTCAGGGTGCACCAGTTTCTCAATCACCATTGTGACACTGGCACCTGTGTCCCTGTAGGCCTGGACCTCAACACCATTTATTAGGGTTAGTTGCTTGTACTTCTCCAAGTTATGGGGGCAAGCAACCAAAGTGGCTAAATCAATAGCCCCTTCAGAGACTAAAGTAGCCTCTGTGGTCTCCCTAATCAGACCAACCCCAACTAAATTACCAAAAGTGAGCCCAGCTACTCCCTTGGATTGGCTATTAGTAGGTTTGCTCCCACCACCACTGCTATTAGTAGGGACACTAGGCGTAGCAGTAGGGGTTGTAGTGGTAGGAGCTGTGGTGCCTTTCTTTGGACAACTGGGATCTGTTGTCCAATGGCCTTTTATTTTACATAAATAGCACCATGGTTTCTTTTCCTTGTTCTGATTAAAGGAGGATTTGGACCCACCACCCCCACCAGAGTGTTTTTGTGGGCCTGATGAAGACTCATTTTTAGATTTGTCCCCACCCTTGTCAGAAGACTTACCATCCTTCTTTTTGTTGCCATCTTTGTCACCCCCTGTATGAACTTTTCTGTTCACTCTTGTTCTGACCCATTTGTCTGCCTTCTTTCCCAATTCTTGGGGAGAGGTCAGATCAGAGTCCACCAAGTACTGGTGCAACAAATCAGACACACAATTATTAAGAATATGCTCTCTCAGGATTAAGTTATACAGGCTGTCATAATCAGTAACTTTACTGCCATGTAACCACCCCTCCAAGGCCTTCACTGCCTGGTCAATGAAATCAACCCAGTCTTGTGAAGACTCCTTTTTGGTCTCTCTGAACTTTATCCTGTACTGTTCAGTGGTTAAGCCATAACCATCCAGGAGTGCATTCTTAAGAACTTGGAAATTATTAGCATCATTTTCTTTTACAGTAAGGAGCCTATCCCTACCTTTTCCAGTAAATGATAGCCATAGGATAGCAGCCCACTGCTTTTGAGGGACATCCTGTACAGCACAGGCCCTCTCAAGTGCAGCAAACCACTTGTTAATGTCATCCCCCTCCTTATAAGGGGGAACTATCTTGTGCAGATTCCTGGAATCATGCTCTTTTGCAGGATGACTATGGGGAATACTGCTGCTGCCACCATGGGTATCTAAACCCAACTTCTGTCTTTCCTTCTCTATTTCTAAAGACTGTCTATCCAAATCCAGCTGTTGCTTCTTGAGCTTCAGTCTGGTTTGTTCCACTCTCAATCTATTGAGCTCCCTTTCTAACAATCTGTCATCAGGGTGGGTGGGAGGGACATTTCTAGATACAGAGGTATGATGGGAATGAACAGAAGGAGACCTGTCCCTTACAGAGGGCACCCTAACAGCTTGGCTACCAGTATAATGTGAGAGCACACCATCAGTATGGTGTGATTCAACCTCTGTACCAACTATGCTAGACTGTCTAGTAATGGGCTGGCTGAGAAGTTTCTTTCCTGAATCTTTTCCTGGGGGAGTCCCTGGATCAGATTGAGAACCATTAGCTACTTTTTCCACAGATTGGGCACTTATGGCCTTATCCTGTACTCTAAGCATGTTAATTAACAGTTCCAAGGAAGGATTCTTCCCTACACTCAAACCTCTCTCTATGCAGAGACTCCTTGCTCCTTTCCAGCTAAGGTGATCATATGCAAGTTTGGACAGTTCAACATTTTTACCTGTGCCAGACATTTTTTAGAGAGAGTTAAAGTGATAGAAAAAGAGAAAAAAGTTTCCAGAACTTTTTGGAAAGACAGAAAAAAACTTTTTAAACTTTTAAGAACTTTTTGAAAGTTTAGAAGTACTTTTCAGCACTTAGAAAAGAGTGAAAAGAGGAAATGCAAAACTTTTTGGCTATGTGTATATACACTGACCTTGTTTTGTATATTTTTCTCTTATGAAAAGTACAATGACAAGAGTGGTAAGTAGTCTCAAGCACTTATCCCACCACTGCACAACCAATGTAGGAGGCTGGACTGGCTTGTAGTGAGTACCAAGGGGTACTTGCACCTTGCACCAGGCCCAGTTATCCCTTATTAGTGTATAGGGTGTCTAGCAGCTTAGGCTGATAGATAATGGTAGCTTAGCAGAGCAGCTTAGGCTGAACTAGGAGACGTGTGAAGCTACTACAGTACCACTTAGTGTCATATGCACAATATCATAAGAAAACACAATACACAGTTATACTAAAAATAAAGGTACTTTATTTTTATGACAATATGTCAAAGTATCTTAGAGTGTACCCTCAGTGAGAGGATAGGAAATATACACAAGATATATATACACAATAGCAAAAATATGCAGTATAGTCTTAGAAAACAGTGCAAACAATGTATAGTTACAATAGGATGCAATGGGGAAACATAGGGATAGGGGCAACACAAACCATATACTCCAAAAGTGGAATGCGAACCACGAATGGACCCCAAACCTATGTGACCGTGTAGAGGGTCGCTGGGACTATTAGAAAATAGTGAGAGTTGGAAAAATAACCCTCCCCAAGACCCTGAAAAGTGAGTGCAAAGTGCACTAAAGTTCCCCTAAGGACAAAAGAGTCGTGTTAGAGGAATAATGCAGGAAAGACACCAACCAGCAATGCAACAACTGTGGATTTCCAATCTAGGGTACCTGTGGAACAAGGGGACCAAGTCCAAAAGTCACAAGCAAGTCGGAGATGGGCAGATGCCCAGGAAATGCCAGCTGTGGGTGCAAAGAAGCTTCGACTGGACAGAAGAAGCTGAGGTTTCTGCAAGAACGAAAAGGGCTAGAGACTTCCCTTTTGGTGGACGGATCCCACTTGCCTTGGAGAGTCGTGCAGAAGTGTTTTCCCGCCGGAAAAACGCCAACAAGCCTTGCTACACGCAAATCGTGCGTTTGGCGTTTTTGGACGCTGCTGGGGCCCAGGAGGGACCAGGAGGTCGCAAATTGGACCTGCAGAGAGAGGGGACGTCGAGCAAGACAAAGAGCCCTCACTGAAGCAGGTAGCACCCGGAGAAGTGCCAGAAACAGGCACTACGAGGATGCGTGAAACGGTGCTCGCCGAAGTTGCACAAAGGAGTCCCACGTCGCCGGAGACCAACTTAGAAAGTCGTGCAATGCAAGTTAGAGTGCCGTGGACCCAGGCTTGGCTGTGCACAAAGGATTTCTGCCGGAAGTGTACAGGGGCCGGAGCAGCTGCAAAGTCGCGGTTCCCAGCAATGCAGCCCAGCGAGGTGAGGCAAGGACTTACCTCCACCAAACTTGGGCTGAAGAGTCACTGGACTGTGGGGGTCACTTGGACAGCGTCGCTGGATTCGAGGGACCTCGCTCGTTGTGCTGAGAGGAGACCCAAGGGACCGGTAATGCAGCTTTTTGGTGCCTGCGGTTGCAGGGGGAAGATTCCGTCGACCCACGGGAGATTTCTTCGGAGCTTCTGGTGCAGAGAGGAGGCAGGCTACCCCCACAGCATGCACAAGCAGGAAAACAGTCGAGAAGGCGGCAGGATCAGCGTTACAGAGTTGCAGTAGTCGTCTTTGCTACTATGTTGCAGGTTTGCAGGCTTCCAGCGCGGTCAGCGGTCGTTTCCTTATCAGAAGGTGAAGAGGGAGATGCAGAGGAACTCGGCTGAGCTCATGCATTCGTTATCTAAAGTTTCCCCAGAGACAGAGACCCTAAATAGCCAGAAAAGAGGGTTTGGCTACCTAGGAGAGAGGAAAGGCTACTAACACCTGAAGGAGCCTATCAGCAGGAGTCTCTGACGTCACCTGGTGGCACTGGCCACTCAGAGCAGTCCAGTGTGCCAGCAGCACCTCTGTTTCCAAGATGGCAGAGGTCTGGAGCACACTGGAGGAGCTCTGGACACCTCCCAGGGGAGGTGCAGGTCAGGGGAGTGGTCACTCCCCTTTCCTTTGTCCAGTTTCGCGCCAGAGCAGGGGCTAAGGGGTCCCTGAACCGGTGTAGACTGGCTTATGCAGAATTGGGCACATCTGTGCCCAACAAAGCATTTCCAGAGTCTGGGTGAGGCTACTCCTCCCCTGCCTTCACACCATTTTCCAAAGGGAGAGGGTGTCACACCCTCTCTCAGAGGAAGTTCTTTGTTCTGCCATCCTGGGCCAGGCCTGGCTGGACCCCAGGAGGGCAGCTGCCTGTCTGAGGGGTTGGCAGCAGCAGCAGCTGCAGAGAAACCCCAGGAAGGGCAGTCTGGCAGTACCAGGGTCTGTGCTACAGACCACTGGGATCATGGAATTGTACCAACAATGCCAGGATGGCATAGAGGGGGCAATTCCATGATCATAGACATGTTACATGGCCATATTCGGAGTTACCATGGTGAAGCTACATATAGGTAGTGACCTATATGTAGTGCACGCGTGTAATGGTGTCCCCGCACTCACAAAGTTCAGTGAATTGGCTCTGAACAATGTGGGGGCACCTTGGCTAGTGCCAGGGTGCCCTCACACTAAGTAACTTTGCACCTAACCTTTACCAGGTAAAGGTTAGACATATAGGTGACTTATAAGTTACTGAAGTGCAGTGTAAAATGGCTGTGAAATAACGTGGACGTTATTACACTCAGGCTGCAGTGGCAGGCCTGTGTAAGAATTGTCAGAGCTCCCTATGGGTGGCAAAAGAAATGCTGCAGCCCATAGGGATCTCCTGGAACCCCAATACCCTGGGTACCTCAGTACCATATACTAGGGAATTATAAGGGTGTTCCAGTAAGCCAATGTAAATTGGTAAAAATGGTCACTAGCCTGTCAGTGACAATTTGGAAAGAAATGAGAGAGCATAACCACTGAGGTTCTGATTAGCAGAGCCTCAGTGAGACAGTTAGTCACTACACAGGTAACACATTCAGGCACACTTATGAGCACTGGGGCCCTGGGTTACCAGGGTCCCAGTGACACATACAACTAAAACAACATATATACAGTGAAAAATGGGGGTAACATGCCAGGCAAGATGGTACTTTCCTACACCCCTCCCCTGCCTTCACACCATTTTCCAAAGGGAGAGGGTGTAACACCCTCTCTCAGAGGAAGTCCTTTGTTCTGCCATCCTGGGACAAGCCTGGCTTGACCCCAGGGGGGCAGAAACCTGTCTGAGGGGTTGGCAGCAGCAGCAGCTGCAGTGAAACCCCAGGAAAGGCAGTTTGGCAGTACCAGTGTCTGTGCTACAGACCACTGGGATCATGGAATTGTGCCAACAATGCCAGGATGGCATAGAGGGGGCAATTCCATGATCTTAGACATGTTACATGGCCATATTCGGAGTTACCATTGTGAAGCTACATATAGGTAGTGACCTATATGTAGTGCACGCGTGTAATGGTGTCCCCGCACTCACAAAGTTCAGGGAATTGGCTCTGAACAATGTGGGGGCACCTTGGCTAGTGCCAGGGTGCCCTCACACTAAGTAACTTTGCACCTAACCGTTACCAGGTAAAGGTTAGACATATAGGTGACTGATAAGTTACTTAAGTGCAGTGAAAATGGCTGTGAAATAATGTGTGCAATATTTTACTCAGGCTGCAGTGGCAGGCCTGTGTAAGAATTGTCAGAGCTCCCTATGGGTGGCAAAAGAAATGCTGCAGCCCACAGGGATCTCCTGGAACCCCAATACCCTGGGTACCTCAGTACCATATACTAGGGAATTATAAGGGTGTTCCAGTAAGCCAATGTAAATTGGTAAAATTGGTCACTAGCCTGTTAGTGACAATTTGAAAGAAATGAGAGAGCATAACCACTGAGGTTCTGGTTAGCAGAGCCTCAGTGAGACAGTTAGGCACCACACAGGGAACACATACATATAGGCCACAAACTTATGAGCACTGGGGTCCTGACTAGCAGGGTCCCAGTGACACATAACAAACATACTGAAAACATAGGGTTTTCACTATGAGCACTGGGCCCTGGCTAGCAGGATCCCAGTGAGACAGTGAAAACACCCTGACATACACTCACAAACAGGCCAAAAGTGGGGGTAACAAGGCTAGAAAGAGGCTACTTTCTCACAGTGTTACACCCTCTCCCTTTGGAAAATGGTGTGAAGGCAGGGGAGGAGTAGCCTCCCCCAGCCTCTGGAAATGCTTTCATGGGCACAGATGTGCCCAATTCTGCATAAGCCAGTCTACACCGGTTCAGGGACCCCTTAGTTCCTGCTCTGGCGCGAAACTGAACAAAGGAAAGGGGAGTGACCACTCCCCTGACCTGCACCTCCCCTGGGAGGTGTCCAGAGCTCCTCCAGTGTGCTCCAGACCTCTGCCATCTTGGAAACAGAGGTGCTGCTGGCACACTGGACTGCTCTGAGTGGCCAGTGCCACCAGGTGACGTCAGAGACTCCTTCTGATAGGCTCCTTCAGGTGTTGCTAGCCTATCCTCTCTCCTAGGTAGCCAAACCCTCTTTTCTGGCTATTTAGGGTCTCTGTCTCTGGGGAAACTTTAGATAACGAATGCAAGAGCTCATCAGAGTTCCTCTGCATCTCTCTCTTCACCTTCTGCCAAGGAATCGACTGCTGACCGCGCTGGAAGCCTGCAAAACTGCAACAAAGTAGCAAAGACGACTACTGCAACTCTGTAACGCTGATCCTGCCGCCTTCTCGACTGTTTTCCTGGTGGTGCATGCTGTGGGGGTAGTCTGCCTCCTCTCTGCACCAGAAGCTCAGAAGAAATCTCCCGTGGGTCGACGGAATCTTCCCCCTGCAAACGCAGGCACCAAAAAGCTGCATTACCGGTCCCTTGGGTGTCCTCTCAGCACAACGAGCGAGGTCCCTCGAATCCAGCAACTCTGTCCAAGTGACTCCCACAGTCCAGTGACTCTTCAGTCCAAGTTTGGTGGAGGTAAGTCCTTGCCTCCCCACGCCAGACTGCATTGTTTGAAACCGCGTCTTTTGCAAATACTCCGGCTTCCGTGCACTTCCGGCGGAAATCCTTTGTGCACAGCCAAGCCTGGGTCCACGGCACTCTAACCTGCATTGCACGACTTTCTAAGTTGGTCTCCGGCGACGTGGGACTCCTTTGTGCAACTTCGGCGAGCACCATTTCACGCATCCTCGTAGTGCCTGTTTCTGGCACTTCTGCGGGTGCTACCTGCTGCTGAGAGGTCTCCTTGTCTTGCTCGATGTCCCCTCTCTCTCCTGACACAATTTGCGACACCCTGGTCCCTCCTGGGCCACAGCAGCGTCCAAATACTTTTTTCACACGATTTGCAGCTAGCAAGGCTTGTTGGCTGTATTTCCATGGGAAAGCACTTTTGTACAACTCTCCACGGCGTGGGGGATCCATCCTCCAAAGGGGAAGTTTCTAGCCCTTGTTGTTCCTGCAGAATCCTAAGTTTCTACTGTCCAGTAGCAGCTTCTTTGCATCCACCGTTGGCATTTCTTGGGCATCTGCCCATCTCCGACTTGCTTGTGACATTTGGACTTGGTCCCCTTGTTCCACAGGTACCCTCGTTTGGAAATCTATCGTTGTTGCATTGCTGGTTTGTGTCTTTCCTGAAGAATTCCCCTATCACGACTTCTTTGTCCTTTGGGGAACTTTAGTGCACTTTGCACTCACTTTTCAGGGTCTTGGGGAGGGCTATTTTCCTAACCCTTACTATTTTCTAATAATCCCAGCGACCCTCTACAAGGTCACATAGGTTTGGGGTCCATTCGTGGTTCGCATTCCACTTTTGGAGTATATGGTTTGTGTTGCCCCTATCCCTTTGTGTTCCCATTGCATCCTATTGTAACTATACATTGTTTGCACTGTTTTCTAAGACTATACTGCATATTTTTGGTATTGTGTACATATAACTTGTGTATAATTGCTATCCTCATACTGAGGGTACTCACTGAGATACTTTGGCATATTGTCATAAAAATAAAGCACCTTTATTTTTAGTATAACTGTGTATTGTGTTTTCTTATGATATTGTGCAAGTGACATTAGTGGTACTGTAGGAGCTTCACTCGTCTCCTAGTTCAGCCTAAGCTGCTCTGCTAAGCTACCATTATCTATCAGCCTAAGCTGCTAGACACCCTATACACTAATAAGGGATACCTGGGCCTGGTGCAAGGTGTAAGTACCCCTTGGTACTCACTACAAGCCAGTCCAGCCTCCTACAGCGACCCACCGCATTAATATTAATGAGGTGGGTCTTTGCGACCCCATAGCGACTCGCAGATTGTGTCTGAGACACCGTTCTGCATAGCAAATTGCGAGTTGCAATTTGCGAGTCGCTCGGACTCGCAAATTGCAAGTCGCAATTTGCAAAGTACCTACATCTGGCCCTGAGTCCCCCGAACTGACACATTAGTTAACAAATCTTTGAAGTTAGATAATGGTTTCTGGTCCTTTATGTGAGGTTGAATGGACTTCAGGAGTTGAACGTTAAATTGTTTATTCATTAACACTCTTTATTTTCAACTACACTTTAATCCATTGAAAGAGAGTCCTCATTTACAAGGTATAGGCGGCGCCAGCAAAACCGTAGCATGTTGGATGGTTAGTTAGTAAAGTAAGGGAGTTGTTTTTGTGTAAGAGTCCTAGGGTTTCATTAGGTCCATTCCCATCCCAAAGCCCATGTTTCAATTTGTAGGAGCATCGATTACTCAGAACAAAGTGGTAACAGCAGAGAGCAAGTATTAAGAGGATCGCACGTTGCATTTGCCTATGTCTAGCTTATGATGATTGTAGGAAAGTACCATCTTGCCTGGCATGTTACCCCCATATTTCACTGTATATATGTTGTTTTAGTCTATGTGTCACTGGGACCCTGCCAGCCAGGGCCCCAGTGCTCATAAGTGTGCCCTGTATGTGTTACCTCTGTATATGACTAACTGTCTCACTGAGGCTCTGCTATTCAGAACCTCAGTGGTTATGCTCTCTCATTTCTTTCCAAATTGTCACTAACAGGCTAGTGACTAAATTTACCAATTCACATTGGCATACTGGAACACCCTTATAATCCCCTAGTATATGGTACTGAGGTACCCAGGGTATTGGGGTTCCAGGAGATCCCTATGGGCTGCAGCATTTCTTGTGCCACCCATAGGGAGCTCTGACTATTCTTACACAGGCCTGCCACTGCAGCCTGAGTGAAATAACGTCCACGTTATTTCACAGCCATTTACCACTGCACTTAAGTAACTTATAAGTCACCTATATGTCTAACCTTCACCTGGTGATGGTTGGGTACAAAGTTACTTAGTGTGTGGGCACCCTGGCACTAGCCAAGGTGCCCCCACATCGTTCAGGGCAAATTCCCCAGACTTTGTGAGTGCTGGGACACCATTACACACGTGCACTGTACATAGGTCACTACCTATGTACAGCGTCACAATGGTAACTCCGAACATGGCCATGTAACATGTCTAAGATCATGGAATTGTTACCCCAATGCCATTCTGGCAAGGGGAGACAATTCCAAATCCCACGGGTCTCTAGCATAGTACCCGGGTACTGCCAAACTGCCTTTCCGGGGTCTCCACTGCAGCTGCTGCTGCTGCCAACCCCTCAGACAGGTTTTTGCCCTCCTGGGGTCCAGGCAGCCCTGTCCCAGGAAGGCAGAACAAAGGACTTCCTCTGGGAGAGGTTGTAACACCCTCTCCCTTTGGAAATAGGTGTGAAGGCTGGGTAGAAGTAGCCTCCCTCAGCCTCTGGAAATGCTTTGATGGGCACAGATGGTGCCCATCTCTGCATAAGCCAGTCTACACCGGTTCAAGGATCCCACAGCCCTGCTCTGGCACGAAACTGGACAAAGGAAACGGGAGTGACCACTTTCCTGACCTGCACCTCCCAGGGGAGGTGCCCAGAGCTCCTCCAGTGTGTCCCAGACCTCTGCCATCTTGAAAACAGAGGTGTTTGTGGCAAACTGGCACTGCTCTGAGTGGCCAGTGCCAGCAGGTGACGTCACAGGCTCCTTCTGATAGGCTCTTACCTCTTTTGGTAGCCAATCCTCCTTCCTTGGTAGCCAAACCTCCTTTTCTGGCTATTTAGGGTCTCTGCTTTGGGGAATTCTTTAGATAACGAATGCAAGAGTTCCTCTGCATCTCCCTCTTCATCTTCTGCCAAAGGATCGACCGCTGACTGCTCAGGACGCCTGCAAAACTGAAACAAAGTAGCAAGATGACTACTAGCAACCTTGTATCGCTTCACCCTGCCGGCTTTCACGACTGTTTCAAGGTGGTGCATGCTCTGGGGGTAGCCTGCCTCCTCTCTGCACCAGGAGCTCTGAAGAAATCTCCCGTGGGTCGACGGAATCTTCCCCCTGCAACCGCAGGCACCAAAAGACTGCATCACCGGTCCTCTGGGTCCCCTCTCAGCACGACGAGAGTGGTCCCTGAAACTCAGCAACTCTGTCCAAGTGACTCCCTCAGTCCAGTGACTCTTCAGTCCAAGTTTGGTGGAGGTAAGTCCTTGCCTCCCCAAGCTAGACTGCATGGCTGGGTACCGCGTGATTTGCAGCTGCTCCGGCTCCTGTGCACTCTTCCAGCATTTCCTTTGTGCACAGCCAAGCCTGTATCCCCGACACTCCTTCCTGCAGTGCACAATCTTCTGAGTTGTCCTCCGGCGTCGTGGGACTCCCTTTTGTGACTTTGCGTGGACTCCGGTTCACTTTCCTTCCAAGCGCCTGTTCAGGTACTTCTGCGGGTGCTGCCTGCTTCTGTGAGGGCTCACTGACATGCTGGGCACCCCTCTGTCTCCTCTTCCAAGTGGCGACATCCTGGTCCCTCCTGAGCCACAGCAGCACCCAAAAACCTCTACCGCAACCCTTGCAGCTAGCAAGGCTTGTTTGCGTTTTTTCTGTGTGGGAATACTTTTGCAAGCTTAATCGCGACGTGGGACATCCATCTTTCAAAGGAGAAGTCCTTAGCTCTCTTCTTTCTTGCAGAACTCCAAGCTTCTTCCATCCGGTGGCAGCTTCCTTGCACCCTCAGCTGGCATTTCCTGGGCTCCTGCCCACTCTCGACACTGTCGCGACTATTGGACTTGGTCCCCTTGTTTTACAAGTACTCAGGTCCGGAAATCCACTGTTGTTGAATTGCCGGTGTTTGTTCTTCCGGCAGAATCCCCCTATCACGACTTCTGTGCTCTCTGGGGGTAGTAGGTGCACTTTACACTTACCTTTCAGGGTCTTGGGTTGGGCTATTTTTCTAACCCTTACTGTTTTCTTACAGTCCCAGTGACCCTGTACAAGGTCACATAGGTCTGGTGTCCATTCGTGGTTCGTATTCCACTTTTGGAGTATATGGTTTGTGTTGCCCCTATACCTATGTGCTCCTATTGCAATCTATTGTAATTCAACACTGTTTGCATTACTTTTCTTGCTTTTACTTACCTAATTTTGGTTTGTGTACATATATCTTGTGTATATAACTTATCCTCATACTGAGGGAACTCACTGAGATACTTTTGGCATATTGTCATAAAAATAAAGTACCTTTATTTTTAGTATATCTGTGTATTGTGTTTTCTTATGATATTGTGCATATGACACCAGTCGTATAGTAGGAGCTTTGCATGTCTCCTAGTTCAGCCTAAGCTGCTTTGCCATAGCTACCTTCTATCAGCCTAAGCTGCTAGAAACACCTCTTCTACACTAATAAGGGATAACTGGACCTGGCACAAGGTGTAAGTACCTCTGGTACCCACTACAAGCCAGGCCAGCCTCCTACAATGATTTGTTGAGATTATGCAGCGTGATGTGATCAGGTTTTATATTGTTATGTGAGCATGGAAGCCCATGATGCTTAGATATAAAGAGATTTGTGGGCTCGACGTAGCCTAAGTTCCCGGGATAGGGATAGTAATAGTTTATTCAGTGTAGAATACACTGTGTTGCAATTGTCTGCTAAGGTTTGTGGTGTTAGGCGTTAGGCGCCGTGGACTACACCATTAAGCTACGGACAATATCTTTGTGTGAGAGTGAGATACAGTTGGTGTGTAAGTCAGGGTAGGCCGGAAAGTGTTGCTCTGACTTTTTCTTGTGTGACTGAGGACTATTGATATTATTGGCGGAGCAGACAAAGTTGTTGAAATTTGCTTTGCATTTTTTTTGTGCTTGTATTGTAACGTTTGCAAAATATTCACTGGAGGGTGAGCTATTGTGAAGAGTGAAAAAGACAATATAGAGTGCCACGTTGGATTTGGTTGGTTGGTGTAGTGCTGCACTGTTATTTGTCGATTGTATCATAGATTTCTGCTGTTATTGGTTGTGTATATTGGACAAGGACTGCGGGCGAAAGACAATTTTATTATTTTAAATCTTAATTCTAATTGTTATTGAATATTGCTGAAAAATGAAATGCTTCAAGGTCATCTGAAATTTCATGAGAGGAGATGGAGCATAGCGGTGCCAGAGGGAGAAGAGGCACCTCTCGAAGGCACAACACGTCATTATATGGTCCTGAATGTAGGGCTCCACGCGTGCATTTGGCTGAGTCATTGGCATAAGATCACTAGGAAAGAGTGGGGAAAAAGGGAAGCAAGGGAGATAAAAGAAGGGGAAATAAAACAGGAAGTTCAGGGAGTGCAAAGGGAGATAGCAACAGTGATTCTAGTGATGATCTCATGTATGAACTGCTCTCTGCACGTCCACTCCATACAAGGTGACAGAAAATGGAGGGATATACCGCTCCGATGAGTACGAGTCCAGATAGGATGAGAGAGACATCAGGAGACTGCGTTCCTATGAGCTCCCTTGTTCCCTTTACCCTAAACACAACGGCGGGAGAGACATCAGGTATTAATACACCTGCTGCCTTTACTGTTTGTAATACCCCAAGCCCCACAGTTGGAGGAAGCTCAGGAACTAATGTCTCTACTGGCTTCTTTGTTCCTGGTTCTGCAGATGTAATAACTGTTCCAGTTACAATTGGTCCTGAGATCCCTAGGTATAAACCCAGATCAACAGGAGCTGAGACTATACCTAGACAATTCCTACAAGAGTGAATTTGTCAATGGATACTTCTAGAAATACAGGAAAAACAGGGATGGAGGAAATAAGTCCTTTAATTCTGCCTAAAGAGAGCAAATGTTATATCACCTCTACCCCTTCATTTGTGAATCAGACCCTATTTAATCTGAGATCTCACACTTCAACTATGTCCGTTTGTAGTGCACCTCAGAGTGGGATGGATCCTGGCTCCAAAAGTAGAATAGTGTTAAATACACAAGTAGCACAGAATGTTACAATTTCCATTGACCTCGAAGGTTTGACTACATTTTTCAATGAGATGTTGATGGAAAGTGAAAGTCTGGGAACAGGTAAAGAAATAATTCAGTTTCCTAGGAGGGAAGATCCTGTAGATGTGGTTGAGCTGAAATTAGAATTGGATGGATAATTGAAGGAAATCTTGAATTCTTTCAACCGTATACTTACCCAGAGAATGAACTTGTGTTCATGTGCAAAGATATCACTAATCTTGCAGGGTCAGTGCATGATAAATTGTTAGAATTGGCTCAAGCTTACAACGTAGATTTGAACAGAATGAAATATTTACAGAGAAGTTATCATGTTTTAATGACAATGATATCTGTAGCATGAGGACTTCAGGAATGAAGGTGCAAATTCAGGAACTAATCAGTTGCATTTGAAAGTGCAGAGAACTGGAAGAGTGGCAATGCAAGTGTTTTAAAAAGGAAGAGGAGAAGAAAACAAAGGGAAAACCGCTTTCGGCTTGAATGGATGGAGAGGGTGCTTCAAATGTTTAATTAAGGAAAGTGCCTGGTGGAGGGTTGTCCATGTGGCCTGAGTAGAAGTGATCTTGCGTCATTCACAAATGATTTCACAATATTGAAAAAAAATCCAGTGTAATGTTATACACAGGTTGGTTGGAAGGTTTACGAAGATTTCACAAGTTTTGTGGGTGGCTTTGAATACTTTGGGCCTGATTTAGATTTTGGAGGAGTAGTTACTCCATCACAATGGTGACGGATATCCCGTCTACCAAACTCTAAATCCCATTATATCCTATGGGACTTAGATTTCGGCGGATGGGATATCTGTCACAATAGTGGCGGAGTAACTCCTGAACTAATATCTAAACCAGGCTCTTTGTTTGATATTATGGCACCAGGTGATATGTGGACAGATGGCTGTAGAATGGCCAGAGAGAGAGCCACTGACGCATTGTGCGACTTTGAACCCTGCAACATTGATGCCTCTCCCTGGAAATGAACGTGCTGGTGATGGAGGGTTTGAGTGTCACCGAACTGTGCACCAAGCCAAGGCCTGACATCCACGATGAGCCACTTATAGAAAATGATTATATTTTGTTTGTGGATGGGTCATGCCTAGGAGATAATGAGGGTACCTGAAAGCATCCTACACAGTCTGCATGGTCTCAGGAGTGAGTGAAGCTTCCTGGCTTTGAGGCATATTCTCTGCACAAATGGATGAGTTGGTACTCTTCCTACAGCTTGCTGTGTCCCTGACCAGCTGAAGGTGACAATACTTATGGATAGTCAGTAATGCTTTGGTGACGTTCACGATTTCCTCTGGATCGCCCATATGAAATAGGGTGCAGGCCATGAGACTGCTAAAAGAATTACTGCTGCCTGCGAAGATCATAGTGGTGAAGTGCTCAGCCCACCATAGTGCAAATGATTATGGCCCTCATTACAACCCTGGCGAACGGGGGAGAAGTGGCAGTAATACAGCCAACAGGCCGACGGAAAAAAATGGAATTATGACCATGGCGGTTACCGCCATGGCCATCCGCCACTTCTCCACTCCGACTGCCAGGGCGATGACGACCGCTGGGCTGGAGACTTCAGTCTCCAGCCCAGCGGCCGTCACCAGACCGCCGGCGGTATCACGACCATGCATACCGCCATGGATTTCGGGTGGTTTGGAACCGCCATGAAATCCATGGCGGTAGGCACTATCAGTGCCAGGAAAATCCTTCCATGGCACTGAAAGGGGTCTGCCCCACCACCCTCCCCCACCCCAAGTCCTCCCCTCACACCCTGCACCCCCCTGCCACCCCCAAAGGTGGCAGGACCCCCCTCCCCACCCTACCCCCAACATGCACAGACACAAACCCCCTCCCCACCCTCACCCCAACATGCACAGACACACACCCCAACACGCACACATACAGTACACTGCAACAACACATACCCGCACACATACAACAGACATGCACGCAGACCGACCCGCACACATTTCCCATACACACAACATACTCCCCACATGCATACACGCACTCAAACACCCCCTCTACATACTCACACGCACACCCCCATGCACGCACACAACACCCCCCCACCCCCCTCCCCTAATGGACGATCAACTTACCTTGTCCGTTGATCCTCCCGGAGGGGACGGGATCCATGGGGGCTGCTCCACCACCAGCTCCCCGTCACCAGAACACCACCACACCGAATGACGGGCGGTGAAGGTGGAGCAACCTTCACTTCCCCGCCGACCGCCAGTGGCTGCTGGCGGCTCTCCGTCCGAAAAAGGATGGAGGGCTGCCAGCAGTCATAATACGCCGCGTGGCAAACCGCCTGCACTGGCGGTCCTCAGCACGGCGGTTCCTCAGCGGTCTTTGACAAAATATAACCTTTGTTGTCCACGACCAATACTTGGGATGAAGTAAAGAGATTGCAGGAGGAAGTGGCAGACTCTGAACAGCAAGGCTGGATTAGAGCAGGTTGTGTGAAGAGAGATGATTACATATGGGTGTCTGTGGATGGTAGACCAGTGTTACCAGACAGCAAGTTGTCACCCATGGTAAGTCATTTCCATGGATCGACACTTATAAGGAGGGACTCCAAGATAAGGTTGTTTAAACTGTATTGGTTTAATCCAAGGTTTCAATTAGTGCCTGAAGAGTTGTTTCACTGATGTGTTCTGTCCCAGCAAATGAATGTAGGAAAGAGACCTCTAGTGACATTGAGTCATGTAGGAAGGTCAGCAGGGCCGCTCAACAGAATGCAGCTTGATTTCATTGAAATGGCTTAGTTTTAAAAAGAAGAGATACTTTGTTTAATAAAAAATTAAGAAGGGTAACGAGGCCCGAGGCATAGCAGAAGGAGCGTGAAGGTGTCAATTAGAACATGGAGTAGGACTAAGGAAGACTCACAAAGACTTTTAAAATAATTTCCTTGTACAACCCTTGAACTTTGTTTTGTCACTTTGCACAGGTGGAGCCCGGCAGAGAAGACCCCGCGGCTGCTCTATTCTACTCAACAGTCTCGACGTTAGAGAAGCTATGGAAACTAACAAATCATATAGACACAAATGTATAGTAGGTGCAGTGCTGGTTGTTCTTCTTTTAGTATTAAGTGTTTTATTAGTAGGATTGTTTTCCTCTACATCTTTAGCAAATGAGCTTCAGTCTAGTGTTCCATCACAAACTTTGATTCCTAAAGATAGTGCCTTATAGAAATTAGATGAAAAGGCATTGCAGGTAGATGGTTCTAGAAGAGATTATTCTGCAAATGTATATTTTAAATTGCTTTATGAGTATATTAACACTTCGGATGCAAGGGACTGCTACATTTGTACGCAGTTTCCTGCTTCAGTTTCAATGGCATCACATATCATCATATTCCTTTGACCTATTGAACTTCCTGTAGTCTTCAGTATATTTTAAAGAAAGGGAAACTTTTAATATTGTTTTTTGAATTATAATTTAGTTCTTCTAGATGTTCTTTTGATTAAATATTTCAATAAAAATCCTTATTTTAAAGTTGCAGAAATAGCAGGTAAATATTTTGTACCTGTCACGGCCCTAGACACTGCATTTGCACATTGACATTATTTCCCTCATTATGACATTGGCGGTAAATCCCACTTAACTCCATGCGACTGCCACCAACATACTGTCACCGCGGCGGATATCCATTCACTATATTATGACACACACACACCAATCCGTCACTATTCAGCCACAGACCAAAGGTCAGCGATAAACTGGTGGTATCAAAACCCACAGCGTTACGCCAACAGAACTACGCCCATCACATTATGACCCACGAATCACCACAGCGGACATTCAACAGCGGTAAACCATTAGCGGTAAATACAGCTGCGCTCACAATGGACACCACAGACAAAACAACACCACAATGGACAATTCAAACAACACACACCTGACACCCATACACACACCACACCCACACCACTATAAAACACACACCCACACTACCCACAACCCTTTACAACTACAAATAATTGCCACCAGAGAAAGACAGCAAGACCACTCACACAACCAGGGCCACATACCACCAACACCTATAACCACCCGCGCACCTCAGAACACAAACCCCAACACATCACCCTACACCCTCAACCACACTACTCATACAACACCCATGGCACCACAACGACACCCCGGATTCTCTGAGGAGGAGCTAAGGGTCATGGTGGAGGAAGTCATCTGGGTAGAGCCACAGCTATTTGGCGTACAGTTGCAGCAGATATACATTGCTAGGAAAAAGGAGCTACGGCAGAGGATTGTGGACAGGGTCAATTCCGTGGGACAGCACCCCAGAACAAGGGACGACATCAGGAAGAGGTGGAAAGACCTTCAGGGGAAGGTGCGTTCCATAGCAGCAAGACATCAACTTGCTGTACAGAGGACTGGCGGTAGACCCCCACCTCCTCCCCCACAATTAACAACATCGGAGGAGCAAGTCTTGGCAATCATGCATCCTGAGGGCCTGGCAGGATTAGCAGGAGGACTGGACTCTGGTAATTCAGCTCTCTATTTCTATCACCCACGTACCTGCATGCCATCACATACCCCCACCCTCAATCCCATCGCTCCACCACTACCCACACACCCCACCATCACATCTCACCCATCCCAATGCCAAGCCCTGCTTGCACCACCAACGCATGGACAGTAGTCACAGACCTGCATGGACACCTATCACCAAAGCATGCACACTGGAGAGAATCAGCTAGCCCACCACATATCAACTCACACAAGTTAAAGCTACCAGGGCAGATATAACCTTAGAGGGCAGCCCAACCATGCACAAAATGTTACACACAGAAACAATAACACTGCATTTACATCCCCACAGGTATCCAAGCCAATGTCACAGGAGAAGAGGTGCAAGCACTAGCCAGTCCCCCCACAGAAGAGTTCCACAGTGATGACAGCGACTCGGCTTGCCTGGATATGGATGACCAACCTGGCCCATCAGGGACCTCCGGACAGTTGGTTACCCAGGCACAGTCAAACACCACCACAGAGCCTCCCCATCTGGAAACACCACCACAGTACTGGAAACTAATGGGGATGGGAAGTGGCATGGTGGACCATGAGTGTAACAGGCAGGACAGTCGGACTAATACCTTTCCCAGTGTCTATTTCCCTGCAGGTCAGCACCCATCAAAAGAAGGGTATATGGAGTGCCATCGCCAAAGACGTGCGGACCTTGGGGGTCTACGGCAGGCGGAGCATCCACTGTTGGAAACAGTGGGAGGACCTAAGATGCTGGGCACGGAAGGCACACAGGGAAAGGTATTACTCAGACTGTCCTGCCTGTTACACTCATGCTCAGCATTTCTCTTTCAATCACTGGGGGAGGCCCGGAGAGGCTTCAAAGGGAAGGAAATGTATTTCCTTCCCTTTGAAGTCTCTCCCAGGGTTTCAAAAGCCGGATTGCTTGCAATCCGGCTTTTGAAACCCCACTAGACACCAGGGATTTTTTTTTTGTGAAATTGACAGAAGAGAGCGACCCCTTGGGCAAGGGTCGCTACCAGGGGGGGCATTTTTTTGGGAAGGCCTTTTCTGCCCCATCGGCCTATTATTAGGCCGATCTGCCCCCAAGGGGGGGCAGAAACCTCTAGGCACCAGGGATCATTTTTTTTTTCTTCTTTTTGTTTTGTTTTGGTTCTGTTTTAGGTGGGGAGCGACCCCTTAGGCAAAGGTCGCTCCCCTACGGGGGAAATTATATTTAGGCCATTTCTGCCCCCCTTGGGGGCAGATTGGCCTATTTTGATGAGGCCAATCTGCCCCCAAGGGGGGGAGAAACCACTAGACACCAGGGAGTTTTTTTTTTACGTGAATTTCACGCAAGGGGAGCGACCTCTTAGGCAAGGGTCGCTCCCTGGGGGGGGGGGGGATTATTTTAGGCCATTTCTGCCCCCCTGGGGGCTAGATCAGCCTATTTTGATTAGGCTGATCTGCCCCCAAGGGGGGCAGAAACCACTAGGCACCAGGGATTTTTTGTTTTACAGATGGGGAGCGACCCCTTGGACAAGGGTCGCTCCCCTGGAGGGGCAAATTGTATTTAGGCCATTTCTGCCCGCTTTGGGGGCAGATTGGCCGATTTTAGGTCAATCTGCCCCCAAGGGGGCAGAAACCACTAGGCACCGGGGATTTTTTTTTGGGCGCCAAAGTCACGCAGGGGGAGCGACCCCGTAGGCAAGGGTCGCTCCCAGGGGAGGGTGTTGGGGGGTGGGGGGGCAAATTTATTTTAGGCCATTTCTGCCCCCCCTGGCAGAAACCTCTAGGCGCCAGGGCAAATTGTTTCTTTGTGTTTTTTTTTTGTTTGTTTGTTTTTCTAGAGATGGGGAGCGACCCATTAGGCAAGGGTCGCTCCCGGGGGGTCAGGGGATGGGGGGACAAATTTATTTTAGGCCATTTCTGCCCCCATGGGGGTCAGAAACCTCTAGGCGCCAGCGCAAATTGTTTTTTTGTGTTTTTTTTTTTTTTTTTTTTTTTTTAGAGATGGGGAGCTACCCATTAGGCAAGGGTCGCTCCCCTGGGGGGCAAATTGTATTTGGGCCATTTCTGCCCCCCCTGGGGACGGCTGAGCTAGAGGCCAAAATCCACAGGTAGGCACTATTTTCTATGAAAAAATGTGATGTGTCCACGTTGTGTTTTGGGCCATTTCCTGTCGCAGGCGCTAGGCCTACCCACACAAGTGAGGTATCATTTTTATCGGGAGACTTGGGGGAACACTGGGTGGAAGGACATTTGTGGCTCCTCTTAGATTCCAGAACTTTCTGTCACCGAAATGTGAGGAAAACTTGTTTTTTTTAGCCAAATTTTGAGGTTTGCAAAGGATTCTGGGTAACAGAACCTGGTCAGAGCCCCACAAGTCCCCCCATCTCGGATTCCCCTGGGTTTCTAGTTTTCAAAAATGCGCTTGTTTGCTAGGTTTCCCCAGGTGCGTGCTGAGCTAGAGGCCAAAATTCACAGGTAGGCACTGTGTTCTATGAAAATATTTGATGTGTCCATGTTGTGTTTTGGTCCATTTCCTGTCGCGGGCGCTAGGACTACCCACACAAGTGAGGTACCATTTTTATCGGGATACTTGGGGGAACGCAGGGTGGAATGAAATTTGTGGCTCCTCTCAGATTCCAGAACTTTCTGTCACCGAAATGTAAGGAAAATATGTTTTTTTAGCCACATTTTGAGGTTTGTAAAGGATTCTGGGTAACAGAACCTGGTCAGAGCCCCACAAGCCACCCCGTCTTGGATTTCCCTGGGTTTCTAGTTTTCAAAAATGCGCTGGTTTGCTAGTTTTCCCCAAGTGCCGGCTGAGCTAGAGGCCAAAATTCACGGGTAGGCACTGTGTTCTATGAAAAAATTTGATGTGTCCATGTTGTGTTTTGGTCCATTTCCTGTCGCGGGCGCTAGGACTACCCACACAAGTGAGGTACCATTTTTATCGGGAGACTGGGGGACGCAGGGTGGAAGGAAATTTGTGGCTCCTCTCAGATTCCAGAACTTTCTGTCACCGAAATGTGAGGAAAATATGTTTTTTTAGCCACATTTTGAGGTTTGTAAAGGATTCTGGGTAACAGAACCTGGTCAGAGCCCCACAAGTCACCCCATCTTGGATTCCCCTAGGTCTCTAGTTTTTAAAAATGCACAGGTTTGGTAGGTTTCCCTAGGTGCCGGCTGAGCTAGAGGCCAAAATCTACAGGTAGGCACTTTGCAAAAAACAGCTCTGTTTTCTGTCAAAAAATGGGATGTGCCCACTTTGTGTTTTGGGACATTGCCTGTCACGGGCGCTAGGACTACCCACACAAGTGAGGTATCATTTTTATCGGGAGACTTGGGGAAAACGCTGGGTGGAAGGAAATTTGTGGCTCCTCTCAGATTCCAGAACTCTCTGTCACCGAAATGTGAGGAAAATGTGTTTTTTTCGCCAAATTTTGAGGTTTCCAAAGGATTCTGGGTAACAGAACCTGGTCAGAGCCCCACAAGTCACCCCATCTTGGATTCCCCTAGGTCTCTAGTTTCCAAAAATGCACAGGTTTGGTAGGTTTCCCTAGGTGCCGGCTGACCTAGAGGCCAAAATCTACAGGTAGGCACTTTGCAAAAAACAGCTCTGTTTTCTGTGATGTGTCCACGTTGTGTTTTGGGGCATATCCTGTCGCGGGCGCTTGGCCTACCCACACAAGTGAGGTACCATTTTTATCGGGAGACTTGGGGGAACATAGAATAGCAAAACAAGTGTTATTGCCCCTTGTCTTTCTCTACATGTTTCCCTTCCAAATGTAAGACAGTGTGTAAAAAAGACATCTATTTGAGAAATTCCCAGTAATTCACATGCTAGTATGGGCATCCCGGAATTCAGAGATGTGCAAATAACCACTGCTTCTCAACACCTTATCTTGTGCCCATTTTGGAAATACAAAGGTTTTCTTGATAGCTATTTTTTACTCATTATATTTCAGCAAATTAATTGCTATATACCCGGTATAGAATGAAAACCCACTGCAGGATGCAGGTCATTTATTGGCTCTGGGTACCTAGAGTTCTTAATGAACCTACAAGCCCTATATATCCCTGCAACCAGAGGAGTCCAGCAGATGTAACAGTATATTGCTTTTGAAAATCTGACATTGCAGGAAACAGTTACAGAGTAAAACGTAGAGAAAAATTTATGTTTTTTTCACCTCAATTTCAATATTTTTCTTTTCCAGTTGTTATTTTCTGTAGGAAACCCTTGTAGGATCTACACTAATTACCCCTTGCTTAATTCAGAATTTTGTCTACTTTTCAGAAATGTTGCGGTTTCTGGGATCTAGCGTTGGTTTCATGCCCATTTCTGTCACTGACTGGAAGGAGGCTGAAAGCACAAAAAATCGTAAAAATTGGATATGTCGCAGTAAAATGCCAAAATTGTGTTGAAAAATTGGGTTTTCTGATTCAAGTCTGCCTGTTCCTGAAAGCTGGGAAGCTGGTGATTTTAGCACCACAAACCCTTTGTTGATGCCCTTTTCAGGGAAAAAAACACAAGCCTTCTTCTGCAGCCCCTTTTTCCCATTTGTTTGAAAAAAACGAAATTATCACTGAATTTTGGCTAATTTCTTGGCCTCCTTCAGGGGAACCCACAAAGTCTGGGTACCTCTAGAATCCCTAGGATGTTGGAAAAGAAGGACATAAATTTGGCGTGGGTAGCTTATGTGAACAAAAAGTTATGAGGGCCTAAGCGCGAACTGCCCCAAATAGCCAAAAAAGGCTCTGCACAGGAGGGGGAAAAGGCCTGGCAGCGAAGGGGTTAATACACATATAATTGATAGTTTGATGTGTGACATTGTCACTGGCAGGCTGTGTATTCCCACTTCTGTGCCCACTCACTGTACCCTTTGGCATCTCTTTTTGCAGATGTTGGTGCCCCACTATTGCTCATGGTGTGGTCAGTGCAGCCAACTACAGGTCTTTACAATGTAAACATTACTGTACAGTTGAATTGCAATGTTTTTAACCTGGTTAAACAAATACATTTTTAAAACGTTTAACATACACCATACTTGTATTTTTTCAAAGTGTGTTTATTGCAGTGCTCTGAAGAAGAGGGGGTAGTGCAATGGGCTGGGGTGATGATGGAGGAAAGGCCAGGGTATTGTTCCAGTCTGTTTGTAGCACAGGTGGATTGGGCAAGGGGGGCTAGGAAGGGGAGCAATGGCAGTTTAAGGTGGACAAGGTGACAGAGTGGGATACAAGGGTGACAATCAGGAGAGTCTTATTTCCTGGCGGGGGTCTTGGCAATAGTCTCTGGCTTCTGCCCGGATCACGGGGAACGTTTGCAGGGTGGTTCTCCTTTCTGCAGGTGGAGGGGTGCTGGTGACCTGTTGGTCCTGTGGTGGGGCCTCATGTCCACTAGCGGCAGCAGAGGTGGAGGGCTGTTCAGTGGTTTGGCTAGTATCAGGGGCCCAGTCGTGTGCCACTTCCTCCCTCATACTATTGGTCATGTCTGCCAGCACCCCTGCAATGGAGACCAGGGTGGTGTTGATGGCCGCCAAGTCCTCCCTGATCCCCAGGTACTGTCCCTCCTGCAGCCGCATGTTCTCCTGCAACTTTTCCAGAATCTGGCCTAGCATATCCTGGGAATGTTGGTATGCTCCCAGGATCATGGTGAGTGCCTCCTGGAGGGTCGGTTCCCTGGGCCTGTCCCCCCCCCGGCACACAGCAGTCCTCCCAGTTTCCCTGTTGTCCTGTACCTCTGTCCCCTGAACCGTGTGCCCACTGCCACTGACCCCAGGTCCCTGATTGTCCTATGTAAGTGAGGTGGCCTGGGCTTCCTGTAGTGGTGGACACACTGCTGATTGACGTGTCCAGGGGACAGAGGTATGGGCCCGCTGGGTGGGTGCTGTGGTGGTGTTTCCTGAGGAGGGAGGCTCTGTGGTGGTTTGAGAGTGTGCCTGGGTATCCAACCGTCCGGAGGTCCCAGATGGGCCAGGTTGGTCATCCAGATCCAGGCGACCAGAGCTGCTGTCATCACTGTGGGGGGACTGGATGTTGCTGCCACCTCTTCGCCGGTGACTTGGCTGGGTTACCTGTGGGTATGTAAATGCAGTGCTAATGATTCTGTGTGTGACATATTGTGCATGGGTGTGTTGCCCTCTTTGGTTGGATTTGCCCTGGGAGCTTTTCCTTGTGTGAGTTATTTGGTGGGCCAGTGATTCTCTCTAGTGTGCATGCTTTGGTGATAGGTGTCCATGCAGGTCTGTGAGGGGTGTCCATGCATTGGTGTTGCATGTAGGGCTTGGCATTGGGATGAGTGGGTTGTGATGGTGGGGTGTGTGGGAGGTGGTGGAGAGATGGGAGTGAGGGGGAGGTTGGGGTATGTGATGGCATGCAGGTAGGGGGGTGATAGTAATACAGGGTTGACTTACCAGAGTCCAGTCCTCCTGCTACTCCTGCCAGGCCCTCAGGATGCATGATTGACAAGACTTGCTCCTCCCATGTTGTTGGTTGTGAGGGAGGAGGTGGGGGTCCACCGCCAGTCCTCTTTACAGCGAGTTGGTGTCTTGCTGCTATGGAACTTACCTTCCCCCGTAGATCGTTCCACCTCTTCCTGATGTTATCCCTTGTTCTGGGTTGCTGTTCCAAGGCATTGACCCTGTCCACGATCCTCCGCCATAGCTCCATCTTCCTAGAAATGGATATCTGGTGCACCTGTGCTCCAAATAGCTGTGGCTCTACCCGGATGATTTCCTCCACCATGACCATTAGCTCCTCCTCAGAGAACCTGGGGTGTTGTTGTGGTGCCATGGGTGTGGTGTGAGTGGTGTGGGTGAGGGTGTGTAGGGTGATGTGTTGGGGTGTGTGTTGTGAGGTGCATGGGTGGTGTATAGGTGATGGTGGTATGTGGCTCTGGTTATGTGGGTGCTCTTGCTGTCTCTCTCTCTCTGTTGGCAATGGTTAGGAGTCGTAAAGGGTTGTGGGTAATGTGGGTGTGTGTTTTATAGTCATGTGGGTGTGGTGTGTATATAGGTGTCAGGTTTGTGTTGTTTGAATTGTCCAATGTGGTGTTGTTTTGTATGTGTGTGTGCATTTTGAGCGCGGTGGTATGTACCACCAATGGCTTACCTCCACTGAATGTTCGCCGTGGTGATTTGTGGGTCATAATGTTTTGGGCGTTGTTCTGTTGGCGTAACAGTGTGGGTTTGGATACCGCCAGTTTATCACTGACCTTTGGGCTGGCGGACTTGTGTGTGTGGCTGTATAGTGATGGATTGGTATGTGTGTGTCATAATATGGTTGGCGGATATCCGCCACGGTATGTTGGCGGCAGTCGGCATGGCAGTAAGTGGAATTTACCATCAATGTCATAATGAGGGCCTAAGTCAGAAGGTAAAACTTTGACCGAGGCCTCCCGTTCGCTGTAGCCAAGCAGGGCTCCATCATGGTCGGCTCAAATTTTGAATTTGCCCCGGTCGAGTACAAGCAGATGTCCAGATTGGCGCTTTTAGTTTCTATACACTAAAAAACATGTAGGGGGTCATTATAACCCCGGTGGTCGGTGTAATAGTGGAGGTAGTACCGCCAACAGGCTGGCAGTACATACCTCTACTATTATGCCATTGGCGGTTTAGCCAAAGCCAAACCACCAAGTTAACACACCGACCACCATGGTGGTAACGACCGCCAGGCTGGAGACTACAGTCTCCAGCCTGGCGGCCGTCACTAGGCCGCCCATGGAATTTTGACCCCACCCACCTCCATGGTTTCCGTGGTTTCTGTACCTCCACGGAAACCATGGCAGTAGGCACTATCAGTGCCAGGGAATTCCTTCCCTGGCACTGATAGGGCTCTCCCCCACCCCCTCCCCCTCCCCATAGCCCTCCTCCACCCTCCCACTCCCGACCCTCCCCATATACACACATAAACGCATATACATACACACTCATACACACACGCATACACACAATCACCCACGCATGCATACATTCATACACTGTCACAGCAACATTCACGAACATACATCCAGGCACACACACACTCACACGACACAACATGCACATACACACACACACCCACTCATGCACACACGCATTACACACTCATATCTCTGGTTTCCCTTATCTGATTTTATTGTTTTGGTGTCAAATTAAAGATAGAAATTGAATCTATTTTTAGAAATTGGTTTGGGATTTTTAAACTGTTTCCTGTGTTTAATTTTAATACTGGTTTGTGATTTTCTGAATTGTTTACACACTTTGGGGGTGATTCTAACCCCGGCGGTCTTAGACCGCCGGGGCCAGGGTCGGCAGGAGCACCGCCGACAGACCGGCGGTGCCCCGCAGGGCATTCTGACCGCGGCGCTTTGGCCGCGGTCAGTGCAGGAAAACCGGCGGTCTCCCGCCGGTTTTCCGCTGCCCGTTGGAATCCTCCAAGGCGGCGCAACTTGCTGCGCCGCCGAGGGGATTCCGACCCCCCCTACCGCCATCCAGTTCCCGGCGGTCCGCCCGCCGGGAACCGGATGGCGGTAGGGGGGGTCGCGGGGCCCCTGGGGGCCCCTGCAGTGCCCATGCCACTGGCATGGGCACTGCAGGGGCCCCCGTAAGAGGGCCCCTAAATGTATTTCACTGTCTGCTGCGCAGACAGTGAAATACGCGACGGGTGCAACTGCACCCGTCGCACAGCTTCCACTCCGCCGGCTCGATTCCGAGCCGGCTTCATCGTGGAAGCCTCTTTCCCGCTGGGCTGGCGGGCAGCCTGAAGGCGGCCGCCCGCCAGCCCAGCGGGAATGTCAGAATTACCGCCGCGGTCTTTCGACCGCGGAACGGTAACCTGACGGCTGGACTTTGGCGGGCGGCCTCCGCCGCCCGCCAAGGTCAGAATGAGGGCCTTTGTATCCTAAGTTAAGCCTCATTGCTTTATCATCAATGTCATAATGAGGGCCTAAGTCAGAAGGTAAAACTTTGACCGAGGCCTCCCATTCGCTGTAGCCAAGCAGGGCTCCATCATGGTCGGCTCAAATTTTGAATTTGCCCCGGTCGAGTACAAGCAGATGTCCAGATTGGCGCTTTTAGTTTCTATATGCTAAAAAACATTTAGGGGGTCATTATAACCCCGGTGGTCGGTGTAATAGTGGAGGTAGTACCGCCAACAGGCTAGCAGTACATACCTCTACTATTATGCCATTGGCGGTTTGGCCAAAGCCAAACCACCAAGTTAACACACCGACCACCATGGTGGTAACGACCGCCAGGCTAGAGACTACAGTCTCCAGCCTGGTGGCCGTCACTAGGCCGCCCATGGAATTTTGACCCCACCTACCTCCATGGTTTCCGTGGTTTCTGTACCTCCACGGAAACCATGGCAGTAGGCACTATCAGTGCCAGGGAATTCCTTCCCTGGCACTGATAGGGCTCTCCCCCACCCCCTCCCCCTCCCCATAGCCCTCCCTCACCCTCCGGGCAGATCAGTAGAAATGCACCTCATTTTAGACAGATAGTCAGAGGGATTCAGACCAGATGACATCGCTGCTATGGATGCTGCACGTCGCCTTGATGCTGACCCAGTCTTCGTGTCCCTGCGGAGTCTGAGCTAGAGTCCTCATTCCAAGGTAACGAGTGATGGGGGGCTCTTCTCATGGATATGGCATTGGCAGATTAGGTTTAACATACCTAGCGCTCCTTTAGGTTAGAGGTTAGGCCTATCATGTTAGGGTATTAGGACATATATTACACTTCAATATCATTTTATGATGTTGCAAGATGGTGGGGGTCTTTGTACTAATGACTCTAGTCTTTACCATTCTGTTCCTTGCACTGTACATTATCCTAATCATTGCAGCCCATGCAACTTATCGCAGAATGCAGTGTTACTAAATAAAATCTATTGAAACTTTACTGAATCTTCTTCATTGCCTGTGTTTGATTGGGACATAGTGTTCATGTGAGAAAGGGGTAATCTTCGTTTAACCACGACCCTCCCTGAGATGTCACACTCTTGAGTCCATGCGTAAAGGCTGCCACAAATCACCTTCTACTGTTTGGGGATTACGGGCCAGATATAGCAAAAAAGCTAATTGCGACTTGCAATTTGCGAGTCCGTGCGACTCGCAAATTGCAAGTCGCAATTTGCTATGCCGAAAGGTGTCTCAGACACTTTCTGCAACTCGCAATGGGGTTGCAAAGACCCACCTCATTAATATTAATGAGGTGGGTCGCAGTTTGCGACCCCATTGCGAGTATGGGCGCTCACGGGGATGGTGGCCTGCTGGAGTCAGCAGACCACCATGTCCGTGACTGCTTTTTAATAAAGCAGTTTTTTTTCCCCATCTGCAGCCCATTTTCCTTAAAGGAAAACGAGCTGCACTTGGAAAAAAAAAAAACGAAACCTTTAGTTTCGTTTTTTTTCAGGGCAGGCAGTGGTCCATTGGACCACTGCCTGCTCTGAAAATATATATTTTTTTCCATTCACAAAGGGGAACGGGTCCCATGGGGACCCCTTCCCGTTAGCGACTGGGTTACCATCCACTTCAAGTGGATGGTAACTGCGATTTCATTTGCGACCGCTTTCGCGGTCGCAAATGAAATTGCATTGCATTGCGAGTCGCAAATAGGAAGGGAACACCCCTTCCTATTTGCGAGTTGGAAATGCATTTTGCGAGTCGGATCCGACTCGCAAAATGCATTTCTGCATAGCAGAGAGGCTTTTGCGCCTCGCAAACGGCGTTTTTCGCCGTTTCCGAGGCACAAACCCTTTGCTACATCTGGCCCTAAGTGAGGTACCGCTTGTGAGCCTGAAGGGTTAGGGCGACAGTTGCGAGTTGTTGTAGGATTGTCATAGTCGCTTACAAACACAAGTACTGTCATCCTCAATTCAGCAGTCTTGCCTAGAGCAAGAGTCCAACTTCGGACAAAAGGACTCCTATTAATTTGTGTACCTGATATGGGAGGTGCCAAGTCAAGATGGCATCCCTGAAACCGGTTTGAAAGGCTACTTTTGTGGGTGACTGTAGGAGGCTGGACTGGCTTGTAGTGAGTACCAAGGGGTACTTGCACCTTGCACCAGGCCCAGTTATCCCTTATTAGTGTATAGGGTGTCTAGCAGCTTAGGCTGATAGATAATGGTAGCTTAGCAGAGCAGCTTAGGCTGAACTAGGAGACGTGTGAAGCTACTACAGTACCACCTAGTGTCATATGCACAATATCATAAGAAAACACAATACACAGTTATACTAAAAATAAAGGTACTTTATTTTTATGACAATATGCCAAAGTATCTTAGAGTGTACCCTCAGTGAGAGGATAGGAAATATACACAAGATATATATACACAATAGCAAAAATATGCAGTATAGTCTTAGAAAACAGTGCAAACAATGTATAGTTACAATAGGATGCAATGGGGAAACATAGGGATAGGGGCAACACAAACCATATACTCAAAAAGTGGAATGTGAACCACGAATGGACCCCAAACCTATGTGACCTTGTAAAGGGTCGCTGGGACTATTAGAAAATAGTGAGAGTTAGAAAAATAACCCTCCCCAAGACCCTGAAAAGTGAGTGCAAAGTGCACTAAAGTTCCCCTAAGGACAAAGAAGTCGTGTTAGAGGAATAATGCAGGAAAGACACAAACCAGCAATGCAACAACTGGGGATTTCCAATCTAGGGTACCTGTGGAACAAGGGGACCAAGTCCAAAAGTCACAAGTAAGTCGGAGATAGGCAGATGCCCAGGAAATGCCAGCTGCGGGAGCAAAGAAGCTTCTACTGGACAGAAGAAGCTGAGGTTTCTGCAGGAACTAAAAGGGCTAGAGACTTCCCCTTTGGTGGACGGATCCCTCTTGCCGTGGAGAGTTGTGCAGAAGTGTTTTCCCGCCGAAAGAACGCCAACAAGCCTTGCTAGCTGCAAATCGTGCGGTTAGCGTTTTTGGATGCTGCTGAGGCCCAGGAGGGACCAGGAGGTCGAAAATTAGACCAGCAGCAGAGAAGGGACGTCGAGCAAGACAAGGAGCCCTCTCCGAAGCCGGTAGCACCCAGAGAAGTGCCAGAAACAGGCACTACAAGGATGCGTGAAACGGTGCTCGCTGAAGTTGCACAAAGGAGTCCCACGTCGCCGGAGACCAACTTAGAAAGTCGTGCAATGCAGGTTAGAGTGCCGTGGACCCAGGCTTGGCTGTGCACAAAGGATTTCCGCCAGAAGTGCACAGGGGCCGGAGTAGCTGCAAAGTCGCGGTTCCCAGCAATGCAGCCCAGCGAGGTGAGGCAAGGACTTACCTCCACCAAACTTGGACTGAAGAGTCACTGGACTGTGGGGGTCACTTGGACAGAGTCGCTGGATTCGAGGGACCTCGCTCGTTGTGCTGAGAGGAGACCCAAGGGACCGGTAATGCAGCTTTTTGGTGCCTGCGGTTGCAGGGGGAAGATTCCGTCGACCCACGGGAGATTTCTTCGGAGCTTCTGGTGCAGAGAGAAGGCAGACTACCCCCACAGCATGCACAAGCAGGAAAACAGTCGAGAAGGCGGCAGGATCAGCGTTACAGAGTTGCAGTAGTCGTCTTTGCTACTATGTTGCAGGTTTGCAGGCTGCCAGCGCGGTCAGCAGTCGATTCCTTATCAGAAGGTGAAGAGAGAGATGCAGAGGAACTCGGCTGAGCTCATGCATTCGTTATCTGCAGTTTCCCCAGAGACAGAGACCCTAAATAGCCAGAAAAGAGGGTTTGGCTACCTAGGAGAGAGGATAGGCTACTAACACCTGAAGGAGCCTATCAGCAGGAGTCTCTAACGTCACCTGGTGGCACTGGCCACTCAGAGCAGTCCAGTGTGCCAGCAGCACCTCTGTTTCCAAGATGGCAGAGGTCTGGAGCACACTGGAGGAGCTCTGGACACCTCCCAGGGGAGGTGCAGGTCAGGGGAGTGATCACTCCCCTTTCCTTTGTCCAGTTTCGCGCCAGAGCAGGGGCTAAGGGGTCCCTGAACCGGTGTAGACTGGCTTAGGCAGAATTGGGCACCTCTGTGCCCAACAAAGCATTTCCAGAGGCTGGGGGAGGCTACTCCTCCCCTGCCTTCACACCATTTTCCAAAGGGAGAGGGTGTCACACCTTCTCTCAGAGGAAGTTCTTTGTTCTGCCATCCTGGGCCAGGCCTGGCTGGACCCCAGGAGGGCAGATGCCTGTCTGAGGGGTTGGCAGCAGCAGCAGCTGCAGTGAAACCCCAGGAAGGGCAGATTGGCAGTACCAGGGTCTGTGCTACAGACCACTGGGATCATGGAATTGTACCAACAATGCAAGGATGGCAAAGAGGGGGCAATTCCATGATCATAGACATGTTACATGGCCATATTCGGAGTTACCATTGTGAAGCTACATATAGGTAGTGACCTATATGTAGTGCACGCGTGTAATGGTGTCCCCGCACTCACAAAGTTCAGGGAATTGGCTCTGAACAATGTGGGGGCACCTTGGCTAGTGCCAGGGTGCCCTCACACTAAGTAACTTTGCACCTAACCTTTACCAGGTAAAGGTTAGACATATAGGTGACTTATAAGTTACTTAAGTGCAGTGTAAAATGGCTGTGAAATAACTTGGACGTTATTTCACTCAGGCTGCAGTGGCAGGCCTGTGTAAGAATTGTCAGAGCTCCCTATGGGTGGCAAAAGAAATGCTGCAGCCCATAGAGATCTCCTGGAACCCCAATATCCTGGGTACCTTAGTACCATATACTAGGGAATTATAAGGGTGTTCCAGTAAGCCAATGTAAATTGGTAAAAATGGTCACTAGCCTGTTAGTGACAATTTTGGAAAGAAATGAGAGCATAACCACTGAGGTTCTGATTAGCAGAGCCTCAGTGAGACAGTTAGGCACCACACAGGGAACACATACATATAGGCCACAAACTTATGAGCACTGGGGTCCTGACTAGCAGGGTCCCAGTGACACATAACAAACATACTGAAAACATAGGGTTTTCACTATGAGCACTGGGCCCTGGCTAGCAGGATCCCAGTGAGACAGTGAAAACACCCTGACATACACTCACAAACAGGCCAAAAGTGGGGGTAACAAGGCTAGAAAGAGGCTACTTTCTCACACAACCCCCCCCCCAAACGAAGGACAATAAGGCTAACCTTGGCCAGTTGAGACTTTATTGTCTAAGTGGTGATAAGTAGAGAGTAGCTCTGCAATAGACTGGTTACTCCCTTTATCATCCACTATATGGTTACTTCCCTGTGGGGATGTAAACCACCCTGTTTGAAGTTTTTTAGCTAAGCAACAATGTGAAGATGTATTTTCAGAGTTTCTATCAGTAAGTTTTAGTTTAGAGCAGTGGGAATTGTCCACTGAACCTATTTGTAGTGATGGAAATGCCAGACAGGGATGCTGTCTCAGTAAAGCCATAGCTGGGCAAAAACTTTGTCCATATGGCTGGAAGAGAGAACAGGGATGCTGTTTCTCTTGAGTTGGAGCAGGGCAGGGATGCTGTCCTATCAGCTCCACACTAGGGCAGGGATGCTGTCCTAAGTGTTGTGAGGCAGTGCAGAGTTTCTGCACTAAAGTTTCTCTGGGAGGGTTGGAGGGATGCTCCATGTTAACTAAAATGGTGCTCTTCTTGTCACCAAAGTTAGTTATCCCACAGAGAGGTACTTCTACCTCAGGGAGTACAGCTTTGCCAGCTGATGTTTCCCTTGGAACAGGTGCCACCCCAGGAGAGGTTTCTCCCACCACAGGAATGGTATCCTGAATGGTAGGGTGGTTAGGGGATACTGTGATACCCTTTTTACCTGTTGATGGAGAGGGATCCTGAGTTTTCAGGCCTTCTCTCCTTTGCTTTTTCATTTCAGTATAAATGAGAGGGAACAATTCCTCAGGGATGCCCAGCATGGCTGCATGGGCATAAAACTCTACATCAGCCCAACCTGAGGCCTCTAGGTCATTACCTAAGAGACAGTCTACAGGTAAGATAGGTGATACCACCACCTGCTTAGGGCCAGTAACTCCACCCCAACTAAACTGAATTATAGCTAAGGGAAGAAACTTAGTGGAGTTATGGACATCAATAATCTTATACTGTTGTCCAATGATGTGTTGATCAGGGTGCACTAGGTTTTCAGTCACCAAAGTGATACTGGCACCTGTGTCCCTGTAGGCCAAGGCCTCAACACCATTTATTGAAACTGTCTGCCTGTACTTATCCATTGTAAGGGGACAAGCAGCCAGTGTGGCAAGGCCAATGCCACTAAGTGTGACAGAAACTGTCTTGGGACTGACTACCCCAGTTTCTATGATGGACCCATAAGTGAACCCAACTACACCCTTTGCTTGACTGTTGCCAGCAGTCCCACCACTAGTACCACTACTGCTAGGGGCACTAGAGCTTGATGTATTAGTGGTGGTAGGCTCAGGGGGTTTACCTGGACAGGACTTATCCCCTGGCCTATGGCCTCTGTTTTTACACACAAAGCACCAAGGCTTTTTAATGTGTGCAAGTTGAGAAGAAGAGGAAGAATTAGTTTTATCCCCACCCTCTGAAGAGTGTTTAAGATTTGAAGTGGGATCTTTGGTTTTACCCTTATCCCCATGCTTATCTTGAGATTTCTCACCATCTTTCTTCTTATTGCCATCTTTGTCACCCCCTGTATGAACTTTTCTGTTCACCCTTGTTCTGACCCATTTGTCTGCCTTCTTTCCCAATTCTTGGGGAGAGGTCAGATCAGAGTCTACCAGGTACTGGTGCAACAAATCAGACACACAATTATTAAGTATATGCTCTCTCAGGATTGTGTTATACAGGCTTTCATAATCAGTAACTTTACTGCCATGTAACCACCACTCCAAGGCCTTCACTGAATGGTCAATGAAATCAACCCAGTCTTGTGAAGACTCCTTTTTGGTCTCTCTGAACTTTATCCTGTATTGTTCAGTGGTTAAGCCATAACCATCCAGGAGTGCATTCTTAAGAACTTGGAAATTATTGGCATCACTTTCTTTCACAGTAAGGAGCCTATCCCTACCTTTTCCACTAAATGATAGCCATAGGATAGCAGCCCACTGCCTTCGAGGGACATCCTGTACAACACAGGCCCTCTCAAGTGCAGCAAACCACTTGTTAATGTCATCCCCCTCCTTATAAGGGGGAACTATCTTGTGCAGATTCCTGGAATCATGCTCTTTTACAGGATGACTATGGGGAATACTGCTGCTGCCACCATGGGTTTCTAAACACAACTTCTGTCTTTCCTTCTCTAGTTCAAAAGACTGTCTATCCAAATCCAGCTGTTGCTTTTTAAGCTTCAGTCTGGTTTGTTCCACCCTCAACTTATTGAGTTCCCTCTCTAACATTCTGTCATCAGGGTTGGTGGGAGGGACATTCCTAGATACAGAGGTATGATGGGAATGAACAGAAGGAGATCTGTCCCTTACAGAAGCCACCCTAACAGCATGGTTAACAGAAACATTACTACCAGTATGGTGAGAATAAATGCTTTTGCTATGATGTGAGACAACACTATTTGTATGGTGTGGTTCATCATCATTACCAACTATGCTAGACTGTCTAGTAATGGGCAGGCTAGGAAGTTTCTTTCCTGAATCTTTTCCTGGGGGAGTCCCTGAATCAGATTGAGAACTATTAGGTACTTTTTCAACAGATGAGGCACCTATGGCCTTATCCTGTTCTCTAAGCATGTTAAGTAACAGTTCCAAGGAAGGATTCTTCCCTACACTCAAACCTCTCTCTATACAGAGACTCCTTGCTCTTTTCCAGCTAAGGTTGTCATATGCAAGTTTGGACAGATCAACATTTTGGCCTGTGCCAGACATTTTTAGAGAGAGTTAAAGTGATAGAAAAAGAGAAAAAAGTTTTCAGAACTTTTTGGAAAGACAGAAAAAAAAACTTTTTAAACTTTTAAGAACTTTGTGAAAGTTTAGAAGTACTTTTCAGCACTTAGAAAAGAGAGAAAAGAGGAAATGCAAAACTTTTTGGCTATGTGTATATACACTGACCTTGTTTTGTATATTTTTCTCTTATGAAAAGTACAATGATAAGAGTGGTAAGTAGTCTCAAAGCACTTATCCCACCACTGCACAACCAATGTAGGAGGCTGGACTGGCTTGTAGTGAGTACCAAGGGGTACTTGCACCTTGCACCAGGCCCAGTTATCCCTTATTAGTGTATAGGGTGTCTAGCAGCTTAGGCTGATAGATAATGGTAGCTTAGCAGAGCAGCTTAGGCTGAACTAGGAGACGTGTGAAGCTACTACAGTACCACCTAGTGTCATATGCACAATATCATAAGAAAACACAATACACAGTTATACTAAAAATAAAGGTACTTTATTTTTATGACAATATGCCAAAGTATCTTAGAGTGTACCCTCAGTGAGAGGATAGGAAATATACACAAGATATATATACACAATAGCAAAAATATGCAGTATAGTCTTAGAAAACAGTGCAAACAATGTATAGTTACAATAGGATGCAATGGGGAAACATAGGGATAGGGGCAACACAAACCATATACTCCAAAAGTGGAATGTGAACCATGAATGGACCCCAAACCTATGTGACCTTGTAGAGGGTCGCTGGGACTATTAGAAAATAGTGAGAGTTAGAAAAATAACCCTCCCCAAGACCCTGAAAAGTGAGTGCAAAGTGCACTAAAGTTCCCCTAAGGACAAAGAAGTCGTGTTAGAGGAATAATGCAGGAAAGACACAAACCAGCAATGCAACAACTGTGGATTTCCAATCTAGGGTACCTGTGGAACAAGGGGACCAAGTCCAAAAGTCACAAGCAAGTCGGAGATGGGCAGATGCCCAGGAAATGCTAGCTGTGGGTGCAAAGAAGCTTCTACTGGACAGAAGAAGCTGAGGTTTCTGCAGGAACGAAAAGGGCTAGAGACTTCCCATTTGGTGGACGGATCCCCCTTGCCGTGGAGAGTCGTGCTGAAGTGTTTTCCCGCCAAAACATCGCCAACAAGCCTTGCTAGCTGCAAATCATGCGGTTAGCGTTTTTGGACGCTGCTGAGGCCCAGGAGGGACCAGGAGGTCCCAAATTGGACCAGCAGAGAGAGGGGACGTCGAGCAAGACAAGCAGCCCTCTCTGAAGCCAGTAGCTCCCAGAGAAGTGCCAGAAACAGGCACTACAAGGATGCGTGAAACGGTGCTCGCCGAAGTTGCACAATGGAGTCCCACGTCGCCGGAGACCAACTTAGAAAGTCGTGCAATGCAGGTTAGAGTGCCGTGGACCCAGGCTTGGCTGTGCACAAAGGATTTTCCGCCGGAAGTGCACAGGGACCGGAGTAGCTGCAAAGTCGCGGTTCCCAGCAATGCAGCCCAGCGAGGTGAGGCAAGGACTTACCTCCACCAAACTTGGACTGAAGAGTCACTGGACTATGGGGGTCACTTGGACAGAGTCGCTGGATTCGAGGGACCTCGCTCGTCATGCTGAGAGGAGACCCAAGGGACCGGTAATGCAGCTTTTTGGTGCCTGCGGTTGCAGGGGGAAGATTCCGTCGACCCACGGGAGATTTCTTCTGAGCTTCTGGTGCAGAGAGGAGGCAGACTACCCCCACAGCATGCACAAGCAGGAAAACAGTCGAGAAGGCGGCAGGATCAGCGTTACAGAGTTGCAGTAGTCGTCTTTGCTACTATGTTGCAGGTTTGCAGGCTTCCAGCGCGGTCAGCAGTCGATTCCTTATCAGAAGGTGAAGAGAGAGATGCAGAGGAACTCGGCTGAGCTCATGCATTCGTTATCTGCAGTTTCCCCAGAGACAGAGAGCCTAAATAGCCAGAAAAGAGGGTTTGGCTACCTAGGAGAGAGGATAGGCTACTAACACCTGAAGGAGCCTATCAGCAGGAGTCTCTGACGTCACCTGGTGGCACTGGCCACTCAGAGCAGTCCAGTGTGCCAGCAGCACCTCTGTTTCCAAGATGGCAGAGGTCTGGAGCACACTGGAGGAGCTCTGGACACCTCCCAGGGGAGGTGCAGGTCAGGGGAGTGGTCACTCCCCTTTCCTTTGTCCAGTTTCGCGCCAGAGCAGGGGCTAAGGGGTCCCTGAACCGGTGTAGACTGGCTTATGCAGAATTGGGCACCTCTGTGCCCAACAAAGCATTTCCAGAGGCTGGGGGAGGCTACTCCTCCCCTGCCTTCACACCATTTTCCAAAGGGAGAGGGTGTCACACCTTCTCTCAGAGGAAGTTCTTTGTTCTGCCATCCTGGGCCAGGCCTGGCTGGACCCCAGGAGGGCAGATGCCTGTCTGAGGGGTTGGCAGCAGCAGCAGCTGCAGTGAAACCCCAGGAAGGGCAGTTTGGCAGTACCAGGGTCTGTGCTACAGACCACTGGGATCATGGAATTGTACCAACAATGCCAGGATGGCATAGAGGGGGCAATTCCATGATCATAGACATGTTACATGGCCATATTCGGAGTTACCATTGTGAAGCTACATATAGGTAGTGACCTATATGTAGTGCACGCGTGTAATGGTGTCCCCGCACTCACAAAGTTCAGGGAATTGGCTCTGAACAATGTGGGGGCACCTTGGCTAGTGCCAGGGTGCCCTCACACTAGGTAACTTTGCACCTTACCTTTACCAGGTAAAGGTTAGACTTATAGGTGACTTATAAGTTACTAAAGTTCAGTGTAAAATGGCTGTGAAATAACGTGGACGTTATTTCACTCAGGCTGCAGTGGCAGGCCTGTGTAAGAATTGTCAGAGCTCCCTATGGGTGGCAAAAGAAATGCTGCAGCCCATAGAGATCTCCTGGAACCCCAATACCCTGGGTACCTTAGTACCATATACTAGGGAATTATAAGGGTGTTCCAGTAAGCCAATGTAAATTGGTAAAAATGGTCACTAGCCTGTTAGTGACAATTTTGGAAAGAAATGAGACAGCATAACCACTGAGGTTCTGATTAGCAGAGCCTCAGTGAGACAGTTAGGCACCACACAGGGAACACCTACATATAGGCCACAAACTTATGAGCACTGGGGTACTGACTAGCAGGGTCCCAGTGACACATAACAAACATACTGAAAACATAGGGTTTTCACTATGAGCACTGGGCCCTGGCTAGCAGGATCCCAGTGAGACAGTGAAAACACCCTGACATACACTCACAAACAGGCCAAAAGTGGGGGTCACAAGGCTAGAAAGAGGCTACTTTCTCACAGCGGCGTAATCAGTCCTGCAGTAGCAATTAATTTACAGGTGCCAGGTATATGGTATACCACTTTACAAGGGAAATCCAGCTAAATCAAATATGTCTAACAGGTCACACCGTGTGTTAGGAGCGAGAGCACGTGCACATTAGCCTTGGTCAGTGTAGGAGGCTGGACTGGCTTGTAGTGAGTACCAAGGGGTACTTGCACCTTGCACCAGGCCCAGCTATCCCTTATTAGTGTATAGGGTGTCTAGCAGCTTAGGCTGATAGATAATGGTAGCTTAGCAGAGCAGCTTAGGCTGAACTAGGAGACGTGTGAAGCTACTACAGTACCACAAGTGTCACTTGCACAATATCATAAGAAAACACAATACAGTTATACTAAAAATAAAGGTACTTTATTTTTATGACAATATGCCAAAGTATCTCAGTGAGTACCCTCAGTATGAGGATAGCAATTATACACAAGTTATATGCACACAATACCAAAAATATGCAGTATAGTCTTAGAAAACAGTGCAAACAATGTATAGTTACAATAGGATGCAATGGGGACACATAGGGATAGGGGCAACACAAACCATATACTCCAAAAGTGGAATGTGAACCACGAATGGACCCCAAACCTATGTGACCTTGTAGAGGGTCGCTGGGACTATTATAAAATAGTGAGAGTTAGAAAATTAGCCCTCCCCAAGACCCTGAAAAGTGAGTGCAAAGTGCACTGAAGTTCCCCAAAAGACAAAGAAGTCGTGATAGAGGAATAATGCAGGAAAGACACCAACCAACAATGCAACAACTATGGATTTCCAATCTAGGGTACCTGTGGAACAAGGGGACCAAGTCCAAAAGTCACAAGCAAGTCGGAGATGGGCAGATGCCCAGGAAATGCTAGCTGCGGGTGCCAAGAAGCTTCTACTGGACAGAAGAAGCTGCAGTTTTTGCAAGAACGAAAAGGGCTAGAGACTTTCCCTTTGGTGGACGGATCCCACTTGCCGTGGAGAGTCGTGCAGAAGTGTTTTCCCGCCGAAAGAATGCCAACAAGCCTTGCTAGTTGCAAATCGTGCGGTTAGCGTTTTCGGACGCTGCTGAGGCCCAGGAGGGACCAAGAGGTCGCAAATTGGACCAGTAGAGAGAGGGGACGTCGAGCAAGACAAGGAGCCTCCTCTGAAGCAGGTAACACTCGGAGAAGTGCCATAAACAGGCACTACAAGGATGCGTGAAATGGTACTCGCCGAAGTTGCACAAAGGAGTCCCACGTCACCGGAGACCAACTTAGAAAGTCGTGCAATGCAGGTTAGAGTGCCGTGGACCCAGGCTTGGCTGTGCACAAAGGATTTCCGCCGGAAGTGCACAGAGGCCGGAGTAGCTGCAAAAGTTGCGATTCCCAGCAATGCAGTCTAGCGAGGTGAGGCAAGGACTTACCTCCACCAAACTTGGACTGAAGAGTCACTGGACTGTGGGAGTCACTTGGACAGAGTTGCTGGATTCGAGGGACCTCGCTCGTCGTGCTGAGAGGAGACCCAAGGGACCGGTAATGCAGCTTTTTGGTGCCTGCGGTTGCAGGGGGAAGATTCCGTCGACCCACTGGAGATTTCTTCGGAGCTTCTGGTGCAGAGAGGAGGCAGGCTACCCCCACAGCATGCACAAGCAGGAAAACAGTCGAGAAGGCGGCAGGATCAGCGTTACAGAGTTGCAGTAGTCGTGTTTGCTACTATGTTGCAGTTTTGCAGGCTTCCAGCGCGGTCAGCAGTCGATTCCTTGACAGAAGGTGAAGAGAGAGATGCAGAGGAACTCTGATGAGCTCTTGCATTCGTTATCTAAAGTTTCCCCAGAGACAGAGACCCTAAATAGCCAGAAAAGAGGGTTTGGCTACTTAGGAGAGAGGATAGGCTACTAACACCTGAAGGAGCCTATCAGAAGGAGTCTCTGACGTCACCTGGTGGCACTGGCCACTCAGAACAGTCCAGTGTGCTGGCAGCACATCTGTTTCCAAGATGGCAGAGGTCTGGAGCACACTGGAGGAGCTCTGGACACCTCCCAGGGGAGGTGCAGGTCAGGGGAGTGGTCACTCCCCTTTCCTTTGTCCAGTTTCGCGCCAGAGCAGGGGCTAAGGGGTCCCTGAACCGGTGTAGACTGGCTTATGCAGAATTGGGCACATCTGTGCCCTAGAAAGCATTTCCAGAGGCTGGGGGAGGCTACTCCTCCCCTGCCTTCACACCATTTTCAAAAGGGAGAGGGTGTAACACCCTCTCTCAGAGGAATTCCTTTGTTCTGCCATCCTGGGACAAGCTTGGCTTGACCCCAGGGGGGCAGAAACCTGTCTGAGGGGTTGGCAGCAGCAGCAGCTGCAGTGAAACCCCAGGAAAGGCAGTTTGGCAGTACAGGGTCTGTGCTACAGACCACTGGGATCATGGAATTGTCCCAATAATGCTAGGATGGCATAGAGGGGGCAATTCCATGATCTTAGACATGTTACATGGCCATATTCGGAGTTACCATTGTGAAGCTACATATAGGTAGTGACCTATATGTAGTGCACGCGTGTAATGGTGTCCCCGCACTCACAAAGTTCCGGGAATTGGCACTGAACAATGTGGGGGCACCTTGGCTAGTGCCAGGGTGCCCTCACACTAAGTAACTTTGCACCTAACCTTTACCAGGTAAAGGTTAGACATATAGGTGACTTATAAGTTACTTAAGTGCAGTGTAAAATGGCTGTGAAATAACGTGGACGTTATTTCACTCAGGCTGCAGTGGCAGGCCTGTGTAAGAATTGTCAGAGCTCCCTATGGGTGGCAAAAGAAATGCTGCAGCCCATAGGGATCTCCTGGAACCCCAATACCCTGGGTACCTCAGTACCATATACTAGGGAATTATAAGGGTGTTCCAGTAAGCCAATGTAAATTGGTAAAATTGGTCACTAGCCTGTCAGTGACAATTTGGAAAGAAATGAGAGAGCATAACCACTGAGGTTCTGATTAGCAGAGCCTCAGTGAGACAGTTAGTCACTACACAGGTAACACATTCAGGCACACTTATGAGCACTGGGGCCCTGGGTTACCAGGGTCCCAGTGACACATACAACTAAAACAACATATATACAGTGAAAAATGGGGGTAACATGCCAGGCAAGATGGTACTTTCCTACACAACCCCCCCCCCAAACGAAGGACAATAAGACTAGCCATTACCTGATGAGTCTTCATTGTCTAAGTGGAAATATCTGGAGAGTCCATCTGCATTGGAGTGGCCAGTGCCACCAGGTGACGTCAGAGACTCCTGCTGATAGGCTCCTTCAGGTGTTAGTAGCCTATCCTCTCTCCTAAGTAGCCAAACCCTCTTTTCTGGCTATTTAGGGTCTCTGTCTCTGGGCAAACTTCAGATAACGAATGCAAGAGCTCATCCGAGTTCCTCTGCATCTCCCTCTTCACCTTCTGATAAGGAAACGACTGCTGACCGCGCTGGAAGCCTGCAAACCTGCAACATAGTAGCAAAGACGACTACTGCAACTCTGTAACGCTGATCCTGCCACCTTCTCGACTGTTTTCCTGCTTGTGCATGCTGTGGGGGTAGCCTGCCTCCTCTCTGCACCAGAAGCTCCAAAGAAATCTCCTGTGGGTCGACGGAATCTTCCCCCTGCAACCGCAGGCACCAAAAAGCTGCATTACCTGTCTCTTGGGTCTCCTCTCAGCACGACGAGCGAGGCCCCTCGAATCCAGCGACTCTGTCCAAGTGACCCCCACAGTCCAGTGACTCTTCAGTCCAAGTTTGGTGGAGGTAAGTCCTTGCCTCACCTCGCTGGGCTGCATTGCTGGGAACCGCGACTTTGCAGCTACTCCGGCCCCTGTGCACTTCCGGCGGAAATCCTTTGTGCACAGCCAAGCCTGGGTCCACGGCACTCTAACCTGCATTGCACGACTTTCTAAGTTGGTCTCCGGCGACGTGGGACTCCTTTGTGCAACTTCGGCGAGCACCGTTTCACGCATCCTCGTAGTGCCTGTTTCTGGCACTTCTCCGGGTGCTACCTGCTTCAGTGAGGGCTCTTTGTCTTGCTCGACGTCCCCTCTCTCTTCAGGTCCAATTTGCGACCTCCTGGTCCCTCCTGGGCCCCAGCAGCGTCCAAAAACGCCAAACGCACGATTTGCGCCTAGCAAGGCTTGTTGGCGTCCCTTTGGCGGGAAAACACTTCTGCACGACTCTCCACAGCAAGAGGGATCTGTCCACCAAAGGGGAAGTCTCTAACCCTTTTCGTTCCTGCAGAAACCTCATCTTCTTCTGTCCAGTAGAAGCTTCTTTGCACCCGCAGCTGGCATTTCCTGGGCATCTGCCCATCTCCGACTTGCTTGTGACTTTTGGACTTGGTCCCCTTGTTCCACAGGTACCCTAGATTGGAAATCCACAGTTGTTGCATTGCTGGTTTGTGTCTTTCCTGCATTATTCCTCTAACACGACTACTTTGTCCTTAGGGGAACTTTAGTGCACTTTGCACTCACTTTTCAGGGTCTTGGGGAGGGTTATTTTGCTAACTCTCACTATTTTCTAATAGTCCCAGCGACCCTCTACAAGGTCACATAGGTTTGGGGTCCATTCGTGGTTCGCATTCCACTTTTGGAGTATATGGTTTGTGTTGCCCCTATCCCTATGTTTCCCCATTGCATCCTATTGTAACTATACATTGTTTGCACTGTTTTCTAAGACTATACTGCATATTTTTGCTATTGTGTATATATATCTTGTGTATATTTCCTATCCTCTCACTGAGGGTACACTCTAAGATACTTTGGCATATTGTCATAAAAATAAAGTACCTTTATTTTTAGTATAACTGTGTATTGTGTTTTCTTATGATATTGTGCATATGACACTAAGTGGTACTGTAGTAGCTTCACACGTCTCCTAGTTCAGCCTAAGCTGCTCTGCTAAGCTACCATTATCTATCAGCCTAAGCTGCTAGACACCCTATACACTAATAAGGGATAACTGGGCCTGGTGCAAGGTGCAAGTACCCCTTGGTACTCACTACAAGCCAGTCCAGCCTCCTCTGTTTTCAAGCTGTTGATCTCTAGGTGGTTTGGAATCATCCAGTATTGCACTTTCTCTAGACAGTGAAGCAGACTTAATTGAGCTTCGGGATCACCCTTTCTAAAGCTAGCTATTATCTTTGTGTAATTGGCGTACAGAACAACACTTTACAGCTTCATCCTGGATGCAAATTCTCTCTGTTTTTTATGTATATCTTGTCAAGAAAACTCTTCCCATAAGTTGAACAACTTCACCAGAGTCCTTGGTATTTCTACAAGGAGGCAAAGGTTGCAAGGTTAAACAAGTCATTGCCTCTCAAAACTATAATGGACAAATTTGATGTTTCATTGGTTGGTGCCTGCCCCCCCCCCCCACCCAGAATGCTAGTATCTCACATCCATGTGCTTTTACATCGGAAATATCTTCACAAGCTGTGTGTAACTAGCAAGAGCCTCAATGCTACACAGGTTGTGGACGCCATTAGTCCCAAAAGCTCTTCAGCGGACCAAGATGTGTCAGGAATCACTTTGAGTCATGTGTGGTCCTCTTAGTTAAAATGTGCCCTAGGCTGCGGTGGTTATGGGGCTCATTCGGAGATCTTCAGCGGCCATCTTGAATCTAGTCAAGTCCTGTGAGATCTTGCTAAATCTCTTGAGATTTGGTGTTGGCCTGCACATGGGTGTGGAATAAATAAGAGACATGCTCCCGCACAACTGATTATCAACACGGTTTCACAGAGGAAGCAGCAGTGTGGATAGACGCAGTCCTGCTTGTTAGAAGAAGACATTCTCTAATCTCTGTTTGACAGCTAGGAAAAACTGAAGGCTTCTTGGAAAATGCTTTGTTATTGTTTCTATTGATCTCTGTTAAATTGATCTTTAAACCGTGCTGTTAGCCAAAGCACCGGTAAGGAAGGACCTTTAGTGAATCCCGTTGGAAGGACCTTTTGGGAGCACCTTTTGAGAGCACTGAGAGACTGAAGAGAAATTGTTGCTGCAAGTTAGCAATAATTTGACGTTATGATCTGGAAACAAAAGACTTTCATTGAGCGATCTTGTGAGATTATCTATTTTCTGGATTGTGGGAGAGAACAGTCTGGAAGACAACATCTCAACTAGAACTGGCTAGTGAGTTAACTCGAGTAGAAATGTATGATGTAGCAGTGAATGAATGTGGTTATCAGGAAGGAAGTTGAACATTAATTACTGTGTTTCTCTATTTCTCAGTAGCATGTATCCCCATCTCAAATCTAAAAGCAAGTTCAAACCTGAGTGTTCAGCTACAGGTCAATGTATTGCGACCTGCAGGCGGACAGTTTTCACTCGGTTTATGTGAATGTAGTTATGAGTTAAGGTTCACCAATGAAGGAACCCACAGTGATGGTTTCCACTGTCCCTACAGGAATCATTCTCTGTTGTTCCCATGCTAATCTCCTCCTCCGCCCCTTAACCAGGTCCACTGTTTGGTCAGTTCATGGCTGCTGCTGTAAGGTGCGGGCAGGCGCTGTACCAGTCTACACTCTCGCAAGTACCAGGCCTTGAAATATGCAGAGCTGGATAAGCAGAGTTTCACACCAAAAAGAAAATACACAAGATTATGACTAGGGTGACCCTTCACAGGCGTTGATGTGACTAGACCTATAACTCTGCTTGTCTTGAGGCCCTGGTGCCCCGGGGTGCCAAGATCAATGGCCCCAGGGCTCCTGCCTCAAACCTTCACAAAGTCTCCCACCTCTTCCAGCTCCTCATATCTCCTCTCACCCTGCTCACGGGGTGCACTGTACGCCCTGGTCAACTAGTACCAACCTTGCAGTTCTGCGTCATGAGAGAGAATCCTTCCTGCATAGATTCACACTTCCTGATCACTGGGGATAACAAGGTGTGTCCTTCTATCACAGACTGTAGACCCCCATCGTACCGGACAGATTTGATTCTGATACCCTATTCACTTCACGTTAATGAGTGGCCTTCATCCTGTCTTTATGGGTTGGAGAGCCTTGAGAAACCCCAGGTTACAGCCTATGGGGGGAAACGCGTGGGCTGGACACGTGTGTCCAGAAGGTTGAACATGTAGAATGTACATCTGCTACATCAACAACAAGAGCCTCATGTTTGGATATCAATGTCTAAAATATTGTAAAAACATTGACCTGCTCAAGTCTTCTTTGTTACCTTAACCGAAGAGGGATAATCTTACAATACTGTTATACCTGATGCGCAAGAAACCTTTATATTTTACTCAATACTGTTACATGTGCTCAATATTTTTGTTTTGAATATATAAAGGCTTGCTTATCTCTTTATCTCTTTATGTCACATTTGTTTTATTTGATCTCTTTTGTGTTGTGGTACGGCTTACAAATACCGTCAAAAACTCCAGCCAAGAGAGTACTAGGCACATATAACATGCATGTCTCATTCTAGGACAGGACTGAGGGATGTGTCCAGACACACAGGCCTTGGTGTAAATACAATTTCAGGTGAACAGTTGTGTGTATTTGCTGTCTCTTCATCTATCTCTGCTGTTCAGCCACCTGCAGAGTAAATAATAATAATATTTCTCTACTACTGATCCAGCCGATGGCTGATTAACAGAATAACTACTTACCTTGCAGCAGATAAATCACCTCCACAACCCCTGTATCTTCTCCCCCCTTCAAATGTGCACTTGTGAGGTGAACCTTACCCAGGCTCATCACTCATTAGGTGAAGGGTTGCAGACACACTGTACACAACTGAATGAAACAACAAAACACAACAGAACCTATTATAACACAACCTCATGCATGAAACAACAGTTGTGACCCACCTGAGAAGTCCTTCTTGCTTCGGTCTGCAGATGTAATTTACTATTAGGAAAGTTCAATGAGAGCCCCAAAGCTCCCCTGAAAACAGAGTTTGAATTCACACATTTTGTGTTCTAAGCTCAACAGGAAAACATTGCTCAGCTTTCAGATCCACTGTGCAACATCCGGGATACTTACATTTCTGCATGGAACTCCGGAATTGGTCCAAGAGGTCGTTTCTAGGAATCCTCTCCAGTAGATTCTGTGTGATCTCGAAGGCCCCTCGATCACCGTAATATTGAATCATGTCAGTCGCGATATCCATACAGTCGGGGTTTTCAAGTCGAACTGCTGGGATCTTTCTCTGTCCAGGTTTCACAGAGCTGTCTCGTAGCAACATTTTGAATTGCTTGAGCTGTTTAACAGTCAGATCTTCTAAGCAATGAAGGATCACTTCTGTGGCTGTCTCTGGGCTGCCTTCATGAGCCATTATGATGCATGAAAATCAGTACCTGCGAGGAAAAATGCATCTTTATGGTGAACTTGGCTGAGATTCCTCACATAGTCAATGTCATGGAGGTCTGATTGGATTCATGACAATATAAGCCCCTGTGTAGGACCCCAGAGCCCTGAACAATCTTACATCCTTCCACATAAAGACTGAACCCTGCCATATTCAGAACCCCATATTTATTGAACGAGACATGGCTACTGATAAACTTACATAGAGTGACAGAGCCCACCATATTCATAACCTTAGGTGGTGCCACAGAGCCCTGGCATATGCAGAGCCTTACATTTATCAATGGTGCCCTGACATATTCATATCCTGGGTAGCCTAACAGAGCCTGTCATGTTCAGAGCCTTGAGAAGAGTGATATAGCCCAGCTGTGTTCAGGGCCTTGAGTAGAATGATAGACCCCTCTCATATTTGAGACTTGAATAGAGCCTTGAGTGGAGTGGAGTGATACAGCAATCCCATAATCAGAGCCTTGACTGGAGCGATAGAACCCTCCCATGTTCAGAGCCTTTTGTAGAGCAGCAGAGCCCTGCCATGTTAAGAGCCTTGAGTACGTCAAAAGAGACCTGCTGTGATCAGAGCTTTTAGTAAAGCTATCAGTCAATTAATCAGTAATTATAAAGTGTGGCTAATCTCCAGATAGTGTATCCAGGCGCTTGCAGGTCCCAGAGGCCAAACAATCAGATCTTGAAGGCCATTTGGAATTCCAGAACTGAGGTGATGGTTTGGAGGTGCTTGTGGAGGCTGTTTCAAGTTTTTGCTGCGATGTAAGAGAAAAAGCGTCCTCCACTTCTGCTTCGGTAGATGCGGGGAGTATGGAAAAGTGAAAGGGATGCAGAGCATAGTCTTCTTGACGGTTGGTGGAAGTTCAGGCAGTGGTTAATGTGCACGGGTCCTTAGTTGTCTAGAACCTTGTGCATGTGGGTCAGCAACATGAATTGGCATCTCTTCTGTACGGGAAGCCAGTAGAGTTGCCTGAGGTGGGGTGTGATGTGGGTTCATCCGGGAAGGCCAAGGATGAGTCTGGCTGCGGCGTTCTGTATGGTCTGAAGGCTCTGTAGGTGGTGTGTGGCAATTCCTACATAGATGGCATTGCTGTAGTCCAGTCAGCCTGTAATGAGGGCCTGTGTCACAGTGTGTCTCATGTGTATGGGTAGCCACTTGAAGATCTTATGTAGCATGCACAAAGTGAGGAAGCAGGCGGAGGAGATGGCGTTGATCTGTTATTTCATGGTGAGCTTGTTGTCAATGATGATTCTGAAGTTTCCGGCATGGTCGGAGGGAGTGGGTGAGAGTCCTAGGTCTGATGCTCACCAGGAGGCATTCTATGTGTTGCTGCTGTTGTCAAAGATCAGTACTTCCATCTTATCTGTGTTTACCTGAAGGCAGTTGTTCTTCACCCAGTCAGCGACACTCGTCATGAATTTGTGGAAGTTGGTTCTGGTGGTGGAGGGATCGTCAGTGAGTGAGAGGATGAGATGGGTGTTGTCTGCATAGGAAATTATGTTGAGACTGTGGGATCGACTATGTTGACCGGCGGAAGAATGTGGAGCTGAGGGATGAGCCCTGGGGGACACTGGAGGTGATCTCTTTGGGTTTAGAGGTGAAAGGTGGGAGGTCGGTTCTCTAGGTTATTCCTGTGAGGAAGGAGGTGATCCATCTGAGCGCGTCCCCTTGGATGCTGATGTGGTGGAGTCTTTCGATCAGCATGTAGTAGGATACGGTGTCGAAGGCTGCTGAGAGGTCAAGGAGGATCAAAGCTGCTGTTTCTTCTCGATCGAGGAGGGTTCAGGTGTCATTGATGGCTGCAATCAGGGCAGTTTTGGTGCTGTGACTGCTGCAGAGGCTGGATTGGGAGGTATCAAGTTGCTGGGTGTGCTCCAGGTAAGTCATGAGTTGCTTGCTGATTATCTTTTCCAGTATCTTTGCTGGGAATGGGAGCAGAGAGATTGGCCAGTAGTTTTGGGGTTCACTGGGTTTGGCGGAGAGTTTTTTGAGTAGTGGTCTGACTTCTGCATATTTCCTGGTGTCTGGAAATGTTGCAGTGGTGATAGAGGTGTTCAACAGGTTGGTGAGTTCCTGGTCGATTCTTTTGTTTCCAAGGTTGAAGATGTATTGTGGGCATGAGTCTGTGGGAGCTCCCTTAGTGATAGATGTCATGGTGGAGGCGATGTCCTGGGTGGAAAGGATGTTCCAGGTGGTCAGTGTGTGGTTCTTGTTGGTTACAGTGGTGGTGAATCTGTCTAGGAAGTCTGTAGGTGTGGGTTTGAAGTTTCTGTATATGGTTGCGATCGTGTCATGGATGAAGCTCCTGTGAGGGTGTGATGTTGTTTTCGCTGACAGCCAGGTTGGAGAACCATGCTGAAAAGTTCCTTGGTGTTGTGTGCAGCAAGGGCTATCTTCTTTGTTGCCCTCAGCAAGCAGTGGTAAAGGTTGAGGGAGGTCTTGCAGGCTGCTCTCTCGAAGGTGTCCCTGCTGGTGCACCATCTCCTCTCCAGCTGTTTGCTGTCTCCTTTTGCTGTTCTGAGTTCTTGGGTGTACCAGCTGACCTATTCAGAGGATATTATCTGGATGTTGTTTTTGATGGGGACAATTTTGATGCAATTGGTAATCTAGGTTTTGGAGTTTTTCTCTCCCTGTTTGAGGGAGCCAGCCAGCACCCTCCAGAAGCCACAGGATCTGGGTTCAAACGTGGTGCAGCACAACAAAAGAAGGTCCTACGCATGTGGAGAACAACTCAGCAAGTTGAGCATCACAGGGTGCAAGGCTGGAGACCTGGGCCAGGCTGTGCACAAAGGAAGTTTGCAAGGAGTGCACAGAGGCCTCAGGAGGTGAAGAAGACACAGTACACAGGGGTACCGTCGTCCTTGGGTAGGTCTTACCTCCTCCAAATTGCGTCAGCAGGACCTCAGGACAGTCTATGTCGATGATGTCCACCTCTGTGTCCTTAGGTGCACGCTCGTCATTGTGAAAGGAGTCCCAGGGTACCAGTCATCATCTTGGAAGGTGTCTGCTTGGAGCAGGGGAGTGACTCTGTCACTCCACAGGAGATTTCTTCGGTCCTTCTGGTGCAGGATGAAGACAGGGAGTCCCCAGAGCATGCACACCATGGAAACAGTTTCAGTTGCTCAATTGCAGCTGAGGTTGCTGAAGAAAAGTGTCTCTTGTAGACACTTTGTTGCAGTTACAGCGTTTCTTGGAGCAGGGTGCGGTTGATCCGAGGTCAGAAGAGTCTGAAGTTGTTGCAGGGGATTCCTGAAGGAAACTTGCAAGCAGAATCTGAAGAGAACCCACAGGAGAGACCCGAAATAGCCCTGAGAGGGGGATTGGCTATCTTATCAGGTATGAACCTATCTGGAGGGGTCTCTGACGTCACTTGCTAGCAGTGGCCACTCAGAGCCCTCCAGTGTGCCCCCACACCTTGCAAAGCAGGATGGCTGAAGTCTGGGACACACTGGAGGAGCTGGAGCTCTGGGCACCACCTCTGGGGTGGTGATGGACAGGGGAGTGGTCACTCCCCTTTCCTTTGTCCAGTTTCCCGCCAGAGCAGGGGACAAGGGGTCCCTGAACTGGTGTTGACTGGTTTATGCCATGAGGGCAACATCTGTGCCCTTCAAAGTATTTCCAGAGGCTAGGGGAGGCTACCCCTCCCAAGCCTGTAACACCTATTTCCAAAGAGGGTGAAACACCCTGCTCTCAGAGGAAATGCTTTGGGCTGCCCAGACCCCAGGAGGGCAGAACCCTGTCTGTGAGGTGGCAGCAGCTGTAGCTGCAGTGCAAGCCTCAGAGAGCTGGTTTGGCAGTACTGGGGTCCATAGTGGAGCCCCCAGGATGCATGGAATTGGCTCCCCAATACCAGATTTGGAATGGGGGTACAATTCCATGTTACATGGCCATTTTCGGAGTTTCCATTGTGATGCTACATATAGGTATTGACCTATATGTAGTGCACACGTGTAATGGCGTTCCCGCACTCATAAGGTCCGGGGAAATGGCCCTGAACTATGTGGTGGCACCTTTGTTAGTGCAAGGCTGCCCTCACACTTAGTAACTTTGCACCTAATCTTCAGCAAGTGAAGGTTAGACATATAGGTGACTTATAAGTTACTTAAGTGCAATGAAAATGGCTGTGAAATAGTGTGTGCACTATTTCACACAGGCTGCAATAGCAGTCCTGTGTAAGGGTTTGTTTGAGCTCCCTATTGGTGGCAAAAGAAATGCTGCAACCCATATGGATCTCCTGGAACCCCAATGCCCTGGGTACCTAGGTACCATATACTAGGGACTTATAAGGGGGGTCCAGTATGCCAATTGAAATTGGTAAATGTAGTCACTGGCCTACAGTGACACATTTAAAAGCTGGGAGAGCATAAGGTCTGAGGTTCTGGTTAGAAAAGTCTCAGTGACACAGTTAGGCACTACACAGGCATACACATTAGGCCACAAACTATGAGCACTGGGGTCCTGGCTAGCAGGATCCTAGTGAGACAGGCAAAACACACTGACATACAGGTTTTTATCTATGAGCACGGGGGCCCTGGCTAGCAGGATCCCAGTGACACAGTAAAAACACATTGACACACACTCACAGACTTGGCTAAAAGTGGGGTTACTCATGCTAAAAAGTGGCTACTTTCATACAGATGGTTGTTTTGTCGTGCGTATGGAGCTTGAAGTTGAGATGTTCAATGGGGGTGGTGGTGCTCACTATGGTCTATTTGTGTATGATGCCTGTTCCCCCTCCCAGCTTGTTACTGCGGTCCTGGTGAGTTATTTTATATCCATCTGGGATCGCTGAGGCAATGTCTGAGGCAGATGTGGAGTTGAGCTAAGTCTCCGTAAGGTAGACAATGTCAGTTGTGAGGGTGGCGATGAGGTCCCATATTTGGGTGAGATGCTTGCATAGCCAACGTCTGTTGAGAAGGGCACATGCGGGTTGTTGTTTTTGTTTAGGTGGTGTCTGTGGCATGATTGGAGTCAGGCTGGTCAGTAGGGTAATGTGTGTGCTGTAGCAGATGAAGTGGCAGTGGGTGTAGGAGAAAGGGCCCAACTTTTAGCATGGATCGGCCTGGTTTCAGGGTTTGTTGCAGTGTCCAGAGTCGAGGGTGTAGAGCTCTCCCATGTTCAGAGCTGTGAGTAGAGCAATATAGCCCTACCATGTTCACAGCCTTGAATAGAGCCCTCCCATATTCAGAGCCTCAGTAAAGCGATGAAGCCCTGCCATGTTCAGAGCCTTGAGTAGAGCGATAGAGCTATGTCATGTTCAGAGCCTTCAGTAGAGCCATAGAGCCCACTCATATTCAGAGCCTTGAGTAGAGTGATAGAACCCTCCCATGTTCAAAGCTTTGCATATAGCATGCAGGTGCACTCAAAAGAAAAGTAGTGCTAGAGTTGCAGCATATTCAAAGACTTGTAGACAGCACTATCAACCTCGTATTTAAAAAATGATATACTTATTGTAACAAAGTCCTTATATGAGAGGGTCAGAACCCTGCCACGTATTGAAAGACTTAGGGCAAATTAAGAGACCCCGGTTATAACACCTACAGTGATAGAGCATATAGTAACAATCTTAATATCGTTTACACACTTAGATAAGCTTGGAGTCAGGGCTTACAGTAACAGAGCCCTGATATAACAGCTTTCAGTACCAGAGTCCTGAACACTAATGACAAAGTGTGATTACATAGAAACGGAGTCCCAATATAACAACAACAGAGTTGGGGGATACAGAAACAGGCTCCTGACACAAAAGCAACAATGGTTGATGTTGTAGTCAAATAGTGTTGGTATTATAGAGACAGAGTTGGGGATACAGAAACAGAGTGCTGGTACAATAGAGGCAGAGTTTGAGCATATAATAACAGAGTCTTGACATAATAATGACAGAGTTAGGACACATAGGGGGTGATTCCGACCCCGGCGGTCAAGGACCGCCGGGGCCGGGGATGCGGGAGCACCGCCAACAGGCTGGCGGTGCCCCGCAGGGCATTCTGACCGCGGCGGTTCGGCCGCGGTCAGACAAGGAAAACCGGCGGTCTCCCGCCGGTTTTCCGCTGCCCTGGGAATCCCCCATGGCGGCGCAGCTTGGAACAGGATGGCGGTATGGGATGTTGTGGGGGCCCCTGGGGCATGGGCACTGCAGGGGCCCCCGTAAGAGGGCCCCACTTTGTATTTCAGTGTCTGCAATGCAGACACTGAAATACGCGACGGGTGCCACTGCACCCGTCGCACATACCCACTCCGCCGGCTCCATTCGGAGCCAGCTTCCTCGTGGGGAGGGGTTTCCCGCTGGGCTGGCGGGCGGCCTTCTGGCGGTCGCCCGCCAGCCCAGCGGGAAAGCCAGAATGGCCTCCGCGGTCTTTCGACCGCAGAGCGGCCATATGGCGGCTCCCTCCATGCGGGCGGCGACCGCCGCCCGCGGGGGTCAGAATGACCCCCATAGTAACAGAGTCCTCATATAATAATGAGAGTTAGGAAATATACATACATATGCATGTGTTATTTCTAATGTACAAAAAAGCCAAACATTAGCATAGTGTTGTACGGGGTCAAAGGCAAAGATACAGTCAACATATTGTTAGACAGTTTTATTAATCTGAAAATATTGATTTAGGCATTAGGTGTCATGACTAGGACATAGCCTGCTGTATTGCACCCTTCACTGACGAAAAGTGTCTGTTTGTTTTATGTGAAGGAGCACTCCAGTGCACGTCTCTATATTTCAGAAAATCATGGAAAATACCGTTGCAGCTATAGTTCTAATACAAATATAGGTCCTGATTCACAAAGGTAAACTTAGACCTGAGGTCTAAGTTTAGACCTAAATTCTACCTTTACTAGTAGTAAATATAGACTTTAAGACTAAGGGGGTCATTCCGACTCCCGCTGGCGGCGGTAACCGCACGCCCGGCGGGAGCCGCCGAATGACCGCACCGCGGTCAAATGACCGCGGCGGTCATTCTGAGTTTCCCGCTGGGCTGGCGGGCGACCGCCAGAAGGCCGCCCGCCCGCCCAGCGGGAAACCCCCTTCCTTGAGGATGCCGGCTCCGAATGGAGCCGGCGGAGTGGAAGGGGTGCGACGGGTGCAGTTGCACCCGTCGCGATTTTCAGTGTCTGCCACGCAGACACTGAAAATCTATGTGGGGCCCTGTTAGGTGGCCCCTGCAGTGCCCATGCCAGTGGCATGGGCACTGCAGGGGCCCCCAGGGGCCCCACGACACCCGTTCCCGCCATCCTGTTCCTGACGGTAACAACCGCCAGGAACAGGATGGCGGGAAGGGGTCGGAATCCCCATGGCGGCGCTGCAAGCAGCGCCGCCATGGAGGATTCCCTTGGGCAGGGGAAACCGGCGGGAAACCGCCGGTTGCCCTTTTCTGACCGCGGCTTTACCGCCGCGGTCAGAATTGCCCATGTAGCATCGCCAGCCTGTTGGCGGTGCTACCTCCGGCCTCCACCCTGGCGGTCTATGACCGCCAGGGTCCGAATGAGGCCCTAAGTTTACCTTTGTACTCAGGCCCTATATGTCTTCATTGCTATGTCTGGTAGGAAGTGTATACATGTCGTGTTGGCTCTCATTCTACTAATGAGACTGCAGGATTTGGGTGGCAGCACTCTCTGAATTGCGAGGAACTGAATTCAATCCAAAACCATGTGACTACTGCCGGCCTAACCCGTTTCCGGCCAGCAAGCAGTACCTCACTGATGCTCAAGGGCAGGGGTGATTTTTGCCAGCCGTGAGCATGACATTTTGATTTCTCAGGGAAATCGTGGTGTATCAGAGCTTACCCCTTTCTTTCAGTTACATCGTCTCACACTTACAAAGACAAACAGAAGCGGAAATTGGTTCAATAGGTTTTATTGAATAGGCTGTGTTCTTGATAAAAAGGCATCTACTGCAATGATTAGGATAATGAAACATGATAAAAGCAAAATGGTGACAAGAAAAGTTAGACATAGAAAACGTTCCACCATACTATCAACATGCCGGATTTTGTGATTCCTACCTACGCTACTGATGTTCTATGTTACAGCACAACAGGGTAAGCCCTAATCCAAACTTCAGGACCTTCCCAGAAGACACCATACTTGAATATGATAGTAGTGAAGAGGCCTCATGTCTACTAAGACTCCCTCCCTATGTAGGCCAAGGGACGGGCAATCTCAGCAAGCAGCTGTAGCAAAGTCAAACCGCATACAGTGGCAATCATCTGGCTGGAACCTCCCTCTTATAGAGAGCAGAGATGTTTTATAATAAAACAGCTGGTGTTCTGAGAAAAGTGCATGTTTCTGTGAATGGTAGAGACGTGATGTCCCACTTGGTGCTGACAACCCTATCTGTCTGCAGCCTTGAGCAAAGCACAGAGTGAAGAATGTTGCAGTAAGAAATGTAAATGCTTTCCTAGGCGAAAGGACAGCAAGATACAAGAAAATAAAACATTACCACAAATGTGATGTTTCTAAAACATTAAAATGGAATAAAATGAAATGTAACTAGACCAAGAGGCAAGGGCAGCAGGCCTGCAGCTAAAATAATGTGCCCAGAAAACACAGCTAAAATAGCTTCATTAAACCCTCCCCTTGTTGGTTCAAAGTGTATAAAGCAGTCTAGTCACTAATTTAAAAGAAATTTAAATATATCACTTAAAATATGTATGTACAGAAATGTCCATACTGGCAAGTAAAATATACATAAGCATGCTGAATAAAAATGAAATGGACAATTTAGAATTTAGCAAAAGTGTCAATCAAAGCTGATTGTTAAAAGTCTCCTATTACATCAGAGACAATTGAATTTAGGAAGGATTCTACTTTGGCAGGTGTCAATGTGACCAATTTGGAGACAATGAAAACCAAAGAGCACTTGTGTTCCAAAGCTTGAGCTCCAGCTGAGGTAGCAGCATTCCGTGTAGTGCCAGATATTAAAGCAAAAGCCACGTGATCCACAAAGGCCAGCTCAGAACAGGCTTCCGTAGCAAAGGCACCTTCAATGTGCATACTTGGTAATGAGCCTTCAGTCAGGACATCAACAGATCAGTATCCAGTGAAAGTAAGTGTCACGTAGAGAGACAAACTTCCAGTGCACATTCGAAAAGACACCAGAGGCATCGAAACACGGGCTGCACCCAATCCAAAACCGGTCTGAATGACAGAGACCAGTCACACTCCAGCTCTTACAGGAGTGGTGCTCCGAAATACTGCATCACATGTTCACGACACAGTTGCGCTGGTGGAAGCGCTGTCTGTCCTCATTGTTGTGATGGGGCAGCCAATGCGAATAAAAAACAGCAACAGCAAGATGCTGCCTATTAAAGCCAAAGTAAGTGGAAATCCCCTGAAAATACTCAAAAATATTGCATGTATGGCTGAAGGTATTATCCCAAATATAAAGGAGAGGGTGCTGACGAAACCAGAATCAACAACCTTAAAGAAATGTACAATCCCTATAGTACGTAAAAAATTCACCCCACGAGTTCACCCAAGTGGCTCGGGAAGTTTGTATTTAAAAGGGACTGTATCTCAGCAGATGACCTCGCTACTTGGAGCGCATAGGTCTTGCGTGCAGATGTCAGTGCCACATGTTTTTTTAACACTAGAGCTTTGAGTCTGCTTATCTTGTCAAAATTGACATTTTAAGTAGCAATCTGAGGCCAAATATCTGCTACTTGTGTTTGTTACATGGGGAAAAAAGCACATTTCCACAGCAGGTGACAATTTGGGAGACTGAAACTACATAAGCAGGTCCGGCTTACATCCCGCAACAGCTCTCACTGTTAAGAAGTACTTAACTTCCATTAGAGAGCACCTGGAACCATGGTCAAATCAAGGGGACTGAAACTCCCTTCAGATAGCAAGCTAAGTTTTCTGCTGAAGCGTTGCACGCCTGTGCAAGGACAGCTGCTTACAAACCATTGAATGGCTTACAGAAGTCTTGCATTCGCTCCCACTAAGAAGGACCTCTTTCATGCCACTGAAACATTTGTGCATGAAAAAGGGTAACTCCCACACCCCATGAACGTAACTATCTCCTGGCCTTTCATATCTGCCCACTGGAATGTGTTTTAAGCAAGATGTAAATTGCAGGGTTGAAATAGGTAGATTAATAACTCCGTGTATTAACCATTCAGCAGATACAATTTCTGCCACAATAAAAGGCCACTTTTCTAACTTCTCGATTAACATAACATAGGTTGCTTAATTCTTAGTCATTATTTGTTCCTGTTGTGTTAAATTAAATGCTGAAAAAATGTCCCTTGCACTAATGTATTGCCAAAGTCCTCAATGTTTGTAGTGGGGCGTTTTTGGTTTTGGGTAGTGGGTGGGGGGTTTTAGGTTTTAGGGTGGGGTTGGGGGGGTGGGGCGTTTTTGGTTTTGGGGAGTGGGTGGGGGGTCAGGGGGTTTTAGGTTTTAGGGTGGGGTTGGGGGGGTGGGGCGTTTTTGGTTTTGGGGAGTGGGTGGGGGGTCAGGGGGTTTTAGGTTTTGGGGTGGGGTTGGGGGGTGGGGCGTTTTTGGTTTTGGGGAGTGGGTGGGGGGTCAGGGGGTTTTAGGTTTTAGGGTGGGGTTGGGGGGGTGGGGCGTTTTTGGTTTTGGGGAGTGGGTGGGGGGTCAGGGGGTTTTAGGTTTTGGGGTGGGGTTAGGGGGGTGGGGCGTTTTTGGTTTTGGGGAGTGGGTGGGGGGTCAGGGGGTTTTAGGTTTTAGGGTGGGGTTGGGGGGGTGGGGCGTTTTTGGTTTTGGGGAGTGGGTGGGGGATCAGGGGGTTTTAGGTTTTAGGGTGGGGTTGGGGGGTAGGGCGTTTTTGGTTTTGGGGAGTGGGTGGGGAGTCAGGGGTTTTAGGTTTTAGGGTGGGGTTGGGGGGGTGGGACGATTTTGGTTTTGGGGAGTGGGTGGGGGGTCAGGGGGTTTTAGGTTTTAGGGTGGGGTTGGGGGGGTGTGGCGTTTTTGGTTTTGGGGAGTGGGTGGGGGGTCAGGGGGTTTTAGGTTTTGGGGTGGGGTTAGGGGGGTGGGGCATTTTTGGTTTTGGGGAGTGGGTGGGGGGTCAGGGGGTTTTAGGTTTTAGGGTGGAGTTGGGGGGGTGGGGCGTTTTTGGTTTTGGGGAGTGGGTGGGGGATCAGGGGGTTTTAGGTTTTAGGGTGGGGTTGGGGGGGTGGGGCGTTTTTGGTTTTGGGGAGTGGGTGGGGAGTCAGGGGGTTTTAGGTTTTAGGGTGGGGTTGAGGGGTGGGGTGTTCTTGGTTTTGGGGAGTGGGTGGGGGGTCATGGGGTTTTAGGTTTTGGGGTGGGGTTGGGGGGGTGGGGCATTTTTGGTTTTGGGGAGTGGGTGGGGGGTCATGGGGTTTTAGGTTTTGGGGTGGGGTTGGGGGGGTGGGGCGTTTTGGTTTTGGGGAGTGGGTGGGGGGTCAGGGGGTTTTAGGTTTTGGGGTGGGGTTGGGGGGGTGGGGTGAGGGATGTAGGGTGAATGGTGCCTATTGCTAATGATTTTATCAGGAATGCCTTTACAACGAAATATCATTGTTAAGGAATTCATGGTAAAATCATTAGTAGTAGCAACGAGGTCGGTGTTCCGACCTCGTTGTTAAGGCAGTACTTGTTTTTGAAGTCGTTGTTTCATAGTACAATCGCAGGCGGGCCCTATGTCCCTCGGCCGGGATCCCTCAGCTCCCAGTATAGCATTAGTTGTTCTTGACAGAACGAAGCATCACGCAGCCACTCACGACAGCGGGGAGCTCGGCTACGCCCCAGCACATCGCGACCCTGCGCTTAGCCAGGGAGCAGCAGTCCCACCAGTCTCCTGTGAGTGGAGGGGATTTCCTCCACTTAACCCATAAGGGCAAATTTGGGGGTATGCAGCAGTTCGAGATCAGTCATCGCCTCAATCATCCGTAGCACCTCTGTCCAGTATGCCCGCAGAGCAACACAACTCCACGTGAGGTGCAAAAAGTTTGCATCAGGGGCCTTACATCTAGCACAGCACACATCAGCACACAGACCCATACTTCGCAATCTACAGGGTGTATAATACAGACAATGTAGGAACTTAAAATGAATAAGGCGCAGTCTGTTAGGGGACAGCTCTCTCATATGCGCGCAGCATTTTCACCACACATCATCGGGAATGGTCTCGCCGATGTCCACCTCACAGTGCACCTTAGCTTTGATCTCAGTCTCAGGCATCTCGCTCTGCATACAAGCATAAAGCTTGGTAATAAGCCTGCATGGGGATTGTGTTTGATGCATGAGTTCCAGCGCTCGGCACACCAATGGCATCGCAGGTAAACAGGGGAAGTGCGTGTGGAGCATTGCGCCAATTCTAAGTGCATATAGTCGGTGAAGTGCAGTATATCGCCCATCGCTAAGCGCCACCTCCGAGGAGATCAACAGCCCATCAGAAAACCAAGAGCCTAAGGTGGTTAAGCTAGACTCATGAAGAAACTCACGCACATGGGCATCCCCGACAACTGCATGTCTGCAACATCCAATACCGGCATCGCAGGTGCAAAAGGCTCACGCACATTAGCACGCCACAACAGCGCAATCCAAGCCCCTGCCGTGCAAGTCACAGTGTCAACCCCATGCGGTCTGGGTCTTATCAGGTTCCCAAACACCCACGGTAATCTATCAGGCCACACAGCGTTACTTACAGGGGCCAAATGTGGCAGGTATCTTGTGGGGTACAGCAAAAAATGCGCAAAATGTGCCTGCACACATTGATAATAGAGCTCTAAATCTGGAGGAGCTAAACCTCCCATCTCAAACAGAAGTGTCAGTTTCTCCCACGAAATTCTGGGCTGTCCACCAGCCCAAGCCAGCTTCACCAGCGCGGACCTAAGTCCCTGCAGAAAACTCACAGTGAGGACTAGAGGTAGATTGATAAGTAGATATAAAAATTTGGGCAGAATGACCATATTCGCTATCGCAGTGCAACCCGACAGCGAAAGCGGCAGCGAGCGCCACATCTCCACCTTGTCCTCCAGCCATGTCACTCCCCTTTCCTTTGTCCAGTTTCGCACCAGAGCAGGGCTGGGGGATCCCTGAACCGGTGTAGACTGACTTATGCAGAGATGGGCACCATCTGTGCCCATCAAAGCATTTCCAGAGGCTGGGGGACGCTACTCCTCCCCAGCCCTTCACACCTATTCCCAACGAGAGAGGGTGTAACACCCTCTCTCAGAGGAAATCCTTTGTTCTGCCTTCCTGGGCCAGGGCTGCCTGGAACCCAGGAGGTCAGAAATCTGTCTGAGGGGTTGGCAGCAGCAGCAGCTGCAGTGGAGACCCCGGAAAGGCAGTTTGGCAGTACCGGGTTCTGTGCTATAGACCCGAGGGATCATGGAATTGTCCCCCCAATACCAGAATGGTATTGGGGTGACAATTCTATGATCTTAGACATGTTACATGGCCATGTTCGGAGTTACCATTGTGACGCGATACATAGGTAGTGACCTATGTATAGTGCACACGTGTAATGGTGTCCCCACACTAACAAAGTCTGGGTAATTTGCCCTGAACGATGTGGGGGCACCTTGGTTAAGTTAGACATATAGGTGACTTATAAGTTACTTATGTGCAGTGGTAAATGGCTGTGAAATAACGTGGACGTTATTTCACGCAGGCTGCAGTGGCAGGCCTGTGTAAGAATTGTCAGAGCTCCCTATGGGTGGCAAAAGAAATGCTGCAGCCCATTGGGATCTCCTGGAACCCCAATACCCTGGGTACCTCAGTACCATATACAAGGGAATTATATGGGTGTACCAGTATGCCAATGTGAATTGGTGAATTTAGTCACTGTCCTGTTAGTGACAAATTTGGAAAGCAGAGAGAGCATAACCACTGAGGTTCTGGTTAGCAGAGCCTCAGTGAGACAGTTAGGCATCACACAGGGAGCACATACAGGGCACATACTTATGAACACTGTGGCCCTGTCTGGCAGGGTCCCAGAGACACATAGACTAAAGCAACATATATACAGTGAAATATGGGGGCAACATGCCAGGCAAGATTGTACTTTCCTACACAACCCCCCCCCAAACGAAGGACAATAAGGCTAGCCATAACCTGATGAGTCTTCATTGTCTAAGTGGAAATATCTGGAGAGTCCGTCTGCATTGGAGTGGGTACTCCCAGGTCTATGTTCCACTGTATAGTCCATTCCCTGTAGAGATATGGACCACCTCAACAATTTAGGGTTTTCATTGTTTATTTGTTTTAGCCAAAGTCTAGGTTTGTGGTCTGTCTGAACAATAAAGTGAGTGCCAAACAGGTATGGCCTCAACTTTTTCAGTGCCCAGACCACAGCAAAGGCCTCCCTCTGTATGGCAGACCAGCGCTTTTCTCTAGGGGTCAACCTTCTGCTGATAAAAGCAACTGGTTGATCCTGGCCCTCAGAATTCAGTTGTGATAAGACTGCCCCTACCCCTAATTCAGATGCATCAGTTTGAACAATGATTTTCTTGGAGTAACATGGGCTTTTAGGACAGGTGCAGAGCACATTGGCCTGTTTGAGCTCCTCAAAAGCTTTTTGACAGCTAGCTGTCCATAATACCTTTTTAGGCATTTTGAGCCAGATGTATGAAAAGTTATTGCACTCGCAAACTGTGCGATTTGCAAAAATCGGCCTTTTGCAAGTGCAAAAACGTGGTCTGCGATGCACGAAAGGCATTCACAGACCAAAAATAAGAAATCACAATTTTTGTGATTTTTGGCGTCGCGAGTTGGTTTTGCGAGTTGCATTTTGCGATTCGGTATTTCCAGTAGGAAATTGCGAGGCTCAAAATGCAATTAGCAAAATCCAAGTCGCAAATAGATGCATCAAAAAATCACAAATTGCGATTTTTCGCAGAATGGCATTTTGCACATGCAAAATACCACTAAGTGAAACCAGGTGGTAACCAGGTGCAACCTATATAAAGAGGACCAGAATGCCTCAGACACTTTTCCACAATGGCGGCACTCTACATCATGGCGAGAAGAATGAGGATCTTGGCAGGTTTGAGGAGAGGGAGGAGGAGACAGTAGCGCATTTTCAGAGTGCGCATTACACTTTTTGACCTGACAGAGGAGGAAATATATGAGAGGTATAGGTTGAACTCAGCCATGCTACTTGACCTGATAGCTGAGCTACAACCCATACTGCAGCGCAGAACACTAAGGACTCATTGCTTACCCACCCATGTACAGGTATTATGCTCCCCACACCTACTCGCCTCAGGGAGCTATCAAGGGGTCATAGTAGCAGCTGGGGGGTATCACAGAGTACCCTCTCCAGATTTTTTAATTCTTTCGTAAACGCCATGCTGAGCAAATTACAACAGTACATCAGATTCCCCCACACCCCACAGGAAATACGCAGACAAAAATAGAGTTTTACCAGATAGCACAGTTCCCCCACGTCCTAGGTGCCATAGATGGCACACATGTGGCAATCTGTCCACCATCAGCCACAGAGTATGTGTACCGAAACCGTAAATACCAACATTCCATGATTATTCAGGTGATATGTAATGCCTCCTATATCATAACTGATCTCGTGGCCAGGTACCCAGGGGGCACACATGATTCGTACATCTTTCGCCACAGCGGCATTCACAAAAGACTGCTAGCTGGGGAGTTTGGTGAAGGATATCTACTAGGTATTTTCCCTCTGTACACTGGCGCATTTATGCAGTTGTGACGTCTGATGGCTCACTTACTCATTGTACCCTCTGTTCCTTCCAGGAGACAGTGCCTACGCAGTGCGCACCTACATGATGACGCCCTATCTCAATCCTACAACACCAGCAGAATGGAGATACAATGCAGCACACAGGGCAACCCGCAACGTCGTGGAGCGCACATTTGGAATGCTGAAGAGTCGCTTCCGGTGCCTCCACAAAAGTGGAGGGGCACTACAGTACAGTCCAGAGACGACATGTAGAATAGTGGCTACTTGTGCAATCTTGCACAATATAGCTACAACCAGGGGCATACCTATAGAAGTCAGTGACACTGAATCAGATGAGGATGACGAAGAGGGAAGGCAAAGGCGTGCCGACATCACACACAACCATTTCAGACGTGAGTATGAATGACACAAATCCACTGACAACTGTACCTGTAGTTATATAAATTTATTACCTTACGTCAGGTAATGTATGATTGAGAAATAAATGAAACAGGTGATGTGACAAACGCAAATAAATTAATTACCAGAGTCATGCACTATTTCTCTCATAGTGGCAACAGCAGTCTAATGGTGGCAAGAGTCACTTTTTTCTCCCACGCACACCACTCGGGTGCCCAGTTAAGTCACTGGCACCTCTATTGTCACCTTCAGTGGCAGTGCTGTGCGTGGCACTGCGCCGTCTGGTGTCTGCTGCTTGTACGGCAACAGTGCTGAGGCTTGAACTGTCCTCAGTGTCCCCCAGTGCTACCTCAATTGGAGTGGCAGATCTTTGTCCCATTATGTGTTCTATCACATTCGTGATCTGAACAAGTCCCTGGACAACGTCCCTGCTGCTATGTGCAGCCTCCACTTGCGCCGCCACTGCGCGACGGGCGATCAATGCAGTGGAATTTGCCATCCTGTTAGAGGACCTGCATTAGCTGCCAAACATTGTCCGGAATCTGTGCTCCTGTCTGCGCTGGCTAACCCTCTCATGGCGCAGCTACTGACAGGGGTCACGAACAGCACTTGTTAGGTCCCTGGTGTCCTCTGAAGCCTGCACCTGTCCCTCACGCAGCTGTATAATATTGCCATTGAGTGCGTCCAGTTGGCGATGCAGGCCCATCATGTTGCGGTTGTGCATGCACAGGTTTCTGTCTAAACTGAGGATCCGCTTATTTTGCAGACACTGCTGCTGCAACATAGCAGCTTCAAGGCCCCCGAATAAGGAGGGACCCTCACCTGCCTCATGATGTTGTGCCCGGGACTCTGTCGCAATCCTGCGTGGTGCTGTTGTTGAATGACCCCTGCCCTCCAGAATCTGGTTGCGCCTGCCTGGTGCTGACGGTATGCTTGGCCCTTCCTGCTGCTCATCAGAGTCGCCGCTGAACTCTAGCAGTGGCAGTGCCCTGGGCCTGCGTCAGACAGTGGACATGATGAGGGACCCACTGGTGTTTGTATCTGAGGGTTGATGGGTGTCCGTCTCTCCTACACATGTAGATGGTATGGCTGCTGGGCCTGGCCCACCTGCAACAACAATATGCAGCATGTCAGTTCTGTATGTTACATTATCTGTCACAAAATGGCAATAAAAGTACAGGTACTTTGTCTACACGGTGTTGTGTGTGTTGTGTTACCTTGGGTGCCACTATACTTCATTATATTGTTGTGCTACTTTCAGTACTAGTTTGTGGACTGCCACTCCCAAAATGCATTGTTGTGCTGCTTCTACGATGTGGACTGGACTACTTCACAAACTGCTTCACATTACATGCTAATTCCTAAGGGGCTTTTGTGCATACACGTATAGGGTTACAAAACATTATTGCACTTACCTTGGCTGGTACTCGGTGTGCCGGAGGTGTCGATGTCTGTGACCCCAATCACAGCTTCAGGGAGGAGTGTGTACTCCACGCAAGTCTCCTGGCCACCCTCTCCTCTGCATGGGAGCGCAGGTCGTACCACCTTTTTTTGATTTCTTCGATGGAGTGCTGTGCCACTCCAATGGCGCAGATTTTGGACTGTATGTCCAGCCATAATCTCCTCTTTTCAGTCTCAGGCACCTGGAGTGAGCTTCTTCCGAACAGGCAGTCATGGCTCCTCACCACCTCCTCAATTAGAACCTCAAGCTCCTGTTCACTGAATTTCAGCTTGCGCTTCCCTTCAGCCTTCTCCTGTGCTTGGCCTGGGGTGTCCATCCTGGCTCAGGTGTTCTTACTCCTTCTGAGTGCTGCTCTGTGTGGCTGGGCTGCTCTCTCTCAGGATGCTAGTTTGGGTGTGGCACCTGAAACTGCCTGTGATGACTCATTTCCTGCTGGTGATGTCATCAGGCTCCTCCAGGTGTGCATTCTCGAACTTTCTCGCATTTTGCGATTTTTTACCGACTCGCAAATTGCGATACTGCAAATTGCAATTCGGTAAATGGGCCTCGCAAACCACAAATAGCAATTTTTACGAAATCGCTAATTCCGATTCGCAATTTTGTTACATGACCAATTGCGACTCGGAAAAAGCGATTTCTTAAAAATCGCTATTTTTCGATTCGCAAGCTCATGTTTTCATACATATGGCCCTTTGTTACTTGTGAGATCATTAAGAGGGGCTGCTATGGAGCCATAGTTTTGAAAGAATCTCCTATAATACCCTGTGAGGCCAAAAAAGGCTCTCACCTAGGTCTGAGTTGTAGGGGGAACCCAATCCATGATTGTCTGGATTTTCCCCTGAAGTAGTGCAACCTGTTCTCCACCTACCAGGTGTCCCAGGTAAACCACCTTACCCTGCCCTATCTGGCCCTTTGAGGCCTTGATAGTGAGGCCTGCCTTTTGCAGGGCCTCCAAAACTTTCCAAAGGTGGACCAGGCGCGCTTCCCAGGTGGAGCTAAAGACAGCAATATCATCTAGATGTGCTGCACTAAAAGCCTCCAACCCCTGCAGGACTGTGTTCACCAACCTCTGAAAAGTGGCAGGTGCATTTTTCAAACCAAAGGGCATCACTGTAAATTGGTAGTGCCCTCCGATAGTTGAAAATGCAGTTTTGGGTTTAGCATCTTCAGCCAATTTGATCTGTGTAAGCGTGCGGGTGTGGATAAAGTACTCTAGACCGCGGTTGTCTGAATAAAAATGTTGTTTATTGAGAATAGAAGATGTAGCAGAAAACTGGTGAGTATCTTTCAAACTTTGTTTATGGGTCTTGAGGGTGGTGGGATATTCTTGAGGTTTGGTCTTCACTTCTTCTTTTCTGTCTCCCTGGTTCACAGGTCGTTCCCCGGGAAGTGCATGTGGAGAGAAGAGAATATAGTGGTAAGTGTACTTGCTACCAATCTCTATTTAGTCTCTATATTTTCTCTTTATCTTTCCTGACTCACTAGTCCTCTTAAGAGTAATCTATTTCGATCGTTTTAGATTAGTAGGTGTTTTATCCCTTTTGTCTCTCGGTGCTGTAACTCCTGTCCTTTCTGTCTTGTCTATCCCTTCAGGGCGCAACTGGGCCTGTGCGTGGTTTGGCGATTCTAATATGGTTGACGGTGCTTTATAGTGACTGGTGGTGAGTATTGTATTCTTCTTCCCCCCCCTTTGTTCCGATTCTCCTCTTGTACTTGTCCGTTGTTTCCTTTTTCCAACCCCCTCCCCAGTGCTCGTGCTCGTTGTGAGTCTTTGTTTTTGTCCTGCCCCCTCCCGCCTTTCCGTGCCTTCCGACCCCCGCCCTCCTCCGCTCGTTGTCTCTCACTCTTACTCTCATTCAGGGACGTAGTCCCACGCACCTGAATGGCGACGCTTCTCCGGAAGCGTGGCGGGATGCTGCCACTCGTCTTCCCGGTTCCCTGGAACAGGGTCACCTGATGCTCGTCTTCCTTCTGCAGCTCCGGTGCTCGGATGGGACCGCTGTCTCCGACTCGCTGGCGGGTTCCGCTCCGGGATCTCCACATTCAAAGCTCTGTTGCTGGAGTTCTTTTCCCTCATGGAAGGGTTCACAGCTCTTCCCTTGTCTCCTGTGTCTTCCTCCAAAGCTCTGAACGCCGTAGAAGTCTGCAGTGGTACTTTTGAACCTCCAGCGCCCCGCCACTGCCGATCCATCCACCAATCACGGGCAGGGGGCCTCGGAGCACCAGGGGCAGCGTCAGCACAAGCAAGAGCTGAGTGCAGGCGAGCAGGGTCCAGCCCGTCACATACACTACCCCTAGAGAGCTGCTTGTCGAGACGCTCCAAGACCGGGTAACGGGAAAGAAAACCTGCGGTCACCATTTGTTTACCCGGAAGATGATGAATCTGAAAGGAAAATGGCTGTAGGGAAAGGAACCAGCGGAGAACACGGGAATCAGTGTCCTTATGATGGGCGAGCCAAGTAAGAGGAGCGTGATCAGTGATCAGAGTAAAGGTCCTGCCGGACAGATAATATCTAAGGGATTCAATTGCCCACTTAATCGCCAAACATTCCTTCTCTATAGCCGGGTAGTGTAATTCCCGCGGTAGAAGCTTCCTGCTGATGTACAGGATAGGGTGGAGGGCATCATCATCCTGTGGCTGGGACAACACTGCTCCAAGACCCACGTCGGAGACATCAGTTAGTTACACAAAGGTTTTACCAAAATCAGGACAGCAAAGCACTGGTTCTGACGTGAGGGCGGTTTTCAACCTGTCGAAGCTATGTAAGGCAGATACCGAGGGAGGACCAACGGTGTTGGGGTATGTGTTTTTTAGCAGCTCAGTGAGGGGTTCCGCCACCGTAGAGAAATGGGGAATAAAACGTCTATAATATCCAATTAATCCTAAGAATGCTCTGATATCTTTTTTTCTCTTGGGGAATGACATTTTGAGATGGCTTCAATTTTCTCTACTTGGGGTCTAATCTGACCGTTCCCTACAATATACCCCAGATATTTGATACTAGTCTGTCCAAGTCTAAATTTTTCGGGACTGGCGGTTAACATGGCCTTTTGTAGAGCTTGTAATATAGTATTGAGGTGTGTCAAGTGCTCCTTCCAAGTGTTACTCTAGATAACAATGTCATCGAGATAGGCAGCCGCATACTGCTTGAATGGACGTAGGATTTAGTCCATGAGTCTTTGGAATGTAGCGGGGCCCCATGAAGTCAAAAAAGGAAGGACAGTAAATTGATATAAGCCAGAGGGGGTGGCAAATGCTGTTTTTTCTCTGTCTTCTTTTCTTAAAGGAATTTGCCAATAACCCTTTGTGAGATCTAGGGTGGATAGGAATTTGGCTTGGCCTAGCCTCTAAATGAGCTTGTCTATTCTAGGCATAGGATATGCATCAAAATAGGTTACATTGTTGACACCCCTGTAATCTACACAAAACCGGGTGCTACCATCTGGTTTGGGTACCAACACGACTGGCGAGCACCATGGGCTGACTGATGGTTCTATGATACCTGCTGCCAACATGGCTTGGACTTCCTCTTCAATAATCTTTTGTTTGGCTTCAGGAATGCGGTAGGGTCGCTGTCGTGAGACAGTATTCATTTTCAGACGGATGGGATGTTGGACTAGGGTGGTTCGACCTGGATATTTAGAGAAGACATCTTGATTGTGATGTACTAGGCGAGTTAGTTGAATGTGATACAATCTCTTAAGAGTGGGATTGATCCATGCTGTACTGGTTAGACAGGTCTTGGTGAGGTAACATGGGATACGGGATGTCTTCAGTAACATCCAAGTTGATAAAATGAATGGATGAGCCTACTGTGGGTTCTAGCCATTTTTTAAGAAGATTGATGTGATATATCTGTTCCCTTCAACTTCCTTGGGGAATTGCCAACTTATAGGTGGTGGGATTGATCTGTGCTATCACTTCAAATGGCCCTTGCCATTTGGCCAGTAATTTATTCTCAGAGCTAGGGAGCAATACTAGAGATTTATCCCCTTCTGTTAGGGTGCAAACTGCACTTCGGGTATCATATATTTGCTTCTGCTTATTCTGGCTTCCTGTAAGGCAGCATGGGCCTCCTCCCATACCGTATGAAGGTTCTCTCTTAAATCCCGGGTATATGTCAAGAGGTCTTTTACCTCTTCCTCCGTGTCCTCCCACTGTTCGGCCAACATATCTAATAGTGTGCGTGGTTGTCGACCGAATAACATTTCAAAAGGGATATGGCCTAAGGTGGCTTGTACATGGGTACAAATAGCATATAGAACCAATGGTAGTTTCTTTTCCCAATCCTTACCGGCCTCAGATATACTCTTTCTTAGTAAGGATTTAATGGTTTTGTTGTATCGTTCCACCAGCCCATCGGTTTGTGGATGATATACTGAGGTACGGATTTGTTTTACCCCTAGTAATCGACATACTTCAGCCATTAATGTAGACATAAAAGGAGTCCCTTGGTCCGTCAATATTTATTTTGGGAAACCCACCAGTGAAAAGAACTCTATCATTGCTTGGGAAAAAGCTTTAGTATGTATACTGGAATGGGGTATGGCCTCGGGATAGCGGGTGGCATAGTCCACCAGGACTAAAACATATTGTCTACCCCGAGTGGAAGGGGTGAAGGGCCCGATAAGGTCCATTCCAACCCTGGTAAAGGGAATATCAATAATCGGAAGAGGTTGTAGGGGTACTGGCTTTTGTGGAGAGGGGTTATACAACTGCCATTTGGGACACTCTGAACAATGCTTCCTTATTTCACCATAAACCCCTGGCCAATAAAATCGTCTAAGAACTGCTCCCTCAGTTTTCTCCCTCCCCAAATGCCCTTCCCCGTTATGCCCATGTGCTAATTGTAACACTTGTTGGCGATGGCTTTTGGGCACCACTAACTGTAGGTCATTTCCTCTAGTGCGTGAGGGGTTTCTGTATAACAGGTTATTATGAAACAGGAACCTGGGACCTACCCCTAGTACTGTCCCAGACTCGGCCTGCTGCCATACGTGTTTTAAAGTTGGGTCCTCATTCTGCCCAAGTTGATGTCTCTAAATCGTTCCCTAGTAGACAGTTTACAAGTAAATCTGAGGCAACCACAACTTTCTTTGGACCAGTAACCCCCCCCCAGTTGAGATTCACAACAGCCATGGGGTGGCTAAGAGTGTTGTTATGAGCGTCTGTCACTTGGTACTGCGGACCAGTGACCAGGGTGGACCAGTTTCTCTATCACCATAGTAACACTGGCACCTGTGTCCCTGTAGGCTGGAACCTCAACACCATTTATTAGTGGAAGTTGCTTGTACTTATCCATATTAAGGGGACAAGCAACCAAGGTGGCCAAATGAATGGCACCTTCAGAGACTATAACAACCTCTGTGGTCTCCCTAACAAGACCAACCCCAACTACTCTGCCAATAGTGAGCCCAGCTACACCCTTGGATTGGCTATTTGTAGGTTTCCTAACACTAGTGCTATTACTAGGGGCACTAGAATTGCAGCAGGGGTTGTGGTAGTGGGAGGTTTGGTGTTTTTCTTTGTACAACTGGAATCAGTTGCCCAATGGCCATTGACTTTACACAAATAACACCAAGGCTTTTTAGGTTGATTATTGGAAGAGGTTTGGACCCACCAGCCCCACCAGAGGATTTTTGTGGGCCTGATGAAGACACAGTTTTACTTTTGTCCCCACCCTTGTCAGAAGACTTACCATCCTTCTTCTTGCCATCCTTGTCACCCCCTGTATGAACTTTTCTGTTCACCCTTGTTCCGACCCACTTGTCTGCCTTCTTTCCCAATTCTTGGGGAGAGGTCAGATCCAAGTCCACTAGGTATTGGTGTAACAAGTCAGACACACAGTTATTCAGAATATGCTCTCTCAGAATAAGATTATACAGGCTTTCATAGTCAGATACTTTACTTCCATGTAACCACCCCTCCAAGGCCTTCACTGAACAGTCCACAAAGTCTGTTCAGTCTTTAGAGGACTCTTTTCTGGTGTCTCTGAACTTAATCCTGTATTGTTCAGTGGTTAAGCCAAATCCATCCAAGAGTACATCCTTCAAAACTGTGAAATTGTTAGCTTCACTTTCGCGAACACTAAGGAGCCTATCCCTACCCTTTCCAGTGAAATATAGACACGAAATAGCAACCCACTACCTTTGAGGGACCCCCTGTACCATACAGGCCCTATCAAGTGCAGCAAACCACTTGTTGATGTCACCCCCCTCCTTGTAAGGGGGGACTATCTTGTGCAGATTCCTGGAATCATGCTCTCTAACAGGATTACTATCAGGAATACTGCTGCTGCCACGATGGGGTCCTAACCCCAACCTCTGTCTTTCCTTCTCAATGTCTAGGGATTCCCTATCTAAGGCCAGCTGTTGCTGTTTAAGCTTCAGTCTGGTCTCTTGAACCCTCAACTTTTTGAGTTCCCTTTCTAACAAGTTATCTTCAGGGTGGGTGGGTTTGGAATGCTTTGTCACAGATGAAATATTGGAAACTTCAGAGAGGGATCTGTCCCTATCTGTCTGGACCCTGGTAACTTGGCTTCTAGGAATAAAGGATGTCCTACTGTGATGGGACCCTCCATTACTACCAACATTACTAGGTGTCCTGCTAGGGGGCATACCCATGACAGAACCCTCCCCAACTTCCTCAGGGGATTCCTCTGAATCAGACTGGGAAGCTTCTGTTAACCTCTCATTTGATGGGCCAGCTTGGGACTCATCATTTACAATAAGCATGTTGAACAGAAACTCTTTTATAGGGTTCTTTCGGATAACTAAACCTCTATCTAAGCAGAGACTCTTTAAGCTCTTGTAGTTAAAATTGTCATAAGTTGCATTGACAGTTTTAAGAGCTGAATCTACCACAGACATGAAAGCAAAAGGTTTATAGATAGTGAGAAGAAAGAAAAAGTTTCAGAACTTTTAGAAAGCACAGAGAAAAAAAAACTTTTTCTAACTTTTAGAAGTTTTAAGAAACTTTTCAGTACTTTGTAAAACGTTTTAGAGAAGAAAAACAACCTTTTTTGGTTAAGTGTACATACACTGAACTGTTTGGCCTATGATTCTCTTTTTAATGAAAAGTACAAAATGACAAAGTGGTAAGTAGTTACAAGTACTTATCCCACCACTGCACAACCAATGGAGGAGGCTGGCCTGACTTGTAGTGGGTACCAGAGGTACTTACACCTTGTGCCAGGTCCAGTTATCCCTTATTAGTGTAGAAGAGGTGTTTCTAGCAGCTTACGTTGATAGAAGGTAGCTATGGCAAAGCAGCTTAGGCTGAACTAGGAGACATGTAAAGCTCTTACTATACCACTTATATCATATGCACAATATCATAAGAAAACACAATACACAGAGTTACTGTAGGAAAGTACCATCTTACCTGGCATGTTACCCCCATATTTCACTGTATATATGTTGTTTTAGTCTATGTGTCACTGGGTCCCTGTCAGGCAGGGCCCCAGTGCTCATAAGTATGTGCCCTGCATGTGTTCCCTGTGTGATGCCTAACTGTCTCACCGAGGCACTGCTAACTAGAACCTCAGTGGTTATGCTCTCTCTGCTTTCCAAATTTGTCACTAACAGGCTAGTGACTACATTTACCAATTCACATTGGCATACTCGTACACCCAGATAATTCCCTAGTATATGGTACTGAGGTACCCAGGGTATTGGGGTTCCAGGAGATCCCTATGGGCTGCAGCATTTCTTTTGCCACCCATAGGGAGCTCTGACAATTCTTACACAGGCCTGCCAGTGCAGCCTGCGTGAAATAACGTCCACGTTATTTCACAGCCATTTACCACTGCACTTAAGTGACTTATAAGTCACCTATATGTCTAACCTTCACCTGGTGAAGGTTTGGTGCAAAGTTACTTAGTTTGAGGGCACCCTGGCACTAGCCAAGGTGCCCCCACATCGTTCAGGGCAAATTCCCCGGACTGTGTGAGTGCGGGGACACCATTACAAGCGTGCACTATACATAGGTCACTACCTATGCATAGTGTCACAATGGTAACTCCGAACATGGCCATGTAACATGTCTAAGATCATGTAATTGTCACCCCAATACCATTCTGGTATTGGGGTGACAATTCTATGATCCCTCGGGTCTCTAGCACAGAACCCGGGTACTGCCAAACTGCCTTTCCGGGGTCTCCACTGCAGCTGCTGCTGCTACCAACCCCTCAGACAGGTTTCTGCCCTCCTGGGGTCCAGGCAGTCCTGGCCCAGGAAGGCAGAACAAAGGACTTCCTCTGAGAGAGGGTGTAAAACCCTCTCCCTTTGGAAATAGGTGTGAGGGCTGGGGAGGAGTAGCCTCCCGCAGCCTCTGGAAATGCTTTGATGGGCACAGATGGTGCCCATCTCTTCTTAAGCCAGTCTACACCGGTTCAGGCATCCCCCAGCCCTGCTTTGGCGCGATACTGGACAAAGGAAAGGGGAGTGACCACTCCCCTGACCTGCACCTCCCAGGGGAGGTGCCCAGAGCTCCTCCAGTGTGTCTCAGACCTCTGCCACCTTGGAAACAGAGGTGTTGGGGGCACACTGGACGGCTCTGAGTGGCCAGTGCCAGCAGGTGATGTCAGAGGCTCCTTCTGATAGGCTCTTACCTCTCTTGGTATGCAATCCTCCTTCCTAGGTAGCCAAACCTCCTTTTCTGGCTATTTAGAGTCTCTACTTTGGGGATTTCACTAGATAACGAATTCAAGAGCTCATCAGCGTTCCTCTCCATCTCCCTCTTAACCTTCTGCCAAAGGATCGACCACTGACTGCTCAGGATACCTGCAAAACCGCAACAAAGTAGCCAGACGAATACTAGCAACTTTGTATCGTTTCATCCTGCCGGCTTTCTCGACTGTTTCCAGGTGGTGCATGCTCTGGGGGTAGCCTGCCTCCTCCTTGCACCAGGAGCTCTGAAGTAATCTCCTGTGGGTCAACGGAATCTTCCCCCTGCAACCGCAGGCAACAAAAGACTGCATCACCGGTCCTCTGGGTCCCCTCTCAGCATGACGAGCGTGGTCCCTGGAACTCAGCAACTCTGTCCAAGTGACTCCCACAGTCCAGTGACACTTCAGTCCAAGTTTGGTGGAGGTAAGTCCTTGCCTCCCCACGCTAGACTGCATTGCTGGGGACAGCGTGATTTGCAGCTGCTCCGGCTCCTGTGCACTCTTCCAGGATTTCCTTTGTGCACGGCCAAGCCTGGGTCTCCGACACTCCTTCCTGTAGTGCACAACCTTCTGAGTTGTCCTCCGGCGTCGTGGGACTCCCTTTTGTCACTTCGTATGGACTACAGTTCACTCTTCTTCCAAGTGCCTGTTCAGGTACTTCTGCGGGTGCTGCCTGCTTCTGTGAGGGGTCCCTGAGTTGCTGGGCACCCCCTCTGTCTCCACCTCCAAGTGACAACATCCTGGTCCCTCTTGGGCCACAGCAGCATTCAAAAACCTCTACCGCGATCCTTGCAGCTAGCAAGGCTTGTTTGCAGTATTTCTGCATGGGAACACATCTGCAAGCTTCATCGCGACGTGAGACATCCGTCTTCCAAAGGAGAAGTCCCTAGCTCTCTTCTTTCTTGCAGAACTCCAAGCTTCTTCCATCCAGTGGCAGCTTCCTTGCACCCTCAGCTGGCATTTCCTGGGCTCCAGCCCACTCTCGACACTGTCGTGACTATTGGACTTGGTCTCCTTGTCTTACAGGTACTCAGGTCCGGAAATCCACTGTTGTTGCATTGCTGGTGTTTGTTCTTCCTGCAGAATCCCCCTATCACGACTTCTGTGCTCTCCGGGGGTAGTAGGTGTGCTTTACACCTACTTTTCAGGGTCTTGGGGTGGGCTATTTTTCTAACCCTCACTGTGTTCTTACAGTCCCAGCGACCCTCTAAAAGCTCACATAGGTTTGTGGTCCATTCGTAGTTTCGCATTCCACTTTTGGAGTATATGGTTTGTGTTGCCCCTATACCTATGTGCTCCTATTGCAATCTACTGTAATTCTACACTGCTTGTATTACTTTTTCTTGGTATTACTTACCTAATTTTGGTTTGTGTACATAAAGCTTGAGTATATAACTTATCCTCATACTGAGGGTACTCACTGATATACTTTTGGCATATTGTCATAAAAAACTAAAGTACCTTTATTTTTAGTAATTCTGTGTATTGTGTTTTCTTATGATATTGTGCATATGACACCAGAGGTATAGTAGGAGCTTTACATATTTCCTAGTTCAACCTAAGCTGCTTTGCCATAGCTACCTTCTATCAGCCTAAGCTGCTAGAAACACCTCTTCTACACTAATAAGGGATAACTGGACCTGGCACAAGGTGTAAGTACCTCTGGTACCCACTACAAGCCAGGCCAGCCTCCTACAACATGCCAGGCAAGATGGTACTTTCCAACATCTGCACAAGATAGTCCTCCCTTACAAGGAGGGGGATGACATCAGCAAGTGGTTTGCTGCACTAGAGAGGGCCTGTATGGTACAGTTGGTCCCTCAAAGGCAGTGGGCTGCTATTTTGTGGCTATCTTACACTGGAAAGGGTAGGGATAGGCTCCTTACTGTTAGAGAAAGTGAAGCCAACAACTACAAAGTTTTGAAAGATGCACTATTGGATGGATTTGGCTTAACCACGGAACAATACAGGATTAAGTTCAGAGACACCAGAAAAGAGTCTTCTCAAGACTGGACAGATTTTGTGGATTGTTCAGTGAAAGCCTTGGAAGGGTGGTTACATGCAGTAAGGTATCTGACTATGAAAGCCTGTATAATCTTATTCTGAGAGAGCATATTCTGAACAACTGTGTGTCTGACTTGTTGCACCAATACCTAGTGGACTCGGATCTGACCTCTCCCTAAGAATTGGGAAAGAAGGCAGACAAGTGGGTCAGAATAGGGGTGAACAGAAAAGTTCATACAGGGGGTGACAAGGATGGCAAGAAGAAGGATGGTAAGTCTTCTGACAAGGGTAGGGACAAAAGTAAACATACTGAGTCTTTATCAGGCCCACAAAAATCCTCTGGGGTGGTGGGTCCAAATCCTCTTCCAATAATCAACCTAAAAAGCCTTGGTGTTATTTGTGTAAAGTCAAAGGCCATTGGGCAACTGATTCCAGATGTGTAGGAGGCTGGACTGGCTTGTAGTGAGTACCAAGGGGTACTTGCACCTTGCACCAGGCCCAGTTATCCCTTATTAGTGTATAGGGTGTCTAGCAGCTTAGGCTGATAGATAATGGTAGCTTAGCAGAGCAGCTTAGGCTGAACTAGGAGACGTGTGAAGCTACTACAGTACCACAAGTGTCACTTGCACAATATCATAAGAAAACACAATACACAGATATACTAAAAATAAAGGTACTTTATTTTTATAACAATATGCCAAAGTATCTCAGTGAATACCCTCAGTATGAGGATAGCAATTATACACAAGTTATATGTACACAATACCAAAAATATGCAGTGTAGTCTTAGAAAACAGAGCAAACAATGTATAGTTACAATAGGATGCAATGGGGACACACAGGGATAGGGGCAACACAAACCATATACTCCAAAAGTGGAATGTGAACCACGAATGGACCCCAAACCTATGTGACCTTGTAGAGGGTCGCTGGGACTATTAGAAAATAGTGAGAGTTAGAAAATTAGCCCTCCCCAAGACCCTGAAAAGTGAGTGCAAAGAGCACTAAAGTTCCCCAAAAGACAAAGAAGTCGTGATAGAGGAATAATGCAGGAAAGACACAAACCAACAATGCAACAACTGTGGATTTCCAATCTAGGGTACCTGTGGAACAAGGGGACCAAGTCCAAAAGTCACAAGCAAGTCGGAGATGGGCAAATGCCCAGGAAATGCCAGCTGTGGGTGCAAAGAAGCTTCTACTGGACAGAAGAAGCTGCGGTTTCTGCAGGAACGAAAAGGGCTAGAGACTTCCCCTTTGGTGGACGGATCCTACTCGCCGTGGAGAGTCGTGAAGAAGTGTTTTCCCGCCAAAAGAACGCCAACAAGCCTTGCTAGCTTCAAATCGTGCGGTTAGCGTTTTTGGAAGCTGCTGCGGCCCAGGAGGGACCAGGTGGTCGCAAATTGGACCAGGAGAGAGAAGGGACGTCGAGCAAGACAAGGAGATCTCTCAGCAGCAGATAGCACCCAGAGAAGTGCCAGAAACAGGCACTACAAGGATGCGTGAAACGGTGCTCGCTGAAGTTGCACAAAGGAGTCCCACGTCGCCGGAGACCAACTTAGAAAGTCGTGCAATGCAGGTTAGAGTGCCGTGGACCCAGGCTTGGCTGTGCACAAAGGATTTCTGCCGGAAGTGCACGGAAGCCGGAGTATTTGCAAAAGACGCCGTTTCCAACAATGCAGTCTGGCATGGGGAGGCAAGGACTTACCTCCACCAAACTTGGACTGAAGAGTCACTGGACTGTGGGAGTCACTTGGACAGAGTTGCTGGATTCGAGGGACCTCGCTCGTCATGCTGAGAGGAGACCCAAGGGACCGGTCATGCAGCTTTTTGGTGCCTGCGGTAGCAGGGGGAAGATTCCGTCGACCCACGGGAGATTTCTTCCGAGCTTCTAGTGCAGAGAGGAGGCAGACTACCCCCACAGCATGCACCACCAGGAAAACAGTCGAGAAGGCGGTAGGATCAGCGTTACAGAGTTGCAGTAGTCGTCTTTGCTACTATGTTGCAGTTTTGCAGGCTTCCAGCGCGGTCAGCAGTTGATTCCTTGGCAGAAGGTGAAGAGAGAGATGCAGAGGAACTCTGATGAGCTCTTGCATTCGTTATCTAAAATTTCCCCAGAAACAGAGACCCTAAATAGCCAGAAAAGAGGGTTTGGCTACCTAGGAGGGAGGATAGGCTACTAACACCTGAAGGAGCCTATCAGAAGGAGTCTCTGACGTCACCTGGTGGCACTGGCCACTCAGAGCAGTCCAGTGTGCTGGCAGCACCTCTGTTTCCAAGATGGCAGAGGTCTGGAGCACACTGGAGGAGCTCTGGACACCTCCCAGGGGAGGTGCAGGTCAGGGGAGTGGTCACTCCCCTATCCTTTGTCCAGTTTCGCGCCAGAGCAGGGCTAAGGGGTCCCTGAACCGGTGTAGACTGGCTTATGCAGAATTGGGCACAAATGTGCCCAAGAAAGCATTTCCAGAGGCTGGGGGAGGCTACTCTTCCCCTGCCTTCACACCATTTTCCAAAGGGAGAGGGTGTAACACCCTCTCTCAGAGGGAGTCCTTTGTTCTGCCATCCTGGGACAAGCCTGGCTTGACCCCAGGAGGGCAGAAACCTGTCTGAGGGGTTGGCAGCAGCAGCAGCAGCTGCAGTGAAACCCCAGAAAAGGCAGTTTGGCAGTATCAGGGTCTGTGCTACAGACCACTGGGATCATGGGATTGTGCCAACTATGCCAGGATGGCATAGAGGGGGCAATTCCATGATCATAGACATGTTACATGGCCATATTCGGAGTTACCATTGTGAAGCTACATATAGTTAGTGACCTATATGTAGTGCACGCGTGTAATGGTGTCCCCGCACTCACAAAGTCCGGGGAATTGGCCCTGAACAATGTGGGGGCACCTTGGCTAGTGCCAGGGTGCCTTCACACTAAGTAACTTTGCACCTAACCTTTACCAGGTAAAGGTTAGACATATAGGTGACTTATAAGTTACTTAAGTGCAGTGTAAAATGGCTGTGAAATAACGTGGACGTTATTTCACTCAGGCTGCAGTGGCAGGCCTGTGTAAGAATTGTCAGAGCTCCCTATGGGTGGCAAAAGAAATGCTGCAGCCCATAGGGATCTCCTGGAACCCCAATACCCTGGGTACCTCAGTACCATATACTAGGGAATTATAAGGGTGTTCCAGTGTGCCAATGTGAATTGGTAAAATTGGTCACTAGCCTGTTAGTGACAATTTGGAAAGAGAGAGCATAACCACTGAGGTTCTGGTTAGCAGAGCCTCAGTGAGACAGTTAGGCATCACACAGGGAACACATACATATAGGTCACAAACTTATGAGCACTGGGGTCCTGGCTAGCAGGGTCCCAGTGACACATAACAAACATACTGAAAACATAGGGTTTTCACTATGAGCACTGGGTCCTGGCTGTCAGGATCCCAGTGAGACAGTGAAAACACCCTGACATACACTCACAAACAGGCCAAAAGTGGGGGTAACAAGGCTAGAAAGAGGCTACTTTCTCACACAACCACCCCCCCCAAACGAAGGACAATAAGGCTAACCTTGACCAGTTGAGACTTTATTGTCTAAGTGGTGATAAGTAGAGAGTAGCTCTGCAATAGACTGGTTACTCCCTTTATCATCCACTATATGGTTACTTCCCTGTGGGGATGTAAACCACCCTGTTTGAAGTTTTTTAGCTAAGCAACAATGTGAAGATGTATTTTCAGAGTTTCTGTGGGAGGTTGGACTGGCTTGTAGTGAGTACCAAGGGGTACTTGCACCTTGCACCAGGCCCAGTTATCCCTTATTAGTGTATAGGGTGTCTAGCAGCTTAGGCTGATAGATAATGGTAGCTTAGCAGAGCAGCTTAGGCTGAACTAGGAGACGTGTGAAGCTACTACAGTACCACAAGTGTCACTTGCACAATATCATAAGAAAACACAATACACAGATATACTAAAAATAAAGGTACTTTATTTTTATGACAATATGCCAAAGTATCTCAGTGAGTACCCTCAGTATGAGGATAGCAATTATACACAAGTTATATGTACACAATACCAAAAATATGCAGTATAGTCTTAGAAAACAGTGCAAACAATGTATAGTTACAATAGGATGCAATGGGAACACATAGGGATAGGGGCAACACAAACCATATACTCCAAAAGTTGAATGTGAACCACGAATGGACCCCAAACCTATTTGACCTTGTAGAGGGTCGCTGGGACTATTAGAAAATAGTGAGAGTTAGAAAATTAGCCCTCCCCAAGACCCTGAAAAGTGAGTGCAAAGTGCACTAAAGTTCCCCAAAAGACAAAGAAGTTGTGATAGAGGAATAATGCAGGAAAGACACAAACCAACAATGCAACAACTGTGGATTTCCAATCTAGGGTACCTGTGGAACAAGGGGACCAAGTCCAAAAGTCCCAAGCAAGTCGGAGATGGGCAAATGCCCAGGAAATGCCAGCTGTGGGTGCAAAGAAGCTTCTACTGGACAGAAGAAGCTGCGATTTCTGCAGGAACAAAAAGGGCTAGAGACTTCTCCTTTGGTGGACGGATCCCACTTGCCTTGGAGAGTCGTGCAGAAGTGTTTTCTTGCCGTAAGAACACCAACAAGCCTTGCTAGCTGCAAATCGTGCAGTTAGCGTTTTTGGACGCTGCTACGGCCCAGGAGGGACCAGGAGGTCGCAAATTGGACCAGGAGAAAGAGGGGACGTAGAGCAAGACATGGAGCCCTCTTACCAGCGGGTAGCACCCGGAGAAGTGCCAGAAACAGGCACTACGAGGATGCGTGAAACGGTGCTCGCCAAAGTTGCACAAAGGAGTCCCACGTCGCCGGAGACCAACTTAGAAAGTTGTGCAATGCAGGTTAGAGTGCCGTGGACCCAGTCTTGGCTGTGCACAAAGGATTTCCGCCGGAAGTGCACAGGGGCCGGAGTAGCTGCAAAAGTCGCGGTTCCCAGCACTGCAGTCTAGCGAGGTGAGGCAAGGACTTACCTCCACCAAACTTGGACTGAAGAGTCACTGGACTGTGGGGGTCACTTGGACAGAGTTGCTGGATTCGAGGGACCTCGCTCGTCATGCTGAGAGGAGACCCAAGGGACCGGTAATGCAGCTTTTTGGTGCCTGCAGTTGCAGGGGGAAGATTCCGTCGACCCACAGGAGATTTCTTCGGAGCTTCTGGTGCAGAGAGGAGGCAGACTACCCCCACAGCATGCACAAGCAGGAAAACAGTCGAGAAGGCGGCAGGATCAGCGTTACAGAGTTGCAGTAGTCGTCTTAGCTACTTTGTTGCAGTTTTGCAGGCTTCCAGCGCGGTCAGCAGTCGATTCCTTATCAGAAGGTGAAGAGGGAGATGCAGAGGAACTCGGATGAGCTCTTGCATTCGTTATCTAAAGTTTCCCCAGAGACAGAGACCCTAAATAGCCAGAAAAGAGGGTTTGGCTACTTAGGAGAGAGGATAGGCTACTAACACCTGAATGAGCCTATCAGAAGGAGTCTCTGACGTCACCTGGTGACACTGGCCACTCAGAGCAGTCCAGTGTGCCAGCAGCACCTCTGTTTCCAAGATGGCAGAGGTCTGGAGCACACTGGAGGAGCTCTGGACACCTCCCAGGGGAGGTGCAGGTCAGGGGAGTGGTCACTCCCCTTTCCTTTGCCCAGTTTCGCGCCAGAGCAGGGGCTAAGGGGTCCCTGAACCGGTGTAGACTGGCTTATGCAGAATTGGGCACATCTGTGCCCAAGAAAGCATTTCCAGAGGCTGGGGGAGGCTAATCCTCCCCTGCCTTCACACCATTTTCCAAAGGGAGAGGGTGTAACACCCTCTCTCAGAGGAAGTCCTTTGTTCTGCCATCCTGGGACAAGCCTGGCTTGACCCCAGGGGGGCAGAAACCTGTCTGAGGGGTTGGCAGCAGCAGGAGCTGCAGTGAAACCCTAGAAAAGGCAGTTTGGCAGTACCAGGGTCTGTGCTACAGACCACTGGGATCATGGAATTGTACCAACAATGCCAGGATGGCATAGAGGGGGCAATTCCATGATCTTAGACAGGTTACATGGCCATATTCGGAGTTACCATTGTGAAGCTACATATAGGTATTGACCTATATGTAGTGCTCGCGTGTAATGGTGTCCCCGCACTCACAAAGTTCAGGGAATCGGCTCTGAACAATGTGGGGGCACCTTGGCTAGTGCCAGGGTGCCCTCACACTAAGTAACTTTGCACCTAACCTTTACCAGGTAAAGGTTAGACATATAGGTGACTTATAAGTTACTTAAGTGCAGTGTAAAATGGCTGTGAAATAACGTGGACGTTATTTCACTCAGGCTGCAGTGGCAGGCCTGTGTAAGAATTGTCAGAGCTCCGTATGGGTGGCAAAAGAAATGCTGCAGCCCATAGGGATCTCCTGGAACCCCAATACCCTGGGTACCTCAGTACCATATACTAGGGAATTATAAGGGTGTTCCAGTAAGCCAATGTAAATTGGTAAAATTGGTCACTAGCCTGTTAGTGACAATTTGAAAGAAATGAGAGAGCATAACCACTGAGGTTCTGATTAGCAGAGCCTCAGTGAGACAGTTAGTCACTACACAGGTAACACATTCAGGCATACTTATGAGCACTGGGGCCCTGGAGAACAGGGTCCCAGTGACACTTACAACTAAAACAACATATATACAGTGAAAAATGGGGGTAACATGCCAGGCAAGATGGTACTTTCTTACACAACCCCCCCCCCCAAACGAAGGACAATAAGACTAGCCATGACCTGATGAGTCTTCATTGTCTAAGTGGAAATGTCTGGAGAGTCCATCTGCATTGGAGTGGCTACTCCCAGATCTATGTTCCACTGTATAGTCCATTCCCTGTAGGGATATGGACCACCTCAACAATTTAGGATTTTCCCCTTTCATTTGTTTTAGCCAAAGTAGAGGTTTGTGGTCTGTTTGAACAATGAAGTGAGTGCCAAACAGGTATGGCCTCAACTTCTTCAGAGCCCAGACCACAGCAAAGGCCTCCCTCTCTATGGCAGACCAACGCTTTTCTCTAGGGGTCAACCTCCTACTAATAAAAGCAACAGGTTGATCCTGGCCCTCAGAATTAAGTTGTGATAGGACTGCCCCTACTCCTAATTCAGATGCATCAGTCTGGACATAGAATTTTTTAGAGTAACAAGGGCTTTTCAGGACAGGTGCAGAGCACATAGCCTGCTTCAGCTCCTCAAAAGCTTTCTGACAGTTTGCTGTCCATAATACCTTTTTAGGCATCTTCTTGGATGTGAGGTCATTAAGAGGGGCTGCAATGGAGCCATAGTTCTTAATGAACCTCCTGTAATACCCAGTGAGGCCTAGGAAGGCTCTCACCTGAGTCTGTGTAGTAGGGGGAACCCAATCAATAATTGTTTGGATTTTCCCCTGAAGTGGTGCAATCTGTTCCCCACCAACAAGGTGTCCCAGATAAACCACCTTACCCTGCCCTATCTGGCACTTTGAAGCCTTGATAGTGAGGCCTGCCTTTTGCAGGGCCTCCAAAACTTTCCATAGGTAGACCAGGTGCTCATCCCAGCTGGAGCTAAAGACAGCTATATCGTCCAGATATGCTGCACTGAAAGCTTCCAGCCCTTGCAGGACTGTGCTCACCAACCTTTGAAAAGTGGCAGGTGCATTTTTCAAACCAAAAGGCATTACAGTGAACTGGTAATGTCCTCCAATGGTTGAAAATGCAGTCTTAGGTTTAGCATCTTCTGACAATTTGATCTGCCAATACCCTGCAGTCAAGTCAAAAGTGCTTAGATACTTGGCAGATGCCAGTGTATCTATGAGCTCATCTGCCCTGGGTATAGGGTGAACATCAGTTTTGGTTACCAAGTTGAGACCTCTGTAGTCTACACAAAACCGCATTTCCTTCTTTCCATCTTTGGAATTGGGTTTTGGTACAAGTACCACAGGAGAAGCCCATGGACTTTCAGAGTGCTCAACCACTCCTAGTTCTAACATTTTCTGGACCTCTTGCTTTATGCAGTCCCTGACATGGTCAGGCTGCCTATAGATCTTACTTTTGACAGGCAAGCTGTTTCCAGTATCTATAGTGTGCTCACACCAAGAAGTGGTACCTGGCACAGTAGAGAAGAGTTCAGAGAATTGATCTAGGAGATTTATGCAATTATCTTTCTGCTCAGCAGTAAGACAATCAGCCAAAACTACACCTTCCACAAGAGCATCTTGTTATGTGGAAGAGAAGAGATCAGGTAGAGGATCACTGTCTTCTTCCTGTCCCTCATCAGTGGCCATGAGCAGGGTGAGATCAGCCCTGTCATAGTAGGGTTTCAGGCGGTTTACATGGAGTACCCTAAGGGGACTCCTTGCAGTGCCTAAGTCAACTAAGTAGGTGACTTCACCCTTTTTCTCAACAATTGTGTGGGGACCACTCCATTTATCTTGGAGTGCTCTTGGGGCCACAGGCTCCAAGACCCACACTTTCTGCCCTGGTTGGTACTGAACCAAAACAGCCTTCTGATCATGCCATTGCTTCTGGAGCTCTTGGCTGGCCGGAAGGTTCTTACTGGCCTTTTTCATATACTCAGCCATCCTTGATCTGAGGCCAAGTACATAATCCACAATATCCTGCTTAGGAGCTTTTAAAGGTTGTTCCCAACCCTCCTTCACAAGTGTTAGTGGACCCCTAACAGGGTGTCCAAAAAGAAGTTCAAAGGGGCTGAAGCCCACTCCTTTCTGGGGTACCTCCCTGTAGGCAAAAAGGAGGCATGGTAAAAGGATATCCCATCTCCTGCGGAGTTTTTCAGGGAGACCCATAATCATGCCTTTGAGAGTTTTGTTAAATCTCTCCACCAGTCCATTTGTTTGTGGATGATAGGGTGTAGTGAACTTATAAGTCACACCACACTCCTTCCACATGGCCTTTAAGTATGCAGACATGAAATTGCTTCCCCTGTCTGATACTACTTCCTTTGGGAAGCCCACCCTGGAAAATATTCCCAGAAGGGCCTTTGCCACTGCAGGTGCTGTAGTGGTCCTTAAAGGAATAGCTTCAGGATATCTTGTGGCATGGTCCACTACCACCAAGATAAATCTATTGCCTGAAGCAGTAGGAGGGTCAAGGGGGCCAACTATGTCAACCCCTACCCTTTCAAAGGGAACCCCAACCACAGGCAGTGGAATAAGGGGTGCCTTTGGGGTGCCACCTGTCTTGCCACTGGCTTGACAGGTTTCACAGGATTTACAAAATTCCTTTGTGTCCTCAGACATTCTAGGCCAATGAAACAAGGGAACAAGCCTGTCCCAAGTTTTCATTTGTCCTAGATGCCCAGCTAGGGGAATGTCGTGTGCCAGAGTTAGGAGGAACTTTTTGAACTCCTGAGGAATCACTAATCTCCTGGCAGCTCCAGGTTTAGGATCCCTATGCTCAGTGTACAAGAGGTTGTCCTCCCAGTAAACTCTGTGAGCGTCACTGACATCCCCATTAGCCTGTTTGACAGCTTGCTGTCTCAGACCCTCTAATGTGGGACAGGTTTGCTGTGCCACACTCAGCTCCTCTCTGGCAGGCCCCCCTTCACCCAAAAGCTCAGCAGTATCTGCTTCCAGCTCCTCTGGTGTAGGTTCTGCACAGGGAGGGAATTCTTCTTCCTCTGAAGTTGAATCCACTGTAGAGGGAGGGATAGTAGGAAGTGGTTTGCTTCTACTAGCCCTAGCTTTAGGGAGCACTTGGTCCATTGTTCCAGGATCCAAGCTTCCCTGTCCTTTTTGCTTTTTGGCCTGAGCCCTGGTGTGAGAAAGTAGCCTCTTTCTAGCCTTGTTACCCCCACTTTTGGCCTGTTTGTGAGTGTATGTCAGGGTGTTTTCACTGTCTCACTGGGATCCTGCTAGCCAGGGCCCAGTGTTCATAGTGAAAACCCTATGTTTTCAGTATGTTTGTTATGTGTCACTGGGACCCTGCTAGTCAGGACCCCAGTGCTCATAAGTTTGTGGCCTATATGTATGTGTTCCCTGTGTGGTGCCTAACTGTCTCACTGAGGCTCTGCTAACCAGAACCTCAGTGGTTATGCTCTCTCATTTCTTTCCAAATTGTCACTAACAGGCTAGTGACCAATTTTACCAATTTACATTGGCTTACTGGAACACCCTTATAATTCCCTAGTATATGGTACTGAGGTACCCAGGGTATTGGGGTTCCAGGAGATCCCTATGGGCTGCAGCATTTCTTTTGCCACCCATAGGGAGCTCTGACAATTCTTACACAGGCCTGCCACTGCAGCCTGAGTGAAATAATGTCCACGTTATTTCACAGCCATTTTACACTGCACTTAAGTAACTTATAAGTCACCTATATGTCTAACCTTTACCTGGTAAAGGTTAGGTGCAAAGTTACTTAGTGTGAGGGCACCCTGGCACTAGCCAAGGTGCCCCCACATTGTTCAGAGCCAATTCCCTGAACTTTGTGAGTGCGGGGACACCATTACACGCGTGCACTACATATAGGTCACTACCTATATGTAGCTTCACAATGGTAACTCCGAATATGGCCATGTAACATGTCTATGATCATGGAATTGCCCCCTCTATGCCATCCTGGCATTGTTGGTACAATTCCATGATCCCAGTGGTCTGTAGCACAGACCCTGGTACTGCCAAACTGCCCTTCCTGGGGTTTCACTGCAGCTGCTGCTGCTGCCAACTCCTCAGACAGGCATCTGCCCTCCTGGGGTCCAGCCAGGCCTGGCCCAGGATGGCAGAACAAAGAACTTCCTCTGAGAGAGGGTGTGACACCCTCTCCCTTTGGAAAATGGTGTGAAGGCAGGGGAGGAGTAGCCTCCCCCAGCCTCTGGAAATGCTTTGTTGGGCACAGAGGTGCCCAATTCTGCATAAGCCAGTCTACACCGGTTCAGGGACCCCTTAGCCCCTGCTCTGGCGCGAAACTGGACAAAGGAAAGGGGAGTGACCACTCCCCTGACCTGCACCTCCCCTGGGAGGTGTCCAGAGCTCCTCCAGTGTGCTCCAGACCTCTGCCATCTTGGAAACAGAGGTGCTGCTGGCACACTGGACTGCTCTGAGTGGTCAGTGCCACCAGGTGACGTCAGAGACTCCTTGTGATAGGCTCCTTCAGGTGTTGCTAGCCTATCCTCTCTCCTAGGTAGCCAAACCCTCTTTACTGGCTATTTAGGGTCTCTGTCTCTGGGGAAACTTCAGATAACGAATGCATGAGCTCAGCCGAGTTCCTCTGCATCTCTCTCTTCACCTTCTGATAAGGAATCGACTGCTGACCGCGCTGGAAGCCTGCAAACCTGCAACATAGTAGCAAAGACGACTACTACAACTCTGTAACGCTGATCCTGCAGCCTTCTCGACTGTTTTCCTGCTTGTGCATGCTGTGGGGGTAGTCTGCCTCCTCTCTGCACCAGAAGCTCCGAAGAAATCTCCCGTGGGTCGACGGAATCTTCCCCCTGCAACCGCAGGCACCAAAAAGCTGCATTACCGGTCCCTTGGGTCTCCTCTCAGCACAACGAGCGAGGTCCCTCGAATCCAGCGACTCTGTCCAAGTGACCCCCACAGTCCAGTGACTCTTCAGTCCAAGTTTGGTGGAGGTAAGTCCTTGCCTCACCTCGCTGGGCTGCATTGCTGGGAACCGCGACTTTGCAGCTACTCCGGCCCCTGTGCACTTCCGGCGGAAATCCTTTGTGCACAGCCAAGCCTGGGTCCACGGCACTCTAACCTGCATTGCACGACTTTCTAAGTTGGTCTCCGGCGACGTGGGACTCCGTTGTGCAACTTCGGTGAGCACCGTTTCATGCATCCTTTTAGTGCCTGTTTCTGGCACTTCTCTGGGTGCTACCTGCTTCAGTGAGGGCTCTTTGTCTTGCTCGACGTCCCCTCTCTCTCCTGGTCCAATTTGCGACCTCCTGGTCCCTCCTGGGCCTCAGCAGCGTCCAAAAACGCTAACCGCACGATTTGCAGCTAGCAAGGCTTGTTAACGTTCTTTCGGCGGGAGAACACTTCTGCACGACTCTCCACGGCAAGAGGGATCCGTCCACCAAAGGGGAAGTCTCTAGCCCTTTTCCTTCCTGCAGAAACCTCAGCTTCTTCTGTCCAGTAGAAGCTTCTTTGCACCCGCAGCTGGCATTTCCTGGGCATTTGCCCATCTCCGACTTGCTTGTGACTTTTGGACTTGGTCCCCTTGTTCCACTGGTACCCTAGATTGGAAATCCACAGTTGTTGCATTGCTGGTTTGTGTCTTTCCTGCATTATTCATCTAACACAACTTCTTTGTCCTTAGGGGAACTTTAGTGCACTTTGCACTCACTTTTCAGGGTCTTGGGGAGGGTTATTTTTCTAACTCTCACTATTTTCTAATAGTCCCAGCGACCCTCTACAAGGTCACATAGGTTTGGGGTCCATTCGTGGTTCGCATTCCACTTTTGGAGTATATGGTTTGTGTTGCCCCTATCCCTATGTTTCCCCTTTGCATCCTATTGTAACTATACATTGTTTGCACTGTTTTCTAAGACTATACTGCATATTTTTGCTATTGTGTATATATATCTTGTGTATATTTCCTATCCTCTCACTGAGGGTACACTCTAAGATACTTTGGCATATTGTCATAAAAATAAAGTACCTTTATTTTTAGTATAACTGTGTATTGTGTTTTCTTATGATATTGTGCATATGACACTAAGTGGTACTGTAGTAGCTTCACACGTCTCCTAGTTCAGCCTAAGCTGCTCTGCTAAGCTACCATTATCTATCAGCCTAAGCTGCTAGACACCCTATACACTAATAAGGGATAACTGTGCCTGGTGCAAGGTGCAAGTACCCCTTGGTACTCACTACAAGCCAGTCCAGCCTCCTACATTGGTTGTGCAGTGGTGGGATAAGTGCTTTGAGACTACTTACCACTCTTGTCATTGTACTTTTCATAAGAGAAAAATATACAAAACAAGGTCAGTGTATATACACATAGCCAAAAAGTTTTGCATTTCCTCTTTTCACTCTTTTCTAAGTGCTGAAAAGTACTTCTAACTTTCTAAAAAGTTCTAAAAAGTTTAAAAAGTTTTTTTTCTCTGTCTTTTTAAAAGCTCTGACAAACTTTTTATCTTTTACTATCACTTTAACTCTCTCTAAAAATGTCTGGCACAGGCCAAAATGTTGATCTGTCCAAACTTGCATATGATCACCTTAGCTGGAAAGGAGCAAGGAATCTCTGCATAGAGAGAGGTTTGAGTGTAGGGAAGAATCCTTCCTTAGAACTGTTAATTAACATGCTTAGAGTACAGGATAAGGCCATAAGTGCCCAATCTGTAGAAAAAGTAGCTAATGGTTCTCAATCTGATCCAGGGACTCCCCCAGGAAAAGATTCAGGAAAGAAACTTCCTAGCCTGCCCATTACTAGACAGTCTAGCATAGTTGGTAATGATGATGAGCCACACCATAGAAATAGTGTTGTCTCACATCATAGCAAAAGCATTTATTCTCACCATACTGGTAGTGATGTTTCTGTTAGCCAAGCTGTTAGGGTGGCTTCTGTAAGGGACAGGTCTCCTTCTGTCCATTCTCACCATACTTCTGTTTCAAGGCATGTCCCTCCCACCCACCCTGATGACAGATTGTTAGAAAGGGAGCTCAATAGATTGAGAGTGGAACAAACCAGACTGAAGCTCAAAAAGCAACAGCTGGATTTGGATAGACAGTCTTTAGAATTAGAGAAGGAAAGACAGAAGTTGGGTTTAGAAACCCATGGTGGCAGCAGCAGTATTCCCCATAGTCATCCTGCAAAAGAACATGATTCCAGGAATCTGCATAAGATAGTTCCCCCTTATAAGGAGGGGGGTGACATTAACAAGTGGTTTGCTGCACTTGAGAGGGCCTGTGTTGTACAAGATGTCCCTCAAAGGCAGTGGGCTGCTATCCTATGGCTATCATTTAGTGGAAAAGGTAGGGATAGGCTCCTTACTGTGAAAGAAAGTGATGCCAATAATTTTACAGTTCTTAAGAATGCACTCCTGGATGGTTATGGCTTAACCACTGAACAATACAGGATAAAGTTCAGAGAGACCAAAAAGGAGTCTTCACAAGACTGGGTTGATTTCATTGACCATTCACTGAAGTCCTTGGAGGGGTGGTTACATGGCAGTAAAGTTACTGATTATGAAAGCCTGTATAACACAATCCTGAGAGAGCATATACTTAATAATTGTGTGTCTGATTTGTCGCACCAGTACCTGGTAGACTCTGATCTGACCTCTCCCCAAGAATTGGGAAAGAAGGCAGACAAATGGGTCAGAACAAGGGTGAACAGAAAAGTTCATACAGGGGTTGACAAAGATGGCAATAAGAAGAAAGATGGTGAAAAATCTCAAGATAAGCATGGGGATAAGGGTAAAATTAAAGATCCCACTTCAAATCTTAAACACTCTTCAGAGGGTGGGGATAAAACAAATTCTTCCTCTTCTTCTCAACCTGCACACATTAAAAAGCCTTGGTGCTTTGTGTGTAAAAACAGAGGCCATAGGCCAGGGGATAAGTCCTGTCCAGGTAAACCCCCTGAGCCTACCACCACTAATACATCAAGCTCTAGTGCCCCTAGCAGTAGTGGTACTAGTGGTGGGACTGCTGGCAACAGTCAAGTTAAGGGTGTAGTTGGGTTCACTTATGGGTCCATAGTAGAAACTGGGGTAGTCAGTCCCAAGACAGTTTCTGTCACACCTAGTGGCATTGGCCTTGCCACACTGGCTGCTTGTCCCCTTACAATGGATAAGTACAGGCAGACAGTTTCAATAAATGGTGTTGAGGCCTTGGCCTACAGGGACACAGGTGCCAGTATCACTTTGGTGACTGAAAACCTAGTGCACCCTGATCAACACATTATTGGACAACAGTATAAGATTATTGATGTCCATAACTCCACTAAGTTTCTTCCCTTAGCTATAATTCAGTTTAGTTGGGGTGGAGTTACTGGCCCTAAGCAGGTGGTGGTATCACCTAGCTTACCTGTAGACTGTCTCTTAGGTAATGACCTAGAGGCCTCAGGTTGGGCTGATGTAGAGTTTTATGCCCATGCAGCCATGCTGGGCATCCCTGAGGAATTGTTCCCTCTCATTTCTACTGAAATGAAAAAGCAAAGGAGAGAAGGCCTGAAAACTCAGGATCCCTCTCCATCAACAGGTAAAAAGGGTATCACAGTATCCCCTAACCACCCTGTCATTCAGGATAGCATTCCTGTGGTGGGAGAAACCTCTCCTGGGGTGGCACCTGTTCCAAGGGAATCATCAGCTGGCAAAGCTGGACTCCCTGAGGTAGAAGTACCTCTCTGTGGGATAACTAACATTGGTGAGAAAAAGAGCACCATTTTAGTTAACAAGGAGCATCCCTCCAACCCTCCCAGAGAAACTTTAGTGCAGAAACCCCGCACTGCCTCACAACACTTAGGACAGCATCCCTGCCCTAGTGTGGAGCTCATAGGACAGCATCCCTGCCCTGCTCCAACTCAAGAGAAACAGCATCCCTGTTCTCTCTTCCAGCCATATGGACAAAGTTTTTGCCCAGCTATGGCTTTTCTGAGACAGCATCCCTGTCTGGCATTTCCATCACTACAAATAGGTTCAGTGGACAATTCCCACTGCTCTAAACTAAAACTTACTGATAGAAACTCTGAAAATACATCTTCACATTGTTGCTTAGCTAAAAAACTTCAAACAGGGTGGTTTACATCCCCACAGGGAAGTAACCATATAGTGGATGATAAAGGGAGTAACCAGTCTATTGCAGAGCTACTCTCTACTTATCACCACTTAGACAATAAAGTCTCAACTGGCCAAGGTTAGCCTTATTGTCCTTCGTTTGGGGGGGGGTTGTGTGAGAAAGTAGCCTCTTTCTAGCCTTGTTACCCCCACTTTTGGCCTGTTTGTGAGTGTATGTCAGGGTGTTTTCACTGTCTCACTGGGATCCTGCTAGCCAGGGCCCAATGTTCATAGTGAAAACCCTATGTTTTCAGTATGTTTGTTATGTGTCACTGGGACCCTGCTAGTCAGGACCCCAGTGCTCATAAGTTTGTGGCCTATATGTATGTGTTCCCTGTGTGGTGCCTAACTGTCTCACTGAGGCTCTGCTAACCAGAACCTCAGTGGTTATGCTCTCTCATTTCTTTCCAAATTGTCACTAACAGGCTAGTGACCAATTTTACCAATTTACATTGGCTTACTGGAACACCCTTATAATTCCCTAGTATATGGTACTGAGGTACCCAGGGTATTGGGGTTCCAGGAGATCCCTATGGGCTGCAGCATTTCTTTTGCCACCCATAGGGAGCTCTGACAATTCTTACACAGGCCTGCCACTGCAGCCTGAGTGAAATAATGTCCACGTTATTTCACAGCCATTTTACACTGCACTTAAGTAACTTATAAGTCACCTATATGTCTAACCTTTACCTGGTAAAGGTTAGGTGCAAAGTTACTTAGTGTGAGGGCATCCTGGCACTAGCCAAGGTGCCCCCACATTGTTCAGAGCCAATTCCCTGAACTTTGTGAGTGCGTGGACACCATTACACGCGTGCACTACATATAGGTCACTACCTATATGTAGCTTCACAATGGTAACTCCGAATATGGCCATGTAACATGTCTATGATCATGGAATTACCACTCTATGCCATCCTGGCATTGTTGGTACAATTCCATGATCCCAGTGGTCTGTAGCACAGACCCTGTTACTGCCAAACTGCCCTTCCTGGGGTTTCACTGCAGCTGCTGCTGCTGCCAACCCCTCAGACAGGCATCTGCCCTCCTGGGGTCCAGCCAGGCCTGGCCCAGGATGGCAGAACAAAGAACTTCCTCTGAGAGAGGGTGTGACACCCTCTCCCTTTGGAAAATGGTGTGAAGGCAGGGGAGGAGTAGCCTCCCCCAGCCTCTGGAAATGCTTTGTTAGGCACAGAGGTGCCCAATTCTGCATAAGCCAGTCTACACCGGTTCAGGGACCCCTTAGCCCCTGCTCTGGCGCGAAACTGGACAAAGGAAAGGGGAGTGACCACTCCCCTGCACCTCCCCTGGGAGGTGTCCAGAGCTCCTCCAGTGTGCTCCAGACCTCTGCCATCTTGGAAACAGAGGTGCTGCTGGCACACTGGACTGCTCTGAGTGGCCAGTGCCACCAGGTGACGTCAGAGACTCCTTGTGATAGGCTCCTTCAGGTGTTGCTAGCCTATCCTCTCTCCTAGGTAGCCAAACCCTCTTTTCTGCCTATTTAGGGTCTCTGTCTCTGGGGAAACTTCAGATAACGAATGCATGAGCTCAGCCGAGTTCCTCTGCATCTCTCTCTTCACCTTCTGATAAGGAATCGACTGCTGACCGCGCTGGAAGCCTGCAAACCTGCAACATAGTAGCAAAGACGACTACTGCAACTCTGTAACGCTGATCCTGCCGCCTTCTCGACTGTTTTCCTGCTTGTGCATGCTGTGGGGGTAGTCTGCCTCCTCTCTGCACCAGAAGCTCCGAAGAAATCTCCCGTGGGTCGACGGAATCTTCCCCCTGCAACCGCAGGCACCAAAAAGCTGCATTACCGGTCCCTTGGGTCTCCTCTCAGCACGACGAGCGAGGTCCCTCGAATCCAGCGACTCTGTCCAAGTGACCCCCACAGTGCAGTGACTCTTCAGTCCAAGTTTGGTGGAGGTAAGTCCTTGCCTCACCTCGCTGGGCTGCATTGCTGGGAACCGCGACTTTGCAGCTACTCCGGCCCCTGTGCACTTCCGGCGGAAATCCTTTGTGCACAGCCGAGCCTGGGTCCACGGCACTCTAACCTGCATTGCACGACTTTCTAAGTTGGTCTCCGGCGACGTGGGACTCCGTTGTGCAACTTCGGCAAGCACCGTTTCACGCATCCTCGTAGTGCCTGGTTCTGGCACTTCTCCGGGTGCTACCGGCTTCAGAGAGGACTTCTTGTCTTGCTCGACGTCCCCTCTCTCTGCTGGTCCGATTTGCGACCTCCTGGTCCCTCCTGGGCCTCAGCAGCGTCCAAAAACGCTAACCGCACGATTTGCAGCTAGCAAGGCTTGTTGGCGTTCTTTCGGCGGGAAAACACGTCTGCACGATTTTCCACGGCGAGTGGGATCCGTCCACCAAAGGGGAAGTCTCTAGCCCTTTTTGTTCCTGCAGAAACCTCAGCTTCTTCTGTCCAGTAGAAGCTTCTTTGCACCCGCAGCTGGCATTTCCTGGGCATTTGCCCATCTCCGACTTGCTTGTGACTTTTGGACTTGGTCCCCTTGTTCCACAGGTACCCTAGATTGGAAATCCACAGTTGTTGCATTGCTGGTTTGTGTCTTTCCTGCATTATTCCTCTAACACGACTTCTTTGTCCTTAGGGGAACTTTAGTGCACTTTGCACTCACTTTTCAGGGTCTTGGGGAGGGTTATTTTTCTAACTCTCACTATTTTCTAATAGTCCCAGCGACCCTCTACAAGGTCACATAGGTTTGGGGTCCATTCGTGGTTCGCATTCCACTTTTGGAGTATATGGTTTGTGTTGCCCCTATCCCTATGTTTCCCCATTGCATCCTATTGTAACTATACATTGTTTGCACTGTTTTCTAAGACTATACTGCATATTTTTGCTATTGTGTATATATATCTTGTGTATATTTCCTATCCCCTCACTGAGGGTACACTCTAAGATACTTTGGCATATTGTCATAAAAATAAAGTACCTTTATTTTTAGTATAACTGTGTATTGTGTTTTCTTATGATATTGTGCATATGACACTAAGTGGTACTGTTGTAGCTTCACACGTCTCCTAGTTCAGCCTAAGCTGCTCTGCTAAGCTACCATTATCTATCAGCCTAAGCTGCTAGACACCCTATACACTAATAAGGGATAACTGGGCCTGGTGCAAGGTGCAAGTACCCCTTGGTACTCACTACAAGCCAGTCCAGCCTCCTACACCTGGTTAAAGCAAAAATATGCCCTGGAATGCCCAGCATTGCTGCATGGGCCTCCAACTCCACATCTGACCAAGCTGATGTCTCCAAATCATTTCCTAGTAGACAGTCTACAGGTAAATCTGTGGCTACCACAACTTTCTTTGGACCAGTAACCCCCCCCCCCAGTTGAGATTAACAACAGCCATGGGGTGGCTAAGTGTGTTGTTGTGAGCATCGGTTACTTGGTACTGGTGACCAAGTAGGTGTTGTTCAGGGTGGACCAGTTTCTCTATGACCATAGTCACACTGGCACCAGTGTCCCTGTAGGCCTGAACCTCAACACCATTTATTAGGGGTAGCTGCTTGTACTTATCCATATTAAGGGGACAAGCAGCTAAGGTGGCTAAATCAATAGCCCCCTCAGAGACTAACACAGCCTCTGTGGTCTCCCTAACAAGACCAACCCCAACTAAGTTACCAATAGTGAGACCAGCTACTCCCTTGGATTGGCTATTAGTAGGTTTGCTCCCACCACCACTGCTATTAGTAGGGACACTAGGTGTAGCAGTAGGGGTTGTAGTGGTAGGAGGCTTGGTGCTTTTCTTTGGACAACTGGAATCTGTTGCCCAATGGCCTTTTACTTTACATAAATAGCGCCATGGTTTCTTTTCCTTGTTCTGATTAAAGGAGGATTTGGACCCACCAGAGTGTTTTTGTGGGCCTGATGAAGGCTCATTTTTAGATTTGTCCCCACCCTTGTCTGAAGACTTACCATCCTTCTTTTTGTTGCCATCTTTGTCACCCCCTGTATGAACTTTTCTGTTCACTCTTGTTCTGACCCATTTGTCTGCCTTCTTTCCCAATTCTTGGGGAGAGGTAAGATCAGAGTCCACCAAGTACTGGTGCAACAAATCAGACACACAATTATTAAGAATATGCTCTCTCAGGATTAAGTTATACAGGCTTTCAAAGTCAGTAACCTTACTGCCATTTAACCACCCCTCCAAGGCCTTCACTGAATGGTCAATGAAATCAACCCAGTCTTGTGAAGACTCCTTTTTGGTCTCTCTGAACTTTATCCTGTATTGTTCAGTGGTTAAGCCATAACCATCCAGGAGTGCATTCTTAAGAACTTGGAAATTATTGGCATCACTTTCTTTCACAGTAAGGAGCCTATCCCTACCTTTTCCACTAAATGATAGCCATAGGATAGCAGCCCACTGCCTTTGAGGGACATCCTGTACAACACAGGCCCTCTCAAGTGCAGCAAACCACTTGTTAATGTCATCCCCCTCCTTATAAGGGGGAACTATCTTGTGCAGATTCCTGGAATCATGCTCTTTTACAGGATGACTATGGGGAATACTGCTGCTGCCACCATGGGTTTCTAAACCCAACCTCTGTCTTTCCTTCTCTACTTCTAAGGATTGTCTATCTAAATCCAGCTGTTGCTGTTTAAGCTTCAGTCTGGATTGCTCCACTCTCAATCTATTGAGTTCCCTTTCTAACATTCTGTCATCAGGGTGGGTGGGAGGGACATTCCTAGACACAGACGTATGGTGAGAATGGACAGAAGGAGACCTGTCCCTTACAGAGGGCACCCTAACAGCTTGGCTGACAGTGTAATGTGAGAGCACATCATCTGTATGATGTGACTCCACCTCAGTACCAACTATGCTAGACTGTCTTGTAATGGGAAGGCTAAGAAGTTTATTTCCTGAACCTTTACCTGGGGGAGTCCCTGGATCAGATTGGGAACCATTACCTACTTTTTCAACAGATGGGGCACTTTTAGCCTTATCTTGTTCTCTAAGCATGTTAAGTAACAATTCCAAGGAAGGATTCTTCCCTACACTCAAACCTCTCTCTATGCGGAGACTCCTTGCTCCTTTCCAGCTAAGGTGATCATATGCAATCTTAGACAGCTCAACATTTTGGCCTGTGCCAGACATTTTTAGAGAGAGTTAAAGTGATAGAAAAAGAGAAAAAAGTTTTCAGAACTTTTTAGAAAGACAGAAAAAAAACTTTTTAAACTTTTAAGAACTTTTTGAAAGTTTAGAAATACTTTTCAGCACTTAGAAAAGAGTGAAAAGAGGAAATGCAAAACTTTTTAGCACTGTGTACACACACTGAACTTGTTTTGTATATTTTTCTCTTATGAAAAGTACAATGACAAGAGTGGTAAGTAGTCTCAAAGCACTTATCCCACCGCTGCACAACCAATGTAGGAGGCTGGACTGGCTTGTAGTGAGTACCAAGGGGTACTTGCACCTTGCACCAGGCCCAGTTATCCCTTATTAGTGTATAGGGTGTCTAGCAGCTTAGGCTGATAGATAATGGTAGCTTAGCAGAGCAGCTTAGGCTGAACTAGGAGACGTGTGAAGCTACTACAGTACCACAAGTGTCACTTGCACAATATCATAAGAAAACACAATACACAGATATTCTAAAAATAAAGGTACTTTATTTTTATGACAATATGCCAAAGTACCTCAGTGAGTACCCTCAGTATGAGGATAGCAATTATACACAAGTTATATGTGCACAATACCAAAAATATGCAGTATAGTCTTAGAAAACAGTGCAAACAATGTATAGTTACAATAGGATGCAATGGGAACACATAGGGATAGGGGCAACACAAACCATATACTCCAAAAGTGGAATGTGAACCACGAATGGACCCCAAACCTATGTGGCCTTGTAGAGGGTCGCTGGGACTATTAGAAAATAGTGAGAGTTCGAAAATTAGCCCTCCCCAAGACCCTGAAAAGTGAGTGCAAAGAGCACTAAAGTTCCCCAAAAGACAAAGAACTCGTGATAGAGGAATAATGCAGGAAAGACACAAACCAACAATGCAACAACTGTGGATTTCCAATCTAGGGTACCTGTGGAACAAGGGGACCAAGTCCAAAAGTCACAAGCAAGTCGGAGATGGGCAGATGCCCAGGAAATGCCAGCTGTGGGTGCAAAGAAGCTTCTACTGGACAGAAGAAGCTGCGATTTCTGCAGGAACAAAAGAGGCTAGAGACTTCTTCTCTGGTGGACGGATCCCACTTGCCTTGGAGAGTCGTGCAGAAGTGTTTTCCCGCCGAAAGAATGCCAACAAGCCTTGCTAGATGCAAATCGTGCGGTTAGCGTTTTTGGACGCTGCTACGGCCCAGGAGGGACCAGGAGATCGCAAATTGGACCAGGCAAGAGAGGGGACGTCGATCAAGAAAAGCAGCCCTCTTAGCAGTGGGTAGCACCCGGAGAAGTGCCAGAAACAGGCACTACAAGGATGCAGGAAACGGTGCTTGCCAAAGTTGCATAAAGGAGTCCCACGTCGCCGGAGACCAACTTAGAAAGTCGTGCAATGCAGGTTAGAGTGCCGTGGACCAAGGCTTGGCTGTGCACAAAGGATTTCCGCCGGAAGTGCACAGGGGCCGGAGTAGCTGCAAAAGTCGCGGTTCCCAGCACTGCAGTCTAGCGAGGTGAGGCAAGGACTTACCTCCACCAAACTTGGACTGAAGAGTCACTGGACTGTGGGGGTCACTTGGACAGAGTTGCTGGATTCGAGGGACCTCGCTCGTTGTGCTGAGAGGAGACCCAAGGGACCGGTAATGCAGCTTTTTGGTGCCTGCGGTTGCAGGGGGAAGATTCCGTCGACCCACGGGAGATTTCTTCGGAGCTTCTGGTGCAGAGAGGAGGCAGACTACCCCCACAGCATGCACAAGCAGGAAAACAGTCGAGAAGGCGGCAGGATCAGCGTTACAGAGTTGCAGTAGTCGTCTTAGCTACTTTGTTGCAGTTTTGCAGGCTTCCAGCGCGGTCAGCAGTCGATTCCTTATCAGAAGGTGAAGAGGGAGATGCAGAGGAACTCGGATGAGCTCTTGCATTCGTTATCTAAAGTTTCCCCAGAGACAGAGACCCTAAATAGCCAGAAAAGAGGGTTTGGCTACTTAGGAGAGAGGATAGGCTACTAACACCTGAATGAGCCTATCAGAAGGAGTCTCTGACGTCACCTGGTGGCACTGGCCACTCAGAGCAGTCCAGTGTGCCAGCAGCACCTCTGTTTCCAAGATGGCAGAGGTCTGGAGCACACTGGAGGAGCTCTGGACACCTCCCAGGGGAGGTGCAGGTCAGGGGAGTGGTCACTCCCCTTTCCTTTGTCCAGTTTCGCGCAAGAGCAGGGGCTAAGGGGTCCCTGAACCGGTGTAGACTGGCTTATGCAGAATTGGGCACATCTGTGCCCAAGAAAGCATTTCCAGAGGCTGGGGGAGGCTACTCCTCCCCTGCCTTCACACCATTTTCCAAAGGGAGAGGGTGTAACACCCTCTCTCAGAGGAAGTCCTTTGTTCTGCCATCCTGGGACAAGCCTGGCTTGACCCCAGGGGGGCAGAAACCTGTCTGAGGGGTTGGCAGCAGCAGCAGCTGCAGTGAAACCCCAGAAAAGGCAGTTTGGCAGTACCAGGGTCTGTGCTACAGACCACTGGGATCATGGAATTGTACCAATAATGCCAGGATGGCATAGAGGGGGCAATTTCATGATCTTAGACATGTTACATGGCCATATTCGGAGTTACCATTGTGAAGCTACATATAGGTAGTGACCTATATGTAGTGCACGCGTGTAATGGTGTCCCCGCACTCACAAAGTTCAGGGAATTGGCCCTGAACAATGTGGGGGCACCTTGGCTAGTACCAGGGTGCCCTCACACTAAGTAACTTTGCACCTAACCTTTACCAGGTAAAGGTTAGACATATAGGTGACTTATAAGTTACTTAAGTGCAGTGTAAAATGGCTGTGAAATAACGTGGACGTTATTTCACTCAGGCTGCAGTGGCAGGCCTGTGTAAGAATTGTCAGAGCTCCGTATGGGTGGCAAAAGAAATGCTGCAGCCCATAGGGATCTCCTGGAACCCCAATACCCTGGGTACCTCAGTACCATATACTAGGGAATTATAAGGGTGTTCCAGTAAGCCAATGTAAATTGGTAAAATTGGTCACTAGCCTGTTAGTGACAATTTGAAAGAAATGAGAGAGCATAACCACTGAGGTTCTGATTAGCAGAGCCTCAGTGAGACAGTTAGTCACTACACAGGTAACACATTCAGGCACACTTATGAGCACTGGGGCCCTGGAGAACAGGGTCCCAGTGACACATACAACTAAAACAAAATATATATAGTGAAAAATGGGGGTAACATGCCAGGCAAGATGGTACTTTCCTACAGTTTCTATCAGTAAGTTTTAGTTTAGAGCAGTGGGAATTATCCACTGAACCTATTTGTAATGATGGAAATGCCAGACAGGGATGCTGTCTCAGTAAAGCCATAGCTGGGCAAAAACGTTGTCCATATGGCTGGAAGAGAGAACAGGGATGCTGTTTCTCTTTAGTTGGAGCAGGGCAGGGATGCTGCCCTATGAGCTCCACACTAGGGCAGGGATGCTGTCCTAAGTGTTGTGAGGTAGTGCAGGGTTTCTGCACTAAAGTTTCTCTGGGAGCGTTGGAGGGATGCTCCATGTTAACTAAAATGGTGCTCTTTTTCTCACCAATGTTAGTTATCCCACAGAGAGGTACTTCCACCTCAGGGAGTACAGTTTTGCCAACTGATGATTCCCTTGGAACAGGTGACACCCCAGGAGAGGTTTCTCCCACCACAGGAATGGTATCCTGAATGGTAGGGTGGTTAGGGGATACTGTGATACCCCTTTTACCTGTTGATGGAGAGGGATCCTGAGTTTTCAGGCCTTCTCTCCTTTGCTTTTTCATTTCAATAGAAATGAGAGGGAACAATTCCTCTGGGATGCCCAGCATGGCTGCATGGGCATAAAACTCTACATCAGCCCAACCTGAGGCCTCTAGGTCATTACCTAAGAGACAGTCTACAGGTAAGCTAGGTGATACTACCACCTGCTTAGGGCCAGTAACTCCACCCACATAAACTGAATTATAGCTAAGGGAAGAAACTTAGTGGAGTTATGGACGTCAATAATCTTATACTGTTGTCCAATGATGTGTTGTTCAGGATGCACTAGGTTTTCAGTCACCAAAGTGATACTGGCACCTGTGTCCCTGTAGGCCAAGGCCTCAACACCATTTATTGAAACTGTCTGCCTGTACTTATCCATTGTAAGGGGACAAGCAGCCAGTTTGGCAAGGCCAATGCCACTAGGTGTGACAGAAACTGTCTTGGGACTGACTACCCCAGTTTCTACTATGGACCGATAAGTGAACCCAACTACACCCTTAACTTGACTGTTGCCATCAGTCCCACCACTAGTTCCACTACTGCTAGGGGCACTAGAGCTTGATGTATTAGTGGTGGTAGGCTCAGGGGGTTTACCTGGTCAGGACTTATCCCCTGGCCTATGGCCTCTATTTTTACACACAAAGCACCAAGGCTTTTTAAATTGTGTAGGTTGAGAAGAAGAGGAAGAATTTGTTTTATCTCCACCCCCTGAAGAGTGTTTAAGATTTGAAGTGGGATCTTTGGTTTTACCTTTATCCCCATGCTTATCTTGAGATTTTTCACCATCTTTCTTCTTATTGTTCTCTTTGTCACCCCCTGTATGAACTTTTCTGTTCACCCTTGTTCTGACCCATTTGTCTGCCTTCTTTCCCAATTCTTGGGGAGAGGTCAGATCAGAGTCCACCAAGTACTGGTGCAACAAATCAGACACACAATTATTAAGAATATGCTCTCTCAGGATCAAGTTATACAGGCTGTCATAATCAGTAACTTTACTGCCATGAAACCACCCCTCCAAGGCCTTCACTGAATGGTCAACAAAATCATCCCAGTCTTGTGAAGACTCCTTTTTGGTCTCTCTGAACTTTATCCTGTATTGTTCAGTGGTTAAGCCATAACCATCCAGGAGTGCATTCTTAAGAACTGTAAAATTATTGGCATCACTTTCTTTCACAGTAAGGAGCCTATCCCTACCTTTTCAACTAAATGATAGCCATAGGATAGCAGCCCACTGCCTTTGAGGGACATCCTGTACAGCACAGGCCCTCTCAAGTGCAGCAAACCACTTGTTAATGTCATCCCCCTCCTTGTAAGGGGGAACTATCTTGTGCAGATTCCTTGAATCATGCTCTCTCTGCAGGATGACTATGGGGAATACTGCTGCTGCCACCATGGGTTTCTAAACCCAATTTCTGTCTCTCCTTCTCTACTTCTAAGGTCTGTCTATCCAAATCCAGCTGTTGCTTCTTGAGCTTCAGTCTGGTTTGTTCCACTCTCAATCTATTGAGCGCCCTTTCGAACAATCTGTCATCAGGGTGGGTGGGAGGGACATTCCTAGACACAGAAGTATGGTGAGAATGGACAGAAGGAGACCTGTCCCTTACAGAAGGCACCCTAACAGCTTGGCTAACAGTATATTGTGAGAGCACACCATCTGTATGGTGTGATTCAACATCTGTACCAACTATGCTAGACTGTCTAGTAATGGTCAGGCTGAGAAGTTTCTTTCCTGAATCCTTTCCTGGGGGAGTCCCTGGATCAGATTGGGAACCATTTGCTGCTTTTTCACCAGATGTGGCCCCTATGGCCTTATCTTGTTCTCTAAGCATATTAAGCAACAATTCCAAAGAAGGATTCTTCGCTACACTCAAACCACTTTCTATACAGAGACTCCTTGCTCATTTCCAGCTAAGGTGGTCATATGCAAGTTTGGACAGATCAACATTTTGGCCTGTGCCAGACATTTTAGAAAGAGTTTAAGTGACAGAAAAAGTGAAGAAAAAGTTTTTCAGAACTTTTAGAAAGAGCAAAAAAAACTTTTAAAACTTTTTAAGAACTTTTTAGAAAGTTAAAAGTACTTTTCAGCACTTAGAAAAGAGGAAATGCAAAACTTTTTAGCAATGCGTACACACACTGAACTTGTTTTGTATATTTTTCTCTTATGAAAAGTACAATGACAAGAGTGGTAAGTAGTCTCAAAGCACTTATCCCACCGCTGCACAACCAATGTAGGAGGCTGGACTGGCTTTTAGTGAGTACCAAGGGGTACTTGCACCTTGCACCAGGCCCAGTTATCCCTTATTAGTGTATAGGGTGTCTAGCAGCATAGGCTGATAGATAATGGTAGCTTAGCAGAGCAGCTTAGGCTGAACTAGGAGACGAGTGAAGCTCCTACAGTACCACTAGTGTCATTTGCACAATATCATAAGAAAACACAATACACAATACACAGATATACTAAAAATAAAGGTACTTTATTTTTATGACAATATGCCAAAGTATCTCAGTGAGTACCCTCAGTATGAGGATAGCAATTATACACAAGTTATATGTACACAATACCAAAAATATGCAGTATAGTCTTAGAAAACAGTGCAAACAATGCATAGTTACAATAGGATGCAATGGGGACACATAGGGATAGGGGCAACACAAACCATATACTCCAAAAGTGGAATGTGAACCACGAATGGACCCCAAACCTATGTGACCTTGTAGAGGGTCGCTGGGACTATTAGAAAATAGTGAGAGTTAGAAAAATAGCCCTCCCCAAGACCCTGAAAAGTGAGTGCAAAGTGCACTGAAGTTCCCCAAAAGACAAAGAAGTCGTGATAGAGGAATAATGCAGGAAAGACACAAACCAACAATGCAACACCGGTGGATTTCCAATCTAGGGTACCTGTGGAACAAGGGGACCAAGTCCAAAAGTCACAAGCAAGTCGGAGATGGGCAGATGCCCAGGAAATGCCAGCTGTGGGTGCAAAGAAGCTTCTACTGGATAGAAGAAGCTGAGGTTTCTGCAGAAACGAAAAGGGCTAGAGACTTCCCCTTTGGTGGACAGATCCCTCTTGCCGTGGAGAGTCGTGCAGAAGTATTTTCCCGCCGAAAGACTGCCAACAAGCCTTGCTAGCTGCAAATCGTGCAATAAGCGTTTTTGGATGCTGCTATGGCCCAGGAGGGACCAGGATGTCGCAAATTGCATCAGGAGAGAGAAGGGACGTCGAGCAAGACAAGGATTCCTCTCAGCAGTAGGTAGCACCCGGAGAAGTGCCAGAAACAGGCAATACAATGATGCGTGAAATGGTGCTCGCCGAAGTTGCACAAAGGAGTCCCACGTCGCCGGAGACCAACTTAGAAAGTCGTGCAATGCAGGTTAGAGTGCTATGGGCCCAGGCTTGGCTGTGCACAAAGGATTTCCGCCGAAAGTGCACGGAAGCTGGAGTAGTTGCAAAAGACGCGGTTTCCAACAATGCAGTCTGTCGTGGGGAGGCAAGGACTTACCTCCACCAAACTTGGACTGAAGAGTCACTGGACTGTGGGAGTCACTAGAACAGAGTTGCTGGATTCAAGGGACCTCGCTCGTTGTGATGAGAGGAGACCCAAGGGACCGGTAATGCAGCTTTTTGGTGCCTGCGGTTGCAGGGGGAAGATTCCGTCGACCCACGGGAGATTTCTTCAGAGCTTCTAGTGCAGAGAGAAGGCAGACTACCCCCACAGCATGCACCACCAGGAAAACAGTCGAGAAGGCGGCAGGATCAGCGTTACAGAGTTGCAGTAGTCGTCTTAGCTACTTTGTTGCAGTTTTGCAGGCTTCCAGCGCGGTCAGCAGTCGATTCCTTGGCAGAAGGTGAAGAGAGAGATGCAGAGGAACTCTGATGAGCTCTTGCATTCGTTATCTAAGGAATCCCCAGAAACAGAGACCCTAAATAGCCAGAAAAGAGGGTTTGCCTACCTAGGAGAGAGGATAGGCTAGCAACACCTGAAGGAGCCTATCAGAGCAGTCCAGTGTGCCAGCAGCACCTCTGTTTCCAAGATGGCAGAGGTCTGGAGCACACTGGAGGAGCTCTGGACACCTCCCAGGGGAGGTGCAGGTCAGGGGAGTGGTAACTCCCCTATCCTTTGTCCAGTTTCGCGCCAGAGCAAGGCTAAGGGGTCCCTGAACCGGTGTAGACTGGCTTATGCAGAATTGGGCACAAATGTGCCCAAGAAAGCATTTCCAGAGGCTGGGGGAGGCTACTCTTCCCCTGCCTTCACACCATTTTCCAAAGGGAGAGGGTGTAACACCCTCTCTCAGAGGAAGTCCTTTGTTCTGCCATCCTGGGACAAGCCTGGCTTGACCCCAGGAGGGCAGAAACCTGTCTGAGGGGTTGACAGCAGCTGCAGTGAAACCCCAGAAAAGGCAGTTTGGCAGTACCAGGGTCTGTGCTACAGACCACTGGGATCATGGGATTGTGCTAACTATGCCAGGATGGCATAGAGGGGGCAATTCCATGATCATAGACATGTTACATGGCCATATTCGGAGTTACCATTGTGAAGCTACATATAGGTAGTGACCTATATGTAGTGCACGCGTGTAATGGTGTCCCCGCACTCACAAAGTCCGGGGAATTGGCCCTGAACAATGTGGGGGCACCTTGGCTAGTGCCAGGGTGCCCTCACACTAAGTAACTTTGCACCTAACCTTTACCAGGTAAAGGTTAGACATATAGGTGACTTATAAGTTACTTAAGTGCAGTGTAAAATGGCTGTGAAATTACGTGGACGTTATTTCACTCAGGCTGCAGTGGCAGGCCTGTGTAAGAATTGTCAGAGCTCCCTATGGGTGGCAAAAGAAATGCTGCAGCCCATAGGGATCTCCTGGAACCCCAATACCCTGGGTACCTCAGTACCATATACTAGGGAATTATAAGGGTGTTCCAGTGTGCCAATGTGAATTGGTAAAATTGGTCACTAGCCTGTTAGTGACAATTTGTAAAGAGAGAGCATAACCACTGAGGTTCTGGTTAGCAGAGCCTCAGTGAGACAGTTAGGCATCACACAGGGAACACATACATATAGGTCACAAACTTATGAGCACTGGGGTCCTGGCTAGCAGGGTCCCAGTGACACATAACAAACATACTGAAAACATAGGGTTTTCACTATGAGCACTGGGTCCTGGCTGTCAGGATCCCAGTGAGACAGTGAAAACACCCTGACATACACTCACAAACCGGCCAAAAGTGGGGGTAACAAGGCTAGAAAGAGGCTACTTTCTCACAGAAGTTTAGTCTCCAGTATTCATAGAAAATACACATCCTTAAGTAGGGACATTTTCTTGGAACATCTGCGTGTTAGTTATAAAAACACTTCCTAGTCCTAGTACACATCAGGAGGGAGATTCCAGCCAGGGACCTGCAACTAGATGCAGAATGCCCCGTTGCAGATGCTGATGCAGATTACAGGCCTTTGCTCAGGTATGAGGGTTGATGTCCTCCCGGGGGAACCTGAAAGGCAGGCTTAGAGCTTAACATGCTGTGCTTAAAATATAACTTAGAGAGAAAATAATCTAGCAGCACTATGATAGCCTTATTCTTGTGCTTCACTCTCATCATTACTAATTTAATCTTACTGTGTTGTATAGTTCTGGTTATTGCAGCTCACGCTTTGCTATCTAAAATGCAGTTGTTTTATTAAACCAATCGTTAAAACTTAAACTGCCTTTGTCATTTATATATGAAACCGTACTGTGTATGAGAGAACCGGTTGTGACCTGAGTGACCACGACTTCCCTGAGAAGTACGAAGATGTAATGCGCTTGGCTGCCCAATTGTCGCTTCCATTTGGGAGAGCTGAGGCACTGCTAGTTAGCCGGAGCAAAACCCGGATTTAGAGTGACAAGTGTCATTCACTGTGGGTCAGTCTCAGTCCCCCACAGCATGGACGATCTTGTTGCTCAAAATCTCTTAGTCTCATTAGGATAATGAGAGCCTACGCGACAACCAGAGCTCTTCTAGTGTGTCCCAGACCTCTGCCATCTTGGATTCAGAGGTGCTGGGGCACAATGGACTGCTCTGAGTGGCCCGTGCCAGCAGGTGACGTCAGAGATGCCTCCTGATAGGTGCTTACCGGTTTCAATAGCCAATCCTCCTTTCTCAGTAGCCAAACCTCCTTTTCTGGCTATTTAGGGTCTCTCCTCTGGGCTACTCCTCAGATAACGAATGCAAGAGCTCACCAGAGTTCCTCTGCACTTCCCTCTTCGACTTCTGCCAAGGATCGACCGCTGACTGCTCCAGGACGCCTGCAAAACTGCAACAAAGTAGCAAGACGACTACCAGCAACATTGTAGCGCCTCATCCTGCCGGCTTTCTCGACTTTTTCCTGGTGGTGCATGCTCTGAGGGCTGTCTGCCTTCACCCTGCACTGGAAGCCAAGAAGAAATCTCCCGTGGGTTGTAGGAAAGTACCATCTTCCCTGGCATGTTACCCCCATATTTCACTGTATATATGTTGTTTTAGTCTATGTGTCACTGGGACCCTGCCAGGCAGGGCCCCAGTGCTCATAAGTATGTGCCCTGTATGTGTTCCCTGTGTGATGACTAACTGTCTCACTGAGGCTCTGCTAACCAGAACCTCAGTGGTTATGCTCTCTCTGCTTTCTAAATTGTCACTAACAGGCTAGTGACCAATTTCACCAATTTACATTGGCATACTGGAACACCCTTATAATTCCCTAGTATATGGTACTGAGGTACCCAGGGTATTGGGGTTCCAGGAGATCCCTATGGGCTGCAGCATTTCTTTTGCCACCCATAGGGAGATCTGACAATTCTTACACAGGCCTGCCACTGCAGCCTGAGTGAAATAACGTCCACGTTATTTCACAGCCATTTACCACTGCACTTAAGTAACTTATAAGTCACCTATATGTCTAACCTTCACCTGGTGAAGGTTGGGTGCAAAGTTACTTAGGGGCATATTTATACTCTGTTTGCACCGAATTAGTGTCATTTTTTTTTACTCTAATTCGGTGCAAAACTAACTCCATATTTATACTTTGGTGCTAGACCCCTCTAGCACCAAATTTATGGAGTTAAAGTCATTTTTTGAAAGTGGAGACCTACTTTGCCTTAATGAGATGCAAGGTAGGCGTTCCCGTGCAAAAAGTGACTCTATGGCCTTAACGCCATATTTAGGGGCATATTTATACTCTGCGGCATATTTATACTCTGTTTGCACCGAATTAGTGTCATTTTTTTTTTACTCTAATTCAGTGCAAAACTAACTCCATATTTATACTTTGGTGCTAGACCCATCTAGCACCAAGGCCCTGATTTAAACTTTTTTTGCACCGCATTAACGTCATTTTATGACGCAAAAGTGGGGCAAACTTACAAAATATTGGCCCTTATTTATACTTTTTGCTGCAAAACTGCACTAACTCAGTTTTGCACCAAAAAGTTTAGCACCGGCTTACACCATTTCTGTGCACCAGCCGGGCACCATATTTATGGAATGGTGCAAGCCGGTGCAAAGGGTAGGCTAGAGTTTTAAAAAATTACTTTAGTCGGGTGGGGCTGGCAGTATAGAAGAAGAGGGTTTAGCACCAAAAAATGGCTTTAGGCAGGTTAGAGTAAAAAAAAATGACTCTAACCAGATTAGCGTCATTTTATGGTGCTAAACCTACCATGCCACATGACTCCTGCCTTAGAAAAGGCAGAAGTAATGCCCACCACCCCAGTGGCCAGCACAGAGGACAGGGGTCCCCTGGGCATGGCCATTGCACCCTGTGCCATGTATGGGGGCCCATTTCAGGCCCCCCTATGGCACTTTCAAAAATAAAATGCACTTACCTGTACTTACCTGGGATGGGGTCCCCCATCCTCGCAGTCTCTCTAGTGTGGGTGGGGGTGCCCCTAGGGCCTAGGGAGGGCACCTCTGGGCTTATTCCATGGTGTTCCACCATGGAAATAGGGCCACAGGTCTCCTAACGCCTGCCCTGACCCAGGTCTTAAAAAATGGGGCAAAGCAAGCTTTGCCCCATTTTTTGACCCCTCCTTCCTCCCTTGCACCATTTTTACATGGGAGTATAAATATGGTGTTAAGGCCATAGAGTCATTGTTTTGCACTGGAACGCCTACCTTGCATCTCATTAAGGCAAGGTAGGTTTCCACTTGCAAAAAATGACTTTAACTCCATAAATTTGGGGGCATATTTATACTCCGTTTGCGCCGAAATTGCGTCGTTTTTTTTGACGCAATTTCGACGCAAAACTAACGCAAACTAACGCCATATTTATACTATGGCGTTAGAGGCGAATAGCGCCAAAGTTCCCGGAATGTGCGTCATTTTTTAGCGTGAACCCCTTCCTTGCGTTAATGATATGCAAGGGAGGCGTTCCCGTCTAAAAAATGACTCCCAGGCCTTTACGTGGTATTTATACTCCCGGGCAAAAGAGACGCCCGGGAGTGGGCGTTGCTAAAAACGGCGCATTTGCGCCGCTTTTTAACGCCTGGGTCAGGCATGGCGTTAAGGGACAAGTGGGCTCAAAATGAGCCCAGAGGTGCCCTCCCCTGCCCCCAGGGACCCCCCCTGCCACCCTTGCCCACCCCAGGAGGACACCCAAGGCTGGAGGGACCCACCCCAGGTAAGTTCAGGTAAGTATTTTTTTTTTTTATTTTAATAATTTTTTGTGGCATAGGGGGGCCTGATTTGTGCCCCCCTACATGCCACTATGCCCAATGACCATGCCCAGGGGACAGAAGTCCCCTGGGCATGGCCATTGGGCAAGGGGGCATGACTCCTATCTTTACAATGATAGGAGTCATGTTGATGGGGGATGGGCGTCGAAAATAAATGGCGCAAGTCGGGTTAAGACGATTTTTTCGACGTAACCTGACTTGCCCCATTTTAAGACGCCCATGCGCCATTTTCCCCCTACGCCGGCGATGTCTGGTCTACGTGGTTTTTTCCCACGCAAACCAGGCAGCGCCGGTCTGATTGCGCCGTCTAACGCCATTCCATAAATACGGCGCCCGCATGGCGCTTCAGAAAGGCGTTAGACGGCGCAAAACTTTTTGACGCTAAACTGCGTTAGCGCAGTTTAGCGTCAAAAAGTATAAATATGGGCCTTGGTGCTAGACGGGTCTAGCACCAAAGTATAAATATGGAGTTAGTTTTGCACTGAATTAGAGTAAAAAAAAAAAATCTGCTAATTCAGTGCAAACAAAGTATAAATATGCCCCATAGCGTCAAAAAATGATGCTAATCTGGTCAGAATCATTTTTTTTTACTCAAAACTGCCTAACGTCATTTTTTTTTAAGCTAGCCTACCCTTTGCACCGGCTTGCACCATTCCATAAATATGGTGCCCAGCTGGTGCTAAAAATGGTGCAAGCCGGTGCAAAACTTTTTGGGGCAAAACTGACTCAGCGCAGTTTTGCACCAAAAAGTATAAATAAGGCCCTTAGTGTGTGGGCACCCTGGCACTAGCCAGGGTGCCCCCACATTGTCCAGGGCAAATTCCCCGGACTTTGCGAGTGCGGGGACACCATTAAACGCGTGCACTATACATAGGTCACTACCTATGTATAGCGTCACAATGGTAACTCCGAACAAGGCCATGTAACATGTCTAAGATCATTGAATTGTCACCCCAATGCCATTCTGGCATTGGGTAGACAATTCCATGATCCCCCGGGTCTCTGGCACATAACCCGGGTACTGCTAAACTGCCTTTCCGGGGTCTCCACTGCAGCTGCTGCTGCTGCCAACCCCTCAGACAGGTTTCTGCCCTCCTGGGGTCCAGGCAGCCCTGGCCCAGGAAGGCAGCACAAAGGATTTCCTCTGAGAGAGGGTGTAACACCCTCTCTCTTTGGAAATAGGTGTGATGGCTGGGAGGAGTAGCCTCCCCCAGCCCCTGGAAATGCTTTGATGGGCACAGATGCTGCCCATCTCTGCATAAGCCAGTCTACACCGGTTTAGGGTTTCCCCAGCCCTGCTCTGGCACGAAACTGGACAAAGGAAAGGGGAGTGACCACACCCCTGACCTGCACCTCCCAGGGGAGGTGCCCAGAGCTCCTCCAGTGTGCCCCAGACCTCTGCCATCTTGGAAACAGAGGTGTTGCTGGCACACTGGACTGCTCTGAGTGGCCAGTGCCAGCAGGTGATGTCAGAGACTCCTTCTGATAGGCTCTTACCTCTCTTAGTAGCCAATCCCCCTTCCTAGGTAGCCAAACCTCCTTTTCTGGCTATTTAGGGTCTGTGCTTTGGGGAATTCTTCAGATAACGAATGCAAGAGCTCACCAGAGTACCTCTGCATCTCCTTCTTCACCTTGTGCCAAAGGACCGACCGCTGACTGCTCAGGACGCCTGCAAAACCGCAACAAAGTAGCCAGACGACTACTAGCAACCTTGTATCGCTTCATCCTGCCGGCTTTCTCGCCTGGTTCCTGGTGGTGCATGCTCTGGGGGTAGCCTGCCTCCTTCTTGCACCAGGAGCTCTGAAGAAATCTCCTGTGGGTCGATGGAATCTTCCGCCTGCAACCGCAGGCAACAAAAGACTGCATCACCGGTCCTCTGGGTCCCCTCTCAGCACAACGAGCGTGGTCCCTGGAACTCAGCAACTCTGTCAAAGTGACTTCCACAGTCCAGTAACTCTTTAGTCCAAGTTTGGTGGAGGTAAGTCCTTCCCTCCCCACGCTAGACTGCATTGCTGGGTACCGCGTGATTTGCAGCTGCTCCGGCTCCTGTGCAATCTTCCAGGATTTCCTTTGTGCACAGCCAAGCCTGGGTCCCCGACACTCTAACCTGCAGTGCACAACCTTCTGAGTTGTCCTCAGGCGTCGTGGGACTCCCTTTTGTGACTTCGAGTGGACTCCGGTTCACTCCTCTTCTAAGTGCCTGTCCTGGTACTTCTGCGGGTGCTGCCTGCTTCTGTGAAGGATCCCTGACTTGCTGGGCGCCCCTCTGTCTCCTCATCCAAGTGGCGACATCCTTGTCCCTCCTGGGCCACAGCAGCATGCAAAAACCTCTACCGCGACCCTTGCACCTAGCAAGGCATGTTTGCGGTCTTTCTGCGTGGGAACACTTCTACAAGCTTCTTGATGACGTAGGACATCCATCCTCCAAAGGGGAAGTTCCTAGTCCTCTTCGTTCTTGCAAAACACCAAGCTTCTTCCATCCAGTGGCAGCTTCCTTGCACCCTCAGCTGGCATTTCCTGGGCTCCTGCCCACTCTCGACACTGTCGCGACTCTTGGACTTGGTCCCCTTGTCTTACAGGTACACAGGTCCGGAAATCCACTGTTGTTGCATTGCTGGTGTTGGTCTTCCTTGCAGAATCCCCATATCACGACTTCTGTGCTCTCTGGGGGTTGTAGGTGCACTTTACACCTACCTTACAGGGTCTTGGGATGGGCTATTTCTCTAACCCTCACTGTTTTCTTACAGTCCCAGCAACCCTCTACAAGCTCACATAGGTTTGGGGTCCATTCGTGGTTCGCATTCCACTTTTGGAGTATATGGTTTGTGTTGCCCCATACCTATGTGCTCCCATTGCAATCTATTGTAACTTTACACTGCTTGCATTACTTCCTTTTGCTATTACTGCATAATTTTGATATTGCGTACATATATCTTGTGTATATTTGGCATCCTCATACTGAGGGTACTCACTGAGATACTTTTGGCATATTGTCATAAAAATAAAGTACCTTTATTTTTAGTATATCTGTGTATTGTGTTTTCTTAAGACATTGTGCATATGACACCAGTGGTATAGTAGGAGCTTTACATGTCTCCTAGTTCAGCCTAAGCTGCTTTGCCATAGCTACCTTCTATCAGCCTAAGCTGCTAGAAACACCTCTTCTACACTAATAAGGGATAACTGGACCTGGCACAAGGTGTAAGTACCTCTGGTACCCACTACAAGCCAGGCCAGCCTCCTACATTGGTTGTGCAGCTGTGGGTAGGTACTTGTAACTGCTTACCACTTTGTCATTGTGTACTTTTCATAAGAGAATAATATACAAAACAAGTTCAGTGTATGTACACCTAACCAAAAAGTTTTGCTTTTCTTCTCTTACACTGTCTGCTAAGTGCTGAAAAGTACTTCTAAACTTCTAAAAAGTTTCAAAAAGTTTCAAAACGTTTTTTTTCTTTTCCTTAAAAAGTCCTGAAAGTTTTTCTCTCTTCTCACTGTCTCTAAACCTTCTTCTATCATGTCTGATGTAGGAACTTCTTTTAAAATGGTCAATACAACTTATGGCAATTTAAACTTTAAGAGCCTAAGGAGTCTCTGCATTGATAGAGGTTTAGTGATAGGAAAGAATCCTTCAAGATAATTTCTATTTAACCTGCTCATTGAGAATGATAAGTCCCTAGCTGGCACTTCAATTGAGAAGTTGGTAGATGGCTCACACTCTGACTCAGGGGAATCCTATGAGGAAGGTGTGGAGGGTTCTATTCCAAATCTGCCCCTTAGCAGACCACCTAGCAATGCTGGTAGTAATAGAAGCTCCCATCATAGTAGGGATGTTTTTGTTCCTGGAGGCCAGGTTGTTAGAGTCCAAACTGTTAGGGACAGATCTCCCTCTGTTGGTTCCAATATACCCTCAGTGTCCAAGCATTCCCAACCTACCCACCCTAAAGACAACATGTTAGAAAGGGAACTCAAAAAGTTCAGAATGGAAGAGACCAGGCTGAAGCTTAAACAGCAACAGCTGGCTCTAGACAGGGAATAACTAGACCTGGAGAAGGAGAGACAGAAATTGGGGTTTGGACCCCATGGTGGCAGCAGCAGTATTCCTGATAGTAATCCTGTTAGAGAGCATGATTCCAGGAATCTGCTCAAGATAGTCCCCCCTTACAAGGAGGGGGATGACATTAACAAGTGGTTTGCTGCACTTGAGAGGGCGTGTATGGTACAGGGGGTCCCTCAAAGGCAGTGTGCTGCTATATTATGGATATCTTTCAATGGATAGGGTAGGGATAGGCTCCTTACTGTTAGAGAAAGTGATGCTAATAATTTTGCAGTTTTGAAGGATGCACTCTTGGATGGATTTGGCTTAACCACTGAACAATACAGGATTAAGTTAGGAGACACCAGAAAAGAGTCCTCACAAGACTGGATAGACTTTGTTGACTGTTCAGTGAAAGCCTTGGAGGGGTGGTTACATGGCAGTAAAGTATCTGACTATGAAAGCCTGTATAATCTTATTCTGAGAGAGCACATTCTGAATAACTGTGTGTCTGACTTGTTACACCAATATCTAGTGGACTCAGATCTGACCTCTCCCCAAGAATTGGGGAAGAAGGCAGACAAATGGGTCAGAGCAAGAGTGAACAGAAAAGTTCATACAGGGGGTGACAAGGATGGCAAGAAGAAGGATGGCAAGTCTTCTGACAAGGGTGAGGACAAATCTAAAAATGAGTCTTCATCAGGCACACAAAAACACTCTGGTGGGGGTGGTGGGTCCAAATTCTCTTCAAATCAAGTAAAAAAGCCTTGGTGTTATTTATGTAAAGTAAAAGGCCATTGGACAACTGATGCCAGTTGTCCAAAGAAAAACACCAAACCTCCCACTACCACAACCCCTACTGCAACCTCTAGTGCCCCTAGTAATAGCAGTGGTGGTGGGTGCAAACCTACTAATAGCCAATCCAAGGGAGTAGCTGGGCTCACGTTTGGTAATTTAGTTGGGGTTGGTCTTCTTAGGGAGACCACAGAGGCTGTGTTAGTCTCTGAAGGTGCCATTGATTTGGCCACCTTGGTTGCTTGTCCCCTTAATATGGATAAGTACAAGCAACTTCCCCTAATCAATGGTGTTGAGGTTCAGGCCTACAGGGACACAGGTGCCAGTGTTACCATGGTGATAGAGAAACTGGTACACCCTGAACAACACCTACTTGGTCACCATTACCAAGTGACACACGCTCATAACAACACACTTAGCCACCCCATGGCTGTTGTGAATCCCAACTGGGGGGGGTTATTGGTCCAAAGAAAGTTGTGGTTGCTTCAGATATACCTGTAGACTGTCACCTAGGAAATGATTTAGAGAAATCAGCTTGGGCAGAAGTAGAGTTGGAGGCTCATGCAGCAATGCTGGGCATTCCTGGGCATATTTTTGCTTTGACAAGGGCTCAGGCCAAAAAGCAAAAAGGACAGGGTGACTTGGATCCTGGAACAATGGACCAAGTGCTCCCTAAAGCTAGGGGTAGCAAGGGTAAATCCCTACTCACTATCCCTCCCTCTACAGATGATTCTCCTTCTGAGGAAGAAGAATTTCCTCCCTGTGCAGAACCTTCACCAGATAAGCTGGCAGCAGACACTGCTGAGCTTTTGGGTGGAGGGGGGCCTGCCAGGGAAGAGCTGAGTGTGGCAGAGCAATCCTGTCCCACATTAGAGGGTCTCAGACAGCAAGCTGTCAAACAGCAAAATGGGGATGTCAGTGACTCGCATAGAGTTTACTGGGAGGACAACCTCTTGTACACAGAGGCAAGGGACCCAAAACCTGGAGCAGCCAGGATATTGGTCATTCCCCTGCAGTACAGAGAGTTCCTCCTAACTCTGGCACATGACATTCCTTTGGCTGGGCATTTGGGCCGGATTAAAACATGGGAAAGGCTTGTTCCCCTGTTTCACTGGCCTAGGATGTCAGAGGACACAAAAGATTTTTGTAAGTCTTGCGTGACCTGCCAAGCCAGTGGCAAGACTGGTGCTACTCCAAAGCCTCCCCTTGTTCCACTACCTATGGTTGGGGTTCCCTTTGAAAGGGAAGGGGTTGACATAGTTGGCCCCCTTTATCTTGGTGGTAGTGGACCATGCCACAATATATCCTTAAGCAATTCCTCTAAGGACCACTACAGCACCTGCAGTGGCAAAAGCCCTCCTGGGAATATTTTCCAGGGTGGGTTTTCCAAAAGAGGTTGCATCAAACAGGGGTAATAACTTTATTTCTGCATACTTGAAGGCAATGTGGAAGGAATGTGGTGTAACATACAAATTCACCACACTTTATCATCCACAAACAAATGGACTGGTATAGAGGTTTAATAAAACTCTCAAAGGAATGATAATGGGACTCTGTAGTGCTTTCCTGATTGAATCTGCCGGACCTTGTGCTGGAGCTTGGCGCAGGCTGCCAGCAATCCCGTATGGGTAGATGAAACTCTTTCTCGCGGCTGACAGGGGTCATCAGCTTGCAGACCTTAGAAAGATGTGGCTGTAAATAGTTCCTACACGGTGAAGTATTTGTTTTGCTTTGCATTCAATATCTTATAAATATAACCTGCTGTGTATATTGCAAACTGATATATTTTGTTTGATTAACGCGGACTTGAAAGCTACTAATTCGTCATACATAAAATATTGTGGTTGGGGAAGAATTAACAACAATAAAAGTCTTCTGTGACCTCAGAAGTGCATTTCTGTTGTGTTATGTTAGTGCTTAGAAACTAGATCAGAGGAAAGCACTACAATTGGTACCTGGAGTCGTGGGGTCGGTCATTAAGAGGTGATTAAGAAGGGGTTTGACGAGTTAGTAGATTTCTAAGTGCACACTTTAAAAGTGTAATTGTTTTTTTGTTGTTTGGAGAGTTACAGAAATAGTTTTTTGTTGTTTGGAGAATCACAGTAGCACGGCAGACCATGTCATGTGTTGTTAAACTGCCTGATGGTGCTACGAAAAACTGTGAATTGTTTGTTGTTTGGAGAATCACAGTAGCACGGCAGACCATGTCATGTGTTGTTAAACTGCCTGATGGTGCTAAGAAAAACTGTGAATTGTTTTCTGTTTGGGGAATTACAGAAGAAAATGCATGTGTAGCTAAAATGCCTGATGTAGAAAACGTGTCTTTTGGAAGTAATGATGACAGAAAGGTCTGGATACCTTTATCTGCTTACAGAGAAATGCAGGAGAAATGTAGGAAGTTGGAACATGAAAATAGGAATTTACGTGAGCAAATTAGCCCGACTGAAAGTTATAAAAAGGCTGTTTTTGAAGAATCTTTCTTGTCCCATTCCAGTAATGAGGGGGTTAAGACAGCTCCGAGCTGCACTGAGTTTTCGTGTGAGCCAGGGTTTTTGGCAGACAAAATGCATTCCTTAACTGATAACACGGACGGGAGAGACCAGAATGTGATTTACGAGTTACCGTTGCAAAATGCACAAGTAAAACGAAGGATTTTAGAGCAAGACACCCCGAGTTTCATTAGCTTGTTTGATTTTTGGAAAAAGAATAGCCCTCATTTGAGTGAAATCCTAACACTTTTGTATATGGTCACTGTGAAAAATAATATGCAGCTGCGCGCTTGTGATTTGGCAAATGAAATAATGCAGACTTTAGGTTTTTGCGCAGTGCAAGAAGGAAATACTTATGTACATGTAACTCAAGAACAAGGGAAGAAAATAGTGCCCCTAGATAGAATCATACAATGGATCTGGTACTTGCAAGACAGGGCTAGAGTACCACAGGTAAAAAAGTTATCAATGAAATTGTGTGCACCATTTGAATTCGTGTCTACTGAAGATAAAAAGCATGTTTGTTTTACTAATGATTCATTGACTGAAATGTTGTTTTCTGGCACAGTAGAAGGAACAGAGTTGTATAATGTGTGTCAGATTTTAAAGCAAGAGCTACGTGAGATGTGTCATTTTTATGACCTTGCAGATGTTAATGAGAAAAATGCAGAGAGAGAAGTGTACACCCAGAATTCTGCCTTAGTGGGGATGGCTAAGTGGGTGCCCCAGAAATGTGAACAGCTGAGAGAAAAAGCCACTTACAGGTGGGCAGAGATGAGAGAGATGCACATTCCCCTAGATTTGATAAAAACTGTGCAGCACGCACAAAAGCAATTTGTCATGCAAGCAGTCACAGAGCAGTTGGGGAGAGGAAAGTTACCAGAACAGAAATGGCAAATTGATCAGGTTTTAGGGAGAGTGATTGCTGCAAATTACCAAGGAAAAATCGAAATTATGCTGATACCTAGAAAAGAATCTGATTCATTCAAACAAATTGGAGACAGAATGGCCCAAATTGGCAAAAGTGCAGTGATTGGAGGTTTGGTAAAGAAGGAGTCTGCCCCAGCCCTTCTGACAGTGCAAGAAAAGGGAAGCTGTGGCGCAGCAGATAAAAACCTCAGTACTGATGTGTGGGCTGAAGCCCCAAGTGATCCTCCAGAACCTGCAGAAAATATAACAAAGGGCCCCAAAAACGTCCTGCTGATTATAAAACAGGGAAAGAAAGAGGAAGGGTGCAGTTTAAATGAAAAATGTTATTTGCAAGAAAAGTCATACTTGTTTCTTTTGCAGATCCTACCACTTTTCGCCACTGTCCCTGAGTGTGCTGTGTGGTCCCCCTTCCGGTGTGTGCGTGTGGGGTCGGGGAAGGGACCGAATCCCCAACCTGAACCTGGCTGAGTAAAGTGCCAGCACCATGGATCCATTTTGCGCAAACTGCGCCTTCAGTTCAAGTTCAACTTGTTTGATTGCATTCTTCTACTGGAACTAAGCTGTGTTTTTTTTTTTTTCCTCTCGTATGGAACTCTGACTTTTGCTTACCTTCCAGAAAACCTTTCAGGTGGACCGTGCACCTTTACATGAGCAGAACTCATGCCACATCAAATTGCTAACACTGTTGAATTAGAGACTCACTCAGAGTATAAAAAAAATTGCCCAGTCTTTTCTATGTAGATGTATCTGATGTGAAAAGGTCATGAAATCAATGTGTTAATCCACTTCTATTGCTTTACAGGGATTGCTTTGATCATAATGTTTTTTTTGTTTGTGCTGATGTTTTTTGTTTTTGTTTGAAACAAGAGATATGTGAAACAAAAATTCATTGGTCAAAGGGCGGAATGTACTGCCATTTGATAAAGTTTTGTTTTGACCAATGACTTTGTGTTTCACCACTGCGCATATTAGTTGCTCAATGTTCACCAGTAGCACATGGTATGTTTTGTGCAGTTTAGCCGCCTATGGGCTTTGACATTGCATTAGTCTGTATTCTGCCTATTGGCTTTGACATGGCATTAGCCATTACTTTCTGTATTCAGTTGAGCCGCCTATGGGCTTTGACATTGCATTAGCCATTACATTCTGTATTCTGCCTATTGGCTTTGACATGCTGTATCCAGTCTAGCCGCCTATTGGCTTTGACATTGCATGCCTATTGACTTTGACATGATGTATTCAGTTTAGCTGGCTATTGACTTTGACATGCTATTAGATATTCTGCCTATTGGCTTTGACATGATATCATATATTACATTTTGTATTCAGCTCCGCTGCCTATTGGCTTTGACATGATATTATATATTGCATTTTGTATTCAGCTCAGCTGCCTATTGGCTTTGACATGACATCATATATTACATTTTATATTCAGCTCCGCTGCCTATTGGCTTTGACATGATATAAGACATTGCATTTTGTATTCAGCTTAGATGCCTATTGGCTTTGACATGACACTAGACATTGCATTTGATATTTAGGTTAGCTGCCCATTGCCTTTAACGTGGAGTTAGACATTGCAGTTGAGAATCCAAGCTGTATTTTTCCAAGCTGTGTTTTTGCACAAGAGAACCAAGATGTTTTTCTCACAGTAGACTAGACATGATAAGAGAGAGTACATGGGTGTTGTTTTTTCTTCGCTTGAGCTTGGGAACAGGAGTAGTCTTGGAGACCTGGCCAGTCTCCAAAAGGCTTGCTCAGTTTCCCAGGAGAGGAGGGGGCACACCTTTGTAACGAATGTAACAGGCTGCAGAGAGTCAGATTCGAATCTGCCGGACCTCGTGCTGGAGCTTGGCGCAGGCTGCCAGCAATCCCGTGTGGGTAGATGAAACTCTTTCTCGCGGCTGACAGGGGTCATCAGCTTGCAGACCTTAGAAAGATGTAGCTGTAAATAGTTCCTACACGGTGAAGTATTTGTTTTGCTTTGCATTCAATATCTTATAAATATAACCTGCTGTGTATATTGCAAACTGATATATTTTGTTTGATTAACGCGGACTTGAAAGCTACTAATTCGTCATACATAAAATATTGTGGTTGGGGAAGAATTAACAACAATAAAAGTCTTCTTTGACCTCAGAAGTGCATTTCTGTTGTGTTATGTTAGTGCTTAGAAACTAGATCAGAGGAAAGCACTACAGACTCCCTGAAAAACTCAGGAGGAGATGGGATGTCCTGTTACCTTGCCTCCTTTTTGCTTACAGGGAGGTACCCCAGGAAGGAGTGGGCTTCAGCCCCTTTGAACTCCTATTTGGGCACCCTGTAAGAGGTCCACTAACACTTGTGAAGGAGGGTTGGGAACAACCTTTAAAAGCTCCTAAACAGGATATAGTGGACTATGTACTTGGCCTAAGATCCAGAATGGCTGAGTACATGAAAAAGGCCAGTAAAAACCTTCAGGCCAGCCAGGAGATCCAGAAGCAATGGCATGACCAAGATGGCTGTTCTGATTCAGTACCAACCAGGACAGAAGGTGTGGGTATTGGAGCCTGTGGCCCCAGGAGCACTCCAGGACAAATGGAGTGGACCCGATCTAATTGTTGAAAAGAAGGGCGAGGTCACCTACTTAGTTGACCTGGGCACTGCCAGGAGTCCCCTTAGGGTGTTCCATGTCAACCGCCTAAAACCCTACTGTGACAGGGCTGATCTCACCCTGCTCATGGCAGCAGATGAAGGGCAGGAAGAAGAGAGTGACCCTCTCCCTGATCTCTTCTCTTCCACTGAAGATGATGCTTTAGTGGAAGGTGTAGTTTTGGCAGACTGTCTTACTGCTGAGCAAAAAGACAACTGCATAAATCTCCTTGGACAGTTTTCTGAACTCTTTTCAACTGTGCCAGGCACCACATCTTGGTGCGAACACACAATTGATACTGGAGACAGCTTGCCTGCCAAAAGTAAACTCTATAGGCAGCCTGACCATGTCAGGGACTGCATAAAGCAAGAAGTCCAGAAAATGCTTGATCTGGGAGTGGTTGAACATTCTGAAAGCCCATGGGCCTCTCCTGTGGTGCTTGTACCAAAGCCTCACTCAAAAGATGGAAAAAGGGAGAGGAGGTTTTGCGTAGATTACAGAGGTCTCAATCAGGTAACAAAAACTGATGCTCACCCTATACCCAGGGCAGATGAGCTCATAGATACACTGGCATCTGCCAAGTATCTAAGCACCTTTGATTTGACTGCAGGGTATTGGCAGATGAAATTATCAGAGAATGCTAAAGCTAAAACAGCATTTTCAACTATAGGAGGGCACTACCAATTTACAGTGATGCCCTTTGGGTTGAAAAATGCACCTGCCACTTTTCAGAGGTTGGTGAATACAGTCTTGCAGGGGTTGGAGGCTTTTAGTGCAGCATATCTAGATGATATAGCTGTTTTTAGCTCCACCTGGGATGATCACCTGCTCCACCTGTGGAAAGTTTTAGAGGCCCTGCAAAAGGCAGTCCTCACTATCAAGGCTTCAAAGTGCCACATAGGGCAGGGAAAGGTGGTTTATCTGGGACACCTGGTAGGTGGAGAACAGATTGCACCACTTCAGGGAAAAATCAAGACAATCATGGATTGGGTTCCCCCTACAACACAGACCCAGGTAAGAGCCTTCCTAGGCATCAGTGGGTATTACAGAAGATTCATTAAAAACTATGGCTCCATTGCAGCCCCACTTAATGATCTCACTAGCAAGAAGATGCCTAAAAAGGTATTGTGGACAGCTAGCTGTCAGAAAGCTTTTGAGGAGCTCAAACAGGCCATGTGCACTGCACCTGTCCTAAAAAGCCCATATTACTCCAAGAAATTCATTGTTCAAACTGATGCATCTGAAATAGGGGTAGGGGCAGTCTTATCACAATTTAACTCTGAGGGCCAGGATCAACCAGTTGCTTTTATCAGCAGAAGGTGGACCGCTGGAGAAAAGCGTTGGTCTGCCATTGAGAGGGAGGCCTTTGCTGTGGTCTGGGCACTGAAGAAGTATAGGCCATACCTGTTTGGAACTCACTTCATTGTTCAGACAGACCACAAACCTCTACTTCGGCTAAAACAAATGAAAGGTGAAAGTCCTAAATTGTTGAGGTGGTCCATATCTCTACAGGGAATGGACTATACAGTGGAACATAGACCTGGGAGTACCCACTACAATGCAGATGGACTTTCCAGATATTTCCACTTAGACAATGAAGACTCATCAGGTCATGGCTAGTCTTATTGTCCTTCGTTTGGGGGGGGGGGTTGTGTAGGAAAGTACTATCTTGCCTGGAATGTTACCCCCATATTTCACTGTATTTATGTTGTTTTAGTCTATGTGGCACTGGGACCCTGCCAGGCAGGGCCCCAGTGCTCATAAGTATGTGCCTTGTATGTGTTCCCTGTGTGATGACTAACTGTCTCACTGAGGCTCTGCTAACCAGAACCTCAGTGGTTATGCTCTCTCTGCTTTCCAAATTGTCACTAACAGGCTAGTGACCAATTTCACCAATTCACATTGGCATACTGGAACACCCTTATAATTCCCTAGTATATGGTACTGAGGTACCCAGGGTATTGGGGTTCCAGGAGATCCCTATGGGCTGCAGCATTTCTTGTGCCACCCATAGGGAGATCTGACAATTCTTACACAGGCCTGCCAGTGCAGCCTGAGTGAAATAACGTCCACGTTATTTCACAGCCATTTACCACTGCACTTAAGTAACTTATAAGTCACCTATATGTCTAACCTTCACCTGGTGAAGGTTGGGTGCAAAGTTACTTAGTGTGTGGGCACCCTGGCACTAGCCAGGGTGCCCCCACATCGTTCAGGGCAAATTCCCTGGACTTTGTGAGTGCGGACACCAATTCACATGTGCACTATACATAGGTCACTACCTATGTATAGTGTCACAATGGTAACTCCGAACATGGCCATGTAACATGTCTAAGATCATGGAATTGTCACCCCAATACCAGTCTCTAGCACAGAACCCGGGTACTGCCAAACTGCCTTTCCGGGGTCTCCACTGCAGCTGCTGCCAACCCCTCATACAGGTTTCTGCCCTCCTGGGGTCCAGGCAGCCCTGGCCCAGGAAGGCAGGACAAAGGATTTCCTCTGAGAGAGGGTGTAACACCCTCTCCCTTTGGAAATAGGTGTGATGGCTGAGGAGGAGTAGCCTCCCCCCGCTTCTGGAAATGCTTTGATGGGCACAGATGCTGCCCATCTCTGCATAAGCCAGTCTACACCGGTTTAGGGATCCCCCAGCCCTGCTCTGGCGTGAAACTGGACAAAGGAAAGGGGAGTGACCACTCCCCTGACCTGCACCTCCCAGGGGAGGTGCCCAGAACTCCTCCAGTGTGCCCCAGACCTCTGCCATCTTGGAAACAGAGGTGTTGCTGTTACATTGGACTGCTCTGAGTGGCCAGTGCCAGCAGGTGATGTCAGAGACTCCTTCTGATAGGCTCTTACCTCTCTTAGTAGCCAATCCTCCTTCCTAGGTAGCCAAACCTCCTTTTCTGGCTGTTTAGGGTCTCTGCTTTGGGGAATTCTTCAGATAACGAATGCAAGAGCTCAGCAGAGTTCCTCTGCATCTCCCTCTTCACCTTCTGCCAAAGGATCGACCCCCGACTGCTCAGAACGCCTGCAAAACCGCAACAAAGTAGCCAGACGAATAATAGCAACCTTGTATCGCTTCATCCTGCCTTCTTTCTTGCCTGTTTCCTGGTGGTGCATGCTCTGGGGGTAGCCTGCCACCTTCTTGCACCCGGAGTTCTGAAAAAATCTCCTGTGGGTCGACGGAATCTTCCCCCTGCAACCGCAGGCAACAAAAGACTGCATCACCGGTCCTCTGGGTCCCCTCTCAGCACAACAAGCTTGGTCCCTTGAACGCAGCAACTCTGTCCAATGGACTCCCACAGTCCAGTGACTCTTCAGTCCAAGTTTGGTGGAGGTAAGTCTTTGCCTCCCCACGCTAGACTGCATTGCTGGGTACTGCGTGATTTGCAGTTGCTCCGGCTCCTGTGCACTCTTCCAGGATTTCCTTTGTGCACAGCCAAGCCTGGGTCCGGACACTCTAACCTGCAGTGCACAGCCTTCTGAGTTGTCCTCCGGCGTCGTGGGACTCCCTTTTGTGACTTTGTGTGGACTCCGGTTACTCCTCTTCCAAGTGCCTGTTCCGGTACTTCTGCGGGTGCTGCCTGCTTCTGTGAGGGCTCCCTGACTTGCTGGGCACCCCCTCTGTCTCCTCATCCAAGTGGCGACATCCTGGTCCCTCCTGGGCTACAGCAGCATCCAAAAACCCTAACCGCAACCCTTGCATCTAGCAAGGCTTGTTTGCGGTCTTTCTACAAGCTTCTTCACGACGTGGGACATCCATCCTCCAAAGGGAAAGTTCCTAGTCTTCTTCGTTCTTGCAAAACACCAAGCTTCTTCCATCCAGTGGCAGCTTCCTTGCACCCTCAGCTGGCATTTCCTGGGCTCCTGCCCAATCTCGACACTGTCGCAACTCTTGGACTTGGTCCCCTTGTCTTACAGGTACTCAGGTCCGGAAATCCACTGTTGTTGCATTGCTGGTGTTAGTTTTCCTTGCAGAATCCCCCTATCACAACTTCTGTGCTCTCTGGGGGTTGTAGGTGCACTTTACACCTACCTTACAGGGTCTTGGGGTGGGCTATTTTTCTAACCCTCACTGTTTTCTTACAGTCCCAGCGACCCTCTATAAGCTCACATAGGTTTGGGGTCCATTCGTGGTTCGCATTCCACTTTTGGAGTATATGGTTTGTGTTGCCCCTATACCTATGTGCTCCTATTACAATCTACTGTAACTTTACATTGCTTGCATTACTTCCTTTTGCTATTATCTGCATAAATTTGGCATCCTCATTCTGAGGGTACTCACTGAGATACTTTTGGCATATTGTCATAAAAATAAAGAACCTTTATTTTTAGTATATCTGTGTATTGTGTTTTCTTATGATATTGTGCATATGACACCAGTGGTATAGTAGGAGCTTTGCATGTCTCCTAGTTCAGCCGAAGCTGCTTTGCTATAGCTACTTCTATCGGCCTTAGCTGCTAGAAACACCTCTTCTACACTAATAAGGGATAAATGGACCTGGAACAAGGTGTAAGTACCTCTGGTACCCACTACAAGCCAGGCCAGCCTCCTACAGGCGGTATGTACCGCCAGCCTGTTGGCGGTACTTCCGCCACATTAACACTCACCGCCAGGGTTATAATGACCCCAAGAGTGTAGGATTTTCCCCTGTTATTTTCTGCTTCTTTGTTCCTAGGAAGTGTTACCCCAGCAGGGTGAGAGTGAGGAGGCCTCTCCCTCTCTTGTTCCCTTATTATGTGTGTCTCTCTCACAGGGAGCTCACAACACCACCCCACTGTCCTGCTGACACTGTAAGATAAAAGCTAGGGACTGTCTTTGCCAAAAAAACAACAGATAGGATCTGTCTGAAATCAGTCTCAGGGGTGGACTTGTGAAATATACAATCTATGGCTGACAATTGGTATAGTTTAGGGAATCTCTGGGGTATTTTGTAGTTCACCAGATTCTGAGGTGCTCCCAACTCCATTCCACTGTCCTGGTGACATTAAATATGGTCTTCTTTGTTGTGTGTCTAATGCTGTCATAGTGGTAGTCTGGTCTCAGTCTTCCTAAAGATATGATATTTGACCCACTAACTCGCTTCATTCTTTCAATCTAGTTCACAGTGATGGATAACCCTTTGATTAATCCTGCAGTGGGAGTTCGCAAAGATGGGAGTGGCAACCTCAGTCTTCCCTGTTAACACGCTAGCCTGCTACTACTTCTACTACCTACCACCCGCTTTAGATGCCACCTTAGAAAACTCCCAGCAGTAAGAAGACTCCCTAGCTTCATCTATTACGATAAAAGAAGAACTATAGATTGAAGGGAACTTGTTTAGTTAGTAATTAACCCCTACTAAAGAAGATGTTGTCTGTTTCTACTAGGTTTTTGTAGTCAAAATAGGGAATGGCAATCATCCCCTTGTGGTCAATACAGTTGCAGAGGGCAATTAAGCACGGGTATGAGTAAATTGCATACACCATTTTTTATCAGCTTAAAGAAACAGGCTACACTAAAAGACAGCAGTGCAAACTAAAACACCAAAATACAGATTTGAGGTGCAAATGAAATAAAAAATATCCCCTTTAATTATTTACAAATAGAACATTCTCCCTCTCCACCCACAACAGTCTGTCCCCTTTCCCAGAACAAATAATAACCCCATCCACAAAAAGTCCAACAAAAAGTCCAACAAAAAGTCCAAAGTCCATCCCAACTCCCTCCCCACTCTCTCCACCCACAACAAGTCCCTCCCACCAAACAAAACAAATTAAAAAAGGACTTAAAAAAAAAGACACTGTCACTGTGGGTCCAGTGCTGGTCCAGGCTCCCTTTAATCTTGGCGAGTCCATCCATTGCAGGATGTGGTTCAACAATGCCCTGTTGGAGCGGGAGGGTGTAGCAGCACATGCAGTAAGGGACCCTGACTGCTGGCAGCAGTGCTGGTGATGTACTGACCAGGAGGCTGGGGGCTGTTGTGCTGCTGTGCTATGTCCTGGGTCCAAGGAAGCTGTTTCTGCCTCTTCCTTTTCCAGGACCACCAGCCGCCAGTATTTGGCCTGGATGTTCCCCACCCTCTGCGTAAATGAGCTGCTGTCTCCTGCCTGGTTGGTGGTGGTTATTGAACGGGAATAGCTTCATCATGAAAAAGAAGAATAAAAAAAGAGAAATTGTAAACCATGCTCTGAACAAACTCTTCTTGAAAAGTAGGTAGACAGGCAAGATGATACTTTCCTACAGGGTGGCATAGTAGCACTACATTGCTGGTCCCCTAGGGACATTGGAATTTGATGTGATTATGATCAGGAGAGTCACAAGGCCATTTTTTATTTGTTTACCCACACATGTCTCACACAAAAAGCACTGACTGTCTGGTAGAGAATTAAGGCAGATTCACACAAGATTAAAAAAACAGTGACGCATTATGTTTTTCTTTTAAAGGCTTTCCTGGTTACTAAACAGATACATTTTGTGGAAAAATTACCTCTCATTTATGATGAGTAAGGCAGTATGCATTATGGAGTATAGTATGTTGTACCAAATATTTGGAGGCATGCTAGCCGGCGCTTCAAGTACTTTGCTACGGTCTACAGCTGGGGTAGCATAGCTGACAATTATCTATCTTTACATCCAATGACCCTACTCTTCCCCAAATGCCTTTCACTTACTTTATATCCTGATTCCAAAGAGGTAGATGAATAAAAAAGATACGTCACACATGCTATGTAGAAAGTGGGATATATTTATCCTGTCTGCCATAAGTGGGCTTTGGGGAAAAGATGCACTGCACTACAAGGAATGGAATGGGCAATATTGAATGTATTTGGCACCTTCATCAAAGAGTATCCCTTACGCCAAACTTGAAGTCAAATTGGGCACTTACTAGTCCCACTTTACTCACTGGCCTCACCCACCACCACCATAGCCACCATGATTTACTTTTCTCATCCAGTATTTCACCCAAATTCAAAATCCTTTATCATCCATTCAGTTCCCACTATCCACCCTTTCTTTCAATCATCCTTTCACCCATTCATCCATATACCCAATACTCACACACGCATTCTTTTTCATCCACCTACACATCCTTTCCTTTCACTCTTTTCACTCATCCTTTCTTTTAAACTTCTGTTCTTTCACGTTTCCATCAAGCCATCATTTTTAGTGTACATTATGCGTGCTTTTGCCGAGTTTCAGATAGAAGAGGCCATAAGTAACCAACCTACCGCTGTAGCTGTGATGCGGGGGTTCATGAATCAAATCACAACAAATGCCCTTGGAGCTAGTGAGTAATAGTAATTGTCAATAAGCAAGCAATGTGAATTACCATCGCCCGGCCCTGCTGCCACGTCCCCCCCGCTCCATCTGCTCCTCAGGGGTGGAATGTGAGCCAGCTTCACTGTTCGCACTGGTCGGCGTGGCAAGAAAAAGAACAGTATGCAGTTTTTAGATGCCAGATACTCCTCCCCTTCTTAGGTTTTCTAATCACAAATGAAACCACAATACATTGTTACAGTTTGGTTAGCACTGCAGTCTCCTCTATCAAAAATAACACACTGAGCATTTTGTTGGAATGTTAGAAAAGCCAGGTAGTCAAGCCGACCAAAAGCTTTGCGTAATGGAGGGGCATATAGCCTATAATGATGATGGCTCGGAATCAAGGGAGACAGTATAAAAATGTAAAAAAGGCAAAATTAAAAATAGTATAAAAGTAGGGAGCAGTAAAAGTTAGGGAAATAGTAATTAAAATAATATTAAAAAATAGAACTTACTGGGATGAGCAGAGCCATCAGCATCAGTGCTGGTGGTCAGTGCCTCCCCAGCTCCTGCCAGACCTGCCTGGGTAGTGCCCCTCTTGCCCTTGGGTGGCTGATGTAAGAAATAAAGAAGATAATAAAATACATTAGAGGTACCGTTAATCTCCACAAAATTATTATATAACAGGCAAATGCAATAACATTGTACTTAAATCAGATTGCCTATGCTACTAGTATGATTGACTATTGTTGAGTTAGCTATACTCCTAAAATCCATATTCCAAATGTCCTTAAAAAAACATTTGGAATTAATGCATTGTAATGAATGATCTTTAATGCTATTCTCATTTCTCAAACCCCTTGATAGACCAACTCAGTCTCCCTTTTTCGCAATGCATAGATGCATACTAGTACTACACATCACCGTAAAATTGCTTGGGACTGTACGAGCTACATAGATAAAAGTCAAGTGAGTACTTACGGGTATGATGATGTAGGGCCAAGCACCTGCCTAGCTCTAACTGGATCACATAATAAATAATATTCTTAACGCAAACTAAACTTAAGTTACCTATGAGTGCAAGCCACATGCTATTCGGAAAAAAAAGTTAAGATTGTAGAACACAAACACAATGATATAATACTCACCAAGCCCCGGAATCTCAACGCCTAGCAGGTCGAGCAGGTCCTGCTCATGGTTGATTCTATCAACCCAGCGCTGCAACAGCTACTGAGTGGTGCGCTGGACCTGGGTGGTGGCCCTGACACGCCGGCGCACCCTGGCCCAACACAGCCAACGCTCCTGCAGGAGGTAACCTCTGCCAGGCCTGCCGCCTACTGCCGGTATAGAGGGGAGGTGACACTGTTTATAAAAGACCAGTGCTGCCACCTCCTCCTCAGAAAAGATTAGCCGTGCCTGCACCCCTTGGTGGCACCAGCGCTCACAGAGTAGGCAGCTGCTGGCTGTCCGGCGCGGCCTGGTGCTGCTGCTCCCCTGATCGCCGGCACCGCCCTGCCCTGCTATGGTGCTAGGTGAAGAAGAAAATAATTAATATGAAGAAGGAAGAAAAGGGAGAAATGAACAAAAATACAAAAGTACAAAAAGTCACAAAAAAGCATGATGAAAATTAAAAAACATAGAAATACAGAGGCACAAAAAGAGATGCTAATAAAATAAATAAAAAAGAGGGGTAGATTAATTAGGAGGGTGGAGGATTGAAAGATAAACTGGGGATGAAGAAAGCAGGCCCAGCACCATAAACAGAGTGAAAAACAGAGATGGGTGCTCCCATGCGAACCGTTCGCACGCGTTTTTGAACATGGTTTGAGTTGTGTTTTATGTCAAAAGTAACGTGAACCGGTGCGACAGGGAACTCTGCCTGCTCACAGAAATCCACGTAGCGCGACAGAGTTTTTTCTACTTCACAGAGTTCCACATAGCACAACTCCGCACACTCCTCCCAGGCCTAATTTAAACAGGATACCACACTCAGCACACACATATATTTGTGTCATCATTCTCGTCGGCAAAATTTGTAATGATGCATCCACTAAATTGGTGTCTCGAGAACCGCTTTATTGCGGATATATATAACCCTGGCAGGCCAGCGGCAGACAACACATCCGGCTGCCCACCTCTCCCCACCATGTCATGTTCCAACCCATTTACCCACATTCCACAGTGACATCATTAGAGGCATTATATACATTCTTTACTGCCTAAATCACAACAACTTTAATATCATGTCCTGAAATGCCTATGCTCTGGTGTTATTCTTGAACAGAAAATCCTTTATTTTATTGAGTACCAAGCAAGCTTAGGTACTCTAATTTTGTAGACATAACGATCTATTTAATATATGCGCTCTTTTTCCAACTAACAAAGGTGTCTGTTATTGAACTATAAAAAAATCATGCAAAAAAGTAATGAACTAAATACATTTCCAAATCTAGAAAGGTTCCAACTTGACTATTCCTTACCATTACATCTCTGCTTGCAAATGTTGAACTACAGACAGCACTCAGTCTGTGCCCAAATAGCTTTTTAAGTTTCCTAATTCAATAATATTTTTTATATGATAAAATCACCAGTGTGTACCCTCCCCTCTCTTCCCTCCCTCTCACCATCATCACACGTGCAGCACTTCTAGTCATGAGAACAATAGTGTCACACGTGCTGGGGACCACAGTGTGCATTCAGGCAGTATGACATTTCGTCCACTGCATGCTGTCAAATGTCATTTATTGTCTTTATTTTTTGTGTCCTTTATTTTCTTCAAAAAAGTTTTCTAGTGCTTCATCTTATCAGACTGGAGAAAGACCCAGGCCTGAGGCTTCTGTTCGTACACCTTAGTAGGACATCAAGTAAATGTATTCATCAATAATTGTTGACTATTATTAAATGCTGTTTTGTGAACTTTAATATCGTTTGAAATCATTTTTGTTATTTCACCAATGCTTAATAAAGGAAATGGGGTTTCTGGTTGGCAGAAGTATGCACCCGGTCCAAGCAGGAACCACAATCCTACTCAGGGTAAGTCAGATACACACCCTAAATTAACCTGTGCTCACCTTCTGGTAGCTTGGCACAGAGCAGTCAGGCTTAACTAAGAAGCAATGTATAAAGTATTTGTGCCACACAACACATAGTAATACAGTGAAAACATTGCAAAAGGACAACACACCAGTTTAGAAAAATAGCTAATATTTCTATAAGTAAAACAAGACCAAAATGACAGAATCCAATAATCAGAAGTCGTTATGAATTTTCAAAGATTGAACAGTTCTATAGTGCTTAGGAGCAGATAGCGCCAACTGGGCTTATCTGGTCGCGCTTGACTTGGAAAAATCTAAAAGTTCAGGTGATAGAGAGTAAGCCGGATACAGGAGCCATGCAGGCCTGCTCAACAGTACCTTGGATGCATCGATGTCAAGGACGATGCATGGAGCAAAGGAGGCGATGCGTTGCTGTCAATCTCACAAGGGGCGATGCGTCGCATCCTAGCTGGGCAAAGTCAAGAATGTGTTGAGAGTCAAAATGTTATGGACATCGAGGTGATGGGTCGTGCTGCTGGGCCTTAAGCGATGCATGCAGTATGAAGCGATGCTTTGGCTTCGAGCCACGCAAAGTAGGAGATGCATCGGAATCCAGGAAAGATGCGTCCTAGATGCATGCATTTTCTTGGGTTGCAGTGCAGGTACTCACTTCCAAGAACCCAGGACTGGATTGGCACCACAGTATGACATTGTTGTATTTAGAAAAGATTACTTATATTTGTGTAACTTGTTGTTTAATATTGGCAAAGACAAACATTTCATGGACTCTACCTGTCTTGAACCAGTTGCTACAGGGAGGTTTACATAGAGGCTATCATATAGATCAAGCCATACATTGGTTCATGTGCGATCTAGGATTCCCATTCCGATGAGTTTGCTGAGGAATTTACACAAGTCTGTCTCAAGCATATGTGGTATCACATTTGTATACAGCATGCCTGGCACTGTGGTTCCTGTTAGGATATAACTTGTATTTCTACATTAGATTTGCACAAAGTACACACAGTAATATTGTCCCTTTGGAATAGGAGTTGCATTTGTTGTCATCTTGACATCATTGGTGTAAGGAGAATATTTCATGACAGACGACACTCCAGGTCAAGCTCCCAGAGTAGAAAGATATTTTCACAGTCCCTCTTCCTTAGTCCTCCAATTTCCAAACCCATTGAATGTGTCCTCTGCTCCTGTAGAGTGTGAATAACAGCACATGTCCAGTGATTGCTGCACCGCTCCTGGCAGCGCATCCACGCAGGACAGCTGGAAGATGTCCACTAGCCCCCCATCCTTACGTTTACAACCCCCCTTTGAAGGGGCACCCCATCCTTACGTTTACACCCCCCCTTTGAAGGGGCCTCCATCCTTACATTTACATCCCCCTTTGAAGGGGCCCCCATCCTTACATTTACACCCCGCCCTTTTTAGGGGCACCCCAACCTTACGTATACACCCCCCCCCCTTTGAGGGGGCCCCCATCCTTCACGTTTACACCCCCCTTTGAAGGGGCCCATGGCTCCCGCCTGTAGGAGGCTGGCCTGGCTAAAAGTGGGTACCCTATGGTACTTACACTCTGAGCCAGGTCCAGGTATCCCTTATTAGTAGAATAGAGGTGTTTCTAGCAGCTTAGGCTGATAGAAGGTAGCTATGGCAAAGCAGCTTAGGCTGAACTAGGGGACGTGCAAAGCTCCTACTATACCACTTATATCATATGCACAATATCATAAGAAAACACAATACTCAGAGTTACTAAAAATAAAGGTACTTTATGACAATATGCCACAAGTATCTCAGTGAGTACCCTCAGTAAGAAGGTAAGTAATATACACAAGTTATATGTACACAAACCAAAAACAGGTAAGTAAGAGATAGAAAAGTAATGCAAACAGTGTAGAATTACAATAGGTTGCAATAGGCAGACATAGGTCTAGGGGCAACACAAACCATATACTCCAAAAGTGGAATGCGAATCACGAATGGACCCCAGACCTATAGGAGCTTGCAGAGGGTCGCTGGGGCTGTAAGAAAACAGTCGGGGTGTCCAAGATACCACACCCCAAGACCTTGAAAAGTAGGAGTAAAGAACACCTACTACCCCAAAAGGACACAATAGTCGTGATGGGGGATTCTGCAAGAACAACAAACACCAGCAAGGCACTGAAGGTGGATTCCTGGACCTGAGGACCTGTAAAGCAAGGGGACCAAGTCCAAGAGTCGCGATAGTGTCCAGGGGGGGCAGGAGTCTAGAAAACCCCAGATGAACGCACAAGGAAGCTGCCTCCGGGTGGAATTAGCTTGGATTTCTGCAACAACGAAGAGGACTAGGAACTTCTCCTTTGGATGGAAGATGTCCCACGTCGCGATGAAGGTTGCTGAAGTGTTTTCATGCAGAAATACCACAAAAAAGCCTTGCTAGCTGCAAGGGTCGCGGTAGAAGTTTTTGGGTGCAGGTTTGCAGTCTAGCGTGGGGAGGCAAGGACTTACCTCCACCAAACTTGAACTGAAGGATCACTAGACTGTGGGAGTCACTTGGATAGAGTTCCTGTGTTCCAGGGACCACGCTTGTCAGGATGAGAGGGGACCCAGAGGACCGATGATGCAGTCTTTTGGTGCCTGTATGAGCAGGGGGAAGACTCTGTTGACCCACTGGAGATTTCTTCTTGGCTTCCAGTGCAGAGTGAAGGCAGATGACCCCCAGAGCATGCACCACCAGGAGACAGTCGAGAAAGCTGGCAGGATGGGGCGCTACAATGTTGCTGGTAGTCGTCTTGCTACTTTGTTGCGGTTTTGCACGCGTCCTGGAGCAGTCAGCGGTCGATACTTGGTAGAAGTCGGCGAGGGAGATGCAGAAGAACTCTGGTGAGCTCTTGCATTCGTTATTTGAAGAATACCCCAGAGGAGAGACCCTAAATAGCCAGAAAAGGAGGTTTGGCTACCATGAAATTAGGATTGGCTACCAAGAAAGGTAAGAGCCTATCAAAGGGGGTCTCTGATGTCACCTGCTGGCACTGGCCACTCAGAGCAGTCCAGTGTGCCAGCAGCACCTCTGTTTCCAAGATGGCAGAGGTCTGGAGCACACTGGAGGAGCTCTGGACACCGCCCAGGGGAGGTGCAGGTCAGGGGAGTGGTCACTCCCCTTTCCTTTGTCCAGTTTCGCGCCAGAGCAGGGCTAAGGGGTCCCTGAACCGGTGTAGACTGGCTTATGCAGAAATGGGCACCAAATGTGCCCATGAAAGCATTTCCAGAGGCTGGGGGAGGCTACTCCTCCCCTGCCTTCACACCATTTTCCAAAGGGAGAGGGTGTAACACCCTCTCTCAGAGGAAGTCCTTTGTTCTGCCATCCTGGGACAAGCCTGGCTGGACCCCAGGAGGGCAGAAACCTGTCTGAGGGGTTGGCAGCAGCTGCAGTGAAACCCCTGAAAAGGCAGTTTGGCAGTACCCGGGTCTGAGCTACAGACCCGTGGGATCATGGGATTGTACCAACAATGCCAGGATGGCATAGAGGGGGCAATTCCATGATCTTAGACATGTTACATGGCCATATTCGGAGTTACCATTGTGAAGCTACACATAGGTAGTGACCTATGTGTAGTGCACACGTGTAATGGTGTCCCCGCACTCACAAAGTCCGGGGACTTTGCCCTGAACGATGTGGGAGCACTCTGGCTAGTGCCAGGGTGCCCACACACTAAGTAACTTAGCACCCAACCTTTACTAGGTAAAGGTTAGACATATAGGTGACTTATAAGTTACATAAGTGCAGTGAAAATGGCTGTGAAATAATGTGGACGTTATTTCACTCAGGCTGCAGTGGCAGGCCTGTGTAAGAATTGTCAGAGCTCCCTATGGGTGGCAAAAGAAATGCTGCAGCCCATAGGGATCTCCTGGAACCCCAATACCCTGGGTACCTCAGTACCATATACTAGGGAATTATAAGGGTGTTCCAGTATGCCAATGTGAATTGGTAAAATTGGTCACTAGCCTGTTAGTGACAATTTGGAAAGAAATGAGAGAGCATAACCACTGAGGTTCTGGATAGCAGAGCCTCAGTGAGACAGTTAGTCATATACACAGGTAACACAGTCATTCACACTTATGAGCACTGGGGCCCTGGCTGGCAGGGTCCCAGTGACACATACAACTAAAACAACATATATACAGTGAAAAATGGGGGTAACATGCCAGGCAAGATGGTACTTTCCTACACAACCCCCCCCCAAACGAAGGACAATAAGACTAATCATTACCAGATGGGTCTTCATTGTCTAAGTGGAAATATCTGGAGAGTCCATCTGCATTGGAGTGGGTACTCCCAGGTCTATGTTCCCTGTAGGGATATGGACCACCTCAACAATTTAGGATTTTCACCTTTCATTTGTTTTAGCCAAAGTAGAGGTTTGTGGTCTGTCTGAACAATGAAGTGAGTGCCAAACAGGTATGGCCTCAACTTCTTCAGTGCCCAGACCACAGCAAAGGCCTCCCTCTCAATGGCAGACCAACGCTTTTCTCTAGGGGTCAACCTCCTACTAATAAAAGCAACAGGTTGATCCTGGCCTTCAGAATTAAGTTGTGATAGGACTGCCCCTACTCCTAATTCAGATGCATCAGTTTGGACATAGATTTTTTTAGAGTAACAAGGGCTTTTCAGGACAGGTGCAGAGCACATGGCCTGCTTCAGCTCCTCAAAAGCTTTCTGACAGTTTGCTGTCCATAATACCTTTTTAGGCATTTTCTTTGAAGTGAGGTCATTAAGAGGGGCTGCAATGGAGCCATAGTTCTTAATGAACCTCCTGAAATACCCAGTGAGGCCTAGAAAGGCTCTCTCGTGAGTTTGAGTAGTAGGGGGAACCCAATCTATAATAGTTTGGATTTTCCCCTGAAGTGGTGCAATCTGTTCTCCACCAACCAGGTGTCCCAGATAAACCACTTTCCCCTGCCCTATCTGGCACTTTGAAGCCTTGATAGTGAGGCCTGCCTTTTGCAGGGCCTCTAAAACTTTCCATAGGTGGACCAGGTGATCGTCCCAACTGGAGCTAAAGACAGCTATATCGTCCAAATATGCTGCACTAAAAGCTTCCAGCCCTTGCAGGACTGTGTTCACCAACCTTTGAAAAGTGGCAGGTGCATTTTTCAATCCAAAAGGCATTACTGTAAATTGGTAATGGCCTCCAATGGTTGAAAATGCAGTTTTAGCTTTAGCATCTTCTGATAATTTGATCTGCCAATACCCTGCAGTCAAATCAAAAGTGCTTAGATACTTGGCAGATGCCAGTGTATTTATGAGCTCATCTGCCCTGGGTATAGGGTGAGCGTCAGTTTTGGTTACTTGGTTGAGACCTCTGTAATCTACACAAAACCGCATTTCTTTCTTTCCATCTTTGGAATGGGGTTTTGGTACAAGTACCACAGGAGAAGCCCATGGACTTTCAGAGTGCTCAACCACTCCCAGTTCTAACATTTTCTGCACCTCTTGCTTTATACAGTCTCTGACATGGTCAGGCTGCCTATATATCTTACTTTTGACAGGCAAGCTGTCTCCAGTATCTATAGTGTGCTCACACCAAGAAGTGGTACCTGGCACAGTAGAGAAGAGTTCAGAGAACTGACCTAGGAGATTTATGCAGTGGTCTTTCTGCTCAGCAGTAAGACAATCTGCAAGTACAACACCTTCCACTAGAGCATCTTGTTCTGTGGAAGAGAAGAGATCAGGTAGAGGATCACTGTCTTCTTCCTGTCCCTCATCAGTTGCCATGAGCAGGGTGAGATCAGCCCTGTCATAGTAGGGTTTCAGGCGATTGACATGGAGCACCCTAAGGGGACTCCTGGCAGTGCCTAAGTCAACTAAGTAGGTGACTGCACCCTTTTTCTCAACAATTGTGTGGGGTCCACTCCATTTATCTTGGAGTGCTCTTGGGGCCACAGGCTCTAAGACCCACACTTTCTGTCCTGGTTGGTACTGGACCAAAACAGCCTTCTGGTCATGCCATTGCTTCTGGAGCTCTTGGCTGGCCTGAAGGTTTTTACTGGCCTTTTTCATGTACTCAGCCATCCTTGATCTGAGGCCAAGTACATAATCCACAATATCTTGTTTTGGGCTTTTAAAGGTTGTTCCCAACCCTCCTTGACAAGTGTGAGTGGACCCCTAACAGGGTGTCCAAAAGGAAGTTCAAAGGGGCTGAAGCCCACTCCTTTCTGGGGTACCTCCCTGTAGGCAAAAAGGAGGCATGGTAACAGGATATCCCATCTCCTGCGGAGGTTTTCAGGGAGACCCATAATCATGCCTTTGAGAGTTTTATTAAATCTCTCCACCAGTCCATTTGTTTGTGGATGATAGGGTGTAGTGAACTTGTACGTTACACCACACTCCTTCCACATGGCCTTCAAGTAAGCAGACATGAAATTGCTTCCTCTGTCTGATACCACCTCTTTTGGGAAGCCCACCCTGCAAAATATTCCTAGGAGGGCCTTTGCCACTGCAGGAGCTGTAGTGGTCCTAAGAGGAATTGCTTCAGGATATCTGGTGGCATGGTCCACTACCACCAAGATAAACCTATTGCCTGAAGCAGTAGGAGGGTCAAGGGGGCCAACTATGTCAACCCCTACCCTTTCAAAGGGAACCCCAACCACAGGCAGGCAGTGGAATAAGGGGTGCCTTTGGAGTGCCACCTGTCTTGCCACTGGCTTAACAGGTTTCACAGGACTTACAAAACTCTTTTGTGTCCTCAGACATTCTAGGCCAATGAAACAAGGGAACAAGCCTGTCCCATGTTTTCAGTTTCATTTGTCCTAGATGTCCAGCTAGGGGAATGTCGTGAGCCAGTGTTAGGAGGAACTTTCTGTACTCCTGAGGAATCACTAATCTCCTGGCAGCTCCAGGTTTAGGATCCCTTGCCTCAGTGTACAAGAGGTTGTCCTCCCAGTAAACTCTGTGAGAGTCACTGACATCCCCATTAGCCTGTTTGACAGCTTGCTGTCTTAGACCCTCTAATGCGGGACAGGTCTGCTGTGCCACACTCAGATCCTCCCTGGCAGGCCCCCCTTCACCCAAAAGCTCAGCAGTGTCTGCTTCAAGCTCCTCTGGTGTAGGTTCTGCACAAGGAGCACTTGGTCCATTGTTCGAGGATCCGAGTCACCTTGTCCTTTTTGCTTTTTGGCCTGAGCCCTGGTTAAAGCAAAAATATGCCCAGGAATGCCCAGCATTGCTGCATGGGCCTCCAACTCCACTTCTGCCCAAGCTGATGTCTCTAAATCATTCCCTAGTAGACAGTCTACAGGTAAATCTGAGGCAACCACAACTTTCTTTGGACCAGTAACCACCCTCCCCCAGTTGAGATTCACAACAGCCATGGGGTGGCCAAGAGTGCTGTTCTGAGCGTCTGTCACTTGGTACTGCTGACCAAGTAGGTGTTGTTCAGGGTGGACCAGTTTTTCTATCACCATAGTTACACTGCCTCCTGTGTCCCTGTAGGCCTGAACCTCAACACCATTTATTAGGGGAAGTTGCTTGTACTTATCCATATTAAGGGGACAAGCAACCATGGTATCAAAATCAATGCCACCATCAGAGACTAAAACAGCCTCTGTGGTCTCCCTAACAAGACCAACCCCAACTACATTGCCAATAGTTAGTCCAGCTACACCCTTGGATTGGCTATTAGAAGTAGATTTCACACCACCACTACTATTACTAGGGGCACTGGAATTTGCAGCAGGGGTTGTGGTGGTGGGAGGTTTGGTGTTTTTCTTTGGACAACTTGAATCAGTTGCCCAATGGCTTTTGACTTTACACAAATAACACAAAGGCTTTTTAGGTTGATTATTAGAAGAGGATTTGGGCCCACCACCCCCAGAGGATTTTTGTGGGCCTGATTGTGAGAAAATAGCCTTATTACACCCACTTTTGGCCTGTTTGTGAGTGTATGTCAGGGTGTTTTCACTGTCTCACTGGGATCCTGCCAGCCAGGGCCCAGTGCTCATAGTGAAAACCCTATGTTTTCAGTATGTTTGTTATGTGTCACTGGGACCCTGCTAGCCAGGACCCCAGTGCTCATAAGTTTGTGACCTATATGTATGTGTTCCCTGTGTGATGCCTAACTGTCTCACTGAGGCTCTGCTAACCAGAACCTCAGTGGTTATGCTCTCTCTTTACAAATTGTCACTAACAGGCTAGTGACCATTTCACCAATTCACATTGACATACTGGAACACCCTTATAATTCCCTAGTATATGGTACTGAGGTACCCAGGGTATTGGGGTTCCAGGAGATCCCTATGGGCTGCAGCATTTCTTTTACCACCCATAGGGAGCTCTGACAATTCTTACACAGGCCTGCCACTGCAGCCTGAGTGAAATAATACACACATTATTTCACAGCCATTTTCACTGCACTTATGTAACTTATAAGTCACCTATATGTCTAACCTTTACCTGGTAAAGGTTAGGTGCAAAGTTACTTAGTGTGAGGGCACCCTGGCACCAGCCAAGGTGCCCGCACATTGTTCAGGGCAAATTCCCCGGACTTTGTGAGTGCGGGGACACCATTACACGCGTGCACTACACATAGGTCACTACCTATGTGTAGCTTCACAATGGTAACTCCGAATATGGCCATGTAACATGTCTAAGATCATGGAATTGCCCCCTCTATGCCATCCTGGCATTGTTGGCACAATCCCATGATCCCACGGGTCTGTAGCACAGACCTGGGTACTGCCAAACTGCCTTTTCAGGGGTTTCACTGCAGCTGCTGCTGCTGCCAACCCCTCAGACAGGTTTCTGCCCCCCTGGGGTCCAGCCAGGCTTGGCCCAGGAAGGCAGAACAAAGGACTTCCTCAGAGAGGGGGTGTTACACCCTCTCCTTTGGAAAAAGGTGTTAAGGCAGGGGAGGAGTAGCCTCCCCCAGCCTCTGGAAATGCTTTCATGGGCACAGATGGTGCCCATTTCTGAATAAGCCAGTCTACACCGGTTCAGGGACCCCTCAGCCCTGCTCTGGCGCAAAACTGGACAAAGGAAAGGGGAGTGACCACTCCCCTGACCTGCACCTCCCCTGGGAGGTGCCCAGAGCTCCTCCAGTGTGCTCCAGACCTCTGCCATCTTGGAAACAGAGGTGCTGCTGGCACACTGGACTGTTCTGAGTGGCCAGTGCCAGCAGGTGACGTCAGAGACTCCTTCTGATAGGCTCCTTCAGGTGTTGCTAGCCTATCCTCTCTCCTAAGTAGCCAAACCCTCTTTTCTAGCTATTTAGGGTCTCTGTCTCTTGGGATTCCTTAGATAACGAATGCAAGAGCTCATCAGAGTTCCTCTACATCTCTCTCTTCACCTTCTGCCAATGAATCGACTGCTGACCGCGCTGGAAGCCTGCAAAACTGCAACATAGTAGCAAAGACGACTACTGCAACTCTGTAACGCTGATCCTGCCGCCTTCTCAACTGTTTTCCTGGTGGTGCATGCTGTGGGGGTAGTCTGCCTCCTCTCTGCACTAGAAGATCTGAAGAAATCTCCCGTGGGTCGACGGAATCTTCCCCCTGCAACCTCAGGCACCAAAAAGCTGCATTACCGGTCCCTTGGGTCTCCTCTCAGCACGACGAGCGAGGTCCCTCGAATCCAGCAACTCTGTCCAAGTGACTCCCACAGTCCAGTGACTCTTCAGTCCAAGTTTGGTAGAGGTAAGTCCTTGCCTCCCCACGCCAGACTGCATTGTTGGAAACCGCGTCTTTTGCAGCTACTCCGGCTTCCCTGCACTTCTGGCGGAAATCCTTTGTGCACAGCCAAGCCTGGGTCCATGGCACTTTAACCTGCATTGCACGACTTTCTCAGTTGGTCTCCGGCGACGTGGGACTCCTTTGTGCAACTTCGGCGAGCACCATTTCACGCATCCTCGTAGTGCCTGTTTCTGGCACTTCTGAGGGGGCTACCTGATGCTGAGAGGGCTCCTTGTCTTGCTCGACGCCCCTTCTCTCTCCTGCCGTAATTTGCGACATCCTGGTCCCTCCTGGGCCATAGCAGCATCCAAAAACGCTTACCAAACAATTTGCAGCTAGCAAGGCTTGTTGGCAATCTTTCGGCGGGAAATCACTTCTGCACAACTCTCCATGGCAAGGGGGATCCGTCTACCAAAGGAGAAGTCTCTAGCCTTTTTTGTTCCTGCAGAAACCTCAGCTTCTTCTGTCCAGTAGAAGCTTCTTTGCACCCACAGCTGGCATTTCCTGGGCATCTGCCCATCTCCGACTTGCTTGTGACTTTTGGACTTGGTCCCCTTGTTCCACAGGTACCCTAGATTGGAAATCCATCGTTGTTGCATTGCTGGTTTGTGTCTTTCCTGCATTATTCCCCTAACACGACTTCTTTGTCCTTTGGGGAACTTCAGTCCACTTTGCACTCACTTTTCAGGGTCTTGGGGTGGGCTATTTTTCTAACCCTTTCTATTTTCTAATAGTCCCAGCGACCCTCTACAAGGTCACATAGGTTTGGGGTCCATTCGTGGTTCACATTCCACTTTTGGAGTATATGGTTTGTGTTGCCCCTATCCCTATGTGTTCCCATTGCATCCTATTGTAACTGTACATTGTTGCACTGTTTTCTAAGACTATACTGCATATTTTTGGTATTGTGTACATATAACTTGTGTATAATTGCTATCCTCATACTGAGGGTACTCACTGAGATACTTTGGCATATTGTCATAAAAATAAAGTACCTTTATTTTTAGTATATCTGTGTATTGTGTTTTCTTATGATATTGTGCAAGTGACACTAGTGGTACTGTAGGAGCTTCACTTGTCTCCTAGTTCAGCCTAAGCTGCTCTGCTAAGCTACCATTATCTATCAGCCTATGCTGCTAGACACCCTATACACTAATAAGGGATAACTGGGCCTGGTGCAAGGTGCAAGTACCCCTTGGTACTCACTACAAGCCAGTCCAGCCTCCTACATTGGTTGTGCAGCGGTGGGATAAGTGCTTTGAGACTACTTACCACTCTTGTCATTGTACTTTTCATAAGAGAAAAATATACAAAACAAGTTCAGTGTGTGTACACATTGCTAAAAAGTTTTGCATTTCCTCTTTTCACTCTTTTCTAAGTGCTGAAAAGTACTTCTAACTTTCTAAAAAGTTCTTAAAAAGTTAAAAAAGTTTTTTTTCTGTCTTTCTAAAAGTTCTGAAAAACTTTTTCTTCACTTTTTCTGTCACTTAAACTCTTTCTAAAATGTCTGGCACAGGCCAAAATGTTGATCTGTCCAAACTTGCATATGACCACCTTAGCTGGAAAGGAGCAAGGAGTCTCTGTATAGAAAGAGGTTTGAGTGTAGGGAAGAATCCTTCTTTGGAATTGTTGCTTAATATGCTTAGAGAACAAGATAAGGCCATAGGGGCCACATCTGGTGAAAAAGCAGCAAATGGTTCCCAATCTGATCCAGGGACTCCCCCAGGAAAAGATTCAGGAAAGAAACTTCCTAGCCTGCCCATTACTAGACAGTCTAGGATAGTTGGTACAGAGGTTGGGTCACATCATACAGATGGTGTGCTCTCACATTACACTGTCAGCCAAGCTGTTAGGGTGCCCTCTGTAAGGGACAGGTCTCCTTCTGTCCATTCTCACCATACTTCAGTGTCTAGGAATGTCTCTCCCACCCACCCTGATGACAGAATGTTAGAAAGGGAGCTCAATAGATTGAGAGTGAGCAATCGAGACTGAAGCTTAAACAGCAACAGCTGGATTTAGATAGACAATCCTTAGAAGTAGAGAAGGAGAGACAGAGGTTGGGTTTAGAAACCCATGGTGGCAGCAGCAGTATTCCCCATAGTCATCCTGCAAGAGAGCATGATTCAAGGAATCTGCACAAGATAGTTCCCCCTTATAAGGAGGGGGATGACATTAACAAGTGGTTTGCTGCACTTGAGAGGGCCTGTGTTGTACAGGATGTCCCTCAAAGGCAGTGGGCTGCTATCCTATGGCTATCATTTAGTGGAAAAGGTAGGGATAGGCTCCTTACTGTGAAAGAAAGTGATGCCAATAATTTTACAGTTCTTAAGAATGCACTCCTGGATGGTTATGGCTTAACCACTGAACAATACAGGATAAAGTTCAGAGAGACCAAAAAGGAGTCTTCACAAGACTGGGTTGATTTTGTTGACCATTCAGTGAAGGCCTTGGAGGGGTGGTTACATGGCAGTAAAGTTACTGATTATGACAGCCTGTATAACTTGATCCTGAGAGAGCATATTCTTAATAATTGTGTGTCTGATTTGTTGCACCAGTACCTGGTAGACTCTGATCTGACCTCTCCCCAAGAATTGGGAAAGAAGGCAGAAAAATGGGTCAGAACAAGGGTGAACAGAAAAGTTCATACAGGGGGTGACAAAGAGAACAATAAGAAGAAAGATGGTGAAAAATCTCAAGATAAGCATGGGGATACGGGTAAAACCAAAGATCCCACTTCAAATCTTAAACACTCTTCAGAGGGTGGGGATAAAACAAATTCTTCCTCTTCTTCTCAACCTACACAATTTAAAAAGCCTTGGTGCTTTGTGTGTAAAAACAGAGGCCATAGGCCAGGGGATAAGTCCTGTCCAGGTAAACCCCCTGAGCCTACCACCACTAATACATCAAGCTCTAGTGCCCCTAGCAGTAGTGGTACTAGTGGTGGGACTGCTGGCAACAGTCAAGTTAAAGGTGTAGTTGGGTTCACTTATGGGTCCATAGTAGAAACTGGGGTAGTCAGTCCCAAGACAGTTTCTGTCACACCTGATGGCATTGGCCTTGCCACACTGGCTGCTTGTCCCCTTACAATGTATAAGTACAGGCAGACAGTTTCAATAAATGGTGTTGAGGCCTTGGCCTACAGGGACACAGGTGCCAGTATCACTTTGGTGACTGAAAACCTAGTGGCTCCTGAACAACACATCATTGGACAACAGTATAAAATTATTGATGTCCATAACTCCACTAAGTTTCTTCCCTTAGCTATAATTCAGTTTAGTTGGGGTGGAGTTACTGGCCCTAAGCAGGTGGTAGTATCACCTAGCTTACCTGTAGACTGTCTCTTAGGTAATGACCTAGAGGCCTCCGGTTGGGCTGATGTAGAGTTTTATGCCCATGCAGCCATCCTGGGCATCCCAGAGGAATTGTTCCCTCTCATTTCTACTGAAATGAAAAAGCAAAGGAGAGAAGGCCTGAAAACTCAGGATCCCTCTCCATCAACAGGTAAAAAGGGTATCACAGTATCCCCTAACCACCCTACCATTCAGGATACCATTCCTGTGGTGGGAGAAACCTCTCCTGGGGTGGCACCTGTTCCAAGGGAATCATCAGCTGGCAAAGCTGGACTCCCTGAGGTAGAAGTACCTCTCTGTGGGATAACTAACATTGGTGACAAAAAGAGCACCATTTTAGTTAACATGGAGCATCCCTCCAACCCTCCCAGAGAAACTTTAGTGCAGAAACCCTGCACTGCCTCACAACACTTAGGACAGCATCCCTGCCCTAGTGTGGAGCTCATAGGACAGCATCCCTGCCCTGCTCCAACTCAAGAGAAACAGCATCCCTGTTCTCTCTTCCAGCCATATGGACAAAGTTTTTGCCCAGCTATGGCTTTTCTGAGACAGCATCCCTGTCTGGCATTTCCATCACTACAAATAGGTTCAGTGGACAATTCCCACTGCTCTAAACTAAAACTTACTGATAGAAACTCTGAAAATACATCTTCACATTGTTGCTTAGCTAAAAAACTTCAAACAGGGTGGTTTACATCCCCACAGGGAAGTAACCATACAGTAGATGATAAAGGGAGTAACCAGTCTATTGCAGAGCTACTCTCTACTTATCACCACTTAGACAATAAAGTCTCAACTGGCCAAGGTTAGCCTTATTGTCCTTCGTTTGGGGGGGGGGTTGTGTGAGAAAGTAGCCTCTTTCTAGCCTTATTACCCCCACTTTTGGCCTGTTTGTGAGTGTATGTCAGGGTGTTTTCACTGTCTCAATGGGATCCTGCCAGCCAGGGCCCAGTGCTCATAGAGAAAACCCTATGTTTTCAGTATGTTTGTTATTTGTCACTGGGACCCTGCTAGCCAGGACCCCAGTGCTCAAAATTTTTTGACCTATATGTATGTGTTCCCTGTGTGATGCCTAACTGTCTCACTGAGGCTCTGCTAACCAGAACCTCAGTGGTTATGCTCTCTCTTTACAAATTGTCACTAACAGGCTAGTGACCATTTCACCAATTCACATTGACATACTTGAACACCCTTATAATTCCCTAGTATATGGTACTGAGGTACCCAGGGTATTGGGGTTCCAGGAGATCCCTATGGGCTGCAGCATTTCTTTTGCCACCCATAGGGAGCTCTGACAATTCTTACACAGGCCTGCCACTTCAGCCTGAGTGAAATAATACACACATTATTTCACAGCCATTTTCACTGCACTTATGTAACTTATAAGTCACCTATATGTCTAACCTTTACCTGGTAAAGGTTAGGTGCAAAGTTACTTAGTGTGAGGGCACCCTGGCACCAGCCAAGGTGCCCCCACATTGTTCAGGGCAAATTCCCCGGACTTTGTGAGTGCGGGGACACCATTACACGCGTGCACTACACATAGGTCACTACCTATGTGTACCTTCACAATGGTAACTCCGAATATGGCCATGTAACATGTCTAAGATCATGGAATTGCCCCCTCTATGCCATCCTGGCATTGTTGGCACAATCCCATGATCCCACGGGTCTGTAGCACAGACCTGGGTACTGCCAAACTGCCTTTTCAGGGGTTTCACTGCAGCTGCTGCTGCTGCCAACCCCTCAGACAGGTTTCTGCCCCCTGGGGTCCAGCCAGGGTTGGCCCAGGAAGGCAGAACAAAGGACTTCCTCAGAGAGGGGGTGTTACACCCTCTCCCTTTGGAAAAAGGTGTTAAGGCAGGGGAGGAGTAGCCTCCCCCAGCCTCTGGAAATGCTTTCATGGGCACAGATGGTGCCCATTTCTGCATAAGCCAGTCTACACCGGTTCAGGGACCCCTCAGCCCTGCTCTGGCGCGAAACTGGACAAAGGAAAGGGGAGTGACCACTCCCCTGACCTGCACCTCCCCTGGGAGGTGCCCAGAGCTCCTCCAGTGTGCTCCAGACCTCTGCCATCTTGGAAACAGAGGTGCTGCTGGCACACTGGACTGTTCTGAGTGGCCAGTGCCAGCAGGTGACGTCAGAGACTCCTTCTGATAGGCTCCTTCAGGTGTTGCTAGCCTATCCTCTCTCCTAAGTAGCCAAACCCTCTTTTCTGGCTATTTAGGGTCTCTGTCTCTTGGGATTCCTTAGATAACGAATGCAAGAGCTCATCAGAGTTCCTCTGCATCTCTCTCTTCACCTTCTGCCAAGGAATCGACTGCTGACCGCGCTGGAAGCCTGCAAAACTGCAACATAGTAGCAAAGACGACTACTGCAACTCTGTAACGCTGATCCTGCCGCCTTCTCGACTGTTTTCCTGGTGGTGCATGCTGTGGGGGTAGTCTGCCTCCTCTCTGCACTAGAAGCTCTGAAGAAATCTCCCGTGGGTCGACGGAATCTTCCCCCTGCAACCGCAGGCACCAAAAAGCTGCATTACCGGTCCCTTGGGTCTCCTTTCAGCATGACAAGCGAGGTCCCTCGAATCCAGCAACTCTGTCCAAGTGACTCCCACAGTCCAGTGACTCTTCAGTCCAAGTTTGGTGGAGGTAAGTCCTTGCCTCCCCACGCCAGACTGCATTGTTGGAAACCGCGTCTTTTGCAACTACTCCGGCTTCCGTGCAATTCCGGCGGAAATCCTTTGTGCACAGCCAAGCCTGGGTCCACAGCACTCTAACCTGCATTGCCCGACTTTCTAAGTTGGTCTCCGGCGACGTAGGACTCCTTTGTGCAACTTCAGCGAGCACCATTTCATGCATCCTTGTAGTGCCTGTTTCTGGCACTTCTGCGGGTGCTACCTGCTGCTGAGAGGGCTGCTTGTCTTGCTCGACGCCCCTTCTCTCTCCTGACGCAATTTGCGACATCCTGGTCCCTCCTGGGCCATAGCAGCAGCCAAAAACACTTACCGCACGATTTGCAGCTAGCAAGGCTTGTTGGCAATCTTTCGGCAGGAAAACACGTCTGCACAACTCTCCACGGCAAGCGGGATCCTTCTACCAAAGGGGAAGTCTCTAGCCCTTTTCGTTCCTGCAGAAACCTCAGCTTCTTCTGTCCAGTAGAAGCTTCTTTGCACCCACAGCTGGCATTTCCTGGGCATCTGCCCATCTCCGACTTGCTTGTGACTTTTGGACTTGGTCCCCTTGTTCCACAGGTACCCTAGATTGGAAATCCATCATTGTTGCATTGCTGGTTTGTGTCTTTCCTGCATTATTCCCCTAACACAACTTCTTTGTCCTTTGGGGAACTTCAGTGCACTTTGCACTCACTTTTCAGGGTCTTGGGGTGGGCTATTTTTCTAACCCTTACTATTTTCTAATAGTCCCAGCGACCCTCTACAAGGTCACATAGGTTTGGGGTCCATTCCTGGTTCACATTCCACTTTTGGAGTATATGGTTTATGTTGCCCCTATCCCTATGTGTCCCCATTGCATCCTATTGTAACTATACATTGTTTGCACTGTTTTCTAAGACTATACTGCATATTTTTGGTATTGTGTACATATAACTTGTGTATAATTGCTATCCTCATACTGAGGGTACTCACTGAGATACTTTGGCATATTGTCATAAAAATAAAGTACCTTTATTTTTAGTATATCTGTGTATTGTGTTTTCTTATGATATTGTGCAAGTGACACTAGTGGTACTGTAGGAGCTTCACTCGTCTCCTAGTTCAGCCTAAGCTGCTCTGCTAAGCTACCATTATCTATCAGCCTATGCTGCTAGACACCCTATACACTAATAAGGGATAACTGGGCCTGGTGCAAGGTGCAAGTACCCCTTGGTACTCACTACAAGCCAGTCCAGCCTCCTACACTGATGAAGAGTCAGAATGTTTACTTTTGTCCCCACCCTTCTCAGAAGAGTTACCATCCTTCATGCCATCCTTTGTCACCCCCTGTATGAACTTTTCTGTTCACCCTTGTTCTGACCCATTTGTCTGCCTTCTTTCCCAATTCTTGGGGAGAGGTCAGATCCGAGTACACTAGGTATTGGTGCAACAAGTCAGACACACAGTTGTTCAGAATATGCTCTCTCAGAATAAGAATATACAGGCTTTCATAGTCAGATACCTTACTGCCATGTAACCACCCTTCCAAGGCCTTCACTGAACAGTCCACAAAATCTGTCCAGTCTTGAGAAGACTCTTTTCTGGTGTCTCTGAACTTAATCCTGTATTGTTCAGTGGTTAAGCCAAATCCATCCAAGAGTGCCTCTTTCAAAACTGTGTAGTTGTTGGCTTCACTTTCTCTAACAGTAAGGAGCCTATCCCTACCCTTTCCAGTGAAAGGTAGCCACAAAATAGCAGCCAACTGCCTTTGAGGGAGCCCCTGTACCATACAGGCCCTCTCAAATGCAGCAAACCACTTGTTGATGTCATCCCCCTCCTTGTAAGGGGGAACTATCTGGTGCAGATTCCTGGAATGTTGCTCTCTAACGGGATTGCTATCAGGAATACTGCTGCTGCCACCATGGGGTCCAGACCCCAATCTCTGTCTCTCCTTCTCCAGGTCTAAGGATTCCCTATCTAAGGCCAGCTGTTGCAGTTTAAGCTTTAATCTGGTCTCTTCAACCCTCAACCTTTTGAATTCCCTATATAACAAGTTATCCTCAGGGTGGGTGGGTTGGGAATGCTTTGACACAGATGACAAATTGGAATCTTCAGAGGGGGACCTGCCCCTAACTGTCTGGACCCTGGTAACCGGGCCTCTAGGGAAAAAGGATGCCTTACTGTTATGGGAACCTTTCTCACTGCCAGCATCACTAGATGCCCTGCTAGGGGGCAGACCCTTGTCAGAACCCTCCCCAGCTTTTTCAGGGGGATCCTCTGAATCAGACTGGGAAGCTTCTCCCTTTTCTAATCTCTCATTTGATGGGCCAGACTAGTTCTGGTAATCCACAACAAGCATATTAAAGAGAAACTCTTTTGTAGGGTTCTTTCCTTTACATAAACCTCTATCCAGGCAGAGACCCCTTATACTCTTGTAGTTCAAACTCTAATAGGTTGCATTAACAGTTTTGAGAATAGAATCTACAACATACATGATAGAAAAGGATTAAGGATAGTGAGAAGAGAGAAAAAGTTTCAGAATTTTTCAAAGCACAGAGAAAAAAAAAACTTTTTCTAACTTTTAGAAAACTTTTAGCAGTTTTAAGAGATTTTTCAGAACGTTGTAAAACTTTTTAGGATAGAAAAGCAAACTTTTTGGGTTACGTGTACATACACTGAACTGTTTGGTATATGATTCTCTTATGAAAAGTATAAAATGACAAAGTGGTAAAGCAGTTGCAAGTACTTATCCCACCGCTGCACCACCAATGTATGAGGCTAGCCTGGCTTATAGTGGGTACACTGTGGTGCGTACACTCTGTGCCAGGTCCAGGTATCCCTTATTAGTAGAAAAGAGGTGTTTCTAGCAGCTTATGCTGATAGAAGGTAGCTATGGCAAAGCAGCTTAGGCTGAACTAGGGGACGTGCAAAGCTCCTACTATACCACTCATATCATATGCACAATATCATAAGAAAACACAATACTCAGAGTTACTAAAAATAAAGGTACTTTATTTTTTTGACAATATGCCACAAGTATCTCAGTGAGTACCCTAAGTAAGAATGTAAGTAATATACACAAGTTATATGTACACAAACCCAAAACAGGTAAGTAAGAGTCAGAAAAGTAATGCAAACAGTGTAGAATTACAATAGGCTGCAGTAGGAAGACATAGGTCTAGGGGCAACACAAACCATATACTGCAAAAGTGGAATGCGAATCACGAATGGACCCCAGACCTATGGGAGCTTGTAGAGGGTCGCTGGGACTGTAGGAAAACAGTCAGGGTGTCCCAGATACCCCACCCCGAGACCCTGAAAACTAGGAGTGAAGTACACCTACTACCCCAAAAGGACACAATAGTCGTGATAGGGGGATTCTGCAAGAACAACAAACACCAGCAAAGGCACTGAGGTGGCTTCCTGCACCTGGGGGCCTGCAAAGCAAGGGGACCAAGTCCAAGAGTCACAATAGTGTCCGGGGGGGGCAGGAGCCGAGAAAACCCCAGATGAAGGTGCAAGGAAGGTGCCTCCGGGTGGAAGAAGCTTGGAGTTCTGCAACAACGAAGAGGACTAGGAACTTCTCCTTTGGATGGAAGATGCCCCACGTCGCGATGAAGGTTGGAGAAGTTTTCTCACGCAGAAATACCGCAAACAAGCCTTGCTAGCTGCAAGGGTCGCAGTAGAGGTTTTTGGGTGCTGCTGGGAATCAGGAAGGACCACAGGATGTTGCCCCTTGGAGGAGGAGACAGGGGGTGCGCTCGGCAACTCAGAGAGCCCCCACAGAAGCAGGCAGCCCCCGCAGAAGTACCCGAACAGGCACTTAGAAGATTTGTGAACCGGAGTCCACATAGAGCCACAAAGGAGGGTCCCACGATATCGGAGGCCAACCCAGAGGGTTGAGCACTGCAGGACGGAGTGCTGGGGACCAAGGCTAGGATGTGCATGAAGGAAATCCTGGAAGAGTGCACAGGAGCCGGAGCAGCTGCAAATCACGCAGTACACAGGTTTGCAGTGTAGCGTGGGGAAGCAAGGACTTAACTGAACCAAACTTGGACTGAAGGATCACTGTACTGTGGGAGTCACTTGGATAGAGTTCCTGTGTTCCAGGGACCACGCTCATCAGGATGAGAGGGGAACCAGAGGACCAGTGAATCAGTCTTTTGGTGCCTGTGTTAGCAGGGGGAAGATTCCGTAGACCCATGGGAGATTTCTTCTTGGCTTCCAGTGCAGGGTGAAGGAAGATGACCCCCAGAGCATGCACCACCTGGAAACAGTCGAGAAAGCTGGCAGGATTAGGCGCTACAATGTTGCTGGTAGTTGTTTGGCTGCTCTGTTGCGGTTTTGCAGGTGTCCTGAGCAGTCAGCGGTCGATCCTTTGGTAGAAGGTGAAGAGGGAGATGCAGAGGAACTCTGATGAGCTCTTGCATTCGTTATCTAAAGAATTCCCCAAAGCAGAGACCCTAAATAGCCAGAAAAGGAGGTTTGGCTACTTAGGAAGGAGGAAAGGCTAGCAACACAGGTAACAGCATATCAGAAGGAGTCTCTGACGTCACCTGCTGGCACTGGCTACTCAGAGCAGTCCAGTGGGCCAGCAGCACCTCTGCTTCCAAGATGGCAGAGGTCTCGAGCACACTGGAGGAGCTCTGGGCACCTCCCAGGGGAGGTGCAGGTCAGGGGAGTGGTCACTTCCCTTTCCTTTGTCCAGTTTCGTGCCAGAGCAGGGCTGGGGGATCGCTGAACCGGTGTAGACTGGCTTATGCAGAGATGGGCACCATCTGTGCCCATCAAAGCATTTCCAGAGGCTGGGGGAGGCTACTCCTCCCCAGCCCTGACACCTTTTTCCAAAGGGAGAGGGTGTAACACCCTCTCTCTGAGGAAGTCCTTTGTTCTGCCTTCCTGGGCCAGGCCTGGCTGGACCCCAGGAGGGCAGAAACCTGTCTGAGGGGTTGGCAGCAGCTGCAGTGAAACCCCGGGAAAGGTAGTTTGGCAGTACCCGGGTCTGTGCTAGAGACTCAGGGGATCAACACATAAAAGGATGAACGGAGTGTTGAAACTTTTCTAACACTCACCACCAGTCACAGATCTTGCTTTAATCCATTGTTCTCTTGCTCACCATGCCACCCCAGTTTGGACCCAGACATATACAAATCAGTCTTGACTCTGTTCCCCATGGGAACAGTCCAGCCCGAACTGTCAGGCTGGGGTGAATGTTTGATTTGCTCTGCACTCCGTGCATCATCTGGTGACATCTCCGGCCTGGTGGCTGAACCGACATGGCGGTATGAGTGGAGAAGTGGAGGGTTGGCTGCAGCCAACCCGCCACTCTCATTACCAGCTAACCCGCCACTCTCATTATGTGGCGGTGTAGGAAAGTACCATCTTGCCTAGCATGTTACCCCCATATTTCACTGTATATATGTTGTTTTAGTCTATGTGTCACTGGGACCCTGCCAGACAGGGCCCCAGTGCTCATAAGTATGTGCCCTGTATGTGTTCCCTGTGTGATGCCTAACTGTCTCACTGAGGCTCTGCTAACCAGAACCTCAGTGGTTATGCTCTCTCTGCTTTCCAAATTTGTCACTAACAGGCTAGTGACTAAATTTACCAATTCACATTGGCATACTGGAACACCCTTATAATTCCCTAGTATATGGAACTGAGGTACCCAGTGTATTGGGGTTCCAGGAGATCCCTATGGGCTGCAGCATTTCTTTTGCCACCCATAGGGAGGTCTGACAATTCTTACACAGGCCTGCCACTGCAGCCTGAGTGAAATAACGTCCACGTTATTTCACAGCCATTTATCACTGCACTTAAGTAACTTATAAGACACCTATATGTCTAACTTTCACCTGGTGAAGGTTGGGTGCAAAGTTACTTAGTGTGTGGGCACCCTGGCACTAGCCAAGGTGCCCCCACATCGTTCAGGGCAAATTCTCCGGACCTTGTGAGTGCGGGGACACCATTACACGCATGCACTATACATGGGTCACTACCTATGTATAGCGTCACAATGGTAACTCTGAACATGGCCATGTAACATGTCTAAGATCATGGAATTGTCACCCCAATACCATTCTGGTATTGGGGAGACAATTCCATGATCCCCCGGATCTCTAGAACAGCACCCGGGTACTGCCAAACTGCCTTTCCGGGGTCTCCACTGCAGCTGCTGCCAACCCCTCAGATAGGTTTCTGCCCTCCTGGGGTCCAGGCAGCCCTGGCCCAGGAAGGCAGAACAAAGGACTTCCTCTGAGAGAGTGTGTAACACCCTTTCCCTTTGGAAATAGGTGGGACGGCTGGGGAGGAGTAGCCTCCCCCAGCCTCTGGAAATGCTTTGATGGGCACAGATGGTGCCCATCTCTGCATAAGCCAGTCTACACCAGTTCAGGGATCCCCCAGCCCTGCTCTGACGTGAAACTGGACAAAGGAAAGGGGAGCGACCACTCCCTGACCTGCACCTCTCAGGGGAGGTGCCCAGAGCTCCTCCAGTGTGTCCCAGACCTCTGCCATCTTGGAAACAGAGGTGTTGGGGGCACACTGGACTGCTCTGAGTGGCCAGTGCCAGCAGGTGACGTCAATGGGTCCTTCTGATAGGCTCTTACCTCTCTTGGTAGCCAATCCTCCTTCCTATGTAGCCAAACCTCCTTTTCTGGCTATTTAGGGTCTCTGCTTTGGGGAATTCTTTAGATAACAAATGCAAGAGCTCATCAGAGTTCCTATGCATCTCCCTCTTCACCTTCTACCAAAGGATCGACCGCTGACTGCTCAGGACGCCTGCAAAACTGCAACAAAGTAGCAAGACGACTACTAGCAACCTTCTATCGCCTCATCCTGCCGGCTTTCTCGACTGTTTCAAGGTGGTGCATGCTCTGGGGGTAGCCTGCCTTCACTCTGCACCAGAAGCTTCAAAGAAATCTCCTGTGGGTCAACGGAATCTTCCCCCTGCTAATGCAGGCACCAAAAGACTGCAACACAGGTCCTCTGGGTCCCCTCTCATCCTGACGAGCGTGGTCCCTGGAACTTAGCAACTCTGTCCAAATGACTCCCACTGTCCAGTGACTCTTCAGTCCAAGTTTGGTGGAGGTAAGTCCTTGCCTCCCCACGCTAGACTGCATTGCTGGGTACTGCGTGATTTGCAGCTGCTCCGGCTCCTGTGCACTCTTAAAGGATTTCCTTTGTGCACAGCCAAGCCTGGGTCCCCGACACTCCTTTCTGCAGTGCACAACCTTCAGAGTTGTCCTTTGGCGTCGTAGGACTCCCTTTTGTGACTTTGCATGAACTCCGGTTCACTCTTCTTCCAAGTGCCTGTTCAGGTACTTTTGTGGGTGCTGTCTGCTTCTATGAGGGCTCCCTGACTTGCTGGGCGCCCCCTCTGTCTTTTCTTCAAAGTGGCGAAATCCTGGTCCCTCCTGGTCCACAGCAGCACCCAAAAACCTCTACCGCAACCCTTGCAGCTAGCAAGGCTTGTTTGCAGTATTTCTGCGTGGGAACACCTCTGCAAGCTTCATCGCGACGTGTGACATCAGTCTTCCAAAGGAGAAGTCCCTAGCTCTCTTTTTTCTTGCAGAACTCCAAGCTTATTCCATCTGGTGGCAGCTTCCTTGCACCCTCAGCTGGCATTATCTGGGCTCCTGCCCCCTCTCGACACTGTCGCAACTATTGGACTTGGTCCCATTGTCTTACAGGTACTCAGGTCTGGAAATCCACTGTTGTTGCATTGCTGGTGTTTGTTCTCCCTGCAGAATTCCCCTATCACGACTTCTGTGCTCTCTGGGGGTAGTAGGTGCACTTTACACCTACCTTTCAGGGTCTTGGGGTGGGCTATTTTTCTAACCCTCACTGTTTTCTTACAGTCCCAGCAACCCTCTACAAGCCCACATAGGTTTGGGGTCCATTCATTGTTCGCATTCCACTTTTGGGGGATATGGTTTGTGTTGCCCCTATACCTATGTGCCCCTATTGCAATCTACTGAAATTCTACACTGTTTACCTTACTTTTCTTGCTATTACTTACCTAATTTTGGTTTGTGTACATATATCTTGTGTATATACCTTATCCTCATACTGAGGGTACTCACTGAGATACTTTTGGCATATTGTCATAAAAATAAAGTACCTCTATTTTTAGTAACTCTGTGTATTGTGTTTTCTTATGACAGTGTGCATAGTACACCAGTGGTATAGTAGGAGCTTTACATGTCTCCTAGTTCAGCCTAAGCTGCTTTTCCATAGCTACCTTCTATCAGCCTAAGCTGCTAGAAACACCTCTTCTACACTAATAAGGGATAACTGGACCTGGCACAAGGTGTAAGTACCTCTGGTACCCACTACAAGCCAGGCCAGCCTCCTACATTGGTTGTGCAGCGGTGGGATAAGTACTTGTAACTACTTACCACTTTGTCATTGTGTACTTTTCATTGGAGAATAATATACGAAACAGTTCAGTGTATGTACACCTAACCAAAAAGTTTTGCTTTTCTCCTCTTAAACTTTTTACAAAGTTCTGAAAAGTTTTCTAAAACTTCTAAACGTTTTCTAAAAGTTAGAAAAAGTTTTTTTCTCTGTTCTTTAAAAAGTTCTGAAACTTTTTCTTCCTTCTCACTATTTCTAAACCTTTTACTATCATGTCTGTAGAAGGTTCTACTCTTAAAATGGTCAATACTACTTATGATGATTTGAATTAGAAGAGCCTAAGGAGTCTCTGCTTAGATAGAAGTTTAGTGATAGGAAAGAACCCTACAAAAGAGTTTCTATTTAACATGCTTATTGTGAATGATGAGTCCCAAGCAGGCACATCAAATGAGAGGTTAATAGAAGGTTCCCATTCTGACTCAGGGGATCTCCTTGAGGGAGGTGGGGATGGTTCTGAACTGGATCTGCCCCCTAGCAGGACACCCAGTAATTTTAGTAGTAATGGAGGTTCCCATCACAGTAGGGAAGTCTTTATTCCTAGAGGCCAAATTGCTAGGGTCCAGTCAGTTAGGGACAGATCCCCCTCTGTAGTTTTTAACTCATCTTCTGTGTCCAAGCATTCCCAACCCACCCACCCTGAGGGTAACTTGTTAGAAAGGGGACTCAAAAAGTTGAGGGTTGAAGAGACCAGACTAAAGCTTAAACAGCAACAGCTGGCCTTAGATAGGGAATCCCTAGACTTGGAGAAGGAAAGACAGAGATTGGGGTTTGGACCCCATGGTGGCAGCAGTAGTATTCCTGATAGTTATCCTGTTAGAGAGCATGATTCCAGGAATCTGCACAAGATAGTCCCCCCTTACAAGGAGGGGGATGACATCAACAAGTGGTTTCCTGCACTTGAGAGGGCCTGTATGGTACAGGGGGTCCCTCAAAGGCAGTGGGCTACTATTTTGTGGCTATCTTTCACTGGAAAGGGTAGGGATAGGCTCCTTACTGTTAGAGAAAGTGATGCTAACAATTTTGCAGTTTTGAAGGATGTACTCTTGGATGGATTTGGCTTAGCCACTGAACAATACAGGATTAAGTTCAGAGACAGAAGAAAAGAGTCCTCACAAGACTGGACAGACTTTGTAGACTGTTCAATGAAGGCCTTGGAGGGGTGGTTACATGGCAGTAAAGTATCTGACTATGAAAGCCTGTATAATCTTATTCTGAGAGAGCATATTCTTAATAACTGTGTGTCCGACTTGTTACACCAATATCTAGTGGACTCAGATCTGACATCTCCCCAAGAATTGGGAAAGAAGGCAGACAAATGGGTCAGAACAAGAGTAAACAGAAAAGTTCATACAGGGAGTGACAAGGATGGCAAGAAGAAGGATTGTAAGTCTTCTGACAAGGGTGGGGACAAAAGTAAAAATGAGTCTTCATGAGGCCCACAAAAATCCTCTGGTGGGGGTGGTGGGTCCAAATCCTCTTCCAATAACCAACCTAAAAAGCCTTGGTGTTATTTGTGTAAAGTCAAAGGCCATTGGACAACTGACTCCAGTTGTCTAAAGAAAAACACCAAACCTCCCACTACCACAACCCCTGCTGCAAATTCTAGTGCCCCTAGTAATAGCAGTGGTGGTGGGAGCAAACCTACAAATAGCCAATCCTAGGGAGTAGCTGGGCTCACTATTGATAATGTAGTTGGGATTTGTCTTGTTAGGGAGACCACAGAGGCTGTGTTAGTCTCTGAAGGTGCCATTGATTTGTCAACCTTGGTTGCTTGTCCCCTTAATATGGATAAGTACAAGCAACTTCCCCTAATAAATGCTGTTGAGGTTCAGGCCTACAGGGATACAGGTGCCAGTGTTACCATGGTGATAGAGAAATTGGTGCACCCTGAACAACACCTACTTGGTCAGCAGTACCAAGTGACAGACGCTCAGAACAGCACTCTTAGCCACCCCATGGCTGTTGTGAATCTCAACTGGGGGAGGGTGGTTACTGGTCCAAAGAAAGTTGTGGTTGCTTCAGATTTACCTGTAGACTATCTACTAGGAAATGATTTAGAGACATCAGCTTGGGCAGAAGTGGAGTTGGAGGCTCATGCAGCAATGCTGGGCATTCCTGTGCATATTCTTGCTTTGACAAGGGCTCAGGCCAAAAAGCAAAAAGGACAGGGTAACTTGGATCCTGGAACAATGGACCAAGTGCTCCCTAAAGCTAGGGGTTGCAAGGGTAAATCCCTACCCACTATCCCTCCCTCTACAGATGATTCTCCTTCTGAGGAAGAAGAATTTCTTCCCTGTGGAGAACCTTCACCAGATGAGCTGGCAGCAGACACTGCTGAGCTTTTGGGTGGAGGGGGGCCTGCCAGGGAAGAGCTGAGTGTGGCACAGCAACCCTGTCCCACATTAGAGGGTCTCAGACAGCAAGCTGTCAAACAGCAAAATGGGGATATCAATGACTCACATAGAATTTACTGGGAGGACAACCTCTTGTACAGCGAGGCAAGGGACCCAAAACCTAGAGCAGCCAGGATATTGGTAATTCCCCTGAAGTACAGAGAGTTCCTCCTAATTCTTGCACATGGCATTACTTTGGCTGGGCATTTGGGCCAGATCAAAACATGGGAGAGACTTGTCCCCCTGTTTCACTGGCCTAGGATGTCATAGGACACTAAAGATTTTTGCAAGTCTTGTGTGACCTGCCAACCCACTGGCAAGACTGCTGGCACTCCAAAGGCTCCCCTTATTCTACTACCTGTAGTTGGGGTTCCCTTTGAAAGGGTAGGGGTTGACATAGTTGGCATCCTTGACCGTCCTACTGCATCAGGCAATAGGTTTATCTTGGTTGTTGTGGACCATGCTACAAGATATCCTGAAGCAATTCCTCTAAGGACCACTACAGCTCCTGCAGTGACAATTTCCCTCCTGGGAATCTTTTCCAGAGTGGGTTTCCCTAAAGAGGTTGTATCAGACAGGGGTAGCAACTTCATGTCTGCATACTTGAAAGCAATGTGGAAGGAGTGTGGTGTTACCTACAAGTTCACCACTCCTTATCATCCACAGACCAATGAACTGGTAGAGAGGTTTAATAAAACCCTCAAAGGTATGTGTGAGAAAGTAGCCTCTTTCTAGCCTTGTTACCCCCACTTTTGGCCTGTTTGTGAGTGTATGTCAGGGTGTTTTCACTGTCTCACTGGGATCCTGCTAGCCAGGGCCCAGTGCTCATTGTGAAAACCCTATGTTTTCAGTATGTTTGTTATGTGTCACTGGGACCCTGCTAGCCAGGACCCCAGTGCTCATAAGTTTGTGACCTATATGTATGTGTTCCCTGTGTGATGCCTAACTGTCTCACTGAGGCTCTGCTAACCAGAACCTCAGCGGTTATGCTCTCTCTGTCCAAATTGTCACTAACAGACTAGTGACCAATTTCACCAATTTACATTGGCACACTGGAACACCCTTATAATTCCCTAGTATATGGTACTGAGGTACCCAGGGTATTGGGGTTCCAGGAGATCCCTATGGGCTGCAGCATTTCTTTTGCCACCCATAGGGAGCTCTGACAATTCTTACACAGGCCTGCCACTGCAGCCTGAGTGAAATAACGTCCACGTTATTTCACAGCCATTTACCACTGCACTTAAGTAACTTATAAGTCACCTATATGTCTAACCTTTACCTAGTAAAGGTTAGGTGCAAAGTTACTTAGTGTGTGGGCACCCTGGCACTAGCCAAGGTGCCCCCACATCGTTCAGGGCAAATTCCCCGGACTTAGTGAGTGTGGGGACACCATTACACGCGTGCACTACACATAGGTCACTACCTATGTGTAGCTTCACAATGGTAACTCCGAATATGGCCATGTAACATTTCAAGATCATGGAATTGCCCCCTCTATGCCATCCTCGCATTGTTGGCACAATCCCATGATCCCACGGGTCTGTAGCTCAGACCCGGGTACTGCCAAACTGCCTTTTCAGGAGTTTCACTGCAGCTGCTGCTGCTGCCAACCCCTCAGACAGGTTTCTGCCCTCCTGGGGTCCAGCCAGGCTTGGCCCAGGGAGACAGAACAAAGGACTTCCTCAGAGAGAGGGTGTTACACCCTCTCCCTTTGGAAAAAGGTGTGAAGGCAGGGGAGGAGTAGCCTCCCCAGCCTCTGGAAATACTTTCATGGTGCCCATTTCTGCATAAGCCAGTCTACACCGGTTCAGGGACCCCTCAGCCCTGCTCTGGCGTGAAACTGGACAAAGGAAAGGGGAGTGACCACTCCCCTGACCTGCACCTCCCCTGGGAGGTGCCCAGAGCTCCTCCAGTGTGCTCCAGACCTCTGCCATCTTGGAAACAGAGGTGCTGCTGGCACACTGGACTGCTCTGAGTGGCCAGTACCAGCAGGTGACGTCAGAGACTCCCAAACCCTCTTTTCTGGCTATTTAGGGTCTCTGCTTTGGGGAATTCCTTAGATAACGAATGCAAGAGCTCATCAGAGTTCCTCTGCATCTCTCTCTTCACCTTCTGCCAAGGAAACGACTGTTGACTGCGCTGGAAGCCTGCAAAACTGCAACAAAGTAGCGAAGACGACTACTGCAACTCTGTAACGCTGATCCTGCCGCCTTCTCGACTGTTTTCCTGGTGGTGCATGCTGTGGGGGTAGTCTGCCTCCTCTCTGCACTAGAAGCTCCGAAGAAATTTCCCGTGGGTCGACGGAATCTTCCCCCTGCAACCGCAGGCACCAAAGAACTGCATTACCGGTACTCTGGGTCTCCTCTCAGCACAACGAGCGAGGTCCCTTGAATCCAGCAACTCTGTCCAAGTGACTCACACAGTCCAGTGACTCTTCAGTCCAAGTTTGGTGGAGGTAAGTCCTTGCCTCCCCACACCAGACTGCATTGCTGGGAACCGCGTCTTTTGCAGCTACTCCGGCCTCTGTGCACTTCCGGCAGAAATCCTTTGTGCACAGCCAAGCCTGGGTCCTCACCACTCTAACCTGCATTGCACGACTTTCTAAGTTGTCCTCCGGCGGCGTGGGACTCCTTTGTGCAACTTCGGGTGAGCACCATTTCACTCCTCTTTGTGGTGCCTGTTCCAGCACTTCTGCGGGTGCTGCCTGCTTCTGAGAGTGCTCCTTGTCTTGCTCGAAGCCCCCTCTGTCCCCAGACGCAATTGGCGACGTCCTGGTCCCTCCTGGGCCACAGCAGCACGCAAAAACCCTTACCGCACGATTTGCAGCTAGCAAGGCTTGTTTGCGGTCTTTCTTCAGGAAAGCACTTCTGCACAACTCTTAACGACGTGGCACATCGATCCTCCAAAGGGGAAGTTTCTAGCCCTTGTCGTTCTTGCAGAATCCTCAGCTTCTACTGCCCAGTAGCAGCTTCTTTGCACCCACAGCTGGCATTTCCTGGGCATCTGCCCATCTCCGACTTGCTTGTGACTTTTGGACTTGGTCCCCTTGTTCCACAGGTACCCTCGTTTGGAAATCCATTGTTGTTGCATTGCTGGTTTGTGTCTTTCCTGCAGAATTCCCCTATCACGACTTCTGTGCTCTTTGGGGAACGTTAGTGCACTTTGCACTCACTTTTCAGGGTCTTGGGGTGGGCTATTTTTCTAACCCTAACTGTTTTCTTACAGTCCCAGCGACCCTCTACAAGGTCACATAGGTTTGGGGTCCATTCGTGATTCGCATTCCACTTCTAGAGTATATGGTTTGTGTTGCCCCTATTCCTATGTGCCCCTATTGCATCCTATTGTGACTATACATTGTTTGCACTGTTTTCTAACACTATACTGCATATTTTTGGTATTGTGTACATATATCTTGTGTATATTTGCTATCCTCATACTGAGGGTACTCACTGAGATACTTTGGCATATTGTCATAAAAATAAAGTACCTTTATTTTTAGTATATCTGTGTATTGTGTTTTCTTATGATATTGTGCAAGTGACACTAGTGTTACTGTAGGAGCTTCACTCGTCTCCTAGTTCAGCCTAAGCTGCTCTGCTAAGCTACCTTTTTCTATCAGCCTAAGCTGCTAGACACCCCTCTACACTAATAAGGGATACCTGGGCCTGGTGCAAGGTGTAAGTACCCCTTGGTACTCACTACAAGCCAGTCCAGCCTCCTACACCCCCTTAGTCTCTTTGTTGGAGATTTTCTTCACTGGGACGAACCTGCAAATCAGGCCGGGTCGTGGTCCTTTTTGGCCACTGGGCAGTGGTCAGCAGGTTGATTTCTTTCAGGAGTTGGTGCAGGGGACTCTGGTTAGCAATTTTTCACCTGTAGCAAACAGGGAGTCCCTCCTTGAACCAGTTGAAGCCAGGCAAAGTCCTTCTTGTGGTGAAGCCCAAGTGTGCAGCTGGTGCAGTCCTTCTGAGTGCAGGTTCCAGGTGCAGGCCAGGGGTCCAGCAGGGCAGTCCTTCTTCTCTTTTGGTTCTTCCTTGTTGGAATCTGCTGGGGATCTGAGGCGTGGGTGCAGGTCTGCTAGTTTTATCCTTGCTCCTGGGTGAATAACAGGGGGTCCTGATTCTCCAATCAGGTGCAGGGTCCTTCCCCCTGTGATGACCACTTCCTGGGGAGTGTGGCAAGAATCAATCCCAGGGAGCAACATTCCTCAAAAATCCATCATGGCTGAAAATTATTTTTGGAGGTTACATCTGGCTGAGCCCACCCACTGGTGTGGCTAAAAATCATAACACACCCCTCTCCTGCCCTCTCCTAATCTAATCAAGGGGGCACCTAGTTGTCTGGGGTTGCAGGATGTGGGGGTGTTGCTGGGTTGCTCCAAATGTCTTTCTCTGCCTTTGAAGACCAGTTTGGCAGCCCTCCCCCTTCCTGCCTCACCATCTGCTGAGGGGAGATCCCCTCCCACAGGCACATCTCTTTGTGTGAAGCCAGGCCACTTCACTCCTCATCAAGGCAGCCTGGCCAGGTTGCCAGAGGCTGGCCAATCAGAGCACAGCAGCAAAAACAATGCAGGGCTGAAATTGGCAACTTTTCAGGTAAAGTTAAAAACTCTTTACCTGAACAAGTTATATTGAATCCAACAACTGGAAGTTGTGGGAGTTATTATAAAAATTAATTTGATACCAAATCCTTGGTATCTGTCACTTAAGGGGACGTTTAAAATTAAAATAAAGTCTCCCTATTCTAGCCTGTGAAGGCCATTCACTACAATGAGGGAAAAACGAATTTGGCTGTTTTGACCTCACCAGGGCTTATAAAACTATTTTTATAAGTTCCCTGCTTATAGTTACATGGCACCCAGCCCCAGGGGCACATAGGGCACACCTTAGTGGTGACTTATATGTAAAAATGAGGTAGTTTAAGACTTTGGAATTACTTTTAATTCCAAAGTCGAATTTGCATATAATTTTAGATTAAAAGCAGCCAGAAAGGCAGGCCTGCTTTAAAATGACTCTGGGCACCTCAGCAGTGCACCTATGGGTGCACTAGCTATGCTGTGGTCCCTACACCTACATGCCCTACCATATACTAGGGACGTATAGGTAGGTTAACTTAGCCAATTATAATTAGCCTAATTTGCATATCCACTTTACACAGAGCACTGGCCCTGGGACTGGTAAGCAGTACCCAGGGCACAGCCAAGAGTCAGTAACCACCAGTACCTGTCCAAAAAGTGTGGGGGTGACCAGAGCAAAAAGGAGGACTTTCGTACAGGAGGTAAGTAAAATACACAAAATATATACACAGACCAAAATCAGGTAAGTAAAACACTTAGAAAATAGAGCAAACACTTTAGGACACAATAGAATGCAATAGGAGACAATAGGCCTAGGGGCAACACAAACCATATACTCTGAAAGTGGAATGCGAACCACAAAGAGACCCCAGGCCTAGTGTAGTGTGTAGAGGGTCCCTGGGAGTGTAAGAAAACACTAAGGGTGTCCAAGGTAGTGACCTATGTATAGTGCACGCATGTAATGGTGTCCCCGCACTCCCAAAGTCCGGGGAATTTGCCCTGAACGATGTGGGGGCACCTTGGCTAGTGCCAGGGTTCCCACACACTAAGTAACTTTGCACCCAACCTTCACCAGGTGAAGGTTAGACATGTAGGTGACTTATAAGTCACTTAAGTGCAGTGGTAAATGGCTGTGAAATAACGTGGACATTATTTCACGCAGGCTGCACTGGCAGGCCTGTGTAAGAATTGTCAGAGCTCCCTATGGGTGGTAAAAGAAATGCTGCAGCCCACAGGGATCTCCTGGAACCCCAATACCCTGGCTACCTCAGTACCATATACGAGGGAATTACATGGGTGTACCAGTATGCCAATGTGAATTGGTAAATTTAGTCACTAGCCTGTTAGTGACAAATTTGGAAAGCAGAGAGAGCATAACCACTGAGGTTCTGGTTAGCAGAGCCTCAGTGAGACATTTAGGCATCACACAGGGAACACATACAGGGCACATACTTATGAGCACTAGGGCCCTGCCTGGCAGGGTCCCAGTGACACATAGACTAAAACAACATATATACAGTGAAATATGGGGGTAACATGCCAGGCAAGATGGTACTTTCCTACACAACCCCACCCCCAAACGAAGGACAATAAGACTAGCCATAGCCTGATGAGTCTTCATTGTCTAAGTGGAAATATCTGGAGAGTCCATCTGCGTTGGAGTGGGTACTCCCAGGTCTATGTTCCACTGTATAGTCCATTCCCTGTAGAGATATGGACCACCTCAACAATTTAGGATTTTCACCTTTCATTTGTTTTAGCCAAAGTAGAGGTTTGTGGTCTGTCTGAACAATAAAGTGAGTGCCAAACAGGTATGGCCTCAACTTTTTCAGTGCCCAGACCACAGCAAAGGCCTCCCTCTCTATGGCAGACCAACGCTTTTCTCTAGGGGTCAACCTTCTGCTGATAAAAGCAACTGGTTGATCCTGGCCCTCAGAATTCAGTTGTGATAAGACTGCCCCTACCCCTAATTCAGATGCATCAGTTTGAACAATGAATTTCTTGGAGTAACAAACGGCTTTTTAGGACAGGTGCAGAGCACATGGCCTGTTCGAGCTCCTCAAAAGCTTTCTGACAGCTAGCTGTCCACAATACCTTTTTAGGCATCTTCTTACTAGTGAGATCATTAAGAGGGCTGCTATGGAGCCATAGTTTTTAATGAATCTCCTGTAATATCCTGTGAGGCCGAAGAAGGCTCTCACCTGGGTCTGAGTTGTAGGGGGAATCCAATCCATGATTGTTTGGATTTTCCCCTGAAGTGGAGCAATCTGTTCTCCACCTACCAGGTGTCCCAGATAAACCACTTTTCCCTGCCTTATCTGGCTCTTTGAGGCCTTGATAGTGAGGCCTGCCTTTTGCAGGGCCTCCAAAACTTTCCAAAGGTGGACCAGGTGCTCATCCCAGGTGGAGCTAAAGACAGCAGTATCATCCAGATATGCTGCACTAAAGGCCTCCAACCCTTGCAGGACTGTGCTCACTAACCTCTGAAAAGTGGCAGGTGCCTTTTTCGACCCAAAGGACATCACTGTAAATTGGTAGTGCCCTCCTATAGTTGAAAATGTAGTTTTAGGTTTAGCGTCCTCAGCCAATTTGATCTGCCAATAACCTGCAGTCAAATCAAAGGTGCTAAGATACTTGGCAGATGCCAGTGTATCTATGAGCTCATCTGCCCTGGGTATAGGGTGAGCATCAGTTTTTGTTACCTGATTGAGACCTCTGTAGTCTACACAAGACCTCATCTCCCTTTTTCCGTCTTTTGAGTGAGACTTTGGTACAAGCACCACAGGGCTCGCCCATGGGCTTTCAGAAGGTTCAACCACTCCTAGATCAAGCATTTTCTGAACCTCTTGTTTTATGCAGTCCCTGACATGTTCAGGCTGCCTATAGATTTTACTTTTGACAGGCAAGCTGTCTCCAGTATCAGTTGTGTGTTCACACCAGGATGTGGTACCTGGCACCATTGAAAAGAGTTCAGAAAATGATCCAAGGAGATTTATGTTCTGCAGTCAGACAATCTGCCAAAACTACTCCCTCCACTAAAGCATCATTTTCAGTGGTGGAAAATAGATCAGGGAGAGGGTCACTCTCTTCTTCCTGTCCCTTATCTGTTGCCATGAGCAGGGTGAAATCAGCCCTGCCATAGTAGGGTTTTAGGCGGTTGACATTAATCACCCTAAGGGGACTCCTGGCAGTGCCCAGGTCTACCAGATAGGTAACCTCACCCTTCTTTTCAACAATGAGATGGGGTCCACTCCATTTGTCCTGGAGTGCTCCTGGGGCCACAGGCTCCAATACCCACACCTTCGGTCCTGGTTGGTACTGAATCAGAACAGCTTTCTACTCATGCCGTTGCTTCTGGAGCTCTTGGCTGGCCTGAAGGATTTTATTGGCCTATTTCATGTACTCGGCCATTCTGGATTTTAGGCCAAGTACATAGTCCTCTATGTCCTGTTTGGGAGCTTTTAAAGGTTGTTCCCAACCCTCCTCCACAAGTGTTAGTGGAGCTCTTACAGGGTGTCCAAAGAGGAGTTCAAAGGGGCTGAAGCCCACTCCTTTCTGGGGTACCTCCCTGTAAGCAAAAAGGAGGCAAGGTAACAGGGCATCCCATCTCCTCCTGAGATTTTCTGGGAGTCCCTAACACCTTTTTCCACAGGGAGAGGGTGTAACACCCTCTCTCTGAGGAAGCCCTTTGTTCTGCCTGGGATCTGCGTGGGATCATGGGATTGTGCCAACAATGCCAGGATGGTATTGAGGGGGCAATTCCATGATCATAGACATGTTACATGGCCATATTCGGAGTTACCATTGTGAACCTATATATAGGTAGTGACCTATGTATAGTGCACGCGTGTAAAGGTGTCCCCACACTCACAAAGTCCGGGGAATTTTCCCTGAACAATGTGGGGGCAACTTGGCTAGTGCCAGGGTGCCCACACACTAAGTAACTTGGCACCCAACCTTTACCAGGTAAAGGTTAGACATATAGGTGACTTATAAGTTACTTAAGTGCAGTGGTAAATGGCTGTGAAATAACGTGGACGTTATTTCACTCAGGCTGCCATGGCAGGCCTGTGTAAGAATTGTCAGAGCTCCCTATGGGTTCCAAAAGAAATGCTGCAGCCCATAGGGATCTCCTGGAACCCCAATACCCTGGGTACCTTAGTAACACATACTAGGGAATTATAAGGGTGTTCCAGTATGGCAATGTAAATTGGTGAAATTGGTCACTAGCCTGTTAGTGACAATTTGGAAAGAAATGAGAGAGCATAACCACTGAGGTTCTGGATAGCAGAGCCTCAGTGAGACAGTTAGTCATAACACAGGTAACACATACAGGGCACACTTATGAGCACTGGGGCCCTAGCTGGCAGGGTCCCAGTGACACATACAACTAAAACAACATATATACAGTGAAATATGGGGGTAACATGCCAGGCAAGATGGTACTTTCCTACACAACCCCCCCCCAAACGAAGGATAATAAGACTAGCCATTACCTGATGAGTCTTCATTGTCTAAGTGGAAATATCTGGAGAGTCCATCTGTATTGGAGTGGGTACTCCCAGGTCTATGTTCCACTGTATAGTCCATTCCCTGTAGGGATATGGACCACCTCAACAATTTAGGGTTTTCACCTTTCATTTGTTTTAGCCAAAGTAGAGGTTTGTGGTCTGTCTGAACAATGAAGTGAGTGCCAAACAGGTATGGCCTCAACTTCTTCAGTGCCCAGACCACAGCAAAGGCCTCCCTCTCTATGGCAGACCAACGCTTTTCTCTAGGGGTCAACCTCCTGCTGATAAAAGGAACAGGTTGATCCTGGCCCTCAGAATTAAGTTGTGATAAGACTGCCCCTACCCCTAATTCAGATGCATCAGTTTGGACAATGAATTTTTTGGAGTAACAGGGGCTTTTCAGGACAGGTGCAGAGCACATGGCCTGCTTCAGCTCCTCAAAAGCTTTCTGACAGTTTGCAGTCCCTTCTTAGGCATTTTTTTAGATGTGAGGTCATTAAGAGGGGCTGCAATGGAGCCATAGTTCTTTATGAACCTCCTGTAGTACCCAGTGAGGCCTAAAAAGGCTCTCACCTGAGTCTGAGTAGTAGGGGGAACCCAATCTATAATAGTTTGGATTTTCCCCTGAAGTGGTGCAATCTGTTCTCCACCTACCAGGTGTCCCAGATAAACCACCTTCCCCTGCCCTATCTGGCACTTTGAAGCCTTGATAGTGAGGCCTGCCTTTTGCAGGGCCTCCAAAACGTTCCATAGGTGGACCAGGTGATCATCCCAGCTGGAGCTAAAGACAGCTATATCATCTAGATATGCTGCACTAAAAGCTTCCAGCCCTTGCAGGACTGTATTCACCAACCTTTGAAAAGTGGCAGGTGCATTTTTCAATCCAAAAGGCATTACTGTGAATTGGTAATGGCCTCCAATGGTTGAAAATGCAGTTTTTGCTTTTGCATCTTCAGATAATTTGATCTGCCAATACCCTGCAGTCAAATCAAAAGTGCTTAGTTACTTGGCAGATCCCAGTGTATCTATGAGCTCATCTGCCCTGGGTATAGGGTGAGCATCAGTTTTGGTTACCTGGTTGGGACCTCTGTAATCCACACAAAATCTCATTTCCCTTTTACCATCTTTGGAATGAGGTTTTGGTACAAGTACCACAGGAGAGGCCCATGGACTTTCAGAGTGCTCAACCACTCCTAGTTCAAGCATTTTCTGCACCTCTTGCTTTATGCAGTCTCTGACATGGTCAGGCTGCCTATAGATCTTACTTTTGACAGGCAAGCTGTCTCCAGTATCTATAGTGTGCTCACACCAAGAAGTGGTGCCTGGCACAGTAGAGAAGAGTTCAGAAAACTGACCCAGGAGATTTATGCAGTTGTCTTTCTGCTCAGCAGTAAGACAATCTGCCAAAACTACACCTTCCACTAGGGCATCTGGTTCTGTGGAAGAGAAGAGATCAGGGAGAGGGTCACTCTTTTCTTCCTGTCCCTCATCAGTTGCCATGAGCAGGGTGAGATCAGCCCTGTCATAGTAGGGTTTCAGGCGATTGACATGGAGCACCCTAAGGGGACTCCTGGCAGTGCCTAAGTCAACTAAGTAGGTGACTTGACCCTTCTTTTCAACAATTATGTGGGGTCCACACCATTTGTCTTGGAGTGCTCTTGGGGCCACAGGCTCCAAGACCCACACTTTCTGCCCTGGTTGGTACTGAACCAAAACAGCCTCTGGTCATGCCATTGCTTTTGGAGCTCTTGGCTGGCCTGAAGGTTTTTACTGGCCTTTTTCATATACTCAGCCATCCTAGATCTTAGGCCAAGTACATAGTCCACTATGTCTTGCTTTGGAGCTTTTAAAGGTTGTTCCCAACCCTCCTTAACAAGTGTTAGAGGACCTCTCACAGGGTGTCCAAATAGGAGTTCAAAGGGGCTGAAGCCCACTCCTTTTTGGGGTACCTCCCTGTAAGCAAAAAGGAGGCAAGGTAACAGGATATCCCATCAACTGCGGAGTTTTTCAGGGAGTCCCATTATCATACCTTTGAGAGTTTTGTTAAATCTCTCCACCAGTCCATTTGTTTGTGGATGATACTGTGTGGTGAACTTGTATGTCACACCACACTCCTTCCACATGGCCTTCAAGTAAGCAGACATGAAATTGATTCCCCTGTCTGATACCACCTCTTTTGGGAAGCCCACCCTGGAAAAGATTCCCAGGAGGGCCTTTGCCACTGCAGGAGCTGTAGTGGCCCTTAGAGGAATAGCTTCAGGATATCTGATGGCATGGTCCACTACCACCAAGATAAACCTATTGCCTGAAGCAGTAGGAGGGTCAAGGGGGCCAACTATGTCAACCCCTACCCTTTCAAAGGGAACCCCAACCACAGGCAGTGGAATAAGGGGTGCCTTTGTTGTGCCACCTGTCTTGCCACTGGCTTAATAGGTTTCACAGGACTTACAAAATTCCTTTGTGTCCTCTGACATTCTAGGCCAAGGAAACAAGGGAACAAGCCTGTCCCAAGTTTTCATTTGCCCCAAATGTCCAGCTAAGGGAATGTCGTGGGCTAGAGTTAGGAGAAACTTTCTGTACTCCTGAGGAATCACCAATCTCCTGGCAGCTCCAGATTTTGGATACCTTGCTTCAGTGTACAAAAGGTTATCCTCCCAGTAAACTCTGTGAGAGTCACTGACATCCCCATTTGCTTGTTTGACAGCTTGCTGCCTTAGACCCTCTAGTGTGGGACAGGTATGCTGTGCCACACTCAGCTCCTCCTTGGCAGGCCCCCCTTCACCCAAAAACTCAGCAGTGTCTGCTTCCAGCTCCTCTGGTGTAGGTTCTGCACAGGGTGGAAATTCTTCTTCCTCCAAAGTAGAATCCACTGTAGAGGGAGGGATAGTAGGTACTGTTTTGCCTTTACTAACCCTAGCTTTAGGGAGCACTTGGTCCATTCTTCCAGGATCCAAGTCACCCTGTCCTTTTTGCTTTTTGGCCTGAGCTCTGGTCAAAGCAAACATATGCCCTGGAATGCCCAGCATTGCTGCATGAGCCTCCAACTCCACTTCTGCCCAAGCTGATGTCTCTAAATCATTCCCTAGTAGACAGTCTACAGGTAAATCTGAGGCAAGCACAACTTTCTTTGGACCAGTGACCACCCCCCCCCAGTTGAGATTCACAACAGCCATGGGGTGGCTAAGAGTGTTGTTATGAGCATCGGTTACTTGGTACTGGTGACCAAGTAGGTGTTGTTCAGGGTGGACCAGTTTCTCTATTACCATTGTAACACTGGCATCTGTGTCCCTATAGGCCTGAACCTCAACACCATTTATTAGGGGTAGTTGCTTGTACTTATCCATGTTAAGGGGACAAGCAAACAAGGTGGCTAAATCAATAGCCCCCTCAGAGACTAACACAGCCTCTGTGGTCTTCCTAATCAGACCAACCCCAACTAAGTTACCGAAAGTGAGCCCAGCTACTCCCTTGGATTGGCTATTAGTAGGTTTGCTCCCACCACCACTGCTATTACTAGGGGCACTAGGTGTATCAGCAGGGGTTGTAGTGGTAGGAGGCTTGGTGCTTTTCTTTGGACAACTGGGATCTGTTGTCCAATGGCCTTTTATTTTACATAAATAGCACCATAGTTTATTTTCTTTGTTTTGATTTGAAGAGGATTTGGGCCCACCACCCCCACCAGAGTGTTGTTGTTGGCCTGATGAAGACTAATTTTTAGATTTGTACCCACCCTTGTCACAAGACTTACCATCCTTCTTCTTGCCATCCTTGTCACCCCCTGTATGAACTTTTCTGTTCACCCTTGTTCTGACCCATTTGTCTGCCTTCTTTCCCAATTCTTGGGGAGAGGTCAGATCAGAGTCTACCAGGTACTGGTGTAACAAATCAGACACACAATTATTAAGAATATGCTCTCTCAGGATTAAGTTATACAGGCTTTCATAGTCAGAAACTTTACTGCCATGTAACCACCCCTCCAAGGCCTTCACTGAATGGTCAACAAAGTCTACCCAGTCTTGTGAAGGCTCCTTTTTGGTTTCTCTGAACTTCATCCTGTACTGTTCAGTGGTTAAGCCATAACCATCAAGGAGTGCATTCTTCAGAACTGCAAAATTATTGGCATCACTTTCCTTTACAGTAAGGAGCCTATCCCTGCCCTTTCCACGGAAAGATAGCCATAGGATAGCAGCCCACTGCCTTTGAGGGACATCCTGTACAACACAGGCCCTCTCAAGTGCAGCAAACCACTTGTTAATGTCATCCCCCTCCTTGTAAGGGGGAACTATCTTGTGCAGATTCCTAGAATCATGCTCTTTTGCAGGATGACTATTTGGAATATTGCTGCTGCCACCATGGGATTCAAATCCCAATTTCTGTCTTTCTCTTTCTATCTCTAAAGACTGCCTATCTAAATCCAGCTGTTGCTTCTTGAGCTTCAGCCTGGATTGTTCCACTCTCAATCTATTGAGCTCCCTTTCTAACACTCTGACATCAGGGTGGGTGGGAGAGGCATGTCTTGAAACAGAAGTATGGTGAGAATGAACAAAAGGAGACCTGGCCCTAACAGATGGCACTCTAACAACCTGGCTAACAGAAGTAACACTCCTACTATGATGAGAAGTAACACTCTTGTTGTGATGTGATGTCACATCAGTACCAGCTATGCTAGGTGGTCTGCTAATGGGCAGGTTGGAAAGACTCCCTCCCAAATCTTTCACTGGGGGTGCCCCAGAATCAGAGTGGGAACCATCAGCCAATTTCTCACCAGAAGTGCCAACTAAGGTCTTATCTTGTTCAATGAGCATATTAACTAACAGTTGTCTTGAGGGATTCTTCCCTACCCCTAAACCTCTATCTATGAAGAGACTCCTTGCTTCCTTCCAGCTAAGGTTGTCATAAGCTATGCTGGCCAGATCAAGAGTTTGGCCTGTACCAGACATGATAGACAGTGTTTAAGGGATAGAAAAAGTTTTCAGAACTTTTTAAAAGACAGAAAAAAAAAACTTTTAACAACTTTTTAAAAACTTTTAGAAAGTTTAGAGGTACTTTTCAGCACTTAGCAAAGAAGTGAAAGAAGAAAAGCAAAACCTTTTTGGTTATGTGTACATACACTGAACTTGTTTTGTATATTTTTCTCTTATGAAAAGTACAATATGACAAAGTGGTAAGTAGTTGCAAAGTACTTATCCCACCGCTGCACAACCAAGGTAGGAGGCTGGACTGGCTTGTAGTGAGTACCAAGGGGTACTTACACCTTGCACCAGGCCCAGGTATCCCTTATTAGTGTAGAGGGGTGTCTAGCAGCTTAGGCTGATAGAAAAGGTAGCTTAGCAGAGCAGCTTAGGCTGAACTAGAAGACAAGTGAAGCTCCTACAGTACCACTAGTGTCACTTGCACAATATCATAACAAAACACAATACACAGATATACTAAAAATAAAGGTACTTTATTTTTATGACAATATGCCAAAGTATCTCAGTGAGTACCCTCAGTATGAGGATAGCAAATATACAAAAGATATATGTACACAATACCAAAATATGCAGTAATAGCAATAGAAAACAGTGCAAACAATGTATAGTCACAATAGGATGCAATAGGGGCACATAGGAATAGGGGCAACACAAACCATATACTCTAGAAGTGGAATGCGAACCACGAATGGACCCCAAACCTATGTGACCTTGTAGAGGGTCGCTGGGACTGTAAGAAAACAGTGAGGGTTAGAAAAATAGCCCACCCCAAGACCCTGAAAAGTGGGTGCAAAGTGCACCTAAGTTCCCCAAAGAGCACAGAAGTCGTGATAGGGGAATTCTGCAGGAAAGACCAACACCAGCAATGCAACAACAATGGATTTCCAGACGAAAGTACCTGTGGAACAAGGGGACGAAGTTCAAAAGTCACGATCAAGTCGGGAGTGGGCAGATGCCCAGGAAATGCCAGCTGTGGGTGCAAAGAAGCTGCCACTGGATGGTAGAAGCTATGGATTCTGCAAGAACGACAAGGGCTAGAAACTTCCCCTTTGGAGGATGGATGTCCCACGTCGTGAAGAGTCGTGCAGAATTGTTTTCCTGTAGAAAGACCGCAAACAAGCCTTGCTAGCTGCAAGGGTCGCGGTTAGGGTTTTTGGATGCTGCTGTGGCCCAGGAGGGACCAGGATGTCGCCAATTGCATGAGGAGACAGAGGGGGCGTCCAGCAAGACAAGGAGCCCACTCAGAAGCAAGCAGCACCCAGAGAAGTGCCAGAACAGGCACTACGAAGTGGAGTGAAACGGTGCTCACCCGAAGTTGCACAAGAGAGTCCCACGCCGCCGGAAGACAACTCAGGAGGTCGTGCAATGCAGATTAGAGTGCCGTGGACCCAGGCTTGGCTGTGCACAAAGGAAATCATGGAAAAGTGCACAGGAGCCGGAGTAGCTGCAAAACAAGTGGTTCTCAGCAATGCAGTCTGGCGTGGGGATGCAAGGACTTACCTCCACCAAACTTGGACTGAAGAGTCACTAGACTGTGGGAGTCACTTGGACAGAGTTTCTGAGTTCAAGGGACCTCGCTCGTTGTGCTGAGAGGAGACCCAGAGGACCGGTGATGCAGTTCTTTGGTGCCTGCGGTTGCAGGGGGAAGGTTCCGTCGACCCACAGGAGATTTCTTTGGAGCTTCTAGTGCAGAGAGGAGGCAGACTACCCCCACAGCATGCACCACCAGGAAAACAGTCGAGAAGGCAGCAGGATCAGCGTTACAAGGTCACAGTAGTCGTCTTTGCTACTTTGTTGCAGTTTTGAAGGCTTCCAGCGCGGTCAGCAGTCGATTCCTTGGCAGAAGGTGAAGAGAGAGATGCAGAGGAACTCTGATGAGCTCTTGCATTCGTTATCTAAGGAATTCCCAAAAGCAGAGACCCTAAATAGCCAGAAAAGAGGGTTTGGCTACCTAGGAGAGAGGATAGGCTAGCAACACCTGAAGGAGCCTATCAGAAGGAGTCTCTGACGTCACCTGCTGGCACTGGGCACTCAGAGCAGTCCAGTGTGCCAGCAGCACCTCTGTTTCCAAGATGGCAGAGGTCTGGAGCACACTGGAGGAGCTCTGGGCACCTCCCAGGGGAGGTGCAGGTGAGGGGAGTGGTCACTCCCCTTTCCTTTGTCCAGTTTCGCGCCAGAGCAGGGCTGGGGGATCCCTGAACCGGTGTAGACTGGCTTATGCAGAAATGGGCACCATCTGTGCCCATGAAAGCATTTCCAGAGGCTGGGGGAGGCTACTCCTCCCAAACCCTAACACCTTTTTCCAAAGGGAGAGGGTGAAACACCCTCTCTCAGAGGAAGTCCTTTGTTCTGCCTTCCTGGGTCAAGCCTGGCTGGACCCCAGGAGGGCAGAAACCGGTCTGAGGGGTTGGCAGCAGAAGCAGCTGCAGTGAAACCCGGGAAAGGCAGTTTGGCAGTACCCGGGTCTGTACTAGAGACCCGTGGGATCATGGGATTGTGCCAACAATGCCAGGATGGTATTGAGGGGGCAATTCCATGATCATAGACATGTTACATGGCCATATTCGGAGTTACCATTGTGAAGCTATACATAGGTAGTGACCTATGTATAGTGCATGCGTGTAATGGTGTCCCCGCACTCACAAAGTTCGGGGAATTTGCCCTGAACAATGTGGGGGCACCTTGGCTAGTGCCAGGGTGCCCACACACTAAGTAACTTAGCACCCAACCTTTTCCATGTAAAGGTTAGACATATAGGTGACTTATAAGTTACTTAAGTGCAGTGGTAAATGGCTGAGAAATAACATGGATGTTATTTCACCCAGGCTGCCATTGCAGGCCTGTGTAAGAATTGTCAGAGCTCCCTATGGGTGGCAAAAGAAATGCTGCAGCCCATAGGGATCTCCTGGAACCCCAATACCCTGGGTACCTTAGTACCATATACTAGGGAATTATAATGGTGTTCCAGTATGCCAATGTAAATTGGTGAAATTGGTCACTAACCTGTTAGTGACAATTTGGAAAGAAATGAGAGAGCATAACCACTGAGGTTCTGGATAGCAGAGCCTCAGTGAGACAGTTAGTCATAACACAGGTAACACATACAGGGCACACTTATGAGTACTGGGGCCCTGGCTGGCAGGGTCCCAGTGACACATACAACTAAAACAACATATATACAGTGAAATATGGGGGTAACATGCCAGGCAAGATGGTACTTTCCTACAGGGGGTCATTACGACCTTGCCGCCCGCCAAGATCTGATCGCCATGTGGCCGCCAATGCGGGCGCACCCCCACCGTGGCCATTTGTAGATCCCCGCTGGGCCGGCGGGCGGAACCCTGGTTTCCGCCCGCCGGCCCAGCAGGGATCACAGCCGCAACATAGGAGCCGGCTCCAAATGGAGCCGGCGGTGTTGCGGCCGTGCTATGGGTGCAGGTGCACCCGTAGTGCTTTTCACTCTCTGCATAGCAGAGAGTAAAAAGCTGCATGGGGCCCTGTCAGGGGGCCCACGACGCCCCATTCCGCCATCCTTTTCCTGGAGGTGCAAAATCTCCACTAAGGGCTCCCGCGACGCGTATCCAGAGAAGAGTTCCAGGAGGTCGGATTGGACTGGCAGGTTTGTCCCGCTGAAGAAAATCTTCAGAAAAACGACTAAGTGCGAAGGTAAACTTTTGGACCAAGCCTCCCGCGGCCTGTAGGCGAGCCGGGCTCCATCGTGGTTGGCCTTAAACTTTGACTTTGCCCCGGTCAAGGTGCAACCAGATGACCCGATTAGCGCTTTTTGTTTCTAGGTCCTAAAAAAAAAAAAATCTTTAAAAATTCATATCTCCGGTTCCCCTTATCCGATTTTTTTAGTTTTTGTGTCATTTTAAAGATAAATATGTAATCTATTTTTATAAATTGGTTTTGGATTTTTAAACTGTTTCCTGTGTTTTATTTAATTACTCTTTTGAGATATTTGAATGCTTTACACTCTGGGCCTCATTACGACCCTGGCGGTAAAAACCGCCAGGGCCGTGGTCCGCGGGAGCACCGCCAACAGGCTGGCGGTGCTCCCTTGGGCATTCTGACCGCGGCGGTACAGCCGCGGTCAGAAACGGAAAACCGGCGGTGTACCACCGGTTTTCCGCTGCCCTGTGGAATCCTCCATGGCGGCGCTGCTTGCTGCACCGCCATGGGGATTCCGACCCCCATACCGCCATCCTGTTCCTGCCGGTTTCGGCCGCCAGGAACAGGATGGCGGTATGGGGTGTTGTGGGGCCCCTGGGGGCCCCTGCAGTGCCCATGCCAATGGCATGGGCACTGCAGGGGCCCCCGTAAGAGGGCCCCACTTGGAATTTCAGTGTCTGCTTAGCAGACACTGAAATTCGCGATGGGTGCTACTGCACCCGTCGCACCCCTTCCACTCCGCCGGCTCCATTCGGAGCCGGCATCCTCATGGAAGGGTGTTTCCCGCTGGGCTGGCGGGCGGCCTTTTGGCGGTCGCCCGCCAACCCAGCGGGAAACCCAGAATACCCGCGGCGGTCTTTTGACCGCGCAGCGGTATTCTGGTGGCCCCAGCCAGGCCGGCAGCGGAAGCCGCCGGCTGGGGTCAGAATGACCCCCTCTGTCTCCTAAGTTAGGCCTTGTCGCTCGTTGCCAAGCTACCAGGGGTTGAGCTGGGTTTAATTTACAGAGACCTAACTGGACCTAAGTGGAGGTTAGTGGCCTATTGCTAAGTGTAGGTACCTACCTGCCCTTACCAATAACCCATTTCCCAACATTTTTGGTGCGCAGTGGTGGGATCTTGTACTTGTGTTCAGTATCACATTACAGTTTAAGTAAAACAAATAAAAAATCCTTCAAATTGTCCTAGTGCAAAAATTGTTTTTAATTTTTTATTTGGATCAATTTCAATTATTGAATTTTTGTGATTTTTCTAAATTCTTGTTTCCAATTTTTGCAAAAAGTTTTTGTTGACACAAAACTAGGGAACCATGGAGCTTCATCTGGCTAGCCTACCCACACTGAGAGTAGTCCAGCTTAGGGGGTTGGGTACTGAAAGAGGGTTGCCTGCAACCACTGACCTCAGGAGGCATATCCTGATCAAATCCCTGACAGCATGGGCTGAGGCCCAAGAGGTAGACGCAGAGGAAGCTCCAGAGCAAGAGGCCCAAGAGGTAGAAGCAGGTGAGGATGCTAGCTCCAACCACTCAGGGGAGGGAGGGCATCTGAGCCTAAGTGAGGAGGAGGACAACAGGTCCTCACTACACACAGTTACTAGGGTCATTCCCAAAGCTAGTTGGGGGAAGAGGGGCCCTTCAGGAGTAGAGATTCTGTCCCTCAGAGAAAGAGAGCTGGTGGCCCGGCTAGCATTTATAGCTTTGGAGGCAGGAAAGCTGGCCCTAGAAAAGAAAAAGTGGACTAGGGAAGAGAAAAGAGATGGTGGCAGCGACAGAGAAGCTGAGGTGTCCATGGGTGGAGGGGTTTGCCCCAGATTACCCAAGGGGGTGGTTCCTGCCTATGTAGAGGGGGATGACATAGACAAGTGGCTGGAGGCCTTTGAGAGGGCCCTCCAGATGAGGAGAGTCAAGCCTCAGTACTGGGGTTCACTTCTTTGGGAGTTGGCCCCCAACTCTGGGATGGATAGGCTCCTAACCTTGAGGGTGAGGAGGCAGATTCATACCCCAGCATGAAGAGATGCTTGACTAAAAAGTTTGGTCTGGCCCCAGAGCAGTATAGGCTCAAGTTTAGGGACACCCAAAAGACAAGCACCCAGTCTTGGGTGGACTTTGTGGACATCTCAGTTAAAGTACTAGAGGGCTTGATACAGGGCAACAAGGTAAGTACCTTTGAGGGGCTGTACAATTTGATTATGAGGGAGCACCTTCTAACCAACTGTGTCGAAGAGAAGCTCCGCCAGTATCTAGTTGACTCTAAGTCAACCAACCCCAGAGAGGTTGGCAGCAGATGACTGGTTAAGAACTAGGGTTAACCAGAAACCCCCAGGGGTGATCAGAAAAAGGGAGGACATGGTTCTCCTCAGGGGAAGAACCAAGGGAAAAATGACAAAAAGCCCAAGGAGTCCTCACAAGAGTCCCCAAAAACTTCTCAGGGTGGGGGAGCCCCGAGCCATTCCACTTCTAAGGTGAAAGGGTATCAGGGAAAGAATTATGATCCTGCCAAAGCAGGAAAGTTTCAGGAGCTTGCTAAGGCTGGCAAGTGCTTTGTGTGTCATCAACCTAGACACAAAAGAGGAGATGCTATCTGCTCCAAGAAGCCCCCCACTGGTGGGCAATCCAGGGGATTGCTAGTGTAGGGTTGAAGTTGGCCCAGGGCTGGGACTAGGGTACACAGAGGTCAACTTAGTATCCGTGGGTGGGGTGGACATTGCAACTATGGCCACCTTACCTCCCAGCATGGAGAGGTATAGGCAGAGGCCTAAAGTCAATGGGACTGAGGTGAAAGCTCTGAGAGATACAGGAGCCAGTGTGACAATGGTCACCAAGAAGCTGGTTTCTTCAGAACAGGTCTTACCTGGTGTCTTCCACCAAGTAACATATGTAGATAGCAGAACCCAACTCCATCTCATGGCCATGGTGAGCCTGGAATGGGGAGGTGTGACTGGCCCTAAGAAGCTAGCTGTAGCTCCTGCCCTCCCAGTAGAGTGTCTGCTGAGAAATTATCTTGAAGCATCTGAATGGTCAGAAGTGGAGCGAAGGGTCCATGCACAGATGCTGGACTTCCCTGAATGGGTGTGTGCTCTGACCAGGTCACAGGCAGCACAACAGGGAAGTGCTGGACACTTGGACCCTGGAACAATGGGCCAAGCCTCCAAGAAGAAGAGAAAGGACACTGGGTCTGGCTTGTCAGCCCCTACAAGTACAGAAGATCAGGAGGAATCCAAACGTGAGGGGGAGGATCTGACCTCTTAGGGAGGGCCACTTCCCCTGCAAGCTCTGCCTGACTTGGCAGAACTGCAAGGGGCAGTTGGGCCCACCAGAGAAGAGTTGTGCCAGGGACAAAGAGAGTGTCCCACTCTTGAGGGCCTAAGGCAGACTGCTGCCAGGCAAGAACAAGGGGATACCAGTGGGACCCACAAGGTTTACTCGGAGGATGGAGTTCTCTATACTGAGGCAAGGGACCTCAAACCAGGGGCAACCAGGAGAGTAGTGGTCCCCCAGAAGTATAGAGAATTCCTCCTTACTTTAAGCCATGATATTCCCTTAGCTGGACATTTGGGACAGACCAAGACCTGGAACAGGCTGGTCAACCATTTGTATTGGCCCCAAATGTCAGAGAAAGTCAAGGAGTTTTGCAGCTCCTGTGTTACCTGCCAAGCAAGTGGCAAGGCAGGGGGCAAGCCAAAGGCTCCCCTGATACCACTGCCAGTGGTTGGGACTCCCTTTGAAAGGATGGGGATTGACATTGTTGGTCCCCTAGTCCCACCAACTGCCTCAGGCAACAGGTACATTTGGTTGTGGACCATGCCACCAGGTACCCTGAGGCAATACCCCTCCGGACAATCACTGCTCCCACAGTGGCTAGGGCCCTACTTGGTGTATTCACCAGACTGGGGTTCCCAAAGAAGGAGGTCTCAGAGCGGGGCACACATTTTATGTCTGCCTATCTGAAAGCCATGTGGGATGAGTGTGGTGTTACTTATAAGTTTACAACCCCCTATCATCCACAGACCAATGGTCTGGTGGAATGATTTAATAAGACCCAGAAGGGCATGATCATGAGTTTGTCTGACAAATTCAGGAGATGGGATGTTCTCCTCCCATGCCTGCTGTCTGCCTACAGGGAGGTGCCACAGAAGGGGGTTGGATTCAGCCTCTTTGAGTTACTGTTTGGGCACCCTGTAAGAGGCCCACTGTGCTTGGTGAGAGAGTCTTGGGAGAAGCCTCTCACAGAGTCCAAGGAGAATGTGCTGGATTATGTGCTGGGCCTGCGGTCACGCATGGCTGAGTACATGAAGAAGGCAAGCAGAAACCTGGAGGCCAGCCAAGAGCTCATGAAGCCCTGGAGGCCAGCCAAGAGCTCATGAAGCTCTGGTATGACCAGAAGGCTACCATGCCTGAGTATCACCCAGGACAGCTGGTGTGGGTTTTAGAGCCCATGGCTACTAAAGCAATTCAGGCGAAATGGACTGGGCCCTATCCAGTTGTGGAGAAAAATGGTGAGGTCACCTACTTGGTGGACCTTGGCACCCCAGGAATCCTCATAGGATCCTGCATGTTAACAGGTTGAAACCCCACCAGGACAGGGCAGACATGACTATGCTGATGGTCACTGATGAAGGGAAGGAGGAGGAGAGTGAACCTCTGCCAGACCTCCTGTCCTCAAATGAACAAGATGGGTCAGTGGAGGGAGTGGTACTCTCTCCCAAGTTGACAGACCAGGAACAAAACGACTGCAGACAAGTTTTGGATCAGTTTGCTAGTCTGTTCTCCCTGACCCCTGGACTCACCAATTGGTGTGTCCATGACATTGACACTGGTGACAGCTTACCTGTCAAAAATAAGCTGTACAGGCTGTCTGACCAGGTCAAGGCCAATATCAAAGCTGAAGTGGCTAGATGTTGGAGCTCAAGGTAATTGAGCCCTCTGACTGTCTCTGTTTCAGTCCATTGGTACTTGTGCCCAAACCTAATCCCCAAGGTGGGAAGAAGGAATTGAGATTCTGTGGGGACTACAAAGTTTTAAATGCAGTCACTAGGACTGATGATCACCCCATACCTAGAGCTGATGAGCTCATTGATAGGTTGGGGCTGCCAAGATCCTGAGCACATTTGATCTGACCTCAGGATACTGGCAGATTGCCTTAAGTCCAGGAGCTAAGGAAAGGTCAGCAACACCAGAAGGCCACTTTCAGTTCAAGGTGATGCCCTTTGGCCTGAAAAATGCTCCTGCCACCTTCCAACGGTTGGTGAATAGAGTCCTGTCTGGGTTGGAATCTTTCAGTGCAGCTTATCTGGATGATATAGCTGTATTTAGTTCCACCTGGGAGGACCACCTGGTCCACCTAAAGGAAGTGCTGCAGGCCCTGCTTCAAGCAGGCCTGACTATAAAGGCAAGCAAATGGCAGATAGGGCCAAGCTCAGTTTTGTACCTGGGCCACCTTGTATATGGAGGCCATGTACAACCTCTCCAGCCCAAGATCCAGACTATCCTGGATTGGGAGGCTCCTAAAACCCAGATTCAGGTCAGGGCCTTTCTTGGCCTGACGTGGTACAACAGGAGGTTTGTTCAGAATTATGGGACCATAGTGGCCCCTCTTACTGAGCTTACCTCCAAGAAACAGCCCAAGAAGGTCATTTGGACCCCAGAGTGTCAGAAAACTTTTGGCACCCTAAAACAGGCTATGTGTTCAGCACCAGTGTTACTGGCCACTGTCTATAGCAAGGAGTTTATAGTGCAAACAGATGCTTCAGAGGAAGGGATTAGGGCAGTCTTAGCACAAGTTAATGAAGAGGGCCAAGATCAACCAGTTGCCTTCATCAGCAGGCGACAACTCCCCAGAGAGAAAAGATGGAGTGCCATTGAGAGAGAGGCCTTTTCTGTGGTCTGGTCCCTGAAGAAGTTGAGGCCATGCCTGTTTGGCACTCACTTTGTTGTACAAACTGACCACAGACCTCTCAGATGGTTGATGCAAATGAGGGGGGAGAACCCAAAACTGTTAAAGTGGTCCATTTCCCTACAGGGGATGGACTTCACAGTGGAGCACAGACCTGGGACTGCCCATGCCAATGCAGATGGTCTTTCCAGGTTTTTCCACTTAGCTGATGAGGACTACCAGGGTGTAGGTTAGTACCCATCACCTTTCATCTGGGGGGGCAGTGTAGGAAAGTCCTCCTTTTTGCCCTGGTCACCCCCACACTTTTTGGACAGGTACTGGTGGTTACTGACTCTTGGCTGTGCCCTGGGCACTGCTTACCAGTCCCAGGGCCAGTGCTCTGTGTAAAGTGGATATGCAAATTAGGCTAATTATAATTGGCTAAGTTAACCTACCTATATGTCCCTAGTACATGGTAGGGCATGTAGGTGTAGGGACCACAGCATAGGTAGTGCACCCATAGGTGCACTGTTGAGGTGCCCAGTGTCATTTTAAAGACAGGCCTGCCTTGCTGACTGCTTTTAAATTAAAGTTGTATGCAAATTCGACTTTGGAATTAAAAGTAGTTCCAAAGTCTTAAACTACCTTATTTGTACATATACGTCACCCCTAAGGTGTGCCCTATGTGCCCCTAGGTCTGGGTGCCATGTAACTATAAGCAGGTACCTTATAAAAAATAGTTTTATAAGCCCTGGTGAGGTCAAAACAGTCAAACTCGCTTTTCCCTCATTGTAGTGAATGGCCTTCATAGGCTAGAATAGGGAGACTTTATTTTCATTTTAAAAGTCTCCTTAAGTGACAGAGACAAAGAGTTCGGTATCAAATTAATTGCTATAATAAATCTCACAACTTCCAGTTTTTGGATGTAATATAACTTGTTCAGGTAAAGATTTTTAAACTTTTCCTGAAAAGTTGCCAATTTTAGCCCTGCATTGTTTTTGCTGCTGTGCTCTGATTGGCCTGCCTCTGGCAGCCTGGCCAGGCAGCCTTGATGAGTTGTGAAGTGGCCTGGCTTCACACAAAGAGATGTGCCTGTGGGAGGGGATCTCCCCTCAGCAGATGGTGAGGCAGGAAGGGGGAGAGCTGCCAAACTGGTCTTCAAAGGCAGTGAAGGACATTTGGAGCAACCCAGCAACACCTCCACATCCTGCAACCCCAGATAACTAGGTTCCCCCTTGATTAGATTAGGAGAGGGCAGGAGAGGGGTGTGTGTTTGATTTTTAGCCACACCAGTGGGTGGGATCAGCCAGATGTAACCTCCAAAAATCATTTTCAGCCATGATGGATTTTTGAAGAATGTTGCCTTCTGGGATTGATTTTTGCCACACTTCCCAGGAAGTGGTCATCACAGGGGGAAGGACCCTGCACTTGATTGGAGAATCAGGCCCCCCTGTTTTTCACCCAGGAGCAAGGATAAAACTGGAAGACCTGCACCCACACATCAGATCCCTATCAGATTCCAACTAGGAAGAACCAAAGGAGAAGAAGGACTGCCTTGCTGGACCCCTGGTCTGTGCCTGGAACCTGCAATCAGAAGGATTGCACCAGCTGCACACTTGGGCTTCACCACCAGAAGGACTTTGCCTGGCTTCAACTGGTTCAAGGAGAGACTCCCTGTTTGCTACAGGTGAAAAATTGCTAACCAGAGTTGCTAACCCTGCACCAACTCCTGAAGAAATCAACCAGCTGACCACTGTCCAGTGGCCAAAAAGGAGTTTGCGCTAGGTGCATTCTGGGAGTTGTAGTCCACACCCCCAAGGATCATCTCAGAGCTTCTGGACCCCTGGGGTGAGCTGTGGACCCCAAAAGAACCTTATAGGAACATCTGGGAGAAGATCTAGCAGTTTGGAGAAGTTTGGAGAACTTTTGAAAAAAGCTCCATAGAGGGACCGCCCCTTTCTGCAACTCTAGCCGGCTTGCCTCAACCGCGACCCGGCCTGATTTGCAGGTTCGTCCCGGTGAAGAAAATCTCCAAAAAAGAGACTAAGGGGGTGATTCTGACCCCGGCGGTCAAGGACCGCCGGGGCCAGGGTCTGCAGGAGCACCTCCAACTGGCTGGCAGTGCCCCGCAGGGCATTCTGACCGCGGCGGTTTGGCCGCGGTCAGAAGTGGAAAACCGGCGGTCTCCCGCCGGTTTTCCGCTGCCCATTTGAATCCTCCATGGCGGCGCCGCCATGTGGATTCTGACACCCCATACCGCCATCCTGTTCCTGGTGGTTCGCCCGCCAGGAACAGGATGGCGGTATGGGGTGTCTGGGGCCCCTGGGGGCCCCTGCAGGGCCCATGCCAATGGCATGGGCCCTGCAGGGGCCCCCGTAAGAGGGCCCCACTTTGAAAAAAGTCCAAAGGTAAAAATCTCCACCGAAGATTCCCGCAACGCGTATCCGGAGAAGAATTCCAGGAGGTCGGATTGGACTGGCAGGTTCGTCCCATTGAAGAAAATCTTCAGAAAAATAACTAAGTGCAAAGGTAAACTTTTGACCGAGGCGCTTTTTGTTTCTAGGCGCTAAAAAAACAATAATTCTTTAAAAATCCATATCTCCGGTTCCCCTTATCCGATTTTATTCGTTTTTGTGTCATTTTAAAGATAAAAATATAATCTATTTTTATCAAATGGTTTTGGATTTTTAAACTGTTTCCTGTGTTTTATTTAATTACAGTTTTTTGATATTTGAATGCTTTACACTTTGTCTCCTAAGTTAAGCCTTGTCGCTCGTTGCCAGGCTACCAAGGGTTGAGCTGGGTTTAAGTTTCTGAGACCTAACTGGACCTAAGTGGATGTTAGTGGCCTATTGCTAAGTGTAGGTACCTACCTGCCCTTACCAATAGCCCATTTTCCAACATTATTGTATCCTCCTGCAGATTGTATCATTGAATTAACTTTCTATAGAACTTATTCACTAATCACAGTCCTTTGATAGATAAAAGGAAAGCAACAGAGGGTGGGGCAGGGGTGGGGCTAAAAACCAAGCGGAAAAGGCATAAGTATGCAGCTAATAACTGTGTTATGGACAGAACTGACAACCTTCTGGGTGAATGCGGAGAAATTTTAACCTCTACCCCGGACAATGGCTCCAACGGAACTGGGGGTGAGTGCTCCCCAGTCAGGAAGGGAGCGGGTCACAAGAAAATTGCTGACATATCTGTAAAACGTGGTCGACAGGTTACAGCTACTACAGGGCAGGGGCAGAGTAGGAATGTCATCACCCACGTTCCCTCATTATCAACGAATGAGCCATCACTAGATCTTAGTGACACTCTTCAGTGTACCAACTGCTTTAGCCCTTTAACCAATATTTCAGACCCACATGACGACAGCGACCCAGGCATCAGGGTGGGTGGGTCAGAAGACGTAAATGTGAATTTAGCTCAGACGAATGCACAGTACATCTTATGAATACAAGATCTAAAGAGCGAGGTGTCAGAACTAAAGTCTATGGTTAATTCCTTAATCACAATAGTCAAGCAGCTAATTCCTTCAGACGCAACGCCATCATGAATCATATCTGTAGCCCAATGCCAAATCCATTAGGTACCCCGATGAAGTTGCCCAAATTGCCAGCAACCAGTTGTGCTGGCCAACCTTTAGCGGGTGTCAAGTTCAAGAACTCCTATCAGCCTTCCCCACACAACAGCTTAGGCTCAGGAAAGGCACCTGGTGACTGTTATCAAATCCCCAAATCTACGAGTGACAGTGTCCCTAAATACACTGCACAGCCTGCCATTGACTGGTCCCACCTTAATAACACTGTTCTGATGGTCAACGTTCCGAAACTACACCCACTGGCACAAAGGGAAGGGGGAGATTCTATCAGAAATAAACGACTCATTGGATCCGCCATGTGAAAGGCTGCTACTCTGTAATACGTGAGGATATATACGATGCAGTCAGAAGGCCCGATCCAGACACACATTTTGATATGCTACGGTTGACATGTAGGGACACGAGCATAGTAGATAATCTGGTGGCCCTAGACGCAAGGATAAGTGCTCCAGGGCAATCCTGTATCCAGTTCAAATACCCTAGGCCACCTGTACACTATGGGTGCAGCCTACCCATTGTCCTGCAGGTAATTTATCTGCTCTTAGTGAGAATGACTGACTTGAAGCACCATCCAAAGCACATGTTGAACTACCCTCCGACTCATAGAAAACAACTATCTCTGGTCTAGCTCTAGTTTCCAACATTGACACCACAAGCACCCACGTTCCTCTTTCTAACAGATTCCATCAGACCGTCCAGGATCCATTGCACAACTGTGACAACATCCCACTTTTCTTTCCCTACGAACATCACTTGCCAATTCAGGAAGAGGCAGCTAAGCGTGAGAACACCACACCTATGGTCAGGCTAGCTCCCCAGATGGATTCCACCAGTCAACCCAGGATCCACCGGGCAATAGTGATAACGACCCTCCTCCCCTCTACCAACACAACTTACCAAATCAGCGTCTGGTAACTAACCCTTCAAATATCACACCAGTGGACATGGCGGCTCCTCTAAACACTGGGGTACGACTTGTCTCATGGAATGTGGCAGGTCTGAGATCTGTCCTCCCCCTTCCGTCCTTTACATCCTTTATTGAGGAACACAACATATGTCTTCTTCAGGAGACATGGTCGATTGACCCACTTTTTTGGACTGGTTATTTAAACTTTCATATCCCTGCTCTGCCCAGTATAAGGGGTAGGCCCTTTGAGGGTTTAACCATTTGGGCTAGAACATCATTAAAAAGTGGCATATCGCAGCTATCCATTAGTTCCCCCGACTTATTAGGTCTCTGTCTATCATTTGGGACAGACCCAGTTGTGATCATTTTTAACAACTACACTAGAGGGGTCGGGGGGTCAGGTCTCCAAAACCCTCTCTGTTCTGGAGACATTTCTGCAAAATTGTCCCTGACATCACAAAATCATTGTGGCAGGTGACTTCAATGTCACATTTGAACCTCTTGACTGGAATGATCTTGGGTTTACTCACGAGTCGATCGGGCATGGTCAATCCCTGCCTGGGATATCCCACCAGTCAAAAGGTAGACACAGGTTGCTGCCCAAGTAAAATCATTGACCATGGAATTTAGACTCAGGGCACTTAATGGCAGGACTAAATTTGACGCAAAGGGTTACCATACATATAATAAAGTCAACCACACTAGTAGAATTGATTATTGTCTAGTCAACATAAGATTATGGCCTCTAGTTATTGACATGATGGTTATTGAGAGAACTGAAAGTGACCATACCCTCTTTCAGTCCATATGTCTGCTTTGTGTAACCACTTGTCCATGATTAACACCTCAGTAACAGCACCAGAGGGAATTAGTCTGGTTAATGACAAAACGTCGCCTAAAGTGTAATAAGGTTATGGCTCAACCAACACTCATCAATGCAGCTAACAACACCTTATAAACCACATTGATGGGTTTAGAGGTGGGTCCCGGAATCCCCAACGAGCAAATAAGCTTAATTTACACTTCCTGTTTTGAGGGCATTGCTGCTCACTTTTTAGTAGATATAGGGCCAGATGTATGAAACCATTTTACATTCGCAAACGATGCAAATCGCAGAATGTGGCCGTTTGCGAATGCAAAAACGTGGTCTGTGATGCATGAAAGGCATTCACAGTCCAAAAACAAGGAATCGCAAAATTAGCGATTTTTAGCAAAGCGACATGGTTTTGCGTGTCACATTTTGCATCTCGCAATTTGCGACATGAAATACTGAATCGCTATTAGCATTTCGCAAATTGCGAGTCGGAATAGCAACTCGCAAATACAGATTCGGTATTTCACGCCGGAAATTGCGAGACACAAAATGCGACACGCAAAACCATGTCGCAATTTGATGCATCAAAAATTCACAAATTTTCGCAGAATGGCCTTTTGCACATGCAAACTACCACGGAGTGAAACCAGGTGGTAACCAGGTGCAACCTATATAAAGAGGCCCAGAATGCCTCAGACTCTTTTCCACAATGGCTGCACTCTACGTCATGGCGAGGAGAATCAATCAATCAATTGTAAAGCGCACTACATACCCGTGAGGGGGATACTGCTACTGCTCGAAGAGCCAGGTCTTGAGGAGTCTTCTGAAGGAAAGCAGGTCCTGGATCTGTCTTAGGTCAGATGGGAGGGTGTTCCAGGTCTTGGCGGTGAGGTAAGAGAACGATCTGCCACTGGAGGATCTGCGCCGGATGCGGGGGATAGAAGCGAGGGCGAGGTTGGCGGAGCAGAGTTGCCGGGTGGGGGTGTAGAAGCTGAGTCTGCTGTTCAGGTAGGTCGGTCCGGTGTTGTGGAGTGCTTTGTGTGCGTGGGTGAGGAGCTTGAAGGTGATCCTCTTGTTGACGGGGAGCCAGTGAAGGTCTCTTAGATGGGGTGTGATGTGGCTGTGACGAGGGATGTTGAGGATGAGTCGGGCGGAGGCGTTTTGGATGCGTTGGAGGCATTGTAGGTGTTTGGATGGGATGCCGGCGTAGAGGACGTTGCCGTAGTCGAGTCTGCTGCTGACGAGGGCCTGGGTTACTGTTTTTCTTGTTTTGGTTGGGATCCATTTGTAGACTCTGCGAAGCATGCGGAGGGTGTTGTAGCAGGAGGAGGAGACGGCGTTGACCTGCTTTGACACAGAGAGGGCTGAGTCTAGGATGAAGCAGAGGTTTTGTGTGCTGTCGGTGCGGAACCCAGCGAGGCCGGCCACCACGAGTCATCCCAAGCGGAAGGGGTGGGCCCAAGGATGAGGACCTCTGTTTTGTCCGAGTTCAGTTTTAGCCGGCTGTCTCTCATCCAGTCGCGATGGCTTTCAGTCCCTCGTGGAGGTTGGTTTTGGCTGTGTGTGGGTCCTTGGTGAGGGAGAGGATGAGTTGGGTGTCGTCGGCGTAGGAGATGATGTTGAGGTTGTGCTGACGGACCACTTGTGCGAGGGGGGCCATGTAGATGTTGAACAGCGTCGGGCTGAGGGATGAGCCCTGGGGTACGCCGCAGATGATGTTGTAGGCCTTGGATTGGAACGGGGGGAGGCAGACTCTTTGGGTTCTGCCAGTGAGGAAGGATGCGGTCCATTCGAGGGCTTGGTCTTTGATTCCTGCTTTGAGGAGGTGGATTTTCAGAGTGTGGTGACAGACAGTGGCAAAGGCTGCCGATAGGTCTGGGAGGATGAGGGTTGATGTTTCTCCATTGTCGAGGTGGCTTCTGATGTCGTCTGTGGCGGCGAGGAGGGCGGTCTCGTTGCTGTGGTTTTCGTCTAAAGCCGGACTGGGAGGGGTCGAGGATGTTGTTGTCTTCGAGGTACCAAGTGAGCAGTGTGTTGACGATTTTCTCAATGACCTTTGCAGGGAAAGGGAGCAGGGAGATGGGCCGGAAGTTCTTCAGGTCTTTGGGGTCCGCCTTTGGCTTTTTGAGAAGAGCGTTGATTTCGGCGTGTTTCCAGCTTTCCTGGAATCTTGCAGTTTGAAGGAGATGTTGATGATCTTCCGTAGGTGTGGTGCGATGGCTGTGTCTGCTTGTTGAAAATGTGGTGTGGGCAGGGGTCTGATGGTGATCCGGAGTGGATGCAATTCATGGTCTTGTGAGTTTCGTCGTCGCTGATGCTGGTCCAGGAGGTCAGTCGGCTGGAGCGGGTGGAGTTCAAGGAGGGCGGGTTAGGAGTGTTCGAGGTGTGAAGGGTGTTGAAGCTGTTGTGGATGTCAGTGATGTTTCAGTGGAAGGCGGTGGCTAGGGCGTCGCATAATTCTTGGGAGGGGGTGATGTCGTTGATGGTGGCGCTTGGGCTGGAGAGTTCTTTTACGATGTTAAAAAGTTCTTTGCAGTCGTGGGCGTTGTTTTCTAGGCGGGTTTTGAAGGAGAATCTTTTTGCTAGTCTGATGAGTTGGTGATGTCTGTGTGTGGCATCCTTGAGTGCTGTGTGGTTGTTAAGAGTGCGTTCGAGTAGCCATATTTGCTTGAGTTTCCGGCAGTTGCGATTGGAGGCTTGGAGGTCGTTGGTGAACCAGGTGGCTTTTTTGTTGACTTGGTTGTTGGAGGGTTTCCTGAGTGGTGCAAGGCAGTTGGCGCAGTTGTCGATCCATAGCTTGAGGTTGCGTGCGGCGATGTCAGGGTCTGTGGGGTTGGTGGGAGGTTTCTGGGCTAGGGCGCTAGTTAGTTGATCTTCGGTGACTTTGCCCCAGCGTCGGCGCGGTGGTTGTTCGGTGCAGTGGTGTTCTGTTTGTTTCTTGAAGGTGAAATGGATGCAGTGGTGGTCGGTCCAGTAGAGTTCGGTGGTATGATTGAAGGTGACGTGGTTGCTTGTGGAGAAGATCGGATCAAGAGTGTGACCGGCTGTGTGGGTGGGTGTGTTGACGAGTTGTATGAAGCCGAGGTTGGCGAGGTTGGCGAGGTTGGCGGTCAGGGTGGTGGAGTTGGTGTCATTGTTGTTTTCGAGGTGAAAGTTCAGGTCCCCGAGGAGGATGTAGTCCGTGGAGATGAGTGTGTGGGTGCTGGCAAGGTCGGCGGTGGCGTTGCTGAACGGTGCCCTGGGGGTCTATAGATGAGTGTTCCTCTGAGGGTGGTGTTGGGGTCGGTGTGGACTTGAAAGTGTAGGAGTTCGGGGGAGCTGAAGGAGTCGTCCAGGAGGGTGATGGCTATGCCTCCTCCGGTTCTGTTGGTGCGGTCTCTGCGAGAGACCTTGTACCCGCCCGGATGGCTATGGTGATGTCGGGTGCTGAGGAGTCATTCCACCAGGTCTTGGTTAGAAAGGCCACGTCCGTGGTGGTGGAGTAGAGCAGGTCCCAGAGTTCGATGGCGTGCTTGCGTGCTGAGGGAGAGTTGAGGAGTATGCAGCGGAGGTGGTTTGTCTTGGTCCTAGGAGGTTTGTGGGCTCTGGTGCAGGTGAAGCTGCAGTTGTGGCAGGAGAAAGGCCCGTGCGTGCTCTTTGGAGAGGCCTGGAAACAGGTGGAGTCTTGGCCGGTGTTGAGTGCGCGGAGGGTGTCCGCGTCGTAGCGGATGCTGGGGATGTGGCTGTTGCGGGGTTCAGGGGTTCTGTCGCTGGGCGCGGTCCAGGCGCGGACGGGCGCAGACAGGCTTGCCAGCGGCGTGACCGCTTTTAAGAAGGGAGGGAGGAGCAGTTGGGAGGCGGAGGTGCTGGTGAATGGGGGAGTGGGAAAAAAGGTGCATAAACAAGAGAGGGCGAAAAAGGCCCGAGAATGGAAAAAAGCAAGAGTCAAAAGCTAGAAAAAAGGCAAAAAGGAGTCAAAAGCTGGAAAAAGGCAAAAAGGATTCAAAAGCTGGAGGAGAGGCACAAAGAGTCAAAGTTTGGAAAAGGAAAAGAGAGTCAAGTTTGAAAGAAGGCAAAAGAGTGAAGGCTGAAGAAAGGCAGAGAGACACTCTAGCGGATCGGGTCCTGGAGGTCCTCGATCCGTAGAAGCATCGAGGGCGGGGAGGGGGAGACACGGGCACTGCTTGGTGGTGCTGTGCGCGTGGGGAGTGTGCTACCTGGTCTAAATAGGTCAGGAGACACTCACCTTAGTGCGCAGCGATCGCCATTAAGAAGGGAGGGGGGAGGGAGGAGCAGCTGGGAGGCGGGAGGAGTGGGCAAATGGGGGTGCGGGGGGCGTGGGGCGGGGGGAGTGTGAAAAAAGGCGCAAAAACAAGAGAGGGCGAAAAAGGCCCAAGAATGGAAAAAAGCAAAAGAGTTAAAAGCTAGAAAAAAGGCAAAAAGGAGTCAAAAGCTCGAAAAAAGGGAAAAAGGATTCAAAAGCTGGAGGAGAGGCACAAAGAGTCAAAGGTTGGAAAAGGAAAAGAGAGTCAAGTTTGAAAGAAGGCAAAAGAGTGAAGGCTGAAGAAAGGCAGAGAGACACTCTAGCGGATCGAGCCCCGGAGGGCCTCGTTCCCTAGAAGCAGCGAGGGCGGGAAGGGGGAGACATGGGCACGGCTTGGTGGTGCTGTGCGCATGGGGAGTGTGCTACCTGGCCAAAATAGGTCAGGAGACACTCACCTTAGTGTGCAGCGACCGCCATTAGGAAGGGAGGGGGGAGGGAGGAGCAGCTGAGAGGCAGGAGGAGCGGGCGAATAGGGGTACGGGGGCTGGGGGAGTGGGAAAAAAGGCACAAAAACAAGAGAGGGAGAAAAAGGCCAGAGAATGGAAAAAAGCAAAAGAGTCAAAAGCTAGAAAAAAGGCAAAAAGGAGTCAAAACCTGGAAAAAAGGCAAAAAGGATTCAAAAGCTGGAGAAGAGGCACAAAGGCCCGTATTTATACTTTTTGTCGCAAAACTGCGCTAACGCAGTTTTGGGTCAAAAAAATTAGCGCCGGCTAACGCCATTCTGAAGCGCCATGCGGGCGCCGTATTTATTGAATGGCGTTAGCCGGCGTTAGCTGACCGGCGCTGCCTGGTGTGCGTGAAAAAAAACCACGTACACCAGGCAGCGCTGGCGTAGGGGAAAATGGCGTTTGGGCGTCTAAAAATGGGGCAATCAGGTTGAGGCAAAAAAATCGCCTCACCCCGATTTGCGCCATTTTTTTACGACGCCCAGGCACCATTAACATGACTCCGGTCTTAGTAAAGACAGGAGTCATGCCCCCTTGCCCAATGGCCATGCCCAGGGGACTTATGTCCCCTGGGCATGGTCATTGGGCATAGTGGCATGTAGGGGGCACAAATCAGGCCCCCCTATGCCACAAAAAAAAAAAAAATACTTACCTGAACTTACCTTAATGTCCCTGGGGTGGGTCCCTCCATCCTTGGGTGTCCTCCTGAGGTGGGCAAGGGTGGCAGGGGGTGTCCCTGGGGGCAGGGGAGGGCACCTCTGGGCTCATTCTGAGCCCACAGGTCCCTTAACGCCTACCCTGACCCAGGCGTTAAAAAGAGGCGCAAATGCGGGTTTTTTTGACCCGCCCACTCCCGGGCGTCATTTTTGCCCGGGAGTATAAATACGACGCATATGCATCGGAGTCATTTTTTTAGACGGGAACGCCTACCTTGCATATCATTAACGCAAGGAAGGTGTTCACGCTAAAAAATGACGCTAACTCCAAGATCTTTGGCGCTAGACGCGTCTAACGCCAAAGTATAAATATGGAGTTAGTTTTGCGTCGAATTTGCGTCGAAAAAAACGACGCAAATTCGGCGCAAACGGAGTATAAATACGGGCCAAAGAGTTAAAGGTTGGAAAAGGAAAAGAGAGTCAAGTTTGAAAGAAGGCAAAAGAGTGAAGGCTGAAGAAAGGCAGAGAGACACTCCAGCGGATTGGGTCCCGGAGGGCCTCGATCCCTAGAAGCAGCGAGGGCGGGGAGGGGGAGACACGGACACGGCTTGGTGGAGCTGTGCGCGCGGGGATTGTGCTACCTGGCCAAGATAGGTCAGGCCAGGATCTTGGCAGGTTTGAGGAGAGGAGCACATTTTCAGAGTGTGCATTACCCTTTTTGACCAGACTGAGGAGGAAATATATAAGTACAGGTTGAACTCAGCCATGATACTTGACCTGATAGCTGAGCTACAACCCATACTGCAGCGCACAACACATAGGACTTATAGCATACCCACCCATGTGCACGTATTATGCTCCCTGCACCTACTTGCCTCAGGGAGTTAACAAGGGGTCATAGCAGCAGCTGGAGGGGTATCACAGAGTGCCCTCTCTAGATTTTTCAATGCATTTCTTAACGCCATGCTGAGCAGGATACACCGGTACATCAGATTCCCCCACACCCCAGAGGAAATACAGCAGACAAAAATCGATTTCTACCAGATAGCACAGTTCCCCCACGTCCTAGGTGACATAGATGGGACACATGTTGCAATCTGTCCACCATCGGCCACAGAGTATGTGTACTGCAATCGTAAATACCAACATTCCATGAATATACAAGTGATATGCAATGCCTCCTACATCACAACTGATCTCGTGGCCAGGTACCCAGGGGGCACACATGATTCGTACATATTTTGCCACAGCGGGAATCACACAAGACTGCTAGCTGGGGAGTTTGGTGAAGGATATCTACTAGGTATTGTCCCTCTGTACACTGGTGCATTGATGGCGTTGTGACGTCAGATGGCTCAGTTACTCATTATACCCTCTGTTCCTTCCAGGAGACACTGCCTAGGCAGTGTGCACCTACATGATGACGCCCTACCTAAATCCTACAACACCAGCAGAACGGAGATACAATTCAGCACACAGGGCAACCCACAATGTGGTGGAGCGCACCTTTGGCCAGCTGAAGAGTCGCTTCCGGTGCATCCACAAAAGTGGAGGGGCACTACAGTACAGCCCGGAGACGACATGTAGAATAGCGGCCACATGTGCGATCCTGCACAATATAGCTGTCACCAGGAGCATACCTGTGGAAATATCTGATCCAGACTCAGATGAAGATGATGATCCCATACCCCCCCTGCAGCAGCAGACAGGACCAGCGCAGCAGAGGGTAGGCAAAGGCGTGCTGACATCACTCACAACCATTTCAGATGTAAGTAATAACTACACAACTTCACTGACGTGTTCTGGTAGTTAGTACCTTTATTACCTTAACTTCAGGTAACATAAGTGTCACTAGCAAAAACTAATTAACACATTGGGGGTTATTCCAACTTTGGAGGAGGTGTTAATCCGTCCTAAAAGTGACGGATATACCACCAGCCGTATTACGAGTTCCATAGGATATAATGGACTCGTAATACGGCTGGTGGTATATCCGTCACTTTACCGTCACTTTTAGGACGGATTAACACCTCCTCCAAAGTTGGAATAACCCCCATTGTGTCATAAAATAACTATTTACAGTGTCTCACTATTGTCTTCATAGTTCACTGCAAAACGAAATATGCAGTCAGTCCCCTGTTGCCATCAAAGTCACTTTTTACGGCCACGCAATCCACTTGATTTCGCAGTGGCCCCGCCGGCACCTCTAGTATCTGCCTCAGTGGCAGTGCTGTGCCTGGCACTGCGACGCCTAGGATCTGTCGTGGGCACTGCAAGGCTGCTGAGGCTAGTTGAGTCATCAGTCTCCCCTAGTCCAAGTTGACTGGGTGTAGCACAGCGGTTACCCAGCATAGTATCCAGTACATTTGTAATCTGTACCAGTCCCTGGGCTACATCCTGACTGCTGTGTGCTTCCTCCACCTGTGCGGCCACAGCACGCCATGATATGAGGACCGTAGATGTTGCAAGGCGACTGACTGATCTACAAAAGCCACTAAACATCCCCATGAATCGCCTCTCATGCCTTTGGTGGCTGACTCTCTCATGCCTTATCTCTGTACAGAGTTCCTTCACTGCATTGGTCAGTTCCCTGGTGTTCTCTGCAGCTGTGATCTGTCCCTCATGCAGCTGGCAAATGTTGGAATTAAGGCACTCCAACTGCCTATGCAGCCCCCCCATGTTGGCATTGTGTGCCTGCATCTGCCTATGCATTGCCCTCATGTTTTTATTTTGCAGGCACTGAACTTTAAGCATAGAGGATTCCAGGCCACCCAAGAATGATGGGCCCTCACCTAGTTCCACGTTCTGTGTGCCTGCATACTGAGGCCTCCTGCGGGGTGTTGAGTGATGCTGGGGCTCGGACTCCTGCCTTAAGGTGGATCTGGCTTCTGGGGATGGAGTGTGGCCTTCATCCCGCATGTCACCCGAGTCCTGGCTCAAATCTGGGAGAGGTACAGCCCTTGCCCTGCGTCTGATTGGCGCAATATTCACTGAGTCGCTGGTGTTGGAGTCTGACGGAGGCTGTGTTTCAGCATCCCCCAGAACGGCACATGCTGATGCTGCTGGGACTGGGCCATCTGCAACGACAATGTGCAGCATGTCATTTATGTATGTATCACCAAATGTGGCACAATGGTAATAAATGTACAGTTACATCATATCACTATGTAGTAGGTGTTGTGTTCTTCTGGGTGTCGCTGTACTTAATTACTTTCTATGTGCTACTTTCAGCTCTGGGTAGTGGACTACCACTCCCATAAGGCATTGTTGTGCCGCTCGTAAGATGTGGAATGGACTACTTTTCACAATACTTTGCACTAATTGCTAATTCCTAAGGGGCATTTGTACATACACATATAGGGTTACATTTCATTATTGCTCCTACCTTTACTGTTGCTGGGTGTGCCGGACGTGTCTATGTCAGTGACCCCACTGACACTTTCTGGGAGCAGTGTCGACTCCACCAGGCCTTCCATGGGGGTGGAGGGTGTCTGGGTGGATGGTCCGCCTCCTGTGCTCCTTGACTCCTGTAGTCTGCTGGCCACCCTCTCCTTGGCACAGGAACGGAGGTCGTACCACCTCTTTCTAATCTCCACTAAGCGCTGCGCAACCCCCACTGCACAAATTTTGGTTTGTATGTCCGCCCAGAGTTTGCGCTTCTCACTCTCTGGGACCTGGAGTGAGCTTTTCCCAAAAAGCCGGTCATGGCTCCTCACCACCTCCTCAGTGAGCACCTCCAGTTCCTGCTCACTGAACTTCAGTTTTCTCTTCCTCGCTCCCTTCTTCTTTCCATTTGCAGAATTGGCCAATGGTGATGTGCAGTCTGGGCCTGGGCTGTGTCTCTCTCACTGCTCCTTTGGGTGTGGCACCTAGAAACAACCTGGGCTGACTCACTTCCTGCTTCTGATGTCATCAGGGTGTACCAGGTGTGCGTTTTTGCTATTTGCGATTTTCAAATACCGAATCGCAATTTTTTTGCGATTCGGTATTTGGACCTCGCAAGTTGCATTAGCGACTTTAAAGAAATCGCTATTTCCGAATCGCAATTTCGTTACATTGCATTTTGCGACTCAGAAATAGCGATTTCTTAAAAATCGCTATTTGCGATTCGCAATGGGGTTTTTTCTTACATCTGGCCCATAATTCCTGATGGTAAGAGGCTTAAGGGTAGGCATCACTGGTTTCATAAAGGGAGTCAATCCTCAAACAAGCACTTATTCCGAGCTATTAAATCTAAGGATGTAAATGCCATTTGCTCAGCTAGAAAGTCTTACAAATCAGCTGTCTGCAAAGCAAAGTGTGAGCAAGATGACAAGTGGTGGGCTGCAATTAATGATGCTGCACGAGAGAGGAACTGTAGTGAGTTCTGGTCCTTGGCAGCGCACGGTCCAGGAAATAGCACACTGAACATTACAACTAATATTGCTCCAAAGGACTGGGTAGACCATTTAAGTGGGTTTGTACTCCTATGACCATGATAGTATAACCTCTTAAAATAAGGACTCTTGCTCAAATATTATTCTAACATCCCCCATCCAATGCCCCAACTGTTCTCCCATGCGGATATAGCATACTCATTAAGCACTCTAACGCACTCTAACCAACACTGAAATCTGGTAAAGATATATCACCATCATATCAAATGCAATAGCATCTGGGGTGCCAATTCCTGAGTCCTGGAAGGGTGCCATTGTAGTCCAGATTTTTAAAAAGGGTGACAGAGCCCTCCCCTGCAGAAAGTGTTTTGTCACTGCCTTTTAGACAAGATCCAAGACTGGATGGCTGAACACGACATCCTTAGTCCTCTTCAGGCAGGTTTTCGTAAAAAAAATATCCACAATTGAGCAAGGCTTCAGGTTTTTGCTTCTATACTGCAAGACAGTTTGTATTGGCAAAGGGAATCTGCATGTTGCCTTTGTGGACCTGAAATCTGCATTCGATCTAGTGCCCCGTAACAAGCTGTGGGAAGTCCTTTCCATAATGGGAATCCCCAAGCACATTCTTGCACTATTAATTTGGCTCCATGAAGATAATTAGGCACGTGTTAGGTGGGATGAGAAGGGGCAGCTAACTGACAGAATCCAGGTGTCAAGTGGTATACGGCAAGGGTGTGTCCTTGCCCCCACCCTGTTCTCCTTGTACATTAATGATATTGTCCCCTCTCTTCTTGTAGTGGAGGCTGATGCACCATTGTTAGACACACAAAAAATTCCGGTCCTGCTATTTGCAGATGATACCGTCCTGATGACCCCAAACGGATTACGGAAACTCCTCACGTGCTTTGAGGAATTTGTGATCCATGCGGGGCTTGAAATCAATGCCTCCAAAACCAAATTAATGACACTCAATCCCCACAGCTCCTTCAGAGGGAAGTTTATGCTCGATGGTACCCCACTCAAAAAGGTGGGCACTTTTAGTTAACTGGGCCTGATGCTAACAGAAAAAATGTCCTGGAAAGCACATATTGTAAAGCAGGCGCTAAAATTAAAACAAACAATAGGGGTTTTAACAAAGGATTTTAATCTTTCGCACACCAAACCAATATGCCCTGCACTCCAGATATATGAAGCCAAGGCAGTGAGCTTGGCTCTCTTCGGGGCCGAACTATGGGGCTATGCCAAAGCCCAAGAAATAACGATCTCTGAAAATAATTTCCTAAGAAATCTTGTGTCCCTCCCGCCAAGCACTCCACTGTTCCCCCTTTTTAAGGACCTAGGCATGAAACATATTGGCCACAAGGCCCACCTACGTCCCCTCCTGTACTGGCGGCGTCTTTGGACCACCCCAGAGCTTGCCTACTTTACGGTAGCCCTGCAGGCCATTTTAGAAACTGACCATTCTCACAGTATCCCCTGGCTCAGATACATTAAGGGGTTACTTTATTCGCTTGGTCTTAGAAAACTTTGGGACAACTACTGCCTCCTTTCCATCAAAAATCGACCTCAAGAAACTGTATTGGCAAATGGTAGACCCTGAAGATCTGGGGGCTGCGCTTCACTCCACACTATCATGTGAATTTGCCAACCTAAAAGAGATGTGTAAATACGAGGCTTTCTAGGGCATAATCTCGGTGCCTGGAGAAAGGAAATTGTACTTCCAGTTCCGCATAGGCACCTTGCCACTAAGATTATTCACCAGTCGCTGGTCATCTGAAGGGTCAACCATCTGCCCAGCTTGCAAAGCACCCATTAAAAACCTCCCTCATGTTTTCTTCGTCTGCCCTGCCTATGCTGCCTCTCGTAGGAAATGGTTGGCCCCGGCTTGTAGACTGCTGGGAGTCCCCGGGTCTGGTAAAGCTCTTCGAATTCTCAGATCAGACACTCGCTCGACGTTAGTGATTGCTGTTGCCAAGTTTCTTGGGGCTAGGTGGATTGCCAGAGGTAAACTTTTATCTGTATAATGGTTTTAGTAAGAATGTATCAATTTACTCTGGAAGTGCACTCAGTTTTATTATCCTAGTTATATGTACTGGACATATTTTATGTAAATTTGTGTATTTATTTATTTATTTATTGCTGCTATGTGCTTTTATGGCCCCTGTGGCCGAAATACAATTCTTGAAATGAAAGTGCTGCAATTGGCTGACCGCAACCTGAGAAGTTGCAGTCACACTTTTGTTTCGTGGGACACGGTTTCCAGGGGTGAAAATCCAAATTGAATGTGGCATAAGGGGTCAGGGTGAAGGTCCCCTGACCCCAGGGTGTGATATAGGTGTGTTTAGGGGTGAATGATGGGTTTAAAATAATTTTAGGGCCAGCATGCATGATACTCATGTATTTTCATGAACTACCTGTGAATTATTCACAAAATATTCACAAATATGAAAAGATTTGAAAGAAAAACCACTGACTCATTCATACATTCATTCATTCATTCGTACATGATCCGTCACATATATTATATTTATATGTGTGTGTGTATATCTATATCTATATCTATCTATATATATTGAAAAAACCAAAGGTTACAGGGACATTATAGCTAGGTTCTGAATTTACTTGCACAGAACCATAGATTTTCAGCAAATACAGTTATAGTTCTTTCAAGTTACTATAACTCGCACCCTAAGGTAACTATAACTTGCGCCCTAAGGTAACTATAACTTGCGACCAGCCATGCACAGTTTGTTTGTCAATAATCTGAGTGATAATGTTTCATTTATATTTTTAGTGATGGTAAAGCAGTTGTCGTGAGTGCTGTAATACATGGGGTAATTAGCATTGCGTGTCGAGGGCGCACGCTACAGTTATCTTAGGGCGCGGGCCCCCTATTAATTTTAATACGTAGCCCCAGGGATGTGGTTGATCCTGGGACCCCTGGGGGGTTGACACCACCCCCGGCATGTTTCCCTAAGGTAGTCCCGGGGAGGTGGTGGTGGCCCCGAGACCTGACCCATCAGGAGGCAAAATTTAAAGCAAGGGTGGGAGACCGTGCTTGCTTTTTTTTTTTTAATTCACTATGAAATTAACAAATATTCACTAATTTCATTGTGAATTTAAAAAAAAAAAAAATTCCCTGGCAAGGTCCCCGGGGGACCCCTGTACCAAGGTAGAGGGTTAGGGTACTCCTACCATGCCTCCTTTACTTTCCTGTGTTTTATTATTGGGATTCAGCTGAAGCCAAGTCTCAAGATGGCTGACAACACTTCCTGGTTCCCTCATGGAGCCTCTGATGGCCATGGGGACCGCTACCCCCGAGGGCTGGCTCCTGAAGGCCGTGTGCAGCTGAAGTTAAATTAGCGTATAGTAATTAAAATTACTATACATTAAAAAAAACATAGACATTCACTGAAAAACCAAAGGTTACAGGGATGTTATAGTTAGGAAATGCAATAAAAAAAACTTTGAAATTCACTGAAAAAACAAAGGTTACAGGGACGTTATAGTTATGAAATAGAATTTAAGAAACCTTAGAAATTCACTGAAAAAAACAATGGTTACATGGACATTATAGTTAAATTCTGAATTTACTTGTACCAAACTGTAGAAATTCAGCAGTTATAGTTACCTGAGCTAACTATAACTTGCGCTGCCATAATGCACTGCTTATGACCTCACATATTACATCACTCATGACATGGTCAGTGACATCACTCATATGACATAGCTGTTTGCTTTTGCTTGGTGGGAGCTGACCACTCCCACCAAGCAAAAGCAAACAAACTCAGGTTTCTGGCAGTGGGACCAGGCAAGCAGGTCCCGCTGTTGGAAAGTGGATTTTTCATCTCTCAGGGTAGAGAGATGAAAACATTGCTCCCATAAGCAGGGAGCTGCTCTTAAAAGCAGCTCCCTGCTTGGGGTAGCAATGCTGGCTCCCGCAGGACGTGGGGAGCCGGCTAGGACCCGGGGGCCTTCAGGCTTCCCCCGCAGTCCTATCTCTCTCTCTAGTTCTCTTCTATCCCATAATAGGGATGGAAGAGAGAGAGAGAAATATTGGTATTACAATGTTCTCTCCAAACAATGACTTCAAAGTGTCACACCAGCAAGATGTTTGTTTTGAATGTTATAGTTATGTTTTGATGCATTGCTACACAGAGTCACTTCTAGCCTACTGGTAAAGGTCTAAGACTATTATACAGAAGGTTGAAGGATCATGCCCTGGTTTCTCATGGCAATGTGTCTATTTATTTACTTGTCTTTTGGATATTAAACATGCCTGGTGATGGAACATTTGCATCTTTTTCCATCAAAATCTTTGGACTGACTATCATATGTATGTCTGGGCAGGAAATTTTAGAGAGTCACCTGTGGACTAGGTGTTGAGGTCTCAGACCTTAAGCTGAAGGTTGGGGGATTTAGCCTACACGTGTCAGTGGTCACTTACTTAATTTAATTTCTTTTCAACTTCAAATATTTACCTTACATACAGAAAGGTGATCTCACTCTTTTTTATTGACAAATACATTTTTCTTTTCAATTTGTGAAGATATATAATTTACAAAAGCCTTAAAGATTCTCTCCATCTCTCTTCCTCTCTGTCTCTCTCACTTTACCTTTTTTAATCTCTTTCTCCCATTCACACACCACTCAGACCCTTATGCACCCACTAACAGACCCACTCAGACACTCACACACCCCCTCACAGACCCTCTCAGAGCGTTGCGCACTCACTCACAGACCCACTCAGACAGTCACGCACCCACTCATAGACCCACTCAGACTCTCACACACCCAGTCACAGAACTAGGGAAACCATCACCCACCCACTGTAGGAGGCTGGACTGGCTTGTAGGGAGTACCAAGGGGTACTTACACCTTGGACCAGGCCCAAGTATCGGTTATTAGTGTAGAGGGGTGTCTAGCAGCTTAGGCTGATAAAAAAGGAAGCATAGCAGAGCAGCTTAGGCTGAACTAGGAGACGAGTGAAGCTCCTACAGTACCACTAGTGTCACTTGCACACTATCATAAGAAAACACAACACACAGATATACTAAAAATAAAGGTACTTTATTTTTATGACAATATGCCAAAAGTATCTCAGTGAGTACCCACAGTATGAGGATAGCAAATATACACAAGATATATGTACACAATACCAAAGTATGCAGTAATAGCAATAGAAAACAGTGCAAACAATGTATAGTCACAATAGAATGCAATGGGGGCACATAGGGATAGGGGCAACACAAACCATATACTCTAGAAGTGGAATGCGAACCACGAATGGACCCCAAACCTGTGTGACCTTGTAGAGGGTCGCTGGGACTGTAAGAAAACAGTGAGGGTTAGAAAAATAGCCCACCCCAATACCCTGAAAAGTGAGTGCAAAGTGCACTGAAGTTCCCCAAAGAGCACAGAAGTCGTGATAGGGGAATTCTGCAGGAAAGACCAACACCAGCAATGCAACAACGATGGATTTCCAGACGAGAGTACCTGTGGAACAAGGGGACCAAGTCCAAAAGTCACGATCACGTCGGGAGTGGGCAGATGCCCAGGAAATGCCAGCTGTGGGTGCAAAGAAGCTGCCACCGGACGGTAGAAGCTAAGGATTCTACAAGAACGACAAGGGCTAGAAACTTCCCCTTTGGAGGAAGGATGTCCCACGTCATGAAGAGTCGTGCAGAAGTGTTTTCCTGCAGAAACACTGCAAACAAGCCTTGCTAGCTGCAAAGCTCGCAGTTAGGGTTTTTGGATGCTGCTGTGGACCAGGATGTCGCCAATTGCGTGAGGAGACAGAGGGGGCATCCAGCAAGACAAGGAGCCCACTTAGAAGCAAGCAGCACCCGGAGAAGTGCCAGGACAGGCACTACGAAGTGGAGTGAAACGGTGCTCACCCGAAGTTGCACAAGAGAGTCCCACGCCACCGGAGGACAACTCAGGAGGTCGTGCAATGCAGGTTAGAGTGCCGTGGACCCAGGCTTGGCTGTGCACAAAGGAAATCCTGGAAAAGTGCACAGGAGCCGGAGTAGCTGCAAAAGACGCGGTTCTCAGCAATGCAGTCTGGCGTGGGGAGGCAAGGACTTACCTCCACCAAACTTGGACTGAAGAGTCACTGGACTGTGGGAGTCACTTGGACAGAGTTGCTGAGTTCAAGGGACCTCGCTCGTTGTGCTGAGAGGAGACCCAGAGGACCGGTGATGCAGTTCTTTGTTGCCTGCGGTTGCAGGGGGAAGATTCCGTCGACCCACGGGAGATTTCTTCGGAGCTTCTAGTGCAGAGAGGAGGCAGACTACCCCCACAGCATGCACGCCAGGAAAACAGTCGAGAAGGCGGCAGGATCAGCGTTACAAGGTCACAGTAGTCGTCTTTGCTACTTTGTTGCAGTTTTGCAGGCTTACAGCGCGGTCAGCAGTCGATTCCTTGGCAGAAGGTGAAGAGAGAGATGCAAAGGAACTCTGATGAGCTCTTGCATTCGTTATCTGAGGAATAACCCAAAGGAGAGACCCTAAATAGCCAGAAAAGAGGGTTTGGCTACTTAGGAGAGAGGATAGGCTAGCAACACCTGAAGGAGCCTATCAGAAGGAGTCTCTGACGTCACCTGCTGGCACTGGCCACTCAGAGCAGTCCAGTGTGCCAGCAGCACCTCTGTTTCCAAGATGGCAGAGGTCTGGAGCACACTGGAGGAGCTCTGGGCACCTCCCAGGGGAGGTGCAGTTCAGGGGAGTGGTCACTCCCCTTTCCTTTGTCCAGTTTCGCGCCAGAGCAAGGCTGAGGGATCCCTGAACCGGTGCAGACTGGCTTATGCAGAGATGGGCACCATCTGTGCCCATGAAAGCATTTCCAGAGGCTGGGGGAGGCTGCTCCTCCCCAGCCCTGACACCTTTTTCCAAAGGGATAGGGTGTAACACCCTCTCTCTGAGGAAGTCCTTTGTTCTGCCATCCTGGGCCAAGCCTGGCTGGACCCCAGGAGGGCAGAAACCTGTCTGAGGGGTTGGCAGCAGCTGCAGTGAAAACCCCGGGAAAGGCAGTTTGGCAGTAACCGGGTCTGGCCATGTTTGGAGTTACCATTGTGACGCTATACATATGTCGTGACATATGTATAGTGCACACGTGTAATGGTGTCCCCGCACTCACAAAGTCCGGGGAATTTGCCCTGAACAATGTGGGAGCACCTTGGCTAGTGCCAGGGTGCCCACACACTAAGTAACTTAGCACCCAACCTTTACCAGGTAAAGGTTAGACATATAGGTGACTTATAAGTTACTTAAGTGCAGTGGTAAATGGCTGTGAAATAACGTGGACGTTATTTCACTCAGGCTGCACTGGCAGGCCTGTGTAATAATTGTCAGATCTCCCTATGGGTGGCACAAGAAATGCTGCAGCCCATAGGGATCTCCTGGAACCCCAATACCCTGGGTACCTCAGTACCATATACAAGGGAATTATAAGGGTGTTCCAGTATGCCAATGTAAATTGGTGAAATTGGTCACTAGCCTGTGAGTGACAATTTGGAAAGAGAATGAGAGAGCATAACCACTGAAGTTCTGGATAGCAGAGCCTCAGTGAGACAGTTAGTCATAACACAGGTAACACATACAGGGCACACTTATGAGCACTGGGGCTGGCAGGGTCCCAGTGACACATACAACTAAAACAACATATATACAGTGAATTATGGGGGTAACATGCCAGGCAAGATGGTACTTTCCTACTCAACCCCCCCCAAACGAAGGACAATAAGACTAGTCATTACCTGATGGTTCTTCATTGTCTAAGTGGAAATATCTGGAGAGTCCATCTGCATTGGAGTGGGTACTCCCAGGTCTATGTTCCACTGTATAGTCCATCCCCTGTAGAGATATGGACCACCTCAACAATTTAGGGTTTTCACCTTTCATTTGTTTTAGCCAAAGTAGAGGTTTGTGGTCTGTCTGAACAATGAAGTGAGTGCCAAACAGGTATGGCCTCAACTTCTTCAGTGCCCAGACCACAGCAAAGGCCTCCCTCTCTATGGCAGACCAACGCTTTTCTCTAGGGGTCAACCTCCTGCTGATAAAAGCAACAGGTTGATCCTAGCCCTCAGAATTAGGTTATGATAAGACTGCCCCTACCCCTAATTCAGATGCATCAGTTTGGACAATGAATTTTGTGGAGTAACAGGGGCTTTTCAGGACAGGTGCAGAGCACATGGCCTGCTTCAGCTCCTCAAAAGCTTTCTGACAGTTTGCTGTCCATAATACCTTCTTAGGCATTTTTTAGATGTGAGGTCATTAAGAGGGGCTGCAATGGAGCCATAGGGGCATATTTATACTTCGTTTGCGACGAATTTGCGTCGTTTTTTTCGACGCAAATTCGGCGCAAAACTAACGCCATATTTATACTTTGGCGTTAGACGCGTCTAGCGCCAAAGTATGGGCAAATAGCGTCATTTTTTTGCGTGAACGCCTTCCTTGCATTAATGAGATGCAAGGAAGGCGTTCCCGTCTAAAAAAATGACTGCGACGCAAATGCGTCGTATTTATACTCCCGGCCAAAAATCACGCCCGGGAGTGGGCGGGGCAAAAAAACCCGCATTTGCGCCTCTTTTTAACGCCTGGGTCAGGGCAGGTGTTAAGGGCCTGTGGGCTCAAAATGAGCCCAGAGGTGCCCTCCCCTGCCCCCAGGGACCCCCCCTGCCACCCTTGCCCACCCCAGGAGGACCCCCAAGGATGGAGGGACCCATCCCAGGGACATTCAGGTAAGTTCAGGTAAGTATACATTTTTTTATTAAAACATTTTTTGGGTGGCATAGGGGGGCCTTATTTGTGCCCCCCTACATGCCACTATGCCCAATGACCATGCCCAGGGGACAGAAGTCCCCTGGGCATGGCCATTGGGCAAGGGGGCATGACTCCTGTCTTTACTAAGACAGGAGTCATTTAAATGGCGTCTGGGCGTCGTTAAAAATGGCGCAAATCGGGTTGAGGCGATTTTTTTGCCTCAACCTGACTTGCCCCATTTTAAGACGCCCTAACGCCATTTTCCCCAACGCCGGCGCTGCCTGGTCTACGTGGGTTTTTTCCACGCACACCAGGCAGCGCCGGTCTGCTAGCGCCGGCTAACGCCATTCCATAAATACGGCGCCCGCATGGCGCTTCAGAATGGCGTTAGCCGGCGCTAAATTTTTTGAAGCTAAACTGCGTTAGCGCAGTTTAGCGTCAAAAAGTATAAATATGGGCCATAGTTCTTTATGAACCTCCTGTAGTACCCAGTGAGGCCTAAAAAGGCTCTCACCTGAGTCTGAGTAGTAGGGGGAACCCAATCTACAATAGTTTGGATTTTCCCCTGAAGTGGTGCAATCTATTCTCCACCTACCAGGTGTCCCAGATAAACCACCTTCCCCTGCCCTATCTGGCACTTTGAAGCCTTGATAGCGAGGCCTGCCTTTTGCAGGGCCTCCAAAACCTTCCATAGGTGGACCAGGTGATCATCCCAGCTGGACCTAAAGACAGCTATATCATCTAGATATGCTGCACTAAAAGCTTCTAGCCCTTGCAGGACTGTGTTCACCAACCTTTGAAAAGTGGCAGGTGCATTTTTCAATCCAAAAGGCATTACTGTGAATTGGTAATGGCCTCCAATGGTTGAAAATGCAGTTTTTGCTTTTGCATCTTCTGATAACTTGATCTGCCAATACCCTGCAGTCAAATCAAAAGTGCTTAGATACTTGGCAGATGCCAGTGTATCTATTAGCTCATCTGCCCTGGGTATAGGGTGAGCATCAGTTTTGGTTACCTGGTTGAGACCTCTGTAATCCACACAAAATCTCATTTCCCTTTTTCCATCTTTGGAATGAGGTTTTGGTACAAGTACCACAGGAGAGGCCCATGGACTTTCAGAGTGCTTAACCACTCCCAGTTCTAGCATTTTCTGCACCTCTTGCTTTATGCAGTCTCTGACATGGTCAGGCTGCCTATAGATCTTACTTTTGACAGGCAAGCTGTCTCCAGTATCTATAGTGTGCTCACACCAAGAAGTGGTGCCTGGCACAGTAGAGAAGAGTTCAGAAAACTGACCCAGGAGATTTATGCAGTTGTCTTTCTGCTCAGCAGTAAGACAATCTGCCAGTACTACACCTTCCACTAGAGCATCTTGTTCTGTGGAAGAGAAGAGATCAGGGAGAGGGTCACTCTCTTCTTCCTGTCCCTCATCAGTTGCCATGAGCAGGGTGAGATCAGCCCTGTCATAGTAGGGTTTCAGGCGATTGACATGGAGCACCCTAAGGGGACTCCTGGCAGTGCCTAAGTCAACTAAGTAGGTGACTTCACCCTTCTTTTCAACAATTATGTGGGGTCCACTCCTTTTGTCTTGGAGTGCTCTTGGGGCCACAGGCTCCAAGACCCACACTTTCTGCCCTGGTTGGTACTGAACCAAAACAGACTTCTGGCCATGCCATTGCTTTTGGAGCTCTTGGCTGGCCTGAAGGTTTTTACTGGCCTTTTTCATGTACTCAGCCATCCTAGATCTTAGGCCAAGTACATAGTCCACTATGTCTTGCTTTGGAGCTTTTAAAGGTTGTTCCCAACCCTCCATAACAAGTGTTAGAGGACCTCTCACAGGGTGTCCAAATAGGAGTTCAAAGGGGCTGAAGCCCACTCCTTTTTGGGGTACCTCCCTGTAAGCAAAAAGGAGGCAAGGTAACAGGAAATCCCATCTCCTGCGGAGTTTTTCAGGGAGTCCCATTATCATACCTTTGAGAGTTTTCTTAAATCTCTCCACCAGTCCATTTGTTTGTGGATGATAGGGTGTGGTGAACTTGTATGTCACACCACACTCCTTCCACATGGCCTTCAAGTAAGTAGACATGAAATTGCTTCCTCTGTCTGATACCACCTCTTTTGGGAAGCCCACCCTGGAAAAGATTCCCAGGAGGGCCTTTGCCACTGCAGGAGCTGTAGTGGTCCTTAGAGGGATTGCTTCAGGATATCTGGTGGTATGGTCCACTACCACCAAGATAAACCTATTGCCTGAAGCAGTAGGAGGGTCAAGGGGGCCAACTATGTCAACCCCTACCCTCTCAAAGGGAACCCCAACCACAGGCAGCGGAATAAGGAGTGCCTTTGGAGTGCCACCTGTCTTGCCACTGGCTTGACAGGTTTCACAGGACTTACAAAATTCCTTTGTGTCCTCTGACATTCTAGGCCAATGAAACAAGGGAACAAGCCTGTCCCAAGTTTTCATTTGCCCCAAATGTCCAGCTAAGGGAATGTCTTGGGCTAGAGTTAGGAGGAACTTTCTGTACTCCTGAGGAATCACCAATCTCCTGGCAGCTCCAGATTTTGGATCCCTTGCTTCAGTGTACAAGAGGTTGTCCTCCCAGTAAACTCTGAGAGTCACTGACATCCCCATTTGCTTGTTTGACAGCTTGCTGCCTTAGACCCTCTAGTGTGGGACAGGTATGCTGTGCCACACTCAGTTCCTCCCTGGCAGGCCCCCCTTCACCCAAAAGCTCATCAGTGTCTGCTTCCAGCTCCTCTGGTGTAGGTTCTGCACAGGGTGGAAATTCTTCTTCCTCAGAAGTAGAATCCACTGTAGAGGGAGGGATAGTAGGTACTGCTTTACCTTTACTAACCCTAGCTTTAGGGAGCACTTGGTCCATTCTTCCAGGATCCAAGTCACCCTGTCCTTTTTCCCCTTGGCCTAAGCCCTGGTCAAAGCAAAAATATGCCCTGGAATGCCCAGCATTGCTACATGAGCCTCCAACTCCACTTCTGCCCAAGCTGATGTCTCTAAATCATTCCCTTGTCGCGTGGGCTCTCATTATCCTAAATGAGACTACTGGATTTCTAGGCGGCAGGATCTATAATGGTGTGGGGGACTGAGTCTGACCCACGTGTAAGGAACTCTGTCACCCTAAATCCGGTTTTTGCTCCGGCTAACTAGCAGTGCCTCATTTCTCCCACGGGGAAGAGATGGTTGGGCAGCCGAGCGCATGACATCTTTGGAACTTCTCAGGGAAGTCGTGATCACTCAGATCCAAACCAACTCTCTCATTTACAATATGATCTCATATACAAATGACAAAGACAGTATAAGTTTTATATAATGCTTTAATAAAACGACTGTATTTTAGAGAATAAGGCATAAGTCGCAATAACCAGAACCATACAACACAGTAGGATTGAAATAGTTACCAGGAGAGTAAAACATAAGAATAAAGCAATCATTGTGTATTATAGTTTCTACTCTCCCTCTGCTTGTTCTATTTCGAGCACAGCATGTTAAGCTTCTAGCTTGCCTGTCTGTATCACTGCGGAGCCATCAGCCCTCATACCTGAGCAAAGGCCTGTGATCTTGGTTCAGCATCTGCAACGAGGCAGTCAGCATCTAGTTGTGGTTCCCTGGTCGGAATCTCCCTCTTCCGTGTATTGGGACAAGGAAGTTATTTTATATCCTACATGTCACAAAATGTCCCTGCGCAAAAATGCCAAGTCTAAACTCCAACCACGTCTATCGGCAATGTACCAGACTGTATCCTTGACTGAAGCTCAGAGTGAATATGTTATAGAGAACATCAGTGCTGAAGTATGCAAAACAGTGTGATATGAATAGAAAAACAACACCGTAGAACTGGCTATCTGAAAAATAACAGTACGAAGCCAAATAAGAAGCATGTAGAGCAAAGTGCACAGAGGCTCTAAGCTACTAGCAAATGAATAAAATACATCCAGGGCAAAGTGCACAAAGGCCTAAGGCCTAAAGCTAACGCGCAAAGGATATATAAAACCAAGCACACTACACCCTCCCCTTGTCGGTAGTAAGTGGTTCTAAAAATACAATAATATGCCCTGAATATAAGCAAAAATTAAAAATATAGATCCATTTCGACAAGTTCAGAAGCGTCAAAGTCATAAATTTGGTTAACATGTGACAATAAAGCCAAATACAATATAATGTCAATTTAGCAGGAGATGAAGAATCCAATTTTCAAACGGAAGCAATAGAGAGAAGGAATTCCTCCACTTCGATGTATGTCAATATCGGAAGATCTACGCCACAAAGTACCATGGAGCAGGTGTGTTCCAAAGCCCCAAAACCATTCAGGGCGGCACCCCGTGCAGGGCCAATGAACGAGACAAACCCATCTTCCTCCAGGAAGGGAATCTCATAAACTGCCTCATGAAGCAAACGCAACCGAAGTGCACAAGTCTGGGAATGAGCCCTAATCGGGAACATCAACAGATCAAGATCGACCACCGGAGGGCGCTGCAGTGAGAGACAGAGAGCCAGTGCATGTTCAAATGAGCACCAAAGGCACCGAAACACGGGTTGCACACAATCCAAGACCGGTCTGAATGACAGAGACCAGTCACATTCCAAGTAGCCTAGGAGTGTCGCTCCAAAATGCTGCATCATGCGTTCACGACACAGCTGCGCTGATGGGAGCAGCAATAGGGGATCTCGTTGCGGCGGGACAGCCATTGCGAAAAAAGAGCAACAACAGCAAAACTCCAGCCAATAAAGCCAAAGTAATTGGGAAACCCCCAAAAACGCTTCCGAAAATAGAATGTATAGCCGAAGGTATCAAACCGAATATAGAAGAGAAGGTGTGAGCAAAACCAAAACCAACGGCTTGGAAAAAATGTGCAATACCAGCAGTGCTGGATGCATTAAATATACGTCCCACAAGTTCACCGAAGTGACTCGGAAAGTTAGTATTCAAAAGGGACTGTATTTCCGCCGATGACCTTGCCACTTGAAGTGCGTAGGTCTTGCTAGCAGATGTAAGGGCCACATGCTTTTGAAACAATAAAGCTTTTAGCCGACTCAACTTGTCGAAATTAACCTTGGAAGTAGCAATATGAGGCCAGATGTCCGCTACCTCCCTAATTTGAGTGGGGGGATACAACACATTCCCGCAGCACGTAACGGCCTTGCTGACAACGACAACGTAAACTATTCCGGCACGCATGCCACAGCAGCGCTCGCTGTTAAGAACAATGTAACTGCCGTTAGAAAGCACCTGGAAAGTGTTTTTAATAACCGGGACTGGAACTCCCTTCAGATAACAAGCTAAGTTAGCAATCGAAGCGTTACAAGCTCCGTGCAAGGACAGCTGTTTACAAACCATGGAATGGCTGACAGAAGCTTCGCATTCGCTACCGCTAAGAAAAACCTCATTCAAACCATTAACACATCTGTATTGAAAGGGAAGCTCTCACACCTCATGTATGTAACTGTCTCCCAATAGTTCATATCTACCCACCGGAATGTGCTTCAAACAAGAAGTAAATTGTAGAGTGGAAATAGGCATATTAATAACTCCATGAATCAACCACTCAGCTGACGGAATCTCAGCAACCGTGAAAGGCAGTTTCTCCAGTTTCTCAATATTTAACATAACATAAGTCGCTTCCTTTTTAGCCATCAGCTGTTGCTGACGAGTCAAATTAAATGAGACAAAGATCTCCCTGGCGTGAATATGCTGCCATGGAACGCAACCCGCCTTCAAGGTCTGAAGAGTCCAACCCAGCTGCATGATGGACCGTGTCTGACTCTGCCCATGATATAAAGAAGACATATCCGATTTAATAATGTCGATAGCAGAGGAAACAATGCTGTCAATCGTGTAAACACGGTCAGAAAGTGTATGCATGCCATTATCAACAACAGACAAAGTTCGCATCAGATTTTCCTGATCAATCTGCCGCAATCGGGCTGCAGCCTCCTGTTGCGAAAGCTTCCAAATCTCATTATAAACTTCATATATGAACCTTTTCTTACGTGGTATCTTTGGACCTGACAAAAAATCTTGTAAATCAGTATCATTAGACAGTAACGTGAGATGTGATTTAACTGCATCCAGCGTGGATGACTTCAACCATTGCTGACAAAGCTTCCCCACGCTGTATGTAGTTATAATATCAGCATGTTCTGGTGATACATAACAAGGGTCTGCCCTACTAGTCCTGAACCCCCCTGAAGAGGTGACAAAACGTTGATGACACTCATTAGTGTCTACAGGCCATATTAACCACCCACCGGGATGTAAATATGAAGTGTTAAGCGTACCATTCTGGACCCGATGTGTAAATTCACCAAAAGTAGCATTCACATAGTGCTGCCAATTATTTAATTTGGAAGGGACAGGTATTCCAGGCAAGTTCAATTCTCCAATTGTCGCCAAGCCCAAACAGCTAGTCTGTTGCACTGTGTCATTGAGGAAAATCATTTGCACAGGGATAATACACGCCCTAAATAATGTGTCCCTGCCTTGCATCTGCCAATTTTTCGTTCCCCAAACACTTTTTAGATCAACAGTCCTAAACCAATATTCATATCCTTCGACCGAGAGTTTAGAAACAAACATATTGGAATATAGCAATTTAGTATCGGTCAATAACATTTGCTTATTAGAATACGGAGTAACCTTGAAATAGTAAGACTTAGCATTTCGTTGATTATGCCCAGAAAAATATGCAAATTTATCATAATAAGTTTTCGAACTTCCGTGTGGAGGAGTTGAACAATGTTCCCATTGCACATAATTAAAAATGGACTTAGGGCTATTAGCTTTGTGAATAAAGTGGTGTCCATAATAGTTGTAGCAAAACATGTCACCATGATTATCTCTAAACTGGTAAGCATCTTCATCATCATAAACAGTATAATATTGCAAGTCTGATAGCATAGAATCTAATGTCTTCACATGCCAATCATCAGAAACAATGCCTGGTATAACAATATCATTCATTGATAACTTGAGGAAGCGCGTTGAGAGGTGTGTCCGGGGGCAGGAGCCCTTTAAATTTCTACAGCGCTCCCGCCGTCGCGGGAAGCGCGTTGAGAGGTGTGTCCGGGGGCAGGAGCCCTTTAAATTTCTACAGCGCTCCCGCCGTCGCGGGACGCGCGTTGAGAGGTGTGTCCGCGGGCAGGAGCCCTTTAAATTTCTACAGCGCTCCCGCCGTCGCGGGAAGCGCGTTGAGAGGTGTGTCCGGGGGCAGGAGCCCTTTAAATTTCTACAGCGCTCCCGCCGTCGCGGGACGCGCGTTGAGAGGTGTGTCCGGGGGCAGGAGCCCTTTAAATTTCTACAGCGCTCCCGCCGTCGCGGGACGCGCGTTGAGAGGTGTGTCCGGGGGCAGGAGCCCTTTAAATTTCTACAGCGCTCCCGCCGTCGCGGGAAGCGCGTTGAGAGGTGTGCCCGGGGGCAGGAGCCCTTTAAATTTCTACAGCGCTCCCGCCGTCGCGGGAAGCGCGTTGAGAGGTGTGCCCGGGGGCAGGAGCCCTTTAAATTTCTACAGCGCTCCCGCCGTCGCGGGAAGCGCGCGGGCGGTGCCCGGGCAAAGCCCGGGCCAAGGGCGGGCCCGTCCTTGCCCGTCATTGCCAGGAAGAGGCAGGGCAGGGCCACCCCCCTAACTTTCACATCAAGACGCTCGGTTTAGGCAGCTCACAAGTAGCTGGCCGCCTGAAGGTACTGTGCCAATACCTACCCCTAAAAAAGGTCCTTTTATAGAGGGCCTTAGGACGGAACTCACCCTTTCCCAGCATAGTGCTTCTCTCATTATTACCTGCTAGATTTGAAGTGGGGCCGGGCCGGGTCGTTGCCTCGCTACTTTATTGCAAGAAGTTTACTTGTAATTTTTGAGTGTAAAACCTTTATTTAAATACTTGTCATATTCATTGTCAGTATTTATCATTTAGGCTTACCCCCACTAGACCTACTTCTATTCTTGTCCATAAATACATATTTGTGCTCTGGTTTCATTAGAGCTGAAGTATCATATAGGTGGCCCAAAGCATGGGAAAACGTAAGGCATCAGAACCCCCAAGGGGGAAAGAGAAATCTACAAAAAAACTCAGGAATGCGGGCGAGAATTGCACTATAGACTAAATTGATGATCTTATTGAGGAGGTAGAGTCATTATTATGTAGTAGGGCCACTGTCCGGGAGGGACCTGATAAAAAGATTACCTCTTACTACACAAAAAAAGTTGAACTAGAGGAAGATATAGTGACAGAGACTATTAGTCAGCAAGAGGGGGAGGTATCACCCGATATTAGGACTGGTAGCCCTAAGGATGCTACAACTCGATCCAGACATCCATGCACCATAGATAGTACTAGGAAGAAGGGCCACAAGCAGGAGTGTGAAGTTGTATGTTCCAATAAATATGCAGTCTTGGCAGAACTTGATAGTAATAAAGTACAGAATACACAAGAGGGGGAATTGCTGAATGAGTTATACCCAACTATTCCAATTGTACAGTTACCTAGAGAGAGGATCTCTCCATGCAACTTAGAACCAATGAATCCTCCAAAACATAAAACAAGAACTATAGCAGACCTCTATGACCTACTCTCTGGATTAATACAGGAAGTTAAGGACCTGAAACTTGAAGTAAGAACCCTATCAGATATTGTGGAAAAGGAGGGGGGTAGGGGTACCCACAAAGCTCAGTGCGAAAAGGAGACCCCCCTTATATCATTTCAGCCACAAGGTAGATCCACACGTTCTCAAAATTTAAATACTAACCCCAACCCTACCCCAGCTATAGCCAAGATTTTACAGCAACCGCAGGGATATACGAGAGGGGTAAACGGGGAAAATACTGGTCCACGCAATTACCCTAGAAGTAATGCTAGTGATCTATGGCAAAAAATAGGGAATCCACGAAGAGAATCCCGCTTGGTAAAAGGGCCCCAAAAGGGGAATGTGGAGTTTACTCAGATCACCCATCCCCAAGCATCTCATGACCGTAACCATTATACTACATGGAATCGACATTCTGTGGGGGATAGGTTTCCCATTAGGACCAATGTTGTTTATCTGTTAAATGTCCCAAAATTGGCCATAGATAGTAGTGAAGACGAAGATTCCCTAAAGAATAAGCTTACACATTGGATTAGGACTAAAAGACACTGTCTATCCATAATTCATTCAGATATAAAGAGGGCAGAAAGAATCTCAGGAGGGATGGGGCAACATGATGTTATTGCATTAACACTTAAGGATGGAAGCTTATCCAGAGGCCTGATTGACATGGAACAGAGAACCGCCGCCCCCACGATCAATGCCATGAGGTTCAGTTCGGATCCTTACATTACCAAACCCCTAGTCCCGAGGCCTAAGTATAATGTCATGGAGGGATCGCAAAAGAGAAACTGTGATTCCAATCTTGAAAGAGTAGATTGACTACTCCAGATCGATCAGGCACAAGTGGGACTAATTGGGGACCCAACAGTAGGTGAGCCCCTCATAGGGTCTGATCCTCATGTTACAGGGGCAGGGAATATAGTGGAGTCTTTGCCCCGTAGGAAAGACTCAACAGCATATTTGAGCCCTACTTCTAATGTTACAACCCCAAACGGGAGGGGTCCTATCACTATGATCTCCTGGAATGTAGCAGGCTTAAAAAATAAGCTTACAGACCCGGAATGGCAGGACTATATTGATCAATACCATGTCTGTCTCTTCCAAGAGACTTGGCTTAAAGACCCGCCGTATAAGCTAGGATATAAAACCTACTTTATTAGTGCAATTTCAGCTGCTAGAGGGAGACCGTCGGGGGGACTGGTTGTTTGGGTGAAAATCTCACTAAATGTTGAGATACGTATGCAAGCCACAGAGTCAGATGACATTTTATGGTTGGTAATGGGGGGAAAAAATAAGATAATATCCCACTTGTTCAATGTATATATAAGACCTAGAAGGACAAACTTGGAGTCGCCTGAAATAACTCTATTAGACGACCTGCTTAAAAAGATCCCAGGAGGAGAGACAATTATGATAGGGGGTGACCTTAATTGTAATTATGAACCCATAACTGGATTTGAACATTTAGCAGAAGAAGAAGATCGAGCCAGAGCAATCCCTTATTTAACAATAGAAAAAACTGTCCCAGGCACAGTGGCTGCATTGCAACTTATGGGCCTTACATTAAAACATGGACTGAGGGCATGTAATGGTAGAGTGGGTGAAGGAGGCCTTAATTTGGATACCTTCCAGAGAGGCAACTCTACCTCGAAAATAGATTATATTTTACATAGTATAAGTACATGGGGAAGATTAATGACTTTTAAAATAGATAAAAGAAGGGAAAGCGACCACTTCCCATTAATAATTGAACTTAGCGCCCACCTCCTAGATTTGGATTTGGAATATGTAGAACATAATAAGGTGGAGTTACAACCCTTCCTCAGTAACAACAGACGGGATATAAAATGGCCTGCAATAATAGGCAATCTGGAGACTATGACAAATATTTACCATACATATTCTAATCTCCTAGAGCCTTATGTTGAAAATGAACTTACTGATATCCCCATCACGGCCATCCACCAATCAATGAGTATTGCACTAAGACCCTTCCTGACCAAACAGCCACGGTACAAGCCCAAAAAGGAGAAGGTGCAGATCACCCCAAGCAGCCCATGGTACACTACCAAATGTAGGGAGAGGAAAAGAGAGCTGATAGAGGCTCTAAAGCAAAAGAACCAATTGGCCATACAGCAGGCAAGGGCCAGTTATAAGAAAACACTGGCAACTGCCCAAAGTAACTGGGAGGATCAAAAATGGCAAGATCTCCTGGAAGCAGCAAAAACCAGTGATGCTAGGATCTTCTGGAAAATAGTTACCCATGGTAGCAAAGAGGGGAAAATTTCTACTGATCATCATATAGATCCCAATACATGGGTTAACTATTTTACACACCTTTATTCTGATCCCCCCAGCCTTGATTTCTATCCCTCAAGACATAAAACATTAGCCACTCAGGGCATCTTACCCGAGTTACAATTTAGCCTGGAGGAGACGGTGAACGCCATTGAAGCAATCAAGCTGGGGAAAGCCCCCGGTTTGGATAAGATCCCGGGGGACCTGTTTAAACATAGTTTAGAAATGTGGGCACCTTATCTAAATCTTTTAAGTAACGCTATATCAAGGGGAGGTCTTGTGCCCGAGACATGGAAAGGGGCAGAAATAATCCCAGTCTTCAAAAAAGGTTCCAGGGATGAACCAGGGAACTATAGACCTATTAGCCTCTTAGATGTCACGCAAAAAGTGTATGCTAGACAGCTGCTGAATAGGATTAACAGCTGGATAGATGGAAACAGCATACTGACTATATACCAAGCTGGCTTTAGACAGCAGACGAGCACAGTCGATCAGGCCTTTAGGCTATTGACGATAATGTGGAAATATACTAGACTAACGAAAGGCCATCTCTATATCGCATTTGTGGACCTGCGCGCAGCCTTTGATCTAGTGCCAAGAGACTCCTTATGGGCTGCACTAGGGAAACAGGGTATGCCAGGGAACCTCTTGAGCCAGCTAGAGAGACTACATGAAAATACATTTGCAAAGGTTCGGTGGGGGCCAAAGGGTGAGTTGACAGACCCAATACCTATTAAGAGGGGGGTGAGACAGGGTTGTGTGCTTGCCCCAACCCTCTTCTCACTATACATTAATGATCTGGTTCACTATCTGAAGCAAAGCAACCATGACTCACCAAGATTGAACGGTGATCCTGTCCCCGCCCTCCTCTTTGCAGATGATACCATCCTATTATCTCAAACTCCCATGGGCTTGCAAACTCTATTAGATAAATTTAGCGAGTACTGCAGCCTGAAGGGATTAGAAATCAATACAAACAAGACCAAATACCTGACTGTTAACCCTCATAAAGCACTTAAGAGAAACATTCGGATTAGAGGGCAGGCATTGGAACGAGTAACAAATTTCAACTATCTAGGGATACTCCTTGATGCTAAATTGTCATGGGCACTGCATGTTAACAAAGCTGCTATTTCCTTAGCGCATAGCTCCATGGCAATTAGCAAAAATTATAAATGTTCAAGGTCTAGTATTGTTTCACCAGTATTTGAGATCTATAGGTGCAAAGCACAGGTTGCTGCCCTATATGGTGCTGAACTCTGGGGATTCATAAATCTAACCCCATTGGTTACCCAGGAAAATAATTTTATGAGGGGGGTACTGGGTCTCCCTCCATCTACTCCACTGATTCCTTTAACCTATGATATTAACATGAAACAAATAGGTAAATTGGCAGCCTTGAGGCCCTTGCTTTACTGGTGTAGACTCTGGTCTACCCCTGAATTAATCCATTATAGGCAAGCACTAATTGAGATTATAGACTTGGACAAGGCAATTTCCCTCCCGTGGCTCCATTATATAAGACAATGCTTTTACACTCTTGGCCTAAAATTTTACTGGGAAGAACCACATACACTAACAAAACAATCTAAGATTCAACTAAAACAAGTATTTTGGGACTTTACCCTAAACAGCCCTCTCTACAGCAAGGATCTAGGCAGACTTACTTTAAGTTTCCTGGATATTAAACCATTACCGTATGCTGAGGAATGGATAGATACTATCCAACCTAGACGAGCAAAAGTTTTATTTATGAAGCTTCGATATGGGACTCTCCAGGTTAAGGCTTTTACTTCTAAATGGGGCCCCTTCAATGGGAGAAGACAAGAGGTGATTTGTGGGCTGTGTAATATGGAGACTCCTGAAACGACGGACCATGTCCTTTTAAACTGCAATGCCTATGATAAACCAAGGAGGAAATGGCTTCGACCTATTTGCAAGAACGTTGGAATCAGGAACTATAATGAAGCAGCAAGATTCTTGAGATCTAGTACGATACCATATGTTGTTTTTGGTTTAAGCCGGTTTTTACTAGCAATTTCATTTATTAGAGACAAGGCGGGCCTAAGGCTCTAGGATTCAGTTATTTATTCATTTTATTTTAAATAGTCCTCCCCTACCAAAGCAAAATAAGTGCCTGATGGCACTGGAGGCAAATTCTAAGGGCTTTATAAAAATGTAATACTGTAATTGATTCTTATTTATAGCTTTTAAGATTAATATTTGCTTTTATCCAGACAGTCGGTTTTAGTAGCTAAATGAATATTAATTGTTGTTGGAATAATGTGTCTTTTGTAATACTTGATTGTTTGCCTTTTTTTGGCCTTCAGCCGAATATAGGCATGTATGGGAAAAAGAAATCGTTGGGCATTAGAGATTCTCACTCAGCTCTTAAAAACTAGCAAAACAAGACCACATGTGATGGTGGTAGGCACATTGCCAAGATTCTTAGAGGCACTTTGGTATGCTAGGGACAAATGTCTTACAAAAGAAGCACGAAATTCTATTTTTACAATGGTCATTATTTGTGCTTACTTATAGTTCTAGAGACCAAGTGAACTTTCTTGCCAGTACACAGCCATTCCTATTAACAGTCAGATATCAATCCCATTTGTTTTGTGCACACAGATTGTATTTATGGTTATTCTATAATATTCTTGGTGTTTTGTAAAGTGATGTGTACTGTGTATTTCTACAGTGTTTTAATCGATCAATTGCTTATTCTTTTCTTTTATCTAACTGTACTGTATGACCTTGGGGGAGTCCTGGATTTTATTTTTTTAATCTTATGATGGGTCTGGTTTTACTGTTTTTACCAAATTGCTTTTGTTTTCTTTTAGAAATGTATGAACTGTGTCGGTATGCTTTTATGGTATTGTTTTACCGAAATAAAGCTGAAATTGAATTGATAACTTGAGGACATACGGTATTTGAAACAATTCAGCGGGACCATATATATCAAACATTACTTTATCCCACACAATCCCATCCAGAATCGGTATCGCAGAAATGTTTACATTGGAGAAATCTCTTCGAACTATATGAGACGAAAAATGTGGTTTCAACTCAGTCTTGACGTGTTCAATGTCAGATCGATCAGGAAGAAAATGACCATGTATTACTAGAAAAAAAGTAACCACAAACCCCAACCATAAAAAAATAGTCATGACAGCCATAAAAAGCCACAAATAGTTCCAAGGAAAAACAAAATATGTGTGTTTAAGCCAACATAGCAGCTTACGTGGACCTCGGACCGAAGACACGGAGGACGAGGAGTTGGACACTACATCATCAGTGTCGTTAAAGCAGCCAGAGGCAGTTCTTGCAAAAGGTGCAACTGTGAACATAGAAGCAGATGGAGGCTCTCGCCGAGGCACACTATAAACCACATGTTCAGAAACCTCAGTGGAACGAACAGCAACCTGATCAAAAGATTCCATATTAATCGTCGTCTGTGGAACAATCGCAAGATCATCTTCCACCCTCCCCAAGCACGGAGAGGAAACAGTGTCGGTGTAAATCACCAGCAGCGGGACTTCTTCCCCAGTAGTGAGAGGGATTCCGGAACTACTGGGTGTCCCTTTTGGTCTGCTGTGCAGAATCGGCCACATGTTGTAACTTGACATTATCAATGGAAACAAAGCGATTTCCTTTGGCCCCTCGCAGCGGCGGTAAAATCACAGTTCTCATGCCGCTTACCCCTAACACAGGGACTGGTGCTCGATAAGAAGGACCAAATTCTTTCTTTAATGCAACCTTTTCACGCACTAGATCCCCAATCCTGGGTATCCAACCAGTAGGTGTTACTGGCTCGTCCTTAATTCCTGAGGAGGCAGCACTCGCAGAAGAGTTATCTTCACGGAATTGTTGTAAATCCTGCAAAACAGTGACACGATCATTTATGTCAAAGGGCGTATCTGCCGCCTCCACACCAGGACCATCTAGATCAGGAACATACATTTGTGTTCCAAACAGGCACTCATATGAAGTACGACCCCCCAGTGACCGTCTAGGCAAGTTATTAAGTGCTCTCTGTACTCCATAAAGGTGGGCTAGCCAACTACGACCCGTACCTATAACCCTGACCGTCAAGGACTGCTTTAAATCACAATTTAATCACTCCACGACAGAATTTCCCGCGGGATGAAATGGAGACGAGAATTGGAGCTGGACCCCCAACGAAGCCATGGCATCCCTGAATGCCTTAGAGGCAAAAGCAGGGCCCTGGTCCGAATGAAAAGCCGCAACTGCAAATGTATCGACAAAGATACGCAAGTCTTTAATAACAGTTCGAGCGTCAGCCGAGCGCTGTGGCCAGACCCACACAAATCTGGAGCATGAATCTACAGCAACCAAAATATATTTGTATGCACTATCTGGTGTCAGCAGACCACAATCATCCAAGTACACACAGTGTAAAGGTTTATTTGAAATCAGAAGGGGTGTCTGCTGCGGGCGTCTAGCCGACGAAGCTTTAATTTGTTGACAAACGTCACAACAAAGGACATACTGCTTTGTCTCTTTATAGAGACCAGGCCACCAGTAACGAGCCTGTAAAAGTGAAATCGTGGCAGCCACACCAGCATGTGCATACGCCGCCCCCTCATGCGCTGCAGAAATTAATCTAGGTCTTTCAATGTTATTAGGTATTTCACGTACACCAACGCCTGGAATATTAACAACAGCGTTCAGTGCACTATTCAAGCAGTAACTATATTTAGAAGAAAATCCTTTAGGAAAGGGCATACCATCAGCCGTAGCCTTTATTGCAGCCGAAATCTCTGTGTCTGGTTTGGAACTCGATCGAGTTACTGCGGCCACAGTGGCGACAGCCACTGCCGATTTCGCGGCTTCATCAGCCATAGTATTCCCAGCAACGTGTATTCCAACGCGCTGGTGTCCAAGTGTATGTACAACATGGACTTTAGGAAGCGTCTCCTTTAGATCCGCAACCTTACCCCACAACAATTTATGTTTAATGGCGTTGCCTTTAGAATCTCTAAACCCATTCATTTTCCAATAGTGTAGATATTCATTGAAAGACTGCACACAATAGTAGGAGTCACAGACCAACAAGGTCAACATCGCCGGATCTGCATGCTCCAACGCCAACAATAGAGCTTTGAGCTCAGCCAGCTGTGCCGTACAATCTCCCAAGGTTTTAGTATAAGTATGTTGGGGGCAGAACATGTCCCCCTCCATCGCGCCACTCACCACCGCACATGCAGCAGAATACTGCTGTTTAGTCCCAACCGCTGGTTGCGCAGAACCATCAGTATACATGACCATCTGGTACTGGTCAATAGGTAATGTGCCAGCAGGGACTGGGTATTCTATTTCACATTGTAGAAATTCTTGAGTCTGCAGTTTAGGGTCAAATATGTAATCTACATCAAAGGCTGTCAAAGACGTAGCCCATTGTATCCATCGCGGGTGTAAAGCTTTCGAATTAGGAACACTCGCTTTAGTAACAGCCTCTAAGGCCGGAACCGGGGAAACGACAATGATGCGTTGGCCCTGGGCAAGTGGTCTTTCTTTAATCACAGCCATCTGTACAGCAGTGAGTATTTTCTCAGTCTGTGCAAATCGTTGTTCTGCAGTAGAATACAAGTGAGACTTGTATGCAATCGGGACTGTCTCACCCTCATTAAAGATGACATACGTAAACCCAACAGCCCCAGGTATCACCCTGATGACTAAATGTGTCTTATTGTCCCGTGTATGTAAGTGTTTAACTGATAAGAGATCAGTCTGTAATTCTCGTAATATTTGTGTATGCTCAATCGTCCAAAATCTACTTGAAAAATTCGGTCGAATCAATTCGTATAAGGGTTTTATACGCGTTGCATATTCAGGAATGTACGTTCTGCCAAAATTCAGAAACCCCAACAATGACTGGAGTTTCCGAACCGTATTTGGAGGCTGCAATAAAGCACATTTCTCCAGAAAATGTGGCGCTAAGCTCTTGCCCTCACTTGACAACTCATATCCCAGGAAAATGACACTGAGGAAGGCAATCTTTGATTTTTAAAAATTAAACTTATAGCCAATATCAGCAAACCCCACAACAATGCGCGATACACGCCTTAGATGCTGTAGAATCTCATCGTCAGTCAGATATATGTCATCAACATATGATAACGCTTCAGGGTCCAACTCGTGCAGTATTTCAGTCACACGAGCCGAAAACAGTCCTGGGCTGTTTTTATACCCCTGAGGCAAACGACAAAATTTTTCTGGGAGCCAAACGCACTGAAACTGGTATAGTCCTGACTTTCGGGCGCTATATTTTGGCAGAAAAACCCATTCGAGATATCCAACGTTGTTTTGTATTTTTTACGCATTATATTGTTCATAAGCGCTGCACTATGTGAATTTTGTATCGCATATGTGCGTGTATGACTATTCAAATGTCTGTAATCCACCACTATCCTATAGGAATGGTCCGGTTTAGAAACTGGAAATAAGGGATTATTCATCGGCGAGACACAGGGTTCAATTACACCCTGGTACTCCAATTCTATAAGAATTTGCCTAACCGATGCCCTAGCCTCAAATTTGATAGGATACTGCGGCTGTGGCTGAGGTTCGTCCTTTATTGGAATTACATGATAAGGTGATTGTTTATCCCACCCCACGTTATTTCTATATAAGACGGGAGCTTGTGCAAGAGCCCACAATTTACTATAGGACTCCGCCAGTTCTCTCGGAAAGAGTGGTGAGAATGAAGGTGTAATAACATCCTCCCCAACCGAACAGTCGCGAACAAAGTCAGGTGGCCAATCCTGTTCGGCCAGTAGAACATCATATGATTTTACCACATGGTCCCAAAAAATGGCGTGTACAATACGGTCAATGTCCCCTTCTAATCGCAGAGTCACTAAATATACTCTATCAGGATCAGAGACTCGCATATCCGCCGTTTCGACTTGTATGAAGTCATCAGTTGCTTTCACCTCCAGATGCTCTAGAAGACTCCGGCGAACTATTGTGACCTCTGCCGTGCTGTCTAACAGTGCTAACGCCCATGTCTTGTTCGTCAAGAGAACTCTCTTCTTGAGCGGCATGTCTAACAGAGACTGCTGCTACCTTCTTCTTTTTAAACTGCTGTTTTTGTTGCAGCGGTTTCTCTTCTTGTTTAACAGAAACCTCCGCTGAGCGTTGTGAATCCTGTCTTGGTTTCACGTACTCCGTCCTCCGCTCTGACCGCCCACCTCTCTCACTTCTCTTCTCTGAGGAGTCCTGAAAGGAACGAGATTGGCTTGTATCAGTATATTGATATCTATCAGGCGTTTTCAAATTATCCCTATTCCTGAGATTATACCTATTCTGCGGGGTCTCCGGTTGCGGAGACTGTCCCTCATTCTGTTTAGGTATCTTGAATTTGTTTAAGCACCTCCGGAAAATTAGCCAATGTCGGCGTACCATGTGCCGTTGTGTAGAGCGCGGCAAACACCGTGCCCCAGGTATTACAAAGATCCACCGAAGGAACCATCCCATACGGCAAACACATCGTCAATATTCTATGTTTATCCTGAGGGCCCGTATGGGGAAACACCGCTTCCAGCGTATTAATCTTTTGCGCCAGCCAAAATGGAGTTTCCTCACGTTTAGCCGGTATTTTACCCATAACTGAGTGCACAGTGGCCGGATTAATACCCGGAACCACTGCTTGTGGATGCGCTGGAGCAGCTCGCGCTGCATTTGTATTCAATGTTTGCATTACAAACTGAACTAATCGTCTGTATGTACTTGTTAAGTCCATGTATAAACGACGGACATCAGCCACTGCCAAATTAGCAACCGCAGGATGTGGTGTGTAAGTGGCCTTTAAATGCCAGGTCGGACCATCATTACTCAACGGACCTAGCCTTACTTGTGCCACGGTGTGTGGGAGGGCGCCATCAAGCCAATTATGGTGTTCTCGATAAGAGAGAGGTATCTCTAAATATGCATAAGCCCTGTATTGTCCAGGGACATTCGCAACTGCATATTCGTGAAATGTATTCGTACCCCCATCAACTGCTGGAAACACGACCAAAGAATAAAAAAGTTCTGTTCTATAGGCTGCATGGGCATCCACCACAAAAGTGACTGGACCCCCTTGGACAGTTAGTCCATGTGCTATCAGGTGTCCTGTGAGCGGGTGACGCATATTGTTAGCTATATTAACTACATTAGTGTAGGAAAGTACCATCTTGCCTGGCATGTTACCCCCATTTTTCACTGTATATATGTTGTTTTAGTTGTATGTGTCACTGGGGCCCTGGTAACCCAGGGCCCCAGTGCTCATAAGTGTGCCTGAATGTGTTACCTGTGTAGTGACTAACTGTCTCACTGAGGCTCTGCTAATCAGAACCTCAGTGGTTATGCTCTCTCATTGCTTTCCAAATTGTCACTGACAGGCTAGTGACCATTTTTACCAATTTACATTGGCTTACTGGAACACCCTTATAATGCCCTAGTATATGGTACTGAGGTACCCAGGGTATTGGGGTTCCAGGAGATCCCTATGGGCTGCAGCATTTCTTTTGCCACCCATAGGGAGCTCTGACAATTCTTACACAGGCCTGCCACTGCAGCCTGAGTGAAATAACGTCCACGTTATTTCACAGCCATTTTACACTGCACTTAAGTAACTTATAAGTCACCTATATGTCTAACCTTTACCTGGTAAAGGTTAGGTGCAAAGTTACTTAGTGTGAGGGCACCCTGGCACTAGCCAAGGTGCCCCCACATTGTTCAGAGCCAATTCCCTGAACTTCGTGAGTGCGGGGACACCATTACACGCGTGCACTACATATAGGTCACTACCTATATGTAGCTTCACAATGGTAACTCCGAATATGGCCATGTAACATGTCTATGATCATGGAATTGCCCCCTCTATGCCATCCTGGCATAGTTGGCACAATCCCATGATCCCAGTGGTCTGTAGCACAGACCCTGGTACTGCCAAACTGCCCTTCCTGGGGTTTCACTGCAGCTGCTGCTGCTGCCAACCGCTCAGACAGGCATCTGCCCTCCTGGGGTCCAGCCAGGCCTGGCCCAGGATGGCAGAACAAAGAACTTCCTCTGAGAGAGGGTGTGACACCCTCTCCCTTTGGAAAATGGTGTGAAGGCAGGGGAGGAGTAGCCTCCCCCAGCCTCTGGAAATGCTTTCTTGGGCACAGATGTGCCCAATTCTGCATAAGCCAGTCTACACCGGTTCAGGGACCCCTTAGCCCCTGCTCTGGCGCGAAACTGGACAAAGGAAAGGGGAGTGACCACTCCCCTGACCTGCACCTCCCCTGGGAGGTGTCCAGAGCTCCTCCAGTGTGCTCCAGACCTCTGCCATCTTGGAAACAGAGGTGCTGCTGGCACACTGGACTGCTCTGAGTGGCCAGTGCCACCAGGTGACGTCAGAGACTCCTTGTGATAGGCTCCTTCAGGTGTTAGTAGCCTCTCCTCTCTCCTAGGTAGCCAAACCCTCTTTTCTGGCTATTTAGGGTCTCTGTCTCTGGGGAAACTTTAGATAACGAATGCAAGAGCTCATCCGAGTTCCTCTGCATCTCCCTCTTCACCTTCTGATAAGGAAACGACCGCTGACCGCGCTGGAAGCCTGCAAACCTGCAACATAGTAGCAAAGACGACTACTGCAACTCTGTAACGCTGATCCTGCCGCCTTCTCGACTGTTTTCCTGCTTGTGCATGCTGTGGGGGTAGCCTGCCTCCTCTTTGCACCAGAAGCTCCGAAGAAATCTCCCGTGGGTCGACGGAATCTTCCCCCTGCAACCGCAGGCACCTAAAAGCTGCATTACCGGTCCCTTGGGTCTCCTCTCAGCACGACGAGCGAGGTCCCTCGAATCCAGCGACTCTGTCCAAGTGACCCCCACAGTCCAGTGACTCTTCAGTCCAAGTTTGGTGGAGGTAAGTCCTTGCCTCACCTCGCTGGGCTGCATTGCTGGGAACCGCGACTTTGCAAGCTACTCCGGCCCCTGTGCACTTCCGGCAGAAATCCTTTGTGCACAGCCAAGCCTGCGTCTACGGCACTCTAACCTGCATTGCACGACTTTCTAAGTTGGTCTCCGGCGACGTGGGACTCCTTTGTGCAACTTCGGCGAGCACCGTTTCACGCATCCTCGTAGTGCCTGTTTCTGGCACTTCTCCGGGTGCTACCTGCTTCAGTGAGGGCTTTTTGTCTTGCTCTACGTCCCCTCTCTCTTCAGGTCCAATTTGCGACCTCCTGGTCCCTCCTGGGCCCCAGCAGCGTACAAAAACGCCAAACGCACGATTTGCGTGTAGCAAGGCTTGTTGGCGTCCTTCCGGCGGGAAAACACTTCTACACGACTTTCCAAGGCGATTGGGATCCGTCCACCAAAGGGGAAGTCTCTAGCCCTTTTCGTTCCTGCAGAAACCTCAGCTTCTTCTGTCCAGTCGAAGCTTCTTTGCACCCGCAGCTGGCATTTCCTGGGCATCTGCCCATCTCCGACTTGCTTGTGACTTTTGGACTTGGTCCCCTTGTTCCACAGGTACCCTAGATTGGAAATCCACAGTTGTTGCATTGCTGGTTTGTGTCTTTCCTGCATTATTCCTCTAACACGACTTCTTTGTCCTTAGGGGAACTTTAGTGCACTTTGCACTCACTTTTCAGGGTCTTGGGGAGGGTTATTTTTCTAACTCTCACTATTTTCTAATAGTCCCAGCGACCCTCTACAAGGTCACATAGGTTTGGGGTCCATTCGTGGTTCACATTCCACTTTTGGAGTATATGGTTTGTGTTGCCCCTATCCCTATGTTTCCCCATTGCATCCTATTGTAACTATACATTGTTTGCACTGTTTTCTAAGACTATACTGCATATTTTTGCTATTGTGTATATATATCTTGTGTATATTTCCTATCCTCTCACTGAGGGTACACTCTAAGATACTTTGGCATATTGTCATAAAAATAAAGTACCTTTATTATTAGTATAACTGTGTATTGTGTTTTCTTATGATATTGTGCATATGACACTAAGTGGTACTGTAGTAGCTTCACACGTCTCCTAGTTCAGCCTAAGCTGCTCTGCTAAGCTACCATTATCTATCAGCCTAAGCTGCTAGACACCCTATACACTAATAAGGGATAACTGGGCCTGGTGCAAGGTGCAAGTACCCCTTGGTACTCACTACAAGCCAGTCCAGCCTCCTACATTGGTTGTGCAGTGGTGGGATAAGTGCTTGAGACTACTTACCACTCTTGTCATTGTACTTTTCATGAGAGAAAAATATACAAAACAAGGTCAGTGTATATACACATAGCCAAAAAGTTTTGCATTTCCTCTTTTCACTCTTTTCTAAGTTCTGAAAAGTACTCCTAAAACTTTCAAAAAGTTCTTAAAAGTTTAAAAAGTTTTTTTCTGTCTTTCCAAAAAGTTCTGAAAACTTTTTTCTCTTTGTCTATCACTTTAACTCTCTCTAAAAATGTCTGGCACAGGCCAAAGTGTTGATCTGTCCAAACTTGCATATGACAACCTTAGCTGGAAAAGAGCAAGGAGTCTCTGTATAGAGAGAGGTTTGAGTGTAGGGAAGAATCCTTCCTTGGAACTTGTTACTTAACATGCTTAGAGAACAGGATAAGGCCATAGGTGCCCCATCTGTTGAAAAAGTACCTAATAGTTCCCAATCTGATTCAGGGACTCCCCCAGGAAAAGATTCAGGAAAGAAACTTCCTAGCCTGCCCATTACTAGACAATCTAGCATAGATGGTAATGATGATGAGCCACACCAAAGAAATAGTGTTGTCTCACATCATAGCAAAAGCATTTATTCTCACCATACTGGTAGTAATGTTTCTGTAAACCAAGCTGTTAAGTTGACTTCTGTTAGGGACAGGTCTCCTTCTGTTCATTCCCATCATAGTTCTGTTTCTAGGAATGTCCCTCCCACCAACCCTGATGACAGAATGTTAGAGAGGGAACTCAATAAGTTGAGGGTGGAACAAACCAGACTGAAGCTTAAAAAGCAACAGCTGGATTTGGATAGACAGTCTTTTGAATTAGAGAAGGAAAGACAGAAGTTGGGTTTAGATACCCATGGTGGCAGCAGCAGTATTCCCCATAGTCATCCTGCAAAAGAGCATGATTCCAGGAATCTGCACAAGATAGTTCCCCCTTATAAGGAGGGGGATGACATTAACAAGTGGTTTGCTGCACTTGAGAGGGCCTGTGTTGTACAGGATGTCCCTCAAAGGCAGTGGGCTGCTATCCTATGGCTATCATTTAGTGGAAAAGGTAGGGATAGGCTCCTTACTGTGAAAGAAAATGATGCTAATAATTTCCAAGTTCTTAAGAATGCACTCCTGGATGGTTATGGCTTAACCACTGAACAGTACAGGATAAAGTTCAGAGAGACCAAAAAGGAGTCTTCACAAGACTGGGTTGATTTTATTGACCATTCAGTGAAGGCCTTGGAGGGGTGGTTACATGGCAGTAAAGTTACTGATTATGACAGCCTGTATAACTTAATCCTGAGAGAGCATATTCTTAATAATTGTGTGTCTGATTTGTTGCACCAGTACTTGGTGGACTCTGATCTGACCCCTCCCCAAGAATTGGGAAAGAAGGCAGACAAATGGGTCAGAACAAGAGTGAACAGAAAAGTTCATACAGGGGGTGACAAAGATGGCAACAAAAAGAAGGATGGTAAGTCTTCTGACAAGGGTGGGGACAAATCTAAAAATGAGTCTTCATGAGGCCCACAAAAACACTCTGGTGGGGGTGGTGGGTCCAAATCCTCCTTTAATCAGAACAAGGAAAAGAAACCATGGTGCTATTTATGTAAAATAAAAGGCCATTGGACAACAGATCCCAGTTGTCCAAAGAAAGGCACCACAGCTCCTACCACTACAACCCCTACTGCTACACCTAGTGTCCCTACTAATAGCAGTGGTGGTGGGAGCAAACCTACTAATAGCCAATCCAAGGGAGTAGCTGGGCTCACTTTTGGTAATTTAGTTGGGGTTGGTCTAATTAGGGAGACCACAGAGGCTACTTTAGTCTCTGAAGGGGCTATTGATTTAGCCACTTTGGTTGCTTGCCCCCATAACTTGGAGAAGTACAAGCAACTAACCCTAATAAATGGTGTTGAGGTCCAGGCCTACAGGGACACAGGTGCCAGTGTCACAATGGTGATTGAGAAACTGGTGCACCCTGAACAACACATACTTGGACACCAGTACCAAGTAACCGATGCTCACAACATAACACAAAGCCACCCCATGGCTGTTGTAAATCTCAACTGGGGGGGGGGTAACTGGTCCAAAGAAAGTTGTGGTAGCTTCAGATTTACCTGTAGACTGTCTATTAGGGAATGATTTGGAGACATCAGCTTGGTCAGATGTGGAGTTGGAGGCCCATGCAGCAATGCTGGGCATCCCAGGGCATATTTTTGCTTTGACAAGGGCTCAGGCCAAAAAGCAAAAAGGACAGGGAAGCTTGGATCCTGGAACAATGGACCAAGTGCTCCCTAAAGCTAGGGCTAGTAGAAGCAAACCACTTCCTACTATCCCTCCCTCTACAGTGGATTCTACTTCTGAGGAAGAATAATTCCCTCCCTGTGCAGAACCTACACCAGAGGAGCTGGAAGCAGACACTGCTGAGCTTTTGGGTGAAGGGGGGCCTGCCAGAAAGGAGCTGAGTGTGGCACAGCAAACCTGTCCCACATTAGAGGGTCTCAGACAGCAAGCTGTCAAACAGGCTAATGGGGATGTCAGTGACTCTCACAGAGTTTACTGGGAGGACAACCTCTTGTACACTGAGCATAGGGATCCTAAACCTGGAGCTGCCAGGAGATTAGTGATTCCTCAGGAGTACAGAAAGTTCCTCCTAACACTGGCACCTGACATTCCCCTAGCTGGGCACCTGGGTCAAATGAAAACTTGGGACAGATTGGTACCATTGTTTCATTGGCCTAGGATGTCTGAGGACACAAAGGAATTTTGTAAGTCCTGTGAAACCTGTCAAGCCAGTGGCAAGACAGGTGGCACTCCAAAGGCACCCCTTATCCCACTGCCTGTGGTTGGGGTTCCCTTTGAAAGGGTAGGGGTTGACATAGTTGGCCCCCTTGACCCTCCAACTGCTTCAGGCAATAGGTTTATCTTAGTGGTAGTGGACCATGCCACAAGATATCCTGAAGCAATTCCTTTAAGGACCACTACAGCTCCTGCAGTGGCAAAGGCCCTCCTGGGAATATTTTCCAGAGTGGGCTTCCCAAAGGAAGTAGTATCAGACAGAGGTAGCAATTTCATGTCTGCATACTTAAAGGCCATGTGGAAGGAGTGTGGTGTAACTTACAAGTTCACAACACCCTATCATCCACAAACAAATGGACTGGTGGAGCGATTTAATAAAACTCTCAAAGGCATGATTATGGGTCTCCCTGAAAAACTCCGCAGGAGACGGGATATCCTTCTACCATGCCTCCTTTTTGCCTACAGGGAGGTACCCCAGAAAGGAGTGGGCTTCAGCCCCTTTGAACTTCTTTTTGGACACCCTGTTAGGGGTCCACTCACACTTGTAAAGGAGGGTTGGGAACAACCTTTAAAAGCTCCTAAGCAGGATATTGTGGATTATGTACTTGGCCTCAGATCAAGGATGGCTGAGTACATGAAAAAGGCCAGTAAAAACCTTCAGGCCAGCCAAGAGCTCCAGAAGCAATGGCATGATCAGAAGGCTGTTTTGGTTCAGTACCAACCAGGGCAGAAAGTGTGGGTCTTGGAGCCTGTGGCCCCAAGAGCACTCCAAGATAAATGGAGTGGACCCCACACAATTGTTGAACAGAAGGGTGAAGTCACCTACTTGGTTGACTTAGGCACTGCCAGGAGTCCCCTCAGGGTGCTCCATGTCAACCGCCTGAAACCCTACTATGACAGGGCTGATCTCACCCTGCTCATGGCAACTGATGAGGGACAGGAAGAAGACAGTGATCCTCTACCTGATCTCTTCTCTTCCACAGAACAAGATGCTCTTGTGGAAGGTGTAGTTTTGGCTGATTGTCTTACTGCTGAGCAGAAAGACAATTGCATAAATCTCCTAGGACAATTTTCAGAACTCTTCTCTACTGTGCCAGGCACCACTTCTTGGTGTGAGCACACTATAGATACTGGAGACAGTTTACCTGTCAAAAGTAAGATCTATAGGCAGCCTGACCATGTCAGGGACTGCATAAAGCAAGAAGTTCAGAAAATGTTGGAACTAGGAGTGGTGGAGCACTCTGACAGTCCATGGGCTTCTCCTGTGGTACTGGTACCAAAACCCAATTCTAAAGATGGAAAGAAGGAAATGAGGTTTTGTGTAGACTATAGAGGTCTCAACTTGGTAACCAAAACTGATGCTCACCCTATACCCAGGGCAGATGAGCTCATAGATACACTGGCATCTGCCAAGTATCTAAGCACTTTTGATTTGACTGCAGGGTATTGGCAGATCAAATTGTCAGAAGATGCTAAACCTAAGACTGCATTTTCTACCATTGGAGGACATTACCAGTTTACTGTAATGCCTTTTGGTTTGAAAAATGCACCTGCCACTTTTCAGAGGTTGGTGAACACTGTCCTGCAAGGGCTGGAAGCTTTCAGTGCAGCATATTTGGATGATATAGCTGTCTTTAGCTCCAGCTGGGATGATCACCTGGTCCACCTATGGAAAGTTTTGGAGGCTCTGCAAAAGGCAGGCCTCACTATCAAGGCTTCAAAGTGCCAGATAGGGCAGGGTAAGGTGGTTTATCTGGGACACCTTGTTGGTGGGGAACAGATTGCACCACTTCAGGGGAAAATCCAAACTATTATTGATTGGGTTCCCCCTACCACTCAGACTCAGGTGAGAGCCTTCCTAGGCCTCACTGGGTATTACAGGAGGTTCATTAAGAACTATGGCTCCATTGCAGCCCCTCTTAATGACCTCACATCCAAGAAAATGCCTAAAAAGGTATTGTGGACAGCAAGCTGTCAGAAAGCTTTTGAGGAGCTGAAGCAGGCCATGTGCTCTGCACCTGTCCTGAAAAGCCCTTGTTACTCTAAAAAATTCTATGTCCAAACTGATGCATCTGAATTAGGAGTAGGGGCAGTCCTATCACAACTTAATTCTGAGGGCCAGGATCAACCTGTTGCTTTTATTAGTAGGAGGTTGACCCCTAGAGAAAAGCGTTGGTCTGCCATTGAGAGGGAGGCCTTTGCTGTGGTCTGGGCTCTGAAGAAGTTGAGACCATACCTGTTTGGCACTCACTTCATTGTTCAGACAGACCACAAACCTCTACTTTGGCTAAAACAAATGAAAGGTGAAAATCCTAAATTGTTGAGGTGGTCCATATCCCTAAAGGGAATGGACTATACAGTGGAACATAGACCTGGGAGTAGCCACTCCAATGCAGATGGACTCTCCAGATATTTCCACTTAGACAATGAAGACTCATCAGGTCATGGCTAGTCTTATTGTCCTTCGTTTGGGGGGGGGTTGTGTAGGAAAGTACCATCTTGCCTGGCATGTTACCCCCATTTTTCACTGTATATATGTTGTTTTAGTTGTATGTGTCACTGGGACCCTGGTAACCCAGGGCCCCAGTGCTCATAAGTGTGCCTGAATGTGTTACCTGTGTAGTGACTAACTGTCTCACTGAGGCTCTGCTAATCAGAACCTCAGTGGTTATGCTCTCTCATTGCTTTCCAAATTGTCACTGACAGGCTAGTGACCATTTTTACCAATTTACATTGGCTTACTGGAACACCCTTATAATTCCCTAGTATATGGTACTGAGGTACCCAGGGTATTGGGGTTCCAGGAGATCCCTATGGGCTGCAGCATTTCTTTTGCCACCCATAGGGAGCTCTGACAATTCTTAGACAGGCCTGCCACTGCAGCCTGAGTGAAATAACGTCCACGTTATTTCACAGCCATTTTACACTGCACTTAAGTAACTTATAAGTCACCTATATGTCTAACCTTTACCTGGTAAAGGTTAGGTGCAAAGTTACTTAGTGTGAGGGCACCCTGGCACTAGCCAAGGTGCCCCCACATTGTTCAGAGCCAATTCCCTGAACTTTGTGAGTGCGGGGACACCATTACACGCGTGCACTACATATAGGTCACTACCTATATGTAGCTTCACAATGGTAACTCCGAATATGGCCATGTAACATGTCTATGATCATGGAATTGCCCCCTCTATGCCATCCTGGCATAGTTGGCACAATCCCATGATCCCAGTGGTCTGTAGCACAGACCCTGGTACTGCCAAACTGCCCTTCCTGGGGTTTCACTGCAGCTGCTGCTGCTGCCAACCCCTCAGACAGGCATCTGCCCTCCTGGGGTCCAGCCAGGCCTGGCCCAGGATGGCAGAACAAAGAACTTCCTCTGAGAGAGGGTGTGACACCCTCTCCCTTTGGAAAATGGTGTGAAGGCAGGGGAGGAGTAGCCTCCCCCAGCCTCTGGAAATGCTTTCTTGGGCACAGATGTGCCCAATTCTGCATAAGCCAGTCTACACCGGTTCAGGGACCCCTTAGCCCCTGCTCTGGCGCGAAACTGGACAAAGGAAAGGGGAGTGACCACTCCCCTGACCTGCACCTCCCCTGGGAGGTGTCCAGAGCTCCTCCAGTGTGCTCCAGACCTCTGCCATCTTGGAAACAGAGGTGCTGCTGGCACACTGGACTGCTCTGAGTGGCCAGTGCCACCAGGTGACGTCAGAGACTCCTTGTGATAGGCTCCTTCAGGTGTTAGTAGCCTCTCCTCTCTCCTAGGTAGCCAAACCCTCTTTTCTGGCTATTTAGGGTCTCTGTCTCTGGGGAAACTTTAGATAACGAATGCAAGAGCTCATCCGAGTTCCTCTGCATCTCCCTCTTCACCTTCTGATAAGGAAACGACCGCTGACCGTGCTGGAAGCCTGCAAACCTGCAACATAGTAGCAAAGACGACTACTGCAACTCTGTAACGCTGATCCTGCCGCCTTCTCGACTGTTTTCCTGCTTGTGCATGCTGTGGGGGTAGCCTGCCTCCTCTCTGCACCAGAAGCTCCGAACAAATCTCCCGTGGGTCGACGGAATCTTCCCCCTGCAACCGCAGGCACCAAAAAGCTGCATTACCGGTCCCTTGGGTCTCCTCTCAGCACGACGAGCGAGGTCCCTCGAATCCAGCGACTCTGTCCAAGTGACCCCCACAGTCCAGTGACTCTTCAGTCCAAGTTTGGTGGAGGTAAGTCCTTGCCTCACCTCGCTGGGCTGCATTGCTGGGAACCGCGACTTTGCAAGCTACTCCGGCCCCTGTGCACTTCCGGCGGAAATCCTTTGTGCACAGCCAAGCCTGGGTCCACAGCACTCTAACCTGCATTGCACGACTTTCTAAGTTGGTCTCCGGCGACGTGGGACTCCTTTGTGCAACTTCGGCGAGCACCGTTTCACGCATCCTCGTAGTGCCTGTTTCTGGCACTTCTCCGGGTGCTACCTGCTTCTTTTAGGGCTCTTTGTCTTGCTCGACGTTCCCTCTCTCTTCAGGTCCAATTTGCGACCTCCTGGTCCCTCCTGGGCCCCAGCAGCGTCCAAAAACCCCAAACGCACGATTTGCGTGTAGCAAGGCTTGTTGGCGTCCTTCCGGCGGGAAAACACTTCTGCACGACTCTCCACGGCGAGTGGGATCCGTCCACCAAAGGAGAAGTCTCTAGCCCTTTTCGTTCCTGCAGAAACCTCAGCTTCTTCTGTCCAGTCGAAGCTTCTTTGCACCCGCAGCTGGCATTTCCTGGGCATCTGCCCATCTCCGACTTGCTTGTGACTTTTGGACTTGGTCCCCTTGTTCCACAGGTACCCTAGATTGGAAATCCACAGTTGTTGCATTGCTGGTTTGTGTCTTTCCTGCATTATTCCTCTAACACGACTTCTTTGTCCTTAGGGGAACTTTAGTGCACTTTGCACTCACTTTTCAGGGTCTTGGGGAGGGTTATTTTTCTAACTCTCACTATTTTCTAATAGTCCCAGCGACCCTCTACAAGGTCACATAGGTTTGGGGTCCATTCGTGGTTCGCATTCCACTTTTGGAGTATATGGTTTGTGTTGCCCCTATCCCTATGTTTCCCCATTGCATCCTATTGTAACTATACATTGTTTGCACTGTTTTCTAAGACTATACTGCATATTTTTGCTATTGTGTATATATATCTTGTGTATATTTCCTATCCTCTCACTGAGGGTACACTCTAAGATACTTTGGCATATTGTCATAAAAATAAAGTACCTTTATTTTTAGTATAACTGTGTATTGTGTTTTCTTATGATATTGGGCATATGACACTAAGTGGTACTGTAGTAGCTTCACACGTCTCCTAGTTCAGCCTAAGCTGCTCTGCTAAGCTACCATTATCTATCAGCCTAAGCTGCTAGACACCCTATACACTAATAAGGGATAACTGGGCCTGGTGCAAGGTGCAAGTACCCCTTGGTACTCACTACAAGCCAGTCCAGCCTCCTACAATTAGGATTCGCCATTTGTCAGAAATAGCCCGAGATCCAAAAAGGCACACCAATATCGGGGTTTTTCCTTTCAAAGTTCAAGCTTGTACAACCAACCACTATCGTGGTGGCGGAAACACTCAGCCCCACGGACGTCTCCGTTAACGGAACCGAGGAGTCAAATTATATATGAGATCGAGAGAGTCAGCCGGACCCAAACATTAGAGCCAGACCAAACGTTGGCGGCGCCATGTCGCGTGGGCTCTCATTATCCTAAATGAGACTACTGGATTTCTAGGCGGCAGGATCTATAAAGGTGTGGGGGACTGAGTCTGACCCACGTGTAAGGAACTCTGTCACCCTAAATCCGTTTTTTGCTCCGGCTAACTAGCAGTGCCTCATTTCTCCCACGGGGAAGAGATGATTGGGCAGCCGAGCGCATGACATCTTTGGAACTTCTCAGGGAAGTCGTGGTCACTCAGATCCAAACCAACTCTCTCATTTACAATATGATCTCATATACAAATGACAAAGACAGTATAAGTTTTATATAATGCTTTAATAAAACGACTGTATTTTAGAGAATAAGGCATGAGCCGCAATAACCAGAACCATACAACACAATAGGATTGAAATAGTTACCAGGAGAGTAAAACATAAGAATAAAGCAATCATTGTGTATTATAGTTTCTACTCTCCCTCTGCTTGTTCTATTTCGAGCACAGCATGTTAAGCTTCTAGCTTGCCAGTCTGTATCACTGCAGAGCCATCAGCCCTCATACCTGAGCAAAGGCCTGTGATCTTGGTTCAGCATCTGCAACAAGGCAGTCAGCATCTAGTTGTGGTTCCCTGGTCGGAATCTCCCTCTTCCGTGTATTGGGACAAGGAAGTTATTTTATATCCTACATGTCACAAAATGTCCCTGCGCAAAAATGCCAAGTCTAAACTCCAACCACGTCTATCGGCAATGTACCAGACTGTATCCTTGACTGAAGCACAGAGTGAATATGTTATGGAGAACATCAGTGCTGAAGTATGCAAAACAGTGTGATATGAATAGAAAAACAACACTGTAGAACTGGCTATCTGAAAAATAACAGTACGAAGCCAAATAAGAAGCATGTAGAGCAAAGTGCACAGAGGCTCTAAGCTACTAGCAAATGAATAAAATACATCCAGGGCAAAGTGCACAAAGGCCTAAGGCCTAAAGCTAACGCGCAAAGGATATATAAAACCAGCCACACTACACCCTAATAGACAGTCTACAGGTAAATCTGAGGCAACCACAACTTTCTTTGGGCCAGTAACCCCCCCCCCCTGTAGTGTTGAGATTCACAACAGCCATGGGGTGGCTAAGTGTGTTGTTCTGAGCATCGGTTACTTGGTACTGGTGACCAAGTAGGTGTTGTTCAGGGTGGACCAGTTTCTCTATTACCATTGTAACACTGGCACCTGTGTCCCTGTAGGCCTGAACCTCAACACCATTTATTAGGGTTAGTTGCTTGTACTTCTCCAAGTTATGGGGGCAAGCAACCAAAGTGGCTAAATCAATAGCCCCTTCAGAGAATAAAGTAGCCTCTGTGGTCTCCCTAATCAGACCAACCCCAACTAAATTACCAAAAGTGAGCCCAGCTACTCCCTTGGATTGGCTATTAGTAGGTTTGCTCCCACCACCACTGCTATTAGTAGGGACACTAGGTGTAGCAGCAGGGGTTGTAGTGGTAGGAGGCTTGGTGCTTTTCTTTGGACAACTGGGATCTGTTGTCCAATGGCCTTTTATTTTACATAAATAGCACCATGGTTTCTTTTCTTTGTTTTGATTTGAAGAGGATTTGGGCCCACCACCCCCACCAGAGTGTTTTTGTGGGCCTGATTGTGAGAAAGTAGCCTCTTTCTAGCCTTGTTACCCCCACTTTTGGCCTGTTTGTGAGTGTATGTCAGGGTGTTTTCACTGTCTCACTGGGATCCTGCTAGCCAGGGCCCAGTGCTCATAGTGAAGACCCTATGTTTTCAGTATGGTTGTTATGTGTCACTGAGACCCTGCTAGTCAGGACCCCAGTGCTCATAAGTTTGTGGCCTATATGTATGTGTTCCCTGTGTGGTGCCTAACTGTCTCACTGAGGCTCTGCTAATCAGAACCTCAGTGGTTATGCTCTCTCATTTCTTTCAAATTGTCACTAACAGGCTAGTGACCATTTTTACCAATTTACATTGGCTTAGTGGAACACCCTTATCATTCCCTAGTATATGGTACTGAGGTACCCAGGGTATTGGGGTTCCAGGAGATCCCTATGGGCTGCAGCATTTCTTTTGCCACCCATAGGGAGCTCTGACAATTCTTACACAGGCCTGCCACTGCAGCCTGAGTGAAATAACGTCCACGTTATTTCACAGCCATTTTACACTGCACTTAAGTAACTTATAAGTCACCTATATGTCTAACCTTTACCTGGTAAAGGTTAGGTGCAAAGTTACTTCGTGTGAGGGCACCCTGGCACTAGCCATGGTGCCCCCACATTGTTCAGAGCCAATTCCCTGAACTTTGTGAGTGCGGGGACACCATTACACGCGTGCACTACATATAGGTCACTACCTATATGTAGCTTCACAATGGTAACTCCGAATATGGCCATGTAACATGTCTATGATCATGGAATTGCCCCCTCTATGCCATCCTGGCATAGTTGGCACAATCCCATGATCCCAGTGGTCTGTAGCACAGACCCTGGTACTGCCAAACTGCCTTTCCTGGGGTTTCACTGCAGCTGCTGCTGCTGCCAACCCCTCAGACAGGTTTCTGCCCTCCTGGGGTCAAGCCAGGCTTGGCCCAGGATGGCAGAACAAAGGACTTCCTCTGAGAGAGGGTGTTACACCCCCTCCCTTTGGAAAATGGTGTGAAGGCAGGGGAGGAGTAGCCTCCCCCAGCCTCTTGAAATGCTTTCTTGGGCACATTTGTGCCCAATTCTGCATAAGCCAGTCTACACCGGTTCAGGGACCCCTTAGCCCTGCTCTGGCGCGAAACTGGACAAATGAAAGGGGAGTGACCACTCCCCTGTCCTGCACCTCCCCTGGGAGGTGTCCAGAGCTCCTCCAGTGTGCTCCAGACCTCTGCCATCTTGGAAACAGAGGTGCTGCTGGCACACTGGACTGCTCTGAGTGGCCAGTGCCACCAGGTGACGTCAGAGACTCCTTCTGATAGGCTCCTCCAGGTGTTGCTACCCTATCCTCTCTCCTAGGTAGCCAAACCCTCTTTTCTGGCTATTTAGGGTCTCTGTCTCTGGGGAAACTTTAGATAACGAATGCAAGAGCTCATCAGAGTTCCTCTGCATCTATCTCTTCACCTTCTGCCAAGGAATCGACTGCTGACCGCGCTGGAAGCCTGCAAAACTGCAACATAGTAGCAAAGACGACTACTGCAACTCTGTAACGCTGATCCTGCCGCCTTCTCGACTGTTTTCCTGGTGGTGCATGCTGTGGGGGTAGTCTGCCTCCTCTCTGCACTAGAAGCTCCGAAGAAATCTCCCGTGGGTCGACGGAATCTTCCCCCTGCAACCGCAGGCACCAAAAAGCTGCATTACCGGTCCCTTGGGTCTCCTCTCAGCACAACGAGCGAGGTCCCTTGAATCCAGCAACTCTGTCCAAGTGACTCCCAAAGTCCAGTGACTCTTCAGTCCAAGTTTGGTGGAGGTAAGTCCTTGCCTCCCTACGCCAGACTGAATTGTTGGAAACCGCGTCTTTTGCAACTACTCCTGTTTCCGTGCACTTCTGGCGGAAATCCTTTGCGCACGGCCAAGCCTGGGTCCACGGCTCTCTAACCTGCATTGCACGACTTTCTAAGTTGGTCTCAGGCGACGTGGGACTCCTTTGTGCAACTTTGGCGAGCACCGTTTCACGCATCCTTGTAGTGCCTGTTTCTGGCACTTCTCCGGAAGCTACCTGCTGCTGAGAGGGCTCTCTGTCTTGTGCGACGTCCCTTCTCTCTACTGACGCAATTTGCAACATCCTGGTCCCTCTTGGGCCATAGCAGCATCCAAAAACGCTTACCGCATGATTTGCAGCTAGCAAGGCTTGTTGGCGGTCTTTCGGCGCGAAAATAACTTTGCACGACTCTCCACGGCGAGAGGGATCAGTCCACCAAAGTGGAAGTCTCTAGCCCTTTTCGTTCCTGCAGAAACCTCAGCTTCTTCTGTCCAGTAGAAGCTTCTTTGCACCCACAGCTGGCATTTCCTGGGCATCTGCCCATCTCCGACTTGCTTGTGACTTTTGGACTTGGTCCCCTTGTTCCACAGGTACCCTAGATTGGAAATCCGTCGTTGTTGCATTGCTGGTTTGTGTTTTTCCTGCATTATTCCCCTATCACGACTTCTTTGTCCTTTGGGGAACTTCAGTGCACTTTGCACTCACTTTTCAGGGTCTTAGGGAGGGCTATTTTTCTAACCCTTACTATTTTCTAATAGTCCCAGCGACCCTCTACTAGGTCACGTAGGTTTGGGGTCCATTCGTGGTTCGCATTCCACTTTTGGAGTATATGGTTTGTGTTGCCCCTATCCCTATGTTTCCCCATTGCATCCTATTGTAACTATACATTGTTTGCACTGTTTTCTAAGACTATACTGCATATTTTTGCTATTGTGTATATATATCTTGTGTATATTTCCTATCCTCTCACTGAGGGTACACTCTAAGATACTTTGGCATATTGTCATAAAAATAAAGTACCTTTATTTTTAGTATAACTGTGTATTGTGTTTTCTTATGATATTGTGCATATGACACTAAGTGGTACTGTAGTAGCTTCACACGTCTCCTAGTTCAGCCTAAGCTGCTCTGCTAAGCTACCATTATCTATCAGCCTAAGCTGCTAGACACCCTATACACTAATAAGGGATAACTGGGCCTGGTGCAAGGTGCAAGTACCCCTTGGTACTCACTACAAGCCAGTCCAGCCTCCTACATTGGTTGTGCAGTGGTGGGATAAGTGCTTGAGACTACTTACCACTCTTGTCATTGTACTTTTCATAAGAGAAAAATATACAAAACAAGGTCAGTGTATATACACATAGCCAAAAAGTTTTGCATTTCCTCTTTTCACTCTTTTCTAAGTGCTGAAAAGTACCTCTAAACTTTCAAAAAGTTCTTAAAAGTTTAAAAAGTTTTTTTCTGTCTTTCCCAAAAAGTTCTGAAAACTTTTTTCTCTTTTTCTATCACTTTAACTCTCTCTAAAAATGTCTGGCACAGGCCAAAGTGTTGATCTGTCCAAACTTGCATATGACAACCTTAGCTGGAAAAGAGAAAGGAGTCTCTGTATAGAGGTTTGAGTGTAGGGAAGAATCCTTCCTTGGAACTGTTACTTAACATGCTTAGAGAACAGGATAAAGCCATAGGTGCCCCATCTGTTGAAAAAGTACCTAATAGTTCTCAATCTGATTCAGGGACTCCCCCAGGAAAAGATTCAGGAAAGAAACTCCCTAGCCTGCCCATTACTAGACAGTCTAGCATAGTTGGGAATGATGATGAGCCACACCATACAAATAGTGTTGTCTCACATCATAGCAAAAGCATTTATTCTCACCATACTGGTAGTAATGTTTCTGTTAACCAAGCTGTTAGGGTGGCTTCTGTAAGGGACAGGTCTCCTTCTGTTCATTCCCATCATAGCTCTGTTTCTAGGAATGTCCCTCCCACCAACCCTGATGACAGAATGTTAGAGAGGGAACTCAATAAGTTGAGGGTGGAACAAACCAGACTGAAGCTTAAAAAGCAACAGCTGGATTTGGATAGACAGTCTTTTGAATTAGACAAGGAAAGACAGAAGTTGGGTTTAGATACCCATGGTGGCAGCAGCAGTATTCCCCATAGTCATCCTGCAAAAGAGCATGATTCAAGGAATCTGCACAAGATAGTTCCCCCTTATAAGGAGGGGGATGACATTAACAAGTGGTTTGCTGCACTTGAGAGGGCCTGTGTTGTACAGGATGTCCCTCAAAGGCAGTGGGCTGCTATCCTATGGCTATCATTTAGTGGAAAAGGTAGGGATAGGCTCCTTACTGTGAAAGAAAATGATGCTAACAATTTCCAAGTTCTTAAGAATGCACTCCTGGATGGTTAAGGCTTAACCACTGAACAGTACAGGATAAAGTTCAGAGAGACCAAAAAGGAGTCTTCACAAGACTGGGTTGATTTTATTGACCATTCAGTGAAGGCCTTGGAGGGGTGGTTACATGGCAGTAAAGTTACTGTTTATGAAAGCCTGTATAACTTAATCCTGAGAGAGCATATTCTTAATAATTGTGTGTCTGATTTGTTGCACCAGTACTTGTTGGACTCTGATCTGACCTCTCCCCAAGAATTGGGAAAGAAGGCAGACAAATGGGTCAGAACAAGAGTGAACAGAAAAGTTCATACAGGGGGTGACAAAGATGGCAACAAAAAGAAGGATGGTAAGTCTTCTGACAAGGGTGGGGACAAATCTAAAAATGAGTCTTCATCAGGCCCACAAAAACACTCTGGTGGGGGTGGTGGGTCCAAATCCTCCTTTAATCATAACAAGGAAAAGAAACCATGGTGCTATTTATGTAAAATAAAAGGCCATTGGACAACAGATCCCAGTTGTCCAAAGAAAGGCACCACAGCTCCTACCACTACAACCCCTACTGCTACACCTAGTGTCCCTACTAATAGCAGTGGTGGTGGGAGCAAACCTACTAATAGCCAATCCAAGGGAGTAGCTGGGCTCACTTTTGGTAATTTAGTTGGGGTTGGTCTGATTAGGGAGACCACAGAGGCTACTTTAGTCTCTGAAGGGGCTATTGATTTAGCCACTTTGGTTGCTTGCCCCCATAACTTGGAGAAGTACAAGCAACTAACCCTAATAAATGGTGTTGAGGTCCAGGCCTACAGGGACACAGGTGCCAGTGTCACAATGGTGATTGAGAAACTGGTGCACCCTGAACAACACATACTTGGACACCAGTACCAAGTAACCAATGCTCACAACATAACACAAAGCCACCCCATGGCTGTTGTAAATCTCAACTGGGGGGGGGTAACTGGTCCAAAGAAAGTTGTGGTAGCTTCAGATTTACCTGTAGACTGTCTATTAGGGAATGATTTGGAGACATCAGCTTGGTCAGATGTGGAGTTGGAGGCCCATGCAGCAATGCTGGGCATTCCAGGGCATATTTTTGCTTTGACAAGGGCTCAGGCCAAAAAGCAAAAAGGACAGGGAAGCTTGGATCCTGGAACAATGGACCAAGTGCTCCCTAAAGCTAGGGCTAGTAGAAGCAAACCACTTCCTACTATCCCTCTCTCTACAGTGGATTCTACTTCTGAGGAAGAAGAATTCCCTCCCTGTGCAGAACCTACACCAGAGGAGCTGGAAGCAGACACTGCTGAGCTTTTGGGTGAAGGGGGGCCTGCCAGAGAGGAGCTGAGTGTGGCACAGCAAACCTGTCCCACATTAGAGGGTCTCAGACAGCAAGCTGTCAAACAGGCTAATGGGGATGTCAGTGACTCTCACAGAGTTTACTGGGAGGACAACCTCTTGTACACTGAGCATAGGGATGCTAAACCTGGAGCTGCCAGGAGATTAGTGATTCCTCAGGAGTACAGAAAGTTCCTCCTAACACTGGCACATGACATTCCCTTAGCTGGGCATCTAGGACAAATGAAAACTTGGGACAGGCTTGTTCCCCTGTTTCATTGGCCTAGGATGTCTGAGGACACAAAAGAATTTTGCAAGTCCTGTGAAACCTGTCAAGCCAGTGGCAAGACAGGTGGCACCCCAAAGGCACCCCTTATCCCACTACCTGTGGTTGGGGTTCCCTTTGAAAGGGTAGGGGTTGACATAGTTGGCCCCCTTGACCCTCCTACTGCTTCAGGCAATAGGTTTATCTTAGTGGTAGTGGACCATGCCACAAGATATCCTGAAGCAATTCCTTTAAGGACCACTACAGCACCTGCAGTGGCAAAGGCCCTCCTGGGAATATTTTCCAGGGTGGGCTTCCCAAAGGAAGTAGTATCAGACAGAGGAAGCAATTTCATGTCTGCATACTTAAATGCCATGTGGAAGAAGTGTGGTGTAACTTACAAGTTCACAACACCCTATCATCCACAAACAAATGGACTGGTGGAGAGATTTAATAAAACTCTCAAAGGCATGATTATGGGTCTCCCTGAAAAACTCCGCAGGAGATGGGATATCCTTCTACCATGCCTCCTTTTTGCCTACAGGGAGGTACCCCAGAAAGGAGTGGGCTTCAGCCCCTTTGAACTTCTTTTGGACACCCTGTTAGGGGTCCACTCACACTTGTAAAGGAGGGTTGGGAACAACCTTTAAAAGCTCCTAAGCAGGATATTGTGGATTATGTACTTGGCCTCAGATCAAGGATGGCTGAGTACATGAAAAAGGCCAGTAAAAACCTTCAGGCCAGCCAAGAGCTCCAGAAGCAATGGCATGATCAGAAGGCTGTTTTGGTTCACTACCAACCAGGGCAGAAAGTGTGGGTCTTGGAGCCTGTGGCCCCAAGAGCACTCCAAGATAAATGGAGTGGACCCCACACAATTGTTGAAAAGAAGGGTGAAGTCACCTACTTGGTTGACTTAGGCACTGCCAGGAGTCCCCTTAGGGTGCTCCATGTCAACCGCCTAAAACCCTACTATGACAGGGCTGATCTCACCCTGCTCATGGCAACTGATGAGGGACAGGAAGAAGACAGTGATCCTCTACCTGATCTCTTCTCTTCCACAGAACAAGATGCTCTTGTGGAAGGTGTAGTTTTGGCTGATTGTCTTACTGCTGAGCAAAAAGATAATTGCATAAATCTCCTAGGACAATTTTCAGAACTCTTCTCTACTGTGCCAGGCACCACTTCTTGGTGTGAGCACACTATAGATACTGGAGACAGTTTACCTGTCAAAAGTAAGATCTATAGGCAGCCTGACCATGTCAGGGACTGCATAAAGCAAGAAGTTCAGAAAATGTTGGAACTAGGAGTGGTTGAGCACTCTGACAGTCCATGGGCTTCTCCTGTGGTACTGGTACCAAAACCCAATTCTAAAGATGGAAAGAAGGAAATGCGGTTTTGTGTAGACTATAGAGGTCTCAACTTGGTAACCAAAACTGATGCTCACCCTATACCCAGGGCAGATGAGCTCATAGATACACTGGCATCTGCCAAGTATCTAAGCACTTTTGATTTGACTGCAGGGTATTGGCAGATCAAATTGTCAGAAGATGCTAAACCTAAGACTGCATTTTCTACCATTGGAGGACATTACCAGTTTACTGTAATGCCTTTTGGTTTGAAAAATGCACCTGCCACTTTTCAGAGGTTGGTGAACACAGTCCTGCAAGGGCTGGAAGCTTTCAGTGCAGCATATTTGGACGATATAGCTGTCTTTAGCTCCAGCTGGGATGATCACCTGGTCCACCTATGGAATGTTTTGGAGGCCCTGCAAAAGGCAGGCCTCACTATCAAGGCTTCAAAGTGCCAGATAGGGCAGGGTAAGGTGGTTTATCTGGGACACCTTGTTGGTGGGGAACAGATTGCACCACTTCAGGGGAAAATCCAAACAATTATTGATTGGGTTCCCCCTACCACTCAGACTCAGGTAAGAGCCTTCCTAGGCCTCACTGGGTATTACAGGAGGTTCATTAAGAACTATGGCTCCATTGCAGCCCCTCTTAATGACCTCACATCCAAGAAAATGCCTAAAAAGGTATTATGGACAGCAAACTGTCAGAAAGCTTTTGAGGAGCTGAAGCAGGCCATGTGCTCTGCACCTGTCCTGAAAAGCCCTTGTTACTCTAAAAAATTCTATGTCCAAACTGATGCATCTGAATTAGGAGTAGGGGCAGTCCTATCACAACTTAATTCTGAGGGCCAGGATCAACCTGTTGCTTTTATTAGTAGGAGGTTGACCCCTAGAGAAAAGTGTTGGTCTGCCATTGAGAGGGAGGCCTTTGCTGTGGTCTGGGCTCTGAAGAAGTTGAGGCCATACCTGTTTGGCACTCACTTCATTGTTCAGACAGACCACAAACCTCTACTTTGGCTAAAACAAATGAAAGGTGAAAATCCTAAATTGTTGAGGTGGTCCATATCCCTACAGGGAATGGACTATACAGTGGAACATAGACCTGGGAGTAGCCACTCCAATGCAGATGGACTCTCCAGATATTTCCACTTAGACAATGAAACTCATCAGGTCATGGCTAGTCTTATTGTCCTTCGTTTGGGGGGGGGTTGTGTAGGAAAGTACCATCTTGCCTGGCATGTTACCCCCATTTTTCACTGTATATATGTTGTTTTAGTTGTATGTGTCACTGGGACCCTGGTAACCCAGGGCCCCAGTGCTCATAAGTGTGCCTGAATGTGTTACCTGGGTAGTGACTAACTGTCTCACTGAGGCTCTGCTAATCAGAACCTCAGTGGTTATGCTCTCTCATTTCTTTCCAAATTGTCACTAACAGGCTAGTGACCATTTTTACCAATTTACATTGGCGTACTGGAACACCCTTATAATTCCCTAGTATATGGTACTGAGGTACCCAGGGTATTGGGGTTCCAGGAGATCCCTATGGGCTGCAGCATTTCTTTTGCCACCCATAGGGAGCTCTGACAATTCTTACACAGGCCTGCCACTGCAGCCTGAGTGAAATAACGTCCACGTTATTTCACAGCCATTTTACACTGCACTTAAGTAACTTATAAGTCACCTATATGTCTAACCTTTACCTGGTAAAGGTTAGGTGCAAAGTTACTTCGTGTGAGGGCACCCTGGCACTAGCCAAGGTGCCCCCACATTGTTCAGAGCCAATTCCCTGAACTTTGTGAGTGCGGGGACACCATTACACGCGTGCACTACATATAGGTCACTACCTATATGTAGCTTCACAATGGTAACTCCGAATATGGCCATGTAACATGTCTATGATCATGGAATTGCCCCCTCTATGCCATCCTGGCATAGTTGGCACAATCCCATGATCCCAGTGGTCTGTAGCACAGACCCTGGTACTGCCAAACTGCCCTTCCTGGGGTTTCACTGCAGCTGCTGCTGCTGCCAACCCCTCAGACAGGCATCTGCCCTCCTGGGGTCCAGCCAGGCCTGGCCCAGGATGGCAGAACAAAGAACTTCCTCTGAGAGAGGGTGTGACACCCTCTCCCTTTGGAAAATGGTGTGAAGGCAGGGGAGGAGTAGCCTCCCCCAGCCTCTGGAAATGCTTTCTTGGGCACAGATGTGCCCAATTCTGCATAAGCCAGTCTACACCGGTTCAGGGACCCCTTAGCCCCTGCTCTGGCGCGAAACTGGACAAAGGAAAGGGGAGTGACCACTCCCCTGACCTGCACCTCCCCTGGGAGGTGTCCAGAGCTCCTCCAGTGTGCTCTAGACCTCTGCCATCTTGGAAACAGAGGTGCTGCTGGCACACTGGACTGCTCTGAGTGGCCAGGGCCACCAGGTGACGTCAGAGACTCCTGCTGATAGGCTCCTTCAGGTGTTAGTAGCCTATCCTCTCTCCTAAGTAGCCAAACCTTCTTTTCTGGCTATTGAGGGTCTCTGTCTCTGGGGAAACTTTAGATAACGAATGCAAGAGCTCATCCGAGTTCCTCTGCATCTCCCTCTTCACCTTCTGATAAGGAAACGACCGCTGACCGCGCTGGAAGCCTGCAAACCTGCAACATAGTAGCAAAGACGACTACTGCAACTCTGTAACGCTGATCCTGCCTCCTTCTCGACTGTTTTCCTGCTTGTGCATGCTGTGGGGGTAGCCTGCCTCCTCTCTGCACCAGAAGCTCCGAAGAAATCTCCTGTGGGTCGACGGAATCTTCCCCCTGCAACCGCAGGCACCAAAAAGCTGCATTACCGGTCCCTTGGGTCTCCTCTCAGCATGACGAGCGAGGTCCCTCGAATCCAGCGACTCTGTCCAAGTGACCCCCACAGTCCAGTGACTCTTCAGTCCAAGTTTGGTGGAGGTAAGTCCTTGCCTCACCTCGCTGGGCTGCATTGCTGGGAACCGCGACTTTGCAGCTACTCCGGCCCCTGTGCACTTCCGGCGGAAATCCTTTGTGCACAGCCAAGCCTGGGTCCACAGCACTCTAACCTGCATTGCACGACTTTCTAAGTTGGTCTCCGGCGACGTGGGACTCCTTTGTGCAACTTCGGCGAGCACCATTTCACGCATCCTTGTAGTGCCTGTTTCTGGCACTTCTCCGGGTGCTACCTGCTTCAGTGAGGGCTCTTTGTCTTGCTCCACGTCCCCTCTCTCTTCAGGTCCAATTTGCGACCTCCTGGTTCCTCCTGGGCCCCAGCAGCGTCCAAAAACGCCAAACGCATGATTTGCGCCTAGCAAGGCTTGTTGGCGTCCTTTTGGCGTGAAACCACTTCTGCACGACTCTCCACGGCAAGAGGGATCCGTCCACCAAAGGCAAAGTCTCTAGCCCTTTTTGTTCCTGCAGAAACCTCAGCTTCTTCTGTCCAGTAGAAGCTTCTTTGCACCCGCAGCTGGCATTTCCTGGGCATCTGCCCATCTCCGACTTGCTTGTGACTTTTGGACTTGGTCCCCTTTTTCCACAGGTAACCTAGATTGGAAATCCACAGTTGTTGCATTGCTGGTTTGTGTCTTTCCTGCATTATTCCTCTAACACGACTTCTTTGTCCTTAGGGGAACTTTAGTGCACTTTGCACTCACTTTTCAGGGTCTTGGGGAGGGTTATTTTTCTAACTCTCACTATTTTCTAATAGTCCCAGCGACCCTCTACAAGGTCACATAGGTTTGGGGTCCATTCGTGGTTCGCATTCCACTTTTGGAGTATATGGTTTGTGTTGCCCCTATCCCTATGTTTCCCCATTGCATCCTATTGTAACTATACATTGTTTGCACTGTTTTCTAAGACTATACTGCATATTTTTGCTATTGTGTATATATATCTTGTGTATATTTCCTATCCTCTCACTGAGGGTACACTCTAAGATACTTTGGCATATTGTCATAAAAATAAAGTACCTTTATTTTTAGTATAACTGTGTATTGTGTTTTCTTATGATATTGTGCATATGACACTAAGTGGTACTGTAGTAGCTTCACACGTCTCCTAGTTCAGCCTAAGCTGCTCTGCTAAGCTACCATTATCTATCAGCCTAAGCTGCTAGACACCCTATACACTAATAAGGGATAACTGGGCCTGGTGCAAGGTGCAAGTACCCCTTGGTACTCACTACAAGCCAGTCCAGCCTCCTACAATTAGGATTCGCCATTTGTCAGAAATAGCCCGAGATCCAAAAAGGCACACCAATATCGGGGTTTTTCCTTTCAAAGTTCAAGCTTGTACAACCAACCACTATCGTGGTGGCGGAAACACTCAGCCCCACGGACGTCTCCGTTAACGGAACCGAGGAGTCAAATTATATATGAGATCGAGAGAGTCAGCCGGACCCAAACATTAGAGCCAGACCAAACGTTGGCGGCGCCATGTCGCGTGGGCTCTCATTATCCTAAATGAGACTACTGGATTTCTAGGCGGCAGGATCTATAAAGGTGTGGGGGACTGAGTCTGACCCACGTGTAAGGAACTCTGTCACCCTAAATCCGTTTTTTGCTCCGGCTAACTAGCAGTGCCTCATTTCTCCCACGGGGAAGAGATGATTGGGCAGCCGAGCGCATGACATCTTTGGAACTTCTCAGGGAAGTCGTGGTCACTCAGATCCAAACCAACTCTCTCATTTACAATATGATCTCATATACAAATGACAAAGACAGTATAAGTTTTATATAATGCTTTAATAAAACGACTGTATTTTAGAGAATAAGGCATGAGCCGCAATAACCAGAACCATACAACACAATAGGATTGAAATAGTTACCAGGAGAGTAAAAAATAAGAATAAAGCAATCATTGTGTATTATAGTTTCTACTCTCCCTCTGCTTGTTCTATTTCGAGCACAGCATGTTAAGCTTCTAGCTTGCCTGTCTGTATCACTGCAGAGCCATCAGCCCTCATACCTGAGCAAAGGCCTGTGATCTTGGTTCAGCATCTGCAACAAGGCAGTCAGCATCTAGTTGTGGTTCCCTGGTCGGAATCTCCCTCTTCCGTGTATTGGGACAAGGAAGTTATTTTATATCCTACATGTCACAAAATGTCCCTGCGCAAAAATGCCAAGTCTAAACTCCAACCACGTCTATCGGCAATGTACCAGACTGTATCCTTGACTGAAGCACAGAGTGAATATGTTATGGAGAACATCAGTGCTGAAGTATGCAAAACAGTGTGATATGAATAGAAAAACAACACTGTAGAACTGGCTATCTGAAAAATAACAGTACGAAGCCAAATAAGAAGCATGTAGAGCAAAGTGCACAGAGGCTCTAAGCTACTAGCAAATGAATAAAATACATCCAGGGCAAAGTGCACAAAGGCCTAAGGCCTAAAGCTAACGCGCAAAGGATATATAAAACCAGCCACACTACACCCTAATAGACAGTCTACAGGTAAATCTGAGGCAACCACAACTTTCTTTGGGCCAGTAACCCCCCCCCCCTGTAGTGTTGAGATTCACAACAGCCATGGGGTGGCTAAGTGTGTTGTTATGAGCATCGGTTACTTGGTACTGGTGACCAAGTAGGTGTTGTTCAGGGTGGACCAGTTTCTCTATTACCATTGTAACACTGGCACCTGTGTCCCTGTAGGCCTGAACCTCAACACCATTTATTAGGGTTAGTTGCTTGTACTTCTCCAAGTTATGGGGGCAAGCAACCAAAGTGGCTAAATCAATAGCCCCTTCAGAGACTAAAGTAGCCTCTGTGGTCTCCCTAATCAGACCAACCCCAACTAAATTACCAAAAGTGAGCCCAGCTACTCCCTTGGATTGGCTATTAGTAGGTTTGCTCCCACCACCACTGCTATTAGTAGGGACACTAGGTGTAGCAGCAGGGGTTGTAGTGGTAGGAGGCTTGGTGCTTTTCTTTGGACAACTGGGATCTGTTGTCCAATGGCCTTTTATTTTACATAAATAGCACCATGGTTTCTTTTCTTTGTTTTGATTTGAAGAGGATTTGGGCCCACCACCCCCACCAGAGTGTTTTTGTGGGCCTGATTGTGAGAAAGTAGCCTCTTTCTAGCCTTGTTACCCCCACTTTTGGCCTGTTTGTGAGTGTATGTCAGGGTGTTTTCACTGTCTCACTGGGATCCTGCTAACCAGGGCCCAGTGCTCATAGTGAAGACCCTATGTTTTCAGTATGGTTGTTATGTGTCACTGAGACCTTGCTAGTCAGGACCCCAGTGTTCATAAGTTTGTGGCCTATATGTATGTGTTCCCTGTGTGGTGCCTAACTGTCTCACTGAGGCTCTGCTAATCAGAACCTCAGTGGTTATGCTCTCTCATTTCTTTCAAATTGTCACTAACAGGCTAGTGACCATTTTTACCAATTTACATTGGCTTACTGGAATACCCTTATAATTCCCTAGTATATGGTACTGAGGTACCCAGGGTATTGGGGTTCCAGGAGATCCCTATGGGCTGCAGCATTTCTTTTGCCACCCATAGGGAGCTCTGACAATTCTTACACAGGCCTGCCACTGCAGCCTGAGTGAAATAACGTCCACGTTATTTCACAGCCATTTTACACTGCACTTAAGTAACTTATAAGTCACCTATATGTCTAACCTTTACCTGGTAAAGGTTAGGTGCAAAGTTACTTCGTGTGAGGGCACCCTGGCACTAGCCAAGGTGCCCCCACATTGTTCAGAGCCAATTCCCTGAACTTTGTGAGTGCGGGGACACCATTACACGCGTGCACTACATATAGGTCACTACCTATATGTAGCTTCACAATGGTAACTCCGAATATGGCCATGTAACATGTCTATGATCATGGAATTGCCCCCTCTATGCCATCCTGGCATAGTTGGCACAATCCCATGATCCCAGTGGTCTGTAGCACAGACCCTGGTACTGCCAAACTGCCTTTCCTGGGGTTTCACTGCAGCTGCTGCTGCTGCCAACCCCTCAGACAGGTTTCTGCCCTCCTGGGGTCAAGCCAGGCTTGGCCCAGGATGGCAGAACAAAGGACTTCCTCTGAGAGAGGGTGTTACACCCCCTCCCTTTGGAAAATGGTGTGAAGGCAGGGGAGGAGTAGCCTCCCCCAGCCTCTGGAAATGCTTACTTGGGCACATTTGTGCCCAATTCTGCATAAGCCAGTCTACACCGGTTCAGGGACCCCTTAGCCCTGCTCTGGCGCGAAACTGGACAAAGGAAAGGGGAGTGACCACTCCCCTGTCCTGCACCTCCCCTGGGAGGTGTCCAGAGCTCCTCCAGTGTGCTCCAGACCTCTGCCATCTTGGAAACAGAGGTGCTGCTGGCACACTGGACTGCTCTGAGTGGCCAGTGCCACCAGGTGACGTCAGAGACTCCTTCTGATAGGCTCCTCCAGGTGTTGCTAGCCTATCCTCTCTCCTAGGTAGCCAAACCCTCTTTTCTGGCTATTTAGGGTCTCTGTCTCTGGGGAAACTTTAGATAACGAATGCAAGAGCTCATCAGAGTTCCTCTGCATCTATCTCTTCACCTTCTGCCAAGGAATCGACTGCTGACCGCGCTGGAAGCCTGCAAAACTGCAACATAGTAGCAAAGACGACTACTGCAACTCTGTAACGCTGATCCTGCCGCCTTCTCGACTGTTTTCCTGATGGTGCATGCTGTGGGGGTAGTCTGCCTCCTCTCTGCACTAGAAGCTCCGAAGAAATCTCCCGTGGGTCGACGGAATCTTCCCCCTGCAACCGCAGGCACCAAAAAGCTGCATTACTGGTCCCTTGGGTCTCCTCTCAGCACAACGAGCGAGGTCCCTTGAATCCAGCAACTCTGTCCAAGTGACTCCCACAGTCCAGTGACTCTTCAGTCCAAGTTTGGTGGAGGTAAGTCCTTGCCTCCCTATGCCAGACTGAATTGTTGGAAATCGCGTCTTTTGCAACTACTCCTGTTTCCGTGCACTTCTGGCGGAAATCCTTTGCGCACGGCCAAGCCTGGGTCCACGGCTCTCTAACCTGCATTGCACGACTTTCTAAGTTGGTCTCAGGCGACGTGGGACTCCTTTGTGCAACTTCGGCGAGCACCATTTCACGCATCCTTGTAGTGCCTGTTTCTGGCACTTCTCCGGAAGCTACCTGCTGCTGAGAGGGCTCTCTGTCTTGTGCGACGTCCCTTCTCTCTACTGACGCAATTTGCAACATCCTGGTCCCTCTTGGGCCATAGTAGCATCCAAAAACGCTTACCGCATGATTTGCAGCTAGCAAGGCTTGTTGGCGGTCTTTCGGCGCGAAAATACATTTGCACGACTCTCCACGGCGAGTGGGATCAGTCCACCAAAGTGGAAGTCTCTAGCCCTTTTCGTTCCTGCAGAAACCTCAGCTTCTTCTGTCCAGTAGAAGCTTCTTTGCACCCACAGCTGGCATTTCCTGGGCATCTGCCCATCTCCGACTTGCTTGTGACTTTTGGACTTGGTCCCCTTGTTCCACAGGTACCCTAGATTGGAAATCCGTCATTGTTGCATTGCTGGTTTGTGTCTTTCCTGCATTATTCCCCTATCACAACTTCTTTGTCCTTTGGGGAACTTCAGTGCACTTTGCACTCACTTTTCAGGGTCTTAGGGAGGGCTATTTTTCTAACCCTTACTATTTTCTAATAGTCCCAGCGACCCTCTACAAGGTCACATAGGTTTGGGGTCCATTCGTGGTTCGCATTCCACTTTTGGAGTATATGGTTTGTGTTGCCCCTATCCCTATGTTTCCCCATTGCATCCTATTGTAACTATACATTGTTTGCACTGTTTTCTAAGACTATACTGCATATTTTTGCTATTGTGTATATATATCTTGTGTATATTTCCTATCCTCTCACTGAGGGTACACTCTAAGATACTTTGGCATATTGTCATAAAAATAAAGTACCTTTATTTTTAGTATAACTGTGTATTGTGTTTTCTTATGATATTGTGCATATGACACTAAGTGGTACTGTAGTAGCTTCACACGTCTCCTAGTTCAGCCTAAGCTGCTCTGCTAAGCTACCATTATCTATCAGCCTAAGCTGCTAGACACCCTATACACTAATAAGGGATAACTGGGCCTGGTGCAAGGTGCAAGTACCCCTTGGTACTCACTACAAGCCAGTCCAGCCTCCTACATTGGTTGTGCAGTGGTGGGATAAGTGCTTGAGACTACTTACCACTCTTGTCATTGTACTTTTCATAAGAGAAAAATATACAAAACAAGGTCAGTGTATATACACATAGCCAAAAAGTTTTGCATTTCCTCTTTTCACTCTTTTCTAAGTGCTGAAAAGTACCTCTAAACTTTCAAAAAGTTCTTAAAAGTTTAAAAAGTTTTTTTCTGTCTTTCCCAAAAAGTTCTGAAAACTTTTTTCTCTTTTTCTATCACTTTAACTCTCTCTAAAAATGTCTGGCACAGGCCAAAGTGTTGATCTGTCCAAACTTGCATATGACAACCTTAGCTGGAAAAGAGAAAGGAGTCTCTGTATAGAGGTTTGAGTGTAGGGAAGAATCCTTCCTTGGAACTGTTACTTAACATGCTTAGAGAACAGGATAAAGCCATAGGTGCCCCATCTGTTGAAAAAGTACCTAATAGTTCTCAATCTGATTCAGGGACTCCCCCAGGAAAAGATTCAGGAAAGAAACTCCCTAGCCTGCCCATTACTAGACAGTCTAGCATAGTTGGGAATGATGATGAGCCACACCATACAAATAGTGTTGTCTCACATCATAGCAAAAGCATTTATTCTCACCATACTGGTAGTAATGTTTCTGTTAACCAAGCTGTTAGGGTGGCTTCTGTAAGGGACAGGTCTCCTTCTGTTCATTCCCATCATAGCTCTGTTTCTAGGAATGTCCCTCCCACCAACCCTGATGACAGAATGTTAGAGAGGGAACTCAATAAGTTGAGGGTGGAACAAACCAGACTGAAGCTTAAAAAGCAACAGCTGGATTTGGATAGACAGTCTTTTGAATTAGACAAGGAAAGACAGAAGTTGGGTTTAGATACCCATGGTGGCAGCAGCAGTATTCCCCATAGTCATCCTGCAAAAGAGCATGATTCAAGGAATCTGCACAAGATAGTTCCCCCTTATAAGGAGGGGGATGACATTAACAAGTGGTTTGCTGCACTTGAGAGGGCCTGTGTTGTACAGGATGTCCCTCAAAGGCAGTGGGCTGCTATCCTATGGCTATCATTTAGTGGAAAAGGTAGGGATAGGCTCCTTACTGTGAAAGAAAATGATGCTAACAATTTCCAAGTTCTTAAGAATGCACTCCTGGATGGTTAAGGCTTAACCACTGAACAGTACAGGATAAAGTTCAGAGAGACCAAAAAGGAGTCTTCACAAGACTGGGTTGATTTTATTGACCATTCAGTGAAGGCCTTGGAGGGGTGGTTACATGGCAGTAAAGTTACTGATTATGAAAGCCTGTATAACTTAATCCTGAGAGAGCATATTCTTAATAATTGTGTGTCTGATTTGTTGCACCAGTACTTGTTGGACTCTGATCTGACCTCTCCCCAAGAATTGGGAAAGAAGGCAGACAAATGGGTCAGAACAAGAGTGAACAGAAAAGTTCATACAGGGGGTGACAAAGATGGCAACAAAAAGAAGGATGGTAAGTCTTCTGACAAGGGTGGGGACAAATCTAAAAATGAGTCTTCATCAGGCCCACAAAAACACTCTGGTGGGGGTGGTGGGTCCAAATCCTCCTTTAATCATAACAAGGAAAAGAAACCATGGTGCTATTTATGTAAAATAAAAGGCCATTGGACAACAGATCCCAGTTGTCCAAAGAAAGGCACCACAGCTCCTACCACTACAACCCCTACTGCTACACCTAGTGTCCCTACTAATAGCAGTGGTGGTGGGAGCAAACCTACTAATAGCCAATCCAAGGGAGTAGCTGGGCTCACTTTTGGTAATTTAGTTGGGGTTGGTCTGATTAGGGAGACCACAGAGGCTACTTTAGTCTCTGAAGGGGCTATTGATTTAGCCACTTTGGTTGCTTGCCCCCATAACTTGGAGAAGTACAAGCAACTAACCCTAATAAATGGTGTTGAGGTCCAGGCCTACAGGGACACAGGTGCCAGTGTCACAATGGTGATTGAGAAACTGGTGCACCCTGAACAACACATACTTGGACACCAGTACCAAGTAACCAATGCTCACAACATAACACAAAGCCACCCCATGGCTGTTGTAAATCTCAACTGGGGGGGGGTAACTGGTCCAAAGAAAGTTGTGGTAGCTTCAGATTTACCTGTAGACTGTCTATTAGGGAATGATTTGGAGACATCAGCTTGGTCAGATGTGGAGTTGGAGGCCCATGCAGCAATGCTGGGCATTCCAGGGCATATTTTTGCTTTGACAAGGGCTCAGGCCAAAAAGCAAAAAGGACAGGGAAGCTTGGATCCTGGAACAATGGACCAAGTGCTCCCTAAAGCTAGGGCTAGTAGAAGCAAACCACTTCCTACTATCCCTCTCTCTACAGTGGATTCTACTTCTGAGGAAGAAGAATTCCCTCCCTGTGCAGAACCTACACCAGAGGAGCTGGAAGCAGACACTGCTGAGCTTTTGGGTGAAGGGGGGCCTGCCAGAGAGGAGCTGAGTGTGGCACAGCAAACCTGTCCCACATTAGAGGGTCTCAGACAGCAAGCTGTCAAACAGGCTAATGGGGATGTCAGTGACTCTCACAGAGTTTACTGGGAGGACAACCTCTTGTACACTGAGCATAGGGATGCTAAACCTGGAGCTGCCAGGAGATTAGTGATTCCTCAGGAGTACAGAAAGTTCCTCCTAACACTGGCACATGACATTCCCTTAGCTGGGCATCTAGGACAAATGAAAACTTGGGACAGGCTTGTTCCCCTGTTTCATTGGCCTAGGATGTCTGAGGACACAAAAGAATTTTGCAAGTCCTGTGAAACCTGTCAAGCCAGTGGCAAGACAGGTGGCACCCCAAAGGCACCCCTTATCCCACTACCTGTGGTTGGGGTTCCCTTTGAAAGGGTAGGGGTTGACATAGTTGGCCCCCTTGACCCTCCTACTGCTTCAGGCAATAGGTTTATCTTAGTGGTAGTGGACCATGCCACAAGATATCCTGAAGCAATTCCTTTAAGGACCACTACAGCACCTGCAGTGGCAAAGGCCCTCCTGGGAATATTTTCCAGGGTGGGCTTCCCAAAGGAAGTAGTATCAGACAGAGGAAGCAATTTCATGTCTGCATACTTAAATGCCATGTGGAAGAAGTGTGGTGTAACTTACAAGTTCACAACACCCTATCATCCACAAACAAATGGACTGGTGGAGAGATTTAATAAAACTCTCAAAGGCATGATTATGGGTCTCCCTGAAAAACTCCGCAGGAGATGGGATATCCTTCTACCATGCCTCCTTTTTGCCTACAGGGAGGTACCCCAGAAAGGAGTGGGCTTCAGCCCCTTTGAACTTCTTTTGGACACCCTGTTAGGGGTCCACTCACACTTGTAAAGGAGGGTTGGGAACAACCTTTAAAAGCTCCTAAGCAGGATATTGTGGATTATGTACTTGGCCTCAGATCAAGGATGGCTGAGTACATGAAAAAGGCCAGTAAAAACCTTCAGGCCAGCCAAGAGCTCCAGAAGCAATGGCATGATCAGAAGGCTGTTTTGGTTCACTACCAACCAGGGCAGAAAGTGTGGGTCTTGGAGCCTGTGGCCCCAAGAGCACTCCAAGATAAATGGAGTGGACCCCACACAATTGTTGAAAAGAAGGGTGAAGTCACCTACTTGGTTGACTTAGGCACTGCCAGGAGTCCCCTTAGGGTGCTCCATGTCAACCGCCTAAAACCCTACTATGACAGGGCTGATCTCACCCTGCTCATGGCAACTGATGAGGGACAGGAAGAAGACAGTGATCCTCTACCTGATCTCTTCTCTTCCACAGAACAAGATGCTCTTGTGGAAGGTGTAGTTTTGGCTGATTGTCTTACTGCTGAGCAAAAAGATAATTGCATAAATCTCCTAGGACAATTTTCAGAACTCTTCTCTACTGTGCCAGGCACCACTTCTTGGTGTGAGCACACTATAGATACTGGAGACAGTTTACCTGTCAAAAGTAAGATCTATAGGCAGCCTGACCATGTCAGGGACTGCATAAAGCAAGAAGTTCAGAAAATGTTGGAACTAGGAGTGGTTGAGCACTCTGACAGTCCATGGGCTTCTCCTGTGGTACTGGTACCAAAACCCAATTCTAAAGATGGAAAGAAGGAAATGCGGTTTTGTGTAGACTATAGAGGTCTCAACTTGGTAACCAAAACTGATGCTCACCCTATACCCAGGGCAGATGAGCTCATAGATACACTGGCATCTGCCAAGTATCTAAGCACTTTTGATTTGACTGCAGGGTATTGGCAGATCAAATTGTCAGAAGATGCTAAACCTAAGACTGCATTTTCTACCATTGGAGGACATTACCAGTTTACTGTAATGCCTTTTGGTTTGAAAAATGCACCTGCCACTTTTCAGAGGTTGGTGAACACAGTCCTGCAAGGGCTGGAAGCTTTCAGTGCAGCATATTTGGACGATATAGCTGTCTTTAGCTCCAGCTGGGATGATCACCTGGTCCACCTATGGAATGTTTTGGAGGCCCTGCAAAAGGCAGGCCTCACTATCAAGGCTTCAAAGTGCCAGATAGGGCAGGGTAAGGTGGTTTATCTGGGACACCTTGTTGGTGGGGAACAGATTGCACCACTTCAGGGGAAAATCCAAACAATTATTGATTGGGTTCCCCCTACCACTCAGACTCAGGTAAGAGCCTTCCTAGGCCTCACTGGGTATTACAGGAGGTTCATTAAGAACTATGGCTCCATTGCAGCCCCTCTTAATGACCTCACATCCAAGAAAATGCCTAAAAAGGTATTATGGACAGCAAACTGTCAGAAAGCTTTTGAGGAGCTGAAGCAGGCCATGTGCTCTGCACCTGTCCTGAAAAGCCCTTGTTACTCTAAAAAATTCTATGTCCAAACTGATGCATCTGAATTAGGAGTAGGGGCAGTCCTATCACAACTTAATTCTGAGGGCCAGGATCAACCTGTTGCTTTTATTAGTAGGAGGTTGACCCCTAGAGAAAAGTGTTGGTCTGCCATTGAGAGGGAGGCCTTTGCTGTGGTCTGGGCTCTGAAGAAGTTGAGGCCATACCTGTTTGGCACTCACTTCATTGTTCAGACAGACCACAAACCTCTACTTTGGCTAAAACAAATGAAAGGTGAAAATCCTAAATTGTTGAGGTGGTCCATATCCCTACAGGGAATGGACTATACAGTGGAACATAGACCTGGGAGTAGCCACTCCAATGCAGATGGACTCTCCAGATATTTCCACTTAGACAATGAAACTCATCAGGTCATGGCTAGTCTTATTGTCCTTCGTTTGGGGGGGGGTTGTGTAGGAAAGTACCATCTTGCCTGGCATGTTACCCCCATTTTTCACTGTATATATGTTGTTTTAGTTGTATGTGTCACTGGGACCCTGGTAACCCAGGGCCCCAGTGCTCATAAGTGTGCCTGAATGTGTTACCTGGGTAGTGACTAACTGTCTCACTGAGGCTCTGCTAATCAGAACCTCAGTGGTTATGCTCTCTCATTTCTTTCCAAATTGTCACTAACAGGCTAGTGACCATTTTTACCAATTTACATTGGCGTACTGGAACACCCTTATAATTCCCTAGTATATGGTACTGAGGTACCCAGGGTATTGGGGTTCCAGGAGATCCCTATGGGCTGCAGCATTTCTTTTGCCACCCATAGGGAGCTCTGACAATTCTTACACAGGCCTGCCACTGCAGCCTGAGTGAAATAACGTCCACGTTATTTCACAGCCATTTTACACTGCACTTAAGTAACTTATAAGTCACCTATATGTCTAACCTTTACCTGGTAAAGGTTAGGTGCAAAGTTACTTCGTGTGAGGGCACCCTGGCACTAGCCAAGGTGCCCCCACATTGTTCAGAGCCAATTCCCTGAACTTTGTGAGTGCGGGGACACCATTACACGCGTGCACTACATATAGGTCACTACCTATATGTAGCTTCACAATGGTAACTCCGAATATGGCCATGTAACATGTCTATGATCATGGAATTGCCCCCTCTATGCCATCCTGGCATAGTTGGCACAATCCCATGATCCCAGTGGTCTGTAGCACAGACCCTGGTACTGCCAAACTGCCCTTCCTGGGGTTTCACTGCAGCTGCTGCTGCTGCCAACCCCTCAGACAGGCATCTGCCCTCCTGGGGTCCAGCCAGGCCTGGCCCAGGATGGCAGAACAAAGAACTTCCTCTGAGAGAGGGTGTGACACCCTCTCCCTTTGGAAAATGGTGTGAAGGCAGGGGAGGAGTAGCCTCCCCCAGCCTCTGGAAATGCTTTCTTGGGCACAGATGTGCCCAATTCTGCATAAGCCAGTCTACACCGGTTCAGGGACCCCTTAGCCCCTGCTCTGGCGCGAAACTGGACAAAGGAAAGGGGAGTGACCACTCCCCTGACCTGCACCTCCCCTGGGAGGTGTCCAGAGCTCCTCCAGTGTGCTCTAGACCTCTGCCATCTTGGAAACAGAGGTGCTGCTGGCACACTGGACTGCTCTGAGTGGCCAGGGCCACCAGGTGACGTCAGAGACTCCTGCTGATAGGCTCCTTCAGGTGTTAGTAGCCTATCCTCTCTCCTAAGTAGCCAAACCTTCTTTTCTGGCTATTGAGGGTCTCTGTCTCTGGGGAAACTTTAGATAACGAATGCAAGAGCTCATCCGAGTTCCTCTGCATCTCCCTCTTCACCTTCTGATAAGGAAACGACCGCTGACCGCGCTGGAAGCCTGCAAACCTGCAACATAGTAGCAAAGACGACTACTGCAACTCTGTAACGCTGATCCTGCCTCCTTCTCGACTGTTTTCCTGCTTGTGCATGCTGTGGGGGTAGCCTGCCTCCTCTCTGCACCAGAAGCTCCGAAGAAATCTCCTGTGGGTCGACGGAATCTTCCCCCTGCAACCGCAGGCACCAAAAAGCTGCATTACCGGTCCCTTGGGTCTCCTCTCAGCATGACGAGCGAGGTCCCTCGAATCCAGCGACTCTGTCCAAGTGACCCCCACAGTCCAGTGACTCTTCAGTCCAAGTTTGGTGGAGGTAAGTCCTTGCCTCACCTCGCTGGGCTGCATTGCTGGGAACCGCGACTTTGCAGCTACTCCGGCCCCTGTGCACTTCCGGCGGAAATCCTTTGTGCACAGCCAAGCCTGGGTCCACAGCACTCTAACCTGCATTGCACGACTTTCTAAGTTGGTCTCCGGCGACGTGGGACTCCTTTGTGCAACTTCGGCGAGCACCATTTCACGCATCCTTGTAGTGCCTGTTTCTGGCACTTCTCCGGGTGCTACCTGCTTCAGTGAGGGCTCTTTGTCTTGCTCCACGTCCCCTCTCTCTTCAGGTCCAATTTGCGACCTCCTGGTTCCTCCTGGGCCCCAGCAGCGTCCAAAAACGCCAAACGCATGATTTGCGCCTAGCAAGGCTTGTTGGCGTCCTTTTGGCGTGAAACCAATTCTGCACGACTCTCCACGGCAAGAGGGATCCGTCCACCAAAGGCAAAGTCTCTAGCCCTTTTTGTTCCTGCAGAAACCTCAGCTTCTTCTGTCCAGTAGAAGCTTCTTTGCACCCGCAGCTGGCATTTCCTGGGCATCTGCCCATCTCCGACTTGCTTGTGACTTTTGGACTTGGTCCCCTTTTTCCACAGGTAACCTAGATTGGAAATCCACAGTTGTTGCATTGCTGGTTTGTGTCTTTCCTGCATTATTCCTCTAACACGACTTCTTTGTCCTTAGGGGAACTTTAGTGCACTTTGCACTCACTTTTCAGGGTCTTGGGGAGGGTTATTTTTCTAACTCTCACTATTTTCTAATAGTCCCAGCGACCCTCTACAAGGTCACATAGGTTTGGGGTCCATTCGTGGTTCGCATTCCACTTTTGGAGTATATGGTTTGTGTTGCCCCTATCCCTATGTTTCCCCATTGCATCCTATTGTAACTATACATTGTTTGCACTGTTTTCTAAGACTATACTGCATATTTTTGCTATTGTGTATATATATCTTGTGTATATTTCCTATCCTCTCACTGAGGGTACACTCTAAGATACTTTGGCATATTGTCATAAAAATAAAGTACCTTTATTTTTAGTATAACTGTGTATTGTGTTTTCTTATGATATTGTGCATATGACACTAAGTGGTACTGTAGTAGCTTCACACGTCTCCTAGTTCAGCCTAAGCTGCTCTGCTAAGCTACCATTATCTATCAGCCTAAGCTGCTAGACACCCTATACACTAATAAGGGATAACTGGGCCTGGTGCAAGGTGCAAGTACCCCTTGGTACTCACTACAAGCCAGTCCAGCCTCCTACAATTAGGATTCGCCATTTGTCAGAAATAGCCCGAGATCCAAAAAGGCACACCAATATCGGGGTTTTTCCTTTCAAAGTTCAAGCTTGTACAACCAACCACTATCGTGGTGGCGGAAACACTCAGCCCCACGGACGTCTCCGTTAACGGAACCGAGGAGTCAAATTATATATGAGATCGAGAGAGTCAGCCGGACCCAAACATTAGAGCCAGACCAAACGTTGGCGGCGCCATGTCGCGTGGGCTCTCATTATCCTAAATGAGACTACTGGATTTCTAGGCGGCAGGATCTATAAAGGTGTGGGGGACTGAGTCTGACCCACGTGTAAGGAACTCTGTCACCCTAAATCCGTTTTTTGCTCCGGCTAACTAGCAGTGCCTCATTTCTCCCACGGGGAAGAGATGATTGGGCAGCCGAGCGCATGACATCTTTGGAACTTCTCAGGGAAGTCGTGGTCACTCAGATCCAAACCAACTCTCTCATTTACAATATGATCTCATATACAAATGACAAAGACAGTATAAGTTTTATATAATGCTTTAATAAAACGACTGTATTTTAGAGAATAAGGCATGAGCCGCAATAACCAGAACCATACAACACAATAGGATTGAAATAGTTACCAGGAGAGTAAAAAATAAGAATAAAGCAATCATTGTGTATTATAGTTTCTACTCTCCCTCTGCTTGTTCTATTTCGAGCACAGCATGTTAAGCTTCTAGCTTGCCTGTCTGTATCACTGCAGAGCCATCAGCCCTCATACCTGAGCAAAGGCCTGTGATCTTGGTTCAGCATCTGCAACAAGGCAGTCAGCATCTAGTTGTGGTTCCCTGGTCGGAATCTCCCTCTTCCGTGTATTGGGACAAGGAAGTTATTTTATATCCTACATGTCACAAAATGTCCCTGCGCAAAAATGCCAAGTCTAAACTCCAACCACGTCTATCGGCAATGTACCAGACTGTATCCTTGACTGAAGCACAGAGTGAATATGTTATGGAGAACATCAGTGCTGAAGTATGCAAAACAGTGTGATATGAATAGAAAAACAACACTGTAGAACTGGCTATCTGAAAAATAACAGTACGAAGCCAAATAAGAAGCATGTAGAGCAAAGTGCACAGAGGCTCTAAGCTACTAGCAAATGAATAAAATACATCCAGGGCAAAGTGCACAAAGGCCTAAGGCCTAAAGCTAACGCGCAAAGGATATATAAAACCAGCCACACTACACCCTAATAGACAGTCTACAGGTAAATCTGAGGCAACCACAACTTTCTTTGGGCCAGTAACCCCCCCCCCCTGTAGTGTTGAGATTCACAACAGCCATGGGGTGGCTAAGTGTGTTGTTATGAGCATCGGTTACTTGGTACTGGTGACCAAGTAGGTGTTGTTCAGGGTGGACCAGTTTCTCTATTACCATTGTAACACTGGCACCTGTGTCCCTGTAGGCCTGAACCTCAACACCATTTATTAGGGTTAGTTGCTTGTACTTCTCCAAGTTATGGGGGCAAGCAACCAAAGTGGCTAAATCAATAGCCCCTTCAGAGACTAAAGTAGCCTCTGTGGTCTCCCTAATCAGACCAACCCCAACTAAATTACCAAAAGTGAGCCCAGCTACTCCCTTGGATTGGCTATTAGTAGGTTTGCTCCCACCACCACTGCTATTAGTAGGGACACTAGGTGTAGCAGCAGGGGTTGTAGTGGTAGGAGGCTTGGTGCTTTTCTTTGGACAACTGGGATCTGTTGTCCAATGGCCTTTTATTTTACATAAATAGCACCATGGTTTCTTTTCTTTGTTTTGATTTGAAGAGGATTTGGGCCCACCACCCCCACCAGAGTGTTTTTGTGGGCCTGATTGTGAGAAAGTAGCCTCTTTCTAGCCTTGTTACCCCCACTTTTGGCCTGTTTGTGAGTGTATGTCAGGGTGTTTTCACTGTCTCACTGGGATCCTGCTAACCAGGGCCCAGTGCTCATAGTGAAGACCCTATGTTTTCAGTATGGTTGTTATGTGTCACTGAGACCTTGCTAGTCAGGACCCCAGTGTTCATAAGTTTGTGGCCTATATGTATGTGTTCCCTGTGTGGTGCCTAACTGTCTCACTGAGGCTCTGCTAATCAGAACCTCAGTGGTTATGCTCTCTCATTTCTTTCAAATTGTCACTAACAGGCTAGTGACCATTTTTACCAATTTACATTGGCTTACTGGAATACCCTTATAATTCCCTAGTATATGGTACTGAGGTACCCAGGGTATTGGGGTTCCAGGAGATCCCTATGGGCTGCAGCATTTCTTTTGCCACCCATAGGGAGCTCTGACAATTCTTACACAGGCCTGCCACTGCAGCCTGAGTGAAATAACGTCCACGTTATTTCACAGCCATTTTACACTGCACTTAAGTAACTTATAAGTCACCTATATGTCTAACCTTTACCTGGTAAAGGTTAGGTGCAAAGTTACTTCGTGTGAGGGCACCCTGGCACTAGCCAAGGTGCCCCCACATTGTTCAGAGCCAATTCCCTGAACTTTGTGAGTGCGGGGACACCATTACACGCGTGCACTACATAGGTCACTACCTATATGTAGCTTCACAATGGTAACTCCGAATATGGCCATGTAACATGTCTATGATCATGGAATTGCCCCCTCTATGCCATCCTGGCATAGTTGGCACAATCCCATGATCCCAGTGGTCTGTAGCACAGACCCTGGTACTGCCAAACTGCCTTTCCTGGGGTTTCACTGCAGCTGCTGCTGCTGCCAACCCCTCAGACAGGTTTCTGCCCTCCTGGGGTCAAGCCAGGCTTGGCCCAGGATGGCAGAACAAAGGACTTCCTCTGAGAGAGGGTGTTACACCCCCTCCCTTTGGAAAATGGTGTGAAGGCAGGGGAGGAGTAGCCTCCCCCAGCCTCTGGAAATGCTTACTTGGGCACATTTGTGCCCAATTCTGCATAAGCCAGTCTACACCGGTTCAGGGACCCCTTAGCCCTGCTCTGGCGCGAAACTGGACAAAGGAAAGGGGAGTGACCACTCCCCTGTCCTGCACCTCCCCTGGGAGGTGTCCAGAGCTCCTCCAGTGTGCTCCAGACCTCTGCCATCTTGGAAACAGAGGTGCTGCTGGCACACTGGACTGCTCTGAGTGGCCAGTGCCACCAGGTGACGTCAGAGACTCCTTCTGATAGGCTCCTCCAGGTGTTGCTAGCCTATCCTCTCTCCTAGGTAGCCAAACCCTCTTTTCTGGCTATTTAGGGTCTCTGTCTCTGGGGAAACTTTAGATAACGAATGCAAGAGCTCATCAGAGTTCCTCTGCATCTATCTCTTCACCTTCTGCCAAGGAATCGACTGCTGACCGCGCTGGAAGCCTGCAAAACTGCAACATAGTAGCAAAGACGACTACTGCAACTCTGTAACGCTGATCCTGCCGCCTTCTCGACTGTTTTCCTGATGGTGCATGCTGTGGGGGTAGTCTGCCTCCTCTCTGCACTAGAAGCTCCGAAGAAATCTCCCGTGGGTCGACGGAATCTTCCCCCTGCAACCGCAGGCACCAAAAAGCTGCATTACTGGTCCCTTGGGTCTCCTCTCAGCACAACGAGCGAGGTCCCTTGAATCCAGCAACTCTGTCCAAGTGACTCCCACAGTCCAGTGACTCTTCAGTCCAAGTTTGGTGGAGGTAAGTCCTTGCCTCCCTACGCCAGACTGAATTGTTGGAAATCGCGTCTTTTGCAACTACTCCTGTTTCCGTGCACTTCTGGCGGAAATCCTTTGCGCACGGCCAAGCCTGGGTCCACGGCTCTCTAACCTGCATTGCACGACTTTCTAAGTTGGTCTCAGGCGACGTGGGACTCCTTTGTGCAACTTCGGCGAGCACCATTTCACGCATCCTTGTAGTGCCTGTTTCTGGCACTTCTCCGGAAGCTACCTGCTGCTGAGAGGGCTCTCTGTCTTGTGCGACGTCCCTTCTCTCTACTGACGCAATTTGCAACATCCTGGTCCCTCTTGGGCCATAGTAGCATCCAAAAACGCTTACCGCATGATTTGCAGCTAGCAAGGCTTGTTGGCGGTCTTTCGGCGCGAAAATACATTTGCACGACTCTCCACGGCGAGTGGGATCAGTCCACCAAAGTGGAAGTCTCTAGCCCTTTTCGTTCCTGCAGAAACCTCAGCTTCTTCTGTCCAGTAGAAGCTTCTTTGCACCCACAGCTGGCATTTCCTGGGCATCTGCCCATCTCCGACTTGCTTGTGACTTTTGGACTTGGTCCCCTTGTTCCACAGGTACCCTAGATTGGAAATCCGTCATTGTTGCATTGCTGGTTTGTGTCTTTCCTGCATTATTCCCCTATCACAACTTCTTTGTCCTTTGGGGAACTTCAGTGCACTTTGCACTCACTTTTCAGGGTCTTAGGGAGGGCTATTTTTCTAACCCTTACTATTTTCTAATAGTCCCAGCGACCCTCTACAAGGTCACATAGGTTTGGGGTCCATTCGTGGTTCGCATTCCACTTTTGGAGTATATGGTTTGTGTTGCCCCTATCCCTATGTTTCCCCATTGCATCCTATTGTAACTATACATTGTTTGCACTGTTTTCTAAGACTATACTGCATATTTTTGCTATTGTGTATATATATCTTGTGTATATTTCCTATCCTCTCACTGAGGGTACACTCTAAGATACTTTGGCATATTGTCATAAAAATAAAGTACCTTTATTTTTAGTATAACTGTGTATTGTGTTTTCTTATGATATTGTGCATATGACACTAAGTGGTACTGTAGTAGCTTCACACGTCTCCTAGTTCAGCCTAAGCTGCTCTGCTAAGCTACCATTATCTATCAGCCTAAGCTGCTAGACACCCTATACACTAATAAGGGATAACTGGGCCTGGTGCAAGGTGCAAGTACCCCTTGGTACTCACTACAAGCCAGTCCAGCCTCCTACATTGGTTGTGCAGTGGTGGGATAAGTGCTTGAGACTACTTACCACTCTTGTCATTGTACTTTTCATAAGAGAAAAATATACAAAACAAGGTCAGTGTATATACACATAGCCAAAAAGTTTTGCATTTCCTCTTTTCACTCTTTTCTAAGTGCTGAAAAGTACCTCTAAACTTTCAAAAAGTTCTTAAAAGTTTAAAAAGTTTTTTTCTGTCTTTCCCAAAAAGTTCTGAAAACTTTTTTCTCTTTTTCTATCACTTTAACTCTCTCTAAAAATGTCTGGCACAGGCCAAAGTGTTGATCTGTCCAAACTTGCATATGACAACCTTAGCTGGAAAAGAGAAAGGAGTCTCTGTATAGAGAGAGGTTTGAGTGTAGGGAAGAATCCTTCCTTGGAACTGTTACTTAACATGCTTAGAGAACAGGATAAAGTCATAGGTGCCCCATCTGTTGAAAAAGTACCTAATAGTTCTCAATCTGATTCAGGGACTCCCCCAGGAAAAGATTCAGGAAAGAAACTCCCTAGCCTGCCCATTACTAGACAGTCTAGCATAGTTGGGAATGATGATGAGCCACACCATACAAATAGTGTTGTCTCACATCATAGCAAAAGCATTTATTCTCACCATACTGGTAGTAATGTTTCTTTTAACCAAGCTGTTAGGGTGGCTTCTGTAAGGGACAGGTCTCCTTCTGTTCATTCCCATCATAGCTCTGTTTCTAGGAATGTCCCTCCCACCAACCCTGATGACAGAATGTTAGAGAGGGAACTCAATAAGTTGAGGGTGGAACAAACCAGACTGAAGCTTAAAAAGCAACAGCTGGATTTGGATAGACAGTCTTTTGAATTAGACAAGGAAAGACAGAAGTTGGGTTTAGATACCCATGGTGGCAGCAGCAGTATTCCCCATAGTCATCCTGCAAAAGAGCATGATTCAAGGAATCTGCACAAGATAGTTCCCCCTTATAAGGAGGGGGATGACATTAACAAGTCGTTTGCTGCACTTGAGAGGGCCTGTGTTGTACAGGATGTCCCTCAAAGGCAGTGGGCTGCTATCCTATGGCTATCATTTAGTGGAAAAGGTAGGGATAGGCTCCTTACTGTGAAATAAAATGATGCTAACAATGTCCAAGTTCTTAAGAATGCACTCCTGGATGGTTATGGCTTAACCACTGAACAGTACAGGATAAAGTTCAGAGAGACCAAAAAGGAGTCTTCACAAGACTGGGTTGATTTTATTGACCATTCAGTGAGGGCCTTGGAGGGGTGGTTACATGGCAGTAAAGTTACTGATTATGAAAGCCTGTATAACTTAATCCTGAGAGAGCATATTCTTAATAATTGTGTGTCTGATTTGTTGCACCAGTACTTGTTGGACTCTGATCTGACCTCTCCCCAAGAATTGGGAAAGAAGGCAGACAAATGGGTCAGAACAAGAGTGAACAGAAAAGTTCATACAGGGGGTGACAAAGATGGCAACAAAAAGAAGGATGGTAAGTCTTCTGACAAGGATGGGGACAAATCTAAAAATGAGTCTTCATCAGGCCCACAAAAACACTCTGGTGGGGGTGGTGGGTCCAAATCCTCCTTTAATCATAACAAGGAAAAGAAACCATGGTGCTATTTATGTAAAATAAAAGGCCATTGGACAACAGATCCCAGTTGTCCAAAGAAAGGCACCACAGCTCCTACCACTACAACCCCTACTGCTACACCTAGTGTCCCTACTAATAGCAGTGGTGGTGGGAGCAAACCTACTAATAGCCAATCCAAGGGAGTAGCTGGGCTCACTTTTGGTAATTTAGTTGGGGTTGGTCTGATTAGGGAGACCACAGAGGCTACTTTAGTCTCTGAAGGGGCTATTGATTTAGCCACTTTGGTTGCTTGCCCCCATAACTTGGAGAAGTACAAGCAACTAACCCTAATAAATGGTGTTGAGGTCCAGGCCTACAGGGACACAGGTGCCAGTGTCACAATGGTGATTGAGAAACTGGTGCACCCTGAACAACACATACTTGGACACCAGTACCAAGTAACCAATGCTCACACCATAACACAAAGCCACCCCATGGCTGTTGTAAATCTCAACTGGGGGGGGGTAACTGGTCCAAAGAAAGTTGTGGTAGCTTCAGATTTACCTGTAGACTGTCTATTAGGGAATGATTTGGAGACATCAGCTTGGTCAGATGTGGAGTTGGAGGCCCATGCAGCAATGCTGGGCATTACAGGGCATATTTTTGCTTTGACAAGGGCTCAGGCCAAAAAGCAAAAAGGACAGGGAAGCTTGGATCCTGGAACAATGGACCAAGTGCTCCCTAAAGCTAGGGCTAGTAGAAGCAAACCACTTCCTACTATCCCTCCCTCTACAGTGGATTCTACTTCTGAGGAAGAAGAATTCCCTCCCTGTGCAGAACCTACACCAGAGGAGCTGGAAGCAGACACTGCTGAGCTTTTGGGTGAAGGGGGGCCTGCCAGAGAGGAGCTGAGTGTGGCACAGCAAACCTGTCCCACATTAGAGGGTCTCAGACAGCAAGCTGTCAAACAGGCTAATGGGGATGTCAGTGACTCTCACAGAGTTTACTGGGAGGACAACCTCTTGTACACTGAGCATAGGGATCCTAAACCTGGAGCTGCCAGGAGATTAGTGATTCCTCAGGAGTACAGAAAGTTCCTCCTAACACTGGCACATGACATTCCCTTAGCTGGGCATCTAGGACAAATGAAAACTTGGGACAGGCTTGTTCCCCTGTTTCATTGGCCTAGGATGTCTGAGGACACAAAAGAATTTTGCAAGTCCTGTGAAACCTGTCAAGCCAGTGGCAAGACAGGTGGCACCCCAAAGGCACCCCTTATCCCACTACCTCTGGTTGGGGTTCCCTTTGAAAGGGTAGGGGTTGACATAGTTGGCCCCCTTGACCCTCCTACTGCTTCAGGCAATAGGTTTATCTTAGTGGTAGTGGACCATGCCACAAGATATCCTGAAGCAATTCCTTTAAGGACCACTACAGCACCTGCAGTGGCAAAGGCCCTCCTGGGAATATTTTCCAGGGTGGGCTTCCCAAAGGAAGTAGTATCAGACAGAGGAAGCAATTTCATGTCTGCATACTTAAAGGCCATGTGGAAGGAGTGTGGTGTAACTTACAAGTTCACAACACCCTATCATCCACAAACAAATGGACTGGTGGAGAGATTTAATAAAACTCTCAAAGGCATGATTATGGGTCTCCCTGAAAAACTCCGCAGGAGATGGGATATCCTTCTACCATCCCTCCTTTTTGCCTACAGGGAGGTACCCCGGAAAGGAGTGGGCTTCAGCCCCTTTGAACTTCTTTTGGACACCCTGTTAGGGGTCCACTCACACTTGTAAAGGAGGGTTGGGAACAACCTTTAAAAGCTCCTAAGCAGGATATTGTGGATTATGTACTTGGCCTCAGATCAAGGATGGCTGAGTACATGAAAAAGGCCAGTAAAAACCTTCAGGCCAGCCAAGAGCTCCAGAAGCAATGGCATGATCAGAAGGCTGTCTTGGTTCACTACCAACCAGGGCAGAAAGTGTGGGTCTTGGAGCCTGTGGCCCCAAGTGCACTCCAAGATAAATGGAGTGGACCCCACACAATTGTTGAAAAGAAGGGTGAAGTCACCTACTTGGTTGACTTAGGCACTGCCAGGAGTCCCCTTTGGGTGCTCCATGTCAACCGCCTAAAACCCTACTATGACAGGGCTGATCTCACCCTGCTCATGGCAACTGATGAGGGACAGGAAGAAGACAGTGATCCTCTACCTGATCTCTTCTCTTCCACAGAACAAGATGCTCTTGTGGAAGGTGTAGTTTTGGCTGATTGTCTTACTGCTGAGCAAAAAGATAATTGCATAAATCTCCTAGGACAATTTTCAGAACTCTTCTCTACTGTGCCAGGCACCACTTCTTGGTGTGAGCACACTATAGATACTGGAGACAGTTTACCTGTCAAAAGTAAGATCTATAGGCAGCCTGACCATGTCAGGGACTGCATAAAGCAAGAAGTTCAGAAAATGTTGGAACTAGGAGTGGTTGAGCACTCTGACAGTCCATGGGCTTCTCCTGTGGTACTGGTACCAAAACCCAATTCTAAAGATGGAAAGAAGGAAATGCGGTTTTGTGTAGACTATAGAGGTCTCAACTTGGTAACCAAAACTGATGCTCACCCTATACCCAGGGCAGATGAGCTCATAGATACACTGGCATCTGCCAAGTATCTAAGCACTTTTGATTTGACTGCAGGGTATTGGCAGATCAAATTGTCAGAAGATGCTAAACCTAAGACTGCATTTTCTACCATTGGAGGACATTACCAGTTTACTGTAATGCCTTTTGGTTTGAAAAATGCACCTGCCACTTTTCAGAGGTTGGTGAACACAGTCCTGCAAGGGCTGGAAGCTTTCAGTGCAGCATATTTGGACGATATAGCTGTCTTTAGCTCCAGCTGGGATGATCACCTGGTCCACCTATGGAATGTTTTGGAGGCCCTGCAAAAGGCAGGCCTCACTATCAAGGCTTCAAAGTGCCAGATAGGGCAGGGTAAGGTGGTTTATCTGGGACACCTTGTTGGTGGGGAACAGATTGCACCACTTCAGGGGAAAATCCAAACAATTATTGATTGGGTTCCCCCTACCACTCAGACTCAGATAAGAGCCTTCCTAGGCCTCACTGGGTATTACAGGAGGTTCATTAAGAACTATGGCTCCATTGCAGCCCCTCTTAATGACCTCACATCCAAGGAAATGCCTAAAAAGGTATTATGGACAGCAAACTGTCAGAAAGCTTTTGAGGAGCTGAAGCAGGCCATGTGCTCTGCACCTGTCCTGAAAAGCCCTTGTTACTCTAAAAAATTCTATGTCCAAACTGATGCATCTGAATTAGGAGTAGGGGCAGTCCTATCACAACTTAATTCTGAGGGCCAGGATCAACCTGTTGCTTTTATTAGTAGGAGGTTGACCCCTAGAGAAAAGTGTTGGTCTGCCATTGAGAGGGAGGCCTTTGCTGTGGTCTGGGCTCTGAAGAACTTGAGGCCATACCTGTTTGGCACTCACTTCATTGTTCAGACAGACCACAAACCTCTACTTTGGCTAAAACAAATGAAAGGTGAAAATCCTAAATTGTTGAGGTGGTCCATATCCCTACAGGGAATGGACTATACAGTGGAACATAGACCTGGGAGTAGCCACTCCAATGCAGATGGACTCTCCAGATATTTCCACTTAGACAATGAAACTCATCAGGTCATGGCTAGTCTTATTGTCCTTCGTTTGGGGGGGGGTTGTGTAGGAAAGTACCATCTTGCCTGGCATGTTACCCCCATTTTTCACTGTATATATGTTGTTTTAGTTGTATGTGTCACTGGGACCCTGGTAACCCAGGGCCCCAGTGCTCATAAGTGTGCCTGAATGTGTTACCTGTGTAGTGACTAACTGTCTCACTGAGGCTCTGCTAATCAGAACCTCAGTGGTTATGCTCTCTCATTTCTTTCCAAATTGTCACTAACAGGCTAGTGACCATTTTTACCAATTTACATTGGCTTACTGGAACACCCTTATAATTCCCTAGTATATGGTACTGAGGTACCCAGGGTATTGGGGTTCCAGGAGATCCCTATGGGCTGCAGCATTTCTTTTGCCACCCATAGGGAGCTCTGACAATTCTTACACAGGCCTGCCACTGCAGCCTGAGTGAAATAACGTCCACGTTATTTCACAGCCATTTTACACTGCACTTAAGTAACTTATAAGTCACCTATATGTCTAACCTTTACCTGGTAAAGGTTAGGTGCAAAGTTACTTCGTGTGAGGGCACCCTGGCACTAGCCAAGGTGCCCCCACATTGTTCAGAGCCAATTCCCTGAACTTTGTGAGTGCGGGGACACCATTACACGCGTGCACTACATATAGGTCACTACCTATATGTAGCTTCACAATGGTAACTCCGAATATGGCCATGTAACATGTCTATGATCATGGAATTGCCCCCTCTATGCCATCCTGGCATAGTTGGCACAATCCCATGATCCCAGTGGTCTGTAGCACAGACCCTGGTACTGCCAAACTGCCCTTCCTGGGGTTTCACTGCAGCTGCTGCTGCTGCCAACCCCTCAGACAGGCATCTGCCCTCCTGGGGTCCAGCCAGGCCTGGCCCAGGATGGCAGAACAAAGAACTTCCTCTGAGAGAGGGTGTGACACCCTCTCCCTTTGGAAAATGGTGTGAAGGCAGGGGAGGAGTAGCCTCCCCCAGCCTCTGGAAATGCTTTCTTGGGCACAGATGTGCCCAATTCTGCATAAGCCAGTCTACACCGGTTCAGGGACCCCTTAGCCCCTGCTCTGGCGCGAAACTGGACAAAGGAAAGGGGAGTGACCACTCCCCTGACCTGCACCTCCCCTGGGAGGTGTCCAGAGCTCCTCCAGTGTGCTCCAGACCTCTGCCATCTTGGAAACAGAGGTGCTGCTGGCACACTGGACTGCTCTGAGTGGCCAGGGCCACCAGGTGACGTCAGAGACTCCTGCTGATAGGCTCCTTCAGGTGTTAGTAGCCTATCCTCTCTCCTAAGTAGCCAAACCTTCTTTTCTGGCTATTTAGGGTCTCTGTCTCTGGGGAAACTTTAGATAACGAATGCAAGAGCTCATCCGAGTTCCTCTGCATCTCCCTCTTCACCTTCTGATAAGGAAACGACCGCTGACCGCGCTGGAAGCCTGCAAACCTGCAACATAGTAGCAAAGACGACTACTGCAACTCTGTAACGCTGATCCTGCCTCCTTCTCGACTGTTTTCCTGCTTGTGCATGCTGTGGGGGTAGCCTGCCTCCTCTCTGCACCAGAAGCTCTGAAGAAATCTCCTGTGGGTCGACGGAATCTTCCCCCTGCAACCGCAGGCACCAAAAAGCTGCATTACCGGTCCCTTGGGTCTCCTCTCAGCACGACGAGCGAGGTCCCTTGAATCCAGCGACTCTGTCCAAGTGACCCCCACAGTCCAGTGACTCTTCAGTCCAAGTTTGGTGGAGGTAAGTCCTTGCCTCACCTCGCTGGGCTGCATTGCTGGGAACCGCGACTTTGCAGCTACTCCGGCCCCTGTGCACTTCCGGCGGAAATCCTTTGTGCACAGCCAAGCCTGGGTCCACAGCACTCTAACCTGCATTGCACGACTTTCTAAGTTGGTCTCCGGCGACGAGGGACTCCTTTGTGCAACTTCGGCGAGCACCTTTTCACGCATCCTTGTAGTGCCTGTTTCTGGCACTTCTCCGGGTGCTACCTGCTTCAGTGAGTGCTCTTTGTCTTGCTCGACGTCCCCTCTCTCTTCAGGTCCAATTTGCGACCTCCTGGTCCCTCCTGGGCCCCAGCAGCGTCCAAAAACGCCAAACGCATGATTTGCGCCTAGCAAGGCTTGTTGGCGTCCTTTTGGCGTGAAAACACTTCTGCACGACTCTCCACGGCAAGAGGGATCCGTCCACCAAAGGCAAAGTCTCTAGCCCTTTTTGTTCCTGCAGAAACCTCAGCTTCTTCTGTCCAGTAGAAGCTTCTTTGCACCCGCAGCTGGCATTTCCTGGGCATCTGCCCATCTCCGACTTGCTTGTGACTTTTGGACTTGGTCCCCTTGTTCCACAGGTACCCTAGATTGGAAATCCACAGTTGTTGCATTGCTGGTTTGTGTCTTTCCTGCAATATTCCTCTAACACGACTTCTTTGTCCATAGGGGAACTTTAGTGCACTTTGCACTCACTTTTCAGGGTCTTGGGGAGGGTTATTTTTCTAACTCTCACTATTTTCTAATAGTCCCAGCGACCCTCTACAAGGTCACATAGGTTTGGGGTCCATTCGTGGTTCGCATTCCACTTTTGGAGTATATGGTTTGTGTTGCCCCTATCCCTATGTTTCCCCATTGCATCCTATTGTAACTATACATTGTTTGCACTGTTTTCTAAGACTATACTGCATATTTTTGCTATTGTGTATATATATCTTGTGTATATTTCCTATCCTCTCACTGAGGGTACACTCTAAGATACTTTGGCATATTGTCATAAAAATAAAGTACCTTTATTTTTAGTATAACTGTGTATTGTGTTTTCTTATGATATTGTGCATATGACACTAAGTGGTACTGTAGTAGCTTCACACGTCTCCTAGTTCAGCCTAAGCTGCTCTGCTAAGCTACCATTATCTATCAGCCTAAGCTGCTAGACACCCTATACACTAATAAGGGATAACTGGGCCTGGTGCAAGGTGCAAGTACCCCTTGGTACTCACTACAAGCCAGTCCAGCCTCCTACAGTGAGTGACAGTGATGTCATCCAGGATTGGCATATTTGATTTCCTAGTAAGTCCCTAGTAAAGTGCACTGGAGGTGCCCAGGGCATGTAAATCAAATGATGCACCAGTTTTCTTGCGTTGCCCCTGTCCCACCTAACAACACTAATGTGTGCGCTACATTTATAATATGACACACCATGGCGGTGGTTATGTCGCTACTGGAGCAGAGTTCAAGGAGGCCCATAGGTTAATATGGGTGCGCATTTTAATGCCTCTTCTAAGCAGGCATTAAAAGTGACGCCTAAAATGGCACAGTGAGATTTCACTGCACCATTTTTGCAGGCCTCCTAATGCTGGAACACCTTCTTGCATACATTATGCCTGGCACAGGCATAGTGTGGCACAAGGGGAGGCAAAGTGGGTCAGTGCATGCATTGCTCCATTTTGTAAATCTGGTGTGGCATATTTTCCTCCCTAATGCAACATTAGTGTGAAAAATTACGCTTATGTGGTGCAAGGAGGCGCTTGGGCCTTGTAAATCTGTCCCTAAATATTTATGTAAGTGGCTATATAGATGAGTGAGTGGGCACATGAGTGATTGTATTTAGATGTGAATAGATATGTAAGGGGTTTTGTGGATAAGTGAATGGATATGTTTGGGTGAGTGAGTAGCTCTATTAGTAGCTGTATGGGTGAGTGAGAGGCTCTGTGAGTGGCTGAATGAGTGAGTGCGTGGTTGTGTGAGTGACTGTGGGTGTGTAAATGGGTATGTGAGTGACTGTGTGGGTGAGTGAGTGAGAGAGTGTGTGAGTGGCTTTATGGGTCTCCGAGTTAGTGTGTGTTTTTGTGGGTGTGTGACTGTTGGACCTGGCATCCTTGGCGTGATCTCCCCAGTCTTTTTGCCTCTGCTTCCCATGTTTTGACTGTGTGTTGGACTTTGTTTTTGCTGGTTTTGGTACTCTGGGCATTTTACCACTGCTACCCAGTGCTAAAGTGCAAGTGCTCTCTGGGTAAACTGTATGTGTAATTGGCTTTTCCAGGATTGGCATATTTGATTTACTAGTAAGTCCCTAGTAAACTGCACTGGAGGTGCCCAGGGCATGTAAATCAAATGCTATTAGTGGGTCCGCAGCACTGATTGCGCCTTTCACATGAGTAGCCCTGTAAACATGGCTTAGAACTGCCACTGCAGTCTCTGTGTGTGCAGTTTTAAACTACCAATTCGACCTGGGAATTGTACCCACTTGCCAATTCAAACCTTCCCTTTTTATACATGGACGGTACACCTAAGGTAGGCCCTAGGTAGCCCCATGGGCAGGGTGCAGTGTATGTTAAAGGTAGGACATGTGCTGATGTGTTAATGTGTCCTAACAGCGAAATACTTCCAAATTCGGTTTTCACTGTTTCAAGGCCTATCTCTCTCATAGGTTAACATGGGGACTGCCTTTAAATATCTTTTAAGTGCAGTTTCCTTTTGAGAACAGATAGAGAAATGGAGTTTGGGGTCTCTCAAATCACAATTTAAAAATACATCTTTTGGTAAAGTTGGCTTTTAGATTATCATTTTGATAACGCCACTTTTAGAAAGTGGCCATTTTCTTGCTCAAACCATTCTGTGACTCTGCCTGCTTGTGTATTCACTGTCTGTGTCAGACTGACAGTTGGGCTGTTTTTGAATCTTCACTAGACAGTGACACAAATGGTGCTGGGGTGTAGCCTGCATATCCTGATTGGTCATCTGGGCTTGAGTGAAGGGAGGAGCTGACACTTACACCTGAATGGGCTGTGCCTGCCCTCACAAAATGCAGTCTCCAACCCCCTGGTGTGTGTCTGGGCCAAGCCTAGGCAAGGCAGGATCTGGTGAACAGAGACTTTCCTTTGACGTATGCCAACTTCAAAGGCAGAAAGGGGTATAAGTAGTGGACCCAAAACCCTGGATTTTTAGATTCATTTTGGACTCAAGAAGAACCTCTGCCAAGGAGAAGAGCTGAAGAGCTGGAGGAGGAGTACTGCCCATTTGCTTGTGACTGTGTTTTGCTGGGTTGGCCTGCAGTTGCTGCTTCTGTCTGAAAGAGGATAAAGACTGGACTTTGTGGTATATTCCTGCTTGTGAAGTGTCTCCAAGGGCTTGGACTGAGCTTACCTCCTGTTTTAAAGTCTCAGGGCCAGCAAAGACTTCCTCTGCCAGCAGCTGGACTCTCTGCTGAGCCTTCTACATGCCAAGTTGTGCCCCATCCAGTATCTGTGCCCTTGAAAGGTGAAGCTGGTGGAACCAACGTGAAAATCCATGCACAGGAGCCATGCGGGGAACAATTTGATGCACCACCTGCAACGCGTCTGTAAAAACAATGCACCACCTGCACTGCGTCTGAGAAATTGACGCACCACCTGCATTGTGCCTGGGAAACGGACGCATCACCTGCATCGTTTCTGGGGAAACGATGCAACACCCACTTGCGGTGGCTGAAATCGAAGCAAGCCCCACACTGCGCGGTTCTTCATCACTGTGCGGCTGGATTTCGCACACATCATCCCTGGGTGTCAAAATTGAGGTGAACTTGTCTAGATGCGAGGTGCTCGTCTGCAAATCGATGCATCGCTCTCTTGCAGGAGAGAAAAACAATGCATCACCTACCCGACCGGAGAAGAAAGAATGCACTGCCTCACTTTTGAGTAAGGAATTGACACATCGCTGACTTTTCCGACACACGCTCTCCCGTGCAGCTTTATTTTTGAAGCAAACCAGGTACTTTGTGTAACAACAGCGCATCCATTGTTTTGTATGGATTAAGACTCTTTTTAATTTAAAAAATCCTAACTTTACTTGTGTATGTTGGATCTTTGTTATTTTGGTCTTGTTTGATTTGGATACATATTGGCATTTTTTTCTAAACTGGTGTGGCGTCCATTATCTAGTGTTTTCACTGTATTACTGTGTATTTTGGTACACAAATTTTATACATTGCCTCTGAGATAAGCCTGACTGCTTGTGCCAAGCTACCAAGGGAATAAGCAGGGGTTATCTCAAGTGTGTATGTCCATTACCCTGACTAGAGTGAGGGTCCCTGCTTGGACAGTGGGCAAACTGACTGCCAACCAGAGACCCCATTTCTAACAGTGACTAGCTGTATGGGTCTGAGAGTGGCTGTGTGAGTGGGTGTATGAGTGAATGAGTGTGGGTGTGTCAGTAGTACTATGGGTGTGTGAATGGGTATGTGAGTGGTTGTGTGGGTGTGAGTGGGTGTATGAGAGGTTGTATTGGGATGTGAGTGGGTGTGTGGGTCGTTCTGTGGATGATGTGTCATCCGTCAGGTCAATTAAAATGTCATCAATGATATCCCAGTAATGTCACTGACCATGTTATGAGTGGCTTATTATGGGAGGTCATAAGCAGTGCATTGTGGGGTGTAAGTTATAGTTATCTCTAGTAAATATAACTGATGAATTTCAATGGTTTTGTACAAGTGAATTCTGATCCTAACTATAACTTCAGTGTAACCTATGTTTTTTTCAGTGAGTTTCTGATTGTTTTAAATTCTATTTCCTAACTATAATGCCCCTGTAACCCTTGTTTTTTTTGTGAATGTCTACATTTTTTTAAATGTTATTTCCTAACTATAATGTCCCTGTAATCTTTGTTTTCATTGAATTTGAAAGCTGTTAAAAATATTATTTCCTAACTGTAACTTGTAACCTTTGATTGTGGGTGTGTGAGTGGCTGTAAGGTAGGTGAGTGGGTGTATGAGTGGCTGTATGGGTCTGTGAGTGGGTGTGTGAGTGACTGTATGGGTATGTACATGGCTGTGTGAGTGGAAGCAGGAGTGCCTTTGTGGCTCTGTGACTGGGTCTGTGAGTGTCTGAGTGGGTCTGTGACTGGATGCGCAAGTGTCTGAGTGGACCTGTGAGTGGGTGTATGAGTCGCTGAGTGGGTCGGTGAGTCAGTGTGTTAGTCTCTGATTGGGTATATGAGTGTCTTTTAAGGTCTGCGAGTGGATGGGTGAGTGAGTGCGTGAGTGTCTGAGTGGGTCTATGAGCAGTTGTGTCTCTGAGTGGGTCTATGAGTGGGTGAGTGAGTGTCTGAGTGGGTCAGTCAGTGGGTGCATGAATCGCTGAGTGGGTCTGTGAATGGGAACATGAGTGTCTGGGTGGATAACTGCCAGAGTGGGTCTGTGAGACCATGCAAGAGTCTCCTAGTGGGTCTGAGAGTGGGTGAGTGGATCTCTGAGTGGGTGCATGAGTGTATGAGTGGGACTGTGAGTGTGTTTGTGAGTCTCTGAATGGGTTTGTGAGTGGATGCATGAATGTGTGAGTGGGAGTCTGAGTGTGTGTCTCAGCAGGTCTCTGAGTAGGCTGAATGAGTGCTTGAATGGAGCTGCGAGTGGGTGCATGAGTGCATGATTGGATCTGTCAGTTGGTGCACAGTAGAAAAAGTAGGGGGCCACACCAGAGCAGGTCTTTGTGCCACCTTCCCCTGTGATAGTCTTCCTGTCTAGCTTGCCTGCAGTCCACTACTCTCTGATGCCTTCGGTTTTGTGCCTCTTGTGCTTGTTTTCTGCTCATGTTTCTTCTCTGCTCACTCCTACCCCCATGTTGCCACTTTCTGCTCATTTCTCACCTTTCGTTTGCCTCTTTCTGCTTGTTTCTGACACTCATTATGCCTTTCTGCTCACTTCTGACCTTTTTTCTTCCTGTTTCTGCTTATTTCTCACCTTTATTTTGTCTCTTTCTGCTCGTTGCTCAACTTTATTCTGCCATCTTCCTGTTCTTTTCTGCCCCATCTCAGGCCCCCATGTCCCACTTTTTCCCCACTCTGCTCCCCCTCCTGGCCCCCATGTCCCTCCCACTCCAGGACCCACATAAGGAAGTCGCTGTGTGACCTCGTAGTGGGGATGCAGCTGATGTGCCAAAGGCACAGCAAAGGCAAGCCCATCAGCGCCCGTCCAAGCCACGACCGCACCCAGCGCCAGGACTCCTGGCCATCCCACCATCCGGCACTACACTGCAGACGAGCTCCTGATCCTCAACACTGGATGCCAAGACTCCTGCTGCTGCATGGCCTCTCCGCGCTCTGCCGAAGGACCTTTCACCTGTGCCACTGCCGCTTCTCCTGCCTCATAAAACCACCAACCCACACAGGACCCAATGCCTCAATACCCTCACCCCAGACATCGTCTTCATCACCGAAAGATGGCTAAATCCCACCACCAACCCTGACATCACCACCGCCACCCCCGACAGATACAAGATGATACCCTGAGACCGCCCCAACAAGCAGGCAGAGGAATCACCATAATCTTCAAGGAAACCATCCAATGCTCCACTGTGAACAATGAACCAACACCGGTCATGGAGCACCTTAACTTCCTATTACACATTGACCCCAAGACAACCATAAGGGGCTGTTGGAGGCTGGCCCTCTATGCAGTGCACAAAACCAAGTAAGCTATGCAGAGGGTCCGAACAACCACATGTTAGTTCACAGAGGTAACAATCAGACCACCTAATGCTCTAATTTTTAAGGTAGTTGGTCGAGCGGTTAAGCTAATCCAGGAGTCGTGCTAAGTATTTGCTGTACTCACAAATCCAATCATGCACCTCACACTCAATTAATAACTCAAGACCAGAATTTGTAAAAAATACTTGAGACTTTTATATAATTTTTAAGACCAAAATCTTTAGAATACGTTAAGTACTTTCCTTGTTATGAATATTCAAAGTTTTAATAAAGTTTGTATTTCTGTGCGTAATTAAGCACCATAGGAATCAATAGGCAGTACTTTTAAAAATGCATTTAAAATCGCACAGTTGTGTTACCAGTCTCTTCTTTTGCAGGGTGGTCACAGTCGTCGGGGGGCACCTCGTGCCAGCTGGAGAGCCTTGGGCGGCTCCCGGTTTCGGTGGGAGCAGCGTTGGAAAAGTTCTTGGCGCAGGCAGAGGGCCACCTGGATGGGCCACTTGGAAGAGGTGCTGGTTTTCAGATTCAAAGTGGTGTCTGGGGGTCCCCTTCGGCTGGTGAGATTGCAAGGGGTGGGGGACCCGGGGCACACAGCAGTTCCAGCAATGCAAGGACCAGGGTGGCCAGGTGCAGGGCGCTTTGGAGGTTTTGGCTCTGTGCGCAACGGAGTCCCTTGGAGCTGTAGGTGAGTCACTTTGAGGGCTTCCTACAGGATAATGGAGGCACTCTGGTCAGAGGTCCAGGGTGTTACTGAAGTCCCTCGACTGGGGCTTCCTCCTGATCTGGTTTCAGCTCGGGGGAGCTGGTTTTCACCTGGTCCGATGTCAGCTGACCAAGACCCAGGGTATTGCTTTATCTCGGACACTGGGGGTTGCAGCACCACCAAACTCAGTTCAGTTAGGGGGCACTTCTGGGCAGTTGTCGGTGTGTCGTTGTGTCTGGCTGTGACTTCCGGTCATGGAGATATCGGCGATTCAATGAAGTGACCCTCACTGGTTTCTTGGTCTTTTGCAGATTTCCTGATTTTCTTGAGCGGTGCCTCCACTCAGGAGGGAGATCTGGGGTGATCCTTGAAGCCTGGAGGTCCCTGGGGTTTCTTGGGGTCAGTCCAGTGTCCAGCTCCTCCGCAGCAGCAATTTTCAGGTTCTAAGTGCAACAGGCAGGGTTTGCGCCTTTTTCTTGTGCAGCAGGGCCTCAGTTCTCTTGCTCTGGTCTTCTTTTGGTGCTGGTCTTCTTTCTTCGTGGAATCCTTTTCAAATCTAAAGTCTTGGCTTAGAGGAGCTCACTAAATACTGAATATAGTGGGCGTTTTAGGGAGACCCTGGTAGTGTCCAATGGGACGCATACCCTTGGGTGGCTGCACCCACTATAGTGACCACTTCCTGTGGGAAAGGTCACTTCCCTAAACCTCATTGGCTGTTTTCCCACATTCCAAGATGGAGAAAACTGAGACAGAGGGTCCACTTTGCAGGCAAGCCCACAGGGGAGGTGCATGCCCAGTGGGACCACTCCCACTATCCTTTATCCAGTTTCCCGCTTTTGCTCCTGCCCAAGGTGGTGGTTGCAAAGGAGAAAGTCTTCTGCTGCTAGCTGCAGGCCTGGGGGCTCGAGTTGCAAGGATGGCAGCCCTTTGAAGCCCACTGCCAGGACAGTGCACATTCCTGAGGGAGGGGGGATCAGCTCCTCCACCCAGGAAGGTTGTTGTTTTTCAAAACCAGGGAGCCATGGCTCTTCCTGAGTTTTGTATATTGGCTGTCTGGAGTGGCAGCTGGATGAAACCAGTCAGCAACTCTGCCAGTTAGGTTAGCTTTTGCAGGGGGCACCTCTAAGGTGACCCCTGGGTACATTTAGCATTAAATCCAAGACCGTTACCAGTTTGGATTTATTATTCTGGACTGTTTGATACCAAACAACCCAGGGAGAAGAGTGGCCATTATCTGACTGGGGAATTCGTGTTCAACCTGTGCCCAGCACATATATTAAAGTGGCTGCTCTGTTAGCTCCCCATGCCCCAGGTTTAGCAGGGACACAGTGGGGACAGGTTGCTCATGCAGTCATGGCCTCACATACAGTATGGTGCACCTTGCCTTAGGGCTGTAAGGCCTGCCAGAGGGGCAATGTGCAAAGTATCTGTGCAATAAATCATGCAATAACACAGTATAGCACCACAAAAATACACCACACAGTGTTTAGAAAAACATATAATATGTATCTGCCAAAATGCAGGTCAAAACGATTAAGGTGTATATGTTGAGATATCACTGTAAAAGTGATATAAAGGGGCTCATTATGAACACGGCGGGAAATCCCGCTGTGTTCGCGCTGGCGGTCAACAAAGGACCACCAGCCCCCTTGAGACCGCACCGGCCACATCATGAACATTCGGCTGGGCTGGCGGGCAGAAACAGTGTTTCCGCTAACCAGCCCAGCAGAATGCAGGGCCGGGACATTGCCGTTGGCTTCACTTGGAGCCGCCGTAAATGCTGCTGTGCGGAGGGTGCAGCAGCACCCGTCGCGCAGATCACTGCCCGTAAATCGGGCAGTGAATTGCGTGACAGGGCACTGCACAGGGGCCCCTGCACTGCCCATGCCAAGTGCATGGGCAGTGCAGGGGCCCCCAGGGCGGCTCCAAATCGCCCCAAGATACCCATTCCACCAGCCATTCCCTGGCAGTGTAAACCACCAGGAAATGGCTGGTGGAATGGGTATCATTATCTGGAGGGCAGCGCTGCATTCAAAATGCAGATGTATGCAAGTGAGGCTGAGTACCCTGTGTTTGGGGTGTGTCTGAGTGAATGCACAAGGGAGCTGTCAACTAAACCCAGCCAGACGTGGATTGTAGGGCACAGAAAGATTTAAGTGCAGAGAAATGCTCACTTTCTAAAAGTAGCATTTCTAAAATAGTAATATAAAATCCAACTTCGTCATTAAGCTGGATTTTGTATCACCATTCTGGCCATACTAAGTATGACCTCCCTACTCCTTTCAGATCAGGATCTACCACTCAAACAGTATATGAGGGTAACCCCAATGCTGTCCTATGAAAGGAGCAGGCCTCACAGTAGTGTAAAAATGAATTTAGGGGTTTTACACTACCAGGGCCTATAGAACACACATGTTCATGTCCTGCCTTTTACCTCCAAAGCACCCTGCCCTGTGGGCTACCTAGGGCCTACCTTAGGAGTGACTTATATGTAGAAAAAGGGTAGTTTAAGGGTTGGCAAGTACTTTTAAATGCCAAGTTGAAGTGGCAGTGAAACTGCGCACACAGGTACTGCAGAGGCAGGCCAGAGACATGGTTAGGGGGCTACCTATGTGGGTGGCACAACCAGTGCTGCAGCCCACGAGTAGCATTTAATTTACAGGCCCTGGGCACATGTAGTGCACTTGACTAGGGACTTACAAATAAATTAAATAAGCCAATTGGGTATGAGCCAATGTCACCATATTTTAAGGAGAGAGCATATGCACTTTAGCACTGATTAGCAGTGTTAAAGTGCGCAGTCCTAAAGCCAGCAAAAATGAGGTCAGAAAAACAGAAGGAGGAAGGCAAAAATTCTGGGGGTGACCCTGCAGAAAGGCCATTTCCAACAACAAACCACTAAGAAACTCAATTACTTTTTGTGTTTCTATATTTTGAGTAATACACATTTCTGGCCACCTTGAGTACATGTCTGTCAAGACGAAAACATAATACTGTCCAGTCTTGCTGGTCACTGGCCCTAATATATCTAAGGCCATTTCTTGCCAAACCCTTACAGGTTTCTGTTTAACAACCATGGGTTGAACTCTGGTCTTACACACTTTGTCACTAGAAATACAGTCAAATCAATCTCGCACAGCCCTTTCAAATTGTACATCAATACCAGGCCACCAAAAGTACAGCCTGATTGTTTCTTTGGTCTTTGAAATCCCCTGGTGTCCTTCATATCCAAGTTCGATAATCTCTTCCCTAATTTGACCAGGAGGCACAAGTCTTGTGCCCCTCCAAAGAAAACCTCCTTTGACAGAAAGCTCAATGCAAAGCTCTCAATATTTCTGGACTTCATTACATAGCCAATTCTTGTTAGACCATCCATCAGAGATTCATATCAAAACTTCCTTGAAAACAACATCTTCTGCAAGCTGTGTCTTTCATTTTAACTCACTAATCACTCCATTGGTAACCTCACAGACATTGAAGTCATCTAATTCCCACCAGTCTTCTTTTGAATAAGTCTCAATTTGTTTAGAAATAAGACACCACAAACAATCAGCTACCTTGTTCTCAGGTCCAGGAATATACTCCACTGAAATTGTATTCCTGTAATGCAATCACCCGCTTGTAGTTACGGGAGGAAATAACATCCAGACCTTTCTTCCAGAAAATCTCTCTCAACGGTTTATGATCAGACCTTACAACAAACTTTCCACCCCAGAGAAACTTCTTGAGTTTCTTAATGGCCCAATAAATACAGAGAGCCTCTTTCTCAATCACTGAGTAGTGAATTTCAGGTCCTATTTGTAGGAGGCTGGCCTGGTTTGTAGTGAGCACCAAGGGGTACTTACACTCTGCACCAGGTCCAGGTATCCCTTATTAGTGTATAGGGTGTCTAGCAGCTTAGGCTGATAGAAAAGGTAGCTTAGCAGAGCAGCTTAGGCTGAACTAGGAGACGAGTGAAGCTCCTACAGTACCACTGGTGTCATATGCACAATATCATAAGAAAACACAATACACAGATATACTAAAAATAAAGGTACTTTATTTTTATGACAATATGCCAAAAGTATCTCAGTGAGTACCCTCAGTATGAGGATAGCAACTATACACAGGATATATGTACACAATACCAAAATTATGCAGTAATAGCATTAGAAAGCAATGAAAGCAATGTACAGTCACAATAGATTGCAATGAGAGCACATAGGTATAGGGGCAACACAAACCATATACTCCAAAAGTGGAATGCGAACCACGAATGGACCCCAAACCTATGTGAGCTTGTAGAGGGTCGCTGGGACTGTAAGAAAACAGTGAGGGTTAGAAAAATTCACCAATTCACACTGGCATACTGGAACACCCTTATAATTCCCAAGTATATGGTACTGAGGTACCCAGGGTATTGTGGTTCCAGGAGATCCCTATGGGCTGCAGCATTTCTTTTGCCACCCATAGGGAGCTCTGACAATTCTTACACAGGCCTGCCATTGCAGCCTGAGTGAAATAACGTCCACGTTATTTCACAGCCATTTACCACTGCACTTAAGTAACTTATAAGTCACATATATGTCTAACCTTTACCTGGTAAAGGTTCGGTGCTAAGTTACTTAGTGTGTGGGCACCCGGGCACTAACCAAGGTGCCCCCACATTGTTCAGGGCAAATTCCCCGGACTTTGTGAGTGCGTGGACACCATTACACACGTGCACTATACATATGTCACTACATATGTATAGTGTCACAATGGTAACTCCGAAAATGGCCATGTAACATGTCTAAGATCATGGAATTGTCACCCCTCTGCCATTCTGGCATTGGGGAGACAATTCCATGATCCCCTGAGTCTCTAGCTCAGACCCGGGCACTGCCAAACTGCCTTTCCCAGGCATGGCCCAGGAAGGCAGAACAAAGGACTTCCTCAGAGAGAGGGTGATACACCCTCTCTCTTTGGGAAAAGGTGTTGGGGCTGGGGAGGAGTAGCCTCCCCCAGGATCTGGAAATGCTTTCATGGGCACAGATGGTGCCCATTTCTGCATAAGCCAGTCTACACCGGTTCAGGGATCCCCCAGCCCTGCTCTGGCGCAAAACTGGACAAAGGAAAGGGGAGTGACCACTCCCCTGACCTGCACCTCCCCTGGGAGGTGCCCAGAGCTCCTCCAGTGTGCTCCAGACCTCTGCCATCTTGGAAACAGAGGTGCTGCTGACACACTGGACTGCTCTGAGTGGCCAGTGCCAGCAGGTGACGTCAGAGACTCCTTCTGATAGGCTCCTACAGGTGTTGCTAGCCTATCCTCTCTCCTAAGTAGCCAAACCTCCTTTTCTGGGTATTTTGGGTCTCTGCTTTGGGGAATTCTTTAGATAACGAATTCAAGAGCTCATCACAGTTCCTCTGCATCTCTCTCTTCACCTTCTGCCAAGGAATCGACCGCTGACTGCTCTGGAAGCCTGCAAAACTGCAACAAAGTGGCAAAGACGACTACTGCAACCTTGTATCGCTGATCCGGCCACCTTCTCAACTGTTTTCCTGATGGTGCATGCTGTGGGAGTAGTCTGCCTCCTCTCTGCACTAGAAGCTCCGAAGAAATCTCCCGTGGGTCGACGGAATCTTCCCCCTGCAACTGCAGGCACCAAAAGACTGCATCACTGGTCCTCAGGGTCCCCTCTCAGCACGACGAGCGTGGTCCCTGGAACTCAGCAACTCTGTCTAAGTGCCTCCCACAGTCCAGTGACTCTTCAGTCCAAGTTTGGTGGAGGTAAGTCCTTGCCTCCCCACGCTAGACTGCATTGCTGGGTACCGCGTGATTTGCAGCTACTCCGGCTCCTGTGCACTCTTCCAGGATTTCCTTTGTGCACAGCCAAGCCTGGGTCCCCGACACTCTAACCTGCAGTGCACGACCTCCTGAGTTGTCCTCCGGCGTCGTGGGACCTTCTTTTGTGACTTCGGGTGAGCTCCGGTTAACTCTTCTTCATAGTGCCTGTTCCAGACAATCTGCTAAAACTACACCTTCCACTAGAGCATCTTGTTCTGTGGAAGAGAAGAGATCAGGGAGAGGGTCACTCTCTTCTTCCTGTCCTTCATCTGTTGCCATGAGCAGGGTGAGATCAGCCCTGTCATAGTAGGGTTTCAGGCGATTGACATGGAGCACCCTAAGGGGCTGCTGGCAGTGCCTAAGTCAACCAAGTAGGTGACTTCTCCCTTTTTTTCAACAATAATGTGGGGTCCACTCCATTTGTCTTGGAGTGCTCTTGGGGCCACAGGCTCCAAGACCCACAATTTTTGCCCTGGTTGGTACTGAATCAGAACAGCCTTCTGGTCATGCCATTGCTTTTGGAGCTCTTGGCTGGCCTGAAGGTTTTTGCTGGCCTTTTTCATATACTCAGCCATTCTGGATCTTAGGCCAAGTACATAGTCCACTATGTCTTGCTTAGGAGCTTTTAAAGGTTGTTCCCAACCCTCCTTTACAAGTGTTAGAGGACCTCTTACAGGGTGTCCAAATAGGAGTTCAAAGGGGCTGAAGCCCACTCCTTTCTGGGGTACCTCCCTGTAAGTAAAAAGGAGGCAAGGTAACAGGACATCCCATCTCCTCCGGAGTTTTTCAGGGAGTCCCATTATCATTCCTTTGAGAGTTTTATTAAACCTCTCAACCAGTCAATTTGTTTGTGGATGATAAGGCGTGTTGAATTTGTATGTTACACCACATTCCTTCCACATGGTCTTCAAGTATGCAGACATAAAGTTGCTACCCCTGTCTGATACTACCTCTTTTGGGAAACCCACACTGGAAAAGATTCCCAGGAGGGCTTTTGCCACTGCAGGAGCTGTAGTGGTCCTTAGAGGAATTGTTTCAGGATATCTTGTGGCATGGTCCACTACCACCAAGATAAACCTATTGCCTCAAGCAGTAGGAGGGTCAAGGGGGCCAACTATGTCAACCCCTACCCTTTCAAAGGGAACCCCAACCACAGGTAGTGGAATAAGGGGAGCCTTTGGGGTGCCACCTGTTTTGCCACTGGCTTGACAGGTGACACAGGACTTACAAAATTCTTTTGTGTCCTCTGACATTCTAGGCCAATGAAACAGGGGGACAAGCCTATCCAATGTTTTCATCTGCCCTAAATGTCCAGCCAAGGGAATGTCGTGGGCTAGAGTTAGGAGGAACTCTCTGTAGCTCCAGGTTTTGGGTCCCTTGCCTCTGTATACAAGAGGTTGTCCTCCCAGTAAACTCTGTGAGAGTCACTGACATCCCCATTTTGCTGTTTGACAGCTTGCTGTCTTAGACCCTCTAGTGTGGGGCAGGTTTGCTGTGCCACACTCAGCTCCTCCCTGGCAGGCCCCCCTCTACCCAAAAGCTCAGCAGTGTCTGCTTCCAGCTCCTCTGGTGAAGGTTCTGCACAGAGGGGAAATTCTTCTTTCTCAGAAGTTGAATCATCTGTAGAGGGAGGGATAGTAGGTAGTGATTTACCTTCACTAACCCTAGCTTTAGGGAGCACTTGGTCCATTCTTCCAGGATCCAAGTCACCCTGACCTTTTTGGCCTGATCCCTTGTCAAAGCAAAAATATGCCCAGGAATGCCCAGCATTGCTGCATGAGCCTCCAACTCCACTTCTGCCAAAGCTGATGTCTCTAAATCGTTCCCTAGTAGACAGTCTACAGGTAAATATGAGGCAACCACAACTTTCTTTGGACCAGTAACACCCCACCCCCCCCAGTTGAGATTCACAACAGCCATGGGGTGGCTAAGAGTGTTGTTATGAGCATCAGTCACTTGGTACTGGTGACCAAGTAGGTGTTGTTCAGGGTGGACCAGTTTCTCTATTACCATGGTAACACTGGCACCTGTGTCCTTGTAGGCCTGAACCTCAACACCATTTATTAGGGGTAGTTGCTTGTACTTATCTATATTAAGGGGACAAGCAACCAAGGTGGCCAAATCAATGACACCTTCAGAGACTAACACAGCCTTTGTGGTCTCCCTAACAAGACCAACTCCAACTAAATTACCAAAAGTGAGCCCAACTACTCCCTTGGATTGGCTATTAGTAGGTTTGCTCCCACCACCACTGCTATTCCTAGGGGCACTAGGTGTAGCAGTAGGGGTTGTGGTAGTGGGAGGCTTGGTGCTTTTCTTTGGACAGCTGGCATCAGTTGTCCAATGGCCTTTTACTTTACATAAATAGCACCATGGTTTCTTTACTTGATTAGAAGAGGATTTGGACCCACCACCCCCACCAGAGTGTTTTTGTGGGCCTGATGAAGACTCATTTTTAGATTTGTCCCCACCCTTGTCTAAAGACTTACCATCCTTCTTCTTGCCATCCTTGTCACCCCCTGTATGAACTTTTCTGTTCACTCTTGTTCTGACCCATTTGTCCTGCCTTCTTTCCCAATTCTTGGGGAGAGGTCAGATCTGAGTCCACTAGATATTGGTGTAACAAGTCAGACACACAGTTATTCAGAATATGTTCTCTCAGGATCCGATTATACAGGCTTTCATAGTCAGAAACTTTACTGCCATGTAACCACCCCTCCAAGGCCTTCACTGAATGGTCAACAAAGTCTAACCAGTCTTGTGAAGACTCTTTTTTGGTTTCTCTGAACTTAATCCTGTACTGTTCGGTGGTTAAGCCATAACCATCCAAGAGTGCATTCTTTAAAACTGTAAAATTATTGGCATCACTTTCCTTCACAGTAAGGAGCCTATCCCTACCCTTTCCACTGAAAGATAGCCATAGGATAGCAGCCCACTGCCTTTGAGGGACCCCCTGTACAACACAGGCTCTCTCAAGTGCAGCAAACCACTTGTTAATGTCATCCCCCTCCTTATAAGGGGGAACTATCTTATGCAGATTCCTAGAATCATGCTCTTTCACAGGATTACTATCTGTAATACTGCTGCTGCCACCATGGGGTCCTAACCCCAACCTCTGTCTTTCTTTTTCTAAGTCTAAAGTTTCCCTGTCTAGAGCCAGCTGTTGCTGTTTAAGCTTCAGCCTGGTCTCTTCCACTCTCAATCTATTGAGCTCCCTTTCTAACATTCTGTCATCAGGGAGGGTGGGTTGGGCATGCTTAGACACAGAAGAATGGTGTGAATGAACAGAGGGAGAAATGTCCCTAACAGTTGGTACTCTAACAACTTGACCTGCAGGAATGACATTCTTACTGTGATGAGAACTCACATTAGTACCAGTTATGCTAGGTGGTCTGCTAAGGGGCAAGTTGGAAAGAATACCATCTAACATTCTTATTGGGGCTACCCCAGAATCAGAGTGTGAACCATCTGCTAACTTCTCAACTGATGTGCCAGCTAAGGCCTTATCATTTTCAATGAGCATGTTAATCAACAGTTCTCTAGAGGTATTCTTCCCTACCCCTAAAACTCTATCAATGCAGAGACCCCTTACACCTTTCCAGCTCAGGTGATCATAAGCAGAGCTGACCAGATCAAGAGTAGGACCTGTACCAGACATGATAGAAAAAGGTTTAAGGGACAGAAAAAGAAAGAAAAAGTTTCAGAACTTTTTAAGGAAACAGAAAAAAAACTTTTTCAACTTTTTAGAAATGTTTTGAAAGTTTTAGAGGTACTTTTCAGCACTTAGCAATAGAGTAAGAGAAGAAAAGCAAAACTTTTTGGTTAGGTGTACATACACTGAACTTGTTTTGTATATTTTTCTCTTATGAAAAGTAAAAAATGACAAAGTGGTAAGTAGTTACAAGTACTTATCCCACCGCTGCACAACCAATGTAGGAGGCTGGCCTGGCTTGTAGTGGGTACCAAGGGGTACTTACACTCTGTACCAGGACCAGTTATCCCTTATTAGTGTAGAAGAGGTGTTTCTAGCAGCTTAGGCTGATAGAAGGTAGCTATGGAGAGCAGCTTAGGCTGAACTAGGAGACATGCAAAGCTCCTACTATACCACTGGTGTCATATGCACAATATCATAAGAAAACGCAATACACAGATATATTAAAATAAAGGTACTTTATTTTTATGACAATATGCCAAAAGTATCTCAGTGAGTACCCTCAGTATGAGGATAGCAAATATACACAAGATATATGTACAAAATACCAAAAATATGCACTAATAGCAAAAGGAAGTAATGCAAGCAATGTACAGTCACAATAGATTGCAAAGAGAGCACATAGGTATAGGGGCAACACAAACCATATACTCCAAAAGTGGAATGCGAACCACGAATGGACCCCAAACCTATGTGACCTTGTAGAGGGTCGCTGGGACTATTAGAAAATAGTGAGGGTTAGAAAAATAGCCCACCCCAAGACCCTGAAAAGTAGGTGTAAAGTGCACCTATGTTCCCCAGAGAGCACAGAAGTCGTGATAGGGGAATTCTGCAAGGAAGACCAACACCAGCAATGCAACAACAATGGATTTCCAGACGAGACTACCTGTGGAACAAGGGGACCAAGTCCAAGCGTCGCGACAGAGTCGAGATTGGGCAGATGCCCTAGGAAATGCCAGCTGAGGATGCAAAGGAGCTGCCACCGGATGGTAGAAGCTGTGGATTCTGCAAGAACGAAGAGGACTAGGAACTTTCCCTTTGGAGGATGGATGTCCCACGTCATGAAGAAGCTTGCAGAGGTATTCCCACGCAAAAAGACTGCAAACAAGCCTTGCTAGCTGCAAGGGTTGCGGTTAGGGTTTTTGGATGCTGCTGTGGCCCAGGAGGGACCAGGATGTCGCCAATTGTGTGAGGGGACAGAGGGGGCGCCCAGCAAGACAAGGAGCCCTCACAGAAGCAGGCAGCACCCGCAAAAGTGCCGGAACAGGCACTACGAAGAAGAGTGAATCAGAGCTCACCCGAAGTCACAAAAGGAGATCCCACGACGCCGGAGGACAACTCAGGAGGTTGTGCACTGCAGGTTAGAGTGTCGGGGACCCAGGCTTGGCTGTGCACAAAGGAAATCCTGGAAGAGTGCACAGGAGCAGGAGCAGCTGCAAATCACGCGGTACCCAGTAATGCAGTCTAGCTTGGGGAGGCAAGGACATACCTCCACCAAACTTGGACTGAAGAGTCACTGGACTGTGGGAGTCACTTGGACAGAGTTGCAGAGTTCCAGGGACCAAGCTCGTCGTGCTGAGAGGGGACCCAGAGGACTGGTGATGCAGTTCTTTTGGTGCCTGCGGTTGCAGGGGGAGGAGTCCGTCGTCCCACGGGAGATTTCTTCAGAGATTCTAGTGCAGAGAGGAGGCAGACTACCCCCACAGCATGCACCACCAGGAAAACAGTTGAGAAGGTGGCAGGATCAGCGATACAAGGTTGCAGTAGTCGTCTTTGCTACTTTGTTGCGGTTTTGCAGGCTTCCTGAGCAGTCAGCGGTCGATTCCGTGGCAGAAGGTGAAGAGAGAACTCTGGGATGGGCTTTGATGGGCACAGATGGTGCCCATCTCTGCATAAGCCAGTCTACACCAGTTCAGGGATCCCCCAGCCCTGCTCTGGCGCGAAACTGGACAAAGGAAAGGGGAGTGACCACTCCCCTGACCTGCACCTCCCAGGGGAGGTGCCCAGAGCTCCTCCAGTGTGCTCCAGACCTCTGCCATCTTGGAAACAGAGGTGCTGCTGGCACACTGGACTGCTCTGAGTGGCCAGTGCCAGCAGGTGACGTCAGAGACCCCTTCTGATAGGCTCTTACCTGTGTTGCTAGCCTATGCTCCTTCCTAGGTAGCCAAACCTCCTTTTCTGGCTATTTAGGGTCTCTGCTTTGGGGAATTCCTTAGATAACGAATGCAAGAGCTCATCAGAGTTCCTTATTGTGTTTTCTTATGATATTGTGCATATGACACTAGTCGTACTGTAGGAGCTTCACTCGTCTCCTAGTTCAGCCTAAGCTGCTCTGCTGTAGGAAAGTACCATCTTGCCTGGCATGTTACCCCCATTTTTCACTGTATATATGTTGTTTTAGTTGTATGTGTCACTGGGACCCTGCCAGCCAGGGCCCCAGTGCTCATAAGTGTGCCTGACTGTGTTACCTGTGTATATGACTAACTGTCTCACTGAGGCTCTGCTATCCAGAACCTCATTGGTTATGCTCTCTCATTTCTTTCCAAAATTGTCACTAACAGGCTAGTGACCAATTTTACCAATTCACATTGGCATACTGGAACACCCTTATAATTCCCTAGTATATGGTACTGAGGTACCCAGGGTATTGGGGTTCCAGGAGATCCCTATGGGCTGCAGCATTTCTTTTGCCACCCATAGGGAGCTCTGACAATTCTTACACAGGCCTGCCACTGCAGCCTGAGTGAAATAACGTCCACGTTATTTCACAGCCATTTACCACTGCACTTAGGTAACTTATACGTCACCTGTATGTCTAACCTTTACCTGGTAAAGGTTGGGTGCTAAGTTACCTAGTGTGTGGGCACCCTGGCACTAGCCAAGGTGCCCCCACATCGTTCAGGGCAAATTCCCCGGACTTTGTGAGTGCGGGGACACCATTACATGCGTGCACTACACATAGGTGTAGCTTCACAATGGTAACTCCGAATATGGCCATGTAACATGTCTAAGATCATGGAATTGCCCCCTCTATGCCATCCTGGCATTGTTGGCACAATCCCATGATCCCACGGGTCTGTAGCTCAGACCCTGGTACTGCCAAACTGCCTTTTCAGGGGTTTCACTGCAGCTGCTGCTGCTGCCAACCCTTCAGACAGGTTTCTGCCCTCCTGGGGTCCAGCCAGGCTTGGCCCAGGAAGGCAGAACAAAGGACTTCCTCAGAGAGAGGGTGTTACACCCTCTCCCTTTGGAAAAAGGTGTGAAGGCAGGAGAGGAGTAGCCTCCCCCAGCCTCTGGAAATGCTTTCATGGGCACAGATGGTGCCCATTTCTGCATAAGCCAGTCTACACCGGTTCAGGGACCCCTTAGCCCTGCTCTGGTGCGAAACTGGACAAAGGAAAGGGGAGTGACCACTCCCCTGACCTGCACCTCCCCTGGGAGGTGCCCAGAGCTCCTCCAGTGTGCTCCAGACCTCTGTCATCTTGGAAACAGAGGTGCTGCTGGCACACTGGACTGCTCTGAGTGGTCAGGGCCAGCAGGTGACATCAGAGACTCCTTCTGATAGGCTCCTTCAGGTGTTGCTAGCCGATCCTCTCTCCTAAGTAGCCAAACCCTCTTTTCTGGCTATTTAGGGTCTCTGCTTTGGGGAATTCCTTAGATAACGAATGCAAGAGCTCATCAGAGTTCCTCTGCATCTCTCTCTTCACCTTCTGCCAAGGAATCAACTGCTGACCGCGCTGGAAGCCTGCAAAACTGCAACAAAGTAGCAAAGACGACTACTGCAACTCTGTAACGCTGATCCTGCCGCCTTCTCGACTGTTTTCCTGGTGGTGCATGCTGTGGGGGTAGTCTGCCTCCTCTCAACACTAGAAGCTCCGAAGAAATCTCCTGTGGGTCGACGCAATCTTCCCCCTGCAACCGCAGGCACCAAAAAGCTGCATTACCGGTACTCTGGGTCTCCTCTCAGCACGACGAGCGAGGTCCCTTGATTCCAGCAACTCTGTCCAAGTGACTCCCACAGTCCAGTGACTCTTCAGTCCAAGTTTGGTGGAGGTAAGTCCTTGCCTCCCAACGCCAGACTGCATTGCTGGGAACCGCGTCTTTTGCAGCTACTCCGGCCTCTGTGCACTTCCGGCGGAAATCCTTTGTGCTCAGCCAAGCCTGGGTCCACGGCACTCTAACCTGCATTGCACGACTTTCTAAGTTGTCCTCCGGCGACATGGGACATCCTTTGTGCAACTTCGGGTGAGCACCGTTTCACTCCTCTTTGTAGTGCCTGTTCCGGCAATTCTGTGGGTGCTGCCTGCTTTTGAGAGGGTTCCTTGTCTTGCTCGACGCTCCCTCTGTCCCCAGACGCAATTGGCGACATCCTGGTCCCTCCTGGGCCACAGCAGCACGCAAAAACCCTTACCGCACAATTTGAAGCTAGCAAGGCTTGTTGGCTGTATTTCCACAGGAAAACACTTCTGCACAACTTTCCACAGCGTGGGGGATCCATCCTCCAAAGGGGAAGTCTCTAACCCGTGTCGTTCCTGCAGAATCCTCAGCTTCTACTGTCCAGTAGCAGCTTCTTTGCACCCACCGTTGGCATTTCCTAGGCAACTGCCCATCTCCGACTTGCTTGTGACTTTTGGACTTGGTCCCCTTGTTTCACAGGTACCCTCGTTTGGAAATCCATCGTTGTTGCATTGCTGGTTTGTGTCTTTCCTGCAGAATTCCCCTATCACGACTTCTTTGTCCTTTGGGGAACTTTAGTGCACTTTGCACTCACTTTTCAGGGTCTTGGGGTGGGCTATTTTTCTAACCCTTACTATTTTCTAATAGTCCCAGCGACCCTCTTCAAGGTCACATAGGTTTGGGGTCCATTCGTGGTTCGCATTCCACTTTTGGAGTATATGGTTTGCGTTTCCCCTATCCCTATGTGTCCCCATTGCATCCTATGTAACTATACATTGTTTGCACTGTTTTCTAAGACTATACTGCATATTTTTGGTATTGTGTACATATATCTTGTGTATATTTGCTATCCTCATACTGAGGGTACTCACTGAGATACTTTGGCATATTGTCATAAAAATAAAGTACCTTTATTTTTAGTATATCTGTGTATTGTGTTTTCTTATGATATTGTGCAAGTGACACTAGTGGTACTGTAGGAGCTTCACTCGTTTCCTAGTTCAGCCTAAGCTGCTCTGCTAAGCTACCATTATCTATCAGCCTAAGCTGCTAGACACCCTATACACTAATAAGGGATACCTGGGCCTGGTGCAAGGTGTAAGTACCCCTTGGTACTCACTACAAGCCAGTCCAGCCTCCTACATCTGCTAAGCTACCTTTTCTATCAGCCTAAGCTGCTAGACACCCCTCTACACTAATAAGGGATACCTGGGCCTGGTGCAAGGTGTAAGTACCCCTTGGTACCCACTACAAGCCAGTCCAGCCTCCTACATTGGTTCTGCAGCGGTGGGATAAGTACTTTGCAACTACTTACCACTTTTGTCATATTGTACTTTTCATAAGAGAAAAATATACAAAACAAGTTCAGTGTATGTACACCTAACCAAAAAGTTTTGCTGTTCTCCTCTCACTTCTTTGCTAAGTGCTGAAAAGTACCTCTAAACTTTTTTTTCTGTCCTTTAAAAAAAGTTCTGAAAACCTTTTCTCGCTTTTTCTGTCCCTTAAACCTTTTCTATCATGTCTGGTACAGGCCAAACTCTTGATCTGTCCAGCATAGCTTATGACAACCTTAGCTGGAAGGAAGCAAGGAGTCTCTGCATAGATAGAGGTTTAGGGGTAGGGAAGAATCCCTCAAGACAACTGTTAGTTAATATGCTCATTGAACAAGATAAGACCTTAGTTGGCACTTCTGGTGAGAAATTAGCTGATGGTTCCCACTCTGATTCTGGGGCACCCCCAGTGAAAGATTTGGAAGGGAACCTTCCCAACCTGACCTTTAGCAGGCCACCTAGCATAGCTGGTACTGATGTGAATTCACATCACAGTAAGAGTGTTACTTCTCATCACAGTAGGAGTGTTACTTCTGTAGGCCAGAATGTTAGAGTGCCATCTGTTAGGGAAAGGTCTCCCTCTGTTCATTCTCACCATACTTCTGTTTCAAGGCATGCCCCGCCAACCCACCCTGATGACAGAGTGTTACAAAGGGAGCTCAATAGATTGAGAGTGGAAGAATCCAGGCTGAAGCTCAAGAAGCAACAGCTGGATTTAGATAGGCAGTCCTTTGATTTAGAAAGAGAAAGACAGAGGTTGGGGTTAGGACCACATGGTGGCAGCAGCAGTATTCCAAATATTCATCCTGCAAAACAGCATGATTCTAGGAATATGTATAAGATAGTTCCCCCTTACAAGGAGGGGGATGACATTAACAAGTGGTTTGCTGCACTTGAGAGGGCCTGTGTTGTACAGGAGGTCCCTCAAAGGCAGTGGGCTGCTATCCTATGGCGATCTTTCAGTGGAAAGGGTAGGGATAGGCTCCTTACTGTAAAGGAAAGTGATGCCAATAATTTTACAGTTCTTAAGAATGCACTCCTAGATGGTTATGGATTAACCACTGAACAGTACAGGATGAAGTTCAGAGAAACCAAAAAGGAGTCTTCACAAGACTGGGTAGACTTTGTTGACCATTCAGTGAAGGCCTTGGAGGGGTGGTTACATGGCAGTAAAGTTTCTGACTATGAAAGCCTGTATAACTTAATCCTGAGAGAGCATATTCTTAATAATTGTTTGTCTGATTTGTTACACCAGTATCTGGTAGACTCTGATCTAACCTCTCCCCAAGAATTGGGAAAGAAGGCAGTCAAATGGGTCAGAACAAGGTGTAGGAGGCTGGACTGGCTTGTAGTGAGTACCAAGGGGTACTTGCACCTTGCACCAGGCCCAGGTATCCCTTATTAGTGTATAGGGTGTCTAGCAGCTTAGGCTGATAGATAATGGTAGCTTAGCAGAGCAGCTTAGGCTGAACTAGGAGACGTGTGAAGCTACTACAGTACCACAAGTGTCACTTGCACAATATCATAATAAAACACAATACACAGATATACTAAAAAAAAAAGGTACTTTATTTTTATGACAATATGCCAAAGTATCTCAGTGAGTACCCTCAGTATGAGGATAGCAATTATACACAAGTTATATGTACACAATACCAAAAATATGCAGTATAGTCTTAGAAAACAGTGCAAACAATGTATAGTTACAATAGGATGCAATGGGGACACATAGGGATAGGGGCAACACAAACCATATACTCCAAAAGTGGAATGTGAACCACGAATGGACCCCAAACCTATGTGACCTTGTAGAGGGTCGCTGGGACTATTAAAAAATAGTGAGAGTTAGAAAATTAGCCCTCCCCGAGACCCTGAAAAGTGAGTGCAAAGTGCACTGAAGTTCCCCAAAAGACAAAGAGTCGTGATAGAGGAATAATGCAGGAAAGACACCAACCAACAATGCAACAACTGTGGATTTCCAATCTAGGGTACCTGTGGAACAAGGGGACCAAGTCCAAAAGTCACAAGCAAGTCGGAGATGGGCAGATGCCCAGGAAATGCCAGCTGCGGGTGCAAAGAAGCTTCTACTGGACAGAAGAAGCTGCGGTTTCTGCAAGAACGAAAAGGGCTATAGACTTCCCCTTTGGTGGGCAGATCCCTCTTGCCGTGGAGAGTCGTGCAGAAGTGTTTTGCCGCCCAAAGAACGCCAACAAGCCTTGCTAGCTGCAAATCGTGCGGTTAGCGTTTTTGGACGCTGCTGTGGCCCAGGAGGGACCAGGAAGTCGCAAATTGGACCAGGAGAGAGAGAGGACGTCGAGCAAGACAAGGAGTACTCTCTGAAGCAGGTAGCACCCAGAAAAGTGCCAGAAACAGGCATTACGACGATGCGTGAAACGGTGCTCGCCGAAGTTGCACAAAGGAGTCCCACGTCGCCGGAGACCAACTTAGAAAGTCGTGCAATGCAAGTTAGAGTGCCGTGGACCCAGGCTTGGCTGTGCACAAAGGATTTCCGCCGGAAGTGCACAGGGGCCGGAGTAGCTGCAAAGTCGCGGTTCCCAGCAATGCAGTCTAGCGAGGTGAGGCAAGGACTTACCTCCACCAAACTTAGACTGAAGAGTCACTGGACTGTGGGAGTCACTTGGACAGAGTTGCTGGATTCGAGGGACCTCGCTCGTCGTGCTGAGAGGAGACCCAAGGGACCGGTAATGCAGCTTTTTGGTGCCTGCGGTTGCAGGGGGAAGATTCCGTCGACCCACGGGAGATTTCTTCGGAGCTTCTGGTGCAGATAGGAGGCAGACTACCCCCACAGCATGCACAAGCAGGAAAACAGTCGAGAAGGCGGCAGGATCAGCGTTACAGAGTTGCAGTAGTCGTCTTTGCTACTATGTTGCAGTTTTGCAGGCTTCCAGCGCGGTCAGCAGTCGATTCCTTGGCAGAAGGTGAAGAGAGAGATGCAGAGGAACTCTGATGAGCTCTTGCATTCGTTATCTAAAGTTTCCCCAGAGACAGAGACCCTAAATAGCCAGAAAAGAGGGTTTGGCTACTTAGGAGAGAGGATAGGCTACTAACACCTGAAGGAGCCTATCAGAAGGAGTCTCTGACGTCACCTGGTGGCACTGGCCACTCAGAGCAGTCCAGTGTGCTGGCAGCACCTCTGTTTCCAAGATGGCAGAGGTCTGGAGCACACTGGAGGAGCTCTGGACACCTCCCAGGGGAGGTGCAGGTCAGGGGAGTGGTCACTCCCCTTTCCTTTGTCCAGTTTCGCGCCAGAGCAGGGGCTAAGGGGTGCCTGAACCGGTGTAGACTGGCTTATGCAGAATTGGGCACATCTGTGCCCAAGAAAGCATTTCCAGAGGCTGGGGGAGGCTGCTCCTCCCCTGCCTTCACACCATTTTCCAAAGCGAGAGGGTGTAACACCCTCTCTCAGAGGAAGTCCTTTGTTCTGTCATCCTGGGACAAGCCTGGCTTGACCCCAGGGGGGCAGAAACCTGTCTGAGGGGTTGGCAGCAGCAGCAGCTGCAGTGAAACCCCAGGAAAGGCAGTTTGGCAGTACCAGGGTCTGTGCTACTGACCACTGGGATCATGGAATTGTACCAATAATGCCAGGATGGCATAGAGGGGGCAATTCCATGATCTTAGACATGTTACATGGCCAAATTCGGAGTTACCATTGTGAAGCTACATATAGGTAGTGACCTATATGTAGTGCACGCGTGTAATGGTGTCCCCGCACTCACAAAGTTCAGGGAATTGGTTCTGAACAATGTGGGGGCACCTTGGCTAGTGCCAGGGTGCCCTCACACTAAGTAACTTTGCACCTAACCTTTACCAGGTAAAGGTTAGACATATAGGTGACTTATAAGTTACTTAAGTGCAGTGTAAAATGGCTGTGAAATAACGTGGACGTTATTTCACTCAGGCTGCAGTGGCAGGCCTGTGTAAGAATTGTCAGAGCTCCCTATGGGTGGCAAAAGAAATGCTGCAGCCCATAGGGATCTCCTGGAACCCCAATACCCTGGGTACCTCAGTACCATATACTAGGGAATTATAAGGGTGTTCCAGTAAGCCAATATAAATTGGTAAATTGGTCACTAGCCTGTTAGTGACAATTTGGAAAGAAATGAGAGAGCATAACCACTGAGGTTCTGATTAGCAGAGCCTCAGTGAGACAGTTAGTCACTACACAGGTAACACATTCAGGCACACTTATGAGCACTGGGGCCCTGGAGAACAGGGTCCCAGTGACACATACAACTAAAACAACATATATACAGTGAAAAATGGGGGTAACATGCCAGGCAAGATGGTACTTTCCTACACAACCCCCCCCCCAAACGAAGGACAATAAGACTAGCCATGACCTGATGAGTCTTCATTGTCTAAGTGGAAATATCTGGAGAGTCCATCTGCATTGGAGTGGCTACTCCCAGGTCTATGTTCCACTGTATAGTCCATTCCCTGTAGGGATATGGACCACCTCAACAATTTAGGATTTTCACCTTTCATTTGTTTTAGCCAAAGTAGAGGTTTGTAGTCTTTCTGAACAATTAAGTGAGTGCCAAACAGGTATGGCCTCAACTTCTTCAGAGCCTAGACCACAGCAAAGGCCTCCCTCTCTATGGCAGACCAACGCTTTTCTCTAGGGGTCAACCTTCTACTAATAAAAGCAACAGGTTGATCCTGGCCCTCAGAATTAAGCTGTGATAGGACTGCCCCTACTCCTAATTCAGATGCATCAGTTTGGACATAGAATTTTTTTAAGTAACAAGGGCTTTTCAGGACAGGTGCAGAGCACATGGCCTGCTTCAGCTCCTCAAAAGCTTTCTGGCAGTTTGCTGTCCATAATACCTTTTTAGGCATCTTCTTGGAAGTAAGGTCATTAGGAGGGGCTGCAATGGAGCCATAGTTCTTAATGAACCTCCTGTAATACCCAGTGAGGCCTAGGAAGGCTCTCACCTGAGTCTGTGTAGTAGGGGGAACCCAATCAATAATTGTTTGGATTTTCCCCTGAAGTGGTGCAATCTGTTCCCCACCAACAAGGTGTCCCAGATAAACCACCTTACCCTGCCCTATCTGGCACTTTGAAGCCGTGATAGTGAGGCCTGCCTTTTGCAGGGCCTCTAAAACTTTCCATAGGTGGACCAGGTGCTCATCCCAGCTGGAGCTAAAGACAGCTATATCGTCCAGATATGCTGCACTGAAAGCTTCCAGCCCTTGCAGGACTGTGTTCACCAACCTCTGAAAAGTGGCAGGTGCATTTTTCAAACCAAAAGGCATTACAGTGAACTGGTAATGTCCTCCAATGGTTGAAAATGCAGTCTTAGGTTTAGCATCTTCTGACAATTTGATCTGCCAATACCCTGCAGTCAAGTCAAATGTGCTTAGATACTTGGCAGATGCCAGTGTATCTATGAGCTCATCTGCCCTGGGTATAGGGTGAGCATCAGTTTTAGTTACAAGGTTGAGACCTCTATAGTCTACACAAAACCGCATTTCCTTCTTTCCATCTTTGGAATGGGGTTTTGGTACAAGTACCACAGGAGAAGCCCATGGACTTTCAGAGTGCTCAACCACTCCTAGTTCTAACATTTTCTGGACCTCTTGCTTTATGCAGTCCCTGACATGGTCAGGCTGCCTATAGATCTTACTTTTGACAGGCAAGCTGTCTCCAGTATCTATAGTGTGCTCACACCAAGAAGTGGTACCTGGCACAGTAGAGAAGAGTTCAGAGAATTGATCTAGGAGATTTATGCAATTATCTTTCTGCTCAGCAGTTAGACAATCAGCCAAAACTACACCTTCCACAAGAGCATCTTGTTCTGTGGAAGAGAAGAGATCAGGTAGAGGATCACTGTCTTCTTCCTGTCCCTCATCAGTTGCCATGAGCAGGGTGAGATCAGCCCTGTCATAGTAGGGTTTCAGGCGGTTTACATGGAGTACCCTAAGGGGACTCCTTGCAGTGCCTAAGTCAACTAAATAGGTGACTTCACCCTTTTTCTCAACAATTGTGTGGGGTCCACTCCATTTATCTTGGAGTGCTCTTGGGGCCACAGGCTCCAAGACCCACACTTTCTGCCCTGGTTGGTACTGAACCAAAACAGCCTTCTGATCATGCCATTGCTTCTGGAGCTCTTGCCTGGCCTGAAGGTTTTTACTGGCCTTTTTCATATACTCAGCCATCCTTGATCTGAGGCCAAGTACATAATCCACAATATCCTGCTTAGGAGCTTTTAAAGGTTGTTCCCAACCCTCCTTCACAAGTGTTAGTGGACCCCTAACAGGGTGTCCAAAAAGAAGTTCAAAGGGGCTGAAGCCCACTCCTTTCTGGGGTACCTCCCTGTAGGCAAAAAGGAGGCATGGTAAAAGGATATCCCATCTCCTGCGGAGTTTTTCAGGGAGACCCATAATCATGCCTTTGAGAGTTTTGTTAAATCTCTCCACCAGTCCATTTTTTTGTGGATGATAGGGTGTTGTGAACTTATAAGTTACACCACACTCCTTCCACATGGCATTTAAGTATGCAGACATGAAATTGCTTCCCCTGTCTGATACTACTTCCTTTGGGAAGCCCACCCTGGAAAATATTCCCAGGAGGGCCTTTGCCACTGCAGGAGCTGTAGTGGTCCTTAAAGGAATAGCTTCAGGATATCTTGTGGCATGGTCCACTACCACCAAGATGAATCTATTGCCTGAAGCAGTAGGAGGGTCAAGGGGGCCAACTATGTCAACCCCTACCCTTTCAAAGGGAACCCCAACCACAGGCAGTGGAATAAGGGGTGCCTTTGGGGTGCCACCTGTCTTGCCACTGGCTTGACAGGTTTCACAGGACTTACAAAATTCTTTTGTGTCCTCAGACATCCTACGCCAATGAAACAAGGGAACAAGCCTGTCCCAATTTTTCATTTGTCCCAGATGCCCAGCTAGGGGAATGTCGTGAGCCAATGTTAGGAGGAACTTTCTGTACTCCTGAGGAATCACTAATCTCCTGGCAGCTCCAGGTTTAGGATCCCTTGCCTCAGTGTACAAGAGGTTGTCCTCCCAGTAAACTCTGTGAGAGTCACTGACATCCCCATTAGCCTGTTTGACAGCTTGCTGTCTCAGACCCTCTAATGTGGGACAGGTTTGCTGTGCCACACTCAGCTCCTCTCTGGCAGGCCCCCCTTCACCCAAAAGCTCAGCAGTATCTGCTTCCAGCTCCTCTGGTGTAGGTTCTGCACAGGGAGGGAATTCTTCTTCCTCTGAAGTTGAATCCACTGTAGAGGGAGGGATAGTAGGAAGTGGTTTGCTTCTACTAGCCCTAGCTTTAGGGAGCACTTGGTCCATTGTTCCAGGATCCAAGCTTCCCTGTCCTTTTTGCTTTTTGGCCTGAGCCCTGGTTAAAGCAAAAATATGCCCTGGAATGCCCAGCATTGCTGCATGGGCCTCCAACTCCACATCTGACCAAGCTGATGTCTCCAAATCATTTCCTAGTAGACAGTCTACAGGTAAATCTGAGGCTACCACAACTTTCTTTGGACCAGTAACCCCCCCCCCCCAGTTGAGATTAACAACAGCCATGGGGTGGCTAAGTGTGTTGTTGTGAGCATCGGTTACTTGGTACTGGTGACCAAGTAGGTGTTGTTCAGGGTGGACCAGTTTCTCTATGACCATAGTCACACTGGCACCAGTGTCCCTGTAGGCCTGACCTTCAACACCATTTATTAGAGGTAGCTGCCTGTACTTATCCATATTAAGGGGACAAGCAGCTAAGGTGGCTAGATCAATAGCCCCCTCAGAGACTAACACAGCCTCTGTGGCCTCCCTAACAAGGCCAAACCCAACTAAGTTACCAAAAGTGAGCCCAGCTACTCCCTTGGATTGGCTATTAGTAGGTTTGCTCCCACCACCACTGCCATTAGTAGGGACACTAGGTGTAGCAGTAGGGGTTGTAGTGGTAGGAGGCTTGGTGCTTTTCTTTGGACAACTGGTATCTGTTGTCAAATGGCCTTTTATCTTACATAAATAGCACCATGGTTTCTTTTCCTTGTTCTGATTTGAAGAGGATTTGGGCCCACCACCCCCACCAGAGTGTTTTTGTGGGCCTGATGAAGACTCATTTTTAGATTTGTCCCCACCCTTGTCTGAAGACTTACCATCCTTCTTTTTGTTGCCATCTTTGTCACCCCCTGTATGAACTTTTCTGTTCACTCTTGTTCTGACCCATTTGTCTGCCTTCTTTCCCAATTCTTGGGGAGAGGTCAGATCAGAGTCCACCAAGTACTGGTGCAACAAATCAGACACACAATTATTAAGAATATGCTCTCTCAGGATCAAGTTATACAGGCTGTCATAATCAGTAACTTTACTGCCATGTAACCACCCCTCCAAGGCCTTCACTGAATGGTCAATGAAATCAACCCAGTTTTGTGAAGACTCCTTTTTGGTCTCTCTGAACTTTATCCTGTATTGTTCAGTGGTTAAGCCATAACCATCCAGGAGTGCATTCTTAAGAACTTGGAAATTATTGGCATCACTTTCTTTCACAGTAAGGAGCCTATCCCTACCTTTTCCACTAAATGATAGCCATAGGATAGCAGCCCACTGCCTTTGAGGGACATCCTGTACAACACAGGCCCTCTCAAGAGCAGCAAACCACTTGTTAATGTCATCCCCCTCCTTATAAGGGGGAACTATCTTGTGCAGATTCCTGGAATCATGCTCTTTTACAGGATGACTATGGGGAATACTGCTGCTGCCAACATGGGTTTCAAAACCCAATTTCTGTCTTTCCTTCTCTACTTCTAAGGATTGTCTATCTAAATCCAGCTGTTGCTGTTTAAGCTTCAGTCTGGATTGCTCCACTCTCAATCTATTGAGCTCCCTTTCTAACATTCTGTCATCAGGGTGGGTGGGAGGGACATTCCTAGACACAGAAGTATGGTGAGAATGGACAGAAGGAGACCTGTCCCTTCCAGAAGCCACCCTAACAGCTTGGCTAACAGAAACATTACTACCAGTGTGGTGAGAATAAATGCTTTTGCTATGATGTGAGACAACACTATTTGTATGGTGTGGCTCTCCCTCATTACCAACTATGCTAGACTGTCTAGTAATGGGCAGGCTAGGAAGTTTCTTTCCTGAATCTTTTCCTGGGGGAGACCCTGAATCAGATTGGGAACTATTAGGTACTTTTTCAACAGATGGGGCACTTATGGCCTTATCTTGTTCTCTAAGCATGTTAATTAACAATTCCAAGGAAGGATTCTTCCCTACACTCAAACCTCTCTCTATGCAGAGACTCCTTGCTCCTTTCCAGCTAAGGTGATCATATGCAAGTTTGGACAGATCAACATTTTGGCCTGTGCCAGACATTTTTAGAGAGAGTTAAAGTGATAGAAAAAGAGAAAAACGTGTTCAGAACTTTTTAGAAAGACAGAAAAAACTTTTTAAACTTTTAAGAACTTTTTGAAAGTTTAGAAGTACTTTTCAGCACTTTAGAAAAGAGTGAAAAGAGGAAATGCAAAACTTTTTAGCAATGTGTACACACACTGAACTTGTTTTGTATATTTTTCTCTTATGAAAAGTACAATGACAAGAGTGGTAAGTAGTCTCAAAGCACTTATCCCACCGCTGCACAACCAATGTAGGAGGCTGGACTGGCTTGTAGTGAGTACCAAGGGGTACTTGCACCTTGCACCAGGCCCAGGTATCCCTTATTAGTGTATAGGGTGTCTAGCAGCTTAGGCTGATAGATAATGGTAGCTTAGCAGAGCAGCTTAGGCTGAACTAGGAGACGTGTGAAGCTACTACAGTACCACAAGTGTCACTTGCACAATATCATAAGAAAACAAAATACACAGATATACTAAAAATAAAGGTACTTTATTTTTATGACAATATGCCAAAGTATCTCAGTGAGTACCCTCAGTATGAGGATAGCAATTATACACAAGTTATATGTACACAATACCAAAAATATGCAGTATAGTCTTAGAAAACAGTGCAAACAATGTATAGTTACAATAGGATGCAATGGGGACACATAGGGATAGGGGCAACACAAACCATATACTCCAAAAGTGGAATGTGAACCACAAATGGACCCCAAACCTATGTGACCTTGTAGAGGGTCGCTGGGACTATTAAAAAATAGTGAGAGTTAGAAAATTAGCCCTCCCCAAGACCCTGAAAAGTGAGTGCAAAGTGCACTGAAGTTCCCCAAAAGACAAAGAGTCGTGATAGAGGAATAATGCAGGAAAGACACCAACCAACAATGCAACAACTGTGGATTTCCAATCTAGGGTACATGTGGAACAAGGGGACCAAGTCCAAAAGTCACAAGCAAGTCGGAGATGGGCAGATGCCCAGGAAATGCCAGCTGCGGGTGCAAAGAAGCTTCTACTGGACAGAAGAAGCTGCGGTTTCTGCAGGAACGAAAAGGGCTAGAGACTTCCCCTTTGGTGGACAGATTTCTCTCGCCGTGGAGAGTTGTGCAAAAGTCTTTTCCCGCCGAAAGAACGCCAACAAGCCTTGCTAGCTGCACATCGTGCGGTTATTATTTTTGGACGCTGCTGTGGCCCAGGAGGGACCAGGAGGTCGCAAATTGGACCAGGAGAGAGAGGGGACGTCGAGCAAGACAAGGAGCCCTCTCTAAAGCAGGTAGCACCCGGAGAAGTGCCAGAAACAGGCACTACGAGGATGCGTGAAACGGTGCTCGCCGAAGTTGCACAAAGGAGTCCCACGTCGCCGGAGACCAACTTAGAAAGTCGTGCAATGCAGGTTAGAGTGCGGTGGACCCAGGCTTGGCTGTGCACGAAGGATTTCCGCCGGAAGTGCACAGGGGCCGGAGTAGTTGCAAAAGTCGTGGTTCCCAGCAATGCAGTCTAGCGAGGTGAGGCAAGGACTTACCTCCACCAAACTTGGACTGAAGAGTCACTGGACAGTGGGAGTCACTTGGACAGAGTTGCTGGATTCGAGGGACCTCGCTCGTCATGCTGAGAGGAGACCAAAGGGACCGGTAATGCAGCTTTTTGGTGCCTGCGGTTGCAGGGGGAAGATTCCGTCGACCCACGGGAGATTTCTTCGGAGCTTCTGGTGCAGAGAGGAGGTAGACTACCCCCACAGCATGCACAAGCAGGAAAACAGTCGAGAAGGTGGCAGGATCAGCGTTACAGAGTTGCAGTAGTCGTCTTTGCTACTATGTTGCAGTTTTGCAGGCTTCCAGCGCGGTCAGCAGTCGATTCCTTGGCAGAAGGTGAAGAGAGAGATGCAGAGGAACTCTGATGAGCTCTTGCATTCGTTATCTAAAGTGTCCCCAGAGACAGAGACCCTAAATAGCCAGAAAAGAGGGTTTGGCTACTTAGGAGAGAGGATAGGCTACTAACACCTGAAGGAGCCTATCAGAAGGAGTCTCTGACGTCACCTGGTGGCACTGGCCACTCAGAGCAGTCCAGTGTGCTGGCAGCACCTCTGTTTCCAAGATGGCAGAGGTCTGGAGCACACTGGAGGAGCTCTGGACACCTCCCAGGGGAGGTGCAGGTCAGGGGAGTGGTCACTCCCCTTTCCTTTGCCCAATTTCGCGCCAGAGCAGGGGCTAAGGGGTCCCTGAACCGGTGTAGACTGGCTTATGCAGAATTGGGCACATCTGTGCCCAAGAAAGCATTTCCAGAGGCTGGGGGAGGCTGCTCCTCCCCTGCCTTCACACCATTTTCCAAAGGGAGAGGGTGTAACACCCTCTCTCAGAGGAAGTCCTTTGTTCTGTCATCCTGGGACAAGCCTGGCTTGACCCCAGGGGGGCAGAAACCTGTCTGAGGGGTTGGCAGCAGCAGCAGCTGCAGTGAAACCCCAGGAAAGGCAGTTTGGCAGTACCAGGGTCTGTGCTACAGACCACTGGGATCATGGAATTGTACCAATAATGCCAGGATGGCATAGAGGGGGCAATTCCATGATCTTAGACATGTTACATGGCCATATTCAGAGTTTCCATTGTGAAGCTACATATAGGTAGTGACCTATATGTAGTGCACGCGTGTAATGGTGTCCCCGCACTCACAAAGTTCAGGGAATTGGTTCTGAACAATGTGGGGGCACCTTGGCTAGTGCCAGGGTGCCCTCACACTAAGTAACTTTGCACCTAACCTTTACCAGGTAAAGGTTAGACATATAGGTGACTTATAAGTTACTTAAGTGCAGTGTAAAATGGCTGTGAAATAACGTGGACGTTATTTCACTCAGGCTGCAGTGGCAGGCCTGTGTAAGAATTGTCAGAGCTCCCTATGGGTGGCAAAAGAAATGCTGCAGCCCATAGGGATCTCCTGGAACCCCAATACCCTGGGTACCTCAGTACCATATACTAGGGAATTATAAGGGTGTTCCAGTAAGCCAATGTAAATTGGTAAATTGGTCACTAGCCTGTTAGTGACAATTTGGAAAGAAATGAGAGAGCATAACCACTGAGGTTCTGATTAGCAGAGCCTCAGTGAGACAGTTAGTCACTACACAGGTAACACATTCAGGCACACTTATGAGCACTGGGGCCCTGGAGAACAGGGTCCCAGTGACACATACAACTAAAACAACATATATACAGTGAAAAATGGGGGTAACATGCCAGGCAAGATGGTACTTTCCTACACCCTTCCAAGGCCTTCACTGAACAGTCCACAAAATCTGTCCAGTCTTGAGAAGACTCTTTTCTGGTGTCTCTGAACTTAATTCTGTATTGTTCAGTGGTTAAGCTAAATCCATCCAAGAGTGCATCTTTCAAAACTGTGTAGTTGTTGGCTTCACTTTCTCTAACAGTAAGGAGCCTGTCCCTACCCTTTCCAGTGAAAGATAGCCACAAAATAGTAGCCCACTGCCTTTGAGGGACCAACTGTACCATACAGGCCCTCTCAAGTGCAGCAAACCACTTATTAATGTCATCCCCCTCCTTGTAAGGGGGGACTATCTTCCTGGAATCTTGCTCTCTAACAGGATTGCTATCAGGAATACTACTGCTGCCACCATGGGGTCCAGACCCCAATCTCTGTCTCTCCTTCTCCAGGTCTAAGGATTCCCTATCTAAGGCCAGCTGTTGTTGTTTAAGCTTCAATCTGGTCTCTTCAACCCTCAACCTTTTGAGTTCCCTTTCTAACAAGATATACTCAGGGTGGGTGGGTTGGGAATGCTTTGACACAGATGACAAATTAGAAACTTCAGAGGGGGACCTGGCCCTAACTGTCTGGACCCTGGTAACCTGGCCTCTAGGGAAAAGGGATGCCTTACTGTTATGGGAACCTTTCTCACTGCCAGCATCACGAGGTGCCCTGCTAGGGGGAAGACCCTTGTCAGAACCCTCCCCAGCTTCTTCATGGGGATCCTCTGAATCAGACTGGGAAGCTTCTCCCTTTTCTAATCTCTCATTTGATGGGCCAGACTAGTTCTGCTCATCCACAACAAGCATATTAAAGAGAAACTCTTTTGTAGGGTTCTTTCCTTTAGATAAACCTCTATCCAGGCAGAGACCCCTTATACTCTTGTAGTTCAAACTCTCATAGGTTGCATTAACAGTTTTGAGAGTAGAATCTACAACATACATGATAGAAAAGGTTTAAGGATAGTGAGAAGAGAGAAAAAGTTTCAGAACTTTTTAAAGCACAGAGAAAAAAAAGCTTTTTCTAACTTTTAGAAAACTTTTAGAAGTTTTAAGAGATTTTTCAGAACGTTGTAAAACGTTTTAGGATCGAAAAGCAAACTTTTTGGGTTAAAGTGTACATACACTGAACTGTTTGGTATATGATTCTCTTATGAAAAGTACAAAATGACAAAGTGGTAAAGCAGCTGCAAGTACTTATCCCACAGCTGCACCACCAATGTAGGAGGCTGGCCTGGCTTATAGTGGGTACACTGTGGTACTTACACTCTGTGCCAGGTCCCGGTATCCCTTATTAGTAGAACAGAGGTGTTTCTAGCAGCTTATGCTGATAGAAGGTAGCTATGGCAAAGCAGTTTAGGCTGAACTAGGGGACATGCAAAGCTCCTACTATACCACTTATATCATATGCACAATATCATAAGAAAACACAATACTCAGAGTTACTAAAAATAAAGGTACTTTATTTTTATGACAATATGCCACAAGTATCTCAGTGAGTACCCTAAGTAAGAAGTTAAGTAATATACACAAGTTATATGTACACAAACCCAAAAAAGGTAAGGAAGAGTTGTAGGAGGCTGGACTGGCTTGTAGTGAGTACCAAGGGGTACTTACACCTTGCACCAGGCCCAGGTATCCCTTATTAGTGTATAGGGTGTCTAGCAGCTTAGGCTTATAGATAATGGTAGCTTAGCAGAGCAGCTTAGGCTCAACTAGGAGACGAGTGAAGCTCCTACAGTACCACTAATGTCACTTGCACAATATCATAAGAAAAAACAATACACAGATATACTAAAAATAAAGGTACTTTATTTTTATGACAATATGCCAAAGTATCTCAGTGAGTACCCTCAGTATGAGGATAGCAAATATACACAAGATATATGTACACAATACCAGAAATATGCAGTATAGTCTTAGAAAACAGTGCAAACAATGTATAGTTACAATAGGATGCAATGGGGACACATAGGGATAGGGGCAACACAAACCATATACTCCAAAAGTGGAATGCGAACCACGAATGGACCCCAAACCTAAGTGACCTTGTAGAGGGTCGCTGGGACTGTAAGAAAACAGCGAGGGTTAGAAAAATAGCCCACCCCAAGACCCTGAAAAGTGGGTGCAAAGTGCACTGAAGTTCCCCAAAAGACAAAGAGTCGTGATAGAGGAATAATGCAGGAAGGACACCAACCAACAATGCAACAACTGTGGATTTCCAATCTAGGGTACCTGTGGAACAAGGAGACCAAGTCCAAAAGTCACAAGCAAGTCGGAGATGGGCAAATGCCCAGGAAATGCCAGCTGCAAAGAAGCTTCTACTGGACAGAAGAAGCTGCGGTTTCTGCAGGAACGAAAAGGGCTAGAGACTTCCCCTTTGGTGGACAGATCCCACTCGCCGTGGAGAGTTGTGCAGAAGTGTTTTCCCGCTGAAAGAACGCCAACAAGCCTTGCTAGCTGCAAATCGTGCGGTTAGCGTTTTCGGACGCTGCTGAGGCCCAGGAGGGACCAGGAGGTCGCAAATTGTACCAGGAGAGAGAGGGGATGTCGCGCAAGACTAAGAGCCCTCTCAACAGCAGGTAGCACCCGGAAAAGTGCCAGAAACAGGCACTATGAGGATGCGTGAAATGGTGCTCGCCGAAGTTGCACAAAGGAGTCCCACGTCGCCGGAGACCAACTTAGAAAGTCGTGCAATGCAGGTTAGAGTGCCGTGGACCCAGGCTTGGCTGTGCAGAAAGGATTTCCACCGGAAGTGCACGGAAGCCGGAGTATTTGCAAAAGACGCAGTTTCCAACAATGCAGTCTGGCGTGGGGAGGCAAGGACTTACCTCCACCAAACTTGGACTGAAGAGTCACTGGACTGTGGGAGTCACTTGGACAGAGTTGCTGGATTCTAGGGACCTCGCTCGTTGTGCTGAGAGGAGACCCAAGGGACCGGTCATGCAGCTTTTTGGTGCCTGCGGTAGCAGGGGGAAGATTCCGTCGACCCACGGGAGATTTCTTCGGAGCTTCTGGTGCAGAGAGGAGGCAGACTACCCCCACAGCATGCACCACCAGGAAAACAGTCGAGAAGGCGGCAGGATCAGCGTTACAGAGTTGCAGTAGTCGTCTTAGCTACTATGTTGCAGTTTTGCAGGCTTCCAGCGCGGTCAGCAGTCGATTCCTTGGCAGAAGGTGAAGAGAGAGATGCAGAGGAACTCTGATGAGCTCTTGCATTCGTTATCTAAAGTTTCCCCAGAGACAGAGACCCTAAATAGCCAGAAAAGAGGGTTTGGCTACTTAGGAGAGAGGATAGGCTACTAACACCTGAAGGAGCCTATCAGAAGGAGTCTCTGACGTCACCTGGTGGCACTGGCCACTCAGAGCAGTCCAGTGTGCTGGCAGCACCTCTGTTTCCAAGATGGCAGAGGTCTGGAGCACACTGGAGGAGCTCTGGACACCTCCCAGGGGAGGTGCAGGTTAGGAGAGTGGTCACTCCCCTTTCCGTTGTCCAGTTTCGCGCCAGAGCAGGGGCTAAGGGGTCCCGGAACCGGTGTAGACTGGCTTATGCAGAATTGGGCACATCTGTGCCCAAGAAAGCATTTCCAGAGGCTGGGGGAGGCTGCTCCTCCCCTGCCTTCACACCATTTTCCAAAGGGAGAGGGTGTAACACCCTCTCTCAGAGGAAGTCCTTTGTTCTGCCATCCTGGGACAAGCCTGGCTTGACCCCAGGGGGGCAGAAACCTGTCTGAGGGGTTGGCAGTAGCAGCAGCTGCAGTGAAACCCCAGGAAAGGCAGTTTGGCAGTACCAGGGTCTGTGCTACAGACCACTGGGATCATGGAATTGTACCAATAATGCCAGGATGGCATAGAGGGGGCAATTCCATGATCTTAGACATGTTACATGGCCATATTCGGAGTTACCATTGTGAAGCTACATATAGGTAGTGACCTATATGTAGTGCACGCGTGTAATGGTGTCCCCGCACTCACAAAGTTCAGGGAATTGGCTCTGAACAATGAGGGGGCACCTTGGCTAGTGCCAGGGTGCCCTCACACTAAGTAACTTTGCACCTAACCTTTACCAGGTAAAGGTTAGACATATAGGTGACTTATAAGTTACTTAAGTGCAGTGTAAAATGGCTGTGAAATAACGTGGACGTTATTTCACTCAGGCTGCAGTGGCAGGCCTGTGTAAGAATTGTCAGAGCTCCCTATGGGTGGCAAAAGAAATGCTGCAGCCCATAGGGATCTCCTGGAACCCCAATACCCTGGGTACCTCAGTACCATATACTAGGGAATTATAAGGGTGTTCCAGTAAGCCAATGTAAATTGGTAAATTGGTCACTAGCCTGTTAGTGACAATTTGGAAAGAAATGAGAGAGCATAACCACTGAGGTTCTGATTAGCAGAGCCTCAGTGAGACAGTTAGTCACTACACAGGTAACACATTCAGGCACACTTATGAGCACTGGGGCCCTGGAGAACAGGGTCCCAGTGACACATACAACTAAAACAACATATATACAGTGAAAAATGGGGGTAACATGCCAGGCAAGATGGTACTTTCCTACACCCTTCCAAGGCCTTCACTGAACAGTCCACAAAATCTGTCCAGTCTTGAGAAGACTCTTTTCTGGTGTCTCTGAACTTAATTCTGTATTGTTCAGTGGTTAAGCTAAATCCATCCAAGAGTGCATCTTTCAAAACTGTGTAGTTGTTGGCTTCACTTTCTCTAACAGTAAGGAGCCTGTCCCTACCCTTTCCAGTGAAAGATAGCCACAAAATAGTAGCCCACTGCCTTTGAGGGACCAACTGTACCATACAGGCCCTCTCAAGTGCAGCAAACCACTTATTAATGTCATCCCCCTCCTTGTAAGGGGGGACTATCTTCCTGGAATCTTGCTCTCTAACAGGATTGCTATGAGGAATACTACCGCTGCCACCATGGGGTCCAGACCCCAATCTCTGTCTCTCCTTCTCCAGGTCTAAGGATTCCCTATCTAAGGCCAGCTGTTGTTGTTTAAGCTTCAATCTGGTCTCTTCAACCCTCAACCTTTTGAGTTCCCTTTCTAACAAGATATACTCAGGGTGGGTGGGTTGGGAATGCTTTGACACAGATGACAAATTAGAAACTTCAGAGGGGGACCTGGCCCTAACTGTCTGGACCCTGGTAACCTGGCCTCTAGGGAAAAGGGATGCCTTACTGTTATGGGAACCTTTCTCACTGCCAGCATCACGAGGTGCCCTGCTAGGGGGAAGACCCTTGTCAGAACCCTCCCCAGCTTCTTCATGGGGATCCTCTGAATCAGACTGGGAAGCTTCTCCCTTTTCTAATCTCTCATTTGATGGGCCAGACTAGTTCTGCTCATCCACAACAAGCATATTAAAGAGAAACTCTTTTGTAGGGTTCTTTCCTTTAGATAAACCTCTATCCAGGCAGAGACCCCTTATACTCTTGTAGTTCAAACTCTCATAGGTTGCATTAACAGTTTTGAGAGTAGAATCTACAACATACATGATAGAAAAGGTTTAAGGATAGTGAGAAGAGAGAAAAAGTTTCAGAACTTTTTAAAGCACAGAGAAAAAAAAGCTTTTTCTAACTTTTAGAAAACTTTTAGAAGTTTTAAGAGATTTTTCAGAACGTTGTAAAAAGTTTTAGGATCGAAAAGCAAACTTTTTGGGTTAAAGTGTACATACACTGAACTGTTTGGTATATGATTCTCTTATGAAAAGTACAAAATGACAAAGTGGTAAAGCAGCTGCAAGTACTTATCCCACAGCTGCACCACCAATGTAGGAGGCTGGCCTGGCTTATAGTGGGTACACTGTGGTACTTACACTCTGTGCCAGGTCCCGGTATCCCTTATTAGTAGAACAGAGGTGTTTCTAGCAGCTTATGCTGATAGAAGGTAGCTATGGCAAAGCAGTTTAGGCTGAACTAGGGGACATGCAAAGCTCCTACTATACCACTTATATCATATGCACAATATCATAAGAAAACACAATACTCAGAGTTACTAAAAATAAAGGTACTTTATTTTTATGACAATATGCCACAAGTATCTCAGTGAGTACCCTAAGTAAGAAGTTAAGTAATATACACAAGTTATATGTACACAAACCCAAAAAAGGTAAGGAAGAGTTGTAGGAGGCTGGACTGGCTTGTAGTGAGTACCAAGGGGTACTTACACCTTGCACCAGGCCCAGGTATCCCTTATTAGTGTATAGGGTGTCTAGCAGCTTAGGCTTATAGATAATGGTAGCTTAGCAGAGCAGCTTAGGCTCAACTAGGAGACGAGTGAAGCTCCTACAGTACCACTAATGTCACTTGCACAATATCATAAGAAAAAACAATACACAGATATACTAAAAATAAAGGTACTTTATTTTTATGACAATATGCCAAAGTATCTCAGTGAGTACCCTCAGTATGAGGATAGCAAATATACACAAGATATATGTACACAATACCAGAAATATGCAGTATAGTCTTAGAAAACAGTGCAAACAATGTATAGTTACAATAGGATGCAATGGGGACACATAGGGATAGGGGCAACACAAACCATATACTCCAAAAGTGGAATGCGAACCACGAATGGACCCCAAACCTAAGTGACCTTGTAGAGGGTCGCTGGGACTGTAAGAAAACAGCGAGGGTTAGAAAAATAGCCCACCCCAAGACCCTGAAAAGTGGGTGCAAAGTGCACTGAAGTTCCCCAAAAGACAAAGAGTCGTGATAGAGGAATAATGCAGGAAGGACACCAACCAACAATGCAACAACTGTGGATTTCCAATCTAGGGTACCTGTGGAACAAGGAGACCAAGTCCAAAAGTCACAAGCAAGTCGGAGATGGGCAAATGCCCAGGAAATGCCAGCTGCAAAGAAGCTTCTACTGGACAGAAGAAGCTGCGGTTTCTGCAGGAACGAAAAGGGCTAGAGACTTCCCCTTTGGTGGACAGATCCCACTCGCCGTGGAGAGTTGTGCAGAAGTGTTTTCCCGCTGAAAGAACGCCAACAAGCCTTGCTAGCTGCAAATCGTGCGGTTAGCGTTTTCGGACGCTGCTGAGGCCCAGGAGGGACCAGGAGGTCGCAAATTGTACCAGGAGAGAGAGGGGATGTCGCGCAAGACTAAGAGCCCTCTCAACAGCAGGTAGCACCCGGAAAAGTGCCAGAAACAGGCACTATGAGGATGCGTGAAATGGTGCTCGCCGAAGTTGCACAAAGGAGTCCCACGTCGCCGGAGACCAACTTAGAAAGTCGTGCAATGCAGGTTAGAGTGCCGTGGACCCAGGCTTGGCTGTGCAGAAAGGATTTCCACCGGAAGTGCACGGAAGCCGGAGTATTTGCAAAAGACGCAGTTTCCAACAATGCAGTCTGGCGTGGGGAGGCAAGGACTTACCTCCACCAAACTTGGACTGAAGAGTCACTGGACTGTGGGAGTCACTTGGACAGAGTTGCTGGATTCTAGGGACCTCGCTCGTTGTGCTGAGAGGAGACCCAAGGGACCGGTCATGCAGCTTTTTGGTGCCTGCGGTAGCAGGGGGAAGATTCCGTCGACCCACGGGAGATTTCTTCGGAGCTTCTGGTGCAGAGAGGAGGCAGACTACCCCCACAGCATGCACCACCAGGAAAACAGTCGAGAAGGCGGCAGGATCAGCGTTACAGAGTTGCAGTAGTCGTCTTAGCTACTATGTTGCAGTTTTGCAGGCTTCCAGCGCGGTCAGCAGTCGATTCCTTGGCAGAAGGTGAAGAGAGAGATGCAGAGGAACTCTGATGAGCTCTTGCATTCGTTATCTAAAGTTTCCCCAGAGACAGAGACCCTAAATAGCCAGAAAAGAGGGTTTGGCTACTTAGGAGAGAGGATAGGCTACTAACACCTGAAGGAGCCTATCAGAAGGAGTCTCTGACGTCACCTGGTGGCACTGGCCACTCAGAGCAGTCCAGTGTGCTGGCAGCACCTCTGTTTCCAAGATGGCAGAGGTCTGGAGCACACTGGAGGAGCTCTGGACACCTCCCAGGGGAGGTGCAGGTTAGGAGAGTGGTCACTCCCCTTTCCGTTGTCCAGTTTCGCGCCAGAGCAGGGGCTAAGGGGTCCCGGAACCGGTGTAGACTGGCTTATGCAGAATTGGGCACATCTGTGCCCAAGAAAGCATTTCCAGAGGCTGGGGGAGGCTGCTCCTCCCCTGCCTTCACACCATTTTCCAAAGGGAGAGGGTGTAACACCCTCTCTCAGAGGAAGTCCTTTGTTCTGCCATCCTGGGACAAGCCTGGCTTGACCCCAGGGGGGCAGAAACCTGTCTGAGGGGTTGGCAGTAGCAGCAGCTGCAGTGAAACCCCAGGAAAGGCAGTTTGGCAGTACCAGGGTCTGTGCTACAGACCACTGGGATCATGGAATTGTACCAATAATGCCAGGATGGCATAGAGGGGGCAATTCCATGATCTTAGACATGTTACATGGCCATATTCGGAGTTACCATTGTGAAGCTACATATAGGTAGTGACCTATATGTAGTGCACGCGTGTAATGGTGTCCCCGCACTCACAAAGTTCAGGGAATTGGCTCTGAACAATGAGGGGGCACCTTGGCTAGTGCCAGGGTGCCCTCACACTAAGTAACTTTGCACCTAACCTTTACCAGGTAAAGGTTAGACATATAGGTGACTTATAAGTTACTTAAGTGCAGTGTAAAATGGCTGTGAAATAACGTGGACGTTATTTCACTCAGGCTGCAGTGGCAGGCCTGTGTAAGAATTGTCAGAGCTCCCTATGGGTGGCAAAAGAAATGCTGCAGCCCATAGGGATCTCCTGGAACCCCAATACCCTGGGTACCTCAGTACCATATACTAGGGAATTATAAGGGTGTTCCAGTAAGCCAATGTAAATTGGTAAATTGGTCACTAGCCTGTTAGTGACAATTTGGAAAGAAATGAGAGAGCATAACCACTGAGGTTCTGATTAGCAGAGCCTCAGTGAGACAGTTAGTCACTACACAGGTAACACATTCAGGCACACTTATGAGCACTGGGGCCCTGGAGAACAGGGTCCCAGTGACACATACAACTAAAACAACATATATACAGTGAAAAATGGGGGTAACATGCCAGGCAAGATGGTACTTTCCTACACCCTTCCAAGGCCTTCACTGAACAGTCCACAAAATCTGTCCAGTCTTGAGAAGACTCTTTTCTGGTGTCTCTGAACTTAATTCTGTATTGTTCAGTGGTTAAGCTAAATCCATCCAAGAGTGCATCTTTCAAAACTGTGTAGTTGTTGGCTTCACTTTCTCTAACAGTAAGGAGCCTGTCCCTACCCTTTCCAGTGAAAGATAGCCACAAAATAGTAGCCCACTGCCTTTGAGGGACCAACTGTACCATACAGGCCCTCTCAAGTGCAGCAAACCACTTATTAATGTCATCCCCCTCCTTGTAAGGGGGGACTATCTTCCTGGAATCTTGCTCTCTAACAGGATTGCTATCAGGAAAACTACTGCTGCCACCATGGGGTCCAGACCCCAATCTCTGTCTCTCCTTCTCCAGGTCTAAGGATTCCCTATCTAAGGCCAGCTGTTGTTGTTTAAGCTTCAATCTGGTCTCTTCAACCCTCAACCTTTTGAGTTCCCTTTCTAACAAGATATACTCAGGGTGGGTGGGTTGGGAATGCTTTGACACAGATGACAAATTAGAAACTTCAGAGGGGGACCTGGCCCTAACTGTCTGGACCCTGGTAACCTGGCCTCTAGGGAAAAGGGATGCCTTACTGTTATGGGAACCTTTCTCACTGCCAGCATCACGAGGTGCCCTGCTAGGGGGAAGACCCTTGTCAGAACCCTCCCCAGCTTCTTCATGGGGATCCTCTGAATCAGACTGGGAAGCTTCTCCCTTTTCTAATCTCTCATTTGATGGGCCAGACTAGTTCTGCTCATCCACAACAAGCATATTAAAGAGAAACTCTTTTGTAGGGTTCTTTCCTTTAGATAAACCTCTATCCAGGCAGAGACCCCTTATACTCTTGTAGTTCAAACTCTCATAGGTTGCATTAACAGTTTTGAGAGTAGAATCTACAACATACATGATAGAAAAGGTTTAAGGATAGTGAGAAGAGAGAAAAAGTTTCAGAACTTTTTAAAGCACAGAGAAAAAAAAGCTTTTTCTAACTTTTAGAAAACTTTTAGAAGTTTTAAGAGATTTTCAGAACGTTGTAAAAAGTTTTAGGATCGAAAAGCAAACTTTTTGGGTTAAAGTGTACATACACTGAACTGTTTTGGTATATGATTCTCTTATGAAAAGTACAAAATGACAAAGTGGTAAAGCAGCTGCAAGTACTTATCCCACAGCTGCACCACCAATGTAGGAGGCTGGCCTGGCTTATAGTGGGTACACTGTGGTACTTACACTCTGTGCCAGGTCCCGGTATCCCTTATTAGTAGAACAGAGGTGTTTCTAGCAGCTTATGCTGATAGAAGGTAGCTATGGCAAAGCAGTTTAGGCTGAACTAGGGGACATGCAAAGCTCCTACTATACCACTTATATCATATGCACAATATCATAAGAAAACACAATACTCAGAGTAACTAAAAATAAAGGTACTTTATTTTTATGACAATATGCCACAAGTATCTCAGTGAGTACCCTAAGTAAGAAGTTAAGTAATATACACAAGTTATATGTACACAAACCCAAAAAAGGTAAGGAAGAGTTGTAGGAGGCTGGACTGGCTTGTAGTGAGTACCAAGGGGTACTTACACCTTGCACCAGGCCCAGGTATCCCTTATTAGTGTATAGGGTGTCTAGCAGCTTAGGCTTATAGATAATGGTAGCTTAGCAGAGCAGCTTAGGCTCAACTAGGAGACGAGTGAAGCTCCTACAGTACCACTAATGTCACTTGCACAATATCATAAGAAAAAACAATACACAGATATACTAAAATAAGGTACTTTATTTTTATGACAATATGCCAAAGTATCTCAGTGAGTACCCTCAGTATGAGGATAGCAAATATACACAAGATATATGTACACAATACCAGAAATATGCAGTATAGTCTTAGAAAACAGTGCAAACAATGTATAGTTACAATAGGATGCAATGGGGACACATAGGGATAGGGGCAACACAAACCATATACTCCAAAAGTGGAATGCGAACCACGAATGGACCCCAAACCTAAGTGACCTTGTAGAGGGTCGCTGGGACTGTAAGAAAAACAGCGAGGTTAGAAAAATAGCCCACCCCAAGACCCTGAAAAGTGGGTGCAAAGTGCACTGAAGTTCCCAAAAGACAAAGAGTCGTGATAGAGGAATAATGCAGGAAGGACACCAACCAACAATGCAACAACTGTGGATTTCCAATCTAGGGTACCTGTGGAACAAGGAGACCAAGTCCAAAAGTCACAAAGCAAGTCGGAGATGGGCAAATGCCCAGGAAATGCCAGCTGCAAAGAAGCTTCTACTGGACAGAAGAAGCCTGCGGGTTTCTGCAGGAACGAAAAGGGCTAGAGACTTCCCCCTTTGGTGGACCAGATCCCACTCGCCGTGGAGAGTTGTGCAGAAGTGTTTTCCGCTGAAAGAACGCCAACAAGCCTTGCTAGCTGCAAATCATACGGTTAGCGTTTTCGGACGCTGCTGAGGCCCAGGAGGGACCAGGAGGGTCGCAAATTGTACCAGGAGAGAGAGGGGATGTCGCGCAAGACTAAGAGCTCCTCTCAACAGCAGGTAGCACCCGGAAAAGTGCCAGAAACAGGACACTATGAGGATGCGTGAAATGGTGCTCGCCGAAGTTGCACAAAGGAGTCCCACGTCGCCGGAGACCAACTTAGAAAGTCGTGCATGCAGGTTAGAGTGCCGTGGACCCAGCTTGGCTGTGCAGAAAGGATTTCCACCGGAAGTGCACGGAAGCCGGAGTATTTGCAAAAGACGCAGTTCCAACAATGCAGTCTGGCGTGGGGAGGCAAGGACTTACCTCCACCAAACTTGGACTGAAGAGTCACTGGACTGTGGGAGTCACTTGGACAGAGTTGCTGGATTCTAGGGACCTCGCTCGTTTGTGCTGAGAGGAGACCCAAGGGACCGGTCATGCAGCTTTTTGGTGCCTGCGGTAGCAGGGGGAAGATTCCGTCGACCCCACCGGGAGATTTCTTCGGAGCTTCTGGTGCAGAGAGGAGGCAGACTACCCCCACAGCAAGCACCACCAGGAAAACAGTCGAGAAGGCGGCAGGATCAGCGTTACAGAGTTGCAGTAGTCGTCTTAGCTACTATGTTGCAGTTTTGCAGGCTTCCAGCGCGGTCAGCAGTCGATTCCTTGGCAGAGGTGAAGAGAGAGATGCAGAGGAACTCTGATGAGCTCTTGCATTCGTTATCTAAAGTTTCCCCAGAGACAGAGACCCTAAATAGCCAGAAAAGAGGGTTTGGCTACTTAGGAGAGAGGATAGGCTACTACCCACCTGAAGGAGCCTATCAGAAGAGTCCTCTGACGTCACCTGGTGGCACTGGCCACTCAGAGCAGTCCAGTGTGCTGGCAAGCACCTCTGTTTTCCAAGATGGCAGAGGTCTGGAGCACACTGGAGGGAGCTCTGGACACCTCCCAGGGAGGTGCAGGTTAGGAGAGTGGTCACTCCCCTTTCCGTTGTCCAGTTTTCGCGCCAGAGCAGGGGCCTAAGGGGTCCCGGAACCGGTGTAGACTGGCTTATGCAGAATTGGGCACATCTGTGCCCAAGAAAGGCATTTCCAGAGGCTGGGGAGGCTGCTCCTCCCCTGCCTTCACACCATTTTCCAAAGGGAGAGGGTGTAACACCCTCTCTCAGAGGAAGTCCTTTGTTCTGCCCTCCTGGGACAAGCTGGCTTGACCCCAGGGGGGCAGAAACCTGTCTGAGGGGTTGGCAGTAGCAGCAGCTGCAGTGAAACCCCAGGAAAGGCAGTTTGGCAGTTACCAGGGTCTGTGCTACAGACCACTGGGATCATGGAATTGTACCAATAATGCCAGGATGGCATAGAGGGGGCAATTCCATGATCTTAGACATGTTACATGGCCATATTCGGAGTTACCATTGTGAAGCTACATATAGGTAGTGACCTATATGTAGTGCACGCGTGTAATGGTGTCCCCGCACTCACAAGTCAGGGAATTGGCTCTGAACAATGTGGGGGCACCTTGGCTAGTGCAGGGTTGCCCTCACACTAAGTAACCTTTGCACCTAACCTTTACCAGGTAAAGGTTTGTAGACATATAGGTGACTTATAAGTTACTAAGTGCAGTGTAAAATGGCTGTGAAATAACGTGGACGTTATTTCACTCAGGCTGCAGTGGCAGGCCTGTGTAAGAATTGTCAGAGGCTCCCTATGGGTGGCAAAAGAAATGCTGCAGCCCATAGGATCTCCTGGAACCCAATACCCTGGGTACCTCAGTACCATATACTAGGGAATTATAAGGTGTTCCAGTAAGCCAATGTAAATTGGTAAATTGGTCACTAGCCTGTTAGTGACAATTTGGAAAGAAATGAGAGAGCATAACACTGAGGTTCTGATTAGCAGAGCCTCAGTGAGACAGTAGTCACTACACAGGTAACACATTCAGGCACACTTATGAGCACTGGGCCCTGGAGAACAGGGTCCCAGTGACACATACAACTAAAACAACATATATACAGTGAAAAATGGGTGGTAACATGCCAGGCAAGATGGTACTTTCCTACACCCTTCCAAGGCCTTCACTGAACAGTCCACAAAATCTGTCCAGTCTTGAGAAGACTCTTTTCTTGGTGTCTCTGAACTTAATTCTGTATTGTTCAGTGGTTAAGCTAAATCCATCCAAAGAGTGCATCTTTCAAAACTGTGTAGTTGTTGGCTCACTTTCTCTAACAGTAAGGAGCCTGTCCCTACCCTTTTCCAGTGAAAGATAGCCACAAAATAGTAGCCCACTGCCTTTGAGGGACCAACTGATACCATACAGGCCCTCTCAAGTGCAGCAAACCACTTATTAATGTCATCCCCCTCCTTGTAAGGGGGGACTATCTTCCTGGAATCTTGCTCTCTAACAGGATTGCTATCAGGAATACTACTGCTGCCACCATGGGGTCCAGACCCCAATCTCTGTCTCTCCTTCTCGCAGGTCTAAGGATTCCCTATCTAAGGCCAGCTGTTGTTGTTTAAGCTTCAATCTGGTCTCTTCAACCCTCAACCTTTTGAGTTCCCTTTCTAGATATACTCAGGGTGGGTGGTGGGTTGGGAATGCTTTGACACAGATGACAAATTAGAAACTTCAGAGGGGGGACCTGGCCTAACTGTCTGGAACCCTGGTAACCTGGCCTCTAGGGAAAAGGGATGCCTTACTGTTATGGGAACCTTTCTCACTGCCAGCATCACGAGGTGCCCTGCTAGGGGGAAGACCCTTGTCAGAACCCTCCCCAGCTTCTTCATGGGGATCCCTCTGAATCAGACTGGGAAGCTTTCTCCCTTTTCCTAATCTCTCATTTGATGGGCCAGACTAGTTCTGCTCATCACAACAAGCATATTAAAGAGAAACTCTTTTGTAGGGTTCTTTCCTTTAGATAAACCTCTATCCAGGCAGAGACCCCTTAAACTCTTGTAGTTCAAACTCTCATAGGTTGCATTAACAGTTTTGAGAGTAGAATCTACAACATACATGATAGAAAAGGTTTAAGGATAGTGAGAAGAGAGAAAAAAGTTTCAGAACTTTTTAAAGCACAGAGAAAAAAAAGCTTTTTCTAACTTTTAGAAAACTTTTAGGAAGTTTTAAGAGATTTTTCAGAACGTTGTAAAAAGTTTTAGGATCGAAAAGCAAACTTTTTGGGTTAAAGTGTACATACACTGAACTGTTTGTATATGATTCTCTTATGAAAAGTACAAAATGACAAAGTGGTAAAGCAGCTGCAAGTAGCTTATCCCACAGCTGCACCACCAATGTAGGAGGCTGGCCTGGCTTTATAGTGGTACACTGTGGTACTTACACTCTGTGCCAGGTCCCGGTATCCCTTATTAGTAGAACAGAGGTGTTTCTAGCAGCTTATGCTGATAGAAGGTAGCTATGGCAAAGCAGTTTAGGCTGAACTAGGGGACATGCAAAGTTCCTACTATACCACTTATATCATATGCACAATATCATAAGAAAACACAATACTCAGAGTTACTAAAAATAAAGTTACTTTATTTTTATGACAATATGCCACAAGTATCTCAGTGAGTACCCTAAGTAAGAAGTAAGTAATATACACAAGTTATATGTACACAAACCCAAAAAAAGCTAAGGAAGAGTTGTAGGAGGCTGGACTGGCTTGTAGTGAGTACCAAGGGGGTACTTACACCTTGCACCAGGCCCAGGTATCCCTTATTAGTGTATAGGGTGTCTAGCAGCTTAGGCTTATAGATAATGGTAGCTTAGCAGAGCAGCTTAGCTCAACTAGGAGACGAGTGAAGCTCCTACAGTACCACTAATGTCACTTGCACAATATCATAAGAAAAAACAATACACAGATATACTAAAAATAAAGGTACTTTATTTTATGACAATATGCCAAAGTATCTCGAGTGAGTACCCTCAGTATGAGGATAGCAAATATACACAAGATATATGTACACAATACCAGAAAATATGCAGTATAGGTCTTAGAAAACAGTGCAAACAATGTATAGTTACAATAGGATGCAATGGGGACACATAGGGATAGGGGCAACACAAACCATATACTCCAAAAAGTGGAA